>NC_090444.1:1437657676-1440157676 GCF_031143425.1 Pleurodeles waltl | reverse complement strand
TAGTTAGTAGTTATCTCTTTCAATCCAACCACAGTGGGAGATACAAAATATCATTTCCTCTTTGATGGTAGTAACACACAGGAGTTTTGCATTGACACTAGCAGTCTTTTAATCAATGATCTTCTTGGGCAGCCCTGCTAGGTAATGCAAAAAAGGTTAAGCAATGGATGTAAGGGAGGCAAGCATTGCTTCCAATGTCATGAAAGGAATGTGGGGGCTTCCTCACTGCACATGGATCCAATTCCAATCAGGTCATATATGTTACTAAAAAATGGTGGGACAACATAAATCCAACACAAACATAAAGTTCAACTAGCTTTTTTTTTGCAAAGAAAGAAAGACGTTCAACAAGAAAGAAATAACACTTTATGGTGACACTGGCATTCTCAGTCCGGGAAGTAGAGTTCATCCACAAACTCAAGTGGTTCTCCCAGAAGATAATCAACTAACACACTTGATTCTGACCAATCATACCTTTGCTCCTCCTGTGGTATTTCGGCATTGGTATAATCAGATGATATAAATAGTGGCTCATATTGATCATGGTTACTATCTCCATGTTTCAATGTGAGAGTCCTTCTCACTATACCAACTGTGCCAGATACACTGAACTCATGTTCACCACATACACTGGCTATAGGAAAAGCCAGCTACTTTATTGCCAGCCTGCTGAGCTCTGGCCATTGATGCATCTTCCCATAACAGTACACCAATTGGTTTTGATTCACATACGCCTCTCTGGGGTCATCCAGATACTCCTGGAAGATCCTCTGAATGGTAATTGATGCTGCCACTTGCTTGACTTTTTTTGACTTTGCCTCTGCACTCGACGTAAAACCTGTTACTTGAAACCAAGCCAATGAAGAGGTTGGGTCCAATTCTCTTGTTGATGTTGTTGACGGTGTACTTGTTGTTGGTATTGGCTGCAGTGAGACAAGACTGCCCACTCTGGAAGTTCAAGGCGACACCCCAGATATGTAGAGTGCCATTCTTCTTCCAGTTCTCTGGCTAGCTCAATATTCCACCTCTTGTAAATTGAAACATCCCCTTCAGAAAAGGAATGAAAGTGTGAAGAATTGTTTTGTAGCGTGGATCAAGTAGGGTGGCACAGATGTACTCTTTGGTCAAGATAATGTCATTTTGAAGCCTAGTAGTACAAGCAGGTGATAGCTTAGGCTCTCAGCCAAGACATGCACTTCTGGGTTTACATTCACACCTCCAGCTGCAAACCTTTTAGTCACTGTCTTTAGCTGGTCCTGAAGCAGGTGTAACAACAGGATAGCTTGCCCCATCACACTGGGCTCCTTGCTAACTTCCAGTGTGAAAACCTCAAAAGGGAGCAGCATCTGTGTCAGGCATTTGACTAGGCCCCACTTTGTCCGCATCCATGGTCAGAACTCTCCCCACTGCATCAGATCCTCTTTGAATGACATAGTCATTGATCTGTTTGTGCTGCTCAAACAGACATTTCATCGTATAACTGGCTGAGTTCAAACATTGAACTCAAACGTTGGAGATGGCACCTCTTGTATCAGGGTTTTAACTGCTGCTCTATTGGCACACTGAATGACCCATAACTGCTTCCGGGCTTTAAAAGAATGGCTGAAATGAGTACAGATTAATCTGCAGGTGATCAGTATGTTGCTGACTATGGGACCAATTCCGAATCTGGTGGTCACAAGACTACCAGACTCGCAGTGATGGTCACAGCACCATGGCTGTGGCGGTCTGACTGCCATATTACAAGGTTGGTGAGTAGACCCACCAACCTACGCTATCCCCATCAGGATCCAAGATCCCAGTGGGCTAACACCGGTCCTGGTTGTAATCAGCCAGGGTGGCACTGAGCACCCAGCATCCTTGAACTGTGCACTCTCTGCTGTACATTTTAAGGGTATTGGTGCATCATGCATGTGGCAGTATTGCTGTTGGCTCAGTTATGAATCCGGGGCAATGCTGCAGCACCTTTCCCACTGGGCTGACCAAGGCATCCACCGGTCAGCCCAGTGGGAAAGTTGTAATGGGGCCGGTGGGGAGATCACCAGCACTGAGGTAGTCTCCTCATCAGGAGTTTGGCGGATGGATGTTTCTCTCTACCAAACTCCTAATGACCCCATATGTCTTCTTTCCTGCGAAACTCTTGAAGAACCAGGTTTATGTAGTACACCAGAGGACCCCGAGGAAGCCACCGCCTGACATGGCCTTGACTATGTTACTGCTATTCTCTATGGCAACAAATACCATTCTGAGACCCCTAGGTATCAGCCATTCACACACCTTGCTATTAAATTCATACATGTTGCTTGCAGTTGTATGCGATTTCTCCATATCAAATATGGCTACTATTGCATGCAGCGGTACGCTTTTAACAATTTCTCAAGGACCAAGAACTGTAGATAGCTTTTGCCTTACCCCTGCAAACTAGTTCCAGTGTGCAGTGATACACATGATATCGGTCGACTGACAACTGGTCCATAGGTCTGTCGTCAGGTGGATAGTGTGGACAACACATTAATGCAAAACGTACCCAACCAATAACAGCACATCAAGCTGTAGGGCTGAAACTGTCGCGTAGGCTCTCATTATCCTAATGAGACTACTGGATTTTTGGGCGGCAAGATCGTTCACAGTGTGGGGGACTAAGTCTAACCCACGGCGAAGGACCCTTGTCACCCCAAATCCGGGTTGAGCTCCAGCTAACTAGCAGTGCCTCATCTCTCCCAAAGGAAAGAGACCATTGGGCAGCTGAGCACATGACATCTTAGTGCTTCCCAGGGAAGTCGTGGTCACTCAGATCCCAACCAGTTCTCTCATACACAGGGTGGTCTCATATATAAATGACAAAGGCAGTTTGAGTTTTAAAGATTTTTTAATAAAACAACTGCATTTTAAATAACAAGGCGTGAGCTGCAATAACCAGAACCATACAACACAGTAAGATTGAAATAGTAACGAGGAGAGTGAAACATAAGAATAACGCCATCATAGTGCAAATAGATTACATTCTCTCTTCTAAGTTCTATTTTGAGCACCGCATATTAAGCTCTAAGCCTGCCTTTCAGGTTCCCTGGGAGGACATCAACCCTCATACCTGAGCAAAGGCCTGTGATCGGGATCAGCATCTGCAACAGGGCAGTCAGCGTCTAGTTGTGGTTTCCTGGTCGGAATCTCCCTCTTATGTGTACTAGGACTAGAGAGTGTTTTTATAACTAACACGCCGGTGTTCTAAGAAACGTCCCTACGTAAGAATGTGTCTACGAACCCTAAAGACTAAACTTCTACCACGTCTATCGGCAATGTACCAGACTGTATCCTTGACTGAAGCACAAAGCGAGCAAGAATGTATTGTTTGAGAACTTCAGTGCTGAAGTAAGCTAAACAGTGTGATAGAAGAAAAGAAAACAAGACTGTGAAACTGGTTATTGTAAAATAACAGTGTGAGGCTAAATAAAATGCATCTCGGGCAAAGTGCACATAGGCCTAATACTTTAAGCAAACGTGCAAAAAGCTACATTAAAAAATGGCTACACTACACCCTCCCCTTGTCGGTAGAAAGTGGTTTAAGCTGAAGCTAAAAATGCCCCAAGCTAAAAAATAATTAAAACCCTACAGAATTTCAACAAGTCAAGAGGACACCAAAGCACATTAATCCTCAAATTAGAAATAAGCATGCGGCTAAGAGCCAAATACATGTGACAGTGTTAATTTAGACCAGATCCAATTTAAGCAGTGGCCATCGAAAGCAGGAAGTTCTCCACTTCGGCAGATGAAAAGACTGGAAAATCCACACCAAAGACTATCCAGGAGCAGGTGTGTTCCAAAGCCCCAGTATCAACCAAGGCGGCATCCCGTACAGAGTCCGTGAACGAGTTAATATCAACTTCCTCCAGGAAGGGTATCTCGTAATCAGCCTCACGAAGCAAACGCAACCGCAGCGTGCATGTCTGGGAATGAGCCCTCATCGGGAACATCCACAGATCAGCATCAACCACTGGGGGGGCGTTGCTATGAAAGACAGACGTCTAGTGCATGTTCAAAATAGCACCAACGGCACCGAAACACGGGCTGCACACAATCCAAAACTGGTCTGAATGATAGAGACCAGTACACTCCAAATGTTCCAGCAGTGTTACTCCAAAGTGCTGCATCATGCGGTCACGACACAGCTGCGCTGATGGGAGCGCCCACATTCGTCCTTGTTGCAGCGGGACAGCCAATGCGGAAAAACAACAGCAACAGCAAAATACCGGCTAATAAAGCCAAAGTTATCGGAAATCCCCCAAAAATGCTTCCGAAAATTGAATGAATAGCCAAAGGTATTAAACCAAATATGGAAGAGAAGGTGTGAACAAAACCAACACCAACTGCTTTGAAAAAATGTGCTAATCCAGCCGTGCTGGATGCATTAAATATACGTCCCACGAGTTCACCAAAGTGGCTCGGAAAGTTGGTATTTAACAGGGACTGTATTTCTGCTGATGACCTTGCCACCTGAAGTGGTAGGTCTCGCGTGCAGATGTAAGGGCCACATACTTCTGAAACAATAAAGCCTTTAGTCTACTTAACTTGTCGAAATTCACCTTGGAAGTAGCAATGTGAGGCCAGATATCCGCTACCTCCCTTAATTTAGTGGGGGGAAACAACACATTCTCGCAGCAAGTAACGACCTTGGTGACCGAAACAACATAAAGTATTCGGGCCCGCATGCTACAACAGTCTTCACTATTGAGGAGGACGTAGCTGCCGTTCAAAAGCACCTGGAACGTGTGTTTAATCAAGGGGACTGGAACTCCCTTCAGATAGCAAGCCAAATTCGTAACCGAGGTGTCGTAGTTTGGACTCTTGCTCTGAGCAAGACTGCTGGTTTAAGGATAACAGTACTTTTGTTTGTAGGTGACTGAGTCTTTCCTACAACAAGTCGCAACTGTTGTCCCAACCTTACCGGCTCAATAGCAGCACCTCACCAGAAACACAATAGTAAAAGGTGATTTATGGCAGTCGCTTACGCATGGACTCAAAGTAAGATATCTCAGGGTATGTCGTGGTTGAACGGAGACTACCCTTTTCTCACAGATATATTATGTCTCATACAAACACAGGCAATGACACAGATGCAGTAAAGTTATAATAGCTTTTTATTTAACATAACTGCAATTTGCGATAAGTTGCATGGACTGCAATGATTAGGATAATGAATATAGCAAGTAACAGTATTGTGAAGAAGAGAGTCATTGTTGTGAAGACCCCCACCATTTTGCAATATATGAAAGAAATATATATATATATATATATATATATATATATATATATATATATATATATATATATGATGGAATATGCCCTAATACCCTAATGAGAATAGGCCAAACCTCCTACCTAAAGGAGAGCTGGGTTTACTAAACCTAATCTGCCAAAGCTGTGTCCATGAGAGGAGCCCCCAACCATCGTTACCTTGGAATGAGGTCTCTATCTCAGACTCCGTAGGGACACGAAGACTGGGTCAGCGTCAAGACGACTGCAGCATCGGTATCAGCGATGGTGGCGATGCCCTCTGGTCAGAATCCCTCTGATTATCTGTCTAAAGTGTGGTGTATTTATACAGATCTACAAGATCCGCTGATGTAAGTGTATTCCAAAGCAATAGATAACAGGCATGCTTGGGACGGCAATTAATATCAACAATCCCTCGAAAGTATAGAGAGGGAAAATCCCTAAGTGTGAACACCTACTGTTTGTTTGTCTTTGATGCTTGATCTTGACGCCTTGGCACAGTGACACTGATAATGTAACTCATAACAAGTGGCCTAACTATAAACAAGGCAGCCATCTTAGAAGAAATAAATAATTAAATGGGCTAAGACAGAGCAAGCTAAGTAGGTTAAAAGTCACTAGGTGACGGGGGCACGTGTCTACAAGCCAACGGCTAAGCTAACTCCTGCTATCCCATTAATATGAACTAGGATTCACTACACCCTCCCCATTGCCGTAACAGGTATGATGAAGGTACAGGAACCCAAATGCTAAAAAGCTGCGTCTGAACTAAAAGCTAAAGGCAAAAAACAAGCTAATAAAACAAGCTAATAATAAAAAAATCGCTGTGTGTGAAAACACATTAAAATAAATCTGTCTAAAAAATACATACAGAGATGTTAATATCAGCTATGACAAGTACAGCAAACGTCTATTATAATTGCATAATTTGGAATTGGGAATGGTAAGTAAATTCATCTTATTATGTGTTATAGGCATGATCTTGAAGAATGTCATCGAAGTCACCAGTCAAGGACCTCAAAAATGAGTCAACAATGTCTGAAGTGAAGTCTAGTGCTGGGCGGACAAACGGATCCACAGAGCAGAAGTGAGCCATATTCCCCTGTGCATCGATACTTGCTGCAGTGTCCTCATCCATGTTAGATCTTATAACGGAAGGCTTATAGGTGGGCTCGCGGAGCAACCTCAGTCTCAAGGGGCATGACCGTGTATGAACCCTCATCGGGGACATCAGCAGTTTGTGGTCCACAGGAGATGTCGGTGCAACAGCAAGACAGACCATAGGCAGATGTTCAAGGAGACACCATATGCAGCGGAAGACTGGTTGTACACACTAGAGAAGTGGCTGGAATGACAACGACCAGTCAAGCTCCAGTTCCACCAGCAAAGGTGCACCGAAGATCCGAACCATGCGCTCACAGCACAGTGGAGTTGGCGGGAGCGGCTCCATTGCTCTGCGTTGCTGGAAAGAAACAACCACCGCAAATCAGAAGAAATAGCAGTAGTAGTCCGCCAATCAAAGCCAAAATAATTGGAAAACCACCAAACACACTTGAAAAGAGAGAATGGATGGCTGATGGGATGACTCCGAAGACAGTCTGGAAGATGGACACGAAACCAGACCTGACAGCCTTAAAGAAATGAACAATCCCAGTGGTGCTTGAAGCATTGAATATTCTGGATACCAGCTCTCCAAAGTGTTTGGGAAAATCGGTATTTAAAAGGGATTGTATCTCGGCTGATGATCTCGCAATCTGGAGAGCATATGTCTCTTTTGCGGATGTCAAGGCGACCTGTTTCTGAAACAATAGCGCCTTTAGTCTACTCATCTTGTCATAGTTCACATTAATAGTATCTATGTGGGGCCACATGTCAGATACTTTTATCTCTCGTGTGGGGGGAAACAAAACATTTCCACAACACGTAACGACCTTCGTGACCGAGATTGCGTAGGCAATTCCAGGTCGTAAGCCGCAACAGCTTTGATCGTTCAGTACCACATAACTGCCATTGGAAAGTACATGAAATACTGGACGAATCAAGGGGACGGGAGTACCCTTCAGAAAACAGGCCAAATTTGCGACCCCGCATTGCAAAGACCGTGAAGAGACACCTGTTTACATATCATAGAATGACGAACAGCTGTCTCACATTCACTTCCGCTAAGAAAGACCTCCTGTTTACCGTTCAGACATCTATAGTCAAAGGGCAACTTCCACTCTTCCTTAATAAAGCTATCTCCTAGCTGCTCATATCGTCCCACTGCAAGATGTTTCAGGCAGCTCGAGAAACGAAACGTTGAAATCTGTAAATTAATAATGCTGTGCAAGAGCCAGATAGTTGAAGGACTCTCTGCTACCGTGAAGGACAACTTATCTAACTTTTCTACTTGAAGCAGGGTGAAACTAGCCTCCCTTTTAGCCATTGTCTCTTGTTCCCTGGAAAAATTAAAAGCAGTGAATAGTTCACTCCCATTAATGTACCTCCATGGAGCCCGCCATAACACCGCCGCGGCCACGGTAAACCGCCACGGTCATTCTGACCCGCAACTGGCAAACCGCCAAAAACCCGACATCCACAAAACTCCGCCACACCAAAGGGCAGCGAAAAAAAGGCGATGACCAAAACTCCACCGTCACGCCAACAGAAATACACCCATACCATTCCGACCCACAAATCCACGCGGCGGTCTTTCAAACGCGGTATTCCATTGGCGGTACACCCCGCCGCGGTCAAAATACACACACATATTGAAAACTCAGCCACATTGGTCAGTTTGAAATACACACACCTGATACACATACTAACACCACTCCCACACACCCAACACAATATAAAACAAACACCCACATCACCCACAAGCCCCTACGACCCAAAATCATTACCGAAGGATAGAGAGAGCACAGATTAGACAATCCCACAACACCATCACCCACACAGAATCCACGCACCAAACAACACACACCACGATACGCACCACACTCATCACCACAAACGCCACCCCACACCTCAACCACACCACCCCATGGCACCCCAAAGACACCCCAGGTTCAGTGATGCCGAACTCAGGGTAATGGTGGAGGAAATAGTGCGTGTCGAGCCCCAGCTCTTCAGGGCACAGGTGCAGCACACCACAATTGCCAGGAAGATGGAGCTATGGCAAAGGATAGTGGACAGGGTCAACGCGGTGGGACAGCATCCACGCAATCGGGAGGACATCAGGAAGAGATGGAACGACCTACGGGGGAAGGTGCGTTCCATGGTATCAAGGCACAACATTGCGGTGCAGAAGACTGGCGGCGGACCCCCGCCTACTCCCCCAGAATTTACCGCATGGGAGGAGGAAGTCTTGCACATCCTGCATCCTGAGGGCCTCGCAGGAATAGGCGGAGGAATGGATTCTGGTAGGTCAAATCTTCACTACTGCTTTCCACCCCCACCCCACCTGCATGCCAGCACATACCCCCACCTTCACCCCCACCCCCATCACCCCAACTCCTTGCAAATGGCTCACCATCACAACCCACCCATCCCAACACCAAGCCCTGCATGCGACCACAAAGCTTGGACACCCATCACCAAAGCATGCCCACTGCACACACACATCACCCCCACAAGCCACCCTCACAAAAGCCCCCACAAGGAAATGCCTGCACTTGGGTACACGGACACCCACCCATCACACGAAATGCCACACACAGAAGCAATAACCATACCTTTATACCCCTGCAGGACCCGAACGCCACCACACCGCCACAGAGGGTCCAGAGATGTCCATCCCACCACCAGAAGAGGCCCCCAGCGATAACAGCAGCTCTGTCTCCCTGGAGCCAGACGACCAGCCCGGCCCATCGGGGACCTCTGGACAGTCGGTTCCCCACAGACAGCCACAGGCTACACCAGACCCAACCCCCTCTGGGAACACCAGCACAGCTCCCACCCAGCGGGCCCATGCCTCTGTCTCCAGGACACGTCAATCAGCGGTGTGTCCACCACTACACGGCACCCAGGTTGACCCACCACCCCAACAACAACAGGGACCTGGGGGCAGTGGTAGTGGGCACACCGTCCAGGGGACAGAGGCCCAGGGACAATGGGAACTGGGAGGGCTGCTGTGCGACGGGGGGGGGGACAGGCCCAGGGAACCCACTCTCCAAGAGGCCCTCTCCTCCATCATGGGAGCATACCACAGCTCCCAGGAGACGATGGCGACGGTACTGGCCCGGTTCCAGGAGATCCAGGAACTGCAGGAGGAACGGTACATGGGGTTCAGGGAGGAACTGAGGAACATCGGTTCCGCAATGGGGACCATCGTCGTGGCCCTTACCCAGATCGTCACCACATTGCGGGACCATGTGGCACCCCAAAGGGCCCCTGTCACTAGCCCAGGCCAGGAACAGCCTACCACCTCCGCCGGCGCTAGTGGACAGGAGGCCCCCACACAACGACAGGCCACCAGAACCCCACCTTCTGCAGAAGAAGAACCACCCCGCAAGCGGAACCTGAGATCTCTCAAGAAGACAGAGTAGGATTGCAAGAGCCCCGCCAGCCAAAGATACCCCCTGATGTCATCCCACTGTCCCACATTGTCACCCTGTCCAACCTTGAACTGCCCCTGCTCCATCCTTCCACAGGCATATGGACAATGCACCTGTGCGACTGAGAACTGGACTCTGCCATGGACATTACTCAGCCCCACCCATCACCGTTTCACAATCATGTACCTATATGTAGCACTTAAAATAAATCACTTATTCCACTTAAAAAAACAGGAGTCTGCTTGTATTCTCAACAAATGTATTACACATAACGGTGCTATAATGTCCAGTGACTTTGTGATGACAACATACCAATTTCAATAAGCTTTAGTCCATGGGCAAACAAAGCTGAAGTCAGGCAGTGGGTCATACAGTTCTGGAAAGGGAAGGGAAAGTCACAAATCAGTTACCAGGAACTGGGGGGAAACACAGACAGTAGAGACGCAATGAGGCCTTAAGTAAATGTAAAATGGGGTGGCTGATTCTTACCTGTGTGCTACTGAAAGTATTGTTGTATGACTGTCTCCCTGTTGTCCGTGTCATCCCCGTCGTCTTCCTCCTCTTCACTCTCCACAGGCTCCACAGCTGCTACAACACCACCATCTGGACCATCCTCCTGCACAAAAGGCACCTGGCGTCGCAATGCAAGATTGTGAAGCATACAGCAGGCCACGATGATATGGCACACCTTCTTTGGTGAGTACATGAGGGATCCCCCTGTCATATGCAGGCAACTAAACCTGGCCTTCAGGAGGCCGAAGGTCTTTTCTATGATCCTCCTAGTTCGCCCATGGGCCTCATTGTACCGTTCCTCTGCCCTGGTCCGGGGATTCCTCACTGGGGTCAGTAGCCACGACAGGTTGGGGTAACCAGAGTCACCAATTAGCCACACACGGTGTCTCTGTAGCTGTTCCATCACATAAGGGATGCTGCTATTTCGCATGACATATGCGTCATGCACTGACCCAGGGAACTTGGCATTTACATGGGAGATGTACTGGTCAGCCAAACAGACCACCTGGACATTCATTGAATGATAACTTTTTCTGTTTCTGTACACCTGCTCACTTTCTTTGGGGGGAACCATAGCCACATGGCTCCCATCAATGGCACCAATGATGTTGGGGATGTGTCCAAGGGCATAGAAATCACCCTTCACTGTAGCCAATTCGCCCACCTCAGGGAAAATAATGTAGCTCCGCATGTATTTCATCAGGGCAGACAACACTCTGGACAAAACCTTAGAAAACATAGGCTGAGACATCCCAGATGATATGGCCACTGATGTCTGAAAAGACCCACTTGCCAAAAAATGGAGTACTGACAGAACCTGCACCAGAGGGGGAATCCCTGTGGGTTGGCGGATGGGGGACATCAGGTCCGGCTCCAGCTGGGCACACAGTTCATGTATAGTTGCTCTGTCAAGCCGGTATGTAAGTATGATATGTCGTTCTTCCATTGTCGAAAGGTCCACCAGCGGTCGGTACACGGGAGGATTCATCCTTCTCCTCGCAAGTCCCAGCGGACGGTGCCTAGGAAGGACAACATGGAGCATACAGTACAGTCAAGCAACCCACAGGTTCGTACACACAGCTTGCACAGTACACGAATCGCTATGTATTGAAAGGCTTGTATGAGTAGCAGTGCAAGGCCTAGGCCTGTGTGACGCAGTAGAAATCATGACATGTGGGCCCTTGAAATGGCGGCTGCCTGACCTGTGAAGTGTGACAGTGGGATGTGAGGTCACTGCATTGGCGTGGCACACCGTGGCGGTAGGCGGTCGAAGACCGCGGCGCAAAGCAGTATTGGTTACCATTGAATCCTATGGGTCTCAGGAGCCAATGACGATGTGCGCCGGCGGTCGCGGCACGCACCGCCGCGGTACGCACCGCCGCGGGCGTGACCGCCATTTTCTATCAGCTTATTCACTCGAGACCTGATCATCCACAGGAGAGGACCTATACAGCAAGTGCTGCTGTGACCTCGGTCTGGGAGATACAATGGCTGCTGCGACTGGGGAAAGGGCCCCTGCCTTCACTTCCGAAGAATTGGAGAAACTTGTTGATGGGGTCCTCCCCCAGTATGCGCTACTCTACGGTCCTCCAGACCAACAGGTTAGTACACACGGTGGACGTAGAATGGGCTATGCCTGTGTTGAGTGGGGTGTATGTAAGATGGTGGGGAGGGGAGCGAATGAGGAGTGCAACGCACGAAAGATGAGAGCAAGTGCCACATGGCAAGGTTGGGGAGGGGGGGCCACTCACATTCTCCAGGCAGAAAACTGATGCGATTTCCTTTACCACCCAGTACATGTCACATAGGTCAGCGCCCATCAGAAGATCGACATTTGGCGTGCCATCGCCAAGGACGTCCGGGCCCTGGGGGTCCACAACAGACGGGGCACCCACTGCCGAAAGAGGTGGGAGGACATCCGCCGCGGGACCAGAAAGACCGCCGAGTCTCTGCTGCGGATGGCCTCCCAACCTAGGAGGGGTGCCAGCTGCCAATTGACCCCCCTGATGTCCCGGATCCTGGCGGTGGCCTACCCCGATTTGGATGGGCGCGTGAGGACATCACAGCAGACACAAGGGGGTGAGTATCAGCACATTCTGCTATCTTTGCGCGCAGTGAAGATGTCTGGGTGGGGGAGGAAGGCTGTGGCTATCTCTAGGCCAGGGCGGTTTCTGTAGGCTAGGCCCCTCCGTTAGGCATGGCCCTGTGCCCCTGCCCCCCACCTCTGTAGGGTGCTATGTACAGCTATCCATGGTCCGGCCTCACCCATGTGTGCATTTGTCGGCCAAAAACCTGTAGGCCTAGTCACAATAACTGAGTAGTGTACCCCGATTGCGCGGCCTAGTTCAGGTGGCTTCTGTGTCTGTCCTCTCCGACAACGGTGTTGCCAATGCATGCACTCAACCTGTCTTCATTTCTCCCCCCACCCCCATTTTCTTTGTCTTCCTGTTCATGTGTGCATTAGCATCATCAGGCGGAGGAGAAGTGGCCTCGGCGCACGAGGGAGCTGCATCTCACATGGCCCCGGAGGGCCATACAACAGACTCCGAGTACACCAGTGAGACGGAGGGCGAGGGGAGCTCCACAATGGGGACCCGTGGAGACGTCAGCGACACCGACACGTCCTCGGAAGGGAGCTCCCTAGCGGTGGCGGCAACATCCGTGACAACCGCCACAACAGGTACAGCCGCCACCCAGCGCACCAGCCCCGCCCTCCCAGCAGCCCCTCAGCCTTCGCTCCGTGCCCGCTCGCCCAGGAAGGCGGGCATCTCCTTCGCCCCAGGCACCTCAGGCCCTGCCCCAGTTACCCCTGCTGCCCTCAGTGAGGAGGTCATTGACCTCCTCAGGACACTCATTGTTGGGCAGTCTACCCTTTTGAATGCCATCCAGGGTGTAGAAAGGGAGGTGCATCGGAGCAATGCATACCTGGAGGGCATTCATTCGGGTCAGGCTGCCCATCAGCGATCGTTCAACGCTCTGGCCTCAGCACTGATGGCAGCCATTGTCCCTGTCTCCAGCCTCCCTCTTCTGACTCCCTCCACCCAGTCCCAGTCTCCTGTTCCTCTGCCTATGCCATCCACACCATCAGACCAGCCTGCACACACCTCAACACTCAAGGGCAGCTCATCCAGACATAAGCACCACAGATCACACAAGCATTCACCCAAGCAACATCCAGATGCAGACATGCCAACAGTCACTACCACCTCTGTGTCCCCACCTCCTCATCTCCCTCCTCCCTCCCTGTGACGTCTCCACTCACACCTGCATGCACACCACCATCAGCCAGTACTTCCTTCACCATCACACCCTCCATTACAGTCCGCACACGTGCAGTCACCACCCCCACTGCCATTTACACGTCCACTGTGTCCTCTCCCAGTGTGTCTGTCACCCCCTCTTCCAAACCACACAAACGCAGGCAGCCACCCACCCAACAGCCATCCACCTCACGACAGCCTCCGTCACAGGCACCTGCACCTGCACCCAAAGACAGCACACCTGACTCTCCTACAACCACATCCTCTTCCTCCACTCCAAAACCCACTACACCTACCCGTCCCTGTCCATCCCACATCCTTTTCCTTTCCAACCTTGAGCTCCTTCCAATCACTGACCCACCCCCTCCATCTGGTAAGAGTAAGAAAAGCACCTCAGCCACCACCAGCCCTGCATCTACTGTCACCAAAGTGCAGGGCTATTGGAGTCCACCAGATCCTAGGGCAGGAACATCGGCCAGCAGCAAGGGGACAGCCAGCCCACCCCCTGGGAAGAGGACAAAAAAAAAAAGGCCCGGCGCGACAAGAGTGAGACGGCTGCCACCAAGGACAGTAGCCTTGCCCCGTCACCTGCCACATCATCCAAGGGAGGCAAGGGCCACAGAGCTTCAGCGAAGGAGGGCAAGGGCAGCAGGGCGGAGATGTCAGGCAGGAGGCGAGCTGCCCAGGAGTGCCCCACCAGCCCCATTCCGGGTGTGACGGACGACACCCACGGGGCCCAGGACTCCATCACAGGAGGGCGCCGCGATCGCAAGTTCGGATGGTGAATGAGCGGGAAGTCTTGCCCAGGTCTGGCTCCCTAGACACACAGGACATGCAACGCTGAACAGGGCCCCGCCAGGAGGAGCACCGCTGAACAGGGCCCCGCCAGGAAGAGCACCGCTGAACAGGGCCCCGCCGGGAAGGAGCACCACTGAACAGGGGCCCGCCAGGAGGAGCACTGCTGAACAGGACCCTGTCAGGAGGAGCACCGCTGAACAGGGCCCCGCCGGGACAAGAACCGCTGAACAGGGCCCCGCCGGGAGGAGCACCGCTGAACAGGGGCCCGCCGGGACAAGAACCGTTGAACAGGGGCCCGCCGGGACAAGAACCACTCCGCTGGGGCCTTCGTCTCAAGCACCGCTCCGCTGGGCCCTTCATCTCAAGCACCGCTCCGCTGGGGCCTTCCTGTCAAGCACCGCTCCGCTGGGCCCTTCCTGTCAAGCACCGCTCCGCTGGGGCCTTCGTCTCAAGCACCGCTCCGCTGGGGCCTTCATCTCAAGCACCGCTCCGCTGGGCCCTTCGTCTCAAGCACCGCTCCGCTGGGGCCTTCGTCTCAAGCACCGCTCCGCTAGGGCCCGCCGTCTCAAGCACCGCTCCGCTGGGCCCTTCATCTCAAGCACCGCTCCGCTGGGCCCTTCGTCTCAAGCACCGCTCCGCTGGGGCCTTCGTCTCAAGCACCGCTCCGCTGGGGCCCGCCGTCTCAAGCACCGCTCCGCTGGGCCCTTCCTGTCAAGCACCGCTCCGCTGGGGCCTTCATCTCAAGCACCGCTCCGCTGGGGCCTTCATCTCAAGCACCGCTCCGCTGGGCCCTTCATCTCAAGCACCGCTCCGCTGGGCCCTTCGTCTCAAGCACCGCTCCGCTGGGCCCTTCATTTCAAGCACTGCTCCGCTGGGCCCTTCATCTCAAGCACCGCTCCGCTGGGCCCTTCGTCTCAAGCACCGCTCCGCTGGGGCCTTCGTCTCAAGCACCGCTCCGCTGGGGCCCGCCGTCTCAAGCACCGCTCCGCTGGGCCCTTCCTGTCAAGCACCGCTCCGCTGGGGCCTTCATCTCAAGCACCGCTCCGCTGGGCCCTTCATCTCAAGCACCGCTCCGCTGGGGCCTTCATCTCAAGCTCCGCTGGGCCCTTCATCTCAAGCACTGCTCTGCTGGGCCCTTCGTCTCAAGCACCGCTCCGCTGGGCCCTTCCTGTCAAGCACCGCTCCGCTGGGCCCTTCCTGTCAAGCACCGCTCCGCTGGGGCCTTCCTGTCAAGCACCGCTCCGCTGGGCCCTTCCTGTCAAGCACCGCTCCGCTGGGGCCTTCATCTCAAGCACCGCTCCGCTGGGCCCTTCATCTCAAGCACCGCTCCGCTGGGCCCTTCATCTCAAGCACCGCTCCGCTGGGCCCTTCGTCTCAAGCACCGCTCCGCTGGGCCCTTCATCTCAAGCACCGCTCCGCTGGGCCCTTCGTCTCAAGCACCGCTCCGCTGGGCCCTTCGTCTCAAGCACCGCTCCGCTGGGGCCTTCGTCTCAAGCACCGCTCCGCTGGGGCCCGCCATCTCAAGCACTGCTCCGCTGGGCCCTTCCTGTCAAGCGCCGCTCCACTGGGCCCTTCCTGTCAAGCACCGCTCCGCTGGGGCCTTCATCTCAAGCACCGCTCCGCTGGGCCATTCATCTCAAGCACCGCTCCGCTGGCGCCTTCATCTCAAGCACCGCTCCGCTGGGGCCTTCTTCTCAAGCACCGCTCCGCTGGGGCCTTCGTCTCAAGCACCGCTCCGCTGGGTCCCGCCGTCTCTGCACCGCTCCGCTGGGGCCTTCTTCTCAAGCACCGCTCTGCTGGGACCTTCATCTCACGCACCGCTCCGCTGGGTCCTGCCGTCTCTGCACCGCTCCGCTGGGGCCTTCATCTCACGCACCGCACCGCTGGGTCCCGCCGTCTCTGCACCGCTCCGCTGGGGCCTTCTTCTCAAGCACCGCTTCGCTGGGGCCCGCCGTCTCAAGCACCCCTCCGCTGGGGCCTTCATCTCACGCACCCCTCCGCTGGGTCCCGCCGTCTCTGCACCGCTCCGCTGGGGCCTTCTTCTCAAGCACCGCTGGCCAATTGACAGTGCCGGTCCTGTGTCGACCAGGGCTTCAGAAAGCACTCTGGGCACCATGCCTCCTCCATTAACAGTGGAGTCAGTAATCCATCTGATGGACTGTGGCTTTGCATTCCCCAGGATGGAACAGTGGGCAAGCCACCCACTGTAGAGACTTGTGAAACTGTGGCTTTGCACTCCCCAGGATGTAACAGTGGGCAAGCCACCCACTGTAGAGACTTGTGAAACTGTGGCTTTGCACTCCCCAGGATGGAACAGTGGGCAAGCCACCCACTGTACGGACTTGTGAGACTGTGGCTTTGCACTCCCCAGGATGGAACAGTGGGCAAGCCACCCACTGTAGAGACTTGTGAAACTGTGGCTTTGCACTCCCCAGGATACATCAATGGGCATGGAGGCCCCTCGTGAATCTGGCGTCTTGGACTCATGTGGCTGAGGTGCCCCCCCTTCCCTTCCCCCTGAGGTGCCTGTAGTTTTATCATCTGATGCCCCAGCAGTGTTCTCTCCAATAGTATCAGGTCTCCTGTGTGGGCTTTGCCCATGTGTTTGTGCACATTGGCCCACGGACTATGGAACTTTGAGGGTATGTGCAGGACTTATTGCCTATGTATATATTGTTGACTCTGTTCATTCCTTATTTTTGTATCTTTTATATGGCATATTTCACATACCTTTAATGGAGCTATTTCTACATATATTTTATTGATCATTTTAATTGTGTCTTTGCATTATTCCGGTGGGATTGGGGGTGTCACTCTGACTTGTTGATCGGCATTGGGGTGTAGGTGTTTGGGGGGGGGTGGGTGTATGACGCATGTGTGTGCGCGTAAGCTTTCCTCCTTCCCCCTCGCCTGTGTCGTAGGTGCAGTACTCACCGTTGTCGTCTGCGCCGGCGTTCGTGATCCTGGTAGATGAGCAGGTAGACAATAGCTGGTAGGATGTGTAGTTCGGGTTCCATGCTGTCCTCCTTCCTCGTGGAGTGTGTATAGGTGAGCGTTTTCCCATTCATAGTCTGTTTCCGCTGTGTTTTTATCGGCGGGGCTCCCGCCCCAGAAAAGGTGGCGGATTGGTGAGTTGTGATAGGGTGGGCGGTACATTGTCTGCCACCTGCCTGTTGGCGGTGACCGCCGCGCTGTTTGTCTGTCCCGCCGTGGCGGTCGGAGTGTTAAAGTGGCGGACTGTGTTGGCGGTTCCTGCCAGGGTCAGAATTCCTTTTTTTGGACTGCCTGCCTGTTGGCGGGTTGGCCGCCGCTTTATCACCGACCGCCAGGGTCAGAATGACCCCCTATATTTGATAGTGAATAAATCCTGTTGGACAGCGTGTTCATGCCATTGTCGACAACAGCTAATGTTTTTTCCAAATTCTCTTTATCTAGTTGCCTCAAACGTACAGCAGCCTCAATGTGGGAAAGTTTCCAAATTTCATTGTACATAGCATATAAAAACCTTTTTGAGCGCTGTTTTCTAGGACCTAACAGGAAATCCTGTAAGTCTATACTGTCAGAAAGAGTGTTCAGGTGTTTTTTAACCGCTGTTAACGTGTTTGTCTGCACCCATTGCTGGCACAGCTTACCCACCTGTATGTTGACCTGATAGAAAGCGAGGGTCAGGCCTGTTAATTGAAAAAACCCCTGAAGGGTTCAAGAAACGCTTTCGACACATATCAGTGTCAGAGGGCCATACCAACCACCCGCCAGGACGGGAAAGTGAAGAATTATAGGTACCAGCCTTAACCATTGCATCTAGCCTGTCTTCTGAGACATTAAGAAAGTGTTGCCAATCTCTAAATTTTGGAAGATTAGGGATACTGGGCGTGTACAGGGCTTTAATTTTTGCTAACCCCAGACAGGATGTCTGCTCAATAGTGTCATTTAAGAAAATCATTTGCACAGGAATCAGGCATGCCCGAAACAAAGCCTCTTTACCCTGTATCTGCCAATCTTGTGTTCCCCATACACTTTTCAAATCAATAGTGTTTTTCCAATATTCGGAACCCTCAATCGAGAGCCGGGAAACAAAGGGATCTGAATAAATCAGTTTTGTATCTGTTAGCAAAAGTTTTCTAATTTGTGTCGGAGGTATTTTAAAATAATACGACTCTGCTTTTCTTGTATCATGCCCGGAAAAGTATGTACATTTTTTGCTGTAATACTTTGGACTCCCCTCCTGTGGCGTTGAACAGTGTTCCCACTGTGTGTAGTTCAAGAGAGGCCTATATCTAGTGGCACGGTGTAGGTAGTGATGTCCCCAATTGTTATAGCAGAACATTTCCCCATAATTAATTGTATAATCATATACATCATCACTTCCAAAAGCGGAATAGTCCTTCATTTCAGCCAGCATGGAATCAACTGTTTGGACATCCCAATCATCAAAGACAACATTAGGTGTAATAACATCAGACATTGAAATTTTGAATACGTATGGTATCTGAATAATCTCTGTAGGTCCGTATATATCGAATGGAACTTTGTCCCACACAATCCCATCAGTAATCGGTATAGCTGTAATATTTACAGGGGACAAATCTCGTCGGACCTTATGTGAAGAATGATGTGGTGTTAAAATTTCATCAACAGGCTCCACAGAGGAGCAATCAGGAATATAGTGACCATTAATCAGCAAAAAGAAAACAGTCACAAAACCAATCCATAAAAATAATGCAATAAATGTCAAACAGAACCATAGATAGTTCCATGGGTAGATCAAATAGTTCTTTTTAAGCCATCGATACAGCTTACTACTTTTTGTAAGTTTGTCAGACACAGCTGAGGATGAATCCGAAGAAAAATCATCAATGTCAATGAAATAGCCAGAGGAAGTCTCCTCAAACACAGGACCCGCTGAATTCTGATCCACCGCTCGTGGAGGTTCTTGATAGACAACATCAGTAGTCGTGGAAGTGTTCGTGTAAAATGCAGCCAAATCTTGAAGTGGGGTGTTCACCGAAGATATGACTGGAACCAACAAAAGTTCATTTTCTGCCCTCCCTATGGTCGAGGAAGTGTCTGGAACAGCAGTTGACATTGTTGCATAGTCAGTAGTAGTGACATTCATCCTACTATGTAGATGGATGTCCTGTTGGGTAGTGAGAGGGGATCGGGAACCACCCAAGGGACCTCCTGGTCTACTGTGAAGAATCGGCCACAAGGTGTAATTTGATGTCATCAATGGAGATGAATCTATTCTATCTAGAACCGGACAATGGTGGTAGGATGACAGTCCTGGTGCCTTTTATTCCCAAGACGGGTCCATGTGCTCTGTTTGAAGGACCAAACTCCTTTTTCACAGCGATCTTCTGACAAACCAGATCCCCAACGTTAGGAATCTAGCCAGTCGAAGTTTTCGCCAATTCCCTTATTCCTAAGGTGGCAGCACTTGCAGATGATTTATCATCACAAAATTGTTGAAGCTCCTGTAAAACAGTGAGACGTTCTTTTATGTCAAATGGCGTTTCTGCTGCCACCATACCAGGGGCATCAAGATCGGGGACATACATGGGTATCCCAAAGAGAACCTCATATGGAGACTTTCCCCCCAAGGAACGTCTTGGCAGATTATTCAGTGCTCTCTGTACCCCATATAGGTGGTGTAACCAACTGTGGCCTGAACCTAATACTCAAGCTGTTAAGGACTGCTTTAGATCACGATTCCGCCTCTCCACGACCGAATTTCCCTCGGGATGGTATGGTGAGGAGTAATGGAGTTCAACACCCATCGTCCCCATGGTCTCCCTGAATGCTTTAGAGGCAAATGCAGGGCCCTGGTCCGAATGGAATGCTGCAACCGCATATGTACCGATAAAGATCAGCAAATCTTTTATAACAGTCCGGGCGTCAGCCGACAGCTGTGGCCATACCCACAGGAATCTAGAACAGGAATCCACAGCCACTAAGATGTATTTGTATGCACCATCAGGCTGTAAGGGACCACACTGGTCTATGTACACACACTGAAGTGGCTTGTCTGAAACTAAGAGGGATGTCTGCGGAGGGCGTTTGATATTAGAGCCCTTAATCTGCTGGCAAATGTCACAGCAAAGGACATAGGCGGTGATTCTGACCTCGGCGGTAAAATGCCCTTACCGCCGGTCATAAAACCGCCATAACACCGCCGCGGCCGCGGTCAACCGCCACGGTCATTCTGACCCACAACGGCCAAACCTCCAAAAATCCGTCCTCCACTGCAGCCCGCCACATCGGCGGGCAGCGATAAACTGGAGATGACCAAACCTCCACCGTCACGCCAACAGAAATACGCCCATGCCATTACGACCCACGAATCCACACGGCGGTCATTCAAACGCGGTATTCCATTGGCGCTACACACCGCCGCGGTCAGAATACACACACATCACCAAAACACAGCCACATTGGACAATTTGAAATACACACACCTGATACACATACACACACCACTCCCACACAATCAACCAACTATAAAACACACACCCACATCACCCATAAACCCCTGCGACCATAATTATTGAGAGAAGGAGAGAGAGACACAGCAGACAATCCACAGCAAGACACACTGAGGCACACTACACCATCACACACACCACATAGTAGCACAAAGGACCACACACCAACATACTCATCATCACATACACCACCCCACACCTCACCCACACCACCCCATGGCACCCCAAAGGCACCCACGCTTTTCGGACCAAGAACTCCGGGTCATGGTGGAGGAAATCCTAAGAGTGGAACCCCAGCTCTTCGGCTCGCAGGTGCAGCACACCAGTATAGCCAGGAAGGCGGAGCTATGGCAGCGGATCGTGGACAGGGTCAACGCGGTGGGACAGCATCCCAGGAATAGGGAGGACATCCGCAAAAGATGGAACGACCTACGGGGGAAGGTCCGATCGATGGTCTCCAGGCACAACATCGCGGTCCAGAAGACTGGCGGCGGACCCCCACCCACCCCTCCCGAATTTACATCGTGGGAGCAAGAGGTCTTGAACATCCTGCATCCTCAGGGCCTCGCTGGAGTAGCCGGAGGAATGGACTCTGGTAAGTCCCATCTCAACTACTATATCCCCCCCACCCCACCAGCATGCCAACCCACACCCCCACCCTCACCCCCAACCCCCCAGCACATATCCTCCCTGACAATGTCTCACCAGCACAACCCACCCATCCCAACACCAACTCCTGCATGATAACACAAATCATGGGCACCCATCACCTATGCATGACCACTGCACTAACCCCTCCCCCCCACTAAATACCCTCACAACACCTCCCTCAAGGGAATGCCTGCACTGGGGAACAAGGGCACGCTATTGCACACACAGAAACAATAACCAAACTCTCTTACCCCATGCAGGACCCGAACGACAACACACCAGCCAGGAGGGTCCAGAAGTGTCCATCCCACCACCGGAACAGGCCCACACTGAGGATAGCAGCTCTGTCGACAGTGAACCTGATGACCAGCCCGGACCATCGGGGACCTCTGGGCAGTCGGTTCCCCTCAGGCAGCTACAGGCCACACCAGACCCGACCCCCTCTGCCGACACCAGCACAGCTCCCACCCAGCGGGCCCATGCCTCTGTCTCTAGGACAGCTCAATCAGCGGTGTGTCTGCCACTACAGGGCACCCAGGCTAACCCAACACCCCAACAACAACAGGGACCTGGGGGCAGTGGGAGCGGGCACACCGGCCAGGGGACAGAGGCCGGGGGAAACCGGGCAGCTCGGAGGGCTGCTGTGCGACAGGGGGGGGAGGAGAGGCCCAGGGAACCCACTCTCCAAGAGGCCCTCACCACCATCATGGCAGCCTACCACCACTCCCAAGAAACGATGGCGACGGTACTGGCCAGGTTCACTGAGGTCCAGGCACAGCAGGAAGAACGCTACATGGGGTTCAGGGAGGAGCTGAGAATCATCGGGACCACAATGGGGACCATCGTCCTGGCCCTCCACAGGATAGAGGCCGCGTTGCGGGACCATGGTGCACCACACAGGGCCCCTGTCACTAGGCCGGACCAGGAACAGCCTACCACCTCCGCCGGCGCTAGTGGACAGGAGGTCCCAACACCTCGACAGCCCCCCAGAACCCCACCTCCTGCTGAAGAACAACCACCCCGTAAGAGGAGCCTGAGACCAAAGAAAAAGACAGAGTAGGATGTCAAGACCCCCGCCAGCAGGACATACCCCCTGAACTCTTCCCACTGTCCCACATTGCCACCCTGTCCAACCATGAACTGCCTATGCTCCATCCTTCCCCAGGCAAAAGAACAATGCACCTGTGAGACTGAGAACTGGACTCTGCCATGGATATTCCTCCACCCCCACCCATCACCCTTAGAATCACATGTACCGATATCTAGCACTGTAAATAAATCACATTTTGCACAATAATCTGTTTTGAGTCATGCTGTCTTATTAACAAATGTATTACATATCACTGTTCAATTTCTGTTCTGTCAATTAGTCATGACAACATACCAATGTCAATACGCTGTATTTCATGGGCGAACCAAGCAGAAGTCAGGTACTGAGTCAGACAGCACTGAGAAGGGAAGGGAAAGGCAAAAATTACTGAAAAACATCTGTGGGGAACTACAGAAAGTACAGATGCAGGAGGCTAGAAGCAATTGGGAAATGGCGTGGGTGAATCTTACCTGGGTGTCACTGGAAATACTGTTGTATCACTCTATCCCTATTGTCTGTGTCGTCCTCTGAGTCTTCCTCCTCTTCACTCTCCACAGGCTCCACGGCTTCTACAACACCACCATCTGGACCATCCTCCTGCAGGAAAGGCACCTGGCGTCGCAAAGCCAGGTTGTGAAGCATACAGCAGGCCACGATGATATGGCACACCTTCTTTGGTGAGTACATTAGGGATCCACCAGTCATATGCAGGCACCTAAACCTGGCCTTCAGGAGTCCAAAGGTTCGCTCAATCACCCTCCTAGTACGCCCATGGGCCTCATTGTAGCGTTCCTCTGCCCTTGTCCGGGGATTCCTTACTGGGGTCAGTAGCCACAGCAGGTTGGGGTAACCAGAGTCACCTATTAGCCACACACGTTGTCTCTGTAGCTGCTCCATCACATAGGGGATGCTGCTATTTCGCATCACATACGCGTCATGCACTGACCCAGGGAACTTGGCATTTACATGGGAGATGTACTGGTCAGCCAAACAGACCACCTGGACATTCATCGAATGATAATTTTTTTCTGTTTCGGAACACCTGCTCATCGTCTTTTGGGGGTACCAAAGCCACATGGGTCCCATCAATGGCACCAATGATGTTGGGGATGTGTCCAAGGGCATAGAAATCACTCTTCACTGTAGGCAAGTCACCCTCCTCGGGGAAAATGATGTAGCTCCGCATGAGTTTCATCAGGGCAGACAACACTCTGCTCAAAATCTTAGAAAACATAGGCTGAGACATTCCAGATGACATGGCCACTGTGGTCTGGAATGACCCACTGGCCAAAAAATGGAGGACTGACAAAACCTGCACCAGAGGGGGAATCCCTGTGGGTTGGCGGATGGGGGACATCAGGGCTGGCTCCAGCTGGGCACACAGTTCATGGATAGTGGCACGGTCAAGTCTGTATCGAAGTATTATATGGCGTTCTTCCATTGTCGACAGGTCCACCAGCGGTTGGTACACGCGAGGATTCCTCCTTCTCATCGCAAGTCCCAGCGGACGGTGCCTAGGAAGGACAACATGGAGCACAGAGTCAGCCAAAACACAGGTACGTACAGACAGCTTGCACAGTTAAAGAATGGCAATGGGTTGAAAGGCGTGTATGTGTGGCAATGCAAGGCCTAGGCCTGTGTGTCGCAGTCAAAATTAAGCCATGTGGGCCCTTGAAATGGCGGCTGACTGACCTGTGAAGTGGGACAATGGGATGTGAGGTCAATGCGCTTGCGGGGCACACCGTGGCGGTAGGCGGTCGCAGACCGCGGCGCAAAGCCGCATTGGTTAACATTGAAGCCTATGGGTTTCAGCAGCCAATAACGAAGTGCGCCGGCGGTCGCGGTACGCACCGCCGTGGTACGCACCGCCGCGGACGTGACCGCCATTTTCTATCTGCTTAATCACTCGAGACCTGATCATCCACAGGAGAGGACCTATACTGCAAGTGCTGCTGTGACCTCGGTCTGGAAGATACAATGGCTGCTGCGCCTGGGGAAAGGGCCCCTGCCTTCACGTCTGAAGAGTTGGACAAGCTCGTGGATGGGGTCCTCCCCCAGTATGCGCTACTCTACGGTCCTCCAGACCAACAAGTGAGTACACCGGGTGCTAATGGAATGGGCTATGCCTTTGTGGATTGGGGTGGATGTAAGTTGGTAGGGTGGGGAGCGAATGAGGAGTGCAACGCCCGACAGATGAGAGCATGTGCCATATGGCAAAGTGGGTGGGGGGGGGCAATTACATCTAACATGCAGGTCATTGATGAGTTCCTCCTTTCCACCCTGTACATGTCTAATAGGTCAGCGCCCATCAGAAGATCGACATTTGGCGTGCCATCGCCAAGGAAGTCCGGACCTTGGGGGTCCACAACAGACAGGGCACCCACTGCCGCAAGAGGTGGGAGGACATCCGCCGCGGAACAAGGAAGACCGCAGAAACACTGCTGGGGATGGCCTCCCAACCTAGGAGGGGTGCCAGTCGCACCATGACCCCCCTGATGTCCCGGATCCTGGCGGTGGCCTACCCTGAATTGGATGGGCGCTTTAAGACATCACAGCAGACACAAGGGGGTGAGTATCAGCACATTCTCCTATCTTTCTGCGCAGTGGAGGCGTCTGGGTGGGGGAGGAGGGCTGTGGGTGACATTAGGCCAGGGCGCTTTCTGTAGTGTAGTCCTCTCCCTTAGGCATGGCCCTGTGCCCCCGGCCCCCACCTCGGTAGGGTGACAAGTACAGCCATTGAAGGTCCAGCATCTCCCATGTGTGCGTTTGACGTCTCTTGGCCTGTTGTCTTAGTCAGTAGTACTGAGTAGTGTACCCCGAATGCGCGGCTTAGTGCATTAGGCACCTGTGTCTGTCCTCTCCGCCAACGGTGTTGACATTGCATGCACTCAACCTGGTCTTCTTTTTTCTCCCCCCACCCTTTCTCTTCATCTTCTTGTGCATGTGTGCATTAGCATCATCAGGCGGAGGAGATATGGCATCGGAGCACGAGGGAGCTGCAGGACACAAGGCCCCGGTGGGCCCAGGAACAGACACCGAGGGCACCAGTGATCTGGAGGGCGAGGGGAGCACCACGACGGGGACCGCTGGTGAGAGCAGCGAAAGCGACACGTCCTCGGATGGGACCTCCCTAGGGGTGGCGGCAACATCCGTGCCCCCCGCCTCTACAGGTACAGCCGCCACCCAGCGCACCAGCCCCGCCCTCCCAGCAGCCCCTCAGTCTTCGCTCCGTGCCGGTTCGCCCAGGAAGGCACGCGTCTCCTTCGCCCCAGGCACCTCAGCCCCTGCCCCTTTTGCCCCTGCTGCCCTCAGTGCGGAGCTCATTGACCTGGTAAGGACGCTCATTGTTGGGCAGATGACCCTTTTGAATGCCATCCAGGGTGTGCAAAGGGAGGTGCAACAGAGCAATGCGTACCTGGAGGGCATTCATTCGGGTCAGGCTGCCCATCAACGAGCGTTCACTGCTCTGGCCTCAGCACTGACGGCAGCCATTGTCCCTGTTTCCAGCCTCCCTCTTCTGACTGCCTCCAGCCTGTCTCTGTCTCCTGTTCCTCAGCCTATCCCATCCACACCATCAGACCAGCCTGCACACACCTCAACACCCAAGAGCAGCTCATCCAAACACAAGCACCACAGATCCCGCAAACACTCACCCGAGCAACACCCAGATGCAGACATGCCAACAGCCACTGCCACCCCTGTGTCCCCCTCCTCCTCGTCTCCCTCCTCCCTCCCTGTGACGTCTACACTCACACCTGCATGCACCCCAACATCAGCCAGTGCTTCCATCACCACCTCACCCTCCAGTACAGTCCACACTCGTGCAGTCACCACCCCCACTGCCATGTACACGTCCCCTGTGTCCTCTCCCACTGTGTCTGTCACCCCCTCTTCCAAGACACACAAACGCAGGCAGCCACCCACCCAACAGCCATCCACCTCACGACAGCCTACAGCACCAGCACCTTCACCCAATGACAGCACACCTGACTCTCCTACAACCACCTCCTCTATCTCCACTTCCATCTCCACTTCTCCTACCCTTTACCTTGGCCCTAAAAAACTTTTCCTGGCTAACCTTAACCTCTTTCCCCCCGATGACCTCCCCCATCCATCTTCAAAGAGTCCCAAGAGCACCGCAGCCACCACCAGCCCAGCTTCGGGTGTCACTGTTGTGCCTGGGTTCTGGAGCCCACCCTTTGCCAGCAGTGACACATCGAGCTGCAGCAAGGACACGTCCAGCCCCCCCCCCCGGCAAGAGGACCCGCAAAACCAAGGACCGCCGTGCGAGGACCGACAGGGCTGCCCCCAAGGAGCAATGTGCGGCCACTTCACCACCCACACCATCTGGGGGAGGCAAGGGCCCGAGAGCCCCATCAAAGGAGCGGAAGGGCAGCAGGAGCGCGGAGAAGGTGGACCCCACATGCCACATCCCAGCTGGGAAGGAGGACACTAAGGAGGCCAGGAGTCCGTCCCCGAAGGGTCCCGAAACGTCACGGTCCGAGGGCGACTGAGCAGGGAGTCGAGGCCAGGTCTGGCTCCCTTGACCTGCTGGATGAGCACCGCTGAACAGGGCCCGCGGTGCAGGAGAGCACCGCTGAACAGGGCCCGCCGTGGAGAAGAGCACCGCTGAACAGGGCCCCGCCGTGGAGATAGGCAGCGCTGAACAGGGCCCGCGGTGGAGAAGAGCACCGCTGAACAGGGCCCGCGGTGGAGAATGTAGGAGGCTGGACTGGCTTGTAGTGAGTACCAAGGGGTACTTGCACCTTGCACCAGGCCCAGTTATCCCTTATTAGTGTATAGGGTGTCTAGCAGCTTAGGCTGATAGATAATGGTAGCTTAGCAGAGCAGCTTAGGCTGAACTAGGAGACGTGTGAAGCTACTACAGTACCACTTAGTGTCATATGCACAATATCATAAGAAAACACAATACACAGTTATACTAAAAATAAAGGTACTTTATTTTTATGACAATATGCCAAAGTATCTTAGAGTGTACCCTCAGTGAGAGGATAGGAAATATACACCTGATATATATACACAATAGCAAAAATATGCAGTATAGTCTTAGAAAACAGTGCAAACAATGTATAGTTACAATAGGATGCAATGGGGAAACATAGGGATAGGGGCAACACAAACCATATACTCTAGAAGTGGAATGCGAACCACGAATGGACCCCAAACCTATGTGACCTTGTAGAGGGTCGCTGGGACTATTAGAAAATAGTGAGAGTTAGAAAAATAACCCTCCCCAAGACCCTGAAAAGTGAGTGCAAAGTGCACCAAAGTTCCCCTAAGGACAAAATAGTCGTGTTAGAGGGAAAATGCAGAGAAAACACAAATCAGCAATGCAACAACGATGGATTCCTGACTGAGGGTACCTGTGTAACAAGGGGACCAAGTCCAAAAGTCACAAGCAGCTCGGAGATGGGCAGATGCCCAAGAAATGCCAGCGGTTGGTGCAAAGAAGCTCTTACTAGGCTGAAGAACTGTGAATACTGCAGGAACGACAAGGGCTAGAGGCTTCCCTTTTGGAGGATGGATTCCGCACGCCTTGGAGAGTCGTGCAGAAGTGTTTTCCCGCCGGATGGACGCCAACAAGCCTTGCTACACGCAAATCGTGCGTTTGGCGTTTTTGGACGCTGCTGGGGCCCAGGAGGGACCAGGAGGTCGCAAATTGGACCTGAAGAGAGAGGGGACGTCGAGCAAGACAAAGAGCCCTCACTGAAGCAGGTAGCACCCGGAGAAGTGCCAGAAACAGGCACTACGAGGATGCGTGAAACGGTGCTCGCCAAAGTTGCACAAAGGAGTCCCACGTCGCCGGAGACCAACTTAGAAAGTCGTGCAATGCAGGTTAGAGTGCCGTGGACCCAGGCTTGGCTGTGCACACAGGATTTCTGCCGGAAGTGCACAGGGGCCGGAGAAGCTTGCAAAGTCGCGGTTCCCAGCAATGCAGCCCAGCGAGGTGAGGCAAGGACTTACCTCCACCAAACTTGGGCTGAAGAGTCACTGGACTGTGGGGGTCACTTGGACGGTGTCGCTGGATTCGAGGGACCTCGCTCGTCGTGCTGAGAGGAGACCCAAGGGACCGGAGATGCAGCTTTTTGGTGCCTGCGGTTGCAGGGGGAAGATTCCGTCGACCCACGGGAGATTTCTTCGGAGCTTCTGGTGCAGAGAGGAGGCAGACTACCCCCACAGCATGCACAAGCAGGAAAACAGTCGAGAAGGCGGCAGGATCAGCGTTACAGAGTTGCAGTAGTCGTTTTTGCTACTATGTTGCAGGTTTGCAGGCTTCCAGCGCGGTCAGCGGTCGATTCCTTATCAGAAGGTGAAGAGGGAGATGCAGAGGAACTCGGCTGAGCTCATGCATTCGTTATCTAAAGTTTCCCCAGAGACAGAGACCCTAAATAGCCAGAAAAGAGGGGTTGGCTACCTAGGAGAGAGGAAAGGCTACTAACACCTGAAGGAGCCTATCACAAGGAGTCTCTGACGTCACCTGGTGGCACTGGCCACTCAGAGCAGTCCAGTGTGCCAGCAGCACCTCTGTTTCCAAGATGGCAGAGGTCTGGAGCACACTGGAGGAGCTCTGGACACCTCCCAGGGGAGGTGCAGGTCAGGGGAGTGGTCACTCCCCTTTCCTTTGTCCAGTTTCGCGCCAGAGCAGGGGCTAAGGGGTCCCTGAACCGGTGTAGACTGGCTTATGCAGAATTGGGCACATCTGTGCCCAACAAAGCATTTCCAGAGGCTGGGGGAGGCTACTCCTCCCCTGCCTTCACACCATTTTCCAAAGGGAGAGGGTGTCACACCCTCTCTCAGAGGAAGTTCTTTGTTCTGCCATCCTGGGCCAGGCCTGGCTGGACCCCAGGAGGGCAGCTGCCTGTCTGAGGGGTTGGCAGCAGCAGCAGATGCAGTGAAACCCCAGGAAGGGCAGTCTGGCAGTACCAGGGTCTGTGCTACAGACCACTGGGATCATGGAATTGTACCAACAATGCCAGGATGGCATAGAGGGGGCAATTCCATGATCATAGACATGTTACATGGCCATATTCGGAGTTACCATGGTGAAGCTACATATAGGTAGTGACCTATATGTAGTGCACGCGTGTAATGGTGTCCCCGCACTCACAAAGTTCAGTGAATTGGCTCTGAACAATGTGGGGGCACCTTGGCTAGTGCCAGGGTGCCCTCACACTAAGTAACTTTGCACCTAACCTTTACCAGGTAAAGGTTAGACATATAGGTGACTTATAAGTTACTTAAGTGCAGTGTAAAATGGCTGTGAAATAACGTGGACGTTATTTCACTCAGGCTGCAGTGGCAGGCCTGTGTAAGAATTGTCAGAGCTCCCTATGGGTGGCAAAAGGAATGCTGCAGCCCATAGGGATCTCCTGGAACCCCAATACCCTGGGTACCTCAGTACCATATACTAGGGAATTATAAGGGTGTTCCAGTAAGCCAATGTAAATTGGTAAAAATGGTCACTAGCCTGTTAGTGACAATTTGAAAGTAATGAGAGAGCATAACCACTGAGGTTCTGGTTAGCAGAGCCTCAGTGAGACAGTTAGGCACCACACAGGGAACATATACATGCACACCTATGAGCACTGGGGCCCTGTGTGACAGGGTCCCAGTGACACATACATATAGGCCACAAACCTATGAGCACTGGGGTCCTGACCAGCAGGATCCCAGTGACACATAACAACCATACTGAAAACATAGTGTTTTCACTATGAGCACTGGGGCCTGGCTATCAGGATCCCAGTGAGACAGTGAAAACAGTGACAAACACCCTGACATACACTCACAAACAGGCCAAAAGTGGGGGTAACAAGGCTAGAAAGAGGCTACCTTCTCACACAACCCCCCCCCAAACGAAGGACAATAAGGCTAACCTTGGCCAGTTGAGACTTTATTGTCTAAGTGGTGATAAGTAGAGAGTAGCTCTGCAATAGACTGGTTACTCCCTTTATCATCCACTATATGGTTACTTCCCTGTGGGGATGTAAACCACCCTGTTTGAAGTTTTTTAGCTAAGCAACAATGTGAAGATGTATTTTCAGAGTTTCTATCAGTAAGTTTTAGTTTAGAGCAGTGGGAATTGTCCACTGAACCTATTTGTAGTGATGGCAATGCCAGACAGGGATGCTGTCTCAGAAAAGCCATAGCTGGGCAAAAACTTTGTCCATCTGGCTGGAAGAGAGAACAGGGATGCTGTTTCTCTTGAGTTGGAGCAGGGCAGGGATGCTGTCCTATGAGCTCCACACTAGGGCAGGGATGCTGTCCTAAGTGTTGTGAGGCAGTGCAGGGTTTCTGCACTAAAGTTTCTCTGGGAGGGTTGGAGGGATGCTCCATGTTAACTAAAATGGTGCTCTTTTTCTCACCAATGTTAGTTATCCCACAGAGAGGTACTTCTACCTCAGGGAGTCCAGCTTTGCCAGCTGATGATTCCCTTGGAACAGGTGCCACCCCAGGAGAGGTTTCTCCCACCACAGGAATGGTATCCTGAATGGTAGGGTGGTTAGGGGATACTGTGATACCCTTTTTACCTGTTGATGGAGAGGGATCCTGAGTTTTCAGGCCTTCTCTCCTTTGCTTTTTCATTTCAGTAGAAATGAGAGGGAACAATTCCTCTGGGATGCCCAGCATGGCTGCATGGGCATAAAACTCTACATCAGCCCAACCTAAGGCCTCTAGGTCATTACCTAAGAGACAGTCTACAGGTAAGCTAGGTGATACCACCACCTGCTTAGGGCCAGTAACTGAACAGGGCCCGCGGTGCAGGAGAGCACCGCTGAACAGGGCCCGCCGTGGAGAAGAGCACCGCTGAACAGGGCCCGCGGTGCAGAAGAGCACCGCTGAACAGGGCCCGCCGTGGAGAAGAGCACCGCTGAACAGGGCCCCGCCGTGGAGATAGGCACCGCTGAACAGGGCCCGCGGTGGAGAAGAGCACCGCTGAACAGGGCCCGCCGTGGAGAAGAGCACCGCTGAACAGGGCCCCGCCGCGGAGATAGGCACCGCTGAACAGGGCCCGCGGTGGAGAAGAGCACCGCTGAACAGGGCCCGCGGTGGAGAAGAGCACCGCTGAACAGGGCCTGCGGTGCAGAAGAGCACCGCTGAACAGGGCCCCGCCGTGGAGATAGGCAGCGCTGAACAGGGCCCGTGGTGGAGAAGAGCACCGCTGAACAGGGCCCGCGGTGGAGAAGAGCACCGCTGAACAGGGCCCGCGGTGCAGAAGAGCACCGCTGAACAGGGCCCCGCCGTGGAGATAGGCACCGCTGAACAGGGCCCGCGGTGGAGAAGAGCACCGCTGAACAGGGCCCCGCCGTCTCAAGCACCGCTCTGCTGGGCCCCGCCGTCTCAAGCACCGCTCCGCTGGGCCCTTCTTCTCAAGCACCGCTCCACTGGGCCCCGCCGTCTCAAGCACCGCTCCGCTGGGCCCTTCTTCTTAAGCACCGCTCCGCTGGGCCCCGCCGTCTCAAGCACCGCTCCGCTGGGCCCTTCCTCTCAAGCACCGCTCCGCTGGGCCCTTCTTCTCAAGCACCGCTCCGCTGGGCCCTTCTTCTCAAGCACCGCTCCGCTGGGCCCCGCCGTCTCAAGCACCGCTCCGCTGGGCCCTTCTTCTCAAGCACCGCTCCGCTGGGCCCTTCTTCTCAAGCACCGCTCCGCTGGGCCCTTCTTCTCAAGCACCGCTCCGCTGGGCCCCGCCGTCTCAAGCACCGCTCCGCTGGGCCCTTCCTCTCAAGCACCGCTCCGCTGGGCCCTTCTTCTCAAGCACCGCTCCGCTGGGCACCGCCGTCGCAAGCACCGTTTATGGTTCACTGTGCCCACCATGCCTCCTCCTTGACCAGTGGAGACTGTCATCCACCTGATGGACTGTGGCTTTGCACTCCCCAGGATGGCCCAGTGGGCAGCCCACCCACTGTAGAGACATTGAGAGACTGTGGCTTTGCACTCCCCAGGATGGCCCAGTGGGCATGGTGGCTCCTCGTGGATCTGGCGTCGTGGACTCATGTGGCTGTGGTGCCCCCCCCTTCCCTTCCCCCTGAGGTGCCTGTAGTTTTTACATCTGATGCCCCTGCAGTGTTCTCTCCAAAGGACTCAGGTCTCCTGTGTGGGCTTTGCCCTTGTTTCTCAAGACTTTGGCCCACGGACATGCTGAAATCGTAGGTTGTGCAGGACTTGGTACTTCAGTTATACACTGATGTGTGTGTAATTAGTTTTGTTGTGGATATCTTTCATGGTTGTACGCTAATTTTCTGGAGCTTTTTGGTACATAAATATTTATTCCAAATATGATTATGTCCTAGCATTTTTCAGGGGTGTTTGGGTGGTGTCACTGTGACTTGGTGCGCTGCATTGGTGAGTACATAGTTGGGGGGGGGGTCGCATATGTGTGTGGCCGTAACCTTTCGTCCTCCCCCTCCCGTGTGTCGTAGGTGCAGTACTCACCGTTGTCGTCTGCGCCGGACTTCGTACTCGTGGTAGATGAGAAGGTAGACGAGAGCAGGTAGGATGTTTAATTCGGGTTCCATGCTGTCCTCCTTCCTCCTGGAGTGCGTAGTGGTGAGCGTTTTCCCGTCCGTAGTCTGTTTCCGCCGTGTTTTTATCGGCGGTGCTCCCGCCCCGGAAAAGGTGGCGGATTGGTGAGTTGGAATAGTGTGGGCGGTACATTGTCTGCCGCCTGTCTGTTGGCGGTGACCGCCGCGCTGTTTGTTTGTACCGCCGTGGCGGTCGGAGTGTTAAGGTGGCTGTCTGTGTTGGCGGTTCCCGCCAGGGTCAGAATCCCATATTTTTTACCGCCAGGCTGTTGGCGGGTTGGCCGCCGCTTTAACACCGACCGCCAGGGTTAGAATCACCCCCATACTGTTTAGTTCGTCTGCATAGACCAGGCCACCAGTATCGTTGCTGTAGAATTGTTATTGTGGCCTGTATACGAGCATGTGCAGAAGCAACACCCTCATGAGCGGCTGTAATCAGCACTAATCTCTGGTCTTCATTGGGGATCACTCTATCCCCAACCCCAGGAATTGTTGTATAAGCAACATTCTGTGCACTGATATGGTAAGTATAGTTTGTAGGGTATCCTTTCAGAAGGGTCTTGCCTGCAGTCGAAGCTTTAACAGCAATCAATATTTCATTATCCAATCTCGTCTGAGAAGGAGTCACTGCAGCCACAGAAGCCGTAGCTACTGATGCTTTGGCCGCTTCATCAGCCAATGTATTGCCGGCAACGTGTATTCCTACACGTTGGTGTCCTAAGGTATGAACTACATGGACACATGGTAGCTTATCCTTAAGATCAGCCACCCTTCCCCACAACATTTTGGGGGTCATTCTGACTCCCGCCGGCCGCGGTATCCGTGGGGCCGGCGGGAGCCGCCAGAAAACCGCTGCGCGGTCACAAGACCGCCGCGGGTATTCTGGGTTTCCCGCTGGGCTGGCGGGCGACCGCCAGGAGGCCGCCCCCCAGCCCAGTGGGAAACACCCTTCCACAAGGATGCCGGCTCCGAATGGAGCCGGCGGAGTGGAAGGGGTGCGACGGGTGCAGGTGCACCCGTCGCGATTTTCAGTGTCTGCATGGCAGACACTGAAAATCTTGGTGGGGCCCTGTTACGGGGGCCCCTGCAGTGCCCATGCCATTGGCATGGGCACTGCAGGGGCCCCCAGGGGCCCCACGACACCCCATACCGCCATCCTGTTCCTGGCGGACGAAACCACCAGGAACAGGATGGCGGTATGGGGGTCGGAATCCCCATGGCAGCGCAGCAAGCTGCGCCGCCATGGAGGATTCCCCAGGGCAGCGGAAAACCGGCGGTACACCGCCGGTTTTCCGTTTCTGACCGCGGCTGTACCGCGGCGGTCAGAATGCCCTTGGGAGCACCGCCAGCCTGTTGGCGGTGCTCCCGCGGTCCCCGGCCCTGGCGGTCCATGACCGCCAGGGTCGGAATGACCGCCTTTGTGTTTAATGGTGTTCCCTTTAGAATCCCTAAACCTGTTCAGTTTCCAATGATTGAGATATTCATTGTATGACTGGATGCAGTAATATGAATCACAGACTATCAAAGTCTGGCTTCCTGCTTCAGCATGTTCGGGCGCTAGAAGAAGAGCCTTAAGCTCAGCCAACTGGGCTGTGCAGTCCCCTAAGGTCTGCGTGTAGGTATTGTGAGCGTGGAAAACTCCATCTTCCATCACTCCGCACACGGCTGCGCAAGCTGTCGAGTATTGATGTTTAGTACCTACAGCCGGTTGTGCTGATCCGTCAGTATAAATGACAGTATTATAACTGTCTAGTGGCAAGATATTTAGAGGAGCGGGGTACTCCTGTTCATACTGGAGAAATTTTTGTGTCTGAAGCCTTGGATCGAATACATAATCGACATCAGTGGCGGTCAGAGACGTTGCCCGTTGAATCCAGCGTGGATGTAATGCCTTAGCATTCGGAACGCTCGCTTTAATGACAGCCTCTAAGGCTGGCACTGGGGAGACATCAATAATGCGTTTCCCCTGGGCAAGTGGCCTCTCTTTTATGACGGCCATCTGAACTGCCGTCAGAATCTTTTCTGTAGGTGCAAAACGTTTTTCAGCATTTTAATATAAATGTGATTTATATGCTATCGGCACTGTGTCATCCTCATTAAAGGTGACATAAGTAAATCCAAGGGCACCAGCAATTATTCTGATGACCAAATTTTTTTATTGTCACATGTGTGTAAGTGTTTTGCTTCTAGCATGTCCCGTTGCATGTCTCTAAGGATGTGTGTGTGTTCAATTGTCCATCGCCTGCTAGAAAAATTGGGCTGAATTAAGTCATAAAGTGGCTTGATGCGTTCTGCATAATCTGGAATATATGTTCTGCCAAAATTGAAAAAAACAGTAATGACTGCAATTTCTTAAGTGTGTTCGGAGGCTGTAGTTGAGCACACTTTTATAGGAAGTGCGGGGCCAGGCTATTCCCCTCGTTTGATAGCTCATATCCAAGGAACAATACACTAAGAAAGGCTATCTTGCTTTTCTTAAAATTAAATTTATAACCGAGGTCTGCAAATCCCAAAATGATCCGATCGACCCTCGCAAGATTAATGTCGAGGGCGTCGTCAGTGAGATAGATATCATCCACATAGGATAATGCATCGGAATCAAGCTCATGCTAAATTGATGTTACACGGGCTGAAAGCAGGCCGGGGCTATTTTTATAGCCTTGAGGTAAACGACAAAAGCGTTTCTGAGAGCCAAATGCAAATGAAAATGCACTTAGGTCCCTACTTTCATGTGCTAAATTCTGGCAGAAAAATTCATTAGATATATCCAATGTAGTTTTATATTTTTTACGCACTATATTGTTTATCAGTGCTGTGCTGTGTGAGTTTTGTATAGCATATGTGCGTGTATGACTATTTAAGTGTCTATAATCAACCACTATTCTATATGAATGATCTGGCTTTGCAACGGGGAATAGTGGATTATTCATTGCCGATGTACAGGGCTCAATTACTCCCTGGTACTCAAGTTGTGATAGTATCTCCTTCACTTGAGCTTTCGCTTCATGTTTAACAGGGTATTGTGGCTGCGGTTGGGGTGTAGACCTAACGGAAATAACATGACAAGGAGACTCCCTGTCCCAACCGACATGATTGCGATATAGCGCAGGTGCTTGCGCTAAAGCCCATTCAGCAGCATAGGCTTCTTTCGCTGCTTCTGGAACAAGATCGGAGAAAGAAGGCAAAATGACATGCCCATGCGGGAGCTTGCGGACGTGTTCAGGTGGCCAGTCTCTCTCGGCCAATAGGATATCACTAGTAAGTTCATCCCAAAATATTACACTAATAGTGCGTTTCACGTTTCCCTCTATCTGAATTGTCAAATCATAAACCCTATCGGGGGCAAGAACGCGCCCATCCGCTGTCTCAACCGCAATGTAATCGCTAGTTGCTGTCGCATCCAGATGATCTTTCAGACTCTGGCGACATAGCGTGACCTCTGCCGTGCTGTCCAAAAGAGTCACTGCCCACTTCTTGTTCCTCAACAGTGTTCTCAATACTACTGGCATTTTTAACTGTCAGTGCTGCCACCTTCATCTTTTTAAATTGTGGCTTTTGCTGAGGAGTCTTTTCTTCTTTTTTAATGGTAGACTGTGGTGAGTCTTTCTTCTCTTTCACGTATTCCGGACGTCGATCTTGACGGCCCACTCTCTTGCTACGTTTATCCGGTGCGTCCTGAAAGGAACGAGAGGGACGTGAATCAGTATATCTGTCTGGAGGTCTAATGTGCTCCCTATTTCTGAGATTATACCTCCTTTCGGAGTACTCTGGATTTGGAGAATCAGCTCTCTTATTTCTCCATTCTTTGAAATCTTTCTGTTTGTCCAAGCGCTTCTTAGAGCCCTCTTGTGCCTGCTTCGTACCCTCCTTATGGGCTGTACTTTGTAACTCCAATTTTTTAGGTTTAGCTCCCAAACCATCCCGTCCTATACTAGTATAGGTATCGGAAATTATTTTCGGTAGCTGTGTCTCCTGTTCCATTTTTGGAGTTTCCCGGAGACGCTGGCGTATTGCCAGTGCCACCGCTTCCCCTTTAATATTACTCAGTATTATCGAGGAGACAGCGTCAAAGTTACGAATCAATTTCATCCCCAGATCCAGGGCCGGTGCAGCCTCATGTTCATTTTGTATTTGTTTTAACACTTCCGGTAAATTGGCAAGTGTCGGGGTACCATGTGTGGTAGTATACATGGCAGCGAAGACTGTACCCCATGTGGCACAGTCATCCACCGAGGGAACCATCCCAAACGGCAAGCACATAGTGAGTAATCTATGTTTTTCCTGTGGTCCCGTATGGGGAAACACAGCTTCCAGCTGATTAGTTTTCTGTGCTGCCCAGAACGGTATTTTTTCCCGTTCCGTGGGCACTTTACCCATAATAGTATGCACTGTTTGCGGATTAATCCCAGTAGCCAATTGATAACCACCAGCTACTGTCGGTGCTGGATGCGCTGGTGTAGTGTTCAACGTTCGCATTACGAACTGAACCAAACGTCTATATAATGCCACTAACTCATTATATAATACTCGTAAATCTGCGATCGGCATGGTCTGTATGCCTGGGTGAGGTGTATATGTGGCAAACAAAGGCCATGTAGGTCCCTCATTACTTAAGGGACCTAGCCTCACTCTTCATAGTACATGTGGTAGGGCGCCTTCAAACCAGTTCTGATGCTCTTGATATGTGAGCGATATTTCATGATACTGGTATGCTTCTTACCGTACAGGTACGTTCGCAACTTCATATGTGTGAAATGTGTGCGTTTGTTGGTCAACCTCAGGAAAGGTGACCCAACAGTAAAATGTTTCTGTTTGGTATGCTTCAGTTGCCTCTATTATCAGAGTAACATCCCCGCCCTCTTCTGTAAGGCCATGCGCTAATAAATGTTGTGTAAGTGCATGTCTAGCATTTGCAGGAATGTCTATGGTATTAGCCATAGCTGTTTAGAGAAACGGAACACCAAATAGGGGAAGTTTTTCCTTTTTATGAGTTCGAGCTCAAACAACCTGTAGCTTAATTAGGTGTTACCTGTTCAGCTGAGGAGGATTCTCCCAAAGACCACAGACGTCTCCGTATAACGGTACTTAGGGTACATGTTGTCTGTGAGACAGTGATAATCAGGGTATCCGTAAATTAGTGCCTAAACAACATCGTTGGTGGTGCCATGTCGTAGTTTGGACTCTTGCTCTGAGCAAGACTGCTGGTTTAAGGATAACAGTACTTTTGTTTGTAGGCGACTGAGTCTTTCCTACAACAAGTCGCAACTGTTGTCCCAAGCTTCACTAGCAGCACCTCACCAGAAACACAATAGTAAAAGGTGATTTATGGCAGTCGCTTACGCATGGACTCAAAGTAAGATATCTCAGTGTATGTTGTGGTTGAACGGAGAGTACCCTTTTCTCACAGATATATTATGTTTCATACAAACACAGGCGATGACACAGATGCAGTAAAGTTATAATAGCTTTTTATTTAGCATAACTGCAATTTGCGATAAGTTGCATGGACTGCAATGATTAGGATAATGAATATAGCAAGTAACAGTATTGTGAAGAAGAGAGTCATTGTTATGAAGACCCCCACCATTTTGCAATATATGAAAGAAATATATATATATATATGTATGTATATATATATATATATATATATATATATATATATATATATATATATATATTTATATGATGGAATATGCCCTAATACCCTAATGAGAATAGGCCTAACCTCCTACCTAAAGGAGAGCTGGGTTTGCTAAACCTAATCTGCCAAAGCCGTGTCCATGAGAGGAGCCCCCAACCCTCGTTGCCTTGGAATGAGGTCTCTATCTCAGACTCTGTAGGGACACGAAGACTGGGTCAGCGTCAAGACGACTGCAGCATCGGTATCAGCGATGGTGGCAATGCCCGCTGGTCGGAATCCCTCTGATTATCTGTCTAAAGTGTGGTGTATTTATACAGATCTACAAGGTCCCCTGACATAGGTGTATTCCAAAACAATAGATAACAGCCATGCTTGGGACGGCAATTAATATCAACAATCCCTCGAAAGTATAGAGAGCGAAAATCCCTAAGTGTGAACACCTACTGTTTGTTTGTCTTTGATGCTTGATCTTGACGCCTTGGTACGGTGACACTGAAAATGTAACTCATAACAAGTGGCCTAACTATAAACAAGGCAGCCATCTTAGAAGAAATAAATAATTAAATGGGCTAAGGCAGAGCAAGCTAAGTAGGTTAAAAGTCTCTAGGTGACGGGGGCACAAGTCTACAAGCCAACGGCTAAGCTAACTCCTGCTATCCCATTAAAACGAACTAGGATTCACTACAGAGGCATTACATGTCCCATGCAAGGACATCTGCTTACTAAATGGCTGACGGAAGTCTCACAATTCCTGCCGCTAAGAAAGACCTCTTTCATGCCATTGAGGCATTTGTTCAAGAAGGGAAGCTACCGCACCTCATGGATGTAACTATCTCCTAACTTTTCATATCTGCCTACCGGAACATGTTTCAAACAATAAGTGAATTGTAATGTAACAACAGGCAGATTAATAACCCTGTGTATCAACCACTCTGCTGAGGGAATCTAGGCCACGGTAAAAGGCAATCTTTCAAATTTTTCAATATTAAGCATGACATAAGTCACCTCCTTCTTAGCCATTAGTTGTTGTTGTCGCGTTAAATTAAAGGAAAAAAATATCTCCCTGGCACTGATGTGCTGCCATGGAACGCGACCCGCCTTCAATGTCTGAAGTGTCCAACCCAACTGCATAATGAACCGAGTCTGACTTTGTCCATGATATAAAGAAAACATATCAGATCGTATAATGTCTATAGCAGAAGAAACAATGTTGTTAAACGTATATATTCGGTCGGACAAGGTGTGAATTCCATTATCCACAACAGCTAATGCCTTTTTCAAATTCTCCTGATCTATTTGCCTTGATCGGGCTGCAGCCTCCTGTTGGAAAGTTTCCATATTTCATTGTACACTTCGTACAAGAAACGCTTCCTACGTGGTGTCTTTGGGCCTGACAAAAAATCTTGCAAGTCAGTGTTATTAGACAGGAGAGTGAGATGTGTCTTGACTGCATCTAGTGAGGATGATTTCAACCATTGTTGGCACCATTTTCTCACACTATATGTAGTAATTATGTCAGCATGTTCTGGTGAGATATAGCGAGGGCCTTCCCTACTTGCCCTGAAACCCCCCGATAAGGTGACAAAACGTTGATGACACCCGTTGGTGTCTATTGGCCACAATAACCACCCGCCAGGACGTGTCAATGAAGTGTTAAATGTACCATTCTGGACCCAGTCTGTAAGCTCACTAAAGGTGGCATTTATGTATTTCTGCCAGTTATTAATTTTTGCAGGGACAGGTATACTAGGCATGTTCAATTCTCTAATCGTTGCTAAGCCCAAACAGCTAGTCTGTTGTACTGTTTCATTTTAAAAAATCATTTGGACCGGTATGAGACGCGCTCTAAACAATGTTTCTCTACCCTTTGTCTGCCAATGTTTTGTTCCCCAAACACTTTTCAAATCAACATTATTTGACCAATATTCATAACCTTCAATCGACAGTCGGGAAACAAAGGAATCTGAGTTTATGAACTTTCATATTAGTCAACAACATTTTAAAATTGTCAGAGTAAGTTTTGGAACTCCCTTGCGGGGGAGTTGGGCAATGCTGCCATTGTGTATAGTCAAATATCGTTTTTGGACTACTTTTGTTTTATGTATAAAATGGTGTTCATAATAATTATAACAAAACATGTCACCATAATTGTCTTTAAACTGGTAAACATCTTCATTTTCATAGACAGTATAATATTGTAATTTAGTCATCATGGAATCAACTGTCTTCACATCCCAATCATTAGATACAATGTCTGGTATTACGATATCATTCATAGATGACTTTAGGACATACAGGGGGTCATTCTGACCCTGGCGGTAATTACCGCCATGGCGGAGGTCGGCGGTAGCACCGCCAACAGGCTGGCGGTGCACCGCTGGGCATTCTGACCGCAGCGGTTCAGCCGCGGCCAGAAACGGAAAGTCAGCGGTGTACCGCCGACTTCCCGCTGCCCTTGAGAATCCTCCATGGCGGCGGAGCGCGCTCCGCCGCCATGGGGATTCTGACACCCCCTACCGCCATCCGGTTCCTGGCGGTTCTCCCGCCAGGAACAGGATGGCGGTAGGGGGTGCCGCGGGGCCCCCGTAAGAGGGCCCCACGAAGAATTTCAGTGTCTGCTTTGCAGGCACTGAAATTCGCGACGGGTGCAACTGCACCCGTCGCACCTTCCCGCTCCGCCGGCTCCATTCTGAGCCGGCGTCCTCGTGGGAAGGGTGTTTCCCGCTGGGCTGGCGGGCGGACTTTCGGCGGTCGCCCGCCGGCCCAGTGGGAAAGCCAGAATGACCGCCGCGGTCTTTTGACCGCGGAGCGGTCTTTCGGCGGGAACCGCTTGGCGGGCGGCGACCGCCGTCCGCCGCGGTCAGAATCACCCCCACAGTATTTGAATTATCTCAGTGGGACCGTATATATCAAACATTACTTTATCCCACACAATCCCATCCGGAATTGGCACTGCAGAAATGTTCACAAAGGACAAGTCTCTTCGAACCTTATGTGATGAAAAATGTGGCTTCAACACCTTCTCCACCTGTTCAACCGCTGATCTCTCAGGAAGAAAATTACCATGAATCAACAGAAAAAAGGTAATGACAAAACCTATCCAGAGAAAAAATGCTGACATAGTCAATAAGAGCCACAGATAGTTCCAAGGAAAAACAAAATACATATCTTTAAGCCAACACATCAGCTTACGTGGACCTGGGTCAGTAGTTGAAGAGGCAAACGAGTCCGATAGACCATCGTTGTTGTTGGCGAAGTACCCAGAGGCAGTTCGTGCAAAAGGTGTCGCCGTATTTAATGGAGGAGTTGGTGTTTCTCGCGGTGGTACACTGTAGATAGCACCATCCGCAACATCAGTAGTCATGGTGACTCGATCAAATGTTTCTAAGTTATCTGCAGTCAGTGGAACTAAAGCGAGATCATCATCCACCCTCCCCAAGCTCGGAGAGGCAACAGTGTTGGTATAGATAACTTGGAGCGGAACATCTTCCCCAGTAGTGAGAGGGATTCGGGAACTACTGGATGTTCCTCTTGGTCTGCTGTGCAGAATCGGCCACTTGTTGTAACTTGACATTGTCAAAAGAAACAAAGCGATTTTCTTTGGCCCCTTGCAACGGTGGTAAAATAAAAAGTTCTCGTTCCGTGTATCCCCAACACAGGGACAGGTGCTTGATAAGAAGGGCCAAATTATTTTTTCACTGAGACCTTTTCACTCACAAGATCCCCAATTCCTGTGGAGGCAGCACTTTTAGAAGAGTTATCTTCACAGAACTGTTGTAATTCCTGCAAAGCAGTGACACGATCATTTATGTCAAAGGGCGTTTCCGCCGCCTCCACACCAGGACCACCAAGATGCGGAACAAACATCTGTGTTCCGAACAGGTACTCATATGAGGTACGACCCCCCAGGGACCTTCTAGGCAGGTTATTTAGTGCTCTCTGAACTCCATACAGGTGAGTTAGCCAACTACGACCCGTACCTAAGACACTGGCTGTTAAGGATTGCTTTAAATCATGGTTTAATCGCTCCATGACAGAATTTCCCTTGGGATGAAATGGAGACGAAAACTGGAGCTAGACCCCCAAGGAAGCCATGGTGTCCCTGAATGCCCTTGAGGCAAAAGCAGGGCCCTGGTCCGAATGGAATGCCGCAACTGCATATGTACCGACAAAGACACGCAAATCTTTAAGAACAGTTCGAGCGTCAGCCGAGCGCTGTGGCCACACCCACATAAATCTGGAGCAAGAATCAAAAGCGACTATTATCTACTTATATGCACTATCCGGTGTTAGCGGACCGCAATGATCCAAGTACACACATTGTAAAGGTCTGTTGGATATTAAGAGGGGTGTCTGCGGCGGGCGGCGGGCGCCTGGCAGTTGAAACTTTCATTTGTTGACAGATGTCACAACAAAGGACATACTGCTTTGTCTCTTTATAGAGACCAGGCCACCAGTAACGGGCCTGTCATAGCGAAATTGTGGCGGCCACACCAGAATGTGCAGATGCCACTCCCTCATGCGCTGCATTTATCAATTGTGGTCGTACTACTTTATTGTGGATCTCGTGTATGCCCACACTAGGTATTTTAACCTCAGCGTTGAGCATACTTCCCATGAAGTATTTATATTTAGTGGGAAATCCCATAGGGTAGGGCGTGCCATCAACTGTAGCCTTTATGGCAGCCATCATTTCTGTGTCTGGTTTGGAACTCGAACGAGGCACTGCTGCCACAGTGGCAACTGCCACTGCCGATTGTGCGGCTTCATCGGCCAAAGTATTCCCAGCAACGTGTATTCCAACGCGCTGGTGTCCAAGAGTATGTACAACATGGACCTTGGGTAGCATCTCCTTTAGATCTGCTACCTTCCCCCACAGTAGTCTGTGTTTTATGGTGTTGCCTTTCGAATCTCTGAACCCCTTCAAGCGCCAGTAATATAGATATTCATTAAAAGACTGGACGCAATAATACGAATCACAAACAATCAGTGTGAACTGCGTCTGATCTGTATGTTCTAATGTCAGCAATAGAGCTTTCAGCTCAGCATATGTGCTGTACAATCCCCCAAGGTCTGTGAATAAGTATGTTGGGGGCAGAATTTCTCCCCCTTCATATGGCCGCTCAATACAGCACATGCAGTAGAATATTGGTGTTTTGTCCCCACCGCCGGTTGCGCAGAGGCATCGGTGTACATGACTACTTAATATTGATTAATAGGCAACGTGTCAGCAGGAACTGGATATTCAATTTCATATTGCAGAAATTCCTGAGTTTGTAACTTTGGGTCAAAAATGTAATCTACATCAGTGGCTGTTAAAGACGTGGCCCATTGTATCCATCGCGGGAGTAGTGCTTTTGCGTTAGGAACGCTAGCTTTTGTAACAGCCTCCAGGGCCGGAATAGGGGAAACGACAATAATGCGTTTACCCTGGGCAAGAGGTCGTTCCTTAATAACAGCCATCTGTACAGCAGTGAGAATTTTCTCTGTTGGTGCAAATCGTTGTTCAGCAGCCGAATACAAGTGGGACTTGTATCCAATCGGGACTGTCTCACCTTCATTAAATGTGACATACGTAAACCCAATGGTCCCAGCTATCACCCTGATGACCAAATGCGTCTTATTGTCCCGTGTATGTAAATGTTTTGCAGCTAGGAGATCTGTTTGTAACTCCCGAAGAGTATGTGTATGTGCAATTGTCCAGAATTTGCTTGAAAAATCAGGACGGATTAATTTGTATAAAGGTTTACTGAGGGTAGCCTAATCAGGAATGTATGTTCTGCCAAAATTCAGAAAGTCCAACAATGATTTGAGTTTCTTAATCGTATTAGGTGGTTGCATTTGTGCACATTTTTCTAAAAATTGTAGCGCTAGGCTCTTACCTTCATTCGACAGCTCATATCCCAGGAATATGACGCGGAGTAAGGCAATTTTAGATTTTCTGAAGTTAATTTTGTAGCCAATTTTGGCAAACCCCAAAACAATGCGGGCTACCCGTCTTAAATGTTGTAGTAACTCGTCATCCGTGAGATATATATCATCCACAAATGACAATGCTTCAGGGTCCAAATCGTGTAAAATTGCAGTCACACGAGTCGCAAACAGTCCCGGGCTATTCTTATACCCCTGAGGCAAACAACAGATTTTTTTCTGGGAGCCTAACGCGATACAGCTTGTCAAATCCCTGCTTTCAGGTGCTATATTCTGGCAGAAGAATCCATTCGAGATGTCTAAGGTCGTTTTATATTTTTTTCCGCACAATGTTGTTCATCAGTGCGGCGCTATGTGAATTTTGTATAGCATATGTACGTGTATGTCAGTTCAAATGTCTGTAGTCTAAGACTATTCTATATGAATGGTCCGGTTTAGCTACAGGGAATAAGGGATTATTCATCGGTGAGACACAGGGTTCAATTACCCCCTGGTATTCCAGTTGTGTAAGTATTTCCCTCACCAGTGCCCTTGCTTCATGTTTTATTGGATACTGCGGTTGTGGCTGAGGTTCACCTTTAATCGGAATTACATGATATGGAGAATCCCTATCCCACCCTACGTGATTTCTATATAAGGCAGGTGCTTGTGCTAGAGCCCACTTGATGCAATAGGACTCTGCGAGTTCCCCTGGAACAAGTGGTGAGAACGAAGGTCTAATAACCTCCTCCCCAACTGGGCAGGTGCAAACCAAGTCAGGCGGCCAATCCTGTTCAGCCAGCAAAATGTCATATATCTTGACCACACGATCCCAAAAAATTGCATTTATAGTGCGTACAATGTCTCCTTCCAATTGTAAAGTCACTGTATACACCCTATCGGTTTATAGAGACACGCATATCTGCTGTTTCGACTTGTATAAAGTCATCAGTTGCTTTCACCTCCAGATGCTCTAGAAGATTCTGGCGAACTATTGTGACCTCTGCCGCGCTGTCTAGCAGTGCTAGTGCCTATGACTTGTTCTTCAAGAGAACTCTCTTCTTGTGTGGCATGTCTAACTGAGACTGCTGCCACCTTTTTCTTTTTAAACTGTTGTTTTTGTTGTACCAGTTTCTCTTCCTTCTTGACAGAAACCTCCGAAGAGCGTTGTGATTCCTGTCTTGGTTTCACGTATTCTGTTCTCCGCTCTGACAGCCCACCTCTCTCATTTCTCTTTTCCGATGAGTCCTGAAAGGAACCAGATTGGCGTGTATCAGTGTATTGATATCTATCAGGCATCTTCAAATTATCTCTATTTCTGAGATTACACCTATTCTGCGGGGTCTCCGTACGCAGAGATTCTCCCCTTTCTTTTTTAGGTGTCTGTTGTTTTTTCTCCCAGCACTTCTTATTACCCTCAGGTTGCTGTTTAGCAGTGTCTTTAATAATTTTCCCTTGAAACTGAGGTTTTTGCGGTCTAGCCCCTACGCTATCTCGACCGATGCTGGAATATGTTTCCCCTATTATTTTTGGCAGTTTCCGCTCCTGATCTAGTTGCGGGACGTCATGAAGACGCATACGCACCGCAAGTGCAACTGCCTTACCCTTTAAGATTACTTAGTATTATTGAGGAAACCGTGGCAAAACTGCCCATCAGTTGCATTCCTAAATCTAAGTCTGGGGCAGCCCCGTATTCATCCTGAATTTGTTTAAGCACTTCCGGTAGGTTGGCCAAGGTCGGTGTACCGTGTGCCATTGTATAGAGCGCAGCAAACACCGTGCCCCATGTATTACAATGTTCCACTGTGGGAACCATGCCAAATGGCAAACACATAGTTAATATTCTATGTTTGTCCTGAGGTCCTGTATGGGGAAATACTGCCTCCAGCGTATTAAGTTTCTGTGCCAGCCAAAATGGAGTCTCCTCCCGTTTTGCTGGAACTTTACCCATGTTAGAATGTACAGTCACTGGGTTTATACCTGGAGCAACTGCATGTGGTTGTGCTGGAGCAGCATGCGCTGGGTTTGTATTCAGTGTCTGCATCACAAATTGTACTAAGCGTCTATATGTAGCTGTTAAGTCTGCATATAAACAATGAACTTCAGCCACTGGCATATTTGCAACCGCAGGATGTGGTGTATATGTGGCCAATAAAGGCCTGGTCGGACCATCATTACTCAGTGGACCTAACCTTACTGGCAATATTGTATGGGGTAGGGCGCCATCAAGCCAATTATTATGTTCTTGATAAGATAGAGGTATCTCTAGGTATGCGTACGCCCTGTACTGGCCAGGCGCGTTCGCAACCGTATATGTGTGAAATGTATTTGTATTCCCATCAACTGCTGGAAACGTGACCCAGGAGTAGAAAAGTTCTGTTCTATAGGCTGCATGGGCGGCTACCACAAACGTGACTGGACCACCCTGGTTCGTAAGACCATGTGCAAGCAAATGTGCTGTGAGTGGCTGTCTCATATGAAGAGCTATTTGTATTACCTGGGGATTCGCCATTAGAAAAACAGCGTTGGGTCAGAGAAGGCACACCAAAACGGGGTCTTTCCTTTTAAAGTTCAAGCTTGAACAACCATCCGCTATATTTAGGTTTACCTAAATCGCGGTGGTGGAAGTCCTCAGTGCCACGGACGTCTCCGTTAAAGGAACTGAGGGATCAATATCATATATGAGACCAAGAGAGAACGGGGGACCCATAAATTAGAACCAGACCAATCATTGGCGGCGCATGTCGCGTAGGCTCTCATTATCCTAATGAGACTACTGGATTTTTGGGCGGCAAGATCATTCACAGTGTGGGGGACTAAGTCTAACTCACGGCAAAGGACCCTTGTCACCCCAAATCCGGGTTGAGCTCCGGCTAACTAGCAGTGCCTCATCTCTTCCAAAGGAAAGAGAAAATTGGGCAGCCGAGCGCATGACATCTTAGTGCTTCCCAGGGAAGACGTGGTCACTCAGATCCCAACCAGTTCTCTCATATGGTGGTCTCATATATAAATGACAAAGGCAGTTCGAGTTTTAAAAATTGGGTTAATAAAGCGACTGCATTTTAGATAACAAGGCGTGAGCCGCAATAACCAGAACCGTGCAACACAGTAGGATTGAAATGGTAACGAGGAGAGTGAAACATAAGAATAACGATATCATAGTGCAACTAGATTACGTTCTCTCTTCTAAGTTCTATTTTGAGCACAGCATATTAAGCTCTAAACCTGCCTTTCAGGTTCCCCCGGGAGGACATCGACCCTCATACCTGAGCAAAGGCCTGTGATCGGGATCAGCATCTGCAACAGGGCAGTCAGCGTCTAGTTGTGGTTTCCTGGTCGGAATCTCCCTCTTACGTGTACCAGAACTAGAAAGTGTTTTTATAACTAACACGCCGGTGTTCTAAGAAACGTCCCTACGTAAGAATGTGTCTACGAACCCTAAAGACTAAACTTCTACCACGTCTATCGGCAATGTACCAGACTGTATCCTTGACTGAAGCACAGAGCGAGCAAGAATGTATTGTTTGAGAACTTCAGTGCTGAAGTAAGCTAAACAGTGTGATAGAAGAAAAGAAAACAAGACCGTGAAATTGGTTATTGTAAAATTACAGTTCGAGGCTAAATAAAATGCATCTAGGGCAAAGTGCACAGAGGCCTAATACTTTAAGCAAACGCGCAAAAAGCTACATTAAAAAACAGCCCCTCAGGCAAAATAGGTCTGACTTGAAACATGACATTTTAGGAAGCTGGCGGTCACACATTCTAAGAATCCCTCTCCTTCCACAAAAGAAAAAGGGAGAGGTCAAGCACCATTATTTTTGCCAGCTTCCAATTGTACAAATGTGGCATTGGGTGGTTGCAGTTCTATGGCCCCTCCTGGCTAAACATGCCTGCCTTTCTTTTCTCGGGCCGCTGACGCAGGTGACTTTTGAGAAGTAGGTGGTGGTAGACTCAATCTGCATCTTGGAGCAGTTATTGTAAGCTTTGATGTTTCCATCTGACTTTAAGTGTTCCCGTGCCATTGTGAGATCGCTGAGGAAGGTGATTCTGGTGCACTACTAGGGACAGAGCTGCTTGCATGAGGGTGTCACCCTCTTCTTTCTTGCTTCCCACTGTGACTGAAGCAGTTGTGGATGATGTTTCCTGGCTCTCCTCACCTTCACCACCATGACCACATACAGCAGTTTTTTATGGTGCTTCTCCCACCAGATTGCATGATGTTTCTTCATATGCATGGTATTGCCTACAGTAACATAATATGTACCAGGCTTACCCCGCGGAACACTTGTGTGGGAAGCCCAGCATATTGCAATGTTCCCCTATTTGCTAAGCATAACAAAGTGTCCCAAACTTAGGAGGAGTACTTTCTGAAAGGGCCACTGCCAATGCCTGAAGAAGAACTGGAGGTAGGAGGGTGTGTCATTGATTCCTCTACTGAGGTAGGGGTTGGTGCAGGTCTCAGCTGTGGACTTACAAATATGGGAGATGGTGGTGCTACCTCTGTCACATCCCTTCTAGCAGTTTGGATAGTAATGTTAGACTCTTCTGTGCCAGCTTCCACAATGACTGACTCATCATCGTCATCCTCTTCATCATCCCATTTGATGATTCTAAGGCTTTCTGAAACTTTTCATTTCCCTTGCCTCTCCTGGGATCTCCCGAACTTTGCTGGGGTCTATTCCGTTCCCCTATCATCATCATCAGAAGTGGTGCTTGGAGAGATGGTAGAGTAGCACTGTTCCTTTTTCTTTCTGGAGATCTTGCAGCCATTGGTTTTACAAGAGGAGGTTATTGTTCAACAGGAAGCTCGATCTCCTGTTCTTGTCCATCTTTGGGAAAATCTGCTATTGCTGGCTGTGGCTGCTGTCTACTTAGATCTGTTTCCTGAAGTGATTGGGTACTAATTTGCAAAAGGGACAAGTCCAATTCAAAGTCACTGCTTGTTGGCGTCACAATGATTGCATTGGCTGCTCCACTGACAGACATGTTCTTGGGCTTAGATTGGGATGATGGTGTTGTTGCGGGAGTACTGCTCCCAGGTTCATCCCCGGAGGCTGGTGTGGAAGGCTCCCAAAATGTTTGTGGTCGGCACCCAACTGGTCGAAAGCTGCTTCTTGTGGCTGACCACTTTCTTTGGAGCAACTTTCTTTGGGGCTATCTTAAAGCTCTCAGTTGACAGTGGCACTAAGCTGCACAAGCAGAATAGATTGAAGGACTCAAATGACTGTTCAGGCTTTCTTCTTGGCAGTCCTGCAGGTGATGTGATGTTCTTTTCTTTTGTACATCTAAAAGCAACAAAGCAAGGAAAACATGTTAATAGTGAACATCTGTAGTAGTCAGAGAGAGGTGCATGGGTACATTCAATAATCCTTAAAAAACCTATGGTGGCAAGGTGGTCCAGGGGAAATGGAATGATCATTAAAAAAAATGAATTATGCTACTGATGTGTCTGCAGTGCACAGCAACTATGATGTCTAGGAGGAAATGGAAATATTATACACCTAAAGAAACCAAATGCAGTAGCACGCCTATGGTGGATGGATGGAGGAATGGATGGATTAATGGATAAAGGAAAAATGCAGAATTAAATACATTGAAAGGATTAAAAAAAAAGAAAATCTAAAAATCAAAAACTAAAATTACAAAATTAAAATAAATAATTAAAGTAAAAAAACAAGAAATTAAATTACAATAAAATAAAATATTACAAATTAAAATAAAAAAGACACAATTAAAAATAAAAACTTTTAAAAAAAACTTAAAGTATAAACTTAAATTAAACAAAATTATCAATAATTGCCAATGTTTGTATGGGAGGACAAGAAGAAGAAAACCTATTGTGAGGAAACGAGGGCAAAGAAGGTGCACAACAAAAAAATTCAAAAAAAAGCAAGGAGATAATATAAGCAATGCTCATCATAATTATATTCCTTTAGTGCAGATATCCTACAATGATCACCAAGAATATCAATTTTAAACTGGTATCATATCAATCCATGCAAGCCTATGACAAAGGCACACTGGCTGGAAATACAAAATGGCTGACAGCCACATAGTCAAACAACAACAGCACGGCGCAAGGAGAACAAAGAACATATGCAAGCCTTTGGTAAAAACACACTGGCTGAATGCACAAAACAGCCGCCTGCCTCATGGTCAAACAACAACTACAAGGAGCAAGGAGGCATGGGGAACGAAGAACACATGCAAGCCTATGGCAATGGCAGGCTGGCTGCATGCACAAAATGGCTGTCAGTCACATGGTCAAACAACAACAATAAGGAGAACAAAGAACAAATGAAAGTCTATGGCAAAAACACACTGGCTGTATGCACAAAATGGCTGCGAGAAACATGGTCAAACAGCAACAAGGAGTAAGGAGATATGGAGAACAATTAACACATGCAATCCTATGGCAAAGGGACACTGGCTGCATACACAAAATGGCTGCTAGCCACAGGGTCAAACAATAGCAACCAGGAGCAAGTAGGCATGGGGAATAAAGGACACATGCAAGCCTATGGCAAAGGCACACTGGCTGGATGTAAAAAATCAACTGCCAGGCACATGGTCAAGGAACAACAGCAGGCAAAAAGGCATGGGGAACAAAGAACACATTCAAGCCAACGTCAGTGACAGACTGGCTAGATACACAAAATGGCTGCCAGTCACATCGTCAAGCAACGAGTGTGAGCAAGAAGGCATGGAGAACAAAGAACACATGTAAGCTTATAGACATAAACTGCACAAAATGGCCCCTGGCCATACTGCTTGGAGAACAAAAACAAACACAAACATACACACACTGGCCAAAAGAAGGCATGGTGGTAAGACTGACAAAAACACTAACATTAATTCAGCAAAGTAAAATATGAAAATGAACTGAGCTATAAAAACTTCACAACACACATCCTCTTTGGCCATCAAATATTACACTACAACATATCCACTTTTTACAACAAAAATGAAATGCAAACACTAGTCGATATGTTTAATTTAATCCAAGGCCATCCCTGTCCTAAAAAAAGTTGTATAAAGATATACTACAGAAACATTTATTTCATGCACTGATGACTATTAGTAATGGGCCTACTGGCTAGATGGCCCTTTAGAAACCGAGGCCACATAGTAAAATAATGTTGCAAATGTTACAAGCATATACAAAAGGTAATGAACTGTGCAACAGTTTTCCTTTCCCAAAGATGAAAAATCAATGAAATGCAAAAAAAATAATAAGTAGGCCAATACTTAAAATCCAGGCCACTAACACTATACAATTTAAAAATCAAATTAAAGTACATGGAAATAGTGGTGCATGCCCAAGCAAGCAAACAACATCATTATACAATAGTTATTAAAATACTTGTATGATATAACAAAAACAAAGTCCTTTAATCCAAAGGTATGTCCAGGAGACAAAGAGAGTGATCCTTCCATCTCAAAATCCAAGTGAAATGTGACCAGGAGATGGACAAAGCACTGGGAGGAGCCTGTAGGACAGAAACAGGAAGCTGGAATCTCCGGGACACTTTCATCCTGAGTAAAAAAAGGCTTAGCACACTAAAAAAAACAACTTGAAGGTCCATTGGAGGAGAAAATCCACTCAGAAACTATGTTTGACAAGATTTAGATGCATCTTGAGTAGAAAATGTACTCCAGTTGCATTCACACAGTTGGACTGTTTTGGCCGCTGTTGTGGCAGATGATGCGCGATCGAACGCGATGTCTCAAGTATGCTTGCTAGTGGCCTGAGAGTATAGTGGCACTCGTGAGTGCCTACCAAAAACAAGTCCTACGCTTGTTAATTAACTCCACCCTGCACCAGAAGGCATAATTCAGGAACTCTGCTCTAGTCGGTGTAGTGCAGAATGTCCGAATTCCAAAAATTCTACCAGCGGAGTTGAGTTTTGACCCAGGCCTAATATTTATAACAGAGGTTTTATCTGTTTTAATATGTTTCCACTAAATCTATCTTTGCAGGCACACAGGTTCTGGCGACGGTAGAATTCCTCTTCAGTGCAAAACCAGTTTTCCATAGTGGATGTGTCATTTATTGTGAGAGAGTGGCAGCAGACCTCATGACATATACTAGTGCCTGCAGTCAGTTTCCTCTACAGTGAGTTATACAGACAAATACATATTATCTTCACTTTCAGATGTAAAGAACATACTCTCTCCTGACCATGTTCTGTGTGACCTTGATATTGTTGCAGTTGTCATTCAAAATATCTAGAAAGTCCTTGAACTAACACATGCTCCTATCCTATTGTATGAATATGAAGTAAATGTATTGTAGCCAAAAGATACTTTCTAGAAATCATTGTAGAGTCCTCCCTCAGTACACACAACTGTACGGTCGTCCAGACAACAGTTGTGTGTACTGGGGGAGGACCCCATCCACTAGTTTCTCCAACTCCTCTGAAGTGAAGGCAGGGGCCCTTTCCCCAGACACATGAGCCTTCGTTGCTTCCAGACTGAGGTCACAGCACTACTTGCAGTGTAGGTCCTCTACTGTTGAAGGTCAGGTATCAAGTGAGTGAACAGACAGAAAATGTCAGTCACGCCCCAGCGGTGCGCACCGTCACTGCCGGCACACATGGTCATTGGCTCCTGGGACCCATAGGGTCCAATGTTAACCAATGCAGGATTGCGCTGCGGTCTTCCACCGCCTACCGCAATGGTGTACAACGCCAGCGCAGTTACCTCACATCCCATTGTCCCACCTTACAGGTCAGGCAGCCGCCATTTCAGTGGGCCACAAGGCATAAATTTTAACTGAGTCACACCAATGTAGGCCTTGCATACACACAGTAACAGGCACATTGCGGATTAATAAATGTGTGCAAATGACATTTTGTGATACCTCAGTGTTGGCTGACTCTCTGCTCGCTGTTCTCGTCCATAGGGCACATCCGCTGGGGCAGGTGATGAGATGGCGGCATCCTCCGGTGTACAGATCGCTGGTGGACCTGTCGACAATGGAAGAGAGACACGTCATAGTCACCTACAGACTTGATCGTGCAACAATCCATGAACTGTGTGCCCAGTTGGAACCAGACCTGATGTCAGCTATCTGCCATCCCACAGGGATCCCCCCTCTAGTGCAGGTCCTGGCAAGTGGTTCCTTTCAAACAACAGTGGCCATTGCATCAGGGATGTCCCAGCCAATGTTCTCTAAAGTGTTGTCCAGAGTGTTGTCTGCCCTGCTGAAACACATGCGCAGCTACATCGTGTTCCCTCAGGTGGTGGATTTGCCCACAGTGAAAGGTGACTTCTATGCCCTGGGACATATCCCCAACATCATAGGTGCCATTGATGGGACACATGTGGCCTTGGTACCCCCCGCAGGAGTGAACAGGTGTACAGAAACCGGAAGAGCTACCATTCGATGAATGTGCAGATGGTGTGTTTGGCAGACCAGTACATCTCCCATGTGAATGCCAAATTTCCTGGCTCAGTGCATGCTGCTTACATTCTGAGGAATAGCAGCATCCCTTATGTGATGGGGCAACTCCAGAGGCACCATGTGTGGCTAATAGGTGAGGACAAGGACCCTATACAGTGTGAATAGTTGTCTGGGGTTGTCCCTACGGGTTAGTGTGTGTCTAACAGTTGTCCCTCGACATTTGCAGGTGACTCTGGTTACCCCAACCTGTCACGGCTACTGACCCCAGAGAGAAATCCCAGGACAAGGCCAGAGGAACGCTACAATGAGACACATAGGCGAACTAGGAATGGACCTTCGGCCTCCTGAAGGCCAGGTTCTGGTGCCTCCATATGACAGGTGGTTCTCTCTACTACTCACCAAAGAAGGTGTGCCAGATAATCGTGGCCTGCTGTATGCTGCACAACCTGGCTTTGCGACGGCTGGTGCCTTTTCTACAGGAGGATGGTCCAGCTGGTGGTCTTGTGGCAGCTGTGGAGCCTGTGGACAGTGAAGAAGAGGAGGTAGAAGAAGAGGATATCTACAACAGAAACAACATAATCATGCAATACTTCCAGTGAGACACAGGTAAGAAGATTTCACTGCCTCATACATCTAATTTTATTGTTGGAGCTAGCATAAGTCTGACATTTTCACTCAGTGTATGGACCCTAACTTGTCACCTTGTCTTTCCATATAACAGATGTGAGTCCCACTTTGTGCCCTCTGCTATATTTCCTCCAGCCCTACACCTGTGTTTCATCGGTATGTGAAAAATTACATTGACATTGCTATGTTCCATAGTTATTGCAATTACACATTTGTGAAAGCACAGACAGACTTCAGATTGTTTTGTGATTGAAGTGTGTTTATTTCTGTGCAAAAAAGTGGAGGGGGTTGTAAAATGGGCAGGGGTGATGGTGGAGGAATGTCCATGGCAGAGTCCAGTCTAGTTGTTTCACAGGTGCATTGTCCAAAGGGTCATAGTAAGTGGAGCAAGGGCAGTTGATGGATGGACAGGGTAACAAAGTGGTACAGACGGGTGAAATTCAGGGGGTCTCTTTCCTGGCGGTGTCTTGGCAATGTTCTCTGTTTTGTTCCTGGATCTCAGGGACCATTTGCGGGGTGGCTATCCATCTGCAGGGGGTGGGGTGCTGGTGTTGCGTTCCTCTGGCGGTGCCTCCTGTCCACTAGCGCAGGCGGAGGTGGAGGGCTGTTCATCATCCAGACTAGTGTCAGAGGCCCCTTGTTGTGCCACAGTGTCCCTCCTGGTGTTGACAAGGTTTTGCAGCACTCCTGCAATGGTGACCAGGGTGGTGTTAATGGACTTCAGTTCCTCCCTGATCCCCAGATAGTGTTCCTCCTGCAGCCACTGGGTCTCCTGAAACTTGGCCAGTACGGTTGCCATTGTCTCCTGGGAATGATGCCATGCTCCCATGATGATGGAGAGGGCCTCGTGGAGAGCGGGTTCCCCGGACCTGTCCTCCCCCTGTCGTACAGCAGTCCTCCCAGTTCCCCTGTTTTCCTGTTCCTCTGTCCCCTGAACTGTGTGTCCACTGCCACTGCCCCCAGGTCCCTGATTGTCTTGGGTTGGTGGGTTTGCCTGGGTTCCCTGTAGTGGTGGACACACTGCTGATTGACATATCCTGGGGACAGAGGGATGGGCCCGCTGGGTGGGTGCTGTGCTGGTGTTTCCTGAGGGGGGGAGGCTCTGTGGTGGCTTGTGCCAGTGTCAGGGGAACCAACTGTCCTGAGGTCCCTGATGGGCCTGGCTGGTCATCTTGATCCAGTTGTGCAGAGCTGATGTCATCCCTGTGGGTCTCTTCCGTGGGGGGACTGGATATGTCTGGTACCTCCTGTCTGGTGACGTTGGGTAGGGGTGCTGCAGGGGTGTAAAGGCATGATTATTGCATCTGTGTGTGCCATCATGTGCAATGGGTGAGTGACCCTGTACTCCAGTGCTTGCATTCTTGTCTAGGTCCTTGTGTGATAATTGGTTTGGGGTCTGTGTGGGTACCTGTAGTGGACATGCTTGGGCTATGAGTGTCCATGCATTGGTGTTACATGCAGGGCTTGGTTTTGAGATGTGTGGGTTGTGTTGTTGGGGTATCTGTGGGTTGTTGGGGTGATGGGTGTGAGGGTAAGGGTGGGAGTATGTGATGACATGCAGGTGGGGTGGGGGATAAGGTAATAAAGATTTGCCTTACCAGAGTCCAGTCCTCCTCGTACTCCTGCGAGGCCCTCAGGATGCAGTATTGCCAAGACTTGCTCCTCCCATGTTTTTAGTTGTGGGGGAGCAGGTGGGGTCCACCGCCAGTCCTCTATACAGCAATCTGGTGTCTTGAGACCACGAAACGCACCTTCCCCAAACGTCGTTCCAACTCTTCCGGATGACATCCCTAGTTCTTGGATGCTGTCCCACTGCGTTGACCCTGTTGATGATTCTGCGCCATAGCTCCATCTTTCTAGCAATGGAGGTGTGCTGCACCTGTGATCTGAATAGCTGTGGCTCTACCCAGATGATTTTCTCCACCATGACCCTGAGCTCCTCCTCCGAGAACCTGGGGAGTTGTTGAGGTGCCATGATGTGATGTGGGTGATGTGTGAGGTGGTGTGTGTTGTGATATGTGAGGGGATGTGTTGTTGTGTGTTGTTTGAGGTGTGTGGATGTTTTGTGAGTGATGATGTTGTGTGTCTGTGAATGCTGGTGTTGTTGATGGTGGTGTCTCTCTCGGGTGTGGTATCAGAATTCTGCTAGTAAGGGTTTGTGGGTGATGTGGGTGTATGTTTTATATTAGATTGGGTGTGGGTCTGGTGTGTGTATGTGTATCAGGTGTGTGTATTTCGAATTGTCTAATGTGGTTGTGTTTTGTAAATGTGTGTGTATTTTGAGCGTGGCGGTGTGTACCGCCAATGGAATACTGCGACTGAAAGACCACTGCGTGGATTCGTGGGTTGTGATAGTGTGGGCGTATTCCTGTTGGCGTGACGGTGTCGGTTTTGTTATTGACAGTTAATCTCTGACCTTTGGTGTGGCCGACTTGTGTGGGTGTCTGAATTATGGCAGTTTCCGAGCTGTGGGTTGTAATTGCTGTAGCGGAATTCTGTCGCCGCAGTGGTGTGTTGGCAGTCTTCTGCACGGCGGTAAGCGGTATTTACCGCCAGGGTTGTAATGAGGGCCAAAGTCCTTTAATCCAAAGGTGTGTCCAGTAGACAAAGAGAGTGATCCTTCCATCTCAATATTCAAGTGAAATGTGACCAGGAGATGGACAAAGCACTGGGAGGAGCCGGCTGGACAGGAACGGGAAGCTGGAGTCTCTGGGACACTTTCATCCTGAGTGAAAAAAGGCTTATCACGTTAAAAAACAACTTGAAGGTCCATTGGAGAAGAAAATCCACTCTAAAACTATGTTTGACAAGATTTAGATGCATCTTGAGTAGAAATTGTACTCCAGTTGCATTCACACAGTTGGACTGTTTTGGCAGCTGTTGTGGTGGATGATGCGCAAGCGAATGCGATATCTCAAGTATGCTTGCTAGCGGCCTGAGAGTATTGTGGCACTCGCGAGTGCCGACCAAAAACAAGTCCTGCGCTTGTTAATTAACTCCACCCTGCACCAGATGGCATAATTCAGGAACTCTGCTCTACTCGATGTAGTGCGAAATGCCCGAATTCCAAAAATTCTACCAGCGGAGTTGAGTTTAGACCCAGGCCTAATATTTATAACAGAGGCTTTATCTGTTTTAATATGTTTCCACTAAATCTACCTTTGCAGGCACAGTAGAATTCCTCTTCAGTGTAAAAACAGTTTTCCATAGTGGGTGTGTCATTTATTATGTGCTGAGTGGCAGCAGACCTCATGACATATACTAGTGCCTGCAGTCAGTTTCCTCTACAGTGAGTTATAGAGACAAATGCATGTTAACTTCACTTTCAGATGTAAAGAACATACTCTCTCCTCACCATATTCCGTGTGAGCTTGATATTGTTGCAGTTGTCATTCAAAATATCCAGAAAGTCCTTGAGCTAACCTATGCTCCTATCCTATTGTATGAATATGAAGTAAATGTATTGCAGTCAAAAGATATTTTCTAGAAATCATTGTAGAGTCTGTCATCACTTGACAGCTGCTTCTCCCACCAGTTCTTGAAATGATGCATGCAGCTGAGGGCGAAGCAGGTGCCCACTGACATTTCTCTTAGCTGTTTATATACTTACCAAATAGGAAAACATTATTCACTTGATAAAATTCAGTTATTTACAATGACATGCATGTGTGTTCATACTGGCGGAGTAGTCTTGATTTCAAATACTCTCTTCATGATTCTAGTCCTTAGTGGTGAAAGAGATAAGTGTACAGACTATTAACACCCATAAAGACCAGTAAAAAAACCTGGATCTATGTATAGATCATGAGCTTTCTAAACAAATTTGTACTGTACTTTAATAACTTGGTAATGTCTCAACCAGAGGAAATAAAAGGTTGTCTATGTACATAGATGTTCCCTAAACCAACTAAAGAGACAATCCGTGTCTCCCCAAACAATTAATAGTAAATTCAAGTCAGAAAACCGGAATGTAATAGTTATTGTTTCAGAAGACATTGGAAGATGTCTCTTTAGTTAGTTATTTTTCCCTGCTCCAGTACCCTATTTGACAAGGTTGTCCCTTAACTAATACATATATATGTTCTCTCAAACAGACTCTCTATCAATTAGGCTATCGCTGTGCCAATGGCTTGTCCATCCTCTTATGGACCTTTGGCAATATGTATAGGATAGCAATCCTCCTATGTACAAGTTCAAGGAAGATATATTCAGATTTTTCTAGAATCCCCCATCTCTGCATGTAATCAATGTGACTGTAATATGTTTTTTTTTTTTAAATTTAAAGTTATATCTACTTTCTCACATTCACGATCACCCAGTTGTTATATGGCGTCACTAACATTGTCTGCTTTTGCCCAGACTACCACATTACCATCCTATCTGGGGGTTTGATTTCTCTATTGGCATTATTGCTGAGATTTCTAAGTGCCCGATATTGTGCCCATAATAGTTTTAAATTGCCTACAATGTTGTCTACTTTTAAATCCTTAATCACAAATGCTTGGTGATGCTCCTACCCCTTCCAGGGACACCACTAAGCTGAAAATATATGTTTAAAAAGTCCTTGCAGGGCATTATGGGTTGTTTCCTACAGTTTTACCTATAAAAAAGTTACAATAAAGTGTAAGGTGTCATGGTAGGAATGCCCTACCTCCATGGGCCTAGCTGGGGGGTGGGAACACTTAGGCCCTGAGTCAAAAACTGTTTTTTTTAAAACAAAATGCCAGTAATTTGTGGTGAATGCACAATAAAATGAATAAACGCATGGGCTCTGGCATTTGGAAAGGATAGGCCAGGGCCATTGGCTGTGATGCCTTTCCATAATTGGGAGAGTGGGTGTGTGATCTCTTCCCCCATTCCTAGGGCTACCCCCCCTGAGCCTCTCCCAGGCCACCAGGATCCCGCTCTCTGGGGTAGATTGAAAATTAAAGGGGATATGTGCAGCCTCACTCCCCAAGCCTGCCAAGGCCCCAGGGACCCCGTTCCCTTGGGTTGAATTAATTTAAAAGGTCGTGTGCCTAAATTCCCCTGTGCATAAAAGCCATGCATAGCGTGGGATTGGATGCCCATGAAAGGTTGACTGCAGGGCGTGGCTGCAGGCCACAGGCCACAGGAATATTATAGTAAGGAGAAATATGTCAGTTAAAACATACCTTTTTAAACAAATCAAACCAATGTAATGCAACGGTTAGCTAAAATAACTATAACTTGTGCTCTAGAGCAATTATAACTCATACTCTGGCTATATACTGCTGATTAACCTAAACATTACATCACTAATGAAATGTCCTATGACATTATTGATAACATCACTGCAACATTAGAAATAACATAATTGAGCATAAAACTGTGCTTGTCCTATTAACCTTTATTTTGTATATCTATAATAATGTCTATATCTATATCTAAATCCATCTTTATCTATCTATCTATCTATCTATCTATCTATCTATCTATCTATCTATCTATCTATCTATCTATCTATCTATCTATCTGTCTGTCTGTCTATCTATCTATCTATCTGCCTCTGTCTATCTATCTATCTATCTGCCTATCTACCTATCTATATAGATTTAGTGGAAAAACAAAGGTTAAAGGTTAAAGGTTTAAGTAATGTTATAGTTAGGTGTGATAAAAAATCTGTTTTTGTGTAAAAGAAATACCTTAGAAATTCACTGAAAAAAGCAAACGTTATTCATGTTACTGAGGTGGGTTTCTTACCTTGTTGGATATGATTTGGGTTAGTTCTTGGCTGCTTTATAGGTGAATTGTACCACTGTTATTTGTGGAATAATGAAAATGTATGGTATGATATTTGCTAATAAAAAGAATTTTAAAAAAAGGATTAAAGTAACAATATTGTTAGGTGAAAATTTCAGTGACAACATTAACGTTATGAACTAGAAAACCTGCAGACATTTACCAGTAATAGCTAGCAGCGTTAGCTATATAATGTGCTCGCGACTGCATATGACCTCACATATTACATCACTCATGACATGTTCTATGACATCATTTGTGACATCACTGATGACATCTCATTTGACATTATTGATGATGTCACTGATGACATCATCCAATGAGTGTCTTAGGTTGTTTTATAGTTTATAAAGTGGCATATGGAGCACTCGATACAAAAGCAAAAGAGGAAGGCCAAGAAACACCAGGTATTGAGGCTTTGAGGGTGAATTCAAAGAGATGGGTTAGACCTGGAGTCAGATTAAAGGAGAAGCAGAGGACAGAGAAGGCTTGAGAGTCCTGCATGATGGCTTGTATCCCACGAGGGGTAGTCAGTGTAATTAAGTGGTAAGCTGCTACTGCATTAATTTTTTACTTAATTTTGTAAAGCCTGTTTCCAGCCGATGGATGTAAGTGTTTACATAATGCCATGCACCCCTCCCCTAATTAAGTAAATTGCATCCCAGGGTCTGGGGTCCCCAAGGCTGAAAGTGGTTTGAGAAGAGGGGATACATGCCACCATCCCCTTGATTACATAATGGGGTCCTGATCCATCATTTTTTATGATCTTGCAGAAGTCTTCTGGGATTGCAGCAAAATATTTTTTTTCACTTTTTGCCCCAAGGGTTTCCCCCCTTGGTGCCGGGGGGGGGGGGAGGGGTGGGCAGGGTATCCCTAACCTGCCTCCTTTTATAATTGTTTTTTAAAACTTCAGGATGGGGGACTAAGTGCCAGACTTATGAGGAGTGATAGAATCCTGCAATGCAGCAGTAAAAATTCCTTGTGCTTTGGGGCACCATGTCCTTGTGACATGGATTCACCATATCTAAGGAATGGCACACCACGTCGCAAGGTACGAAGCTCTGTGAAAACTTTTGATGCATCCAAAAAAAGATGGCACAACATGGTGTAAGGCAACTGGCCCTTACATGACCCAAGCAGGTAGGCGTGACGTAAAGCAGTTGAAAGTGCCACAAATCAGCACTTTCAAATATAGGAGTAAATTGCATCAAAGGAGGCACCAAAAACCAACAGCATCTACAAGTCAGGAGGGAAACAATCCCAACCCAAGTCAAGATGAGCAGACAGCAGGCCAAGGGAGAAGGAAGAGGAAGAGCAATTTAAGTGAGGAGGAGAACCAAATAATCATAGCTAAGGTGATAAAGAATGAATACCTTCTCTTTGTCACCTCCAAAGTGCCATTAGTAAAGAAGGAAGCCTTTTGGTAGTCTGTAGTGGATAAGATTAAGGCGGTGATTCTCACCGCGGCGGGCGGCGGTCGCCGCCCGCCATGCGGTTACCGCCAAATGACCGCACCGCGGTCACAAGACCGCGGCGGCCATTCTGGCTTTCCCGCTGTGCTGGCGGGCGACCGCCAAAAGGCCGCCCGCCAGCACAGCGGGAAAGACCCAGCAACGATGAAGCCGGCTCCGAATGGAGCTGGCGGAGTTGCTGGAGTGCGACGGGTGCAGTAGCACCCGTCGCGAATTTCAATGTCTGCTAGGCAGACACTGAAATTCCTTTTGGGGCCCTCTTACGGGGGCCCCTGCAGTGCCCATGCCACTGGCATGGGCACTGCAGGGGCCCCCAGTGGCCCCGCGGCACCCCCTACCGCCATCCTGTTCCTGGTGGGAGACCCGCCAGGAGCAGGATGGCGGTAGGGGGTGTCAGAATCGCGCTCCGCCGCCATGGAGGATTCTCAAGGGCAGCGGAAAGTCGGCGGGACACCGCCGACTTTCCGTTTCTGGCCGCGGCTGAACCGCCGCGGTCAGAATGCCCAGGGGTGCACCGCCAGCCTGTTGGCGGTGCTACCGCGGTCATTCGCCCTGGCGGTTTTTACCGCCAGGGTTAGAATTACCCCCTAACTGTGTTGGCCAATCAAAAAAGAAAGTGTTGGCGCTGAAAAACTGTGCAATGGCTGTAAGCAAAGGGCCAAGAAGAAACTTGCAAAGAACCTAAGGGCTGCCATGCAGACCTTAGGAAGACCAGAGGACTGGTAGGAGTTGGACCCATTAGAGGAGTAGGTAGCGCTACTCATTCCAACTGAGTTGGTGGCAGGAGTTGCCGGACAGGATAGTGCTAGGGTTGAGGACCAGGAAGATCTACAGGGTAAGTGTCATCAAGGAACAATATGGTTAAACATGTCATGCAGTGCAGTGCAGCAATATTCTTTGCTGAGCTGCAGTGTGTGAAAGGGGAAGTCTAACCCATACATCACATAAATGCAGGTTTCCTGCCCAGTGACAATTTGACCTTTCCAGTCTAGCTCTGACAAGTTTCTGATGTTCATGTGTAATGTGCTACCCAAGTCCAGGTTGTCCTTTAAATACTGCAACATGTGTGCTAATGTTTAACATGAGTGGTTGGGACTACAAATCCTGCAATACAAAGCAAAAACCTTTGACTGGAGTACAACATCATGCATGGACATGAAATGACAATACAGGCCCCCTTGCACCATGCAGCAAATGCTTGTGTGTGGGACTACACAACCAAAACATGTGAACTTTTGAAATGGAATGGGATTGCCGGAGGATTAACCTCTTACCTGAGAGGGGATCTAGGATTTGAGTATGTGGAGTATCTCCAAGTAGGATCATGTGAAGTGTCATGTGTACAGTCACTAGCATGAAAACACATTGCACGCAGCTCTCCTGATGTGCTGGGTCAGATCTCACAGGTGCTGCCTGCCATGTTAGAGACCACATAAATATTTGTCTGAAGCATGGATGATATGTGAGATTGGTGCCTACCTAGTAGTGTTGTGCAATGTAATTGTGACTGAGCATACTGAACTGCCAGTATGTCTGAATGAGGAGCCATTGGATCTCAAGGAAGAGAGGGATGATGTTTGTACTGCAAGGTAGCCTGCGTGACAGTCATGCACTGCTGCGCTTTGATAGTGTCACCTTTGTGTAGTAGCTGTGAAGGGATTGCATAGAAGAGAGCATTAGTGCCCTTCACTTGACATGTGATGTGGGTTTGGCAGAAGGTGTAGCAGGTGTGAGGAGGGAGGTGTAACTAGAACGGTGTGACTATGCTGCATATGTCAAAGCACAAGGATTTTAAATAGGGAATTGTGAAGTGACAGGATGAGCTAGGTGTCCAGAATGGTGAGTAGATTTTGGGGGGTCGGAGGGTGAGGTCTGTGGGCCTAGTCATGTGAGCAACCTATCTGGTGAGGATCAACATGAGCCATAGCACTGACATATATTTAGGAACATTGGGCAATTGCATATTGTAACTAACATAGATGGTGTTTGTGTCTCCTGAGGGCCAATGTATGATCTGGGTATCATCAATGTCTGAGAGTAAGTCATGGCTCTGTTCCAAAATAATTATTGACAGAGGAGTCTTGTACTGGTACAAGTGAGCAGTGCTGAGTGAAGAGATCTGTGCTACTCAGCAGTAGTAACACATGTTCAACACCTTTGTGTAACATAAAGTAAATCAGAATAAATTCTGTTTGTCAGCAAAGTTACTATTGGCAACATCTATCATACATCATCATTAAAATATTACAATTTCATTGCAACACACCACCTCCTGTCCAGCAGCTTGTTCTAGATGACCAACCTGTTGATGATGACATCCTGCCCCCCATTGACAATGACACCTTACAGCAATACCTGGACTCCATAGAATCTTCTTTCCTGACATTGCAAGGGGTGACTGCTTTGCAGATTCTCCAGAGGAACCATCACCCACAGAACATGCCCATCTGCCAGCCCAAGCTTAGCTGTGGACTTTGAGGTCCCAAAGTTGTCTTCCAACAGTGAGTTATAGGTAGTCCAGCAGCAGATGGTTGATGAGGTGTGGTGTGGTGTGGGAGGAGATGGAGACCATAGCGGGTACCCTAGAAGGAGTTCGTAGGTGTCACATTGCCGGTTGTCATGAGGCAGAAGCAAGAACAACCAGCCTCAACATTTGACACTAGCGAGGTTGACACTAGCGAGGTTGCCATCATTAACATCATGGCATCTATGAAGTGCAAGTTGGACTTCTACATTGCAACAACGCTTGCCCTCTATAGAGGCACTGTCACATTGCTGACAAACCACTGGACTCTTGTCAGCGCTGTGCTGCCTTCCTTGCTGGCACTGACAAAGCCATATCTTTGGTCCCTGATGTGTCTGTGCCTCAGATCCCTCTCACACAAACACTACCAACTGCAGGTGAGGCACAACACCCATCAAAGGATGTGTGTCATACAACATTTGTCTGTGCCCCCTGGACAGTTCCCCAATGATCCTGTATATATCACCATGGCACCTCCTTTGTTACCCAGTACTGTCTCTTCATGTTCGTGAATCTGCTCATTTTATCCACTTGTGGTTTACTGAAGTGGCCTACACCCCTAATGCCAATTTGCATCTCCTTACTGAACTTCTCGTCACCTCTACATGTCACTTGACATTTCTCCCAAATAGAATGTGTCTGGACATCCTTTGCTCACTTTCCGTTTTTGTGTTGTTACCCCAAACAATGCAAAAATGCTCATGCTTACCAACCCACACTTCTAAATAAATTCAGTCCTATAAACCTGAGCGTTGTATATCTGTTACATAAAGAACTACTTATAGCATGGTGAATGTGTATATACAAAACCCGCTTTTAGCATCTCAAGGAGATTGAGCTAAAGTCACTTTCATCTGTTCTTGTTGTATATGCCAAAACATCAGGTACGTCCACTGCCATGGCATTGTGCCATGGCATTATGTGGAATGTTTTGTCTACCCATTGGACATCATGGTGTGACAATAAGCTTCAGTTACTTGACTAGCACACAGTAAAAGGTTTTACTAAACACACAAGTGCTACCTGCTCAAAATGGGGCCTGTGAGGCATGTGAGCCAATAACATTGTTTCCCTCATCCACATGTATCTGGCTCAGTGAACATGACAACATAATCAAGCACATATGATAGTCTTAATGCTTACACTGAAGAGATCCAAAGTACTTAAATTATGTTGTACTGATAATATGCAAATACTCATGCCCAGACTCCTTCTTAATTTGCATCATACCTATGTCACTCAATGATTTACAGGTCAATCAACCTTGGATATCAGTATGCATGAAAAGCAACTAATTATTTTTGGGGTTTCAAATGATAAATGTTGTTAAAGGGTACACTGGAATACGTAGGCTAAATGTGTTCCTCTGCCCCTGAGAGGCCTCACATGTATTGAGTGTGAGTGTAACCAACCACACATGACATCAATTGTACTATATATACACATATTATTGATTAGGAGCCAGAGCACAGATCCAGGGACAAAACAACACCTCTGTAGGGTAGGAAGAAATAAGAGACATGGGTGGTCATTACAACCCTGGCAGACGGTGTTAAAGCGCCGGTAAGACCGTCAACAGGCCGGCGGTAAATAAATTGGAATTACGACAGTGGCGGAAACTGCCAACAAAGACAGCCACTTTAACACTCCGACCGTCACAGCGTTACAAACAAACAGCATGGCGGTCACCGCCAACAGACAGGCGGGGGACAAAGTACCACCCCCAGTATCATAACCTACCAATCCGCCACCTTTTCTGGGGCGGATTCACCGCAGACAAAAACACGGCGGAAACAGGACCTCGAAGGGAAAACGCTCACCTCTACCCACCCCATGAGGAATCCGGACGCCATGGAACCAGAGCTGCAGATCCTGCCAGCCCTTATCTTCTTGCTCCTCTACCAGGGGCACGAACGCCGGCGGCGAAGACCACAGTGAGTACTGCACCTACGACACAGGGGAGGGGGGAGGGAAAAAACAGGGGGACACACACACAACATGCAACACCCCCACCCTCACCCATGACTACACACACACTAATACATCATGATACATTATAGTTACACCCCCCTGGAAGAATGCAAAGACCAAAGAAAATGAGTGTAACCATTGTAATATATTAAAATCCAGTACGCAAATATATATATACACTATAAACAAAATATTCACCAAGATTAGTAGTCCAGGTAGTGCTCCATTGAAGTCCGTGGAACACTGGGCCCACACGGTATGGGTGAGGCCCACACAAGATCCCCGACCATTACGGAGAGAAAACTGCAGGGGCAACAGATAGCAATAAAACAGGCACCTCAGGGGGAGGGAAAGGGGGGGCACCTCAGCCGGTTGAGTGCACAATGCCAAATCCAGGAGGGGGCCACATGCCCACTGTTCAATCCTGGGGAGTGCAAAGCCACAGTGTCTCAAGTCTCTACAGTGGGTGGTTTGCCCACTGTTCAATCCTGGGGAGTGCAAAGCCACAGTCCCTCAACTCTCTACAGTGGGTGGGTTGCCCACTGTTCAATCCTGGGGAGTGCAAAGCCACAGTCTCACAAGTCTCTACATTGGGTGGTTTGCCCACTCTTCAATCCTGGGGAGTGCAAAACCACAGTCTCTCGAGTGGATAACAGTCTCCACTGGTTCTGGAGGGGGCCTTGTGCCCAGAGTGCTTCATCCTGTCAAGGACTGAGGTAGTGGATGGATCTCTGCACTGGTTCTGGAGGGGGCATGGTGACCAGAGTGCTTCATCCTGCCAAGGACTGAGGTAGTGGATGGATCTCTCCACTGGTTCTGGAGGGGGCCTGGTGCCCAGAGTGCTTCATCCTGCCAAGGACTGAGGTAGTGGATGGATCACTCCACTGGTTCTGGAGGGGGCTTGGTGCCCAAAGTGCCTCATCCTGCCAAGGACTGAAGTAGTGGATGGATCTCTCCACTGGTTCTGGAGGGGGCTTGGTGCCCAGAGTGCTTCATCATGCTCGTGACAGACTCAGTAGCGTCAGTGCCCTTGGCGCTCATGGGCCAGCGGTGCATGTGGCGGCGGTGCCCTGTTCAGCGGTGCTTGTGACGGCGGTGCCCTGTTCAGCGGTGCATGTGGTGGCAGTGCCTTGTTCAGCGGTGCTTGTGGCGGCGGTGCCCTGTTCAGCTGTGCTTGTGGCGGCGGTGCCCTGTTCAGCGGTGCATGTGGCGGCGGTGCCCTGTTCAGCGGTGCTTGTGGCAGCGGTGTCCTTTGCAGTGACCAGCTGCTGGCGGTCCTTCATGGCCCAGCGGGGCTGGTGCTGGCGGTCCTCTGTGGCCAAGCGGGGCTGTGCTGGTGGTCCTCTCTGGCCTAGCGGGGCTGGGGCTGGCGGTCCTGTCTGACCCAGCGGGGCTGGTGCTGGCGGTCCTCTCCGGCCCAGCGGGGCTGGTGCTAGTGGTGACCTCTTGGGCAGCAGGGCAGGTGCTGGTGTGGCCTCTTGGGCAGCAGGGCAGGTGCTGGCGGTGGCCTCTTGGGCAGCAGGGCAGGTGCTGGCGGTGGCCTCTTGGGCAGCAGGGCAGGTGCTGGCAGTGGCCTTCTGGGCAGCGGAGATGATGGCGGTGGGCTCCTGGGCAGCGGGGATGATGGCGGTCTTCTCCGCTGTGCTGCTCTTCCCAGACCTGCTGACTTTCTTGTGGCCCTTCCCCACCTTGGAAGGTGTCGCAGCAGACTCCACACTCCCACCTGTACCCCTGGGAGCGTCTTTGGTGGCTGGAGACTTCCCCCTCTCCCGCTGGGCACTGGCCAACTTTTGATGCTTCACAGGTGGGGGACTGTCCGTGCTGTGGCTCCGTGCCACACTGGCTGCCCTGGTGGCCGGTGCACTCCAGATTCTGGTGACTACAGGCACCACTGGTCCCGGAGATGTTGTGGCTGAGGTGCTAGGTTGGGACCTGAAGAGTCGGCCCCCAGGAGACGGATGGGGTGGGGCAGGTGTGGGAAAGAGGTCAAGGTTGGACAGGAAATGTTTTTGGGAAAAACTGGGACGGGTAGCTGGAGGAGGTTTGGGAGTGTAGGAAGAGGTTGTGGTTGTAGGAGGTGTTTGTTTGGTGACTTTGGGTGAAGGTGCATGCGCTGGAGGCTGTTGTGAGGTGGATGGCTGTTGGGTGGGTGTGTGCCTGCGTTTGTGTATCTTGGGAGGTGGCGTCACAGACACACTGGGAGAGCACACAGGGGACGTGTGAATGGCAGTGGGGGTGGTGACTGCATGTGAGCGGGGTGTGGTGGTGTGAGTGCTGGTGATGGAAGTAGTGGCTGTAGATGTAGTGCATGCAGGTGTGAGTGGAGAGGAGACTGGGAGGGAGGAGGGAGACGAGGAGGAGGGGGACACAGTGTAGGAAGTGGATGTTGGTGTGTCTGCATGTGTGTGATGCTTGCGTGAGTGCCTGTGGGATGTGTGGTGCTTATGTTTGCCTGAGCTTCCCTTGTGTGTTGACGTGTGTGCATGCTGGTCTGAAGGTGTGCTTGGGATAGGCTGAGGTAGAGGGGATTGGGTCTGGGTGGAGGAAGTTGGAGGCTAAACACAGGGACAATGGCTGCCATCAGTGCTGAGGCAAGAGTCTGAAAAGCTCGCTGAAGGGCCGCCTGACCAGAATTAATGCCCTCCAGGAATGCATTTGTTTGTTGCAACTGCCTTTCTACACCCTGGATGGCATTCCAAATGGTAGACTGCCCAACAGTGAGGGACCTGAGGAGGTCAATGGCCTCCTCACTGAGGACAGCAGGGGTGACTGGGGCAGGGGCTGAGGTGCCTGGGGCGAAGGTGATGCCCAGCCTCCTGTGTGAGTGGACACGGGGCAAAGGCTGAGGGGCTGCTGGGAGGGCGGTGCTGGTAGGGGGGGTGGCGGCTGTACCTGTAGATGTGGGGGGCACAGATGTTGCCGCCACCACAAGGGCGCTCCCATCAGACGACGAGTCCGTGTCACTGGTGTCAGCTCCTGTCCCCGCTGTGGAGCTCCCCTCGCCCTCCGTCCCACTGGTGAACTCCGAGTCCGTTGTCTCACCCTCCAGGGCCATGTGGGATGCAGCTCCCTCCTGCTCCGTTGCCACTGCTCCTCCGCCTGATGATGTTAATGCACACAAGAACAGGGAGACCACAAAAGGGGGGGACGACAGAAGAAAGACATGTTGAGTGCATGCATTACCACTACCGTTGGCGGACACGACAGACACAGAAGCCTCCTGCACTACGCCGTGCACTTGGCCTCCACTGTTCAATCACTGGGACATGGCCTACAAGGCTATGGACGACATCTGCGCACATGGATGACACAGGAGCCTGACTAGGTGTACTTGCCACTGTACACAGGTGGGGTGGGGTGCCACAGGCTGTGCCAGAACAAGGCGACTTTGCCTCTTAAACTCGCCCTGGCCTAGAGAAACCCACAGCCCACCTCCCCCACCCAGACACCTCCACTGTGCGCAAAATCAGCAGAATGAGAGTGTACTCACCCCCTTGTGGCTGCTGTGATGCCCCCAAGCAGCCATCCAACTCCGGGTACGCCACCACCAGGATCCTGAACATCAGAGGGGTCATGGTGCAACGGGCACCCCTCCCACGTTGGGAGGCCATCCCCAGCTGGGCCTCCACCGTCTTCTTGCTCCAGCGGCAAATGTCCTCCCATCTTTTCCGGCAGTGGGTGCTCCGTCTGTGGTAGACCCCCAGGGTCCGGACATCCTTGGCGATGGCACGTCAAATATCTTTTTTCTGGTGGGCGCTGACCTACATGATTTGTACAGGGGGTAGAGAAACTTATTACCAACTGCACCGTCACAGTCATTGGCCCCCATCCCTACCCTTGCCATGAGACACATGCACTCACCGTCGTTTCATGCACGCCACAATCTCCCCAGCCCCCATCTTTCATCCACCCCGCTCCACACAGGCATAGCCCATACAGCATGCTCCCAGTGTATTTACCTGTTTGTCTGGAGGACCGTAGAGTAGCGTGTACTGGGGGAGGACCCCATCCACGAGTTTCTCCAACTCCTCCGATGTGAAGGCAGGGGCCCTTTCCCCAGTCGCACGAGCCATTGTCTCTTCCAGACCGAGGTCACAGCAGCACTTGCAGTGTAAGTCCTCTCCTGTCGAAGATCAGGCATCAACTGATTGAACAGATAGAAAATGGCGGTCACGTCCGCGGTGGTGCATACTGTCACCACCTGGGTACATCGTCATTGCCTCCTGAGACCTATAGGGTCGAATGTTTACCAATGCAGCATTGCGCTGCGGTCTTCGACCGCCTACCGCGACTGTGTACAACACCAGCACAGTTAACTCACATCCCATTGTCCCACTCTATAGGTCAGGAAGCCACCATTTCAGTGGCCCACATGGCTTAATTTTTAACGGCGTCACACATACCTAGGCCTAGCCTCAACACACACACAGGCCAATTTTCGGATTAAGATTTGTGTTCTGTGAAAGCTGTGGGTACATACCTCTGAGTTGTTTGACTCTGTGCTCGCTGTGGTCCTTCATAGGCACCGTCCGCTGGGACATGTGAGGAGATGGCAGCATCCTCCGGTGTGCAGACCGCTGGTGGACCTGTCAACAATGGAGGAAAGACATGTGATCATCACCTACAGGCTAGACCGTGCCACAATCCAGGAACTGTGTACCCACCTGGAGCCAGACCTGATGTCAGCTATCCGCCATCCCACAGGAATCCCCTCTCAAGTGCAGGTGCTGTCAGTACTCCATTTCCTTGCAAGTGGGTCATTTCAAACAACAGAGGCCATAGCATCAGGGATGTCCCAGCCTATGTTTTCCAACGTGTTGTCCAGAGTGTTGTCTGCCTTGTTGAAACACATGCGCAGCTACATCGTTTTCCCTCAGGTGGAGGATTTGCCTACAGTGAAAGGAGACTTCTATGCCCTGGGACATATCCCCAACATCATAGGTGCCATTGATGGGACCCATGTGGCTTTGGTACCCCCCGCAGGAGTGAACAGGTGTACAGAAACCAGAAGAGTTATCATTCCATGAATGTGCAGATGGTGTGTTTGGCAGACCAGTATATCCCCCATGTGAATGCCAAGTTCCCTGGCTCAGTGCTGACGCCTACATCCTGTGGAATAGCAGCATCCCTTATCTGATGGGTCAACTCCAGAGGCACCGTGTGTGGCTAATAGGTGAGCACCTGGAAGCAAGTCAGTGGGAATCGTTGTCTGGGTCTGGGGATATCCCTTCAGGTTAGTGTGTGTCTAACAGTTGTCCCTCGCCATTTGCAGGTGACTGGTTACCCCAACCTGTCATGGCTACTGACCCCAGTGAGGAATCTCAGGACAAGGGCAGAAGAACGCTACAATGAGGCCCATGGGCGAACTCGGCAGATAATAAAGCTGACCTTCGGCCTCCAGAAGGCCAGGTTCAGGTGCCTCCAGATGACAGGTGGATCCCTATTCTACTCACCAAAGAAGGTGTGCCAGATCATCGTGGCCTGCTGTATGCTTCACAACTTAGCTTTGTGACAACAGGTGCCTTTTCTGCAGGAGGATGGTCCAGATGGCGGTGTTGTTGCAGCTGTGGAGCCTGTGGACAGTGAAGACGAGGAAGCAGAAGAAGAGGACATGGACAACAGGAACTCGGTGATCCTGCAATATTTCCAGTGAGACACAGGTAAGAATACAAACCTGCCTACTACATGTAATTTAACACTACTACCTCTCTACTGTCTGTCGTTTTCACCCAGTGTATGGTCACTGAGTTGTCACTTTCCCTTACGATTTCACAGATGTGTGTCCCACAGTGTGACATCTGCTTTGTTTCCTCATGGACTAGAGCTGTGTGACTTAGGTATGTTGACATTAGAATTGAAAGTACATTTTGCCGCAGTAATTGCTAATACACTATTCCGAAATCACAGACTGACTCCAGATTGTTTTGTGCTTCAAGGGTGTTTATTTAAGTGCTCAATATTGGAGGGGGTTGTAAAATGGTGAGGGGTGATGGTGGAGGAATGTTCATGGCAAAGTCCAGTCTCTTAGTCTCACAGGTGCATTGCCCAAATGGGCATAGGAAGTGGAGCTGGGGCAGTTTGAGGATGGACAGGGTGACAAAGTGGGACAGAAGGATGACATGCAGGGTGGTCTCATTTCTTGGCGGGGGTCTTGGCATTGTTCTCTGTCTTTGTCCTGGATCTCAGGGACCGCTTGCGGGGTGGTTCTCCATCTGCAGGGGGTGGGGTGCTGGTGTTGTGGTCCTGCGGTGGTGCCTCCTGTCCGCTAGCTCCGGCAGAGGTGGTGGGCAGTTCATAATCGAGGCTAGTGTCAGGGGCCCGTTGTTGTGCCACGGTGCCCCTCCTGGTGTTAACGAGTTCCTTCAGCACCCCTACAATGGTGCCCAGGGTGGAATTGATGGATTTGAGTTCCTTCCTGAACCCCAAATACTGATCCTCCTGCAGCCGCTGGGTCTCCTGAAACTTGCCCAGTACCGTTGCCATCGTCTCCTGGGAATGGTGGTAGGCTCCCATGATGTTGGAGAGGGCCTCGTGGAGAGTGGGTTCCCTTGGCCTGTACTCCCCCTGTCGCTAAGCAGCCCTCCCAGTTCCCCTGTGTTCCTGGGCCTCTGTCCCCTGAACAGTGTGCCCACTACCACTGCCCCAAGGTCCCTGGTGTTGTTGGGGTGGTGGGTTAGCCTGGGTTCTCTGTAGTGGTGGACACACTGCTGATTGATGTGCCCTGGGGACAGAGGTATGGGCCCGCTGGGTGGGTGCTGTGCTGGTGTTTCCAGAGGGGAGAGGCTCTGTGGTGGCTTATGCCAGTGTGAGGGGAACCGACTGTCCCGAGGTCCCAGATGGGCCGGGCTGGTCATCTAGATCCAGTTGGACAGAGCTGCTGTCATCACTATGGGCCTCTTCTGTGGGTGGAGTGGACAGGTCTGGACCCGCCTGTCCGGTGACATTGGGTAGGGGTCCTGCAGGGGTGTAATGGCATGATTATTGCATCTGTGTGTGCCATGGTGTGCAATGGGTGGGTGACCCTGTACCCCAGTTCTTGCATTCTTGTTTGGGACCTTGTGTGATAATTGGTTAGGGGTGTGTGTGGGTATGTGCAGTGGCCATGCATTGGTGATGGGTGTCCATGCTTTGGCGTTGCATGCAGGGCTTGGTGTTGGGATGGGTGGGTTGTGATAGTGGAACATATGTGAGGAGTTGGAGTGATGGGGGTGAGGGCGATGGTGGGGGTATGTGATAGCATGCAGGTAGGGTGGGGGATGTAATAGTTAAGATTTTGCTTACCAGAGTCCATTCCTCCAGCTACTCCTGTGAGGCCCTCAGGATGCAGTATAGCCAAGACCTGCTCCTCCCATGTTGTTAGTTGTGGGGGAGGAGGTGGGGGTCCGCCGCCAGTCCTCTGAACTGCAATATGGTGTCTTGGGACCACGGAACGCACCTTCCCCAATAGGTCGTTCCACCTCTTCCTGATGTCATCCTGTGTTCTTGGATGCTGTCCCACTGCGCTGACCCTGTCCACGATTCTGCACCATAGCTCCATCGTCCTAGCTATGGTGGTGTGCTGCACCTGTGATCCGAATAGCTGTGGCTCTACCCAGATGATTTCCTCCACCATGACCCTGAGCTCCTCCTCAGAGAACCTGGAGTGTCTTTGCGGTGCCATGGGGTGGTATGGGTGAAGTGTGGGGCGGTGTGTGTTGTGATGTGTGGGGTGATGTTTAGGGGTGTGTGGTGTTTTGTGCGTGGATGTTGTGTGAGTGATGGTGTTGAGTGCCTGTGGATGCCAGTTTGTAGATGGTGGTGTCTCTCTCTGGCCTTCAGTCGCAATTGTGGTCGTAAGGGTTTGTCGGTGATGTGTATGTGTGTTTTATATTGTATTGGATGTGTGGGAGTGGTGTGTATGTGTCTCAGGTGTGTGTATTTCAAACTGTCCAATGTGGTAGTGTTTTGTAAATGTGTGCATATTTTGAGCACGTCGGTGTGTACCGCCAGTGGAATACCACGGTTGAAAGACCGCCGCGTGGATTCGTGGGTTGTGATAGTGTGGGCGTATTCCTATTGGCGTGATGGTGGAGGTTTTGTTATCGCCAGTTTATCACTGATCTTTGGTGTGGCAGACTTGTGTGGGTGTCTAAATTTTGCCGGATTCCGAGTTATGGGTCATAATAGCTGTGGCAGAATTCTGCGGCCGCGGCGGTGTGTTGGCGGTCTTCTGCACGGCGGTAAGCGGCATTTACCGCCAATGTTGTAATGACCCCCTTTATGTTTTACTATGTATGCATATAATTCTACCTTGTAGGGGAATCTGTATGTCTGTACATTGATTCTTACATTCTTACATTTATGTAGCTTGAGAATGTTGCATTTGAGATACAGAACCTGGTTGCATCCCTTTCTTTTGCCTTGTGAGTTGAATATAGACGGCTTCATATGCTGGGATTTGGCCTAGTTAAAAAAAAAAATCACTGCTGTTGTATCACATTGGTTACATGTGTCAACGTAGCTTGATACATATGTATGTATCAGTATGGCAGAGACATATGTGTGTTTTATAATGTTGACTCTCACACTGCTACACTAAATTGACTTTTACATTTGACTGTGGCCTACACTTTCCTTGCATGAAACACATTGAATTTACAACAAGTTCTTCTAGAACTGTCCCAGGAACTATGATCAATGTTCAAGTCTTCAGCCATGTGTGACACACTTATGTATGAACACAGGATTAGTTCATGCACCATTATTTATTTTGAAGTTTAACTGATGCTGAGACAATGTACACTATTGAACAAACACTCCTTCCACACTTAGACATCATGTGCAGTTTGTACTTATATTAAGATTTCTTGTTTACCACATGATTATTACCTTGATGTCTTAACCAGTGTAGATAATGTGGTCCATTCAGACAGTGTGAGATGAGACAATACTATAATACTATACACAGATGCTCTGTTGCAGCAATTGTCCTGGAAAGGGCAAGAATGCACAGTATTTATATCATGCACACATTCCTGTCCTTTCATCATGCAGTGGCACACAACGAGCTGCCTAGCACAAACAAGGCACCCTAGCACCATGGTGCAAGTGTGCCTATGTTTCATGCTTGATCGTTTTAGTTCAGGAAGGGGCACCTTCCAGCACATGAACAATGCATAGAGGCATATTCCTATATCAATGTGTGCCACAGGTTGCAGCACACATAGGAAGTGGAAGTGACTTGGAAAACTTACATAATTTTTCCAAGTTACACAACAACTGGGAAGGCATATTTAATGTAAGTATTCCCAGGTTTACCATGTTTGGTATTCATGAAATGTGTCATCAAACATGGGAGGTGCATGGATAAAGCCACACAGCTCACATGGAACACCGCCCTTATGCAGAGTAATGCAACAAAACATTTGTTGCTATGTTGCTTGACTCCAGATTTAGTATGACACTCCAAACCACAAATATTGGCTTTACACGTCCTCACATATCTGTCTCATCAGTTTGCTTCAAACATGTGTCACAATACTTGGTGCAAATATGAAGAGCAGAACTCTTAAATATGCCCCAAGCTCCATCAATAGGCACAGTAATGACTATTATGTCAAACGTTCCTACATGTTTGTAGCGTACTTCAGATATACTTGGCAGCAAATAGGCCATTCCCATATCAGCCATTCTGGAACTGCTAATTAATAACACTCTGACGGAAGATTTAGGATCATGAGCACTTCCAAGGAATTTGGCCAGCACATTGATGAACATCTTCAAATGGTCCACGATGGCCTGGTCATTGATTCAGTAGGTCTCTTTGTGATTAGGGGAACAGTTGTGCTGTTTCTGCTAGTGGAACCAACTGCACATGTGTGCAATCCATAACACCCAAGCCTGCAATGGCATACAAGCCTTGCTTAGTCTCCAACTGTGGTTGGGAGTTCTTAGGAAATAGGGGGTAGTGGGGGCATGAAGTGAAAGATGGCTTCCAGGACAGTGGGTAAGAAGGCAGAAAATGATGCCTGGGATATTCCTGCCACTCTTGCTGTTGTGACCTGGAATGAACCAGAGGCCAGCATGTGGAGCACAGCTCTCAGTTTCTCGTGGGGAGGATGTTTGTGGGCCTGGCAGTTGGTGACAGCGGGCTTGGCCCAACATTCTAGAGCAATTCTATTATGGACTCCCTCCTGAGCCTACAGATTTTACATCCTCATCCTCCCTGAGGTAGACAAGGGAGATGTGCTGCCAGAACACACTGTCCAACCTCCTTTGCTGCCTAGGTGGTGGTGGCCTCCTTGTGATGTTGAGCTGTATAATCACAACCTTTATACTGTAGTTGAGCTTGCCAAAGTGTTTTTGGATGTTCAGAAATGTATACCACAGCCACTGTGTCATTTCCTACACCTGGGTTATGTATGAACAGATTTTGTCACACATCAGGCTTTGTATGCCACAGCCCAATGATGTGTCACACATTACAAAACTCATAAACATCACTGTTAGTTTTGTGTGATATTTTATGGGGGAATGCCTATCTTGCATTTTATAATTTATGCGTGGCACAGCTAGTTTAGGCACAGCTTTTGCCCAACTCAAGCATTAAAAAATGATGCACTTAGACAAATGTGTCATCTCATAGAGTAGTGTATGTGCTGCCCTTGTGTCAAAATGTTTGGTGCAACGGCGGCGCAAACCTCTCATAAATATGACCCTAAGACACCAAGGGCCAGATGTGCGAAGCGTTTTGCACGCCGCAAACTGCGAAATTCGCAGTTTGTGCAATGCAAAACTTGCATCGCGATGCACAATCCAATTTTGGGAGTTGGTTCCGACTCACAAAATGGGAATGCGACTCGCAAATAGGAAGGGGTGTTCCCTTCCTATTTGCGATTCGCACCGCAATTTGCAGTTAGCACCCATGTCAAGTGGGTGCTAACTCATTCGCAAAAGGGAAGGGGCCCCATAGAGACTCCTTCCCCTTTGTGAATGTCGCCATAAATATTTTTTCAGAGCAGGCAGTGGTCCAATGAACCACTGCCTACTCTAAAAAAATGAAACCAAATGGTTTCACTTTTTCTTTTGTATTGCAACTAGTTTTCCTTTAAGTTAAACGGGCTGCAATACAAAAAAAATAACTGCTTTATTAAAAAAGCAGTCACAGACATGGAGGTCTACTGTCTCCAGCAGGCCACCATCCCAGTGAGGGCAGGGAATCGCAAGTGGGTCGCAAATTGCGACCCACCTCATTAATATTAATGAGGTGGGTCTTTGCGACCCCCTTGCGATTCGCAGAAGGTGTCTGAGACACCATTCTGCATATGATTTTGCGACTCGGAAATTGCGAGTTACACCAACTCGCAATTTCCGAGTCACAAAATCAAATCTTCCTACATCTGGCCCCAAATCCTGTAATGAATGCCAGCAACATGTTACTTATTTTGCTGACAGCCAGTCAGAGCAGTTGCTCCTGCGGGAGTCCGACCCCTTCAGGAACAAGAAGGCCCAAGGGACAAAAAGCTCCCCGGGCCGATCAGAATGCTCTATTTTTCCATTGGTGCTCCTGCAAGACTCTCAAGAGACTTCTGTGGACTCAACGTCCAGATATACAAATATAATTACACCTGAGTTTCTCAGAATCTACTGAATGAATTTACATCAAAAGAACAATCTGTACACCAAGATCTAGCTTCCTGTCAAATTTGGTGTCATTTCGTTCAGCAGGCTTTGCAGCAGTGCTTCTTAAAGAAGTCTATGTAAACTGCATTGGGATTTCGAGTTTTGGGACCCCATTTTTTCTCACCCCTTGCTTGACAGATCACCCTGATATTTTCTATGAACAAACTAGTCAAAAAGTTGCACTGCAGAATTGTCGACAGGGTTAACGTAGTGGGACAGCATCCAAGAACACAGGATGACATCAGGAAGAGGTGGAATGATCTACGGGGGAAGGTACGTTCCGTGGTATCCAGACACCAGATTGCTGTACAGAGGACTGGTGGTGGACTCCAACCTCCTCCCCACAACTAACAACATGGGAGGAGTAAGTCTTGGCGATCATGCATCCTGAGGGCATCGCAGGAGTAGCAGGAGGACTGGACTCTGGTAAGGCAAATCTTTACTACTTTATCCCCCCCACCCCATCTGCATGCCATCACATACCGCCACCCTTACCCTCACACCCATCACCCAAACAACCCAAAGATACCCCACTAACACAACCCACACATCCCAAAATCAAGCCCTGCATGTAACACCAATGCATGGACACCCATCACCAAAGCATGTCCAATAGAGAGACTCACTCATGCCCCAAAATCACCAATCACATACGGGCCACGGCAATAATGCAAGCACATGAGTAGAGGATCACTCACCCATTGCACAAGATGGCACACACAGATACAATAACTATGCATTTACACCCCAACAGGACCCACACCCATCGTCACCGGACAGGAGGTGGCAGACATACCCAGTCCCCTCACAGAAGAGGCCCACAGTGACGACAGCAGCTCTGAACGTCTGGATCAAGATGACCAGCCCGGCCCATCAGGGACCTCTGGAACAGTCGGTTCCCCTGACACAGTCACAAACCACCACTGAACCTCCCCCTCAGGAAACACCACCACAGCACCCACCCAGGGGGCCAATCCCTCTGTCCCCAGGACACGTCAATCAGCAGTGTGTCCACCACTACAGGGAACCCAGGCAACCCCACTAACAGAGGATGATCAGGGACCTGGGGGCAGTGGGCACACGGTTCAGGGGACTGAGGCACAGGATAACAGGGAAGCTGGGAGGACTGCTGTGCGACAGGGGGAGGACAGGCCCAGGGAACCCACTCTCCATGAGGCACTCTCCAACATTATGGGAGCTTACCACCATTCCCAGGAGACCATGGGCACTGTACTGGACAAGTTTCAGGAGACCCAGCGGCTGCAGGAGGAACACTACCTGGGTATCAGGGAGCACTTGAAGTCCATCAACACCACCCTGGTCACCATTGCAGGGGTGCTGGCAGACCTTGTCAACACCATGAGGGACACAGTGGTACACCAACGGGCCCCTGATACTAGCCTGGATGATGAACAGCCCTCCACCTCCGCCGGCGCTAGTGGACAGGAGGCACTGCCACAGGAACAACAGGACACCAGCACCCCACCCCCTGCAGATGGAGAACCAGCCCACAAATGGTCCCTGAGATCCAGGAACAAGACAGAGAACATTGCCAAGGAAATAAGACCCCCCTGAATGTCACCCTTCTGTCCCACTATGTCACCTTGTCCACCTTAAACTGCCATTGCTCCCCTTCCTATGCCCCTTTGGACAATGCACCTGTGAAACAAATAGACTGGACTCTGCCATGGACATTCGTCCACCATCACCCCAGCCCATGTTACAAACCCCTCCACTTGTTTGCAGAGAAATAAACACACTTCAATCACAAAACAATCTGGAGTCAGTGCCATAGACGTGACTGCCATTTTCTATCTGAGTCCTCACTCTGCATGGGCTGCCAATGCCCTTGCAACCAAAGAAATCAGGAAAAAGGAGACTTACAGCACTCAAAAGAAAACCTTCAAATTCATGATGTAATAGAGATACCAAACGGAATCTGAAGCCACCAGTGGGACGGAGGGCGAGGGGAGCGCCACGACGGGGACAGGAGCATACACCAGTGACAGCGACTTCTCCTCAAAATAACACAGCTCCCAAAGTTGTGCTTTGTAGGTGGTTCTGGAAGTGGGGTGGAGACTATTGCATATGGGGGCCAAACATGGACTACGTTTATATTTAGTGCAAAATGCTACTTTCTCTGTATACCTTGGAAAGTTGTGCTACCCTGCTTTTGGAAGGGTTCTGGACCAACCTATGTTCAGTTCTCACGTACAAGGTAGCACAAGCTGTCTTGAATGAAAAACATCAATTTTGGACTTGCGGCCTGCCCCTTGTTTGGCTTTATTGCCACTCATTTGCTTGGTTGTTATTCCATAGCTTGCTTTCCTCTTCTCGTGCAGAAATGACTCAGTACCTGTATGAAGACTTATTCAATGTCTAAACACATCAGTGACACACAAGGCATTTTCATTGAGTAGGCAGACCTGTTAGCATTTCCAATGGTTGTTATTGACTAGAGCGTATACTGATGACATGGAGAATAACTAAACTTGAAAAAACTCATTTCATGGTCCTCCCATAAGGGGAGGAAGGTATGAAAAATGGTGAGCCTGGAAAGAATAAATTTTTTATAAAAGTAAAATAATCAAGGGCAACAGTTTGGTATCTCTATTACATCATGAATTGGAAGGTTTTCTTTTGAGTGCTGTAAGTCTCCTTTTTCCTGATTTCTTTGATTGCAAGGGCATTGGCAGCCCATGCAGAGTGAGGACTCAGATAGAAAATGGCAGTCACGTCTATGGCAGTGCATACCGTCACTGCTGGGGTAGATCGCCATTGGCCACTGTGCCCCATAGGGACCAATATTAGCCAATGAGGAATTGTACGGCGGTTCCCGGCCGCCTCCCGTCATGGCACACAACATCAGCTGAATTACCTCACTTCCACTTGTCCCTCCACACAGGACAGGCAGCCGCCATTTCATGGGGGCGTCAGGCCTATGGAATAATGCTGCATCACAGGAGAAATAGGCACATACTGGACAAATCACACTGACCCATTACATGTTTACAGAATCAAAACTACTGTTGTGGCTCCATTGTTCAGTTTGTGAAAGGCTCCTCACTCTTTTGTCCCATAGATTCCTACCGCTCCGGATGAATAGGAGATGGAGACATACCCCTGTATACGGACCCCTGGTGGACTTGGCTACACTGGAAGACAGACACATAATACTCACCTATAGACTGGACAGGGCCACAATCACAGAGCTGTGTGCCCAATTGGAGCCTGACCTGATATCTGCTATCCGTCACCCACTGGGATACCCCCCTCTTGTGCAAATGCTATCAGTACTCCATTTCCTGGCAACTGGTTCTTTCCAAGTGGCAGTGGGCTTGGCAGCAGGAATGTCACAGCCACTGTTCTAAATAGTGCTGACAAGAGTATTCTCAGCCCTGATAAAACACATGTGCAGCTACACTGCATTCCCCCAGGTTGAGGATTTGGCCACTGTGAAGGCGGAGTTTTTAGCAATGGGACATATCCCCAATATAATTGGGGCGATTGGTGGAACACATATTGCATTTGCCCCCCCCCGTCAGAATGAACAGGTGTTCATGAATCGTAAGAGTTTCCACTCAATGATTGTGCAGATGGTGTGCTTGGCAGACCAGTACATCTCCCACATCAATGCTAAGTATCCTGGGTCTGTGCATGATGCCTTTGTCCTGAGGAATAGCAGCATCCCAAATGTGATGGCCCAACTACAGAGGCAGAGGGTGTGGTTAATAGGTGAGCCCTGGTTCCTACCCAGCATATGTTAGTGTATGGGTATGGTGTGGGCCATATAGGATAGTGTGTAGCTAAATGTTGTCCTCAATAATTGCAGGTGACTTTGGTTACCCAAACCTATCATGGCTGCTGACCCCTGTGTGGAATGCCAGGACAAGGCCAGAAGAACGTTATAATGAGGCAGATGGGTGAACCAGAAGGATAATTGAGAGAACCTTTGACCTCCTGAAGGCCAGGTTCCAGTGCCTCCATCTCACCCAACAAGGTCTGCAAAATAGTTGTGTCATGCTGCATGTGCACAACCTGGCTCTCAGATGCCATGCACCTTTTCTGCAGGAGGAGGAGACTGGAGATGACCCTGTAGCAGCGTGTGACCATGTGGACAGTGAGAATGAGGAGGCAGAGGGTAAGGATGAGGACAATAGAACAACTGTAATCTGTCAGTACTTCCAATGACACACAGGTAAAACAGTATAACTTTACATTTCAATGACTTTGGTTGTATTCTGTGTGGCATTGGCATGCTTGTAATTCCCAATTCAATGCCCACTTACTGGTCCTCTGGCTATTCATTTTGCATATGTTGGTGATATGACAAATACTCCTGGTGTGATCACTACAGCCAGTTAGAGGTCATTAATCTATGCACATTCTATGTACGGATCATTTGCAATGGTTATACCTGTTCCAAACAATACATACTTGAAATACATGACATACTCGAAATCGATTTTTATCAAAGGGTGTTTATTGAAGTGCTAACATTTAGGGGGGAAGTGCAATGGGATGGGGTGATGATGGAGTAAATTCCAGTATATTGTTCCAGTCTGTTTGTAGCACAGGTGCATTGTCCAAAGGGACATAGGAAGGGGAGCAATGGCAGTTCAAGGTAGACAGGGTGACCAAGTGGGACACAAGGGGGACAATCAGGAGAGTCTCATTTCCTGGCGGGGGTCTTGGCAAGTGTCTCTGGCCTCTGTCTGGATCGCAGGGCACATTTGTGGGGTGGTTCATCTTCTGCAGTCGGCCTGTGAATCCTGTGGCGGGGCCTCCTAGCCTCTTTCGGAAGTGGAAGGCTATTCAGATGACTGGCTAGTGGCAAGGTCCCGCTGGTGTGAGACTGCCTCCCTCATAATGTTGGCCATGTCTGCCAGCACCCTTGCTATGGAGATCAGGGTGTTGTTGATGGCCTGCAAGTCCTCTCTGATCCCCTGGTATTGTCCCTCCTGCAGCCACCTGTTCTCCTGCACGTTGTCCAGGATCTGGCCCATCGTGTCCTGGAAATGTTGATAGGCTCCTAGGATCTCCTCCTCCTGGAGAGTCAGTTCCCTGCACCTGTCCTCACCCTGGCGCACAGCAGTCCTCCCAGTATCCCTGGTGGCCTGTGCCTCTGTCCCCTGAACTGTGTGCCCACTGCCACTGACCCCAGATCCCTGATTGTCTTGGGTATGAGGTGTGGCCTGGGATCCCAGTACAGGTGGACACACTGCTGATTGGCGTGTCCTGGGGACAGAGGCATGGGTACGCTAGGTGGGTGCTCTGGTGGTGTTTCCTGATTGGGGGCGGGGGGCTCTGTGGTGGTCTGTGACATGGCTTGGGTAACCAGCTGTCCAGTGGTCTCTGATGGGCCAGGTATATCGTCCAGGTCTTGAAGACCAGAGTTACTGTCATCACTGTGGACCTCTTCTGTTGGGGAACTGGATAGTGCTGGCACCTCCTCTCCAGTTACATTGGCAGGGGTACCTGTGGGGACATAAATGATGTGTTATGGTTAATGTGCCTGACATATTGTACAACCCTGGCTTCCCATCTATGGTTGGTGTTGCACTGCCAGCTTTTACTTGTGTATGTTGGTGTATGGTGGGATTGTTAGTTCTCTATGCTGTGCATGCTTTTGTGAAGAGTGTCCATGCAGGGCTGTGAGGGGTGTCCATGCATTGGTACAACATGCAGGGCTTGGCATTGGGATTAGTGAGATGTGATGGTGGAGTGTGTGGGATGTAGTGGAGTGATGGGAGTGAGGAGGAGTTTATGTGATGGCATGCAGGTAGGGGGTGATAATAGTAGAGAGTTGACTTACCAGAGTCCAGTCCTCCTCCGACTTCGGCCAGGCCCTCAAGATGCAGTATTGCCAAGACTTGCTCCTCCCGTGCTGTGAGTTGTGGGGGAGGAGAAGGGGGTCCACCACCAATCCTCTGTATAGCGAGCTGGTGTCTTGCTGCTATGGAACTTACCTTCCCCTGTAGTTCGTTCCACTTCTTCCTGATGTCATCCCTTGTTCTCGTGTGCTGTCCCACTGTCCAAGATTCGCCGCCATAGCTCCATCTTCCTACCCATAGATATCTGCAGCACCTGTGCTCCAAATAGCTGTGGCTCTACCCTGGCCATTTTCTCCACCATGACCCTTAACTTCTCCCCAGTGAAACGGAGGTGTGTTGGTGAGGGTGTGTTAGGTAATGTGCTGGGGTGTGTGAAGTGGGGTGTGTGATGGATGTATGGGTGTATGTGGTGTGTGTATGTAGTTGTGTCAGTAGTCTTGGTGTCAGTCTCATGCCAATTAATTGCAATCGTAAAGGGTTGTGGGTAATGTGGGGGTGTGTTTTATAGTGGTGTGGGTGTGGTATGTGTATGGGTGTAAGGTGTGTGTTGCGGCAGTAGGTACCGCCAATGTTTTACCACCACTAAATGTCCGCCGTGGTGATTCGTGGGTCATAATGTGGTGGGTTTTGTTCTGTTGGCGTAAAGGTGTGTGTTTTGATACCGCCACTTTTGCAATGGCCTTTGGTCTGGAGGATTTGATTCCGTGCCTAAAGTCTGTCAGATTGTTGTGTGTGTGTGTGTCATAATATAGTGAACGGATATCCACTGCCACAGCGGTAAGTTGCCGGCCGTCAGCGTGGTGGTAAGCAGGATTTACTGCCAATGTCATATTGAGGGCCTACGTGTTTCTTTACACTGTCAGTTTTAGCAATCTATTTAAGAGGGCCTAGCGTAAGTCTAACAACATATTAGCATAATTTTTTTTTATGCTAATGTGGTGTTAGGTGGCCAAAAACGCTGCACCATTTTGACAATGTTGCGCAATGAATGGATTGCACCACTTTGCAACCCTATGGCCTACATTATGCCTGTTCCAGGCATACTGTTCCCCGTTGGTGTGTTGAGGGAAAAATGATGGTCCAAAAAATATAAGAGATTTCTTTGCATCATTTTTTTCAGCACTTTTAACACCTGCTCTTATCAGGTGTGAAAAGGAGGCTCCCATTGGTTACAATTTGTCTCTGGGTGCTTTGCAGAATTAGCATAAAAATTCTGACACTAGTTCCCTAACTACCGCCATGGTGCACTGTATCTTAAATACGGCTCACACATGGTGGTGGTAGGGGGGTGCTAAGGGATGCAGGAAAAGTGGTGCCACTTTTCTTAAATATGCAATATGCCCTTTTGTTTATCTTTTTAGGCATATGCAGGTGGTTCCCTTGTACAGTTCCCTCAGGTAGCTTCTCAATGATCTATTTTAGGACATTTTTGATTAAGAAGCTGCTTCCTTCACATGTGGTGCTTTGGACACGTTACAGATTGTAATGTTTCTGTTATTGTTTAACCATCTTTTGATTTGATCTTGCTGGACCTAACATTTTCAAGTTGGATGGTCATTCTGTGTGCCCAACTGCATCCACAATTAGGGAATCTGGTGGGAGTTTCCAACTGGTGCAGGACTAAGTACCTTTGGTAATTGAACGCTATTGAGACTAAGGGCCTCATTTGCGAGGCCCTAGTGCCACCAAAGCGTCACTGTTAGTGACCAGGTATAATGTTTGCGTGGGAGGCATTCACTGCTGGAGGCCTGCAATCTGCAAGGTTTCACTGCATCAATCTACCATCATTTTTTAACACCTGCTCAAAGAAAGGTGTTAAAGTGATGCTTGGCTAGGTTAAATGTGTCTACCCGAGCTTTCACGCTAGAACAGCAAAGTGCCACAACTGCATTAGAAATTTTGAAGCAGCTGTGCTAATGAGCACCATGATGTGCAGTATTGTAAATTCAGTGCTACCATGCTGTCATTAGGGGGGGGCGCAGGACGGCACAAGCAAACAAGCGCATCATGATCGATGCAGCACTTTGTTTTAAATGAGGCCCTGTGTATGGAGCATTCTGCGGCACACATAGAAAGAGAAAAACACCTCTTGTGGTTGTTTTTGTGCATGAACGTGTCCCTTCCTGCACAAAAAACAGTCATCCCCACAACACTGGTACCCTTGCACCATGGCAAAGGCGGCACTTCTGTTTCCTTTTTATAACGTCCCTGTTCTTAGTTTTTTTAGTGAATTTCTATGTTTTTTTAATGTAAAGTCATTTTCATACCTATATGTTAATCCAACCGCTGTCGCGTGTGGCCAAAGGTCATGCACAACACAGGTTGAGTACAGGGCCAATCCCTATAAACATCCAACCTTGCACCATGCACTGCCTTCATCCATGAGCAGCCAAGATTGCCCGTAAGACCTGAACTGCAGCCATACCCTGAATGATCCAACCTCATGATATGCACGGCCCTTTGGCTGTGCGCAATGGGAGTTAGCCACTGGTTGTCTCTCTGGGTGTGAGAATAAGTGTGGGAGGGTGTCACTGGGGGTGAGAGTAGCTGTGAGAGTGTCTGTCTGGGAGGGAGACTGGGTACATCAGTCTCTTAGTGTGTGCATAAGTTTCTGTGTAGGTCTGTGAGTGGGTGTATGAAAGCCTTAGTGGGTCTGTGAGAGGGTGTGGGAGTGGGTGCATAAGGGTCTAAGTGGGACTGTGAGTGCATGCGTGAGTTTCTGAGTGGGTCTGTGAGTGGGTGCGTAAGGGTGTGAGTGGGTGAAAGATAAAAAAAAAAAAATTGAGAGAGATAGAGAGAAAGAGAGTGAGAGGGAGAGAGATAGAAAATTGGTTATGCTTTGGTGAAAGATATACTTTGAATGAGATAGTTCTTGTCAAATTGAAAACAAAAATGTATTTGTCCATTAAAAACCTTTCATTTTGACCCATAAACTGTTCTTGATTAAAAGCAAATTAAAGTAGGAAAATGGCCCCAGTCACACCTGGACTAGAACGTTCAATTTTCAGTGTGAGAGTCTTTGATCTTAACCATTATGCCACAGCTAACTTAAGCTGTGCAGTAACTGCATGGAGAGACAACTGCAATGACTCTCTCTCTCTCTCTCTCTCTCTCTCTCTCTCTCTTTCTGTGATGGAAGAGAGAAAGGGAGAGTGACAGGACTGAGGGGGTACCCGAATGCCCCTGCAGTCCTAGCTGGCTCCCCACATCTTGTGGAAGCTGGTATTGCTTTAAGTAGCAGCTCCCTGCTTGTGGGAACAATGTTTTCATCTGTATATTTGCATGCAAGGAAGACAAATAAAAGCTCTGCTTTCTGCAAGGGAGAGCTGTTTGACAGCTCTCACTTGCAGGAAGTGAAGTTTGTTTGCTTTTCTTTGGTGGGAGTTGTTAGCGCTTATCAAATTACTGATTGATTGATTGATTAATTGAACCAAAAGCAAACAGCTAGTTCCCGTGGGTGGGCACCCTGGGACATAGCAGGAGCTTGCCCTGAGGGTGGCGGTCCCCAGAGCCATCTCTAGCTTTTCAAGGGGGGACAAGCAGCCCTCCTCTAACGACCTTTGCCCAGGGAGGTGGTGTTTCCTAGAGCTTGGGGATCCAAAACAGACCCCCTTCACCTTTTTATTGTAGCTCCATTGGGTGCTGGTCCTTGGCACTGTGTGGGGGTGCATGCCCCACCCCACATTCAATTGGATTTAAGCCCTGGGGATGAGGTAATTACCAGGACTGCAGGGGAGCCTCATGCCCCCCTGCCCAGTGCATATTACTTTGAAGCCCCTGGGAGGTGGCAGTCCCAGGGTTGCAGCGACGCTGGGCAGCCCGGGTTACAATTCTTTAACCTTCTGGGTTGGATGGAGGTCCCTGGGATTGCGGGGACACACATTAGTTTCTTTTGCCTGGGGGGGGCTGGCAGTCCCAGGGGCAGCAGGGGGTGCTGGTAGGACCCCCAGCATTAATAAGGGAATGCCCCCAGGACTTTGCCCACCAGGGGGCTTCAGATTTAGCAAGCACAGTAACTTGAGCTTTATGTTTTTTTAAATGTTCTCTAGACGCAGTTTTGCCATGAATCATTGGATTTTTTATTTTTTTTTAAATGCTTTTTAACTTGGGGACCCCAGCACCAGAGGTAAGGGCTCAGGGTGACTCTACCCTGGACCCTTTCACTTTTTTTCCCACTTTTTGTATTGGACTGGGCTGAAGCTGAGTCCCAACATGGCTGCCAACATTTTCTTGTTGATGTGCTGCAGCCAATCAGATATCAGCACAAGATTGTGTGGATTTGTGGAGCCTTCTCGTCCCTACATATACAAATTTGGATTTTCTTTAATTTCTCTAAAACTACTAAACAGATGTACACTAAATAACAAACAGGCCTCTTTCTGGACCAAGAGCTACCTTTCTGCCAAATTTGGTGTAATTCTATACACTGGTTCAGGTGCTATCGTTGTTCAAATCCCTATGGAAAAAATTAATAGGGAAAACTGGTTTTGGGACCCCACCTTTTTCTCAGCCTCCATCTGACGGTTCACAATGAAACTTTTCACACAACAGCTGAAGTTAGCATAAAAGTTTTTTTTTTTTATTTCATAAAAAGTAATTACCCAACGTCTGTTAGACCTGGCATCCTTGGCGTGGTCTCCCCAAACTTTTTGCCTCTGCTTTCCAGGTTGTTGACTGTGTGCTGGAATCTGTTTTTGCTATCTGTATTACTCTGGGTACTTTACCACTGCTGACAAGTGCTAAAGTGAAAGTACTCCATGTGTTAAAGGTATGTGCAATTGGCTTTTTCATGATTGGCACATTTGATTTGCTAGTAAGTCCCTATTAAAGAGCACTGGAGGTGCCCAGGGCCTGTAAATCAAATGCTACTAGTGGACCTGCAGCACTGGTTATGCCACCCACACGAGTAGCCAAGTAAACATGGCTCAGACCTGTCACTACTATGTCTGTGTTCAGTTTAAACTGCCAATTCGACTTGGCAAGTGTACCCACTTGCCAGGCCAAAACCTTCCCTGTTTATACATGTAAGGCACCCCTAAGGTAGGCCCTAGGAAGCCCCAAGGGCAGAGTGCAGTGTATGTTAAATATAGGTACTTGTGTGGATTTACACGTCCTAAAAGTGAAACACTGCCAAATTTGGTTTTCACTGTGAAAGGCCTATCTCTCTCATAGATTAACATAGGGGCTGCCTTTAAATATCCTTAAAGTGCAGTTTCCCTTTGAAAGCAGATAGAAATCTGGAGTTTGGGGCCTCTGAATACACAATTTAAAAATGCATATGTTAGTGAAGTTGGTTTTTAGATTGTTAGTTTGAAAATGCCACTTTTAGAAAGTAGGCCTTTTCTTGCTTAAACCGTTCTGTGACCCTACCTGTTTGTGGATTCCCTGTCTGGGTCAAACTGACATTAGGGCTGTTTATGAATCTTCTCTAGTCAGTGACACAAAGGGAGTTGGGGTGTAGCCTGTTTATCCTGATGAGCCCTCTGGGCTGGAGTGGAGGGTGGAGTGGTCACTTACACCTGAATGGGCTGTGCCTGCACTCACACAATGCAGTCTCCACCCCACTGGTATGTGTCTGGGGCATAATGTGGGTAAGGCAGGATCCTGTAAAAAACAGAGACTTTCCTTTGAAGTTTGCCTACTTCAAAGGCAGAAAGGGGTATCAGAATTGGACCAAAAACCCAGATTTTTGGATCACTTCTGGAACCAAGAGGAACCTTTTCCAAGGAAAAGAGCTGAAGAGCTGAGAAGAAGTGCTTGCCCTGCCTGTGACTGTGCTTTGTTGAGCTATACTGTAGTTGATGCTTCTGTCTGTGTCCGGGGACAAAGACTGGACTTCATTGTGTGTTGCTGCTTGAGAAGAATCTCCAAGGGCTTGAAATGAGCTTGTCTCCTGGTTTGAAGTCTTAGGGCCATCAAATACTTCCTCTGCCAGCACGTGGAATCTCTGCTGAGACTCCTGCCCTGCCAGGTGGTGCCCTTTCCAGTCTCTGGGCCCTTGAAAGGTGAAGTTGCTAGAACAAGGACTGAAATCCATGCACAGAATATCATATGGGGAAATTTTCGATGCACCATCTGCAACGCGGCTGATAAACGACGAGCCGCTCACTTTGCGGCCAAAATCAACGCTCAACCAGCATTGCGGCTGGGAGATTGATGCATCGCAGCAGGAGAAACGATGCAAAACCCATTTGTGGCTGCTGATAACGATGCAAACCCCACGCAGCGCAGTTTTCTAACACTGTGTGACCGGATTTCTCATGTATCATCACTGGGCGTCAAAGTCATCGTGAACCTGAGTGGTTCTGAGGTGCCCTGTCCAGAAATCGATTCACCGCTCTTCAGCGAGAGAGAAAAACTACGCATTGTCTCCCCGACGGACAAATAAATGACGCACGGGCACACTTGCGCGTAAGGAATCGACGCATCGCTGATGCTCACCCGTGCAGCTTTATTTTTTACGCAAACCTGGTACTTTGTGTATAATCAACATTTCCATTGATTACTATGGATTAAGACTCTTATTCTTTTGAAAACTCATATCTTAACTTGTATATGTTGGATTTTCATAATTTTGGTCTTGTTTGATTTAGATAAATATTACAGATTTTTCTAAACTGGTGTGGTGTCCATATTTTAGTGTTTTCACTGTATTAATGTGTGTGTTGGTACAAATATTTTACACATTGCTTCTGAGATAAGCCAATGGTCTGACTTCTGAAAAGTTGCATGACACACAGGCAGAGGGGGCTTACCAGTTGGAGTTAGAGAAGTTTGGGATGCAAAAGGAGATGGAAGAAAAGAGACTGGCCATTGAGGAGAAGAAGCTACTGATGGCTCATGAGCTTAGTTTAAGGGAATTAGATGAGAGGAGCCAGTCTAGTAGAGATGGTGGCAGAAGTACCTCAGTGCAGCCTGACAGGAGGGATCACATCCCAAAGGACTTAGTGAAGAATAACAAGAGTAAGGATAACATATATATGTGGTTTAAGGGGTATGAGTCTGCTCTTCACATGACCCTGATCCTTGAAGCACGTTGGCGGGTCTGCGGAAACACTTTGAGGTAGAGGGGAGTGACACTCTGACATCTTTAGAGGATCCTAAGAGACTCACCTACTCTATCATGAAGGACACCCTACTCACCAGGTATGGTCTCACCTCTGAGCAGTATAAGGACAAGTTTAGGTCCTACAAAAAAAAAAGGAATCCCAAACATGGCAGGAATGTGTTGACACGTTTTGCAGGTCACTGGATGGTTAGGTGAAGGGCATTAAGGTAACAACTTTTGAGGGGCTTACAATTTGATTGCTTGGGAGCATTTGTATAGTCTTTGTTTTCCAGAGGTGTGCCAGCACCTGATTGACAGCAAGCTGACTGACCCCAGGAAGCTTGCACAGGAAGCGGACTGTTGGGAGAGCACCAGAGTCAGTTGGAGATATGGGGAGACCACACCAAGGGTCTCTCTCAGAAGAATAGGGGGGAGGGTAAACAGGGGGAGTTCTCTAAAGTGCCCCAACCTAGTTCTCAGGGTAAGGATTCCCAGCCCCCAGCTGAAAAGAAGGGTTGGTTTTCTAAAGGGAAACCTGCAGAAGGGGGTTCCGGCAAATGTTATGCATGTGACCAGGTGGGCCATGTGAGGGGGGACCCCAATTATCCCAAGTGGACACTGACACCCACTGGTGCTCAGTCACAGGATTTGGCCAGTGTAGCACTTGTGAAGGAGTTGGTTCTAGGTGAGTGGGAGCCAGCTGAGATGACCAGTGCCTCACTAGGTGACAGTAAGATGGTCCAGGGAACACTTGCGCCTGAGAACACTAAGAAGTACAGGCAGTGGGTGACCAGTGGGTAGTCAGAGGGTAGAAGCTCTGAGAGACACAGAAGCCAGTGTGACTACTGTGAGAAGTCACCTGGGGGGTCATTACAACCCTGGCGGTCAGAGACCTCCAGGGTTGTTCTGGAGGAAGCACTGCCAACAGTCTGGCGGTGCTTCACAGGGAATTACGACCGCAGCACAGTGATCCCGGCGGTTTTAATCCGCCAGGGCAGTGCTGCTTGCAGCGCTGCCCAGGGGATTACGAGTCCTCTTACCGCCAGCCATTTCATGGCGGTTCAAACTGGCATGGGCAGTGCAGGGGCCCCCTGCCACAGCCCGTGCAGATTTTCACTGTCTGCCATGCAGACAGTGAAAAGTGCGACGGGTGCAACTGCACCCGTCGCACGGCCGCAACACCGCTGGCTCCATTTGGAGCCGGCTACTGTGTTGCGGTAGAGATCCCCGCCGGCCCAGCAGGGGATCTTCTGATGGCCGCGTCGGAAGTGCGGCCGCATTGTCGGTCGCCCGGAAGCCGCCCGCCAAGGTTGTAATGAGGGCCCTGGTGTCTGAAGAGCAGATAGATTCCCATGTACTTCACCAATTAGTTGCAGTAGACAAATCAGAGTGCCTGTACAGAGTGGTGCAGGTTCCCTTTGAATGGGGGGTCTAAGGTGCCTTGAGAGTAGCTGTGAGTCCAACTATGCCTGTAGATTGCCTGTTTGGAAGTGACCTGGAGGATTCCCCTTGAAGGAGGTGGAACACAGGTCTCACTTGGAGATGTTTGGTCTGCCTGGGTGGGTGTGTGTGTCCACCTGGTCGATGGCAGCCCGTTGGGGTAATCAGGAGACCATGGAGTCTGAAAAAGTGGCCCAGGTGTCTGTCAGAAGGAGGAAGGGTAAAGGGCATGGGAAACCCGCTCCAGAAGTTCCCAAGGTCCAGAAGGAGGCTGAACCTAAGGGAGATGTCCTGGAGCCTACAGGGGATCAAGTTGCTGAAGTGGGGGAGGTCCCTGAGCTGGCTCAAAGGCAGCAGGAAGGTGGACCCACAAGGGAAGCATTCTAGGAGGCACAGAAGACATGCCCTACTCTGGAGGGTTTGCAGCAGCTGGCTGCAGACCAGGCGGCTGGAAAGGAGTCTGGATCACACTTCATTCACTGGGATGATAGCCTCCTATATATTGAGCCTATGGTTAATGAGCCTGGGTCAGCCGGTGTGCTGGTAGTACCATAGTGCTTCAGAGCCTTCCTACTGAGTCTGGTTCATGATGTGCCTTTAGTTAGTCATTTGGGGCAGGACAAGACCTTTGAATGGCTTGTCACCCACTTCTACTGACCCAAATGCGCAGGCACTCTGCGCACTGTAGGTCTTGCCAAATTTGTCAGGCAAGTGGCATGAGTGGGGAGAAATTAAAGGCTCCCCTCCAACCTTTTCCTGTGGTCAGCACCCCCTTTTAGAGGGTTGGCATTAACATTGTGGGGCCTCTGGATCCCAAAACTGCCATGGGCAACAGGCTCATCCTGGTCTTGGTGGACCATGCCACCCCCTACCCAGAAGGCATTCTTTTGAGGTCAAACACCTCCCCTGTGATGGGACGTGCTTTGATGGGAGTTTTTACCAGCATTGGGTTCCCCAGGGAGGTGTTATCTGATAGGGTTACCAACTTCAGGATGTATTCCATTTCATGCTGGGTTTTAGGAACCAGCTTCAGCAAGCTTGCCCAAAAGAACCTGGAAGCAAGCCAGGAAGATATGAAGTGCTGGTACGACCAGAATGCCACTCTGGTTGAGTTCCAGCCTGGCCAAAAAGTTTGGGTGATGGCCCCACTGGAGACAAGGGCTCTCCAAGATAAGTGGACTTGGCAATTTTAGGTAGTGGGGTTCAGGAGTGATGTCACTTATCTGGTGAACTTGCAGACTCCCAGAAACCCTTTGAGGGTCATGCATGGCAATCGCCTCAAGCCTCATTTTGAGAGGACAGAGGTGACAATGCTCCCCACAACAGATTATGGGGCAGGGGAAGAGAGTGAGCTTCTTCCTGACCTCCTGTCTGCTACTGAGAAGGATGGGTCTGTGAAGGGTGTAAACCTCTCCCAGTCACTGACCCTAGAGCAACAGATGTTGAGACAGTTTGCCTCCTTATTTTCCTTGATCCGTGGGGTCACCCATTTGTGTACACATGAAGTGGACACCGGGGACAGTCCTTCTGTTAAACATAAGGATTACAGAGTGACTGACAAGGTTAGGACTAACATCAAGGAGGAGGTATCCAAGCCTTAGGGTTATTGAGTTTTCCAGTAGCCCTTGGGCCAGCCCTGTGGTCTTGGTACCAAAAGCTGCTGCTGCCACTCCAGAACTCAGGTTCTGTGTGGATTAACGGGGACTCAATGCAGTAACTAAGACTGACACGCATCCCATTCCCCGAGCTGATGAGCTCATTGATCGGTTAGGGTCTGCCAAATATCTAAGTACTTTTGACTTGACCTCTGTATCTCCATTGCCCTGACTAAAGTGAGGGTCCTTGATTGGATGGGAATAACCTGACTGCCAACCAAAAACCTCATTTCTAACAGCGCCACAGTTGTAGGCAAGTCAAAAAACACCTTTTCTATAGAAACTAGGTCCTAACTACTTAGTGGCGACCCCCCGCTAGCACCACTAGATATAGATAGATAGATAGATAGATAGATAGATAGATAGATAGATAGATAGATAGATAGATAGATACTACTGGCAGTAACCAGTAGGTAGTTATATTGCCCTCTAGGATTTTGTTGTGCGTGAAAAGATTTAGGATGATCCATCAAATGAGGGCTGAGAAAAAGCAGGGGGTGGGGCATTTCTCATGTTATTTCCCATTGACTCTTTCGAAAACCCAAACCACTGGACAGCATTACACAAAATTCGGCAAAAAGATACCTTTTGCTCTGCAGATCACTCTTTTTGTTATTTGGTGTAAATCCATCCAGACGTTTTCGAGATATTAAAGGAAACCCACATTTGTATATCTAGGTGGAGCCCTAGCACTGATCCCGTGGCGAGATCTGATTGCCTGCCATCACTTCAACTAGAAAGTGCTAGCAGCCATCTTGGGACCAATATACGTAATAGCACCCATTCAAAAGTATTGTTATGAACGGCAGGTTTTGAAGGTTACAAAGAGGAGAACATATAAAGGGTGATAGACTTTAGTTACAATATAAAATATTTGATAATGGCACCATAATGACTTTAAGAATTGTGGTGTATTCTAAGGTGATTTTACCCTGTAAAAAAGTATTTTGCTGGGATTTCATAAATATTGTTTGAGAGTCAGATATATTCTCATGATTTTCCCGTGGAGGTTATAGGAGGTGATCTAGAAGCTAAAATGAGAGCATATTTTCCGTAAATCTTCCTCAGCAATATGAAAATGAAGTCTGACATTCACAGTAAAATGTATTTACAACAGTCTGTCAGTTGATTCCCTTGTGTAGTACTGCAGCATCCCATAGTGTTTTAAAGAAAAACTAGAGTGCTAACAATATTACATATGACTAAAGTGTGACACACCTGAAGCCACCTTGATTGATTCAAACTGGTAAAAGTGGTAAAACTTAAAGCAATTAATTTAGAAAGGAACAGGGGTCGGGGTACAAGAGGCAGAGGAAGAGGAACCAGGCAGCAAAGATACGAGCAAGGAAAAGAAGAATCCAGGCAATCAGGAGTAACAACCAGAGCACGGAAACTGATATGAAAACAGTAGTAAATCTATCGGAGAGAATATTAACGAAACAAAAGACGAGCCTCTTGGCATTAGGTTTATCCTTTTACCCCAGGACAAATTTTGATTATGTACAGACAAGAATTGATCTCTTTCACCTGGTTAGGAAATTGAAATTAAAGAAATGGTTTCTCACAAAAGTTACTTCAGAGACACAATGTGGAGAACAGGACACTGCTAGTACTTTAACTATCTCTGATGTCGAGTTATTGCATACATTATCATGTTTACATGATGGCATTGAAGCCCATGAAAATCCTGTGTTAAACTTAGTAGACACAGGCATCGAATTAGATAGCCTGTGTCCTACTACGTTCAAACCCAAATCTGTATTTCTACCTGCTATACAGTGTGAGGCCATTGATGTCTTTGAAAAGGATGTTATTAAGCAATTGAAGAAGGTGAGATATCAAATGAATAAGACTGACCAGCATATTTTGACTAAGGGACAAAGGGAGGCACTACAAGGATTAAAGGATTATGCTAGTATTGTAATCAGACAATCAGATAGAGGAGGAAATGTTGTTGTTTTAGACAAGGATGTTTATACAGCAGAAGGATTGAGACAAGTGAATGATGTTACATGCTATATACCAGTCAATTGGATTGACGTCAGAAAATCTAATATACAGTATCTTGACCTGTTGTTTGATTGGAGGGAGAAGGGGTTACTAAATTGGGAAGAGTATCAGTTCCTCAAATGTAATTCGCCAGTGACCCCCACCTTATATCTACTACCCAAAATACACAAGAATAGTGTCATCCCGCCAGGGAGACCTATAGTATCTGCCATAGGGTCTCTCTTGGAGAATACGTGTAGATATATTGATTACTTCTTGAGACCCTTTGTAGAGAGCCTTCCATCTTACATAAAAGATACTACACATTTCTTGAGGATAATTGATGGAATCCATTGGGAAGATGATTATCTTCTTCTCACTATGGATGTCACTAGCCTGTATACCTGCATTCAACATGATCTGGGGCTTGCATCGATTCGATATTTTTTGAGGGCAAGATCACTCTCATTTTTGATTCACACTGATATGATTTGTGATATGATCAGCTTCTGTCTCAATAATAACTTTTTTCTGTTTGATGATAAGCTGTACAGACAAACTCAGGGCACAGCAATGGGAACTTGCTTTGCAACCAGCTATGCAAATCTGGTTATGGGTTGTTGGGAGGAGCAGTTGTCTAAGAGTTCACCAGATTATGATGAGAGGGTTATTTTATGGTGTCGTTATATTGACAACATCTTTGTGGTATGGAAAGGTGATGAGAAATCAGCAAGAAGTTTTGTAGCCAGTTTGATTAGGAATGATTATAATTTACATCTGAGTGAACAATATAGCAAACAACAGATTGCATTTTTGGATGTGGATGTGATGGTCCAAGAGCAGTCATTAAGGACCAAACTACATAGAAAATCCACTGCTGGCCAAAGCTTATTGAATGCGTATAGTGCCCCCCCTCCTAATCTCATTGCAAGCATTCCCTTCAGGGAATTCTTGAGAGCGCGCAGGATATGCAATACGTGGGAGGATTATCAGAAAGAATGCAAGACTATGATTACACACTTTCAAGATAGAGGGTACAATAGCAAAATTATCCTTCAAGCTAAAAGAAAGGCAGACAATATTAAAAGGGAGAGCCTGCTTTATACCAGGGTGGGAATTGAAGGCAGTGAGCAAAATGTGAGATTCATCACTACCTTTTCTAACCAATCACACGTTTTGAGAAAGATTTGGAACAGAAGCTGGCATATACTACACACTGACTCCGTTTTAAGTAATGCTATTTCCAATGCACCCTTGATTACTTTTCGGAAGAGTAGATCACTAAGGAAGGATCTTAGCCACAATAGTGTGACTAGTAAGAAAGTCAATGGCAGGCCACCAGATCTTCCTGTGGGTTTTTTCTGCTGTAGACAGTGCAAAGCGTGCAAGTACAGCAATAATTGCCTTGAAGTGTTTGGTGACAATGGTCATTGGACCCATCATATATGATGTCATTATAATTGCAATACAGATTTTTGTATTTACTGCCTGATGTGTCCCTGTAAAAAACTGTATGTGGGCAGCACAATACATAAAGCTAAGAAGAGGATTTTGGAGCACATTCGAGCTATCCGTAACTATGATAGAACATACCCCGTGGTACCCTGTGGCAAGGCATTTCCATGAGAAACATAATGGGGATGAGAAGTTGTTGAGTTGTGCAGTTATCAATCAGATCAAGCCCAATATGAGAGGTGGGAATAGAGAGAAAAAGATGAGGATCTTAGAATCCAAAATGATAATTCGGCAAGTGAAGAAATGAATGTGCACTTAGGTTAATTTGAGGAGTTGGACATGTATTTAACCTTTAACCTTCACTATGATGTATTATTCATGTTTTTAGTATATTTATTGGGTAGATATGACAGGTTGGGGGAGTGTTCACATATTAGTAGATGATAAGGTACATAACTTTTCTGCAGGAACACGGGAGTATTAAGGAATATGTACACTGTATGGCCAACTTAATGCTCCAAGACATTCAGTTTATATAATGTCTTTAATAAGGGTTGTATAGATACTTATATTGTTTGTTATTTATTATATAAATTATTGATGTAGCAATAATATTCAAACAATATTTAAATAATATGTAATACTTTTATAAATAACAAATAATGTCGATGAATTAATGATTATGAGATTGTTTTAGAACATATTAATTATTAATTTTTAATACAACTAATAATGTTGATGAACTAATGATTGAATCCCTATAGGATTTTAGACATTCTAAGATGGCGTTTAAATTTGCACAGTGTAATGTAATCATGTTCTTTTATAGTCCCTTTTTGGTGTTTAGGCAGGGAGTGGTATTTAGTTTGTGTGTAGTATACTCCCACATTGTACGTGAGCAAGGCTACGGCTGAAACGCGTTGTACTGGGAGGTAGCATTGGTGAATAAAGTATTTTGGACCTCCATTTGCTGTCCGGGAATCTTCTATACGAGTTTTGAAGGATTGCGTAATATATGTATATATTGTGGAAACTTCAAAGAGTGGTTTGAAGTGCGTAAGGTCCCCTTTCAACCCAGCCCTGTCAGCCAGGATTCCTGTGGGGGTTAACTGTCCTTTATGTGGGGTCAGGCCACTGGCCTTTGAAGTCTAAGTGAAACCCCCTCCACTCTCCCTACCAGAGCGACCCATTCAGTATGCAGATGAATGCAGATGTGGCTGAGTGTCCTGTGTTAATGGTTGTCTCGGTGCAATGCACAAGGGGAGCTATCAACCACTACAGCCCAGACATGGATTGGAGACATACTGTAAGGCACAGTAAGTCCTGAGAAATGCTCACTTTCTAAAATAGTAATATTAAATCCAACTTCACCAGTAAGCAGGATTTTTATTACCATTCTGGCCATACTAAACATGACAGGGCTACTCCTTTCAGATCAGAATCTACCACTTAAAAAGTATACAAGGGGAATTCTAATGCTAGCCTTTGATAGGAGCAGGCCACACTGTAGTGAAAAATGAATGTGTGCGTTTTTCACTACCAGAACATGTAAAACACATAAGTACATGTCCTGATTTTTACTGACACAGCACCCTGCCCTATGGGTTACCTAGGGCCTACCTTAGGAGTGAATTATCTGTAAAAAAGGGGAGTTTAAGGCTTGACAAGTAGATTTAAATGCCAAGTCGAAGTGGCAGTGAAACTGCACACACAGTCCTTGCAATGGCACGCCTGAGACATGGTTAAGGGGCTACTTATGTGAGTGGCACAGTCATTGCTGCAGGCACACTAGTACCATTTATTTCACAGGCCCTGCACTTTACTAGGGACTCACAGGTAAATCAAAAATGCCAATTGGGTAGAAGCCAATGCTACCATGTTTAGAGGAGAGAGCACATGCACTTTAGCAGTGGTCAGCCTTGGTAAAGTGTGCAAAGTCCCTGTAGGAAAGTATCATCTTGCCTGGCATGTTACCCCCATTTTTACATGTGTGACAGTTTGTTTTTGCCTGTTTCACTGGGATCCTGCTAGCCAGGACCCCAGTGCTCATATTTTGGGGCCTGAATGTGTTCCCTGTGTGGTGCCTAACTGTGTCACTGAGGCTCTGCTAACCAGAACCTCAGTGCTTATGGTCTCTCTGTCTTTAAAATTGTCACTGCAGGCTAGTGACCATTTTTACCAATTCTGATTGGCACACTGGAACACCCTTATAATTCCTTAGTATATGGTACCTAGGTACCCAGGGTATTGGGGTTCCAGGTGATCCTTATGGGCTGCAGCATTTCTTTTGCCACCCATAGGGAGATCAGACCATTTTTTACACAGGACTGCCACTGCAGCCTGAGTGAAATAACGTCCACGTTATTTCACAGCCATTTTACACTGCACTTAAGTAACTTATAAGTCACCTATATGTCTAACCGTCACTTAGTGAAGGTTAGGTGCAAATTTACTAAGTGTGAGGGTACCTTGGCACTCCCACGTAGTTCAGGGCAATTTCCACGGACCTTGTGAGTGCGGGGACACCATTACACACGTGCACTACATATAGGTCAATACCTATATGTAGCTTCACAATGGTAACGCCAAATATGGCCATGTAACATGTTTAAGATCATGGAATTGTCCCCCCATGCCAAATATGATATTGGGGTGCCAATCCCATGCATCCCCGGAGCTCCAGCATGGACCTCCGGCACTGCCAAACTAGCTCTCTGGGGTTTTCACTGCAGTTATCGCTGCTGCCAACCCACAGACAGGCTTCTGCCCTCCTGGAGTCTGGGCAGCCCAGTCCCAGGAAGGCAGAACAAAGAATTTCCTCCGAGAGAGGGTGTTACACCCTCTCCCTTTGGAAATAGGTGTTAAGTGCTGGGGAGGAGTAGTCTCCCCCAGCCTATGGAAATGCTTTGAAGGGCACAAATGGTGCCTGCCTTGCATAAGCCAGTCTACACCGGTTCAGGGATCCCTCAGCCCCTGTTCTGGTGCGAAACTGGACAAAGGAAAGGGGAGTAACCACTCCCCTGTCCATCACCATGCCAGGGGTGGTGCCCAGAGCTCCTCCAGTGTGTCTCAGACCTCTGCCATCTTGAATGCAGAGGTGTGAGGGCACAATGGAGGCCTCTGAGTAGCCAGTGCCAGCAGGTGACGTCAGAGACCCCTCCTGATAGGTGCTTACCTGGCTAGGTGCCCAATCCTCCTCTGAGGGCTATTTAGGGTCTCCCCTGTGGGTTTCAAATCAGATAACAAATGCAAGAGCTCACCAGAGTTTCTCTGCATCTCCCTCTTCGACTTCAGCCAAGGATCGACAGCTGACTGCTCCAGGACGCCTGCAAAACCGCAACAAAGTAGCAATAAGACTACCAGCAACATTGTAGCGCCTAATCCTGCTGCCTTTCTCGACTGTTTCCTGGTGGTGCATGCTCTGAGGGCTGTCTGCCTTCACCCTGCACTGGAAGCCAAGAAGAAATCCCTGGTGGGTCAACAGAATCTTCCCCCTGCTAACGCAGGCACCAAGCTTCTGCTTCACCGGTCCTCTGGGTCCCCTCTCATCTTGACGAGCCTGGTCCCTGGAACACAGGAGCTGAATCCAAGTGACCCTGACAGTCCAGTGGTCCATGTGTCCAAATTTGGTGGAGGTAAGTCCTTGCCTACCCACTCCATACAGTAATCCTGTGCACTGTGTGAACTGCAGCTGCTAGGGCTGCTGTGCACTTTTGCAAGGAATCCTTCATGCACAGCACAACCCAGGACCCAGCACTCCGTCCTGCATTGCTCAACTCGCTGAGTTGACCACCAGCTTTGGGGGACCCTCCTTTGTAGTGTTGAGACAACCACTATGCTCAGTTCTCTTAAACCCCTGTTCAAGTACTTCTGTGGGTGCTGCCTGCTTCTGCATGGGCTCTCTGTACTGCTGAGCGCCGTCTCTGCCTCCTCCTCCAGGGGGCGACCTCCTGGTGCTTCCAGGGCCGGGGCAGCAGCCATTTTCTTAAACCGCAACCTTTGCAGCTAGCAAGGCTTGTTTGTGGTCTTTCTGCGTGGAAACAACTCTGCATCCTCCAGCACGCCGTGGGAAATATACTGTGCAAAGAAGAAGTTCCTGACATCTTCCGTTGTTGCAGAGTCTTCAGCTTCTTCCACCCGGAGGCAGCCATTTTGCACCTTCAACCAGGGCTTAGTGGGCTCCTGCCCCCTCCGGACACTTTTGTGATTCTTGGACTTGGTCCCCTTCCTTTACAGGTCCTCAGGTCCAGGAATCTGTCTTCAGTGCTTTGCAGCCAGTTGTTGTTCTTGCAGAATCTCCTATCACGACTTTAGTGTATTTCTGGGGAAGTAGGGTAACTTTACTCCTACTTTTCAGGGTCTTGGGGTGGAGTATCTTGGACACCCTTAGTGTTTTCTTACTTTCCCAGTGCCCCTCTCCACACTACACTAGGCCTGGGGTTCTTAAGTGGTTCGCGTTCCACTTTCTTAGCATATGGTCTGTGTTGCCCCTAGGCCTATTGCATCCTATTGTATTCTACAGTGTTTGCACTACTTTTCTAACTGTTTACTTATATGATTTTGGTTTGTGTGTATATTTTGTGTATTTTACTTACCTCCTAAGGGAGTATATCCTCTGAGATATTTTTGGCACATTGTCACTAAAATAAAGTACCTTTATTTTTAGTAACTGAGTATTGTGATTCATATTATATCAGTGGTATAGTAGGAGCTTTGCATGTCTCCTAGTTCAGCCTAAGCTGCTCTGCTATAGCTAGCTCTATCAGCCTAAGCTACTAATAAGGGATAACTGGACCTGGCACTAGGTGTAAGTACCATCAGGTACCCATAATAAGCCAGGCCAGCCTCCTACAGTCCCAAACCAGAAAAACAGGATCAGAAATATAGAGGGAGGCAGGCAAAAAGTGTGTGTGTGGGGGGGGAGACCACCCTAAGGCCGTCAGGTATAACAACATATTCATATGTATCTATATCTGTATATTTATTGCAAACATTCTGTCAGCAGAACAGAAAGAGTCACACTCCTGTTTGGGTTGCACCTTTGATAAGTGAAGTCTAAGCAGCCTTGTTAATTACTCCTGATGTATTTCTGTCCACCTAGACTTTGTTCAAAGGTATGGTGCTCACAGTCCTATTCAATAGTGATAAACATGTTTACAATTTTTTTTAAAGGAGGTTGCTTTACAAAGGACTACACAATTTAAATATGTTTCTTCCAGCATGTTTAAATGTTCACCATTTCTCTTTCCATACAACTGGTTGTTGTGATTATTTGTACATTTGGTAAACTATCAATACTTTACATTCAGTCCTTTGACTTCTCACATGATGCATGCTGCTATCCGTCCATCCAGTTACGCTATCCCACAGCGTTTGTGTTTTGCTTTGCTTTTGCTGCCCTAATTGCAGCGGGTATACCCAGACGTGGGTCCCGGGCTCACTGTGCCACTGGATTCAAGCTGGCCTGGCTGATGAGGGGTGAAACCCCGAAACCGGTCCCAGGATGCTTGTTTCCGGTCCAGGGAGAACCTGGTCTGGCAGTTCAGGCTGGACTGTTCCCATGAGGAACAGGGTCAAGACTGATTTGCATATGGCTGGGTTCAAACTGGGGTGGCATGGTGAGCAAAATAATGGATGGATTAAACCCAGATCTGTGACTGGGGGTGAATGTTTGATTGGTTCTGCATTCCGTCCATCCAGTTACGCTATCCCACAGCGTTTGTGTTTTGCTTTGCTTTTGCTGCCCTAAGTGTGCCAGGTATGCCCAGACGTGGGTCCCGGGCTCACTGTGCCACTGGATTCAAGCTAGCCTGGCTGATGAGGGGTGAAACCACGAAACCGGTCCCAGGATGCTTGTTTCCGGTCCAGGGAGAACCTGGCCTGGCAGTTCGGGCTGGACTGTTCCCAAGAGGAACAGTGTCAAGACTGATTTGCATATGGCTGGGTTCAAACTGGGATGGCATGGTGAGCAAAATAATGGATGGATTAAACCCTGATCTTTGACTGGGGGTGAATGTTTGATTGGTTCCGCATTCCGTCCATCCAGTTACGCTATCCCACAGCGTTTGTGTTTTGCTTTGCTTTTGCCGCCCTAAGTGCGCCGGGTATTCCCAGACGTGGGTCCCGGGCTCACTGTGCCACTGGATTCAAGCTAGCCTGGCCGATGATGGGTGAAACCCCGAAACCGGTCCCAGGATGCTTGTTTCCGGTCCAGGGAGAACCTGGCCTGGCAGTTCGGGCTGGACTGTTCCCATGAGGAACAGGGTCAAGACTGATTTGCATATGGCTGGTTTCAAACTGGGGTGGCATGGTGAGCAAAATAATGGATGGATTAAACCCAGATCTGTGACTGGGGGTAAATGTTTGATTGGTTCCGCATTCCGTCCATCCAGTTACGCTATCCCACAGCGTTTGTGTTTTGCTTTGCTATTTGTGGCCCATTTATCTTTGTTTAACTCGGTGGCATCTTTCTGTCTGAATTTGTATTTCGCCCTCCAATGGGCATTAATATGTGGATTTATTTTCATCCTCCAGTGGATTATAAAAGTTTGTGCCTCCCTATATATTCCGTTTTTGCCTCTTTCTTTTATCTAGCCAAAACAAACCCACTATTTCCATTCTGTAAATGGTGGTAGCCCTCACCGTTTCAGAATATGTTATGTTAAAAAAGATACTTGTTTGTGCGAGATGGCACTCTTTATCATTCCTTTTTTGGTGGTGCGAGCTTTGCGGCAGGACCATGCTGTTCAACACTACTTTTTGTAGTGTTGAATGGCATGATTCTTGAAACCCTAAAAATCAATAAATAAATCCATCCCTTCCCTGACTCTTCCCACCCATACCATCTATCTGCAATAGGACTATACCCCCCCTAACCCCCAAAAATATAACAAAACATATTCTTTCCTGACTGTCCATACCAGTAGCAGACCTACCCCCTTCCTAGTAGAAATGACCCTCCAAAACTAAATGTTTATTTCAGATGTTCCTCTGGTCCACCTTGGTGTCATCAAGGCCTTTTAACACCTCCCAGAGGAAGGCCTATGTATTTGGCAGTGGACCGCTCTGTGAACTGCCTGCAAAGGCAGGAGTGATTAGGATCATCTGGTACCACCTGGTGGCCACTGGGGGAAGCCGCTTGAGCTGCTGCTGTTGTCTCCTCCTCCTTTTTTCTCTAATATGACCAGCCAATGGAAAGCGGTTGCTGTGGCCTCGAGCTTGAGTGTCGGTGCAGCCAAGTAGTAAGCTACTTGGCTGGTCTTCCTTTTCTTACCCTGGACGTCAGGGCAGGACCTCCCTTTAAACAAGGCTCATTTCAGAGAGAAAACTGATTGATGCCATCCACAAAAAATGCAGTTTTCACAACAGAGTGCCCACGTCCACGGTCTTTGTTGGACATGAGCGGTGAATTAAAAACCGGCACTATAATGCCTGCTGTACAATAATAAAAAATATAATTTTCCTGTTGGCTATGGCATCTCAATGCTGAATAGGTACTGCTTTCTGTCAATGATGCCAACAGGGTAATTATTTTATGCATAATACAAGTTTTGATTTTTTTTTCACTGTAAAGTGATCATCTATATGCAGGTGCATAACAAAAAGTAAATTTGCAGGAGCTGTTCTCCGAGATTTTATTTCAATTTTACCTCACTGAGAAACATTTTTCTCGGTGCAGATCTAAATATGAGGGAAAAAACATTTGCGAAAAACGAATTTCAGTGAGACTTGAAGTATCTCAATGCAAACTACTCAATTTGAACAGATATGATTGCAATTTCTACTATAGCATTAGTGAATCTACTTTTATGACTGCGCAAGCCAATGTTGAGTTAATTAGTAATTTTGCTCACATCTCTTTCAAAATCATGTATTATTTTGAATTCACCTCACCCTCTACTTATTTACGCTTTAAAAAATCTGAATGTATGTAGTTTGTTGTTCTTTGATATTGTGGTAGATGTGTGAAATCTGTGGTGTATAAAGTACCATGAAGCGACCCTGCGTTGGCATGCGTGCCTCTGTAAATGTCGTATAGTCTGATACAATATGACTAACTTTCTTTACCACACATTGTATTTCCTTCAAATATTACTGAAGAGAAGTCTAATGAAGAATTGATTTACATGTAATAGAGTGTGTTATCGCCAGAAGGAGCGGCTGCTTCTCCAATATATTAGTGCATTAAATCACGAAAGCGACATTTAGCGTGCCATGAATAAATCATAACATATTTTACAACGAAATATATAATTGAGGATCTGGGAGCATTTGTACTGATATAAAAAGTGGCTCAAAATTCTCCAATGGCAGTGTTCGGCCTACTAGCACGTATTAATTCAGCTATAGCACATTGTCAGATGCTACTAGTAGTCTAAAGGGAATTGGAAGTTCCAATAACTAATCATGACTGTCAGCAAAATTGACAACTGCAGCTGCATAGCAATTAAGCATGAACTACAGGTAGGAAAGTGAACATTGACACCTGTGACTCAGGAACGTGGAAACTGATTGGAACTGGTGTCCTTTTTGGTGATCACGCGTAGGAGCTGTACCAGGTCACAGCTAACTCATCCAATTAAAGTAGCTGCTACTGTGGTAATTCATGAATCATTATAATGAGCTACTTCAATCACAGAGACAGTGAACTACAGTTGAAAGAAAACAGCCTCCACACCACGGACAAAAATCGAAATGAGCACTGGAGCTTGATTATGGGAAGCTTTTCACAAATGCGAAAAATACAATTATAAAATCCGTGTTCGATCAAAAACTGGCAACTTCAGCAAGGCATATTTATTTCTATGTGATAATTCGTGTTCTGCTATTTATACCTCCGCAGCAGGTTGCCGAAGGGGCTCTCGTTGGTTACTTGTGTTTTCAGTCATTCTCTAGCCACCTTTTGGGCAGGTCTGTACTCTGTTGAAGCTAAAAGCATAATCTATTGATTTTTTTCAGAGATACCCATTAGCAGAACTAGAAGAGTAAACTACGCAATCCACATGGCTGTCTCCAAGGAACTCCCAACTTGTAGGGCAGGGGAGGTCCAATTATGCGCTTGCACCCAATCAATTTTGCAGATATTGAACACTATCATGCTTTCAATTAGACAGAACTATGGGGCTGATTTAAGAGCCCCTAGCACCATCCTAATTACACAATAACACTGTGCAATATTTACAAAGTGGCGCAATGCATGCATCAAATGTAACCCTTTGCGCTGCATTATGCTTGTGCCAGGCATAATGTATGCAAAGGGGGCATTGCCCGTTGGTGGCACTACTCCTAGAGAGTACATCAATAGCGTTGAAAATAATGATGATATTGTCCCATACTCTGTGCCATGGTGCGCCGTATTTTAAATATGGCGCACACATGGTGGCTGTAGGGGGCCACTGAGGGGCTCAAGGACTGGGTGCACTGGGTGCAGCGCCACTTTCCTTAAATCAGCCCCTATGTGTCTGCGAATTCTCCACACGTGACAGTATAATATAAAGTGAGCACTGTAAATGCAAATTTAAGATAGTTTCAGACCAACTCAGGTCTAAAGTAGTTGAAGAGGTGGGGCCATATCACATAAAGCGAGCACTAGCAGTAGTCACAGTTTTGGGCTTACTATTGTCTAAAGTGGCTGAAAAGCTAGAGCAGTGCTAATTTACCACCTTAGAAGGTAGTAAATGGTTGCCTATCATAGGAACTATCAAAGCACGTGCTTGTTTTGACTGGAAATGTATAAACAAAGGGATGGAATTAATTATTGAATTAATCTCAGCCACTGGACATCACTCGATCCTCATTCCAGACCACATTATTTTACCCAGTATACCATTCTAGACAGTGACCCGCCTTATGCAAATCAGTCATGGTCCTGCTCTATCTGAATTTGCCCATTGCAAACTACTATGCCAGGTCCGTTCCACAAAGGAACAAAAGCAATCCCAGACCAGTTCCAGTCTACTTAGATCTGATCAGTAATGTATAGCTTGAGTCTAATGGCAAAATAATCATAGGGCTGACACCTTGGCCTACCCATCCCACTTAGGGCATCTACTGCAAAAATAACAAGGAGATGGAAGGAATGCTTCAATTAATCTCAGACACTGGTAGTCACACTTGGGTGCACTCTAGGCTATTATTTTTGCCCAATGTTACATTCTAGACAAAGACCCACCTAGTGCAAATCAGTCTTTGTCCACCTCCATTATGAACAGTCTGGATGGTTCCTCTGAGACTTATGTGGACTAGTCCTTGACCCCCCTGACACGTAGGTGCCCTGTAAGCAGCTGGAAGCAGTGGTACCTGGGGAGTGCAACAGGGAAGGTGTTATATTGGTTTCTTGGGGAGGGACTGTGGAAGACGCCCACAAGCAGGAGAGAGCATTAGGAGCCCAGGCAGAGGACAAGTCTGGTGAAGGTAGTCTTTACAATTTAGAGGGCAGGAAGCCTAAGGAAAATTCTCCTTGTAGCTAGAGTAACTAAATGTTGTTATTACACATGAGGGAGCTAGGGGTACTAGCCCACACTACTTGCACAGAGCAGGTCTTAGCACCCCCCGATGGGAAAGATGCTGCAGAGCTGTTGAAGCAGGAGACAGAAGTGCGAGAGGGAGGGACCCTGGGTTCTCAGGCTGCTCATTTTATTTTGTGGCACCACAGAGAGAAGCACAGTTAAAGTTACATTCACAGCTACACAGCTACACAGCCATGCAGTCCAGTAGTTCAGGATAGCTTTGACAGTGGGGGAGTTGAGAGTATGGAGTGTAAGAGCAAGAGGCCCCTGGTGGTATTGAGAGAACTGTGAGAGGCAATGAATCATATTAAATGTCGTTATAGGTCCCTAGTAAAGTTGTACTACATGCACACAGGGACTGTGAATTAAATGCTACTAGAAGGCCTGCAGCACTAATTGTGCCACCCACTTATTTAGCCTTGAAAATATATATCATGCCTGCAATTTCAGCCAGTATGTGCAGTTTTCAACTGCCTTTTCAACCTGGGAAAATCAATCTTTGGCAGGCCTAAACCTTCCTTTTTGATACATGGGAGTCGTCCCTAGAATCGGAGTGAAACAGCCCACATGCCAGGGTGCAATGTATTTAAACAGTAGAATGTGCACATTCAAGTTAAAAATGTCCTGATAATGAAAATCTCTTAAATTAGTTTTTCCCTATTGCAAGACCTACCTATCCCTTTGGATAACATTGGGGTTACCTTATCACTTTTAATAAGGATAACGTCTGAATGAAAATAAGTAAACAGTTAATGTTTGGCGTATTTTAATGGAAAATCCTCTTTTATAGTAAAACCGGATTTTGAATTACAATTTTAAAAATGACAGTTTTAGAAGATTGGCACTTTCCTCCCTTAGCCATTCAGTATCTGCAGCCTGTCTGCTGGGTCACATGACTAAGTTTATTTGGCAGTTAAGGTCTGATTCAGTTAATGGTGGATGGTTACTCTGTCACAACGGTGACAGATATCCCATCTACTGAAATCTAAATCCCATAGGAAACAATATGATTTACAATTTGGCAGATGGGATATCTGTAGCCATTGTGACGGAGTAACCTGTCCACCAATATCTAAATCACGTCCTCATTATTCATGATTCTTCCCAGACAGCCACACAGAATTGAGAGCTTAGGTGTGCCTGGATGGGCCATTCCTTGCAGAATGGGGGGCAGAGCTTGACACAGCCCCCGCTTTCACCTGAATAGGCTGTGTCCTGTCTCCACACAAAGGATGGAAACAGGCAGAAGAGGCAGGAAACTTGAGCACTTCAGAGGAAATCCTCTAGAAGCTTCTTGCAGTTCAAAGAAGGCCCCAGATATATAAATACTAGATCTCAGACACCAACTTTTTAGATCGCTACTGGACTTGTGGACCCTGCTGACCTGCTTTGCTGCCCAAGAATTGCTCTGCTGTCCAAGAACTTTTGTTGCTGCACCAAGACACTTTTGCTGCAAGCTGCCCTTCCGAAACTACCCTGCCTATGTTTCCCTCGGACTCCAAGATTTTCAAGTGTCATTTAGCTGACCTCCTGTTCCCAAACAACATACCAGGTTTCTCTGCTCAACAGGTCACCTCAACGGCTCCTCAAGCTCCACCAGCTGAAGCCAGGGTGACACATCTTGATGCTAAAACCAGCCCAGTTCAATGAAGCATGGTGCATTCAGCACAAGTTCTCGCAAGACTCATCAGCTTAATCATCACTGGCCCAGTGCTATGCACCTCAACATCAGCACCCTCACATTGTTACACAATTCTTTGCAAGCCACTGTGGCTTCCTTGACTATAAAGCAGGACTTCAAATTGCAAGCTCTCACATACAGCCACTGACTTCACTGCATGGAGCATCTTGGTACCGGACCTGCATCATCAGCTTCACAATGATGTTTTCTTGATGCTGGAGAGTGCAATTCAGTGTAAGGACTTCACATCACTCTGCAACCATGATTCAAGATATTCTTGTTCAGTGGGCCTAACTGGGTCCCTGTAGCTGGCACATGATCCATCGTGGTCAGACTGAACTTGTTACTTTGTTCTGGTCCAGTGCAACCAGATAACCACGGTTAGTGTTTGTACTTTTTGGCACTGTTTTAACTTAAATCTTTACATTTGCAATCTGATTGGATTTTTGTCATTTTGGTCTTGTTTTTTTATTCAAGCTTGCCCTGTTTTTCTAATGTGGTGTGGGATTCTTCTTGTGTTGTGTGTTCACATCACTATTGCTTGAAGTGCTGCATAAATACTTTACATGTTGCCTCTAAGATAAGCTTGACTGCTCTGTGTCAAATTATGAGACGGCTGAGTACAGGTTAATTTGGGATTCGCTGGTGACTTCATCCTGATATGGATAGTGGTTGGTGCTTGAGTAGGGTTCCCCCTCTCAACCCGTCACCACATTTCTTACAAATTTCTTACTAAGGGCATAGCAGAAGTGAAGCGCTGCTTTCAACTTCTGGACAGTGCAGTCAAATCCAGAAAAATGCTACAACTTTAAAAGCAGAGCTACCCCAGTCACAAAAACATTTGCCTGCTATTAAACCTACAGCATTTACAGAATTGCTTTCACTTTCAACATCTGCAATGGATTGGTTTGTGAATATTTCATGAGTTAAATCAAGCACACAGGTGCAAGCAACGCCAAATAGATAATGTTCACAACTTAAAAAATTTAGGCGATGGAACAAGGCTACCAAGCAGAATATTACTTCAATCAAAAGCCATTGACCTATTGTCATTGATAAAAGGGAACAGTGGCCTAACTCATTAGGCTGGCAATAAAGTATTTTGCTTGTCCTGTAGATAACAAACCAGCTGAGTGGGTATTTAGTACAACTGGGACAATATTAATGGTCAGAAATACCAGTCTCTTTTCTCAAAGAAAGTGGATCTGGAAGATTATTCAAATAAATATATATTTCCTACCCAAATGTTAAAGGGCTCCATAAGACACAGCTTGCTTAGATCAATTTTAAGGACATCACAAGTATGATGAGTGATTATCCTCCAGACAAACTCCCTAAATATAAAAATGAGCTCTACTTTTCTGATTCATTTGGTGAGCATCTAATGTAAATAAACATAAATGCACTGGTGTGCATGGCACAGATAAACAATCAAGGAGGGCACAGGCATTTTGGCCTGGTGACTCAGTGGTGAACGTGGCAAAGAAAAAAATCTATTTCAACCTTACTTTGCAGTGGGCAATACATTTTATATTAGTCATTAATGGATCCCGCTGGACCATTCCTAAAAAAACAAAGGACTACCTCCCACGCCTAACCTTCCATTTCTCATGCTCGTCTGTAAGAAAAATGCAAAGAACTGCACAGCTTATGTATGTTACTTCCATGGGAAAAGAGACACATAGATCAGTAAAAGGACACACCACTAGCAACAGGTAACCGATGATTAATATGATGGATGTAAATGTCTTGACCTAGGTAAACTTGGGCCCGTATTTATACTCCGTTTGCGCTGAATTAGCGTCGTTTTTTTCGACGCAAATTCGGCGCAAAACTAACGCCATATTTATACTTTGGCGTTAGACGCGTCTAGCGCCAAAGTATGAAGAAAGAGCGTCATTTTTTAGCGTGAACGCCTTCCTTGCGTTAATGAGATGCAAGGAAGGCGTTCCCGTCTAAAAAAATGACGGCGACGCAAATGCGTCGTATTTATACTCCCGGGCAAAAATCACGCCCGGGAGGTGGCGGGTCAAAAAAACCCGCATTTGCGCCTGAATTTAACGCCTGGGTCAGGGTAGGCGTTAAGGGACCTGTGGGCTCAGAATGAGCCCACAGGTGCCCTCCCCTGCCCCCAGGGACCCCCCCTGCCACCCCTGCCCACCCCAGGAGGACACCCAAGGATGGAGGGACCCATCCCAGTGAAGTACAGGTAAGTTCAGGTAAGTATAATTTTTTTTATATTTTTATTTTTTTTGTGGCATAGGGGGGCCTTATTTGTGCCCCCCTACATGCCACTATGCCCAATGACCATGCCCAGGGGACACAAGTCCCCTGGGCATGGCCATTGGGCAAGGGGGCATGACTCCTGTCTTTACTCAGACAGGAGTCATGAAATGGCGTCTGGGCGTCGAAAAAATGGCGCAAATCGGGTTAAGACGATTTTTTAGCGTCAACCTGACTTGCGCCATTTTAAGACGCCCTAACGTCATTTTTTCACAAAGCCGGAGCTGCCTGGTCTACGTGGTTTTTTTCCACGCACACCAGGCAGCGCCGGTCTGATTGCGCCGTCTAACTCCAATCCATAAATACGGCGCCCGCATGGCGCTTCAGAATGGCGTTAGACGGCGCAAAATTTTTTGACGCTAAACTGCGTTAGCGCAGTTTAGCGTCAAAAAGTATAAATATGGGCCTTGGTATTTAATGCTTGTTTGATCATTTGATTAAGGATGAACAATGTGAGTGTAAATTGATTGATATTTTGTTACTTTCACTTCACCATCACTTGGTTCTTCAGAAATTTCTAAGTTTACCTAGACTAAACTAAGAATATTTTTTTTTCTTATTCAGAATATCTGTCTGTTTTTGGAACAAATAAATTCTGCTATTCTCTTTGAAGACATTTAGGAGAAGAATCAATCTCAAAATGACTTAATCCATGGGCTGGAAAAGGGTGAGTCATTTCATGCAGACTAGTGGGTCAAGTGGCAAATCCTAAGTGGTTGTGCTGGTCATTGTGTTGACAGTGTCAGGAACCTGCAGGTTGATTCCTGTATTATCTGTCTCCAACCTCAAGGAGTCCAGACTAATGTGGTAGTTGAGCCTTGTTTCCCATAGACAGATTGCTTGTGCCAATGCTTACTTGCCATTGTTGAAATATTGGTTGCTGACCTGTTCTTACCAATGCTTGTTGATCTCTAAATTCTGTTTATCAATGCAAGTACGGTTGGTTGTTGCCACTGCTTGTTGGGTTCTAATCACTGTGTAACAATGCTTGTTTGTTTATCTTCTACCCGTGCACCGAACACATTGCAGGAAGGCATTTCCTGTCATCCTTGCTGTTTGGCAATTAAGAAGCCATGTGTTGACTCACAGTTGAAAGCCCATAAAAGGCCACACCCAGCACTCAGCCACACTTGGCTTTGTTCTTCTCGTGGATGCACATCTTCAGAGCAGCCCAACACATCTCCATGGCAGCAGAATCATTTTGCTTGACTCCAGGCTCCAGTAGTATCCTTCTTGACACATCTCCATGGCAGTAACTCCTCCCGCTTGACTTCAGGCTCAACTGACTTCTTCTTCTTTATATTCCAGCCCTGCAAAGAATTCTGTCCGAGGGAGCAGCTAAGGGCCTTGGTGTTTGCTGGGAGATGATTGCGTGTGACTTGGCATTGCACTTAGTGCTATTTCAAATTTTATGATTAATTGGGCAATATTTGTTTTTCAAATAGAAGCAGTAAACTTTCTTGGGGAGTGATAAGCCTTGCAATGTCCCTACACATGCACTTAGCTCTCCTAGACATTGGATAGCTGTATTTCTGGTGTGCGTTCCACCCATGAATCCTAAAGAGCACATGTAGGGCTCAGCATGCAAGAATATTGGACATTTCCCAAAACGTGTCTATTTACAATGGGAGTATTTCATGAGTCTCTGTGTAGTACTGTACTGCTTCTTGTGCTCAGTAAATTGTTGTTAAATTATTTCTGTGTAATGTTTGTGACTAAGTTATAGGCATTGTTCTTTCATTAAGCAATCACTACAATTCACACTGGGGAAAACATGGATGACTTATTATGATGTACGACAGATTATTAAGGGATGAACGATTGTTCTCCCTCCATGTTTGATTTATGATTGTGACGCATTAAGTATTATGATGCAGAAATATAATTTCAAGTGTGTGCTAGACATTTGTCTTTTCCAGTGTGTTTCCATATACACTACCTCGTGGTCTGAGGGACATATCCAGTACCACCTGGACATTAAACATAGAAAATACTATGAGTAGAAATTAGGATTCTTCAGCCAAGCTGTCAAGGTGATTAGGGGTTCTAGAAGTGTATCAAGACATTCTGGATCCTCTTAGGTGTGCAGCACTAATCCCTAAAACTATTCTTCCTCCTCTCTAGAAAAACACCACTGACAACATATTCACAGAACTCTGACAGTGACCCTTATACTCCCGACGTAATAACAGGTGCCGGGATGGACCAGTTGGCAAAGGCGTCCCAATGTTTTCTTTTCACTCCCGTCCCATTCCCCTTACCTTTTGGTACACCTGCAGAGAATCCTGTGATGGACCAATAGTATGGAGAGGTGTTCTGGGAGGTCAGGAGGTTATTCCTCGCCCCTGCAGATGTCTTGCTTTTCAGGTGAGTGTACCTGACAGGCACCACTAAACCGTTTTATTGTTTGGGTGTTCATTCATTCAGATAGTGATCTGGGATCCATGATACTTGGTTTTGCTTTTAGATCATTTTATGCCATCATATGCTCCACACTCTAAATCCTCATGCATCTCATTGACATTGACTTTTAAATATAGTTATTTTCTTTTCTCATTTTACAGACCTCATCTTCTGTAAGGAATCTAAATGGTGATTCTGCTTTGTCATTCACCTCTACTTCCAAGATGGAAAAAAGTATCAGAAGAATGCATTTGCCACATTTGTACAGCGTATAGTGTTTCTTAACTTTTTTATAAATACTTCTAAACTGTACTGTATATACCCACTGTCTTCTTTATCATTTTGATAATATAATATAATACACTGTTCCAAAAACTAGCGGGAGGAAAAAGAAAGGGAGTCCTGATAGTCAGGAGCAAAAGTCCTCACACACCATATTTGGTGTCATGCTTCATCTTCGGACAGCTCCTCGTCAGGCCGGCACTGCAATGCCTGACGGGCACCCCCCGAGGGGGGGCTCTTTGCCGGAGATCTTTTTGTTAGCGATGATGCCGCGGAGCCAAGTATGGGTCCAAGAACGAGGGAGGAAAAACAAGAAGAAAAAGTAAAATTGGCTCAAGACCCTCACTAAATTGTTTATTATTTGCTGTTGGGAAATGGTCAAGGTTAAAAAAGGAACAACGGAGTGAAACAAGAGATAATGCTCAGACACTCACATAAAAAACAGGATAGAGGAAAACGGTGATTATCCGAAATCCCTCAATATAAGATCAATATGCGGTCGACATGTTTCGCGTCTCTTATGGTCCAACAGGATCCCCTGACGCTTCTTCAGGACCTACTTAATCATTGGATATCTCCAACTGAAAACAAAGGCAAAACAAATTTCCAGCTCCTACGATCTAGCGCTCACAGTCAGAACGTCATCAGTCACTTACTGGAGGTAAACCGGACTGGCTTTCCTTTCCTATTAGTCGCCCATCTCAATTAGAAAAAGGGGCTTCATGGGATCACGCAGGCCTGTTGCCCGGTTCACAATAAATTTGTGTGATGGCCGGCATTCAGAGCAGCACCTACCCCTGCGGCTGCGTTCCCGGATTCTGCTTTGTCATTCACCTCTACTTCCAAGATGGAAAAAAGTATCAGAAGAATGCATTTGCCACATTTGTACAGCGTATAGTGTTTCTTAACTTTTTTATAAATACTTCTAAACTGTACTGTATATACCCACTGTCTTCTTTATCATTTTGACATTCAACTAACTTTGAAGGTTGTTGGCTGCTAAAGACTGTTTTTTTAAGTTAACTAAACTGTCTTCTTTCTATCATGAAAGATGCGCTGAGCCCATGCAGTTGCTGAATGTTGTTTTTGAGTCGCTTTAAGGTTTTCCCTTGTCTCAAAAGCATTACCCATCCAGTTCTTTAGAACCTAAACCACTTTCTCCATGTTGTGAGATCATTTGTGCTATTTCGACCACCAGTGGGTCTTACTCAATTGGCTGGACAGATGTGGTATAAGCAAATCTAAGCTATTACAGGAGGAGTTTACAAAAGAATTGCACATTTGCCCAAACATACCATCCCTCTTACCCACACCAACCAGAAAGAGACATCATAATGGCAAAAATAAATTAGAGCAATGGTTGGGCAATAGTGGTTAGTCTGTACTTTTTCATATATCTATTTTCCACAGAGAATCAATTTATATTCTTCTGTTCCAAAGTAACCTCTTCCAGAGGCTTGAATGCATTCTTACTTAAGTAAATGATTATTACACTCTGTTGATTTGTATTAGTGTTTGTCTAGGATTTTGTACTCATCCTGTCTTTTTTTTTGAGTTTCATGTTGCTGAAGCCAATCCCTCCTTTGCTGGTTCACTAGCTTTGTTCAGAACAAGAAGATCTTTGTTTTTCAATTGAAATATTTCCTTTTTGGCTATTTGGGCCATCAATATTTAGGGCCAGATGTACAGAGCTTGAAGTTTGTGATTTCCTAATAGCAAATGTTTGCAATTTGCTATTAGGAAATCGCAAACAACTATGTACAACACTGTTTGTGATTCCCATTTGGGAATGGCCACAATCACAGGGATAGTGGCCTCCTAGGGTCAGCAGACGCCCTTGTCTTTGATTGATTTTTCAATTAAGCATTCTTTTTTTGTAATGCAGACCAGTTTCCTTAAAGGAAAATGGGATGCATTACAAAAAGAAAAATTAAAACATTTCTTATCCTTTTTTTTAGAGCAGGCAGTGGTCCCAGAGACCACTGCCTGCTCTTAAAAAATGACTGCACCCCATGTGCAAAGGGGAAGGGGTTCCTTTACGACTTCCTGTTTGTGAATGGCTTACCACCAACTTAAAAGTTGGTGGTAACTGCAAATATTTTGCAACCGCATTTCTGGTTGCAAAATATTCCTATATACCATTGTGACTCACAGTTAGGAAGGGATGCCCTTAGCACGCCCCTTCGTAAAAGCAAATCGCAAACCTCGTTTTATTTGTCAGTAATAGATTACTGACTTGCAAAATAGGTTTGGTACATGCAGAAAAACATTTTACCGTTGCAAACAGCCCGATGGGGCATTTGCGACAGGTAAAAAGTTTCATAGATCTGGCCCTTAGACTCTTGCAAAACCGCTGCATCACAAGTATATCTTGGGGAAGTGGCCGATAAATATATTTCTGCTCGGGCAAAAACTTGGATGGAATGGGTGAGTTCAGGGTTCAACATTTTCTGTATGCATAATACTTGAGACTTCATCACATCTCGCCTCTTCCATGGGCCTTTGCAACCTGATCTTCCTCAGTGATGAGTGGTGACTAGGTTCAAAGTGAAGAGCAGTATACAGATATTGCTACTAATGGCTGACATGAGGGTGGTTGCTCAGGTGCATCAAGTCATCATGAAGGGGAAAGGCAAAGGTAAAGCCTTGTCCGTTTAATAATAATAATAATAACCATCATCATCATCATAATAATAATAATCATCATCATCATCATCATCATCATCATCATCATCATCATCATCATCATGGCTTATAAGTTGGGAAAACATATTTATTTTATGTAAAATAATTAAACCCCATCTCTCCAACAGGCTAATTGCATTCCTCAAAGGAGTAATTATCAATGCTGCTTGAACTTCACTAATAAAAGGTGCAACCCAAATGGGAGTGCAACTTGTTCTCTTGTGGTGACAGAGAATTTTTTGTAGTGTTGGACGGCATTGTCCTACCGTAGAGCTCAAATTATCGAATGATAAAGAGCACCATCTCACACATACGATTGTGCTTGCAGTGACTGTCAGACTGGGAGTTTGAATGTGCTTATTTGCTTCACTACTTAATTGATAGCGAGGTTCATGATTTTAGTCAGGGGTGTGAGATAGCAAGGTGCTGTGGCAGGCAGCAAGGTGGCTCATGTTGCACCTTTATGCTTCTTTAGGGCCTCATTTGGCATGCCAAATTGGAGATAAGCCTTTGTGACCTTGCTTTAAGGAGTGAGTACACATAATTTAGCACTGGTTTGCAGTGGGGAAGTGTATAGAGTCCTATGGCCAATAAAAACAAGATCAGAAATATATGGAGGAGTAAAACAAAACTTTTTGGGGAAGACCACCCAAAGGCTAAAACATCTAACACTGCTGAAGCTGCAATCATTCATTTTCTAGGTCCCTCATTTTCCTGATGATCCAGTTATTGTAAAGTGAGTCATCCACTGATGAAAAATTATTTAAAGTGGGTAGCCCTTTTTGTTCTTCAGGTCTCGTATCTTGGCTCAAATATTGGCCTTTTTTTAGAACTTGGCGGACAGGTTACTCTGTCACAGCGGTGATAGATGTCCCATCTGCTGAAATCTAACTTCCATTATATCCAATAGGATTTAGATTTCAGTGGACAGGATATCTGTCACCAGTGTGATGGAGGAACCCATCCACCAGGTTCTAAATTAGGCCTATGGTCTTCGGAGTGCAATCTCTTTTTACAGCCTTTAATTTGTGTTCACATAAAAGAATTATGCTGTTAACCAAAAGAGCTGCTTCTTCATTGACATTTGTGTTTGTTTTTTACATCTTTTGCAAATGGTCCTGCAGCATTTGTAACAATGGAATAGCTTTGTTTTATGTATAATCTTTGTTGCCGACTTTCCATATCAAAATCTGAAACAGCAGTAGCATTTGAGTCAGACCCTCTACTAATCTTGATTTGTTATCATATTGTTATTGAATTGTCAGTACCATCACCTCCCTTTAGTAGTATGTAATCATTAATAGACATAAACTGCACCATCAGGCATTGCAGCATGCAAATTATGGAGTCCGAAGGGGTGGGAGCTCCTGTCTGAGGGCTTTACAGGGACTTCATTAGAATGCTGAATGGCTCTAAGCTGCTTCTTGTCTCTTGACATGGCAAGCATTCCTGCTCATGATAGGGAGGCTCCAGTCCACCTGTCCACTACACCTGGCTGACTCTTTACGGCCATGGATCACAGCCAGTAATGCTCTCCTTTCTCCCAGTGCACTTCTTTCCTGTGAATGGGACTCTTGGCTCAATTTTTGAGAAGGTAAAACTTCAGCTGGACTTGTCTGGGACTGTATCCGCTCTATGCCACATGGCAGTTGGCCTGAACTTTTGAATTTAGCCCGCTACAGCCCAACCAGATAGCCTAGGTTGGTATTTAAAGCTTTTCAGCACTATATGGCATTTCAATCTTTAACAAATGTATATTTTGAGTTCTACTTATTGGATTTTTGTTGTTCTGGTCTTAGTTTGTTCATAGAATTAAACTCCATTTTCTAACCTGGTGTGAATTCTCTTCGTGGTGTTTGACTGTGTTACTGTTTGAAGTGGTGTACATATACTTTAAACATTGCCTCTTAAGTTAAGCCTGACTGTTCTGTGCCAAGCTACCAGTGTGTGAACACAGGTGATTTTGTGGTGTGTATCTGACTTACACTGACAAAGATTGTGGTTCCTGCTTGGACACGGTGATTACCTTTGCCAACCAGAAGCCCAATTTTAAACAACACATTTACAAAAATACTATAAACATTTAAAAAAATGTAAAAATAGAAACAAATAATATAAAATATACACAAATATATAACACTACAAAATCTATTTCACCAATATTATGAAAACTATTGGAGCCTAATATTATTAAATACACTATCCTCAATCTAGTTTATTTAATTTTACAGTAGGAAAACTGTTGCACTTTGGGGAAGTTAGATTTACTATTCCTACTCCAGTCCCGATAATGATAGGGCAAGTGTTGGACTTTGAAGGAGATAGATGTACTATGCCTACTCCAGCCACTGCAACAGCAGGGAAAGTTTTAAACTTTGGAGGGGTGTAATTTACTGTTCCCACTCCAGTCTAAGCAACAGCAGTAAAAGCGTTGTACGTCAAAGGGGTGGGATTTACTATTCCCACTTCAGTCCACACAACAATAGTGAAAGTATTGGAGTTTGGAGGGGTTCACTTTACTATTCCCTCCACAGTGTACACAATGGTAGGGAATGTTTTGGACTTTAGAGTAGTTAAATTTACCATTTTCATTTCAAACAGGGTAACAATATGGAAAGTTTTGATTTTCGGAGGGGGAACATTTATTAATCCCTCTCCAAACAGCTCAAAGTAGGGAAAGTGTTGGTCTATGGAGGGGCATCATTTACTATTCTGTCTCTAATCAGTGCACCAATAAGGAATGTGTTGGACTTTGGAGGGTAAAATTAGCAATTCCCACTCCAGTCTGTCCAACAGCAAGGAAAGCAGTGGATTTCAGAAGGGTTAAATTGACTTTTGCCACTACAGTCAGCGCAACAATAGGGAAAGTGTTAGAAGTTGGAGGTTAAAAATGTACTATTCTCACTCCAGTCTGTGCAACAGTAGAGAAAGTGTTTTATTTTGAAGGAGTGAAACTTACTATTCTCACTCCAAACAAGGCAATCATTAGGGAAAGGATGTAGATGTGAAAAGGGTTAATTTTGCTATACTGACTGCAATCCACAGAAGAGTACAGAAAATTCTTCACTACAAGCACATTACATAAATGGGTAACCACATGAATCTGGAAAACTGTTAAACTCTTAATAAAAACATAACTAACATAAATTTATATGTATTTAAAAAAATGAAAACAATAGATCAATTTACATGCTTACTATTCAATAAAACATAATTATCAGTAAATCATTTTTTTTAAATTCAATTACTAAGTAAGTAACTGCCCATCCAGTGCCACTACAAACCTACCAGCTCACACCTAAAATACAACTAAACTAGATAACTATTCCATAACTTCCATATTTGCAATTAATTAAATATGTTAACAATAATAACTAATTGTTAAATAATTATTACTTAATTAACTTCCCACGCTAGACCACTATAAACATAGCATCCTGCAACTGAAATAAAATGAAAATAAATAACCATTCCACCATTTAAATATTCAAACATTAATCAGATGATTAATATAAAAATAATAATTAATAGTCAATCAATTATTACTTAACTAACTTTCCAAACTATACACCATTATACCCCTACAAACCTGGCATCCCGCAACTAAAACATAAGTAAAGTAAATCTGTGTTCCATATTTTACATAATAAAAAAGTATTCAATAATTAATTAACAATACATAATAAAATATAATTAATTATTATTTATTAAATTACCAGACTACACCCCTACAAACTAGCAGCCTGCAATACCAATATAAGTAAAACAAATAAGTGTTTCCTAAATTATATAATTGAAAATCAATTAAATAATTCATGATCACATAATGATTAATTGTTAATTATTTTTTACTTGATTATCTTCCCAACCTATACCTCTGGAAATCTAGCAGCCCGCAAATAACATATAATAAAGATAAAACAGGATTACATAAATTACGTAACAACTATCAATCATAGAAATACTAAAAACTTAATTAATTTCTCACTCTATCCCTGTAAAGAAACCCAACAACCCAATGCAACACTATAAATTACTATTCCAATTTTGAAAAAAAATCGAAATCACTCAAAATTACAAGCTACGCTTTAAAAACAAATATTAGCATTTATAAAAATAATATTAAAACATAAAATAATGTATCAACTGAAACACATTAAAATAACTAAACATATTAGTTTAACCATCATATTAGTGAAAACAAAATTAAGAAGTTTGATATTATTCACATCAATGTTACTTACCACAAAAAAAAAACATTGTCAATGATATTTGCGCATCACTATATTTGTGTTTCACAATATTCATATTCTGTTATTTTTCTCTTCCAGTATTTTTAAAAACAATATGTTGTCCTTTTTTCACTATAGTTTCCTATGGCATGGGTCTGGGGTCCAATCCAAGCATCTGATGTCAGGCTTGAAGAAAATGGCGAAAAGAGTGTTATTTTCCTCTGAGGGCACAATGAGGACAAGGGCCCTCATTATGACATTGGCGGTAAATCCCACTTACCGCCATGCTGACTGCTGCCAACATACTGCCGCAGATATCAGCTAACCATATTATGACACACACACACACCAATCTGTCACTATACAGCCAGACACACAAATCCACCAGACCAAAGGTTAGTGATAAACTGGCGGTATCAAGACCCACACCGTTACGCCAACAGAACAACACCCACCACATTATGACCCATGAATCACCACGGCGGACATTCAATGGCGGTAAACCATTGGGGTACATACCGCTGTGCTATAAATACACACACACATACAAAATCACATTACATTGGTCAATTTAAATAACACACCTGACACCCATACACACCCCACACCACGATAAAACACACACCCACATTACCCACAACTCTTCACGACTACCAATAATTGCCAGCAGAGAGAGACAGCAAGAGCACCCACACAACCAGAGCCACATACCACATCACCTATATACCACCCACGCACCTTACATCACACACCTCAACACATCACCCTACACATCCTCACCCACACCACTCACACTTCACCCATGGCACCACAACAACACCCCGGTTTCTCTGAGGAGGAGCTAAGGGTTATGGTGGAGGAAATCATCAGGGTTGAGCCACAGCTATTTGGATCACAGGTGGGGCAGATATCCATTGCTAGGCAGATGGAGCTATGGCGGAGAATCGTGGACAGGGTCAACGCCATGGGACAGCACCCCAGAACAAGGGATGACATCAGAAAGAGGTGGAACGACCTACGGGGGAAAGTGCTTTCCATTGCAGCAAGACACCAGCTCGCAGTACAGAGGACTGGCGGTGAACCCCCACCTCCTCCCCCACAACTAACTACATGGGAGGAGCAAGTCTTGACAATCATGCATCCTGAGAGCCTGGCAGGAGTAGGAGGAGGAGTGGACTGTGGTAAGTCAACTCTTTACTACTTTCACCCCCCTATCTGCATGCCATCACATACCCCCACCCTTACCCTCACTCCCATCACTCCACTACTTCCCACACACCCCACCATCACAACCCACTCATCCCAATGCCAAGCCCTGCATGCCGTACCAATGCATGGACTCCACTCACAGCCCTGCCTGGACACCTATCACTACAACATGCACACTAGAGACAGTCAGCTAGCCTACCAAATAACACCTCACACAAGGCAATGCTGCCAGGGCAATAACAACCATAGAGGGCAACCCATCCATGCACAATATGTCACATACAGAAACAATAACACTGAATTTACATGCCCACAGGTATCCTAGCCAATGTCACCAGAGAAGAGGTATCAGCAACATCTAGTCCCCCCACAGAAGAGGCCCATAGTGATGACAGCAGTGTTGGTCACCTGGATCTGGATGACCAACCTGGCCCATCAGGGTCTTCCGGACAGTTGGTTACCCAGGCACAGTCTCACACCACCACAGAGCCTCCGCCCTCAGGAAACACCACCACAGCACCCACCCAGCACACCCATAACTCTGTCCCAGGACACATCAATCAGCAGTGTGTCCACCACTACAGGGACCCCAGGGTACCCCACAAACCCAGGACAATCAGGGACCTGCGGTCAGTGGCAGTGGGCACACGGTTCAGGGGACAGAGTCACAGGACAACAGGGAAGCTGGGAGGACTGCTGTGTGCCAGAGAGAGGCCAAGCCCAGATAACCGACTCTACGGGAGGCACTCACCTCGATCCTGGGAGCATACCAACATTCCTAGGAAACACTGGGTCAGATCCTGAACAAGTTGCAGGAGAATATGTGGCTGCAGGAGGGACAGTACCTGGGGATCAGGGAGGACTTGAAGTCCATTAACAACACCCTGGTCTCCATTGCAGGGGTGCTGGCAGACATGGGCAACAGTATGAGGGAGGCAGTGGCACACCAGCAGGCCCCTGGCACTAGCCAGACTACTGAGCAGCCCTCCACCTCTGCTAGCGGACAGGAGGCCTGCCACAGGACCAACAGGCCGCCAGCACCCCACAACCCTGCAGAATGAAAGCCATCCCGCAAATGTTACCTGCAATCCAGGCAGAAGCCAGAGAATACTGCCAAGACCCCCGCCAGGAAATAAGACTCTCCTTACTGTCACCCGTGTGTCCCACTTTGCCAGCCTGTCCACCTTGAACTGCCATTGTTCCTCTTCCTATGCCCCTTGGACAATGCACCTGTGCTACAAATAGACTGGACTCTAACCTGGACTTTTCTCCATCATCACCCCAGCCCATAGCACTTTCCCTTTTCTTCAAAGCACTGCAATAAACACATTTTGAAAGTAAGGAGTATGTCAAATGATGTAAGTGTGTATTCATTTAACAAGCTTTAAACATAGCAATTCAACCGTACAGTAACCGTACAGTAACATTAACATAGGAAAGACCTGTAGTTGGCTGCAGTGAACACACCAGGAGCAATAGTGGGGCACCAACATCTGCAAAAAGAGATGCCAATGGGTACAGTGAGTGGCCATAGAAGTAGGAATTTACAGACTGCCATTGATAATGTCACACATCAAACTGTCAATAAAATGTTAAATAACACTGTCTTACCTGTGTGTCATTGGAAGTATTGAAGAATAACTGCACTTCTGTTGTCCTCATCCTTATCCTCTGCCTCCTCATCTTCACTGTCCACAGGGTCCACTGTTGCCACACGGCCATCTCCAGCCTCCTCCTCCTACAGAAAAAGCACATGGTGACGCAAGGCAAGTTTGTGCAACATGCAGCATGCCACGATTATCTGGCAGACCTTCTTGGGTGAGTAGCACATGGATCCATCTGCTAGATGGAGGGACCGAAACCTGGCCTTCAGGAGGCCGAAGGTACGTTCCTTATCCTTCTTGTTCGCCCATGTGCCTCATTGTAACGTTCCTCAGCCCTTGTCCTCGGATTCCTCACAGGGGTCAGTAGCCATGATAGGTTTGGGTAACATGAGTCACATGCAAATATCGAGGGACAACTGTTAGCCACACACTAACCCTTATGGCCCACACCATACCCAAACACCAACATCCACTGGGTGGGAACCAGGGCTCACCTATTAGCCACACCTTGTGCCTCTGGAGTTGGCCCATCACCTTTGGGGTGATGCTATTCCTCAGGATAAAAGCATCATGCACCGAGCCTGGATACTTAGCACTGACATGGGAGATGTACTGGTCCACCAAACACACCATCTGCACATTCATCGAGTGATAACTTTTTCGATATCTGAAGACTTGTCCGTTTTGCCAGGGGGGGGGAACAAATGCAATATGTGTCACATCAATCGCACCAATGATGTTGGGGATAAGTCCCATTGCATAGAAGTCAGCTTTCACTATGGCCAAATCCTCCACCTGGGGGAAAACGATGTTGCTGCACGTGTGTTTAATCAGGGCAGACAACAGTCTGGTCAGCACTATTGAGAACATTGGCTGTGAAATCCCTGTTGCCAAGCCCACTGTCACATGGAAAGAACCTGTTGCCAAAAAATGGAGCACTGATAGCACTTGTACAAGAGGGGGGATCCCAGTGGAGTGACAGATAGCAGATATCAAGTCAGGCTCCATCTGGGCACACAGCTCTGTGATTGTAGCCCTGTCAAGTCTGTAGGTGAAGATAATTGTGAGAAAGTAGCCTCTTTCTAGCATGGTTACCCCCACGTTTGGCCTGTTTGTCAGTGTGTGTCAGTGTGTTTTTACTGTGTCACTAGGATCCTGCTAGACAGGACCCCAGTGCTCATAGATAAAAACCCATATGTCAGTATGTTTTGCCTGTCTCACTGGGATCATGCTGGTCAGGACCCCTGTGCTCATAGTTTATGGCCTTATGTGTGTGCTGGTGTAGTGCCTAACTGTGTCACTGAGGCTCTGCTAACCAGAACCTCAGTGCTTATGTCCCTCTCTGCTTTTAAATTTGTCACTGTAGGCCAGTGACTTCACTTACCAATTTCAATTGGCAAACTGGACCCCCCTTATAAGTCCCTAGTATATGGTACTTAGGTACCCAGGGCATTGGGCTTCTAGGAGATCCATATGGGCTGCAGCATTTCTTTTGCCACCCATAGGGAGCTCAGACAAACCCCTACACAGGACTGCCACTGCAGCCTGCATGAAATAACGCACGTTATTTCACAACCATTTTACACTGCACTTAAGTAACTTATAAGTAACCTATATGTCTAACCTTCACTTGCTGAAGGTTAGGTGCAATGTTACTAAGTGTGAGGGCACCCTTGCACTAGCAAAGGTGCCCCCGCATAGTTCAGGGCCATTTCCCCGGACCTTGTGAGTGCAGGGACGCCATTACACGCCTTCAGCCATCTTGCTTGGCAAGGTGTGGGGGCACTCTGGAGGCCTCTGAGTGGCCAGTGCCAGCAGGTGACGTCAGATAGGTCCATACCTGATAAGGTAGCCAATCCTCCTCTCAGGGTTGTTTAGAGTCACTCCTGTGGGTTCCCTTCAGATTCTGCTTGCAAGTTTCCTTTAGGAATCCTCTGCAACAACTTCAGACCTCAGATCAACCGCAGCCTGCTCCAAGAAATGCTGTAACAGCAACAAAGTGTATACAAGAGACACTTTTCTTCACCAACGTCAGCTCCAGTTCAGCAACTGCAACAGTTTCCACGGTGTGCATGCTTTGGGGACTCCCTGTCTTCATCCTGCACCAGAAAGACTGAAGGGTTCTCCTGTGGAGTGACAGAGTCACTCCCCTGCTCCAAGCAGGCACCTTCCAAGGCAACGACCGGTACCCTGGGACTCCTCTCACGGTGACGAGCATGCTCCTAAGGACACAGAGGGTGGGCATTATTGACATAGATTGTCCTGAGGTCCTGCTGATGCAATTTGGAGGAGGAAAGACCTTGCCTTCCCTTAGAACGATGGTACCCCTTTGTATTGTGTCTTCTTCACCTCCTGAGGCCTCTGTGCACTCCTTGCAAAATTCCTCCCCCAAGCACTCCTTCCTGTGATGCTCAACTCGCTGAGTTGTTCTCTGGCGGTGTGGAACCTTCTTTTGTTGTGCTGCATCAACCGTGTTTTGCACCTTCTTTGAACCCGGATCCTGCAGCTTATGGGGGTGCTGGCTGGCATCCTGAGGGCTCTCTAAAGTTCTGAGAGCCCCCTCTTCCTCGTCACATAGAGTTGAGGTCCCCAGGTGCCTCCTGGTTCCATCCAGGGCCATTTTGATGAAAACGCACTTTGCTGTCCAGTATGAAGGGACAGGTGGAAATTAGGTGATTGTGCTGACGTGCGCCGTTGCGGGAGGTGGTCGGGAACCACCATGCAACTCCTCATTGGTTTTCATTGGGCCCTATGGGGTACAGTGGCCAATGGTGATGTACCCCAGCGGTGACGGTATGCACCGCCATTGACGTCACCGCCATTTTGTATCTGTTCACTCACTTGCTACCTGACGTTCATGTGTTGCTGTGACCTGTGTCTGGAACCTACCATGGCTAGTGTGACTGGGGAACGGGCCCCTGCCTTTACCTCAGCAGAGTTGGAGAGACTGGAGGATGGGGTCCTACCATAGTACCGACTGCTGCATGGGCCTCCAGACCAACAGGTGAGTACACTCTGAGTACGATGCATGGGGCATGAATGTGAGTGCTGTGTGTGAAGGCCTCGTGTGGGGGGGGCTTGGTGTATGCGCCATGGGCAGCGTGCAGCATGTATGCTGGGGCATGTCTGTGATAATGGGGATAGGAAGGGGCATAGTGGGCCATGAGTGTAACAGGCAGGGCGGTCTGACTAATATCTTTCCCTGTCTCTATTCCCTCTGCAGGTAAGTGCCAATCAAAAGAAGGATATATGGCGTGCCATCGCCAAGGACGTGCAGACTCTGGGGGCCTACGGCAGGCGGAGCACCTACTGTTGCAAATGGTGGGAGGACCTGAGATACTGGGCATGGAAGATGGCGGAGGTCCTGCTAGGGATGGCCTCCCAACGAGGAAGGGGTGCCCGTAGAATCCTGACCCTCCCTGATGGCCTGCATACTGGTGGTGGCCTATCCAGAGATGGATGGGCAATTGGGGGCATCAAAGCAGCAACAAGGGGGTGAGGAGAGTGCCCTTCATTACTACTTATGGCTGGTGGGGTGGTATCTGGGTGGGGGATTTGGGCCTGTGGGTGCCCGTAGGCCAGGCCTGACAATGCAGAGTAGGTCCCATGTTGGGCAGGGTTCTGATGTGAAAATCCTCTAACCTAGCTAGTAGCCATCCACTACTGGGCAGGGGTGTGTGGGTCCCAGGTTGCTGCAGTTGGTGGCATCTGTCCCTACCAATGGCCTGGTGACTAGCATTGTAACTGGTAGTACATTGCCTAGTGTGTAGGGCTGTTCCCTGTGTGTGAGTGTGTTGTGTCCGCCAACAGTGGTGTTGGTGCTGCCACTGACCAAGTGTATCCTTTGTCTCTCTCTCCCCCATTTTTGTTTTGTCATCCTGTCCTTATGTGCATTAGCATCACCTCACGGAGGAGCAGAGGCACCGGCGACAGAGGGAGGTCTATCCCACAGGACCCAGGAGGCAGAGTCAACCAACGGTGAGGGCACCAGTGGGACGAAGGGCGAGGGGACCACCACGGCGGAGATGGGACAGTTCAGACACAAATACCTCCTCCGATGGAAGCTCCCTGGTGGTGGCGGACACCTCTGTGCCCACCCCAGCTACAGGTACAGCCACCACCCCATACCAGCACCGCACTCCCAGCAGCCCCTCAGCAAGTTTCCTGTGCCCGCTCACCCAAGAAGGTGGGCATCTCCTTCGCCCCAGGCACCTCAGGCCCTACCACAGTTAGCCCAGCTGCCCTGAGTGAGGAGGCTATTGACCTCCTGCGATCCATCTCTGTTGGGCAGTCAACCATTGTGAATGCCATCCAGGGGCTGGCAGCCCATTTGCAACAGTCCAATGAATTTCTGTAGGGCATTCACAATGGCTTGGCGGCCCAACAGAGATATATCCAAGCTCTGGCCTCCTCTCTGATGGCAGCCATTGTCCTTGTTTGCACCCTCCCCCCCCCAACTTCCTCTTCCCAGTCCCCTCAACCCCAACCTATCCCAAGCACAGAGGCAGACGAGCATGCACAAAGGACAACACCGAAGAGTGGAAATGGCAAACACAAGTACCACACTTCATCCCACAGGCACACGCACAAACACCATCCAGATGCAGACATACCAACATCCACTGCCTCCACTGTCCCCTCCTCATCATCCTCCACCTCCCTCCCAGTTGCGTCTCCACTCAAACCTGCATGCACTACATCCTCATCCACTACCACCATCACCAGCACACGTAGCAGAACACACACCTTACTGGCAGTCACCACCCCAACATCCATGCACACGACCCCTGTGTCCTCTCCCACTGTGTCTATGACCCCCCCCTCCCAAAGTACACAAACGCAAGCACTCAGACACCCAACATCCATCCACCTCACAACAGCATCCAGCCCATGCACCTGCACCCAAACACGGCAGACTGACATCTCCTACAACCACTCCCTCTTCTTCCACTCCTAGACCTTCTCCCTCTTCCCACCCCAATGTCCATAAGAAGCTTTTCCACTCCACCACTGACCTCTTTCCTCCCCCTCCAGCCACCCAGTCCACGGGCACAGTAGTGTCCCCAGCAACTCCAGGTGGGAAAGGTTCCTGGTCACCAGCCAGCCAGACGGAAAGGGTGCCTGCCCCAAGTGCTTCAAGGAAGGGTAAGGAGCCAGCCCCAGCTGCAGGAAGGAAGGGCAAGGAGCCATCCTCAGCTGCAGGAAGGAAGGGCAAGGAGCCAGTCCCAGCTGCAGGAAGGAGCCACCTAAAGCTGCAGTAAGGAAGGGCAAGGAGCCACCCCCAGCTGAAGGAAGGAACGAAGGGCAAGGGGCCTGCACCAGCAGGCAGTAAGGACAAGGGACCTGGTGCTGGGACTCTGTCGGAGCCCACACCACCAACCATGGGGGTGCAGCCGTCCCAGGCTGCAGGGGATGGGCTGGAGCCTCCCCTCATCACCGCCACTAGCTCCACCAGCAACACTGCCACCAGCACTGCCACCAGCACCACTACCAGCAGCACAAGTGGGCAGCCGTCCGAGGCTACACAGGGATGGGCTGGAGCCTCCCCCCCCCCACCACCACCAGCCGCACCAGTGGGCAGCCGTCCGAGGCTGCAGAGGATGGTCTGGAGCCTCCCACCAGCAGCACCACCACCAGCAGCAGCAGCACCAGTGGGCAGTCATCTGAGGCTGCAGGGTATGGACTGGAGCCTCCCCCTTCCACTACCAGCAGCAGCACCACTGCCACCACTGAACAGCAGTCGACACCGGAGGACATTCTGTAGACCTGCCTCCATGGGCTGTTGTGCATCCTGCCCCTTGCAAATCCTGTGGGTATGATGCCCACCTGAGAGACTGTGACCTTGCACATGAGAGACTGTGGCCTTGCACTCCCCAGGACCAATCACAGGGCACGATGCCCCCTCCAGAACCAGTGGAGATGCCATCCACTCACCCCATCCTCCACAGGATGAAGCTCACTGGGCACGATGCCCCCTCCATAACCAGTGGAGAAGATATCCACTTGAGACACTGTGGCCTTGCACTCCACAGGATCAAGCACAGGGCATGTTGCCCCCTCCAGAGCCAGTGAACAAGTCACCCACTTGAGAGACTGTGGCCTTGCACTCCCCAGGACCAAGCACAGGGCATGTTGCTCCCTCCAGAGCCAGTGGGTAATTCACCCACTTGAGAGATGGTGGCCTTTCACTCCCCAGAACAAAGCAATGGGCATTTTGCTCCCTCCAGGACCAGTGGCATTGTACCATCTGCTGGCTGAGGTGCCCCCTGTTCCCCGTCCCCCTGAGGTGCCTGCCTATTTTCAGCCTTATGCCCCTGCAGTGTTCTCTCCAAGTTGTTGCAGGAGTGAAGTGGGGCCTTGGACCTTGTAATGTGGCCCTGTGGCCCATGAACATTGAGGACTGGGCAGTGTCCCTTCATTTGTAAAAATGTATATACTTTTTTATTTGGATGCACGTATTGCTACTATTTTATCTTATTACACTCACTTTGATTTATTGGTGTTGTCCCTGCATTATTACTGAGGGGTACGGGGTAAATATGTTATGTTACTGCATCTGCTTGTGTGTATGATGCTGGGGGTGGGTGTGGGGGCGTGTGTTGCATGTGTGTGTCACCCTCTTTTTCCTCCCCCCGTGTGCTAGGCCGCTGTACTCACCGTGGTCGGCTTCGCCGTCGTTGGTCTTCGTAGTGGAGCAGGACGTAGAAGATCATGGGGAAGACATGCAGCTTGGGCTCCATGGTGTCGTGGTTCTTCCCTGAGTCTCCACAGGTGAGTCCTTTGACGTCTGTGATCTGTATCCAGTAGGCTTTTGATGTTGTTGGTACTGCCCCGGAAAAGGTGGCGGTTTCCTGTGTCTTAATACAGTGGGCGGAACATTGGCTTCCGCCTGGCTATAGTTGGTTACCGCCGTGGTGCCTGTTGATTACGCCTTGGCAGTCGGTGTGTTAAAGTGGCTGTCTGTCTGAGCTGTTTCTGCCATGGTCATCATTTGGCAGTAGTTACCACCAGCCTGTTGGCGGTATTACCGCCACTTTATCACCAACCGCCAGGGTTGTAATGAGGGCCCATGTCTTTAATGGAAAACATTTACAACATCCTGCTAGAGAGAAGACTCAACTGCTTGCTCTGCTTCAGAAGATACAGTGTAGCAGACTTTAATTGTTGTTGCATTCCCCGTGAAGATCTGGCTTGATGTTGCAGAAATTTGAATTTGAATTTACTATTCTTAGCCATGATTGTAGTCACTGCAGATCTGGGAGACATCTGCTTTAGTTTTGATGGTGGTCGTGGTACTGTTGTTGACACACAGCTAAACTTCCTTCTAGTGACTTCCTGCTCAGTAGAGAGAGCAGTATGTATGTTGTGGTGATGGAAAAATGATGAGGGTTTGATACCCTAGTAGAAACAGACTTCTTCTCCTCTCTGACCACTTTCTTGGCAAAATTGTGCTTCTTAGGTCCATCTTCTTTGCAGAGAGGTCGCTGAACTCTGTTGTTGGCTAATTCAAAGATGTCTGTCCATGTCAGTATCCTCTCATACACCTGTAGGCAATCAAAAAAAGAAGGAAGAGAGTATTAGCAATTCCTATCTTTACAATGTGTCATCATCATCCATCATTCTATCAATTAATATATAAATGAATAAAAAATAAAACAATTGGTGTCCCTCCAGGGTGCATTGGGGCCCTAATGGGAGCCAAGAGCATGCAAAAAATAATAAAAAATGAGGAAATAAGTAGATCTTCAAGCAACCACCATTTCAATATGGCCACTGCTCTCACTTTATTGTATTATCACCTAATCCCACATGGGTCTTCCTGCACCCTCTACTACCTTCTCCAGTCCACCCAGTAACACCAAACAAAATTGGACAAAACAAAAAAGGATCAAAAATAGTGGCACCTTTCTGCAACAAGTATTTTGAAAATGACTGCATTGAACTTACCTTATTACCCCTAAAATGTAAATATTCTAAGATGGATGATGCAGCAGAGATTGCAGACAAGGACGAGTGATGCTTTGCTTCCAACATCCAAATCCTAAATGACCAAGGGCTGAACAAAGTTCAGGGAGGTGTCTTCAAGTCAAGAAGATGACATTGAGGAGTTTACAGTTGCCTTGTTCTCTGTGGCAATTTCTCTATAAACAAAAACATTTTTTAAAGATGCATTTTGAGCTTAACAAATTACCTGTGTGGGTACAAAGTCAATAAAGAACTGTTGCCCACCTTTGTGTTAATTGCATTGTTCCTCCTTGCTACTGCAATAGGCGTAACATGTTTAGAAAAGGCATCATAATGGTGTAATCTCTGGCAATATGCATCATTTATGCAATGTGAAAATCCGAAGCTTGCACAAGATTATTCTGGGCATAATGAAAGTTACACCCTTACATTACTAATACTTTTCACGAGCTGGAGCATATATTGTTTAACCACAATAAAAATGAAAACTAATGTAATTGAAAAAATATTACCTTAAGCTATGCTACCATTAAACTACATGTAGGATGCAAAAGGGGTATTCATAGCACAAGCATCCTTTCTGGATTTCAGCCTTATCACCTAGACTCAATTAATCCCTTAGCTGCAGAGCCTCCACCCCTTCAGCTCCCCCCCAGTGCTGATCCCTTTTTGGCTATTTGGGGAAGTTCGTGCTTAGGCCTTCATACCTTTTGTCCACATAAGCTATCCATGCCAAATTTACGTCCATTGTATACTGGGTATACAGCAATTCATTTGGTGAAATATAAAGAGTGAAAAATAGGTATCAAGGAAACCTTTGTATTTCCAAAATGGGCACAAGACAAGGTGATGAGAAGCAATGGTTATTTGCACATCTCTGAATTCTGGGGTGCCTATACTAGCATGTGAATTACAGGGTATTTCTCAAATAGACTTCTTTTTACACACTGTCTTACATTTGGAAGAAAAAAATGTAGAGAAAGACAAGGGGCAATAACACTCGTTTGTCTATTCTATGTTCCCCCAAGTCTCCAGATAAAATAGTACCTTAATTGTGTAGGTAGGCCTACTGTGCGTGACAGGAACACAACATGTACACATCACATTTTTACATTGAAATCTGATGTGTTTTTTGGAAAGTGCCTAGCTGTGGTGTTTGGCCTCTAGCTCAGCCGACACCTAGGGAAATCCAGGATGGGGTCACTTGTGGGGCTCTGGCCAGGTTCTGTTCCCCAAAATCCTTTGCAAACCTCAAAAATTGGCAAAAAAAATCACTTTTTCCTCACATTTCGGTTTCAGAAAGTTCTGGAATCTGAGAGGAACCATAAATTTCCTTCCACCCAGTACTCCCTGAAGTCTCCCAATAAAAATGGTACCTCAGTTGTGTGGGTAGGCCTAGTGCCCGTGTCAGAAATAGATCACACAATGGTCAATGTTGGTGCCTTCATGAGGGCAACTGTTGACCCTGGGGCCATCCATTCCTGACAACAGAACTAGGTACAGGCACTGAATGGGGATAACGTTTTTATCAGGACAGGTGGGGAAACAATGGGTAGTAGGAATTGTGTGGATCCCAGCATAATCCTGTAGTTTTTTGTGACAGAAATGCAAGAAAAAATAGAGTTTTTATCCACAATTTCAGTTTTGCTGGGTATTCTGGGTAAGACATTTTGGGGACTCCACACAAGTCACACCTCTGTGGACTCCCACGGATGTCTAATTTACAGAAATGTCTGGGTTTGGTAGGTTTCCCTATATGGCTGCAGAGCCCAGGACCTAAAACGCAGGTGTCGGCCTTACAAACCAGGTTGTTTTGTGATAGATCATTTTGATGTCTCCACAATACTATTTGGGGGGTGGAATTTGGGTCTGAGCTAAATTGGGGAGCTCCCAAGAGAGCACAGTCTCTGTGCTTGCCGTCCCATGCACTTACTCTCTGGGTTGGGCTAACTCGCTATTGTCCCGCTGCACAGACTGTGCTTGCGAAGGGACAGCAGTACTGCCTCATCATCTCCCTCATAATCACTCGAATGGGACTCCTCCAACTGAAAAATAATTCTCAGAGTCTGCGCCATTGCCCTATCCCTCAGATGCTGTCTCAGTATCTGCTGTTTCAGTCTCTGATTCTACGTCAGAGCTGTCCTCTATAACCCGAGTTAGGGCTTGAGCAACAGTCATCCAACGAGATGCCATCTCTGCTACTAGCTAAACTGTTGATCTTAAACACTAGCCTACGTAGACAGTCACAAAATTGCTGGTGGGGGTGTGTGCGATACCTGCAACAGTAGAGGTCACCTTACCTTCTCTTCTTCCTTCAATCAGCATGTTCTCTCAAGACACTTAAAAAAACAAAAAAGACACACTATGACTTCACCTTGTCACATACCAATCGTCACAATCTTTAGCGCCTCTAGCACCTAGTCCAACAATCATTATTGGTTCTCCCACTCCCATTACATCCTCCTCCGATTCCCTCACTACCACCCAGAAAAAATACACTTTATCTCTCCATAGCCCCAGTTGCACATACATTTCATTTGTATGATAGCGCAGGTAATGGCTGGTTTTACTAATTCATTCAGCTATTCACATATAATACAGCTTTGATCCAGTATGCAGTAGGCATATAATCCTTCTGCGCTACTTAATGGCATCAAAACTGCCACTAGACAAAATTCAGATTCTTTTCTAGCAGAAACAGAATCTGCTTTTATATTGCTGCCTAAAAGCTACTGTTGAAGCGCGTCAGTTGAGGTATGTGCATTGCTTTGAAGACGCAAGCTGCAACTGCGAGAGAACTGGTGGCAAATATATATTTATATGAAGCAATCACTTTTATATGTGGGTGTGGTTTTCCTGGGGGCTGATCGCAGCCCCAAGGGAAACCACATACGCGTTGACAAAAGTAATCGCTCTATATATATATATATATATATATATATATATATATATATATACATATATATATATATATATATATTTATTATATATATAAATATATATGTACAAAGATATATCTATAGACATATCTATATATATATATACATTGATCTATATATTTCTTTTAACAGCTATTTGTTTTCCTTATTGCTGCAACGGGGGGTCTCCCTGCTCACGCACAACCCCCTGTCAATTTTTTTTACACCCCTGGGGGTTGTGATCGGGCGCCCTTCAGGGATAAACATGCTTTTCCAAGAAGGCCGACCCCCCCCAAGTGAAATCCCTGGTGTCTAGTGGGGGTTTCCTGCGATGGAGGGCCAGGAAACCCATTCAGGAAGGCCTTGTTGAAAGGAGAGAATCTCCCCTTTCAAACGAGGCCTTCCCGAACGTCAGGAAGGCCTGTTTGGGCTGGTGGGGAAAACAAAAAGTGATGTCAGCGTGTGGGAGGGTTTTGGGAGACACAGAAGATCTTCTGTGTCTACCGGGTTTTTTTAAATAAAAAAACAATCCTCCGGTGCAACGCATCAGAGGAGTTTTTAACCCCCTCCCTGGTGTCAACCACTGGTCATGACCTGCACCACGGAGGTAGTGCAGGCATCGGTCAGTGGCTGATTCCCACACTGAAGAGGTTAAGTAGCATGACAAACTGTAGATGAATGTTTAACAAGCAGATTTGAAACAATAGGACTTCTTTAATATAATGATGCATGACAATTTCACTAATCTTGTACAGCTCCCATGCCATACCTGCCAACTTACAAAATATTTTCAACTAGAAACAAGAGCTGATTAAGAGCCAGTCTGCCCCTCACCAAGCACCCACCCCCTCCTAAAAAAAAAGAGAAAAACAAAGGGTCACAAGTTCTATGGACATCAGCTGCTTACAGGCACCAAAAATGAGCTCGGAACTCACTGCTTACATATTTTGGCTCCTCGCTGCGTGACCGTGTGAAGGGAGCCAAAATCATGTGACACTCTGTATCAACGTGTGAGTTGGCAGGTCTGCCATACAGTGTTGACAAGACAATCTATCACCCATATGGAATTGCATAGTAAACATGCATGACAGAATACTACAATTGCATGACTCTTCATAAACTGCATAACACTTTACAAGTTTAAACATAATGTTAAACCTGATGTACTAAAACCCATTAACAAACAGGTGTGTAGTGTGCAAATTAATTAGTTTGTGAATGAGTATGTGGCTCACACAGCAGATTGTGCGTATGTTCACAGAGTCACAAAATGGCCCATTTAATGGATAATATGTAGACGAGTCACAATATGTTAATCCCTGCAAAAGGTTGAAATGTGTTCATGGCCTGAAAGGGACAGCAGTTCCGCTTTCTGTGCATTTGCTGTCCTAAACTCTAAGGGGCATATTTATACTCCGTTTGCGCCGAATTTGCGTCGTTTTTTTCAACGCAAATTCGACGCAAAACTAACTCCATATTTATACTTTGGCGTTAGACGCGTCTAGCGCCAAAGTTCATGGAGTCAGCGTCATTTTTTGGCGTGAACACCTTCCTTGCGTTAATGAGATGCAAGGTAGGCGTTCCCGTCTTAAAAAATTACTCCCAGGCATGTGCGTGGTATTTATACTCCCGGGCAAAAATGACGCCCGGGAGTGGGCGGGGCAAAAAAAACCGCATTTGCGCCTCTTTTTAATGCCTGGGTCAGGGCAGGCGTTAAGGGACCTGTGGGCTCAGAATGAGCCCAGAGGTGCCCTCCCCTGCCCCCAGGGACACCCCCTGCCACCCTTGCCCACCCCAGGAGGACACCCAAGGATGGAGGGACCCATCCCAGGGAAGAAAAGGTAAGTTGTGGTAAGTATTTTTTTTTAAAAAAATTGTGGCATAGGGGGGCCTGATTTGTGCCCCCCTACATGCCACTATGCCCAATGACCATGCCCAGGGGACAGAAGTCACCTGGGCATGGCCATTGGGCAAGGGGGCATGACTCCTGTCTTTGCTAAGACAGGAGTCATGTTAATGGCGTCTGGGCGCCCAAAAAAAATGGCGCAAATTGGGTTAAGACGATTTTTTTGCCTCAGCCTGACTTGCCCCATTTTGGGACGCCCAAACGCCATTTTCCCCTACGCCGGCGCTGCCTGGTGTACGTCGTTTTTTTTCACGCACACCTGGCAGCGCCGGTCGGCTAACGCCGGCTAACACCATTCAATAAATACGGCGCCCGCATGGCGCATCAGAATGGCGTTAGCCGGCGCTAATTTTTTTGGCGCAAAACTGCGTTAGCGCAGTTTTGCGTCAAAAAGTATAAATATGGACCTAAACATTTATTTTTTAAATCAGCCTGTATTATTTAAATTGACAGATGTTGCTTTAAATTTTTTTTAATCATTTCTGAACACATCAGGGGCAACCTGCACTGAGAACCTGAAATGACACATACCATTGTGAATCACAATGTCTAATTATGAGTGAGAATGATTCATAAATCTCCTTTTTTGAGGTAGAAAGGCTTTTCCATCTCACAAAGCGGATTTAGTGTATGGGCCCGTGCAATTTTGCTATTACCATCTCCATGATTTTGTGAATTACAGGTTTTGCGAGTGTAAAATGGTTTAGTACCTTCAGCCCCTAGTTTTATTGTGACACACTCTACAAATTTCAATATCAGAATATGGAATATTAGAAACATGAATTGAGGGAGTAGAATTCGTTTTATCAGGATAATATTTTCAATGAAACTGGAGTTTACATAATTCCATATTTCTAAGTCAATTATTACCTATGAATTTTATTTGTTTATTTTTTTCTGTAAAACGATGCAACATTTTTCTACTTTGCAGAAACTTTATTTTTTCAGTTCCATTGTAGGTGTACCTTATTGTTAATATTCAGACTGCTTCAGTTCATTAATGCCTTATTGGTCAAAGAAGTTTAATGTACGGACCCACTCAAAATGTCATTAAAATAATCTGGTTGGGATATTAAATCAGCTGCACAAACGGAGGGCCCAAATTCACAAAAATGTTTTTTTATATTACATAAAGCAGTACTGAAGTTGTACTACAAATTAAAATGCACAAACATGTGGGTGGAAATGTCCTCCTGCATTGGTCATATCTTTGCTAAGGGGAGATCTCTAGATATGAAAGTTTACTACTTAGTAATAAATGTCCGGAGAAGGAGGGGTGGCTGGTTATTGGTGAATGCTTACTAAAACATTGGAGGGATTTAGAAAAGTGGTGTTTAGGGATGGAAATAGTAATACAAACATCCACCTTCAAAAGAATATGGCCATAGCTGTACCATAGGGTCCACCCATTTAGTCCAGCAGGATTTTTCACTAATCACTAGGCAGTTTTGAACCTTGACTGTGGGTGAGTCTGACTACCTCAGTTTCAGTCATGGTAAATTCAAAATATATGGACTGAGCATATTTACAGACAGTGTCTGCTATTAAGATAAGGCCTCTCTAGTGCAGCTAGAGCACATGTATGTACATTGGTGTGAAGATGGTTGGGGCTGCACATCTGAGACTATCAACGTGCATAGCCTAGTAAGTGTGCATAAATAGCCTGACGCAGAAGGCCCACTGTAATATGCCAGAATACTGTCCAGGAGAGTTGGGACAGAGGTGAAGGGATTACTTACCATCCCCACTTAAAAATCCCTGCACACGGTGGAATGATTCCCAGCTTGATAAAGGGACCAACTGATGCATATATGTGCAATTTAATGCACTGTATTTAGCAGTGTGTGTAATACATTTTATAAAAGCTCAGGCTGGACAATAATGAGTGCTTTTTGCATGCCAGCAAATTGGGAGTTAATACACTTCACCTTCCCTGAGCAGACCTTTGACTGCTCTGCTTCGCTACCATGTGAAAGTCAAGTGCTATAATGAGGTACTTGGTTACCAGTAAAAAGACAATTTGAACATAGTACCTGCAAGAGACCGATATCCTTCGCAACTAATAACCCATTTTCTTATTATTGCTACTCAAAAACTATACTTCTAAAGTTACTAGACCCAAAAAGGCAACAAAGCAGTTGCCAGTTTAGCATTTCCGTAACTCTAGAAAATAACATAACTAACATAACATGCAATAGCATAGGATTTGCACAGAGCCATGTACACTGAGCTAAATAGGTCAAAGCCTTTTGCCAATTTTACAGTAAAGGCTTCAAGCATAGGATCAGAACAGTGCAGGCATTCTGATCTAGAAAGGGTCAAAGCCTTTTGCCATTTTTACAGTAAAGCCTTTAAGCATAAGACTAGCACAGTTCCAGGCACGCTGAGCTGAAAAATGGCAAAAGTCTTTTAACACTCCAGGCACATTATTACAGCTATGGATTGGTAAAATACCTTCCACGGCAACTTGGAATAAAAGCAACCATTGACACATGTTTGGCTCTTGCTAGAGCTCATCAGAGGGGTACAGCTTTGTCCAGACACAATGGAGCAATCACTGTGAGTAAACACAATACCCTTTCATGCTTAGAATGCTGAATAAGTTATGCAAAACAGGAAGCAAGGAACTCTGGATAATTCAGAAGATTAGACTGAGATCATGGAGCACCCTACAACACCATAGGCAGATCTTTTTAGTTTGCTCATAACTTTGGCATGGTATAACAAATCTGCACAAAGCATAACAAAAATAGTTAATCCACTGTGGTGCCTTCATGGAAAGTTTTTTGCTGATGTACCATGCGTGGCCAAGAAAAAGGTGGCAATTACCATATTAATTCCGATAGGATACTTCACTCTCAAATACAGAAATAAATGGCAAAATGTAATCTCAATGAACGGGGCAAATAGGTACTTTACACAGAAAGTATACTTTTTATGTTTTGATGTATATCCATTTAGCCATTTCAACCAATTACTTTTAAAGAGGGTCTTGGGTTGTTTATGAAGGGATTTAAAAGTTAGTTACATTTGGATCGATGGTGTCCAGATATTCTGAGATGTGGCAGTTTAAAATTGACTAGTGAACCCAGAATGGTTGGCCACAACATGAACAATATGTTGTGGCAGCCATTACATGGCTCTAAGCCATGATAACTGCATCCTGAAAAGGCAAAATGGGTAAGGTGTGTGCACCCTATGCCCAGGGTGTTGTAGGTCAGGGATCACTTTGATTGGCTAGACACAACTTGGACAGCATGTTGTGGCAGATAATAGAGGACTTGGGAACTTGGCCCTCATTAAAATACATTGTACTGAATGCTTGGTTTTGATGGTCTCTTTATGGAGCACCTACAAAGGGTGATAACAAACTCTAGTGACAGTATAAATCAGTTGTTAGTGGTCTAATATTCAATATAGGAATCCTTGTGAGTTTTCAGACCAGAATTGCCGATCCTCTGCTGGAATTTGATGAACTAGTTTTATCTCATGATTTTCTCAAAGAAGTCATGGAAGATGATCCAGAAGTTAAAATGAAATCATTGTGTTTTAATAAATATGGAGATCTGGACATCATCTTCTAAGATCTACTAAGATCTTGTTATTTAATATAAGCAAAAAACGAGGCATTAATAAGCACTAATGGAGCTAACAGTGTTATTTCAGTAGTGGAATAACTACTATTTCTTTCCAAAAATTGACGCTACGCTACAAGGACAAGGAAGAATTCCACAAGGGATAGACGTTGAGGAGGTATAAGATCAGATGCATGATGGAGTACCCATGGGAGCAGAGATCATTACTGGAATTAATCTTAACAGTGCTGAATTGTAGAAGATTGGATTGAGCACTAAAAGGAGTGACCATTGTCTTCATGACACAGCTGAGGGGAGTTTCACTTTTACTAAAAGAAGTTATATAGATTTAACATTTTCCTAAAAGAACAATAAATAGCCTTACATAATTCCTTAACCCATTCGCTGCCAGGCCTTTTCCCCCTCCTGTGTCAGGCCTTTTTTTGGTTATTTGGGGCAGTTCGCGCTTAGGCCCTCATAACTTTTTGTCCACATAAGCTAGCCAAGCCAAATTTGCGTCCTTTTTTTCCCAACATTTTAGGGATTCTAGAGGTACCCAGACTTTGTGGGTTCCCCTAAAGTAGGCCAAGAAATTAGCCAAAATACAGTGAACATTTCGTTTTTTTCCAAAAATGTGAAAAAGTGGCTGCAGAAGAAGGCTTGTGGTTTTTTTCCTTGAAAATGGCATCAACAAAGGGTCTGCGGTGCTAAAATCACCAGCTTCCCAGCTTTCAGGAACAGGCAGACTTGAATCAGAAAACCCAATTTTGCACCACAAATTTGGCATTTTACTGGGACATGCCCCATTTTTATGATTTTTTTGTGCTTTCAGCCTCCTTCCAGTCAGTGACAGAAATGGGCGTGAAAACAATGCTGGATCCCAGACACCTAAACATTTCTGAAAAGTAGACAATATTCTGAATTCAGCAAGGGGTAATTTGTGTAGATCATACAAGGGTTTCCTACAGAAAATAACAACTGAAAAAGAAAAATATTGAAATTGAGGTGAAAAAAACAGCAATTTTTCTCTACGTTTTACTCTGTAACTTTTTCCTGCAATGTCAGATTTTTTAAAGCAATATACCGTTACGTCTGCTGGACTTCTCTGGATGCAGGGATATATAGGGCTTGTAGGTTCATCAAGAACCCTAGGTACACAGAGCCAATAAATGAGCTGCACCCTGCAGTGCGATTTCATTCTATACCGGGTATACAGCAATTAATTTGCTGAAATATAAAGAGTAAAAAATAGCTATCAAGAAAACCTTTGTATTTCCAAAATAGGCACAAGATAAGGTGTTGAGGAGCAGTGGTTACTTGCACATCTCTGAATTCCGGGGTGACCATACAAGCATGTGAATCACAGGGAATTTCTCAAATAGACGTCTTTTTTACACACTCTCTTATATTTGAAGGAAAAAATGTAGAGAAAGACAAGGGGCAATAACACTTGTTTTGCTATCCTATGTTCCCCCAAGTCTCCCGATAAAAATGATACCTCACTTGTTTGGGTAGGCCTAGCGCCCGTGACAGGAAATGCCCCAAAACACAACGTGGACACATCAAATTTTTTGAAAGAAAACAGAGGTGTTTTTTGCAAAGTGCCTACCTGTAGATTTTGGCCTTTAGCTCAGCCGGCACATAGGCAAACCTACCAAACCTGTGCATTTTTGAAAACTGGAGACCTAGGGGAATCCAAGATGGGGTGACTTGTGGGGCTCTGACCAGGTTCTGTTACCCAGAATCCTTTGCAAACCTCAAAATTTGGCTAAAAAAACAAGTTTTCCTCACATTTTGGTGACAGAAAGTTCTGGAATCTGAGAGGAGCCACATATTTCCTTCCACCCAGTGTTCCCCCAAGTCTCCCGATAAAAATGATACTCACTTGTGTGGGTAGGCCTAGCGCCCGTGACAGGAAATGCCCCAAAACACAACGTGGACACATCACATTTTTTGACAGAAAACAGAGGTGTTTTTTGCAAAGTGCCTGCCTGTAGATTTTCGCCTCTAGCTCAGCCGGCACCTAGAGAAACCTACCAAACCTGTGTATTTGTTAAAACTAGAGACCTAGGGGAATCCAAGATAGGGTGACTTGTGGGGCTCTGACCAGGTTCTGTTACCCAGAATCCTTTGCAAACCTCAAACTTTGGCCAAAAAACACTTTTTCCTCCCATTTCGGTGACAGAAAGTTCTGGAATCTGAGAGGAGCCACAAATTTCCTTCCACACAGCATTCCCCCAAGTCTCCCGATACAAATGGTACCTCACTTGTGTGGGTAGGCCTAGTGCCAGCGACAGGAAATGCCCCAAAACACAACGTGGACACACCACATTTTTTGACAGAAAACAGAGGTGTTTTTTGCAAAGTGCCTACCTGTGGATTTTGGCCTCTAGCACAGCCGACCCCAGGGGGGGCAGAAATGGCCTAAAATAAATTTGCCCCACCCCTGCCTGGGAGCGACCCTTGCCTACTGGGTCACTCCCCCTGCGTGACTTTGCCGCAAAAATAAAAAATCCCCGGTGCCTAGTGGTTTCTGTCCCCTTGGGGGCAGATTGACCTAAAATCCGCCGATCTGCCCTCAAGGTGGGCAGAAATGGTCTAAATACAATTTGTCCCCCATGGGAGCGACCCTTGCCTAATGGGTCGCTCCCCATCTCTAAAAAAACAAACAAACAGACAAAAAAACACACAAAAAAAATTTGCCCTGATGCCTAGAGGTTTCTGCCTCCCCTGGGGGCAGATCGGCCTAATAACACTAGGCCGATCTGCCCCCGGGGGGGCAGAAATAACCTAAAATAAATTTGCCCTCCCACCCCACCAACCCCCCCCCCCGGGAGCAACCCTTGCCTACGGGGACGTTCCCCCTGCGTGATGTTGGCGCAAAAAAAAAATCCCCTTGGGGGCAGATTGGCATAGCAAAAATAGGCTGATCTGCCCCCGGGGGGGTGGGGGGGGGGCAGGAAAGGCCTTCCAAAAAAATGACCCCCTGGGAGCGACCCTTGCCCAAGGGGTCGCTCCCTCATGCCAGTTTAAAAAAATAAAGAAAATCTGGATTTTGAAACGCTCAGAGAGACTTCAAAGGGAAGGAAATTCCTTTCCTTCCCTTTGAAGCCTCTCTGGGCCTCCTCCACGTGATCAAAAGAGAAATGCAAGCTTCCAGCGCGATGGGAGGAGGCCCTCTGTGATTCTCAGCGCGCGATGCACGCTGACGTCACAGGGGGGTTAGGGGGGCAGGGGTGGAAGGGGAAGGGCTTCCCCTTCCATCCCTGCCTTGGGGGGGGTGGGGAGCACATGGAGGGAGCGCTAGCGCTCCTCCCAGTTCCCTGGTGCAGGACGAGGTGATCTGGTCCAAGGCACCCGGGAACCGGTGCCTTGGACCAGATCACCTCGTCCAAGGCACCCTAGGGGTTAAAGAGTGAAATAGAGGAAGCAGATGAGCAAAGGCAAAACAGACTTTTCACAGTTTTGAAGCTTTAGCTATAACCCTGCTATTACCCCACTACCACCACCAACCTTGAAGAGGGAGTGAAAAACGTAAAAATCTGGGTCACCAATTTAATAGACACCATTGTCCCCATCAACAGCAATATCCAGAGAAACTCATCCAAAAAGGCCAACTGGTACACCCAATAACTCAGCAAACTAAGACCCAAACAGCTGGAGACAATATGGTGTGCCAGCAAGGACACCTCTGACAGAGCAGCCTTCAAGACCTCCCTCAAACTCCACCACTACCTCCTGAGGGCAACAAAGAAGACAGCCTTTGCTGCATGTATTGAAACCAGCATCAAAAACACCAAGGATCTTTTCAACATTGCTAACGAATTCCTCAACCCAGCTACCAGTAAAATACATCACACCTTCACAGGACCTGGGTGACAAGCTTGCCCGCTTCTTCCATGACAAGATTGCAACTATATAAAGAAACTTCGATCCCCAACCTACACCTACTGACTTCCTTGACAGATATGCCAGCACCATAACCGACACAAATCACACAGTGACTACCTGGAGCATTCTCTCCACCACTCGGGAGCTCCCACAGACCCATGCCCACACCAAATCTTGAGCCTTGGAAACCAAAGGTCCGGCAAGGAAATCACCACCATGCTCAGCACTTCTATCCACCCTGCAACATTTCACAATGCCTGGTAACAGGCCAAAGTCAGAATACTACTCAAAAAACTGTTTTCTGACCCAAGCGAATACAAAAACTACCAGCCAATATTCCTGCTCCCATTTCTAGTGAAGGTACTGGAAAAGATCATCAACAAGCCACTCATAACATACCTGGAGCAGAACCAGCTACTCAATGTCTCCCAATCCTGCTTCTGAGGCAATCACAGCATTGAAACTGCTCTGATTGTAGCGATTGATGACATCCAAATCCAAAAGAAACAACAGCAACACATGGAACAACTCCTGGGGGCCATCAGACCTAGGAACCACACCCACTCCCTCCGACCAAGCTTAAAACCTCAGAATCATCATTGACAACAAGCTCACCATGAAATCACAGATCGATGCCGTCTCCTTCACCTACTTCATCACTTTGTGCATGCTACATAAGATCTTCAAGTGGCTTTACAATGTGTCATCATCCATCATTCTATCAATTAATATATAAATGAATACAAAATAAAACAATTGGTGTCCCTCCAGGGTGCATTGGGGCCCTAATGGGAGCCAAGAGCATGCAAAAAATAATAAAAAATGAGGAAATAAGTAGATCTTCAAGCAACCACCATTTCAATATGGCCACTGCTCTCACTTTATTGTATTATCACCTAATCCCACATGGGTCTTCCTGCACCCTCTACTACCTTTTCCAGGCCACCCAGTAACACCAAACAAAATTGGACAAAACAAAAAAGGATCAAAAATAGTGGTACCTTTCTGCAACAAGTATTTTGAAAATGACTGCATTGAACTTACCTTATTACCCCTAAAATGTAAATATTCTAAGATGGATGATGCAGCAGAGATTGCAGACAAGGACGAGTGATGCTTTGCTTCCAACATCCAAATCCTAAATGACCAAGGGCTGAACAAAGTTCAGGGAGGTGTCTTCAAGTCAAGAAGATGACATTGAGGAGTTTACAGTTGCCTTGTTCTCTGTGGCAATTCCTCTATAAACAAAAACATTTTTTAAAGATGCATTTTGAGCTTAACAAATTACCTGTGTGGGTACACAGTCAATAAAGAACTGTTGCCCACCTTTGTGTTAATTGCATTGTTCCTCCTTGCTACTGCAATAGGCGTAACATGTTTACAAAAGGCATCATAATGGTGTAATCTCTGGCAATATGCATCATTTATGCAATGTGAAAATCCGAAGCTTGCACAAGATTATTCTGGGCGTAATGAAAGTTACACCCTTACATCACTAATACTTTTCACGAGCTGGAGCATATATTGTTTAACCACAATAAAAATGAAAACTAATGTAATTGAAAAAATATTACCTTAAGCTATGCTACCATTAAACTGCATGTAGGATGCAAAGGGGGTATTCATAGCACAAGCATCCTTTCTGGATTTCAGCCTTATCACCTAGACTCAATTAATCCCTTAGCTGCAGAGCCTCCACCCCTTCAGCTCCCCCCCAGTGCTGATCCCTTTTTGGCTATTTGGGGAAGTTCGTGCTTAGGCCTTCATACCTTTTGTCCACATAAGCTATCCATGCCAAATTTACGTCCATTGTATACTGGGTATACAGCAATTCATTTGGTGAAATATAAAGAGTGAAAAATAGGTATCAAGGAAACCTTTGTATTTCCAAAATGGGCACAAGACAAGGTGATGAGAAGCAATGGTTATTTGCACATCTCTGAATTCTGGGGTGCCTATACTAGCATGTGAATTACAGGGTATTTCTCAAATAGACTTCTTTTTACACACTGTCTTACATTTGGAAGAAAAAAATGTAGAGAAAGACAAGGGGCAATAACACTCGTTTGTCTATTCTATGTTCCCCCAATTCTCCAGATAAAATAGTACCTTAATTGTGTGGGTAGGCCTACTGTGCGTGACAGGAACACAACATGTACACATCACATTTTTACATTGAAATCTGATGTGTTTTTTGGAAAGTGCCTAGCTGTGGTGTTTGGCCTCTAGCTCAGCCGACACCTAGGGAAATCCAGGATGGGGTCACTTGTGGGGCTCTGGCCAGGTTCTGTTCCCCAAAATCCTTTGCAAACCTCAAAAATTGGCAAAAAAAATCACTTTTTCCTCACATTTCGGTTTCAGAAAGTTCTGGAATCTGAGAGGAACCATAAATTTCCTTCCACCCAGTACTCCCTGAAGTCTCCCAATAAAAATGGTACCTCAGTTGTGTGGGTAGGCCTAGTGCCCGTGTCAGGAATAGATCACACAATGGTCAATGTTGGTGCCTTCATGAGGGCAACTGTTGACCCTGGGGCCATCCATTCCTGACAACAGAACTAGGTACAGGCACTGAAGGGGGGTAACGTTTTTATCAGGACAGGTGGGGAAACAATGGGTAGTAGGAATTTTGTGGATCCCAGCATATTCCTGTAGTTTTTTGTGACAGAAATGCAAGAAAAAATAGAGTTTTTATCCACAATTTCAGTTTTGCTGGGTATTCTGGGTAAGACATTTTGGGGACTCCACACAAGTCACACCTCTGTGGACTCCCACGGATGTCTAATTTACAGAAATGTCTGGGTTTGGTAGGTTTCCCTATATGGCTGCAGAGCCCAGGACCTAAAACGCAGGTGTCGGCATTACAAACCAGGTTGTTTTGTGATAGATCATTTTGATGTCTCCACAATACTATTTGGGGGGTGGAATTTGGGTCTGAGCTAAATTGGGGAGCTCCCAAGAGAGCACAGTCTCTGTGCTTGCCGTCCCATGCACTTACTCTCTGGGTTGGGCTAACTCGCTATTGTCCCGCTGCACAGACTGTGCTTGCGAAGGGACAGCAGTACTGCCTCATCATCTCCCTCATAATCACTCGAATGGGACTCCTCCAACTGAAAAATAATTCCCAGAGTCTGCGCCATTGCCCTATCCCTCAGATGCTGTCTCAGTATCTGCTGTTTCAGTCTCTGATCCTACGTCAGAGCTGTCCTCTATAACCCGAGTTAGGGCTTGAGCAACAGTCATCCAACGAGATGCCATCTCTGCTACTAGCTAAACTGTTGATCTTAAACACTAGCCTACGTAGACAGTCACAAAATTGCTGGTGGGGGTGTGTGCGATACCTGCAACAGTAGAGGTCACCTTACCTTCTCTTCTTCCTTCAATCAGCATGTTCTCTCAAGACACTTAAAAAAACAAAAAAGACACACTATGACTTCACCTTGTCACATACCAATCGTCACAATCTTTAGCGCCTCTAGCACCTAGTCCAACAATCATTATTGGTTCTCCCACTCCCATTACATCCTCCTCCGATTCCCTCACTACCACCCAGAAAAAATACACTTTATCTCTCCATAGCCCCAGTTGCACATACATTTCATTTGTATGATAGCGCAGGTAATGGCTGGTTTTACTAATTCATTCAGCTATTCACATATAATACAGCTTTGATCCAGTATGCAGTAGGCATATAATCCTTCTGCGCTACTTAATGGCATCAAAACTGCCACTAGACAAAATTCAGATTCTTTTCTAGCAGAAACAGAATCTGCTTTTATATTGCTGCCTAAAAGCTACTGTTGAAGCGCGTCAGTTGAGGTATGTGCATTGCTTTGAAGACGCAAGCTGCAACTGCGAGAGAACTGGTGGCAAATATATATTTATATGAAGCAATCACTTTTATATGTGGGTGTGGTTTTCCTGGGGGCCGATCGCAGCCCCAAGGGAAACCACATACGCGTTGACAAAAGTAATCGCTCTATATATATATATATATATATATATTTATTATATATATAAATATATATATACAAAGATATATCTATAGACATATCTATATATAAATATATACATTGATCTATATATTTCTTTTAACAGCTATATGGTTTCCTTATTGCTCCCACGGGGGGTCTCCCTGCTCACGCACAACCCCCTGTCAATTTTTTTTACACCCCTGGGGGTTGTGATCGGGCGCCCGTCAGGGATAAACATGCTTTTCCAAGAAGGCCGACCCCCCCCAAGTGAAATCCCTGGTGTCTAGTGGGGGTTTCCTGCGATGGAGGGCCAGGAAACCCATTCAGGAAGGCCTTGTTGAAAGGAGAGAATCTCCCCTTTCAAACGAGGCCTTCCCGTACGTCAGGAAGGCCTGTTTGGGCTGGTGGGGAAAACAAAAAGTGATGTCAGCGTGTGGGAGGGTTTTGGGAGACACAGAAGATCTTCTGTGTCTACCGGGTTTTTTTAAATAAAAAAACAATCCTCCGGTGCAACGCATCAGAGGAGTTTTTAACCCCCTCCCTGGTGTCAACCACTGGTCATGACCTGCACCACGGAGGTAGTGCAGGCATCGGTCAGTGGCTGATTCCCACACTGAAGAGGTTAAGTAGCATGACAAACTGTAGATGAATGTTTAACAAGCAGATTTGAAACAATAGGACTTCTTTAATATAATGATGCATGACAATTTCACTAATCTTGTACAGCTCCCATGCCATACCTGCCAACTTACAAAATATTTTCAACTAGAAACAAGAGCTGACTAAGAGCCAGTCTGCCCCTCACCAAGCACCCACCCCCTCCTAAAAAAAAAAGAGAAAAACAAAGGGTCACAAGTTCTATGGACATCAGATGCTTACAGGCACCAAAAATGAGCTCGGAACTCACTGCTTACATATGAGCCAAAATCATGTGACACTCTGTATCAACGTGTGAGTTGGCAGGTCTGCCATACAGTGTTGACAAGACAATCTATCACCCATATGGAATTGCATAGTAAACATGCATGACAGAATACTACAATTGCATGACTCTTCATAAACTGCATAACACTTTACAAGTTTAAACATAATGTTAAACCTGATGTACTAAAACCCATTAACAAACAGGTGTGTAGTGTGCAAATTAATTAGTTTGTGAATGAGTATGTGGCTCACACAGCAGATTGTGTGTATGTTCACAGAGTCACAAAATGGCCCACTTAATGGATAATATGTAGACGAGTCACAATATGTTAATCCCTGCAAAAGGTTGAAATGTGTTCATGGCCTGAAAGGGACAGCAGTTCCGCCTTCTGTGCATTTGCTGTCCTAAACTCTAAGGGGCATAATTATATTCCGTTTGCGCCGAATTTGTGTCGTTTTTTTCGACGCAAAACTAACTCCATATTGATACTTTGGCGTTAGACGCGTCTAGCGCCAAAGTTCATGGAGTCAGCGTCATTTTTTGGCGTGAACACCTTCCTTGCGTTAATGAGATGCAAGGTAGGCGTTCCCGTCTTAAAAAATTACTCCCAGGCATGTGCGTGGTATTTATACTCCCGGGCAAAAATGACGCCCGGGAGTGGGCGGGGCAAAAAACCCCGCATTTGCGCCTCTTTTTAACGCCTGGGTCAGGGCAGGCGTTAAGGGACCTGTGGGCTCAGAATGAGCCCAGAGGTGCCCTCCCCTGCCCCCAGGGACACCCCCTGCCACCCTTGCCCACCCCAGGAGGACACCCAAGGATGGAGGGACCCATCCCAGGGAAGAAAAGGTAAGTTGTGGTAAGTATTTTTTTTTAACAAAATTGTGGCATAGGGGGGCCTGATTTGTGCCCCCCTACATGCCACTATGCCCAATGACCATGCCCAGGGGACAGAAGTCACCTGGGCATGGCCATTGGGCAAGGGGGCATGACTCCTGTCTTTGCTAAGACAGGAGTCATGTTAATGGCGTCTGGGCGCCCCAAAAAAATGGCGCAAATCGGGTTAAGACGATTTTTTTGCCTCAGCCTGACTTGCCCCATTTTGGGACGCCCAAACGCCATTTTCCCCTACGCCGGCGCTGCCTGGTGAATGTCGTTTTTTTTCACGCACACCTGGCAGCGCCGGTCGCTAATTAGCGTTAGCGCAGTTTTGCGTCAAAAAGTATAAATATGGCCCTAAACATTTATTGTTAAAATCAGCCTTTATTATTTAAATTGACAGATGTTGCTTTAAATTTTTTTTTATCATTTCTGAACACATCAGGGGCAACCTGCACTGAGAACCTGAAATGACACATACCATTGTGAATCACAATGTCTAATTATGAGTGAGAATGATTCATAAATCTCCTTTTTTGAGGTAGAAAGGCTTTTCCATCTCACAAAGCGGATTTAGTGCATGGGCCCGTGCAATTTTGCTATTACCATCTCCATGATTTTGTGAATTACAGGTTTTGCGAGTGTAAAATGGTTTAGTACTTTCAGCCCCTAGTTTTATTGTGACACACTCTACAAATTTCAATATCAGAATATGGAATATTAGAAACATGAATTGAGGGAGTAGAATTCGTTTTATCAGGATAATATTTTCAATGAAACTGGAGTTTACATAATTCCATATTTCTAAGTCAATTATTACCTATGAATTTTTATTTGTTTATTTTTTTCTGTAAAACGATGCAACATTTTTCTACTTTGCAGAAACTTTATTTTTTCAGTTCCATTGTAGGTGTACCTTATTGTTAATATTCAGACTGCTTCAGTTCATTAATGCCTTGTTGGTCAAAGAAGTTTAATGTACGGACCCACTCAAAATGTCATTAAAATAATCTGGTTGGGATATTAAATCAGCTGCACAAACGGAGGGCCCAAATTCACAAAAATGTTTTTTTATATTACATAAAGCAGTACTGAAGTTGTACTACAAATTAAAATGCACAAACATGTGGGTGGAAATGTCCTCCTGCATTGGTCATATCTTTGCTAAGGGGAGATCTCTAGATATGGAAGTTTACTACTTAGTAATAAATGTCCGGAGAAGGAGGGGTGGCTGGTTATTGGTGAATGCTTACTAAAACATTGGAGGGATTTAGAAAAGTGGTGTTTAGGGATGGAAATACTAATACAAACATCCACCTTCAAAAGAATATGGCCATAGCTGTACCATAGGGTCCACCCATTTAGTCCAGTAGGATTTTTCACTAATCACTAGGCAGTTTTGAACCTTGACTGTGGGTGAGTCTGACTACCTCAGTTTCAGTCATGGTAAATTCAAAATATATGGACTGAGCATATTTACAGACAGTGTCTGCTATTAAGATAAGGCCTCTCTAGTGCAGCTAGAGCACATGTATGTACATTGGTGTGCAGATGGTTGGGGCTGCACATCTGAGACTATCAACGTGCATAGCCTAGTAAGTGTGCATAAATAGCCTGACGCAGAAGGCCCACTGTAATATGCCAGAATACTGTCCAGGAGAGTTGGGACAGAGGTGAAGGGATTACTTACCATCCCCACTTAAAAATCCCTGCACACGGTGGAATGATTCCCAGCTTGATAAAGGGACCAACTGATGCATATATGTGCAATTTAATGCACTGTATTTAGCAGTGTGTGTAATACATTTTATAAAAGCTCAGGCTGGACAATAATGAGTGCTTTTTGCATGCCAGCAAATTGGGAGTTAATACACTTCACCTTCCCTGAGCAGACCTTTGACTGCTCTGCTTCGCTACCATGTGAAAGTCAAGTGCTATAATGAGGTACTTGGTTACCAGTAAAAAGACAATTTGAACATAGTACCTGCAAGAGACCGATATCCTTCGCAACTAATAACCCATTTTCTTATTATTGCTACTCAAAAACTATACTTCTAAAGTTACTAGACCCAAAAAGGCAACAAAGCAGTTGCCAGTTTAGCATTTCCGTAACTCTAGAAAATAACATAACTAACATAACATGCAATAGCATAGGATTTGCACAGAGCCATGTACACTGAGCTAAATAGGTCAAAGCCTTTTGCCAATTTTACAGTAAAGGCTTCAAGCATAGGATCAGAACAGTGCAGGCATTCTGATCTAGAAAGGGTCAAAGCCTTTTGCCATTTTTACAGTAAAGCCTTTAAGCATAAGACTAGCACAGTTCCAGGCACGCTCAGCTGAAAAATGGCAAAAGTCTTTTAACACTCCAGACACATTATTACAGCTATGGATTGGTAAAATACCTTCCACGGCAACTTGGAATAAAAGCAACCATTGACACATGTTTGGCTCTTGCTAGAGCTCATCAGAGGGGTACAGCTTTGTCCAGACACAATGGAGCAATCACTGTGAGTAAACACAATACCCTTTCATGCTTAGAATGCTGAATAAGTTATGCAAAACAGGAAGCAAGGAACTCTGGATAATTCAGAAGATTAGACTGAGATCATGGAGCACCCTACAACACCATAGGCAGATCTTTTTAGTTTGCTCATAACTTTGGCATGGTATAACAAATCTGCACAAAGCATGACAAAAATAGTTAATCCACTGTGGTGCCTTCATGGAAAGTTTTTTGCTGATGTACCATGCGTGGCCAAGAAAAAGGTGGCAATTACCATATTAATTCCGATAGGATACTTCACTCTCAAATACAGAAATAAATGGCAAAATGTAATCTCAATGAACGGGGCAAATAGGTACTTTACACAGAAAGTATACTTTTTATGTTTTGATGTATATCCATTTAGCCATTTCAACCAATTACTTTTAAAGAGGGTCTTGGGTTGTTTATGAAGGGATTTAAAAGTTAGTTACATTTGGATCGATGGTGTCCAGATATTCTGAGATGTGGCAGTTTAAAATTGACTAGTGAACCCAGAATGGTTGGCCACAACATGAACAATATGTTGTGGCAGCCATTACATGGCTCTAAGCCATGATAACTGCATCCTGAAAAGGCCAAAGGGGTAAGGTGTGTGCACCCTATGCCCAGGGTGTTGTAGGTCAGGGATCACTTTGATTGGCTAGACACAACTTGGACAGCATGTTGTGGCAGATAATAGAGGACTTGGGAACTTGGCCCTCATTAAAATACATTGTACTGAATGCTTGGTTTTGATGGTCTCTTTATGGAGCACCTACAAAGGGTGATAACAAACTCTAGTGACAGTATAAATCAGTTGTTAGTGGTCTAATATTCAATATAGGAATCCTTGTGAGTTTTCAGACCAGAATTGCCGATCCTCTGCTGGAATTTGATGAACTAGTTTTATCTCATGATTTTCTCAAAGAAGTCATGGAAGATGATCCAGAAGTTAAAATGAAATCATTGTGTTTTAATAAATATGGAGATCTGGACATCATCTTCTAAGATCTACTAAGATCTTGTTATTTAATATAAGCAAAAAACGAGGCATTAATAAGCACTAATGGAGCTAACAGTGTTATTTCAGTAGTGGAATAACTACTATTTCTTTCCAAAAATTGACGCTACGCTACAAGGACAAGGAAGAATTCCACAAGGGATAGACGTTGAGGAGGTATAAGATCAGATGCATGATGGAGTACCCATGGGAGCAGAGATCATTACTGGAATTAATCTTAACAGTGCTGAATTGTAGAAGATTGGATTGAGCACTAAAAGGAGTGACCATTGTCTTCATGACACAGCTGAGGGGAGTTTCACTTTTACTAAAAGAAGTTATATAGATTTAACATTTTCCTAAAAGAACAATAAATAGCCTTACATAATTCCTTAACCCATTCGCTGCCAGGCCTTTTCCCCCTCCTGTGTCAGGCCTTTTTTTGGTTATTTGGGGCAGTTCGCGCTTAGGCCATCATAACTTTTTGTCCACATAAGCTAGCCAAGCCAAATTTGCGTCCTTTTTTCCCCAACATTTTAGGGATTCTAGAGGTACCCAGACTTTGTGGGTTCCCCTAAAGTAGGCCAAGAAATTAGCCAAAATACAGTGAACATTTCGTTTTTTTCCAAAAATGTGAAAAAGTGGCTGCAGAAGAAGGCTTGTGGTTTTTTTCCTTGAAAATGGCATCAACAAAGGGTTTGCGGTGCGAAAATCACCAACTTCCCAGCTTTCAGGAACAGGCAGACTTGAATCAGAAAACCCAATTTTGCACCACAAAATTGGCATTTTACTGGGACATGCCCCATTTTTATGATTTTTTTGTGCTTTCAGCCTCCTTCCAGTCAGTGACAGAAATGGGCGTGAAAATAATGCTGGATCCCAGACACCTAAACATTTCTGAAAAGTAGACAAAATTCTGAATTCAGCAAGGGGTAATTTGTGTAGATCATACAAGGGTTTCCTACAGAAAATAACAACTGAAAAAGAAAAATATTGAAATTGAGGTGAAAAAAACAGCAATTTTTCTCTGCGTTTTACTCTGTAACTTTTTCCTGCAATGTCAGATTTTTGAAAGCAATATACCGTTACGTCTGCTGGACTTCTCTGGATGCAGGGATATATAGGGCTTGTAGGTTCATCAAGAACCCTAGGTACACAGAGCCAATAAATGAGCTGCACCCTGCAGTGCGATTTCATTCTATCCCGGGTATACAGCAATTCATTTGCTGAAATATAAAGAGTGAAAAATAGCTATCAAGAAAACCTTTGTATTTCCAAAATGGGCACAAGATAAGGTGTTGAGGAGCAGTGGTTACTTGCACATCTCTGAATTCCGGGGTGACCATACAAGCATGTGAATCACAGGGAATTTCTCAAATAGACGTCTTTTTTACACACTCTCTTATATTTGAAGGAAAAAATGTAGAGAAAGACAAGGGGCAATAACACTTATTTTGCTATCCTATGTTCCCCCAAGTCTCCCGATAAAAATTATACCTCACTTTTGTGGGTAGGCCAAGCGCCCGTGACAGGAAATGCCCCAAAACACAACGTGGACACATCACATTTTTTGAAAGAAAACAGAGGTGTTTTTTGCAAAGTGCCTACCTGTAGATTTTGGCCTTTAGCTCAGCCGGCACATAGGCAAACCTACCAAACCTGTGCATTTTTGAAAACTGGAGACCTAGGGGAATCCAAGATGGGGTGACTTGTGGGGCTCTGACCAGGTTCTGTTACCCAGAATCCTTTGCAAACCTCAAAATTTGGCTAAAAAAACACGTTTTCCTCACATTTTGGTGACAGAAAGTTCTGGAATCTGAGAGGAGCCACATATTTCCTTCCACCCAGTGTTCCCCCAAGTCTCCCGATAAAAATGATACTCACTTGTGTGGGTAGGCCTAGCGCCCGTGACAGGAAATGCCCCAAAACACAACGTGGACACATCAAATTTTTTGACAGAAAACAGAGGTGTTTTTTGCAAAGTGCCTACCTGTAGATTTTCGCCTCTAGCTCAGCCGGCACCTAGAGAAACCTACCAAACCTGTGTATTTGTTAAAACTAGAGACCTAGGGGAATCCAAGATAGGGTGATTTGTGGGGCTCTGACCAGGTTCTGTTACCCAGAATCCTTTGCAAACCTCAAACTTTGGCCAAAAAACACTTTTTCCTCCCATTTCGGTGACAGAAAGTTCTGGAATCTGAGAGGAGCCACAAATTTCCTTCCACACAGCATTCCCCCAAGTCTCCCGATACAAATGGTACCTCACTTGTGTGGGTAGGCCTAGTGCCCGCGACAGGAAATGCCCCAAAACACAACGTGGACACACCACATTTTTTGACAGAAAACAGAGGTGTTTTTTGCAAAGTGCCTACCTGTGGATTTTGGCCTCTAGCACAGCCGACCCCAGGGGGGGCAGAAATGGCCTAAAATAAATTTGCCCCACCCCTGCCTGGGAGCGACCCTTGCCTACGGGGTCACTCCCCCTGCGTGACTTTGCCGCAAAAATAAAAAATCCCCGGTGCCTAGTGGTTTCTGTCCCCTTGGGGGCAGATTGACCTAAAATCCGCCGATCTGCCCTCAAGGTGGGCAGAAATGGTCTAAATACAATTTGTCCCCCAGGAGAGCGACCCTTGCCTAATGGGTCGCTCCCCATCTCTAAAAAAACAAACAAACAGACAAAAAAACACACACAAAAAATTTGCCCTGATGCCTAGAGGTTTCTGCCTCCCCTGGGGGCAGATCGGCCTAATAACACTAGGCCGATCTGCCCCCGGGGGGGCAGAAATAACCTAAAATAAATTTGCCCTCCCACCCCACCAACCCCCCCCCCCGGGAGCAACCCTTGCCTTCGGGGACGGTCCCCCTGCGTGATGTTGGCTCAAAAAAAAAATCCCCTTGGGGGCAGATTGGCATAGCAAAAATAGGCTGATCTGCCCCCGGGGGGGGGGGGAGTCAGGAAAGGCCTTCCAAAAAAATGACCCCCTGGGAGCGACCCTTGCCCAAGGGGTTGCTCCCTCATGCCAGTTTAAAAAAATAAAGAAAATCTGGATTTTGAAACACTCAGAGAGACTTCAAAGGGAAGGAAATTCCTTTCCTTCCCTTTGAAGCCTCTCTGGGCCTCCTCCACGTGATCGAAAGAGAAATGCAAGCTTCCAGCGCGATGGGAGGAGGCCCTCTGTGATTGTCAGCGCGCGATGCACGCTGACGTCACAGGGGGGTTAGGGGGGCAGGGGTGGAAGGGGAAGGGCTTCCCCTTGCATCCCTGCCTTGGGGGGGGTGGGGAGCACATGGAGGGAGCGCTAGCGCTCCTCCCAGTTCCCTGGTGCAGGACGAGGTGATCTGGTCCAAGGCACCCGGAAACCAGTGCCTTGGACCAGATCACCTCGTCCAAGGCACCCTAGGGGTTAAAGAGTGAAATAGAGGAAGCAGATGAGCAAAGGCAAAACAGACTTTTCACAGTTTTGAAGCTTTAGCTATAACCCTGCTATTACCCCACTACCACCACCAACCTTGAAGAGGGAGTGAAAAACGTAAAAATCTGGGTCACCAATTTAATAGACAGCATTGTCCCCATCAACAGCAATATCCAGAGAAACTCATCCAAAAAGGCCAACTGGTACACCCAATAACTCAGCAAACTAAGACCCAAACAGCTGGAGACAATATGGTGTGCCAGCAAGGACACCTCTGACAGAGCAGCCTTCAAGACCTCCCTCAAACTCCACCACTACCTCCTGAGGGCAACAAAGAAGACAGCCTTTGCTGCATGTATTGAAACCAGCATCAAAAACACCAAGGATCTTTTCAACATTGCTAACGAATTCCTCAACCCAGCTACCAGTAAAATACATCATACCTTCACAGGACCTGGGTGACAAGCTTGCCCGCTTCTTCCATGACAAGATTGCAACTATATAAAGAAACTTCGATCCCCAACCTACACCTACTGACTTCCTTGACAGATATGCCAGCACCATAACCGACACAAATCACACAGTGACTACCTGGAGCATTCTCTCCACCACTCGGGAGCTCCCACAGACCCATGCCCACACCAAATCTTGAGCCTTGGAAACCAAAGGTCCGGCAAGGAAATCACCACCATGCTCAGCACTTCTATCCACCCTGCAACATTTCACAATGCCTGGTAACAGGCCAAAGTCAGAATACTACTCAAAAAACTGTTTTCTGACCCAAGCGAATACAAAAACTACCAGCCAATATTCCTGCTCCCATTTCTAGTGAAGGTACTGGAAAAGATCATCAACAAGCCACTCATAACATACCTGGAGCAGAACCAGCTACTCAATGTCTCCCAATCCTGCTTCTGAGGCAATCACAGCATTGAAACTGCTCTGATTGTAGCGATTGATGACATCCAAATCCAAAAGAAACAACAGCAACACATGGAACAACTCCTGGGGGCCATCAGACCTAGGAACCACACCCACTCCCTCCGACCAGGCTTAAAACCTCAGAATCATCATTGACAACAAGCTCACCATGAAATCACAGATCGATGCCGTCTCCTTCACCTACTTCATCACTTTGTGCATGCTACATAAGATCTTCAAGTGGCTATCCCTACACATGAGATGCACTGTGACACAGTGACATGGGCCCTCATCACCAGCTGAGTGGACTACAGCAACATCCTCTACATAGGAATCACTGCACACCCCATAATGAGACATCAGACCTTACAGAACACCACAGTCAGACTCATCCAGCGTCTTCCCCGATGAACACACATCACACTCCACCTCAGGCAACTCCACTGGCTCCCCATACAGGAGATGCCAATGTGAGCTGCTGACCCACACACACAAGGTTCTACACAACCAAGAGCCCATGTACCTTAACTACAACCTGAACTTCCACAAACCATTACGCTCTGCCTCCATTTCAGTTGCCCATACTCCCTGCTTCTACCAAAGCAGAAGCAGAGAATACTTCTTCTCTGTCATCACAGCAAAAACCACGAATAGGCTCCCCATGCACCTTCCGACCATCACTTCACTTCTGGAATTCCGGTTGGCCCTCAAAACCTGACTGTTCGAATAAGTCTTCATGACCTGCAAGAGCCTGGATACCCTATTGAGTGATTCGCTGCATTTCATATGCCCTGAATGATTGATTGATTAATGACAATTGTCTGCACTGAAATTGCAGTTACATATTAAACAACTTGCACATTTCTGAATAATTTTGATTATTCTAAGCTTCTTCATATGGGTTTGTTTATGCAAAGGATTGTAATTCCCCAGCACCTTCCCTTGCCTTTGAAACATTGTTAATCCCCTTTTAATTCTTCAGTATACCAAGGTGCTCTTGGAGTCTTTTTATCAAGATCGCTTGTTTTAAATGGGTAATGTTTTCAAGCGAGGAATGGACCTGGTTGTTAAATCATTTTATTCTGAGACACAGAATTGATAGGTGAGAAGAGAATGTGTAATTCTGTGAGTCTACCCTGCCAAGCCCTGTCTCATATTACTGTGTGAGAGCAGACAGCACCTCCAGGTGAGAAGTGGGCTTACCAGTGCAAGTCTTGGGGTCCTCTCCTGTCAAAGCAGGTATCCCCTGCCCATCTGATCTCCCCACTGGCATCGGGATCCACCTCTTACCCTTTACTATGCTTACGACAGCACCATCAGAAATCTGTACTTTTGGGGCACCATAGGCATCCATGCCTGCCAGCTGATTTCTCACCTGTGGGAGCACACTACCAATGCTGCAGTCTATGGGCAAATAAGAACTTACATATTACTGCACAATCCTTTCCCTCAATTCTAAAACATTTTATGTGGGGGGAGAAGGTGCTTCAGGCAGCACAGAGCCTGTTCTCTTTGACTCATTCATTGCTGGGCATGTGGCCATTTTTTGTAGCCAATGTGTGGGTCTGTGCATATTTGTTCAGTGACCATTTTGTCTTTGCTCTCAATGCCTCATTCCTTGGTAGCCAATCAGTAATCACCATTTTGTGAAGTCAGTGAGTGTATTTATGTGTGTGTGTGTGTGTGTGTGAGATGGCCATTTTGTCTTTGTTTTCCTGGCCTTCTTCTTCATTTGCTATGTTGGGGTGAGCTATCCCACTTTAAAAACTATTTTCTTGGCACAGTGGTAGAGGAGACTCATGACATGTTTTTTTTTTTCATTTTTCCTGATATGTTTATAATGCTTGTGACTGATCCTTGTAAAGCATTACTGTTTTCCATTCATTTGATATGTTTTTGCCTGCCTCCCATAGGATCCCTCTGAACCAGCAATAACTGTATTTATTTATTGCAATTTTGCCTGCCCCCAGCCCTCACTGTCTCCCAAAGGATCCCTGTGGACTCTAGAGGGGCACCAGCAAAAATTGCATTCACTTATTTGATTCTTGTCTAATCCCCAAACTTCCATATGGTTCTCATGGGTACTGGAGGGACACCAACAAAAACATTATTCTTTTAGTTGATTTTTCGCTGCCTCCCATACCATTCCTATAGGTTCTGGAGGGCCACGGCAACATTTGTATTCATTTATTTGATGATTTTCTGCCCCCTCTCTCCCATAGGGTGCAAATGGACACTGGAGGACCACCGAAAATAATGTGATGTATTTATTTCATTTTTTTCTGGCCTCAACACCTTCCAAAGCATCCCCATGTGCCATAGAGTGCCGGTAGCAAACATTGCATTAATTGAATTGAATTTTGCCTGCACACTAAGGTGGTCATTACAACCCTGGTGGTCAGTGTTAAATCGGCGGTAATACCGCCAACAGGCCGGCGGTAAAAAATTTGCAATTACGACCGTGGCGGAAATCGCCAACAAAGACAGCCACTTTAACACTCCGACCGCCACGGTGGTACAAACAAACAGCGTGGCGGTCACCGCCAACAGACAGGGGGGAGACAATGTTCCGCCCACACTATTATAACAGCCCAATCCGCCACCTTTTCCGGGGCGGATTCACCCCGGATGGAAACATGGCGGAAACAGGAATCCCGAAGGGAAAACGCTCACCTCTACACACCCCACGAGGAACGAGGACGCCATGGACCCGGAACTCCAAATTCTCCCTGCAATAGTCTTCCTGCTCCTCTACCAGGAGCACGAACGCCGGCGGCGAAGACCATGGTGAGTACATGACACAGAGGAGGGGGGAGGCAAAAAACAGGGACACACACACGCAATACCCCCACCCACTAGAACACACACACTAATGCATATCAATACATCACAGTTACACCCCCAAACCCCCCGGAAGAATGCAAAGACAATAGAAAATGAGTGTAACCATTGTAATATATTAAAAGCAAGTAGGCAGAAATATATATATACACCATGTACAAAAGATATACCAAGCATAGTAGTCCAGGTAGTGCTCTAAGAAAGTCTGTGGAACACTGGGACCACACGGTATGGGCGAGGCCCACACAAGATCCCCGACCATGACAGAGAGAACACTGCAGGGGCATCAGAGAGCAACTGAACAGGCACATCAGGGGGAGGGAAAGGGGGGACACCTCAGTCGCTTAAGTGCACAACGCCAAATCCACAAGGGGGCCACATGCCCACTGTTCAATCCTGGGGAGTGCAAAGCCACAGTCTCACAAGTCTCTACAGTGGGTGGGTTGCCCACTGTTCAATCCTGGGGAGTGCAAAGCCACAGTCTCACAAGTCTCTACAGTGGGTGGGTTGCCCACTGTCCAATCTTGGGGAGTGCAAAGCCACAGTCTCTCAAGTCTCTACAGTGGGTGGGTTGCCCACTGTTCAATTCTAGGGAGTGCAAAGCCACAGTCTCTCAAGTCTCTACAGTGGGTGGGTTGCCCACTGTTCAATCCTGGGGAGTGCAAAGCCACAGTCTCACAAGTCTCTACAGTGAGTGGGTTGCCCTCTGTTCAATCCTGGGGAGTGCAAAGCCACAGTCTCACAAGTCTGCAAAGCCACAATCTCACAAGTCTCTACAGTGGGTGGGTTGCCCACTGTCCAATCCTGGGGAGTGGAAAGCCACAGTCTCACAAGTCTCTACAGTGGGTGGGTTGCCCACTGTTCAATCCTGGGGATTGCAAAGCCACAGTCTCAACGGTCTCTACAGTGGGTGGGTTGCCCACTGTCCAATCCTGGGGAGTGCAAAGCCACAGTCTCTCAAGTCTCTACAGTGGGTGGGTTGCCCACTGTTCAATCCTGTGGAGTGCAAAGCCACAGTCTCACAAGTCTCTACAGTGGGTGGGTTGCCCACTGTTCAATCCTGGGGAGTGAAAAGCCACAGTCTCACAAGTCTCTACAGTGGGTGGGTTGCCCACTGTCCAATCCTGGGGAGTGCAAAGCCACAGTCTCTCAAGTCTCTACAGTGGGTGGGTTGCCCACTGTTCAATTCTGGGGAGTGCAAAGACACAGTCTCTCAAGTCTCTACAGTGGGTGGGTTGCCCACTGTTCAATCCTGGGGAGTGCAAAGCCACAGTCTCACAAGTCTCTACAGTGAGTGGGTTGCCCTCTGTTCAATCCTGGGGAGTGTAAAGCCACAGTCTCACAAGTCTGCAAAGCCACAATCTCACAAGTCTCTACAGTGGGTGGGTTGCCCACTGTCCAATCCTGGGGAGTGGAAAGCCACAGTCTCACAAGTCTCTACAGTGGGTGGGTTGCCCACTGTTCAATCCTGGGGAGTGCAAAGCCACAGTCTCAACGGTCTCTACAGTGGGTGGGTTGCCCACTGTCCAATCCTGGGGAGTGCAAAGCCACAGTCTCTCAAGTCTCTACAGTGGGTGGGTTGCCCACTGTCCAATCCTGGGGAGTGCAAAGCCACAGTCTCACAAGTCTCTACAGTGGGTGGGTTGCCCACTGTTCAATCCTGGGGAGTGCAAAGCCACAGTCTCACAAGTGGATGACAGTCTCCACTGGTTCTGGAGGGGGCATGGTGTCCAGAGTGCTTCATCCTGCTAAGGACAGAGGAAGTGGATGGATCTCTCCACTAGTTCTGATGGGGGCATGGTGCCCAGAGTGCTTCATCCTGCTAAGGACAGAGGTAGTGGATGACAGTCTCCATTGGTTCTGGAGGGGGCATGGTGCCCAGAGTGCATCATTCACCCCGTGATGGACTCAGTTGCATCAGTGCCCCTGCCGCTCATGGGCTAGCGGTGCTTGAGATGGTGGTGCCCTGCTCCTCAGCGGTGCTTGAGACGGCGGTGCCCTGTTCAGCGGTGCTTGAGATGGCGGTGCCCTGTTCATCGGTGCTTGAGACGGCGATGCCCTGTTCAGCGGTGCTTGAGATGGCGGTGCCCTGTTCAGCGGTGCTTGAGGTAGCGCTGCCCTGTTCAGCAGTGCTTGAGATGGCGGTCTCCATTGCAGGGTCTCAGCTGCTGGTGGTCCTTCATGGCCCAGCGGGGCTGGTTCTGGCGGTGGCCTCTTGGCCAGGTGGGCTGGTGCTGGCAGTGGCCTCCTGGGCAGCTCGGCTGGTGCTGGCGGTGGCTTCCTGGGCAGCTGGGCTGGTGCTGGCGGTGGCCTCCTGGGCAGCTGGGCTGATGCTGGCAGTGGCCTCCTGGGCAGCTGGGCTGATGCTGGTGGTGGCCTCCTGGGCAGGTGGGCTGGGGCTGGTGCTGGCGGTGGCCTCCTGGGCATGGGGGATGATGGCGGTCTTCTCTGCCGTGCTGCTATTCCCAGACTTGCAGGGTTTCTTGTGGCCCTTCCCCACCTTGGAAGGTGTCACAGCTGACTCCACACTCCCACCGGGACCCCTGGGAGCAGCTTTGGTGGCTGGAGTCTTCCCCCTCTCCCGCCGGGCACTGGCCAACTTCTGATGCTTCACAGGTGGGGGACTGTCTGTGCTGTGGCTCTGTGCCACACTGGCTGCCCTGGTGGACGATGCACCCCAGATTCCGGTGACTACAGGCACCACTGCTCCCAGAGATGTTGTGGCTGAGGTGCTAGTTCGGCACCTATGAGACGGACGGGGTGATGGAGATGTGGGAAAGAGGTCAAGGTTGGACAGGAAAAGTTTTTTGGACACACTGGGACGGGTAGCTGGAGGGGGTTCGGGAGTGGAGGAAGAGGTGGTGGTTGTAGGAGGTGTACGTTTAGTGACTTTGGGTGAAGGTGCATGCGCTGGAGGCTGTTGTGAGGTGGATGACTGTTGGGTGGGTGTGTGCCTGCGTTTGTGTATCTTGGGAGAGGGCGTCATAGACACACTGGGTGAGGACACAGGGGGCGTGTGAATGGTAGTGGGGGTGGTGACTGCACGTGAGCGGGGTGTGGTGGTGGGTGTGCTGGAGAGGGACGTAGTGGCTGTAGAGGTAGTGCATGCAGGTGTGAGTGTAGATGAGACTGGGAGGGAGGAGGGAGACGAGGAGGAGGGGGACACAGTGGAGACAGTGGATGTTGGTGTGTCTGGGTCGGGGTGGAGGAAGTTGGAGGGGGGAGGCTAGAGACGGGGACAATGGCTGCCATCAGTGCTGAGGCCTGAGTCTGAAAAGCTCGCTGAAGGGCCACCTGACCAGAATGAATGCCCTCGAGGAATGCATTGGTTTGTTGCAACTGCCTCTCTGCACCCTGGATGGCATTCAAAATGGTATACTGCCCAACAGTGAGGGACCTGAGGAGGTCAATGGCCTCCTCACTGAGGGCAGCAGGGGTGACTGGGGCAGGGCCTGAGGTGCCTGGGGCGAAGGTGATGCCCACCCTCCTGGGTGAGCAGGAACAGGGCAAAGGCTGATGGGCTGCTGGGAGGGCGGTGCTGGTAGGGGGGGAGGCGGCTGTACCTGTAGATGCGGGGGCACAGATGTTGCCGCCACCACAAGGGAGCTCCCATCAGAGGACGAGTCCGTGTCACTGGTGTCAGCTCCTGTCCCCGCCGTGGAGCTCCCCTCGCACTCCATCCCACTGGTGAATTCAGACTCTGTAGTGTCGCCCTCCAGGGCCATGTGGGATGCAGCTCCCTCATGCTCCGGTGCCACTGCTCCTCTGTCTGATGATGCTAATGCACACAAGAACAGGGAGACCACAAAAAGGGGGGGAAGACAGAAGAAAGACATGTTGAGTGCATGCATTACCGTTACCGTTGGTGGACACGATAGACACAGAAGCCCCCTGCACTACGCCGCGCTCTTGGGCTCCACTGTTCAATTCCTGGGAAATGGCCTACAAGGCTATGGACGACATCTGCACACATAGATGACACTGGGGCATGACTAGGTGTACTTGGCACTCTACAGAGGTGGGCTGGTGTGCCACATGGCCTGCCTTACGGAGGGGCCTTGCCTACGGAACTCGCCCTGGCCTAGGGAAACCCACAGCCCACCTCCCCCACCCAGACCCCTCCACTGCGCGCAAAGTCAGCAGAATGAGAGTGTACTCACCCCCTTGTGGCTGCTGTGATGCCCTCAAACGCCCATCCAACTCCGGGTAGGCCACCGCCAGGATCCTGAACATCAGGGGGGTCATGGTGTGACGGGCACCCCTCCCACGTTGGGAGGCCATCGTCAGCTGCACCTCCGCAGTTTTCTTGCTCCAGCGGCAAATGTCCTCCCATCTTTTCCAGCAGTGGGTGCTCCGTCTGTGGTAGACCCCCAGGGCCCTGACGTCCTTGGCGATCGCACACCAAATATATTTTTTCTGGTCAGCACTGACCTACATGAAATGTACAGGGGAAAAAAAGAAGTTATTACCAACGCACCGTCAAAGTGATTGGCCCCCATCCCTACCCTTGCCATGTGTCACATGCATTCACCGTCTTTCATGCATGCCCCACTTTTCCCCCCTTCCTTCTTACATCCAGCACTCTCCACACAGGCATAGCCCATACAACAGCTCCCTGTGTACTTACCTGTTTGTCTGGAGGACCGTAGAGTAGCGTCCAACTCCTCCGAAGTGAAGGCAGGGGCCCTTTCCCCAGACACTCGAGCCATTGTCTCTTCCAGACCGAGGTCACAGCAGCACTTGCAGTGTAGGTCCTCTCCTGTCGAAGATCAGGTATCGAGTGGTTGAACAGATACAAAATGGCAGTCACGTCCGCGGCGGTGCGTACCGTCACCGCCTGCGTACATCGTCATTGGCTCCTGGGACCCATAGGGTCCAATGTTAACCGATGCAGCATTGCACCGCGGTCTTCGACTGCCTACCGCGACGGTGTTCAACGCCAGCGCAATTACCTCTCATCCCATTGTCCCACATTAGAGGTCAGGCAGCCGCCATTTCAGGGCCCCACATGGCTTCATTTCCAACTGCGTCACACATATCTAGGCCTAGACTCAACACACATACAGGCCACCTTTTTTGTATGGTTGGTGTTCTGGGTAAACTGTGGGTACGTACCTCTGAGTTGTTTGACTCTGTGCTCGCTGTTGTCCTTCATAGGCACCGTCCGTTGGGACATGTGAGGAGATGGCGGCATCCTCCGGTGTACCGACCGTTGGTGGACCTGTCGATAATGGAGGAGCGACATTTGATTATCACATACAGGCTTGACCGTGCCACAATCCAGGAACTGTGTACCCAGTTGGAGCCAGTCCTGATGTCAGCTATCCGCCATCCCACAGGAATCCCCCCTCAAGTGTCAGTGCTCCATTTCCTTGCAAGTGGGTCTGTTCAAACAACAGTGGCCATAGCATCAGGGATGTCTCAGCCTATGTTTTCCAACGTATTGTCCAGAGTGTTGTCTGCCCTTCTGAAACACATGCGGAGCTACATCGTTTTCCCTCAGGTGGAGGATTTGCCTACAGTGAAAGGGGATTTATATGCCCTGGGACACATCCCCAACATCATAGGTGCCATTGATGGGACCTATGTGGCTTTAGTCCCCCCCCACAGGAGTAAACTTGTGTACAGAAACCGGAATAGTTATCATTCTATGAATGTACAGATGGTATGTTTGGCAGACCAGTACATCTCCCATGTGAATGCCAAGTTCCCTGGCTCAGTGCATGACGCCTACATCCTGTGGAATAGCAGCATATCTTATGTGATGGGTCAACTCCAGAGGCACCGTGTGTGGCTATTAGGTGAGCACCTGGAGGCAAGTCAGTGGGAATGGTTGTCTGGGTCTGGGGATATCCCTCCAGGTTAGTGCGTGTCTAACAGTTGTCCCTCACCATTTGCAGGTGACTCTGGTTACCCCAACCTGTCATGGCTACTGACCCCAGTGAGGAATCCCAGGACCAGGGCAGAGGAACGCTACAATGAGGCCCATGGGAGAACTAGGAGGGTGATCGAGCGGACCTTCAGCCTCCTGAATGCCAGGTTTAGGTGCCTCCATATGACAGGTGGATCCCTATTCTACTCACCAAAGAAGGTGTGCCAGATCATCGTGGCCTGCTGTATGCTTCTGCAGGAGGATGGTCCAGATGGGGGTGTTGTTGCAGCTGTGGAGCCTGTGGACAGGGAAGACGAGGAAGCAGAGGAAGAAGACATGAACAACAGGGACTCAGTGATCCTGCAATATTTCCAGTGAAACACAGGTAAGAGTACAGACCTGCCTACTACATGTACTTTAGCACTACTACCTCTCTACTGTCTGTCGTTTTCACCCAGTGTATGCTCACTGAGTTGTCACTTTCCCTTACAATTTCACAGATGTGGGTCCCACTGTGTGACATCTGCTTAGATTCCTCATGGACTAGAGCTGTGTGACATAGGTATGTTGACATTACAATTGAAAGAGCAATTGCTAATACACTATTTCGAAATCACAGACAGACTCCAGATTATTTTGTGCTTTAAGTGTGTTTATTTAAGTGCTCAATATTGGAGGGGGTAGTGAAATGGTGAGGGGTGATGGCGGAGGAATGTCCATGGCAGAGTCCAGTCTATTAGTCTCACAGGTGCATTGCCCAAATGGGCATAGGAAGTGGAGCTGGGGCAGTTAAAGTATGGACAGGGTGACAAAGTGGGACAGTAGGATGACAATCAGTGTGGTCTCATTTCTTGGCGGGGGTCTTGGCATCGTGCTCTGTCTTTGTCCTGGATCTCAGGGACCGTTTGCAGGGTGGTTCTCCCTCTGCAGGGGGTGGGGTGCTGGTGTGGTGGTCCTGTGGCAGGGCGTCCTGTCCACTAGCGCCGGCGGAGGTGGTGGGCAGTTCATCGTCCATGCTAGTGTCAGGGGTCCCTTGTAGTGCCACAGTGTCCCTCCTGGTGTTGAGTACTTCCTTCAGCACCCCTACGATGGTGCCCAGGGTGGAGCTGATGGTTCTGAGTTCCTCCCTGAAACCCATATACTGTTCCTCCTGCGGGCGCTGGGTCTCCTGAAACTTGGCCAGTACTGTTGCCATCGTCTCTTGGGAGTGGTGGTATGCTCCCATGATGGAGGAGAGGGCCTCATGGAGAGTGGGTTTCCTTTGCCTGTCTGCCCCCTGTCGCATAGCAGCCCTCCCAGTTCCCCTGTGTTCCTGGGCCTCCGTCCCCTGGACCGTGTGCCCACTACCACTGCCCCCAGGTCCCTGTTGTTGTTGGGGTGGTGGGTTATCCTGGGTTCCCTATAGTGGTGGACACACTGATGATTGACGTGTCCTGGGAACGGAGGTATGGGCCCGCTGGGTGGGTGCTGTGCTGGTGTTTCCAGAGGGGGGAAGGTCTGTGGTGGCCTGTGACTGGGTGAGGGGAACTGACTGTCCCGAGGTCCCTGATGGGCCGGCCTGGTCATCTAGATCCAGTTAGACAGAGCTGCTGTCATCACTGTGGGCCTCTTCTGTTGGTGGTGTGGACATGTGTGGACCCTCCTGTCCGGTGACGTTGGGTAGGGGTCCTGCAGGAGTATAAAAGGATGGTTATTACATCTGTGTTTGTCATGGTGTGCAATGGGTGGGTGACCGTGTACCCCTGTGCTTGCATTCCTGTGTGTGACCTTGTGTGAGGATGGTTTAGGGGGTTGAATGGATATGTGCAGTGGCCATGCTTTAGTGATGGGTGTCCATGCTTTGTTGTTGCATGCAGGGCTTGGTGTTGGGATGGGTGTTTTGTGATGTTGGGACATATGTGAAGAGTTGGGGTGCTGGGGATGAGGGTGAGGGTGGGGGTATGTGATGGCATACAGGTAGGGTTGGGGGTGTAATAATTAAGATTTGTTTTACCAGAGTCCATTCCTCCACCGACTCCTGCGAGGCCCTCAGGATGCAGAATTGCCAAGACCTGCTCCTCCCATGTTGTTAGTTCTGGGGGAGGAGGTGGGGGTCCGGCGCCAGTCCTCTGAACCGCAAGGTGGTGTCTTGACACCACGGAACGCACCTTCCCCCATAGGTCATTCCACCTCTTCCTGATGTCCTCCCGATTTCTTGGGTGCTGTCCCACTGCGTTGACCCTGTCCACTATTCTTCGCCATAGCTCCATCTTCCTTGCAATTGAGGTGTGCTGCACCTGTGCTCCGAATAGCTGTGGCTCTACCCGGACGATTTCCTCCACCATGACCCTGAGCTCCTCCTCCGAGAACCTGGGGTGTCTTTGCCGTGCCATGGGGTGGTGTAGGTGATGTGTGGGGTGGAGTGTGTGGTGTTAAGTGTGCTGATATGTAGTGGTGTGTTGTGAGAGGTGCGTGGAAGTTCTGTGGGTGATGGTGTTGTGTGCCTGTGGATGCTGTTGTTCTTGCTGGTGCTATCTCTCTCTGGCCTTCTTTCAGAATTTTTGGTCATGAGGGTTTGTGGGTGATGTGGGTGTGTGTTTTATATTGTAATGGGTGTGTGGGAGTGGTGTGTGCATGTGTATCAGGTGTGTGTATTTCGAATTGTCCAATGTGGCTGTGTTTTGTAAGAGTGTGTGTATTTTGAGTGCGGCGGTGTGTACCGCCAATAGAATATCAGGGTTGAAAGACCACCACGTGGATTCGTGTGTCGTGATATTGTGGGCGTATTTCTGTTGCCGTGACGGTGGAGGTTTTGTTATCGCCAGTTTATCACTGACCTTTGGTGTGGCGGACTTGTGTGGGTCTCTGAATGTTGGCGGATTCCGAAATGTGGGTCATAATAGCGGTGGCGGAATTCCTCGGCCGCGGCAGTGTGTTGGCGGTCATCTGCACTGCGGTAAGTGGCTTTTACCGCCAATGTTGTAATGACCGTCTAAGTTAGCATTTCCTCTGTAACATCTAGCAAGATGTATTGTATATGCACTGGTACACTTTTTAAGCACTGATGATAATGTCTTGAATTACTCAGCGTCATTACCCAAGTTGCACTGACTTCTTACTTCCTTTGGATTGTCTGAAGGTGAACAAGGCATCACTAGGTCATGCACAATACTAACACAGAGAGAAGTCTGAGAATTATCTCACAGCAACACCAGTGTCCTTTGCTAAGTGCTTCTGCTTTTGCTAAGTTTTAACCTATAAAGAAGATGGCCCTAAGGAAGGAGGTACCTGCCAAGAAAGTGTCCAGTGAGAAGAAAAAGAAGTCTGTTGTCACTGCCACCACTAGCATCAAGCCCTCCTCTGTTTTTCTAAAAATCTGACTTACCTGTTGTACCCCTCCCCCCCCTCTTTTGGGCAGGAAGAAGCTAGGAGGATCAGCCCTAAATCAATGACTCCTCCAACAACACATCAGCCCATGTCCCTCAGAGCATCTGTGACTGCTGTCATGGAGAACAGTATGTCTGCAAAAGAATTGCCCCATCAGCCAAATGAATCATCTCAGGAAAGTCAACTATAGAAACCACGCCTACAACACTTGATCATGTAGAAGGAACAGCAGAGCAGGCTGCAGAGCAGGTGGCCCAGCTTGCTGCAGAGTAGAATGTTGTTGTGACAACTCTTCCACTGAACACATCAACTCTGGCAAGGAAAAGTAGGAGAACTTCCTCATCTTTTCTAAGCTCCTCTTCCAATAATCTGGATATGGATTTGAAAAGTAAGGTTCAGGAAGGCCTTGGAAGGGAAGAATGTGATCATGAGTTTGTGATTGTTAGTGTGGAGAGGAGCACAGGAGAACACTGCTCACCTTTATTCAACATGCTCTTAGTCATGCAGTTCTACCAACATCGTCTGTTTCCATCTTTTCGAGACTCCAAAAACCTGCAGCAACCACCACTCCTACCACAGCCACAGACCACGCTAGCTCCCTAGTGAAAGGCTAAGAAAACCACCTAGCTCCATGCCAAAACACATTATTCAGGCTTTGACATCATAAGAAAGCTTTCCTCTGCAGTTTGGGATTTATTTGCACTTAGTCCAAATGATGACCACATCTCAGAATGTTCAAATTCCAAAAACAGCTTACTATGGTAAGTCAGGTGGCCATTATAGTACAGGACAAGTACTGCATCTGACAATTCAACACACAATTGTGTGTCTGTAGAGCACCTCAAAGCATAGCTCTTAGTGGTAAGAGAGAAGAAATTCATTTGATAGAAGGAAGTGGAGGTGAGGTTTTGGTATCATGGGAAGCAGCCCCAGTGATTGTCACAAGTAGTGCACAGTTATCATCTGCAGCAATCTCACAATGGCACAAGAGACAGCAGGAACTTGTCACCACAAACTGCCTAAGCTGCCTACCTGCTCTCCTAAGGTCACTGTTACTGGTTGTATCACATAGACAGTCACATAATAGCAAACCTATGATAAAGCCAATTGATCAAACATTAGCACTTGTTCGTTCATGAAAGAGGAGGGGTTTCTCGAGTTTGTGGAGACATTCTGTCTAAACTGGAAGGATCTATTTTGCCCTAGTTGCAGTGTGAGTGCTGCACCGTCCAGTTCTGCAATTGGATGACAATGCTATGAAAGATCAATCCACCTCACAATGGATATGTGGACCAGTAATTAAGAAATAGATTACATGTTCATCACTGAACTCGGGATCACCTTCAAGAGAGTAAAACAATGGCTAACTGCTGGTCTCACCACTGATGACGCTTTTTTGGGGCATTTGGCAGTATTCAGTAGTTGTGCCTTTCACCGTGGAGAAATCTCATTTAGCTGTCAACATCTTGGAGAAATTGAATACTAAAAGTGGCGTCACACTGGAGGACTCAGCATTTGATTTCTTGCCACCAACAGCCACTGTATCTAGTCAAAGCTGTGGCTGATGGAGTATATTTCATAGTCCTGTGTTTAGTGCTCTATATAAGCCTAATCCTGCAGGACTTCTTCTCAAAAATGGAAAAGCTAATCAGCAACATACTGGTCACCTGTCCAAGAATTTTCACTCATTCTAGTAATTTGTTCAAAGTCCGGAAGCAGTTAAGGATCATTCAGCATGCTAATAAACTATCAATAAAAGAGCTCTGACTGGCAGTGCCAACACATTGGAATTCAACCTAATAGATGATACAACATCTACTTGAGCAGTAGAATTCTATCAATGATTATGTAATTCAAAGGCGAGGGAATGCAACTGCTAAAGCCATGACAATGGATGTGGCCAAATAGGGGCTAGTGGAGTGCCTGATACAAATGTTACTTGCTTTTGAGTTTATTATACAGGATTTCATCAAGGAGGGGAGTACAATGAGCCAAGAGATCTAATTGTTGCATCTGCTATAGGAATATTTGGCAATGAAGAAGTAACTTCTTTAGTGAGCAGCCTTATCCTTCATATAAACACTTTCAAAGGCAGCAGAAATTGTGTCCTCCCAGAAGTACATTTGTGCCGTGATTCTAGATCCATGACTCAAACACACTGTCCACTTTCATTCCTTTAACAGATGTGAATGTCTTAGTTTACAAGATGTGGATCATCAGTAAAGTGGGTGATCTAGAAGAACAACTGCAAATTTGAGGCCAGGGAAGAACTGAAGTAGAAACTTGAAACTCCTGATAAGGCAGTGGCCTTTGTTTGCAGTCTCTGCACCAGCAACCGATATCATCACTAGCTATTAAACTTACAGCAACAACAGCTTCAAAATCACTGCCAACCTCTACAGAGGGTTAGCTTCATATACCAGGACTTTACTCAAGTGCAAAGGCAATGCAAGCACAACATGTTGCAGTACCAAAGACATTTGGGAGATGGTCTATGACACAACAGAGGTGTACCTGGATCAGGACCCATTGTTCTATTGGCATGGAAATAAGAAACAGTTACAAGAACTCTACAGGCTGGCAATAAAATAGCTAGTATTTCTGGTAGCCAGTGTGTTTTCTTGGCATGTGTTCGGTGAAGCTGGCACAGTTGCCTCAGTCAAAAGGACCAGTCGCTCTCCTAAAAACATGGAGAGATGGATCATGATTAAAATGAACAAAAACTTAATATCACAAAATGATAGTACTCCTCAAGATACAACCGTGGATGAGAGTCGTAGGTTAGAATTTATTTCTCTTCTATCTCAACAGGCCTTCTTTCACTCAGGAACCTCATGACGCTCTTGAAATATATAAATGAAAAATAGGTATCACTAATATGTGTGTGTGTGTGTGTGTATAATGACTTCTATCTCTCACCTCTCCAAGCTGTGTGATCCTTTTTTAATTTCCAACATCATCAGATCTGAGACTTGGTGGGGCATATATAGATAAAGCTGTGCTTCATGTTCGAGGACAAGATTACCAAATTGTGCATAGTTGTTCATGCCACTACTCTTACCCAGGCAAGAAAGGGATGTCACAGTGCAAAGACTGCTTCTCACAATCTATGCCTCATGGATTCTACTGAAGAAACCTGCTCCTAAGTCCTGACATTTTGAGGGTTTCATATGCTTACCTTAGTAACTTACTCAACACTATGGTGCTAGTTGTTGTTTATTATTGTATTCCCAGTCTGGAATTTTCCACTCACTTTTTGTTTAATTTAAGTCTAGTGTGTGATGTGTAATCAGAATCCTTTGTCTAGTTCACCTTAACAGCATTGTTTAAAATAAGAAAAACCTTATTTTTCCTGTGATATCTTCCCTGTTAGTGGTAGGATGTTATCACCAGAGTTAACAAGGCTTTTCAGAAAACCCTGCATTAAAGTATGGGCCAATTGGGAGAGGTAGCAGACATAGCTAATCTACTCAGTTAAGAAAAGAAGGTCTATCAGTGGAAATAATGGGTTGTTGGTTTTGTTGTACGTTGACAGACACCATTAGAAATTACTAGTTAGCAAGGGTGGGGCAAGGCCAATAAGTAATATAAAACTATTACTGATGGGAGGATAAGAGCTGCTCAGTCTCATCAAGTTATTAAAGAAAAGGAGAGTATTATATGGTCATAGTCAGTTTCCCAAAACTGGTTTCAGGGGGTCCTGAGGACTAAAGGAGGTAAGGTAAGTAAGTAACCTACCTGAAAATATATTGCAAAGGAGTATAGGTAGAGAATGACTAAAAGCTAGAGAGGACAAAGGCGGTGGATACAGTGGGATAATTGACTTGTGATATGGCAGCTGTGGAGGACAGCCTCTATCATTTCTACTTTGGTGGAGTTACTTCGGTGGAGCTTCCTGTTTAATTACCAGGGATGCTACACTAACCAGTTAGGCATAGATATGTATTCAAGATAAAAGAACTGTATATATTAATACAAAAATATAACCTCCACCGCTCACGTTCCACAACAGGCCCACCCCTAACTCTAAAAATAATGAAATCCCCAAAACCCAGTCCCTAACTGCCCTTTGCACCCTCACTTCTCGCAACAATCCCACTCCTCCCCATTAAAAAAAGGATCTCTACTGCCTCCAGCCTCCTCATCGGTTCCTACCGCCCCTGCCTGACTTCTTCCATGCCTTTAACAATTTCCTGAACGAGGCCATCTGTGATTGCTGGGGTGATAGTTGGGGTGGATGGAGACCTCTATTGCCTGCTGTGGGAGTGATGGTTTTGCAGGGATTCTACCTACTCATGACCTGATACAGTAGCAGCCAGCAGTATATAACCACAATTTTATTAGGTTCAGCCGGTCAGACATCACCATCCGAGAGTGATACTCCTGGACATGTCCTCTTGTAGGAGCAGCTAGATGATTCCACGAAAAGAACATAAATTATAGTACACAACGAAACACTTTTTTATACACTCAGATGTCTTTGTCACAGGGCCAAGTTGTTTCACATACATACTTCACATACTGTAATATCACTGCATGATTGGATCTAGTCATTGATCCAAATTGATTATTTTCTTTCTAAAAAGGATGAAAATGTATGTTAATAAACAAATGGGTTTGCAAATGTATATGTGTGTACAAGTGTGTCTATGAGTGTGTGTGTGTGTGTGTGTCTGTGTATTTGTGTGTGTGTGGTGGGTGTGTGGAACAGGTAATGGTACATCATAAAAAATTCCAATGGCTCCGCTCTTATACTACTTCCTCTTGAGTCTTGCCCTGAATCTAGACATAGGGCCATATTACAAGTTTGGCAGTCAGTCGACCGCCATGGTAGCTGTCCTGCCACCGTCGGGATGGCAGTTGAACCTCCGTATTATGAGTCATGCTGGTTTATGGAGCAAAGACTGCCGTGGTTCCACAAGCACCGCCAAGCAGCACAGACTGCCACAGTGACGCAGTACCACAAACAGGCCAGCAGAGCCTGTGTTGCGCCAGACACATCATCAGGTTGGACACCACCAATGTTAATGTGGCACTCCAACAACTACGTCTCAGAAGGTGGAAACAGACAGTATAAAAGGAAAAACTCACCTGCAGACAGCCCCGCATGGCCAATGCCACCATGGAACCCATCATGCATATCCTGCTGCTGTTGTTAAACATCGAAGGAGCACAAAATAAATGCCGCCGTGGGTGCAACTGACCGTAAGTACACACACCTACCTGTGTCATTAACCATAACAACAGATCGTAGTGCCATCATCCACATCATAGGGGGGTCACGCTACGGGTACCAAGTACACATCTCATTGTGTACAAGGTCAAAATCATACATTAAGATGGACAAATCCAAAGTCTTAATACACCCCTTTGGGCAGCTCACTCACACTGCACAGCAACACCACACAAAAACACATTCACACATATCGGACACAGGGATAGTGAAGGCTACGCAACTTTGTCTCACACATCACCAACAACACACAAGCATCATATCTACCAATACAACTCACACGCTCACATTCAACATAGGCCAGGGACTGTCATCACATACCACATACATATGCATTGATGTGGCATGGAACACTAACAACACTCCCAGTAAACACCCCTGCAATGGAGACGCTAATCAGAGCACAGTGGAAGGATAGTGGCATACACAATAGACAGCGAGACAAATAGACAAAGAGCACTATACCAACAACACCTGCACAATAGGGATGGGTGCATCAGGAGCATTCATGGAAGGAGGCTACAATGGGGCACATATCACTTTCAACAAGCCCCTATAGCAACATGTGCACAGGAAACTGCCAACATGTGCCTCAGGGACAAACAGTACTAGACCCAACTGTCATGCCAATCTGCACAATGTGGAAGTGCAAGTCAGCAAACCACATACAACTCCAACTGCAATGGACATACCTCTACGGGAACTAGTTGCAAGGCACACACAGCTACATGAACAAATGCACAGTCAAATGCAAACAAAGCTAGCACAACTGAACAGACTTCATATCGGCTCAAACAAAACTCAGGCTGACACACATCAGATTAATCCATTAGACATAATAGGGGGCAAGTCTAACACCATACATGCTCACATTGGACAACACAAGATGACATACTTAACATAACAAACAGTGCACAATGCCATGATACCACAATTGCATTTACACCAACATATGCATGCACTCAACATATACCCTGCTCTTGGGGGACACCAGTGCTGTCCACAAAATCAGATAATGCAAACATTAGTAAATGGAGCAGCAAGCAGGCTCAAACACACAGAACTGTAGCCACATAACACAAGTCACTCAGGAACAACATTAAGGTAGAAAAGGAATTGCAGGACAAATGTATATCCCCCAAAATAAACAAATGTTTGGGGTTAATAAACAATAAATATTTGAAGTCCAAAGACCACTGGCCAGTCCAAAAGCAGTCCAATGATAGCACAGTGTTGTGCCTAAACTTGACTCCCAACAGGCATGGAACCTCCACAGAAAGGGTAATCAACGGGGTAGGCAGGCACCTCAGGGATTATCCGCGGGGCCTGGAGGGGTCAGATTTAGAAGGAAGGGTTTGGGCTTGGGAGGGGTGGTCTTCTCTGTGGGAGAGGTGGGATTCTTCTTGGGGGAGAGAGGTATGGATGCTTGTGGGAGGTGGCAGTGGAGGCCTGGGAGATGAAGGGAGGTGCTGGGACCTGGGTGGGGGCCTCTGGGGTTTGGGACGGGGATAGTGGAAACAGGGGAAAGGTTCAGGTCAAACAAAAACGTTTCTTAGTGACATGGGGATGGACATCAGAAGGGGTTTGGAATTTAGAGCTCAAGGTAGTAGTTGTATGCAGTATTGGTGTGGATGTTGGGGGTGCATGCTTAACAAGATATGCTTTTTTGTGGTTTATGTCTATATGGTGGGTGAGTGAGTGCGTTTGTGTGTCTTGGGGACTGGGAGGTGGAGGTGCTGCAGATGGAGTGATGCTTGTGTGTCTTGTGGTGTTTGTGTTTATGTTGTGTCTGCAGGTGCCTGTGGTGGATGTCTGGATCTCAACTGGGGTGGTGTCTGCAGGTATGATGGGTGTGGTGGGTGTGTAAGAGGCTGTTGGTATGCCTGATGTCGTATGTGATGCTGGGGTGGTGGAGGTATCTGGGAAGTCGTGACTGTTGTGTCTGTGGGTGGATGTTGTTTGGTTGCCTGCCGGTGTGTTTTGGGGTGCCTGTGTTTGTGTATGCTTCTCCTTTTTGTTGATGTGGATGGTGGTGGATCTGTCTGTGTGCTTTTGGTAGGTAGGGAAAGGGGGGATTTGGATTAGGAGGATGGAGGTGTTGGGGGGACAGAATGTGGAGGATTACTGGCTGCAGTCAGTGTGGAGGCCAGAGCCTGAGAACATCTCTGTAGGCCAGACATTGCACCAAGAATTCCTTCCGGGACCAAGTTGGCTTGTTGCAGTTGGATGGGCAATCCCTGAATGGCATTCACAATGGCTGACTTGACTCACTGAGATCCTTCTCAGGAGGTCAGTAGCTTCCTCACTGAGGGCAACATGGGTATCAGGTGCTGAAGGGAAGGGCCTGTAGCGAAGGAGATGCCCACCCTCTAGGGTGAGCAGGCACGGACCACTTGGTGCGGAACAACAGGGAGGATGTGGGAGTGAATGGGAGTGGTGGACAAAGATGCTTTCCCACTCAGCCCTCCCCAATTTTCTTCACTTGCTAGTGCTGATGCATCAAATACAAAGAGACATAGGGTCATCACATGACCATGATCACACTTGAACAACAGCTCTGATTAGCAAACATTTCCATGATGTCAAGTTGACCCAGCAATAAATTTCACCTAAGTGGCCCATACATGTGCCATACCATATGCATGCATGCCATCTGAACTGTCAGAAGCTGCCCACAGGAGAGTCAGGATCTCACACAACTGCCATTGCATGGTTGAAGTTGTGCAATTCCAATGACCATTCAACCATGAGGAGACACCATCACCCTCAAAGCTTTGCCCCATGGAGTAGACCAGTCACCAGTTGGTATACAACAGTAGGTCAATGCAAAATTCATTTCCACAGATGTCACACAAGGTCATGTACACATCTCTTTGTCACATACACAATGACCCAACAATGAGAACTGATTATACAAAATCATGTCATGTTGATGACAACAGAACAATATCCTGGAGAAGGTGACATTGAAATACCAATGTCACACTGGAAACATATCAACTCTTTACACTCGACTAAGAGATATTTGTTCCAACAGAGTCAAGGAGGTAATATTAATGCTGCTCAGATAGGCCACACATGTGTCATTGAAATGAACACTGTAGCGATAATGTGCAAGATGTCAGGGAAAGGTGTTTCCAAAATACACAATGCAATGACAAAGCAAGCCCCAGGGTAATACCCATTCATATCTGGCACCCCTTACAATGACATACTCTGAGTGCTTCAGTAGAAGCCATTAGTCCATTGCATGCTGGAGAGACACAGAAATTTGCAAGGACTTGTAGAAAGCCCTCAACATGTTGCCCAATGGGAAGCTACAATACTGTCCCCATTTTGCTCATGCAAACCCAAATGTATGTCTGTGGAGGAATGCCTCTACCGAAACACATGTGATTTAAACATAACTGCAAGTCACTGCATGATGCACACCAACAGTCAGGTTATTAAACATGTGTAGTGCAATTTTCCACCTGATGCCACATCAAGGGCATATATATTCACATTATGGCTCTAAACTCTAAGCCTCCCTGTCATGTCCCTCATTGCTACTGCAGGTGTACATGCCAAATTTCATGCTATGATGGGTGAGGGTATGTGTCAGCAAATAAACAATGGTGACACACTCCTGTCTGTGGTATAACATCAGATGTACCCCCATTGTAAATGTACTTATCCACAAGCAGTTTGCCATGCACCTATATGTGAGGGTATACAAACATCACCACATCAACAAAGGTAGACTATGCTTGAAACTGCAGCTTACAAATGTTTTCTAACAAGAACGGGAAACACGCTGACATGTAGGCACAAGGAATGTTGGCAGCAGTGATGGCATAACTTACCAAGGGAAAGTAGTGACCTATAACTGCATCCAAAGAAAAATTTAAGTACTGTCTCATGTGTCTTGGACACCTTCATATTATAGACTGCAGTGATGCACCAAACCCATCATATGCTGAAGAAAACTAGCATCTGGGTAGCAGATGCCAATGTACATATTCACCAAGACACATGGCAGAGGACAGTGATCCATCACCTACTTACATTTTGGCCTGGCACACTGAAGACTAGTCGTCTGTTGCACAGAAATTACATCCACTAAATCAACAAACAGTACTTGATTGATCAATGTACATAGCCATATGTGGTCCCTGCAGCACAAGTGATTTGTAGATGCCACCCAGTTGTGTCCTAGATCCCTGGTCCAATACACAAGGGCACATCAGTATACAACACATGACATGTCAACATAAACAATCTCTCATCTACTGTGTGACACACGGCTCATCCTTAATTGTCAGGGGGAGATGTCAGAAACTCACTCAATCACATGACAATGGGACAGGCAGGAATATGCCCTGTATTCACCCCTTCTGGCTGCTGTGCTGCCCTCAAATGCTGATCAAGCTCTGGATAGGCCACTGCCAGAATGCGGGCCATTGGAGGGTCATGGTCTGATGGGCACCCCACCCACATTGTGAGGACAGCCCCAGCTAGGCCTCTGCAATCTTCCAGGCCTAGCATTTCAGATCTTTCCACCTTTTTCTGCAGTGGGAGCTCTGGCGGCTATGGACTCCCAAGGTCCGCATCTTCTTGGCAATGGCTCTCTATATCCCCTTCTTTTGATGGGCATTGACCTGCTTGGATGCAAAAGACAAATCAAGAGATTATGATCACAAGTTTCATCACAAATGGTAGAGTCACATACATGTCAGAAATGGTAAGCTAGAACCTTCCTGTTTGTCAATACTCCCCAAGTATAACACATACAATCCAATAAGTACAGGGCCATAACTATAGACATACATTTCTGAATCGGAGACAAAAGCTACTATGAGACACATCTCACATATGCAGCTTCTGAAAGGTAAACTCCTTAGGCATGAATGGAAGAACACATTTTCTGACTCTGCACACAGTACCTACAGGCTACTGCTACAGTACAAACTGAAAGATCACACATGGGTAACAATGAAGGGACTGGAATGGTGGGTACAAAAAGTGTCTTCCCTGCCCATGTGTGGATATGTGGACAAACAAATGCAGACCCATGCCACTTCATGGGGTGGGGTTCTGTGGTATGTAGCTGTACCTCAGAACACACCTTTGGACATATGTGTCCATCCTACAGAAATGACATCCAACAAACAAAGGCATGCGTTGTACAGTTTCTTCTACGTGGCCAGACTACTGAGTCACATACCATGGCCTCCCAGGAATCAACACACTGTCTGCACTCTGGGACTGTCATTCATGCAATAAGCAAGTACAGGACACAAATGACCTGTTGTAAGGTGACAACAGGCCAGTGGGAGTAAGGGACCTGTCATGAGTCAAAGACACACATTGACAATGAGGCAAAATTCACATATGGCCTAGCTTAATGACTTACCTCTGTACCCATTCCTAATCTAATCAAAGGAATGAGGCATTCTGGGCAGGATTTTATACCAAAGCCTCATATTGCCAACATGACAGGATCTGCTGGGGCACAGTGAACAGTTGCAAAGCCACAGTGATTCCACCCCAGCATAGACTAGGACCCATACTGGGAGATACACTTGTCAGGCCCTGGTCTCTGCAGGCTGAGCAGACTGAACCTACATGACACTCCATTCTCATCACTTTCATGCACGACAATACATAATGTAACTAAGAGCAATTTGCATGTGTTGTGTGTGGCAACCTGATGGGCACAGTAAGTCATGATATACCTTCCTGTTTAGCAAGGGCAGATATGTTTAGAAATCTCTGTGTCACCATATACATTGCTCACATTACTCTCAAATGACTCATACAACATGCACATACAGCTCATGCTGTCATGCACATAAATGTTGCCTGACATATAGAAAAATCACGGGGAAAGAGATGGTTGTACTGCCACCTCACCTAGTTATGTGCATCCAACACAAGGTGGATCTAGGAACACAAAAAACACACACACCTCAATATAAATGAACTCAACATATGGCATTAGCCACCAATACCTGCACATGGTACATCCCATTGATGTCACACAGACTGCACCTACAGGCACATGAGTAGTCAATCTGGCACACATGGACACAATCTAGCCTGTGAGGAAGGAAAGGATGGTGAAGTATAGAGAAAAATGTGCACATGAGGCACTTACCTGCTTCTCTGGTGCACCATAGAGCTGTTCATACCGGGGTAGGAACTAAGTCATCAGCCTCTCTAGCTCCTCTGGAGAGAAGACCCGGGCCCTACCACCTGCTGGATGTGGAATGATCCCTCCCAGAGGTGGTACACAGCAGCTCAGTAGTGGACGTCTTGCTGGCAGCAGTGTCAGGAGTCAAGTGAGGGAATCTGCAGAACATGTCAGTCACATCCACCATGTACACGGTTGTCTCCGCCGCCGGACACAGCCATTGACCCCTGACGTGTCCACTGCGGTTGCAACCACTTACCGCCATTACAACTTCTGCCGGTGATCGCAGGCAGTTCCTAATGTCCAGTGGAGTAGGTCAGGCAGCTGCCATTTTAGAGGCCTGAAATGTGGCAATAGGCTTCACAAATTGCATCACACATTTGAAAATGTTGTTTTGACCTCAAAGACATGCTAATCCTGTCTTGTCATGTAGGTACTACTACTCAAACACCACTTTATTATGTTGCCCGTCACAGATGGCATTTTACAGCGGGCACTGTCCACCCCATCAAAGGTCATTTAGTGGTTGGGATATCCACTCACATTTTGTGGAGCATTTGTGAGTTAGGTCCAGATATATGATGTGTACACATGTGTGGGAAACCATGGGGGTCAAATGTGACTCTTGTGTCATTAGCAGCTGTGATGTGAACTGTTTGCCATGTCCATCCCTTCTAAAATGTCTTGTCACGTGTCATCATTGACATGCATCATGAATGTAGCAAGGGACACAATGACTAATGTCAGACATAATTTCTTGTTGTAGATGAGTACCCAGGGATAGGGAGGATGTGTCAATCACCTGTCTACCGTCCACTGCCAGACCTACAGTACATAGAAGAATGCCACATCATACTCCTAAATCATCTGAATCGACAATTAATAGTGGACTTATGTTGTCAGTTGGAGCCAGATCTGATGCCACCTATTAGTTATACAACCAGCATAGCAGCCATTGTACAAGTCATGTCAGTATTGCACTTACTAGCCAAAGGTTCCTTCCAACATACAGTGGCACTAGCTGCTAGCATGTCCCAAACTATGTTCAGTCTGGTGTTGCTGGTGTTGAAGGATGTCCTCTCAGCAATATTGAAACACATTGACAGCTACATCCAGTTTACCCAACATGAGGATTTAACCCATATGAAGGCTGACTTTTATGGTTTTGCAAGCCTCCCACATGTGGTGGGGACTACTGATGGCACACATGTCGGCTTGGTTCCATCGCATGCCAATTAACAAGTATACCACAACAGAGAGAACTTCCATTCCATCAGTGTCCAAGTTGTATGTTTGGCAGACCTATACATTTCACAGATCCGTGCCCGTTATCCAGGTTCAGTCCATGATTCCTCCATAATGCAGAAAAGCACTATCCCCCTTTTGATGTCACAACTGCACCCAGAGAGGGTGTGGCTGGATGGTAAGTCACATCTGTCTGGGAATATCCCATACACCCCAGAGGAGTGAGCCTCCTGGAATGCTAAGTGAGGATGACAATGCTGAAGAGGAAGAAGCTGACTTGTGGGAAGATCTCATTGGTGGCTGCTTTTCAAGAGTGTAAGTATGCCACTAACTGGGACTGCATGAAGAACTGTAGTTTTCAGAATGTGTGGAGTAGAATGTTTTGGCAAAAACTGGAGAGCAAATGCTCTGCAATATTCAGCCAAAGGGTACTTGAAGGATTAGCCTTTGACATATTGCGGTAGCTACATTGTTTCTGTCAGTCTCATTGCAATATACTTTCCTTTCCAGATGCATGCCATATAAATTGTGTAATAGAATTTTTTTCTAGCTTATACTCCTTGTTTTGTCTTTGTCCAGGTACCTTCACAATGACACCCTCATGTGGGCATTTCAGGGTTGTGACTTTGGCAGGTATATGATGGTGTCCTGACATAAGAAGTGGACATGTATTGTTCCAGGTAATGTAGGTCACAGATATGGCCAAGGCAGCTTAAACAGTGTTTGTGTGGAAGGACTGAAGTGCACATAGTACTTGTTTATTGTGCTGATTTGGGCCGATTGCATCATGTGTGTGATCATGTGGCAAAGGAATGTGTTGTCATCAAGTGCAAGCAAGGCATTCACCCTTCACATTGGTTAAACACTCATCTTGTATTAAATGTATGTAGCTGTAGATGTGATTCATCATTACACACAACAGTGCCTGTGCCTCAACACTAACACAGGTTTGTGTCATACTATCAGATGCATGGTCATTGTCTTTTGATAGACCTGTGACCAGGGACTGTTGTACTGCCTTTTATCTGTACCTTGGTTTATGTGATGTTGGATTATTTTGTTTTGGTATGTGATAAGTCTCAAGCCGGTGACACCATTCACTTTTTTGTTTGCCTATTCTAGAGGACAATGTCTGACACGGCCCTTCCTTCTGTGGTGTAGCGTGCTGTAACTTGGTATATCTACCTCAACACAATATGAGTTGACCATTCTTGGCTCAGACAGTTCAGACATATGGACAGCCGATATGCTGTGCAGTGAAATAATATGTTTGGTGTGACAAGGCACTTATAGCAATGTGTTTATGTGTGCTGGTAGTAACCCCTTAGCAAGACACTGTACCTGTTATATATCCCTCCTTGCATTAGTATCTTGTGTCAGTCAGTCAGTCAAAGGAACTTTATTTCGGCTACAAGAGCCACAAAAGCACAGCAACAATAAATATTTACACAGGATTAAAGTATATATATTAAATATATACAATACATGTGTTTAGATAAAATAATAAAATTACATTAAAATTGAGTACGCTCCCAGAGTGAGTCTATACATTCTTGCTAACACCATTATACAGATAAAAGTTTCCCTCTGACAATCCAACTTGCCCCAAGGAATTTGGCAACAGCAATCACTAGCATAGGCCCAGTGGCTGATCTAAGGATTTGAAGAGCTAAGACGGACCTGCGAACTCCCAGCAGTCTATAAGCCGGGACCATCCATTTCCGGCGTGAAGCAGTATATGCAGGGAAGACAAATAGGACGTGAGGGAGGTTTTCAATGGGTGCTTTGCTGGATGGGCAGATTGCTGTTTTGTCATGCAACCAGCGACTGGTAAATAGTCTTAATGGCAGGGCGCCAATACAGAACTGGAAGTACAACTTCCTCTCTCTTGGCACTGTGATTATGTCCCAGAAAGCCTCATATTTGCACATCTCTTTTAGTTTGGTGAAGTCACTTGATAGTGTAGAATGAAGAGCGACCCTCGTGTCTTCAGCGTCTACCATGTGCCAATACAGTTTTTTAAGATCACTGAAGGAAAAGAAGTAGTAGTTGGGGAATCCCGAAATTCTCTAAGCCCAAGAGTGTAAAGTAGCACCTTGATGTGCCTGAGCCAGGGGATACTATGAGAATGGTCAGTTTCTAAGATGACTTGCAGGGCTGCAGGAAAGGAGGCGAACTCCGGGGTGTTCCAAGAGGGGGCGTAAATGGGCTTTGTGGTCAATGTATTTCATGCCTAGGTCATTAAAAAGAGGAAGCAGTGGAGTATTTGACCGGAGGGACACTAAATTCCGTAAGAAATAATTTTCAGACACCTTCATTTCTTGGGCTTTGGCATAGCCCCAAAGTTCAGCCCCATAGAGGGCTTACTGCCTTGGTTTCATATATCCGGATTGCGGGGCGTATTGGTTTGGTATATGAAAGGTTAAAGTTATTTATTAAAACCACGGCTGTTTGCTTTAACTTCAGTGCTTGCTTTGCAATATGTGAATTCCAAAGCATTTTTTCAGTTAACATTATGCCCAGGTAACTAAAAGTGTCAACCTTTTCAAGTGGCGTTCCCTCAAGAGTGAATTTCCCTCTAAATGATCTGTGTGGATTAAGTGTCATCGGTTTCGTTTTGGAGGCATTGACTTCAAGTTCCTGTGTGGAGCAAAATTCCTCAAAACACACGAGGAGTTTACATTATCCACTTGGGGTCTTGGATATCAGCAATGTATCGTCTGCAAAGAGCAGGACCGGAATTTTCGGTGTGCCTAATGCTGGTGCATCAGCCTCCAGTCTGAGTAAAGAGGGTACGATATCATTTATGAACAGGGAGAACAGGGTGGGGGCAAGGACACACCCTTGCCGCACACCCTTTGACACCTGAATTCTGTCAGTTAGCTGCCCCCCTATCGTCCCACCTGACACGAGCATAGTTACCCTTGTGGAGCCAAGTTGCAGGGTATTAAATCAAATGCGCATTTCAAGTCTACAAACGCAACATACAGGTTCCCTTTACCAATAAAAACAGTTTTCCAGTATAAGAGCAGGAGCTAATTGGCGCCCCAGATGCTATTGCATTTGCTATGATGGTGATATATCTAGACCAGATTGCTATATCGGTTAAGAACAGGTCTGCTGGAACATCATCCGCACCAGGTGCCCTACCACGCTTTAGGGAGCCTAAAGAGTATGCTATGTCCGCTTGGGAAAATAGTTGCAACACTGGAGGGGTAGGTGTGGGAGTAATAGATGAGGAAGTGTCCTTCTGTCGAGCCGTGGAACTATCATGGTTGTAAGAATATAACCCACTAAAGTGGTCTACCTAGTCCTTTGGTGCGATATCAGTTGTAATGTTCAGATCACTGTTTGCAGGGCAGCATGCTGCCAGGGACCAAAATGTGCTGCAGTTCCTCTCTTGTGCAGCGTCACTAAGTGCAGCCCACCACTTATCGCCTTGTTCACGTTTAGCTTTGTCAATGGCAGATTTGTAAGACTTTCTGGCAGAGCTAATTGCTTTTACATCCTTAGATTTGATAGCTTGGATGAAATGCTTGCTTAAGGAGCAGCACTCTTTGTTAAATCAGTGCTGCCTGCCCTTAAGCCTCTTAATATCAGGGGCTGCAATGGCCGAGAAGAGGGCCGCAATACCCTTGAAACATGTGGTGTGAGTTAAGCTTATTTCTTCATTAGTGTTTGTGGAGCCCCCCTGTAGGCCCATCAATGTGGTCCATAAGTTGTCGTTAGCAACGTTAATGAGTGTTGGTCGAGCCAGAACTTGGTTCCACTTTAGGTGGCATTTGTCCTTAACCAGACTGATCGCCTTTGGTGCTTTAGCTGAGGTGTTGATTATGGACAGGTGGCTGCTCAGAGCTGACAAGTGGGCAGAGAGAGGATTATAGTCACTTTCAGATCTCTTGACAACCATCATGTCAATGACTAAAGGCCATAATCGTACGTCGACTAGACAACAGTCAATTCTACTGGTGTGGTTAACTTTGTTGTACGCGTGACAGTTGTTTACATCTGATTTGGTCCTGCCATTTAGTGCCCTAAGTCCAAATTCCATAGTCAATGATTTTGCTTGAACAGCAACTTGGGACCACCTTTTAATGGGCGGGATATCCATACCTGATCTTCCTCGTGGGTAGACCGAAGATCATCCCAGTCGAGAGGATCAAATGTGAAATTAAAGTCACCTGCCACAACAATTTTGTAATGCCGGAGACAGTTTTGCAAAAATGCCTCCAGAGTGGAGAGGGTTTTGGAAACCCGACTCCCCCAACCCCTCTGGCATAGATGTTAAAAATAATCACAACTGCATAAGCCCCGAATGATAGGCGAAGACCTAGCAGGTCGGGGGAATCAATAGATAGCTGTACTATGCAGCAGTATAGTGACGTTCTAGTCCAAATGGCTAGACACCCAGAGGGCCTGCCCCTTGTACTGGCCAGAGCAGGAATATAAAAGTTGGAGTAGCCAGTTCGAAAGAGTGGATCGGTTGACCAAGTCTCTTGTAAAAGACATACGTCATGTTCATCAATAAAGGATGTGAAGGACAGGAGGTGAAAGATAGATCTCAGACCTGACACAATCCATGAGACAATTCGTACCCCGGTGGTTGAATGGACAGCCCTGTCCACTGACATATTTGATGGTTTGGTTTCCAAAGGTGGGTTTAGCAGGTGAGATTGCTTAGGAGGAGAGGGGTCATCATCACTATTATCCAGTGAATCCTCAATTGATTAATGATAAGCATCTGCGGGACCTGACCTGGTCCTAGGTGCGGTATTCTCATGCTTTGCCATCTGTAATGAGTGTGAATCATGGGGGAAAGAATGTAAAGTGTTATCGTGGTCATGCAATAGATCACGGGCGGTCTGTTGGGATCTGTACGGAGAAGGATCTTGAGTGCTTGCAGAGGCAATATTGGGGGCTGAGGCCAGACCATAGACAGTTGTTTCATGTAAGTCAGGGGGAAGTTCAACATGTTTTTCAGATTATACTTTAAGTCAGTCATTCTCGCTAAGAGCAGATGGATTATCTGTTGGGCAGTGGATGGGGCTGGCCATACAATGTGCAGATGGACTAGGATATTTGAACTGGATACAGGATTGCTCTGGAGCACTCCTATCCCTGAATATCAACTGTAAAATGTCAAAGTGTGTGCCAGGGTCGGGCCTTCTTACTGCATCAATTATATCCTCGCTTATTACAGAGTAACAGCCTCTTATGTGACAAATCCAATGAATTGCCTTATTTCTAGTGGACTCTCACCCTTCTCTTGGTGTCAACGGTTGTAGCTTAGGAACATTTACCATTAGGACAGTCCTTGTGGATTGGAGTCGGTCAATGATGAGTTTAGCTGGGTATTTAGGGACAGTATTGCTTGTAGGTTTGGCAATTTGATAGCAGGCATCAGGTGCCTTCCCTGCGCTTAACCTAATGTAGGGGGTAGGCTGATCGGATTCCTTGATCTTGGCATCAGCTAAGGATTGATCAGCACAACCATTTGCTTGTGTTGTGGACAATTTCATCTTGATACCTGAGTGGTATGGTACTGGATTGCAATAATGATTTATGGAACTCATTGTGTCTGGAGCAATTAACTGCTTAACTACTGCAATTAAGGAATTAACCATAGATTTTAGTTCTGACACCTCCCTTTTTAAGTCTTGTATGCATAGCATGTGCTGTGCATTTGACTGGACTGAGTGCTCATTTCCGTCTACATCTACTGACCCGCCCACCCTGGACATAGGTCTGGGTCATCCTGAGAGTCTAGGATGTTTATTAAAGGGGTGAAGCGGTTGATGCACTGAATAGGGTCGCTGGGATTAGATGGAAGCTTCTCCGCCGATATTGGGGAAGCGTGGTTGATGACATCCCTACCCTCCCAATTGGCCTGAGGAAGCTGTAGCCTGTTGGCCACAAATATATTAGCAATTTTTTTGTGGCCAGCGCCCTTCCTAACAGGCGAGCACTCTCCCCCAATTCTGATGGGGCTGCTCTCCAGGGGGTGTTTAAGATTCCTTCACATTCGTCAAGAAGGTTGTCAATTCTGTCCATAACACAGTTGTTGATGACATGCTTCTGTCTTTTCCGCTTAGGTTTTGACACCACCCCCGCCCCACCCTCTATTGCCTTCCTTTTGCCCATTTGCTTATAATTAATTGATAGCTGCTCAGTGATGGACCTGCAAAAAGACAAAGTAATGGCAAGAGTCAATGGTGCCTAATAAATGAAAATGTTAGGGGGTTTGGCCCAGCCGAGCCTCGTCCGGGCTACGACGGGTGTGGACGGGCCCACCTTTGGCCCGTGCGTGGCCTGCACGTGCCCCGTGCCACAAAGTGCCCCCACGTGCTAAATACCGCTCGTTGGTATAATCAAGTGGTTGCAGGTGCTCACAAGATGGGCGCCTCCTGGGGCCACAAAGCAGTCTGGAATATGTAGTCCCTGCAGAGTTCCTGGCGTGTCCCGTGCCGCAAAGTGCCCCCATGCGCTATATAGCGATCATTGGTGTGATCAATTGGATGCCGGTGCTCACAAGATTGCCGCCTCATGGGGCCACAAAGCAGACTGGGATATGTAGTCCCCGCAGAGTTCCTGACGCGTCCCGCACCGCAAAGTACCCCCACGAGCTATATAGCACTCGTTGGTGTGATCAAGTGGATGCAGGTGCTCACAAGATGGCTGCCTCCTGGGGCCACAAAGCAGTCTGGGATATGTAGTCCCTGCAGAGTTCCTAGCGCGTCTTGTGTCTTTCTCAAGTACTTCACATGGTCTTACATCTCTACATAGCAAAATGTGGAACAAAAGCAAGCAGACACTGACTTTGTAATAGGTGGATTTATAGAAAAATAGTGCTTTAAAAATTAATTGATGCATGGTTGAAAAGAATAGTGGAGGCTTCAGGCATGGTGGATGAAATCATTGGCGTAGATGCCACACAACTGTGAAAAAAGATGGTGAGAAAAAAAAGTGGTGCTTAGTATATGTGCTGTATGGTAAAGAATTCACTCTGGCTTCAGTGTTTGGTGTTGTAAATGCAGAGGACTGCGATGGGCGAATGGGTGTGTTTTACAGTGTCATTGTCAGATGTGTCCAGTGTGGCAATGTGTATCAGGTGTTTTGTTGTCAAATCCATCCAATGTGCAGTTGTGTATTACTTGGTGACCGTGCCCTGCGTGGTTCAGTTCGCCATTGGCTGACCACCATGGGTGCCCGCCACTGCAACTCTGGGTTTGTAATATGGTTAGCGGTTGGTCACTGTGCTGCCGGTGCTGGAGGTTGGACCGCCTATTTCCAGGCCTCTGCATCGCTGCTGGTGTGACTTTTTTAGTTGGTGGTCAGCAGTCCTACCTGTATAACTCGTAATTGGGCGGTCTATGAGATCACTACCATGGCAATCTTTTTGGGACCTCCAACATGGCGGTCTGGTGTTCTCTCCGCCAAACTCATAATGATGCCCTTAGTCCCACACTACACCCCAAATAATGTGCAAAATATATGTTTTTTTCTGTGCATTCGAGTAAGTAAATGCACTGTAAAAAAAGTTATGATAAAACATCAGAGCTTGGAATAGGATTACGTGTCGGTATGGACAGGTTGTAGTAATCTAGGCAAAAACTGTGGATTAAATATGGTACATGTTCAGATAAGAAGTTATTATCTATCCAAAGAATCACTTTGGAAGGTTTACTTAAAATTTTAAAGACCGCATAGCCAACTATTCAACATTATATTTTATCTTCATGCAGGAACTTGGCTGTTAAAGGATTAGGAAAACAATGAAGAGGTGGAAGGGAATGGAAAGTACATGTGATATTGGTATCCTGCCATTCTGCACTGTCAGGATATTGTGAAAACTTGTATGACATCCTGTTGAGGTCAATGACGGTCTATATTCTTGTATTATTTACATTTTGCTCTATAAGCTTTCTGTCAACCTACATGTTGTGAATAGGTAAGCCTGCATTCCTGTAAAAGAAGGGCAAGGAAAGTTTACTAAAAAGGAGGAAAAAAAGGACACTTGCTCATCTATTACAGACAGTAGGAAGTCCGCTTCAGAAACTGAGGGACTATAAAATGAAACACAAAAAGGCACATCTATCTATCTATCTATCTATCTATCTATCTATCTATCTATCTATCTATCTATCTATCTATCTATCTATCTATCTATATATCTATCTATCTATCTATCTAATTCACTGAAAAAAACAAAGGTTACAGGGACTTTATAGCTAGGTTCTGAATTTACGTGTACAAAATAATAGAAATTAAAGATTTGTAGTTAGAGTTCTTTCAAGTAACAATAACTCAGAGCTAGGAGAAACTGTAGTAAGAATAGTGACTTCTATGATGAGATTGACAATATGGGTCGAAGGTTTTTAGCTAGAGGATATTCAGAGCATATCATAGATAAATCGATACAGAAAGTGAAAAGAATATCACGCACACAAACTCTAAGACAGAATATGAGAGAAGGAGGTACATTGAAAAAAAAAAAAAAAAAAAAAAAAAAAAGGTGAGGCTCAGAAGGTCAGAATAATTTTGGATTTTACCGATAAATCTCAAATACTTATTCAAAGTATGAAGAGACATTGGTCGCTACTAACTCAGGACGATGTACTTAATAAGTATATAGGAAATAGACCGGACGTTGTATTTAGAAGGGGTAATACTCTTAATAATATATTGAGTCCTAGTTACCCATTAGCGAGTAAGGAATTAGATTGGCTAGGTAAACGAAATATAGGTTTTTTTAAGTGCGGATCATGTACAGTCTGCAAATGGGCATGGCAGCCCAAGAAAGAGTTTATGGATGGTAAAGGGCAAACAGTGTATATCAAATCACATATTGATTGTAATACAAAATTTGTAGTATACATGATTGTGTGTAGTTGTAATAAGATATATATAGGCAGTATTATTAGACCACTGAAGGTGAGAATTTTGGAACATTGGAGGGCTATTAATTTGGGGGACGATCGTTATCCCATAGCGTCCCATATGAAGACTTGTAATGCACAGACCCAATATAAAACATTCAAATTCTTTGGTTTCGATCACTGTTTGGCTAATCCTCGGGGAGGTAATAGGGAGTTAACCCTCAGGAGAAAGGAATCTCAGTGGATTCTACAATTACAAGCTGTGGAACAGGGTCTAAATACTGAATATGAAATGGAATATTATTTGGGAGATATGTAACAAGTGCATATATCAACATAAAATGAGGTGTTAGAGTTATATAATATGTACTGCATATGTATTAACATAAAATTAGGTGTTGGAGGTATATAAGATGTACTGTATATAATAACATGGTGCACTATAATTAGATAGCATACGTAAGTAGGATAAATAGGCTAAGATTGAGTTTAGTAGCCATTATTTGTGAAGCTTAGGTAACTGTAGTACATTGAAGGTACTTAGAATTAGAAATTAACACATGTGTGAATTAAAACTCGGGGATTTGCTAGTCTGTTTTCTATCTCTACTAAAGTTATTAGGAAAAATAGACAGACGCTACTATTGAGTAGTTCGTTTTCGTTATTTAGTTCACTGTTAGAAATAGTATAAATACTGATCTTTTACCCTATAACAAACCATGAGGCAAGGAATATACGTTAATATTTGGATCTTTGTTAGGTTAGGGAGTTTAAGACACTGACAGTATGGAATTGTATATATTAGTAATAGATATTTATATATTATATAATATCAAGCAATACTCTATTGCATGTATCAAGGTGCATTACATAGACTCCAATAGCTGCAGGACATTTAATTTGTCGGTTGCGCATTATCAGTGTACTCGCTTGATGTCAGATATTCTCGGACTGGTGTAGTCCGCTTTTTAGCTTTACTCTTATCATTGAGAAAAACGGACGCTCTTACAGAGCAGTCCGTCTTTGATGTTTAGCAGGAGAATGGCGATATAAAACGCCGGGAGCAGCTAAGCGTCGGCTTCGATGAAATACGAGTCGATTGCATACTCGCGTTCCTAAGAGATATATAAACATAAATACGGTGAGCATTCTAACAAGATTTAAATCAATGTAATGAACACGATATATTCAGGTATAATATTTTTAGTATATAATTATATTCAATTCCTCCAGGGCAGAGTATCAAAAAGGAGACAGTCTATTACGAGTTATCTGTTATGGAATAAGTGAATATTTTTTCAGGTAGGGTTTAAACTAATCTCTAGTTCACATGACTCACGAGGTCTAAGGAGCTAAAAGGGATATACAAGCACAATCACTGAGGTGATTGCATATTTGTAAATAATTGGCACATAAAAGGTGGTGTGTTAACATGCACTCAGGGAAATTTTGACTGTGAGGAGAATTAAGATTCATAATAATTCTTTGGGTATAATTGAGATTTAAATTTTGGATTCCCACCACATACTTCTCATATATGTTTACAATTATATCTAATCACATTTAATTATATTTGATTATATGCAATTAGGCATTAATTTATTTTATTTTATTACAATAGTACATAAATATGTATTGTTATAGGAGGTCCTGATGAAATCCAAGGGTACTCCCAGGATGAAACACGTGTTGGCAACGGAACAACAGGACGGACACATTACAAGAGGATAACATTTGGGACGGACTCTGACTTTGTGGATAATATGCAAGGATCAATTTAAGATGGACTTTAATTTCATGGACAATTGAGACTATCAATTAACATATTTGCATTTTTTGATTGATGATAATGAATTTTTGGTTATGTATATAATATTGTCGATTACATTAAATATGATAATTTAGGTAGTGATAACAAATCTTTTTTATAGGTACAGATTAACATGTTGTGTTTAATTACACGTGTGCGAACATTTAGTTTCGTAACAATAACTCATGACCTAGGGCAAATATAACTCGCACCCTTGCCATTCACAGTTTTCTCATCAATCATTTTATTGCAAATGTTGCAGGGATAATATCAAAAATACAAAACAAGATGTTCTCAACTATACAATATGTGGAGTAGTTAGCTGTGCATGGCAAAGCCGTGAGTTATAGTAACCTTAGGGTGCAAGTTATAAATACTTTGAATTTGTATTGTTATTAGAAAGAGGGAGTCAGCAATTTATCTGATTCTAAGGGGAAATGGTCAAATAGCACCTATTGCCAGCCATCTCTGCTTTTCAAAGTTGCACAGAGCAAATGGTCTCCACAAAAGAAAGAAAGCAGTTCTGCAGGGCATGCCCACTTTCAAAGGTTTTCTACTCTCTTTCATCCCACTTGTCATGCCAATGCAGCATACTTAAAAAGAAGGAAAAATTAGGGGAATAAAGATATTCCTCCTTGTTGCGCCTCTTTTTCAAAGGTGTATATTTTGACAGATTCCCAAGTTTATCTGGCTTGCTAAATGTGGAAATGCACCAAAATACATGGGTGGATGCTTGGGAACATCCACTCTCCACCCGTCAAACACCTTTCCAGAGCAGATGAATGCAAGGCAGTGACTTGGCTACCTTACGTTACTTCAGATTTACCAAGCAACCGAGGGCCATGCAAAGTGGCCTTGAATTGCTTGGTAAATCTCACTTAAGGATTGTGTCCTTCTTTTGTCACCCTCAGTGAAGCCAAGGCAGTCTAATCCTTTGATAAATCTTGGCCTCAGTATCAAAATGATAATGTTATGGATTGCTCTAAAGACAGTGTGTTAAGATGCCGATACAGGTTAGATTTAACCACAGCTTTATTCCAATACCACCAACCCAGGACAGAGCGGCTACACTCGACGCTCACTCTGTCCAACTGCCAAAGAACCTCCTTTGCTCATCACTCGCACAAGGAACCCTGATGAAGTGAGGGTTCTAATATGTGCCTTACATTGACAGAATCATAACCAGGTAACTATAACACAGTAACAGAAGGAGAAGTATTTTGAGAGCTATGGAAATAATAGTGATTCCCACCTGCCACAGGTGTACGACTCAGCATGACAGACAAAACAAATGATTCAGCAAAGCATACTTTTATTGAGCAACTTTGGCCAGCCCTATGCCAAGTCTGAGAAACCCTCATTTCAGGAAATAAGAAACAGTAAATGAAAACTGAAATACTGTTTTCAGTTTACTGAAATATGATTTTATTAAAAAGTTATAAAGCAGTGTTTGCTAGTTAATTTTTAATAAATGAAAGGGTATCTAAGAAATGTAAATAAGTAGATGTGAACGATTGAACACATAAAAACGTGATCGAGTGAAGATTAAATTCGGAGGAGAAAAACATTAAATATCACGTAGGTTCATGAAATGAGGGGAAGCGATGAGGAAAAGCACAGAATGTTCTGAACGTGACTCATTAAAATCACGAAGAATAACCTTACCAGTGAAACACTGAACTGGGAGTTTCAATCAGAATTAATCGTAGATATTCAAGAAGAGACTTGCAATGAGTGAAATAATAGGAAATACATTATAGAATAGTCAAAAGCATTTCAGAAACATTGGAAAAGAAACAGATTAGGGAATGTACATAAACCTCAGGTTCCCCTAGCCAGTCTCTGAAGGAGAGTCCTGATTTTAAACACAAAGGAGGCAAATATTAGGCAATCTCTTGGCTCACTGTTTATTGAATAACACCTAAAAAGCTCTACCTTAACCATGATCCTCCGCTCCTGAGCTGGTAGTAAAAATATAATGAAAATGAACCAACCTTCTATAATATGAAGGCTATTCAACCAATATTTATTTTCTTGATGACTGAAGTTCAAAGTCCATGGAAAAATCTAAACAGTACACAACGTAACAGAAATCACATAAGTAGCCCAACTACTTCCTCTTTTCCTTGATATTTCGCCATTTGTAATATGTCCCCCCATCTAAAATGAGTGTCTTCCATGAAGTGTTTTGCCTGATTCTAGATTAGCTATGGCTTAATCTTATGAAACATTTCGGAGCTGGCATACTTTTTAGCGTTGGGATATTATTCGCCTACTTTGTCCTTAATAAAACCAGGACCCTCCTTCACTAACTGACTAGGACAATTTGCTGTTTTATTATAAGACAAGAGCATCTTATTAGGCAAATTTAAATCATATTGGCAACTGTCATTGCTGCATGATGAACTGGCTTTCATTAACAGGATAATGACTCGCTAGATAAATCTGGTGATTTAAGGATATCCTTTAATCTAACCCCTGCCCACATGCTCTTAATGCCATAACATCCCAAGCTGAGAAAGCTCCAAAATGCCCTGCATCTACCCCGGCAAGGGACATCCCCATTAACACATCAACTGAAGGTAGATGCAGACACCAGAGTGAATGGTTTAAATAATGAAATCAATAACTGAGGTGCAGAGGTTCTAAGTGCCGCAGTCACTGGCTGTATTTTTATCTTGCTTAAATAGGCGGAAAATATTTGTCAGTGTACCCAAGGTGTCTAATATTTAATCTTGGCAGGTACCTCTACTCAAGAAAGTGACATTTTTAAGGTCCAAAACTGGGGTCTGAAATGAGCATCATGGGGCAATCTGCCATCATTTGGGATCTTGTGGCTCTGTCAATCAGAACTCTGTTTCTCGATTCTACTTAGTTATCCACAAGCGGTGGAGGACACCATTTAGCAGAATTTGGGTGGTGTAACAATCCTGGTATAGACACAGGGTTGTCTTTTGCGTCCAAAACCACTATTTTAGTTTTATCAGCCACTTTTGGGGGCAGTTTTAAGAGCCCCCTGCGTCATAATATCGCCATATTAGCATCATTTTTTTATGCTAATGTGGCAATATTATAGCAAAACATGCGCACCAGATTTCCAAAGTGGTGCAGTGCATGCATTGCGCCACTTTGTAACCCCTTGCACCACATTATGCCCGCTCCAGGTGTAATGAATGCAAAGAGACGCTCCCCTGTTAGGGAGGCCAAAAAATTGGCGCAAAGAAACCTAAACTATTTCTTTGCATCATTTTTGGGCATTTTTAAAGCCTGCTCTGAGCAGGCATTAAAAGGGGGCACATCACTGTTTTCAATGGGCCCCTATGTACTGTTCAGCGTTAGCAACACAATCTTGGCACTAAGCCTGAACAGTGCATCAATAGCGTCAACATTTCTGATGCTATTATCCCCTACCCTGTGTCATGGTGCGACGTATTTTAAATACGGCGAACACTTGGTGGCGGTAGTGTGGTGCTAAGGTGTGCAACGAAAGTGACGCTGCACTGGGTGCAGCACCACTTTTCTTAAATCTGCTCCTTAGTTTTAAAGGGAACTGACAGCATCATCATCAGCACAGTATGTGTAATTATCTTGCAAATCATCTATAAAGTGATTATTTAGCTTGTCATATGGCTTTTTATAAGGCCCTCACAATGAACGTATCAATATTATGCTCACTTTCTCGGGTATTCTTTGTAATCAACCTATGTTTACTTTTCATAAATCTCTTGCCCCCAGCAGGTGCAGAAAAAGATAAAGATGTGGTTGTTGCCAATGAATTACCAACATCATTAGGCACATTTATGGAGGACTACCTTCTATATTGAATTTGACATATAACTATTCAGAACATGACACACATTTTTCTAAACACTTCATCCTTCTCTGATTCTCTACTGACATTATCATTATTATCATTATTACGCTCAGTCATGATGAGTATATGCTCACCCCAAAGGGAAGCGAACCCTCACAAAATAATGGCATGAACTAATTTTTCGCAAATATCACAGTTTTATTGAAATAAATGCAATAACGTTTCTCTCAAAATAAATGCAATAACGTATCTCTTTCACATTCATATATTCTCTTATGTAACATGCTAAACCTTAAGAACAGGCACATTGCCATAGATATCCGAATCTGATCCTCCAACCTTTAGAATACGAGTCATTCAATCACCCTAAAACTCCAGCTCTTGCAATTCCAAGTGAACACTTCTCAACATTAACCTTTGGCAATCAAACAAAATGAACACGCTCTTCATTGGAAGTAGGCTTTTGGGAAGAAGAAGTCAGTGTTTGGAACGTGACTGCCCGGTCATAAATACCCAACTCTCTACACATGCTTAACGGGTTCGAGCACAGCTTCTATGTTTCAACAATCGATTGAACAAAGATAACACCCAATTACCGAGTGCTGAAGCACACAAACAACTCAATTACTCCATGCAGCTGCATGCACACAGCAATTACTAGAGCAACAAACTGTAAATAAATGCACGTTCAACTAGGCAGAGCTGTAAACAGCCCCCTAATACTTTAACATACACTCAATAGCAAAACCTCACCACACCAAAAACTCCATCCAAAACTGTACATAGTTGTAACGTACTTAGCTCAAGCAGCAAGAAAAATAATATGTTGATTGGAATTCCCCTATTGCAGAGGGTTGATGTATTTTCTTGATGTTGTTTCTTTCTGCTCATGAGGTCAGGAACATGGGAAATGTAGGTCGTTGAAGGAGCCATTCAACAAAGAGTAAGGAAATATATTGCATGCTATGAGCCTTCATGTCTTGTAATAAAGTCATGTTGTCTCTATTTGGTGTTCCAGTCTTCTCCAACTCCCATCCAAACCTCTCTCCTCAGAGCTAGATGGGCTTAGGCCAGGGTAGCAGTGACCAGAATCCCATATGTGGTCCATGGAACATATGTTCTCCCTGAATACTTTGACACTGGGAAGATCGTTGTTCTGGGGTGTGGTGTATGCATTTGTTTTCCAAAATGGTTTTATTGTGTGTGCATGCTAACAAGTGCACACATCTTGGAGGAAACCGAGATGAATGGGTGACTGAGACTATTGATAAAGTGCAAACAACTATTCCAGAAAGAAGGGTCCCATGCTTGGGAGGAAAACATGAAACAATCCACTGCTGTACAAGAAGGAGAAAGAGGAGAGAACAGAAGAGAGGAGCACAATGGAAAAGACAAAGGTGCAAAGACTGCACTCTATCCAAAATTAGAAATTTGTATGGAGAGAAAGGTGTTGCTTTGTTTCCTAAAGACAGAGAGACTTGGGGCCGGATGTATCAAAGGGTTTTACTCATTCTGTGTCTATGGGAAAATGTGTTCGTTCATATGGCACTTGGGCACATATTTACAAGAACTGACACATCACTGAGATAATGCAGTGATGCTCAGAAAAACTTGTGCTTTGGTACAACAGTTCCTAACACCTTAGACGCATCGTATTTACAAGATGGCGCACCACGACATAAGGTCCCAGGGTGCATGAAAAAAAATGATGCATCTGTGGGAGGGATGTTGTAGGGAAAACTGAATTGTGCTGCAAAAGTGATGCAGACTGCTTTGTGGTACGCATTTTTGCTTGCTTGATGCATCAGAAATCCTTTAAAAAGGGATGCATTTAAAAAAAATAGCCAATACTTTTAAAGAGAGAGATGGGGCCGGCAGCAGCAGACAGGAAACCAAACCCCAGCACCAACCAGGATTTCCAGACAGAAGTCCAGAGGAAGAGGAAGAGGAATTTTAAAGAGGAGGCAAATCAAATTCTCATAACAGAGCTGCCAAAGTATGAACATAAACTTTTTTGTCACCTCAAAATTTCCATTAGGGAACAAAGAAGGGAAAGAAGTCCATAGTGGATAGAATAAACAGTATAGGGCAAACCAAAAGGACAGTGACAGACTGCAAGAAGATCTGGCCTGGTTACAAGCTCAGGACTAAGGAGAAACTGGCCAGAAACCTGAAGGCAGCCATGCGGACCAGAGGAGGAGGATCTGAGGTTCCAGAGAAGCTGACGTCCTTGAAGGAGCCGGTGGCAGCAGTCATCCCAGCAGAGTTGATGGCAGGAGTGGATGGACCCATCAATGCTGTCGATGAGAACCAACAAGACCTACAGGGGAAGTGGCAACAAAAAACAATATCACCAAATATGTAATGTTCTCCAGTGAAGCATGTGCTGCACTGCACTCAGTGTAAGGCGAAAGGGATGGAAATGGGCATATGTCCAGACATCCATCATAGACATGTAAGACAAAATAACCAGCCACATGTTACACCAGCTCCATCACGTTTGTCCAGTCCATGTGTGATGTGCAGCACCAGTTCAGGTTCACCTTTGTATAATGGGACTTGTTGGGCAATGTATAACATTAGTGACCAGGACTACAAGTCTCACAAGATCGAGCAAAAGATCTGGGGGCATTTTTACAAGAAAGTGGTGTGGGGCATTGTAGCACATGACCTTACTGCACTGTCCTAAGTCACAGGGGAAGGGTAGGAATGTACTCTACATACAGAATGTAGTGCATTTTTGCCCCTTCCCCCTACACTGGGGTACAATTGCATGCACCCAAGCACCTGGGTGCAACAGTGCCTATGTTGCATGCAGGATTGTATTTGGGCATGAAGGGACACATTCCTGCATAAAAACAATGCATGGGGGCTTTTTCCTCTGTATATGTATGCAGCAGAATGCAGCCCACGTGGAAAGAGGAAAAAATAAGGTGAAATGAATATATGTCTCCTCATTATCCCTCCCCTGGGGAGGCGTACTGTTTTGATGCCTTCCCAGGTTTATGGATCCTGTAAATCTGGGAATGCATCAAAACCCATGGATAATGGGTGGAAAACTCACTGCAATGCTCATGGAATGCCCCCCTGTTGCAGAGTAAGGAAATTAAGAGATTTGTGCTGCCTTGTCTTTCTGTAGATGTACGAGGCAATAAAGAGCCATGCAAAGTGGCTTTACATGTCCCCGAAGATATGATTATGCAGTCTGCACTGCTGGAGCATCACAAAAATTGATGCACTGGGAGCCAATGGGGCTTGTAAATATGTGTCCTGAACTGTAACAACAGAACATGGCAGGACACTGCAACCCTGAGCCCCTTGACTTGGATAAAGCATGCCCCTGTGCACTTTGAGGCAAGTGTGTTTTTTTTCTTGGGGCTATGCACCACAATCTGGCATGCAAAGCAAGGGAATGGGTTTGTCAGAGAATAAACCTCCTCACCTGAAATGGGAGTTGTGTGTTGGGCGTGCAAAGCACCACCGCACAGGAGCATGTGAAGAACCACATCCATAGTCATTAGCATGAAACTACTTTGCACACAGCTGTCCTGATGTGTGGGGTGTAAGCACACAGGTGAAGCCTACCATAGGAGCCAAGACCCTAACTCCTATTATGTACAAAATCTTTGGGGTGTAAATGATGCATAACATATGAGCATGCATGTTTGTACAAATAGATGGCATGTGAGATTGGAGGGCCTCTGGTAGAGCTGTTCAACATAGGTTTGGCTGAGCACATTGACTGGCACTGTGTTATGATGGGGCACATTACCTCAGCAAGGAGTTGAGAAATGTCATGTGCACTGCAAGGTAGCCTGAGCAATACAAACCCTCTGCTGTGTCTGATAGTGCCACACTTCTGTTGCAGCTGAGAAAGGGTGACATAGAAGAGGGCATAGATGTACTACATTGTTAGAAATGGGGTTTCTGGTTGGCTAGGGTATGCACCTCAGCCAGGCAGAACTTACCCACTCTAGTCAGGGCAAGGGAGTTACACGTCCAAGATAACCCCTGCTCACCCCCTTGGTAGCTTGGCACGAGCAGTCAGGCTTAACCCGGAGGCAATGCGTAAAGCGTTTGCACAACACACACATACAGGTGATGCAATATCCCCACCACAAAGGAAACACAACACCAGATTATATGAAAATATACTGTATTGTACACAACGTAATTATCAGACCAACATCACATAACAGTACTATCCTGCTACCTTAGCAGTTGTCAGAACGTTACACATTAGTTACTCTGCAAACTAGCAGTAGTCACACATAACACACAGGTTACTCAGTATTCTGCAACATAAGCAGTAGTCAGGAAACACGTAATTACATTAGAACACTTGTCATAAGGATATCATAAAACGCCCATAGTAGGAACATTAGAAAACCTATGGCAAGTTAGGGAAACATATTAGCAAGTTATGCCCATAGAAGGAACATTTGCACATATATGTAGAAGCATCATAGTACAGGTAGGCAATATATCATAATTAACAAAGTCTGTAGCAAGAACTTAAATTATGATTCTATTGGTCCGTTTTAAGGAATACCTGGGAATGATGAAGCAGGCACCTTCCGTGCCTCGAAGACAAAGAAGAAAGGGGCCCCCAGCGCTCTTCTGCGCAATGAGGGGGGGCCTCCTTAAACTCCTGGGAAAGAGGGGGGCGGCACGCACCCCCTCTGCACTGCTGACGGGCCTCTCCTGGGGCCCGCGCTCACTGGGGGCCCCCCTGGGCCTCCACCGGCCCTCACGAGGGGGGGGCCAAGGACACCAATACTGGTATGGAGGAGGGGGGCACCACGCACCCCCTCCGCTGAAGGACGGACCCCTCCTGGGGCCTGCCAAACGCCACAAAAGGGCCCCGCGGCACAGGGAGCCTCCGACGAGGCCTCCACCGCACCTGCCCAGAGCTGTGGCCTAACGAGGAGGGAGGGGGCCCAGCGAGCCTCGGTCCTCCTCCGACGAGGCCACTCGGGCCTCAAGGAATGAATCGTGCTCCTCCGGGAGCGAGGGCTGAGCCTGGCAGGGCTCCCAGCTGGCCCGGCCGCTCCTCAAGCCAGCAACACGGAGCACTTTGGAGGCGGGACAACTCTGCTGGTTCCCCGCGGATCACTGGAGCCGCGCCCAGGCTGCCCTGCCCGACCGGCAGGCGAATTCACCTTCCCCTGGGCCGCGGTGAGAGAAATACGGGAGGAGTCTCATTGGTGCCCCCGGGGCACTATCAGGAGCACGCCGGCTCCTATCTTCGTCAGGTGGTGCCCCGGGGGTCTGATACAGCGCGTTTCACTCGCGCTTGATGGAAGCAGCCTCCCCGGGCTGCGGCGGTGATCTCGCCCACCACAACACGCTCTCTGAGGGCAAAAGGAAGCCCGGGTCGCGGCGGTGACTGTCTCCAGCCACCATAAACAACACACAAAAAACAAAAGGGGAGCGCTTTCAAGCACTAGTGGAATCCCCAAAAGGAGCGCTTTCCTAAGCGCTAGCTTGGACATCACGTGAAGCACCCCCGTGCTTCAGGGTCACTGCAGGGGTCAGGGGCCACAGCACCCTGCCCCTGGGGAGAAAAGGTTCAGGAAAGGCCCACAGGTGGAGGGGCCCTAGCAACAGGCCAGCACAAGGGAAAGGCAGCAAGTGGCAAGTCCTTTACAGTGACCAAGCAGGTCACAGGTCAGCACAGCAGCAGCAGCAGTCCATGGCGGTCCCTGGTAAGTCCTTCCAGCATTTCTGTGTCCAGTTCCATGATGTTCAAAGTCTCCAAATTGTGGGGAAAATTCCCCTGTACTTATAGTCAGTTTTTACAGTGTTTTACAGTGGTAGGGAGAGGAGGTTCCAGCCAGTTACAACTGGTTCTGGGAGTGCCCCCTCTCTCCTTTCAGCACAGGCTCCAAACATCAGTGGGGGGTTAACGACCCTATTGTGTGAGGCCAGGGCACAGTCTTTACAAATGCAGGTGTGCCCCGCCTCTCCCTTCTCTCAGCCCAGGAAGACTATTCAGTATGCAGATGCACCTCAGTGACACCTCCACCCTCCCTGTGTACAGGCTGTCTGAAAAGTATGCACAAAGCCCCAACTGTCACTCTGCCCAGACGTGGATTGGAGTCAAGCTGCAAAACACCAGAATTATAAGCACAGATAAATGCGCACTTTCTAGAAGTGGCATTTCTGTGATAGTAATAAAAAATACACCCACACCAGTAAGCAGTATTTATTATCACCATCACAACCATACCAAACACGCCTACGCTACCCCTCATAAATCAGACAATACCCCTTACACATAAGGCAGGGCATTTCTAATGCAATCCTATGAGAAGGCAGCACTCACAGCAGTGAGACACCAAGTTAGGCTGTTTGTCACTACTAGGACAGGCCATGCAATATGGCACATGTCCTGCCTTTCTACATACATGGCACCCTGCCCATAGGGCTAGCTAGGGCGTACTTTAGGGGTGACTTACATGTAGTAAAAGGGGAGTTCTGGGCCTGGCAAGTAAATTTAGATGCCAGGTCCCTGTGGCAGAAAACTGCGCACACAGGCCCTGCGCTAGCAGGCCTGAGACAGGTTTGAAAGTCTACTTCAGTGGGTGGCGCAAGCAGCGCTGCAGGCCCACTAGTAGTATTTAATTTACAGGCCCTGGGTATAGAGATACCACTGTACAAGGGACTTATAGGTAAATTAAATATGCCAATTAGGTATAAGCCAATCATACCAACTTTAGATGGGAGAGCACCTGCACTTTAGCACTGGTCAGCAGTGATAAAGTGCTCAGAGTCCTAGAGCCAACAGCGAGAGGTCAGAAAAACCAGGAGGAAGGAGGCAAAAAGACTAGGGATGACCATGCGTATGGCCAAAAGTCCAACACAACCCCCTACCAGCCAAAATCCAGGGGAGAACAATCAATACCTTGATGTACTTTCCTGATTGGGGCGATAGAACAAGGACCCAGGCCCACAACAGCAGGGGCATGTTCCAGTTCTACGCCTTCCTGACTCCACTGGGATCTCTCTGTCAATGCTTCCCAGGCAGCCTAGACCAACCCACGGGGATTCTCTAGCTGCCAATGGCCAGAACCAGGCCCCAGGCCATCTAGGAGCCTCTGGTCTCTGAAACCATAACGAGTGGGGGGCGGTAGCCCCAGGTGCAAAGCAACCTGTCTCCACTCCATTTCTGATCAGTTCAGGGGCTCTACCCTGCCACTGATCCACCAACCTAGGGTCCGCACCCATAGGTTCTACAGGGGCTAGAGGCGAGGCTCTCCTCCCTCTACCCCTCCTTCTAGGATCCCGCCCTCCTCTCCTAGGAGGGGTATCACCAGAATCCACACTTGCCAGGGTGCTGGGTACAGCAGCCCTGCACAACTTTCTCGCCAGCCAGGATCACTACCTGGCGACTGACCACCCAACCTAGGGACGACACCCTTGGGTTGCACCGGGGTCCGGGGCGGGCTTCCCCCTCCCTGAACCCCACTTCCAGAGTCCTGCGTCCCCCCACCTTGGGAGAAGCCACCAGAAGTTTCACACAGGGGGGTGAGCACACTAACCGCCCCCCCAACCAGATCAGAGTTTACCCCCTGAACCTGTCCATCTAGTCCAGGGACGACACCCTTAGACTGGACCATTGCCCAGCGAACCAGGACTTCCTTGGGAGCACACCTACCCCCTACCAGATCAGAGTTTACCCCCTGAATCTGGCAATCCAACCCAGAGTCACTACCCTGCGGTTGAACCACTGCCTGGCGCACCAGGACTTCCTTGGGAGCACACGTACTCCCCATCAGGTCAGAGTTTACCCCCTGAACCTGATCATCCAACCCAGAGTCACTACCCTGCGGTTGAACCACTGCCTGGCGCACCAGGACTTCCTGGGGGGCACACCTACCCCCCACCAGGGAAACACTTTCCCCAAGGGCCACACAAGAGTCTGGCTGGCGCAGGTCTCCTGACCTCTGCCCATCGGACAGAGTCTGGATTCCCCCCAGCCCAGAAATGGTCTCACCAAGGTCATTCCTGGGGGGCTCTGCTCTCAGAGCTGACCCCTGACCCTCCAGGTTCTCCACTGGGGCCCGCAGCCCCCTCTCAACCCTATGCCTGGATTTCCGCCTCCTCCGCTGTAGAGCGAGACTACCAGACACCAGGACCGGCGGAACGCTATCACCAGCCACCCGCCTAAGTCCTAATGACAAAATGGGATCCTTCTGAACAGCTGGCCCTACGGCACAGGTTAGGCTCACCTCCTGGCGTTCACTCATGGAACCTTCAGGGGCCTGGGGCGGTATCTTGGGCCTCAGCCCAGCCCCATTCCCTCTCATCTGAGACGGGACATGGGGTCCCTCACCCACCCCAGTCCTCTGGGACCTACCTGGGACACTCCATTCCTTTCCCACCACACCTTGTTGGGAAACACTTAGACCACTCTCATTAGGAACACCCCCTAATGCCACACCAGACCCTCTGGTACGCAACCAGAAGTCTGCCTCCTTTGCGAGCTCCCTGGGGTCAGAGAGCTCACACTCTGACAAGTGTTGGCGTAACTCTGAAAAACAACAACGAAACAGGTGCTCTCTGAGAATCAGATTAAACAGCCCTTCAAAATTGTTTACTGTGCTACCCTTCACCCATCCATCTAGTGCAATGCAGCAATCCTCCACAAACTCCTCCCAAGACTGGTGGGACAGTTTCTTACCACCCCTAAACCTTTTTCTGTATTCCTCAGGGGAAAAACCATACTTCACAATCAGTGCGTTCTTCACAGCGGAGTACCCCTCCCTGTCACTCTCTTCTAGAGTCAGTAGGGCATCCCTCCCCTCCTCAGGAATAAAACTCCCTAGGCCAGTTCCCCAATCCTTCTCAGGGATCCTGCGCTCTACCAGAGCCCTCTCATATTCCTTTAACCACTGACGTATGTCACCCCCCTCTTGGAACCTAGGTACCAGATCTATGGGTATGTGAGGAACATCTTTGCTACAGCACTGTACATTGCTGCCACCACTGGACTCCACCTGCAGCGCTGGTGAGTCCAGAACCTTCAGACTGCGCTCTAGAGCGAGTCTTTCTCTGGCAAAGGCCCTCTCTGCCTCTGCCATTCTCTCCTGTACTAAGGCCTTCTCTACCTCAGCCCTTCTCTCCTCAACAGCTAGGCGCGCTAACTGCAACTTCAGGTCCCTCTCTTCCCGCCTATCTCTTAGCTCATCAGGCGTCAAGGAATGAGAGGTAGCCCTGCTTCTTACACTGGACCCAGCAAGGGACTCCCTATCACTGGGGCCTTCCCTGTCAACTGGCGTCCCCAACCGGTCATTCTCACCCTCCTGATCAGTCTCTCTACCACTCTCTAGGGATGAGGTCTGGGAGCCCTCCCATTGGGAACCCTCGCTACACTCAGGATCCTCTGGGTGCCCCCTAAGTACACTCCCTCCATGGGTAAATGTCACAAACCTTTCAAAGAAATTCAGAGATCTCCTGAGGTCCCCTTCTACAGGCAGCCCTCTCTCTCTACAGAACCCCTCTAATTCCCCCTGCGTGTAAAACGGCAGGTCCTCTAAATCAAAGGTAAGCCCCATCTTGAAAAGGTACAAATAACTCAACTGTGACAATCACAGTACCCAAGCGTGAGAACTGAAAACAGGAAAAATGACCAAAGAGAGAAAGTTAAGAGAAGCCAAACATGTGATGGTCTAAACGCAATCCTTGTAGTGAAATAATGAGTCACAATGGTATTGTGCAAGCGCAAGTCCTATCCTCACCGCTGACTTCCAATGTTAGAAATGGGGTTTCTGGTTGGCTAGGGTATGCACCTCAGCCAGGCAGAACTTACCCACTCTAGTCAGGGCAAGGGAGTTACACGTCCAAGATAACCCCTGCTCACCCCCTTGGTAGCTTGGCACGAGCAGTCAGGCTTAACCCGGAGGCAATGCGTAAAGCGTTTGCACAACACACACATACAGGTGACGCAATATCCCCAACACAAAGGAAACACAACACCAGATTATATGAAAATATACTGTATTGTACACAACGTAATTATCAGACCAACATCACATAACAGTACTATCCTGCTACCTTAGCAGTTGTCAGAACGTTACAAATTAGTTACTCTGCAAACTAGCAGTAGTCACACATAACACACAGGTTACTCAGTATTCTGCAACATAAGCAGTAGTCAGGAAACACGTAATTACATTAGAACACTTGTCATAAGGATATCATAAAACGCCCATAGTAGGAACATTAGAAAACCTATGGCAAGTTAGGGAAACATATTAGCAAGTTATGCCCATAGAAGGAACATTTGCACATATATGTAGAAGCATCATAGTACAGGTAGACAATATATCATAATTAACAAAGTCTGTAGCAAGAACTTAAATTATGATTCTATTGGTCCGTTTTAAGGAATACCTGGGAATGATGAAGCAGGCACCTTCTGTGCCTCGAAGACAAAGAAGAAAGGGGCCCCCAGCGCTCTTCTGCGCAATGAGGGGGGCCTCCTTAAATCCTGGGAAAGAGGGGGCGGCACGCACCCCCTCTGCACTGCTGACGGACTCTCCTGGGGCCCACGCTCACTGGGGGCCCCCCTGGGCCTCCACCGGCCCTCACGAGGGGGGGGCCAAGGACACCAATACTGGTATGGAGGAGGGGGACACCACGCACCCCCTCCGCTGAAGGACGGACCCCTCCTGGGGCCTGCCAAACGCCACAAAAGGGCCCCGCGGCACAGGGAGCCTCCGACGAGGCCTCCACCTCACCTGCCCAGAGCTGTGGCCTAACGAGGAGGGAGGGGGCCCAGCGAGCCTCGGTCCTCCTCCGACGAGGCCACTCGGGCCTCAAGGAATGAATCGTGCTCCTCCGGGAGCGAGGGCTGAGCCTGGCAGGGCTCCCAGCTGGCCCGGCCGCTCCTCAAGCCAGCAACACGGAGCACTTTGGAGGCAGGACAACTCTGCTGGTTCCCCACGGATCACTGGAGCCACGCCCAGGCTGCCCTGCCCGACCGGCAGGCGAATTCACCTTCCCCTGGGCCGCGGTGAGAGAAATACGGGAGGAGTCTCATTGGTGTCCCCGGGGCACTATCAGGAGCACGCCGGCTCCTATCTTCGTCAAGTGGTGCCCCGGGGGTCTGATACAGCGCGTTTCACTCGCGCTTGATGGAAGCAGCCTCCCCGGGCTGCGGCGGTGATCTCGCCCACCACAACACGCTCTCTGAGGGCAAAAGGAAGCCCGGGTCGCGGCGGTGACTGTCTCCAGCCACCATAAACAACACACAAAAAATAAAAGGGGAGCGCTTTCAAGCGCTAGTGGAATCCCCAAAAGGAGCGCTTTCCTAAGCGCTAGCTTGGACATCACGTGAAGCACCCCCGTGCTTCAGGGTCACTGCAGGGGTCAGGGGCCACAACACCCTGCCCCTGGGGAGAAAAGGTTCAGGAAAGGCCCACAGGTGGAGGGGCCCTAGCAACAGGCCAGCACAAGGGAAAGGCAGCAAGTGGCAAGTCCTTTACAGTGACCAAGCAAGTCACAGGTCAGCACAGCAGCAGCAGCAGTCCATGGCGGTCCCTGGTAAGTCCTTCCAGCATTTCTGTGTCCAGTTCCATGATGTTCAAAGTCTCCAAATTGTGGGGAAAATTCCCCTGTACTTATAGTCAGTTTTTACAGTGTTTTACAGTGGTAGGGAGAGGAGGTTCCAGCCAGTTACAACTGGTTCTGGGAGAGCCCCCTCTCTCCTTTCAGCACAGGCTCCAAACATCAGTGGGGGGTTAACGACCCTATTGTGTGAGGCCAGGGCACAGTCTTTACAAATGCAGGTGTGCCCCGCCTCTCCCTTCTCTCAGCCCAGGAAGACTATTCAGTATGCAGATGCACCTCAGTGACACCTCCACCCTCCCTGTGTACAGGCTGTCTGAAAAGTATGCACAAAGCCCCAACTGTCACTCTGCCCAGACGTGGATTGGAGTCAAGCTGCAAAACACCAGAATTATAAGCACAGATAAATGCACACTTTCTAGAAGTGGCATTTCTGTGATAGTAATAAAAAATACACCCACACCAGTAAGCAGTATTTATTATCACCATCACAACCATACCAAACACGCCTACGCTACCCCTCATAAATCAGACAATACCCCTTACACATAAGGCAGGGCATTTCTAATGCAATCCTATGAGAAGGCAGCATTCACAGCAGTGAGACACCAAGTTAGGCTGTTTGTCACTACTAGGACAGGCCATGCAATATGGCACATGTCCTGCCTTTCTACATACATGGCACCCTGCCCATAGGGCTAGCTAAGGCGTACTTTAGGGGTGACTTACATGTAGTAAAAGGGGAGTTCTGGGCCTGGCAAGTAAATTTAGATGCCAGGTCCCTGTGGCAGAAAACTGCGCACACAGGCCCTGCGCTAGCAGGCCTGAGACAGGTTTGAAAGTCTACTTCAGTGGGTGGCGCAAGCAGCGCTGCAGGCCCACTAGTAGTATTTAATTTACAGGCCCTGGGTATAGAGATACCACTGTACAAGGGACTTATAGGTAAATTAAATATGCCAATTAGGTATAAGCCAATCATACCAACTTTAGATGGGAGAGCACCTGCACTTTAGCACTGGTCAGCAGTGATAAAGTGCTCAGAGTCCTAGAGCCAACAGCGAGAGGTCAGAAAAACCAGGAGGAAGGAGGCAAAAAGACTAGGGATGACCATGCGTATGGCCAAAAGTCCAACATACATCCTACGTTTTGTGGCCTAGGGGGGAGATGTAGCATGTGTCATGAGGGAGAAAGAAGAACAAATCTTGTATCAGGGAATTTTAAAGTAACTAGATGATCCAGGTTGACATGACTATGTGCATGATTCCGTGATTGTTGTAGACTGAGAAGTAGGGGTCTAGTTGTGTGGCTAACCAGGGTAGGTACATGTCACTAAATATAAAAACTACTAGTGTGTGCAGGTGTAGCTTGACACATGGCCCTCAAATACAGGCAGCCATGTTGGGGGATTTGAAGTGGTAAATCTTATTGTAGGGTTAGGTGTCACATGAGAGTCAATGTATGATCAGGCTCCCAACTGTATGTAACAGTAAGTGGAGTCCCTGAGACATGTACATGTACGAGTAAGTGGTGCTGTGTTATAGACTGCAGGTAACCAAATCTAGCAATGTGGTAACCAAATCTAGCAATGATGAAATAGGGTAAGCATCAGTGCCAAAAATCTATCAAGTTTGACTGAGCCTATTCCCACTGACCACTGTTTTTACATATAGCACGACCATTGTAGAACATACACTTACATTTTCCTGCAGTTTAGAAATCTTGCTAGCTGTGTAGAGTAGTGTGGATGTATGAGCAAAATGATCCTTGCCCACATGAATGCACATTGTGTATGCAAGTCAGCGCAGTGAAGGAGACTGTTGTGATGTAGTATGTGTAAGGCTGACAGAAGGATCCAATTAAACACATCACCAAACCCACTTCACTTTCACAGGAGTGCACAGTAGTTCTGTCAATAAATGAAAACACACTAAGTATACCCATCATGAAAAAGAAGATTACTCTCCAATACAGATGTTGATTTTATCTCAACTTACCCAGACTGGCAGGGCAGAAGGGCAGCAAGCTGTGTCACTGTATTGCAATGTGTGATATCACACAAACAGTCACCCTTGTCACACAGTGGTGTGTAAACAACGCACAGAGACTGCCACCAGAAAGGCAAAAAACATGCTACTTACCCGCAATACATACACGTGATATAGGTACTACACATCAATGTTGAAATGAAAGTGAAGGAGGATAAAATCTGTAAATCAGCCAGATTACTTATGTCAACATCTAGCAGAGATCACCATTGACAAACCTCCATTTCATTGCAGAGAGAACAAATACTTGTGAGAAGACGGTTCTAACTATCACTTGGTTTTTGTCCTTTCACTGTGAGGGAGCCTCATCGTGTGGGACTCCCCCATAGTGAGCTTATGGTAAGATGGACTGTAAATGTTTACCTCTGGTGCCACCTGATGAAAGAAAGGCTGCTGTGAAGCAGCAAGGGTAGGAGGCCCACAGCTGGTTACACTTGATCAAGGTTGCACACATGTGTGCACCTGAGTGATGGCTGCACGGAGTGGATTCCTGGCATGTGCAGCCCAAGAACTGCACTTAGGTAGACTGGCGCAGATAAGACTATGTATAGTGGGTGGTGACCTAAAGTAAGCCTCAAGGGATGGGTGTACACATGTGAGGGATAGTCCGTCTGCTTACTGTCTTTACACTGTGGGGACACTACATTAAATGTCAACCTCAGTGTGCTAACTGTCTTTTCACTGTATAGACACTCCATTAAATGTCAATAGGAAAGGATGACCTAGTGCGCAACTAAAACCCCCTAGGGTACAGAGAGACCAGAGTGACTCTAATGTACACTGTAATCTGTATAAAAAGAATAATGCAGTAGGTCAAGAAGGCAAAGTTGCACAACTTGTGGGTCATCCAGGAATGTCATATTTCTCTGATTCATCTCAGGATTAGGGTCAATTACTGCTCTGTCCAGTTGCCTAAGCAGGGACTTGCACTAATCAGCCAGCTGTCATCCCGTGCCAGGAAATGGGTGGAGAGGCCCTAGAAGGAATGTCAGGGAGGAGGGGCTGAGACTTTGAAAGCACATGTGGCACAAACTCCTGGAAGACACCATTTTGAGCTATGCCAAAAGACCGTGCATGAAGACAGGCAGAGGGGCACGGAAATGATGTGGCACAACTGAATTGGCCAGAGGTGCAGGCCTGCTAGCCAGTTCCTCCCCCACTTAAGGTCTTACACAGGGGAGAGCTCTCTCTCTTGGCTGTGCTTCCCTGCTGTACACTGGGAACAATACCAGTGTCATGGACAACTAGAAAGAAGAACACCCTGATTGCCCACTGGGGCAGGGTCTCTGCCCCTGAATAACTTCAGACCCAGCGAGGCGCATGCCAGGGCTAGGTAAGCTGGGCCCCTCACCTCCCTGATAACTAGTTGGGGGAAAGGCTGGGCTGGCACAAAGAATGCACGCAGCCCAGAAGAAAAGGATACATCCAAAGGAAAGGCTGGCACAGGGAGTCAGTGGGACTGGCTACAAGGCCTAATGAAGAGCTCACCACCAGGAGTGAAATGACACCAAGATCATCAAAAACCAGCCCTTGAGGGCCTAAAATATCACCAGGAGAAGGTCTGCAACCTTTGACCTTCCCAGAGCGAACAATGAAGTGTGTGGGGCTCCGCCGCTGCTCCAGACCGTACACCGGGGGTTTGCTAGGGCCCCAGGGCTGCCCCCAAAAGAAGAAAACACTGTGAAGTTGGCCAGGGAAGCCCCCGACATCATCCTGGGGCTCCATGAAGAGGAGGAAGGGGAGCGCCATTGCACTCCCAGCGGAAGTGAGGAGGGGCCCCAGTCCCCATTCTAAGGCACTAATGGTGCCAAAAAGGAGGGGGGAGTGCAGCCGCTCTCCCCCAAGGTGGCCCACAGCAGCTGCATTATTCTGCCCGCGGGAGCGGGTGGACACCATATAGCAGACCAGCTACATGCGCTGTTCCCCAATGAGGAGGAACAGCGTGGAGGTGTCCAGGTGGCACCAGACAACCCCAAACACGAGGGCAGCCGGGGTGGGCTCCCCGCTGTGCCCCTCAATGAGGAGGCAGCATGGGGGTGTCCGAGTGGGACCAGACAACCCTGAACCCGATGGCAGTCGGGGTGGGATCCTAGTGCTAACCTCCAATGAAGCAGCATGCTGGGGTGTCTGGGTGGGATCGGACACCCCCTAACAAGGAGAAATGCAGCTAGAGGCTAAATAAACCAGCTGCAGAATAAAAGCATTGCAACTCTCCCTGGCACAGCAGGAGAGCCACTGATCAAATCTGCAAACTAGCTCACAATGCCTTGCGAGGCACCACAATTTATTTTGGCTCCTTGACAGCTTGTGGTGGCCCCAGGAAGATTGGGTCACCACTAAAAAAGTGCTCATGGACGGGGAGCTGCAGGAGCAGCACAGCCTCCTGCCAACACAGAGTTTTGTGTCCCCACCCTAGGTTGAGTGGGCCAAGAAAAGTATAACCCTCGAAGGGTTAAATGTATCTATTAAGCTCTCCTGGCTGGAAATTTTATTCTTTGTTAGTGGACATGACCAGCTACTCCACAGGGGTGCAGAAAATGTTGAAATGGGTATCATTAGTTGTGTGGCCTACACACGTAATGGGTTCGGACTTGACCACCACTGGGAACGAAACACCCCATTGTGGCGACTGACTCTCCTAGGGTAGCATTTCAAGGCTTACTCAAGTGTAGTGGTGTGGGATAGTCACCACCATTCACGAGCACACAAGAATAACGCTCAATAAATGATTGTCCAGTCTGTGCTTTGGCTTTTAATAAAGTAAAAGTACATTTATTACACACACATTACTCAACACTATGTAATAATTTACAAATATACATAAGTTACAGGAATTACTTTTGGATGACATTGTGTAGTCATTCTGGTCTCCCCTGGAGGGGAACTATTACCCAACAACCAACCCACATAGTAAAACATTTACATGTGCCGCAATGCACTATTTGACTGTAGCTTGTAGTGAGAACACCTAAATGTTGCAATAAAGTATCTACTTTGGTAAGAGGTGGTTGTCAGTCTCATTACTCACATAAGCATAAACACGAACCTGTATATTCATGTTGGAATACTTTGTGCTGTTAGGATTTCTTTCAGATTACTTTCTGATTACTCTTGATAAACATTGTGCACCAATACTCCCCCTGACTGGCTGCATGTCCTGTATGACCAACATGCTGCCAATGACTTCCTGCCCCCCAAGGAAGAGGACTACATTGTATCAACTTTTCTGGTTGTGGGCCTGGTTGCCAGCATCAATGAGTCTCCAGAGGAACCGCTTACCCCATCTGCAAGTCCTAGGCCAGTTCTGGACTCTGAGGACCCTCAGGTAGTGTTTCAATGCCAAGTGGTAGGAATCTAGCAGTAGATGGAAGATGTGGTGCGGGAAGGGATGTAGACCATTGCGGGAACCGTAGAGGGAGTACGTAGGTCCTACAGTCTCAGTAAGGACACCTCTAAGGCAATAAAAGGCACCTACACTCCACTGCACAGATTAAATCAGTCCCTGACTGACATCGCTGGTGTCATGAGGCAGAGGCAACAGCAGCAGCACTGACAATGTGACACCAGTGAGCCAGTGAGGTTTCCACTCAGCTGGGGGATATAAACACCATCCTCAAATCTATTGAGTGGAAGCAAGGGGGGGGGGATCAGCCTAAAAATAATGGGCAGAAATGGCCACAACAAACATGCCCCCCAAATGGGAGCGACCCTTGCCCAAGGGGCCGCTCCCCAACACAAAACACAGCAGAAACAAACAAACAATAAAATCCCTGGCGTCTAGTGGTTTCTGCCCTCCTTGGGGGCAGATCAGCCTAAAAAGAATAGACTGATCTGCTCCCAAGGGGGGCAGAAATGTCCACAACACACATGCCCCCCCAAATGGTAGCGACCCTTGCCCAAGGGGCCGCTCCCCGACACAAAACATTACATAAATAAATACATTTAAAAAATCCCTGGCATTTAGTGGGCGTTCCTGCTGCCCGATCGCACTGCAATCCGGCAGCAGGAATGCTCAAAGAGACACCGGGGGAAAGGAAAAGCCTTTCCTTTCCCCGCTGCCTCTTTGTTCCAAACCCCCCACCCGCCGGAGGAGAAACTTACCTGTTTCACCAGATCCGTGTTGCTGGATCCATGCACTTCGTCAGGAGAGTGGACCCATGCCACCAGTCGTTGCTGCAGAGGGGTGCCTGCTGAACCAGTGAAGTGACTCTTTCACTTCAAGGGAGATTCCTTCATTCTTCTGGTGTAGGCTGAAGACAGCTAGTCCTTGGAGGATGCACGACCTGGAAACAGTTGCAGTTGCTGGCAGGAGCTGAAGATACAATGTTGCAGAAGTCATCTTTGCTTCTTTGTTGCAGTTTTTAGAGTTCCTGGAGGGTCCAGATGCAATTTCATTGGTAGGTGAAGTAAAGGATGCAGAGGATTCCTGCTGGAGTCTTGCAATCTGAATCTGAGGAAACCCCCAGGGGAGAGACCCTTAATAGCCCTGGAAGGGAGATTGGTCAGCTATACAGTTAAGCACCTATCAGGGGAGGGCTCCGACATTACCTGCTGGCACTGGCTACTCAGATGCTCCCAGAGTGCCCCACCACCTTGTAATCCAAGATGGAAAAACCTAGGGACACTCTGGAGCCGCTCTGGGCACCACCCCTGGGGTGATGATGGACAGGGGAGTGGTCAATCCACTTCCCTTTGTTCAGTTTTGCACCAGAGCAGGGACTGGGGGACCCTGAACCAGTGTAGACTGGATTATGCAAGGAGGCCACCAGAGACATGATTTTTTAAATAATTAATATTTTTAGCACATAGAAACAAAAAGTGCCACTTGAGCTATCTGGTCGCACCTCGACCGGGGCAAAGTCAAAGTTTAAGGACAACTACATTGGAGCAGTGCTCGGCTACAGCAAGTGGAATGCCTTGGTCAAAGGTTTACCTTCAAACTTAGACCCATATTTATGGAAGGTGATTGTTGTCTTAGCGCCATTTATTTTGGTGCTCCAGTGGTGCTTACTTAACTCCATATCTATATTTTGATGCGTGACTCATCTAGCATCAAAATATTGGATTTAGCACCATTTTCAGGATGCTCCAATCCACCTTGCATCAATGAGATGCAAGGAAGGCGTTCTCTTCCTAAAAATGGTACTAGCCCCCCAGTGCCATATTTAACTTCTGACACAGAAACAATGTGCAACTGGGAGGAAGGCCTAAATAATGGCACTAAGCCTGTTTAGCTTCATTCTTTAATACCTGGCCAGACCAGGTGTTAAAGTGCAGGTAGGCCTATTCCCATGGAATAGGCACAAAGATGCCCACCTCAACTCCCAGCAACACCACCTTCCACACCACAGGGACACTACAGGAGGAGGAAGCCCATCTCAGGTAATTGTTTGTGTATGTGTGTGGTGTGCCATTGGGGGCTTCCTTAGGTGGGGTCCCCTGCATGGGACTGGGTAAGCAGGGCTTGCTCAGCTGACACTGATCACCTGTGGTGGGCATTTGGGATTGGGGTAATGACTTCTGTCTGTACTTAGGCAGAAGTCATATTTTGATTGCTTGTATGTCACAAAATGACACTAGGCTGGATAGTGTCAGATATTTTTCAGCTAACCAGCCTAACGTCATTTCTGACCCACTAGCGCCATTTACCCTAACACCATCCCTCACTGGCTAACGTCTTTGTTTAAGACGCTAGCCATTCCTTAATGCCATTATTGTGCACAGATGGCGTTAGGTGGCGTTATAAAAAAATACACACAACTACTTTAGTGCAGTTGTGTGCCATTTTTCATGACTATTGGCCTTAATATTTTTATTGAAGATTTTCTTCAGTGGGACGAAGTCACCAATCTGATCCAACCTCACTGGAGCCCTTTTTGGAAATGAGTCACAGGAGATTTCGGTGACGAATTCTACCTTCAGACTTAGTCGATTTTTTAGAATGGAAATCTTTGTCTGGGCCAAAGCTGAACCTTGATCTGTTGTCCCTGGACTTTGTCACTCTTTTGGAACTTTTTCCTTTCAATGGCAGTTGACCGTCCACAGCAAGCCAATTTCGATGTAAAGGCATCGGATTGCCTTTCCAGGAACCCCCGGTGAAATCCTGGAAGTATGGGGTCCGGAATTTTTCAGTGGGACAAAGCTGCAAGTCAGGCTGGGTCGTGGTTGACATAAGCCAGCTTGACTCACCAAGGCAGATCGGTCCCTTTATGGAGCTTTATAACAAAAGTTCTCCAATCTTCTATAAATTTCCAGATCTTCTTCCAAAAAATCTTTAATGGTTGTTCAGGAGCTTACAGCTCACCTCAAGGTTCCTGAGACTCTGAGTTGCTCCTTGAGGGTTATGACTCAAACTCTCAATGTGCACCTGGCTCAAACTCCAAAATGATCACTGGACAGTGGTCCGCTGGTCAGTTCTTTCAAGACTTCATGTAGGGGACTATGGTTAACTATTTTTCACCTTTAGCAAGCAGGGAGTCCCTTCTTGAATCAGTTGAAGCCAGGCAAAGTCCTTTTTGTGGTGAAGTCCAAGTGTGCAGCTGGTGCAGTCCTTCAGAATGTAGTGTCCATGTGCAGGTCTGGGGTCCAGCAGGGCAGTCCTTCTTTTTCTGATGTTGTTCCTTGCAAGGATATGAGGTGTGGGTGCAGCTCTGCCAAATGTATCCTTGGGTGAAAAGCAGGGGGGCAACTGTCCAATCACATGCAAGCGACCACCCTCTTGGATGGCCACTACCTGGAAAGTCTGGTAAAAATCAATCAGAGGGGCAACATTCTTTAAAAATCCAAAATGGTGCAAACTGAATTGTAAAAGTTAGGTCTGGTTGAATCCACCCATGGGTGTGGTTAAAAATCCTTGACACCCCCCTTTCCTGCCCTCCCCTAATCTAATCAAGAGGGCACCTGGTTTTCTGGGTTTGCATGACATGGGGAGGTCCTGAGCTGCTCCAAATGTCCTTCCCTCCTTTGAAGACCAGTTTGGCTGCTTTTCCCCAGCCTGTTTTCACCATCTGCTGAAGCAGATGTCCTCCACCAAACACTGTCTTTGTCTTCAGCCCAGGCCACTTCACATCTCATCAAAGCAGCCTGGCCAGCTGCCAGAGGCTGGACAATCAGAGAAGAATACTACACAGCTGAAGTTGGCAACTTTTAGGTGGAGTTCTAAAACCCTTTCCCTGAACTAGTTATGTTAAATTCAACAATGGCAAGTTGCTGGATTTATTATAACATTAAGTTTGATAGCAAACATGGCACAGTTAGCTCATTTTGGGACTGTATTAATTAAAATAAAGTCTCCTCCCTTTAGCATATGGAGCCCATTCATTACAGTGAGGGAAAAGTGAATTCAGTTTTTGCACCTCACCAGGGTTTATAAAACAATGTATAGGGTCCCTGGTTATAGTTACTTAGCACCCAACCCTAGTGGTACTTAGGGCACATCTTAAGGTTGATTTGTACGTAAAAATAAGGTAGTTTCAGAATTTGGAAGTACCTTTAATTCCAAGGTCGAGTTTGCATGTAACTTTAGTTTAAAAGCAGCCAGCAAGGCAGGCCTTCCTTTAAAGTTGACTCTGGGCACCTCAGCAGTGTTATGGGTGCACTGCCTATGCTGAGGTCTCTAAACCTACATGCCCTACCATATACTGGGGACTTATAGGTAGGCTGATAATGCCACTTACAATTAGTCCAATTTGCATATCCACTTTACACAGAGCACTGGCCTTGGGACTGGTAAGCAGTAACCAGGGCACAGCCAAGAGTCAGTAATCACCAGTATGTGTCCAAAATGTTTGGGGATGACCAGGACAAAAGGATGGACTTTCCTACAGTAGGACTATTTAATTTGAAAATATGTTCACTGTATATAGTTTCCCATAAATATGTAATGTTACTATTGGTAATGTCTGGGACGTGTGTTACGCCCGAACCCCACCTGTGTCATGCTCAAGTTTGGACTGTGGTAAACATACCATGTGTTGAAAATCTCAGCCTCTCTCATGCAACCTCTCTGTCACATATTTTGGGGAAATATTTCTCACTTTCTGTCCATGGTGCGGGTGCTAGACAATTGAACTTATGACCATCTGCACGTCCTGGGGCTGGTGATGGTACATGTACCGTAAGCATCCACGTTGTAGCAGGCCAAACATTATCATAGCAGTTTATAAGCTATCAATTGTGTGGGCCATGCAGACAATGGTAATACATGCACATTGACATTTGTCTTGATCTATTACACATATCACTTAGTGCTACGTCATTTCTGATTTTACATGCAATTGTTTGCAGGTAAATGATGATTACCCTTACACATCCAGTGTTACCAATATCAGAGATCACACACAATCCTTACAGATCAGGGAAAACATTCAGGAGACACTCACATATAGCATCGGAATCCTTGAAGGTATCCACCTCAGCATGTGTTTATGTTGCATGCCCACCTACAAGAAAAAACAAATTGCATATTGCTCTGGGAATATTTAACATTTACACTGTGTACATATGAAGCACAGTACATTGAATTAAGAAATTACTGGTATTGTCTGCATGTTGGACATATAGCATATGGAAAAGTTGACATGGCTTAATGATGCAGATATGTATGCCCTGTTGCAGTGTTTAAGGATACTATCAAACAAATCACTTGTCTGGTGCACAGAGTGCAGACTATGTGCAAAACCATCCTTCCTTGCTACATGGTGCAAGGGTGCGTGACTTTAATTGCCTTTTGAAGAGTGAAATATGACAGACCATACTCTACAAGGTCCATCAGTCTTATTTAAACCACCTAGAGGCCTGTATATCTCCACTCATTTATGCTTAACGAACTACTAAAAGCATACTATCAATGGTCAACTGCTTGGTTTCATTGACTCTTACCTGTCCTTCATATTAGGTCAGCCAGACAATTGCCTTGTCCTGATAGCTCCTCAACCAACTGTTGGCAACTCATAGCCCATGCTAGATCTCAGTCAACCATACTAGTGTTCAGTCACCCTTAACAACACTCTGATAATGCTAAAGCATTCTCTGCCAGCACTTCTAATGTCATTCTGATCAATTCTGAATTTGCTCAGTCAAACCCAGACCACGCTGCCGACACTCAGTCTGCCAACTCCTGTTGGCTGTACCTCATCCATTATTATACTACCTCCAGTCCAACACAGGTCAATAGATGTAGCCAGTTTTAGCACTCAGTTTGCCCTAATGACTCTTAGATAGCCAGAGTAAGCCTTACCTGACTCTGGTAAGTTTGAGCTGGTCTTCATATTGACTCATGAATAGGGCTACTATTACCTTATCATTGTGTATCAATGTAGTTGGATGTCTGCTGCCCATTAGATTTTGATCACTGGTACAAGCAATACTTGCATGCAATCTTATGCTAAATGTTGATGTTATCATTATTTTTGGGCAACATGTGAACAAGCTTGTTTTCTTGTATCAGGTTCCTTAAAAAGATTGATCTACTGTTATCCTTCACTTTTAAGAAGATAGTAGTCCAGGCTTATATGATTTTTGTGCTGAATAATCCTTCTTTTCCCTATCTGGGAGGTCTCTCCATCTTAGGTAGAGGCTTGAAGTCATCCCACCTTTTCATTCTGCATGGACTAATTTTCAAGAATTAAAATTCAGCACCCAAATCACCCAGGGCCTAAACAAAAGGACTTGCATTACATATCAAGTTTTTACTGCATTGACTACTTTTTAGGACCTCTATAATGGACTGTTAACTGCAAACTGCAGGATAAAGCAGATACTTTGGAGAGTTTACACAAGGAGTCATTACATATGGTTAGTACATCAGGACTACTCATAAATCATTACATTGCCATTGAGGTTAAGCTTTATAGTTGTTACTTTAAGAGTTCCTCACAGTGCAGATAAGTCATTTTACATATATTTATTTATTTATATATATATATATATATATATATATATATATATATATATATATCCGAATGAAATTGTCCAGTAAGGGCGTGTTACAGGACTTTATTTTCCAGAGGTGCAGTTTTGACGGCAGGACACCCGTTCGTTATGTAAACAAATTCCTTCTCTTCACAAGGAAAGAACCGCACTCCAAAGGTGTAAAATTTCCAAAAGCTTTAATACTGGGCGTTTCAGATCAGGTTCCTAATAATGAACGTGGAGACAGGGAAAGGAAACTTCGCCAACTCGAATCGAGACACATCTTAAAAATCCGTTCACTAACTCCTTTAGAGTTTAACCAGGATGAAGAATTGTTTGTCCATTTGTAAATATAAAGGGGGTAATTCCGACCCCGGCGGGCGGCGGGGACCGCCCGCCGGGCGGAAACCGCCAAAAGACCGCACCGCGGTCAAATGACCGCGGCGGTCATTCTAACTTTCCCGCTGGGCCGGTGGGCGATCTCCAAAAGATCGCCTGCCGGCCCAGCGGGAAAGCCCCTGCAAAGAGGAAGCCGGCTCCGAATGGAGCCGGCGGATTTGCAGGGGTGCGACGGGTGCAGTGGCACCCGTCGCGATTTTCAGTGTCTGCAAAGCAGACACTGAAAACTTTATGGGGCCCTGTTAGGGGGCCCCACGACACCTGTTCCCGCCAGCCTGGTTCTGGCAGTGTAAACCGCCAGAAACCGGCTGGCGGGAAGGGGGTCGGAATCCCCATGGCGGTGCTGCAAGCAGCGCCGCCATGGAGGATTCCCTGGGCCAGGGGTAAACCGGCGGGAAACCGCTGGTTCCCCTTTTCTGACCGCGGCTTTACCGCTGCGGTCAAAATGGCCCGGGAAGCACCGCCAGCCTGTTGGCGGTGCTTCTTCTGCCCTCCACCCTGGCGGTTTCAAACCGCCAGGGTCGGAATGAGGGCCAAAGTCATTTATACTCAATTTGAGGACATATGTATTAGTTTTGCTTCTACATGGGGTACTGTTCCTTTTTGGTTCTTGGTTTATTAACTTGTATTGTTCTGTTTAAAATGTGCACAATAGAGTGCTATAATAGTATGAATATTAGTAATACTGATAACAAAGTGGACTTTAGTATTTGAGAGCCAGCTCATATTGACATTTACCTAATATGCATTAGTTGATGTCAAAACAAAGAGAATTCATCAATGCAACGGTCTTATAGTTGTTGGTAAAGTGAAAGAACTAAAATACCCATAATGCATTTTAAAGGAAAAATGTTGTTCATTAGGATATAAAACGGTAGGAAAAATGTGGTTGGTTTAAATAAGAATGATAATTAGATATGAATCTTGAGGTGTAATATAAATTGTTTTGTTTTTGTTTTTGTATTAGTTTGGCTTTGTTATTCTTCTAATGTGTTTATTTCAAAGAAATAGTCTGTTTTTTGGAAACAGGTATATAAACACTGAAAAGGGTCATGAACTGTAACACCTGTGATCAAGGTCATGCTCACCGAAACGCGTCAGTACTTTTGTTTGCTTTTGTGTGCGTACGATCATAAAAAGCCCAGTATTAAAGCTTTTGGAAATATTACACCTTTGGAGTGCAGTTCTTTCCTTGTGAAGAGAAGGAATTTGTTTATATATATATATATATATATATATATATATATATATATATATAATTCACCAAAAGTATTCACTGCACTCCATGAAGTTTCAATAGTGCCTATTTATTGATGCCAAAATAACAACAACATGGTTGTTATTTTGGCATCAATAAATAGGCACTATTGAGACTTCATGGAGTGCAATGAATACTTTTGGTGAATTGTATTCTTCAAGACTGGTCCTCTCCGTCACTGGCACCGGCAGTGGAGTGCACCACCCAGCAACATTTAGACCATTTTTGTTTTGAAAAAAAAAATATATATATATATATATATATATAAATATATATATACATATATATATATATATACAAACAGATGTTTATCTGGCCGGGCAAATCGTATGAGCCGCTCTGGTCGAAATAATGAGTCTCCGTCACAGCACTCGGTTGAAGTAAGTTTCAATTGAGTGCTGTGACGGAGGCTCGTTATTTCGACCAGAGCGGCTCATACGCTTTGTCCAGCCAGATAAACGTCTATTTGAATTAACGAGTGTCGTGACCTCATCTCTGTCTGCCGCATTGTTGGCTTTGGGCATAGCGATGGCTTTATGTCATGTATATATATAAATATATATATATATATAAATATATACATGCATATATCTGCTCTGTATGAATTCCAATTGTATGTTCACAAACCTGTGGCACCTTGTTTTTATATGCTTCCCAAGATTCATAAGAATAAAACCGATCCTCCAGGTAGACCTATTAATTCTGTCAATAGTAGTCTTCTAGAGCCCACCTCTATATAACTGGATTTCTACATGTTACCATATGTATTGAACCTACCCTCATACCATAGGGATAGTGCTGATTTTATCTCTAAGATTGAGGAGATACCCTGACAGCCCACATATCTTTGAGTCACCATAGATGTGGTCTTATTATACACTTGTATTTATCATGATTTAGGCACTGCAGCTTGCAAAGAGTTTTTTGGGGGACAAGGCTATATACTTGTATGACCATACCATGATGTTATTGGATGTGCAAATATTCTGTTTTGACAACAACTTTTTTCTTTTTAATGACACATGGTATGGACAAGTCACCGGTACAGCAATGGGTAGTTGTTTTGCCCCACGTTTTACAGGCATTTTCATGGGCTGGTAGGAGCAGCAGCACATCTGGACAGAGGACAATGCGAAGTGGACAGTACACATATCACTTTGGACAAGATACATTAATGACATCTTTGACAAATGGGATGGTCCCAAAAGGCTCTTACAGGACCTTTTGGTGCATATGTTGCACAATTATTTGAACTTGTCTTTCAAACATCAGGTACACAGGAGTACAATGGAGTTCTTGGATGTGCATGTAGAGATCATGAAAGATAGAGTTCAGACTTCCCTACATCGTAAACAGACTGCAGGAAGCAGTTTATTGTATGCTCACATCCATTATCCGGCTTAGCTGAAGTGAAGTAATCCCTATTGGGAACTCCGTAGGGTCATACAGAATTGTAGTAGCATTGAGGCTTATGAAAAAGAAAAGACAACTATGCTACTTACATTTTGGGCTAGATGTTATCCTCACAAATTATTATTGGTAGCCAAAGAGAGGGTGGACACTGTCACTAGGAAGAATGTATTTACCCAAAAAGCCAGGGCCACGAATGATGAACGGAATGTGAGGCTGATCATGACTTACAATGCAGAATCACATAAAATCAGAAGAATGGTTTATACACATTGGCATTTGGTTAAATCTGATCCATTTGCTGGACATAAAGGGTCACCACATCTCTTGATCACCTACCTTGAATCAAGATCAGTGAGAGACATGTAGGTACACAGCAATCTCAGGACACACCCAAAGCATGAGAGATGGGTATCGTAACATAGAGTCTTTTACAAGTGAAGGAAGTTTATAGTATGTAGGGGGAGTAATAACATCAAAACCTAACTGTTGCCCTATGGAAAATGGGGTAAGATCAACAAATTCATAACATGTAACAGTGACTTCTGTGTCTATGTATTGATTTGCCCGTGTGGCCTCTGTTATGAGGGCAGCATTATTTTTCCTGTTAAAATTGGATTCTTGAACATTTAAGGGCAATCAGGAATTGTGATCAAAGTTACCCAGTTGTAAGGCATTAGAAAGAAGTACATTCTGAAAATCCTGATATGCTTTCTTCCTTTGGAATTGACGGGGTGGTGTTGACAACAAAAGGAGGAGACAGAGAAAAGAAACTTCTGGTCTTGGAGTCAAAGTACATTGTTTGTCTCAATTGTAAGGCCCAGATGGGTGCACCGGTTTCAACCACTTTAGGACTTTTAGGGTGTTTTTTGGACATTTCCTTTAGCCACAAAAGAGGATTGCATGGCCACTTGACCTGAACCGTGTGCTGTTGTGCTGTGTTAAATTACAAACATAGGAATCATGGATCAAGTATATATTGGAGTTGGATGACTATTTCCACACAAGGCCACTTGGCCTGCCCTTTTTGGATATATATATATATTTTCACTCTGATTTGCTGGATGCCGCTGTGCTCCTGACCGGGGTGCTCTTTGGAAATGCGCACTTCGACTCTGCCCAATATTTTTGAAAAAAAGGACGGAAGCTTGCTGTGTACTTGCAGAAAGTTTTAATCATTTCACTTCAATTAGATTTAAATTCTCACAGGTGTTTTTAAAGTTTTTTACGAGGTTAGTAAGGGTTATATTTAGAGCTCATGCAAAAACAACCATATTAAGTAACATCAATGGAGATGTTAATTCGCTTGAATGAGATTGCAACACACGTAAAATCAGGTACTTGAATGTTGATATATAGCACTTTATTTCATGATCATTTGAATAGTAAAGTATTAACTGATGCCATGTGGCACATATAGCACTTTAAATTTCATTGTTTTCATTCAACTGCAGTATTATTCAGCCAGGACTGACTGAATTTTCAGTAATTGTTTGTATTAACAAAATATTAGAGTAATTTATCAAAGCCCAGAGAAATTGTGGGGGTCATTCTAACTCCGCCACCCGCCAAAGTAACCCCGTCGAAAGACCGCACCGCGGTCAAAAGACCGCGGGGGTCATTTCGACTTTCCCGCTGGGCCGGCGGGCGACCGCCAAAAGGGCGCCCGCCGGCCCAGCGGGAAAGACCCTGCAACAATGAAGCCAGCTCCGAATGGAGTTGCAGGGGTGCGACGGGTGCAGTAGCACCCGTCGCGATTTTCACTGTCTGCAAAGCACACAGTGAAAATCTTAATGGGGCCCTGTTAGGGGCCCCCTTCACTACCCATGCCAGTGGCATGGGCAGTGCAGGGGCCCCCAGGGGCCCCACAACACCCGTTCCCGCCATCCTGGTTCTGGCGGTGTAAACCGCCAGAAACAGGCTGGCGGGAAGGGCGGGAAGGGGGGGCGGAATCCCCATGGCGGCGTTGCAAGCAGCGCCGCCATGGAGGAGTCCCTGGGCCAGGGGAAAACCGGCGGGAAACCGCTGGTTCCCCTTTTCTGACCGTGGCTTTACCGCCGCGGTCAGAATGGCCCTGGAAGCACCGCCAGCCTGTTGGCGGTGCTTCCGTTGCCCTCCACCCTGGCGGTCATAGACCGCCAGGGTTGGAATGAGGGCCTGTGTCTTTGTAAGTATTATTTCACTAAAATTATATGTAATATTATTGAGGTTTTCTATTCGTCCACTTGGGCCTAATTTTCCAGGTATAAATATTATTTCATAATACTACAAAGGTGTAAAAAAATGTCAATGACAAGAAGTAAGGATATGCTTACATAAGAGCTTTGATGAATGATATTTAGAATACAAATGCCACATATTTTATGTGGGTTAATACTATGGTGAATGTGAGATGCGGAAGGTATAAAGAGCTGTTTAAAATCAATGACTTTAGAATTTATATTTTGTGAGTGTTTAGTAAATGAACATTGCTATTTGGTATAAGCCCATAGTACACATGCATATATATTTTTTCCATGCTTATTGTGATGTCATGCACTTGCACATTTGTAAATAGAGTTACAAAATGGCTTTTCCCTGTCAGTGAACAAGGCTTCGGAGGTAGACGAAATGTGTTTGATGGTGGCAGCAGTGAAATGATTAAAACTTTCTGCAAATACACATCAAGCTTCTGTCCTTTTAAAAAAGTATTGATGAGAAGTGGAGTGGATATATATATATATTGGGCAACTAGGATTACTTTTTGCATGAAACCACCCTCAATTTAACCACCCCCCCCAGAGGGCATCATATTTATAATTATATCACCATGAAATTAATGAAATTATAGACTTTCACCCTTTGAAGGTGCTTGCAGCAGCCACCTTTAATAACATCCAACATACACTGCTGCACTTTAAACATAGTCCCTATGTTTGCCATTGCTTGACATATCTTCACAAAACTTCCCAAAAGAATTGACAGTCACATCAGCCTCTGTCTAGAAAGTTTCAGCGTGATCTGTCAAGAAGGGGCCGAGAATGGAAGTAGGTCACAGAAGGTGTGCCTCCACTGTTAATTCCTATAAGGGTTTTGAACAGATTTACAGCCCGAACCACTGAACAGAATTACACCAAATTTGGCAGAAAGGTAGCTCTTGGCCCAAAAAGTTTCCCTTTTATTATTTGGTATAAATCAGTTCAGTAGTTTTTGAGAAATTAAAGAAAATCCAAATTTGTTTATAATAGGGAAGTAAAGGCTCTGCGAACTCTCCCGATCTCGTCCTGAGATCTGATTGGCTGCCAGCACTTCAACAAGGAAATGCTGACAGTCATGTTGGGACTCAACTTCAGCCAAGTCACAGAAAAAATATAAAAAATAAGAAAAGGGGCCAGGGTAGGGACACCTTGACCCCTTTGCTCTGGGGCTGGAGTCTAAGAAGAACCCCCCAGAGCAAAGAATCATTTAAGAAAAAATATGGGAGGAATCAAAGCAGATCTGAAAAAAATTAAGAAAAAAAACCAAGCACGGGCTCCTGTGCTTGTTTCACTAAAGTACTTGATTGGGCCAGGTTCCCAGGGCATTTAAAATTTGAATGGGGGAACTGCATGGCCCCCTCAGCCTAGGGACTGCCATCTATCCAGGGCTAAGTTTAACTCCAATGCGGGTAGGCTGCCCCACAGCCTTGGGGACCATCACCTCCCAGGGCTAAGTTTAAATCCAATGAGGTGGGGGCTGTCTGGCCATCCCGCAGTCTCCAGGGACCACCACCTCCCAAGGCTTTAAACAAATATGATGCCGGCCTTGTGCAGCCCCCCATCACCATGGGGACTTCCAGCTCCCGGGGGCTTTAAAAAATACAGTGTGGGGGCTGTGGGGCCGCCCTGAGATTTTTTATAAATATAGGCCCTCATTATGACATTGGTGGTAAATCCCACTTACCACCACTCTGACTGTTCACTATATTATGATACACATACACCAATCCGTCACTATTCAGCCACAGGCACAGATCCGCCACACCAAAGGTCAGTGATAAACTGGCGGTATCAAAACCCACACCTGTATGCCAACAGAACTACGCCCACCACATTATGACCCACGAATCACCACAGTGGACATTCAACAGCGGTAAACCATTGGCGGTACATACCACTGTGCTCAAAATCAACCCTCACCTACCATGGCACCACAAATACACCTCCACTTCACAGCGAAGGATCTAAGGGTCATGGTGGATGAAATCATCCGGGTCGACCCACAGCTATTTGGAGCATAGATGCAGCAGATATCGATAGCTAGGAAGATGGAGCCATGGCAGAGAATCGTGGACAGGGTCAACGCCATGGGACAGCAACCAAGAACTAGGGACGACATCAGGAAGAGGTGGATCAACCTGCAATGGAATGTACAATGCTACAATGGAATGTACATTCCATTGTAGCAAGACACCAGCTCGCTGTACAGAGGACTGGCAGTGGACCCCACCTCCTCCTCCGCAACTGACACCATGGGAGGAGCAAGTTTTGGTAATCCTTCATCCATAGGGCCTGGCCGGAGGAGGTCTGGACTCTGGTAAATGAACTCTCCACTATTGTCACCCCCTCTACCTACATGCCACCACATACCCCCACCCTCACCCTCACTCCCATCACTCCACCACTTCCCACACACCCCACCATCATATCTCACTTATCCCAAAGCCAATCCCTGCATGCTCTACCAATGTATGGACACCACTCACAGCCCTGCATGGACATTCAGCACTCAAACATGCACGCTATAGAGAACTAATCATCCCACCATACACCAGCATACACAAGTGAAAGATGGCAGGGCAAATACAACCAAAGAGGGCAAGTCACGGATGCTGAATATGTCAGACACATAAATCATAACAAATCATTTACATACCCACAGGTACCCCAGCCAATGTCAGCGGAGAGGAGGTGCCAGCAATATCCAGTCCCCCAGCAGGAGGAGGCCCACAGTGATGAAAGCAACTCTGGTCATCTGGATCTGGATGACCAACCTGGCCTATCAGGGACCTCTGGACAGCCGGTTACCCAGGCCCAGTCATACACCAAGACAGAGCCTCCCCCATCAGGAAACACCACCACAGCACCCACCCAGCGTACCCATACCTCTGTCCCCAGGGCACGTCAATCAGCAGTGTGTCCACCTCTCCAGAGACCCCAGGCCACACCTCATACCCAAGACAATCAGGGACCTGGGGTCAGTGGCAGTGGGCACACGATTCAGGGGACAGAGGCACAGGCCAACAGGGAAACTGGAAGGAGTGTTGTGTGCCAGGGGAAGGATAGGCCCAGGGAACTGACTCTCCAGGAGGCACTTGCAGAGATCCTGGGAGCTTATCAACATTCCCAGGACACAATGGACCAGATGCTGGACAATGTGCAGGAGAACAGGCGGCTGCAGTATGGACAATACCAGAGGATCCGGGAGGTCTTGCAGGCCATCAACAACACCCTAATCTCCATGGCAGTGGTGCTGGAAGACATCGCTAATATTATGAGGGAGGCAGTCACACAACAGTGGGTCCCTGTCACTAGCCAGACATCTGAACAGCCTTCCACCTTTGCTGCCGCTTGTGGCCAGGAGGCCCCACCACAGGACTCACAGGCCACCAGCACCCATCCCCCTGCAGAAGGAGAACCACCCCCCAAATGTTCCCTGCTATCCAGACAGAAGCCAGAGACACTTGCCAAGACCCCCGCCAGGAAATTAGACTCTCCTGATTGTCTCCATAGTGTCCACTCTGTCACCCTGTCCACCTTGAACTGCCATTGCCCCCATTCCTATGTCCCCTTGGACAATGCACCTGTGCTACAAACAGACTGGAACAATACCCTGGACTTTCCTCCATCATCACCCCATCCCATTCCACTTGCCCCTCTATATACTAGCACTTCAATAAACACCAATGGAAAAAAAAGTACGGAGTATGTCACATTTTTGAAGTATGTATTTATTGAAACTGGTCCAAAATTGCAATTCAACTGCACAGAAAATGAGCATAGATTAATGACCTGTAGCTAGCTGCAGTGAGCACATCAGGAGCATATGTGAGGTCACCAACATCTGCAAAATGAATTTGCAAAAGATACAGTAAGTGGGCATAGAAGTGTGAAAAAACAGCATGCCAGTGCCACAGATATTCAAACAAATGTCATAGAAAAGTGAAGTAACACTGTCTTACCTGTGTGTCATTGGAAGTATTGTCTGATCACTGATGTTCTGTTTTCCTCATCCTCATCCTCTACCTCCTCATACTCACTGTCCACAGGGTCCACTGCTGGTACGCGGCATTCCCACCTCCTCCTTCTACAGAAAAGCCACATGGCTTCTCAGGGCAAGGTTGTGCAACATGCAGTATGCCACTACTATCTGGCATACTTTCTTGGGTGAGTAGCACAGGGATCCACCAGTCAGATTCAGGCATCTGAACCTGGCCTTCAGGAGGCCGAAGGTTCTTTTAATTATCCTTCTGGTTTGCCCATGTGCCTCATTATAACGTTCTTCTGCCCTTGTCCTGGCGTTCCTCACAGGGGTCAGCAGCCATGATAGGTTGGGGTAACCAGAGTCACCTTCAAATTTTGATGGACAACATTTAGCCACATACTATCCCATATCCCACACCATATCCATACCCCAACATCTACTGGGTGGGAACCAGGGCTCACCTATTAGCCACACCCTGTGCCTCTGTAGTTGGCCCATCACATCCGGGATGCTGCTATTCCTCAGGACAAAGGTACCATGCACCGACCCAGGAGACTTAGCACTGACGTGGGAGATGTACTGGTCCACCCAGCACACCATCTGTACATTCATAGAGTGGAAACTCTTCCGACTTTGGAATACCTGTTGATTCTGACTGGGTGGGGACAAATGTTATATGTGTTCCATCATTCGCCCCAGTTATGTTGGGGATATGCCCCACTGCATAGAACACGGCCTTCACTGTTGGCAAATCTTCAACCTGGGGAAATACAATGTAGCTGCACATGTGTTTAATCAGAGCAGGCAACACTCTTGTTAGCACTATTGAGAACATTGGCTGTGACATTCCTGCTGCTAAGCCTACTGTCACTTGGAAAGAACCAGTTGACAGGAAATGGAGCACTGATAGAACTTGCACAAGAGGAAGGATCCCAGTGGGGTGACAGATAACAGACATCAGGTCAGGCTCCAATTGGGCACACAGCTCTGTGATTGTGGCCCTGTCCAGTTTATAGGTGAGGATAATGTGCCTGTCCTCCATTGTTGCCAAGTCCACCAGGGGTCTCTACACGGGGGTATGTCTCCATCTCCTATTCATCCGCAGCGGTAGCAATCTATGGGGCAAAAGAGTGAGGAGCCAGTCAAAAACTGAACAATGGGGCTACAACAGAACTTTGCAGGCTGTTAACTTGTATTGGGTCAATGTGATTTGTACAGTATGTCCTAATTTCACCAGTGATGCAGCAATTATCCAGGGCCTGCCCTCCCCTGAAATGGTGTCCGACTGTCCTGTGTGGAGGGACGGCTGGAAGTATGGTAATTCTGCTGACTTTGTGAGCCGTTGCGGGAGGCGGTCAGGAACAGCCGTTCAACTCCTCATTGGTTCACATTGGGCACTATGAGGTACAGTGGCCAATGGTGATCTACGCCGGTGGTGACGGTGTGCACCGCCACAGATGTGACCGCCATTTTCTACCTGATCCCTCACTTGCTACCTGATCTTCAACAGGAGAGGACCTACACTGCATGTGCTGCTGTTACCTGTGTCTTGAACCTACTATAACCCATGTGAATGGGGAAAGGGCCCTAGCCTTATCTTCAGTGGAGTTGGAGAGACTGGTGGATGTGGTCCTACCCCAGTACGGATTGTTCTATGGGCCTCCAGACCAACAGGTGAGTACACTGTGGGCATGATGCATGTGGCAGAAATGCATAGAGTGGTGTATGTGAAGGCCTCGTGTAAGGGGGGTGGGTTGATGTCCTCTGGGTGGCATATTGGTTGTGTGCTGGTCCATGTGTGTGTAAATGGTGATGTGAAGGGGTATGGTGGGTCAAAAGTGTAACATGTGGGACTATTTGACTAATTCCATTTTCATGTGTGAATTGCCTCTGCAGGTCAGCGTCCATTATAAAGAAGGGTATATAGCGTGCCATCGTCAAAGACGTACGGACCCGGGGTTCTACGGCAGGCGGAGCACCCACTGTTGGAAACAATGGGAGGAACTGAGATGATGGGCACGGAAGATGGCAGAGGCCCAGCTGGGGATGGCCTCCCAACGAGGAAGGGGTACGCATCAAACCCTGACCCCCTGATGGCCCGCATACTGGCGATGGCCTATCCTGAGTAGGATGGGCGCTTGAGGGCATCACAGCAGCCACAAGGGGGTGAGTACAGTGACCATTATTACAACTTATGCATGGTAGGGTGGTATCTGGGTGGGGATGTGTGTCAGTGGGTGCCCCTAGGCCAGGCCTGACATTGCAGCATAGGACCCTGGTGGCTAGGGTTCAGAAGGGAGAATCTTGCTACCTAGCTCATAGGCATCCACAACAGGTCAGCGCTGGATGGGTACTAGGTGTGCTGCATTTGGCAGTGTGTCCCTCCCCATGGCTTGGCTGTTAACTATTTCTCTGGTAGTGCTATGGCATATTGTGTAGGGCTGTTCCCTGTGTGTGAGGGTGCTGTGTACGCCAACTATGGTGTTGGTGCAGCCATTGACCCAGTGTATCCTTTGTCTCTCTTCCCCCTTTCTTGTTTTGTCATCCTTTTCTTATGTGCATTAGCATCATCTGGCTGAGGAGCAGAGGCACTGGCAACGGAGAGAGCTGCATCCCACAGGACCCAGAAGTCCACCGACGCTGAGGGCACCAGTGGGACGGAGGGCGAGGGGAGCATCACAGTGGAGACTGGAGGGGACATTTCTGACACAGATACCTCCTCTGATGGAAGCTCCCTAGGGGAGGTGAAAACCTCTGTGGCCACCCAAGCTACAGGTACCACTGCCACCCCCATACCAGCACCGCCCTCCCAGTAGCTCCTCATTGAGTTGCCCGTGCCCGCTCACCCAGGAGGGTGGGCATCTCATTCGCCTCAGGCACCTCAGGCCCTACCCCAGTGAGGAGGCAATTGGCTTCCTGAGATCCATCTCTGTCGGGCAGTCAACCATTGTGAATGCCCTCCAGGGACTGGCATCCCAGATGCAACAGACTAATGCATTCCTGGAGGGCATTCACACTGGCTTGGCGGCCCAACAGAGATCGATCCAGGCTCTGGCCTCCTCTCTGATGCAGCCATTGTCCCTGTGTCTACCCTCCAACTTCCTCTTCCCAATCCCATTCTCCTCAACCACAACCCATCCCAAGCACACAGCCAGACGAGGATGCACACAAGACAACACACAAGAGTGGTTCAGGCAAATACAAGCACCACACTTCATTCCACAGGCACTCACAAAAACATCACCTAGATGCAGACACACCAACATCCACTATTTCCACTGTTTCCCCCTCCGTGTCCTCCTCCACCTCCCTCCCAGTTTGGTCTACACTCAAACCTGCATGCACTACATCATCATTCACTACCAGCATTATCACAAAACGAAGCAGAACACACACCTAACTGGCAGACACCTCCACAACTGCCATGCACATGTCCCCTGTGTCCTATCCCACTGTGTCTGCCCCCCTCCTAAGGTACACAAAAGCAAGCACTCAGACACGCAACAGCCATCCACCTCACAACACCATACAGCCCATGCACCTGCACCCAAAATCATCAGACGGACATCTCCAACAACCACTCCCTCTTCCTTCACTCCCATTCCTTCTCATTCTTCCTGCCCCAGTGTCTGTAAAAAACTGTTCCTATCCACCATTGACCTCTTCCCTACCCTTACCCCCGACCTTCTCGTATGGCCAGAGTCAGGAGAACCCAACCAAGCACCTCAGCCACCCAGTCCATGGCCCCAGTCATCACCACACCTACTCGTGATGGAAAAGGATCCAGGCCACATCTCCTGAAGGTGATGGAGCCTGCACCTGGCAGCCTCAAGACAAAGGAGCCTGCCCCAGGTGCCAGAAAGACCAAGGAGCCTGCCCCAGCAGCTGCTAAGAAGGTAAAAGAGCCTGCCCCAGCTGCCATAAAGACCAAGGAGCCTGCACCAGCAGCTGCTAAGAAGGTATGGAGCCTGCCCCAGCTGCCAGGAAGAGCAAGGAGACTGCGCCAGAAGGCAGGAAGAGCAAGCGAGCTGGGGCAGGAGGCAGGAAGAGCAAGAGGTCTGGGGCAGGAACTGCGATGGAGCCCCCACCACCAACCATGGTTGTGCAGCCGTCTGATGTTGCAGGGGATGGGCAGGAGCCTCCCCCTACCACCAGCACCAGCACCTCCATTGGGCAGCTGTCTGAGGTTGCAGGGGATGGGCAGGAGCCTCCCCCGCAGCACCACCACCTCCAGCGGGCAGCCATCCAAGGTTGCAGGGGATGGGCAGGAGTCTAACCCACCCAGCAGTACCACCACCTCCAGTGGGCAGCCATCCGAGGTTGCAGGGGATGGGCAGGAGCCTCCCCACCCGGCAGCACCACCACCTCCAGTGGGCAGCCATCCGAGGTTGCAGGGGATGAGCAGGAGCCTCCCCCAACCAGCAGCAGCACCACCACTGAGTAGCCGTCAATGCCAGCATATGGTATACAATCCTGACTTCATGGCCTGCTGTGCACCCTTCCCCCTGCAAATCCAGTGGGTATTACACCCACCTGAGAGACTGTGACCTTGCACTCCCCAGGATCAAGAACACAGGGCACGAGGCCCTCTCCAGAACAAGTGGGTATGACACCACATCACCAAGACTACCCAGGATCAAGAGCAGACGGCACAAGGCCCCATCCAGAACAAGGGGGTATAGGTAGTGGCTATGAATACAGTGGACTATAGACAAGAATGTTTATGTCTTCTCGGGGACTCCACCTACTATGCTCAGATCAAACAAGACCCTACTGAGAGACTACAAATTGAAATACGAGGGATGATAGAGGAGGCTTGCAGCAACTCGTGGATTTCTCAGAAAGAAGCTGAATTTTTGGATACCAAGAATCCACGCATCCCTTAATTCTATTGTCTCCCTAAGATTCATAAAGGGAGGACCCCTCGCCCTGGTCGCCCGATAGTCTCAGGAATAGGTTCGGTACTTGAACCTCTATCTACCTTCTGCGACCGTTTCCTACAACCTATTGTACGATAGTCAGCCACCTATCTGAAGGACACCAAGGATGTCCTTAACTTGATAGAAACTATCAATTCCACTGGTAATGTACATACCCTCATCACTCTTGATGTGGAAGCATTTTACACAAATATACCACAAGAAGCTACATTAATGTTAGTTGAATCTGCTCTTCTGTCTGCTAATTGGGAGTCAGCGACTCCGGTCCATTTTATAATGCATTGTGCCACCCTAGCCATGACATAGAACTTTTTTCAATTTGAGGATCTTCTTTTCCACCAGATACGTGGCACGTCGATGGGGAGCACCTTCGCCCCTAGCTTGGCTTGTCTATAAATGTACGACTTTGAAAAGCGGTTTATATTGCCGCATACCAACCCTTTTCATGATAACATTAAATTGTGGCGGCTGTATATAGACGACATTTTGATCATTTGGCAGGGAGCACTCTCTGAGGATGACGTATTTACAACATGGGTTAACAGCTTAGATGCCTTTTTGAGGTTTACATCCTCAGTGTCCACTACCAAGATCCCATTTTTGGATCTATTGATTAGCATTGATGATGGCAAACTTATAACTAGTACTTACCACAAAACCACTGATCGCAACAGCTTACTGCTGTATGAAAGCCATCACCCTAGAGCATTACAAGATAATTGCCTTACGGTCAGTTCCTTCGACTACGCCGGAATTGCAGTAACATACATACATTTAATACTCAAGCCAATGATCTTTCCAATAAATTGAGTGACCGCCACTACCCAGCCAACGTGGTCAATACAGCCTACAAGCGGGCCAAACGTTGTGACCGGGATGCAGTACTATTAACGGCTCCTCGACCCACAGACACCAAGTTGACTTGTGTGTCCACATTTACCCCCTTGTCTAACACCATAAAGAAAGTGGTTAACAGAAGATGGACTATTCTGTGTAGTGGAGGAGTAGACATTCCTACTGCCTTTAAAAGAACGACCAACATTAAGGACATGTTGGTCCACACTCGACCACGATCTGATGTTGCTTCTCTCAAACAAAGGGCATTGTGGGATATTCCACCAGTTGTAGGTCATTTTCCAAGTGGTAATTGCAACGTGTGTACACTTACGAAATGCATGGATACTCTTAAATTGGACTCAATAGGTACATGGCACCTACTAAAGCACACCAACTGCCATACTCGCAACTGCATTTACTTGATCACTTGCCCCTGCAATTTACGTTATGTGGGCATGACCACGAGAGCAGTTAAACTGAGAATTAACGAGCATCCTAGTAACATCAGATGCGGTCGAACTACGACCAAACTCAGTATTCATTATATCAAGGTTAACGACAGCCCAGATGATATGTGGTGAGTAGTTCTGCAGACCAGCTTACTAAAGGACACGAGATCTCTTTTTGAACTTGAACAACGTTTGGGTGTATAAATTAAACAATCATATCAGGGGACTTAATGAATATATCCCTTGGATTAGCCTTTCATAAAGATAACCATATATACGTTGGTGGGTTTCTTTAATTAGAATTTTCCCTTCTCCCACATTTGGTCTTATTATCTGGATTTGTTTCCTTTTTGAGCTGGACTATGGCATGTTTATGCCCGATGCTTGTTTGCCGCACTTTGCTATTCCATTGAGTATCAGTTCTTTCTCTACTAGTGATTTGTTACTTCCGTTTAAGAATCCAACATCATACAGCCTACTAATGCACTTTGTTCGACATAATCCATCAACATTGAGTGCTGACTGACAGTCCTCAGGTTGTTATTTCTTGCCAGTACGATTGTAACAAACAGGCAGCTAGTCCACTCGACATGAGTGTGGATTTTGTTTTATTACCATTTAAATACGAATTTTGCTTTCAATATTATACTTTGACCTACCCAGCCCATTTTTGATATTTCTGGCCATTAACATCAAAACTAGTGCTGAAATATAGTCCTCTTTTTGTTTCTTTACTTCACCAGTACGATCGGAGCACACGCCTGGCTCTGTTACCAAGCAACGTGAGTGTCAGCTTGACGCGCCCACTTCCGGTCAGCGGGTTCTTCTTCCCTGCTTTCTGCGTCCTCCCTATCCATTTGGGAGCGCGGCCAGGGGTAGGTTTACCGTTTTGGCACAGGAGCTATTCAAGTAAGTTTAGCATGGCGATAACAATCTTTACCGTTACTCTGCTTGTGCCTTTTCCGCCTTTATTCATGGGTGCTCAATCGTTGCTTTCTCACTTGATTGGCAACGTGTTTCGTGTTAACTCACATTTTTTAAACACATGCACATGCAGGTGCTTTTTCCCCCGCACCAGTTGTGATACTTTGGTTTTAATGACTTCACTATTTTAGTAGTTCTGATCCTCTCAGACTGACTAGAAGAGTTGAACCGTGATGCCATTTCTTGAATTATTACACAGTATTACTTGATGATGTCCGAGAATGTTCAGAATGATCTGTCTCAGGTTGAATTAGGGAAGGCATGGATGCAATAATTTTGCCTGCTCATTTGATCACCCCCCTGACTCATTTGCTGTAATTTATTTACAGACCATTTGCAGCTTGGTTTAGGATTCCTGAATTGTCCATTTAAAGGGATAAGTGGGTCCCGTCATGGCTTCTGTCTCAAAGCTGGTCACTCTACTGGAGCCTGTGTGTGTTGAATAATGCCTTCTTTTCACTAACAGCTATTTCTGTTGTTTGTTGTTTCTTGTTTACTTAATTATTAGAAATTGTGCACCCGGCCATTGGGCCCCCGCTGTCCCATGAAGCACGTTCCTCTAAAGGTAGGGTAAGCTAATGGTTGACTTGCATGTACCAGTGTGCCACGACCTGCACCATCACTGTGTTTTTCACAAAACGACACCTATGTTTTCATTTTAATACCAGTATGTTTAGACTATGTTACTTTCATATGACCTGTGTTCATTTGGTTGCAGGGCGACAGTTAGGAATAGGACGCTCAGGTTACATCTGATTAGTGTAAGTGACTGGAGACGTGATAGCTGATAGTTTTAGTTTATAGGAGTCTTTTCAGTTTTGTTAAAGGAGAAGCATATATCCATCTGGTCCTGAAGAAGCGTCCCTTGATCCAATTGGACCATACAGACATGAAACATGTTGACCCTTTTTCAGGGACGGTCTGGTAGTTCCACACCTCCCGTCTTCCAATAAGTGTGGTTGAGAGTTTTTTGATCATTATCCTCATTTCACTCTCCTCATCATTGTTTAATCTTGGCCTTCACCCTCCATGGTTTAATAAAATTGTTACCCCCAGGTTTAGGGTCCTGAGCCAATTTTAATCTCTAGTGTATCTCTCCTTTCTCTTTTTCCTTCCAAGCTCACTTTTGGGGTCTTGGCATCATCGAGTAAAGATCTCTGGCAAAGAGCCCCCCTACGGGGGGGGCCGTCAGACATTGCAGCGCCAGTCTGACGAGGAGCAATTCCAATGATGAAGCATGACACCCATTAGGGTGTGTGAGGACTCTTGCTCCTAGAATTAGGACTTCTCCATCCTCTTGTCTTTTTCTTTTGGAACAGTGTATTTTGATGTGTGATGACACCCACATCGCCAAGACTACCCAGGATCAAAAGCACAGGGCACGAGGCACCCTCCAGAATCAGTGGGTATGACACCCACATCGCCAAGACTATCCAGGATCAAGAACACAGGGCATGAGGTCCCCTCCAGAACCAGTGGGTAGGACACCCACTTCAGAGACTGTGGCCGTGCACTCCCCAGGATCATGGACAGGCCATGTTGCCCTCTCCAGAGCAAGTGGGCAAGTCACCCACTCAAGAGACTGTGGCCTTACACTCCCCAGGACCAGGCACAGGGTATGGAGCCCCCTCCAGAACCAGTGGTGTTCCATCTACCGGCTGAGGTGCCCCCCATCCCCTTTCTCCTTGAGGTGCCTGCCTATTTAACAACTGATGCCCCTGCAGTGATCTCTCCGTGTTGATGCAGCTGACGTATGGCCTTGGACTTTGGCCTGTGGCCATTTGGCCTACGAACATTGTGGACTGGGTTGTGTCCCTTTTTGTGTACATATGTATATATCTATTATCTTGCCTAAGTTATTTATCTTGATGTGTTGCTCTCATTACATTCCCTTTTTCAAAATTGATTTGTTCTTGCATTATTCATCCGAGTTACGGGGTAAAAATGTTTTTGTGATGCAGCTGATTGTGTGTATAATGTTGGAGGGTGTTGTGTGTGTGCCACTATCTTTTCCCTCCCTCCCTCCCTTGTGTGCTAGGCGGCTGTACTCACCGTCTTCGTCTTCACCGGCATTGATGTTCGTGGTGGAGCAGCATGTAGAAGATCATGGGGAAGACATGCAGCTCGGGCTCCATGGAGGCATGGTTGCTCCCTGTATCTCCAATGATGAGTCCTTTCCCTTCTGAGCTCAGTTTCCACCAGGGTTTTGATGTCATTGGTACTGTCCCAGAAAAGGTGACGGTTTCCTGTGTCTTAATATGGTGGACAGAACATTGACTTCCGCCTGGCTGTAGGCAGCTACCGCCGTGGTGGTTGTTTCCGTCCTGGCGGTTGGTGTGGTGCATTGGCTGTCTATCGGAGATCTTTCCGTCATGGTCATAATTTGGCGGTAAATACCACCGGCCTGTTGGTGATATTACCGCCACTTTAACACCAACTGCCAGGGTTGTAATGAAGGCCATAGTGTGTTGAGCCATACTGCCCCCGCATCTGAGGGGACTGCCACCTCCCCAGGGCTACAATTAAAGAGTGAAGGGGGTCTGCTTTGGGCCCCCCAAGTCCTGGGCCCACCATCTTCTTTGGGCAATGCTCTTTGTAGGGGGTGCCACACGGCTCTCCTCATGGAGCCTATAATGGCCCTGGGGACCACAAACCCCCAGGGCCAACTCCTACCCACCCCTGTTTGCTTTTGCTTGGTGGGAGCTGACAGTCCCCAATAAACAAAAGCAAACAAAGTCTGCTTTTCTGTCAGCATGACCTGTCAAACAGCTCCCACTGGCAGAAAGCAGAGTTTTCATCTATTTCCCTCCATGGAAATATGCATGCAGGGAAACAGATGAAAACGTTGCTCCCACAAGCTGGAGGGTGGTACTTAAAGCAGCTCCCTGCTTCTGGGAGCAATGCTTGCCTCGCAAGATGCAGGGAGCCGGCTAGAAACTTGGGGCCATAGTTTCTCCATGCAATGACTTCAAAGAGTTGGACCAATAAGCTGTTTGGTACAAATGTTATACTTACATTTGGATGCAGAGTGGAACAGAGGCACTTCTGGGCTAATGTCCAAGGTCTTGTGTTGTCACTCAATAGGCTGAAGGTTCAAATCCTAGTATCACTTGGCAGTGTGTTTGTTTATTAACTAGTGTTTTGACAGTTAAACCTTCTTTGTGATGGAACATTCACGTTTCTTTCTAATCACAAACATGGGTTGACTGCCACAGGTATGTCTGGAAGCATCACAGTAAAGAGTTGGCTAGGGCGCCTGAAGGTTAAGGTCACAGAACCTTGCAATGAAAGTTGATGGTTCTACTCCAAGTGTGTCTGTGGTCATTTCCCTTCTTTAATTTATTTTAAATTTCAAAAGGTTCATACTAAAAAGTGATCTCACTTTTAAATTGACGAATACATATTTCTTTTTTATTTGTCCAAAAATATCTCATTCTAAGTATATCATTCATCAGAGCCTAAAAAGCTCTCTGTCTTTCTCCCTCTCAACCCCCTCTCTCTCTCTCAATTCCTATTTTCAATCTCTCTCTCCTACTCACACACCCACTCAGACCATTATGCACCCACTCACAGACCCACTCAGGCACTCACACACCCACTAACAGACCCACACAGACCCAGTGGCCAGGCCCTGTGGCCAACTGCTGCCACTCATTGCCAAAGGTCATGCCCGGAGGTGGTTTGATTAACCTATAGTAATTTAAATTACTACATGTTAAATAAAAAAGAAAATCACTTTAAAAAAACAAAAGTTGCAGGGACGTTATAGTTAGGCTCACATTTTAAACAAACCAAAACATAGAAATTCAGTAGTTATAGTTAGAGTTACCTCAAGAAACTATAACTCGTGGCCTAAGATAACTATAACTCACACACTCACCATGAACTGCCAATCACCTCACAAAATACGGAACTCATGCCATCTTTCATAACATCATTGATAATATCAAGGTAATATTTGCAGTAACATTTTTGAAAAAATAACTGTGCATGGTGGGGGTGTGAGTTATAGTTATTTTAGGCCACAGCCTATGGCCAGGAGCTGTGGGGGTTGGAATAATGTATAGCAAATAAAGTCATTTTATGTTAAAAAGCCATACAAATTCACTGAAAAAAGCAAAGATTACCGGCAGGTTTTAATTAGGTTCTGAATTTACTTGAAAGAACTCTAACCATACCCGCTGAATTTCTATGGTTTTGTACGAGTAAATTCAGAGCCTAACTATAACCTTCCTGTAACCTTTATTTTTTCAGTTGTAAGAAAACAGGGCTGATTGCAGAAGCCCCCTAACTTTTTGCACCTATTTTCATTTTTTGCTGGTGTTTACCCAGCTGGAAGCTCCCACCAAGCAAAAGTAAACAAAGTACACTTTCTGACAGCAGGCACTGTCAAACAGCTCCTGCTGGCAGAAAGCAGAGTTTTCCAAGCATGTAAGTATGCATGCAGGGAAAGGGATGAAAACATTGCTGCCCACAAGTAGGTAGCTACAATTCAACTTAGCTATTCAAAGCAGCTATTTAAAGCAGCGCAATGCTTGTGGGAACAATGCCGGCTCTTACAGCATGTGGGGAGATGGCTAGGATCATGGGGGCCTTGAGGCTCCCCCTGCAGTCCGTATACTTTCTCTCTCTTCTATACCATAGTAGGATGAAAGAGAGAGACATGGCAAGATTGTCATTGCAATGGTTTGTCTATACAATTAATTCAAAGAGTCAGTCTAGCAAGATGTTTGGTATGAATTTTAGATTTATTGTTATTAGTACAAGGAACTCTTTCTGAAAGTTACCAAAATCAGCCCTGTAGTGCCTTTTCCTGATTGGTCAGCCTCTGGCACCCTGAGGTGAGATACCTTAATGAGGTGTGAAGTGGCCTTGGCTGAAACAAAGGAAGCGTCTGGTGGGAGGAGAAATGTTGTAGCAGACGGCAAAACAGGAAAGGGATAGTGTGGCCAAACTGGTTTTCAAAGGAGCAAAAGCCATCTTGGACAAAAACTAGACCTACCCCATTTCCTGCTCTCCCAGCCAGGTGGGGTCCCATTAATTAAGTTAGGAGAGGGGCAGAAGGGAGTGTGTTAGTGAAACCTAGTCACACCAGGGGTAGGCTCAAGCAGATGTAACCTCTAATGAGAGATTTTCTCCATCTTGGATTTTTGACACACATTACTTTTTGGGATTAATTTTTGTCACACTTCGCAGATAATGGTCACCACAGAGGATGGCACCCTGCACCTTGTTGGTCAGGGGTGATCTCCTGCTTGCCAACCCAGCAGCAGGAATAAAGAGAGAGGAACTACTCAGCAACTCAGATCTCTGCTGGAAGAAGATCAGAAGAAGATGGACTGCCTTGATGAACTCCTGGGGTGCACCTGAAGGACTGCATCTACAAGGACTGCACCAAATGCACCCTGTGGGCTCCATCATTGAAATATTTTGTCTTGCTTCTAAAAATCCACGAGGGGACTCCCTGTAAGCAACAGGTACAAAGGAGCTACCAAGAGTCCCATGCATCAAGTCCTGCAAGAAGAGTCCAGCTGACCAGCATCCAGTGGTCTTTTGAGAATTCTGACCAGGTAGATTCTGGGAATTGTAGTCCCAACTCCCATGGAGTAACTCAGAGCTTCTGGAACCCATGAACCAATTGTGTGGACATTGCAAGATCCCAAAAAATACTTCTGACAGAATATCCAGATGTTTGAAGAAGTTTGGAGCAACTTTGTAAAAAAGCTCTATAAAGTGACCGACTCGTTGACGAGAGTCAAGCCGGTGATGTCCAAATGCAACCCAGCCTGAATTTCAGGTTCGTCCCCCTGAAGATCCACATCTTTTTCTCATTGACCTGACTTCCCAAAGTTGACTGGGAACTCGTGCTGAGCCAAGCTGATGACATTGCATAGAATCCCCTATTGATGATGAGAGAAAAAGATCCAGAAAAAAAGAGCATGGGCCTGATTACGAGTTGGCCAGTTGGACCACCAGACCACCAAGAGGGTGGTCCCAAAATGATTTCTGCGCTGGCGTTCGCCAGACTGCCATATTATGATGTACACAGGCAAAAAGTCCACCCACCAAGCTAAAGTGCATTCCACCAGCCACATGGTGGTCTGCTATCATGTTGGTCTGTACTCCTACACCACTAACATTGCGGTCAACCACTGAATCTACTACACACAGTTGATGTGGCATTTCCCTTGCAGTGGTCACCCAATGCAGTCAACCACTGTGGTCCACATTCAGCAAAGTAATAGGCAAGCACACATTGGATTAATTCAAAAACAAAACTGATGGCAATTAATGACCCAGTCTACTCACCTGCAAATCATACTATGAAACATACCCTTTCACAGACTATGATCCTTTGTCTCTCCACTGCAGCTCAGCAAGGCAGAGGCCACACTACTCTTTGTAATTTTTGTCACATAAGGCAGTCCTTTTTGCCCACCCCATTTTTCAACTTACACACACCTACTATTTGTTAATGTTTTGCCCCAAGTATCACTTGTCTTACTTACTTTGTCACTGTCACCCACTTTATTATCCGTCATGCAACACACCGAAAATCCACATTTTTAAGAAGAGGAGTTGAGAGTCAAGGTGGATGAAATCATAAGAGTAGAGCCACAATCCTTTAGAGCCCAAGTCAAGCACACTCCACTCAGTAGGAACATGGAAATGTTGCAAAGGATTGTCAACAGAGTGAATGCTGTAGGCACCTCCCTGTGTACAAAGGAGGATATTAGGAAGAGGTGGTATGACCACCTGTTGGTGGAGGCCAACAAGACAAGACAGGCGGTGGCTCTCCCAGTGCCCCATTGCAACTCTTTCCATGGGAGTAGGAGGTCTTGAACATCCTGCATCCTGAGGACTCAATGGAAATACCTGGGGGAGCAGAGTTTGTAAGTTACAACACAAAAACAGTCACTAAACTGCAATGCCGAGCATGCTCACAGCTCAGCTTTTGCTACCATGGTGTTCATGGACCCTAACACCATGTAATACCCAGAGGGGCTGAGATGTAATAATGTCAATGTGTATTGTGGGGCCTAATGTCATAGCTACCAAGGCCTATCACATGCCATAAGTTGGGAAGGTGCCTGTAAGTTTTTCAATAACACACATTCATCCCAGGGCTCCTGGTATGTCTCAACATGTAAATGTATGCTCCAACCTTAAGGCAGTCTGGCAATAGATATGTAATACTCAACATTTGTCATGTGGTAGAAAGTAGAGGGAGTGACCCAATGGCTACTTCTAGGAGGCCCTGTTTCTGTAACTCCAACCACCAGCCCAGTGTTCACTTGCCCACATACATCTGTTATTGAACTCTCAAGTGAAGTAGTTTACTCACCTGGGAGTACATCATTTGTCAAATGTTGGGAAGTTGAGGAATTGACCTGACTGCGAAGTCCAGGAGGCCCTGTTCGTGTAACTCCAGCCACCAGTCCAGCGTTCACTTTCCCAAAGATACCTGTGTGTGTATGTACTCTCTAATGAAGTTTACTCACCTGATAGTATGCCATTTGTCTTGTGTGTGAAGTAGAGGGATTGACCTGACTGCAAAAAAGCCCAATAGGCCCTGTTCCTGTAACTCCAACCACCATCCCAGTGTTCACTTTCCCAAAGACACCTGTGTGTTCACTCTCAAATTAATTTTACTCTCCTGGGAGTATGCAATTTTTCTAGTGTGTGAAGTAGAGGGAGTGACCTGACTGCAACTCATAAGATACCATTCCTGTAACTCCAACCACCAGCCCAGTGTTCACGTTCCAACAGATACCTTTGTGTGTACTCTCAAATGAAGTTCACTCAGTAATATGCCATTGTCTAGTGTGTGAAGTAGAGGCATTGACTTAAATGTAAAGCACAAAAGGCCATGTTCCTGTAACTCCAACAACAAGCCCAATGTTTACTTTCCTAAAGACACCTGTGTGTGAACTCTCAAATGAAGGTTTATGACCTGGGAGTGTTCCTGTAATTCTAACCACAAGCCCATTGTTTTCTTTCCTAAAGAGACACTTCTGTGTGAACTCTCAAATGAACTTTTATGACCTGGGAGTGAGCAATACACATCATGCTCAACTCAGAGATGTGTCTGTCTAACTTGCTCCATCTTCACCTGGTATCCCAAAGTTAATCTAGTCAAGACAGGAACAACACCTTACCAATTTCGTACACCAAGTATTCCTAAGGCCTTAATCTGCATTAGCAGATTGGTACTGGCAGCAAACAGATTAACACACCACTGCACACATGATGACTGAAGATGCAGACACAAAGTTGTGTATTTGCCCGTATTACACTCAACTAGGCCTTCAAATTATGAAATACACATGTTGGCTCTCGACTGTATTGGTGTCACTGTTGGTAGGAAGTCATTTTCATTCCTCATCCAAACTGCAAATGATTAGAATATCTACTGAGCTGCTTGAGTCCAATAGTCTAGGCAAGCTTCACACATGTCATGTCAAGTACTCCAATACCATGGTAACATGTCACAATAAGCTAACCTACAACTTAAGAATGTCTAATGTTTCCTCTAACTGTGACAAAAAACCTTTGGATATAGATGGCACACTTCAACCAATTACAATGTGTTCTCTTACTCAACAGGTCGATCTGGCATAGCCCCTGTGAAGCCCGCGTCCACCGACTAGACTACTATTACATCCGCGGATGAATCTTTCAGTGATCACAACACCTCTGGACTTGTGGACATGGAGGACGCTCCTGGCACATCTGGGAAACATGGTCAGACAGCAACAGAGTGTCTTACTGTGCCCACACTACCCCTCTCAGCCCTGCTACATGGGTGACAATATACCTCACAACCTGTGTACCCAGCATAGTTTCTACCATCTTGTGCCCCCCAGTCCTCGATCCTAAGGTTCAACCCAATGCTCTTCACACTGAGGTTCCGGGAACAGTTGGAGAGGACACCCTGTGCCAAGGACACAGGCTTGTGGGGGTAGGGTCCATGGGAGGGATGCTGTGGGCTGGCAGAGTGAGGCCCCTGGGGCCACTCATGGCCAGGATGTTATCAGCCAAGTCTTGCCAGTCTATCAGGAATCCCAAGGCATGATGGGCCAGGTATTGACTGAACTCCGGGAAATGAAGTAGCTGGTTAAGGACATGCAATAGGACATGTGCAAACAAATGGAGGCCCACAATTCCAACATGGCCTCTCTAACAGGGGTGCTAAGGGACATTCATAAAAACTTGAGCATGGCTTTTCCACCCCAAACTTCCCCTTCTTTTGTGGCAACTACATCAGACCCAAGCAAAGCTGCAGCAGCCATAGGAAGGGATGTCCTGCCAGAGGCACAATCACCCACGGCACCCCTGCCACTGCCTCTAGCAGCTGATCCCCCTCCACATGGGGAAGTCCATGCAAGAATCCAGGAGGTACAGATGGCAAGACACCCAGCACTGCCAGCAATAAACCTCTTCCTTAATGCTTTGTGTGTCAGAAATACACTCAATGGACTGATCCTGAACCACATTCCATTTTCACTGGGAAGAGTACTCTGGACTTCCAATGGTGTGGCATCTACTCTAATGATTTAATTCACCATGACTGATCCCTTCTCTTTACATTTTTGTTCATTTCTGTCACAGTGTGTTTTGTGTTGTAGCATTGCAATACATTCATCCATCACAAATTAACATTTAGGGGGTCATTACAACCCTGGCGGTCGGTGTTAAAGCGGCGGTAAAACCGCCAACATGCCAGAGGTAAAAAAAATGGAATTACGACTGTGGCGGAAACCGCCAACATAGACAGCCACTTTAACACTCTGACGGGCACGGCGGTACAAACAAACACCGCGGTGGTAACTGTCAACAGACCGGTGGAGGACAATGTATCGCCCACACTACTACAACCCACCAATCCGCCACCTTTTCCGGGGTGGATTCACCGCGAACAAAAACACGGCGGAAACAGGACTTCAAAGGGATAACGCTCACCTCTACACATCCCACGAGGAACCAGGACGCCATGGAACCGAGCTCCAGATTCTGCCAGCCTTTATCTTCCTGCTCCTCTACCAAGAGCACCAACGCTGGCGGCGAAGACAACGGTGAGTACTTCACCTACGACACAGGGGAGGGAAAAAGCAGAGACATACACACGCAACACGCAACACCCCCACCCTCACAAACCACAACACACACGCTAATACATTTTGACACATAACGGTTACACCCACAACCCCCCCGGAAGAATGCAAGGACAAAAGGAAATGAGTCGAATAATTGTGATATATTCAATTACCTACATCAAAAATCTTTACAAATATATACATTTATACTATATACAATTATATACACCAATAACATAAGTCCAAGTGATTCCACCATCATAGTCCGTGGATCACTGGGCCCAAAAGGCATGGGCGAGGCCCACACTCAATACCCAAAAAAGATGGAGAGAACACTACAGGGGTATCAGTTGGAAATAAAACAGGCACCTCAGGGGGAAGGGGGGGGGGGGGCACCTCAGCCGGTTGAGTGCACCACGCCAGATCCACGAGGTGGCTCCATGCCCACAGTTCATTCCTGGGGAGTGCAAAGCCACAGTCTCACAAGTCTCTACAGTGGGTGGTTTGCCCACTGTTCAATCCTGGGGAGTGCAAAGCCACAGTCTCTCAAGTGGATAACATTCTCCACTGGTTCTGGAGGGGGCTTTGTGCCCATAGTGCTTCATCCTGCCAAGGACAGAGGTAGTCGATGTGAATCTCCACTGGTTCTGGAGGGGGCTTTGTGCCCAGAGTGCCTCATCCTGCCAAGGAAAGAGGTAGTGGATGTGAATCTCCACTGGTTCTGGAGGGGACTTTGTGCCAGAGTGCTTCATCCTGCTCGTGGAGGTCTCAGTAGCGTCAGAGCTTTTGGCGCTCATTGGCTTACGGTGCTGGTGGCGGTGGTGTCCTGTTCAGCGGTGCTTGTGGAGGTCTTGTCCTGTTCAGCGGTGCTGGTCGCGGCGGTGTCCTTGGCAGTGGTGCTTGTGGCGGCAGTGTCCTTGGCAGCGGTTCAGCTGGTGGCGGTCTTGTCCTGGCCTGTGGGGCTGCTGGTGGTCGCATCCTGGGCAGCGGGCTGCTGCTGGTGGTCTTCTCCTGGGAAGTGTGGCTGCTGGCAGTTGCCTGCTGGGCAGCGGGGCTGCTGCTGGCAGTCCTGTCTGTGGCAGCGGGGCTGCTGGCGGTCGCCTCCTCGGCAGCAGGGCTGCTGCTGGCGGTCCTGTCTGTGGCAGCAGGGCTGCTGGTGGTTGCCTCCTGGGCAGCGGGGCTGCTGCTGGCGGTCCTGTCAGTGGCAGCGGGGCTGCTGGCGGTTGCCTCCTGGGCAGCGGGGCTGCTGCTGGCGGTCCTGTCAGTGGCAGCGGGGCTGCTGGCGGTCTTCTCCTGGGCAGCGGGGCTGCTGCTGGCGGTCTTCTCCTGGGCAGCGGGGCTACTGCTGGCAGTCTTCTCCTGGGCAGTGTGGCTGCTGCTGGCGGTCCTGTCTGTGGCAGCGGGTCTGCTGGCGGTCTTGTCCGCCGTGCTGATCTTCCCAGGCTTGCTGGGTTTACTGTGCCCCTTCCCCATCTTGGATGGTGTCACAGCTGTCGCCACACTCCCAACTGGACCCCTGGGAGCGGCTTTGGTGGCTGATTAATTTCCCCTCTCCTGCTGGGCACTGGACAACGTTTGATGCTTGACAGGTTGGGGACTGTCCGTGCTGTGGCTCCTTGACACACTGGCTGCCCTGCTGCCTGGTGCACTCCATAATCCAGTGATTACTGGCACCACTGGTCCCACCGATGTTGAGGCTGAGGTGCTAGGTTGGGACCTGGAGAGTCGGGCCCTAGGAGACTGAAGGGGTGGGGGAGGTGAGGGAAAGAGGTCAAGGTTGGACAGGAAAAGTTTTTGGGACACACTGGGACGGGTAGATGGAGGGGGTTTGGGAGTGGAGGAAGAGGTAGTGGTTGTAGGAGGTGTACGTTTGCTGACTTTGGGTGGAAGTGCATGGGCTGGAGGCTGTTGTGAGGTGGATGGCTGTGGAGGCAGTGGATGTTGGTGTGTCTGCTTGTGTGTGATGCTTGCGTGAGTGCCTGTGGGATGTGTGGTGCTTATGTTTGCCAGAGCTTCCCTTGTTTGTTGAGGTGTGTGCATGCTGGTCTGATGGTGTGCTTGGTATAGGCTGAGGTACAGGGGTGTGGGTCCGGGTGGAGGAAGTTGGAGGGGGGAGGCTAGAGACAGGGACAATGGCTGCCATCAGTGCTGAGGCCAGAGTCTGAAAAGTTCGCTGAAGGGCTGCCTGACCAGAGTGAATGCCCTCCAGGAATGCATTGGTTTGTTTCAACTGCCTCTCAACACCCTGGATGGCATTCGAAATGGTAGACTGACCAACAGTGAGGGACCTGAGGAGGTCAATGGCCTCCTCACTGAGGGCAGCAGGGGTGACTGGGGCAGGGCCTGAGGTGCCTGGGGCGAAGGTGATGCCTACCCTCCTGGGTGAGCGGGCACGGGGCAAAAGCTGAGGGGCTGCTGGGAGGGCGGCGGCTGTACCTATAGATGCGGGGGGCCCAGATGGTACCGCCACCGCAAGGGAGCACCCATCCGAGGAGGAGTCCGTCTCGCTGGTGTCAGCTCCTGTCCCCACTGTGGAGCTCCCCTTGCCCTCCGTCCCACTGGTGAATTCGAAGTCTGTACTCTCGTCCTCCAGGGCCATGTGGGATGCAGCTCCCTCCTGCTCCGGTGCCACTGCTGGTCCGCCTGATGATGCTAATGCACACAAGAACAGGGAGACCACAAAAAGGGGGTGGGGGAGACAGAAGAAAGACATGTTTAGTGCATGCAATACCGCTAACGTTAGCGGACACGACAGACACAGAAGCCCCCTGCACTATGCCGCGCACTTGGGGTCCAGTATTCAATCCCTGGGACAAGGCCTAAAAGGCTATGGCCGATTTCTGCATACATGGATGTCACAGGAGCCTGACTAGGTGTAGTTGGCACTGTACACAGGTGGGGTGATGTGGGGTGCCACAGGTCCTGCCTGAAGAAGGGAACTTAACTACCAAACTCGCCCTGGCCTAAGGGAACCCAAAGCCCACTTCCCCCACCCAGACACCTACAATGCGAACTGAAACAGTCATTGGACTGCATCCCTACCCTTGCCATGACACACATGCACTCACCATCGTTTCATGCACGCCTCATTCTCACCCCCCTATCTTTCATCCACCCCACTCCACACAGGCATTGCCCATACAGCATGCTCACAGTGTACTTACCTGTTTGTCTGGAGGACCGTAGAGTAGCGTGTACTGGGGGAGGACCCCATCCACAAGTTTCTCCAACTCCTCTGTCCTGAAGGCAGGGGCCCTTACCCCAGATACATGAGCCATTGTATCTTCCAGACTGAGGTCATAGCAGCACTTGCAGTGTAGGTGCTCTCCTGTCGAAGATCAGGTATTGAGTGATTGAACAGAGAGAAAATGGCGGTCACGTCTGCGGCGGTGCATGCCGTCACCGCCGGCGTACATCGTCATTGGCTCCTGGGACCCATAGGGTCCAATGTTAACCAATGCAGAATTGCGCTGCTGTCTTCGACCGCCTACCGCGACGGTGTACAACGCCAGCGCAGTTACCTGATATCACCTTGTCCCACCTTACAGGTCAGGCAGCCACCATTTCAGGGGCCCACATGGCTTTATTTTTGACTGCGTCGCACATACACAGGCCTTGCCGCAATTCTATTACTGGCAAAATTTTATTTCTGAATATTTTCAGAGTAAGCTGTGTTTACGTACCTCAGAGTTGGTTGACTCTCTGCTCGCTGTTCTCCTCCATAGGCACCGCCCGCCGGGCATGTGAGGAGATGGCGTCATCCTTCGGTGTACAGACCGCTGGTGGAACTGTCGACAATGGAGGAAAGACTTGTGATCATCACCCACAGGCTTGATCGTGCCACAATCCAGGAACTGTGTGCCCATTAGGAGCCAGACATGATGTCAGCTATCCGCCATCCCACAGGAATCCCCTCTCGAGTGCATGTGCTGTCAGTACTCCATTTCCTAGCAAGTGGGTCAAACAACAGTGGCCATAGCATCAGGGATGTTTTTGAACGTGTTATCCAGAGTGTTTTCAGCCCTGCTGAAACACATGCGGAGCTACATCGTTTTCCCTCAGGTGGAGGATTTGCCTACAGTGAAAGGTGATTTCTATACCCTGGGACATATCCCCAACATCCTAGCTGCCATTGATGGGACACATGTGGCCTTGGTCCTCCCGCAGGAGTGAACAGGTGTACAGAAACCGGAAGAGTTACCATTCCATGAATGTGCAGATGGTGTGTTTGGCAGACCAGTACATCTCCCATGTTAATGCAAAATTTCCTGGCTCAGTGCATGACATCCTGCGGAATAGCAGCATCCCTTATGTGATGGGGCAACTACAGAGGCACCGGGTGTGGCTATTAGTTGAGCACATGGACCCAAATCAGTGGGAATAGTTGTCTGGGTCTGTGGATGTCCCTATGAGTTAGCGTGTGTCCCTAGACATTTGCAGGTGACTCTGGTTACCCCAACCTATCATGGCTACTGACCCCAGTGAGGAATCCCAGGACAAGGGCTGACGAACGCTACAATGAGGCCCTTGGGCGAACTAGGAGGATTATAGAGCGGACCTTTGGCCTCCTGAAGGCCACGTGCCTCCATATGACATTTGGTTCCCTATTCTACTCACCAAAGAAGGTATGTCAGATCATCGTAGCCTGCTGTATGCTTCACAACTTGGCTTTGCGATGACAGGTACCTTTTCTTCAGGAGGATGGTCCAGATGGAGGTGTTGTGGCAGCTGTGGAGCCTGTGGACAGTGAAGACGAGGAAGCAGAAGAAGAAGATATCAACAACAGGAACACGGAGATCATGCAATACTTCCAGTGAGACACAGGTAAGAAGACAAACCTGCCTGCTACATCTAATTTAAATCTACTAACTCTCTACTGTCTGTCATTTTCCCCCAGTGTATGGTCACTGAGTTGTCACTTTCCCTTACGATTTCACAGATGTGGGTCCCACTGTGTGACATCTGCTTTGTTTCCTCATGGACTTGAGCTGTGTGACATGGGTATGTTGACATTACATTTGAAAGAGCATTTTGGCACTGTAATTGCTAATACACTATTTCGAAATCACAGACAGACTCCAGATTGTTTTGCACTGTAAGGGTGTTTATTTAAGTGTTCAATATTGGAGGGGGTTGTCAAATGGTGAGGTGGAGGAATGTCCATGGCAGTGTCCAGTCTATTAGTCTCACTCTTGCATTGTCCAAAGGGGCATGGGAATTGGAGCTGGGGAAGTTTAACTATGGACAGGGTGACAAGGTGGGACAAATGGATGACAATCATGGTGGTCTCACTTCTTGGCGGGGGTCTTGGCATCGTTCTCTGTCTTTGTCCTGGATCTCAGGGACCGTTTGCGGGGTGGTTCTCCATCTGCAGGGGGTGGGGTGCTGGTGTGGTGGTCCTGTGGCGGTGCCTCCTGTCCACTAACACTGGCGGAGGTGGTGGGCAGTTCATCGTCCAGGCTAGTGTCAGGGGCCCCTTGTTGTGCCACAGTGTCCCTCCTGGTGTTGATGAGTTCCTTCAGCACCCCTACAATGGTGCCCAAGGTGGAATTGATGGATTTGAGTTCCTCCCTGAAGCCCAAATACTGTTCCGCCTGCAGCCGCTGGGTCGTCTGAAACTTCGCCAGTACCGTTGCCATCATCTCCTGGGAGTAGTGGTAGGCTCCCATGATATTGGAGAGGGCCTCGTGGAGAGTGGGTTCCCTGGGCCTGTCCTCCCCCTGTCACACAGCAGCCCTCCCAGTTCCCCTGTGTTCCTGTGCCTCTGTCCCCTGAACTGTGTGCCCACTGCCCCCAGGTCCCTGTTGTTGTTGGGGTGGTGGGGTTATCCTGGGTTCCCTGTAGTGGTGAACACACTGCTGATTGACGTGTCCTGGGGACAGAGGTATGGGCCCGGAGGGTGGGTGCTGTGCTGGTGTTTCCAGAGGGTGGAAGCCCTGTAGTGGCTTGTGCCAGTGTGAGGGGAACCGACTGTCCCGAGGTCCCAGATGGGCCGGGCTGGTTATCTAGATCCAGTTGGACAGAGCTGCTGTCATCACTGTGGGCCTCTTCTGTGGGTGGAGTGGACATATCTGGACCCTCCTGTCCGGTGACGTTGGGTAGGGGTCCTACAGGGGGTTAAAAGCATGATTATTGCATCTGTGTGTGCAATGGTGTGCAATGGGTGGTTGACCATGTACCCCAGTGCTTTCATTCTTGTGTGGGACCTTGTGTTGTGATGGTTTAGGGGGTGTATGGGTATGTGCAGATCTCATGCTTTGTTGATGGGTGTCCATGCTTTGGTGTTGCATGCAGGGCTTGGGTTTGGGATGGGTGGGTTGTGATATTGGGACATGTGTGAGGAGTAGGAGTGATGGGGTTGTTGAAGTAAGCCTCAGCAAGGCCTACTAGTGCAAGAGGTTCACCCTTCTCTGCACAAAGTCCTCAGACCATATAGGAAGAAGTTGGCACAGAAACTGAAATAAAAGACAAAGTTTATTAAACCTCATGAGGTGGTACTACAGTTCAAACAGCACCCTTCGGTAATGTTTGAAGTAGCACACTGAACTGAGAGAGCATGGTCCTTGTATACCCACGCAGGGGCTAAAAGGAGGTGGTACAATTATAGAAGCAAGACTTGCATACATGTAAGGTCATGTGGAAATGCACAGTCGACAGGTAGGAGGGGCTAACAGTTTTCAAGGACTAACAGCTGCAGACCTTACTGGGCATGTGCGAAAGTGGGAGATGCTAAATATAACTTGTCTCTAGGCAGATTTTCAAGAGTAGTTAACAGAAAGGTAGGACAGAGCAAATGGTGAGCACATGGCAGCATGTGGCAGAGAAAATGGCTGCCATGAATACAAAATGGATTCCGCGAAATGTTCACAATAGTTACTAAATACAAGATGTCTTCTGCTAATGCTTAATCTAATTGCTGCTAAACTACAACAGACGACCCTTTCAGCATTAGCTGAAGTCATTCGTCTTTCTGGGATAATCTAAATATTCATCTTGTATATTTATGCTCATCATTTCAGCTATTTCCTTATCTAACATGTGTTGTGCTTTCATTTCTGTAATATTTCTTTTGGTAGGCATACAAGCAGTAATACACATGGAGCAGAACATTGGACCACACTGAATACAGATACAGCATGTGAAAAATATTGCAATCATTACACACAGGATAGTCAGTAGTTTCCAACCCCAGGCAGAAACAAGAGCCCAAAAGCATCCAGAAAAAGTCCAAGTACCAGTCTCTGTGTGGATTTCTGCAGCAATTTTATGCAATTTAGATATTGCATCATATACTGAAGGTGAGTGATCTGGAATAAAAACACAGCAACTACTACCGATGATGCGACATGCACCACCTCGGTCAGCTAATATCACATCTAGTACCATACGATTTTGGAGCGCTACAATCCTCGCAATTTGGAGCTCCTCAGTAATATTCCCAAGTGCCAGAGCTGCCTGATTGGTAACAGCTTCCACCACCCTAGTCAATCGTCTCACGTTCCTACTGTTTAACGCAGCACCCACAAAGGAGAACAACCCTAAATTAAAATCAACATATTGTTGCAGGCTAGTATCCGTTTGGTCTACCTCATTTGTACTTATTGCCTTTTATATCTATTTTCAATGATGTCATTGAACAGTTTAAAATCTCGGTGATATGATGCAGGGGCCAAAAACACAGGGGGTAATAGAAAAGATACATAACACATACCTGACCACCCAACAGGTAGTTGGTAATATCCATAGTTACCACAAACAAAATATGTATTATGTGAAGCTGTAAAAATACTATTATTTACACCCTCCATAGTTAAAATCAAGGTACAATCGCTTATCCCTACTGGAATTCGCCCAATGCTAAGTATACATAAATCTGCTTTAGTTTCTGTAACAGAAATCACAAATTGTTCTTTCTTGTCAGAGTCTCTTATATTTGTGAAGACATATGGTATTGAAACATTGTCCGGTTGATACTCTTCCCATTCCCATTTAGTTCCTTTGGCTTGGGGATACCCATTTTTGTCTTGGTAGCATACTTTATTAAGGCGAAAAAGAAGTCCGCCCTCTGTACGTTTTCCAGATGCAAACAAAAGCATATACCAAGCTTGACAAGAACCATTGTGTGAAAAAGGAAGAGGAATGAAAGGTGTTCCTCCTTTCTTTTGATGCGCAGGTATCATTCCACATACCCAACAGTTACTAGTATTTGTAATATTATGAGTATGATGCAGCATCTGAATGAAAGTATTATTGAAGTACGATTCACGGTGCTTCTGCTCCTGATAGGGAAGTGTAAAGTAATAGTGATCCTCTGTACTGGAGTAGTGGCAACAAAAAACTCACGAGCAGGAGCCTTCTTTTCAACAAACCAAGTGATTATTGCTATAATCACCAAAACAACAACAAACCCCATAGTACTAATGATCAGTTTGTTATTCATTTTAGCAACAGTGATAATCGACCCTTTCAGAAATGAATTAAAAACAATCGTTGGAGCTCTTATCCCTGGGCAGCCGCTGATTTCTTCACTACTCTAATGCATGGGTGATCCCCCCCCCCCCCCCCTTGACACATTGGCTCTCCGTTTCACTAACCCAGGGCGGTAGCTCAACCAGTTTAAAAAAAAAAAAAAATCCGATTCTTTCCTCGGTCTCAAATTATATCGCGACACTCCAGAAGTCGTATGGTCCGGGAAGACCTCTGCAGATTTGTCAGGTGATATAGCACGGCCTTTCTCCGTAGTCAAAATCTCTCGATGATCGGTCAGCACAGCAGGTTCCACCAAGGTAGGTAGCCCTCTCTTGCAGTGAGTACTATGGACCCAATTCTTTTGGTTCGTCACTCGAACTGCTGTCCTTGTCGCAAGGAGCACCTGTTCTGGGCCTCGCCACCTTGGTTCCAAGCTGCTTGATCTTTCAAAGGACTTAATCATCACCTGGTCACCAGGTCGGAGTTCATGGCCTTCACCTGTAGATCTGTCAGGAAGTGCTTATCGAACCTGTTGATGAATAGAAACCAAATTGTCGGTTAACTGTGCCAAATAATCATTCATCAGGACACAAGGTACATCATATACAGAATTTGGCTTAGGAACTCCCCAAATGTTCATTGGCCTCCCAAAAACCACTTCATAAGGACTAAGGCCGATTCGAGAGTGTGGCACTGACCTAATAGACAATAATGCCAAGTTAAGTATGTGGAAGCCTGTATCTTCGCTAACTTCAGCTTCAAAGTAGCATAATACCTTTCCACCAACCCTGCTGATTGTGGGTGGAAAACCGCGTGGAACTTCTGTTTAGTCCCTAATCCTTTCAGGACATATTTAATAACTTCCCCAACAAAATGAGGTCTGTTATCATTCCATAAAAGTCTGCAAACACCAAACCTAGGGAAAAATTATTTCAAAAACACCTTCGCTGTGGTAATGGCAGTATTATCCTTTGTGGGGTACACCTCTATCCATTTACTGAAGGCACATACCACCACCAAGACATACTTTAAATTGTTGCAGCGTTCAAGCTGAATATAATCCATTTGTAGAACTTCAAAAGGTGCAGTTGGTGTAGCAAACCCTCCCGCAGGAGTACGTGTCCCTTTTCCAGGATTGTATTGTAAACAGATCAAACAAGACTGTACTACTCTCTTAGCTGTACTGGAAATTTCTGGATGCTCCCAATCTTGCGGAAGCAACTTTGTTATTGTTGAAGCTCCAACATGTGCCAGCCCATGTGCCATCTGAACCATAGGTTGTACAAAAGCTATAGGCAATTTCCATTTATCCATCTGCTTATTCCGCCAACAGCCCTCATCATCCAATTCTCCTTCTTCAGACCATTGCTCACGTTCTTTCACAGAAGAAGATTTCTGTATATCTAATATGTCTTGTCTAGCATTATGCCAACGTTCAGCTTGTGACTTCACTACATACATAGAAGTAGTACTTCGCTGCATCGCAGTCTCACGTGCCATGCGGTCCGCAAGGGCATTACCTTGCCCTATCTTATAGGTCACTTTCTTGTGTGCACTACATTTCACAATAGCTAGATTCTTTGGATATGTCAATGCAGTCAAGAGGTTATGCACTAATTCTACGTGCATTATCTGCATCCCGTGGGATGTGAGAAAGCCTCTCTCCTTCCAAAGCAAACCAAAATCATGAGCCACTCCAAAAGCATAGCGGCTGTCTGTATAAATGTTCACACATAAGTGAGTACTAAGCTCACATGCTCGTGTCAAAGCTATTAGTTCAGCTGCTTGAGCTGACTTCTGTGGTATACGAGCTGTCTCCACTACCGTGTGTATTGTGGTGATTGCATATGCAGCTGAGGTTGTTCCGTCTGGCAACTTCAAACAAGACCCATCAACCCACAGTTCCCCGTCTACATCTGGAAGGGGCGTATCTTGTAAATCAATACGACCCTTTTTCTGTTCTTCAGTAAGGAATATACATTCATGTGTTTCTTGTGACTGAGGCTGAGTCACCGGATATGGCAACAAAGTGGCTGGATTTAGTGTTGCACATCTCTTCAGTGTAATGTAAGGAGCCAGCAATGTCAATTCATATCCTGTCATGAGCGCACTAGTTAAATGTTGTGTCTTTGTTTGATTTAAAAGAGCATCAACCGCATGGGGTACTAACACCAACAGCTTATGTGACAAAACTATCCCTTCACTCTGATGTATTGACACAGCTGTTGCGGCAACTGAATGAAAACACCCAGGCAATGCTCGAGCGACAGGGTCAAGTACTGCTGAAAAATATGCACAGGGACGCTGCTTATCGCCATGTGTCTGTACTAAAACTGACAATGCACATCCATCTTTCTCATGTCCGTAAAGTGCAAAAGGCTTCATGTAATCTGGAGTACCTAACACTGGTGCTGAACAAAGGGCTTGTCATAGCTGCCGGAAAGCAGTCTCACATTCATCTGTCCATGGGAGGGGCATTGGAGTATCTTTAGTCAAAAGTGCTAGCAAAGGTTTGACAATGTGTGAAAACCCTAATATCCATTGCCTACAAAAAGAAGTAAGACCAAGGAAAGCACGAACATCTTTCTGAGTAGAGGGTACTGGTGTGTCTAAAATTGCTTGAATACGATCTGATGTAAGTGCACGGCCCTCTTTAGACAAAAGGTGACCTAAATAGGTTACTTTTGGTCTACAATATTGCAATTTCTTTCGTGACACTTTATGATGGTGTGAAGCAAGAAAAGAAAGTAAGGACAAAGTGCACTTTTCACATTGCTCAGGGGTATCAGCTGCCAACAAAATATCATCGACATATTGTATGAGAGCCACACCTTCAGGCAAAAAAAAAGAATCAAGTTGCTGTTTTAACGCTTGACTATAAATACTTGGACTCTCAGTATAGCCTTTAGGAACTCTGCAAAATCTAAATGATCGTTTATTCAAAGTAAAACCAAACAAATATCGGCTGTCAGGATGAATAGGGATCGAAAAGAAAGCATTCTTCAAGTCTATCACAGAGAACGTAGTTGCTGTCGGGGAACCAAAGTAAGAAGTGTTGTGATGTCACATACCACAGGATATTGTGGTATCACAATCTTATTGACTTCTCGTAAATCAATAATGAATCGGTAAATCCTGGTATCAGTATCCTTTTTCAGAATAGGAAGAATCGGACTGTTAAAAACATTATACAGAACTTCCTCAACAACTCCAACTGCAATAAGATCATGCACAACTCGTGTGAGTGCTTCTTCGCCCTCCTGTGAAATTTTGTATTGAGGCAAACGCGGGCAATACAGCTCCCTCCTTGACACTAATATGTACCGGTGAAATAATCATTTGTCCCACATCAGTATCTGAAGTAGCCCACAAAGTACTAGGGAGTGAAGCTAATGCAGTATCCTCTTTAACAAGACAAACTCTTTCCATCACAGGATGATTATCATTTAAATAACACGCACCCCTTCAGGAGAGCATCGTATTGTAGCCCTGAAATACTTGAGCATATCAAGACCCACAATATTGTCTGGTGTATTTGGAGAAAGCAAAAATGGACATGGAGCAGTAAATCTATCAACATGGAATGCAAGTGGTTGTGACAATGGGCTAGGGGAAGGTGTTCCATCGAAACCTATTGATGTAATTGTTAAGCCAGACAGGGGAGCCCTTGGAATCAATTGTTTAGACAAGGCGCTATGAGTAGCTCCTGTATCAACCAGAAACTGATCAGTTGAACCCAAAACATGTGCTGTAACATAGGGACGCCTCTGATCTACTGGAACTTCAACTGATTCCTTACCCCATCCTAGGCAATCCTATGCATAAGCAGAATCTTGGAAATCAGGCTGCACATGGTTAGACATCTGGTATTGGTTCCGTCTATCAAAAGTGTTAAACCCATCCTGCTCTCGTACATTAGCATCAACCCTAGCATGATCATTTGTGCTTCTTCTAGGTCCTGAATATCCTGAGCGATTTCTCATTTGTCCCTGACCACGTGAATACTGCTGAACACGCAGTGCTGGACAATCGGCAGCCCAATGCCCAAATTTCTTACAATAGTGACACTGATCAACAGACAAATTCGAACAAGTGTAAGAAGAACCATAAGATCCACGTCCACCTCTATCACTACCTCTAAAAGGCGGACCATAAGCTTGAGCCAACATAACCTTCGTCTTTAATTCTTTAATCTTTTTATCCTCGCTTCCTTTTGCTTCTAATTCCTGACGTTCATAATACTGACCCATAGTCAAAAGAGAAACCGGAGTAGAGGTAATCCATGAACTTTCACTAGCTTTTAGACGACTAGCTATTCCTGGTAACAGATTTGCGACATATTTATCGACAAACAAATGTTTGCCCGTATCATCTGACAATAACTGGCCGCGAAAATCATGAAATGCTTCTTCAAAGCGTGTAAAGAAATCAGAGACCGATTCATCTGCCTTTTGCTTACAAGACGCTAAAAAAGGTCCAATCTATCTTTTTAGGGGGAATAATCGTTTTTAATTTAACTAATATGGCTGCAGGAAGATCTAGAATCAACTGATATGGCTTTTTCACAGGTTTCCTATCCCCGTCCATCTGTTTTAATTCTTTCCATGACGCCCCAAAAACTACACGATCATCAATTTTACGAACAGTTCTCTACATATCTGGCGGTAATATCAATCCAAAAAATAAATCAATGTCAGCCAAAGTCATGGTACAAGAACTAATTGCTCCCTCAACTTCCTCATAAAAGGCGGCTGGATTTGTCCGCGGGTCAGGTAATGCTGTTTTAAGTGCCATTACATCTGCCCTATTCCAAGGAGAATACACCCAATTATAAATAAAATAACCTTTAGCATCAACAGAAGTTTTATCATCACTTGTACCCAATCCTTTAGGAGGAACATACAAAAGCAAGGCCTCCTGCATTGTTTTTGCGTGAACTATCATAGTCTTATCTGTTCCAAAGATGGAAGCTTGCACCCCACCGGTCTGAGATGTCTGTGCAACTACGTCCACAGACCTTTTCTCCTCTTGCAAATGGACTGCAACAACACATAATTTCACCAAACGCCTGATTGCATCAGTCACCTGGGAGAAAACAAAAAGACCATCACGCATTTGCTTATGATCAGCTGCTACATCATCGGGCTCTAACTCATCAGAATATTTCCTATATAGTTCAATAACTTCTGAGCCAAATGCCTCAGTTAAATATAGCTGCTCCTTTTCCGTCCACCCTTTCATGTTGTCTAAAAGTTTAGAAGCAGAGACAACGCTACGAATTGTTTTACGAGCAATAGATCTAAGCTCAGACGCACGGTCAGCAGGCAACATAGAGCGACTGTCTCGCATCTTCTGTTGCTCCGAACTGGAGACCTTAGCTAACTAATGAGGGGCAGAAGGAACGACATACGGAGGTGGAGGGCGATCTAGTAACAAAAAATCATCATGTGGTTTATTAAGGATAGGATAGAGAGGTTGCCTAACGGTGTATTGGCCAGTTACCTGTAATTTATGTTCTTTCTCTTCTAGCTCCTTTAAGTCATTTATTTCTTTCTTTCTTTCTCATTTCCAATGCTTTCACATATACATTCTTCCACTGCTCTTTCTCAAGCAAGGCCTGCTCACTATTCACTCGTCCACGCACTTCTTTCTCCCACATTTGTACACAGTCAAACATATCTTGCCTAGACTTTCGCTTACACATTCATTGTTCCACATACTAAATCTTTCGCAAATCAAATGACCCATGCATAGGCCAACGTAACTCAGGATCCGCACGAGTGTATTTATTCCATAATGTACTGTACATTATAGAAGAAAGACCATGTTTAACATACATATCTCTACTGGGCGTTCCCTCTGGGGGTGCCGGTTGCGATTTTTCCAGTCTCAAATTGGTACCATTACAAAAGCAACACATCCGCTAAAAACAGGCATGCCAAAAATAGTGCAGAATATGCAATATTATAATCAAAGTAGCACTTAAGACATATGTAACTTACCAACCAGCCAGACCCTCTTTTTTTCAGTTGTCACGTTAGCTGTTGTATGGTACTGTTTCGTAGTACAGAGGAATCATCTGCTGAACATGGGAAGCAAAAACAGATGTTTGAGATGTAGAGATCTGACAAGCAGACAACTTGCACGTTGATAGAATGGAAGTGCTTAATGTTGTGATAGACTTTTTCACTGGCCTGGACTGGCACTGAGTCAACATGTGTACCATCAATGGCACCCACCACATGTGGGAGGCAAGCAAAACCATAGTAGTCTGCCTTCACACTGGCTAATTCCTCACGTCCAGTAAACCTGTTATAGATGCCAATGTGTTTCATTATTGCTGTTAGGACATCTCTTAACACAAGAATGAACATAGTTTTGGGACAAACCACCAGACATGGCCACTTTATATTAGAAAGACTCTGTGGCCAGGAAGTGTAATACCGCCATGAGTTGAACAATGGGTGGTCTCTATGTTGGATTAGTGTTTTCAGACATCAGATCTGGCTATCCAACTCATCACATAAATCCACAGTTTGCCTCTTCAGATGGTACTGTTTGATAATGTGATGTTCTTCAATGGTTTGAAGGTCTGGCAATGGATGGTACACTGGATGTTGTTGCCTCTTACCTCTCCCAGGATTCTTATTTGTGAAATTTCATGAGCTGGAGAATTATTCACTATGTCCACACCAACATACATGATGTTCAGCATTAAAATCATGTGACAAAGATTTCTGACCGGAAATACATTACACCCATTACACATCACAGCTGTCAATTACACAAGTGCCAAATGTGACCCCCCTGGTTGTCTACACATGTGTCCACAATATGGCTTTGGCCAACACCTAACAATCTGCTTCTCAAATGCCACTTGGGATTTAACAGTCTGTTCTGACTACCAAACCCCTCCGTAATATGCCATTTGTGCCCAGCAACACACTACACTGATGATTGTGTAGTAGAACCTATACAACAACCTACACAACACGTCTGCTTTATGTGATGATCAGACACCTATATTAGTGTTATGATGCTTTTATGAGGGACCAATACTGTACTTAAAACTGCCAAAATGGAGGATGCCTGATCTACTTTACTGAACATTTGGAACCGCACACGGCCGCTGGTGGAATTCGACAGAACAGTGGGCAGTTTCAACAATGGTGGACACAATCATAGTCTAATGTTGTTGCCTGTGATGGTCACGGGCCAATGGCTGTGGCTGTCAGCAGTGATGACCGCGTATGTGTTGCACGTGTATGCTGCATTTTGCAAATTCACTCACTTGAGTCCTGATATTGTTGTCATAAACGCCTCTACCACTTCGGCTGCTCTGTGCTGCCTCTGGGAGCAATCATTCCAGGCCAAGCAGGTAAAAGGAGGGTCCCTGCCTTCACTTTAGAGGAGCTGGAGAGGCCTGTTAAGTCTAGAGGAGCTGGTGAGGCTTGTTAAGGAGGTCTTTCCCCTGTGTGTTCAGCTCTTTGGCTCACCAGAGGAGCAGGCAAGAACCTCACAGGTGGGTAGTGGAGAAAGTACTCTATGTATTTCACATTACCATTGTGTTGTGTGATGTATGATAAGACCGAGATCCTCTTTGTGTTGCATTCATGTGTCTAGGCAAAGAGACGTTACAACCATACATTGACATATATTTGGATGTGATGGTTGTAAATGTCAAACAACATACATGTGCATCACAGCATGAGCTGTGCATCTATAATGTTTGAGTCATTTGAGGATCTTGTAAGCAAAGTGTGTAGTGCCACAGATCACTCAGTCCATATCTGGCTTTGCCAAACTGTTATATGTGAACCATATAAACTCACTGTGCCCTTCTATGCACCTCACAAGCCACAACCCACATGAAGAATAGGCACATGATGTACTGTCAGGCATGGAAGTGATGGAAATGTGAGTGTGATGTAGGTTATGTATGCTCAGCCTGCAAGGGCCTGTCAATTGCATCTCCCAGTATGACACATAGGCCAGCCTGGGGGTAGAGTTACTGTGGTTATTCAACTGTGCCACTGGCCCACTCCCTGTAGAGCTGCAGATCATGGCATGTGGCCAAAATTAGTCTCTAGTGACAAGACTTGGCCTGCAGGCCTAATTACACTTGGAATGGGCACTGAGGTAACTCCCTGACCTAGTCAGGTCCCTTACTCCCACAACTCTGTTGTCACCTTTACATAAGTCAGATTAGTCTAGTATGGACATATTGCACACGTGACAAACCAACAGTGAAGATTGCTGGTTGATTCCGGAGAGGGAATGACATGTGAATCATTAGCTTGGTTACATGCAAAATATTAGAACCACACATACCTCAGTATGTTGGATAGCATCTCTGTAGGATTGCCACATATGTAAAAGGTGTGTTCTGTACTACAAATACATACCACACACACCCACCCTGAAATGTTATGAGTTTACATTGGGTAGCCCACATGTTCACACATGCATAGGGAAAAGACTTTCTGTTCCACCTATGGCAGCCCCTTCATTGCCACTTACGTCGTCTTTGGGTGATATCTGTACTATGGTAGTTGCCTGTAAGGACTTTATGCATTGAGTCAATATGGCTGGATGTAAATGTATCGGTCCGGCCGGGCTAAGGAGTCTACCCTTCAAAGGCCGCAATGGTGTATTGTCTTTCATTGTGACTCACATCACAGTAAATGTTGCTTGAGCTGGGCTACCTGATGTCAGTAGGCCATGAGCAGGGTAGTGGGCTAGTCACACGCAAACTAACACCCGTACTAACACACACTCACACACATACACACACTCACACACAAACCACACACTACAAATCGTACATATGCAACACATACATGTAGAAGGAAAGCCAGGACAAGTATGTTACCCTCAACACCAACGCATCCCTGGTATAGATATGTTGAAGAGCAATCTCAATAAATAATAAAACAATAAACAACAGAGGCCTACTGGCCAGTCCAACTGGAACGTGTGCCCCAGGCACACAGGGCAATGTCCATGGACTCAACTTGACTCCTGACTGCAAAGTGGCCTCCACATGGCAGGAGCTTCAATAGGGCATGCAGGTACCTAAGGAGTGATGTAGAGGGCCGAAGTGGGATCTTGGGCTTTGGGGGGGGGGGGGGGTCTTAGGTGGGTGGTGAATGGATAGTTCCAGATGCACTATGGGAGGACTGGGAGGTGGAAGTCAGGGGAGTCGACAGGGTACATGGGGAGAACAGGGACAGGGTCAGTGGGAGGCAATAGGGGAAACTCATGCAGGAAAATCTTTTTAGGGATAAAAGATTGGTCATGGGAGTAAAGTTTGGGAGTGGAGGGATAAGGAGTGGTTGTGAGGTGTGTACGGTGAGGTGCCTTGGGTACAGATACGAGCGTGGATGTCATGTGTGTGCTGTGTGACTGTTGAGTGTATGGGTGCTTAGATATAGCTGGAGGAGGGCTTAGGAGATGCAGGGAGATGGCAGGGTGGATGTGTGAATGTATGTTGTAGTGGTGTCTGCAGGTAGGGTGGATGTTCTGCATGTGGGGGTATTGACAGTTGTGCTTATGCGCATGTGGTGTATGGGGTACATGCATGGGGTCTGCTATTGTGGTGACAGTGGGAATTAGTGCAATTGTGGAAGGAGCTGGGAGTAATGATATGGTAAGTAAAGGTATGAGTGGTATAGTGTCTGTGAGGGGGAGGTGGTGGGGGAGTGTGTAGGAAGTGGATGTTGTGTCTGCATGTGTCTGTTGTGTGTGTACATGGAGGTGGTGTATTTTATGGTGCTTGTGTTTGTGCTTGCAATCCGGGTCTGTTTATGTCAATGCATGTTGGTATGAAGGTGTGCTTTCAATGGGCGCGCTAGCATGCTATTACTGCCACTACCTACTACCCCCTTTTAAAATGGCACCTTAGGAAAATCCCTGCAGTAATAAAACTCCCTTGCGTCATCTATTCAGGTAAGAGTAGAAGTATGGACTGAAGTGAACTTGTTCAGTTAGTAATTCACTCTTACTGAAGAAGATGTTGTCTGTATTTACTGGGTTTTGGTAGGCAAAATATGTAATGACAATCATCGTCTAGTGGTCAATATATAGTTGCAGAAAGCAATAAAGCAAGGGTATAAATAAATGACATACACTATTTTAACTGAAACAGGCTACACTAAAAGACAGCAGTGCAAACTAAAACACCAAAATAAAGATTTGAGGTGCAAATGAAGTAAAAAAAATAAATCCTCTTAAAATATTTGCAAGTAGAATACTATTCCTCTCCAACCACAACAGTCCCATCCCTTTCCCCGAACAAATAATACACCGGTCCCCAAAAAGGACTATGAAAAGTCCATCCCAATTCCCTTCCAACCCTCTCTACCCACAACAAGTCCCTCCACCAAAAACGAATTGAAAAAACGGCTTAGATTGGGAACTGTCAATATGGGTCCAGAGCTGGCTCAAGCTCTGCTCAACGCTGGTAAGCCGGCACCCCAGTGCGGTCCATCCACTGCAGGATGTGATTTAACAATGCCCTGTTGGAGCAAGAGGGTGTATTAGCAGGTGAAGTGAGGTACCCTGACTGCTGGTGACAGTGCTAGTGATGTACTGGCTGGGAGGCTGGTGGCTGGTGGCTGGCGGCTGGCGGCTGGCGTGTTTCTCTGTTTGGTCTAAGACAGCTGTTTCAGCCTCTTCCTCCTCCAGGACCACCAGTTGCTGGTATTCATCCTGGATGTTTACCAGTCATTGCTGCCGCAGATGGGCCACTATTGCCTGCCTGGTGGTGGTCGTCAAACAGGAGTGGCTATACCTATTAAAAGAAGAATAAAAAAGACAAACTATAAACAATAGTCTGAACAAACACTTCTTCAAAAGTAGATAGTGGGGGGCACAATAGCACTATATTGATGGTCCCCTAGAGACACTGGAATTTGATGTGCTTATGATTAGGAGAGTCACAGGGCCAATTTTATTTCTTTACCTATACATGCCTCACATAAAAAGCACTGACTCTCTGGTAGAAGAGAATTAAGGCAGAATAACACCAGATTTAAGGCTTTTCTAGTGACTAAACAGACACTTTTAGTGAAAAAGTAAAATTATCTCTCATTTCTGATTAGTAAAGCATTATGCACTACGGAGTACAAGCCAAAATATTGGAGGTATGGTACCCAGCACTTTGAGTACTTTGTTACTGTCTGCAGCTGGGGCAGCTGTGGTTGACAATTATCTATCTTTAATTCAATGGCCCTGCTCTTCCTCAAATGCCTTTCACTTAGTTTTTACCCCAACTCTATTACATTTTAATCACATTAGGAAAAGAATGATCATCTTGAAAGTCTCCTCTGCTTCAGGCCTCTAACTCCTAAGTGGTGTTTGCACATCATCCAGACTTGAATGTTCAATGCTTACCTGAAGCTGAACCCACCTAAGAGAAACTTCCTTTTATATTCCAAGAACAACAAATAAGATACAGTACAAACCTGGCTGAATGACATGAACCTTGACAGTTTTGAACCCCAACTCTATACAAATGGCAAATCACTTGTATTTACCCTAGATGTCAAACTCTCCTCCAAAGAACACATTGCCTGAAAAAAAAGAGAATCCGGTACCAGCGATCTCAAAAGAAAGTGAACCTGTTTCTTCTAGAAAGTAACATTAGAACTTCTCTTCAATCCTTTATAATCTTGCATCCAGATGGTGGTAATACCCTACTCAATGGTCTTTCAGACTCCAAAGTGGCACCTCTTGGGGATACCCTACATTTTGCAGCATGTTTCATTCAGGGCCAAGCAATGGGAAACCACAGCACACAAAGGTACAACACGATCAAATAACATGGACTAGTGTCCCTGGTAAGTATGATGTGGATGTAGAGAAATGCGTAGATATCCCAAGTTCATTGAAGAAGGTTTCTTTAATTGGAGACACAGTTTTCTTCATATAAACACAGTGTTCATCAAGAACAGCCAACACGTGTTTCGTCACACAGGTGACTTTTTCAAGGCTGCAAAACAGACATATAACATACTTGTATGTAATTACACCCTTAACTTGAACATCACATCAGTACAATCAGTCAACAAGATGTGAGGTGACAGACGCAAAGTGAAATTGCATCACCTGAAATATACGACCAACGTGAGGGAAGAGAAAAGAGAAAATGTAGTGTGGACATGGCAATAACAAATCCAGAGACCATGCCGATTGGATTGAATTAAGCAGACACCCTTAGTGCAAACAATTTTTTAAAAAGCAGACAGAAAAGGCCAAAGCTGAAGAAACGATGTTATTAAAGAATGCGCCCAAGCCTCATGATATGGACCCGAGAAAACAGAAAATATTGGCATGCCAACTAACGGTGATCAAATCAATGTATCTGACGTAAAGTGTGTTAAGAGCAGTTAGTAAGGTAATTGAGGAAATGAAAAGAAAATTACTCTACCTAGACCTCCTGGTCTGGTAAGTAGGACTGTTAAGCCTCCAAAAAAGGTATTGGGTTAGGATCTGTAAAGCAAACCGGGGGTCACTACACGTGTAAAATTCCTTAAAAAGAGAGTTTAGCGATAAGTAGTTAAAGTAGTCAAGCAAATGAGTAATAGGCTATCTGTAAACAGACTGTACTAGAGAGAGTATCTCAACCTTGTAAAGTGTATAAGTTGAAGTAAGAACGCAAGAGATCTTTGGGCCCTGATAAGTCCAAAGAACCACTTCCTAACAAAGGGGAGAAAAACAGAAAGCGGAATTAACCTGTTGAACAAACATACATAGATGTTACTTGTGTAGCGGTGACGCAGGTCTACAACCCAAAAATAATCCAAACTGCACCATTTGAGGCACTCAGTGAAAACTGTACAGCGTGAGGCAAGAGGTAGGGGCAAACCAATTACATGCTCACAAAAAAATTTTTTTGACATGAGAAAACTCTGGCTGGCCCAAAGGAAATAATGGAAAGATATATTAAATATTAATTATCTTTTCTTTAGAATGGCCCAACTAGAAAGAGGATAAAACCACACTTTGTAATGTGTATTGAAAGTTCGATCTAATGGTGAAGTCTGATTTTTAATAAATGGGAACGTTTAGAAATATACCTTTTCCATTCCTGAAAGTCTTGACGCTATCTGCATTGGCTCTCTAGCAATATCCCAGTAAGTGATTGTCCCATTTGAGGTGATGTTAGACCTGGCATCATTAGGGTGGTCTTACCTCAATTTTGTTTGCCTTTACCTCCTGTTCTGTTGTTGTATCTTTTCATTGGCCTTAGGACTGTGAGCACTTAACACTGCTAATCAATGCTGAAGTGCATGTGCTTCTCCCCTAAAACATGGTAACACTGGTGTATCCACATTTGGCATATTTAATTTACCTCTAAGTCTCTTGTAGAATGCTATACCATATACCCAGGGCCTGTAAGTGAATTGTGACAAGTGAGCCTTCAGCACTGATTGTGACACCCGTTTACATAGCTCTGTAGACATGTCTCAGGCCTGCCTCTATAGAGCCTGTATGTGATATCTCACTGCCACCATGACTTGGTCTCTAAAACCTCTTGCCAAGCCCGGAACTCCCTTTATCTTACATATAAGTCACCCCTAAGGTAGGCCCTAGGTAGCCCATACGGCAGGGTGCCATGTAGGCAACGGTAGGACTTTTACATTTTTCATGTCCTAGTAATGAGAAACTTCTACGTTATTTTTTTTGTTTTTAGTGTGAGGCCTCCCCCTCTCATAGGCCAGCATTGGGAATTCCTTATAACATCTTTAAGCTGTAATTCTTGATCACAGGAGTCCCTGTATCATGTTTAGTACCACTGGAATAGTAATAATAAATCCTTCACTAGTAAAGTCAAATTTACTATTTCTCTACACTCTCTGCCCTGTATCTCCAGTACAGGTCTGACTTGGGCTGGGTGGCATCTACACATGTGCATTCTCTTCAGACATCTACAACACAGGATACTCAGCCATACCTGCATTCATATGCATACTGATGGGTCTTCCTGGGGAGGAGGTTGGGAAGGGCTGACACTTACATTTCAAAGGTAATGACTAGTGTCCACACAAAAGGGCTGATTACCTACCACTGACAGTCTAGAGCTGAGGCTGATCTGAAAGGGTGACCTGTGCACTTCACAATAACTCTATAGTAATCTCCCACATCAAAGACACTTAGGCCCTCATTACAACCCTGGCGGAAAAGTCCTCTGACCGCCGTGCCGACGGCCGCCAACATACCCTGTCCTTGACGGAAATCCGCTAGGGGTAGTATGACCCACAGTTAGAAATCCTCCACAATACAGACACCCACAAAAGTCCACCACACTAAAAGGTGAGTGATAAATTGGTGGTACCAAACACCGTTACGCCAACAGGAATATGCCCACACTATCACGACCCATGAATCAACGCGGCGGTCATTCAACTGCGGTAAACCATTGGCGGTACACTCCGCCGTGCTCAAAATACACACATACTTAAAAAACACAACCACATTGGACAATTCTAAATACACACACCTGATACACATACACACCCCACACCCACACACCCAATCCAATATAAAACACACACCCACATTACCCACAACCCCTTACAATGAAAATCTTTAAAGAAGCAGAGAGACAGAAAATCAAAGACCACACCAGCATACAGAGGCACAAAACACCATCACTCATACACCATCCACGCACAAAACACCATACACCCCAAAACATCACCCCACACATCACATCACACATCCCTCACACCACATCATGGCACCTCAATGACATTCTGAGGAGGAGCTCAGGGTCATGGTGGAGGAAATCATCTGGGAGGAACCACAGCTATTCGGATCACAGGTGCAGCAGACATCCATTGCTAGGAAGATGGAGCTATGGTGGAAAATTGTTGACAGGGTCAACGCAGTGGGACAGCATCCAAGAAGATGATATGACATCAGGAAGAGGCCTACGGGGGAAGGTACGTTCTGTGGTATCCAGACACCATATAGCCGTACAGAGGACTGGCGGTGGACCCCCCCTCCTTCCCCACAACTAACAACATGGGAGGAGCAAGTCTTGGCAATAATGCATCCTGAGGGCCTCGCAGGAGGACTGGACTCTGGTAAGGCAAATCTTTACTACTATATCCCCCACCCTACCTGCATGCCACCACAAACACCTACCCCTACCCTCACACCCATCATTCCACCACCTCACATATACCCCACTATCACAACCCACCCATCCTAATACCAAGCCCTGCATGTTACATCAATGCATGGACACCTATCACAGACCTGCATGGACACCCATCACCAAAGCATGTCCAAGGGAGAGACTCACCCAGGGCATACAATCACCACTCACACAAGGGCCAAGGTGATATTGCAAGCACAGTAATAGAGGGAAACACACCCATTGCACAAGATGGTCACACACAGATACAATAACAATGCATTTACACCCCAACAGGACCCCTACACGTCACTGGACAGGAGGAGCCAGCCATATCCAGTCCCCCCACAGAAGAGGCCCACAGTCGCGACAGCAGTTCTGCATGCCTGAATCAAGATGACCAGCCCGGCCTATCAGGGACCTCTGGACAGTCGGTTCCCCTGCCGCAGTCCCAACCCACCACAGAACCTCCCCCTCAGGAAACACCACCACAGCACGCACCCAGCGGACCCATGCCACTGTCCACAGGACATGTCAATCAGCAGTGTGTCCACTACTACAGGGACCCCAAGCAAACCCATAAACCCAAGACAATCAGGGACCTGGGGTCAGTGGCAGTGGGCACACGGTTCAGGGGACAGAGGCACAGGATAACAGGGAAGCGGGGAGGGCTGCTGCGCGACAGGGGAAGGACAGGCCCAGGGAACCGACCCTCCACGAGGCACTCTCAAACATCATGGGAGCATACCACCATTCCCAGGAGACCATGGGCATGGTACTGGTCAAGTTTCAGGAGACCCCGCGGCTGCAGGAGGGACAGTACCTGGGGATCAGGGAGGACTTGAAGTCCATTAACACCACCCTGGTCACCATTGCAGGGGTGCTGGCAGACATGGCCAACACCATGAGGGAGACAGTGGCATACCACTGTGCCACAGACACCAGCCTGAACGATGAACAGCACTAGTGGACAGGAGGTCCCGCCACAGGACCAATAGGCCACCAGCACCCGCACCCCTGCAGGAGAACCACCCTACAAACGGTCCCTGCGATCCAGGCAGAACACAGAGAACATTGCCAAGACCCCCGCCAGGAAAGAAGACTCTCCTGATTGTCACCCTTCTGTCCCACTCTGTCACGCTGTCCATTTTTAATTGGCATTGCTCCACTTCTTATGCCCCATAGGACAATGCACCTGTGATACTGAGAGACTGGACTCTACTATGGACCTTCCTCCACCATCACCCCAACCCCTTCCACATACCCCTATACACATTACAAACCAATCTGGAGTCAGTCTGTACTTTCACAAATGGAAAATTACAACTTCTTCCACAAATATCAATGTAAATGTTAATTTGCACATACCAATGTATGACAGTTGTTGGGCAGCAGTAAATATAGCAAAAGGCAGAATGAGGTACCCAGATCTGTGAAATAGAAAGCCAAAGTGAACTGTCAGGGTCCATACACAGAGGTTAAGAGGCTGACTTATACAATGTCCTACAGTAGTCAGATATGAGATGAGCAGTGCCAGTCTCTTACCTGTGTCTCACTGGAAGTACTGCATGATGATGTTGTTTCGGTTGTCAATTTCTTCTTCCTCTGCCTCGTCTTCCTCACTGTCCACAGTCTTCACAGCTGCCACAATACCATCATCAGACCCATCCTCCTGCAGAAAAGGCTCCTGGCGTCACAAAGCCAGGTTGTGCAATATGCAGCATACCACAATTATCTGGCACACCTTCTTCGGTGAGTAGCATAGAGAGCCACCTGTTATATGGAGACATCAGAATCTGGCCTTCAGGAGGCCAAAAGTCCACTCAATAATACACCTAGTTCGCCCATGTGCCTCATTGTAGCATTCCTCTGCCCTTGTCCTGGCATTCGTCACTGGGGTCAGTAGCCATGAGAGGCTGGGGTAACCAGAGTCACCTGCAAATGTCGAGTGAAATCTGTGAGACACACACTAACCCTTAGTGACTACCCCATACCCAGACACCTATTCATACTGTGTGGGGACCTTGGGCTCACCTATAAGCTACACCCGGTGCCTCTGGAGTTGGCCCATCACATAAGGGATGCTGCTATTCCTCAAAATGTAGGCGTCATGCACAGAGCAAGGATACTTGGCATTCACATGAGAGATGTACTCGTCTGCCAAACACACCATCCGGACATTCATAGAATGGTAGCTTTTTCAATTTTTGTACACCTGTTCATTTCTGCAAGGGGGGGGACAAATGCCACATGTGTGCCATCAATGGCATCAATTATGTTGGGGATATGTCCCAGGGCATAGAAGTCAGCTTTCACTGTGGGCAAATCCTCAACCTGGGGGAATATGATGTAGCTGCACATGTGTTTCAGCAGGGCTAACAACACTCTGGTCAACACGTTAGAAAACATTGGCTGAGACATCCCTGATGCCATGGCCACTGTAGTTTGAAAGGAGCCACTTGTTAGGAAATGGAGCACTGACAGGACCTGCACTAGAGGGGGTATTCCTGTGGGATGGTGTATAGCTGACATCAGGTCTGGCTCCAATTGGGCACACAGGTCTTGGATTGTTGCACAATCAAGTCTGTAGGTGATAATGATGTGTCTGTTTTCTATTGTCAACAGGTTCACCAGGGGTCTGTACATCGGCGGATGACGCCATCTCATCATCTGCCCCAGCGGATGTGCCCTATGGAGGAGAAGGATGAGCAGAGGGTCATGTACCACATAGGTTGCACAAGTGTTTTTGCTGTAATGTGAGTAAATCTGTGTGTGGTGTTGTCTGTCCGTATTTCTGCCAAAATGGCTGTGACCCAGTTAGTGCCATGCACTGAACATGTCTTTCTTCTTTCCCCCCCTTTTTTGTGGTTTCCCTTTTCTTGTGTGCAACAGCATTATCAGGCGGAGGAGCATTGGCACCAGAGCAGGAGGGAGCTGCAACCAACTTGGCCCTGGAGGGCAAAGCAATGGAGTCTAAGGCTACCGGTGGGACAGAGGTCGAGGGGAGCTCCACGGCGGGGACAGGAGCAGACAGCAGTGACAGCGACTCCTTCTATGATGGGAGCTCCCTTGCAATGGCGGGCACCTCTGTGCCCACCGCATCAACAGGTACAGCCACCACCCCCCCACCAGCACCGCCCTCCCAGCAGCCCCTCTGCGTGTGTCCACAGCCCGCTCACCCAGGAGGGTGGGCATCTCCTTTGCCCCAGGCACCTCAGGCCCTGCCCCAGTCAGCCCTGCTGCCCTGAGTGAGGAGGCTATTGACCTCCTGAGATCCCTCACTGTTGGGCAGTCAACCATTCTGAATGCCATCCAGGGTGTCGAGAGGCATTTGCAGCAAACAAATGCATACCTGGAGGGCATTCATTTTGGTGCAACAGCCCAACAGAGAGCATTTCAGGCTCTGGCCTCTGCACTGATGGCAGCCATTGTACCTGTGTCCAGCCTCCCCCCTCCATCTTCCACTACCCAGACCCAATCCCCTCTACCTCAGCCTATCCCAAGCACACCTCAGACCTGCATGCACACATATCAAAACACAAAAGTGGCTCAGGAAAATATAAACACCACACATCCCACAGGCACTCAAACAAGCACCATACCCATGCAGACACACCAACATCCACTGCCTCCAATGCGTCCCCCTCCTCCACGTTCTCCACCACCCTCCCAGTCTCATCTCTACTCACACCTGCATGCACTACATCCTCAGCCACTACCTCCAGCACGCCCATCACTATACACCGCTCACATGCAATCATCACCCTCACTCCCATTCACACGTCCCCTATGTCCTCTCCCAGTGTGTCTGTGAGCTCTTCTCCCAAAGTACACAAATGCAGGCACACACTCACTCAACAGCCATCCACCTCACGAGAGCCTCCAAACCCATGCACTTTCACCCAAACTCAGCTGATGTACACCTTCTACAATCACTACCTCGTCCTCTACTCCTAAACCCCCTCCATCTTCCCTTCCCAGTGTGTCCAAAACAATTTACCTATCTAACCTGGAGCTCTTCCCTCCACCCCCCGTCCTTCTCCTAGGGCCAGGATGTCTAGATCCCAGCCCAGCACCTCAGCCACCAAATCTGCATTGTCTTTGTTCCCTGCTACTCCAGTATGGCCAAAGGGGGCACTTGTCAGAGCTGCCAGTGTGCCACTGACAGAAAAGAAGGACCACCCTATTCCACCAACTGCAAAGCTCAAAAAGGGACTAGCTTCCAGCAGGGGAAAGTCACACCACCCACCCAGCAAGGCCTCACACAAACACAGAGTGGACAGTGCCAAGGTCCCTGCAGCGGCTGTTAAGATGGGGGAAGGGCCACAAGCCAAAGGGCACATCACCTCTGGCCACAATTCCACCTGGGGAGGGGCTGGTGACCACCAAATCATCAGGGATGGCAGCAACATGCACCCCAGTCACCACCACTGCTCCGACTGCCACCTGCACCACCACCTGCACCGCCACCTGCACACACGTCAGTCTGCAGCATCCTCCCCAAGGATCAGCCATCCGAGGCTGCCGGAGATGTTATAGTGTCTCCATCCACCCCAACAGTCACTTGCATCATGGCCAGCACTAGCAGCAACTCCGCCGCAGCCACCCCCGCCTGCACCACCATCAGCACCAGCACGTGCATAGCCGATGCCACTCTGTCGGACGTCAGCCCCATCCCCATTGTGCAGCCGTCAGAGTCTGCTGGTGACGTCCTGGTCCCTGGACATGCCACTTGAGACACCACCTCAAGCACTGACATGAACCAGCAATTGGCAGCCTAACCGACCTCCTGAGATCCCTCACTGTTGGGCAGTCAACCATTCTGAATGCCATCCAGGGTGTCGAGAGGCATTTGCAGCAAACAAATGCATACCTGGAGAGCATTCATTCTGGTGTGACGGCCCAACAGAGAGCATTTCAGGCTCTGGCCTCTGCACTGATGGCAGCCATTGTCCCTGTGTCCAGCCTCCCCCTCCATCTTCCACTACCCAGACCCAATCCTCTCTACCTCAGCCTATCCCAAGCACACCGTCAGACCAGCATGCACACATATCAAAACACAAAAGTGGCCCAGGAAAACATAAGCACCACACATCCTACAGGCACTCACACAAGCACCATACCCATGCAGACACACCAACATCCACTGCCTCCACTGTGTCCCCCTCCTCCACGTCCCCCACCTCCCTCCCAGTCTCATCTCCACGCACACCTGCATGCACTACATCCTCAGCCATTACCTCCAGCACGCCCATCACTACACACCGCTCACGTGCAATCACCACTCCCACTACCATTCACACGTCCCCTGTGTCCTCTCCCAGTGTGTCTGTGAGCCCTCCTCCCAAAGTACACAAACGCAGGCACACACTCACTCAACAGCCATCCACCTCACAACAGCCTTCAAACCATGCACCTTCACCCAAACTGAGCTGACGTACACCTTCTACAATCACTACCTCTTCCTCCACTCCTAAACCCCCTCCATCATCCCTTCCCAGTGTGTCCAAAAAACTTTACCTAGCTAACCTGGAGCTCTTCCCTCAACCCCCGTCCTTCTCCTAGGGCCAGGATGTCTAGATCCCAGCCCAGCAACTCAGCCACCAAATCTGCATCCTCTGTGGTCCCTGCTACTCCAGTATGGTCAAAGGGGGTACTTGTCAGAGCTGCTAGTGTGCCACTGACAGAAAAGAAGGACCACCCTATTCCACCACCTGCAAAGCTCAAAAAGGGACCAGCTTCCAGCAGGGGACAGTCATACCACCCATCCAGCAAGGCCTCACACAAACACAGAGTGGACAGTGCCAAGGTCCCTGCAGCGGCTTTTAAGATGGGGAAGGGCCACAAGCCAAAGGGCACATCACCTCTGGGCACGATTTTACCTGGGTAGGGGCAGGTGACCACCAAATCATCAGGGATTGCAGCCACATGCACCCCAGTCACCACCGTTGCTCCGACTACCACCTGCACCATCACCTGCACCGCCACCTGCACACACGTCAGTCTGCAGCATCCTCCCCAAGGATCAGCCACCCGAGGCTGCCGGAGATGGTATGGTGTCTCCATCCACCCCAATAGTCACTTGCATCACGGCCAGCACTGGCAGCATCTCTGCTACAGCCACACCCGCCTGCACCACCATCAGCACCACAACATGCACAGCCGATGTCACTCTGTCGGACGTCAGACCCATCCCCAGTGTGCAGCCGTCAGAGTTTGCAGGTGACGCCCTGGACATGCCACTTGAGACACCACCTCCAGCACTGACATGAACCTGCAATTGGCAGCCTAAGTCGCCGCAGGATGGAGTGTGGGTCTGCCTCCATGGGGTATCATGCCACCTGTTCTGGGTACATCGCATGGCTGTGACACCCAGGTGAGACAAAGTCAACATGCCACACCCCAGGTGCAGCATCACTGGGCACAAAGCCCCCTCCAGAACCATTGGAGAAAAGCATCCCCTAACATAGCCTATGGCAGGATGAAGCACTCTGGGTACAAAGCCCCCTCCATAACCAGTGGAGAAAAACATCCACTAACACAGTCCTTAGCAGAATGAAGCACTCTGGGCACAAAGCCCCTCCAGAACCAGTGGAGAAAAACATCCACTAACACAGTCCTTGGCAGGATGAAGCACTCTGGGCACAAAGCCCCCTCCAGAACCAGTGGAACATGTCACCGACTTGAGAGACTGTGGCTTTGCACTCCCCAGGAGCAAGCAGTGGGCAAACCACCCACTTTATAGACTAGAGAGACTATGGCTTTGCACTCACCAGGACCAAGCAGTGGGCAGTGCACACACTTGAAAGACTTGAGAGACTGTGGCTTTGCACTCCCCAGGAGCAAGCAGTGAGCAAACCACCCACTTGGGAGACTTGATAGACTGTGGCTTTGCACTCCCCTGGACCAAGCAGTGGGCAGTGCACACACTTGAGAGACTTGAGAGACTGTGGCTTTGCACTCCCCAGGACCAAGCAGTGGGCAAACCACCCACTTGAGAGACTGTGGCTTTTCACTCCCCAGGAGCAAACAGTGGGCATGGAGCCCCCTCGAGGAGCAGTGGCGTCATACCATCATTCAGCTGAGGTGCCCCACCACCCCTTCCCCCTGAGGTGCCTGTTTTTTATTGACCTGATGCCCCAGCAGTGTCCTCTCCGTTTTGAGGCAGGTGTCATGTGTGGGCTTCGCCCATGCTTTTTGGACCACTGGTCCACGGACATTCAATAGGACAGTGTACGCACTTGTGTACTTGCTGTAATTATTTGTGTATACTGCTTATTTGCTGTTCTCTTGGGCTATCTGATTGTTCGAATATTACACTAGTTAAACTCATTTTGTTTGGTCCTTTCGTTCTTCCAGGGGGTCAGGGGGTGTATCTGTGATGTTATTGGATATGTGTGTGTGTGTGTGTTCTTGTGGGTGGGGGAGTGGGGGTGTTGCATTTTGCATGTGTGTGTCACTCTCTTTTCCCTCCTCCCTTCCCCTGTGTGCTAGGTGCAGTACTCACAGTGGTCGTCGCTGCTGCCGCCTTCATTCCACTTCGTGGTGTATTAAGAGATACAGCAACATGGGCAGTACCTGAAGTATGGGCTTCATGGTGTCCTGGTTCTTCCTTGAGTGTTGTGAGGTGAGTGGTTTCCCTTCTAAAGTCTGTTTCCACCGTGCTTTTGATGGCGTTGCTACCGCCCCGGAAAAGCTGGCAGATTGGTGCCTTGTAATAGTGTGGGCAGTATATGGTCTTCCGCCTGTCTGTTGGCGGTGTCTGCCGCGGTGATTGTTGCTACCGCTGTGACGGTTGTAGTGTTAAAGTGGCTGTCTGTGTTGCCGGTTTCCGCCATGGTCGTGATTCCATTTGTTTGACTGCCGGACTGTTAGCGGTATTACCGCCGCTTTATCACCGACCACCAGGGTTGTAATGATGGCCCTAGTAGTATAAGTACTGGGTCTCTTGACCCACTAAGTCAAATACTTCTGGACCCAAGGACACCTTGCTGGAGTAAAGACTGCTGTGTGCCATGATCACCACCCTGCCAGACCTGAACGTTTCCAGGACATACTGCTCGGCCCTGTAATGCTGCCTGCTGATCTCAACCTTGTATATTATGGACTTCTAACCCCTTCTGGAGTGCCTCCAAGGGCTTGCTGATTTGCCCCTGGTTTCCCGGTTTTGAGGAAGGCCCTTCAGGACTTCAAAGATCTGCAAAGATATCACCTGGGTCTCCCCCACCCCCGCTGCAAGGCTAAGTGCAGTGCTCTTTCTTTAATTGGGGCAACAGAGTGTTAAACCCTGGAGCAGGAAGAACTATGTCACTACTGGGGACTAAGGCAACACAAGTCTGCTCCTGTTGAATGACCCAGAGCCACAACTTTGTGGGCCGGCAATGAGGACTCCAGCTTCCAACCCCACCCGCAGTACCAGAAGCCACACAGCAGCGCGCTCTCATCACGCCAGCATGGGCCAGTGAGGGAAACTGTAATCCCTTGTAGAAAAGTGCACGGGTGCTTCAACGCTGCACCCACAGTTCAAGGACGGCCCACCCATAGGAGGAACATGAACACTGTCACAGAGACAGAAACACGACTCGCATTGTAGGGTGACCAAGCACCCCAGCACTTCCTCTTTGCTATTGCCAGTTAAAAAGGTACTTATTCTGGGGAGGTTTGACTCCCATACTCTGGCCTCCCACCTAACAGCCCCAACAAGCCCTCACTGTCTTAAGCAGAGGAAAGCATGCAATTGGACTGCGGTACTGTAAAGGCTCTGAAAGAAGCCCCCTCCAAAATTATACCTTACTAAATACACGCTGATAAATGGATGTCTATTGGATTTTGATACATTTTGGTCATTATTTCATGCTGATAAAGAATCTATATTTTTGATATTCCCCTGGGTGGACTCTTTTTCTTCTTAGCATTTTTACTGTACATATTGCTTGAGTGTTGTACAAATATTTGACACATTTCCTTTTAAATTAGCCTGACTGCTCTGTGCCAAGCTACTAGAGGGTAAGCACAGGTTATCTCTAGCAAGTAATCTACATACCGTGACTAGTGTGGTCAGTTCTGCCTGGATGAGGAGCATACCCTAGCCAACCAGAAACCCCATTTCTAACAGGTGTACAAAATGCTCCTAGAGCAGAGAAAATGTCTTGGGTGTAAGGGGGTGTTTTCACCTTCCCTGGTAGCAAGACCAGTTACAATGTTAGGTGACATGAACCTTTGCCTCCCTTTCAGGCATGCACTGATAACACTGGTGTGAACACCACCCCAGAACTGGTGTGAAGTGACTGAAAAGAAGGCAACTGTTCATTACCCTAGCCACACCTCTGAGTGGACACACAGGCACATCATAATCAGAAACTCCACCCACTAGCTAGTGCCAGAAATGAATATAGCATTCCCCGGCACCCTACACAGAAGACTTGCTGAACCTTAGGATGAAATTAAGAGGGCTGTCCTTGCTGTCTGTTATGAGAGAAGAGCTCTGAAGGACTGGATCTGCTCCCCATGTACCCAAGACAAAGAAGTGGACTTCAAGATTCAGTTGGCTGAACTGCGTGGCTACAGGGCTATCAAATTCTGAACAAGGTATTTTCCTGTTATGTTGAGCAGATTAGTACCAACTGGATATGACCTGAGCCCTGCTAGTGTTAATATTGTTTAAAACTATGTCAATATACACCATGGTATGTGTGTACATAGCAACAAACTCGCAACACTATTGTTGATTCTACCCGATGTGACCTCCTCATCAACCCCGAGTCAGAAATATGTGGTTAGGTAGCCCTGCATCCTAGGCCTGAAGCAATTGATTGACACATCACAGGTGGAGTGACGTGTAGACCGTACACAGGACTGCAAACAGGAAAAACCTAAATCGATCCCATAGATAGGCAGCAGCACCACAATAGTCTTTGGAGATTGGCCCCCAAAAAAACACAATTGCCCAGAGGGGTGCTCATTCCAAAAACACCATACAAGTTAGATGCCACATGGAGCTAGGAACACTCAGCCAATCAGAAGCAACACACACACAACATGCAGTGATCAGTTGCTCCCCATGCTGGACATCTGAACACGTTATGTACTGGCCCACAATATATCCATGCAAAGCTGGATGTCATTGAAGATGGTCGTCTGCCCTACAGAGATGGTTTTCAGGAGGTCAATAGCCTCAACTGTGAGGGCAGCAGGGCTGACTGGGGCAGGGGAGGAGGTGCCTGGGGCGAAGGAGACGCCGACCTTTCTGGGTGGGCGGCACGGGCAACTCAGTGGGGAGCAGAAGGGAGGGTGGTGATGGAATGGGGTGGCAGAAGATGTCACAGTAGCGGTGTGCTAGGGTCCGCCACCACCGGGGAGCCCCCATCAGAGGAGGTATTGGAGTCACTACCTCCTGTGGTAGTTGCCTCCCTTGTGGACCTCCCATCGCCCTCTCACCCACTGGTCCCCTGGGCGTCCATTGTCTCTGCCTTGGAGGCTCCAAGGGCCTCTGCCTCCCCACTTGCTGGTGCCCTAGCTTCCTCGCCTGATGTTGATGCTGTACCAAACCAACACAAGAGAACAGGAATGGGGAGACAAAACAGGAAAAACACTTGTAAATAGCTGAATGGAGTAACATTATGGCCAGACTTACACCCACCCACCCAGAAGACACACCCAACAGACAGCACCGTTCACTATGCCCATGGCCATGCCCCTCACTAACGACCAGAATACTGCTCTACACCCATCCCCTGGACTACCTAAGGAGGCGACGTATGGGAGACCTGACAAAGACACCCCTACACCCCTTGGGGAGCATAAGGTAGATGGAAAGTCACTGCCTCTAAGCAGCATGAACCCTAATGCACACCCAGACATCCTTCCAGACAGAAGTATGTGAAATGAGTACTCACCCCCTCGTGACTGCTGTGCAGCCTTCAAGCGCCCATCCAGGTCTGGGTACACCAACGCCAAGATCCATCGCATGAGGGGGGTCAGTGCCCGACAGGCACCCCTTCCACGTTGGGAAGACTTCCCCAGCTGGGCTTCACTGATCTTTCGAGCCCAGCGCCGCAGGTCCTCCCACCTCTTTCTACAGTGGGTGCTCCGCCTGTTATAGATTGCCAATGTCCACACCTCCTTGGCGATGGCATGCCAATGTGCCCTCTTCTGGTGGGCGCTGACCTAAAAGGGCGACACAGAAATGGAACACAGAGGTCAGGCACTTGCACAATAGGAACAGCTGGCTAATCATCCACTATGGGACGGACAGTACTGTCAGACTTACAGGACAGTCGCACGCAGCATGCCATGCACCATGGCCCATGCAGGCTCAGAGGCGCACACATATGTCCAATCAACACCATTCATTACACACACGCAGTGCCCCCCAACCCAGACTCACCTGTACCTCTGGCCATCCATACAGTTTTGCGTACAGGGGCAGGACCCCGTCAACTAGCTTCTCCAGTTCCTCCTGGGTGAAGGCTGGGCCCTTTCCCCTGCAACACGAGGCACATCCATAGCCAGAGGCAGGCCACAGCAGTACACAGAGTGGAGTACCTGTCTGCACAAGATCAGGGAGTCAAGTGATCAAACGATGACGAATGTGCGTACATTCCGCGTCGGTATGCACTGTCACTGCTGGTGGCAATCATGATACGCCAGGATTCCCCACTGGCATTCATGTTAGCCAATGAGGGTGCGAACAGCGATAAACACTGTCTTACGCTGTGACATCAACCGCTAGTAGTATGAGGTCACTTCCACAATGAATGTGCCTATCTACAGTGGGCAGACATTTTGCCATCACCTACCCATCTAGAAATAATTACTACTCACAATGCAGGCCCTACTAGCCACATGAAGCACCTAGGCCTCTGTCCATTCAGTATAGTCGCACACATGAATTACTCTGTTCCCTCCTTGTGATGTACATGTATATCTGTCGGGTAGTAGTTATTGTTGAGACACTACAATGAACAATGCAGTGCACAAATGATGACAAGTGTGCCTATGTATGTGTGTTCATCACTACTTTTTGTAACCCCTTGTAGGTACCAACCCTTGTGGGGAGGAAGGGCACCATCGGTGTACAGACCACTTGTGGATATGTGGACCATGGCGGAGCGTCAGATCCTAATCACTTACAGACTCACATGTACAACTATTCAGGACCTTTGTGCATTACTGGATCCTGCACTAACTCCAGGAAATCGTAATCAGTATGCCATTCCAACTGAAGTGCAGGTGCTCTCCGCACTTCATTTCCTGGCCACGGGCTCATTTCAAGTGACAGTGGGCATGGGTGCTGGTTTTTCACAGCCAATGTTCAGCATGGTACAGACAGGATTTCTGAATTCATTTGTCCGACATCTGCCGTCCTATGTGAGGTTTCCCCAAAGTGCTGACCTACCTGCCATCAGGTATGAATTATTTGCCTTTGCCAACATACCCTATGTGATAGGTGCCATAGGTGGCACCCACATACCGCTCATCCCCCAAGAGAGAGTGAACAGGTGTACAGAAACAGGAAGAACTTTCACTCCATGAACATCAAATTGGTATGTACTGCAGACGAATACATTTCACATGTGAATGCCATGTTCCCAGGTTCAGTCCATGGTTCCTTTGTGTTGAGGAACAGTAGTGTGCCACAGAAGATGGAACAACTACAAGAGGACAGAGGGTGGATCGTAGGTAAGTGTGCCTGTCAGTAACTGACACATTGTAGAAAAACAGCCTGTCTGACTAAGGGTCATACCAATGATTAGTCTGTATTGCACCATTTTCTAGGTGATTCTGGCTATCCAAACTTGTTTTAGCTCCTGACACCAGTGATTAATCCCAGGATGGATGGAGATAGGAATTACAATGAGGCCCATGGACGTACTAGGAGGGTAATAGAGCGAACTATAGGTTTCCTGAAGGCTAGATTCAGGTGTCTACATATCTCTGGGGGTTCCCTGGCCTATGGGCATGATAAGGTGTGTAGAATAGTGGTGGCCTGCTGCATGCTGCACAATGCGGTAGTGAGACATTCTATCTCACTCCTGGAGGTGAAGGGTGCTGTAGGTCCTGATCAGCTACCTCAGAGAGGTGAGGAGAGTGATGGTGATGATGAGGAGGGGGAAGATGTCAATTCCAGGAACCAACTGATACAACTCTACTTCCATTAACTGTGTGGGACTTAGGCCTGTCATTGGGGTTGGTGACTACTACTGTCAGTGTGATCAGTCATAGAGGGGGAGTTGGTAATGATAGGCAAAACATGGCCCACTTCTGCATGGTACTGACTTGAAATACACGCATTTCCTCCTTGCCATGATATGGGCACACAGGACTCCCATCATGCACAGATTCAACAATAAATTTGTTCTCTGCCAGTTGCATCCATACTTCACTTGGTTCACAATTTAACACAGGCGACATTGTTACAGGTGTGAAAAGTGTTTTATTGGTTGAAGTGAGTGAATTGTGCAATTTATAGTGATGTGAAGTCGTAAGGGTGGGGTGTTCTCAAGACCAACATGGTGGCAGCCTTGTTGGTAGTATTGATGGGTCCATCTTGTCTAACAATATTTCATCTTGCCTCTCAGCAATGTGTGGTTGGTGATTGGGTGGGATGATTGCTTTACAGTTGTTGCAGAGTTAATTGTTGGAGGGGGGCCTTGTTCTTAGCTGGGGTTCCATTGACATAACGTGGCCTGAGGGTCCTTTTGGGCACCTGCTGTTGAGCTTCTTGGGATGACATGGTGGGACCTTGTGTTTCCTGTGTGGTTAGTTCCTGGGATGTTTCTGCTGCTGTGGTGATCTGACGCTGGTTGTCCGGTGCTGTTGTGGGGGCCTCTTGTCCTGTGTGGGTGTCAGACTGGTTTTTGAGCAGCTGCAGCAGTGCTCCTGCTATGGTGGCTATTGTGGCATTGTGCTCTTTCCATTGCTCCTTGGCCTGTTGGTGTTGTTCCTGCTGCATCCTCTGACTGTGCTCCAGGGTGGACACAATCTGTGCCAACCTGTCATGGATATGTTGGTAGGCCCCCATTACCTCAGAGATCACGTCCTGGGCTGCTGCATCCATCCTGTGGCCTCCCCCCTGGCCCACTATGACCCTTGCACTTGCCCTAGCCCCCTGTGCCTGTGTTCCCTGCACAGGTCTGGCAGTACCACTTGTACTGGGACCCACTCCTTCCTGCATGTTGGGAGTGGGAGACTGTGGCCTCTGTACCTGTGTTCCACCAGTCTGTGCCATGGGTAAACTGGTGTGGGTACACCTGCCCTGGGATGCTGGCCTTGACTGGGTGGTAGGGGTGACTGTGGTTTCCTGGGTGGGGCTGCTGCATGGGTAGAGTCCAGGAATGTGTGACGGGTCTGCCTGCTCATCGGTGTCCAGGGATCCTTCACCAGTGTCCTGTGAGGTGCCTCTGTCTCCGGGGGGGCACTGGCACTCCTTGTCCCGTCCGTGAGGGTGGCATGGGTGGTGGTGCCTGTAGGGGGACATAGACATGTCTGTTACATCTGCATGAACGTTTGAGGTGTACAGGACTGGGCTATTTTGTGCTGCTGTCACTTTCAGTGGCATGCCAGGGTGCCTTTGTGAGGTTGACATTGCATTATGCGCCAGTGTGGTGTTGCATTGTGGTGGGGGGTGTCCTTCCATTGTGGGTACGTGCAGGAGTGGGAGAATGTGCACAGGGGGAGGGATGTGGGCCTGTTAGTGGGTTTGTGGTCATGCAGGGGGCTAGATGTTGTGGCTAATGCCTGGGTGAGGTGTAGGTCCTGGTGGGTGTGGTTGGGGTGGTGCATGCATTACAGGTGCGGTGGATATGGGGTAACTGTAGATCACTTACCCAAGTGCATTCCTCCAGTGAGTCCCTCTGGGTGCAGGATGGCCAGTACCTTTTCCTCCCAGTCAGTATAGTCGGGTGGTGTTGGTGGCGGTCCTCCCCCAGTCTTCTATACTGCGATATGATGCCTTGATGCCATGCCCCGTACCTTCCCCCGCAGATCGTTTCATCTCTTCCAGATGTCGTCCCTGGTGCGTGGATGGTGTCCCACTGCATTGACCTTGTTCACAATGGTCTGCCACAGCTCCATTTTCCTTGCGATGGGTGTGTGCTGCACTTTGGCCCTGAATATTTGTTCCTCCATCTTCAAGATCTCGTCCACCATGGCCCTTAACTCCCTTTTGGTGAAGCGTGGCTGTCTGGGGGGGATATGGTGAGTGTGGGGAATGGTGTCAGACCTGGGAAGGAGGCAGGGGTGCTCTTCTGTGGGTCGGTGTGCATGTCCTGTATGTTGGCGTTCGCTGTGTGGCACTGGTGCTCTCCGTCTTCTTTCGTCCTGCTTTCATTGCAAGGGATTGTGGGGTGTGTCTGGGGGTGTCTTATGGGGTTCTGGATGTGTGTCAGGTGTGTGGGTCATATGCCTATCCAATATGTGCACTTCTTGCTCTTGAGTCCACTTGCCGCCTGTGGCGGTCGCAGACGTCAATGGTCGTCAGGCCTCCACTGTCCACCGAGGTGATTTGTGCATCATTATTTGCAGGGTGGGATGTGGGTGTGCTTGGTGGTGGCAGGGTGGGGAGGACCGGGATTACTGCCGACAGAGTCATGGCGGGGAGTGGTGGACTGGTAATTTTGGCGGGGTTGGGTTTTTCATTCATTATATGGCTGGTTTCCATTGACCACCAACGGTCTTTCCTGCCGTGTTCATAATGACCACCTATATATTTCATTTTTAGCATTCCCTCCTTCTTCTCTTTAACTTGCTTTCCCGTATTTCCTCCTTTAACCTAAATGCAATCTGTTTTTCATTTTCTTTCTTCTGTCTTCTTGGATTCTCATTTTCACTTCATTGCAATCTCCTTCTTTTTTTACCCATGTTTCCCATACCAATTTTATTACCTTCGATACATATTTTTTGCCTTTTTTATACATTTTCCTAGCATTACATAACTACACCCCATGCACTTGGCTGTCAACTCCATGAAGCCATCCCATCTGTAATACATGAAATTCTTTTCTCATGGTCCCTATACTCTATGTGCTATGGTTAGAAAAAAACATCTTTTGCATGGTATTTCCACTCATTTTCCTTTTGTAGCTGAGCCCATTTTTCTTGCTATTAGACCTTTGTGCACTTTACCACTCCCATTTTACTCTCTATCAAATGTCTGTAAATTAAATGCTACTTTTAAGCTGCAACACTCATTGTGCCACCCACCAAACTAGTTCCCTAAAGCAAGCCTCAGGCCTGCCATTACAGCTGTCAGTGCATATTTATTCTGTCATTTTGGCTTGGCAAAATAAAGTTTTTGCAGATCATGAACCTTCTTTTGTGATACTAATAAGTCACCCTTAGGGTAGGCCCTAGAGGCTTATAAGGTAGGGTGTAGGTTATTTAAAAAGTAGTATATGCATATCTTAAATGTACATCTTAAGTTAGTCGTCACAGTAAAAACTCTCCAAAGTAATTTTTCACTATGAAAAGTCTGACTTTCTGTGGACTAATACTGGTTCACCTTATTACACTAAATGTTCTAAATTCAGTTTGGGAACAGCTAGAGATATAGGTGGTCATTACAACCCTGGCGGTCGGTGTTAAAGCGGCGGTAAGACCGCCAACAGGCCAGCGGTAAATAATTTGCAATTACGGCATTGGCAGAAAACGCCAACAAAGACAGACTTCAACACTCTGACCGCCACAACGGTACAAACAAACAGCGCGGAGGTCACCGCCAACAGACAGGCGGGAGACAATGTACCGCCCACACTATTATGACAGGCCAATCCGCCACCTTCTCCAGGGCAGATTCAGCGCGGATAAAAACACAGACGAAACAGGAATCCCGAAGGGAAAACGCTCACCTCTACACACCCCACGAAGAATGAGGATGCCATGGACCCGGAACTCCAAATTCTACCTGCAATAGTCTTCCTGCTCCTCTACCAGGAGCACGAACGCCGGCAGCGAAGACCACGGTGAGTACTGCACCTACGACACAGGGGAGGGGGGAGGCAAAAAACAGGGACACACTGTTGGAAAATGGGTTATTGGTAGGGCAGGTAGGTACCTACACCTAGCAACAAGCCACAAACCTCCACAAAAGTACAGTTAGGTCTCAGTAAATTAATCCCAGCTCTACCCTTGGTAGCTTGGCATCGAGCGTCAAGGCTTAACTTAGGAGACAAAGTGTAAAGCATTCAAATATCACAAAACAGTAATTAAATAAAACACAGGAAACAGTTTAAAAATCCAAAACCAATTTATACAAATAGCTTATATTTTTATCTTTAAAATGACACAAAAACGATTAAAATCGGTTCAGGGGAACCGGAGATATGAATTTTTAAAGTATTATTATTTTCTAGCGCTTAGAAACAAAAAGCGCCAATCGGGTCATCTGGTTGCACCAGGACCGGGGCAAAGTCAAACTTTCAGGCCGACCGCGATGGAGCCCTGCTCGGCTACAAGTCGCGGGAGGCCTCGGTTAAAAAGTTACCTTCTGACTTAGTCTCTTTTTTGATGTTTTTCTTCCCCGGGACGAACCTGCCAGTTGGATCCGACCTCCTGGAGCCCTTGTCCGGATACGCGAAGTCGGTTTCCTCGGTGGTGATTTTTACCTTCGGACTTAGTCGTTTTTTCGAGATGAAAATCCTTCGACCGGGGTAAACCTGGATCTTGATCCGACGTCCGTGGAGCCCTTCTCGGATACGATGGCTGGGAGGTCCCGGTCAAGTTTTTACGTTCGGACTTAGTCTCTTTTTTGGATGTTTTTCTTTACCGGGACGAACCACGAAGTCAGGCCGGGTCGCGGTTGAGGCAAGCCGGCTAGAATTTCCGCGTCGGGTCGGTCACTTTATGGAGCTTTTTTTCAAAAATTCTCCAATCTTTTCCAAACTTCTGGGGCTTCACCCAGATGTTCTTTTAAGGTTCTTTTGGGGTCCACAGCTCACCCCAAGGGTCCAGAAGTTCTGTGATGGTCCTTGGGGGTGCGGACTTCAACTCCCAGAATGCACCTGGCGCAAACTCCTTTTTGGCCACTGGACAGTGGTCAGCTGGTCACTTTTTCAGGAGTTGGTGCAGGGGACTCTGGATAGCAATTTTTCACCTGTAGCAAACAGGGAGTCCCTCCTTGAACCAGTGGAAGCCAGGCAAAGTCCTTCTTGTGGTGAAGCCCAAGTGTGCAGCTGGTGCAGTCTTTCTGAGTGCAGGGTCCAGGTGCAGGCCAGGGGTCCAGCAGGGCAGTCCTTCTTCTTTAGTTCCTTTCTTGTTGATTTCTGGAGGGGATCTGAGGCGTGGGTGCAGGTCTGCCAGTTTTATCCTTGCTCCTGGGTGAAAAGCAGGGGGGCCCTGGTTCTCCAATCAGGGACAGGGTCGTCCCCCTGTGATGACCACTTCCTGGGAAGTGTGGCAAAAATCCATCCCAGAAGGCAACAGTCTCTAAAAATCCAAAATGGATGAATCTGATTTTTGGAGGAGAGATCTGGCTGAGCCCACCCACTGGTGTGGCTAAAAATCATAAACACACCCCTCTCCTGCCCTCTCCTAATCTAATCAAGGGGGCACCTAATTGTCTGGGGTTGCAGGATGTGGGGGTGTTGCTGGGTGCTGCAAATGTCCTTCTCTGCCTTTGAAGACCAGTTTGGCAGCCCTCCCCCTCCTGCCTCACCATCTGCTGAGGGGAGATTCTCTCCCCCAAGCACATTCCTTTGTGTGAAGCCAGGCCACCTCACACCTCATTAAAGTGGCCTGGCAGAAGCTGCTGCAGGCTGGCCAATCAGAGCACAGCAGCAAAAACAATGCAGAGCTGAAATTGGCAACTTTTTAGGTAAAGTCTAAACTTTTTACCTGCACTAGTTATATTAAATCCAACAACTGGAAGTTGTGGGACTTATTATAACAATCAATTTGATACCAAATTCTTGGTATGTAACATTTAAGGAGACTTTAAAATTTAAAATAAAGTCTGCCCATTCTAGCCTATGAAGGCCTTTTACTTCAATGAGGGAAAAACGAATTTGGCTGTTTTTACCTCACCAGGGCTTATAAATCTATTTTTATAAAGTCCCTGCTTATAGTTACATGGCACCCAGCCCTAGGGGCACATAGGGCACACCTTAGGGGTGACTTATATGTAAAAATAAGGTAGTTTAAGACTTTGGAAGTACCTTTAATTCCAAAGTCGAATTTGCATATAACTTTAATTTAAAAGCAGCCAGCAAGGCAGGCTTGCTTTTAAAATGACACTGGGCACCTCAGCAATGCACCTAGGTGTGCACCACCTATGCTGTGGTCCCTAAACCTACATGCCCTACCATATACTAGGGACTTATAGGTAGGTTAACTTAGCCAAATTTGCATATCCATTTTACACAGAGCACAGGCCCTGGGACTGGTTAGCAGTACCCAGGGCACCATCAGAGTCAGGAAAACACCAGCATAAAGTGGAAAATGGGGGCAAAAAGTTAGGGGGCCTCTGCAATCAGCCCCAGTTTCTCACACACACACACGCAACACCCCCACCCTCACCCACCACAACACACACACTAATGCATATCAATACATCACAGTTACACCCCCAAAACCCCCCGGAAGAATGCAAAGACAATAGAAAATGAGTGTAACCATTGTAATATATTAAAAGCAAGTAGGCAGAAATATATATACACCATGTACATAATATATACCAAGCATAGTTGTCCGGGTACTGCTCTAAGAAAGTCCGTGGAACACTGGGACCACACAGTATGGGCGAGACCCACACAAGATCCCCGACTATGACGGAGAAAACACTGCAGGGGCATCAGAGAGCAACTAAACAGGCACCTCAGGGGGAGGGAAAGGGGGGGCACCTCAGCCGCTTGAGTGCACGACGCCAAATCCACGAGGGGGCCACATGCCCACTGTTCAATCCTGGGGAGTGCAAAGCCACAGTCTCTCAAGTCTCTACAGTGGGTGGTTTGCCCACTGTTCAATCCTGGGGAGTGCAAAGCCACAGTCTCTCAAGTCTCTACAGTGGGTGGTTTGCCCACTGTTCAATCCTGGAGAGTGCAAAGCCACAGTCTCTCAAGTCTCTACAGTGGGCGGTTTGCCCACTGTTCAATCCTGGGGAGTGCAAAGCCACAGTCTCTCAAGTCTCTACAGTGGGTGGGTTGCCCACTGCCATATCCTGGGGAGTGCAAAGCCACAGTCTCACAAGTGGATAAGAGTCTCCACTGGTTCTGGAGGGGGCATGGTGCCCAGAGTGCGTCATCCTGCTAAGGACAGAGGTAGTGGATGACAGTCTCCACTGGTTCTGGAGGGGGCATGGTGCCCGGAGTGCTTCATCCTGCTAAGGACAGAGGTTGTGGATGACAGTCTCCACTGGTTCTGGAGGGGGCATGGTGCCCAGAGTGCATCATTCACCCACTGACGGACTCAGTTGCGTCAGTGATGGCGGTGCCCTGTTCAGCGGTTCTTGACACGGCGGTGCCCTGTTCAGCGGTGCTTGAGTTGGGGGTGCCCTGTTCAGCGGTGCTTGAGTTGGCGGTGCCCTGTTCAGCGGTGCTTGAGATGGCGGTCTTCATTGCAGGGTCTCAGCTGCTGGCGGTCCTTCATGGCCCGGCGGGGCTTTTGCTGGCAGTCCTTCATGGCCCAGCGGGGCTTTTGCTGGCGGTCCTTCATGGCCCAGTGGGGCTTTTGATGGCAGTCCTTCATGGCCCCGCGGGGCTTTTGCTGGCGGTCCTTCATGGCCCAGCTGGGCTGGTGCTGGCGGTCCTTTGTGGCCCAGCGGGGCTAGTGCTGGCGGTGGCCTCCTGGGCAGGTAGGCTGGCGGTGGCCTCCTGGGCAGGTGGGCTGGTGTCGGCCTCTTGGGCAGGTGGGCTAGTGCTGGCGGTCCTGTCCTGGGCAACTGGGCTTGTGCTGGAGGTGGGCTCCGGGGTATCGGGGATGATGGCGGTCTTCTCCGCCGTGCTGCTCTTCCCAGACTTGCCGGGTTTCTTGTGGCCCTTCCCCACCTTGGAAGGTGTCACAGCTGACTCCACACTCCCACCTGGACCCCTGGGAGCAGCTTTGGTGGCTGGAGTCTTCCCCCTCTCCCGCCGGGCACTGGCCAACTTCTGATGCTTCACAGGTGGGGGACTGTCTGTGCTGTGGCTCCGTGCCACACTGGCTGCCCTGGTGGCCGGTGCACCCCAGATTCCGGTGACTACAGGCACCACTGCTCCCGGAGATGTTGTGGCTGAGGTGCTAGTTCGGGACCTAGGAGACGGACGGGGCGGGGAAGGTGTGGGAAAGAGGTCAAGGGTGGACAGGAAAAGTTTTTTTGACACACTTGGACTGGTAGCTGGAGGGGGTTTGGGAGTGGAGGAAGAGGTGGTGGTTGTGGGAGGTGTACGTTTGGTGACTTTGGGTGAAGGTGCATGAGCTGGAGGCTGTCGTGAGGTGGATGGCTGTTGGGTGGGTGTGTGCCTGCGTTTGTGTATCTTGGGAGGGGGCGTCACAGACACACTGGGAGAGGACACAGGGGACGTGTGAATGGTAGTGGGGTGATGACTGCACGTGAGCAGGGTGTGGTGGTGGGTGTGCTGGAGAAGGACGTAGTGGCTGTAGAGGTAGTGCATGCAGGTGTGAGTGTAGACGAGACTGGGAGGGAGGAGGGAGACGAGGAGGAGGGGACACAGTGGAGGCAGTGGATGTTGATGTGTCTGCATGTGTGTGATGCTTGCGTGAGTGCCTGTGGGATATGTGGTGGTTCTGTTTGCCAGAGCTTCCTTTGTGTGTTGACGTTTGTGCATGCTGGTCTGTAGGTGTGCTTGGGATAGGCTGAGGTAGAGGGGATTGTGTCTGGGTGGAGGAATTTGGAGGGGGAGGCTAGAGACAGGGACAATGGCTGCCATCAGTGCTGAGGCCAGAGTCTGAAAAGCTTGCTGAAGGTCCGTCTCACCAGAATGAATGCCCTCCAGGAATGCATTTGTTTGTTGAAACTGCCTCTCTACACCCTGGATGGCATGCAAAATGGTAGACTGCCCAACAGTGAGGGACCTGAGGAGGTCAATGGCCTCCTCACTGAGGGCAGCAGGGGTGACTGGGGCAGGGCCTGAGGTGCCTGGGGCAAAGGTGATGCCCACCCTCCTGGGTGAGCGGGCACGGAGCAAAGGCTGAGGGGCTGCTGGGAGGGCGATGCTGGTAGGGGGGGTGGTGGCTGTACCTGTAGATGCGGGCGGCACAGAGGTTGCTGCCACCACAAGGGAGCTCCCATCAGAGGACGAGTCCGTGTTGCTAGTGTCAGCTCCTGTCCCCGCCGTGGAGCTCCCCTCGCCCTCAGTCCCACTGGTGAACTCTGGGTCTGTAGTCTTGCCCTCCAGGGCCATGTGGGATGCAGCTCCCTCGTGCTCCGGTGCCACTGCTCTTCCGCCTGATGATGCTAATGCACACAAGAACAGGGAGACCACAAAAAGGGGGGGATGACAGAAGAAAGACATGTTGAGTGCATGCATTACCGATACCGTTGGTGGACACGACAGACACAGAAACCCCCACAGAGCAATACACCGCGCTCTTGGGGTCCACTGTTCAATTCCTGGGAAATGGCCTACAAGGCTATGGACAACATCTGCACACATAGATGACACAGGGGCATGACTAGGTGTACTTGGCACTCTACAGAGGTGGGGTGAGGTGCCACATGGCCTGCCTTACGGAGGGGCCTTGCCTACGGAACTCTCCCTGGCCTAGGGAACCCCACAGCCCACCTCCCCCACCCAGACACCTCCACTGCGCGCAAAGTCAGCAGAATGAGAGTGCACTCACCCCCTTGTGGCTGCTGTGATGCCCTCAAGCGCCCATCCAACTCCGGGTAGGCCACCGCCAGGATCCTGAACATCAGGGGGGGTCATGGTGCGACGGGCATCCCTCCCACGTTGGGAGGTCATCCCCAGCTGAGCCTCCGACGTCTTCTTGCTCCAGCGGCGAATGTCCTCCCATCTTTTCCGTCAGTGGGTGCTCCGTCTGTGGTAGACACCCAGGGTCCGGACGTCCTTGGCGATGGCACGACAAATATCTTTTTTCTGGTGGGCGCTGACCTACATGAAATGCACAGAGGAAAAAGAGAAGTTATTACCAACTGCACCGTCAAATTGATTGGCCCCCCCATCCCTACCCTTGCCATGTGGCACATACATTCACTGTCTTTCATGCACGCAGCACTCTCACCCCTTCCTTCTTACATCCAGCCCCCTCCACACAGGCATAGCCCATACAACATTCTCCCTGTGTACTTACCTGTTTGTCTGGAGGACCGTAGAGTATTGTGTACTGGGGGAGGACCCCATCCACGAGCTTCTCCAACTCCTCAGATGTGAAGGCAGGGGCCCTTTCCCCAGACACTTGAGCCATTGTCTCTTCCAGAGGTCACAGCAGCACTTGCAGTGTAGGTCCTCTCCTGTCGAAGATCAGCTATCGAGTGATTGAACGGATAGAAAATGGTGGTCACGTCCGTAGCGGTGCGTACCATCACCGCCGGCGTACATAGTATTTGGCTCCTGGGACCCATAGGGTCCAATGTTAAACAAAGCAGCATTGCGCCGCGGTCTTCGATTGCCTAGCGCGACGGTGGACAACGCCAGCGCAGTTACCTCACATCCCATTGTCCCACTTTACAGGTCAGGCAGCCGCCATTTCAGGGGCACACATGGCTTCCTTTTCAACTGCTTCACACATACCTAGGCCTAGACTCTACACACAGGCCTTCTTTTGTGTATGAATGGTGTTCTGTGTAAACTGTGGGTACGTACCTCTGAGTTGTTTGACTCTGTGCTCGCTGTTGTCCTTCATAGGCACTGTCCGCTGGGACATGTGAGGAGATGGCGGCATCCTCCGGTGTACCGACCGTTGGTGGACCTGTCGACAATGGAGGAGCGACATGTGATTATCACATACAGGCTTGACCATGCCACAATCCAGGAACTGTGTACCCAGTTGGAGCCAGACCTGATGTCAGCAATCCGCCATCCCACAGGAATCCCCCCTCAAGTGCAGGTGCTGTCAGTGCTCCATTTCCTTGCAAGTGGGTCTTTTCAAACAACAGTGGCCATAGCATCAGGGATGTCCCAGCCTATGTTTTCCAACGTATTGTTCAGAGTGTTGTCTGCCCTCCTGAAACACATGCCTACAGTGAAAGGTGATTTCTTTGCCCTGGGACACATCCCCAACATCATAGGTGCCATTGATTGGACCCATGTGGCTTTGGTCCCCCCCCCACAGGAGTGAACAGGTGTACAGAAACTGGAAGAGTTATCATTTGATGAATGTACAGATGTTATGTTTGGCAGACCAGTACATCTCCCATGTGAATGCCATGTTCCCTGGCTCAGTGCATGACGCCTACATCCTGCGGTATAGCAGCATCCCTTATGTGATGGGTCAACTCCAGAGGCACCGTGTGTGGCTATTAGGTGAGCACCTGGAAGCAAGTCAGTGGGAATGGCTGTGTGGGTCTGGGGATATCCCTCCAGGTTAGTGCGTGTTTAACAGTTGTCCCTCACCATTTGCAGGTGACTCTGGTTAGCCCAACCTGTCATGGCTACTGACCCCAGTGAGGAATCCCAGGACAAGGGCAGAGGAACGCTACAATGAGGCCCATGGGCGAACTAGGAGGGTGATCGAGCGGACTTTCGGCCTCCTGAAGGCCAGGTACAGGTGCCTCCATATGACAGGTGGATCCCTATTCTACTCACCGAAGAAGGTGTGCCAGATCATCGTGACCTGCTCTATGCTTCACAACTTGGCTTTGCGATGACAGGTGCCTTTTCTGCAGGAGGATGGTCCTGATGGCGGTCTTGTGGCAGCTGTGGAGCCTGTGGACAGTGAAGACCAGGAAGCAGAGGAAGAAGACATGAACAACAGGGACTCAGTGATCCAGCAATATTTCCAGTGAGACACAGGTAAGAGTACAGACCTGCCTACTACATGTACTTTCACACTACTATCTCTCTACTGTCTGTCGTTTTCATCCAGTGTATGATCACTGAGTTGTCACTTTCCCTTACGATTTCACAGATGTGGGTCCCACTGTGTGACATCTGCTTAGATTCCTCATGGACTAGAGCTGTGTGACATAGGTATGTTGACATTACAATTGAAAGAGCATTTTGTCACTAATTGCTTATACACTATTTCGAAATCACAGACAGACTCCAGATTGTTTTGTGCTTTAAGTGTGTTTATTTAAGTGCTCAATATTGGAGGGAGTAGTAAAATGGTGAGGGGTGATGGCGGAGGAATGCCCATGGCAGAGTCCAGTCTATTAGTCTCACAGGTGCATTGCCCATATGGGCATAGGAAGTGGAGCTGGGGCAGTTTAAGAATGGACAGGGTGACAAAGTGGACAGTAGGATGACAATCAGGGTGGTCTCATTTCTTGGTGGGGGTCTTGGCATTGTGCTCTGTCTTGTTCCTGGATCTCAGGGACCATTTGCGGGGTGGTTCTCCCTCTGCACGGGGTGGGGTGCTGGTGTGGTGGTCCTATGGCGGGGCGTCCTGTCCACTAGCGCCAGCGGAGGTGGTGGGCAGTTCATCGTCCATGCTAGTGTCAGGGGCACCTTGTAGTGCCACAGTGTCCCTCCTGGTGTTGACAAGTTCCTTCAGCACCCCTACGATGGTGCCCAGTGTGGAGCTGATGGTTCTGAATTCCTCCCTGAAGCCCAAATGCTGTTCCTCCTGCAGGCGCTGGGTCTCCTGAAACTTGGCCAGTACCGTTGCCATCGTCTCCTGGGAGTGGTGGTAGGCTCCCATGATGGAGGAGAGGGCCTCGTGGAGAGTGGGTTCCCTTGGCCTGTCCGCCCCCTGTCGCACAGCAGCCCTCCCAGTTCCCCTGTGTTCCTGGGCCTCCGTCCCCTGGTCCGTGTGCCCACTGCCACTGCCCCCAGGTCCCTGTTGTTGTTGGGGTGGTGGGTTATCCTGGGTTCCCTGTAGTGGTGGACACACAGCTGATTGACGTGTCCTGGGGACGGAGGTATGGGCCCGCTGGGTGGGTGCTGTGCTGGTGTTTCCAGAGGGGAGAAGCTCTGTGGTGGCCTGTGACTGGGTGAGGGGGAACCAACTGTCCCGAGGTCCCCGATGGGCCGGGCTGGTCATCTAGATCCAGTTGGACAGAGCTGCTGTCATCACTGTGGGCATCTTCTGTTGGTGGTGTGGACATGTGTGGACCCTCGTGTCCGGTGACGTTGGGTAGGGGTCCTGCAGGGGTATAAAAGGATGGTTAATACATCTGTGTGTGTCATGGTGTGCAATGGGTGGGTGACCGTGTACCCCAGTGCTTGCATTCCTGTGTGGGACCTTGTGTGATGATGGTTTAGGGTGTTGTATGGGTATGTGCAGTGGGCATGCTTTAGTGATGTGTGCCCATGCTTTGTTGTTGCATGCAGGGCTTGGTGTTGGGATGGGTGGTTTGTGATGTTGGGACATATGTGAGGAGTTGGGGTGCGGGGGTGAGGATGAGGGTGGGGTATGTGCTGGCATGCAGGTAGCGTGCGGGATGTAATAATTAAGATTTGTCTTACCAGAGTCCATTCCTCCAGCTACTCCTGCGAGGCCCTCAGGATGCAGAATCGCCAAGACCTGCTCCTCCCATGTTGTTAGTTGTGGGGGAGGAGGTGGAGGTCCGCCGCCAGTCCGCTGAACCGCCAGGTGGTGTCTTGAGACCACGGAACACTTTGCCCCGTCGGTCATTCCACCTCCTGCTGATGTCCTCCCGATTTCTTGGGTGCTGTCCCACTGCATTGACCCTGTCCACTATTCTTCGCCATGGCTCCATCTTCCTTGCTATTGAAGTGTGCTGAATCTGTGATCCGAATAGCTGTGGCTCTACCCGGACGATTTCCTCCACCATGACCCTGAGCTCCTCCTCCGAGAACCTGGGGTGTCTTTGCCGTGCCATGGGGTGGTGTAAGTGATGTGTGGGGTGGAGTGTGTGGTGATAAGTGTGCTGATATGTAGTGGGGTGTTGTGTGAGGTGCGTGGAAGTTCTGTGGGTGATGGTGTTGTGTGCCTATGGATGCTGTTGTTCTTGCTGGTGCTGTCTCTCTCTGGCCTTCTTTTGGAATTTTTTGTCATAGGGGTTTGTGGGTGATGTGGGTGTGTGTTTTATATTGTAATGGGTGTGTGGGAGTGGTGTGTGTATGTGTATCAGGTGTGTGTATTTCAAATTGTCCAATGTGGCTGTGTTTTGTAAGAGTGTGTGTATTTTGAGCGTGGATTCGTGTGTCGTGATAGTGTGGGTGTATTTCTGTTGGCGTGACGGTGGAGGTTTTGTTTTCACCAGTTTATCACTGACGACCTTTGGTGTGGTGGAGTTGTGTGGGTGTCTGAATTTTGGCGGATTCCGAGATGTGGGTCATAATAGCTGTGGCGGAATTCCGCGGCGATGTGTTGGAGGTCTTCTGCACGGCGGTAAGCAGCTTTTACCGCCAATGTTGTAATGAGGGCCATACTACTTTCACTCATTTTAATTGTATTACAAAATCTGCTTTATGGTAAGGTTGGATTTAAAATCATTATTTTAGAAATGTCACATTGAGAAAGTTGCATTTTCCTGCCTAGAGTTGCTAGGGCATTTTTGTAATTGGCCAGTTACCCTTGAGCTGGTAATGCCTTCATTTTGGAAATATATACTGGGACCAGACTGCGGCAAAGTGGCCAAAAAGCTGCACTGTGCTGCATGAAAGGAGAGAGCAGGAGAGTGCCATATTCACACAGAAATGGCACTCTCCTCCCCTCTCCCTAGCGCCAGCACTGATTTCAGCTGCTGTGTGCCACACAATTACCATAGTGCTAGGGTATGTGCGTGAGTCTAGCATCGGCTTTGTACAGGAAGGGTACCCTTCCTGTACAAAATACTATGCCTAGACAAGTGCAAATGTTTTTCCCACTTTCAAAGTGTGCTCTACAAGTGCAGCACAAATGCAAAGTTAGAAAAACAGGGAGAAAGGAAATAATTTCTCTGTTTTGCGCCTGCTTTTAAAAGACGTTACTTTTTGGTGATAAACCATTTCTTCTGATCTTTTAGAATCGGGTTTAGCGTCATAATGCCTGAGTGGTAGCACAGGTGCACCCATTTACTACCCATGTAACGCCCCTTGATGCAAACTAATGCAAAGCACTGTTTTGCGATACTTTGAGGTACTTTGCCACACAAGCCAATGCAAATACCTATTTGTCTTGGTTTGTGAATGCCAAAAAAGTTTCACATCAGTTTAGCGTTCAAAAAGCAAAGCTAAACCTTTGAGAAACTGGGGCCATAAAGGCCTCAAATTTTAACTCAAGGCAACACAAGCCTTTCACCTTGAGAGGCCCCTCAAACATCTTTCTGTGCCTACAATAGGATTGGAACCTACTTCCCCATCAAAAGGTTTACAGTTAAGCGCAATAGGAAGTGTGGAAAAGCTAGGTTTTGGTGGGCCATGAGTGGGTCTAAGGGGAACATCTGAAGAAAGAACACTTATACTTGACTTGCTGTTGATAGAATCCTGAAGGATTCTTGATCTCATCTTGCACAGATTGGAACAGCTCTCCAAGGATGCAGTTTCCAGCCTTAAGTTGACTGCTTTAGGGGCACAAAAGGCTGCAGTGGACTGCTTTGGACCCTGCAAGAACTTTGACTGAAGAGAGACTCAAACACTAAGTGGCAGATTAATCGAAAGTGGTGCTGTACAGAATGCAGCGCCACTTTCCCCTGTGCCCCTTAGCACCCCTCTACTGCCAACACATGTGCGCCGTATTAAAATATGGTGCACCATAGCACAGGGTAGGGGGCAATAGCATCATTTCTCATGACGCTATTGATGTACTCTGCGGGAGTAGCGCCAGAATATTGGCGCTACTACTGCAGAGTACATAGGGCCCCATTCTAAAAAATAGAAGCCCCCTTTTAACTCCTGCTCTTGATGTCTGCTCAAATGTCAGAATAATAAACAAATGTGTCATTTGGAGCATATCAGAATTGAACCACTGCCATAATTAGGTATTCCCATCTCCGTACCAAGTGGCAGACAGACCAGCTGGCCAAGATTTTTTGCTGGTGGAGCTGGGCTGAGTTTCTGCTGGCAGAACCCCAGCAGATCTCTCATCTTGAATTGTAATGGGGGGAAAAAGTGTGAGGTGGGTACACCAGCTATGAAATACCACCTGTTTATGGCAGTGGTCCAATTCTGATATGCTCTAAATGACACACTTGGTTATTTTTCTGACATTTGGGAGACCAGAACAAGGCACCAAACTCTATTATAATCTTAAAGGAATTTGAAAACCAGAAAAGTAACAAAGTTCTAAGGTAAAAGCTTTGACTGCTTTGACCTGCTAGGCTTACCCTTCCCCTGTTTTATGTTGATTTTCCTGAAAAATGCACCTATGCCAGGTCTAACATTAAAATTAACTCCTATAGGTACTTTGCCTTTTTTATGCTTTTACCTAAATACTTTAAAATTCCATAACCCCTGTTACCCCTAAACTTTGTTTAATTATCCTAAATAGTTTTTCTCACATCTTGTTTTGTTCATCCCTATCTTTAAGGTTGTTTAGTTTTGCTTCACCTTGCACAGATATTTCCCAGGAACAATACCTGCTGGCTGCTTGTACCACTTTTCAGAAGTCTGCTGAGTATGTCATTTAACTATGCTGTGAGCTAACAAGATTGCTTTCATTACATTGGTAGGTTCTCCACGTCCGAAATTAATAACTAATTTTCAAATGCCCTTTGAATCTCTTTCTATTAAAAACAGTGTCATCCACTTCCTGGAAAATCCTATTTAGTGCTGTCAAATTGACTTTAATTTTGAAATATGTGACAGAGTCAATTGAAAGTCCCATAGTAAAGATCTTGGAATATTAAGATCTGAATGAATGAGGTTGTGAGAACGTTGGTTTTCTGGTGAAAAACCCTGGTCAAGCGACAGCCCCAATCCCTTGCAGGATGAGCCACAAGAAGTCACTCATTTAACCTGTGCTTAACCCTGGGTAGCGTGACATAAAAAGCAGTCAGGCTAAATGTAGAGTCAATATGCTAAATGTGTACGCAGTATAAAAAAACAAAATAAAGTGAAAACACCACACAATAATGATCCGAAGCCAATTCAGATAGATGGAGGAAAATCTAATAAATTGCTTGACAGAAAAAACATTGCTATCCACTTAGTAGAACCAGAGTTATGATTTTTTTAAGTTTAAGGTTCAAAATAGCAAGTCCTAAGTTTTAGAAAATGGCCACCTGGGCACTTTAGCACCACAAGCAAGGGTCGAGGAGTGGATGGAGACCTCTTGGGGGTTCAACACTCATTCCAAATGGGTCCAGTTGCATGTTTAAGATAATAGAAACCTGTTATGTTCCTGTGGTTTTGAACAGGAGGCCAGCAAAACTAACCCTTAGAGTGATGTTGAAAGTTCAGAGTGCAGTGCTCCACAGCAGGGCTGGCCTCTAAATCTTCAAGGCAGGCTCCAGGCAGCAAAGAAGTTCTTCCAGGCACAGCATCAGTCTGATCGAGTGGACAGCAGGTCACAGTATCAGGAAGCCCATCTTAGAGTCCTTCTGCAGGTACAGTAGCGAACTGAAGAGTAGTTCTGCGAGCCCTGTTTTTATACCCTGGTGCCCTGCTCCTAAAAAGGGTTGTTTGACGTTCCAGAAGTTTCCTTCCTCCCCTGCTCTGGTTCCTAGTTGGCTGCACTGAAAATATAGCCTAATATGTGGTCACAGAACCCAGCCTATCCAGATGCAAGTGGGGCTGTGGGCTGTGCTTTGCTCTGCCCCCCCATCAAGTCTGTTAATGGGCCATTAAGGCTCAGCAAATTCCCACTATTGTGTGACTGTTTGAAGGGTACTCACAAAGTCCTGTCAGTTATACCCAGTTATGTGACCTAAGACAGGCTGCATGCACATGGGTACACAGGGAAGGAAAATGCCAACTTTCTAAAAGAGGCATTTTCAAACTTGTAATGATAAATCCAACTTTACCATTAAAGAAGGCATATCATTACAAGTTCATAGACACCAAACATGGCATATCTACCACCTCTGATTAGGAATTACAGCCTATTTATTAAAGTAAGAAATCCCCAAAGTTATCATGGGAGGGGTAGGCTTCACAGAAGTGAAAAATTAATTTGGGGGTTTTCACTACTATGACATGAGAAACTGAAAAGTATGTGTCCTATATTTTAATTACACTGCACCCTGCACTATGGGTTACCTAGGTCTTAACTTCGGGGTGACTTATACATAATAAAAGAGGTGTTTAAGGCTTGGCAAAGGGTTTTAAATTCCAAGTCAACATGGTAGAGGGATACTGCCTTCAGGCTACAATGGCAGGCCTGGGACATGTTTTAAAGTGCTATTTAAATGGGCGGCACAATAAGTGCTGTAGGCCCACTCGTAGCATTTAATTTATAGGCCCTGTGTATATGGTATACCACTGTACAAGGGACTTACATGTAAGTTAAATATATGCCAATAAACCATGCTTTAAGGAGAGAGCACAAGCACTTTAGAACTGATTAGCAGTGGTAAAGTGCACAAAGTTCTAAGAGCAACATGAAAAAATCCAGCAAAAAGTAGTAGGAGGAAGGCAAACAGTTTAGGGGTTGGCCCTGTAGACAGGGCCATTTCAAACAGAGTTCACCTCAATCTCTCATGCTTTCTTGCTACCCTTGATTTTGCTAGAATCAAATTATTTTGCAAACGTATTTCAGTGAATAGAGGATGGCAGAATGTAATTTACCTATTTCTTGACCATGGGAATCATTCTGTGATCATGACCTACCAATACAAACATATCACCTCCAACTCATCAACCAGTAGCTTGTTATATTAGTATATTTCATACAGTGTTCTGTACTATTGAAGTAAAGTGCAGGGTATATCTATGCTGTAACATTTCAAAGTCTTCTTTTTTGCTTAAACATTTCCTCTCAATTTCTAAAGCTAGTACTAACAATAGCCTCCAGAGTACTCACTTGGTCCTCCGTATCTATACCAGAACTGAGAATGCATCCCATTTGTAACTAAGGAGTTAGCCTTATATTGCAAACAACTAAATATGTTGTATGGTAAAGTTTTTATCTCCTGAACAACTTACAATTTTATTGTTGAGCATAGCATTTATGCATGTGTTCTCAAGAAGATTGAAGTTTCTTTGTTCTTTTGTGCTCTATCTATGGATCAGAGTTGAGTGCTATCTTAGCATTCACTTTTGTAGTTCAGATTTCTCTTTCAACTTTTCTTTCAATTCCATGTTGGAATATTGAATGCTGAGGAAGTATAAGTGAGACAGTGCCTTCAAGATAGATTTCTTTCCCATGTGCATGAAGGGCTTATTTCTGTAACATCTATATAAAGTTAAATTGGACCTTCACCATTCTTGATAGTAAATACAGGTATGTGAGATTTGTGATGTGTGAAACCTCACCCTGATGTTATCCATATAGCTGGGTCTGCAATATCAAATGTCCTACATGAATCCTCCTATGTAAATTCTTAAAGATGTAAAGTGTAACAAAGGTTAATAGCTCATCAATGGAACTTTGAATTTCTGACACTACAGGCTCTTTGTTAAACATAAAAATAAACCAGGGCATAACTGGGCCTGGGTTTCTTGTGTTCTGGTACAGGGAAGACTTGGCTTGGCAGTTTGGGCTCGACTGTTCCACTTAGAGCAATGTCAAGAAAGCAGGATCAAGAATGATTTGCATATAGCTGGGTCCAAACTGAGATGACATGATGTGAAAAGTGTCAATGGATTGGTATGCAACCACAAGTAATTACCAGTGGCTGAAGTTAATTCAAGCATTCATATATATCACATATTTGTGTAATTTAATGGACGGCCAGGGAGCACAAATTAAAAAACTGACGATAGTCAAGAGTAGAGCAAGGAGTGATTAGAGGTGGATGAGCCAACAAATTAGCAAGGGGAGCTGAGCCAAGAGTCAGCTCTGACTTAACAGCCTATGTTCGAGCCGAGCTCTGAAAACATTTGGCATCCAAATTGTGAAACAATCATGAAATTAGACTAACATAAGTAGTCTTCAAGTTTCAAGAAAGAGTGTATATTTTTAACCTACAGAAGTGTTTCACCTTAATTTGAAAAGTAATTATGAAAAGTGGGCTTTGGAAATTTTTAAACATGAACTGAGAAACATTCCTGCGCTGGCCCTGATGACAATGCAATAAGGGAACAAAGAGGCATGTCCGTTGTCATGTATACAGAATACTTGACCTAGATTCTTATTATACATGGAGAAACTTTATAAGATATTAAATCAAGCACAAGACATGTTTTTGGTACAGAGTACATTCTGAACTTAAGTATTTGAAGGTTTTCTAATATGTGATAACAGACAAAAGGGAGGCTCAGTGAAATAATGCATTTGCCTCGGATCACACAAGCAGGGTGTTAGAAATGGTGTCTCTAATTGGCAGTCAGGTTGCACTCAGTCGAAGCAGGGACCCTAACTCTAGTCATCACAATGCTCACCCCCATGGTAGCTTGACACAGTCAGGCTTATCTCAAAGGCAATGTGTAAAGTATTTGTACCAAAACACACAGTAATACAATAAAAACACTACAAAATGGACACCACACCAGTTAAGGAAAAAAGCCAATATTTATCTAATTCAAACAAGACCAAAAAGACAAAAATCCAACATTTACAAGTGAAGTTATGAATTTTTAAAATTAAAAGAGTCTTACTCCATAGAATACAATGGATGCTTTGATGTTACACAAAGCACCTGGTTTGAGTAAAAAATTAAGCAGCGTCAGAAAAGTGCATAATTTTTCCCTCCCGCAAGAGCGTGTTGCGTCAATTTCTGGAGAGGGACCTTGACATCCATGGTTGCAAGCTCAGTCCAAGCCCTTGGAGACACTTCACAAGCAGGAATATACCAAAAACTCCAGTCTTTGTCCTATTTCAGGCAGAAGCACCAACTGGAGGCCAACCCAACAAAGCACAGTCACAGGCAAAGGGTGTAGGAGGCTGGCCTGGCTTATAGTGGGTACCAGATGGTACTTACAATTTGTGCCAGGTCCAGTTATCCCTTATTAGTAGATTAGTAGTGTTCTAGCAGCTTAGGCTGATAGAGGTAGCTATAGCAGAGCAGCTTAGGCTGAACTAGGAGACATGCAAAGCTCCTACTATACCACTTCTATTTTATAGGTACTATATCATAAAAAATACAATACTCAGAGTTACTAAAAATAAAGGTATTTTATTTTAGAGACAATGTGCCAAAAATATCTCCGAGGATTTACTCCCTTAGGAGGTAAGTAAAATACACAAAATATAGACAGAAAACCAAATCAGGTAAGTAACACAGTCAGAAAGTAGTGCAAACACTGTAGAATACAATAGGATGCAACAGACCTAGGGGCAACAAAAACCATAGACTAAGAAAGTGGAATGCTAACCACTAATGGACCCCTAGGCTAGTGTAGTGTGTAGAGGGTCGCTGGGAGTGTAAGAAAACATTAAGAGTGTCCAAGATACCCCACCCCAGGACCCTGGAAAGTAGGAGTAAAGTACTGCTATTTCCCCAGAAACACACTAAAGTCCTGAGAGAGGATTTTGCACAGACCACAATAGACTGCAAGGCACTGAAGACGGATTCCTGGACCTGAGGACCTGCAAAGGAAGGGGACCAAGTCAAAGAGTCATGAAAGGGTCCAGGGGGGCAGGAGCCAACTAAAACCCGGTTGAAGGTGCAAAATGGCTGCCTCCGGATGGAAGAAGCTGAAGATTCTGGAACAATTAAAGATACTAGGAACTTCTCCTTTGAGCAGAAGATGTCCCACGGTGTGCTAGAGGATGCAGAGTTGTTTTTTTGGCAAAATACCACAAACAAGCCTCGCTAGCTGCAAGAGTCACAGTTAAAGAAAAAGGGTGCTGCCCGGGCTCATGAACTACCAGGATGTCGCCACTTCGGAGAGGAAACAGAGGGGACCTTCAGCAATGTAGAGAGCCCACGCACAAGAAGGTATCACCCACAGAAGTCCTTGAACATGGGTTCAAGACGTCTGAACACAGCGATAATCCCAACACTGCAAAAAAGGGTCCCACAACACCAGACATCAACTCAGGGAGCTGAGCATCGCAAGACAGAGTGCTGGGGGCCAAAGCTTGGCTGTGGGTGCAGTATTTTGTGGAGATGTGCACAGAATCCCTTGTAGCTGCAGTTCACTCGGTGCACAGGATTACTGTCTAGAGAGGGAAGGCAGGGAGTTTTGGACAGTTGGACCACTGGACAGTCTGGGTCACTTGGGTCCACCACCTGTGCTCCAGGGGCCACGCTCATCAGGATGAGAGGGGTCCTAGAGTATCAGTGATGCTGAAGGTTGGTGCCTGCCAAAGCAGGGGAAAGATTCCTTCGACCCAGGGGTGATTTCTTAATGGCTTCCAGTGCCGGATGAAGGCAGGCAGCCCCAAAGCATGCACCACCAGGAAACAACCGAGAAAGGCGACAGGATTAGGCGTTAAAATGTCGCTGGTAGCCTTCTCGCTACTTTGTTGCAGTTTTGCAGGATTCCTGGAGAAGTCAGCGGTCGATCCTTGGCAGAAGTCGAAGAGAGAGGTACAGAGGAACTCTGGTGAGTTCTTGCAAGTCGTTATCTGAGGAAAAGCCCACTGGAGAGATCCTAAATATCCCTCAGAGGAGGATTGTCCACCTAGTCAGGTAAGCACCTGTCAGGATGGGTCTCTGACATCACCTGCTGGCACTGACCACTCAGAGGCCTCCAGAGTGCCCTCATACCTCTAGATTCAAGATGGCAGAGGTCAGAGACACACTGGAGGAGCTCTGGTCACCACCCCTGGTGTAGTGATGGACAGTAGAGTGGTCACTCCCCTTTCCTTTGTCCAGTTTCGTACCAGAGCAAGGACTGGGGATTCCCTGAACTGGTGTAGACTGGCTTATGCAAGGAGGGCACCATCTGTGCCCTTCAAAGCATTTCCAGAGACTAGGAGAGGCTACCCCTTCCCAGCCTTTAACACCTATTTCCCAAGGGAGAGGGGGTAACACCCTCTCTCAGAGGAAATTCTTTGTTCTGCCTTCCTGGGACTGGGCTGCCCAGACCCCAGGAGGGTAGAACCCTGCCTGTGGGGTGGGAGCAGCGGTAGCTGCAGAGAAAACCCCATACAGCTGGTTTGGCAGTAATGGGGGTCCATAGTGGAGCCCTCAGGATGCATGGAATTGGATCCCCAATACCAGATTTGGAATGGGGGACAATTCCATGATCTTAGACATGTTACACGGCGATATTCGGAGTTACCATTGTGAAGCTACTTATAGGTATTGACCTATATGTAGTGCACGTGTGTAAAGGTGTCCCCGCACTCACAAAGTCCGGGGAAATGGCTCTGAACAATGTGGGGGCAACTCTGCTAGTGCAAGGGTGCCCTCACACTTAGTAACTTAGCAACTAACCTTCAGCAAGTGAAGGTTAGACATATAGGTGACTTATAAGTTACTTAATTGCAGTGAAAATGGCTGTGAAATAACGTGTGCGTTATTTCACTCAGGCTGAAATGGCAGTCCTGTATAAAGGTGTGTCTGAGCACCTACAGGTGGCAAAAGAAATGCTGCAGCCCATATGGATCTCCTAGAACCCCAATACCCTGGGTACCTAGGTACCATATACCAGGGAATCATAAGGGTGTTCCAATGTGCCAATTAGAATTGGTAAATTTAGTCACTAGCCTATATTGACAAATTTTAAAGTCAAAGAGAGAGCATAAGCACTGAGGTGCTGATTAGCAGAGCCTCAGTGACACAGTAAGCACTACAGACAACACACACATAGGCCACATACTATGAGCACTGGGTTTTTGGCTAGAAGGATTCCAGTGAGACAGGCAAACCACACTGATAAATATGATTTTCACTATAAGCACTGGGGCCCTGGCTAGCAGGATCCCAGTGAGACAGTTAAAACACACTGACAAACACTCACAAACAGGCCAAAAGTATTGGTACCAATGTTAGAAAGAAGCTACCTTCTCACAAAGGGGCAGCACTCCTCCTCCAGCGCTTTAGCTCTTCTCCTTCACAGAGGTACCTCTTGAGTCCATCAGTAATCTAAAAATCTGGGGTTTTGGGTCAACTACTTATACGCCTTTCTGCCTTTGAAGTTGGCAAACATTCAAAGGAAAGTCTTTGTTGTTCACAAGATCCTACCTTGTCTAGGCTGGAATCCAGACTCACATCAGGGGGTTGGAGAATGCATTATGGGAGGACAGGCATGCCCTTTTAGGTGTAAGTGACAGCTCCTCTAGCCACTCTAGCCCAAATGGCCCATCAGGATATGCAGGCTATACCCCAGCTCCTTTTGTGCCACTGTCTAGTGGAGATTCAAAAACAGCCCAAGTGTCACTCTGTTCCAGACAGGGAATATACAGGCATGCAGAGTCATAGAATGGTTTAAGTAGGAAAATGCCCACTTTCTAAAAGCAGCATTTTTAAACAAACAATTTAAAAAACAACTTTATAAAAAAACACTTTTTAAATTGTGAGTTCAGAGACTCCACACCCCATACCTCCATGTGCTCCCAAAGTGAAAACTGCACTTAAAAGTCATTTGGTAACCTATGAGAGAAATAGGCAGGGCAACAGTGAAAACCAAATTTGGCAGTATTTCACTGTTAGGACATGTAAAAACACACAAGTACATGTCCTGACTTTAACATACCCTGCACCCATTCCATGGGGCTACCTAGGTCCTAACTTAGGGGTACCTTACATCTATAAAAAGGGAAGGTTTGGGCCTGGTAAGTGGATACACTTGCCAGGTTGAATTGGCAGTTTACAACTGCACACACATACACTGCAGTGGCAGGTTAAACAAAACTAAGTTGGAAAGAGACAAACTTAGGTGTTTTCTCGAAAAGTACAAGTCGGCCATTAGGTTAGCTAAAACAAAATACTATTCTAATGCCGTTAGTGAGGCGATTATTGTCCCGAAAGAACTGTTTAAAACAGTACACGCCTTGACTTCTACTACTGGACCTCTTGTTCTAGAGAACTCCCCCTTGTTTTGTCAAAAGGTAGCTGACTTTAAAAAAAATAAAATCATCAATCTGCAGGCAGATTTTAGGACTCTCCCCCTAGATTTAGAGGAGGACAGGGAAGAGGCTATGTCACAATTTGACCAGGGAAATCAATTACATTGTTTCCACTCTCTCTCTGTTAATAAAATTGTAGAACTTCTGTTGTCGGTTAAATCCGGCTCACCCAGTGATCCCTGTCCGCTGCGCATCTTAAAACTAGCTCCTACCCTCATTGCCCCTGCTCTGGAACCAGTGTTTGCGGAGGTCCTGCAGGACGGCGGTTTCCCTGCAAATTGGAAAGAATCTATTGTTATTCCTCTCACTAAAAAACTTGTTAAAGACGCAGCTGACCTTTCACATCTGCGCCCGATTTCACTTTACCCATCCTAGCTAAGATGCTAGAAAAACATCTTAACATGGAGCTTGCTGACTTTCTTCAAGCAAATGGAAAATTGGATCCCTCTCAACATGGCTTTCGGCGTGCCCATAGCACAGAATCAGCACTAATTTCTACATCCGACATGATTCACAGAAAAGTGGACAAGGGAGAAGGTACCATCCTAGTTCTACTTGATTTGTCCGCCACCTTTGACACTATTTCTCCATTAATCCTGCTCCGACGCGTACATCAGGCAGGTGTGAGGAACAAGGCTTTGAGTTTACTCAGATCCTTTCTCACTGATAGAACTGTTACGGTGGCCTGTGGGGAGCAGCGAGCTATTCCCTTTCAACTTCCTTGTGGAGTGCCGCAGGGCTCGTCCCTTAGTCCAACTCTTTTTAATCTGTACATGGCACCCTTAGCCAGCCTGGTACGCTCATTCTGTTCCCAGATTGTATCTTACGCTGACAACACTCAGTTGATTATTCCTATTGCTCACAACTGGGAGGAATCAAGAGAGAAATTCCGACTTTGTATGTCAGCGATTAATAACTGGATGGATAGTAATTGGCTTAAACTCAATGGTGAGATGACCGAAATTATCTACTTTGTTCACAATACCACTCCCTGGGATAGTAGTTGGTGGCCAGAAGCTTGCGGGGGATGCCCACTTCCTCGCCCCTCGGCCAAAAATCTTGGCATTATATTTGATACATCCCTTTCCTTTGAGCCACAGATTAATCAAACTACTAAAGTTTGCTTTTGGACCCTGAAAACCATCAGAATCTCATGCATCTTTTGGAGGATGATTTGAGAATTCCTGTTGTATTGGCATTAGTCACTTCAAGATTAGATTATTGCAACGCTCTTCTGTTAAATGCTAACAAAACCTCTCTTCACAAACTTCAGATTATTCAGAGCATTACGGCTCGTCTTAGTCTGAATCTTCCATGATCCTCCTCTGCCAGTAGCAGCCTTAAACTGCTTCATTGGCTACCAATCAATAAAAGGATTATATTTAAATCTCTTTGTTTAATTTACAAAGCTCTTCACACTGAGGGCTGTGGATACTTGAAGCCTACCCTTTGATATGACCAACCTACTAGAAACCTTAGATCCTCTCTTAAACATCTGATTGCTGTTCCCTGTTGTCATAAGGCTAGATGGGGGGGTCAAGCTTTCACTGTTGAAGCTGCAAGGTTATGGAATGCTCTACCTTTTGCTCTTCGTCAAACAGCAACTTACACTATTTTTAGAAAAAATCTTAGAACCTGGCTTTTTTCTCAGTAGGCGGGCTTTCTCATTTGATTAGGGAGCTCTTGGTTTTCCGTTGACTTGCACAATCTAGTGCTTTGATGCGTCCTGCCGGAATGTGCTTTATAAATAACCCAATACAATACAATACAGGTCCGAGCCATGTTTACAGGGCTACTCCTGTGGGTGGCACAATCAGTGCTGTAGGCCCATTAGTAACATTTGAGTTACAGGCACTGGGCACCTCTAGTGCATTTTTCTATGGACGTTCTAGTAAATCAAATATGCCAGTCATGGAAAAGTCAATTACATATACAATTTACACTGAGAGAATTTGCACTTTAGCACTGGTCAGCAGTGGTAAAGTGCCCAGAGTACCAAAACCAGCAAAAACAAAGTCTAGCACACAGTCCAGAGATAGGAAGCAGGGTCAAAAAGACAGGTGAGACCATGCCATGGATGACAGGTCTCACACGTGTCCCACCCAGCTTAAAGTGGGTAGAGATACCCACCCTCATACGAATTCTCATCACTAAGGCAGAATAATCTGGACAGACAATCAGCACTGGCGTATTCTGTTCCAGGTCAGTCTTTCACCATAAAGTCCATTCCATGTAGGGAGATGAACCACCTCAACAGTTTTCGGTTCTCACCCCTCATCTGCATTAACCATCTGAGGGGCCTGTGGTCTGTCTGAATCCAGAAGTGAGTCCCAAACAAGTATGGTCTTAGCTTTGTCAGCGCCCAGTCCACAACAAGAGCTACATGCTCAATTGCACTCACCTACGTTCCTGGGGAAGTAATCTCCTACTAAAGAAGGCTACAGGCTGGTCTAGGCCCTCTTCATTTAGCTGTGTAAGCACTGCTCCCACATTATGCTCTGAAGCATCAGTCTGCTCAACAAACTACTTGGAGAAGTCAAGTGCCTTCAGCACTGGTGCCATGTACACGGCTGCCTTCACAGCATCAAAAGCTGTCTGGCAAGCCTCGGTCCAGATCAACTTTTTGGCTTGTATGTTAGAGGTTAACTCAGTCAAAGGGGCAACACTAGTGCCATACCCCTTGACAAACTTACCGTAGGATCCTGTAAGAGCTAGAAAGGCTCTCACCTCTGTCTGGGTCATGGGAGGCTACAAGCCAGAATGGTGTCAATCTTTGGCTGCAGGGGTGCCACCTGGTCACTCCCCACCTGGTTTCCTAAATATACCACATAACCCTGCCCTATTTTGCACTTACTAGCCTGGAAAATGAGGCCTGTCTTCTGCAGAGCCTTCAACACTTTGCAGAGGTGCTGCATGAGTTCCTCTCAGCCGGAGCTAAACACTGCAATGCCATTCAGGTAAGCTGCACTGAAATCCCCCAACTCGGGCAAAACCTGGTTGACCAACCTCTGAAAGGTGGCAGGGGCATTTTTCATCCCAAAGTGCATCTGCCTGTACTGGTAGTGCCCATCTGGGGTAGAAAATGCTGACCTTTCCTTTCCCCCCTCAGTGAGAGTAATCCGCCAGTACCCAGACATTAGATCAAACATGCTGAGAAACTTGGAACCTCCCATCTGATCAATGAGATCATCAGCTTTGGGGATATGGATGGGTGCACGTCAGTTTTGTGACAGCATTGTGTCCACGGGAGTCAATACAGAACCTGAGCTCTGGGGTGGCACCAGGAGCAGTAGCCTTTGGCACCAAGACTAGGGGCTGGTCCAAGGGCTACTAGAAAACTCAATAACCCCTAACGCTAACATCTTGGACACCTCATCCTTGAGGTTAGCCCTGACCTTGTCAGTCACTCTGTAAATCTTGTGCTTTACAGGTGGACTGTCCCCAGTGCCCTTATCATGTGTACGTAGATGAGTGACTCCTGGGGTAAAGGAGAACGAGGACCAAACTGTCCCAATATCTGGCAACAGACCCTTTGTTGCTCTGGGGTTAATGAGGGGGAGAGTTTCACACCTTCCACAGGCCCATCCTTCTCCTGGGCAGACAGGAGGCCAGGAACAAGATCACTCTCTTTCTTCACCCCATCATCTGTTGCTAGGAGCATTGTCAACTCAGACCACTCAAAGTGAGGTTTAAGGCAGTTCACATGCATGACCCTCAAGGAGCTCCTTGGTGTCTGCAACTCACCTCTTTCTTGTGCTTCCACCACCCCAAAAGGTCCAGTCCACTTGTCTTGGAGAGCATGAGGCTCCACTGAGGCCATGACCCACACTTTTTGGCCAGGGTGGAACTCAATCAGAGTGGCATTGTGGTAGTATAAGCATTTGAAGTCCTCCTGGCTTGCTTCCATGTTCTCATGAGCAATCTTCCTGAAACATGCTATCTGGTATTTAAAAGCCAGTATTTAACTAAATACATCCTGGGGAAGCTTACTGGAGGCCTTCTCCAAACCCTCCCTCACCCGCCTCAGTGATCCTCTTACAGGGTGGCCATTCAACAACTCAAAGGGGCTAAAACCAAGTCCCTTCTGTTCACCCCCCTGCAAGCAAACAGAAGGCATGGGAAAAGGACATCCCACTTATGCCTCATGGGCTCTGACAGGCCATTAACCATGCCCCTCAGGGTGCAGTTGAATCTCTCAACCAAACCATTTCCTTTGGGGTGGTAAGGAGTGGTGAACTTGTGGGTCACCCCACACTCCTTCCACAGAGACTTCATATATGTAGATATGAAATGTATACCCCAGTCTGATACCACCTCCTTGGGAAACCCCATGTGGGTTAAAACCCCCATCAATATCCAGCCCACCACAAGGGCTGTGATTGATAGAAGAGTATAGCTTCTGGGTACCAGGTGGTGTGGTCCACCAAGACCAGGATAAACTGGTTTCCCATTACTGTCTTGTTATCCAGTGACCCCACAATGTCAATACTCACCCTTTCAAAAAGGGTTCTGCACATGTGGGGCCAGTAGAAGTGGGTAAATCCTTCCAAAGGTGTTGCCCTGCCCCAAATGATCTGTTAAAGGCACATCATGAACTAAACCCAGTAGGAAGGCTCTGAAGCACTGTGGTACCACCAGCATATGTGCTGCCCTAGGCTCAGCAACCTTTGGCTCACTCTACAAGAGGCCATCCTCCCGATAGATCCAGTGTGATCCAGACTCCTTGCCAGATTCCTGGCCTGCAGCCTGCTGTCGCAAACCCTCCAGGGTAGGGAATATCTTCTGTGCCTCACAGAATTCTTCCCTGGTCGGACCCCTTCCTGCTGCCAACAGGTCAGTTCGGGCACTTACCCCAGTTCAACCACTTGTTCCCCTGTAGGTTTCAGGGCACCTCTTCAGGTTCAGCCTCTGCCTGACGTGGGAACTTCTGAGGTTGGTTTCCCATTGCCCTTGCCCTTCCTCCTTCTGGCAGACACCTGGGCTACTCTTTCAGGGTCCACGGCCTCCTGATCACCCTAACGGACTGCCATGGACGGGTGGTCACACATATCTACCCAGACAGACCCAACATCTCAAAATGGGACCTACATTCCACCTCACTCCATGGGGAATCCTCCAGGTCATTGCCTAGCAGACAATCAACAAGCATGGTTGGACTTACAGCCACCCTCAAGGAACCTGAGACCCCCACTCAAAGGCAACCTGAGTTGTCTACTGCAACTACTTGGTGACATGCATGGGGAACTACCTGCTTTTCAGAAACCAGGTGACTTCTCACAGTACTCACACTGGCTCCTGTGTCTCTCAGGTCCTCTACCTTCTGTCAATTGATGGCCACCCACTGCCTGTACTTCTTAGGCATGAGGGTCCTCTGGACAATCTCACTGTTCCCTTATCAGACAAGGGTCATCTCAGCTGTTTCCCACCCTTCCCCTGGAACCATCTCCTTCCCAAGAGGCACACTGGCCAAATGCAGTGACTGAACAACAGTGGGTGCCTGTGTCCCATTGGGACATTTGGGATTCCCCCCTCATGTGACCCACATGATCACATGTATATCACCTGCAGGGACTCACTCTCTGCAGGATTCCCTGTAGAAGCCCACTGTTTCTTTTCAACTGGGGGTTAGGAATCCTTACATTGGGAACTAGCTTGGAGTCCTTTAGAGAACGCCCTCTGTTTTCCCTTCTCCCCCTACTTCTTCTGATGGGGACCCTGCCCACGTTTGGCGGAGTCTCCCCCATACCTCCTTAGGACCCTGGTGCTCTCCCACTGGTCCTCTTCCTGAGCAGGCTTCCTGGGGTCAGTCAGCTTGCTGTAAATTAGGTACTGGTGCAGCTCTGAAAAACAAATACTATGCAAATGCTCCTACACAATCAAATGGTACTGCCTGTCAAAAGTTGTCATCATACTACCCTTCTCCAACTATCTATTGACCTGCAAAAAGAGTCTACACACTCCAACCAAGTTTGGGATTATTTCTTCTTGTAGGACCTAAACTTTTCCTTGTACTGCTTAGTAGTAAGACCATATCTGATGAGTAGGGCGTCCTTCATTATAGAGTAGGTGAGTCCTTGAGGATCCACTAAGGATGTCAGAGTATCCCTCCCCTTTACCTCAAAGTGTTTCCACAGACCAGCCCCCCTCAATGTGCTTCATGGACCATGTTTATTGGAGAGCAGACTCGTACCCCTTGAACCACTGGTTGATGTCATCCTCCCTCTTGTAATCCCTTAGTAAGTCCTGTGAAAGGTGAACCCTCCTTTCATGCTGCACTGGGGTACTGCTGCCACCATCTCTGCTGGACTGGCTCCTTGGGTTCAGCTCCCTCAAACTTAATTCATGAGCTAAGATCATCTTTTTCTCTTCTACAGCCAACCCTCTCTCCTCCACCCCCATTTTAGGTTTTTCTAACTCCAACTCCTCAGGGGTCAGACCTTTGAATAAAACACTACTGCCTGCCCTGCAGATCCTCCCCTCAGGCAGAACAGCATTACCCAACATACCATTATGAATACTCTGAACCTCCTCACCCCCATTATCCTCCTATGTGTGCCCCCAGCCTCGTTGGCTGCCACCCAAGCCCTCAGTGCCTTTTGCAGCTCCTCCTTCCTGATTGGGCAGGTAAGATCCTTACAAAATTGCTTAAGTTGAGCCACTGTGTACTCCTTCAGTTTCTCCAACTCAAATACAGCTTTTGTAACCACAGCAGGTGCATTACCAGATTGAGATATGCTTATGAGGTTCAATAAAAATGGAAGAGTTCCAAAAAGGCAGAGAGTTCCCAAGAAAAATAAAAAAAGGGAAGTTGAAAAAAATCCGAAAAGACAAAAAGCAAAAACAAGTAGTATGTGGTCCCGTAATGGTTTGCACTGAAAACAGTAGTGAACACTTAATCACTGTACGTCAAGTACATATACAAGTTCTATCCCACCGCTGCCACCAATGTTAGAAATGGGGTCTCTGTTTGACAGTCAGTTTGCACTATGTCCATGCAGGGATCGATACTCTAGTCAGGGCAATGGAGATACACTCTTAAAATAAGCCCTGCTCTTCCCCTTGGTAGCTTGGCATAAGCCCTCAGGCTTATCTCAAAGGCAATGTGTGAATTATTTGTACCAAAACACACAACAGTACAGTAAAAACACAAAAAAATGGACACTACACCAGATAATAAAAATAGCCAATATTTATCTAAATCAAACAAGAACAAAATGCCTAAATCCAAAATACACAAGTAAAGTTATGAATTTTTAAAATAAAAACAGTCTTACTCCAAAGAAAATAATGGATGCGTTGAAGTTACATAAAGTACCTGGTTTACATCAAAAATAAAGCCGCACAGGTGAGAGTGAGTCAGAAAAGACAGCGATGCATCGGTTCTCTCAAGTGAGGCCATGAGTCATTTTTCTCTCCTGCAAGAGAGCTATGTGTCGATTTCCAGACTGACACCTCAGGTCAAGGCAGATTCACATTGATTTTGATGCCCGGCAATGATGAGTGTGAAATCTGGTTGCACGATGATGAGGAACTATGCTGCTTGTGGTTTTCAGCAGCAGTAAAGAAGGTGTTGCATCATCTCTCCATCCACGATGCAGGTGATGCATCGATTTCCCAGCCCTGAAGCACGTGGTGCATCCATTTTTCAACTGTGATGCAGGTGGTGTTTCTGTTTTAGAGCTGCATTGCAGATGGTGCATCAAAGCTTTTCCTGCATGGCTCCTGTGCAAGGATTTCCACCTTGGCTCCACCAGCTTCACCTTTCAAGGGTTAAGGGACTGGAATGGGCACCAATTGGCAGGGTAGGAGTCTCAGCAGAGAGTTCAGGTGCTGGTAGAGGAAGTCTTTGATGGCCCTGAGACTTAAAAACAGGAGGTAAGTTCAGTCCAAGCACTTGGAGACCCTTCACAAACAGGAATATACCACAAAGTCCAGTCTTTGTCCTCTTTCAGGCAGAAGCACCAACTGCAGGCCAACCCGGCAACGCACAGTCACAGGTAGAGGGGCAGTACTCCTCCACCAGCTCTTCTCTTTGGCAGAGATTTCTCTACAGTCCATCTGTAATCTGCAATTTTGGTGTTTTGGGTCCACTAATTATACCCCTTTCTGCCTTTGAAGATGGAAAACTTCAAAGGAAAGTATCTGTTGTTCAAAAGATCCTGCCGTGCACAGGCCTGGCTCCAGACTCACACCAGGGGGTTTGAGACTGCATTGTGTGAGGGCAAGCACAGACCTTTCAGTTGTAAGTGTCAGTTCATCCCTCCACTCAGTATAGATGGCCCTTCTGGATATGCAGGCTACACCCCAGCTCCCTTTGTGTCACTGTCTACTGGAGATTTTCAAAAACAGCCCAACTGTCAGTCTGATGCAGACAGGGAAATCATAAGCAGGCAGAGTCACAGAATGGTTTAAGCAAGAAAATGCCCACTTTCTAAAAGTGACATTTTCAAACTAACAATTTTAAAACCAACTTTACCAAAACATGTTTTTTTTCAAATTGTGAGTTCAGAGACCCTAAACTCCTCATCTCTACCTGCTCCCAAAGGGAAACAACACTTAAAAGTTATTTAAAGGCAACCCCCCATGTTGACCTATGAGAGAGCTAGGCCTTGCATTTGTGAAAAACAAATTTGGCAGTATTTCACTGTTAGGACATGTAAAACACATTATTATATGTCCCACCTTTAACATATACTGCACCCTGCCCATGGGGCTACCAAGGGCCTACGTTAAGGGTGTCTAACATGTATAGAAAAGGGAAGGTTTAGGCCTAGCAAGTTGGTATACTTGCCAGGTTGAATTGGCAGTTTAAAACTGCACACACAGATACTGCAGTAGCAGTAGCAGGTCTTAGCCATTTTTACAGGGTTACTCCTGAGGGCGGCACAATCAGTGCTGCAGGCCCACTAGTTACATTTGAGTTACAGGCCCTGGGCACCTCTAGTGCACTTTACTAGGGACTTACTAGTAAATCAAATATGCCAATCATTGAAAAGCCAATTACACATACAAGTTACACTTAGGGCACTTGCACTTTAGGAATGGTCAGTAGTGGTAAAGTGCCCAGAGTACCAAAACCAGCAAAACCTAAACCTAGCACACAGTCAAACCATAGGAAGCAGAGGCAAAAAAGACAGGGGAGAGCACTCTAAGGATGCCAGGTCTAACACAGGGATTTTCTAGTTTCACACTGTACAATTCAGTCACTAGATTGGTATTGCTTTCTGTCATCAAAGGTTAATGCTTTGGGTCTACTTTACTTAAAAGATGAGACTGGATTTTGGTGACAGCCAGATTCTGCATTTTATTTTGCATAATTTTGGGTAACGCAAACTTTGGACAGTTTTATCCAGTGCTTTACAGCATACACCATAAATTAAGTTTTATTGGTTTCACTACCAACAATTCATTTGCTCCTGAATCATCTCCACAATGCCACTGCTGCTGCTAAATCCTGACAGGACACCCACCCAGCGGCATTAATAGAACAAGCAGAATGTGTTCCTCATAAATGGTAATTTGGTGAAAGCATGGAGCACTGAACTACGCCCTTTGTGAGTGTGTGTTCGCACTGGGGAATGGCAGTGTGCATGCACATGGGCATGCTTCTGGGAACAATGATGTCCAGTGATATGTCCATTTCTCAGTCTAGCCAGTCCCAATGCTTGCATCAGGATTTGAGCTGCAGAAATAGGAGAGCATCTGTGCATAGCTATGCCACATATACTAGCAGGAAGGGAAACGGTTCCCCAGGCTATTTACCTCTTATCCTACTTGCCACAAGAGATAGGTGCAATTGATTGCACCCATTTGACACTTCAGCCACCTCACCATACAGCACACATCTTCTGCATCAGACACCCATGGCACTCCAGAAACATGCAGAGTGTGTGTGATGCCATTGGCTGCTTTATTTATGTGTATGCTGCGTCCCAGGCAGTACACACAACAGCTTCATATTCCACAGGTCACCTCTTGCATGAGACCTGGCAGTTAAAGAATTTTGGAACATGTGGCTTCTGGGTAAGTACACAGCTGTAGTATATTAAAATGTTGCTGGCATATCCACAACCTTCCTGGATGACTAATACTCATATCACATGCAAGACACCAAAAGACACTGCGCATAGCTTTCCAGACATAGGTGGTCATTATGACATAGGCGGTCAGCTGACTGCCACGCCGGCCTTGGCAGTATGTCTGTCGCCAGGCTGTTGGTGAATACCACCAAATTATGACCATTGCGGTGATCCCTCCCATAGACAGCCAAAGCACAACTGAACTGCCAATATGGTCTTGTCTACTGACCACGGCGGTTGCCATCTTCAGACTGGGGGGAAACCACACCCGCCCACCATATTTTGATATAGCAGGCAACCTCCTCTCAGTAGACAACCCCCTAAGCTGGACTACTGACAGTGTGGGTAGGCTAGCCAGATCAAGCTCAATGGTTCTCTAGTTTTGAAACAAGAATTTAGAAAAATCACAAAAATTCAATAATTGTAATTAATCCAAATTAAAAATAAAAAACAATTTTTGCATTAGAACAATTCAAAGGATTTTTTATTTGTTTTACTTAAAACTGTAATGTGATACTGAACATAAGTACAGGATCTCACCTCTGTGCACCACAAATTTTGGAAAATGGGTTACTGGTATGGGCAGGTAAGTACCTATACTTAGCAATAGGCCACTAACCTCCACTTAGGTCCAGTTAGGTCTCAGTAAATTAAACCTAGATCAACCCTTGGTAGCTTGGCAATGAGCAACAAGGCTTAACTTAGGAGACAAAGCGTAAAGCATTAAAATATCACAAAACAGTAATTAAATAAAGCACAGGAAACAGTATAAAAATCCTAAATCAATTTATAACAATCGATTGTATTTTTATCTTTCAAATGAGACCAAAATTAATAAAATTATATAAGGGGAACCGGAGATATGAATTTTTAAAGAATTAATGCTTTCTAGTGCATGAAGCAACTAGTGCTCAAAGGGTTAAAAAAGGTCACACTCGAAAGGAACAAAGTCCGGAGGTCAGGCCACCCACAAGGTAACACTGTCACACTTACTTTCAGAAGTGTTTGATTCAGTAAAGTGGTCCACAGCACCAGCCAAGGGTTCAGAGGCTATGGGGTGCCACTTGGGGTCTGGGGCTACAACTCCCACAATACACCTCTTCAACGTATGGAGTTGCTCCAAACGTCTCCAAACTTCTGGATCTTCTTCCAGAGGTCCTTTTTGTGTCCGTGAAGTGTCCACAACTTGATACAAGGTTCCAGAAGCTCTGCGTTGCTCCTTGGGAGTTGGGACTACAATTCCCAGAATGCACCTAGTCAGAATCCTCAAATGGCCACTGGACGCTGGTCAGCTGGGCTCTGCTTGCAGGACTTGATGCAGGGGACTCTGAGCAGCTCCTTTGTACCTGTAGCAAACAGGGAGTCCCTTCTTGAAGCAGTACAAGACAGGTGAAGTCCTTTTAGTTGTGAAGTTCAAGTGTGCAGCTGGTGCAGTCCTCCAGAGTGCAGTGTCCAGGTGCAGGTCAGGGGTTCAGCAGGGCAGTCCTTCTTCTCCTGTAGTTCTTCCTTATTGGAATCTGATATGGATCTGAAGTGTGGGTGCAGGTCTGCTAGTTTTATCCTTGCTCCTAGGTGAAAAACAGGGGGGTCCTGGTTCTGCCAATCAGGGGCAGGCTCTTTCCCCCTGTGATGACCACTTCCTGGGAAGTGTGGCAAAAATCAATCTCAGGGAGCAACATTCCTAAAAAATCCATCATGGCTGAAAGTGTTTTTTGCAGGTTACATCTGGCTGAGCCCACCCACTGGTGTGGCTAAAAATCCTAAACACACCCCTCTCCTGCCCTCTCCTAATCTAATAAAGGGGGCACCTAATTGTCGGGTTTGCAGGATGTGAGGGTGTTGCTTGGTTGCTCCAAATGTCCTTCTCTGCCTTTGAAGACCAATTTGGCAGCCCTCCCCCTTCCTGCTTCCCCATCTGCTGAGGGGAGATCTCCTTCTCCAGGCACATCTCTTTGTGCTGAGCCAGGCCACTTCACACCTCATCAAGGCAGCCTGGCCAGGCTGAAGATTCTGGCCAATCAGAGCACAGCAGCAAAAACACTGCAGGGCTGAAGTTGGCAACTTTTCAGGTAAAGTTTAAAACTCTTTACCTGAACAAGTTATATTAAATCCAAAAACTGGAAGTTGTGGGATTTATTATAACTATTAATTTGATACCAAACTTCTTGTATCTGTTACTTAAGGGGATTTTTAAAATTAAAATAAAGTCACCCTCCTGGGTGAGCTGGCACAGGAAACTGGGTGGGGGGCTACTGTCAGGACGCTGCTGCTACAGGGGGTGGCGAAAGATGTTGCAGATGGGATGGTCCCAGAGGGGTCCGCCACCACTAGGAAGCTTCCATCAGAGGAGAAATCTGAGTCAGATGTCGTAGCTCCTGTCTCCCCCGTGTTGCTCCCCTCATCCTCCAACCCACTAGTCGCCTCGGCATTGGTGGACTCTGCCTCCTCGTTCCCATGGGCTGCAGCTCCTTCATTCACTGGTGCCCCTGCTCCTTCGCCAGACGGTGCTAATGCACACAAGAACAGGATGAGAAAAGGAGAGAGGGTGGGGTAGAAAGAAAAGGAGCACAGGGTCAATCACAGCAACAGCAGCACATATGGCATACACATCACAATCACTCACTGGGACTAACACTGTGCAGAATGAACCAAAATGACAAACCATTACCTGGGAACAACAGCCAAAATGAAATTAAACACTACCATCTGCACACTTACTGGGACTCACTAAGCCATGTCTGCCATGGTATGCCAGCTACTTGCCAATACCAAATATACATACCACCCTACATTGCTAAGCAGGACTCCACAAGATTAGCTAAACCGGCAAATTGGGGTATCCTGTGTCTAGAACCTTGCACTCAAACTCCATGACAGGCAACAAAAAAGAATACCACACAGTGTGTACTCACCCCCTTGTGGCTACTGTGCGACCCTCAAGCGCCCATCCAACTCACGATTGCCAACCACCAGTATGCAAGCCATTAAGAGGGTCAGGGCCAATGGGCACCCCTCCCTCGTTGGAAGGCCATCTCCAGCTGGGGCTCTGCAATCTTCTGGGGCCAATGTCTCAGGTCCTCCCACTGTTTCCTGTAGTGGGTACTCTGCCGGATATGGACTCCCAGGGTCCGCACGTTCTTGACGATGGCACACCACAATCCTTTCTTCTGATGGGCGCTGACCTGCATAAGGAACAAAGATGACTGGACACTATGAACTCATCACTCCATTCTGTAACAGATATGGCAAACATACTGCATAGACCACACATTTAGCTCACACATGACCCATACCTCTGCATACCCATGCATGCAGCAAAAATAAACTCCCCAAGTGACACACTGCCAGCACACACATACATTTTCATACAGCTATATCGCATCCAACATACCCATAAGGTACTCTCCTGTTGGTCCGGAGGCCCATACAACTGCCCATACAAGGGTAGGACCCCATCCACAAGCTTCTCCAACTCCTCCAATGTGAAGGCTAGGGCGCTTACTCCTGTAGTACAGGCCTTCACGGGTTCCAGACACAGGATGCAGCAGCACACGCAGTGGAGGTGTTGATCTGTAGAGAGACAGGAATCAAGTGAAGTGGGACAGAGAAAAAGGTGGTCACGTCCGCGGTGGTTAACACCGTCACCGCCGGCCCTGATCATCAATGTGCTCCGTAGATCTCCATGTTAACCAATAAGTAGCTGCTCGGTGGTGCAGAACGCCTTCCACCATGACACCAAATGCAAACGGAGTGAGGACAATTCCACCTGTTCATGCATACAGGACAGGCGATTGTCAATTTCTAATGCTGGTACTCATGGTGGACAATTTAATGTGCGTCATAGGTACTGATGGTACACACCAAGACAATTCCAGTCTGCTACATACATATATGCTCTGTGTACTGTGATATTGTGTGTCCATACTGACTGCAGTCACACACATCTCATGTTTGGTTTACTTAGATACCTACCACTGTGGAGGAGGAGGCAAGCACCCGTGTACAGACCCCTGGAGGAACGGCATATCATTATTACCTATAGTCTGGACAGGGCCACAATTTCTGAGCTGTGTCAACAATTGGAGCCAGCACTAGTACTAGTACTGCAGCAATACCCCCTGCAGTACAGGTACTGTCAGTGCTCCACTTCCTGGCAAGTGGCTCCTTCCAGGTGAGTGTGGGCTTGGCTGTAGGAATATCACAGCCAATGTTTTCAAATGTGCTTAGAAGAGTTTTGGCTGCTTTGTTAAAACACATGACCAGCTACATCTCATTCCCCAGAGTAAAGACTTGCCCACTGTGAAGGTTGGATTCTACACCATGGGGCACATACCACATGTGATTGGGGCCATTGACGGGACCCATATTGCCTTGGCCCCTCTCAGGACAAATGAGCAGATCTAAAGGAATAGGAAGAGTTACCACTCTATAAATGTCCAGATGGTGTGGCTTGCTGATCAATACATCTCCCACGTCACTGCCAGGTTTCCCGGATCTGTGCATAATGCCCATGTGTTGAGGAATAGCAGCGTCCCACAGGTGATGGCATGACTACAGAGGCAGAGAATGTAGCTCATAGGTGAGCTTGAGTCGTCACCCAATGTATGTCACTGTATGCCAACTGAAGTTATACTCTGTGCTATTGTACATGAGTCATGTGTTTCCCTCACTACTTCCAGGTGACACCGGCTATCCAAACCTGTCCTGGCTGTTGACACTAGTGAGAAATCTGACGACAGGGGTTAAAATTTGGTACAATGAAGCACATGGGTTTACCAGGAAGGTTATTTAACCCCTTCGCTGCCAGGCCTTTTCCCCCTCAGGTGCCAAGCCTTTTGTTGGCTATTTGGGGCAGTTCGCGCTTAGGCCCTCATAACTTTTTGTCCACATAAGCTAGCCAAGCCAAATTTGCGTCCTTTTTTTCCAACATCCTAGGGATTCTAGAGGTACCCAGACTTTGTGGGTTCCCCAGAAGGAGGCCAAGAAATTTGCCAAAATACAGTGAAAATTTCGTTTTTTTCAAAAAAATGGGAAAAAGGGGCTGCAGAAGAAGGCTTGTGTTTTTTTCCCTGAAAAGGGCATCAACAAAGGGTTTGTTGTGCTAACATCACCAGATTCCCAGCTTTCAGGAAAAGGCAGACATGAATCAGAAAACCCAATTTTTAAACCCAATTTTGACATTTTCCTGGGACATACCCCATTTTTTGTGCTTTCAGCCTCCTTCCAGTCAGTGACAGAAACGGGCATGAAACCTTCCCTGGATCCCAGAAACCGCAACATTTCTGAAAAGTAGACAAAAATCTGAATTCAGCAAGGGGTAATTCGTGTAGATCCTACAAGGGTTTCCTACAGAAAATAACAACTGAAAAAGAAAAATATTGAAATTGAGGTGAAAAAAACATAACTTTTTCTCTACGTTTTACGCTGTAAGTTTTTCCTGCAATGTCAGATTTTCCAAAGCAATATACCGTTACATCCGCTGGACTCTTCTGGTTGCGGGGATATATAGGGCTTGTAGGTTCATCAAGAACTCTAGGTACCCAGAGCCAATAAATGACCTGCACCCTGCAGTGGGTTTTCATTCTATACCGGGTATACAGCAATTCATTTGCTGAAATATAAAGAGTAAAAAATAGCTATCAAGAAAACCTTTGTATTTCCAAAATGGGCACAAGATAAGGTGTTGAGAAGCAGTGGTTATTTGCACATCTCTGAATTCCGAGGTGCCCATACTAGCATGTGAATTACAGGGCATTTCTCAAATAGACGTCTTTTTTACACACTGTCTTACATTTGGAAGGGAAAAATGTAGAGAAAGACAAGGGGCAATAACACTTGTTTTGCTATTCTATGTTCCCCCAAGTCTCCCGATAAAAATGATACCTCACTTGTGTGGGTAGACCTAGCGCCCGAGACAGGATATGCCCCAAAACACAACGTGGACACATCACAGAAAACAGAGCTGTTTTTTGCAAAGTGCCTACCTGTAGATTTTGGCCTCTAGCTCAGCCGGCACCTAGGGAAACCTACCAAACCTGTGCATTTTTTAAAACTAGAGACCAAGGGGAATCCAAGATGGGGTGACTTGTGGGGCTCTGACCAGGTTCTGTTACCCAGAATCCTTTGCAAACCTCAAAATGTGGCTAAAAAAACACATTTTCCTCACATTTCGGTGACAGAAAGTTCTGGAATCTGAGAGGAGACACAAATTTCCTTCCACCCAGCATTCCCCCAAGTCTCCCGATAAAAATTATACCTCACTTGTGTGGGTAGTCCTAGCGCCCGCAGCAGGAAATGTCCCAAAACACAAAGTGGGCACATCCCATTTTTTGACAGAAAACAGAGCTGTTTTTTTGCAAAGTGCCTACCTGTAGATTTTGGCCTCTAGCTCAGCCGGCACCTAGTGAAACCTACCAAACCTGTGCATTTTTGAAAACTAGAGACCTAGGGGAATCCAAGATGGGGTGACTTGTGGGGCTCTGACCAGGTTCTGTTACCCAGAATCCTTTGCAAAGCTCAAAAATTGGCTAAAAAAACATGTTTTCCTCACATTTCGGTGACATAAAGTTCTGGAATCTGAGAGGAGCCATAAATTTCCTTCCACCCAGAGTTCCCCCAAGTCTCCCGATAAAAATGGTACCTCACTTGTGTGGGTAGGCCTGGCGCCCGCGACAGGATATGCCCCAAAACACAACGTGGACACATCACAGAAAACAGAGCTGTTTTTTGCAAAGTGCCTACCTGTAGATTTTGGCCTCTAACTCAGCCGGCACCTAGGGAAACCTACCAAACCTATGCATTTTTGAAAACTAGAGACCTAGGGGAATCCAAGATGGGGTGACTTGTGGGGCTCTGACCAGGTTCTGTTACCCAGAATCCTTTGCAAACCTCAAAATATGGCTAAAAAAAACACATTTTCCTCACATTTCGGTGACAGAAAGTTCTGGAATCCGAGAGGAGCCACAAATTTCCTTCCACCTAGCGTTCCCCCAAGTCTCCCGATAAAAATGATACCTCACTTTTGTGGGTAGGCCTAGCGCCCGCGACAGGAAATGGCCCAAAACACAATGTGGACACATCACATTTTTCGATAGAAAACAGTGCCTACCTGTGGATTTTGGCCTCTAGCTCAGCCGCCCCCAGGGGGGGCAGAAATGGCCTAAAATACATTTCTCTCCCCCCCCCGGGGAGCGACCCTTGCCTACAAGGTCGCTCCCCTTGCATGACGACACAAAAAAAAGCTCCCTGGTGCCTAGTGGTTTCTGCCCCCCTTGGGGGAAGATTGACCTACAATCAGCCAATCTGCCCCCAAGGGGGGGCAGAAAGGGTCTAAATACAATTTGCCCCTCAGGGGAGCGACCCTTGCCTAATGGGTCGCTCCCAAGCTCTAAAAAAACAAACAAACAAAAAAAAAAACACAAAAATCAATTTGCCCTGGCGCCTAGAGGTTTCTGCCCCCCACGGGGGCAGATCGGCCTAATACCAATAGGCCCATCTGCCCCCAGGGGGGGCAGAAATGGCCTAAAATAAATTTGCCCCCCCCACCCATCGGGGGAGCGACCCTTGCCTACAAGGTCGCTCCCCTTGCGTGACGGCGCAAAAAAAAAGATCCCTGGTGCCTAGTGGTTTCTGCCCCCCTTGGGGGCAGATTGACCTACAATCGGTCAATCTGCACCCAAGCTCTGCTTCCAGCGCGATGGGGGAGGTTGTGTGATTGTCAGCCCTGACCTGGGGGGGTGGAGGGGCGGCCCTCGGGGGGAACGCTAGCGCTTCTCCCGAGGGCAGATGCAGGACGTAATGGTTACGTCCATGGCGCCACACGGGCGCTGCCATGGATGTAACCATTACGTCTGTGGCGGGGAAGGGGTTAATATACATTTGGGCTACTGAAAGCTAGGTTCCGGTGCCTCCATGTATCTGGTGGATCCCTATTCTGCTATCCTAAGAAGGTCTGCCAGATAGTGGTGGCTTGCTGCATGCTGCAGAATTTGGCACTCAGACGCCACGTGCCCTACCTGCAGGAGGAGGGGGGAGACAATGCACCTGTGGCAGCAGAGGACACCTAAGCCAATGATGAGGATGAGGAGGAGGAGGATGTGGACAACAGGACACATATGATAGAGAGGTACTTCCACTGACACTCAGGTAAGACTGAACTACTGTTCATTCCTCCATTACAGTTAAGTGTTGTGTGGTTGCTGGGTTGTGCCAAGCACTACCATTACTTTTCAATTGACTGTCACTTATGCTTTCCCTTTTTGCAGATGTTGGTGTGGTCACAACTGTGTACTGATGTGATGACTACAGACTTCTTACACACATTTGTTGGATGGATTCACACATTACAGGACATTTGCACAGGGCAATGCAGTTTAAGACATTGCATATTGTTGTATGATAAAGCACAGAAACTTCCGTTGTGTTCAAGGGTGTTTTTTGAAGTGACAAAAAGGATGGAATAGTGCAATGAGGTGGGGTGACGGTGGATGAAAACTTCAGTGTAGTGGCCCAGTTGGTTTGTTGCACAGGTCCAGTATCCATGGGGCAAGAGGAAAAGGAGCAAAAGGAGGAAAGTGAACAAAGTGTCTCAGTGTCACACAATGGAGACATTCAGGAGGGGCTCACCTTCTGCAGGGGGAGGAGTGCTGGTGGCCTGTGAGTGATGTGGTAGGTCCTCCTGTCGACTAGCTGCAGCAGATGTTGTTGGCTGGTGAGTAGACTGGCTAGTCGAAGGGGCCCGCTGGTGTGCTGTACTCACGCATTGTGTTGGCCATGTGTTAGACTTGGCATCCTTGGCGTGGTCTCCCCTAACCTTTTGCCTCTGTTTGCCAGGTTGTTGATATGTCCTGGACTCTGTTTTTGTTCTGTTTTTTGTTACTCTGGGCACTTTACCACTGCTAAACAGTGCTAAAGTGCAAATGCTCCTATGTAAAATGTATGTGTAATTGGATTTCCATGATTGGCATATTTGATTTGCTGGTAAGTCCCTAGTACAGTGCACTAGAGGTGCCCAGGGCCTGTAAATCAAATGCTACTAGTGGGCCTGCAGCACTGGTTGTGCCACCCACATTAATAGCTCTGTAAACATGCCTCAGACCTGCCACTGCAGTGTCTGTGTGTGCAGTTTTAACCTGCCAATTCGACTTGGCAGGTGTACCCACTTTCCAGGCCTAAACCTTCCCTTTTCATGCATGTAAGGCACCCCTAAGGTAGGTCCTAGGTAGCCCCATGGGCAGGGTACAGTGTATGTTTAAGGTATGACATATACTAATGTGTTTTATATGTCCTGACAGTGAGATACTGCCAAATTTGGTTTTCACTGTTGTAAGGTCTATCTCGCTCATAGGTAAACATGAAGGCTGCCTTCAAATAATATTAAAGCACACGTTCCCTTTGGGAGTAGGTGGACATATGGGGTTTGGGGTCTCTGAACTCACAATTTAAAATACATCTTTTAGTGAAGTTGTTTTTTAGATTGTGTGTACTTTTAGAAAGTAGACATTTTCTTGCTTAAATCATTCTGTGGCTCTATCTGTTTGTGGATTCCCTTTCTGGGTTAGTTTGACAGACTCTTTTTCTAGACAGTGACACAAAGGGAGCTGGGTGTATCCCACATATCCTGATGAGCCCTCTGTGCTAAGAGGGAGGGGAGAAGTAGTCACTCACACCACAAAGGGCTGTGCCTGCCCTCACACAATGCAGTCACCAACCCCCTGGTGTGTGTCTGGGGCCTGGCCTGGGCAAGGCAGAATATTACAAACAAGATAGACTTTCGTTTGAAGTAGGCCTACTTCAAAGGCGGAAAGGAGTATACGAAGAGGACCCAAAACCCCTGAAAATTAGATCACTTCTGGAATCAAGAGGAACCTCTGCCAAGGAGAATAGCTGAAGAGCTGAGGGGAAGTCACTGCAGAAGGCACTGAGGTCCTGGGTAACAGCCAAGGAAGCTGAGGGGCACACAGAGGAGGAGGAGGATGAGGAGGAAGATGCGCAACCCATTCACAATGGTATAGTGGGTGGGCCTGTTATGTTCAGGGAGAGAGTCTCCAGGGTTGGTAGCAGTGTGTCTGCCAAGGGTCTGACCCCTGAAGAGTTACAGGACAGACAGGCAGAGAGGGAAAACCAATTGGAGCTGGAGAAGCTCAAGATGGAGAGCAATAGGGAAGAGAGAAAGATGGCTATTGAGGAAAAGGAGATACTGCTGGCTCATGAGCCCAGATTTGCTGTCATCACTGCGGACATCTTCTGGTGGGGGACTGGGTTGCCATGGCACATGCTCACCACTGACATTCACTGGGATACCTGTGGACATGTGAAAGATTTGTTACAGTCATTGTCTATTACATAATCAGAATTTCTGGCTTGCCCTATGGGTTGAGTGTTGTCCTCCCACCTTTGGTTAGTGTATGCTGGTAGATTGTGGGATTGGTAGTGCTACATGCTGTCCATACATTACGGCTGTGTGTGCATGCAGAGCTGGGATGGGTGTGCTTGCAGTGGGTAGGGCTTGCAGGGGTACACAATTGAGGGTGGTTATGGGGTGGTTCACTGTATGGGATGGAGTTGGGTGAAGGGAGTCAGGGGGTGACATGCATTGCAGGTTTCGGTGTTGGTAGGGCAGTAATGGTGACTTACCAGTGTCCAGCCCTCCAGTGATTCCAGTGAAGCACTTAGGATGCAGGATTGCCAAGACTTTCTCCTCCCATGCTGTCAACTGTGGGGGAGGTTGGGGTCCACCGGCAGTCTTCATGATGGCAACTTGGTGCCTGGAGGCCACTGCACGCACCTTCCCCCATAGGTCATTCCACCTCCTGCGAATGTCCTCCTTTGTGCGTGGATATGTTCCCATGGAGTTCACCCTGTCCACGATCCTCCCTCATAGCTCCATCTTCCTGGCAATTTATATCTGTTGGACCTGTGCAACGAACAGCTATGGCTCTACCCTGATGATTTCCTCCACCATCACCCACAACTCCTCATCTGTGAAACAGGGAGTCTTCTGTGGGGACATGCCTGTCGTGTGGTGGGTGTAGTGTTTGTGTTGTACAGAGTGTGATAGGTGTTAGGGTATGGTGTGTGGTGTGTGATGCATGAAAGGTAAATAGGTGGCTGTGGTTTGTGTGTGCAGTTCTTGTATTATCTTTTGCTGGCAAGGTGTAGTTAGTTTTTGTCTTTGCAAAGGATTGTGGATTGTGTGGGTGTGTGTTTTTTAGTGCTGTTGGTGGGTGTGTAAGGTGTGTAAGGTGTGTGTATGTGTGTACAGTGTGGGATTTTCAATCTGGCCAATGTTAGCTTCTGTTGGTGTTGGGTGCCCGAATCTAACGCGGTGGTATGCACCACCAATGGATAACCGCTGTTGAGTGTCCACTGTGGTGATTCGTGGTCCATAATTTGGAGGGCGGTATACTGTTGGCATAGCAGGGAGGGTGGTGGGTCCCATATTTTTTCACCTCTGTTGGGTCAGGCAGAATTGTTGTTGTGGCTGGTTTCTGTCAGTTGTGTGTTCATGTGTCATAATTGGGCAGACGGCAGTCTGTTGGCAGCCATCACCACGATGATCTTTGGAAAAGACCGCCAATGTCATAATGAGGGCCATAATGTACTATAGAGATGTGAGAGGAACATTTACAAAATATTGTTTTTCTCCCCCTCAGGTGAGGCAGTGTATGCACTCTTTCCTCATCTCCTCACACCATACAGATGTGTGATCACTGAACCTCAGCTACGGTACAATAAGGCACACATTCTTACACAAGCCTTCATAGAGCTCACCTTTGGTCTTCTAAAGTCATGATTCATATATCTTGGCCCATGCACTCCTGAAGTTGTGTGCAAGATAGTAGTTGCCTGTTGTGCACACCTTTGCAGCACGTCAAGTCTTTCACATACATCTGAACCCTCACCTAGGTCTGAATCCAGGGAACCCGGGCGCTGTCCCAAACAGAAGGCAGTGTATGCAGGTGCGTGACCAGCTGGTTTACACTTTTTTGTTTTGAGCCAACAATTGTGCTAAGGCCTTTATGTGGTTTCACAGTCTGTTGTCAATGATGATTGGTGGACATTCAACACTCTGTCCATGAATGTCACCCAGAGCCTACTCTGCAAACTTTTCATAATGTATATGAACAATAGCTGTTGTCAAGAATTAAAAGAAAGGAAATGCAAGTCAGTTCTTGGATGTGTTTGTAATACATCAAGGCAATAGAGTAAAGGACTCCATTGGTCTAGGAGATTAAAGATCACTGCAGGTGTGAGATGTTCCCTGGAGTGGTGGACATCTCCAACATTATCTGAAACAGGTGTCATGATGTGTCCTGTCTATACAATGAGTGATTGGGAAATGCCATTATGAATAACATGGTATGTTTAAAACAAGGAGAATTACAAATATAGTTAAGATGTATCACATTTTGATTAATGAGTGACACAAACAAAATAAAATCTCACCTTTCCCGTGGGTGTCAGGTGCCATGCCATGAGGGTGAGAGGCAGTGATGACTATGCATTGGTGCGCTGACTGTTTATAATAGAGACTTCTAATGACCAAAAGTCACACAGTCCCTACTGGTGCATTCTATTGGAGTTTAATATCAGTATTGGAGATGGAGTAGTCCCAGGCACTGACCTAGTGAGGCTAGAGATGAGTAAACATGAGTGGCCATGAGCCACTTTTTTACTGCAGTGTAGCAGAATGGATGGTATGATTTTATTGTAACTACCCTCTTGGTCAATCTCTAAGCAGCATATGTGAAATATACAGACAGAACTGACTGAATTATGGGAAGTTCTGTGTACAGTTGCATGTAGGAACACAACTGTAACACACATAGTTGTACAGGAATCGCAACATATATGCTATCTCCTTGTGCTGCTACTCATGTGACAATGCAGCTACAATGTTCGCATATGTATAGCAGGGAGCAAGTGTTCCTATGTCATGTGTTGTTGTGTCAGAATCAGGAGCATACCTGCCTAGAAAGGGACTTCCCAGCAAAAAACTAGAATGCTGTACTGATTTGTGTGTGTAATGCAGAATGCATCACACATACAATAAAAGAGTAATGTTCATATATTAATACATGTCACTTCCTCTTGCCTAGTTTCCGGATTAATATTGATTTGCTGGCAAGGAGTAGATGGCACAGATAGAGATGTAACGATCAACCTCCTCTTCTTGTATGTCACTTCCTGTATACTTGTAGTGATTTCTTCCTTGACCATGGAGTCTCCATCCAAGTGAGAAGTCTCTGCTGTAGGTCTCAGCACACACGGCTCCATGATTGGGGCGGGGATCACAAGAAGTAACATACTGGAAATGGCACACAGAAAATGACATATATGAAGTTGAAGGCAGCCAGTTTATGATCATTTTGTTCATTCGCTCCTCAGAGTAAAATCTTTTGCCATCCTGCTGCTCTGTTTAAATGTCCTGCCTCCCACATGGGTCTAGATGAGAAGTCCCCCAGCTTCAGTGCAAAAGATTTAAATATCATCAGCCAGTGGGTGTTTGCTAAATAATCTCAGCTTCAGGGGTTTCAAAAACCCAGGTAAGCAATGCAGCGCATGCACAGATCTGGTGGTACATTGCCATGCACTGCATTGCAGTGAGCATGTACCAGCAATCAGGCAAAATGTGCCACAGGGGCTGAGGGGACCTTCAATGCTGGGCCTACATAAAGGCCCAGGCCCTCAATGGTGCGTCCTCCCACCCTCATTCACAGTGGCCCCACATGAGTCCACTATATAGGAGGGTCCGGAAGACAGCCTAGCTGAATCTCCATACTGAGCTGGAGTGGGTTGAGCAGCAGAGAGCTGGTAAGTGCATACACTGCATTGTGTGTCATGAAGTGTGATCTGAGTGGTCAGAGAGATGGCATCTGTTTTTCATCACCTCTAACTTTATTTGAGTCACAGCAGCAAATTTCATAAAGTCTGTGCCTCAGTAGAGCTTTAGGAATGGTGTTTTCAAAAGGAATTCTGGGGCATATAGTTTTCAGGCCACAAAGAGAAGATTTGCATCACAACTGCATTTATGAGATGAAATTCATTTGGACATTCATGACTTCTGAACCAAGGACTTGATAACATATGTATGCTCTGGTGAATAATTTGATTTGACACTGTCCAATGATAGTATGTTCCTATGTGCCACATATGCTTTTCATGTGTCTTGTCTGTAATAACTGCTAATTATTGTATGAAGTAAAGTCATGGCTAACGTTGTGCCCCTTTTCTTACTTCGTATGATACATGCATATCCACTGTGTACTACACGCACACAATTTAACAACAATGCATGTATGTTATTGTCCTAATGATGTATAGCTATACTGAGTATGCTCGTATGAGTTGCTATCTGCCGCACAACAAAGCATTCTTGTAATGCAAACTGTGGGTGTTCCCATTTGTTGAAGATGTTTTAGGGCAAAACTTTTCAAGGATTCTTTTCAAGGCCCTGATTTACATAGGTACAAATACACTGTAAGCTGCATTTCCCTTTGTAATTCAAAATATGAGATTTGACAGTCCATTTAAGACTGCTAAAACTGACTGCTGAAACTGCGCGGTCTAGGTGTCCACACATTAATTAATAGCCCTGGGCACACTTTAAGGTGTGTAGATCTCCGTTTCAACTGTGTAGTCCATGCACTCATATCTTTACTAAAAATTATAATTTTCGTAATATTGTAGAAACCTCTAAATTCACTAAGCTGAAGTAAAACTTAGTACATACTGCAGACAATACTGAGCAACTTTCACATGAAAGCTACAATCCATCTAATTTGTTCTTTAAAACCACGTCAAGTTGCTTACTTAGATCAAGAAACAACGTCAGCACTTTCTTTGTGATTTTTCTACAGTTCTCCATCAGTGTACACCACCTGCAAAGTGAACACCATCTATGTAAATGTTCTTTTTCATTTTTCAGTAGACCATGCTCACCATGGAACATCAGGACAAGGCCAGGGGTAGATCAGGCCACCAGTGAGGAAGAAGAGGGAGACCAATCACCCAACAGGGGTAGTGCAGCCACACAGACACAGCTAACACAATCATCAACAGCAATCTGATTGGAGGCTGAGGAAGCTGAAGGGTGGGATATTGAGAGTTAGACCACAAGCCAGCAGTAGGGACAGTTTCAGTCTCCTCCTGGCCCACAGGACACACCTACTGAAATGATGACCCCACCACCATATGGGGCTGCCACAGTTCATCACTAACTCCAGGGGACCCCATTCCATTGGGGGCTCCAGCTGAACCCCCTGCCTCTACTCCCCCCCTAGTGAAAATCAAGAGTTGAGGAAAACATCTGCCCCTACACCTCACATCCCTCATGTGATTCTCAATCTTTTCCATGTGTTTATGCTTGTGTGGTTGCATCCCAGTGGCTGTTGGAAGGTTTTCAGGAAGTCAGCACTGTGGTCTCTCTAGTGTTGCAAGGTGTTTGAGAGATGATCAGTATGTCACAAGAGTCACAGTCCATACTGCTTGTGAGCATCAATGCCTCCATCACCAAATTAAGTGCAGCTAAATTGTCTGTGTTGGCTCCAAGACACGCACAACCTTCTGTTATTGTGTTGCCAAAGGTGTCAGCCCTCTGTTACCCCTTGTGTTGGCTTCCTCTGTGGGGCATTTGGTCCTGCATTGCAATCCAAGGTAAGGCCACAAATGTAGAGCATTTGAATAGCATCAAGGAAGGTGAAAGCCAGGATGGACAATGATTGTGTCCCCCCTGAGCCTCAACATTAACAGGCAAACTACATGTGGCTTAGGGGGTAGACATTGCTTTTTAAGTTGTTCATGGACTTTTTATTGGATAATGTTTTGACTGTGAAATATATTTTTTGTAGCGTTTGTAGGTAGTCTGGCTATCTGATGCCTCCTGACTTTTTTATGTTGCCTAACCCCCTTCAGCTTCCAAAGCCCTTTCTGCATGAAGAGTTGTTTTGTTTTCCTTTTTCGTTTTCCATCTGACAGTTATATTTTTCACTTATTTTATAATTATTTGTTATATTTATTGATTCAACAACCATAAATATTATTTTAATGAAACATCTCTGTCATTTAGTTGGCATATTGTGTGTTACATTCAATGCGACTAAGAGTATATCTGTAGGTGTTTAACTTTGATTTCAACACAATGCCTTGTCACACACAATTATAGAGTCATATATGTCCTACAAACAGGGTAATGATTTTAAAGAACATCAGGTGGCTATACAGGTGGAGGGGTGCCTGTACATATGGTGTGTTTCCCTACAGGTGGGGGTGCAGGTGTCTATCCATGTTGGGGCACAGGTGGCTATGTGGGTGGGTGCAGGTTGGTCTGTAGATTCCCCTCCATTTGTTCACCATGAAGAAACGTTTTGAACATTCCCTATCATCTTAATGGGCAATACATTTTGATTTAATCTTGGTGCATCCTCAACATCTCTTGCCAACATTTCACAACACTGTCTACAGCACAGGTCAGTGTGTCAAAAATCTGAGGCAGTCATTGAAGTAAGTCTGCAATGTCAGACAGAGTAGCACTAATGCAGGAATGTCATGCTGTACATTGTACTACTGTTGGAAAAATTGATCCTCCCAATGGCCTACATGAGCGTTTGCCACCCTCCTTCGCATGGGACACCTTCAGATATGACCATCAGGTTGACCAATATGAGGAGGGCTGGCTAGTAGGAGGCGAGTCATGCCTAAAGATTACCTGCTCCTTACCAGGGGAGATCTCATCTTCAGATGTTTGAGAGTAGGCCTGGGAAGCACCGTCAGGAGACAAGTGTGCAGGCTGTGAGAATGTGATTGTTGTGGTGAGGATGGCAGGCACTGCGGCTGGTTGGCTGACTGCTGGGGACGGGCAATCCTCAGACATGAAGAAGAAGATACAATGGTGGCTGAACATGAAGTAGCCATCAGTGTTTTAGGCAGTGGACCAACGATCCCCTCTTTTTCATCCATGTCTTCCTTCTCGATCAGCTCCTGCTCAGCTTCTTCCTCCTCATCCTTCTCTTGTGGAGCAGAGCTAGCTGCTGTTATTGCTACTTGGAGGAGAATCAGATTATCACCTGAGATTGCCTGCAGTCCTCCTCTGGTAGATGGTTTGGTTTCATTGAGCAAACCATTCCCCTTAGGCAGCAAATGCTACAGATGAAATACATGCCATTTAAGTTGATGGTTGAGAGAATGTCCTTTTCAGTTGGGGTGAGATGGAGATGGAGTCTAGCTTGCCCATCAGGAAGAGCACAAACTTGCTGTTTGTTGATGAACTTCTCCTTCACTTGTATCCTCTCCCCCGCCACTGTTTCAGACAGTACGGGTCCATACACACTCCTTCAATGCACTGACTGAATTTGCCAACTGCTGCCATAAGGCTACCTTCTGTTTCTCACTTTTAATATGAGTATCAGTCGTGTCTTTTTTTTTGTAGATTAGAACGCTACATATGACTATAATGTCAGTCCTCTCCTGCGAGAAATTATGCTTCCTTCTCAGGACAAGTCATTTCTTTGCAACGGGTATAGAAGGCCTATGTATATCTGGGTCCCACAGTAGACAGGTTGTCCAAAGTGGTTGGCAGAAAAAGAGTTTTGGATGAGGGCTGCTTTTAAGAGATTTGAATCTTGATTCGTTTCCAGTGTCATTGATTGTTTCACAGTGTATGTACTTACTAGTTAGTCATATATGTGGTTCCTACTTTCTCTGCCCTGAGTGCAGAGACTCTGCCCCAAGTGCAGAATCTCTGCTGTCACAAAGATACTACTCATAAGTCCCTTTATGAATACCGAAAAGTAGTAAACTTAGGCTTCAGGTCTAAGTTTACCTTTGTGAATCAGGCCCATTGTGTCCTGTCTCACAATTTGGAAAGGGGAAAGAGTGCACTCTAACGTCAGCCAAGTGTCCAGCACCTTTTGGGCACCACTTGAGGTTTAGGACTCAATCTACCAGTAAGCAGCTTTGAGTGTGCACCAGGTACTAACCTATGTGGCTGTGATTGTTATGCTTCAAAAGATGGGTTATCTGTGAAGTTTTCACCAGAGTATGAAGTCAAGAAATAGTATGATCTTTAGTACCTTTAGAACTTGGTTATTTCAAGTGAATAGTTGCTCCTTCTACAAGTGTTGCATAGAGTGTACACTGTTCTTAATAGATACTTTTTAATATTTCTTATCAGTGTTTCAGTGTTTGCAAACAGTGTGGTAGAGAGTAAAAACTCATACCCACTTCAGTTCCCAATGTAGGTTTAGTGACTGTCAGGGTTTTCACACACTTATATAGAGATTGACATCAGTATGCAAGATAGGTTACCCTTTCATCTGTGGTCTACAGTCAACATAAACTCGGTTACCCATAAAGGGTATGGTATGGTAAAGGCCCAATGTTCCATATAACACAAGCTTGCTTTATTTATGGGGGTTGTATGTATGATGGCAGTAATGATACTTCATATTATTATGAGCTATTTTGTACTTACATTCATAACTCTAATGCTCTACCTGTTTATAGCGAAATGTGTACAATAAATTGTGGATGATGTCATCAGGGATGTCACCAATTATGTCATTTGAGATGTCATCAGTGATGTCTTAAATGATGTCATAGAATCTGTCAATAGTGATGTCAAATTTGTCATAAGCAGCGCATGGCAGGGATACAAGTAATAGTTAGCTCTAACTATAACTGGTAAATGTATGTTTTTTTTTTTAGTTCAAAACATAAATGTGGTCACTGTTTAACAAAGACAGATCATTTTATCACACCTATTAAAGTATGTTATCCTTTGTTTTTTCAGTGAATTTCCAGGGTTATTTAAAGTAATATTTTATTACCATATGTAAAGCCCCCCCACAGCGCTTTATCTTTTTTAAAGGGCAAGTGGGGCATATACCCCCACTCCCTGAGCCCCATTAGGTCCATTAGGCCCTGGGCTCTGCATCATCCAGGGTCTTATATTTTTTAGAAGGGGGGGGCTGGTGGCACCATTCCCAAACATTATTAGGCCATAGGGACTGCATCTTCCAGAGCTGTTTTTTTTTTTAAGTGGAGGGGGTTAGGCCCCCCTCCCTAAGCTTTATCCAGGTCCTGTGGGCCCCATCCCCATGGGCTGTGTTTTTTAAAGGGAGGGCAGTCTGTGTGCCCTCCTACCTGAACCTCATTAGGCGTTAGGAGCCCCATTCCCCAGGGCTATATGTATTTTCATTGGTGGGGTTAAGTGCCCCGCTCCCCAAACCTTATTAGGCCCTATGGACCCCATCCCTAGTACTGTTTTTTTAAAGGGGTGGGAGGCTGCACAACTCTCCTCGCCAGGCCTAATTTGGCTCCTGGGACCCATTCCCTCAGGGGCCAAATGTGATAATTATGGGGAGGTGAGCCCCATCCTTCAGAGCCATGGTTTTGAGAGGGAAGGGGCTGCACAATCCCTCTTCCTGAGCCTTTTTTGGCTCCAGGGACCCCATCCCTTGGAGGTTGTATTTAATATAGTTGGGTGTCCTGATGCCCATGCAGGGATCCCACCATACCCTCATTGGGGAAGATGGGGAGCCCCAGGGCCCGCACAGTCCCAGCAAGGTTCCTGCATGCTGCAGAAGCCAGCATTGCTCCTGCCTACAGGGAGCAGCTATTTCAATGCCTCTCCTTCCAGGTGGAAGCAATTTCTTGATGTTTTTTGGGGTGATCTGTCAAGTAAGGGCCAAGAAAAAATGGTGGTTATTGTGGGAAAATAGCCTCTTTCTGGCATGGTTACCCCCACTTTCGGCCTGTTTGTGAGTGTGTGTCAGTATGTTTTTACTGTGTCACTGGGATCCTGCTAGCCAGGACCCCAGTGATTATAGATAAAAACCTATACGTCAGTGCATTTTGCCTGTCTCAATGGGATCATGCTAGCCAGGACCCCAGTGCTCATAGTTTGTGGCCTAATGTATGTGTTGTCAGTAGTGCTTGACTGTGTCACTGAGGCTCTGCTAACCAGAACCTCAGTGCTTATGCTCTCTCTGCTTTTACATTTGTCACTATAGGCTAGTGACTTCATTTACCAATTTTAATTGGCACACTGGACCCCCTTACAAGTCCCTAGCATATGGTACCTAGGTACCCAGGGCATTGGGGGTTCCAGGAGATTCATTTGGGCTGCAGCATTTCTTTTGCCACCCACATGAAGCTCAGACAAACCCTTGCACAGGCCTGCCATTGCAGCCTGTGTGAAATAACACACGTTATTTCACAGCAGTTTTCACAGCACTTAAGTAACTTATAAGTCACCTATATGTCTAACCTTCACTTGCTAAAGGTTAGGTGCAAAGTTACTAAGTGTGAGGGCACCCCTTGCACTAGAAAAGGTGCCCCCACATAGTTCAGGGCCATTTCCCAGGACTTTGTGAGTGCTGGGACGCCATTACACGTGTGCACTACATATAGGTCAATACCTATATGTAGCTTCACAAAGATAACTCGGAATATGGCCATGTAACATGTCTAAGATCATAGAATTGTCCCCTCATTCAAAATCTGGTATTGGGGAGCCAATTCCATTCATCCTGGGAGCCCCACTATGGACCCCCAGTACTTCCAAACCAGCTTTCTGAGGTTTGCATTGCAGCTACATCTGATGCCACTCCACAGACAGGCTTCTGCCCTCCTGGGGTCTGGGGTGCCCATTCCCAGGAAGGCAGAACAAAGCATTTCCTCTGAGAGTAGGGTGTTACACCCTCTCCCTTTGGAAATAGGTGTTACAGTCTGGGGAGGGGTAGCCTCCCCCAGTCTCTGGAAATGCTTTGAAGGGCACAGATAGTGCAATTGCTTTGATTGACTTCCAGCAAAATGTGAAAAATGTTGCTTGGTATGGTTGTAATGGTAGTGAGAAATGCCGCTTACTAGTGTAGGGTGATTTTTCATTACTATTACAGAAATGCTACTTCTAGAAAGTGAGCATTTCTCTGTGCTTAAGACTCTGGTGTTTTGTAGCTTGACTCCAATCCATGTCTGGACAGAGTGACAGTTGGGCTTTGTTCATACTTTTGAGACAGCCTGTACTTAGGGAGGGTGGAGGTGTCATGGAGGTGCATCTGCATTTTGAATGGCCTTCCTGGGCTGTTAGAAGGCGAAGGCTGGCACACATGCATCTGTAAAGGCTGTGCCCTGGCCTCGCAGAAAAGGGTTGTTTACCCCCAACTGATGTTTGGAGCAGAGGGAACACTCCCAGAACCAATTGTAAATGGTTGAAACCCCCACTCCCCTGCATTGGAAATGCTTTGCAAAACTGAGTATAAGTGCAGGGAATTTTTCCCCACAATTTAGAAATTAATGGACTACTGAACTGGACACAGGACGCTGATAGAGAAACTCACCAGGAACCGTCTTGGACTGCTGCTGCTGTGCTGACCTGTGACCTGCTGGGTCATTAGGAGGCCACTGTCTGCAACTCTTGGGCTGGCTTGTTTTTGGGCCTTGCAGCCCTGTGCTCCACCTTTCTGTCTCCAGGGACTAGGTGCTGTGGCCCCTAACCCCCTGCAACTGTTGTTTTTTTAGCATGTGGGGAGCACTTTATTTGATTGATGTAAATGCATGAAGAGCGATTTTTCACTACCCGTTGGAGCACCTGGAGTAGCACTCTTCGAGATTTGCCCATCGCACTGCGAGAGCGCTCTTGGGTGTCCCCCTGATGATGAAATCACTGCCGCGGTCCAGGATCCATGAGTGCGTCCGAAGCACGCTGTCTCAGGTGCCACCAGGGCACGTGCTGACGAAATCAGGAGGGATTCCCCAGTAATTGTGCCCCGTGGCACTAGGGTGATCCGAGGAGTGCCCCGGGGCACGAGCCAAAACTACTTTCCCGGAGGGTCGCCACTGCAGCCTTGGTTGGGAAGGAAGTGCGTCTTCCCTCGTGGGGAGAAACCCGCCGACCCGGGGCTACATTCAGCCAGGAGATTGGCCATGCTGTTTCCCAGCCCCCAGCAGGCTTAGGACATGTTCCAGGAGGGGCGCGGCTGGCAGAGGAAGGGGGGATGCCTCTCCCTTCTCTTTCTGGCATCCGCCTCGAAGATGGGGGTGGCTGCCTCTGGTATCGCAGGGCATAGGGAAGAGAGGGAGTCCCTTTACCCTGGCCACTGCTCCAGGAGCGTGGATGCTCCCACCATCCTTAAGCCTGACTTTGGGCCCCTAAGAGGGTCAGTAGTGCCCATTAGGGGCCCCCAGTATCTGTAGGCACTCATTTAGGCATGGGCACCAGGAGGGGCCTCGACATCAAAACCAGAGGGGGTGCGTGTAGCCCCCTTCCCCAAAATCACCAAACGACCCCCATTCTGTGCAGGGAGTGCGGGTGCTTCCTGTGTACATCGGGCACTAGAAGTGCCTTTTCATCAAAAAATCAGGCACTTACTGATGACCATATCTTTGCTACTGTTATTTTCATGGAAATTTAATGCTGAAAAGCTTTCTTGAAGACTTGCCATATGTACTTCCTAATGTTCCTTTTATGGGCAGTCATGATGATTTCATGACAAGTGCATCCAACCAGAAACCCCATTTCTAACTATGTAGGAGGCTGGCCTGGTTTGTAGTGGGTACCCTATGGTACTTACGCCTTATACCGGGTCCAGTTATCCCTTGTTAGTGAAATGTAGGTAGTGTCTAGAAGCCATGCTCTCTAGGGGTAGTGTGGATAAGCATTAAATGCTTATCTAGGAGGCATGCAAAGCTCATGCGCTACCACTGTAGCCACACAGTACTCACACACATGAAAGAAAATGTTACAAAAATAAAGGTACTTTCTTTTGGTGACACAAATGTCAAAAATACCATAGAGACTATACTCCCTTAGGAGGTAAGTAATACACAAATCATATAAACTAGTACGCAGGAATAGCTGTAAAATCAGTTAAAAAACAGTGGAAATAGTGAAAATCACAATAGTTAGAAATGGGCCTAGGGTGAAAACAAACCATATATTAAGAAAGTGGAATGTGAATGTCGGCTTCCCACCCAGGCAAGTGTAGTGTGTGGAGGGGCACTGGGAGTATTAGAAAACACAAAAGGTAAGTAATAGAACCCACCCCAGAGCCCAGGAAAGCATGAGTAAATCACAGTAACTTTCCTAGCACACACATGAACATGAGAAAGAAGATAATGCAAGAACCAGAAAAGAATGCAAGACACCAACAGTGGATTCCTGGACCTGAAGACCTGTGGAAGAAGAGGACCAAGTCCAAGAAGCACAGAAGAGTCCAGTGAGAACATGAGGCGCTGTTAACCTGGATGAAGGTGCAAAAAAACAACCACCAGTGAAGAACAACAGTTAGATGCGGGTTCCTGGTTGGTGGAGATCATGTTCCACGCTGGATGGATGATTGTAGTCTGGTTTGTGTCACTTGATTCTGTCAACAAGCCTTGGCACATGAAAAGCTTGCAGCTAGCATAAATGGTGCTGTCCAGGACCAGGAGGAACCTGGTGGACTCTACCCAAGAGGGGAAGACAGAGGGGGCTCTCAGCAACTCAGAGAGCCCTCAGAAGACCAGACAGTGTGCACAGGAGTCCCACAGCACAGGAACAAAGAAGGTGCAAAAGGAGGCCCATGCAGCACTACAACAAAGGGTCCCATGCCGCCGGACAACCACTCAGGAAGGTGTGAATCACAGGATAGAGTGCTGGGGACTGGAGATGCACGGTGCACGATGAATTTTGTGGAAGCCTTGGTACCTGCAAAACATGCAGTGCAAGGGGGTATTGTCTTGCGTGGGGACACAAGCTCTTACCTCCACCAAAGTTGGACAGTAGGACATTAGGAGCATCTGGACCACTTCAGTCTACCACACGTGAGGCAGGATCCGTGTACCTTGTCAGGAGAGGGGACCCACAGCGCTAATCGTCATTGCAGAGAGGTACCTGCTGAAGCAGGAGAGTGACTTCTTCACTCCAAGGGAGATTCCTTCGTTCTTCTGGTGCAGACTGAAGACAGGCTGTCTTCTGAGGATGCACGACTGGAAAATGTTGGAAAGTACCATCTTGCCTGGCATGTTACCCCCATTTTTCACTGTATATATGTTGTTTTAGTTGTATGTGTCACTGGGACCCTGGTAACCCAGGGCCCCAGTGCTCATAAGTGTGCCTGAATGTGTTACCTGTGTAGTGACTAACTGTCTCACTGAGGCTCTGCTAATCAGAACCTCAGTGGTTATGCTCTCTCATTTCTTTCCAAATTGTCACTGACAGGCTAGTGACCATTTTTACCAATTTACATTGGCTTACTGGAACACCCTTATAATCCCCTAGTATATGGTACTGAGGTACCCAGGGTATTGGGGTTCCAGGAGATCCCTATGGGCTGCAGCATGTCTTTTGCCACCCATAGGGAGCTCTGACAATTCTTACACAGGCCTGCCACTGCAGCCTGAGTGAAATAACGTCCACGTTATTTCACAGCCATTTTACACTGCACTTAAGTAACTTATAAGTCACCTATATGTCTAACCTTTACCTGGTAAAGGTTAGGTGCAAAGTTACTTAGTGTGAGGGCACCCTGGCACTAGCCAAGGTGCCCCCACATTGTTCAGAGCCAATTCACTGAACTTTGTGAGTGCGGGGACACCATTACACGCGTGCACTACATATAGGTCACTACCTATATGTAGCTTCACCATGGTAACTCCGAATATGGCCATGTAACATGTCTATGATCATGGAATTGCCCCCTCTATGCCATCCTGGCATTGTTGGTACAATTCCATGATCCCAGTGGTCTGTAGCACAGACCCTGGTACTGCCAGACTGCCCTTCCTGGGGTTTCTCTGCAGCTGCTGCTGCTGCCAACCCCTCAGACAGGCAGCTGCCCTCCTGGGGTCCAGCCAGGCCTGGCCCAGGATGGCAGAACAAAGAACTTCCTCTGAGAGAGGGTGTGACACCCTCTCCCTTTGGAAAATGGTGTGAAGGCAGGGGAGGAGTAGCCTCCCCCAGCCTCTGGAAATGCTTTGTTGGGCACAGATGTGCCCAATTCTGCATAAGCCAGTCTACACCGGTTCAGGGACCCCTTAGCCCCTGCTCTGGCGTGAAACTGGACAAAGGAAAGGGGAGTGACCACTCCCCTGACCTGCACCTCCCCTGGGAGGTGTCCAGAGCTCCTCCAGTGTGCTCCAGACCTCTGCCATCTTGGAAACAGAGGTGCTGCTGGCACACTGGACTGCTCTGAGTGGCCAGTGCCACCAGGTGACGTCAGAGACTCCTTGTGATAGGCTCCTTCAGGTGTTAGTAGCCTTTCCTCTCTCCTAGGTAGCCAAACCCTCTTTTCTGGCTATTTAGGGTCTCTGTCTCTGGGGAAACTTTAGATAACGAATGCATGAGCTCAGCCGAGTTCCTCTGCATCTCCCTCTTCACCTTCTGATAAGGAATCGACCGCTGACCGCGCTGGAAGCCTGCAAACCTGCAACATAGTAGCAAAGACGATTACTGCAACTCTGTAACGCTGATCCTGCCGCCTTCTCGACTGTTTTCCTGCTTGTGCATGCTGTGGGGGTAGTCTGCCTCCTCTCTGCACCAGAAGCTCCGAAGAAATCTCCCGTGGGTCGACGGAATCTTCCCCCTGCAACCGCAGGCACCAAAAAGCTGCATTACCGGTCCCTTGGGTCTCCTCTCAGCACGACGAGCGAGGTCCCTCGAATCCAGCGACACCGTCCAAGTGACCCCCACAGTCCAGTGACTCTTCAGCCCGAGTTTGGTGGAGGTAAGTCCTTGCCTCACCTCGCTGGGCTGCATTGCTGGGAACCGCGACTTTGCAAGCTTCTCCGGCCCCTGTGCACTTCCGGCGGAAATCCTGTGTGCACAGCCAAGCCTGGGTCCACGGCACTCTAACCTGCATTGCACGACTTTCTAAGTTGGTCTCCGGCGACGGGGGACTCCTTTGTGCAACTTCGGCGAGCACCATTTCACGCATCCTCGTAGTGCCTGTTTCTGGCACTTCTCCGGGTGCTACCTGCTTCAGTGAGGGCTCTTTGTCTTGCTCGACGTCCCCTCTCTCTGCAGGTCCAATTTGCGACCTCCTGGTCCCTCCTGGGCCCCAGCAGCGTCCAAAAACGCCAAACACACGATTTGCGTGTAGCAAGGCTTGTTGGCGTCCATCCGGCAGGTAAACACTTTTGCACGACTCTCCAAGGCGTGGGGGATCCATCCTCCAAAGGGGAAGTCTCTAGCCCTTGTCGTTCCTGCAGTATTCATAGTTCTTCAGCCTAGTAAGAGCTTCTTTGCACCAACCGCTGGCATTTCTTGGGCATCTGCCCATCTCCGAGCTGCTTGTGACTTTTGGACTTGGTCCCCTTGTTCCACAGGTACCTTCAGACAGGAATCCATCGTTGTTGCATTGCTGATTTGTGTTTTCCTTGCATTCTCCCTCTAACACGACTATTTTGTCCTTAGGGGAACTTTGGTGCACTTTGCACTCACTTTTCAGGGTCTTGGGGAGGGTTATTTTTCTAACTCTCACTATTTTCTAATAGTCCCAGCGACCCTCTACAAGGTCACATAGGTTTGGGGTCCATTCGTGGTTCGCATTCCACTTTTGGAGTATATGGTTTGTGTTGCCCCTATCCCTATGTTTCCCCATTGCATCCTATTGTAACTATACATTGTTTGCACTGTTTTCTAAGACTATACTGCATATTTTTGCTATTGTGTATATATATCTTGTGTATATTTCCTATCCTCTCACTGAGGGTACACTCTAAGATACTTTGGCATATTGTCATAAAAATAAAGTACCTTTATTTTTAGTATAACTGTGTATTGTGTTTTCTTATGATATTGTGCATATGACACTAAGTGGTACTGTAGTAGCTTCACACGTCTCCTAGTTCAGCCTGAGCTGCTTTGCTAAGCTACCATTATCTATCAGCCTAAGCTGCTAGACACCCTATACACTAATAAGGGATAACTGGGCCTGGTGCAAGGTGCAAGTACCCCTTGGTACTCACTACAAGCCAGTCCAGCCTCCTACATTGGTTGTGCAGCGGTGGGATAAGTGCTTTGAGACTACTTACCACTCTTGTCATTGTACTTTTCATAAGAGAAAAATATACAAAACAAGGTCAGTGTATATACACATAGCCAAAAAGTTTTGCATTTCCTCTTTTCACTCTTTTCTAAGTGCTGAAAAGTACTTCTAAACTTTCAAAAAGTTCTTAAAAGTTTAAAAAGTTTTTTCTGTCTTTCCAAAAAGTTCTGAAAACTTTTTTCTCTTTGTCTATCACTTTAACTCTCTCTAAAAAATGTCTGGCACAGGCCAAAAAGTTGAACTGTCCAAACTTGCATATGATCACCTTAGCTGGAAAGGAGCAAGGAGTCTCTGCATAGAGAGAGGTTTGAGTGTAGGGAAGAATCCTTCCTTAGAACTGTTAATTAATATGCTTAGAGTACAGGATAAGGCCATAAGTGCCCAATCTGTAGAAAAAGTAGCTAATGGTTCTCAATCTGATCCAGGGACTCCCCCAGGAAAAGGTTCAGGAAAGAAACTTCTCAGCCTGCCCATTACTAGACAGTCTAGCATAGTTGGTACAGAGGTTGAATCACATCATACTGATGATGTGCTCTCACATTATACTGGTAGCCAAGCTGTTAGGGTGCCCTCTGTAAGGGACAGGTCTCCTTCTGTTCATTCCCATCATACCTCTGTATCTAGAAATGTCCCTCCCACCCACCCTGATGACAGATTGTTAGAAAGGGTAGCTCAATAGATTGAGAGTGGAGCAAACCAGACTGAAGCTCAAGAAGCAACAGCTGGATTTGGATAGACAGTCTTTAGAAATAGAGAGGGAAAGACAGAAGATGGGTTTAGATACCCATGGTGGCAGCAGCAGTATTCCCCATAGTCATCCTGCAAAAGAGCATGATTCCAGGAATCTGCATAAGATAGTTCCCCCTTACAAGGAGGGGGATGACATTAACAAGTGGTTTGCTGCACTTGAGAGGGCCTGTGCTGTACAGGATGTCCCTCAAAAGCAGTGGGCTGCTATCCTATGGCTATCATTTACTGGAAAAGGTAGGGATAGGCTCCTTACTGTAAAAGAAAATGATGCTAACAATTTCCAAGTTCTTAAGAATGCACTCCTGGATGGTTATGGCTTAACCACTGAACAGTACAGGATAAAGTTCAGAGATACCAAAAAGGAGTCCTCACAAGACTGGGTTGATTTCATTGACCAGGCAGTGAAGGCCTTGGAGGGGTGGTTACATGGCAGTAAAGTTACTGATTATGACAGCCTGTATAACTTGATCCTGAGAGAGCATATTCTTAATAATTGTGTGTCTGATTTGTTGCACCAGTACTTGGTGGACTCTAATCTGACCTCTCCCCAAGAATTGGGAAAGAAGGCAGACAAATGGGTCAGAACAAGAGTGAACAGAAAAGTTCATACAGGGGGTGACAAAGATGGCAACAAAAAGAAGGATGGTAAGTCTTCTGACAAGGGTGGGGACAAATCTAAAAATGAGTCTTCATCAGGCCCACAAAAACACTCTGGTGGGGGTGGTGGGCCCAAATCCTCCTTTAATCAGAACAAGGAAAAGAAACCATGGTGCTATTTATGTAAAATAAAAGGCCATTGGACAACAGATTCCAGTTGTCCAAAGAAAGGCACCACAGCTCCTACCACTACAACCCCTACTGCTAAACCTAGTGTCCCTACTAATAGCAGTGGTGGTGGGAGCAAACCTACTAATAGCCAATCCAAGGGAGTAGCTGGGCTCACTTTTGGTAATTTAGTTGGGGTTGGTCTGATTAGGGAGACCACAGAGGCTACTTTAGTCTCTGAAGGGGCTATTGACTTAGCCACTTTGGTTGCTTGCCCCCATAACTTGGAGAAGTACAAGCAACTAACCCTAATAAATGGTGTTGAGGTCCAGGCCTACAGGGACACAGGTGCCAGTGTCACAATGGTGATTGAGAAACTGGTGCACCCTCAACAACACATACTTGGACACCAGTACCAAGTAACCGATGCTCACAACATAACACAAAGCCACCCCATGGCTGTTGTAAATCTCAACTGGGGGGGGGTATCTGGTCCAAAGAAAGTTGTGGTAGCTTCAGATTTACCTGTAGACTGTCTATTAGGGAATGATTTGGAGACATCAGCTTGGTCAGATGTGGAGTTGGAGGCCCATGCAGCAATGCTGGGCATCCCAGGGCATATTTTTGCTTTGACAAGGGCTCAGGCCAAAAAGCAAAAAGGACAGGGAATCTTGGATCCTGGAACAATGGACCAAGTGCTCCCTAAAGCTAGGGTTAGTAGAAGCAAACCACTTCCTACTATCCCTCCCTCTACAGTGGATTCTACTTCTGAGGAAGAAGAATTCCCTCCCTGTGCAGAACCTACACCAGAGGAGCTGGAAGCAGACACTGCTGAGCTTTTGGGTGAAGGGGGGCCTGCCAGAGAGGAGCTGAGTGTGGCACAGCAAACCTGTCCCACATTAGAGGGTCTCAGACAGCAAGCTGTCAAACAGGCTAATGGGGATGTCAGTGACTCACACAGAGTTTACTGGGAGGACAACCTCTTGTACACTGAGCATAGGGATCCTAAACCTGGAGCTGCCAGGAGATTAGTGATTCCTCAGGAGTACAGAAAGTTCCTCCTAACACTGGTACATGACATTCCCTTAGCTGGGCACCTGGGTCAAATGAAAACTTGGGACAGATTGGTACCACTGTTTCATTGGCCTAGGATGTCTGATGACACAAAAGAATTTTGTAAGTCCTGTGAAACCTGTCAAGCCAGTGGCAAGACAGGTGGCACTCCAAAGGCACCCCTTATCCCACTGCCTGTGGTTGGGGTTCCCTTTGAAAGGGTAGGGGTTGACATAGTTGGCCCCCTTGACCCTCCTACTGCTTCAGGCAATAGGTTTATCTTGGTGGTAGTGGACCATGCCACAAGATATCCTGAAGCAATTCCTTTAAGGACCACTACAGCTCCTGCAGTGGCAAAGGCCCTCCTGGGAATATTTTCCAGGGTGGGCTTCCCAAAGGAAGTAGTATCAGACAGAGGAAGCAATTTCATGTCTGCATACTTAAAGGCCATGTGGAAGGAGTGTGGTGTAACTTACAAGTTCAAAACACCCTATCATCCACAAACAAATGGACTGGTGGAGAGATTTAATAAAACTCTCAAAGGCATGATTATGGGACTCCCTGAAAAACTCCGCAGGAGATGGGATATCCTTCTACCATGCCTCCTTTTTGCCTACAGGGAGGTACCCCAGAAAGGAGTGGGCTTCAGCCCCTTTGAACTTCTTTTTGGACACCCTGTTAGGGGTCCACTCACACTTGTAAAGGAGGGTTGGGAACAACCTTTAAAAGCTCCTAAGCAGGATATTGTGGATTATGTACTTGGCCTCAGATCAAGGATGGCTGAGTACATGAAAAAGGCCAGTAAAAACCTTCAGGCCAGCCAAGAGCTCCAGAAGCAATGGCATGATCAGAAGGCTGTTTTGGTTCAGTACCAACCAGGGCAGAAAGTGTGGGTCTTGGAGCCTGTGGCCCCAAGAGCACTCCAAGATAAATGGAGTGGTCCACACACAATTGTTGAAAAGAAGGGTGAAGTCACCTACTTGGTTGACTTAGGCACTGCCAGGAGTCCCCTTAGGGTGCTCCATGTCAACCGCCTGAAACCCTACTATGACAGGGCTGATCTCACCCTGCTCATGGCAACAGATGAGGGACAGGAAGAAGACAGTGATCCTCTACCTGATCTCTTCTCTTCCACAGAACAAGATGCTCTTGTGGAAGGTGTAGTTTTGGCTGATTGTCTTACTGCTGAGCAGAAAGATAATTGCATAAATCTCCTAGGACAATTTTCAGAACTCTTCTCCATTGTGCCAGGCACCACTTCTTGGTGTGAGCACACTATAGATACTGGAGACAGTTTACCTGTCAAAAGTAAGATCTATAGGCAGCCTGACCATGTCAGGGACTGCATAAAGCAAGAAGTTCAGAAAATGTTAGAACTAGGAGTGGTTGAGCACTCTGACAGTCCATGGGCTTCTCCTGTGGTACTGGTACCAAAACCCAATTCTAAAGATGGAAAGAAGGAAATGAGGTTTTGTGTCGACTATAGAGGTCTCAACTTGGTAACCAAAACTGATGCTCACCCTATACCCAGGGCAGATGAGCTCATAGATACACTGGCATCTGCCAAGTATCTAAGCACTTTTGATTTGACTGCAGGGTATTGGCAGATCAAATTGTCAGAAGATGCTAAATCTAAGACTGCATTTTCTACCATTGGAGGACATTACCAGTTTACTGTAATGCCTTTTGGTCTGAAAAATGCACCTGCCACTTTTCAGAGGTTGGTGAACACAGTCCTGCAAGGGCTGGAAGCTTTCAGTGCAGCATATTTGGATGATATAGCTGTCTTTAGCTCCAGCTGGGATGATCACCTGGTCCACCTTTGGAAAGTTTTGGAGGCCCTGCAAAAGGCAGGCCTCACTATCAAGGCTTCAAAGTGCCAGATAGGGCAGGGTAAGGTGGTTTATCTGGGACACCTTGTTGGTGGGGAACAGATTGCACCACTTCAGGGGAAAATCCAAACTATCATTGATTGGATTCCCCCTACCACTCAGACTCAGGTGAAAGCCTTCCTAGGCCTCACTGGGTATTACAGGAGGTTCATTAAGAACTATGGCTCCATTGCAGCCCCTCTTAATGACCTCACATCCAAGAAAATGCCTAAAAAGGTATTATGGACAGCAAACTGTCAGAAAGCTTTTGAGGAGCTGAAGCAGGCCATGTGCTCTGCACCTGTCCTGAAAAGCCCTTGTTACTCTAAAAAATTCTATGTCCAAACTGATGCATCTGAATTAGGAGTAGGGGCAGTCCTATCACAACTTAATTCTGAGGGCCAGGATCAACCTGTTGCTTTTATTAGTAGAAGGTTGACCCCTAGAGAAAAGCGTTGGTCTGCCATTGAGAGGGAGGCCTTTGCTGTGGTCTGGGCTCTGAAGAAGTTGAGGCCATACCTGTTTGGCACTCACTTCATTGTTCAGACAGACCACAAACCTCTACTTTGGCTAAAACAAATGAAAGGTGAAAATCCTAAATTGTTGAGGTGGTCCATATCCCTACAGGGAATGGACTATACAGTGGAACATAGACCTGGGAGTAGCCACTCCAATGCAGATGGACTCTCCAGATATTTCCACTTAGACAATGAAGACTCATCAGGTAATGGCTAGTCTTATTGTCCTTCGTTTGGGGGGGGGTTGTGTAGGAAAGTACCATCTTGCCTGGCATGTTACCCCCATTTTTCACTGTATATATGTTGTTTTAGTTGTATGTGTCACTGGGACCCTGGTAACCCAGGGCCCCAGTGCTCATAAGTGTGCCTGAATGTGTTACCTGTGTAGTGACTAACTGTCTCACTGAGGCTCTGCTAATCAGAACCTCAGTGGTTATGCTCTCTCATTTCTTTCCAAATTGTCACTGACAGGCTAGTGACCATTTTTACCAATTTACATTGGCTTACTGGAACACCCTTATAATCCCCTAGTATATGGTACTGAGGTACCCAGGGTATTGGGGTTCCAGGAGATCCCTATGGGCTGCAGCATGTCTTTTGCCACCCATAGGGAGCTCTGACAATTCTTACACAGGCCTGCCACTGCAGCCTGAGTGAAATAACGTCCACGTTATTTCACAGCCATTTTACACTGCACTTAAGTAACTTATAAGTCACCTATATGTCTAACCTTTACCTGGTAAAGGTTAGGTGCAAAGTTACTTAGTGTGAGGGCACCCTGGCACTAGCCAAGGTGCCCCCACATTGTTCAGAGCCAATTCACTGAACTTTGTGAGTGCGGGGACACCATTACACGCGTGCACTACATATAGGTCACTACCTATATGTAGCTTCACCATGGTAACTCCGAATATGGCCATGTAACATGTCTATGATCATGGAATTGCCCCCTCTATGCCATCCTGGCATTGTTGGTACAATTCCATGATCCCAGTGGTCTGTAGCACAGACCCTGGTACTGCCAGACTGCCCTTCCTGGGGTTTCTCTGCAGCTGCTGCTGCTGCCAACCCCTCAGACAGGCAGCTGCCCTCCTGGGGTCCAGCCAGGCCTGGCCCAGGATGGCAGAACAAAGAACTTCCTCTGAGAGAGGGTGTGACACCCTCTCCCTTTGGAAAATGGTGTGAAGGCAGGGGAGGAGTAGCCTCCCCCAGCCTCTGGAAATGCTTTGTTGGGCACAGATGTGCCCAATTCTGCATAAGCCAGTCTACACCGGTTCAGGGACCCCTTAGCCCCTGCTCTGGCGCGAAACTGGACAACGGAAAGGGGAGTGACCACTCCCCTGACCTGCACCTCCCCTGGGAGGTGTCCAGAGCTCCTCCAGTGTGCTCCAGACCTCTGCCATCTTGGAAACAGAGGTGCTGCTGGCACACTGGACTGCTCTGAGTGGCCAGTGCCACCAGGTGACGTCAGAGACTCCTTGTGATAGGCTCCTTCAGGTGTTAGTAGCCTTTCCTCTCTCCTAGGTAGCCAAACCCTCTTTTCTAGCTATTTAGGGTCTCTGTCTCTGGGGAAACTTTAGATAACGAATGCATGAGCTCAGCCGAGTTCCTCTGCATCTCCCTCTTCACCTTCTGATAAGGAATCGACCGCTGACCGCGCTGGAAGCCTGCAAACCTGCAACATAGTAGCAAAGACGACTACTGCAACTCTGTAACGCTGATCCTGCCGCCTTCTCGACTGTTTTCCTGCTTGTGCATGCTGTGGGGGTAGTCTGCCTCCTCTCTGCACCAGAAGCTCCGAAGAAATCTCCTGTGGGTCGACGGAATCTTCCCCCTGCAACCGCAGGCACCAAAAAGCTGCATTACCGGTCCCTTGGGTCTCCTCTCAGCACGACGAGCGAGGTCCCTCGAATCCAGCGACACCGTCCAAGTGACCCCCACAGTCCAGTGACTCTTCAGCCCGAGTTTGGTGGAGGTAAGTCCTTGCCTCACCTCGCTGGGCTGCATTGCTGGGAACCGCGACTTTGCAAGCTTCTCCGGCCCCTGTGCACTTCCGGCGGAAATCCTGTGTGCACAGCCAAGCCTGGGTCCACGGCACTCTAACCTGCATTGCACGACTTTCTAAGTTGGTCTCCGGCGACGGGGGACTCCTTTGTGCAACTTCGGCGAGCACCGTTTCACGCATCCTCGTAGTGCCTGTTTCTGGCACTTCTCCGGGTGCTACCTGCTTCAGTGAGGGCTCTTTGTCTTGCTCGACGTCCCCTCTCTCTGCAGGTCCAATTTGCGACCTCCTGGTCCCTCCTGGGCCCCAGCAGCGTCCAAAAACGCCAAACGCACGATTTGCGTGTAGCAAGGCTTGTTGGCGTCCATCCGGCAGGAAAACACTTCTGCACGACTCTCCAAGGCGTGGGGGATCCATCCTCCAAAGGGGAAGTCTCTAGCCCTTGTCGTTCCTGCAGTATTCATAGTTCTTCAGCCTAGTAAGAGCTTCTTTGCACCAACCGCTGGCATTTCTTGGGCATCTGCCCATCTCCGAGCTGCTTGTGACTTTTGGACTTGGTCCCCTTGTTCCACAGGTACCTTCAGACAGGAATCCATCGTTGTTGCATTGCTGATTTGTGTTTTCCTTGCATTCTCCCTCTAACACGACTATTTTGTCCTTAGGGGAACTTTGGTGCACTTTGCACTCACTTTTCAGGGTCTTGGGGAGGGTTATTTTTCCAACTCTCACTATTTTCTAATAGTCCCAGCGACCCTCTACAAGGTCACATAGGTTTGGGGTCCATTCGTGGTTCGCATTCCACTTTTGGAGTATATGGTTTGTGTTGCCCCTATCCCTATGTTTCCCCATTGCATCCTATTGTAACTATACATTGTTTGCACTGTTTTCTAAGACTATACTGCATATTTTTGCTATTGTGTATATATATCTTGTGTATATTTCCTATCCTCTCACTGAGGGTACACTCTAAGATACTTTGGCATATTGTCATAAAAATAAAGTACCTTTATTTTTAGTATAACTGTGTATTGTGTTTTCTTATGATATTGTGCATATGACACTAAGTGGTACTGTAGTAGCTTCACACGTCTCCTAGTTCAGCCTGAGCTGCTTTGCTAAGCTACCATTATCTATCAGCCTAAGCTGCTAGACACCCTATACACTAATAAGGGATAACTGGGCCTGGTGCAAGGTGCAAGTACCCCTTGGTACTCACTACAAGCCAGTCCAGCCTCCTACAGAAAACAGTTACAGTTGCTGGCAGGAGCTGAAGATAAAATGTTTCAGAAGTTGTCTTTGCTTCTTTCTTGTAGTTTCTAGAGATCCTGGAGGGTCCAGATGCAGTTTCTTTGGTGAGAAGGTGAATTAAAGGATGCCGAGGATTCCTGCTGGAGTCTTGCAATCACAATCTGAAGAACCACCCAAGAGAGAGACCCTAAATAGCCATGAAAGTGGGATTGGTCAGCTACACAGGTAAGCTCTGACATCACCTGCTGGCACTGGCCACTCAGATGCTCCCAGAGTTTCCTGACAACTTGGAATCCAAGATGGCAAAACCCAGGGACCCTCTGGAGGAGCTCTGAACCACCCCGGGATGGTGATGGACAGGGCAGTGGTCACTCCCCTTTCCTTTGTCCAGATTTGCTCCAGAGCAGGGACTGGGGGTCCCTGAACTGGTGTAGACTGGATTATGTGAGGAGGGCACCAAATGTGCCCTTCGAAGTATTTTCAGTAGCTTGGGGAGGCTACCTCTCGCAAGCCTGTAACACCTATTTCCAAAGGGAGAGGGTGTAACACCCCTTTCCCAAAGGAAATCCTTTGTTCTGCCTTCCTGGGCTTGAGATGCTCAAGCAGCAAGAGGACAGAAACCTGTCTGGGAGGTGGCAGCTGCTAGGGCTGCCTGGAAAACCTCAGAAGGCTGGAATGGCATTACTCTAAGGAGCCCACACAGTGCATGAAATCATACATCCTATGCTTGCAAAAGCGTTGGGGTATGATTGATTCCAAACATGCCTATGGTTGAGTTCCATTATGTAGCTGGACATAGGTAGTGACCCATGTCCAGTACACGAGGTAAATGGCATCCCCTCACTCATGAAGTCTGGGAAAATGGTCCTGGAGGTTGAGGGGCCACCTCTGCTAGTGAAGGGTGCCCTCAAACACAGGTACTCTGCACCATGACCTCAGGGCAGGAGGGCCTGCTATAGGAGTGACTTATAAGTGACGGTGTAATGGCAGTGAAAGGGTGCGTGCGCCTTTACACACAGGCTGCAATGGCAGTCCTGTAGAAGCCTTTGCATGGGCTCCCTATGGGTGGCAAAAGATATGCTGCAGCTCATAGGGATCCCCTTAAACTCAAATGCCCTGGGTACCTAGATACCATATACTAAGGACTAATGTGGCCATAGAAGGACAACTCCAATCAGTAAAGGTTTCACTAAAGATTTGTTTAATCAGCTTAACATCGGCACCATTAAAAGAAGAATAATACATATCATTAAAGTTATGTTTTTAGCAATAGAAACAAATCTCACATAAGACTATGTTGACATTTGGCAAATCTAATATCAGAGATTTAGTAATCAGGGCTGGACATGAGTTATCCTTATAACTAGTCAAAATTGGACATGCCTGTACTGGAACGGACTAAAAAATGTGGACAAAATATAAAAGAAGACAAACATAATTTGGAAACCAGTCTATCTCGGGCTAAAATAAATTAAGTAGAAAAATTAAAATAGGTAGGTGTTAGTATGCTAACTCTGTTAGGAAAAGGGCATGTCAAGAAAAATAGCATTCACAGATATAACTCACTTATCATTCAAGAGATTTATTTGTCAGCAAAAGCATGTAGATCATTGTAGGAGGCTAGCCTTGCTTATTGTGGGTACCTGATGGTACTTACACCTTGTGCCAGGTCCAGTTATCCCTTATTAGTAGATTAGTAGTGTTCTAGCAGCTTAGGCTGATAGAGGTAGCTCTAGCAGAGCAGCTTAGGCTGAACTAGGAGACATGCAGAGCTTCTACTATACCACTTATATCATATAGCACCATATCATAAGAATCACAATACTCAGAGTTACTAAAAATAAAGGTACTTTATTTTAGTGACAATGGGGGTCATTCTAACTTCGGCGGGCGGCGGAGGCCGCCCGCCAAAGTTCCCCCGCCAGAACACCGCAGCGCGGTCAAATGACCGCCGCAGTGATTCTGACTTTCCCGCTGGGCGGGCGGGCGACCGCCAAAAGGCCGCCCGCCCGCCCAGCGGGAAAGCACCAGCAACGAGGAAGCCGGCTCCGAATGGAGCCGGCGGAGTTGCTGGTGTGCGACGGGTGCAGTTGCACCCGTCGCGATTTTCAGTGTCTGCCACGCAGACACTGAAAATCAATGTGGGGCCCTGTTGGCATGGGCACTGCAGGGGCCCCCAGGGGCCCCACGACACCTGTTCCCGCCAGCCAGGTTCTGGCGGTGAAAACCGCCAGAACCAGGCTGGCGGGAAGGGGTCGGAATCCCCATGGCGGCGCTGCTTGCAGCGCCGCCGTGGAGGATTCCCTGGGGCAGCAGGAAGCCGGCGGGTAACTGCCGGCTTCCCTTTTCTGACCGCGGCTTTACCGCCACGGTCAGAATGCCCCCGGAAGCACCGCCAGCCTGTTGGCGGTGCTTCCTCCGTCACCTACCCTGGCGGCCTATGACCGCCAGGGTAGGAATGACCCCCAATGTGCCAAAAATATCTCAGAGGATCTACTCCCTTAGGAGGTAAGTAAAATATACAAAATGTACACACAAACCAAAATCAGGTCAGTAAACAATTAGAAAGGTAGTGCAAACACTGCAGTATACAATAGGATGCAATAGGCCTAGGGGCAACACAAACCATATACTAAGAAAGTGGAATGCGAAACCACTTAGGGACCCCTGGACTAGTGTAGTGTGTAGAGGGTCGCTGGGAGTTTAAGAAAACACTAAGGGTGTCTAAGATACCCCACCCCAAGACTCTGAAAAGTAGGAGTAAAGTGATACTACTTTCCCAGAAACACACTAAACTCGTGATAGGAGATTCTACAAAGACCACAACAAACTGAAAAAAACACTCAAGCCGGATTCCTTGACCTGAGGGCCTGCAAAGGAAGGGGACCAAGTCCAAGAATCACAAAAGTGTCCAGAGGGGGCAGGAGCCCACTAAGCCCCGGATGAAGGTGCAAAATGGCTGCCTCTGGGTGGAAGAAGCTGAAGATTCTGCAACAATGAAAGGTGCTAGGAACTTCTCCCTTGTGAAGAAGATGCCTCGTGGAGTGCTGGAGGATGCAGCGTTGTTTCTTTGGGGAAAGACTACAAACAAGCCTTGCTTGCTTCAAAGGTCGTCGTTGAAGAAAAAGGGTGCTGCCTGGGCCCAGGACGGATCAGGAAGTCACCATTTGGAAGAGGAGACAGAGGGGGCCCTCGGCAACACAGAGAGCCCATGCACAAGAAGGCAGCACCCACAGAAGTACTTGAACTCAGATTCAAGAACACTGAGCTTGGCGGTCATCTGAACACTACAAAAGAGGGACCCACAAAGCCGGTGGTCAAATCAGTGAGTTGAGCAATGCAGGATGAAGTGCTGGGGCCCTGGGCTAGACTGTGCATGAAGGATTCCTTGAAAAAGTTCACAAAAGCCCTAGCAGCTGCAGTTGATGCAGTGCACAGGATTACTGTCTGGAGGGATGAGGCAAGGACTTACCTTCTCCAAATTTGGACAGTTGGACCACTGGACAGTCTGGGTCACTAGGGTCCAACACCTGTGTTCCAGGGGCCACGCTCGTCAGGATGAAAGGGGTCACAGAGTACCAGTGACGCTGAAGTTTGGTGCCTGCAGAAGCAGGGGGAAGATTCCATTGACCCACAGGAGATTTCTTAATGGCTTCTTGTGCAGGGTGAAGGCAGACAGCCCCCAGAGCATGCACCACCAGGAAACAGTCGAGAAAGCCGGTAGGATTAGGTGCTACAGTGTCGCTGGTAGTCTTCTTGCTACTTTGTTGCAGTATTGCAGGCATCCTGGAGCAGTCAGCGGTCGATCCTTGGCAGAAGTCAAAGAGGGATATGCAGAGGAACTCTGGGGAATTCTTGCAAGTTGTTATCTGAGGAAAAGCCCACAGGAGAGACCCTAAATAGCCCTCAGAGGAGGATTGGCCACCTAGTCAGGTAAGCACCTATCAGGAGGGGTCTCTGACGTCACCTGCTGGCACTGGCCACTCAGAGGCCTCCATTGTGCCCTTACACCTCTGGATTCAAGATGGCAGAGGTCTGGGACACACTGGAGGAGCTCTGGGCACCACTCCTGGAGTGGTGATGGACAGGGGAGTGATCACTCCCCTTTCCTTTGTCCAGTTTCATGCCAGAGCAGGGACTGGGGGTTCCCTGAACTGGTGTAGACCGGCTTATGCAAGGAGGGCACCATCTGTGTATATATATATACTTTTACATTATTTAAATCTTGCTAGGACACTGTTAAGCCTGGTAGCCAAAATGGTATCCGCCACAAAATAAAAAGATGAGAACTTTTAAAATATGTAATTGCAGCTTTTTCCTACATTAAGCTTTTAACATGAAATCTTCTGCTGATGTCTGGGTCACTAAAAGCAATACTAAATGTACGCTCCAACAACTCTACCAATGTCCGATGTGAAGATTCCAGTTCATGCTGGAGGAGGCCACGAGGAGCAGAGTGAGCATCACTGATAGTAATTGCTGGTGCGCAAAAGCAGGCTGAGTGTTGCAGATGGTTGTCACTGAGCTCCTGTCAGGCATCATGAATGGTTGTTGCTGGAGGTTCACATTGGGGGTTACCGTGGGCTATTGATGCTGTAGCACAAAGTGCATATCTCACTTTTCTGGTCATGGTGAGAGGTCGCTGTAGAGCAAAAGAGTCAGGGCCACCCGAGCGTCGCATTTGCAGTCAATGTGGATAGTGAAATCTTGGAAGAAGTGGCCTGTTTGCAGTCAGAAAGAGTCCAAGCTTCAGGATTTTCCCATCTTGAGTAAGAAGAATGCATTCTGATGCCAGCCAAGGTCTCAGGACCTGGACAGGCACCTCTTGGTGTCAGGGACTCACTTTTACAGGGGTTAGCAGAGCTTAGACAACTTCAGTTGCAGCGCTAAGCTGTTATTCAGCTGTGCAGATGCAGGGAGGCCTTTGGAGCTTGTTCTGTCACTGTAGCTATCAGCAGGAAGTCAGTGAGTTTACCCTTAAAGTCACTTTAGCTTGCAGTGAAGGGTGTAGGTCCAGTCTTCTTTCTCAGCAAGCAAAGCAGGCCTCAAGCAGTAGGGCAGCAAGGAGGTCTTCTTCTTTTGTATCCACAGGGCCAGGAATGTACTTGAGAATGGGTCTGGGTGTCCCATTTTTTTTCATACCTCGTCCCCCCTTTGAAGTGGGGGAAGCTTCTGGATTGTCCCTCTTACAGAGATGTCTGACATTTCCTTCCTCTCCTGGCCAGTCCTAGTCTGTCTAGGGGTACTATTGGCTAGTCTGAAGTCCCTTGTGTGTTTGCTCAGGCAGCCCCATTGAAGTGCAAGTGTGGTAGGTGACAGCTCCTCCCCCTCATCCTGCCAGAGATGGACCATCCCACCAGCTCCTGGCCCCACTATTGTAAAACTGTCTATAAAGGAATAAACAAGGGCTAGCTGCCAACTACACCTAGTCATATGCCTTAGAAACAGGCTGCAGTAACCAAATGGTTAAGACAAGAAACTGACAATTTTTTAAAACTAAAATTTTCAGATTTGTGACTCAAAATCCAACTTTACCATTAAATAGGGTTTTAATTTACAATTTGTTACTAGGGACCTGTAAGTAAATTAAATGTGCCAATTGCGTGTAAGCCAGTTTCTCCATGTTTAAAGCAAAGCACAAACACTCTTTACCACTGGTTAGCTGTGGTAAAGTGCTCCAAGTCCAAAAAGCCAACAAAAACGGGTTCAGAAAACAGGTATATTAAGGCAGAAGTTTGGAGATAAAGCTGCAGAGATGTTCAAGCTCAACACCTTTGTTCCAAGTAAAGTCTGGACCAATTGCATTTCACCAATTTTTATTTAAAGCAGTACCTTTGATGGAATATGTGTGCCTATTTATGTATTGCCTTTTAAATTTTATTCTATCATAAATTGTTTCATGCCAGCAATGTCAAGAAACGAGGTGTTCATGTTTACAACATTTAAGAACAGAGCTATTTATTTTTAAGTTACATTTCATGTGGAAATGGTGATGTTCATTTGTTTAGTTCATATGGGATGTTCAATTTGAGATGTTTATTAAAATACTTGAATTACTAAAAGTGTCTAGGTACCCAGATTTCTCCTTGGATTAATTTGAGAAACCAAAAATGTTTAGGTGTGGTCCATAACCTGTACAAACTTGTTCCTTAAGTTAAACAAAGAAGTGTATTTTTTTTTATTTTTTTTTTAGTATAGGCACAGGCTTACGTCCAACCCTATAAACTACTCAGCAAGTCTTTTATCTTCATTATGTTGCTAAAATCAAAGTGCAAAACTCCCTTTTAGTTTGAGTAAATATGTAAATGCAGGCATGACAAACCAGGTAATCAAAACACATTATTCAAAAAATAGACAACAGATACTCTGACCCAAAATTGTCGGATGATAAAGTTTGTCGGAAAAAGACATCTGGCACTGTGTGAGTTCTAAATTGCCATATTGACATTTATGGGTCTCTGCAAAGGATAATGAGGAAAAACGTTTTTGATTGTGTCTTTCAAACACTGTATAAATGAACTGAATGCGCTGAAATCACGTTAACATTAGTTATAATACAATTACTGTCCTAGAAACAGAGCAATGAATGATGTGATGTTTATTTATCTAGTACTAATTAAAATATGAGTGAAGTTGTGCGCTGAAGTGGAAGAAATTTGAAATGAAAATTAGTGCTGACAATTTAAAGCAGTTTGTTTGCGTACCATTTTTTTTAGAATTTCATTGGAATTCCTGCAACCGATGAGAGAAGATCTCTCATTGTTTTAACTGGCCTTAACTTTTCGTCTTATGACTCCTAATCCATGATGCTCACAATCGGTTTCCGTGAGACCCCTTTCCATTAAAATGCTTCAAAATCAGACCTTTTCTCACTTGTCTTTAATCCTCCCCACAATGCCCAATCATGGACGTTATTTAGGGGTTGCCAGGGGCTGTAGATACAACCCCTGGTGTGTCCCTTGAGACCTCTGGCACTGCCTTTGCGACCCCTGACCTCAGAGGTGCCTGGAACAGACAGGTAGCATTTGTGGCTCCACTTTCCTGGTTTTCTGTCAAATGTTTATTACAAAAATAGTGAATAATATTATTTACTATTTGTGTAATAAAAATGCAGTAAACTTCACTAGAATATGGCTATTTGGCAGCAAAGATAAGTAAAAATGCTTTCAAATGTATGAGGTATGGATGCTTGTGGGTGAGTGTGGTTATGTGAGCGAGACTGCGTGACTGTGTGAGTCACAGTGAAGAGTAAAGATCAAGTGGCATGTGAGGTCACTTCCACTACCCTGGGTGTATTGGTGAGGTGACACCCATGTGCCTAATCTAATCTTTATTTTGATACCTATTTAGGCTTTCGAATTCTGTATTTATATTTTTGAACATTTTCATTTTACAGTTTGCATATTTAGAAATCTTTTTTGTGCTGAGGTGCAGGGGTGTCTGTGTTACGGGCAGGGTTGATTTTGTTCAGGAAGGGACACCTTCTCAAATCCACAAAAGAAGCTTCCATAAATGTTTGTGGGGGAGCCTTGGTTCAAGGTGAGTAGGTCCAATCTGCCTTCTTCAGGCAGCTGGGCAAGACTTGTGATTCTTCCCTATGTCCTGAAGTGTTCTCATGAGAAGTTCTAAAGCTGCTATTTTCATCCCACGTTTTAGCCTAAGGGTGGGGGGTGCCCCTTTTGTCTAATCTTTCACTTTTCTCTGGGTTGGCTTCATACTTTCTAGGGTAACAAAGGGCAGGCAGGCTTAAGCGTAAGCTGCATTTGTCAGAGGCTGGGCAGGCAGCCCTTAGAAATTAGACAGAGGTGGGCAGGCCCTGAGGCTACACTTTGAAAATCAGGAAGTCTGAGTACAACCCACTAGGACATCCGGCTCAGGAAAGCACTTCCCTGCCCAAGCTCAGGCCCGTTTTGTCCCCTGTTCTTAAAGGAATACATACAGCACCACAGAAGAATCATTCAAAGTCACATGGCCCTGGGAACTGGCCAAAGCCCACATTTGCTTTAGGCAGAAAAATGTCAACTTTCTAAAAAAGGAACTTTCAGAAGTGTAACTTAAAATCTGATGTTACAGTTAAAGATGCTTTCAAATTACAGTTCATGTGATTGAATGAAACATTTATCTATTTCTTCCCAAACTGAAGTTATCACGTAAGGTAAGCCAGCACTAGTCAATGGGAGAGATAGCCTTACAACATTGGAAAACTACTTTAGGAGTTTTTCAGTGTCAGGATATGTAAAACCTAAGTACACATGTTCTACTTTTTAAATACCATGCATGCTGTCCTATAAGCCTTTAGGGCCAACCTTAGGGATGACATATGTATTAATAAAGAATGTTTAGGCATGTCAGGAGGATTCTTTTTTCAGGTCCTCCCTGAACTGGAATGCAAAATGCAAAAACTTCTAAAGTGGTTTTAGCCTACTTGGTTCCAATCGTCAGGTGCAGCTTAGTTCCCCTGGAATAGTGAGCATGGATTACACCATTTGTGTGCATGACACATCATCTATCAGCCAGTGTAGTGTACTTTCACATCATCATAGGAAAGTCTACAAGATGTAAGCAGATTGTACTGCCTGTTAATATGGGGCTAACTTCAGCTTAGTCTGGGATAAAATGCTACCACAGCATTGCCATTTAATCATGATAAAGAATTAAACCATAAAACTGCAAGAGGGCTCATTCCATCAATAAAGAAAAATAGCAAGACAAGGGGTCAGAAACCTGAGAAACTCTCAAAGATGATGCTCAGGCCACTCTTTAAATGTCTGATTAGTTAAATCACTGCAAGCACCTGCACTATTATGGCAACGTTATTGTTAGAAATGGGGTCTTTGGTTGGCAGTCAGGTTACCCCCTGTCCAAGCAAGGTCTCTCACTCTAGTCAGGGTAAGTCACACACAATCCAAATTATCCTGTGCCCACCCTCTGGTAGCTTGGCATTGGGCAGTCAGGCTTAATTTAGAAGGCAATGTGTAAAGTATTTGTCCACTAAATCATGCAATAACACAGTATAGCACCACAAAAATACACCACACAGTGTTTAGAAAAATATATAATATTTATCTGGTAAAATACAGGTCAAAACGATTAAAATGCAATCATTATATGTTGGGATATCACTGAAAAAGTGATATAAAGTGTCTCTAGTCTTTTAAAAGCAATAAATGTATCTTTCAAGCACAAAGTACCTGGTTTGCATTCAAAATATCTGCAAAGAACCATAGATTTGTGAAAAACAGGGAGGTGTGCGTTGATTTCTCGGGATGCACACAGTGGTGCGTCGTTTAGTTTTCATGCAGGGACGGCTGTGCGTCGATTTTCAGTGCTCGGTCGTGGATCCTCTTCGGGTTGCATGGTTTTCGGACGCCCTGGGGATGATGTGTGGATTTCGTCTGCTGACAGGACGAAATCACAGGGGCTGCGTCAATCCTTTGGGCGTTGCATGAAAATTTATATTGCACAGCAGGTGCTGCGTCGATTCCTCTTTGGAAGTTTGGCTGCGTTGTTCCGGCTCGGCTGTGCATCGATCCAGTGGGCTGTGCGTCAAATTTCTGGTCGTTACGCTGACGCTGCATCAATCTTCTTGCTGCAAAGTCAGGCTGCGTCATTACAGTTCAGTGTGCAGGGAATTTTATACCGTGATGCAGGCTGTGCGTCATTTCAGCACAAGGAGTCCTTCTTGTAGAGATGAAGCCTTTTTGGTCCTGAGACTTCAGGGAACAGGAGGCAAGCTCTATCCAAGCCCTTGGAGAGCACATCTCACCACAGCCAGAGAGCAGCAAGGCAGCAGGGCAACAGCAAGGCAGCAGTCCTTCACAGAAAGTTCTTCTTGGCAGGATGCAGGTTCTGTTTCAGGTTCTCTTCTCCAGTGTCTGATGAAGGAGAAGTGTCTACCTCAGAAGTGTCTGAGTTGGTAGGGTCAGACACCTTAAATACCCAAATGTGCCTTTGAAGTGGGGGAAACTTCAAAGAGTGGCTTAGAAGTGTACAAGGTCCCCTTTCAGTTCCATCCTGCCTGCCAGGGTCCCAGTAGGGGGTGTGGCAGTACTTTGTGTGAGGGCAGGCTACTGTCCCTTGACATGTAAGTGTCAGGCCCTCCACCCTCCCAGCCCAGGAAGACCCATTCAATATGCAGATATGTGCAAGTGTAACTGAGCATCCTGTGTTTGGGTTTTTTCTGAGTGGAATGCACAACGGAGCTCTCAACTAAACCTAGCCAGACTTGGATTGGAAGGCACAGAAGGCACAGAAGGATTTGTGTATAGAGAAATGCTCACTTTCTAAAAGTAGCATTTCTAAATAGTAATATAAAATCCAACTTCACCATTAAGCAGGATTTTGTATCACCATTCTAGCCATACTAAATATGACCTGGCTGCTCCTTTCAGATCAGGATCTACCACTCAAACAGTATATGAGGGTAGCCCTAATACTATCCTATGAAAGAAGCAGGCCTCACAGCAGTGTAAAATGAATTTAGGAGTTTTACACTATCAGGACATATAGAACACACATGTTCATGTCCTGCCTTTTACCTACAATGCACCCTGACCTGTGGGCTACCTAGGGCCTACTTAAGGAGTGACTTATATGTTGAAAAAGGGGATTTTAACGCTTGGCCATTACTTTTAAATGCCAAGTCGAAGTGGCAGTGAAACTGCATGCACGTTCAGGCCCTGCAATGGCAGGCCTGAGACATGGTTAGGGGGCTACTTATGTGGGTGGCACAACCAGTGTTGCAGCCCACTAGTAGCATTTAATTTACAGGCCCTGGGCACATGCAGTGCACTTGGCTAAGGACCTACAAGTAAATTAAATAAGACAATTGGGTATGCACCAAGTCACCATGTTTTAAGGAAAGAGAATATGCACTTTAGCACTGATTAGTAGTGGTAAAGTGCGCAAAGTCCTAAAGATGGCAAAAATGAGGTCAGAAAAAGAGAAGGAGGAAGGCAAAAAGTATGGGGGTGACCCTCCAGAAAGGCCATTTCCAACAGTTTTCAAATCCATGTTTGGCATATCACAGACATCTACGTCCTCAGGGAGCAGGACTATCAAGTAGAAGACATGTTAGGAACTGTTGTCAAGATGATATATGGAACAGATATTTCAATCTGTATATTGATAGATAGGCTCACAGAGCAGGTAAATCACTCCAGGCACAACTGCCTCTGGATTACATGCTTGCGAAAGCTGGGTTAGTTAAAGTAAATAGAAAAAGAGAAACCAAAGATTCATACCTTTAGCATCAAATATACCTGTCTTCGTCCATTAATGGTGAAAAATAATATTCTCTTCCAAATCAAATAATAGATCCTACAGAGAGAAATATATGAGATGGCCTCTATGTTTCACTGACTGATCTCAGAAGCATGAAATGGAACATCTATAGATGTTGAAATGGCAGATTAAAACTCCAATACAGACTACAATGGCAGGTCTGAGACATGTTTTAAAGTGCTGTTTAAATGTGTGGCACAATGTGTGCTGCAGCCCACCAACAGAATGTAATTTACAGGCCCAGGGAGCATGCAATACCATATACTACAGACTTATAGCTAAATCAAATGTACCTATGAGATGTAGGCCAATTTTACCAGGTTTTAAAAGCAGAGTACAAACACTTTACCACTGATTGGTGTGGAAAAAGTGCACAGGGTTCTAAAAGATTAAAAAAAATTGTTCAGCAAAGGAAGGCAACAATCTGGGATGACCCTGCAGACAGGGCCAGGTTCAACATGTACACATGTATGTATATGTGTTCATGGTGAGTGATGAATACAGCTATCCGACTACGTCTGTCACCTGAAGACAGGTAGCAGATTGGCAGATGGTAACCAGAACAAATGGTTTATTGCACACTAAGGCCTTAAAATTAAATTGGAGATCATAAAGAAATATGCCCTTTCCTTGAAGTGCCCTTTCCATGAAGTACAACAGCTATACAGTTTAGAATGTATTTATATTTTGGTACAGTGTGTCTAAATCATAACTTTTGGTTTGCATGCAGTAGGAAGTCATTTGACTTATTCTTCCCAACATATTATTCGATCCCAAACACACCCACCCAGAGTTAGTTTTAATCTTTAAGCCTTTTTTTATGTACCTTAAAATTGGTGAGATTTCCCAAACCCAGACTTAATGGGATGCATGGTACATTTTACCCTTTTGGTCCAAGTTAATTATTCTGCTAGTCATCCAGAAGGTGAAAGCTCTCCCTGGGCTGTTGTCCCATGTTGAGAGATTAGGTTCCACCTGAGTAAGAAAAAGGACAGAAATAGAGTCTCCATATGGTAATAAAAGGATTGTCTCTAACAAGCTCTGGCAGAATTTGTCAGTGACCAAATGGAGAGCAGATAGACATCTAGCTTTAGTCAGCACAGGGTGATTTTGTTTTTAAGCACGGACAGGTGAAACCATACCTGGTTGGTCACATCTTGTTCAGACAGAGGGTTTTTGTTATTTTTGTCATTTTTAATATTCTCAGAGGTATACCTATAGTAGTTGAATAATTTGTCAGTCAGCAGAAAAGCTCTGATGAGGCATCTCTGGGTTGGGTGGAACTCTCCATCTCTACTTTTGACACATTACAGGATAAACAATTTGAGAACACAAGGAGCAACAGAAGAGGAATGAGGTAAACCAGCTTGATGATAAATCCATGACTGGAGAATAATAGACCCACTCTGAACTTATAACCGTGGACTTGTGTTGGATTCTGTCACAAGATGGGGGGCCAGATGTATCAAACTTTTTTGCATTCGCAAACAGTGCGAATCGCAAAATTCATCCGTTTGCGAATGCAAAAATGCCTTTCACGATGTATGAAAGGCATTCACAGTGAAAATATAAGGAATCACTAAATTAGCGATTCCTTGCGACTGCGACATGAATTTGTGTGTCACAAACTGCGTATCGCAAATAACGACATGATTTAGCGAATCGTTATCTGTGTAACGCAAATTGTGACCTAGATTGGCGATTCGAAGATAGTGATCTGCAAATTCATGCAGCTATTGGTGAGACGCAGTTTGCGACACGCAAATTCCGTCTCAAAATGCTATGCATCAAAAAATTGCAAATAACGAGTATTCGCAGTATGGCCTTTTACACATGCAATTTAGCACAAATTGAAATCAATTGGTAACCAGGTGCAACCTATATAAAGAGGCCCAGAATGATTTAGCCCCTTTTCCACAATGGCCGCACTCTACATCATGGCGAGGAGGATGAGGATCTTGGCAGGTTTGAGGAGAGGGGGCAGGAGACAGGAGCACACTTTTAGAGTACACATAACCCTTTTTTACCAGACTGAGGAGGAGATACATGAGAAGTACAGGTTAAGCTCAGCCATGATACTTGACCTGCTAGCTGATCTACAACTCATATTGCACAGGACCAGTAGTATACCCACCCATGTGCAGGTATTATGCTACCTGCACCTATTAGCCTCAGGGAGTTATCAAGGGGTTATAGTAGCAGCAGGAGGGGTCTCCCAGAGTGCTCTCTCACGATTTTCAATGCATTTCTCAATGTCATGCTGAGCAAAATTCAGCAGCACATAAGATTCCCCAACACCCCACAGGAATTAAAATAGGTGCCATCGATGGGACACATGTAGCTATCTGTCCACCATCGGCCACAGAGTATGTTTATTGGAACCATAAAAATTCACATTCCATGAACATACAAGTAATTAGCAATGCCTCCAACATCACAACCGATCTCGTGGCCAGATATCCAGGTAGCACACATGACTTCTACATCTTTCACCACAGTGGAATTTGCACAAGACTTCTAGCTGGGGAGTTTGGCAAAGGATATCTACTGGATAATGTAATAGTGGACAATGTTGCATTGATGTAAATGTGATGTAAGATATAACAAGTACTTATTTCACTCTTATTCCATTCCAGGAGACAGTGCCTACACAGTACGGTCCTTTATAATGACACCCTACCTGAGTCCTGCAACGCAGGCCGAGAGGAGGTACAACGCTACTCACAAGACAACCCGCAGTGCTGTGGATAGGACCTTTGGACTGCTGAAGAGCCGCTTCAGGTGCATCCACAAGAGTGGTGCTGCACTTCAATATAGCCCTGAAATAACCTGCAAAATCATGGCTACATGTGCTATGTTGCACAACATTGCTACAACAAGGGGTATACCTGTGGAACCCACAAGACGGACTCAGATGAGGATGGTGATCCCTTAACGCCCCTTCACCCAGTAGACAGGAGCAGAAGGCAGACAAAGACGTGCTGACATCACACGCAACCATTTCTGATGGAAGTAATGACAATACTACGTCAAATATATGTATTGCTGTAGGTAGCATCTTTACTATCTTGACTTCAGGAAACATGTGTGAATAGGACATAGCTATGCATTATACACAAACAGGTGCGAGTAACATTGTAACACTATTAGCATCATAGTATCACTGTGTTGCTACATGTTGAACTAGTCCACTGTACCCATCAACATTACTTCCTACGTCCACACGCCCCACTTGAGTGCTCAGTGGCCCCGCTGGCACCCCTTGTAGCGGGTTCCAAGACAGTACTGTGTCTGGTACTGCAACGCCTAGGATCCATCACAGGGGCTGTGAGACTGCTGAGGCTAGAGAGCTCCTCACTACCCTCACCACCAGGTTAGCTGTTTCTAGCACTCTGTGCTGTTTGCATTGCAACCAGAACATTGGTGATTTGCACCAATCTCTGCACGAGGTCCCGACTACAGTGTGCCATCTCCACCTGTATACCCACAGCACATCGTGATATCAAGGCAGTTGAGCTAGTGAGCCGATTGACCGATCTGCAGAAGCCATCCAACCTACCTATCAATTGGTGATGGCACGGACGGTGGCTGACACGCTCCTGCTGAATCGCAGTGCAGAGTTCCCTAGGCGTTTGTCATCTCCTTTGTGTTTTCTGCTGCTGTTTGCTGTCCCTCATGCAGCTTGCACATGTTTTCATTCAGAGAATCCAACTGCTTTTGCCTTGATCCCATGTTGTCATTGAGTACATCCAACTTCTTGTGCAGTACTCCCATGTTGTCATTGTGAGACACCAACTACCTGTGCATTGACCTCATGGGTTTGCATGGCAGGCGCTACTCTTCCAGCATGGAAGCTTCAAGGTCGCCAAAAAGTGATGGGCCCTCTCCTTCATCAGTGCACTGTCTGCCTGCATCGTGACACTTCCTGAGGGGAGTGGACTGACGCTGGTGCAGGGACTGCTGTCTTCCTGTAAATCTAGCCTCTGGGGGTGGTGTGGGTACTTCATCCAGCATTTCATCAGAGTCCACGTTATACTCCGAGAGAGGTCACACTTGCTCTGCGTCTAGTTGGTGCAATAATGAAGGACTCACTGGTGTTTGATTTGGACTGTGGCTGTGTTTTGCTATCCCCCACAATCCCCCCTTCTGCTGCTGCAGGGCCCGGGACATCAACAACGACAATGTGCAGCATGTCATTTATGAATATATCACAGAATTTACACTAACATCGCATCACTATGAGTCTTTTGTGTTGTTTCTCTATGTAGCTGAACACTATCTTGCTATTTATGTGGTATTTGCACTTAAGGGGTGTGGACTACCACTCTCATATGGAATTGTTGTGTTATATGTAAGATGTGGCATGGACTACTTATCACACTGCATCAAACTAATAGCTAATTGCTAGGGGGCATTTGTACATGCACATGTGGGGATACACATCATTACTGCCCTTACCTTTGCTGGTGCTGGGTGTCCCTGTAGTGTCAATGTCAGTGACACCACTGACAGCTTCAGGAAGCAGTGTCGACTCCACCATGTCTTCCATTGGTGTAGACATTGTCTGGGTGGGTGGTCCTCCTCCGGTTCTCCTTACCTCCTTTAGCTTGCTGGCTACCCTCTCTTTGGCGTGGGAACACAAGCTATACCATCGCTTGCGTATCTCCTCAACAGAGCGCTGCGCAACACCCACTGGGCATATTTTGGTCTTTTTGTCTGGCCACAGTTTCCTCTTCTCACTTTCAGGTACCTGGAGTGAGTTCTTCCCAAACAGTTTGTCGTGGTTCCTGGCCACCTCCTCAGTGAGCACCTCCAATTCCTGCTCACTGAATTTGAGCTTGCGCTTCCTGTCTCCTTTCTCCTTCACATTCCCATCATTGGCCATGTTGCTGTTTGGTCCTGGCTGGATCACAAGGCTGCCTCCCAGGTGCTGGGCTGTGTGTCTCTGCCTTCTCCTGTGGGTGTGACTCCTGGAAACAGCATGGGCTGACTCACTTCCTGGTTGTGATGTCATCAGGCGGTTCCGGTTAGCCGTTTTCCCAATTTGCGATTTTCAAATACTGATTCGCTATTTTTTTGCGATTCGATATTTGCAAATCGCAAATTGTGTTTGCGAATTTTAAGAAAACACTATTACTGACTCGCAATTTTGATATATCACATTTTGCATTTCTTAAATAGCAATTTCTTAATATTCTGTACTTAAGAAATGCAGATCGGAGCTTGATACATCTGGCCCCTAGTGCCCTTACCTCTCCACCATGAGAAGTTTAACTTGCTAGGGACAATGAGGGATGATCCAGGCTGTGGGTATTCTAGGAGTGATACTACAGGCTTGCTTTGAAAAGGTAAGTACCCTGGAAGGGATGAAATGCCTCTGATGCTTGGGGAGTGCAGGCAGAGTAGTCTGCCTTGCGGACAGTTGAGTGATGCTGTAGGAAGATACAAGGTCCAGAGACTATGGAAGAGTGAACAGAAGAGAATTTGATTTATAGCTCACTTTTGCTAGGAGGAGGAAGTAGCATTGTCAAGTGACCGTGAAAATCCAAAGGAAACAACCAAAGAGAGAATCATAAACCTTTCACTGAGCAGAAGGCCCTACAAAAATTCTCCTTGTGGATAGATTTTACCAGTAGGAACAAAATAGCACATATTTGAGTGAGCCTTGAACTGCTCTTCCTCACATGCCTGACAGTCAACCGCAAATAGAGGAACTTGGTTCTCATTCTGATATTTTGAAGCAGCGGGTGTAGTTCACCTGAAGCAAGATCATGGTGGTCACAACTGAGGCCCAGTAACTCATGATTGCTCTGGGACCCTCCAATTAGACATTTTACAGCCCCTTACATGTTATTGACCCAAAAAGGATACACATTTTTTAGCCACTGGTAAAAAAATGCCTCTTTTTGCATGATCATCCCTATATGTTTTGGACTAATGCTGTTGGTTTTTTTACTCTGTGCACGGTGACTCTGACAACCAGGCCTCAGTGCATTGCTTTGTCCCATAAAATAGGTTGAAATTGTCCACACACTTAATTGGTATTTTTAACATAGTTATAAGTCCCTAGTATATGATAAAATATGTACCCAGGGCCTCTAAGTTAAATATCACTAGTGGCCCATGGCGCCAATTGTACTACCTACTACAACAACAGTGCAAACATGACTGCAGGCTTTCCTCTGTAGTCTGCCAGTGCAGTTTTGAAACTGAAAATTCAACCTGCCAAAATAACCCCTTTTGGCATGTCTGAACACTTCTTTAAAATGTTAAGTTATGCAGATTTATAGTGTACAGTATCACCAGGGAGGGTATCTCAGTAGCACTCTGGAGGTGGGAGTCTAGCCATACCTAGAACCTAATAGGACTACACAAAAAGCCAGGGCTTCACTGTTTTGTGGAATTCAATAAGTGAGGAAGAGGCTCTTATGTGTAGAGGTAGGTCATTCCACGCTTTAGGAATGATGCATGAGAAGGTCCAACCGTCGATCTGGTTTTCTGTATGTGTGGCATATGTGTAAGTAGGATTCCAGATGAGCTGAGGTGTTTGGAAGGTTTGTTAAAACAGATGTGATTGCTGAGGTGCAGTGTTTTATAGTGCCATGAAAGTGTGGTTGAGGAGTCTGAATTGTGCTTGTTTGTTGTGGAGCCTGTGGAGCTCTTTCACATGTGGCTTGATGTGAGTGAGGCATGGAAGGTTGAGAGTAATTTTGGCCAACATGTTCTGAATAGTCTGCACCCTTCTGGTGAGTGTTTTGATGATCCTTTCATAGAGGGTTTCCCCAAGGTATAGCTTTCTTGTAACCAAGGCATACATGATGGATTTTCTGATGCCGATTTGGAGTCATTTAAAAATCCTCCTTAGCATCTTCAGAATATGGAAGCATGGGGCATTGACAGCATTGACAGCATTGACTTGGGTGGGCAGTTTATGACAATCTCAAAGTTCTTCTTATAGGTGATGGGGTCGGTCATAGCTCTTTTGGCCAACAGATGGATTCTGACGGTCAAGTACTCTACTCAAAGATCACAATTACAATCTTGTCGGTGCCCAGCTTTAGACATTTGGGGCCTGATTTATATTTTTTTAGTGTCACATTTGTGTCATTTTTTTATGCAAAAGCCACACAAACTTATAACTGAATTTCGTAAATTTGCGCTGCTTTTGTGTCGAAAAATGCCGCAACTGCGGTGCTAAAAAAGTATAAATCAGGCCCTTGGTCTTTATCTAGCGGGCATTTATGTCATGCAGGCATTCAACTTGAATGGGTTACTGGGTGTCTTTTCCATGAGGGACAGAATGAGTTGCATGTCATTGATGTAGCAGAGGATGCTGATGTCATGGGAGAGGATGATGCTGGCTTGAGAGTTAATATATTCATTGAAGAGAGTCGGTTAAAGGAAGACCATTATGGTAATTTTCAGATGAGTCAGGGGCTGCTTGAGGTTTACACTGCCAGGTTTACTGACTGTCCCTCCAGTCATGAAGGCTCAATCCATCAGAATTATTGTCCTTAGATTCCCATGTAGTGTAGGTGCTCGAGGAGTATGGGGTGGAAGACCATGGCAGATGCTGTGAAGAGGTCAAGGAGGATGAGGGATTGGTTTGTAGTTGACAAACATTGAAGATTCCGTGGAGGTGATGACTAGCCATGTGGTTAGCATTGCCTCTATAGATAAGACCGGGCGGAATTTTGTGAGGTATGTCTGGTCTGGTTATAGGTTGAAGTTGCTGTTAATGGCAATGATTTCTTTGGTGAAAAATTAAGAGAGATTGTTGCAGCAGTCCTACAAGAAGGTAATCAGTGTTGAGGCAGCGGCTGGTGAGGTGAATCCTTCACAATGGCAAAGATTTCCTTGCTTGTGTTGATGCTGGCATTGATGCAGTCCACCACAATGGTGCATTTGGTGGTCCAGATCATTTGGTAGATTTGAGCATGCTCCTGTCTGTATTGGCTTGTTTCATTCTCCATTTATACTCTAGTTGTTTGCAATGGTATTTCATTCCTCCATGTACCAGTGCCTTGGGATCTAGATCTTGTTATGTTTCTGTGTTTGGGGGTCAGGGAGTCTGCATAAGAGGTGATTCCATTGTTGAAATCCTAGAGGGCTTTGGAGAGGCTGTTGTTGTTTTTGGGTCAGCAGGTATTAAGAGCGGTGCTCCAGTCTTTGTCAATGATGTGGTTCCAGTTTCAATAGGCTGGTCTGTTGGTGGTGCATGTGTTCTGGACTGGGACAAGGATGCTGAGATTGATGATAGTGTTGTCTGTGCAGGAGACTAGTATAGGCTTGTGAACTCTGATGGTGTTGAAGGTGGTATAAATGGCATCCAGGAGGTGTCTGGTGTCACAGGTAAGTCCCTTTACTTGTTGAGTGAGGCCCAGGCTGCAAAGGGCTTTGATGAGTGCTTTTGAGTTGAGACCAGCGTGGCCTTCCATAGAAATGTTTAGGTCTCCATGTAGGATGTAATTGCTAGCAGAAAGGGGAGAGTTGAGCGATTGAATCCATGATGGAGTTGGTTAAGCTGGTATGCAGTCCTGGTGGTCTGTAGAGGAAAAGTAGGTCCACCGTTTTCTTGTGCAGGAAGACCAAGAGTGTTTGGTGGGAGAGCAAGTGTTGACAAGCATACAAGCAACTGCAGAGTGTTGTATGAAAGGTTGCGGGACTGTGTGATTGCAAGAGAGTGGAGGGCTGGGAGCTGTTAGTGCTGGTGCTTTGAGTGGTGGGTGTGCCTAAGAGCATGAATACTTTCACGAAGTGGGGGAGAACAATCCCTGAGTGTGGTGGGGTGGGGCAGCAGTCTGTGGAGTGCTGGCCAGAGTTGATGACATGGAGTGTTGCAATGGAGCAATGGCGGGAGGGGGGAAGACCAGTGTTACTGGCACTGGTTATGGAGCATGTGCTGACAAGTGCAGACAGACTTGTCTTTGGTGCAATAACTACATGTATCCACTGCAAACACATACGTGGCCCCTCTCATATATGAATAAATCAAATGCATGCATGCCTTGCTGCCAAATAAAAAGCACCAATCTGGTCATCTGGTCGCACCTCGACCGGGGCAAAGTCAAAGTTTAAGGCCGACCGCGATGGAGCCCGGCTTGGCTACAGCCCGCGGGAGGCCTCAGTCAAAAGTTTACCTTAGGACTTAGTTGTTTTTCTGGAGATTTTCTTCAGTGGGACGAACCTGCCAGTCCAGTCTGACCTCCTGGAACTCTTCCTCGGATACGCACTGCGGGAGCCCTCGGTGGAGATTTATACCTTCGGACGTAGTAATTTTTTCGAGGTGAAAATCCTTCGATCAGGGCAAACCTGAATCTGGATTTCACGTCCTTGGAGCCCTCCTCGGATACGCTGGCTGGGAGATCCCGGTCAATTTCCTAAGTTCGGACTTAGTCTGTTTTTTGGAGATTTTCTTCACCGGGACGAACCTGCAAGTCAGGGTGGGTCGCGGTAGAGACAAGCCGGCTAGAGTTGCCACGGCGGGTCTGTCCCTCAATGGAGCTTTTTTCCAAAAGTTCTCCAAAGTTCTCCAAACGTCTGGGTCTTCTTCCAGCTGTTCTTGTAAGGTCCTTCTGAGGTCCACAGTTCACCACAAGGTTCCAGAAGCTCTGAGATGCTCCTTGGGGATACGGACTACAACTCCCAGAATGTGCCTTACGCAAACTCTTTTTGGCCACTGGGCAGTGGTCAGCTGGTTAGTTTCTTCAAAAGTGGGTGCAGGGAACTCTGGTTAGCAAGTTTTCACCTGTAGCAAACAGGGAGTCCCTCCTTGAACCAGTTGAAGCAGGGCAAAGCCCTTCTTGTGGTGAAGCCCAAGTGTGCAGCTGGTGCATTCCTCCTGAATGCAGTATCCAGGTGCAGGCCAGGGGTCCAGCAGGGCAGTCCTTATTCTCCTGTAGTTCCTCCTTGTTGGAATCTGATAGTGACCTGAGGTGTGGGTGCAGGTCTGACAGTTTTATCCTTGCTCCTGTGTGAAAAACAGGGGTCCTGGTCCTCCAGTCAGGGGCAGGGTCCTTCGCCCTGTGATGACCACTTCCTGGGAAATATGGCAAAAATCAATCCCAGGGAACAACATTCCTCAAAAAACCATCATGGCTAAAAGTGATTTTTAGAGGTTACATCTGGCTGAACCCACCCACTGCGGTGGCTAAAAATCCTAAACACACCCTTCTCCTGCCCTCTTCTAATCTAGTCAAGGGGGCACCTAATTGTCTGGGTTTGCAGGATGTGAGGGTATTGCTGGGTTGCTCCAAGTGTCCTTCTCTGTCTTTGAAGACCAGTTTGGCAGCCCTCCCCCTTCCTGCTTCCTCATCTGATGAGGGAAGATCTCCTCCCCCAGGCACATCTCTTTGTGTTGAGCCAGGCCACTTCACACCTCATCAAGGCAGCCTGGCCAGGCAGCCAGAGGCTGGCCAATCAGAGCAAAGCTGCAAAAACACTACAGGGCTGAAGTTGGCAACGTTTCAGGTAAAGTTTAAAACTCTTTACCTGAACAAGTTATATTAAATCAATTACTTAAGGAGATTTTTAAAATTAAAATAAAGTCTCCCCATTCTAGCCTATGGAGGCCATTCACTACAATGAGGGAAAAACAAATGTATTTGTTTTACCTCACCAGGGCTTATAAAACTATTTTTATAAGGTTCCTGGGCATAGTTACATGGCACCCAGCCCTAGGGGCACATAGGGTACACCTTAGGGGTGACATATATGTAAGAAAAAGGTAGTTTAAGACTTTGGAACTACTTTTAATTCTAAAATCGAATTTGCATGTAACTTTAGTTTGAAAGCAGCCAGCAAGGAAGGCCTGCCTTGGTGCACTACCTATGCTAGCGTCCCTAAACCTACATGCCCTACCACATACTAGGGGCTTATAGATAGGTTGACTTAGCCAATTATAATTAGTCTAATTTGGATACTGATTTTACACAGAGCACAGGCCCTAGGACTGGTGAGCTGTACCCAGGGCACCATCAGAGTCAGGAAAACACCAGTAAAAAGAGAAAATGGGGGTGAAAAGTTAGGGGGCCTTTGCAAGCAGCCATGTTCTCTCACACAAGCCCCCCCAGCCCATACACCCAGGCGACTCAGCCCAACCTGGGGAGAGTCTTCCTGGCTTGTCAGGCAAGGAAGGCAGTGAAGAGAACAGGCTGTCCCTTTGCAGAGCCTAAACTGCCTTACAGCCTCCTGCCATGGTCACTCCCTCTGGGTAGTGAATCCATCCCAGCAGTGAAAGGACACATCTCAAACTGAAACTTCCCTCTATGGGGGGTCTTCCTCCTCTCTCTCTGCCAACTTGGGTAGTGAGGTGCCCACCTCCCCATCCATAACATTGCTGGGGCAACACCTAGCTTACCCAAAGAGGTCACCAAACACTTGAGCAACCCCACCATGATCAACAGGGTCAGGGGGCCTGCTTTGCTTTTGGCCCTGGGGTCTGCTTTCCAGGCCAAGTGCAGTGCTACCAGGAGGGATAGTACACAGCAGAAGCTACTGACAGCTGACAGTACCCAGAGTCACACCCTAAGTTCCCCACTGACAGGTGGCTGAGCTGCTTGAGGGGCAACTGTGGGGTCCTGCCCCCCCTCTTACTGTCTAGTGTGGGGGGCTATCACCTCCTGTGGCAGACACCCTCCTTCCACCTTCCCTTCTGTCAGTGCAGGGGCAACACCCTGCATCTGGACAGCTGCCTGACTACTCAGGACTTCCTTGGGGTCAGGTGAGGCCTCACCAGTGCCAACTCTGGGCTCCTCCTCTTCTGGGACAGAAGGCCTTTGGCTCCATGGAACTCTCTTTAAGAGTGGCCTACCCTTCCTTTTCTTTTTTCCTTTCCTTGGGGACCCCTGTCTCCTAACTGTAGGGACTGACTCCACAGGACTTTGGGTTGGAGGGGCGCCCTGGGCGACAACCCTATCTGGGACCAGACTCACCTCTGGGAGGTCATTGCCCAGGATACAGTCTAGCGGGAGGTCAGCACTGACTACCACCCTAAACCAGCCAAGGATACCCTCCCTCTCTTGGTACACTATGGCTACAGGTTTGGAGGTGACCTCCCCTGTGGCTACCCTGACTTTCCTGGTCTCTCCTGGGAAATACATGTCCAGTGACACTAACCGGTCACTCACTATATTGCGACTGGCACAGGTGTCTCTCAGGCCAGTGGTAGGGATCCCATTCACCTGAATGGGGCGAAAGTGCCTACTCCCACCCTCAGGGATCACCAGCTTACCATCAGGTCCTCTCTCCCAGCCCAATGCTAGGAGGACTTCATCATCTGAGGAGTCATCCTCCATGGCTACAGTGGACAGCCCAGTGCTAACCACCTTCTTTGGACAGGCTGCATTTCCTCTGAAGTGACCTGTCTGCTGACAGTCAAAGCAAGTCTTACTGTCCAAGAGTTTTTTTTAACCCTGGGTCCCCCTGTCTCTGCTTGTCAGAGTGGGAGTGGGATTTACTCCCCTCCTTCTTAGGCTTCTGAGGTACAGAGGGAGTCTCTCTGGTGGGCTTACCACCTCCCTCCTTAGGTTTTTGGAGACCTGACCCCCCTTCTTGGAGTCTCCCCCCGGGACTTGGCAACCACCCTGGTCCTCAACCACTCATCAGCTGCCTCCCCCAGCTCTCTAGTTTTGGTCAGCTTAGAGTCCACTAGATGCTGGCGTAACCTTTCTTGGATACAATTGGTCAAGATGTGCTCTTTCATGATCAGATTGTATAACCCCTCATAAGTATTTACTTTGTTACCATGAATCCAGCCCTCGAGTGCCTTAAGTGAGGTGTTTACAAAGTCAACCCAAGACTGGGTACTGACCTTCTGGGTGTCCCTGAACTTCATCCTATACTGCTCTGGGGTCAGACCAAATTTTTAATAAAGCATCTCTTCAAACTGGGTATTAATCTGCCTCCTCCCTCCTCAAGGTTAACAGCCTATCCCTCCCAGAGTTGGGGACCAACTCCCAAAGAAGTGATCCCCAGTACTGAGGCTTAACCCTCCCCATCTGGAGGGCCCTCTCAAAGGCCCTCAGCCACTTATCTATGTCATCCCCCTCTACATAGACAGGAACCACTCCCTTGGGTAATATGGGGCAAAATTCCTCACCCATGGACACCTCAGCTTCTCTGTCGCTGCCACCATCTCTTTTCTCTTCCCGTGCCCACTTTTTCTTTTCAAGGTGCAGCTTCTCTGCCTCCAAAGCTATAAATGCCAACTGGGCCTCCAGCTCTCTTTCCCTGAGGGACAGGTTCTCTCCTCCTGAAGGGACCCCCCTCCCCCAACTAGCTTTGGGTATGACCCTAGTGACTGTGTGTAGTGAGGACCGGTCTTCCTGCGCCTCAATTAGGCTCAGATGCCCTCCCTCACCTGAGTGGTTGGAGCTAGCATCCTCCCCTGCTTCTTCCTCCTCTGGAGCTTCCTCTGGGTCAGCTTCTTGGGCCTCAGCCCATGCTGTCATGGATTTAATCAGGACATGTTTCCTGAGGTCAGTGGTTGCAGGCAACCCCCTTGCAGCCCACAACCCCCTAAGCTGGACTACTGTCAGTTTGGGTAGGCTAACCAGATCAAGCTCCATGGTTACCTAGTTTTGTGTCAACAAAAACGTTTTGCAAAAATTGGAAACAACAATTTAGAAAAATCAAAAAAATTAAATAATTGAAATTATTCCAAATTAGAAATTAAAAACAATTTTTGCACTAGGACAATTTATAGGATTTTTAATATGTTTTACTTAAAACTGTAATGTGATACTGAACACAAGTACAGGATCCAACCACTGTGCACCGAAAATGTTGGAAAATGGGTTATTGGTAAGGGCAGGTAAATACCTACACTTAGCAATAGGCCACTAACCTCCACTTAGGTCCAGTCAAGTCTCAGTAAATTAAACCTAGCCCAACCCTTGGTAGCTTGGCAACAAGCGACAAGGCTTAATTTAGGAGACAAAGCGTGAAGTATTCAAATATCACAAAACAGTAATTAAATAAAACACAGGTAACATTTTAAAAATCTAAAATCAATGTATACAAATAGGAAATATTTTTAGCTTTACAATGACACCAAAATGAATAAAAGTGGATGAGGGGAACCGGAGATATGCATTTTTAAAGAATTATTGCTTTCTAGCTCATAAAATCAAAAAGCACCAATCTAGTCATCTGGTCGCAACTCTACCGGGGGAAAGTCAAATTTAAGTCCGACCTCGATGGAGCCTGTCTCGGCTACAGCCCATGGGAGGCCTCGGTCAAAAGTTTACCTTAGGACTTAGTCGTTTTTCTGGAGATTTTCGTCAGCGGGACGAACCTGCCAGTCCAGTCCGAGCTCCTGGAACTCTTCCTCGGATACTTGTCGCGGGAGCCCTCGGTGGAGATTTTTACCTTCGGACGTAGTCATTTTTTCGAGGTGAAAATCCTTCAACCGGGACATACCTGAATCTTGATCCGACTGGGAGGTCCCAGTCATCTTCCTATGTTCGGACTTAGTCTCTTTTTTGGAGATTTTCTTCACCGGGACCCAAGTCAGGTAGGGTCGCGGTTGAGGCAAGCCGGCTAGAGTTGCCACGGTGGGTTCGTCCATTTATGGAGCTTTTTTCCAAAAGTTCTCCAAACTTCTAGATCTTCTTCCAGATGTTCTTTTAAGGTCCTCTTGATGTCCACAGTTGTTCACTCCAAGGTCCCAGAAGCTCTGAGATGCTCCTTGGGGATGCGGACTACAACTCCCAGAATCCACCAGGTGCAAACTCCTTTTTGGCCACTGGGCAGTGGTCAGCTAGTTGGTTTCTTCAGGATTTGGTGCAGGGGACTCTGGTTAGCAAGTTTTCACCTGAAGCAAAGAGGGACTGCCTCCTTGAACCAGTTGAAGCCAGGCAAAGTCCTTATTGTGGTGAAGCCCAAGTGTGCGGCATGTGCAGTCCTCCAGAGTGCAGTATCCAGGTGCAGGCCAGGGGTCTAGCAGGGCAGTCCTTCTTCTCCTGCAGTTCGTCCTTGTTGGAAGCTGATAGGGATCTGAGGTGTGGGTGCAGGTCTACCAGTTTTATTCTTGCTCCTGGGTGAAATACAGGGGTCCTGGTCCTCCAGTCAGGGGCAGGGTCCTTAGCCCTGTGATGACAACTTCCTGGGAAGTGTGGCAAAAATCCATCCTAGGGAGCAACATTCTTCAAAAATCCATCATGACTGAAAGTAATTTTTGGAGGTTACATCTGGCTGAACCCACCCACTGGTGTGGCTAAAAATCCTAAACACACCCCTCTCCTGCCCTCTCCTAATCTAGTCAAGGGGGCTCCTAATTGTCTGGGTTTGCAGGATGTGAGGGTGTTGCTTGGTCGCTCCAAATGCCCTTCTCTGCCTTTGAAGACCAGTTTGGCAGCCCTCCCCCTTCCTGCTTTCCCATCTGCTGAGGGAAGATCTCCTCCCCCAGGCACATCTCTTTGTATTGAGCCAGGCCATTTCACACATCATCAAGCAGCCTGGCAAGGCTGCAAGAGGCTGGCTAATCAGAGCAAAGCAGCACAAACACTGCAGGGCTGAAGTTGGTAACTTTTCAGATAAAGTTTACAACTCTTTACCTGAACAAGTTATATTAAATCCCACAACTGGAAGTTGTGGGATTTATTATAACAATTAATTTGATACCAAACTTGTGGTATCTATTAAGGGGATTTTTAAAATTAAAATAAAAGCTCCCCATTCTAGCCTATAGAGGCCATTCACTACAATGAGGGAAACACAAATTTGTCTGGTTAATCTCACCTGGGCTTATAAAACTATTTTTATAAGGTCCATGTTTATGGTTCCATGGGACCCAGCCCTAGGGGCACATAGGGCACACCTTAGGTGTGACTTATATTTAAAAATAAGGTAGTTTAAGACTTTGGAACTACTTTTAATTCTAAAGTCGGATTGTCATGTAACTTTAGTTTGAAAGCAGCCAGCAAGGCAGTCCTGCCTTTAAAATGACACTGGGCACCTCAGCAGTGCACCTATGAGTGCACTACCTATGCTAAGGTCCCTAAACCCACATGCCCTACCATATGCTAGGGACTAACAGCTGGGTTGACTTAGCCAATTATAATTAGCCTAATTTGCATTCTGATTTTACACAGAGCACAGGCCCTGCGACTGGTGAGGAGTACCCAGGGCACCATCAGAGTCAGGAAAACACCAGTAAAAAGTGAAAAATGGGGGCGAAAAGTTAGGGGGCCTTTGCAATCAGCCCAACCAAACCAACCATGGAGCCTGATGGTGTCTTTTCCTGGAGTGGGGCTTGACCCTCTCATGCTGTTCTTAAGGTCCTTGAATCCTTGGCTGTCTCACAGTGTACTTCCCTAAAATTCGATGAAACCTGGGGCTTAGAAACTTTATGGCTTTAAAGCCACTAAATGACAGGGACGAACCTCCAAAGTCAATCCGATGAAGTTGCATTGTTGCTTGACCAAATGTTGCTTCTGCTCAGAGATTTTCCACAGCACCAAATCTGTTTCTGCAGCATGTCGCTGAGAGTGTATCCAGCCTCAAGGAGCCCCTTTTGACTCTAACTACTAGTCTTGCCCTGCTGGAGGAATCTTAGCTTCGAAAAGTGACCAAATCCAAATGTAGAAATCTTCAATGGGCGAAGGGGCCACAAGTATTCGTACAGCAAGTGATTTCCTCTGGTCATGAATTATGAATTACTCCTACTATGAACTTTCCCAAAACCACCGAAAGTCAGTTACTTCATGGGGCCCTTACCCGATGATTATCCTGCCTTGTGGAGCCTGCTGATTTGCCCCACTGAGATTTTTTTTATTCCATTTTAGAGACTAAGGGCCCAAATTATGTGGGAGGGATAGCCAGCAGGGGCACAGATTATTTATAAATGACAACTCAGCAGATGGTTATTTGTAATGCATTGGCAGGAGCAGGAGTTACAGCAGATCCTGTAATTGCTCACACTGTTTAGTGCAGAGCTCTGTCAACAAAATGTAATGCTCCCCTTGCCATGAGAGTCATATCCTCTTGATGAAAAGGTTATTATTAGCATTGCGCTGTCCTCACCACCAGTGCTTGCCTGGTGGTGACTGACAGTCAAAAATGGCTAAATGTCCACCCATCCTGATTGCGTGGGCCGATATACAGCCACTTCTCCAGTGGCCCTTGCTCCATCAGGCCATCTAAGAGGCTAGGCAATTGCAGACGATGGATTAGTGACTGTTGTGGCCAACGTTACGGTCCACATGCATCAGGAAGACAGACCATTAGCTAGTCTATAAGTATACTCCACTGGATGCTCTACCACAATTGTGATGGAGTATCTTGACTGCCAACACATAAATCAGCCCCTAAAGCAGAAGATAAAACTTATGACCAGTACTAAGTTGGTTTCTGTATCTGATGCTTGCATCGAGTCCCAGTCAAGCACAGCCAGATTACCACGTATGACTTGCAACTCTTTTTGGTGCTTTTTATTTGCAATTTTAAGAAATCATATCCCTGGATTCTTAATGTTTTGGTGTCATTATGTCATTGAATTATTTTTTATAAACTGGAGTGGGTGTTTTATTGTGTTATGTTTTTGATTGTTTAACTGTTTAACTGTTTTAAGTACTTCTAAATACTCCACTTCTTTTCATACATTAAGCCTGTCAGCTTTGTACAATAGCTGCTAGTTGAGCTCAGTTATAAATTACTGAAAACTTTACTGAACCTAACAATTGTAGTGACCTTTTTTACTTGAGGCTGGGTTGGGGGGACATCTGTTTTCCTGCATTCCCTCTTGACAACCTCACACAAAGGGAAGGTTAGGTGTGACCTAGTGGCCATTTGAATATTGATGGGTTTTCGGGGCAGGATGGGAGTGAGGAGCTAACACACCTGAATAGGCAGTGCTCTGCTCCCACACAAAGGACTGTTTTCCCCTCTATAGTGATTCCAGAGTCAAGGCCGGAAGGGAGGACCTCTGTGCACTTTGAAGATCTCTCTTTGACATCACCCCCACTTCAAAGACACGAATGGGTATAAGTAATAGACATATGACCCTACCACATCAGTACACTACTCGACCTGTGAGGAACTTTGCTAGGTACAAAGACTGCTGTGCTGTTAAAATGACTGCCCCTCTGACCAGCTGCTCTGGAAGTCTACCCTGCTGCATGCTGCCTTTTTCCCTGCTGAGGAAGAACTGATAGAAGTATATTTTATTGGTTAATAAAAACCATGAAGACTCCAAAATATAATAAAAAGTCAATCGGACTGTACACAGCACAGTACTAGGCATTTAAACTTAATACATTATTTTAAATGAGACAACATGCAATATTTCACCAAATGTGCAAACAGACCAATCACAAGTTTAGGCAAATTACAAATGCAAAATAACCCCCCAAATCATTCGCAATTTGCCATAGATCGCATACAAATATGCCCAATTGTTAGTATTAGAACATTCACTGGCCAGAAAAATGAGCAAAGTTATGAGAGAATGATTTCAACTTGCCAGGAGATCATCATCCCACATGCCTAACCACACAGCATGCTCAATTCTCTGCATTTTTTCAGCATTAGGACCTTCACTGACAAGTATGGTGCGAAAAATTTGGCAAAAATTTCACATCATTCCATCTTCCTAAGGGACAAATATCAAGGCAATTAATAATTAGGTGAATTAACCCTTATCAAAATGCTAAGACACTGGCCAAACTTCAGTATTCAATATTAGTACGTTCACTGACAAGTATATTGTAAAGAAAATGCATATTAATTAGACCTCATAAAAAACAAATATCGGAACAAGCGGTAACTAAGCAAAGTGTCCAGGCGCAGACCAAACAAATATGCAAAAAAAAAAGTTATATACATTGTGTAAAAAAAGCTGTGAATGTTCCTATGGGCACCAAGTGTATAACAACATTTAGCAATCTTGATTTTTCCAGCAATCTGCGCTAACGGCTAGATAAAGTGACAAGTGACTTAAAACTTTCCAGAAACGGTACCAGCCTGATATTCAGCATTTCGTTCCTTGGGTTGAACGACTCAATGAGGGCTGGTCTTCAGGATCTAATCCCCAGTACATTACATTTGTTTTTCAACATGTTTCTTCTCTGATTATCCAGAGCTGGGCATATACAGATAACATGCAGCAACGTCTCAACAACATGATGGCAAAGGGGGCATTTCTGATTCCCTCTTTTGACGTCCTCCTTCCATTTTGGCTGAAAATTTAGCATTAGGATATCACCAAGCCTTAAAAATCTCTGCTTTGTTTTCATGGAATAGGGGGAGCCAGAATGCGACTGCTTGGATAGTTCCTCCTAATTTTCTGTCCAACTCTGCAGCTTGATTTTCTTCAAGGCTGGTCCAGACATATTAAAATCCCACAGGTCACCCAGATCCAGCAAATGTATACTTTTTTCAAGGTGTTTCTTATAGTCGCTATTACCCCTTTCAAGATTGATTTCCAGCCATACTGGATTTGTCAGAGTTACTTTGGCACATTGCTGCAGTTCATGACAACATTTTTAGAAATGCTGCGGGTCTGGCAAGCAACTGCCTTACAAGTGAGAATTCCAACCTGACTTGGGCAGGTGATGTTGACCTAGTAACTGAAAGGCTTGCTTGTATGATCTTTTCATTAGTTTATACGGGAGGGTTCTCTCTGCCCTCCTCATTATTTCTGTGCCATAGAAAGAGTGGGTAATAGTTCAACCCTCAAGACTGATGCCAACTGTTTAACATTATGCCCAAGAATAGTTCTTTCTAATTTTCCAAAGGTGTGATTGAGGGTTTTCCTTTATCACTTCCCTATGAGGTACATATGTCCCTCCTGAGTATATCTTGACCCCTAGATAGTTATACGTGGCCGTTTCCTCGATTAGCTTCCCATTTAGGTACCATTTACTCTGGTTGGAGATAAGGCGATTAAGGGCAACCACTTTTGTTTTATTTCGATTTATTTCCAAGGCATTGATCTTTGTATATCACCCTAGACAATTCAGCAGTCTTTGTAGACCTATTCTAGAGTTACTGGGCAAAAACAGGTCATCTGCATACAGCACGTTGGTGGCCGCCAAGGTTAGGTGCATGTGCTGACTGACCGTCTAAATCTGAGGAAAAGTATGCAATGTATAGATTAAAAAGAAGTGGTACTGAAACACAGCATTGTTTTAGGCCAGCTGTTGTTTTGACTTCCCTAGAGAGGTGGGTACCCTCCCCAAGCTTGAGTGTAATTCATGTGTCAGAATAGCAATCAAACTATTTGAAGGCAAACCCCATCACTGTAATTTTGCCCAGAATTTACACATTCAAAGGCTGCTTTAAAGTCCACAAAGCACATATAGAGTAGAGTCCCAGTGGCCTTTGCTCTAATAATAATCAGCCCTAGCCCCATAAAATGAGTTAGTGTACCTTGGTTCTTAATAAAGCCAGTTTGATTAGTGGATAATCTGCCATTATCTACAGCCCCTACACTAGATCTTGAAGCAGGCACATGGAGAAATATTTGAGATCCATGTCCAAAAGTGCAATTAAGTGGTTGTTAGAAATGGGATTTCTGGTTGGCTAGGTTATGCACCTAAGCCAGGCAGAACCCACCCACTCTAGTCAGGGGAAGGGAGTTATACGTCCAAGATAACCCCTGCTCACCCCCTTGGTATCTTGTCATGAGCAGTCAGGCCTATCCCAAAAGAAATGTGTAAAGAGTTTGCACAACACACACAACATACTTTACACACTATCCCCACTACAAAGGAAACACAACACCAAGTTACATAAAAATAGACTGTATTGCACACAACATCATTAGACATAACACAACATGTCAGTAATACCCTGCTACCCAATACTGTTACCCTGCAGAAATCAGCAGTCGTGACATATAACACACGTTACTCATTATTCCCCAACATAAGCTGTTGTCAGGAAAACATTACTATAAAAATGCACTTGTTATAAAAGTATCATTAATGCCCATACTAGGAGCATTAGAAAACACATGGCAAGTCATAGAAGGATGTTAGAATAAGATTCCCAGAATGCCCATCAAAAGGAACATCATGGAAATATATGGCAAGTCATGAAAAATGCATCATCATTAAATGCATGGATCCTAGTAAAAGCAGACTCATAGTAAAGACACATATCATGGTATAAAAACCCCTCAAGCAATGCACATGCCAGGATACTCATCTGAAAAGAAAATCATGTTTGCACATATCACGTCGTCAAAAGCAGATCCCCACTGGTAGATGTCAGATTCCACACAATGCACATTTAACTTCCTCGTACTCTCCACAACCCTGGGAAGTACGATTGGTCACCTATGTCAGGCGTGAAGTCCTGTGCTCCTATCGTCCCCAAGGCTGCACTGGCCGGGAACTCCTTCTCTCCAGAGCGCTACTCCTACTGAGAGTACTGTGCTCTTGCGCGTCTCTTGGGAGAACGTAAGGAGAGTTTTCCCCGGGTTGCTCTTGCCGTCACGAGTGTCCGGGAGAGGTCAGGGCAGCAGTCTCGCTCCGGCACAGACTTCGTAGGGAGCAGAGGTGTGTCACTTCAGGAGGACTGGCAGCCTACCAGTCCTTTCCCTCTCGTGCAATGGGCCGGGCGGCAGGCAGTGGAGAAGCTCCACTCCCCCTGGCTTCCACCCGTCTCCTAAGGGTTCAAGTGGGACCGCTCCTGCAGCAGGTGCCTGCTTGTGTCCCGGGGGCACTCATCAAGTGCCCCAGTTCCCCAGGGGCACAACAGCACACATCGCTCACTACGTTCTTCGTGTGCTCATGCCCCAAGCATGCACTCCCAGCTTTGCTCAGATAAGCCACTCAGGTCATAGCAGTGATTGTTTCAGGACATCCGGGTTGCTGTGGTGATCCTAGGACATCAGCAAGTGCTTACGAAGCACAGAAATAAAGCACTCAAGAGGCACTATGAACTAGGGAAAAGCACCTCACAAGGTTCTACGTTCCAGCAAATGCAGTACAGGCAGCGCTTCTCATATGCTGCTAACAAGCAATCGCAGGGGGAAAGGGGCAACAACACCTAGCCCCTGGGAGACATCAAGGACGGAGCACAGGACAGCTGGGCCCAGCAACAGGCCTGCACAAAGGGTTGCAGTCAATGGCAGTTCCTTCTAGTGACCCAGCGAGTCACAGGTGAGCACAACAGCAACAGTCTAAAGCAGTTCATGGTGAGTCCATCCAGCAGCATTCTGTGTCCAGTTCCAGTACTGTTTATATCTAGTGTGTTCCCAAGGTGTTCCCCAATTGTGGGGAAAAATCCTCTGTACTTATACTCAGTTTGCAAAAGTTTAACAAAAAAGGTGAGAGGAGGTTCCACCCAGTTACAACTGGTTTGTGCAGTGTCCCCTCTCTCCTCCAGCACAGGCTCCAAACATTAGTTGAGGGTAAACAAGCCCTTTGTGTGAGGCCAGGGCACAGCCTTTACAAATGCATGTGTGCCCTGCCTCCCGCTTCTCTCATCCCAGGAAAACCATTCAGAATTCAGATGCAACTCTGTGACACCTCCACCCTCCCTGTGTACAGGCTATCTGAAAAGAACACATAAACTGCCTCTGGCCAGACATGGATTGGAGTCAAGCTGTAAAACACCGGAGTCATAAGCACAGAGAAATGCTCACTTTCTAGAAGTGGCATTTCTGTAATGATAATAAAAAAAAACATTTACACCAGTAAGCAGCATTTCTTACTACTATTACAACCATACCAAACATGCCTACGTTACCCCTCATAAATCAGACAATACCCCCTACTCAAAAGGCAGGGCATTTCCAATGCAATGCTATGAGGAGGCAGCACTCACAGCAGTGAGAAACCAAATAGGCTGTTTGTCACTACCAGGACAGGCCATGAAACCAGGCACATGTCCTGCCTTCTACATACATAGCACCCTGCCCATAGGGCTAGCTAGGGCCTACCTTAGGGGTGCCTTACATGTAGTGAAAAGGGAGTTCTGGGCCTGGCAAGTAAATTTAGATGCCAGGTCCCTGTGGCAGCAAACTGCGCCCACAGGCCATGCGCTAGCAGGCCTGAGACAGGTTTAAAAGGCTACTTCTGTGGGTGATGCAAGCAGCTTTGCAGGCCCACTAGTACCATTTAATTCACTGGCCCTAGGTAAAGGGATACCACTGTACAAGAGACTTACAGGAAACTTAAATGTGCCAATTAGGTATAAGCCAATCATGCCACCTTTAGAAGGGACAGAACCTGCACTTTAGCACTGATCAGCAGTGATAAATTGCTCAGAGCCCTAGAGCCAACAGCAAGAGGTCAGAAAAAATAGGAGGAAGAAGGCAAAAAGTCTGGGGATGAACCTGTAAAAAGGGTCAGGTCCAACAGTGATAGTTACTTGGAGAGGAGGTGAGTCATCCCTTGTAAATGGGGTGAATAATTGATCCATTCCAGCTAGCAGGGATGACTCCAGTTGACAAGATATGATTGAACATTGCTGCAAGGAAGTTTGCCTATCTTGATGTTGAGTGTTTAAACATGGCTTCTGCTAACCCATTTGGGCCTGGTGCACAGTCAGATTATGATTTCCCAATCATCTTAATTATGTATAGCAGTGTAAATACAGAAGCATTCTGTTCCCCAGATATCCAGGCGCCCATCTCCCATTGCACGGGCATGGCTTCATTCAATATACTTTCTTTAAAGTTTGATTTCATAGACCATCCCAAGCCTCCTCACTTATGTCTGCATTATGGGCAGCTCTTGGACCTTTTTTATATTATTGATAAGTTTCCAAGAGCGTTTCAAGTCGGCAGAGTTTGATGCATGCTGTAGTTTAGCCCATAGTATTCCCTTCAGGATTTTTTGAAGGTCCATATCTCCCTTTTTAGCATCTTTCTTTCTTTACTGAGATTTCTTAATAATGTTTCATCCTCTGGGGTGTTACGCAGTTGCCTCAGCAGCTTACCCATTGCAGATCTCTTCATGCACACCCAGTGAGGCATAGATATGCCATTGTGTCGCCCCACGTCGGCTCCCTTATTCACTCTCTAGGATGAGCCTTGGTTTAATAATTCTTTGGTGAAGATCTCCCATACGGATGACAGATTTGTATTTCCTGTGGCCATGTACTCCAAGTTGGCCACTGCCTCCTTCACTTGGGCCTTAACCGAGCCACAGTCGTGTTAGGTTTTCAGAGCCAATCTCCCCCTTGAGGAATGCCTCTGGTTCATGCTTGCACACAATTATCTGAACCTTAATTATCTGTTGATGGTGGTCACTCTCCTATCAATCTAACACTCTGAAATCACTTACTTGCTTATAAAATGGAAAGTTTACCAGTGTAGAGTCTGGATATGAGACTGATTTACCCGAGGGTCTTGTCTATGCTGATGGAATGTCACCTGGATTTTGACCATTCAGTGTAAGCAGACCAGATAACTCACATGTCTTTATGAACTTCTCTCCGATCTTATATTTCCTAACATAAGATGGCATGCTTTGACTTGGCACAGCTTCAGCTATTTCTACGTGCTCCTCATACGGGCGATGAAATAGGTTAAGATTGACATCAACTGAAACTACCCAATATACCAGGCAGATAGAATTTTTTTAATGAAGCAAGTGTGCTGCAAGATTATCTGCTGCTATGGACTTTCTTTTCAGAGTGATGTATACATTTATGAGAATAAGGGGTTCTTGTATGTGCTTTGCCCAGCCATCTAGACAGACAATCAGGAATGGCTATGTATCAATGTGAAGTTCTGAGAGCTTAACGAAGAGATTGGTATTAATATGAATCACCACACCACCTTTTCCTTTCCAAATATGCTGCTTTTTTTTGCTGGTTTATTGAATTCTTCATATCCAATAAGGGGTATACTTGCTTGCGCCCAAGATTCTTAGATCATTATTATATCAAATGCGCCTAGAAACTGAGTAACAGCTGGGTCTTCCATTTTTGCCTGTAGGTTCCATGAGCACATACTTACCTCCCCTGTGATTGTGGTCTGTTGAGTTGTTTTTCACATCTTATTATAATCGTCCTATGCTTCTCTTCTCTCTTTATTTGGACTCTCACATTAGACTGACCTACAACTGCTTTACTGGCTTCTCCAGAATTGAGTCTCCCATTTGTCCCTTGCAGAAGAGACCAAGGTACGTCTGTTTTCTTAGTGGGGTCATGCTCCTTTAATAACAGGTATGGATATCTGTCTCCTTGATGAGCTGTTACCTCAATGCCCCATGCCTTCAGAAGTTCTTTTTCTGTTCCAGGATCTGAGTAGGGAGATTCAAAGCAGGGAAATAAACTAAGGTTGGATGCAATTGCTTTCTACCTCTTGCTTGTATGAACTTTATGGTGAGAATATCTTCAAACATCACATGATCTAGGCCAGGTAGTGCCTTTATTCATTTTAAGAAACTTGAGCAGTTAGTACATCCTGAGGACCCATCAACTTAAATTCAGGAATCTAGAGCAGCTGGCGCCCCTGCTCCAGGTTGTTCACAATTAGATGATCGTCAGCGCACGACTTTTGCTGAGCCATGTGCACTCTTCTTAATGCAGTGGCACTATTCTGAGTTGTAGGGCAGTCCCTTCCTACTGTTGGACTCCAGAGTGTGGGACCTGACTGCCCACTAATAGGGCCTCAGATTGCCTCGGGTGCATTTGCAGGTGCCAGTGGGCTTGGCACTTGGGGGGCCTGAGCTGTCATTGGTGCAAATTCTGGCTCCACACACTGATCACCGGTGCCGGGACCGGTTACCAGAAAGTGCCATCTGACTTTTGCACTGACCTTTGCACCTTGCCCTCCTCAATGCCCTCCTTTATTGCTGCCACAGTTGCTTTTGCTGCACCTATATGGCTAAGACGGGAAATCTTCCTGCCCTTTCTTGCATGCTTCCGCTCCCTCTTTGTCAAGTGCAGAGAACAGTGAATTTCTATTTTTGTTGGACTTGGTGGGAAAGCCGGGGCCTTATGAACACCGGTGGCATTTACTTGTTTTTCTTTTAAAACTGTCCTTACATCAATTTCTTCTGTGGGGTCTGTTGTTCCAGCTGGACCTTTTTGTTCAGTTAGGTGACTATGCTCCCTTCCCCTCACAGATGGAGTTGCTGATGTAGTTGCTGATGCAGTTGCTGATGGAAAATTGGCCTGTGTGCCCTCCCTTGCTGGGGTAATTCAAACCTTCCCCAGTTTTCCTTTCAGGATTGCCAGCAGTTGAAGCAGTCTGTCCACTACCTCCTTACATGAACAAATAGTGAAGTAATTGAGCTGATTTGTTTGGACCCTTGTTATCAAGGAGTTTAATTTGTCAAGTTTGACATTGATTCCAGCGACACACACAGCCAGAGTATTTAGAAAATCCACCATTTTATTTCAGTGTTACCTAAGAGCTGTTACTGTCGCTTTCATCGAATTTAGGATTGCAACCCACATGTTGATCAAGCTGTTTGCGGCTTGCGGGTCCATATGGGGGTCATCTACCTTTCTCATGTAGTAAGTCCTTTGATCTTCTGCTGAAGTTTCCCTATCGCCTTTTTCTGACTGGAATATATCCCCTGCACCTGTTCCCCTATTCTTGTCAGGCAGTCTTAGTGAACTAGCACATTATTGCCTGCTCCAAATAACAGGACAGGTATAGAGCTTAGTCATCAGACTCTACCAACTCATGATTTTCATCATTGACATCCGAGCCGACATCTAGCTTATATGGGTTGCATTTATTGTGTGGGTTGTGCTGCTGTGCGCGATTTTCTGTCATGGCATTCCATGGCTCGATGGATTCCTGGCCCCCTGGTAGTGACATTTATTTTCCCACTCCCCTTGTTGATACAGCCTCTTGATTCACCTCCAAGGGGCCATCTATGGTGGACCCACTACTCAAGAGCTGATTTTTTGTGGTCACAGTTATTAAAGATAGAGGAATTTGTGGGGGTGGGGGGAGGATTCTCCTCTGGCCTCCATACATCCTTTGATCAAAGGGACCTGAGTGGATAGAAAGGGGTCATTTGCATCTGCATCTTGGTGATGAGACTGATTGCCGCCCTCTCGTCACCTTGCTTGCTTGAAATATGGAAATAGTCTGTTATCTTATGACCATCAGATTGTTCGGTTGATATCGTTTTCTCCTCCTCCTTATTTTTAGTTTCATTCCGAGAATTATCAACTGCATCCTGATCCACTCCTATTACATTCTCCATATCCAAATTGGTATTATGTATTGGTGAGCTCCTGTTGGTATTGCTATTTATACTGGTAGCTCTGAGTAACCTAGTGGGTTGTTTGCCCTTCTTTTTGATGCCATTTCATTTGATGCCGGATCCCTTTTCCTCTTGATAGGGATTCGGGCTTGCCTCTTGTTCTGTCCGGTCTCATTCTCAGATGCTTTGGGATGTTTAGATTATTGGTGTAACTTGATGATGGTGGACAATAATAGGTGCAAACACACAAGCTCAGCCACAGGGTCGACAAAAGGGATGCCTCACCTTACAGACTTGCAAGCTTACAGTCTTAAATGTTTCCCCTCTCTGCACTGAATAGATGTTCAAAAATACTGAGAATTTTCAAAAGATTTAAAAAAAATTAGCAATTTAACAATATTCAGCTTTTCTCAGTGATTTTTCTAGTGGTCACAAAGGGGCATATTTAAGAAAAGTGCCACTACACATAGTACAGCACCACTTTTCTTGCGCCCCTTAGAGGCCCCTCTAATGCCACCATGCGTGAATCATATTTAAAATATGGTGCAACATGACGGTAGTTAGAGGACTACCATCAGAATTTTTTATGCTAGTCCAGCAATTTGTAGGTTTATAGTAAAAAATTCTGGCTCTAATCCTGCAATCACCTAGAGGACCATTGTAAGCAATCAAAGCCTTCTTTTAATGCCTGAGCAGGGGTTAAAAGTGCTAACAAAATGACGCAAGACAATCTGTTAGATTTATTTGTGCCATTTCCCCCCCCCCAACGAGGGAAAGTCCCTTTGCATACATAATACCTGGCACAGGCATAATGTAGCGCAAAGGATTACAAAGTGGCGTAATGCATGCATTGCGCCACTTTTTAAATATGGTACATCGTTTATGGGCTTCTAACGCCATATTAACATTAAAAAAATGACACGAATGAGGCATTGGAATGGCGCTAGTGCTCTTAAATATGCCCCAAAGTGTCTTAGATACTTGTCTGGTCTTATGTATTTTACAATACATTTTTCTCCACATAGTGGATGACCAAAGCCATAACCAGAGTCATCCAATAAGCCAAGTGAGGCATTAGGCAACTAAAAAGGGCAATTACTGAGGCAATTACTGAGGCAATTCCTGAGACAGTATATTGGTGCATCAGTGTTCAATGTTCTATGCTCAAAGTTCAAAGTTCAAGGTTCAAGGATCAATTTTCAGTATTCATTATTTAGTACTCAGTACTCAGTATTCATTATTCAATATTCAACTGAAGGTTATGTCTTTAGTTGCCAGTACGCAATATGCCATGTTCACATTCATTGGTTATACTGAAATGCCAATAATCACATTCATGTTAAATATTCAATGTTCATTTCAGAGTTGAGGTTATAAACTGTAGTGCACCATTGGGTAATCAGGAAGAGAGGCCTGCCACAGGACATAAGCTGGGCCGCTTCCATAGCAGCTTTCTGGCAACTGGCTGCCTCAACTCACCAAAGGGTATTGGACAACAGGCAACAGCAAATGATAGATGAAAGCAACAAAAAGCGGACCCTTTTTCCTCTCTCTCACCTTCTCTGCCCTTCTCTGCTCTTGAAGCAGTACCCAGTAGTCCTGCTGCAGTCACCGCAGCTGCTCAGCACGGGTCTGAGCGAGCCTCCGGCAGCTTTCAGATGCAGACAGGCTGCCAGAGATGAGCTCCGAGCCTCCTGCTCTAGTGGCAGAAGGAAGTATCTGGTGGGAATACGCGATAGCAAGAGGTTGGATCAAAGCGGCGACACAGATGGCACAACCGGAACAAGTACTCAGTGACCTCAGTCTCTGTTTCCGTAAGGCACACAGCAAAAACTCCACAGCCCACCGGGTAACTCCAAATGGCCCCCGGTGCCTCGTTTGCCTGCCTGTGCACCCATGGAGCACCCGCTCCTGTGCTCCGATGCTCGCTCCACCTCCTTGCTTCCTCGAGACAACCGGCTGCTGATCAATGTAGGAAAGGACTGGACCCATCTCACGTGAACCTAAGGTGACTCCAAGGGCTTGCTGGCTTGCCTCATGTTTTTCTAAAGTCTCAGGGACACAAAACACTTTGACCCTTTATCACCTACAGCACCTGAAGTTTGCTTGCTGCAAACTTGCATTGCCCTGCCAAGTGATGCCAATCCAGTCATGGGCACTTGAAAGTGGTTATAAAGTGTTGGAACTGATAAAATCCACACATTGCTGTTGTTGCGCCAGTTGGAACCGATGCATCTCCTTTGATGATGGCACATAACTGCATGTGGACTTCTGATTGCCTGCGTGGCATGATGATGACACACCACCTTCATCACAGAGAGTTTGCCAATGACTCATCCACGGGTGTGCAGATTGGAACAGTCTCATCACCTGTATCCAAAGGGGTCAACCTCAACACATTGCCTCCTCTGCTCCTCATGTTGGATCTTCAACGTCACCATTCAAAAGTACTTATGCAGTGGGACAAGATTGGTCTCTGTATCTGACCTGTGCGCCATCGCAGTCGGCCTAAACTTTCAGATTTTACCAGGTCAAGTGCGACCAGGTAGCCTCGGTTGGTGCTTTATGCTTCTAAGTAGTACATTTGCAGATATTCTTTAAGAATGAATGTCTTGACTTCTACTTATTAGATTTTTTTTGTTGAGGTCTTGTTTTGTTCATCAAATTAAGCTCTATGTTCTAAACAGGTGTGGTATCTTTTTGTGTGGTGTTTTCACTGTTTCGCTGTTTTCAGTGTTGCACAAATACTTTACACATTGCCTCTTTAGTTACGCCTGACTGCTTTGTGCAAAGCTACCAGAGGGTGAGCACAGGTTATTGTATGGTGTGCATCTTACCCTGACTAGGATTGTGGTTCCTGCTTGGGCAGGGTACAAAATGCTGCCAACCAGAAACACAATTTCTAAAAGGCCCCCTAATAGCAAATAGTGAACAGGTCCTGGGCACATGTAGTGCACTTTAATAGGGTCTTATAAGTAAATTAAATATTTCAATTGGGGTTAAACCAACATTACCAATGATTAGGGGATAGAGCACAAGCACTTTAGCACTGGTTAGCAGTGGTAAAGTGTAGAGAGTCCGAAAGCCAGAAAAATGGGGTCAGAAAATGGAGGGAGGCAGGGAAAATGTTTGGGGAAAGACCACCCTAACACTGTTAGGGCTAACAGTGACTCCACATGCTCATTCATTTTCCCTTAAGTGGCATAATTGTCATAGTGGTTTGAGTTACGTTTTTAAATGTATCTTTGCCCAGTGTCTAATTGTTCCATTAGTATGTATCAGTATTAAAATAACCTTTTACCATAATTGTATAACCTAATTACCTCTCTTGGGCTCAATATTATCTTGGAAATTCAATTTAAAACTGAATTTCTGGGATATTGTCTTTTCTCCACACCTACAGAATCATAACTCAAGCAGTATTTTTTATCTTGTGGAAAGAAGAAATGTATTGCATTCAATGCAGTTTCAATCAGAGTCTTTCTGTAGTTCTCTGTCTCTTTCATCTTCCTTGCATTTAGGACACATTTCATCAGTGTTATGTTTTTTTATAAAATCAAGTCCTATTTTTCTCTATGGTATACATTTTGTAACCGCCCTTCATAATCATGTATTTTAGATTAGCAGGTTGTAAAATCATCCAGCCAACAATTATTTGATGAATCCTCTTCTATTTTTGGTGCAGTGATCACTGTTATATCTTTGTCACACAATGAAATAAATATATAATACATCAAGGCCCTCATTACAACCCTGGCAGTCAGGGGAGAAGTGGCAGTAATACCGCCCACAGGCCAGCAGAAACAAAATGGAATTATGACCATGATGGTTAGCGCCATGGTCATCCGCCACTTCTCCACTCCGACCGCCAGGGCGGTGACGACCGCTGGGTTGGAGACTTCAGTCTCCAGCCCGGCAGCCGTCACCAGACTGCAGGCGGTATCAGGAACCTGCATACCGCCATGGATTTCGGGTGGTTTGGAACCGCCACGAAATCCATGGCGGTAGGCACTATTAGTGCCAGGGAATTCCTTCCCTGGCACTGATAGGGGTCTCCCCCACCCCACTCCACCACCCTGAGTCCTCCCACAACACCCACCACCCCCCTGCCACCCCCAAAGGTTGGAGGACCCCCCTCCCCACCCCCAACATGCACATACACACACACCCTCCCCACCCCAACCCCCAACATGCACATACACACACCCCCACACGCACACATACACTACAACACATACCCGCACACATACAGACATGCACACAGACCGACTCGCACACATTTCCCATACACACACCACACCCCTGCATGCATACACGCACTCACACACCTCCTCTACATACTCACACGCACAGTCCCATGCATGCACACAACACACAACACCCCCCTCCCCTAATGGATGATCAACTTACCTTGTCCGTTGATCCTCTGGGAGGGGATGGGATCCATGGGGGCGTCTCCACCGCCAGCACACCGTCACCAGAACACCGCCACACCGAATCATGGGACGTGATTCGGTGGGCGGTGTTCTGATGATGGGGCGCAGGAGGTGGAGCAACCTCCACTTCCCCGCCGACTGCCAGTATGGCTGCTGGCGGCGCTCTGTCTGAAGAAGGACGGAGGGCTGCCAGCAGTCATAAAAAGCCGCAAGGAAAACCATCTGCACTGGTGGACTTCAGCACGGTGGTACCTCAGCGGTCTTTACAAAACACCGCTGAGGTTGAAATGAGGGCCCAAATGTTGATTGCTTTATACCACAATTCTATTATTCTTTTTCTTGCCCAAGATGCATTATTTAACTTTTTCTTCAGCATCGTCATTGCTAGTTTTTTTACCTACAGAAGCCTCACAAGTAAAATCAAGCATTATCAAAGGTGAGATGGGTAGTTTTTCCAACTATGCAGGATTCTTCGCACTAGCTCTGTAATGGAAACTTACAGGCATATTTACAAGCCTCATCCACCGCCTGAGCGTCATTTTTTTTTTTTTACGCTCTGACACCACCCATATCTATGAGGCTATGCAAAGCCACTTTGCATGGCATTTCATTGCCTCGTAGATATGGTGTAAGACAATGCAGTGCAAGTTACTACAATGCTTTACTTTACATCACGGGGGCATTCCATAGGTGTTGCAGTGGGTTTTCACATGCAACACCATGGGTTTTAATGTATTCTCAGATTTACAAGGCTCTGCCAACTTGGGAATGCATCAAAAGTGTATGCACCCCCCAGAAAAGGAATAACATGGAGAAATATCTCTATTTCGCCCTGTTTTTTCCTAAAACACCTCCATGGATGGTTTTTGTGTAGGAAGTTGTCTGTTCCTGCACAAAAACAATCCTGCATGCAATGCAGGCACCCTTGTACCATAGTGCAAGGGTGCCTGTAATGGTATTATGGAGCCAAAATGTTGCCAGTGCAGGGGGAGAGGACAGAAATGCACTGTATTTTCTAAATATAGTGTATTTCTACCCTTTCCCTGTGGCACAGGCCAGTGCAACAAGGTCACTTCCTGCACTGCCCTGTACCACATTATTGTAAATATGCCCTCAGCTTAAGAAGCAGTTTGAAGCTGAGGAGTGACACAGTAACACACAGTTAGCATAGTTGTAGCAACATGCCAATATCCATCTGAGGTTGTGCTTTTTCTACAAAGACACAACATGCATTGATAGCTACAATATATAAATTCATATATGTCAATAACGCTATGGTATCATGATGTAAGTAAGCATTTATATAGCATATTTCTACCTTTTGACAAAGCTCTAAAGAAGTTTCATGATGATTAAGTACAGAACTAGTCACTTTGTGGTGCATAGATAGAGAAGTGCACTGGTGGAGATGTCACCTATGAGTTGTGATTTTTTGTGTTGTGCTTGAAGCCTGATAGTGTGCTCCAGGCTAGTCCTGCTGGCATATAGCAGCATCTTATTCTTTCAGCAGGAAAGGAATGAGTGTAAGCGATAGCTTTGCAGACAACATACACATAATTTTACTTTTTGTCTGAGTGTCAATTGTCTGTCATGGGAACAGTCTACTCTCCACCACAATTGATTACACTGGAAAGCTGTTGATGATGACTGCACAAAAGGAGTATGCTCCAGTGCCTGCTTGTCTAGATAGGGCAAGAGCTCCCACAACTCATGTACTTAGTGGAAGTCCACTGAGGTGCAACAGAAGTTTAGTGGTCTTTAGTGAACTCTTAAGCCACCAGTAATTCTGTATGTGATCCATTCCATTGATAGCCCACCGGCGTAAACTATATGAGCTCCAGCTACCTACCGCAGGTGGTGCTGATAAGCTACCAGTACACAACTTAAAGTCTATCCAGGAGTGACAATAGCCTAAACACTAGTTACACCTACAAGCCACAGTAAACATAGCATTATGTCCATCCAGTAATAACAGAGACTCAATCCCAGGTAACACTGATAAGATACCAGGGACTGCATTATACACAATGTGCTGAGGCGCAACACCCATGTTCCTAGGGTTTGTGCATCCCCACACCACTGTGGTATTACAGAAGGGTCCAGAGACACTTGTGTGGCCGATTCTGGTGCACATGAAGATCCAGCGTTATCTTAAGAGGTCATTCCCTCATTTGCATGGGGGCATGGCCCCATGCAAATTACAAAATCATTTTGCATCTGCACCTGGCCTGTATTATGTACACTGCTGCAGAGGCAAACATTCCCAAAAAAAGGTTGCACACTGTTAGTGCATGCCCTTAAGCAGTCACCTGGAGAAGGAATAGGGGTTCCCTAGGAACCACAAATGTCTCCCTGCAGGTAGGTGGAGTCACCCATTGCACCTGTCTGCAGGGCTTTCTCTGGCCCCTTCTTTAAAGTGCAGGTGTCTTACCACCTGCACTGTGAAACATTGAGCAACTTGTAAGCAACTATTCCTTCTTTCCCTGAATATGCTGCTCACAGTGAATAAATAATGATAAGGCACACCATAACTATTTGAGCTTGGCTCACTTGCTTAAAGGTGAGCTGAGGCTCCCTTCGGACTTTGCACCCTGTCTGTAAGATAGCCCAGCTGTTGATTGGGAGCCCACCCATGTGCAACAGATACTCAACCACTGGTGGCACTGATAATCAGGAAGCATTGTACAAAGTCCACCAAAGAGACACAGGAGCTGTCTCACTGAAGACACCCATAGGCCAACAGGAATCAATGCACAGAATCCAAATAGAAATGATTGGAGCTCAAATCCTCATAACACTAATAAGCTGCCATTAAGGACTGAATGTAGGAAGCAAACACACAGCAGCACTGATCGGTAACAAATAACCACTAACCAAAAGACACCATGGGTATCAGGAGCACAACCTTTGAGAGCACTGATATGCCACCAGCAATCACTGTATGAGGCCCACACAAAAGCAACAGGAACCCAACCCCTTGTACGCTAATTAGGCACTAGCCCATGAGATATTGAGCCCACCCAAGATAACAGTGTCCAACCCATTGTACCTCCAATAGACCACCACCACACACTGTGTGGAATCCACCCATGAACAATGTAAACCACTGTAGGAAAGTACCCTCTTTCTCGGCATGTTTTTTTTTAAATAAAGATATTTTATTGATTTTGCAGGAGGAAAAAGGTTAAAGAAACATACACTTATTAACAAGGTGCCAACATGGCGCCTAACAGTAGTCGGTCTCAGATCCCGGTTCCCAGGCACCGCAATGCAAATAAGAGTCACACATCGCCTAAGTGGTTGCTGCGTCTTCCCACTTCCCCCATACCCTATCATATTTATTTGGACATCCTCTGGCCTCGTATACCAGTTTTTCCCGGTGTGCACACCAATCCAACCCTGTCTCCATTTAATAAGTGCTGGGGTGCATCTGGCTTTCCAGTCCGCCATTATGTCCCTCTTAGCTACCAGGCATGCCATCCCAAGGAATGCTCGGTCTGATCTTCTCAACCCAGTGTCTCCCATGATCCCCAATAAGAGGGGTAGTGGTTCCCTTTCTATGTTTTCCTGTAGGACTCCTGAGATCTCTTGTACGATCGCTCCCCAGTAAGCCGTTATATTTGGGCATGTCCATACCATGTGAAAAAAGTCGGCTGCGGGGTTCATGCATCGCGGGCACTCCGCTGAGGATTGGAGGCCTGCCCGGTGTAGTTTGGTTGGTGTGAGGTAGGCTGTGTGGAGGTAAAAGGTCTGTATTAACCGGAAGTGGGTGGCCATTGTCAGGGTACGGGGGGCCATCAGTGCTTCACTCCAGTCCATCTAATCCATGGGGCCCACCCATCCCTCCCATCTCTGGCGGGGTCCCTCTAGGGGGCAGGTAGTACTGGCGATCAAGGCACGGTATATCAGGGAAACACCTCCTCTACCCAGATTCCCCATCAGTACCTTCGCCTCCATGGGGCTATGTTCGGGTATGTTGTCCCCAGCCTGTACGTGTACAAGTAGGGCGTGGCGGAGCTGGAGATATTTATGAAATTGTGTCTTGTTTAAGGAGAAGAGTTTTTGGAGGTCTTCGAATGATCGCAAATGTGACCCCTCCCATACATCACCCAGAGTAGAGATGCCTATATTATCCCACTTTTGAAAGCCTTCCAGTTTCGCCACCTCCCTTAGGTGTATCCCATGCCACAGCGGGGTCTGCTGGGTAAGGCGTCCCCACCACCCCAACAGTCTCTGGGCCGCTCGCCAACCCAGTAAAGTCACTTTGGTCACGTCTGGGATGTCCCGTGAGATTGGGCCTCCGTACAGGATATCGAAGATCCGCGGGTAGCCCAGCGATCGGAGTTCCAGCCGATATGCCGGGTCTGACCACCCACCCCCCACCCAATCATTGATCACAAGCAAGTGCATCGCGTGGAGATAATAATGGGTGTTGGACATGCCCAATCCCCCGTCGTAAATGTCTCTTTGACAGGTTTTAAGCGCGAGCCGCGGACGGGTGTTGTTCCACATAAATTGACGCGCTAGTGAATCCATCTCACTAAACCATTTCTTAGGGGTGGGGTGTGGGAAGTTTTGCAATAAATATAGGAGTCTGGGGAGGATCATCATTTTGTAGAGAGCTATTCTGCCAAGTAGGTTTAAGGGGAGAACCCTCCAGCGCTGTAGGTCAGCTTTAATTCTCCTAGTTAGTGGTGTGATATTGAGCTCCCATGTCAGCTCGGGTAGTAGTGAGATGTATATTCCCAGATATTTAAAGTTGTTCCTTCGCACTGGGATGTTTTGCTGTCAGTCTATACAGTCCCGGGAGCGGTGTAAAGGGACCAGTAAGGATTTATTAGGATTTAGGATCAGTCCTGAGGCTTCCGCGAAGAGGCTCAGAATTTGTAGGATATGGGGACCGCTTCTGGCCGGGTTGGAAATGTACAGTAGAACATCGTCCGCGTATAACGCTACTCGGTCCTCTGGGCAGTTAGGCCAGGGCCAACCCTCGATCAGGGGGTCATTTCGCAGCAATATCGCCAAAGGCTCTATTATTAGTGCAAAGAGCAGCGGGGATAGTGGGCATCCCTGTCGGGTGCCGCGGCCAATGGGGAACGGGTCGGAGACCACTCCGTTCACCTGATCCCGAGCCGTCGGGTTAGAATAGAGGAGCTTCACCAGTCTTCGGAAATTAGGCCCGAGTCCATTTCTTAGTAAGACATGGTCCAGAAAGGACCAATCCACCGTGTCGAATGCTTTTTCAAAATCAAGTAGGAGTAGCGCCAGGGGGGGGGTGTGACAAGGTCGTGCGATGTGCCAAAGCTAGGTGTAATCGCCTGATGCAGTGTCGGGTACTGCGGGTAGGCATAAAGCCGCACTGGTCGGGGTGCACCAGGGTGGATATCACCTCCTTTAGTCTAGAAGCAAGGATCGAAGACAGCACTTTGATCTCTGTATTTAGAAGTGAGATGGGCCGGTATGCCGAACAGTGTCGTGATGGGGGTTGGGTCTTAGGGATCACCACAATTGTGGCTTGGTCAATCTCAGTGGGGAAGCAGCCCTGTTTTTCGGCTTCTTCGAACATGCTGAGCAGGTGGGGGCCCAGAATGTCGCTGCACCTTTTATACAGCTCCGCAGGGAATCCGTCTGGCCCGGGGGTCTTGCCCGGCGCCAAACTGGTGATCGCGCTTATGACCTCTGCAAGGTCAATAGGTTCATCTAGTCTATTTTTTATCTCCAGAGGAACACTGGGAAGAGTAATGTCATTTAAAAGGGGGGACTCTTTCTCAGCAGTGGGTCGGGAGTGTTCTGCGTATAAGCGCGTGTAGTAGGAAGCAAACCTTTGCGCAATTTCTATAGGAGTTTTGGAAAGGGAGCCCGAATCCTCCATGATTTCGGGTATGACCCTGTTGGCCAGAGGGCGAGTGGCCAGCCAGTGCAGGAGTTTCCCGTTTTTGTCCCCCCAGCCATATATTCGTGCTGCTGAGGCCCTCCAAATATGCTTTGCTGACTCCAGTGCTATGTGCTTCATTTCTTCTCTAACCCTAGTAAGCTGTCTTAGAACAGAGGCCGACGCTGAGGTCGTATGCTGGCGCTCTAGGATTAGTGCCTTGGTCTCCAACTTGAGCAGCTGTGAGTCTCTGGCACGTTCGCGTGAGCGGAGGAGATATTTGGCTTGTCCTCTAAGAGTGGCCTTGCAGGCGGCCCATAGGGTGCCCGGAGATCGGACCGATCCCAGATTCAGTTCGAAATATTGGGTAAGGTGGTTCTTAATTTCTTGGGTATAGTCGTTGTCCTGTAGGTACCATGCGTTCAGGCGCCATATCGGGCGTCTGGTGGGGCCTGAGCCGCCTAACCGGACGTGCATTGGCGCGTGGTCTGAGATCCCGCGGGGCAGCAGCTCCGTACCCGTGACGCTATTAATATCAAGAGCAGGCATGAATATGAGGTCAATTCTAGACTGTGTCGAGTGGGCAGCTGAGGTGTGTGTGTACTGGCGCTCCCTGGGGTGCCAGGTTCTCCACACCTCGCACATGCCAAGGCTCTCTGCCCAGCTGCTAAGACTCGGGGCCCGGGCGGATCTATTGGTAGAGATTTCGCCGGATACGTCCAAGCTGGGATTGAGGACGGTGTTAAAGTCCCCCCCCAGCAGGGTAATACCCTGGGGGAGACCCGCTGCCACACGGCGAAGCGAGAGTAAGAATGCGTCTAGTCCCGCCGGCGGTCCGTACACACACACAAGGTTTATCGGTGACCCATGGAGGGTCCCCATAACTACTACGAATCTGCCCTGGGGGTCAGATTGTGTGGCTGTAACCACCATAGGTAGTGAGCGATGGAGCAGAATGGCCACCCCCCTGGATCCTCTGGAGAAGCCCGCATGGTAAACCCTGTCATATCCTCCTTGTGCAAGCATGGGGCATTTAGTCCCAAGGAGATGGGTTTCTTGTAATAGGACCACTGAGGGGGAGTATCTGCGGAAGGTATTGAATACTGCGGATCTCTTGATCTTATCAAGTAGGCCATTTACGCTCCATGAAATAATGTGGGTCAGTGGGGGCCGGGCGTGGGCTGTGTGGGTGCTATGTAGTTTTGATTGCCTGTTTGTGGACCCCGGGACGACCGTCTCAAACGTACCATTGAAATATTAAAATAATAAAGAAAGCAAAAAAAAACAAATAAACATTCTACTATCTAAACCCGTTTTAAACTCTTTGCCCCCCAACCGCCCCCCTCCCCATACTCCCTCCCTGGAAGCATCTGTTGCCCAACTTCTCAACAAAAACTTAACAGCCAGAAGGACTGTCGTTGGGGTGGAGTGATGGACCCCTCCATTTAGTAGGATCAAATGCAATTTGGCAGGTCTGGTTCAAGCTTTGCGCGGTGCGCACTGAGGAGTAATAACGCCACCTGCGGCATCTCCTCTGGAGTCTGCGGGTGTGTACCCGGGTCCCAATTCCTTCGAGTGTGACTCAGTGGGAGCCCACTGGTTCAAGCTACCCAAGCACCGGGGACTGGCTCAGGCGGATGTCGTCCGTGGCTTGCGTTGTGTCCCGGGGCATCGAGGGCCCGACGGGGACTCCCTCAGTCTGTGTATCGGGGTCACAAGCCACCTCGTCGTTGGGGGGGATGCCCGAGTCCCTCTGCCTCCCCCGACGGGATCTGGTGCGCCTCCGGCTCCTCTGGGGTCCCTCCACGGGGGGGGCCCTCGGAAGGGGTCCCCCCAGTCGGTTTCATGGGTCCCCTCCGGGCTACGACGCCCTCCTCTGTTAGCCAATCCCACGCATTCTCAGGAGACTCGAAGAAGTACGCTTTCCCAGCCATGAAGACTTTAAGTCTTGCGGGGAAGAGGAGCATATATGGAAGCTGCATTGCTCTGAGCTTTTGCTTTACGTGCTCATATGATCGGCGGCGGGTCTGGACTTCGCGGGTGTAGTCTGGGAAGATTAGGATCTTGTGGTTCTCCCATTGGAGGTCCTCGGTACGCCTGGCTTCTTTAAGGATATTGTCTTGGTCTTTGAAATTAAAGAAGCGTGCAATCATCGGGCGTTTAAGGCCACCCGGAGGGGGGCGTGGGGCGAGGGCCCTGTAGGCACGCTCGATTGCGAACCAGGACGAGAGGGTTTGATCCGGCATCCAGGTCTTGATCCACTGCTCCAGAAATTCGGAAGCCTTATCTTCTTCCATGCCCTCAGGGAATCCGACAAAGCGCAGGTTATTACGCCTTGATCGGTTTTCGGCATCTTCTGCACGGCGGTGCAACTCGCTGGTTCGGGTTTGTAGCTGGGCCACCTTAGTTTTAAGATCGGATAGCTCATCTTCAGTCTGGGAGACGCGGGCTTCCACATCGGTGATGCGACCCACCGCATTTCTGAGATCTTGTCGAATAAGACCCATGTCCTCTCGCACTTCCCCGATTTTGGTCTCTACGGCTGCTTGCGATGATTGGATTGCCTGGAGGATGGCATTCACTCCGTCCATAGCGGGGCCTTCACCGGCCGCGTCTCCCCCCCCCCGGGGACCCGTCGATGTCGTGAACTGGTCGATCTTTTGCTGGGAGGCTGGAGGTTGTTTGTTTGCCTTGTCTTTCCCCATCTTGATGCGGGGGGCGGAGGTCAGATGTATGGTTCCTTAGGGTGGTCCGGCACGTGCGTCAGGGCGGTTAGCCGTCGGTGAGGTTTTTCGTGATGGGTAGGTTTATGCAGTCACTGTCCTTTGTTTGAAGTACGCTGGCCGCTGGTCCGTTCCTTCCCCGAGGGGACCGGGCCCTCAGTTTGGTGGGGAGAACCCCGGGGGGGGGCACCTCAGCGTGCCCGGGATTTCATTGGGTAGCCACCCGCAGGGTCGCCGGGGTCGTGGATTCGGGGGCATGGTGTCCCGGTGGTGGGTCCGCCGCCGCTCCGGCTCGGGCGCCTGGTCCACGGTTAATGATGGTGGGTATACATTGATCAAGTTGCAACTGCGTGGACCAATGGAGGGTTCAAAGGATTTTGCTTATTGCCTGCTCGGCTCGTTCCCACCTCAGAGGATTTTGCAGCAGGCCGCACTTATTCTGGGCCCCAGAAGGCGGCCCAGGATTCTAGGTTCCTCTTATTTTGGAGCCTTTTCGTTTGCCCTCATTTAGGGTTGTTTTACTTCCAGCGCTCGGGCCCCTGCGCAGCCGTCACCCATCTAGCTCATCGTGTTTCACGGCACATTGCTCTCCTCACTCGGGGGGGCCAGGGGGCTCTCGCTGTAGGGGACGCTCTTCTTGCGCCTCTCTCACCGCCCGGGGAATTCCAGGGGTCGCCTCCCTGTTCCTTGAGGCGTTTCAGGCCGGGGGGGCCATGCCGCGGGGGACGCCCCACTTGGGCTCCCCGGCCGCCGGACGGGCCTGCGCCCCCCCGTTGTCTCTCTTTCCCGTCCGGGTGGATTCCTGGGGAGACTCCCCTCAAGGCGCCGCGGGCGCCGCGCCGTCCCAGTGCACGGGCTCCGGCACGGCCAACGCCCCTTCAGCCAGCCGCGGGTGGCCCGCACGCCTCTCACCTCTCCCGGGGATCCGGAGGGGCTGCTCCGCAGGGGAATTCCCTTTAGCGGCTTCCTCGCCGTTCGGGCGGGTCTCGGAGGATCCCCTCTCCTAGGCAGCTCGGACGCCGCGGCTCTGGATCAGTGCCGCCGGGTATGCGTGTGGCGCAGCCCGGGGCGTCAGGCGCCCCGCTTGTGTGTCAGGGTAGCGCCGCCTCACCAGTTCGTGGGGGCCCGCGCCCCGAGGTCCAGCGCCAGCTCTTCTTCGTTCCTCACGGCGCCCAGGGCCCCGAGCATCCACATCAGGGGGCAGATCGTTCAGTATCGGTCTCCTCGAGGCGGTCCAGCTCCGACGGCCATTTTGGCGTTTGGGCCACGGCTCACGAACGGGGTCCGATCTCACCACCGCTCACTTCAACTGGACCCCAGTGGGATGGGGAAGCCGCAGGGACAGCTGGCGCGGCACCTCCAAATTGCCAAATCGCAATAATTTCGGGCGGATGACGGAGGGGTCCAGAGCACTCTCAGAGTGGTCCGCCATCTTGACGCCCGAAGCCACGCCCCCCTTTCTCGCCATGGTTACCCTCTTTTTCTGCCTGATGTCAGTGTATTTGACTGTGTTCACTGGGATCCTGCTAACCAGGACCCCAGTGATTATGCTCTCTCTCCCACTCTGTATTTCACCCACAATTGGCACACTGGTTCCCCATTGTAAGTCCCTAGTATATGGAACCTAGTTACCCAGGGCATTGGGGCTCCAGGGGATCCCTATAGGCTGCAGCATATGTTTTGCTACATATAGGGATCACAAGAAAAGGATGCTACAGGGTTGCCACTGCAGCCTGCGTAAAAAGGTGCAAGCACCCTTTCACTGCCATTTTTCACTACACTATGGGGGTCATTCCGCCAAAAGACCGTACCGCGGTCAAATGACCGCGACGGTCATTCTGACTTTCCCGCTGGGCTGGCGGGCGACCGCCAAAAGGCCGCACGCCCGCCCAGCGGGAAAGCCCCAGCAACGATGAAGCCGGCTCCGAATGGAGCCGGCGGAGTTGCTGGTGTGCGACGGGTGCAGTGGCACCCATCGCGATTTACAGTGTCTGCTTTGCAGACACTGAAAATCTTATTGGGGCCCTGTTAGGGTGCCCCTGCAGTGCCCATGCCATTGGCATGGCCACTGCAGGGGCCCCCAGGGGCCCCACGACACCCGTTCCCGCCAGCCTCTTCCTGGTGGTGTAAACCGCCAGGAACAGGCTGGCGGGAAGGGGGTCGGAATCCCCATGGCGGCGCTGCTTGCAGCGCCGCCGTGGAGGATTCCCTGGGGCAGGGGAGAACCGGCGGGAAAACCGCTGGTTTCCCTTTTCTGACCGCGGCTTTTCCGCCGCGGTCAGAATTGCCCCAGAAGCACCGCCAGCCTGTTGGCGGTGCTTCCTCCGTCCCCGGCCCTGGCGGTCCATGACCGCCAGGGTCGGAATGACCCCCTATGTCACTTATAAGTCACTTATAAGTCACCCCTATGGCAGGCCTTTTAGCAGAGGTGACCCCACAAACTCCAGGCCCATTTTCCCAAACTTTGTGATTGCAGGGGATGCCATTTTATGTGTGTACCAGACATAGGTCACTACCTATGTCCAGATACACAATGGTAACTCCAAACATAAGCATGTTTGGTATCAAACATGTTGGCATCATACCCAAAGGGCTTTACAAGCATTAGTTGCATGATTCCATGCACTCTAGGGGCTCCTTATCAGACCCCTAGTATTGCCATATCATTCTTCTGAAGGTTTCCAGGCATCCCAGGCTGCTGCCACCTCCCAGATAGGCGTCTGCCCTTCTGTTGCTTGAGAAGCTCAAGCCCAGGAAGGCACAAAAAAGGATTTCCTTTGGGAGAAGGGTGTTACACCCCCTCCCTTTAGAAATAGGTTTTACCGGCTTGGGAGGGGTAGCCCCCCCAAGCCACTGGAAGTGCTTTGAAGGGCACATTTGGTGCCCTCCTTGCATAAATTAGTCTACACTGGTTCAGGTGCCCCAGTCCCTGCTCTAGCATGAAACTGGATAAAGGAAAGAGGAGTGACCACTCCCCTGCCCATCACCACCTCAGGGGTGGTGCTCAGAGCTCCTTCAGAGGGTCCCTGGGTTTTGCCATCTTGGATTCAAGGGTGGTATGGAACTCTGGGAGCATCTCAATGGCCAGTCCCATCAGGTGACGTCAGAGCCCCCACCCGATAGGTGGTCACCTAGCTAGGTGACCAATCCCTCTTTCAGGGCTATTTAGGGTCTCTCTTTTAGGTGGTTCCTCAGATTTAGATTGCAAGACTCCAACAGAAATCCTCTGCAACCTCCACTTCAATGTCTGACTGAAGAAACTGCATCTGAACTCTTCAGGATCCTACAAGCTGCAACAAAGAAGCAAGACACCTTATGCAACATTGTATTTCTGGCTCCTTCCAGGAACTGCAACATTTCCCCGGTGGTGCATCCTCTGAGGACAGCCCGTCTGCAGCCTGCATCAGAAGAAGGAATTTCCCTTGGAGTGAAGGATTCACTCCCCTGCTTCTGCAGGGACCAACTGTGGTGACGACCGGCTGTGTGGATCCCCTCTCCTGCTAAGTTGCATCGATCCTGCATCATGGGTGGTGGACTGAAGTGGTCCTTACAATCCTACCTTCCAACTGTCCAACTTGGGTGAAGGTAAACCCTTGTCTGCCCATTCAGGACAGTACCCCCATGCACCATATCTTTTGCAGCTGCCAAGGTTTGTTGGCATCCTTCCTCCAAGATGTTCAGGCATCTCGAAGCTCCAGCCCCCAGCACTCCTTCCTGCAATGCACAGCTCCCTAAGTGGTTCTCCGGCAGTATCGGAGCCTTTTTTGTAGTGCTGTGTGGGCCTCTTCTGCGACTCTCCTATCCCCATCCTGTAGGACTCATGTGGGTGCTGCCTAGTCTTCTGTGGGCTCTCTGTGTGGTTGAGGGTGCCCTCTGACTCACCCTCCTGGGAAGAGTCCACCTGGTCCTTTCTGGTCCCTGCCAGCACCATTTTCCGCTAACAACGAGCTTTGCCTGTGCAAAGGTGTGTTGGCGGACTCTGACAAAACACAAACCCGACTGCAATCCTCAATCCAGTGTGGGACATTACCTGCATCCTCCAGGAACCTGACTTTGTCCTCCTGGGTGCAGTGCTGACTCTTCTTCTTCACCTGTGGGTCACTTCTTGCATCTTCATCCTGGTGGGTAGGGGCTCTTGCTCTTCCTGGACTCTTCGGTGCTTCTTTGACTTGGTCCCCTTTTTTCCACAGGACCTCTGGTCCAGGAATCCACTGTTGGTGTCTTGCAATCTATTCTGGGTTTTTGCAATATTCTTTTCTACTTCTCTGTGTGTGTTCTGGGGTGGGTTGTGGTACCTACCTTTTAGCTTTCATAGCACTCCCAGTAACCTCTACCAACTACACTTACCTAGTTGGGGGACCGAGTTTTGCATTCCACTTTCTTAGTATATGGTTTGTTGTCCCCCTAGGCCCATTTCTTCCTATTGTGATTTTCACTAATTGCTCTGTCTTCTAACAGTTTTTATCCCTATTTCTGCATACTAGTGTATATAGTTTGTGTATTGCTTACCTCCTATAGGAGTTTAGTCTCTATGGTATTTTTGGTATTTGTGTCACCAAAATAAAGAACCTTTCAACATTTTTTACCCAAATTGGGTGCAAACCTAACACCATATTCATACTTTGACGCCCGCGAATGTCAAAATTCAGCAGTGTGCGCCATTTTCTGGATGCGGAAAACCACCTTGCGTAATGACATGCAAGGTAGGCTTTCCCATCCAAAAAATGACTTAAACACCCTTGCCCCTTATTTACACTCCAGCGTCATTTTGACGCACAGGAGGGGTCGGGCCTTAAAAAATGGTGCACAGCCTGATGTGCGCCGTGTTTTAACGCCTGGGTCAGGTCAGGCGTTAAGGGACCTCTGGGCTCATCTCCTTGGTCTCTGACTATGGAAGCAGTCCACAGGTGCCCTTCCCTGCCCCAAGGGACACCCCCTGCTACCCCCACCCACCCCTGGAGGACACCCATGGATGGGGGTCCCATCCCAGGTAAGTACAGGTAAGTTGAGGTAAGTATTTTTTTCTTTTATTTTTAAGTGGCATGGGGGGCCTAACTTGGGCCCCCCTACATGCCACTGTGCCCAGTGGCCATGCCCAGGGAACAGAAGCCTCCTGGGCATGGCCATTAGGCAGAGGGGCATGAATCCTGTCTTTGCTAAGACAAGAGTCATTTCAATGGGGGTTGTGTGTCAAAAAATGGCGCAAGTTCGGTTAGAGCCATGATTTTTTACTCTAACCTGACTTATACCATTTTTTGATGCACAACCCCCATTCTTCCCTATGCCTGCGCTGCCCGGTTAGAGTATTTTTTTTTACTCTAACCAGCCTGCAGCGCCGGCTACCATCAATCCATAAATAAGGTGCCCGTCTTGGCTTTCGCTGTCGGTCAATTTTTTGATGCAAACCAACGCCGGCGCTGGCTTGCATCAGCAAGTATAAATATGGGCCTGAGTGTTTTCTTTGATGCTTGTAAGTACTAAGTGTAACTACAGTGGTATTGCATGAGCTTTACATGTCTCATAGATAAGCCTTAGCTGCTCATCCACAGCTACCTCTAGAAAGTCTGGCTTCTAGACACTGACTACACTATACTAATAATGGATACCTGGACCTGGTATCAAGTGTAAGTACCATAGGTACCCACCACACACCACACACCAGCCTCCTACATCCACCCCTTGCTACCACTTATAAGGCACCAGGGAACCGTATATGGAATTATTCCAGGAGCAAAGAGGCCGTATTGTACATAGTGCCCCAGGGCACATCAGGCGTGTGTGTCTGCTTTCTACCCCTGGGGTAGTATGGTATTAGTATAGAAGGGGCCATGGGCACCTATGCACCCCCTTCTGTAACACTGATAGCATGGGAACACATTTAGGCCCTCATTCCGACCCTGGCGGTTTCAAACCGCCAGGGTGGAGGGCAGAGGAAGCACTGTCAACAGGCTGGCGGTGCTTCCCGGGCCATTCTGACCGTGGCGGTAAAGCTGCGGTCAGAAAAGGGGAACCAGCGGTTTCCCGACGGTTTTCCCCTGGCCCAGGGAATCCTCCATGGTGGCGCTGCTTGCAGCACCGCCATGGGGATTCCGACCCCCTTCCCGCCAGCCTGTTCCTGGTGGTTTACACCGCCAGGAAGAGGCTGGTGGGAACGGGTGTCGTGGGGCCCCTGGGGGCCCCTGCACTGCCCATGCCACTGGCATGGGCAGTGCAGGGGCCCCCTAACAGGGCCCCACAAAGATTTTCACTGTCTGCTTAGCAGACAGTGAAAATCGCGATGGGTGCCACTGCACCCGTCGCACCCCTGCAAATCCGCCGGCTCCATTCGGAGCCGACTTCCTCTTTGCAGGGGCTTTCCCGCTGGGCCGGCGGGCGATCTTTTGGAGATCGGCCACCGGCCCAGCGGGAAAGTTGAAATGACCCCCGCGGTCATTTTACCGCGGTGCGGTCTTTGGGCGGTTTCCTGCCGTCGGAATGACCCCCTTAGTGCCAAAGCTATCTTTAGAGTGTGTTCCCTCATTGTCAGTGCGCCCTATAAGGGCAGCCATCAGAAAGTGGGTAGAGGAGTCCCATGGCTCCCTAGATTTCCACCTGGATTCACTTACTATGGCGGCCTGCAGGGAGATTCCTCTCCTCTCTTTAAGGTACATGCAGGTTGTCATCTGCACTGTTTAACACAGAGAAGATTTGAAGCAGATGCTCAGTTTTTCACTGCATGTGCTGACCCCTGGGCAGTTCTAGTTTGGGACTTCCCTTGGGTCTGCATATTCATTGCAACAGGGCTCACTGTTCCCTTTAGTACCTTGTGTTTAAAGGTGGGTCTAGGCACAAAGAAAGACAGTCCACCCAATCAATAATACAGGCCCAGAAGCCTAACCCATAGCAGCACAAATAACAAACAGTAGATGAGCCCACCCAGGAGCAACAGAAGCCAAACCACTAGTTGCAATGATACTCTTATCAGTACCCAATGCATTGAGTACACCCAGTCTTGCACTGCCAAGTGTTGACAATCTAGTCGAGGGACCTTGGAAATGGGTATAAAGTACTGCAACTACCAAATCCCCACATCACCATTACTGTGCTGTGTTGACAATGTAGGCAATGCATTTTTACGAACTGTGCATTAAAGAATGTATTGCTACTGAACCCCTTAGTTGTAGGCAATGCTTTGTCATCAAGCCACGCAGCCGGCGATGCATCAGAGTTGAAGGAGATGCGTTAGGTCGAACAGGCACAATGACGATGATATGTGGGTTTTGGTAGTTGTAGCACTTTATATCCATTTCCAAGGGCCAGGACCGGATTGTCAACACTTGGCAGGGCAACACTTGCAGCAAGCAAAGTCCAGGTGCTCGTACAGGTTGTGTTGGTAGTCCTTTATGTTCCTGAGACTTCAGAAGAAAAGGAGGTGTGCCAGCAAGCCCTTGGTGTCACTCTGTGCTTAAGTGAGTGAGTATTTCCTTAGCAGGGCAGAAGGTAGCAGTGCAGCACAGCAGAAAAGTAATCCTTCTGGAGAAGCAGTCCAGAGTGTCTGTCTGTGTAGCACCAGAAGTGTACTGATTTTGTGAAGTCAATTATCCACTTCTTATGCCCAGTTGTGCCTTTGAAGTGCATATAACTTCAAAGAGGGGTCTTTGAATTGCACAGAGGTCCTCCCTTCTTGTCCTGGCTCCAGAGGCACTACAGGAGGTTAAGTAGTCCTTTGTGTGGTTGCAGGTCACAGCCTATTCAGTGTAAGTGTCAGTTCCTCCCTCCCATCCTGCCTATGATGGCCCATTAACATGCAGATGGCCACTCAGTCACACCGAGTCACACCTACCCTTCCTTTGTGTAAGGCTGTGTAGAAGGAATGCAGGAAACCATCTGTTACCACAGCTCAGACAGGTTTCTAAAAGTGGCATTATAAAAATTGTAAAAGTAAATCCGACTTTACCATTAAAGAGGACTTATTATTACAATTCTACAGGTACTAAACATGACAGGTCTACTCCCTTCAATCAGAGTTACACTTTATTAAAGGTAATAAGGAATCCCCAATATTAACCTATGAGAGGAATAAGTCCCACAATAGTGAAATATGAATTTGGGATTGTTTTCACTCCCAGGACATGTAAAACATAAAAGTATATGTCCTGCCGTTTACCTACATAGCACCCTGCCCTATGGGCTACCAAGGCCTTTTTTAGGGTTGACATATATGATAAAAGGTGATTCTATGGCTTGGAAAGGGGTCAGTCAAACTGCACACACAGGATTTGCAGTTGAAGGCCTAAGGCAGATTTAAAGGGCTACTTAAGTGGGTGGCATAATCAGTGCTGCAGGCCCACTAGTAGCAATCAATTAACAGGCCCTGGGCACATTTAGTTAACTTTACTAGGGACTTTTAAGTAAAATAAATATGTCATTTGTGGATACACCAATGTTGCCATGTTTTAGGGGAGTGAGCACATGCCCTTAAACATTGGTTAGCCTTGGTAAAGTGCCCAGAGTCGTCCTAAGGCCATCAAAAACAGATCAGCAAAAGTGAGACAAAGCAAGCAAAAAGTCTGGGGGAAGATCATCCTAAGGCTGATAGGTCTAACACTAAAGTACTAATCAGAAACCCATACCCGTGCTTTTCAAGGTTTTCTTGACCCATTTACCATATTTGGCAATCATGTGTTACTATAGCACTACAAATGCTAAATTGCAGAAGAACCTGTGTAACAGGTTTGTTGGGGGCTAACCACTCACTAATGCGTGCTGGGGAGACCAATGAAGCATGTCCAAACTTTCAGGGAACATCAAGATTGACCCAGTGTATCATCAGATTTGCAGTTTAAGGGTTCACAGGAATAATGGATCCACAAAATGCAACAAAAGGAAAAATGCACAGGGGAAATTATGGACAAAGGAAGAAATGTTGGGGCTTGAGCATATGTACAGATGTTCGGGTCTTTTGTCCTGGAGCTGGTAAATTTAAAAAAGCTTGTGATCTGTTTAGAATGAAAAAGATTGGTTTGTTATTCACCAGTCATATATTCATATACATTCCAATATTATTATAAAAACACTTAATGCATATTGGCTTCAACCTGAACTCTAAAAACCTTAAAACTAATTGTTTAGCCACCAGTTTCAAATGCTTTTACATTTGCAGAATTTTTTTACATTTTTAAATTGCCATTTTGCTTCTTCGTTTATTTACACTTTGTTAATCTGTTAATGTGATTTAATATTCTATGCATTCCTAAACTCCCTGAATAGGCTTTGCAGACCCCCGGGGGTCCTTGGCCCAAAAATTAAGAGCCACAGTTCTAGCAGCTGAATACCAGATGGTGAATTAGTCGACCAATGCAGTTTGAAAAAAGTTGTTTTCAATTTCTCATATAATTTTTTTGCGACATAATTCACAGCATTCTGTATTTGTTTTCGCATTTTTATAGTGAACCCACCCAGATGTATTTGTGCACTGTATATGCCATGAATATGAACATTATCACATACAATGAAATTTTAAAAATCATAAATACCTGTTGTTACATCCTCCCCAGCCCGGGAGCATGTAAAGGACCACAACACACATGTAGCTATGTAACAGAAGTCCTCATTCCTATGACCACACACTGCTCTCAGATCACGTCATAACTGAAAATAACTGCTCCCTAACACCTTCCACAAAGTTAAGCAATTCCTCTATGGAGTCTGCTTAGAACTGCAATGGTCCAAGACCACATAGGGGCAGATTTATGTAAAGTGGCGCTGCCCTTAGTGCAGCACCATTTTTCTTGCGTCCCTTAGTGGCCCCCTAATGCCACCATGTGTGCGTCGTATTTAAAATATGGTGCAAAATGGCGGGAATTAGGGGACTAGCACCAGAATTTTTTATGCTAGTCCGGTGCTTTGCCTGATTAGCATAAAATATTCTGACTTCCTTGCGCCATTTTTTTAGTGCCCCAATGGGGGAATGCCTCCTTTGCATACATTATGCCTGGTGCAGACATAATGTGGTGCAAAGGGTTGCAAAACTTTGTAAATATGTCTCTGCATTTTTGGCTTTCTACTGCCACATTAGCATAAAACAATTACACTAGTGTGGCGTTAGAAAGGTGTTAGGAACTCTTAAATCTGGGACATAGTCTCACGACACTGCAACTGTAAAACAAGTCAATAGTTTTAAAGAAGTCAGAAATGTGGATGATGAATTTTAGGAGGAGAAATGAGGAGAATTAATGTAAAGGCTGGATGTAGGATGAGCGTAAGTGAAAGACAGAACTAAATATGAATCGAGACTCATTGATCTCTGAGATTTAAAAGAACTGAGGCCCATATTTATACTTTTTTAGCGCCGCTTTTGCGTCAAAAAGTGGTGCAAATGCGGCGCTAAAAAAGTATAAACATGGGCCTGAGAGTGATACGAGTTAAGGAAGGAGACACAAGGATTGTAGGTGATAATTGTAACTGTAGGGAGGGCATAAAGGCCTTTTGTTCATTGAGTATTTCTCCTATGGTCTGGACTTCTTGAAGGCTGCTTTTGAAAGCCTTGGGCTGCTCCTAGTGTTCATCGCTTTTCCAGCTCCAGTTGGTCAATTGCAGTAGGCATTGGAAGCTTCAAGAGAAAGAGAGGGAGGTAGGGGGATAGTAAAGAGAGTGTAATCAGACAAGGAGAAGAAGAGTATGGATGAATGGCAAGAGAGAGTTACTGCGAGGAGGTGACGTGAGTGGGCTGGTTTGAGCAAATTTGCCAGGACTGTTTTTGGATCTCCACTCAGCCTCTGACTTTATGTTGGAGGTAAGTAAAATCAGAAGTGTAGTGTGGTTCTAAGTTGAGTGTAAGTAAGTGTAAGATAGAACGAGTCTTGAAAGGAAGCTTAACTTGAAGGTGCACGATCACGAGGAAAAAAAGGATTAAAGTTTGAAGCCAGTAGAAAAACATGTTTTGAGTAAAAAAAAGGTTGCGTTTTCTTATGGGTTGAGAAGTACATTTAAAATCCACACACTTTATTGCTTTTTGCTCTAAGCTCTTTCCAGTACCGTCTGTAAGTTTTTGCTTTTCATATAAAATTGCTAATAATGTTTTTTTTCTTTCATAAGGTTCACTATTCCATAATGGTATTTTAGTTTCCTATGGGGTTAGATTGAGCCCAGAAGCTCTATTATATTCCTTGATGCTTTATTTTTCTCTTGTTAACTTCAAGTTTTCTGATGATACATCTATCAATTTAATGATCCAGATATAGAATCATTTCCAATATTAAATGAAGCTCTGTACTTCTTTATAAACTGCATTTCAGCAAAGCTCTTTCATTATGGGTGAACAAGTGTTGGGTAGTCCCTCTCTAGTTTTAGATGATTAAACAGGCAATGGTTTATGAATAAATTGACCATCAATTACCTATAGAGTTCATCAATAGTGTTAATGAAGTCATCGCTGAATATAAATGTTGAGAGTACTTGGCACAGGAAATTGGAGCTCCATTTGTAATATGTATTTTCCTATCATTTGCTTTTATTGGCAGTAGAAGTGGAAAGGGACGATTGTTTTTTGTTGCTGTAAGTAACATTTTCTTGTATTTGGTCGTCAAAATATCCTGAAACAAATCCCTTCTGAGGTTTTTCAAAAAGCTTCATGTAGGCAATCATTGGTACATGTGCTAGGAATTTTACTTCTAGTTTCACATTCTTAATTGAGGAGCTAAGAGGGTAAATAGGATTTAAAGAAGTTTGAAGTTTGAAGGTTTGTGAGTAGTTAATAAACTTACCTTTTAAAATAGTGCTCAACATGGCTAAATCTACTGTAGTAATAGGACAGACTGTTTATGTGGCACATGAGCCTTACAATTACAATTCTTTTATTTAACTTTTTCTATAGTGACTTTTCATTCTAGAAATTCTGTCTAAATACTTTTATTAGTTTTTGTAGCTCACAGGTACTCAGATGCTAGCTACTTCATTCACTTTTTAGTTTAATATTATTAACTGCTTTCATAATATTTAAATCTTCAATTTGCCCTTGCAATCTTAGAGCACGTAGCCACGCTGTCAAGGTTGTTAAATGCCCTTAACCGGTCCATATCAGTTGTTATAAGCCTGAGCTGCAGTCGATGGGCTCTAACCAGGGAGAGGGCCTTTAACCACAGGTATAACCAAAAACCGAATGTCTATAAGGCTCCCACTGGAGTAGAATATTTTACAATAAAAATGGTAACACAAAAAGCATACATGTTGATGTTGCAGTAGAATGCTTATACCAGGCCCGAGCCACTTAATTGTCTTCAATGTGTGTGACCCTCTGACCTGCTTTGGGCCTGGAGTACACTCGGCTCCACCAGCCTGCCTCCATGCCACTGACCCTGCCGTTGCTGCAAAAGAAGTTCGAGGCCTTCCACCACCCGCAGGCACCTGCCTGCGCCTCATCCCTGATGCCTAGTGGTAGGCATGTCTAGTATACCTTGTATTTCGTTTTTATATTTTGTATTTCGTTTCTTGTAACTGTTTTTTCATTTTATGCAATGTTTTCATCTTAAACTGTGCCCATTTTCTGCTCTGCTTTGTATTTTGTGCTCTGAAATTGTGCCCGTTTTCTTTTCTGGCTCTCGCTGGTTACTCAGACCCAGCCTCTGCATCCCCTGTGGTCCCGCCCCCCTCGTGCCCCCATTGGACACTCCCTCCCGCCTCCCAGCTGCTCCTCCCTCCCACCTCCCCTTCTTAATGGTGCCCGCTGCGTGGCGCCTAGTGTGACCCCCTGACCTGCTTTGGGCCAGGAGTACACGGCTCCACCAGCCTGCCTCCATGCCCTGACCCCGCCGTTGTTGCAAAAGAAGTTCGAGGCCCTCCGGCACCCACCTGCGCCTCGCCCCTGGTGCCTAGTGGTAGGCATGTCTAGTATACCTTGTATTTCGTTTTTATATTTCGTTTCTTGTAACTGGTTTCTCGTTTTACACACTGTTTTTATATTAAACTGTGCCCATTTTCTGCTCTGCTTTGTATTTTGCACTCTGAAATTGTGCCCGTTATCTTTTCTGGCTCTCGCCGGTTACTCAGACCCAGCCCCTGCGTCCCCTGCAGCCCCGTCCCCCTCATGCCCCCCATTGGATACTCCCTCCCGCCTCTTAGCTGCTCCTCCCTCCCACCTCCCCCTTCTTAATGGCAGCCACTGGCGCGCCAGGGGCGTGCCAGAAGCAAGCCCATCTGTGCCCGTCCGTGCCTGGACCGCTCCCAGCACCCGTCCCCCTGGTCCACGCTCCTCCGGCCCCCGCAAGCACCACTACTCCTTCACAGAGCTCCTTGCTCTCAACCCCAGCCAGCACCCCGCCTGTGCCCAGGCCAACCCCAAACACACACACGGACCTCTCACATGCCACTCGTGCCATTTCTCCTGCACTCACATGTAGGAAGGTAGCCTCTTTCTAGCCTTGTTACACCCACGTTTGGCCTGTTTGTGAGTATATGTCAGGGTGTTTTTACTGTCTCACTGGGATCCTGCTAGCCAGGGCCCCAGTGCTCATAGTGGGAACCCTAGGATGTCAGTGTGTTTGCTATGTGTCACTGGGATCCTGCTAGCCAGGACCCCAGTGCTCATACGTTTGTGGCCTATATGTGTTCCCTGTGTGGTCCCTATCTGTGTCACTGAGGCTCTGCTAACCAGACCCTCAGTGTTTATGCTCTCTCTGCTTTTAAAATTGTCACTGTAGGCTAGTGACTATTTTCACCAATTCTGATTGGCACACTGGAACACCCTAATAATTCCCTAGTATATGGTACCTAGGTACCCAGGGTATTGGGGTTCCAGGAGATCCCTATGGGCTGTAGCATTTCTTTTGCCACCCAAAGGGAGCTCAGACAATTCTTACACAGGACTGCCACTGCAGCCTCGGTGAAATAACATCCACGTTATTTCACAGCCATTTTACACTACTCTTAAGTAACTTACAAGTCACCTTTATGTCTAACCCTCACTTAGTGAAGGTTAGGTGCAAAGTGACTAAGTGTGAGGGCACCCTGGCACTAGCCAAGGTGACCCCACATTGTTCAGAGCAACATCCCCGGACTTTGTGAGTGCGGGGACACCATTACACGTGTGAACTACATATAGGTCAATACCTATGTGTAGCCTCACAATGGTAACTCTGAACATGGCCATGTAACATGTCTAAGATCATGGGATTGTCTCTCCAAGCCAAATCTGGTATTGGGGTGCCTATCCCATGCATCCTTGGGGCTCCAGCATGGACCCTGGGTACTGCCAAACTAGCTCTTTGGGGTTTTCTCTGCAGCTACCGCTGCTGCCAACCCTCACACAGGTTTCTGCCCTCCTGGGGTCTGGGCAGCCCAGTCCCAGGAAGGCAGAACACAGGATTTCCTCTGAGAAATAGGTGTCAATGGCTGGGGAGGAGTAGCTTCCCCTAGCCTCTGTAAATGCTTTGAAGGGCACAGAAGGTGCCTCCTTGCATAAGCCAGTCTACACCGGTTCAGGGATTCCCCAGCCCCTGCTCTGGCACAAAACTGGAAAAAGGAAAGGGGAGTGACCACTCCCCTGTCCATTACCACCCCAGTGGTTGGACCCAGAGCTCCTCCAGTGTGTCCCAGACCTCTGCCATCTTGAATGCAGAGGTGTGAGGGCACAATGGGGACCTCTGAGTGGCCAGTGCCAGCAGGTGACGTCAGAGAGCCCTCCTGATAGGCTCTTACCTGGTTAGGTAGCCAATCATCCTGTGAGGGCTATTTAGGGTCTCTCCTGTGGGTTTCTCTTCAGATAACGAATGTAAGAGCTCACCAGAGTTCCTCTGCCTTTCTCTCTTCAACTTCTACCAAGGATCGATCGCTGACTGCTCCAGGACGCCTGCAAAACTGCAACAAAGTTTCAAGATGACTACCAGCAACATTGTAGAGCCTCATCCTGCCGGTTTTCTTGACTGTTTCCTGGTGGTGCATGCTCTGAGGGCTGTCTGCCTTCACCCTGCACAAGAAGCCAAGAAGAAAGCTCCAGTGGGTAGACGGAATCTTCCCCCTGCTAACGCAGGCACCAAACTTCTGCATCACCAGTTCTCTGGGTCCCCTCTCATCTTGATGAGGTTGGTCCCTGGAACACAGGAGCTGGATCCAAGTGACCCCGACAGTCCAGTGGTCCTTCCGTCCAAATTTGGTGGAGGTAAGTCCTTGCCTCCCCACGCCAGACAGTAATCCTGTGTACTGCGTCATCTGCAGCTGCTACGGCTTCTGTGCACTTTTGCAAGGATTCCTTCATGCGCAGCACATCCCAGGTCCCCAGCACTCCGTCCTGCATTGCTCAACTCGCTGAGTTGACCACCTGCTTCGTGGGTCCCTCTTTTGTTGTGTTGAGATGACCCAGTGCTCAGATTTGCCTGTTCAAGTGCTTCTGCAGGTGCTGCCTGCTTTTGCATGGGCTCTCTCTGTTGCTGAGTGCCCCCCCAGTGTCTCCTCCTCCAAGGGGGGACCTCCTGGTCCTTCCTGGGCCCAGGCAGCACCCATTATCTTCAACCATGACTCTTGCAGCTAGCAAGGCTTGTTTGTGGTCTTTCTGTGTGGAAACAACTCTGCATCCTCCAGCAAGCCGTGGGAAATATTCTGACCAAAGAAGTTCCTGGCACCTTCTGTTGTTGCAGAATCTTTTGCTTCTTTTACCTGGAGGCAGCCCTTTTGCACCTTCATCTGGGGTTTAGTGGCTCCTGCCCCCCCCCGGACACTTGCGTGACTCTTGGACTTGGTCCCCTTCCTTTACAGGTCCTCAGGTCCAGGAATCCGTCTTCAATGCTTTGCAGTCAGTTGTTGCCTTTGCAGAATCCCCTATCTCGCTTTACTGTCTTTCTGGGGTAGTAGGGTAACTTTACTTCTACTTTTCATGGTCTTGGGGTGCGGTATCTTGGACACCCTTAGTGTTTTCTTACACTCCCAGTGACCCTCTACACACTACACTAGGCCTGGGGTCCATTTGTGGTTCGCATTCCACTTTTGGAGTTCATGGTTTGTATTGCCCTTAGGCCTATTGTTACCTATTGCATTCTATTGTGTTCTAAAGTGTTTGTACTACTTTTCTAACTGTTTACTTACCTGATTTTGGTTTGTGTGTATATTTTGTGTATATTACTTACCTCCTAAGGGAGTATATCCTCTGAGATACTTTTGGCATATTGTCACTAAAATAAAGTACCTTTATTTTTAGTAATTGTGTTTCTTATGATATAGTGCTATATGATATAAGTGGTATAGTAGAAGCTTTGCATGTCTCCTAGTTCAGCCTAAGCTGCTCTGCTATAGCTACCTCTATCAGCCTAAGCTGCTAGAACACTACTACTCTACTAATAAGGGATAACTGGAACTGGTACAAGGTGTAAGTACCATCATATACCCACTATAAGCCAGGCCAGCCTCCTACATCACACCAACAACACCAACAAGCACCACAACAACACCAAACCCCCCAATCACCTCAACTACATCTTCCTTAACACCCGCTCTATCCACAAACACACCATTGAGCTTTGATACCTGCTCACCACAAACACCCCCGACATCGCCTTCCTCACTGAAACATGGATGAACTCCTCATCAGAACCCAACATCGCCATAGCCATCCCAGAAGGTTACAAAATCACCCATAGAGACCGCACCAACACACCAGGAGGAGGTATCGTCATAATACACAGAAACTCCATTAAGATTTCCACCAACACCAATGGCACCCTAGACAACGCAGAACACCTACACTTTCAGGTACACATCAACGCCAACACCACCCTAAGAGGAACCCTCATCTACAGACCACCAGGACCCCGCGGTCTCCCATTCTGTGACACTCCCATTCTGTGACACTATCGCCGACACTATCAGCTCCCACGCCCTCACCTCCACAGACTACATACTCCTTGGTGACCTTAAATTTCACCTGGAAAACACCCACGACTGCAACTCCACAGCCCTGCTGGACAACCTCGCAAACCTCGGACTCAAGCAACTGGTCACCTCACCCACCCACCCACTCAGCCAGACACACGCTAGAAGCCATCTTCACCTCCAGCAGCCACATCATCTTCACTCTCACCACCAAACTCCACTGCACTGACCACCACTGCGTCCACTTCTCCTTCCTGAAACCCACTACCCACCACCAACAATACCCTGCCCCCTACCGCAAGTGGAACAAGCTCTCCAAAGAACACCTTATCTCCAACCTCGCTCAAGCTCCACCTCCCATCACCAATGACCCCAACACCACTGCCCTCAACCTCACATGATGCTTAGAAACTTGCGCAGGCTCCCTCACCCCTCTGAAAACAAACAACAACACCAGCACTATCAAGACCGCCCCCTGGTTCACCACAGAACTACAATCTTCCAAACGAGAATGCTGAAAAATTGAGAAAGCCTGGCACCAAGAACCCTCGATGAGCAACTTCTCCGCCATCAAAACAGCCATGCACAAACACCACCAACTGATCCGGACCACCAAACGGTCCTTCTACAAAGAACGCATAGAAAACACACACAACAGCAAGGAAGTTTTTGCCATCATCAAAGAACTCACCAAACCCAAATCCTATACCATCGACCCTCCACACTCCCAAGACCTCTGCAACTCCCTCTCCAACTACTTCCACCGCAAAATCGCAGTCATACACAACAGCTTCACATCGTCAGCACCCACCATCAAGACCACCAATACAACCAACACCACAACACCCTGCCGCACCAACCTACTGAACACCTGAACACCCACCAATGACTAAGAAATTAGCAAAACCATGAGCTCTATCCACTCAGGCTCCCCAACGGACCCCTGCCCCACCACATCTTCAACAAGGCCAGCCAAATCATCGCTCCCAAGCTCGGGGATGTCATCAACAGTTCCTTTGACACCACAACCTTCCCTGAAATTTGGAAACACGCCGAAGTCAACGCTCTTCTCAAAAAACCCAAAGCAGACCCTGAATACCTCAAAAACTACTGACCCATCTCTCTTCTCCCCTTCCCCGCAAAGGTTGTGGAGAAGATAGTTGACGTACACTTGTCTCGCTTCCTAGAAGACAACAACATACTCAACGTCTCCCAGTCTGGATTCCGCAAAAACCACAGCACCGAGACCACCCTCATCATCTGCACAGACGACATCAGGACCAGATTGGATAAGGGCGAGAACGTCGCCCTCATCCTCCTAGACCTCTCTGCAGCTTTTGACACTGTATGCCACCAAACCCTCCACACACGCCTTTTTGATGCCAGAATTTGCCACAAAGCCCTGGACTGGCTCACCTCCTTCCTCTCTGAAAGAACCCAAAGAGTTTACCTCCCTCCTTTCCAGTCTACAGCCTCCAAGATCATCTGAGGGGTCCCACAAGGATCCTCCCTCAGCGCTACCCTTTTCAACATCTACATGGCTCCTCTCGCCAACATCCTCCGCCCCCATGGCCTCACCATCATTTCATGCACTGATGACACTCAGCTCATCATCTCCCTCACTAGGAACCCAGCTACCGCCAAGAACAACCTGCACGCCGGCCTCCTCGACATCACCAACTGGATGACAGCAAGCCACCTCAAATTGAACTCAGACAAAACAGAGATCATCATCTTCAGTCCAAACAAGACAGCATGGAGCGACTTCTGGTGGCCCACCACCCTCGGACCACCCCAACATTCACCACCCACACACGCAACCTTGGCATCATACTGGACTCATCTTTCTCCATGACTCAGCAAATCAACGCCATATCATCCTCCTGCTTCAACACCCTTCGCATGCTACACAAGACTTTCAAATGAATTCCTCTAGAAACAAGAAGAACAGTCACCCACCCCCTCATGAGCAGCAGACTGGACTACAGCAACGCCCTCTACGCAGGGACCACAGCCAAGCTTCAGATAAAACTCCAGCGAATCCAGAACCAGCCGCACATCCCACCCTCAACCTCCCTCGACACAAACACATCTCCACCCACCCCAGATCCCTACACTGGCTGCCCATCAACAAAAGAATCATTTTCAAAATCCTTGTCCATGCTCACAAAGCCCTTCACGTACTGGACCAGCCTACCTCAACGAACAAATCAACTTCCACATACCAACTCAACATCTCGGCCGACCTCGCCCTCGCTACAGTCCCCCGCATTCAACGCACCACCTCCGGCGGCAGATCCTTCTCCCACCTCGCCGCCAAAACCTGGAACTCCCTCCCCACCACCCCAGGACCTCCTAATCTTCAGAAAGCACCTCAAAACATGACTTTTCGAGCAGCAACCCTCTCCCCCAGCGCCTTGTGACCCTACCGGGTGAGTAGCGCGCTTAAGAAATTTATTTGATTGATTGATTCAATGGAGCTTCCAAAATACCATTCATATAATAGTCCCCTTGTATAATGCAGAACAGTATTCAACACATATTATCAAATCTTCCTCCTGGGAGAGAGAGAGAGAACGTTGCACGAACGTTGTATTAGTTGTTTTAGAAAATAGAGGGGCTTAAACAGATTCTAATCCCTTATCAGTTGCCAAGGTAATATTTGTCTGAGTAGAGAGTTTAGCTGCGCAATTACTGAGGCAGATTGAAAATTGCAAATCATTCAGCTTGGTAATAGCCTCAATCTTTGATCGCATTATCATTGGAATGCATGATTTTCTGTTAGGCAATTCCAATTCTATGAGAAGTCTTTTGGCCAACCTACAGAAATGAAGTGAAGGTTTAATAGCATCCTGTCTTTTGACCTGTCCAGAATTCTGTAGAACTTTGGTAGCAGACGCTCTCGGTACTTGCTGTAGAGAAGTCTGAACATATGCCTTTCAGAATATATAGTGACATCTTAGCTAGCACCATAAAATTTATTTTTTTCTGCTTTCGTTCTAGGCAATAGCTCGTATCTAATCAAATACTGATTGAGATAACAAGAAGCTTAGACTTTAAAGGCCTTAATACAAGTTTGGCGGTCTGAGGGTAAGACCACCACGGTGGCGGCCGCCAAAAGACTGCCATGTTGGCGGTCATTAAGACTGCCGTATTATGAGTTACACAACCTAGCCCGGTAAAAGACAGCCAGAATCTTGACACCTCCAGGACTCTGGAGGGCAGGAAAGAAGCCAGCACCTTCAGCCTGCCAAAAAAGTCACCAAACATATTATGACCCACTAATCACAATAGCCGTTCTTCCATGGCGGAACACCAATGAAGGTGCAAATGATGGCAGTTGGTGGTCACCACAGTAAAACACCACAAAATCTTGGATAATTTGAAAACCCCACACCTGATACACATTCACACATCAGACACGTCTACAGACTGCACTATAGAACACACCCCTTCACACCCCACAATCCTTTGTAACCAGACTGCCAAACACACCTCAAAAAAAGCTTTACAAAAATATCAGAATCCATAGATTAGGCACCCCAACACACTTCACATTGCACACATCACACACTTGCACAACACACACACCACAATAAGTACCCCACACATTAGACACCACCGGTTATCCACTCACATCACAGCACACACACTTCATCACCAATTCGATTTCCCTATTTTTTTCACATCCTTACTGTCTCATCCGCCACTACCATGTCCCCACAAAATCATACCCATTTCGCAGATGATGAATTAAGGGTCATGGTGGACAAAATCATCAGAGTAGAGCCACAACTATTTAGAGCACACATCCAGCAAACATCTATTGTTAAGAAAATGGAGATCTGGCAAAGAATAGTTGACAAGGTCAATCCAGTAGGCAGCTATCCATGCACTAGGGAGGGCCTCAGGAATAGGTGGAACGACCTTAGAGGGAAGGTGCATTTCATGACCGCCTGGCACCAGCTCGCAGTCAGCAAGATTGGTGGTGGACCCCCACCTTCTCCCTCACAGTTCACATCATGAGAGAAGAAGCTCTTGGACATCCTGCACCCTGAGAGCTTGACAGGGATACCTGGGGGTGTGGAGACGCGTAAGTCACAACACCTATATAGTCACCCAAAACTTGTGTCTTCCATGATCACTGATCACCTTTTAACATCTTAACTGCCAAGCCACTTACCATCCCTGTGTCCAACTGCCCAAATACCCCTCTCAGCCATCCTACATGTCAACTAAGCTTACCTGGGGCCCAAGTGTCTGTGTATAGCATGGGTAGTACAGGGACAGATAGCACTACAACTCCCAGCAGGCACTGTTCCACCATTAAGAAAACCAGAACAGTATAATAAAAATAAAATTGACATGCATGGTAAACATAACAAACACTTCAACACACCTGAATGCTAAACAATTGTGCAGTCTATGGCAATGACAGCAATTCTATGGGCATCTGTCAATACAATACCATCCAAAACACATCTAAAGCTGTGTTCCCTGCTAAACTGGTATTTCAAACTTCATTGAAACAATACAGTATAATATACTTACCTGAGGGGCACATACATATATGAAGCTGGATGTACCTGGAGTACACCCATACAGAGGCCCAGGTATAGTGCTTACTCCCATACTATTGGCCAGCTCTGTTTCCATTGTATATTGTGCAGCTATTAGTTGGCTCAATTATGCCATACACCTAACTAGGAGATAACAATTAAATGTTATGTTAATTCATTTAGCAGACAAGATATGAGTCAATGAACACAAATCGAACCACCAAGATACTCCAACATCTGGTAGCATGGTGTATGATATAGGAAACCTCTGTGTCCCACGTAGCTCTACCCAGATTTGGAAGCAGGTGTCAATGTCATATCACGGGATCAATTAAAGGCTTTGTGTGCATGTCACATATCATGCTTACTGGTCATAGTCTAATGTCACGTGTTGCATAACTTTCAGTAACTCTGTGTTCCATTTTTCTTACAGGTAACCTACCCATTGTGACAATCAGAAGGGCACCAGATATAGCCATGTCTGGATGAAGCCCTTAATAAAGAAAATCACCCCTGTATGTGTGGACATTGAGGAAGACTCTAGTCAATCTGGGACACCTGGTAAGTCTACAACTGTCAGACTCACCCTGCCTACATTGACTCTTCCAAGCCCTCTTGCTTCAACTTCTCATGCTACCATTCACCCTCAATCGTGTGTTCCAAGGACTGTGTCAACCATCATGTGCCCCCCAGTACAGGTACCTGAGTAACCAGTCATAAACCCGGACAGTGATGGACCTGGCACTAGTGGGAGTGGGCAAGCAGTACCAGGGGCACAGGGAAGTGGGGGTAGAGTGCATGGGAGGGATGATGTGGGCCCAAAGATGGAGGCTGTAAGGGATACAACTGTGCAGGACATCGTCTCCCAAGTTTTGGTAGCTTACCAACAATTCCAAGGCGTGATGGGCCAGGTACTTACTATGATAGGGCAGATCAAGCAGCTGTAGAGGGGCAACCACCAGGAAGTCATGCAGCAGTGGGAGGCCCAACATGCCCATTATGCAGGGGTGCTGAGAGACATGAATACCACCCTGGATATGTTCTGTCCACAACAACTAGCCCCTTCCACTAACAATGTTCAATCTGCCTCTTCAACATCTGTGGCAGCCAGTGGAATGGGGGCTCTGCCAGGGGAATGACATGCCTCAGACACTCCTGCCTCTGTAGTTGAAGAGCCCACCAACTCCCCCCCCCCCCCAGCAAACGTGGACGTCCACCTAAACATCCAGGAGGAGCAAGTCCCAAGACTTCAATCACTGCCAGGAAGTGAACCTCTAAAGAATGTTCCCCTTGTGCATCACTTATACAGCCTGTTGACTGTCCTACAACCAATCTCCATTTTCCTATGGTAAAAGAACACTGGACTTGGGACTCCAAATGTTGTTGCAGCTACCCTAATGATTTCATTAACCATGATTAAACCCTTCACTGTTTGATAGCATTTGATGTGATCCAGTTCACACACATGAATGTGCACTCCTTATTAAACACCACTAAACCACAGATCATGTGTGAGAGTCATTTTTCAGCTATATGTAACTGTTAACTGTAATACCTCTTGCACATGAAAGATATGCACAAATGTACCAACTTTTTAAAGTCCCATCTCACATGTACTGTTTATTCAGGGTACAATTTGCATTTGATGATACTGACGGACAAACTTATCATCACTTTCATTTCACTTTCCTACTTATAGGTTGGAAAAATGAAAATGTTCACACAGTAAAGTACTGCTGCTCACTTTAAGGACACAGCGTAGGTGTGAATTACCATCACCCCATAGACCACAGACGTTACAGACAGGTCAGTCCTTTACTATCCAAATGGGCAAACACATTGGTTCTCTGTGTCATCAGCTAAAGCCTTATAAAATACCCATACACTACCTCCCAAATTACCAAACCCCGTGATACAGAAAGAGGTCTGTAAAAATACCTCCAGTCAGGGAACCTTCCACTTACCATGAACAGGTATCAGTAGGCATGCTACTCACCTATGCCAGTCTTGATACACATGCACAGTGGCCTGAAATGAGAAAACACAGTAACAGCTACATACAAATAGGGTATTAGCAGAATCAAACCATTAAGAAGGTGGAGTGTATGGATTGCACAGGATGGCATGTGTCAGAGGCACAAGATGGCACTATTGGGCTCACCTACTGTGGCAAACAGATCTATAGTGTGGAATAGGACACTACCATCCCACTGTCCTGACAGTCTCACACATCACAAATCTCCTGCCTGACAGTAACTGGTTCACTCCATTTTCACTTCACATGTCAGTCAGCAAATCCTACCTGCCTGTGACACTGTCAGATATTGGCAAACGATGATGACCTTCTGAAGTAACCTGAAAAAAAATATATAATATATAAGGTATAGGCAGGAATTGATTGTAAAACATCATACAGCTATGTCCTATATACAATGGAAACTCTGTGCATTGTGACCAACTTAGACTATGGTGATCAAAAAGCTGCACACTACTCAATGTAGTATTCTGCATGCACATCAGAGGAGTGCACTTAGAAGCTACCTATGACCTATCTGATGGTCATACTAAGACCCTTATCAAGCATCCTTAACCGCCCAATCTCCCACTGAGTTAGTAAAATCAAAGGACATGACATACCTACAGTCAGGTGAAGTACTGATTGATAAGATCTGCCCGGATGTCTCCAGCTTCATCCACCTCATAGTCATCCTCACTTGGCACGTCAGCATTCTCATCCGCTGGAACTGCTGGCTCCCCCTCATCTGGTATTAATGGGATTTGACATCTCAGGGCGAGATTGTGGCGCATGTAGCAGGCAATTGACATACTTAGTTGATGAGTTGAGGAGGGCTCCACCAGACTTATCAATGCTATAGAATCTTGCATTCAGGAACCCAAAAGTCCTTTCCACGGCACGCCTTGTCCTTCCATAGACCTCATTGAAGCAGACTTCCCCTTGCATGGTTGGGTACCTCACAGGTATCAACAACCAAGGACAAGTCTGGGTAGCCTGAGTCCGCTATGTTGAATAGTTACAAAGAGGCTAACTTATATCTTGGGCATCCAGATATTTGGTAGCAGATAAATGTTGCAGACACACATGACATATATGACTTACCAACCAGCCAGGCCATCTCTGTGAACTGTTTTGTCAACAGCAGTGGGATATTGAAGTTCTACTTGATGAAGGCATCATGGGCTGATCTAGGGTACCTTGCACGAACTTGTGAAATGTAGAGGTCAGCCAAACAGACTAGTTGGACATTAATGGACTGGAAGTTTTTCCTGTTCCTATACACCTGTTAATTGCCTTTTGGGGGAATCAAAGGTACATGAGTGCCATCAATGGCACCCACCACATGTGGGATATGTGCCAATGCATAAAAATCAGCCTTCACATGGGTCAAACCTACACATTGTGGACATCCAATGTACCTGTCCAGGTGTTTCAACAATACAGGCAGTACAGCCTTCAAAACCAGACTGAACCTAGGCTGAGACATCCCTGCAGTTAGAGCCACAGTATTTTGAAAGAAGCATGTGGCCAGGAAGTACAGCACAGACGTGACTATTACAATAGGTGGTATGCTATAGAGATTACGAATGGCAGACATCAGATCTGGCTCCAACTGACGACAGAGATCCATGATTGTCTGCCTATCCAGGTGGTATATTTGGATGATATGTCAATTTTCCATGGTCTGCAGGTCTACTAGTGGACAGTACACTGGAGGTTCTCTCATTCTTCTCATGCCACGGTAACTATGTGTGACAAAACCAAGATGTGTGTGTTTCACTCATTCTGTCCTTTTTAAGTGTTTACATAACATATGTCACACATAATGCTCGGACATGCTACATGAAAATGTAGAAACATTGTACACAGCACATACCTAGGCAAAAAATGGCTGCTAACTGCAATCAATTTCCCTTCCCTCAATCATGATTTATAAATGGAGAAGGGTGTCACTAAAAGTCACAGTGATAATGACAATCTTACCATATTTCACATCAATACGACACAAATGCTATCTTTCAGATTGCTATTGGTGTGCTGGCTATGCCACAAAGGGTACGTTAGTAATAACTCATCAATCCATCTGTACATAAATCCTGCATTTTCCCACATGTTTGCTCAAAGCCAGCAGTGAACACAAGGTCGTAATGATGCCTCACAGCTTGTGATGCAACTTTGATATGACTTTACTAATCAGCTATAAAGCACGGTGGACATTACCAATGGAACACATTGGTGATTTGGCGGTCTTGCCTCAATGGCGATGTCCGTTGGCGGAGAAGATGTCTCACATGGAGGACATAACCGCCATCTCATGCTTAATCTCACACTTGACTCCTGACACTGCTGCCATCAAGACCTACACAACCTGAGCTACTGTGTACTGTCTGGGAGCAGTCATGCCGTGCCCTTCATTTGATAGGGCCCCTGCCTTCTCTCTGGAGGAGTTTGACAAGCTTGTGGAGGAGGTCCTACCCCTCTTTAGAGAGCCCTATGGTACACAAGAGGAACAGGTAAGAGCACCATGTGCACATATGTATATTTCCCCATCTATCATTTGTTGTGACAAGCAATGGATGATGGGTCAAGTTTGTGATGATGTCCAGGAAATGTGAAAGAAAGTAGGGTTGTGGTGATATGTGTGGGTAGATATGCATGTACATATGTGTTCAGATAGATATTGAGTACTTAGACATAGTAGAGTGTGTGATGTATGTTCCCTGAACCACCTACTGACTGTAGTACATGATCACTGAAGGTGGTATGACAAACTTTGCCAGGAATAGCATGTTTACAGATATGCATGTTGTCTGGACATAATTAACAGGCTGAAATCTGTTGCTGGATATGCATGTTATATGCCTGTTCCAACATCACACATTGCCTGACTGTAAATGTTCATCTATCATTGAAAGGGATGTTGAAGACAGTCTGTGTATGGCTATGTGCACTAACTTGTTTCCCCCCTGCTTGTTTTGGTATGGTGCGAGTGCACATGACATTGTAGTCTTGTCTGTGTCATCCATGCAGGTCAATGCCCATCAGAAGAAGGGGATATGGCATGCCATTGCCAAGAAGGTGTGAAGCTTGGGCGTCCACAGCCAGCGGAGCACCCACTGTAGGAAGAGGTTGGAAGACCTGAGACTCTGGTCCCAGAAGACTGCAGAGGCACAGCTAGAGATGTCCTCCCCAAGAGGACGGGGTTCCTGTCAGACTTTGACCCCCATAATGGCTTGCATATTGGCGGTGACCTACCTTGGGTTGGATTGGCATTTAAGAGCAGCACAGTAGCCACAAGGGGGTAAGTACAGACCTAACACAATTTTACCCCTTTGGCAGGTTAGTGTCTGATGTGACAGATTGTTAGATCCAACAATGTGCTAAGTGCAAAGGGTCAAAGATCTCCAGTCAACACATTGATGTACAGTCCCCAACAATGGTACACAGGTGTGCACATTCTAATGTATACAGGGACATATTACTCACCTCTGTTGTCCCCTCTGTACAAATGCATATGATGATGCACATGTGACAGTGTAATATGTGTACCATGATACAGCTTTTAATACCCTTGTGGTTGTTCATTCCCAAAGAGAGTTCAATACTTCTAATATCCTAATGGTAAGGCATCCAGGTCCTTGCTCTCTGTCCATTGCAATGTCCCTTGATCTATGTGATGTATGACAGCATCAGGTGGGTCTGTGATGTCTATCTGACATTTCACATGACATACTACCTTCACTTATTCAGACCTGTTACAAGATGAACCCCCTTGGTAAGAGAAGGTTGTACATAGACCTTTGTAGTGTCTTTTCTGAGTGGAAACCTATATTTTGGGGAAACATGGAGGTATAGTTTGGGTCACATACATTGATGTCACGACAATGAAAGTTAGTAGCATATACATGTTCAGTAGGTGGTAAGTTCCTGCCCAGCATTTTACTGTTCCATAATGTGGTAGGCATAAAAAATAGTCAAAGATATCTTATTCACAGTTACAATCATAGCCGTTTTTTGCCATCATCATGTGTAAATTGAAAAGTCCTATCATGATTCCACATTATGAAGAGTTACTTACCTACCTTCTGTTGCTAAATAGGTTATGGTTACTGAGTCCTTGATGTATGGAAACTTAGGGGCATATTTATACTCTGTTTGCGCCGAATGTGCGTCAAAAATTTTGAAGCACAATCGGCGCAAACCCTGCCCCATATTTATACTTTGACGTCCGACCCGCGGGCGTCAAAATTCCACCATGTGCGTCATTTTTTGGAAGGGGGAACCAGCCTTGCGTTAATTATATGCAAGGTAGGCGTTCCCTTCCAAAAAATGACTTTAAGGCCTGTGCCCCATATTTATACTCTGACGTCATTTTGATGCACAGGAGGGGGTGGGCCTTAAAAAATGACGCACAGCCTGATGGGCGCCGTTTTTTAACGCCTGGGTCAGGGCAGGTGTTAAGGGACCTGTGGGCTCGGAAGGAGCCCAGAGGAGCCCTCCCCTGCCCCCTGGGACACCCCCTGCCACCCTGGCCCACCCCAGGAGGACACCCAAGGATGGAGGGACCCATCCCAGGGAAGGAAAGGTAAGTTCGGGTAAGTATTTTTTTCTGAATTTTTTTGTGGCATAGGGGGGCCTGATTTGGGCCCCCCTACATGCCACTATGCCCGATGACAATGCCCAGGGGACACAAGTCCCCTGGGCATGGCCATTGGGCAAGGGGGCATGACTCCTGTCTTTGCTAAGACAGGAGTCATGTCAATGGAGGCTGGGCATCAAAATAAATGGCGCAATTACGGTTTGAGGCCTGAATTTTGCCTCAGACCTGACGTGCACCATTTTTTGATGCACAACCCCCATTTTCCCATACGCCGGCGCTGCCTGGTGTGAGTCATTTTTTTTTACGCACACCAGTCCACAGCGCCGGCTAACGTCATTCCATAAATAAGGCACCCGCATGGCGCGTTGGAATAGCGTTAGCCGGCGGTAAAAAAATGTATGCACAACTGCGATGGCGCAGTTGTGCATCAAAAAGTATAAATATGGGCCTTATTGTTAGCACCAACACCTATGTGGTGCAGGTGTGGTCATTCACATACACATGTGAGTGGCATGGTATGTGTCTTCAGACATTTGGCTTGCATCATGGTGGTTGTACCTGTCATAGTAGCATCAGATGTGATTTGTTTCTCAGAAACATTTCACAGACAGATGGAAGGGTAGTCATGTCTGATGTGTGTATAATGATACACACTATATTAATAATAATTGCATGATTAAGTAATTCTGAATGGTACCTTAATGCACACAACAGTTGTATCTTGATTAAAAACAGACAATATACTAGCTGTTGTTGTATGTGGGTAAATGCTCAGAGCTTATTAGGCCCTTATATGACTGATATACTTTGGTTTTAGGAGGACAACTACTTAGCTGCCTTGGTCAACAATGTATTTACAATCCTTTCATACACCACTATTGGTGCATGTGTAGCTGACATGTCTTTAGGCTCTTCATCATAAAAGATTTTGAGTATGGCATGATTAGATATTTCCATTGTGCATGTTGTTAACTATGTGACATGAAGTGGTCATGATGTATGTACACCAGCCTGTCTTGAGTATACTGGACAATCTGTTGCACTGCCTGGTACATGACATTAGGCTTATTTGTTAGTATTAGACCTGACAGCTTTAGGGTGGTCATCCCAAACCTTTGCCTGCCTCCCTTGACTTTTTGACACTGTTTTTGCTGGTTTTAGGACTCTGCACACTTTACCACTGCTAACCAGTGCTTAAGTGCATATGCTCTCTGCCTTAAAACATGGTAACATTGGCTCATACCAAATTGGCATACTTAATTTACATGTAAGTCCCTAGTAAAGTGCACTGCTTGTCCTCAGGGCCTGTAAATTAAGTGCTACTAGTGGGCCTGCAGCACTGATTGTGCCACCCACATAAGTAGCCCCTTAACCATGTCCCAGGCCTGCCATTGCACTGCCATGTCGACTTGGCATTTCCAAGTACCTGCCAAGCCTTTAACTCTCCTTTTTCTACTCATAGGTCACCTCTAAGGTAGGCCCTAGGTAACCCAGAGGGCAGGGTGCTGTGCAGGCAAAAGCCAGGACATATACCTGCATGTTTTAAATGCCCTGGCAGTGGAAAACACCTAAATTAGTTTTCCACTACTGTGAGGCCTGGTCCTTTCATAGGTTAATATTAGGGCTACCCTTATATACTGTTTGAGTGGTAGATTCGGATCAGAAAGGAGTAGACAGGTCATATTTAGCATGGCCAGAATGGTAATACAACATCATGTTGACTGGTGAAGTTGTATTTTATATTATTAATTTAGAAATGCTACTTTTAGAAAGTGAGCATGTTCTTTCACTTAAAATCCTTCTGTGCCTTTCAGCCTGTCTCCAATCCATGTCTGGGCTGGGCTGTTTGACAGCTTTTCATCCAGACAGCCACAAACGCAGGATGCTCAGTCACACCTGCACACATCTGCATACTGAATGGGTCTTCCTGAGCTGAAAGGGTGAAGAGCCTGACACTTACATTTCAAAGGACAGTGGCCTGTCCTCACACAATAGACTGCCACTCCCCCTACTGGGACCCTTGTAGACACAGTTGGACTGAAAAGGGACCTCATGCACTTCAAAACCACTCTTTGAAGTCTCCCCCACTTCAAAGGTACTTTTGGGTATATAAACTGGGTCTCTGACCCTACCAACTCAGACAATTCTCGACCTGAACCTGCAACCTGCCAACAGGAGCTGCCTGGCTGCCCAAAGGACTCACCTGGACTGCTTTGCTGTAATTGACTGCTGCCTTGCTGTTGCCCTGCTGCCTTGCTGGCCTGTGGCTCTGCTGAGAAGTGCTCTCCAAGGGTTTAGATTGAGCTTGCCTTGTGTTTCCTGAAGTCTCAGGGCCAGAAAGACTTCACCTCTGCAAAGGAACTCCTTGTACAGTGAAAATTGATGCAAAGCCTGCTGAAATCAATGCACAGCCTGCGTAGCGGTGAAAGAATCACCTTATCGCCGAACCGGAACAACGCAGCCCGGTTCCCCATTTGGAAATCGACACAGCACCAGCGTTGTGACCAGAACTTTGATGCACAGCGCAGTGGATCGACGCATTGCCGAGATGGAACAACCCAGCCTTACTTCCTGTGGGAGGAATCGATGCAGCACCTGCTGTGTGAAAGAAACACTGATGAATCACCCACCGGATCGACGCAGAACCTGTGACTTTGCCCTGCACGCCCAGGATTTCCACGTATCATCCATGGGCGTCAAAAGACCTTACTGCGTTGAAAGTAAATGACACATCATCAGTGTGTGCCCCAAATCTGATGCACACCGTTCATTGTCCTCTCATACTCTCCTCTGTGGTCTCCTTGTATGTAATTGTGACGCATACCATGTACTTTGTTCCTGCAAGAAACCCTTGTTGCTTTTTAAAGACTTAAGATTCTTCTTATCATTAAAAAAGTGATATTTCAACTTGTACTTATCAAATCTTGATAGTTTTGACCTTAATTAATTCAGATACATATTTTATATTTTTCTAAACCTGTGTAGTGTGTTTTTGTGGTGTTTTCAGTGTGTTATTGTATGATTTATTGCACAAATACTTTACACATTGCCTTCTGAGTTAAGCCTGGTTGCCCCGTGGCAAGCTACCAGAGTGTGGGCATAGGATAATTGGGACTGTGTGTGACTTACCCTGACTAAGATTGTGGTCCCTACTTGGACAAGGGTGTATACATCTGCCAACTAGAGACCCAATTTCTAACAGTTAGTATGCATAGAGTTTGTGTCTTCGAATTGTGGAAATTAATGTCACATTTCTGGACTATAGATTGATTGGTGCTTGACTATGTTGCTGTGGATAAGGATCCCGTATCATGTGTCAAACTCACTTTGTCATGGAATGGTCAGTGTGAAAGCTCTAATAATATCACAGTGTTGTAGGTGTGAGATAGGTATCATAGCAAATGTGTAATAATGTTTTTATTGAGGTACATACATTGTATCTGGTTGTGACATGATATTGGCACTTAACTGGTATTACCTGGTTGTATTGGTCAACTGGATGTAATGTTACTGATGAGTAAAGTATGATAGAAGTGTTAGGTAGAGAATGTAGTGACCATACCTTGCTTTCAGTTTTGCAGCATCAGCATCAGCAGGTGAAGGAGACATGGTACAGCCGAGTGGGGAAGCTACTGGCCATGGGGCCTCCAGTCATGAAAACACCATCACCGAAGAACCAATGGCCCAGAGGGGGAGGGGAGTGCCACAGGGGAGACCGGATCCTGTACATCATTCTTGGAATCCTCCTCCAGTGGTCACTCTCTGGTGGTGTCAGACCCATCTTGGACCACCCTAACACTACATCTGTCCGCCACCCCCCTTCCTATCACTGCCCTCCTTGTAGATCCCTACCCTGTTGTCAGTGCCCCTCCATCCAAGAGGGTTGGAGTCTCCTTTGTCGCAGACACCTCTTCCCTATTAGCCCTGCTGCCCTCAATGAGGAGGCTAGTGACCTCCTGAAGTCAATGTCTGTGGCTCATTCGACCATCATGAATGCCATCCAGGGACCAGCAACTCAGATAACACAGAGTACTGCATTCCTGGAGGGCTTCATGGTGCACTGGCTGGCCTATAGAGATTTTTCAGGCTGTGGCCTCCACAGTGATGGCAGCCAGTCACCCTTCGTCTACCGCCCCCCTCCACTTTCCCCTTCCCAATCCAATTCTCCCCTTCCTGGACCCAGCCAAATCACAGACTGGCATGCATCCAGCTCAAAATCCAAGGGTAGCGCAGACAAACATAAGCACCACAAGACACAGCACTGACATACACACAAGCAACATCCACATGTACACACAGCAACAGTCACTACCTGCCCTGTCACCTCCACAAACCCCAGCAACACAGACGCAACACCTGACACACCTGCAGACACCACAACAACATTCAGTGCTAAAGCCACCACACCTATCCTACCCACAGACACCACAAAAACAGATCCACAGACATCTACCCCAGCCACCACACCCACAACAACCACAGACATGCCTACATGCAGCACATCCACCATACCTGCAGTCACCATCGCAACAGACAGACACCCACCCATCACGGCATCCCCCACACCCCCATACCCCGTCAGCCCAAGACACATAAACCCCCTCACTCACCCACCCAACATACACCTACCACTCACATGCACCAAAGACATCCACACCAACATCTCTTACAACCACTCCCTCTACCTCCACACCCAAACCCTTTTGTTATGACTATCCTCATGTGTGGAAGAAAGCGTCTTCTCAGAGTTTACCTATTCCCTACTGTTTTCTCCCGCAATACCCCTAAAAGATCAATTTCATTCCTCAAGGACATCCCTTACACCTCCATAACCTCTCCTACCCCCTGCCAGTACCCATGCCCCTCACCCCGCCAACATGTCAACCCCTCCTAAGAAGACCAACCCTCCCACAGCCAAAATCCAAAGGCCCCCCTCCCAAGCCTAAACCCAAATCCCACTTCCCAGCCTAAATCCAAACACCCCTCCCCTACCAACCCGCAAAAGCCCATGAGGTGCCTGCCTGCTCCCTTCATGCTCCTTCATGTGGAGGTTACATGGCAGTCAGGAGTTAAGTTGGGGCACCACTTTATGGCTTTGGTGCATTGACTGGCCGATGGCCTTGGACTCCTAGTTTTTTCCTATGAATATTGGAATATATTATAACCAACCAGTTGTTAGATTTCTGGTTACATCTTTGTCCTGCATTTCCTTTTCTAGGCTGGAGTTCTTCCTGGCTGACATTGGATGTGTGTTAGTGTTTGTGTGTGTGGTGCTTGTGCTTCTGGTGTTGTTTGATCAGTATGTGAGGGTGTGTGCAGTGCTTTCCTCCTCCAGGGATATGGGGTGTGTTGGGTGATGGATAAGTGCATTTTGCTGACATGTTGTTGTCATGGTGTTGTGTCGTGTTTGTGTTGACATGTGTTTGTTGTTGTAGTTGTGGCTTTGTGTGCTTTGACTGTGAGAGTGAGCGTGTATTGTGCATGTAATGATAGGTATGATGTGTCATGTGTGTGTGATGTGTGATGTGTGTGTTGATTGCTAATTTGGATGACGGTGTAATTGTGTGTGTTCTTTCCCAGTTGGTTGGACATTGTGTTGTATGTGTGATGAGTCCATGGCAGTGCCAGTTGTGATTGATTGACTATGTGTTTTTGAGCAGTTGTGATGTGGTTGTGGCATGTTGCTGTGTTCTATGGGATTAGTGAGAGACTAGGCCTGTGCTCTGTTGCCGTGTGTAAGTGTGCTTTCCTGACGTGCTGGCAGCAGTGTGCATGCTGTGTGTGTGTGGGTGTATTTGTTGTTGTATGTGAGTGTGCGTGTCACTGTTCTGTTAAGTGTGAGTATTGCCCTCGCACCCTCATCCCTATGGTATGGTATGTTTTTATACAAAATTTGCCAACATACACATGTAACAGGTAAGTGTGTGTACTTACTGTTGCTGACATCCTCGCATATTATCTTATTGCTGTTTATTGAACACATTTTTAATGCTATCATTTATAATTTATACAACATGCCACAACCTAATTTCTGCTGTGGAAGTTAATAATCACTGGCAAAGTTAATGAAATGTCATATTAGTGTCAACAACTTTATAAATTCAGTGAACGCTTACAAACATTAAATAAATATAAAATGAAGATTTGCCCAACATTTTGCATCTCACCTCTACTAAGAAGAACATCTGTCATGGTGCATGAACACTCATGCAGCAGAACTTTGAATACCAAAAGACAGACTTTTAAACACTGTAAAACATTCAGAGTTTTATGTCAGAACATTGAGCAGCACAATATTGTGCTACCAAAATATCAAAGCCATAATATAGAAAGATAATTACAGATTGTGTTAACTCTGCAGTAACATAGCATGAAGACCCTTATGTGCACACACACACATACAAAGACACACACACACCAGCGGCAGCTTGAACCCTTTGAACATGTTGGGCATGTGAAGTGCCCCATCACCCCCCCCAAAAAAAACACCCCCTCCCTCCAAAACCCTAAAATAAACCACATCTCTCTCCAAAAGCCTAAACCATAACACCAAATACAACATTAACACAACCACTACACTTACATGCACTACACACATTCATTAAACATTTAAAATCCTTCTTTTTTAAACAACACTTACCCACAGGCTGTGCGTTTCCTTGGTGCTCTTCTCCGTCTCGGATGCCAGAAGAGCTCCCCATACCAATCCAGATGCTGCTTTCATGCTGTTAAACAGTATGAGCGGAGCACCTGATTTGGATGGAGCTGCCTGGCTGGACGCTTCTTCAGGCCCTAGAGGCCTGTGCTTGCTCTCCGCCTGAAGACAGCTGGATAGAGAACTTCAAAGTGAGAACATCACTTTGGCTGACGCAAAACAGCCAGCCAAATTGAAATGCACACTTTGGAGGGTACAGTTAGTGCACTACTCCAGGCCTTTGCTGCTGGCAATAGAGGCAGTTCTCTGCTGCTGGCAGCAGAGGACGCGCCCGCATGTCTTTGGACTGGTGCACACTGCGCCAGTAAAACAAAAATGGCAATGAGATCTTTTCATTGCAATTTTATTATTGCCTGCGTGGCTAGCAGTGTGTGGGGGGGGCAGCGCTCCGCCACCCTCGAGAAGAAACCGCTGTTGACTCACACACACACATACATTGCCACTGTAGATGTATGTGGAGTTAATTATAGCAAATATCAAGTTATCTAAATACAGATGTCTATGATAGTCATAAACACAATTTTACTTGAATACTGTATCCTAAATACAATTTACAAAAGTATCATTGTATTTGTTGTTGATTTTGTATTGTTAACTCCAATTTGATGATATTTTTGTGAATGATATTTAGGATGCTATATTTATTACAGAAATATTCTGACTATGATATTATGACACTATAGAATTTTGGTTGTGAGTATTGTGGCTACCATATTTTGGTAGAACAATAAATTGATATTTAGACATTACAACTGTTTTCCTTAGCTTTGATACACTGTTAGTAAATACGATTAGTGGCCAGGACAGTCCAAAGTGTAATCAAATAATAAGAAGTCCAAAGTGCCAGTTAAAATTTATTTCTGCATTCTTCACCCGAAAAATACAATATAACAGTCAACATATTTTGTTCCTTTGCCAATAGAGAATTTCTTCAGGCTGTAAGAGAGGATAACAACTAAACACAATTATATGGGGAAAAAGAAATATCAATCTGTAGCCATACCAAGATTAAAATTGTGAAATGTTATTAAAAATCCATCTTACTTCCTCAGCAGATGAAAGAAAAGCAATCTACATACAGCAGTGGTTTCTTCATTGGGGTGTGTGAGGAGGGGTGACCCAGTGTGGCCGTTTTATGTGCCGACTTCTGGCAGTGTGTCGCCAAACTTGCTGATTGGCAGGCAGCAGGTATTACATTAAGTTCGCATGTCTGGTTGGACAGGTTTCCTAGGGTGGCTAATCACACATATGCATTTTAGTCCTTCAGAGCCAGTGCTATTAAGGAGCCAGTGGGACACAGAGCAGCCCCCTCGTCTTTTTTGGAGCACTGGATTCAACTGTCCCACCAATTCTTGTGTTTTTCTCATGCTGTTTACTACAAAAACAGCATGAGAGCAAGGCATGGATTTGTTCTGTTCACAGAAGTTCCCATGCTCAGAAGTCAGCTCATGGTTGGGAGTAACACAAAACATGGCAAATCACTGTGTGGCTCTATTTTTAAACATTACAATGATAGGCATGTTCTGTTCCTTGTGATCACGGTGTCAAGAGTTAAGACATACAGCTCTGGATCCTGGAGAAAAAGACACCCGGTGAGTTAAGACATTTTACTATCTTTCCTGGGTCTTACTGCCTGGATGGTTCATCAGGCCCTAGAGGCCTGAGCTTGCTCTCTGCCCAGCTGTCTTAAGAAAGCTGGATGAGAGCTTCAAAGTGCGATTGTCACTTTGGCTGGTGCAAAACAGCGAGCCAAAGTGACATGTACACTCTGGAGAGTCCAGTCAAAGCACTGCTCCAGTCTTCTGCTGCCGGAAACAGAGGCAGTTCTCTGTTGCTGGCAGTAGAGGATGCACCCGCATTTCATAGGATTGGTGCACACTGCGCCAGTAAACAAAATGGCAATGAAATCTTTTTGTTGCCATTTTATTATTGCCTGCATGGCTCGCAGTGGATGGGGGGACCAACGCTCTGCCACTCTCGGGAAGAAACCGCTGCTGACACACACACATTGTCACTGTAGATGTATGTGGAGTTAATTATAGCAAATGTCGAGTTACATAAATATGGATGTCTATGGTAGTCATAAATAAATTTTTACTTGAATATTGTATCCTAAATACAATTTACAAAGGTATAGTTGTATTTGTTTTTATTATTAACTCCAATTTGATGATATTTTTGTAAATGATATTTAGAGCACTATGGCTCTCATTATGACAATGGTGGTAAGTCCCGCTTACTGCCATGTCGACTGCTGCCACCATACCGCCGCTGCGGCGGTTTACCGCTACCCATATTATGACACACACATAGCAATCAATCACTATACAGACACACACATAAGTCCGCCAGCCCAAAGGTCAGTGATAAACTGGCAGTAGCAAAGCCCACACCGTTATGCCAACAGAACTACGCCCACAGCATTATGACACACAAATCACCGTGGAGGACATTCAAAGGCCCTAAACCATTGGCAGTACATACTGCTGCGCTCAAAATACACACACACTAACAAAATAACACCACAGTGGACATTTTTTATAACACACCTGACACCCATACACACACCACACCCTCACACCTACACCACTATAAAACACACACATTACCCACAACCCTTTACAACTCAAGAAAATTGATAACTGAGGGAGAGACACAACAAGAGCACCCACAGAACAAGAGCCACAGAACACCATCACCCATACACCATCCACGCACCTCAGAGCACACACCCCAACACATTACCCCACACACCCTCACACACAGCACTCACACTACACCCATGGCACCACAAAGAAACCCCAGGTTCTCAGAGGAGGAGCTAAGGGTCATGGTGGAGGAAATCATCTGGGTAAAGCCACAGCTATTTGAATCACAGGTGCAGAAGACATCCATTGCCAGGAAGATGGAGCTATAGCTGAGGATCGTGGACAGGGTCAACGCCGTGGGACAGCACCCCAGAACAAGAGATGACATCAGGAAGAGGTGGCACAGTGTACGAGGAAAGTGCGTTCCATGGTAGCAAGACACAAGACACCAGGTAGCCGTACGGAGGACTGGCGGTGGACCCCCACAACTAAAAACATGGGAGGAGCAAATCTTGGCAATACTGCATCCTGAGGGCCTGGCAGGAGTAGCAGGAGAACTGGACTCTGGTAAGTCAAATCTCTATTACTATCACCACCCCTACCTGCATGCCATCACAAACCCCCACCCCTTCCTTCACCCCATCACTCCACTACCTCACATTCACCCCACCATCACAACCCACCCCTCCCACTACCAAGCCCGGCATGCAACACCAATGCATGGACACCCATCACAGACCTGCATGGACACCCATCACCAAAGCATGCACACTTGAGACCATCACCTATCCAACAAAATCACCACTCACACAAGCCTAAGCTGGCAGGGCAATCACAACCATACATGGCAACACACCCACGCACAAGATGTCACATGCAGATACAGTAACACTGCATTTACATCCCCACATGTCCCCCACATAACATCACTGGAGAGGAGGTGCCAGCAATATCCAGTCCCCCTCCAGAAGAGGCCCACAGTGATGACAGCAGCTCTGCACGCCTGGATCAGGATAACCAACCTGGCCCATCAGGGACCTCGGGACAGTCGGTTACCCAGGCACAGTCCATTACCACCACAGAGCCTCCCACCTCAGTAAACACCAGCAGAGCACCTACCCAGCGGGCCCATACCTCTGTCCCCAGGATACGTTAATCAGCAGTGTGTCCACCACTACAGGGACCCCAGGGAACCCCACAAACATGGGATGATCAGAGACCTGGGGTCAGTGGCAATGGGCACACTGTTCAGGGGACAGAGGCACAGGACAACAGGGAAGTTGGGAGGACTGCTGTGCGACAGAGGGAAGACAGGCCCAGGGAACCGACTCACCAGGAGGCACTCACCAACATCCTGGGAGCATACCACCATTCCAAGGAGACGATGGGCCAGATACTGGTCAAGTTGCAGGAGATCAAGTGGCTGCAGAAGGAACAGTACCTGTGGATCAGGGAGGACCTGAGGGACATCCATTCCACCCTGGTCTCCATTGCAGGGATGCTGGCAGACATGGCCAACACCATGAGGGAGACAGTGGCACACCACCAGGCCCCTGACACTAGCCACACTGATGAACAGCCCTCCACCTCCGCTGACGCTAGTGGACAGGAGGTCCTGCAGGAACAACAGGCCATCAGCACCCCTCCCCCTGCAGAAGGTGAACCACCACGCAAACGGTCCCTGTAATCCAGGCAGAAGCCAGAGACTATTGCCAAGACCCCCGCTAGGAAATAAGACTCTCCTAAATGTCACCCTTGTGTCCCACTATGTCACCCTGTTCACCTTGAACTGCAATTGCTCCACTTCCTATGCCCCCTTGGACAGTGCATCTGTGATACAAATAGACTGGGACTTTTCCCAGGACTCTCCTCCACCACCACCCCAGCCTATAGCAATACTCCACCCACTTATTAGCACATAAATAAACACCCTTGTAAAAAATACAAGTATTGAGTCTGTCAATTGATTGAACTATGTATTCATTTAGCAATCTGTAAACATTGAAATTCAACTATAAAATAATGTATACATAGGTATGGCCTGTAGTTTGCTGCAGTCAACACACAAGGAGCCAGAGTGGGGCACATATATCTGTAAATAGTCACCCAAAGGGTACAGTAGGTGGCCATAGTAGTGGGAATACCAGCCTGCCAGTGACAATATCCAATACAAAACTGTCAATGGAAGGTAAAGTTATAGGGGGTCATTCTGACCCTTGCGGTAATTACCGCCATGGCGGAGGTTGGCGGTAGCACCGCCAACAGGCTGGCGGTGCACCGCTGGGCATTCTGACCGCGGCGGTTCAGCCGCAGCCAGAAACGGAAAGTCGGCGGTGTACCGCCGACTTTCCGCTGCCCTTGAGAATCCTCCATGGCGGCGGAGCGCGCTCCGCCGCCATGGGGATTCTGACACCCCCTACCGCCATCCTGTTCCTGGCGGGTCTCCCGCCAGGAACAGGATGGCGGTAGGGGGTGCCGCGGGGCCCCTGGGGGCCCCTGCAGTGCCCATGCCATTGGCATGGGCGCTGCAGGGGCCCCCATAAGAGGGCCCCACAAAGTATTTCAGTGTCTGCTATGCAGACACTGAAATACGCGACGTGTGCCACTGCACCCGTCGCACCTTCCCACTCCGCCGGCTCAATTCTGAGCCGGCGTCCTCGTGGGAAGGCTGTTTCCCACTGGGCTGGCGGGCGGCCTTTTGGCGGTCGCCCGCCAGCCCAGTGGGAAACCCAGAATGACCACCGCGGTCTTTCGACCGCGGTACGGTCTTCTGGCGGTTCCCGCTTGGCGGGCGGCTCCCGCCGCCCGCCAATATCAGAATCACCCCCATAGTGTCTTACCTGTGTGTCACTGGAAGTACTGTCGTATGATTGATGTTCTATTGTCCACATCCTCATCCTCTGCCTCCTGTTTGTCACTGTCCACAGGCTCCACCACTGCCACACACCCATCTTCAGCCTCATCCTCCTGCACAAAAGGCACCTACCGACGTAAGGCAAGGTTGTGCAAAATGCAACATGCCACGATGATCTGGCACACCTTCTTGGGTGAGTAGCACAGGAAACCACCTGTTAGATGGAGGCACTGAAACCTGGCCTTCAGGAGGCCGAATGTTCGCTCTATAATTCTTCTTGTTCGCCCATGTGCCCCATTGTAATGTTCATCTGCCCTTGTCCTGGGATTCCCCACTGCGGTCAGTAGCCATGAGAGGCTGGGGTAACCAGAGTCACCTGCAAATGTCGAGGGATACCTGTTAGCCAGACACTAACCCTTATGGCCAACTCCATACCCATACACCAACATATACTGGGTGGGGACCATGGGCTCACCTATTAGCCACACCCAGTGCCTCAGGAGTTGAGCCATCACATATTGGATGCTGCTATTCCTCCGGATAAAGGCATAATGCACAGAGCAAGGATACCTTGCATTGACTTGGGAGATTTACTGGTCCGCCAGGCACACTATCTGCACATTCATCGAGTGAAAGCTCTTTCGATTTCTGAACACCTGTTCATTTCTCCAGGGGGGGACAAAGGCAATATGTGTACCATCAATTGCGGTGTGGCCAAATCCTCCACCTGGGGGAAAACAATATAGCTGCTCATGTGTTTCATCAGGGCTTACAACACTCTTATTAGCACTATTGAGAACATTGACTGTGACATTCTTGCTGCCAGTCCCACTGTCACCTGGAGAGAACCAGTTGCAAAGAAATGGAGCACAGTTAGCACTTGCACAAGAGGGGGAATGCCAGAGGGGAGACAGATAGCAGAGATCAGGTCTGGCTGCAATTGCGCACACAGCTCTTGGATTGTGGCCCTCTCAAGTCTGCAGGTGAGTATAATCTGCCTGTCTTCCATTGTTGCCAAGTCTACCAGGGGCCTGTACACGGGATGTCTCCATCTCCTATTCATCTGCAGCGGTTGCAATCTAGGCGGGCAAAACGATGAGCATCTTGTCAGTATTCAACATCTCCAAAATGTACAGTGCATTGCATGTTGTGACTGAAACAGTATGTTGTTGTATAGGCCCAAATGGTGCCTACGTGTGCTGTGACACAGTTAGGTGCCATGGCCTCAACCCACCTGAAATGGCTTCCGCCTGTCCTGTGTGGATAGACAGGTGGAAGTGAGGTAATGCCGCTGATGTGCGCCATTGCGGGAGGTGGTCGAGTACCACCGTGCAACTCCTCATTGGTTAACATTGGGTCCTATGGTTACAGTGGGCAATGGTGATGTACGCCAGCGGTGATGCTACGCACTGCCACGGACGTGACCACCATTTTCTATCTGTTCACTCACTTGCGACCTTCAACAGGAGAGGACCTATACTTCAAGTGCTGTTGTGACCTGTGCCTGGAACCGACCATGGCTCGTGTCACTGGGGAAAGGGCATCTCCTTCACTGATGCGGAGTTGGAGAGACTGGTGGATGGGGTCCCACACCAGTATCGAATGCTGTATGGGCCTCCAGACCAACAGGTGAGTACACTGTGAGCACGATGCATAGGGCATGAATGCATGGAGTGCTGTATGTGAGGGCCTCGTGTAAGGGGGGTGTTTGAGGGTCCTTTGCAGCGTGCTGCATGTATGTTGGGCAATGTCTGTGCGTAAGGGGATGAGAGGGATATAGTGGGCCATGAGTGTAACAGGCGGGACGGTATGACTGATACCTTTTTTCTATGTTTATTTCTCTGCAGATTAGCGCCCATCAGAAAATGGGTATATGGTGTGCCATTGCCAAGGATGTGCAGACCCTGGGGGTCTGTGGCAGGCAGGGCACCTACTGTCACAAACGGTGGGAGGACCTGAGATGCTGGGCAAGGAAGAAGGTGGAAGCACAGCTGGGGATGGCTCCCAATGAGGAAGGGGTGCCTGTCAAACCCTGACCCCCCTGATGTTCTGCATACTGGCGGTGGCCTATCTGGAGCTGGATGGGCGCTTGAGTGCATCACAACAGCCACAAGGGGGGAGTACAGTTTTACATTATACTACTTGTGTGTGGTGGAGTGGTCTTCGGGTGGGGGATGTGGGCCTGTTGGTGCCCCTAGGCCAGGCCCCACATTTCAGGGAAGGTTCCATGTTGGGCAGGGGCTGATGAACTCCATCTCCAACCAAGCTAGTGGGCATCCACTACTGGGCAGGGCTCTGTGGGTCTCAGGCATGCTGCAATTGGCGTTAGGTATTCCTGTTCATGGCCTGGTGACTAGCATTGTGACTGGTAGTGCATTGTTTAGTGTGTAGGGAGGTTCCCTGTGTGTGTGTGTCGTGTACACCAACGGTGGTGTTGTTGCTGCCAGATCAAGTGTATCCTCGGTCTCTTCCTCCCCCGTTTTGTTTTGTCATCCTGTCCTTCTGTGCATTAGCATCATTTGGCGGAGAAGCAGAGACACCTGCGGCGGAGAGAGCTGCAACCCACAGGGCCCATGATGCTGAATCCACCGACGGTGAGGGCACCAGTGGGACGGAGGGCAAAGGGAGCACCACGGCAGAGACAGAAGGGGACAGTTCTGACAGTGATACTTCCTCCGATAGAAGTTCCATAGTACCAGCACTGCCCTCCCATTAACCCCTCAGGCAGTTTCCCGTGCCCGCTCACCCAGGAGGGTGGGCAGCTCCTACGCCCCAGGCACCTCAGGCCCTGCCCCAGTTAGCCCTGCTGCCCTGAGTGGGGAGGCTATTGACCTCCTGCGATCCATCTGTGTTGGGCAGTCAACCATAGTGAATGCCATCCAGGGGCTGGCAGGCCATTTGCAACAAACAAATGCATTCCTGGAGGGCATTCACTCTGGCATGGCGGCCCAAAAGATATCAATCCAGGCTCTGGCCTCCTCCCTGATGGCAGCCATTGTTCCTGTCTCTATCCTCCCCCGTCCAACTTCCTCTGCCCAGTAACATTCCCTTCAACCCCAACCTATCCCAGGCATACATTCAGACCAGCATGCACCTAAGACAACACACAGGAGTGGCTCAGGCAAACACAAGCACCACACATCATCCCACAGGCACTCACACAAACACCATCCAGATGCAGACACACCAACATCCACTGCCTCCCCTGTGTCCCCCTCCTCCTCGTCATCCACCTCCCTCCCAGTTGCATCTCCACTCACACCTGCATGCACTACATCTACATCCACTTCCTCCATCACCATCATGCCTATCACTACACACCCCTCACTGGCAGTCACCACCCCTACATCCATGCACATGTTCCCTGTGTCTTCTCCCACTGTGCCTGTGCCCCATCCCCCCAAAGTACACAAATGCAAGCACTCAGACACCCAACAGCCATCCACCTCACAACAGCATCCAGCCCATGCACCTGCACCCAAACACAGCAGACACCTCCAACAACCACGCCCTCTTCCTTGACTCCTAAACCTTCACCCTCCTCCCACCCCAGTGTCCCTAAGGAGCTTTCCCCCTCCGTCGTTGACCTCTTCTCTACCCCTCCCCCCGTCCTTCACGTCGGGCCAGTGTGATCTGAACCCAGGCTAGCACCTCAGACACCCAGTCCACGGCCACAGTAGAGTCAGCAGATACTGCAGGTGTGAGAGGCTTCAAGGAACCACCCATCAGCACCGACAGTGTGCCTGCACCAGCTGCCAAGGGGAAGGGCAAGGATGTCCCGCCAGCTGCCTGCACCAGCTGCCAAGGGCAAGGATGCACAACCAGCTGGCAAGAGCAAGGAGGTACCACCAGCTGGCAAGAAGGTATTACCAGATGGAAAGAGCAAGGAGGCACCACCAGATGAAAAGAGCAAGGAGGCACCACTAGCTTACAAGTGGAAGGGCAAAGGGCCTGCACCTGCAGGCAGGAAGGACAGGAGGCCTGGTGCTGGGACTGATTCTGAGCCCCCACCACCAACCATGGTGGTTTAGCCGTCCGAGGCTACAGGGGAAGGGCTGGAGCATCCCCCCACCACTGGCATCCCCACCACTAGCACCGCCACCTGCACCGCCACCAACACCGCTGCCAGCAGCAGCAGCCCCAGTGGGCAGCCTTCTGAAGCTGCAGGAGATGGGCTTGAACCTACATCCACCAATGCGAGCACCTCCACCAGCACCTCTGCCAGCAGCATCAGCCCCAGTGGGCAGCCGTCCGAGGCTACAGGGGATGGGCTGGAGCCTCCCCCCACCACTGCCAGCCGCGACACCAGCACCGCCATTGCCACCACTGAGCAGCCATCGCCGCCGGCGGGCAGTATGTAGTTCTGCGTCAATGTAATGTAATGCATCCTGACCCCTGCAAATCATGTGGCTCTGACACCCAGGTGAGAGACTGTGACCTTGCACTCCCTAAGACCTGCATCACAGGGCACAAAGCCTCCTCCAGAACCAGTGGAAGAAGCCATTCACTCACCCCGTCCTTGCAAGGATAAAGCACACTGAGCAAAAAGCCCCCTCCAGAACCAGTGGAAGAAGCCATCCACTCACCCCCTCCTTGCCAGGATGAAGCACACTATGTGCAAAGCCCCCTCCAGAACCAGTGGAAGAAGCCATCCACTCACCCCATCCATACCAGGATGAAGCCCACTGGGCACAACGCCCCCTCCAGAACCAGTGGAAGAAGACATCCACTCACCCCATCCTTGCTAGGATGAAGCACACTGGGCACAAAGCCCACTCCAGAACCAGTGGAAGAAGTCATCCACTCACCCCATCCTTGCCAGGATGAAGCACACTGGCACAAAGCCCCCTCCAGAACCAGTGGAGAAGCCACCCACTTGAGAGACTGTGGCCTTGCACTCTACAGGACCAAGCAGTGGGCAAACCACCCACTTGAGAGACTGTGGCTTTGCACTCTCCAGGATCAAACATTGGGCAAACCACCCACTAGAGAGACTGTGGCTTTCCACTCTCCAGGATCAAGCATTGGGCAAACCACCCACTAGAGAGACTGTGGCTTTGCACTCCCCAGGACCACGCAGTGGGCAAACCACCCACTTGAGATACTGTGGCCTTGCAGTCCCCAGGACCAAACAGTGGGCAAACCACCCACTTGAGAGACTGTGGCCTTGCAGTCCCCAGGACCAAGCAGTGGGCAAACCACCCACTTGAGAGACTGTGGCTTTCCACTCCCCAGGATCAAGCAGTGGGCAAACCACCCACTTTTGAGACTGTGACCGTGCACTTCCCTGGACCAAGCAGTGGGCAAACCACCCACTTGAGAGATTGTGGCCTTGCACTCCCCAGGACCAAGCAGTGGGCAAACAACCCACTTTAGAGACTGTGGCTTTGCACTCCCCAGGACATCGCACAGGGCATGTTGCCCCCTCCAGGACCAGTGGTGTTGTACCATCTTACGGCTGAGGTTCCTCCCGTTTCCCGTCTGTAGGAAAGTACCATCTTGCCTGGCATGTTACCCCCATTTTTACTTGTATGTCAGTTTGTTGCTAGCCAGGACCCCAGTACTCATAGTTTGTGGCCTGAATGTGTGTCCCTGTGTAGTGACTAACTGTGTCACTGAGGCACTGCTAATCATAACCTCAGTGCTTATGCTCTCTCTGCCTTTAAAATTGTCACTGTAGGCTAGTGACCATTTTCACCAATTCTAATTGGCACACTCGAGAACCCTTATAATTCCCTAGTATACGGTACCTGGTACCCAGGGCATTGGGGTTCCAGGAGATCCCTATGGGCTGCAGCATTTCTTTTGCCACCCATAGGGAGCTCAGACAAATATTACACAGGACTGCCACTGCAGCCTGAGTGAAATAATGCACACGTTATTTCACAGCCATTTTACACTGCACTTAAGTAGCTTATAAGTCACCTATATGTCTAGCCTTCACTTATTGAAGATTAGGTGCAAAGATAATAGGTGTGGGGCACCCTGGCACAAGCCAAGGTGCCCCCATATACTTCAGGGCAATTTCCCCAGATTTTGTGAGTGCGGGCATACCATTACACGTGTGCACCACATATAGGTCAATACTTATATGTAGCTTCACAGTGGTAACTCCAAATATGCCCATGTAACATGTCTAAGATCATGAAAGTGTTCCCCCATGCCACATCTGGTATTGAGGTAGTAATCCCATGCATCCCCGGGGCTCTATTTTGGACCCCAGGTACTGCCAAACCAGCTCTCTGGGGTTTTCTCTGCAGCTACCGCTACTGTCACCCCACAGAAAAGGGTTCTGCCCTCCTGGGGTCTGGGCAGCCCACTCCCAGGAAGGCAGAACAAAGAATTTCCTCTGAGAGAGGGTGTTACACCCTCTCCCTTTTAAAATAGGTGTTAAGGGCTGGGGAGTAGTAGCCTCTCCCAGCCTCAGGAAATGCTTTGAAGGGCAAAGATGGCGTCCTTCTTGCATTAGCCAGTCTACACCAGTTCAGAGAACCCCCAGCCCCTGCTCTGGTGTGAAACTGGACAAAGGAAAGGGGAGTGACCACTCCCCTGTCAATCACCACCCCAGGGGTGGTGCCCAGAGCTCCTCCAGTGTGCCCCAGATCTCTGCCATCTTGAATACAGAGGTGTGAGGGCACAATGGAGGCCTCTGAATGGCCAGTGCCAGCAGGTGACGTCATAGACCCCTCCTGATAGGTTCTTACCTCACTAGGTGGCTAATCCTCCTCTGAGGGCTATTTGGGGTCTCTCCTGTGGACTTTTCATCAGATAATAATTTGCAAGAATTCACCAGAGTTCCTCTGCATCTCCCTCTTCAACTTCTGCCAAGGATCGAACGCTGACTGCTCCAGGACACCTATAAAACTGCAACAAAGTAGCCAGAAGACTACCAGCGACATTGTAGCACCTAATCCTGCCGGCTTTCTCAACTGTTTCCTGGTGGTGCATGCTCTGGGGGCTGTCTTCCTTCACCCTGCACTGGAAGCCAAGAAGAAATCTCCTGTGGGTCGACTGAATCTTCCCCCTGCTCCAGCAGGCACCAAACTTCAGCATCACCGGTACACCTGGACCCCTCTCATCCTTTCGAGCGTGGCCCCTGGAACACAGGTGGTGGACCCAAGTGACCAAACTGGTCCAGTGGTCCAAATGCCCAAATTTGGAGGAGGTAAGTCCTTGCCTCCCCTCACAAGACAGTAATCCTGTGTACTGCAAGGGCTTCTGTGCACTTTTGCAAGGAATCCTTCATGCATAACATAGCCCATGTCCCCAGCACTCCGTCCTGCATTGCTCAACTCGCTGAGTTGACCACCGGCTTCATGGGACCTTCTTTTGTAGTGTTGAGACGACTGCTGTGCTCAGTTTTCTTGAACCCGTGTTCAAGTACTTCTGTGGGTGCTGCCTTCTTGTGCATGGCTCTCTGTGTTGCTAAGGGCCCTCTCTGTCTTATCTTCCAGGTGCCGACCTCCTGGTCCTTCCTGATCCCATGCAGCACTCTTTTTCTTCGACCACGACCTTTGCAGCTAGTAATGCTTGTTTGCGGTCTTTCTCCAAAGAAACAACTCTGCATCCTCCAGCACTCCGTGGGACATCTTCTGCACAAAGGAGACGTTTCTGGCACCTTACGTTGTTGCAGAATCTTCTTCTATCTGGAGGCAGCCATTTTGACCCTTCATCCGGGGTTTCGTGGGCTCCTGCCCCCCTGGAAACTTTTGTGACTCTTGGGCTTGGCCCCCTTCCATTACAGGTCCTCAGGTCCAGCAATCCATTTTCAGTGTTTTGCACTCAGTTGTGATCTTTGTAAAATCTCCTATCACAAGTTTAGTGTGTTTCTGGGAAAGTAGTATCACTTTACTCCTACTTTCCCGGGTCTTGGGGTGGGGTATCTTGGACACCCTTAGTTTTTTCTTACACTCCCAGTGACCCTCTACACACTACACTAGGCCAGGGGTCCCTAAGTGGTTCGCATTCCACTTTCTTAGAATATGGTTTGTGTTGCCCCTAGGCCTATTGCAGTCTACAGTGATTGCACTACTTTTCTAACTGTTTACTTACCTGATTTTGGTTTGTATGTATATTTTGTGCATTTTACTTACCTCCTAAGGGAGTATATCCTCTGAGATATTTTTGGCACATTGTCACTAAAATAAAGTACCTTTATTTTTAGTAACTCTGAGTATTGTGTTTCTTGTGATATAGTGCTATATGATATAAGTGGTATAGTAGGAGCTTTGCATGTCTCCTAGTTCAGCCTAAGCTGCTCTGCTATAGCTACCTCTATCAGCCTAAGCTGCTAGAACACTATTAATCTACTAATAAGGGATGACTGGACCTGACAAAGGTTTAAGTACCATCAGGTACCCACTATAAGCCAGGCCAGCCTCCTACACCGTCCCCTGATGTGCCTGTGTATTTTCGACCTGATGCCCCTGCAGTGTTCTCTCTGTGTTGATGCAGGAGTCAAGTGGGGCCTTGGCCTATGTGATGTGACCCTGTGGCCCACGGGCATTGTGGACGTATTTCTAGTATTTTATCTTATTACACTCACTTTAATCACTTCATTTTGTCCTTGCATTATTCCTGAGGGGTACAGGGTGGCTATGTAATGTTGTTGCATCTGGTTGTGTGTATTGTGTTGGAGGTGGGGTGGTTGTTGTGTGGTGCTGTGTGTGTCACTCTCTTTTTCCTCCCCCTCCCTTGTGTGCTAGGTAGCAGTACTCACCGTGGTCGTCTTCGCCGGCGTTGGTATTCATGGTATAGTAGGAGGTAAACCAGCATGGGGAGCACCTGCAGTTCGGGGTCCATGGCAGTGTGGTGCTTCCCTGAGTGTCCAGAGGTAAGTTGTTTCCCTTCTATGTTCTGTTTCCGCTATGCTTTTGATGTTGTTGGCACCACCCCAGAAAAAGTGGCGGATAGGCATGTAATACGGTGGGTGGTACATTGTCTTCGGCCTGGCTGTTGGCGGTTACTGCTGCGGTGCTTGTTGCTACCACCGTAGTGGTCAGTGTGTTAAAGAGGCTGTCTGTGTGAGTGGTTTCCGCCATGGTCATAATTCCATTTTTTATACCGCCGGCTTGTTGGCAGTGTCACCGTCCCTTTATCACCGAACGCCAGGGTTGTAATGAGGGCCTATATTTATTACATAAAATAATCTAACTATGATTTTATGACACTACAGAATTTTGGTTATGGGTTTTTGTCTACCATATTTTGGTAGAACAATGAATTGTTATTTTTAACATTACAACAGTTTTCCTTAACTTTCATACACTGTTAGCAAATATGATTAGTGGCCAGGACAGACCAATGTGTAATCAAATGAAAAGAAGTCAAAGTGCCAATTAAAATTGTTTTCTGTATTCTTCACCCAAAAAAAACAGTATAACAGCCAACATATTTTGTTTCTTTGCCAGTAGAGAATGTATTCACTCTGTAAGAGAGGATAACAACTAAACCCAATTTTATGGGAAAAAAGAAATATCAATCTGCAGCCATAACAAGATTAAAATTGTTAAAATATGTTACAAATCCATTTTACTTCCCCAGCAGGTGAAAGAAAAGCAATCTACATAAAGCGGTGGTTTCCTCATTGGGGTGTGTGAGGGTCGCCTCTTCCCCAGCACCACAAAAATTACCATTAACTTAAAAACACAATTGATCTTTTTAATTAATTCATAAGGGTTGACCCAGTGTGGCCGGCGCTGTCTGTCGACTTCTGGCAGAGTGTCGCCAAACCTGCTGATTTGCAGGCAGCAGGTATTACATTAAGTGTGTATGTCTGGTTAGACAGGTTTCCTAGGGTGACCAATCACACATATGCACTTTAGTCCTCCTGAGCCAGTGCTATTAAGGAGCCAGTGGGACACAGAGCAGCCCCCATGTCTTCTTTGGAGCACTGGATTCAGCTGTTCCCACCAATCCTTGTGTTGTTCTCATGCTGTTTACTACAAAAAGTGCATGTGAGCAAGGCATGAATTTGTTTTGTTCACAGCAGTTCTCAAGCTCAGAAGGCAGCTCATGGTTGGGAGTAACACAAAACATTGCAAATCACTATGTGGCTCTATTTTAAAACCTTACAATGATTGGCATGTTCTGTTCCTTGTGATCGTGGTGTCAAGTGTTTAGACGTTCAGCTCTGGATCCTGGAGTAAAAGACACCTGGTAAGTTAAGACATTTTGCTGTCTTTCCTGGATGGTACGGGAGATATGTCTATGCTAGTTGGAAAGTGCTTATGGCGCTCAACGCAGCTTCAAAGCTGTAAGGCCCAGATTTATACTTTTTGACACAAACCTGCATTGGCGCAGGTTTTGGTCAAAAAGTATAGTGCAGGCCAGCACTACTACAGGACACCAGCCGGGCACCATATTTAAGGAATGGTGCAAGCCGGCACTAAGGCCCAGTTAGTGTCCAAATAAATGATGCTAACCGGGTCAGGGAGGCGTAGAGCAAACTGGAGGTTGTGCGGGAAAGAATGGCGCTAGTCAGGTTAGAGCCCCCCACAACTACCATGGACATGACTCCTATCTTTGTAAAGACAGGAGTCATGACTGCCAGCCCCTGGGCACAGTGCCATGTAGGGGGGCCCAAGTTAGCCCTCCCATGGCACTTTTTAAAAAAATCAAAAAACTTACCTGGGATGGGTCCCCACATCCTTAGGTGTCCTCCAGGTGTGGGTGGGGGTGTCCCTGGGTGCAGGAAAGGATACCTGTGGGCTGTTTACATGGTCTCTGACCATGACAAATGGCTCACAGGTCCCCTAACGCCTGCCCATACCCAGGCATTAAATAATGGTGCTAAGCAGGCTTTGCTCCATTATTTAAGGCCCTCCTCCTCCTGTGCGTGATTTTTGCTCACAGGGATAAATAAGGCGCATGGGCCTTAGAGTAATTTTTTGCCTGGGAATGCCTACCTTACATCTCATTGACGCAAGGTAGTTTTCCGCAGGCAAAAAATGATGTTAACTCCAATATTTTGACGCTAGACAGGTCTAGCATCAAAATATAAATATGGAGTTAAGGTTTGCGTCAGATTTGCATAAAAAAAAAATACGCAAATACGGCGGAAACAGAGTATAAATATGGGCCTAAGTGCGATGAGGGGAGATAAGAAAATAATGTTAAGGAAAAGATATAAGAAAACAAGAATAGCACATGCACAGTAGTGAGGCCATTTCGAGGCGCTAAGAAGTAAATAAAACGGAGAAAGAAGTTATGAAGAGAGGGAAGAGACGAGATGGGAGCAGGATACAGATATTATTGAATGCTGGAATAGAGCTTGCTCCACCGTAAGTCGCTTCAAGTAATGCAGAGGAACAGTAGGCAGAACCTGTGGGAACAAGGAGAAAGAAGGCTTTATCTTGGAGCGGAGGCTGAGAATTGTAGAAATATCAGAGGTGACAGAAGCAGGATCCCGAATTAGGGTGTGCCCCCTTATGCCAGGATTCGATGTACTTTCCTTAGATTCTTCACATGGTGACGTGTGCCCTGCACTGTCCCGTAGGGCAATCTGACAATGTGCAAAGGGCTGGCACGACAGATCATGTCAATGTGCACTTTTTTATCAGAACCCATGGCATGAGTGAAAACTGAAAGCTGTCTGGGTAGCAGAGTGAGATTATAACCTCATCACTGCCAGCACGACTTGACAACCCCACAGTCCAATACAGTGGCTAGAAAGCAGAGTGTTGTGTGTGTTTCCAAGTACAGCACAGTGGCTGGAAGGACTGCCTGCAGAAGACTGAAGGTCCATGTATGCTGACTGCTGCACCTGATGAACCGGTCTGCACAGTAAACCTTGGCATAAGCACTTGTACAAATGTCTGGAAGCGGTCGGTAGGGAGAACTGCAAGCTCAGGTCCTGTGTCGTTAGTCACTTCATTGGAGGGTAGGTAGCAGTTTGTGGTACTTTTATGGGTGCTAGTGAAGGCACCAGTGTTATGTGGTAGTTGTGCCTGAGAACGATCTACAAACTTGCTCCAGTACTGTAAGATCCTCTTTATCTGTTGTCACTGCCGAGTTCCATTGTGGTAGGAAGACCATAATGCATTTACATATTCATCATTCACTACTATTAAACTTGCACCAAATTCTGACTGGGTGTGCCACAGATTTACCCAAGAAGATAAGGGAATTAACTTTCAGGAAACTGAAATCAAGGCTTGAAGAGTAGACAGGATGAAAGGTCTCTTATGATCAAAGCCTGCAGCACCTTTCTCAGAAAGGTGGACTCAGTAGCCTGTGCAATCGTCGTTGTGCCCAGTTCACATTACCTCCACTCAAGGTTCTTAAAATTAAAGAAGGGTCCACTTTCGGACACAGGGCCAAGCATCAGAGCTGCTTAAGGACAGGTTCTGCAATATTTTCTGACATGCATACATTTGATGCTTTTAACATAGCGAAAGCATCAAATGTATACATGATAGAAAATATTGCAGACAAGTTCTCCTCTCGTCAACGCTCAACAGACAAGACCATTTAGCCTGTGACTCAGTGCATTTCACAACAGATTCTGCTGAAGGATGGTGAACTGACTACTGAATCTGAAGTCAATGTTTAATAATGGAAAGAATCGGGTGTTTTTTAATGTTTTTGTGCATGTTGTACGGTGTGGAGGGTCAGTTTTACAGTGTATTTCTCTAATATCACCACAAACATTGCCTACAGCAAGTACAAGTGCATGCAATCTCCCACACCTTGCAATACACCTGTATATTCTTGGACTTTGATGTTTCTGGGGGTTGGCCTTGGGTGGTTGTCCAATGTGCAGGCAATTTTACTGATTATGCAGTTGTGATGCACTGCTGTGCTTGTTATGTTTTTAAAATATTATCTTCATCAGTTTTTATTATTATTTTCAACATGGTTTACACTCTTATTTCTTTCAACTATTGGCTTTTATAGTTTTATAGGCAACTGATGCATGTAACTGATGTTTCTTTTTCAGAAATAGATAAGGATTGTATTTGGGATGAGATGCATTGCGACTAGTGTCCTTTTTCCAATAGAAGCCACAATTCCGAGGCAGGACAGGACTGTCACTGAGTATGGCTTATTTAATATCGAAGGAATAGTATTTTCACAGTATAGCCTTCATGGTGGATGTTAGGCCTTACAGTGTCCACTGATGTTTTTATTTTGAGTTAGATTTGTGACAGATAATAATACATTTCAGGTTTAGTCTAACATGATATCCCTAGACAATGCTTACAGGGGTGCAGGTTTACTTTACCAGAAGCATTAAGCCTTCCTCCCCTTACAGGAATGACATTATTAAACTAAGAGGCAACTCATATGTGGTCTAGACTCTTATTGCTTTTTCAAAATTTATTTTGACAAAATGAGCCGAAAATGACCTATTTACCCTTTTTTCTTTCAGAATTTCCTCAGGAGAGAACTCCCCCCTCCCACCACCCCTAATCCTACCTTATGCCAGTCGGGCTCAATTGTGAAGTCAAACTTGCCCCTAACTGTTAAGCCCCACCACTTTGAAAAGTCACCAGCCAATATCTACATAAAAAGGGTGCTATCATACATGATTTGCAAACATCACGAGCATATTAATGAAATCATTTTGGTCAACAAACAGAGATGGTTCATTCATTTTCATCAATCGCAAATATACATTTATTCATTAGCATCAATCCCATATATAAATACATTAATATGAGCACATTAGTCCTATTTACCATTCAGAGGAGTATAACAGGGACCCTTATTCCATTTAAGAGATATCCTCTCTACATGGTGTTAGATATGATACATGGACGTCATAGAAAAACCGCTCATTCAATGATATTTAACATTCAGAGGAGCATAACAGGGACACATCCCATTTAAGAGATATCCTCTCTACGTGGTGTTAGTTATGAAACATAAACTTCACTGTAGAAAATCTCTTTCCTTTAACATATATTTTATTTGAGTATCAATTAAAAACATACCAATAGAGAGTACACTATTTTTCCAAGGGAGATTAAATGGTTAATACTGTAGTTCCTTGTGCACAGGAAGTGACATCACTGAACTTCCCATCATGCATTTGCAAAAGAAGTGACACCACCGGATTTCCCAACAGCCATCTGTAAAGGAAATAACATATCTGGATTTTCCATCTTCCACCTGCACAGGAAGTGACGTTACTGGATTCCCACCATCCATTTGCACAGGGAGTGACATCATTTTTCTTCCCTCCCAGGACAAGCTTAATATCTTCCACAGCATGGACGCACAGTGGACACATGCAGCAGGTAGTCCTCTGTTGCACCGTCAGCACACCAAAGGTAAGTTTGTCTGCACCCATCTTTCTCTGGACTGCGATTATCATCAGGAACCCCGGTCCTTCCTCCCTTCTGCAGCTACCATACTGTGACACTCTGTGCCCTCAACCCTGGCTCCCACCCCATATTCTGCTTTTTTGCCACATCACACAAAACCGAGGGAGCATTCTCCTGTTTCTCCTACATGCCCAACTTTCACTGCACCAATAACACCCAACACCTACTGTCTCAAACATATACAGTCCTGCAATCACCCACACAACATGCTGCACTCACTTGCATGCTTCTTAACACCTTCTCACTCACCAAAATTATCACAAAGATCGGGGACCTGCTGCAATACAATGAATCAATCAATCAAACATATATAAAGTGCAGCAAATTACTAATGAGGGTCTTGAGGCGCTGTAGCTGTATGCTGCTGCATGGAGATATGATCATTCGAACATCCAGTTCTTTAGTTCTCTTCTGAATAGCTGGAGTGACAGTGCAGTCCTGAGGTGCAGGGTGAGGTTGTTCCAAGTCTTGGCTGCCATGTTCGAGAAGGAGCATCCTCTGCTGTTGGCTCTACTGATCCATGGGGTATCTGCAAGGGAGAGGGAGGCTGATCGGTCGATTGGTGGAAGGTCAGGCATTTCTTGATGTATGCTGGCCCTTTGTTGTGCAGGACTTTGTAGGTTTGGGTCAGCGCCTTGAACTGGCATTTATTTTGAATTGGGAGCTAGTGTAGTTTCTTGAGATGGGGTGTGATGTGGGTCCCTCTGGAGAGGTCAAGTATGAGTCTTGCCGCTGAGTTCTGTATTGTCTGGAGTCTCTTCAGGAGGCGTACATTAATTCTTTCTGTATTGTCTGGAGTCTTTTCAAGAGGTGTACGATAATTCCTACATAGAGAGTCCTTAATCCAGTCTGCTGGTGTGTCCATAGTACAGTCTGCTTGTGATGAGGGCCAGGACAGTCCTTCTGCTGTTTGCTGGGAGCCTTCTGAAGATCTTAGGGAGCATGCGGAAGGTGTGGAAGCAGATGGTACTGCATCAATTTTTTCTTCATGGATAGCTTGCTTCCCAAGATGATGCTGAGGTTGTGGGAATGGCCTGTTGAGGCAGGGGATTTGTGCCAAGCTCCGTGGGCCACCATGTGTTGGTCCATGGCGGGGTGTTGTTCCCAAAGATGAGGACTGTTTTGTCAGTGTTGAGTTTGAGGCAGTTGTTCTTCATCCAGTCCACTACATTTATCATGCCTCTGAGGAAGTTAGCTTTTGCAGTGGAAGGATCTTCAGACAGTGAGAGGATGAGCTGTGTGTCGTCAGTATTGGAAACAATGTTAGGTCCATGTTATCTGATAGTGATGGCCAAGGGGTTCTTGTAGGTGTTGAAGAGGGTTGTGCAGACAGATGATCCTTGGGGGACTACACAGATGGTCTTCTTGGGTTCTGAGGTAAACTGTGGTAGACAGATACTTTGTGTTCTGCCAGTGAGGTTTGAGACAATCCATTTAAGGAGGTTTTCTTGAATCCGGGTGTGGTGGATTCTGTTGATCAGGATATGGCGGGAAATGGCGTCAAATGCAGTAGATAGGTCAAGAAGGATGAGGGCTGCTGTTTCCCGGTGGTCCCAGAGGGCTCCAATGGATTCTGTGGTGAAAATCAGGACTGTTTCAGTGCTGTGGTTAGTTGGGTGAGTTGCTGGTTGATTGCTTTCCCAAACACATTTGCTGGATAGGGTAGAAGAAATATGGGCCAGTAGTTTTTCAATTCAGTTGGGTCAGCAGATGCCTTTTTCAGGAGGAGCCTCACTTCAACGTGTTTCCAGTCTTCCTAGAAAGAGGCTGTGGGGATGGAGGTGTTCAGGACCTTTCTGGGCTCATCGCCGATTGTCTTGCTTCCGAGTTTGAAGACGTGGTGGGGGCAAGTGTCCATGGGCACTCCTGAGTGCACAGATTTCATGATGGCAATAGAGTCTTGCATGGTGAGGAGTTTCCAGTGGGTGAGAAGATGTTTGGGGTTTGTGTTTGTGTGTGTGAGCTGGTTGATGCTGTCCGTGGTGGAGGATTAGATTCAAAGTTTTCGTAGATGGCCAATATCTTATCACTGAAGAAGTTCACAAGGTTGTTGCACAGTTCCTGGGAGGGAGTGATGTCGTTCTTGGTGGCTGCAGGATTGATGAACTCCTTCCCAATGGCAAAACATTCTTTGCTGTAGTTTGTGTTGGCTTTGATGTAGTCTGCTAGTGTGTACTTTCTTTCAGGAGGTGGTGGCACTGACTGAAAGCTGCCCTCAAGGCTGTGCAGTCTTCTGTTTTTTTGCTGATGCACCACTTCCTTTCAAATTGTTGGTAGTTGCATTTGGTGGAGTGCAGTTCCTCAGGGAACCAACTTGCTCTTTTGCTTCGTTTTTTGACCTTGGCTGTCTTGGCGGGGCGATGGCGTTGGTGCATCCAGTGATCCACTGGGAGAAGCTCTTTGCTGCTTGTTCAGGCTCGTGTGTAGAATCTGGGAGGTGGGAGTGGAGAGTGCCGTTTCACTGGTCTTCTGTTACCTTTTTCCAGTTTCTTCACATGGATCTGGGGGGATATGGTGCTGAGGTAGGTGGGTCCTGAGATGTTGAAGTGTCTGCTCTGGTGGTAGGACCAAGTGAGTGGTGTGGTGTGGTACCTGACTCTGTCGCTGGAAGTGAATATGGGGTTGAGCCTGTGTCCTGTGATGTGGTTAGGGTTGGTGATCAGCTGCATGGGGCTAATGTTGCTCATGCTTTCTAAGAGGTCAATGTTGTTGGCCTTGTTGGGGTCATTAAGATAGAAGTTGAGGTCGCAGAGGAATAAGTAGTGCTTGGGGTTGATTGCTTGAAGGGTGATGAGTTCTGGGTTGGCTTCGCAGAAGCTAGGGTGCGTGATTCTGGTGGTCTGTAGGCAAGGGTGCCTCTGATTGTGCTTTTTCCATCTCTGTGGAGTAGGAAGCTGAGGTGCTGCATTACTGATGTCGGGTCATCAGTGAATGTCATGCAACAGATGGTGTCCCTGCAGATGATGGTGATTCCGCCTAAATGTTTGTTGATTTGGTCTCATTGTGTCATCTTGTATCCTTTGGGGATGGCTGTGACGCTGTCTGGTGCAGAGGTGGTATTTAACCAGGTTTCTGTGCGGAAGATGACATCTAGGGTGAGGGAGTAGCTCATGTCCCAGACCTCAATGGTGTGGTTACCGAGTGAACGTGCATTGAATAGGATGCACTGGAGTTGTGTTGTTGTGGTCTCGGTTGAAGTGTCATGTTGGTGGTGTCATTAGTTGCTTTGGTGCTGAAGGTAAGGCAGCAGTATCAGCAGGAGAACGGATTCTCTAGTGGTTTTCTGGGGTTGCGGCAGCTGTAGTTGTTGGGGCATCCAGTGTCCAGGACTTGTAGGTCATTGGCAGTTTATCTTTGTGGGGTGGAAGAGCCAGGCCTCCTGGCATTGGGCGTGATCCGGGCACAGACAGACGCAGATGGACTTGCCTTTGGCACACCTTTCTTGTGGTCCAAGCTGCATCCCCAAATAAATACGACCTTGGGAGGACGGAAGGGTGCTGGGATGCAGTGGGCAGGACTAGGCGAAGGCAGGAAACATTTGCAGCAGGGTGGAGCAGCAATGGGGGAAAAAGGATGAACAATGAAAAAACTAATCAAAAAGCGGGGGAAAGCCACTTAGAAAAACAGGGGAGAGAAGTAGAAAGTAGTAAAAATTAGACAAAAAACAGGAAAAAGCACTCAGAAAAACAGAGAGAGAGGAGGAGAAACCAGGAAAGCCAGGTAAAAAGAAGGAGAAAACACTCAGAAAAATGGGGGAGAGGAGAAGAAAGCAGTGAAAACAGGGCAAAAAGCAGGAGAAAGCACTCAGAGAGACAGGGGAAAGGAATAAGAAAACACGAACAAAGGCTGGAGAAAGCAGTAAAAATGAGGCAAAAAGCAGGAGAAGCACTCAGAAAAATAGAGAAAGAAAGGATAAAGCAGCGAAAATGAAACAGAGAGCAGGAGAGAGTGATGCACCAGCAGGGAACAGCTTGCCTGGGATCTGCTCCTGACCTTCTTTCTTTCATGGAATCTGGCTGAACCCTGCATCAGCACATGACATCACCACAGCCATCTCCCCCAGCTAAAGAGAGCCAGGCAAGAGAGACTTCACAAGCTTGAAGGCGGAATCACCATCATCCACAAGGACACCCTCAGCTGCACCACATCCACAGGGCACATATTGCTTCAGCATGTTACACCTGTTGTTCAAGTTCCATGTCACAGCCAACTTCACCCTAAGCAGCACTCTCATCTAAAGACCACAGGGACTGCACATCAACTTCAGTTACACCATCACAGACATCATTTCATCACTTGCCCTCAATGCTAGCGATTACATCCTACTCATAGACATAAACTTCCACCTGGAAGACCACGCAGACTCCAACTCATGAGCACTAATTGAAGACTTTGGAAGACTGGGCTCACCCAATGAGAAAAAAGAAGCTTGCCCCTGTCGCTGGACACCTCCTGGACCCTATTTTTACCAGGTTTAAAAACAGCCAAGTTGATGGCAACACACCAGTCCTCTGAAGAGACCATGCCCTCATCAAATTTAGCATCCCCGCTGTGGTCCAATGCACACATAACACCAGGACACCAGCCCACCAAAACTGAACATCATCACTGATAAGGACGGGAACACCTCTCTCAACACTCACTGACCAGAACACAGCAACAGCCTTCCCAATTCCATCAAAAATTTATACAATTTGATCACCTCCTGTGCCAACTCCCTTGCCCCTCTTAAACACAGCAATACAACAAGCTCCAAACCCAAGGCAGGTTAATACATGGAGGAAGTCAGAATGATGAAACACCTCTTTACCTTGAAGATGCTGAGGACGATTTTCAAAAGCCTCCTAATCACCACCCAGAAAATCATCATGCACACACTGATCACAAGCAAGCTGAACTACAGGAACACCTTGAATACCAGATCCACAAAAAAACTCACCAGACGGCTGCAGACCATTCAGAACTCGGTTGCCAGAACACTCTTAACCTTTCATGCTTAAGTCACATCACACCAAGCCTTAAGGATCTCCACTGGCTTCCCATTCACATATACGTACAATTTAAACTCCACACTACACACCATTTGCCCAGCATACCATGCAATCACATTTGCTTCTATAAACCTTCCAGAGTCCTCCTCTTGTACAGATTCCTACTTGCCCAATTCCCATGTGAATGGAAAACCAGATCCGGTGGTCGAGCCTTCTCCTGTATCACTCCTAAGGTGTGGTATGACCTGCCACTACATATAAGAGCCTCTGTACCTATTCAATTCCGTAATTAGCTGAAGCTCTGGCTTTTTGAGTAGTCCCAATAGGTCCTAGTTGTGGCTAGACTCAAACTTGCTCAGCACCAGCCTACCTTCCTGTGTAATAGTGTGCTCTACAATTCTGCATAACAGTTTCTTATCCATACTAACTCGTATGTGAACAAATGATAATGTAGCTATAAAAAGCAATAATATTGTAAATTAGTTAGAACTAGTCTATAATGTACATGTCACAAACAAAAATGACCACAACTCCAATTATGAATGATGTCAGCTGTAAAAATGTTTAGCCACCTAACTAGTACAGGAAGTAAAATTAACTTAACCCATCTGTCCATTGGTTCGTCATGACAACTATATATATATATGGATCATCTACCAATTTTTAACAGACTAGACATGCAAGGTAAATTAACAATACATGAAAATGCAATTACTTTCATCAGGACATCTTTACTTATTGACGATTTAAAGCTCCTGCTCCTATCAATAATCTAATTATGGAATTAGCAATTTAACATAGCAATTATAGACACATTTGTTTGTATTCCAGAATTATTGATGTATTACATTATTTGCAGAAAGTGTGCTTGTATAGCTTGTCAGCTATTTATGATATCATAACTTTTCGGTATTAAAGTGACTTTGACAGATGCCTTCTGAATATTTTGGGGCATTTTAATGATCCCCTAGCGCTGCCTTAGGGCCGCCATAGCATCATTTTTAACGCTAAGGTTGCGTTACAGTGGCTTTTCTGCTTCGTCATATTTATAAAGTGGCGCAACGCATGCATTGCGCCACTTTGTTACCCCTACCGCCACTTTATGCCTGTGCCAGGCATAATGTATGCAACGGAGGTGTCCCAGTGTTAGGAGGCCTGTAAAAATAGTGCAGTGAAATGTAAAAGATTTCACTGCACCCTTTTTGGCGTAATTTGTAATGCCTGCTCAGAGCAGGCGTTAAAATGATGCTCCCATAGTCCCCTATGAGTCTTCATGCACCTTGCTGCACTAGAGTCAACATTTTTGACACTAGTATAGCAAAGCACCACAATAGCATCAAAAATGCTGACACTAAATTGCTAAAATCCGCCATGGTGCCCTGTATTAAAAATACTGTGCAACCATAGTGTTTTTAGGTTCCTGTGGGGGGGAGCAAGAAAAAAAGTGATGCATCACATGTGATGCACCACTTTTTAACAAATATGGGCCTTTGTGTTTACAAAAGCTGCAATAATCCAATCAACATGTACAGCAACTTAAAATAACTGCATAATTTAATGACATAAACTTCCTCTATGTCACAACACTGGCACACACACACCCACACAAACACACGCGCACACATACAAGCACACACACACACACACATACACAATTGATATTGAGGTAGGTTATAAAGCGGATCAAAGCAAAGTTTATAGATCAGATGAACTGTTACAAAAGGTATCACTCATTTGTGGTACAGAAAGAATAGTAATTTAACTTATGCAGTAGCTTAGCAAAAATCTTTAAAACTCCAAGGCTTTTATGAAACACACTCACTGAATGATGTCATCAGATATGTCATCAGTGATGTCATTTGAAATGTCATCGGTAATATCATCAGTGAGGTTATTCACCATTGTCATGAGTGATGCAGTACGTGAGGTCATAAGCAGTGCAGTTCTGCGTCGTAAGTTATAGTTAGCTTGGATAACTAGAATTTCTGAATTTCTCTTGTTTGTGTGTGTAAAATCTGAGCCTAACTAAAGCATCATTGTAATTTTTGTTCTTTAAGTGAATTTCTAAGGTTTTAAAATTTTTATTTCATAACTATAACGTCTTGTAACCTTTGATTTTAAAGTGAATTTTAACAGTTTTTTAAATATAAATTGAACTACAATTTAACCTATACATTAATTCAGTAATAATCATTTTCACAAGATTATAAATACATTTCAGTAACACACGTATTCTTATTGTACAATTTAAAAGTAACAACAAAACAACGTAATTTGACTTATGTAAACTTTATATAAATGCAATACAGCAAGTCTTTCTCATTTTTAAATTCATTTATGCATCCACAGATCAGCTGGAATGCCACCACAAATCTGCTGCAATTCCAGGAACTCATCACAACATCAACTTTTCATTGGATACACTAAGGTGATGATTACGAGTGTGGCGGTCCGAGTATCACCATGGTGGTGGTGGTGGTCACACTGCTGCCAGGCTGATAGTGCAGACTGCCATATTATGACCATTGCAGTCTTCCCAACGGAGCACAGTCAATACACCACCAGTACCACCAGTGCACAGGAGGCGCCGCAGAAAGCGGTAGGCATCTCCTGGCCGGTGGGGACCATGTTTCCACAGAGCGTATTACGAGGTTGCACACTGCCAGGATTTCCAGCGCGGTCGCACCGCCACCTTAACCCTAGCGGAATTGAATGCAAGAACGGAGACACTCACCTTCGGGAACACAGACAAGTTTGGAGCCACCAGGAAATGTTTCTTAGAGACACGAGGGAGGTCATGGGAAAAGCATTTGGAAGTGGAGGAAGTGGAGGAAGAGGGAGTGGTTGTAACATGTGTTCTTGTCAGTGCCTTGGGTGCAGGTGTGTACGTGGATTGATTGTGTGTGCGGAGTTACTGTTGGGTGTGTTAGTGCAAGTTTTTAGGTGTCTTGGGAGGAGGGGTAGGAGGTGCTGGGAGATACCATGCTGGATGGGTGACTGTTTGTTGGGGTGGTGTGTGCAGGTATGGTACATGTGCTGCATGTGGGGGTGTCAGTGGTTGTGGTGAGAGTGCATGTGGTGAATGGGATGGAAATATGCTGGTCTGTTATTGTGCTGACTGTGGGTGTGATGGGACATGTGGCTTGATCAGGGAGTGTTGGTATCGTGCCATCATGTGTGAGTGGCTTAGTGTCGGTGATGGAGGGGTGGTGGCGGAGTCAGTACAGGGAGTGGATGTTGTTGTGTCTGCAGTTGGTTGTTGTCTTTGTGCATGCTGGTGGTGGTTCTTGTATTGGCTGAGGTTGTCACTGCGATCAGTGTCTGTTGGTGGGTTTGGGTGTTGTGTGTGTGGGGTGCAGTGTAAGGTGCTTGGTGAGGTGGGGGTGTTTGGCACTAGGTGATTGTGGGTGATGGTTGTGCTCAGTTGTGATGTGTGTATGGTGTTGATGGTGCTGTGATGTGGTGTATGGTGAGTGTGAGGTATAAGTGTGCCTATGGTGTATCTGTTCTATGTGATTGAGTTGTGGCTTCTCGGGGTCTGTGTGAGTCATTTGTTACACAAAGAATTGTTGGTTGTGTGGGGGTGTGTCATGTAGTGCTGTGAGTTGGTGGGCCTGGTGTGTGGATGTGTGTCCGGTGTGGGGGTATTTGAACTGTCCCATGTGGTGTTGTGTTCTGACAGGAGTAAGTTCTGAGTGTGGTGGTTCGGACCACCTACGGTTTTCCACTATGGAAGGACCGCTGTGCTGATTTGTGGCTCATAATCTGGTGGGTTGAAAGTTGCCGGTGTGGCAGTGCTAATGGTGCAACCGCCTCTTCCCCCCAATGTCCTGGATGTGTCGGATTTGTGGCTGTTTTTAGATGGTATACTTTGTGGACTGTTAATACTGTGGGTGGGATACCGCCAACACTGGCAGTCTTTTGGCTGTTGCCACTGCGGAGGTCTTAACAAAAGAACACCAAACTCGTAATGATGGACTAAGGCCTATATTTATACTTTTTTCCGCAAAACAAGCGCTAGGGCAGATTTGCGTCAAAAAGTTTACCGCCGGCTAACGCCATTCCAATACACTAGCCAGGCGCCTTATTTATGGAATTACATTAGTCGGTGCTGTGGCCTGATTAGAGTCAAAATAAATGACGGTAACCAGGCAGCGGAGGTGAAAGGAAGACTGGGGGTTGTGTGCCACCGAATGGTGCAAGTCAGGTTAGAGTCAAAAATATTGGCTCTCACCTGATTCGTGCCATTTTTTGACACACAACTCCCATGGAAATGACTCCTGTCTTAGCTTTACAGGATTCATGCCCCTCTGCCCAATGGCCATGCCCAGGGGACTACTATCTCATGGGCATGGCCAATGGGCACAGTGGCATGTAAGGAGGCCCAGGTTAAGCTCCCCATGCCACTTTAAAAAACATATATATATATATATATACTTACCTGCACTTACCTGCACTAACCATGGATGGGTCCCCCCATCCATGGGTGTCCTCCAGGGGTAGGCAAGGGTGGCAGGGGCTGTCCCTGGGTGCAGGGAAGGGCACCTGTGGACTGCTTCCATGGACTCCCACCATGGAAATTAGCCCACAGGTCCCTTAACACCTGTCCAGACCCAGGTGTTAAAAAACGGCACAAATCCAGCTGGGCGCCATGTTTTAAGGCCCGCCTACTCCTGTGTGTCATTTTGACACCAGAGGATAAATAAGGCGCACATGCCTTAGAGTCATTTTTTGCACTGGAACACCTACCTTGCATGTCATTAGCGCAAGGTATGTTTTCACGTACAAAAAATGACTCAAACACAATAACTTTGGTGCTAGACGAGTTAAGTTTGCGCCAAATTTGCGTAAAAAGAAATGACACAAATCCGGCGCAAACAGAGTATAAATATGGGCCTAAGTCTCCACCTATCCACATTGCAAACCACACCCTAAATCAGTTATTTGGGTTTTGCATCTCTCTGGAGAAAGACTCAAAACCACGGCTCCATCATTTTTCTGGCTTTCCTTCAAAAGAAGAGAGTTTCAAAGTTTGAAGGTAATCTGCTGAAGATAGAAGAAAAGGGGAACAGCAGGACGAAGCAGAAAAAGACTTACCACCTCTGAAGAACTCCCCAAATGTTTGAAAATATTTCTCCATCTCTTCAGGAGAAAAGAAAGTTCTTCCTAAAATTTTTCCAGTACAATATATGCAGCAAAAAAACGGTCAACAGGTATGGAGATCAAGTATTCACGTCACACCCTCTATTTGGAAACACCTCAAAACAATACATAGAAGGACATATCAGAATATGATAAGAGAAAGGGAAGGTGGTACATAATAATCATCAGGTAGACCTTTGGTGGGACTCTTACTCCTTGACAACTTAGTTACTGTTGCCCACGTTAGAAATTAGGTTTCGGGTTAGCAGAGATATACACGCTGTCTAAGCAGGAAACACAATCCTAGTCAAGGCAAGTCATTACACACCTTAAATTAACCTATGCTCATTTCCTGGTAGGTTGGCACAGAACAGGCAGATTACACTTAAGAAGCAGTGTGTTAAGGATTTATGCAACACTTAAAAGAGTAAGACAGTGAAAACACCACACAAAAAGATCTCACACTTGATTAGAAAAATAGAACTTAACGTAATAAATAAAACAAAACCAAAATGACAAAAGTCTGATGAGAAGAACTTGAGATACACATTTTATAAAGAATAAACTGTAATATAGTGCTTAGATGCAATAAGCACCTATGTGGGGTTTCTGGTTGTGTTGGGCCGGGACAAAATCAAATGTTCAGGCCGACCACGATGGAGGAGGGGTCAGATACAGGGACCAGCCTTGGCTCATTGAACAAAAGTACCCTGATCCAGGTTGCATCGCCATTGAGGAGATGTGTGCCACAGTGCAGCGATGCATCGGTGTTAGGCCACACAGTGGAGATGATGTGTCGATCTTCTCCACGGATTGGTGGTGATGCTTCGGTTCTGAGTGTGATGCACTCGTTCCGCATACAATGCACTGCTACTGCTCTATAGCAGAGGATGCATTGATTCCAAGTGTGATGCGCTGGTGCCAAAGTGAGATGCCCCAGGCTGGATATAAACAATGGAGCCAATGCACCAGTTAAATTTCCTGCAAAGGTGCTGATGCACTGGTTTTGACTCTCGTCATGGCTTTGATGCATGAATTTCTACTGGAGCAGCACTTTATATCCACTTCCAAGTGCCAAGGAATGTACTGGCACCTTATGGCAGGGCAAGACTCTCAGATGGCAAATTCCGGGTGCTGTAACAGGTGAGTTGGACGTCTTTAGTGTCGCTGAAACTTCATGAAAACAGGAGGCAAGTCAGCAAGCCATAGGAGTCACCTTTGGTTCTGGTTTGAAGAGATGCAAGTCCAGTCCTTCTCACTACCAGGCAAGGGCAGCAAGTCAGCACAGTAGAACAGGAGCCCAGAAGAGTTCAGCATAGCTACAGTCCTTTCAGCCACACAGTAGTTCCTCCTAGTAGAGTATCTACAGGTTCAGAAGTGTATTGAGTTGGTGCTGTCTGAAGTCCAGTACATATCCCCAGTTGTACGTACCTTTGAAGTGGGGCAGACTTCAAAGAGAGGCCTGTGAAGTGTGTCAAGTCCCTGCCCTTCCTGCCCTGGCTCCAGACTCAAAACAGGGTAATATGCAGCCCTTTGTGTAGGAACAGGACTTAGGGGGTCATTCCGACCCCGGCGGGCGGTGTACGCCGCCCGCCGGACGGAAACCGCCAAAAGACCGCACTGCGGTCAAATGACCGCAGCGGTCATACTAACTTTCCCGCTGGGCCGGCGGGTGATCTCCAAAAGATCGCCCGCCAGCCCAGCGGGAAAGCCCCTGCAAAGAGGAAGCCGGCTCCGAATGGAGCCGGCGGATTTGCAGGGGTGCGACGGGTGCAGTGGCACCCGTCGCGATTTTCAGTGTCTGCAAAGCAGACACTGAAAATCTTTGTAGGGCCCTGTTAGGGGGCCCCTGCACTGCCCATGCCAGTGGCATGGGCAGTGCAGGGGCCCCCAGGGGCCCCACGACACCCGTTCCCGCCAGCCTGGTTCTGGCGGTGTAAACCGCCAGAAACAGGCTGGCGGGAAGGGGGTCGGAATCCCCATGGCGGCGCTGCAAGCAGCGCCGCCATGGAGGATTCCCTGGGCCAGGGGTAAACCGGCAGGAAACCAGCGGGAAACCGGCGGGAAACCAGCGGGAAACCGGCGGGAAACCGCCGGTTCCCCTTTTCTGACCGCGGCTTTACCGCCGCGGTCAGAATGGCCCGGGAAGCACCGCCAGCCTGTTGGCGGTGCTTCCTTTGCCCTCCACCCTGGCGGTTTTCAAACCGCCAGGGTCGGAATGAGGGCCTTAGTCCATTCAGATTTAAGTGTCAGCTCCTCCCTCCCATCCTGCCAATGATGGCCCATCAGGCTGTGGATTTCTCATCAGTCATGCCTAAGCTAAGTGTGGGGCAGTCTAGAGGGAAGGCATAAACACAAATGCCACCCACCCCAGACATATATTCAGAGACAGGCAGGAGGCACCAAATGGCTAAAGTTAGAAAATGGCAACTTTCCAAAAGTGGAATTTTCAGAATTACAATTTAAAATCTGACTTCACCATAAGTAGTGATTTTTAAATTGAGCTTCCAGAGACACGAAACTCAGGGGTCTTATTGTTTTCCAATTGGAAATTACACTCATAAAATGTTATAAAGCAATCCTAATGTTATCCAATGAGAAAGATACAGCTACCTCAGTGATGTTATCAGTATGTAACAGGCTGTGTAAGTTTCTGAGTATGGGTGTATATGTGTGGCTGTGCAGATGGGCTACTGCGTCTGTGAGTGGTTGAGTGGATATTTGAATGAGTGTATCAGTTCTTGTGTGGTTGTGTCACGGGATGTATAAGTAGCTGTATGGGTGTCTAAATGGGTATGTTAGTGGCTGTATTAGTGGCTGTCTGGGTGCATAACTGTGCACAAGTGGCTCTGTTATTGGTGGATACCTAAGTGCTGGTGTGTGAATGGATGTGTAAGTACCTCTGTCGCTCTTTGACTGGGTGAGTGAATGACTCAATGCTTTTTTAAATAGGTGTGTGAGTTACTGTAGGAGTGGGTGACTGGGAGAATAACTGGGTGTATGGTGATGTAAGTATATTTATAACTAGCTGTCTGAGTCTTGGGTACATGAATGGCTGTATAGGTGAGTGAGGGGGTTTGGCAGTGCCTGCATGGGTGTGTGAATGAATATGTAAGTACATGTATAGGTGAGTAAATGGTTTTGTAAATGTTTTTTTGGGTATGTGACTGTGTATATCAGTGAGTATCTGTCTAAATGACTTGTGGGTACAAAAGTGCTTTTGTAGGAGTGTAGTTGTGTATGTAAGTGCCCGTCTGACTGTGTGAGTGGGTGCAAATTACACACAATATTAACCCCTTCTGTGCCATGGACATGATGGTTAGGTCCAATGGCACAGTGTTCATGTGCCGAGGATGTAACCATTACGTCCTCGGCACTGAGCTCAGAGGGAGCGCTAGCGCTCCCTCTTTGGGCTTCCCTCCCACCCCCCCAAGGCAGAGATGGAAGGGGAAGCCCTTCCTCTTCCACCTCTGAACCCCCTGACCACCCCAGTGACATCTGATGACGTCAGTGCGCATTTGTGTGCTGACCTCATCAGAGGCCACTTCCCCATTGCGCTGGAAGCTCAGCTTCCAGATCGATCGTAAGAGAAATGCTTTGCATTTCTCTTCCGATCATGTGATAGGGGCCTGAGAGGCTTCAAAGGGAAGGAAAGAAATTTCCTTCCCTTTGAAGTCGCTCAGAGCAATTCAGAAGCCAGATTGTAAAGCCATCCAGCTTCTGAAATATCCACTAGACACCAGGGATTCATTTATAAAAAGTGAAACTGGCATAAGGGGAGCGACCCCTTGGGCAAGGGTCGCTCCCCAGGGGGGCAATATTTTTCAAGGCCTTTTCTGCCCCCCCGGGGGCAGATCGGCCTGTTGTTGTTAGGCCAATCTGCCCCCAGGGGGGCATAAAGCGATAGGTGCCAGGGATCATTTTTTTTTTTTTTTTTTTTTTTTTTTTTTAGAGTTGGGGAGCGACCCATTAGGCAAGGTTCACTCCCTAGGGAGCAAATTATATTTAGGCCATTTCTGCCCCCCTTGGGAGAAGATCTGCCTATTTTTATGAGGCCAGCTTGCCCCCAAGGGGGTGTAGAAACAACTAGACACCAGAGAGTTTTTTGTTTTTTTTTATGGCGAATTCACGGAAGGGGAGCAACCCTGTTAGGAAAGCGTTGCTCCCCGGGGGGGGCAAATTTATTTTAGCCCATTTCTGCCCCCCGGGGGCAGATCGGCCTATTGTTATTAGGCTGATCTGCCCCCGGGGGGCAGAAACCTCTGGGCGTCATGGATAATTTTTTGTTTTGTTTTTTAGAGGTGGGGAACGACCCCTTAGGCAAGGGTCGCTCCGCTGGGGGGGCAAATTGTATTTCGAAAATTTCTGTCCCTCCTGGGGGCAGATGGGCCGATTTTTGTTAGGCCAATCTCCCCCCAAGGGGGCGGAAACCACTTGGCACTGGGGATCTTTTTTTGTGTGCCAATTTCACACAAGGGGAGCGACCCCTTAGGCAACGGTTGCTCCCCGGGAGCGTCAAATTTATTTTAGGCCATTTCTGCCCCCCGGGGCAGATCGGCCCCTGGAGGCACAAACCTCTAGGCGCTAGGGATCATTTTTTTGTTTTGTTTTGTTTTTTAGAGTTGGGGAGCGACCCCTTAGGCAAGGATCGCTCCCCTGGGGGACAAATTGTATTTAGATCATTTCAGCCACCCTTGGGGGAAGATCGGCTGATTTTTGTTAGGCCAATCTGGCCCCAAGAGGGACAGAAACCACTAGGCACTCTGGATCTTTTTTTTTGCGTCAATTTCACACAAGGGGAGTGACCCCTTAGGCAAGGTTCGCTCCCCGGGGGGGCAAATTTATTTTAGGCCATTTCTGACCACCCCGGGGGCAGAAACCTTTTTTTTTTGTTTTGTTTTTTAGAGGTGGGGAGCGACCCCTTAGGCAAGGGTCGCTCCCCTGGTGGGGGCAAACTTATTTTTGGCCATTTCTGCTCCCCTTGGGGGCAGATCGGCGTATTTCTATTAGGCCGATCTGTCACCGAGGGAGAAACCACATGGGCACCAGGTATTGATGTGTGTGTATGTGTGTGTGTTTTCTTTAGGGGGGCAGCCCCTTGGGTAAGGGTCGCTCCCCATGGGGGCACATTACTGTTGGCCATATCTGCCCCCCTACGGGACAGTCTGGCTTATTTTTGGATTGCCCATCTGCCCCCAAGGATGGGGCAAAAAACCCACCAGAGACCAGGGAAGTTTTGTTTTCCAAAATAAGAGGATGGGGGTATGGCCCACCCCTAATAAATGGGACCAAAGTCATTCTGCCCACCAGAGGGAAGATGGGACAATTACCCCTGATCCACACCCCGGGGGGAAGAAAGTCTACTACATGCCAGGGAATTAAAAAAAAAAATATTGGGGTGGTGGCTACCAACCAGTATGGGCCTGGTTATGCTCCCACACCAACTGAAGGGGATAACAGTCTTTCAGCTCTCCCGCACTCTAAAACATCTTATCCCACAGCAAGCAAGAAGACATTTGATTATTTTGGGTTTTGGTTTTACATTTGGGCCATGAGAGTTTGGCTAACTCAAAATCGTCCCACTTGGAATGGTGAGAGCTGCACTTTATGGACTTTGGGACGCTGCCATGTAGAAAAATCTACAAGACCTAGACACATCTGAAAATTAAGCATCTGGGTGATTCCAAGGTGGTATGTTTCACATGCACCCGCACCATTTTTGTACCCACAATGCCCTGCAAACCACCAACTTTGCTGGAAATCACACATTTTTCCCACGTTTTTTGTGATGCAACCTTCCGGAATCTGCAGGAATCCACAAAATTCCTACCAACCAGCATTGTCTCATCTATACCGATAAAAATTCTGCTGCACTTGTCATCCTAAAAATGTTTTTTTTGCAAACTGCCCTTTTGGACCCCCTTTGGTTCCCCCTTAATATCAACATGTTTTTGGCTCTTCCCTTTCACAAGCACTTGGCCCACCTGCACAAATGAGGTATCATTTTTACCGAGAGACTGAGGGGAACGTTGGGTGGTATAAAATTTGCCCCGTGCGGTGATCCCACACAGAAATGTGGGGAAAATTTGTTTTTTTTAGCTAAATTTGATGTTTTCTGAGGAATCTGGGTAAGAAAACATTGGGGTATCCACGCAAGTCACACCTTCCTCGAATCCCTCGGGTGTCTAGTTTTCAGAAATGTCTGGGTCTGGTAGGATTCCCTAGATGGCTGCTGAGCGCAGGACCAAAAACGCAGGTGCCCCACTGCAAAAACACATAGGGGTTCATTACAACCCTGGCGGATGGTGTTAAAGCTGCGGTAATACGCAAACAGGCCGGCGGACAAAAAAAGGGAATTATGACCGTGGCGGAAACCGCCAACATAGACAGCCACTTTAACACTCCGACCGCCACGGCGGTACAGACAAGCAGCGCGGCGATCACCGCCAACAGACAGGCGGAAGACAATGTACCGCCCACAGTATCGCAACCCGCCAATCCGCCACCTTTTCCGGGGCGGATTCACCGTGGATAGAAACACGGCGGAAACAGCTCTTACAATGGGAAAATGTTCACCTCAACACACTCCACGAGGAAGGAGGCCACCATGGAGCCGGAACTACAAATACTCCCTGCGCTTGTCTTCCTGCTCCTCTACGAACACCAGCAACGTAGGTGCCGCAGACAACGGTGAGTACTGCACCTCTGACATAGTGGAGGGGGGAGGCAAAAGTCAGACACACACACACGCAATACCCCCACCCCCAACCTGACCCTCACCCACTACAACACACACACCAATGCATTTCCAAACAGCACAGTAACAACCCACAACCCCCCCGGAAGAATGCAAAGACAAAAGGAAATCAGTTCAAACATTGTAATGTATCAAAATACAGTAACCAAATATATACAGATATATATAAACATTCTAAAAATCATATATCACGATTAGTACTGCAGGTATGCACATATCAATGTCCGTGGACCACTGGGCCCACAATGAATGGGCGAGGCCCACACTAGATACCTGTCCACAAACGGAGAGAACACTGCAGGGGCATCAGATAGAAATACAACAGGCACCTCAGGGGGAAGGGAAGGGGGGGCACCTCAGCCAGATTACAGCACCACGCCAGATCCACGACGGGGCTCCATGCCCATTGATGTATCCTGGGGAGTGCAAAGCCACAGTCTCTCAAGTCACTCCAGTGGGTGGTTTGCCCACTGCTTTATCCTGGGGAGTGCAAAGCCACAGTCTCTCAAGTCTCTCAAGTGGGTGGTTTGCCCACTGCTTTATCCTGGGGAGTGCAAAGCCACAGTCTCTCAAGTGGGTGGTTTGCCCACTGCTTTATCCTGGGGAGTGCAAAGCCACTGTCTCTCAAGTCTCTCAAGTGGGTGGTTTGCCCACTGCTTTATCCTGGGGAGTGCAAAGCCACTGTCTCTCATGTGGGTGGTTTGCCGACTGCTTTATCCTTGGGAGTGCAAAGCCACAGTCTCTCAAGTCTCTCAAGTGGGTGGTTTGCCCAATGCTTTATCCTGGGGAGTGCAAAGCCACAGTCTCTCAAGTCTCTCAAGTGGGTGGGTTGCCCACTGCTTTATGCTGGGGAGTTCAAAGCCACAGTCTCCCAAGTCACTCCAGTGGGTGGTTTGCCCACTGCTTTATCCTGGGGAGTGCAAAGCCACAGTCTCTCAAGTCACTCCAGTGGGCGGTTTGCCCACTGCTTTATCCTGGGGAGTGCAAAGCCACAGTCTATCAAGTCACTCCAGTGGGTGGTTTGCCCCCTGCTTTATCCTAGGGAGTGCAAAGCCACAGTCTCTCAAGTCTCTCCAGTGGGTGGTTTGCCCACTGCTTTATCCTGGGGAGTGCAAAGCCACAGTCTCTCAAGTCACTCCAGTGGGTGGTTTGTCCACTGCTTTATCCTGGAGAGTGCAAAGCCACAGTCTCTCAAGTCTCTCCAGTGGGTGGTTTGCCCAATGCTTTATCCTGGGGAGTGCAAAGCCACAGTCTCTCAAGTCACTCCAGTGGGTGGTTTGTCCACTGCTTTATCCTGGAGAGTGCAAAGCCACAGTCTCTCAAGTCTCTCCAGTGGGTGGTTTGTCCACTGCTTTATCCTGGAGAGTGCAAAGCCACAGTCTCTCAAGTCACTCAAATGGGTGGTTTGCCCACTGTACCATCCTGGGGAGTGCAAAGCCACAGTCTCTCAAGCGGATAACAGTCTCTACTGGTTCTGGAGGGGGACTGGTGCCCAGAGTGCTTCATCATGTGAAAGACAGACAGAGTGGATGCAGGTCTCCACTGGTTCTGGAGGGGGAATGGTGCCCAGAGTGCATCACGCTCCTCGTGGCGGTCCCAGTTCCGTCACTGTCCCAGCTGCACATGGGCTAACGATGCTTGATTTGGCGGTCTTTGCCCTGTTCAGCGGTCTTCACCATGGCGGTCTTTGCCGTGTTCAGCGGTGCTTGCCTTTGCTGACTCTGACCTGTTCAGAGGTGCTTTGCCATGGCGGTCTTTGCCCTGTTCAGCGGTGCTTGCCTTTGCTGTCTCTGACCTGTTCAGCGGTGCTTTGCCATGGCGGTCTTTGCCCTGTTCAGCGGTGCTTTGCCCTGTTCAGCGGTCTTCTCCATGGCGGTCTTTGCCCTGTTCAGCGGTGCTTGACTTTGCTGTCTCTGACCTGTTCAGTGGTGCTTTGCCATGGCGGTCTTTGCCCTGTTCAGCAGTGCTGACTTTTCTGTCTCTGACCTGTTCAGCGGTGCTTTGCCATGGCAGTCTTTGCCCTGTTCATCGGTGCTTTCCTTTGCTGTCTTTGCCCTGTTCAGCGGTGCTTTTCCCTGTTCAGCGGTGCTTTGCCCTGTACAGCGGTGCTTGCCTTTGCTGTCTCTGACCTGTTCAGCAGTGCTTTGCCATGGCAGTCTTTGCCCTGTTCATCGGTGCTTTCCTTTGCTGTCTCTGACCTGTTCAGCGGTGCTTTGCCATGGCGGTCTTTGCCCTGTTCAGCGGTGCTTTGCCCTGTTCAGCGGCCTTCACCATGGCGGTCTTTGCCCTGTTCAGCGTTGCTTGACTTTGCTGTCTCTGACCTGTGCAGGGGTGTGTGGCATGACGGTCCCTCAGTGCCCAGCGGGGCTGTGGCTGTCGGGGCTCTCCAGGGCACTGATGCTGACGGTGGTCTCTGGACCAGTGACGATAGTGCTGCCCTCCAGGGCACTGACTCTGGCGGTGGTCTCCGGACCATTGACGATACTGCTGCCCTCCAGGGCACTGACTCTGGCGGTGGTCTCCGGACCAGTGACGATAGTGCTGCCCTCCAGGGCACTGACTCTGGCGGTGGTCTCCGGACCAGTGACGATAGTGCTGGCGGTGGCGTCCCGGCCGGTGGGGAGGATGGCGGCCTTCTCCGCCGTGTTGCTATTATCAGACTTTGGAGACTTCTTCTGCCCCTTCACCACCTTGGGAGGAGTCACAGCTGACTCGGCACTCCCCCCGGGACCCTTGTGAGCTGTTTTGCCGGCAGGAGTCTTCACCCTCTGCCGTCGGGCACTTTCCAACTTAAGGTGCTTTACAGGGGGTGGACTGGCAGTGCTTTGGCTCCGTGTCACACTGGCTGCCCTGGTGGCCGGTGCACTCCACAGACCTTTAACACGCACCACTGGTACCGGACTTTTTTTGGCTGAGGTGCTACTACAGGACCTATGAATTGGAGGGGTGGGGGTGGTGGCAAAGAGGTCAACGTTGCTGAGGAAGAGTTTCTGACGAACACTGGGATGGGTAGCTGGAGGGGGTCTGGGAGTGGAGGAAGAGGAGGTGGTTGTAGGAGGTGTAACATTAGGTGATTTGGGTGCAGGTACTGGAGGCTGTCGTGAGGTGGATGGATGTTGGGTGTGTGGTTGCCCACGTTTGTGTACTTTGGGAGGGGGCGTCACAGACACACTGGTAGTGGACATAGGGGACGTGTAAATGGTAGTGGGGGTGGTGAGTGCAGGTGAGCGGGGTGTGGTGCTGGGTGTTCTGGTGCGAGTCCTAGTGCCTGTCGATGTAGTACATGCAGGTGAGAGTGTAGACGACACTGGGAGGGTGGAGGGAGACGACGAGGAGGAGGACACAGTGGAGGCAGTGGATGTTGCTGTTTCTGTATGTGGGTGATGCTTGTGTGAGTGCCTGTGGGATGTGTGGTGCCTGTGTTTGCCTGAGCTACTTTTGTGTGTTGAGGTGTGTGCATGCTTATCTGATGGTGTGCTTGGGTCTGGGTGGAGGAAGTTGGAGGGGGGAGGCTAGAGACAGGGACAATGGCTGTCATCAGTGCTGAGGCCAGAGATTGCAGGGTTCGATGATGGGCAGCCTGACCAGAATGAATGCCCTCCAGGAATGCATTAGTGTGTTGCAACTCCCTTTCTACACCCTGGATGGCATTCACAATGGTAGACTGCCCAACAGTGAGTGACTTGAGGAGGTTAATGGCCTCCTCACTGAGGGCAGCAGGGGTGACAGGGGCAGGTGCTGAGGTGCCTGGGGCGAAGGTGATGCCCACCCTCCTGGGTGAGTGGGCACAGAGCGAAGGCTGAGGGGCTGCTGGGAGGGCAGTGCTGGTAGGGGGGGCGGCAGATGTACCTGTAGAAGTGGGGGGCACAGTTGATGCCGCCACCACAAGGGAGCTCCCATCGGCGGACGAGTCTGTGTCGCTGTTTGCTGATCCAGTGACCGACGTGAAGCTCCCCTCGCCCTCCGTCCCACTGTTGTATTCAGAGTCTGTGGTGTGGCCCTCCATGGCCATGTGGGATGCAGCTCCCTCGTGCTCCGGTGCCACTGTACCTCCGCCTGATGATGCTGATGCACAAAAGAACAGGGAGAGCACAAAAAGGGGGGGGATGACAGAAGAAAGACAGGTTGAGTGCATGGCTTACCGCTACCATTGGCGGACAATACAGACACAGCAGCCCCCTGCACTACGCCGTGCTCTTGGCCTCTACAGATGCAATTCCTGGGATATGGCCTACATGGCTATGAGTGTCATCTGTCCACATAGAGGACACAAGGGCATGTATACCTGTACTTGGCACTCTACAGAGGTGGGGTGGGGGGCCACAGGGCCATGCCTTACGAAGGGGCCTAGCCTACGTTACTCGCCCTGGCCCAGGGAAACCCACAGCCCTCCTCCCCCACCCAGACCCCTCCACTGCGTGCAGAGTCTGCAGAATGAGTGTGTACTCACACCCTCTTGTCTGGAGGACATTAGAGTAGCGTGTACTGGGGGAGGACCCCGTCCACGAGCTTCTCCAACTCCTGAGCAGTGAAGGCAGGGACCCTTTCCCCAGACGCAGCAGCCATTGTCTCTTCCAGACCGAGGTCACAGCAGCACTTGCAGTGTAGGTCATCTCCTGTCGAAGATAAGGTATCGAGAGATAGAAAATGGCGGTCACGTCTGCGGCGGTGACATCCGCTGCGGTGCGTATCATCACCGTCAGCGCACTTCATCATTGGCTCCTGGGACCCATAGGGTCCAATGTTAACCAATGCAGCATTGCGCCGCGGTCTACGACCGCCTACCGCGACGGTGTAGAACGCCAGCGCAGTTACCTCACATCCCATTGTCCCAGTTTAGAGGTCAGGCAGCCGCTATTTGAGGGGCCCACATGGCTTCATTTACTACTGCATCACACATACCTAGGTCTACACTCAACACACATACAGGAAGAGTTTTGTATTTGGTGTTGTGTTCTGTGTAGCTGTGGGTACATACCTGAGAATTTGTTGACTCTGTGGTCGCTGTTGTCCACTGGTGGACCTGTTAACAATGGAGGAGCAACATTTGATCATCACCTACAGGTTTGACCGTGCCACAATCCAGGAACTGTGTACTCAGTTGGAGCCAGACCTGATCTCACCAATCCGCCATCCCACAGGAATACCCCCTGAAGTGCAGGTGCTATCAGTGCTCCATTTCCTTGCAAGTGGATCATTTCAAACAACAGTGGCCATGGCATCAGGGATGTCCTATGTTTTCCAACGTGTTGTCCAGAGTGTTGTCTGCCCTGCTGAAACACGTGAGGAGCTACATCGTTTTCCCTCAGGTGGAGGATTTGGCTACAGTTAAAGGTGACTTCTATGCCCTGGAACATATACCCAACATCATAGGTGCTATTGATGGCACCCATGTAGCTCTGGTCCCCCCGCAGGAGTGAACAGGTGTACAGGAACCGGAAGAGTTATCATTCGATGAATGTACAGATGGTATGTTTGGCAGACCAGTACATGTCCCAGGTAAATGCTATGTTCCCTGGCTCTGTGCATGACGCCTACATCATACGGAATAGCAGCATCCCGCATGTGATGGGTCAACTCCAGAGGCACCGTGTGTGGCTATTAGGGGACTCTGGTTACCCCAACCTGTCATGGCTATTGACCCCAGTGAGGAATCCCAGGACCAGGGCAGAGGAACGCTACAATGAGGCCCATGGGCGGACTAGGAGGGTGATCGAACGCACCTTCGGCCTCCTGAAGGCCAGGTTCAGGTGCCTCCATATGACAGGTGGTTCCCTATTCTACTCACCAAGGAAGGTGTGCCAGATCCTCATCGCCTGCTCAATGCTTCATAATCTTGCTTTGCGACGCCAGGTGCCTTTTCTGCAGGAGGATGGTCCAGATGACGGTGTTGTGGCAGCTGTGGAGCCTGTGGACAGTGATGAGGAGGAAGCTGAGGAAGAAGACATAGACGACAGGGAGTCAGTCATACAGCAATATGTCCAGTGACACACAGGTGAGAACAATTTATTTTACTATTACCTTCACTTTCACACTTCTACCTCTATCCTGTCTGTCAATTAGAAGCAGTATTTGGTAATTGAGTTGTACATTTCCATTACGGTTTCACAGGTGTGGTTACCAACGTGTGTCATCAGCTTGCATCCTTCATGGACTTGTGATGTGTGACATAGGTATGTTGGCATTACATTTGAAAACGCATTTTGTCACTGATATTGCTAATACACATTTTCAAAATCACAGACTGACTCCAGATTGTTTTGTGGTTCAAGGGTGTTTATTGAAGTGCTAATTATTGGAGGTGGTGGCAAAATGGTGATGGGTGATGGTGGAGGAATGTCCATGGCAGAGTCCAGTCTATTAGTCTCACAGGTGCACTGCCCATATGGGCATAGGAAGTGGAGCTGTGGCAGTTCCAATCTGGACAGGGTAACAAAGTGGGACAGTGGGATGACAATCAGGGTGGTCTCATTTCCTGGCGGGGGTCTTGCCATCTTGCTCTGTCCTGTTCCTGGATCTCAGGGACCGCTTGCGGGGTGGTTGTCGTCCATCTGCAGGGGGTGGGGTGCTGGTGTGGTGGTCCTGTGGCAGGGAATCCTGTCCACCAGCGCCGGCGGAGGTGGTGGGCAGTTCATCGTCCAGGCTAGTGTCAGGGGCCCCTTGGAGTGCCACGGTGTCCCTCATGGTCTTTTGTATGTCCTTCAGCACCCATACGATGGTGCCCAGGGCAGAGCTGATGGTTCTTAGCTCCTCCCTGAACCACAAATACTGTTCCTCCTGCAGGCGCTGTGTCTCCTGAAACTTGGCCAGGACCGTAGCCATGTAAATGTAAAAATGTAAATTAGCACTTGTATAGCGCACTACTCACCCGTTAGGGTCTCAAGGCGCTGTACTCATACCGCTATGGAACCCCTCCTGGCTTTTCCCTTTGAGGCGCCCACTCCTGAGCACCCCCAGGGTGAAGCCAGGCATCCAAGCGCTGTTGGGGCCGTTGTGGAGATTAAGCAAGCTACTGCCCAGAGTTGCAGAGTGGGACCCATGAATTAGATTAGGCACCGAGGCGAGAATTATCTGGTCAAAGGGAATTGAGCCCAAGACCTGCCGAAGCGAGACTTGAACCCTGGTCTTGAGCCAGATATCTGCTTCAGGCTCTGCCGCTCTAACCATTGAGCCACACTTCTCTATCTCCTGGGAGAGGTGGTATGCTCCCATGATGGAGGAGAGGGCCTTGTGGAGAGTGGGTTCCCTTGGCCTGTCCGCCCCCTGTCACACAGCAGCCCTCCCAGTTCCCCTGTGTTCCTGTGCCTCCGTCCCCTGGACCGTGTGCCCACTACCACTGCCCCCAGGTCCCTGTTGTTGTTGGGGTGGTGGGTTACTCTGAGTTCCCTGTAGTGGTGGACACACAGCTGATTGACGTGTCCTGGGGACGGAGGTATGGGCCCGCTGGGTGGGTGCTGTGCTGGTGTTACCAGAGGATGGAAGGTCAGTATTGGGCTGTGCCTGTGCAAGGGGAACCGACTGTCCCGAGGCCCACGATGGTCCAGGCTGGTCATCTGGATCCAGTTGGCCAGAGCTGCTGTCGTCACTGTGGGCCTCTTCTGTGGGTGGAGTGGAGATGTCTGGACCCTCCTGTGTGGTGACGTTACGTAGTGGTCCTGCAGGGGTAAAAGAGCATGATTATTGCATGTGTGTGTGTCATGGTGTGCAATGGGTGGGTGTGCGTGTACCCCAGTGCAAGCATTCCTGTGTGGGGGCTTGTGTGATGATGGTTGGGGGGGTGTTATGGGTATGTGCAGTGAGCATGCTTTAGTGATGGGTGTCCATGCTTAGTTGTGTCATGCAGGGCTTGGTGTTGGGATGTATGGTTTGTGTTATTAGTACATTAGTGAGGAGTTGGAGTGATAGGGGAGGGGGTGATGGTGGGGGGGTGTGATAGCATGCAGATAGGGTGGGGATATGATAGTTAAGATTTGACTTACCAGTGTCCATTCCTCCACTGACTCCTCCGAGGCCCTCTGGATGCATGATGGTCAAGACCTGCTCCTCCCATGTTGTTAGTTGTGGGGGAGGAGGTGGGGGTCCGCTGCCAGTCTGCTGAATCGTGATGTTGTGCCTGGAGACCACTGAACGCACCTTCCCCCATAGGTCGTTCCACCTCTTCCTGATGTCCTACGATTTCTTGAATGCTGGATCTTGGATTCCCCTAGGTGTCTAGTTTTAAAAACTGCACAGGTTTGCTAGGTTTCCCTAGGTGCCGGCTGAGCTAGAGGCCAAAATCCACAGCTAGGCACTTTGAAAAAAACAGCTCTGTTTTCTTTGTGAAAATGTGATGTGTCCACGTTGTGTTTTGGGGCATTTCCTGTTGCAGGCGCTAGGCCTACCACCACAAGTGAGGGTCCATTGTTATCGGGAGACTTGGGGGAACGCTGGGTGGTAGGACATTTGTGGCTGCTCTCTGATTCCAGACTTTCTGTCACCGAAATGAGAGGAAATGGCCAAATGTTGAGGTTTCCAAAGGTTTCTGGGTAACAGAACCTGTTCAGAGCCCCACAAATCATCCAACCTTGGATTCCCCTAAGTGTGTAGTTTTCAAAACTGCACAGGTTTGCTAGGTTTCCCTAGGTGCCGGCTGAGCTAGAGGCCAAAATCCACAGCTAGGTACTTTGCAAAAAACAGCTTTGTTTTCTTTGTGAAAATGTGATGTGTCCACGTTGGGTTTTGGGGCATTTCCTGTCGTGGGCGCTACACCTACCCACGCAAGTGAGGTACCATTTGTATCAGGAGACTTGGGGGAACACAGAATAGCAAAACAAGTGTTATTGCCCCTTGTCTTTCTCTACATTTGTTCCTTCCAAATGTAAGAGAGTGTGTAAAAAAGACATCTATTTGAGAAATGCCCTGTAATTCACATGCTAGTATGGGCACCCGGAATTCAGAGATTTGCAAATAACCACTGTTTATGAACACCTTATCTTGTGGTCATGTTGGAAATACAAAGGTTTTCTTGATAGCTATTTTTCACTTTTTATATTTTAGCAAATGAATTGCTGTATAACCGGTATAGAATGAAAATCAATTGCAAGGTGCAGCTCATTCATTGGCTCTGGATACCTAGGGTTCCTGATGAACCTACAAGTCCTATATATCCCAGCACCAATGAAGAGTCCAGCTGATGTAACTGTATATTGCTTTAAAAAATCTGACATCACAGGAAAAAGTTACATAGTAAAACGTGGAGAAAAATTGCTGTTTTTTACCTCAATTTTAATATTCTTATATTTCAGCTGTTATTTTCGGTAGGAAACACTTGTAGGATCTACACACATGACCCCTTGCTGAATTCAGAATTGTGTCTACTTTTCAGAAATGTTTAGCTTTCTGGGATTGAGCATTGGTTTCCCACCCATTTTGGTCACTAACTGGAAGGTAGCTGAAAGCACAAAAAATAGTAAAAATGGGATATGTGTCAGTAAAATGTCAAAATTGTGTTGAAAAATGGGGTTTTCCAATTCAAATCTGCCTCTTACTGAAAGCTGGTAGGATGGTGATTTTACCACCGCAAACTCTTTGTTGGTACCATTTTCAGGGGGAAAACCACAAGCCTTCTTCTGCAGCCCTTTTTTCCCATTTGTTTTAAAAAAACTAAATCTTTGCTGTATTTTGGCTAATTTCTTGGACTCCTACAGGGGAACTCACACAGTCTGGGTACCTCTAGAATCCCTAGGATGTTGGAAAAAAAGGACACAAATTCGTCATGGGTACCTTGGCCCGTATTTATACTTTTTGACGCTAAACTGCGCTAACGCAGTTTAGCGTCAAAAAGTTTAGCGCCGGCTAACGCCATTCTGAAGCGCCATGCGGGCGCCGTATTTATTGAATGGCGTTAGCCGGCGCTAGCAGACTGGCGCTGCCTGGTGTGCGTGGAAAAAAACCACGTACACCAGGCAGCGCCGGCGTAGGGAAAAAAGGGCGTTAGGGCGTCTTAAAATGGTGCAAGTCAGGTTGACGCAAAAAAATCGCCTCCACTCGATTTGCGCCATTTTTAACGACGCCCAGACGCCATTTACATGACTCCTGTCTTAGTAAAGACAGGAGTCATGCCCCCTTGCCCAATGGCCATGCCCAGGGGACTTCTGTCCCCTGGGCATGGTCATTGGGCATTGTGGCATGTAGGGGGGCACAAATCAGGCCCCCCTATGCCAAAAAAATAAATAAAAAAAATATATATATATACTTACCTGAACTTACCTGAATGTCCCTGGGATGGGTCCCTCCATCCTTGGGTGTCCTCCTGGGGTGGGCAAGGGTGGCAGGGGGGGTCCCTGGGGGCATGGGAGGGCAGCTGTGGGCTCATTTTGAGCCCACAGGTCCCTTAACGCCTGCCCTGACCCAGGCGTTAAAAATGCGGGGTTTTTTGCCCCGCCCACTCCCGGGCGTCATTTTTGCCCGGGAGAATAAATACGACGCATTTGCGTCGCAGTCATTTTTTTAGACGGGAACGCCTACCTTGCATCTCATTAACACAAGGAAGGCGTTCACGCAAAGAAATGACGCTCTTTCCTCATACTTTGGCGCTAGACGCGTCTAACGCCAAAGTATAAATATGGCGTTAGTTTTGCGCCGAATTTGCGTCGAAAAAAACAACGCAAATTTGGCGCAAACGGAGTATAAATATGCCCCCTTATGTGAACAAAACGTTATGAGGACCTAAGTGCAAACTGCCCCAAATAGCCAAAAAACGGCTCGGCACAGGAGGGGAAAAGGCCTGGCAGCGAAGGGGTTAAATTGCATACTATGAGCAAGCACCCACATCTAATTTAAAACAAATCCATTGGAGGTTGGCTCTCTATATAGTGTACAAAAACGATATGCACTGTACAGAGAGTCCAAACAACTCCACCTTGGTATTCAGAGGTAACCAGTTGGCAACCTAAAGCTCTATTTCTTATGATAGCCAATCTTGAAGATGTGCTAAGCATTTATTCTACTCAAAGTATTACTAAATGTGGACACACACTCAAAAGAATAACTCAAGACCAATTTACAAAAATACTTGATATTTTTTTTATTATTTTTAAGACCAAGATCATCAAAATTGGGTAAGTACTTCTTAAGTTATTATTTTTCAAAGTTTAGAAAATGTTCTGTTTCTGTGTGTAATTATGCACTATTGGATTCATCGGGATACATTTTTTTAAAATTGCATATAAAATCAGGCAGTGCTCCCACAAGTGTCACCTTTTGTTTCCAGGTCAAGATCATTGAGATGTCCTGTGGACCAGCCATAAAGGTCAGGACGGCTCCCGGTTCTGGCAGAAGCAGTGGCTGAATTTCTTGGAGCAAGTGTGCCCCAGGGAATGGGAGCACTTGGAAATGCACCGCACAAGGAGACTTAGAGGAAGGTCCAGTGGTTCCCCCTGGAGGATGGAGGCCGCAAGGGGTTAGAGACCCATAGAGCACAGCTGGTTCTCCTATGCAGAGGCCAGGGCGGCCAGGTGCAGAGTAGATAGGTCAGCCAAGGGTCGTGAGTCAAGGAACCTTTTGAGACAGGTGCAGGTACTAGGACAGTGGTTTGCAGGTCAGAAGGGCAACTCTGTGGGGGTGGTTCTTGGGTGTCCTGAAGTCCCTCAACATTTGCTTCCTCCTGGTACTTGGAGAGTCCAAAGTGAACTTTTTTCTGGGTGTCTGACACTGGGAGACCATTACCCATGGCTATTGCATGGTTCAGCCACTGGAGGTTGCAGTGCCACCAAACTAGGCACAGTTGCAGGGTTTGTTCTCCGGGTCTGTTGGTTGAAATTTGGTCTTGCTCCTATGTCTGGTTCGTGGTCAGCAGCTGGTCAGTGAACTAAACTTCACTGGTTATTGCTTGTTGGTTGCAGGGAGTGATGCCTTAACTCTGGAGGGAGGTTCTAGGCACTTTGTAGAAGGTTGGAGGTCCTCTTGGGTTTATTAGAGTCCATCCAATGACCAGTTGACCCCTCAGTAGCCTTTTTCTCCTTGTGCCTGTTGAATCTGATCTGCAGGTCTAGGGATGCCCAATAAATACTGCATTTAGTGGGTGTTTAGGGCAGTAGTACCTTGTAGTGACCAATGGGCCACTTACCTTAGGTTGGTTACACCCACTATGTGACCACTTCCTGTTGGAAGGGGTCACATCCCTAACCCTGATAGGCAATTTTCCTGCCATTCAAGATTCAGACTGAGGGTCGCTACTTCTCCTAGACTTTGTGCATTTTCCCACAGTTTCTCCTACCAAAAGTGGGGGTTTGAAACAGAGCTGACCCTCTGCTGTGAGCTGAAGGGCTGGGAGTCGAGTTCATGTATGGGAGTGCTCATCAACTATGTGTCCTCACATCCATTATAGTGAACCCTGCCTTAGGGTTGTCAGGCCTGCCAGAGGGGTGACTTACTTATAGAACATACAGTGTTAGTGGACAGGGCAATCTTGGTGAGTGCCATGTCGAGTTTACAACTTTTAAACTTGCCTTGCCATTCACTTGCAAGGCTGTCTGTATGAGGCTGATGTGGGGCCTCTCAGAGTGGCACAACTACTGCTGCAAGTCTTCGGGCACCCTCTTTAGCACCCATGCCCTGAGTACCAGGGCTACCATTTACTAAGGACTCACAGGGGTAACTGAAATGCTATTACATAGTACAGTCTGGGGGAAAGAGATCTGGCCCTGGGAACCTGTTTAGCAGGGACCCACGGCACTTACAATTTTGAAACCGCATAATTTTCCAGGCAAAAAGGGGGGCTAACCATGCAAAAAGAGACCTCTCTCACAACTACTACCCCTGCTCCAAATGAAAGGAGATGAGACTATTCTTGCCCTGGGGAGTCTTCATCCTTTTAGTGAAAGAACCTGAAGAGGCCATCTGCATTGACATAGGACATCCCAGGCCTGTGTTCCATTTTAAAGGCCCTTCTCTGTAGAGATATGGACCACCTAAGCAGCTTGGGGTTTTTACCTTTCAGCTGTTAAAGCCTCCTGCGAGGCCTGTAGTCTGTTTGAACTATGAAGTACGAGCAAACAAGCATGGCCTCAGCTTCTTCAAGTCCCAGACCACAGCAAAGGCTTCCCTCACTATGGCACTCCATTTTTATTTCCATGGGAGTAGTCTTCTAATTATAAAAGCAACAGGCTGGTCATATCCCTCATCATTGATCTGGGATAGGACTGTTCCTATCCCACGTTCTGAGGTGTCTGTTTTTACAATAAACTGCCTGGAGTAATCTGGAGCTTTCAGGACTAGGGCAGAGCACATTGTATCCTTCAGGGTGTCAAAAGCTTTTTGGCAACTCACTGTCCAGTTGATTTTTTTTGTGCATTTTTTGGAGGTAGGTTCTGTGAAAGGGGCCACTATGGTGCCATAATCCTTCACAAACCTCCTATAATATCCAGTCAAGCCAAGGAATACCCTAACTTGGGTCTGGGTAGTTGGAGCTTCCCAAGCCAGAATTGTCTGTATCTTGGGCTCTAGGGGTTGAACTTGGGATTCGTGTACCAGGTGGCCCAAGTACACAATCTTTCCCTGCCCTACCTGGCACCTTCTCTGTTTGATAGTGAGGCCTGCCTTTTGCAGAGCCTCAAGGACCTTTCCAAGGTAGATTAGGTGATCCTGCCAGGTGGAGCTGTAGACAGCAATATCATCCAGATAAGTTGCACTATAGGATTCCAACCCACTCAGGACTTGGTTCACCAATCTCTGGAAGGTGGCAGGGGCATTCATCAGTCCAAAGGGAATAACAGTAAACTGATCATGCCAACTCGCTGTGGAAAATTCTAACCTCTCTTTTGCTCTAGGGGTCAGGCTAATCTGCCAGTACCTAGAGATAAGATCAAAGGTATTTAGTTATCTGGCTACCTCTAATCTGTCTATGAGCTCATTAGCTCTTGGAATTGGGTGTGCATCTGTTTTTGTAACTGTGTTGAGGCCCCTGTAGTCCACACAGAACATCATTTTTTTTTTCTCACCCTTGGAGTGAGGCTTGGGGAGAAAAAAAACTGGGCTAGTCCAGATACACTTAGAGGGTTCATTGACACCCAAATCCATCATCCAGAAGTTTGACTTCTACTTGGATGCTCTCTCTGACATGGTTTGACTATCGATTTTGTTTTTGACAGGCAAGCTGTCACCTGTGTCCATATCATGGGCACACCAGTTGGTACTAACAAGGGTCAGAGAGAATAAATGAGCATATTGGTTGAGGACGTGCCTGCAATCAGCCTGCTGTTGGCCCTTGAGGGTGTCTGACAAGACCACTCCATTGTCAACACCAGAGCAGTACGCGCTCTATTGGCGACAAAAATGCAAAAACCCAGCACTCTCAAAACAACGTAATTTATGTATTGTGCTGATATATTGTGTTGTAACCTTTTGCATTGCAGAGTTCAATCCTGAAAACTTATTTTTAATACGTTTACAAATACTGTTCCTTTGCAATGTATTGCTGCAGGTTTTCAGAGTGTGTTAGGGTGTGGCAGGGTGTGGCCCCTTTCCAGGGCCTTCCAGAGACTTTCCCTGCAACATGCCTGGGCATGGTTCTAGGCTGGGCCAAGACTCTATAAAAGAGAGTCAGCCCATCTCCCAGTGCTCACTATTCAGAGGTCCCGGTGCAGAGCAGCAGCTTCTTCTTGAGCTCCTGTCCCGGAGGCCTATTTGGAATTTCCAGTCTTCTGCCTTCATCCTTCCTTGGTGATCATTGTTTCAGGCAGTAAGACGGTGGTTGGCCATTTCCCTACACCGTAATTGAGAATTTTCATGTTCCTGATTTTAATTATAAAAAGAATAACAGATTGCTTGTGCGCTGCCATTTTTTGACATTTAGATGATGTTTTGCAAATAGGTAGGACACGCGAGTTATTTCATAAAGTCTTTGACTTTGTTATTCATTTACACGCTGCCATTTTTTGACAATTATGTGATGCTTTAGAATCGGCAAGACGCGCAATTCGTTTAATGGTGTTTGGACATTGTTGTTCATTGCGCGCTGATAGTTCTTGACATTTACATGATGTTTTACGATTTGGTAACACGCGCAACTCGTTTCATGAACATTTAGGGGGTCATTACAACATTGGCCGTAAAAGCCGCTTACCGCCGTGCAGAAGAACCCCAAAACACCGCCGCGTCCGCGGAATTCCGCCACAGCTATTATGACCCACATCTCCGAATCTGCCGAAATTCAGACACCCACTCAAGACCGCCACACCAAAGGTCAGTGATAAACTGGTGAAAACAAAACCTCCACCGTCATGCCAACAGAAACACGCCCATGCTATCACGACCCACAAATCCACGCGGCGGTCTTTCAACCGCGGTATTCCATTGGCGGTACACACCGCTGCGCTCAAAATACACACACATCTTCAAAACACCGCCACATTGGACAATTACAAATACACACACCTGATACACATACAAACACCACTCCCACACACCCAACACAATATAAAACACACACCCACATCACCCACAAACCCCTACGACCAAAAATCAGAGACGAAGGCCAGATAGACAGAGAGCACAGCAACTGAGAACCCCACCAGAGAGAGGCACACAACACCATCACCCATACAACATTACACGCATAAAACACCACACACCACTACACATCACCCCACACATCAACACTTACACCACCCCACACATCACCCACACCACCTCATGTCACGCCAAAGACACCCTCGGTTTTCCGAGGAGGAGCTCAGGGTCATGGTGGAGGAAATCCTACTGGTAGAGCCACAGCTATTTGGCTCACAGGTGTAGCACACATCCATAGCCAGGAAGATGGAGCTATTGCAAAGAATCATGGACAGGGTCAATGCAGTAGGACAGCATCCAAGAAATCGGGACGACATCAGGAAGAGGTGGAACGACCTATGGGGGAAGGTGCATTCTGTGGTATCCAGGCACAACATTGCGGTAAAGCGGACTGGCGGCGGACCTCCTCTCTCACAACTAACAACATGGGAGGAGCAAGTCTTGACCATCATGCATCCAGAGGGCCTCGGAGGAGTTGGTGGAGGAATGGACACTGGTAAGTCAAATCTCAACTATTATATTCCCCACCCTACCTGCATGCCATTACACACCCCCACCCTCACCCCCTCCCCTATCACTACAACTCCTCACTAATGTACTCATAACACAAACCACACATCCCAACACCAAGCCCCGCATGGAAAAACAAAGCATGGTCAGCCCTCACCAAAGCATGCTCACTGCATATACCCATAACAAGCCCCTAGCCATCATCACACAAACCCACACACAGGAATGCTTGCACTGGGGTACACAAACACCCACCCATTGCACACCATTACTCACACACATGCACTAATCATGCTCTTATATCCTGCAGGACCACTACGTAACGTCACCACACCGGAGGGTCCAGACAACTCCACTCCACCCACAGAAGAGGCCCACAGTGACGACAGCAGCTCTGGCCAACTGGATCCTGATGACCAGCCCGGACCATCAAGGGCCTCGGGACAGTCGGTTCCTCTTGCACAGGCACAGCCCAACATTGACCTTCCCCCCTCTGGTAACACCAGCACAGCACAAACCCAGCGGGCCCATACCTCCGTACCCAGGACACGTCAATCAGCGTTGTGTCCACTACTACATGGAACCCAGGATAACCCACCACCCCAACAACAACAGGGACCTGGGGGCAGTGGTAGTGGGCACACGGTCCAGGGGACGGGGGCACAGGAACACAGGGGAACTGGGAGGGCTGCTGTGCGACAGGGGGTGGACAGGCCAAGGGAACCCACTCTCCACGAGGCCCTCTCCTCCATCATGGGAGCATACCACCACTCCCAGGAGAGGATGGCGACGGTCCTGGCCAAGTTTCAGGAGACCCAGCGCATGCAGGATGAACTGTATTTGGGGTTCAGGGAGGAGCTCAGAACCATCAGCTCCGCCCTGGGCACCATCGTAGGGGTGCTGAAGGATATACAAAAGACCATGAGGGACACCGTGGCACTCCAAGGGGCACCTGACACTAGCATGGACGATGAACTGCCCACCACCTCTGCCGGCGCTAATGGAAAGGACGCCTGCCCACAGGACCAACACACCAGCACCCCACCCCCTGCAGACGGACAACCACCATGCATGCTGTCCCTGAGATCCAGGAACAGGATAGAGCATGATGGCAAGACCCCCGCCAGGAAATGAGACCACCCTGATTGTCCTCCCACTGTCCCACTTTGTTACCCTGTCCAGATTGGAACTGCCCCATCTCCACTCCCTATGCCCATATGGGCAGTGCACCTGTGTGACTAATGGACTGGACTCTGCCATGGACATTCCTCCACCGTCCCCCATCACCATATCACTACCCCCCTCCTTTTATGAGCACTGAAATAAACACCCTTGAACCACAAAACAATCTGGAGTCAGTCTGTGAATTGGTAAATATGTATTATCAATGACAGTGTCAAAATGCTTTGCAATTTTATAGCCAACATACCTATGTCACACATCACAAGTCCTTGAAGGATGCAAGCAGATGACACACGTTGCTAACCACACCTGTGAAACCGTAATGGAAAGGTACAACTCAGTGACCAAATACTGCTATGAACTGACAGACAGGATAGAGGTAGTGTGAAAGTGAATGTAATGGCAAAAAGAAAACTGTTCTCACCTGTGTGTCACTGGAAATATTGCCGTATGACTGACTCCCTGTTGTCTATGTCTTCTTCCTCAGCGTCCTCCTCATCACTGTCCACAGGCTCCACAGGCTCCACAGCTGCCACAACACCGCCATCTGAACCATCCTCCTGCAGAAAAGGCACCTGGCGTCGAAAAGCAAGATTGTGAAGCATCGAGCAGGCGATGATGATCTGGCACACCTTCCTTGGTGAGTAGAATAGGGAACCACCTGTCATATGCAGGCACCTGAACCTGGCCTTCAGGAGGCCGAAGGTGCGTTTGATCACCGTCCTAGTCCGCCCATGGGCCTCATTGTGGTGTTCCTCTGCCCTGGTCCTGGGATTCCTCACTGGGGTCAATAGCCAGGACAGGTTGGGGTAACCAGAGTCCCCCAATAGCCACACAACCAGTGCCTCTGGAGTTGACCCATCATATAAGGGATGCTGCTATTGAGCAGGATGTAGGCGTCATGCACTGATCCAGGGAACATAGCATTTACCTGGGAGATGTACTGGTCTGCCAAACATACCACCTGTACATTCATAGAATGATAACTCTTCCGGTTCCTGTACACCTGTTCACTCCTGTGGGGGGGACCAGAGCTACATGGGTCCCATCAATAGCACCTATGATTTTAGGGATATGTCCAAAGGCATAGAAGTCACCTTTCACTGTAGGCAAATCCTCCACCTGAGGGAAAGCGATGTAGCTCCTTACGTGTTTCAGCAGGGCAGACAACACTCTGGACAACACGTTGGAAAACATAGGCTGGGCCATCCCTGATGCCATGGCCACTGTTGTCTGAAACGATCCACTTGCAAGGAAATGGAGCACTGACAGCACCTGCACTTCAGGGGGGATTCCTGTGGGATGGCGGATTGGTGACATCAGGTCTGGCTCCAACTGGGTACATAGTTCCTGGATAGTGGCACGGTCAAACCTGTAGGGGATGAATAAATGTCGCTCCTCCATTGTCAACAGGTCCACCAGCGGTCGGTACACCGGAGGATTCCGCCATCTTCTCTGAAGTCCAAGCTGACGGTGCCTAGGAAGGACAACAGCGACCACAGAGTCAACAAAATAACAGGTATGTACCCACAGATACACAGAACACGAGACCAAAGACAAAAATCTTCCTGTATGTGTGTCGAGTGTAGGCCCAGGTATGTGTGACGCAGTTGCAAATTAAGCCATGTGGGCCCCTGAAATGGCGGCTGCCTGACCTCTAAACTGGGACAATTGGATGTGAGGTAACTGTGCTGGCGTTGTACACCGTCGCAATAGGCGGTCGTAGACCGTGGCGCAATGCTGCATTGGTTAACATTGGACCCTATGGGTCCCAGGAGCCAATGATGAAGTGCGCCGGCGGTGATGATACGCACCACCGCGGACGTCACCGCCGCGGATGTGACCACCATTTTCTATCTGTTCAATCACTTGATACCTGATCTTCGACAGGAGAGGACCTACACTGCAAGTGCTGCTGTGACCTCGGTCTGGAAGAGACAATGGCTGCTGCGTCTGGGGAAAGGGCCCCTGCCTTCACTGCTCAGGAGTTGGAGAAGCTCGTGGACGGGGTCCTCCCCCAGTACACGCTACTCTACGGTCCTCCAGACCAACAGGTAAGTACACAGGGAGCACGTTGTATGGGCTATGCCTGGGTGGAGAGGGCGGGTTGTAAGAGGGAAGGGGGCAGAGTGCAGTGAACATGAAGGACTGTGAATGCATGTGCCACATGGCAAGGGCAGGGATGGGGGCCACTCACTTAGATGGTGCTCTTGCTAATGACTTCTCTTCTTCCCCTGTGCATGTCATGTAGGTCAGCACCCACCAGAAGAAGGACATTTGGCGTGCCATCGCCAAGGACGTCTGGACCCTGGGGGTCCACCAGAGACGGGGCACCTACTGCCGTAAGAGATGGGAGGACATTCGCCGCTGGAGCAAGAAGACGGCGGAGGCTCAGCTGGGGATGGCCTCCCAACGTGGGAGGGGTGCCCGTCGCCCCATGACCCCCCTCATGTTCCGGATCCTGGCGGTGGCCTACCCTGAGTTGGATGGGCGCTTGAGGGCATCACAGCAGACACAAGGGGGTGAGTACACAATCATTCTGGGGACTTTGCGCACTGTTGAGGGGTCTAGGTGTGGGAGGAGGGCTGTGGGTTTCCCTCAGCCAGGGCGACTTCCATAGGCTAGTCCCCTCCGTAATGCAGGCCATGTGGCACTCCAGCCACCGCAGTAGAGTGCCAAGTACAGGTATACATGCCCCTGTGGCATGCATGTGTGCAGATGTCGACCATAGCGATGTAGGCCACATCCCAGGAATTGCATCTGTAGAGGCCAAGAGCACGGCATAGTGCAGGGGGCTGCTGTGTCTGTATTCTCCGCCAACAGTAGCGGTATGCCATGCACTCAACCTGTCTTTCTTCTGTCGCCTCCCGCCCCCTTTTTCTGCTCTCTATGTTCTTTTGTGCATCAGCATCATCAGGCGGAGATACAGTGGCACCGGAGCACGAGGGAGCTGCATCCAGCATGGCCATGGAGGGCCACACCACGGACTCAGAATGCACCAGTGGGACGGAGGCCGAGGGGAGCTTCACGTCGGGCACCGGATCACCAACCAGAGACACTGACTCGTCCGCCGATGGGAGCTCCCTTGTGGTGGCGGCACCATCTGTACCCCACACTTCTACAAGTACAGCCGCCACCTTCCCTACCAGCACCGCCCTCCCAGCAGCCCCTCAGCGTTCGCCCGTGCCCGCTCACCCAGGAGGGTGGGCATCACCTTCGTCCCAGGCACCTCAGCCCCTGCCCCTGTCACCCCTGCTGCCCTCAATGAGTAGGCTATTGACCTCCTCATGTCACTCACTGTTGGGCAGTCTACCATTGTGAATGCCACCCAGGGTGTAGAAAGGGAGTTGCAAAACGGTAATGCATTCCTGGAGGGCATTCATTCTGGTCAGGCTGCCCTTCATCGAACCCTGCAATCTTTGGCTCCAGCACTGATGGCAGCCATTGTCCCTGTGTCTAGCCTCCCCCCTCCAACTTCCTCCACCCAGACCCAAGCCCCTGTACCCCAGCCTATCCCAAGCACACCAACAGACAAGCATGCAAACACCTCAACACACAAAAGTAGCTCAGGCAAACATAGGCACCACACATCCCACCGGTCACCCACGCAAGCATCAGACACATACAGACACAGCAACATCCACTGCCTCCACTGTGTCCCCCTCCTCATCGTCTCCCTCCTACCTCCCAGTGTCGTCTGCACTCTCACCTGCATGCACTACATCTACAGGCACTAGGACTTGCACCAGAACACCCAGCACCACACCCGCTCTCCTGCAATCACCACCCCCACTCCCATTTACACGTCCCCTGTGTCCTCTCCCAGTGTGTCTGTGACGCCCCCTCCCAAAGTACACAAATGCGGGCACCCACACACCCAACATCCATCCACCTCATGACAGACTCCAGAACCTGCACCTGCACCCAAAACACCTAAAGTGACACCTTCTACAACCACCTCCTCTTCCTCCACTCCCAGACCCCCTCCAGCTACCCATCCCAGTGTTCGTCAGAAACTGTCCATCAGCAACATTGACCTCTTTGCCCCCTCCCCCTCCCCTCCAATTCATCAGTCCCGTAGTAGCGCCTCAGCCAAAAAGACTCCAGTACCAGTGGTGCGTGTTACAGGTGTGTGGAGTGCACCGCCCACCAGGGCAGGCAGTGTAACACGGAGCCAAGGCACTGCCAGTCTACCCCCTGTAAAGCATCTCAAGTTGGCAAATGGCCGACGGGACCGGTGAAGACTCCTGGAGGCAAAACTACTCACAAGGGTCCCAGGGGGATTGCAGAGTCAGCTGTGACTCCTCCAAAGGCGGTGAAGTGCCAGAAGAAGTCTGCACAGCCTCGTGAGAGCAGCACGGCGTTGAAGGGCGGCATCCTCCACGGCGGCCGGGATGCCACCGTCGTCACTGGTCAGGAGACCACCGCCGGAGTCAGTGCCAAGAAGGGCCCAAGTATCGTCACTGGTCAGGAGACCACCGCCAGAGTCAGTGCCCAGGAGGGCCCAAGTATGGTCACTGGTCAGGAGACCACCGCCAGAGTCAGTGCCCAGGAGGGCCCAAGTATGGTCACTGGTCAGGAGACCACCGCCAGAGTCAGTGCCCAGGAGTGCACAAGTTTCGTCACTGGTCAGGAGACCACCGCCGGAGTCAGTGCCCAGGAGGGCCCCGGCTGCCACAGCCCCGCTGGGCAATGAGGGACCATCTTGCCACACACCAATGCACAGGTCAGAGACCATCATGACAAGGCACCGCTGAACAGGGCAAGCACGGCTGAACAGGGCAAGCACCGCTGAAAAGCCCAGAGACCGCCAAGGCAAAGCACCGCTGAACAGGGCAAGCACCGCTGAACAGCCCAGAGACCGCCATGACAAGGCACCGCTGAACAGGGCAAGCACCGCTGAACAGGGCAAGCACCGCTGAACAGCCCAGAGACCGCCATGGCAAAGCACCGCTGAACAGGCCAAGCACCGCTGAACAGCCCAGAGACCGCCATGACAAGGCACAGCTGAACAGGGCAAGCACCGCTCAACAGGGCAAGCACCGCTGAACAGCCCAGAGACCGCCATGGCAAAGCACCGCTGAACAGGGCAAGCACCGCTGAACAGCCCAGAGACCGCCATGGCAAAGCACCGCTGAATAGGGCAAGCACCGCTGAACAGCCCAGAGACCACCATGACAAGGCACCGCTGAACAGGGCAAGCACCGCTGAACAGCCCAGAGACAGCCATGACAAGGCACCGCTGAACAGGGCAAGCACCGCTTTACAGGGCAAGCACCACTGAACAGCTCAGAGACCGCCATGGCAAAGCACCGCTGAACAGGGCAAGCACCGCTGAACAGCCTAGAGACCGCCATGGCAAAGCACCGCTGAACAGGGCAAGCACCACTGGACAGCCCAGAGACCGCCATGACAAGGCACCGCTGAACAGGGCAAGCACCGCTGAACAGGGCAAGCACCGCTGCAGAAGGAAAAGACCGCCACATCAAGCATCGTTATCCCATGTACAGCTGGGACAGTGACGGGAAAGGAACTGTCACAGGGAGTCTAATCCAGTGTAGGTACCATTCCCCCTCCAGAACCAGTGGAGAGATCCATCCACTCCCTCTGTCCTTCACAGGATGAAGCACTCTGGGCACCAGTCCCCCTCCAGAACCAGTGGAGGCTGTTATCGACTGTGGCTTTGCACTCCCCAGGATATGGCAGTGGGCAACCCACACACTGTAGAGACTTGAGAGACTGTGGCTTTGCACTCCTCAGGATATGGCAGTGGGCAACCCACCCACTGTAGAGACTTGAGAGACTGTGGCTTTGCACTCCCCAGGATACGTCAATGGGCATGGAGCCCCGTCGTGGATCTGGCGCGGTGCTGTAATCCGGCTGAGGTGCCCCCCCTTCCCTTCCCCCTGAGGTGCCTGTTGTATTTCTCTCTGATGCCCCGGCAGTGTTCCCTCCGTTTACGGACAGGTATCTTGTGTGGGCCTCGCCCATGCATTTTTGGCCCAGTGGTGCACAGACATTGAGATGTGCATATCTGCACTACTTCTCGTAATTTATATACTTTTGAATGAGTGTATATATATCTGTCTATATTTGAAACATGTATTTTGATACATTACAATGTTTGAACTAATTTCGTTTTGTCTTTGCCTTCTTCCTGGGGGGTTGTAGGTTGTTACAGTGATGTTTGGAAATGCATTGGTGTGTGTGTTGTAATGTGCGAGGGTGGGGGTGGGGGTGGGGATGTTGCGTGTGTGTTCCCCTGACTTTTACCTCCCCCCTACCCTATGTCGTAGGTGCAGTACTCACCGTTGTCTTCGCTGCCGCCGGCGCTGGTGTTCGTAGATGAGTAGGAAGACAAGGGCAGGTAGGATTTGTAATTCCGACTCCATGGTGACCTCCTTCCTTGTGGAGTGTGTTAAGGTGAGTGTTTTCCCATTGCAAAAGCTGTTTCCGCCGTGTTTTTATCCACGGTGAAAGCGCCCCGGAAAAGATGGCGGATTGGCTGGTTGTGATACTGTGGGCGGTACATTGTCTTCCGCCTGTCTGTTGACGGTGACCCCTGCGCTGCTTGTCTGTACCGCCGTGGAGGGCGGAGTGTTAAAGTGGCTGTCTTTGTTGGCGGTTTCCGCCACGGTCATAATTCCCTTTTTTTGTCCACCGCCGTGTTTGCGGTATTACCGCACCTTTAACACCGTCCGCCAGGGTTGTAATGACCCCCTTAATGTTGTTGTTCATTACGCGCTACCATTTCTTGACAATTACATGGTGGCTTAAAAAATCAGCAAAAGAGCGCGATGTGTTTCATTGTACTTTAATCTTGTTATTATTTGTGAGCTGTTTATCCTTGACATTTATATTGTGTTTTATGAATCAGCAAGACGCGCAAGTCGATTAATGAGGTTTTGACTTTGATATTTATTACTTGTTACCATTTCTTGGTATTTTACAGGGTAACACTGGAATTGGCAAGACACACGATTTTTTTCCTCAAGTTTCATTCATGTTGTTTTATTATATGCTACTATTTTAAGATATTTATTATATAATGTTTGAGTCTACAAGTTATGTGATTTGTTTCCTGAATCCATACAGCGTTATTCATGGTGCACAATCCTTTTAATGGTGTTTACTATATATATATATCTGTAATATTTGCAATTTGTGTTGAAACATTTGAAGAGTACACAGAAGTCCATAGTTTCTAGATGCAATATTGTATGGTCCTAGTATACATTTTCAAAACAGGTTTTTTAGATGACTAGTTTAAAATTTAGTCAGAATGTTTTATCTGATTCTCATGTAAAGGAAAGTACTTGAAAAATTAAGTTTTTGTTTAATTCATCTTGATTCCCCTACAGGTATCCAGCCATCTTGAAACTTAGTAATTTTAAACTTAACTCTTAGATTGTTCATGTTTTCAGAGTGACTAGACTTAGAATAATTGTTTAGTATTGATTTCAGGATATATAATTTTCATATTGTGTGTTCTAACCTTTTTCTTACTACAGGTCTTCTTCCCAGCCGTTCCCTTCCTAATCCCCTCTTCTCCTCTTGAACTCTTTCAGTCTCAGTGATTTATCTATCAGAGTCTTGGAGCTGTTCAGTGGTGGACGTGTTGGGAACATGCACAGACCCCGAGGATCTGGTGACTCTGACAGAATAGTGAGCCCACGAATTATTATCCTCCTGGCTTGTGTATGTTCTCAGCATGGCCACGCTAGACGAGTTAGTCAAGGCTATCACCCAGCTCCAAGCAGAGGTGGTATCATCCAAAGAATTGACAACTAGCCTAGCAGAGAGAGTGAGTCAGTTGCAAGATAAAGTAGAGAAGAGGGAACAAAGTCCCACAGGTGTGTCTTGGCTAGGTACTTCTTCTCAGGCTTCTGGAAGTAATCCAATTTCCCTAAATGTTCCTTCTGCAATTCCTTTAGCTCCCCCAGAACATTTTTCAGGTGACCCATTGAAAGCGCTATCTTTCCTGGTTCAAGTGTATCTACACTTCACCTACAGACCCAATACTTTTCCTGATGCCCAGTACAAAGTAGCTTTTTTGTTATCATATCTGACTGGGGATGCAGCTACTTGGGCAATTCCTCTTGTGCGTAAAAATAGTCCCTTGTTGTATAACTGGAGAAATTTTATTTGCAAATTTGAGAGAGTTTTTGATCGTAGAACTGTAACACAGTCAGCAGCTCGTGAATTACTTGACTTACGCCAAGGAAATCAAGACTTAGGGGGTTATTCTAACTTTGGAGGAGGTGTTAATCCGTCCCAAAAGTGACGGAAAAGTGACGGATTTACCACCAGCCGTATTACGAGTCCATTATATCCTATGGAACTCGTAATACGGCTGGTGGTATATCCGTCACTTTACCGTCACTTTTGGGACGGATTAACACTCCTCCAAAGTTAGAATAACCCCCTTAGTGTCGTATTTAGCCAACTTTAACCGGCTGGTTGCTGAGACATCCTGGCCTGAAGAAAAACAAGCGGTATTGTTTTACAAGGGACTCAAGGAGGAATTAAAAGATATCTTAGCGCAAATCGATCCACAACCTACAGACTGTCAAGAATTAATAAATCTTGCCCTGACACTTGATCATCGTTTAGCAGAACGTAAAGGAACGTGCAAAAAGATTGAAAAATATTCATGGCGTGTTCATGATAACAAAGACTCAAGAACTCCGAAAGAAAGAACGCCGGAACTGATGGAAATTGGAACCATCAGAAGACCTTTGACCAAAGATTAAAAGGACCTACGCAGAAAAAATTGACAATGTCTTTATTGTGGGCGAAAAGGTAATTTTGCCAAAGATTGTCCAATCAAACCAAAAAACAAGCAAGGTCCAGTTCAGAAGGTCGCAGCTAATGCACCAGTCGAGTTGGAAAACTCTTGGCTGGAGGTCCGGTAACTCTTCAGGCTATCCCCTTGTCGATGATTTGTGAAGATAAGATTCAAAGAAAGAAACATGAAGAGAAAATCATCCTAGACGTGATCCATGCTCCCCAATATGGGATTATCCTCGGCTTGCCATGGTTAACTCATCACAATCCAGAGATCAATTGGGCAGAACGAAAAATCGTATTCTCATCTGCGCTATGCAACGAACAATGTCTCCAAAAGATTCACGTACCAAACGTTTACAACTCTTACATAGTTACTGCAGCGGAGAAAGAAGTTCAGCTGGCCAAACAGTATCCATCTTACAAAGATGTATTTGATGAGAAAGGAGCAGAGACTTTACCTCCTCATAGATCTTATGACTGTCAAATTGATCTAGCTCCAGGTGCGATACTTCCCAACTGTCATGTATATGCACTGTCAGAACATGAAAATCAACATTTACGAAAATATCTTGATCAATTTTTGGAGAATGGCTTCATTCGCCCCTCTAAGTCTCCTGCAGCTTCGCCTTTATTTTTTGTTCCAAAACCTAATGGAGAACTTCGAACTTGCATTGCCTATAGGGGATTAAACAAAGTCACCATCAAGAATAAATTTCCTTTACCCCTAATTCCGGTCTTATTGGAACAAGTAAAAAGAGCAAAAATCTACACAAAGCTTGACCTTCGAGGTGCTTATCATTTGGTAAGAATGAGAGAGGGTGGCAAATGGAAAACAGTGTTCAAGACAAGATATGGCCTTTTTGAATACACTATCATGCCTTTTGGTCTGTGTAATGCTCCAGCAGCTTTTCAATTTTTCTTGAATGACGTTCTTAGAGAGTATCTCAACATAGTTGGCATAGTCTACATCAATGACATTTTGATATACTCATACAAAGAAAACGAACAAGTCCAACATGTCAATTCTTGCAGCCCTTCGAAAACACCATTTATATTGCAAACTAACCAAGTGTGAGTTTCATGTTACCACAGTTGAGTTTTTAGGGGTTATTCTCACTCCTCAAGGTATGGTGATAGCAGAAAAGAAAGTAAAAGCAGTATCTGAGTGGCCCACCCCAAAAACTGTTTGTGATGTGCAATGTTTTCTGGGGTTTGCAAATTTTTACCGGAGGTTTATAAATAATTTCTCCCAGACAGTGGTTCCAATCACTAAGCTACTAAGAAAGAAAGAACAGTTTATATGGTCCCCAGAAGCTGATTAAGCCTTCGCGACTTTAAAGAAAGCTTTCGCCACTGCCCCAGTCTTAACTCATCCTGATGCGAATCAACCTTTCATAGATGTAGCAATAGGAGCCGTCTTATCACAACGAAATAAAGACACTGGTCAACTTCATCCTGTAGCTTATATGTCTCGGAAGTTGAACAAAGCTGAACAGAACTATGACATTGCTGAAAAAGAGCTTCTGGCAATTCATGAAGCCTTTAAAGAATGGAGACATTGGGGGTCATTCCAACCTTGGCGGTAAAAGCCGCTTACCGCTGTCAGAAGACCGCCAACATACCGCTGGGGCCGCGGTAAACCGCCACGGTCATTCTGACCCACAACAGGCAATCCGCCAAAATACAGACATCCACAAAAGTCCGCCACACCAAAGGGCACCGCCGCGCTCAATATACACACACACTTACAAAACACAGCCACATTGGACAATTACAAATACACACACCTGATACACATACACACACCACTCCCACACACCCAACACAATATAAAACACACCCACATCACCCACAAATCCCCACTGCTACAGAATCGGGACCACGCACTGAGAAAAAGAGAACTGAGCACCCAGACGCTTATTTTACTTTCACCCAGCAATATTTCCACGCACTTCACACAACACACCAATACACATCACCACACAATCCACCCCACAAATCATCCACACCACCCCATGGCACCGCAAAGACACCCCAGGTTCTTGGAGGATGAACTCAGGGTCATGGTGGAGGAAATTGTACGGGTAGAGCCACAGCTCTTCAGGACACAGGTGCAGCACACCACCATTGCCAGGAAGATGGAGCTATGGAGCAGAATAGTCGATCAGGTCAACGCTGTGGGACAGCACCCAAGAAATAGGGACGACATCAGGAAGCGGTGGAACGACCTACGGGGGAAGGTGCGTTCAATGGTATCCAGGCACAACATCACGGTGCAGCGGACTGGAGGGCGACCCCCACCTCCTCCCCCAGAATTTACAACATGGGAGGAGCAAGTCTTGGCGATCCTGCATCCTGAGGGCCTCGCAGGAGTATCTGGAGGAATGGACTCTGGTAAGGCAAATCATCACTTCTTCATCCCCCCCACCCCACCAGCATACCAACTCATACCCCCACCCTCACCCTCACCCCCATCACATCCTGCTCTTGCAAATGTCTCACCATCACAGCCCACCCATCCCAACACCAATCCCTGCATGCGACCACAAAGCATGGACACCCATCACCAAAGCATGCCCACTTCACATACCCATCCCCCACCAAATCACTGTCACAAAAGCCCCCACACGGGAATGCCAGCACTGGGGTACAAGGGCACCCACCCAGTACACACTATGGCACACACAAATGCAATAACCATTCTTTTATACCCTGCAGGACCCGAACGCCACGTCACCGTGCAGGAGGGTCCACACATGTCCACTCCACCCCCAGAAGAGGCCCACAGTGAGGACAGCACCTCTGTCGACCTGGATCTAGATGACCAGCCTGGCCCATCGGGGACTTCGGGACAGTCGGTTCCCCTCACACAGCCACAGCCCATAGCAGACCTTCCCCCCTCTGGGAACACCAGCACAGCACCCACCCAGCGGGCCCATCCCTCTGTCCCCAGGACACAGGGCACCCAGGTTAACCCACCACCCCAACAACAACAGTGACCTGGGGGCAGTGGTAGTGGGCACACGGTCCAGGGGACAGAGGCCCAGGGAAACAGGGGAACTGGGAGGGCTGCTGTGCGACAGGGGGGGGACAGGCCCAGGGATCCCACTCTCCACGAGGCCCTCTCCTCCATCATGGGAGCCTACCACCACTCCCAGGAGACGATGGCGATGGTCCTGGCCAGGTTTCAGGAGATCCAGCTTCTGCGGGAGGAACAGTATTTGGGGTTCAGGGAGGAACTACGAAACATCAGTTCCGCCCTGGCCACCATTGTAGGGGCTCTGAATCAGGTAGTCACCACATTGCGGGACACTGGCACCACAAAGGGCACCTGACACTAGCATGGACCAAGAACTTCCTACCACCTCTGCCTGCACTAGTGGACAGGAGGCCCCGCCACAGGACCAACAGGCCACCAGCACCCCACCCCCTGCAGAAGGAGAACCACCCCGCAAGCGGGCCCTGAGATCCAGGAAGAAGACAGAGTAAGATGCCAAGACCCCCGCCAGGAAAGGATACCTCCCTGATTGTCATCCCACTGTCTCACATTGACACCCTGTCCATTCTTATACTGCCCATGCTCCACTTTCCACAGCCATTTGGACAATGCACCTGTGATACTAAAAGTCTGGACTCTGCCAAGGGCAATCCTCCACCATCACCCCTCACCGATTTGCAATCACCCACCAATATAGAGCACTGAAATAAACACAGTTATTGCACAAAACAATCAGGAGTCTGGCTGTGATTTTGTACTAATATATTAGACATTACCGTCCCAAAATGCATATTTACATTGTGATGCCAACATACCATTGTTACACAGCTGTAGTCCATGGGGAAACAAAGCAGATGTCACGCAGTATGGCCCACATCTCTGAAATTGGAAGGGAAAGTCACAACTCAGTTACCATACACTGGGGGAAAAGGTCGGACAGTAGAGAGGTAGTAGGGGTTAAGTATATGTAATATGCTGGGTTGGAATCTTACCTGTGTGTCATTGAAAATACTGCTGTATTACTGTGTTCCTGTTGTCTATGTCGTCCTCTTCGGCTTCCTCGTCTTCACTCTCCACAGGCTCCACAGCTGCTGCAACACCACCATCTGGACCATCCTCCTGCTGAAAAGGCACCTGGCGTCGCAAAGCCAGGTTGTGAAGCATACAGCAGGCCATGATGATCTGGCACACCGTCTTTGGTGAGTACAATAGGGATCCACCTGTCATATGGAGGTACCTGAACCTGGCCTTCAGGAGGCCGAAGGTCCGCTCGATCACCCTCCTAGTTCACCCATGGGCCTCATTGTACCGTTCCTCTGCCCTTGTCCGGGGATTCCTCACTGGGGTCAGTAGCCATGACAGGTTGGGGTAACCAGAGTCACCTAATAGCCACACACTGTGCCTATGGAGTTGACCCATCACGTAAGGGATGCTGCTATTCCGCAGGATGTACGCGTCATGCACTGAGCCAGGGAACTTGGCATTAACATGGGAGATGTACTGGTCTGCCAAACACACCATCTGTACATTCATCGAATGATAACTCTTTCTGTTTCTGTACACCTGTTCACTCCTGCTGGGGGGTACTAAAGCCACATGGGTCCCATCAATGGCACCTATGATGTTGGGGATATGTCCAAGGGCATAGAAATCACCTTTCACTGTAGGCAAATCCCCCACCTCAGGGAAAACAATGTAGCTCCGCATGTGTTTCAGAAGGGCAGACAACACTCTGGACAACACCTTGGAAAACATAGGCTGGGACATCCCTGATGATATGGCCACTGTTGTTTGAAATGACCCACTTGCAAAGAAATGGAGTACTGACAGCACCTGCACTAGAGGGGGGATCCCTGTGGGTTGGCGGATGGGTGACATCAGGTCTTGCTCCAGCTGGGCACACAGTTCATGAATAGTGGCTCGGTCAAGCCTGTATGTCAGTATGACATGTCTTTCCTCCATTGTCGACAGGTCTACCAGCGGTCTGTACACGGGAAGATTCCTCCATCTCCTCGCATGTCCCAGCGGACGGTGCATATGAAGGACAACAGCGAGCACAGAGTAAATCAACCCACAGGTACGTAACCACAGCTTGCACATAACACGATTCCCAATACATTGAATGGTTTGTATGAGTGTTGATGCAAGGCCTAGGTATGTGTGACGCAGTTAAAAGTAAACCATGTGGGCCCTTGAAATGGCGGCTGCCTGACCTGTGAAGTGTGAAAATGGGATGTGAGGTAAATGCGCTGGCGTGGCACACTGTGGCGGTAGGCGGTCGAAGACCGCCGCGCAAAACAGCATTGGTTAACATTGAACCCTATGGGTCTCAGGAGCCAATGACGATGTGCGCCGGCAGTCGCTGTACGCACCGCCGCGGTACGCACCGCCGCGGTACGCACCGCCGCGGGCGTGACCGCCATTTTCTATCTGCTTAATCACTCGATACCTGATCTTCGACAGGAGCGGACCTACACTGCAAGTGCTGCTGTGACCTCGATCTGGAAGAGACAATGGCTGGGGAAAGAGCCCCTGCCTTCACTGCTCAGGAATTGGAGAAACTTGTGGATGGGGTCCTCCCCCAGTATGCGCTACTCTACGGTCCTCCCTAACAACAGGTAAGTACACTGGGACCATGCTTTGTGGGCAATGCCTGTGTTGAGTCGGGTGGAGTCGGGTGGATGAAAGATGGTGGGGAGGGGAGCGAATGAGGCATGCATCAAATGACGGATAACAGGATGTGCCACATGGCAAGGGTAGGGATGGGGGGCCACTCACATTGAGGGTGCAGAAGGTGATGACTCTTTTTCTCCCCCTGTACATATCACATAGGTCAGCGCCCACCAGAAGATAGACATTTGGCGTGCCATCGCCAAGGACGTCCGGGCACTGGGGGTCCACCACAGTTGGGGCACCCCTGCCGGAAGAGATGGGAGGACATCCGACGCTGGAGCAGGAAGACGGCGGAGGCTCAGCTGGGGATGGCCTCCCAACGTGGGAGGGGTGCCAGTCGGACTTTGACCCCCCTGATGTCCCGGATCCTGGCAGTGGCCTACCCTGATTTGGATGGGCGCGTGAGGACATCACAGCAGACACAAGAAGGTGAGTACACTCTCATTCTGGTGACTTTGTGCGCAGTGGAGGTGTCTGGGTGGGGAGGAGGGCTGTGGGTATCCCTAGGCCAGGGCGATTTCTGTAGGCTAGGCCCCTGCGTAAGGCATGGCCCTGTGCCCCCGCCTCTCACCTCTGTAGGGTGCCAAGTACAGCTATTCATGGCCCTGTGTCATCTATGTGTGCAGATGTCATCCACAGGCTTGTAGGCCATGTCACACGGATTGAGTAGTGGTCCCCAAGTGCGCGGCGTAGTGCAGTGGGCTTCTGTGTCTGTCCTCTACGCCAACGGTGTCGCCAATGCATGCACTCAACATGTCTTTATTTTCTCCCCCCCCCTTTTTTTGTGGTCTTCCTGTTCATGTGTGCATTAGCATCATCAGGCGGAGGAGAAGTGGCATCGGAGCACGAGGGAGCTGCATCCCACATGGCCCTGGAGGGCCATGCAACGGATTTTGAATACACCAGTGGGACGGAGGGCGAGGGGAGCTCCACAGCGGGACTCGGGCAGACATAAGTGACACGGACTCGTCCTCTGAAGGGAGCTCCCTTGTGGTGGCGGCAACATCCGTGCCCCCCGCAACAACAGGTACAGCCGCCACCCAGCGCACCAGCACCGCCCTCCCAGCAGCCCCTCAGCGTTTACCCCGTGCCCGCTCACCCAGGAAGGTGGGCATCTCCTTCGCCCCAGGCACCTCAGGCCCTGCCCCAGTCACCCCTGCTGCCCTCAGTGAGGAGATCATTGACCTCCTGAGGACGCTCACTGTTGGGCAGTCTACCATTTTGAATGCCATCCAGGGTGTCGAAAGAGAGGTGCACCAGAATAATTCATACCTGGAGGGCATTCATTCTGGTCAGGCTGCCCTTCAGCGATCGTTCAACATTCTGGCCTCAGCACTGATGGCAGCAATTGTCCCTGTCTCTAGCCTCCCCCCTCCAACTTCCTCCACAAATACCCTATCACCTGTACCTCTGCCTATCCCAGACACACCATCAGACCAGCCTGCACACACCTCAACACCCAAGGGAAGCTCATCCAGACATAAGCTCCACACATCACACAAGCATTCACACAAGCAACATCCACATACAGACATACCAACACCCACTGCCTCCACTGTGTCCCCCTCCTCCTCGTCTCCCTCCTCCCTCCCTGTCACGTCTCCACTCACACCTGCATGCACAACATCTTCAGCCACTACGTCCATCACCAGCACACACACCAGAACCCCCCGCACACATGCAGTCACCACCCCCACTAGCATTTACACATCAACTGTGTCCTCTCCCAGTGTGTCTGTCACCCCCTCTTCCAAGATACACAAACGCAGGCAGCCACCCACCCAACAGCCATCCACCTCACGACAGCCTCCAGCCCAAGCAGCTGCACCCAAAGACACCAGACTTAAGACTCCTACAACCACAACCTCTTCCTCCACTCCCATACCCACTACACCTACCCGTCCCACTGGTCCTAAATTGCTATTCCTGTCCAAACTTAACCTCTTTCCTACAACACCCCCACCCCGTCCATCTCATAGGACTCCAGTCAGCACCTCAGCCACCACAAAACCGGGCCCTGTGATGACAGTCTGCCATGGACTGTGGCGTCCCCCACCCTCAAGGGCAGCCAGTTCAGTACGGAGCCAAGGCACGGGCAGCCCATCCCCGGAGAAACACCCGAAGATAGTCAGCGGCCGACGCGAAAGGGTGAAAACACCAGGCGCTAAAATCCCTACCATGGCTCCGGCACGAAGTGTGGAGACAGGTGGCACACCGCCCAAGGTGGGGAAGGGCCACAGGCGAACAGGGAAGGCTGGGAAGGTCAGCACGCCCGAGGAGAGCGCCATCAGCCCAGCTGGCCAGGAGCGCCCCGCCAGCCCCATCCCAGGTGGGCAGGAGGACACCAACAGGCCCGGTACTGCAGACCAGGAAGGCCCCGCCAGCCACCCGACAGATGGGCGGGAAGGCCCTACCAGCCACAGGACAGGTGGCAAATGACCTGTACGCCATGGCCTGATCCGCTGCACTGGGCCCTTCATCTCAAGCACCGCTGCACTGGGCCTTTCATTTCAAGCACTGCTGAACTGGGCACCGCCGTCTCAAGCACCGCTGCACTGGGCACCGCCGTCTCAAGCACCACTGCACTGGGCACCGCCGTCTCAAGCACCGCTGCACTGGGCACCGCCGTCTCAAGCACCGCTGAACTGGGCACCGCCGTCTCAAGCACCGCTGAACTGGGCACCGCCGTCTCAAGCACCGCTGAACTGGGCCCTTCATCTCAAGCACCGCTGAACTGGGCCCTTCATCTCAAGCACCGCTGCACTGGGCGCCGCCGTCTCAAGCACCGCTGCACTGGGCACCGCCGTCTCAAGCACCGCTGAACTGGGCACCGCCGTCTCAAGCACCGCTGAACTGGGCACCGCCGTCTCAAGCACCGCTGCACTGGGCCCTTCATCTCAAGCACCGCTGAACTGGGCCCTTCATCTCAAGCACCGCTGCACTGGGCACCGCCGTCTAAAGCACCGCTGCACTGGGCACCGCCATCTCAAGCACCGCTGCACTGGGCACCGCCGTCTCAAGCACCGCTGGCCCATTAGCGGCAGGGGCAGGCCCGCATCTGTGTCGGGCAGGGCTGCACGAGCACTCTGGGCACCAGTCCCCCTCCAGAACCAGTGGAGACATGCATCCACTTGAGAGACTGTGGCTTTGCACTCCCCAGGATGGCACAGTGGGCAACCCACCAACTGTAGAAACTTGAGAGACTATGGCTTTGCACTCCCCAGGATGGCACAGTGGGCAACCCACCCACTGTAGAGACTTGAGAGACAGTGGCTTTGCACTCCCCAGGATGGCACAGTGGGCAACCCACCCACTGCAGAGACTTAAGAGACTGTGGCTTTGCACTCCCCAGGATTGAACAGTGGCCATGGAGGCCCCTCGTGGATCTGGCATCGTGCACTCATCTGGCTGAGGTGCCCCCCCTTCCCTTCCCCCTGAGGTGCCTGTAGTTTTCCTATCTGATGCCCCTGCAGTGTTCTCTCCGTTGGAGTCAGGTATCCTGTATGGGCTTTGCCCATGTGATTTGGGCCCAGTGGTCCACGGACAATGCCTGCTACAATGCTCGGACTTGTACATATATGTATATAAGTGTTTTTGATGTGTAGATATATATATATATATAATTCAGCCAGTAATACAATATATTCCAATGTTTAGAATCATTTCCTTTTGTCTTTGCATTCTTCCAGGGGGCTTGGGGGGGTAACTGTGATGTATTACTGTGCATTGATGTGTGTGTTGTAGTGGGTGAGGGTGGGGGTGGGTGTGTCGCGTATGTGTGTCCCCGTAATATTTTCTCCTCCCCCCTCCCCTGTGTCGTAGGTGCAATACTCACCGTTGTCTTCTGCGCCGGCGTTCGTGCTCCTGGTAGAGGAGCAGGAAGACAATCGCTGGGAGGATGTGGAGTTCGGGTTCCATGCTGTCCAGATTCCTTGTGGGGTGTATGGAGGTGAGCGTTTTCCATTTGAAATGGCTGTTTCCGCCATGTTTTTATCGGCGGGGCTACCGCCCCGGAAAAGGTGGCGGATTGGTGTGTTGTGATAGGGTGGGCGGTACATTGACTCCCGCCTGTCTCTTGACGGTGACCGCCGCGCTGTTTTTTTGTGCCGCCGTGGCGGGCGGTGTGGTAATGTGGCGGTCTCTGTTGGCGGTTTCCGCCAGGGTCGGAATTCCATTTTTTTACCCACCAGCCTGTTTGCGGTTTGGCCTCTGGTTTAACACCGACCGCCAGGGTTGTAATGACCCCCATAATTTGTTGGGTGCCAAATACACTGTTACAGTATATACTGATCATCGTAATCTTCAGTTTATGAGTTCCGCCAGACTTTTGACACCTTGGCAATTACGCTGGATGCTTTTTTTTGCTGAATTTGATTTTGTAGTAACCTTCCGGCCTGGTAAAGATAATCGCAAGGCTGGCGCCTTGTCCCGTCAAGAGTCTACCACGTTGCCTGCATTTCAAGCTTTCAGAGCTATCATTGCTCCTGACAAGGTTATATGTATCATAAAAACTGAAGATTTCTTTGAAGAAATTTGCAATTCTTTCACTGTTGAAAAATGGCAAACATGGGCCCAAGCTGATCCCAAAAGGTCAATCAAGCAAGGTTTACCCTTTCCTGACGCTTGTTTGTTCGTACCCATTACCAAACTTCGCAAGATAGTTTTTCATTGGTTACATGTTATACCTACGGCAGGTCACCCAGGTACTCCTAAAACTCTTGAACTGATCCAACGTTATTTTTGGGGGCCTACCCTAACAAAAGATGTAAGAGCAATGGTAAACAACTGTGAAGTTTGTGCTCGCATTAAAACAAGTCATTCAAAACCAAAAGGATTATTACATCCACTTCCAACCCCAAGTCGTCCATGAGAGCACATTTCTTTAGACTTTATTACCGGTCTGCCAGTGGTTCAACAGCATTCAGTAATTCTGGTGGTAGTGGATAGTCTCACAAAATATGGACATTTCATTGCCTGTAAAAAATTGCCCACTTCTAGTGAATTGGCAACTATTTTACTGAACAGAGTGGTTCATTATCATGGACTGCCAAAGGTTATCCTCTCCGATCGGGGGTCACAATTTTGCTCCAAATTCTGGAAGATATGGTGTAAAACACTCCAAGTGACATCTACGCTATCTACTAGTCATCATACTGAAACAGATAGTTAAACGGAGAGACTAAATCAGACTTTAAAACAATACCTACGTGTCTACACTGAAAAGGCACTTCATTCTTGGACATCTATGCTCTGGTTAGCTGAGTTAGCTTACATTAACTCATTCCACACTTCTATTGGCGTTACACCCTTTTTTGGTTTATTTGGCTATCATCCTGACACCTTGCCCATCACAATTCCTCAAGAAAGTTCCCTTACTCCAGCTGTGTCAGAAACCATTCAGCATTTACATCAAACCCAGAAACTGATTCAACAGTATTTAGAAAAAGCAAAATAAAAATATAAAAAGCATTATGACAAGAAACATTGTGAGGGACTGCAGTATCAACCAGGTGACAAAGTGTGGATTTCCACAAAACATATAGACTTCAAGAAGAAGCACATGTTTAACCCCGAATTCATAGGTCCTTATACTGTCCTTCAGCAAATCAATCCGGTGACCTATAAACTACAATTGCCCGGTTCCTTACGGATTCATCCAGTGTTCCACACTTCCCTCTTGAAAAAGGCAGTCCAAAAGGTCCACCCTCATCCAGATCCTGTTATAGTACAAGGGGAAGAAGAATATGAAGTCAAGAAAGTGTTGGATTCTAAACTGAGAGGGCGTAATCTATGGTATTTAATCTTATGGAAATGTTATGGTCCTGAAAGTACCGCATCTGATGTTTATGCTCCATTACTTGTGAGACGCTTTCATCGTCTTAATCCAAGCAAACCAGGCCCTAGAGCGCGCCTGGGAGAGGGGAGTTCTGTCAACACCAGAGCAGTACGCGCTCTATTGGCGGCAAAAATGAAAAAACCCAGCACTCTCAAAACAATGTAATTTATGCATTGTGCTGATATGTTGTGTTGTAACCTTTTGCATTGCAGAGTTCAATCCTGAAAACTTATTTTTAATATGTTTACAAATACTGTTCCTTTGCAATGTATTGCTGCAGGTTTTCAGAGTGTGTTAAGGTGTGGCAGGGTGTGGCCCCTCTCCAGGGCCTTCCAGAGACTTTCCCTGCAACATGCCTGGGTGTGGTTCTAGGCTGGGCCAAGACTCTATAAAAGAGAGTCAGCCCAACTCCCAGTGCTCACTATTTAGAGGTCCCGGTGCAGAGCAGCAGCTTCTTCCTGAGCTCCTTTCCCTGCGGCCTATTTGGATCTTCCAGTCTTCTGCCCTCATCCTTCCTTGGTGATCATTGTTTCAGGCGGTAAGAGGGTGGTTAGCCATTTCCCTACACCATATTTGAGAATTTTCATGTTCCTGATTTTAATTCTAAAAAGAATAACAGATTGCTTGCGGGCTGCCATTTTTTGACATTTAGATGATGGTTTGCAAATAGGCAGGACACGCAAGTTATTTCATAAAGTCTTTGACTTTGTTATTCATTTACGCGCTGCCGTTTTTTTTTACAATTACGTGATGCTTTAGAATCGGCAAGACGCGCAATTCGTTTAATGGTGTTTGGAAATTGTTGTCCATTGCGCGCAGATAGTTCTTGACATTTACATGATGTTTTACGAGTTGGCAAGAAGCGCAACTCGTTTCATGAACATTTAGGGGGTTATTCTGAGTCTGGCGGGCGGCGGAGGCCGCCCGCCAGACTTCCCCCACCAAAATACCGCTCCGCGGTCGAAAGACCGCTGAGGGTATTTTGGGATTTGCCCTGGGCTGGCGGGCGACCGCCAAAAGGCCGCCCGCCAGCCCAGGGCAAATCAACCTTCCCACGAGGACGCCGGCTCAGAATTGAGCCGGCGGAGTGGGAAGGTGCGACGGGTGCAGTGGCACCCGTCGCGTATTTCAGTGTCTGCAAAGCAGACACTGAAATACAAAGTGGGGCCCTCTTACGGGCGCCCCTGCAGTGCCCATGACATTGGCATTGGCACTGCAGGGGCCCCCAGGGGCCCCGTGGCACCCCCTACCGCCATCCTGCTCCTGGCGGGAGACCCGCGGCTGGCGGCTCCCGCCGACCCTGGCCCCGGCGGTCTCTGACCACCGGGGTCAGAATGACCCCCTTAATGTTGTTGTTCATTACGCGCTACCATTTCTTGACAATTACATGGTGGCTTAAAAAATCGGCAAAAGAGCGCGATGTGTTTCATTGTACTTTAATCTTGTTATTATTTGTCAGCTGTTAATCCTTGACATTTATATCGTATTTTATGAATCGGCAAGACGCGCAAGTCGATTAATGAGGTTTTGACTTTGATATTAATTACTTGTTACCATTTCTTGGTATTTTACAGGGTAACACTCGAAATGGCAAGACGCAATTTTTTTTTTCCTCGAGTTTCATTCATGTTGTTTTATTATATGCTACTATTTTAAGATATTTATTATATAATGTTTGAGTCTACAAGTTATGTGATTTGTTTCCTGAATCCATACAGCGTTATTCATGGTGCACAATCCTTTTAATGGTGTTTACTATATATATATATATATGTATATATCTGTAATATTTGCAATTTGTGTTGAAACATTTTAAGAGTACACAGAAGGCCATAGTTTCTAGATGCAATATTGTATGGTCCTAGTATACATTTTCAAAACAGGTTTTTTAGATGACTAGTTTAAAATTTAGTCAGAATGTTTTATCTGATTCTCATGTAAAGGAAAGTACTTGAAAAATAATGTTTTTGTTTAATTCATCTTGATTCCCCTACAGGTATCCAGCCATCTTAAAACTTAGTCATTTTAAACTTAACTCTTAGATTGTTCATGTTTTCAGAGTGACTAGACTTAGAATCATTGTTTAGTATTGATTTCAGGATATATAATTTTCATATTGTGTGTTCTAACCTTTTTCTTACTACAGGTCTCCTTCCCAGCCGTTCCCTTCCTAATCCCCTCTTCCCCTCTTGAACTCTCTCAGTATCTGTGATTTATCTCTCAGAGTCTTGGAGCTGTTCAGTGGTGGACGTGTTGGGAATGTGCACAGACCCTGAGGATCTGGTGACTCTGACATCCATCCACAGAACCATCTTGTGTGTTGCTGGAGAGGAAACCAGGGCAAGGTTCACTTTCTTCTTCCTGTCCCTCATCTGTAACCATGAGCACTGTCACATCAGATTTATCAAAATGGGGCTTAAGACAGTTGAGATGTATGATCCTTTTGGGATTTTTGCAAATGTGAAGGTCATCCAGGTATGTGACCTCCTCTTTACTCTCAAGTAAGAGCTAGGACCCTGATCACTAGTCTTGGAGAGTCCGAGGAGCCACGGGCTCCAAAACCCAAACTTTCTGTCCTGGTTGGAACTCCACCAGTGTAGCTTTTAGGCCTTACCAGTGTTTTTGAAGCTCCTGGCTGACCTAAAGATTTTTACTTGCTTTTTTCGTGGACTCAGCCGTCCTTGAACATTGGCCAAGCATATAGTCCACTATGACCCTCATTACAACCCTGGCGGTCAGTGATAAAGTGGCATTAATACCGCCAACAGGCCGACGGTAAAAAAAATGGAATCACGACCATGGCTGAAACCGCCAACACAGAGAGCCACTTTAACACTCCAACCGCCACGGTGATCGAAACAAACACCGCGGGGGTCACCACCAACAGACAGGCAGAAGACAATGTACCGCCCACCTTATTACAAGGCACCAATCCGACAGCTTTTCCGGGGCGGTACCAATGCCATCAAAAGCATGGTGGAAACAGTACACAGAAGGGAAACCACTCACCTCTCAACACCCATCGAGGAACCAGGACGTCATGGAGCCCGAGTTACAGGTCCTGCCCATGTTGGTTTACCTTCTCATCTACCAGGAACATCAAAGACGGAGGCGACGACGATGGTGAGTACTGCACCTAGTACAGAGGGGAGGGGGGGAAGGAAAAAGAGAGTGGGACACACATGCAACACGCAACAACTCCACCCCCACCCACAACAACATACACACACACACACAAACACACATCCAATGACATCACAGATACACCCCGTCACCCCCTGGAAGAACACAAGTACCAAATAAAACAAGTTTAACAAGTGTAATAATCGAACAATCAGGTAGCCCAAGATAAATTTACATCATCAATATATACAAATATTTACAGCAACTACACAAGTCCGTACAATGTCCCATTAAATGTCCGTGGACCAGTGATCCCAATAAGCATGGGCGAACACCTCACATGATACCTGCCTCAATACGGAGAGAACACTGCAGGGGCATCAGGTCGAACAAAACACAGGCACCTCAGGGGAAGGGGAGGGGGGCACCTCAGCCGGATGATGGGACGACACCACTGCTCCTCGAGGGGGCTCAATGCCCACTGCCTGGTCCTGGGGAGTGCTAAACCACAGTATCTCAAGTGGGTGGTTTGCCCACTATTTGGTCCTGGGGAGTGCAAAGCCACAGTCTCTCAAGTGGGTGGTTTGCCCACTACTTGGTCCTGGGAAGTGCAAAGCATCAGTCTCTCAAGTGGGTGGTTTACCCACTGCTTGCTCCTGGGGAGTGCAAAGCCATAGTCTCTCAAGGGGGTGATTTGCCCACTGCTTGCTCCTGGGGAGTGCAAAGCCTCAGTCTCTCAAGTGGGTGGTCTGCACACTGCTTGGTCCTGGGGAGTGCAAAGCCAAAGTCTCCCAAGTGGGTGGTTTGCCCACTGCTCGCTCCTGGGGAGTGCAAAGCCACAGTTTCTCTAGTAGATGCTGTTCTGCACTGGTTCTGGAGTGGTCCTGGTGCCCAGAGTGCTTCATCCTGCCAAGGACTGGAGTAGTGGATGCTGTTCTCCACTGGTTCTGGAGGGGGCCTGGTGCCCACAGTGCTTCATCCTGCCAAGGACTGGGGTAGTGGATGCTGTTCTCCACTGGTTCTGGAGGGGGCATGGTGCCCAGAGTGCTTCATCCTGCCAAGGACTGGGGTAGTGGATGCTGTTCTCCACTGATTCTGTAGGGTGGATGCTGTTGTCCACTGTTTCTGGACGGGGCCTGGTACACACAGTGCTTCATCCTGTTGTTTTGCTTTCCTTCTCTTATCTTTTTACCGAGCTCACAAAACCTCTCTGGAATGCACTTCTTAGTTTAAATAAGACATTTATTGTTATTATTACTTCACCACGAGGTTCCTGAAACATGAAATTAGTAGGTTGGAAGCACATGTTTAAAAGTAGTTGCAGCAATGAAAGCAAAATATATCAAAGCACTTCTCAGTTGCAATGTACACATCAAATACATGTGATTACATTATAGCATAAAAGTCAAAATTGCATCACCATAGGGCCTATCACTCTGCTTCATCTTTCTGAGCTGCAAGTTGATGACTCCGGTTCAACTGCGAGAAAGAGATTTTCTACCCAAACGAGAGACAGGCAACTGACGTCCATTCCTGTCTGAAGTCAAGATATTTCTCCTCTCGCTGTTGCCCAGGGCCATTGTTCCAAAAACGTGCCCCCTCCTCTCAGACTTGGAAAAACTAAGCAAGCCTTTGGAGACTGGCCAGAAATCCTAGACCCCTCCTCTTCCCAAGGCTGAGCAGAAAGGAAAACACCAAATGTACTCTCTCTTATCAGCTAGGGTTTGGTGTGAATTGAATTTGAAAAACACAGCTTGGTCTATCATGTGGAAAAACGCAGCTTGGAAAAACACAGCTCGTCTGCAATGTCTAACTCCATGTTAAAGCCAATAGGCAGCTAACCTAAATACCAAATGTAATGTCTAACTCCACGTTAAAGCCAATAAGCAGCTAACCTAAATACCAAATGTAATGTCTAATGCCATGTTAAAGCCAATAAGCAGCTGACCTACGTACCAAATGTAAAGTCTAATGCCATGTTAAAGCCAATAGGTGACTGACCTACATACCAAATGTAATGTCTAATGCCATGTTAAAGCCAATAGGCAGCTAAACTGAATAATGTGCTACTGGTGAACATTGAGCAACTAATATGCACAGTGGTGAAACACAAAGTCATTGGTCAAACACAACAGCATCACACCTGTCAAGGACTGGGGTAGTGGATGCAGTTCTCCACTGATTCTGGAGGGGGCATGGTTCCCAGTGATGCTGCACGAGCAGTGTGGCAGTTCCCATTCCCTCACATGGGTGTTTGAGCCACGAGGTTTACCAGTAACGGGTAGCATGATACTCCATAGAGGCAGAGCCACATGTCTCCTTGTGACGACTAAGGCTGCAAACTGCTGGTAGTGCCAGTGCTGATGCCTCATGTAGTGAGTGCAGGGTCTAGGATGTCTCCTGCAGCCTTGGACTCCTGTCCACTGGGGATGCTGCAGATGTCCGCTGTAGTGGCACTGGCTGGACACAGCGCTGGGCAGGGGGCGGTGGCTGCAGTGGTGCCCACCACCGCAAGGGTGCTCCCATCAGAGGAGGAGTCGCTGTCGCTGGTGTCCCCTCCTGTCCCCATCGTGGAGCTCCCATCGCCCTCCGTCCCACTGGTGCCCTCACCGTCAGTGGATTCACCCTCCTGGGCCATGCGGGATGCAGCTCCCTCCATCTCTGGTGCCTCTGCTCCTCTGCCAGATGATGCTAATGCACACAAGGAGAGGGTGACAAAACAAGAAGAGGGGGAAAGACAGAGGAGACACATTGTTAATGCCAGCAACACCACTACCGTTGGCGGACACAACACACAGGAAGCAGCCCTATTCACTAGGCCATGCACTAGCAGTTAGTAGTAAAATCACCTGCCCATGGGGGACTATGCCTAACAACATTTGCTGCATACCTGGAACCCACAGGAGCCTGACTAGTTGCAGATGCCCACTACCACTATTGGGGTTGGAGTACCTCAGAGCCTCCCTGACAAGGGACCTACCCTACCAAGTTCGCCCTGGCCTAGGGGAACCCACATCCCACATCCCCTACCCAGACACCTTGTGAAGCACGCAGAGTCAGCTGAATGAGATTGTACTCACCCCCTTGTGGCTGCGGTTATTTCCTCAAGCGCCCATCCAACTCCGGATATGCTACCGCCAGGATCCTCAACATCAGAGGGGTCATGGTGCGACGGGCACCTCTTCCACGTTGGGAGGCCATCCCCAGCAGGGCCTCCGCCGTCTTCTTGCTCCAGATGCGCGGGTCCTCCCATCTCTTGCGGCAGTGGGTGCTCTGTCTATGATAGACCCCCAGGGTCCGCACTTCCTTGACCGTGTCACGCCAAATAACCGTCTTCTGGTGGGCACTGACCTAGAGGAAAGGTACAGGATGAGAGGAAATAACTCTCCCATCCAGACCGTCATACTCATTGCCCACCAATTCCCACCCATGCCCTGACGCACATACACTCACCATCCTCACATGCAGGCCTCAGCCCCCACCCCCACATGTATTTTCAATGCACACCACTCCATACATTAATGGCCCACGCATCGTGCTCACAGTGTACTCACCTGTTTGTCTGGAGGACCTTACAGTAGCATGTACTGGGGGAGGATCCCATCCACTAGTCCCTCCAACTCCTCTGAAGTGAAGGCAGTGGCCCTTTCCCCAGACACTCGAGCCATTGTTGCTTCCAGACTGAGGTCACAGCAGCACTTGCAGTGTAGGTCCTCTCCTGTTGAAGGTCAGGTATCAAGTGAGTGAACAGATAGAAAATGGCGGTCACGTCCACGGCGGTGCGTACCGTCACCGCCGGCATACATCATCATTGGCTCCTGGAACCCATAGGGTCCACTGATAACCAATGCTAAATTGCGCAGCGGTCTTCGACGCCGCACAACGCCAGCACAGTTACCTCATTTCCCCTTGTCCCTCCTTACAGGTCAGGCAGCCGCCATTTCAGGGGGGCATATGGCATGACACCTAACTGCATCACAGCCATTTTGGCAGAAATAAAGACAGACAACGCCACACACGGATTTACTCACATTACAGCAAAAACACTTGTGCAAACTATGTGGTACATGACACTCTGCTCACCATTCTCCTCCATAGGGCACATCCGCTGGGGCAGATGATGAGATGGCCTCATCCTCTGGTGTACAGACTCCTGGTGGACCTGTCGACAATGAAGACAGACACATCATTATCACCTACAGACTTGATCGTGCCACAATCCAAGAACTGTGTGCCCAATTGGAGCCTGACCTGATGTCAGCTATCCACCATCCCACAGGAAAACCCCCTCTATTGCAGGCCCTGTCAGTGCTCCATTTCATGGCAAGTGGCTCCTTTCAAACTACAGTGGCCATGGTATCAGGGATGTCTCAGCCATTGTTCTCCAATGTGTTGACCAGAGTGCTGTCTGCCCTGCTGAAGCACATGTACATTGTATTCCCCCAGGTGCTGGATTTGCCCACAGTGAAAGCTGACTTCTATGCTCTGGGACATATCCCCAACATAATTGGTGCCATTGATGGTACACATGTGGCATTTGCCCCCCCCCCACAGAAATATACAGGTCTACAGAAATCGAAAAAGCTACCATTCTATGAATGTGCAGATGGTGTGTTTGGCAGACCAGTACATCTCTCATGTGAATGCCAAGTATCCTGGCTCTGTGCATGACGCTTACATCAGGCTGTGCATTGATTTTTGGTGCACAAGGAGTTTCCTTGAAGAGATGAAGGCCCTCATTACAACCTTGGCGTGCGGCAGAGGTTGCCTGCCAAGGTTAGACCGCCGAGCGGCTGCCAATGCGGCTGCAAACCCGCAGGCCACATTACCACATCCCCACTGGGCCGGCAGGCGGAAACAGAGTTTCCGCCTGCCGGCCCAACGGGGATATCGGCCGTAACATTGCAGCTGGCTCCTAATGGAGCCGGGGGGTGTTGCTGCCGTGCGACGGGTGCAGCTGCACCTGTCGCGCTTTTCACTGTCTGCTGTGCAGACAGTGAAAAGCAGGGTGGGGCTGTGCCTGGGGGCCCCTGCACTGCCCATGCCAAGTGAATCTGCAGTGCACAGGCCCCAGGGGCCCCGCGACTCCCCTTCCTGCCAGCCTTTCCATGGTGGTCTCTACCGCCATGGACAGGCTGGCAGGAAGCGCTGAAAGCAGCGCTGCCCTGGCAGATTATAACCGCCGGGACAACGATGGAGGGAAACCGCTGGTCCTGGCAATGCGGCCGTGGTGCTACCGCCGCAGTCATAATATGACCATTTGTACTGCCAGCCTGTTGGCGGTACAATCGCCAAAACAACCCTGGCGGTCTTTGACCGCCAGGGTTGTAATGAAGGCCTAAGTCTTTTTGGCCCTGAGACTTCAGAAAACAGGAGGCAAGCTCAATCCAAGCCCTTGCAGAACACTTCTCAGCAAAGTAAGAGGGCAGCAAGGGAGCAGGGCACCTACAGGGCAGCAGTCCTTCACAGCAAAGCAGTCCAGATGAGTCCTATGGGCAACCAGGCAGTTCCTCTTGACAGGTTGCAGGTTCAGGTCCAGAAGTGTCTGATTTGGGGGGGTCAGGGACCCAGTTCACATACCCAAAAATGCCTTTGAAGTGGGGGAAACTTCAAAGAGTGTTTTTTAGTGCAGGTCTGTCTGCAGGGTCCCGGTAGGGGGTTTGGCAGTTCATTGTTTGTGGACAGGCCAATAGCCGTTGGAATGTAAGTGTCGGGAACTCCACTCTTCCAGCCCAGGAAGACCCATTCAGTATGCAGATAAGTGCGGGTGAGTATCCTGTGTTTGTGGTTGTCTGGGTGAAATGAACAAGGAAGCTGTCAACCAGCCCAGCCCAGATGATGATTGGAGACAGACTGTAAGGCACAGATGGATTTTAAGTGCAGAGAAACACCCATTTTCTAAATGTGGAATTTCTAAAATAGTAAGGTAAAATCCAACCTCACCAAGAAGCAGGATTTTGTATTACTATTCTGACCATAATAAACATTTCCTGGTTACCTCATTTTGATCAGAATCAGAAACAGTACATGATGGCAGCCCTAATGTTATCCTATAAAAGGAGCAGGACTCACAGTAGTGGAAAATGTATTTAGCAGTTTTCCATTACTAGCACATATACAACACAAATGTACATGTCCTGCCTTTACTTATATAGCACATTGCCGTATGGGTTACCTAGGGCCTACCTTAGGGCTGACATATATGTAACAAAAGGGGAGTTTAAGGCTTGGTAAGTATATTTAAATGCTAAGTCAAAGTGGCGGGGAAACTGCACACACAGGTCGTGCAATGGCAGGCCTGAGACATGGTTAAGGGGCTACTTCTGTGGGTGCTGCAGGACCACTAGTAGCATTCAATAGTCAGGCCCTGGGCACATGCAGTGCACTGTACTAGGGACTTACAAGTAGATAAAATATTCCAAATGGGTATGAATCACGGGTATGAATCACAGTTACCATGTTCAAGAGAGAGAGCATATGCACTTTAGCACTGGTTCGGAGTGGTAGAGTACACAGAGTCCTAAAATCAGCAAAACAGTGTTGGAAAAGTGGAGGGAGGCAGGCAAAAGTTGGGGAATGACCACCATAAGGCTGTCAGGTCTAACACATGAGAGAGAGAGAGAAGGGACTCTTTATACTGCTGGGGCTCTACCACCCTCCTGATTGTACCAGGCTTGAGGTCTCTGGCCTCAGTGAACAGGAGTCCATCCTCCCAATGAACCCTGTGTGTACCACTGACACTACCCTTTTGTTCCTGTGCAGTGTGAAGCCTCAGGCCTTCAAGAGTGGGACAGGTTCTTTGTCCCTGGCAAAGACCCTTCCTGGAGGGTCCCCCTGGTCCCAAGAGCATGGGCGATAGGGCCCAAGCTCTGTAGGCTCAGTTCCCACTGGGAATAACAAGTCCTCGTCCTGAGAAGCGTGATTGTGACCTGTGATCTCTGCAGAAACTGGCCAACCAATCTTCTCACCTTTCTCTTGGAGGGTTGGTCTACTCTATCAGGATCCAACAACTCTCATTCACTCTGGAATTTGCTCTGTGCACTTGCCTTGACACAACCCCAGTCTGGGAGCCCAACAATTGCTGCATAAGTATTCAGTTCGACTTAAGCAGACAGTCTACAGAGATGGATGAGGACACAACCACTTTGTTCTGTTTTACTAGGCCCTCCCAGTCAAAAGATACCATAGCCATCAGGTGGATCTTTGTGACATTGTCAGCATTGGTGACAGAATAGCTTTTCCCTACCAGGTACCTATCTGAGTGGACCAGTTGCTAGGCCACCATAGTGACACTAACCCCAGTGCCTCCTAAGATTTATACCTTAGTCCCATTAACCAAAGTGTGCTGCCTGTATTTCTGCATATTAGTGGGCCAGACAGCACAGGATAGATCTACCCCTCCCTCAGTCACTAATGTTGCCTTTGTGGATTCACTGACATAGTCATACCACAACTGTGATCCCATCTGGAGATGAGCAACCACATTTTTACATTGCATTGTTACAGCTAGGGTCTTCAGTCTGGTGCTCTCTTTTCTTGCAATCATAGCACCAGGCCTTTTTGGGATCAAATGTCCTACCTTTGTACCCACCCTTAGGCTGTGACAACTCTCTGGGCACACCCTCCTGAACAGTTTTTTGTTGGCCTGATGAAGACTCTTAGGGGCATATTTACAAGAATGTGGTGCATCAGTTCCGATGCGCCACATTTCTTGCATCGCCCATGCCCTACCTTGGCATACTTACTTACAATAAGGAACACCATTAGGACAATAGTGTCAAAATGTTGAATTCTCTTGTGGCACTTTTCTGCACTTGCCTCATATATTTTTATGCTGGTGGAGCAAAGCATAGGGAGGCCCATTGATTAAAACGGGTGCATTATTTTAACACCTGCTCTGAGCGTTAAAAATGATGGAAACAATGGCAAAGTGAAATGTTGTAAATTTAACTGCACACTTTTTTATGGTTCTTCCTGCATCGGAATGCTCCCCTTGCATACATTGTGCCTGACGCAGGCATAATGTGGTGCAAGGGGTTGCTGGGCAGGGAAAAAGCCACCTTAGTGCACCTCAGTGTAGGAGGCTGACCTGGTTTGCAGTGAGTACCTTCAGTACTTACACCTTACACCAGGTCAAGTTATCCCTTATTAGTGAAATGCAGTAGTGCTCTAGCATCTTAGGCTCATAGAGGTAGCCATAGGAGAGCTGCTTAGGCTGAACTAGGAGACATGCAAAGCTCGTGCAATACCACTTATAGTCACACAGTACTTATACACAAGTAAAGACAATATTCAGTGTTACCAAAATAAAAGGTAGTTTATTTGGGTGACACACGGCCAAAAATATCTTAGAGCCAATAGTCCTTTTGGAGGTAAGTATTATACACAATATATAGACTAGACACCAAAATAAGGTAAGTAATTAGACATAGGATAATGCAAACTATAGGAAATGCTATAGAATGCAATGGGAGAAAATAGGTCTATGGACAACACTAACCATATACTAAAAAAGTGGAATGTGAATCACAAATTCCCCCCTAGACAAGTGTAGTGTGTGCAGAATCACTGGGAGAGTAAGAATGCAGTAACGATAAGTAAATTACCCCACCCCAGAGCCCAGCAAAGTAGGAGTAAAGTGCTGCAGGTTTCCTTAGGACACACTACAAGTCATGATTAGAGTTATTGCAAGAACCAACCAAGTCTGCAAACAACAAATGGTGGATTCATAGACCTGAAAACCTGCAAAGGAATGAGACCAAGTCCAGAAGTCGAAAGAAGTTCCAGGAAGGACAGGAGCCCCTACCAACCCAGAGGAGGGTGTAAAAGAAGAGTACCCGGTTGGACGAAGACTGCAGAAATGCACCCAAGGAAGATGTCAGCAGGTTCCTGCATGATGCACTGGATGACCCACATCGTGAAGGCAAGTTTTGGCACTGGCTTCCTCCAACAAGCCTTGATTCCGGCAAAGTAGTGTATTGCACCAAGCAGGTGCTAGATTGCACCCAGGAGGGACCTGTGGACCTCACCTCTCTGCAAGGAGGAAGAGGGGGCTCTCAGCACTTCAGAGAGCCCCCAGAGCACCAGGTAGCACCCACGGTAGTCCCAGAACACAGGGACAACGGAGGTGCAAAATGTGGTTGGTGCAGCACCAAAAAGGAAGGCCCCATGCTGCCGTCACAGGATAGAATGCTGGGGCCCTGCGCCAGGCTGTGCATGAAGGAATTGTGCAAATAGTGCACAGAGGCCTCAGGAAGTGAAGAAGACGTGGTGAACAGGGGTTGCTGTCGTTCTGGGGAAGGCAAGGTCTTACCTCCTCCAAATTGGGACAGCAGGACCTCAGGACACTCAGTGTTGATGGAGTCTTTGCCAGGAGAGGAGTCCAAGAGAACTAGTCACTGACTTAGAAAGTGCCTGCTTCAGCAGGGGTTTGACTCCGTCACCCCACAGGAGATTTCTTCAGTACTTCTGGTGCAGGGTGAAGACAGGGAGACCTCGGAGCATGCACCCTTTGGAAACTGTTGCAGTTGATGGCTGGAGCTGAATTTGCAGAGGAAAAGTATCCCTTCTGGATACTTTGTTGCTGTTACAGTGGTTCCTGGAGCAGGCTGCAGTTGATCTGAGGTCAGAGGATGAAGTAGTAGTTGCAGAGGATTCCTGGAGCAGTAGTTCCTGGAGCAGGCTGCAGTTGATCCGAGATCAGAGGATGAAGTAGTAGTTGCAGAGGATTCCTGCTGGAAACTTGCAAGTAGAATCTGAAGAGAACCCACACAAGAGACCCTAAATAGCCCTGAGAGGGGGATTGGCTACCTTATCAGGTAAGGACCTATCAGGAGTGGTCTCTGATGTCACCTGCTGGCACTGGCCACTCAGAGGCCTCCAGAGTGCCCCCCACACCTTGGAAAGCAAGATTGCTGAAGTCTGGGACACACTGGAGGAGCTCTGGGCACCACCCCTAGAGTGGTGACAGACAGGGGAGTGGTCACTCCCCTTTCCTTTGTCCAGTTTCACACCAGAGCAGGGACAAGGGGTCCCTGAACCGGTGTAGAGTGACTTATGCAAGGAGGGCACCATCTATGCCCTTCAAAGCATTTCCAGATCCTGGGGGAGGCTGCCCCTCCCCCGCCTGTAACACCTATTTCAAAATGGAGAGGGTGTAACACCCTCCTCCCAAAAGAAATGCTTTGTTTTGCCTTCCTGGAACTGAGATACTCAGGGAGAACCCTGCCTTTGATGTGGCAGCTTCTGTAGCTGCAGTGCAAGCCTCAGAGAGCTGGTTTGGCAGGTACTGGGGGTCCATAGTGGAGCCCCCAGGATGTATGGAATTGCCTCCCCAATACCAGATTTGGAATGGGTGGACAATTCCATCATCTTAGACGCCTTACATGGCCATATTCATCGTTACCATTGTGAAGCTACATGTAGGTATTGACCTATATGTAATGCACGTGTGTAATGGCATCACTGCAATCACAAAGTCCCAGGAAATGGCCCTGTACTTTGTGGGGGCACCTTTGCTAGTGCAAGGTTGCCCTCACACTTAGTAACTTTGCACCCAATCTTCAGCAAGTGGAGGTTAGACATATAGGTGACTTATAAGTTACTTAAGTGCAGTGAAAATGGCTCTGAAATAGTGTGTGCACTATTTCACACAGGCTGCAGTGGTAGTCATGTGAAAGGGTTTGTCTGAGATCCTTAGAGTACCTAGGTACGATATACTAGGGACTTATAAAGGGGTCAATTGAAATTGGTAAATAAAGTCACTAGCCTAAAGTGACAAATTTAAAAGCAGAGAGAGCATAAGCAATGAGGTTCTGGTTAGCAGAGCCTCAGTGACACAGTTAGGCACTACATAGGCATACACATTAGGCCACAAACTATGAGCACTGGGGTCCTGGCTAGAAGGATCCCAGTGAGACAGGCAAAACACACTGACATATATGTTTTTATCTATGAGCACTGGAGTCCTGGCTAGCAGGATCACAGTGACACTGTAAAAACACACTGACACACACTCACAAACAGGCCAAAAGTGGGGGTAACCATGATAGAAAGACGCTACTTTCTCAAACTTAGTGTAACAAAATATGGCTATGGCGGCGCAAATTGGTGCTGGCGGCTTGCAAATATGCCACTTTGTTTTTATTTTGGTTCCCATCTTTCACAGGGGAGAGGGATCTTTTTGACCTCTTTCTTTTTTTCTACCAGACCAGTGGTTGATTTGATCATCCTTGTGTTGACCTACTAGTCTGCCTTCGCCGCCAATTCTTGAGGGGAAATTGGACCTAGATCTCCCAGGAACTGATGTATTTTCTCAATTACTCAACACATGATCTTTCATGAACACATTGTAAAGACCACCATAATCTTGCACCTTGTTTCCTTCTAACCAGCCACCCAGCATTTATACTGAAGATTCCTCAAAGTCAACTCAGGAGTGATTCTGGGATTTTCTAGACTCCCTGAATTTTATGCAATCCTCTTCAGTTGTGAATCCATAGCCCTCAATCAGGGTATCCTTCATGAGGTCAAAGGATTTAGTTTCTGCCTCATTTGGGCCCTCATTACAAACGTGGTGGTAAATGCTGCCTACCGCCGTGATGATGGGCGCCAACATACCGTGAGCGCGGTGATATTCCGCTACAGGTATTATGACCCACACTGAGAAATCCGCCACAATATAGACACCCACACCAGTCCGCCAGCCCAAAGGTCAGTGATAAACTGGTGATAGCAAAACCCACACTGTTACGCCAACAGGAATACGCCCACAGTATCACGACCCACGAACCACCTCGGCAGTCTTTCAACCACGGTAAACCATTGGTGGGACACACCACTGCGCTCAAAATACACACACATTTACAAAACACCACCAGATTGGACAATTCAAACTACACACACCTGACACACATACACACACAACACCCACAAACTCACAACACTATAAAACACACACTGACATTACCCACAACCCTTTCAATGAAAAAAAGATTGCCAACACAGAGAGAGACACATGCCAGAGAGCACCCATTCAATCAGAGGCACAGAACACCATCACCCATACACCATCCACACACATCACAGCATACACCCCAACACATCACCCAACACATCACCCCACACTTCACCACACACATCCTCACACATATCACTCACACCACATCCATGGTACCCCAAAGACACAACAGGTTTTCAGAGGAGGAGCTAAGGGTCATGGTGGAGGAAATAATGCGGGCAGAGCTATAGCTATTCGGATCACAGGTGCAGCAGACTTCCATTGTAAGGAAGATGGAGCTATGGCGGTGAATCGTGGACAGGGTCAATGCCGTGGGACAGCACCCAGAACCAGGGATGACATTAGGAAGAGGTTAGAATGACCTACGGAGGAAGGTGCGTTCTGTGGTTGCAAGACACCATGTAGCAGTACCGAGGACTGGCAGTGGATCCCCACCTCCTCCCCCACAACTAACAATGGAGGAGCAAGTCTTGGCAATTGTGCATCCTGAGGGCCTCGCAGGAGTAGGTGGAGGACTGGACTCTGATAAGTCAAATCTTTACTACTTTATCACCCCCACTCTACCTGCATGCCATCACAAACTCCTACCCCTACCCTCACTCCATCACTGAACCACCTCACATATGCCCCACTATTACATTCCACCAATCCCAATACCAAACCCTGCATGCAACATCAAAGCATGGAACCCCAACACAGACCTGCATGGACACCCATCACCACAGCATGCCCAGTAGAGAGACTCACCCAGCCCACAAAATCACCACTCACACAAGGCCAAGCTGACAGGGAAATCACAACCATACAAGGAAACACACCCATGCACAAGATGGCACACGCAGATACATTAACAATGTATTTGCATCCCCACAGGACCCATACTCAACGTCACCGGAGAGGAAGTGCCAGCTACATCCAGTCCCCCCCGAAGAGGCCCACAGTGACGACAGCAGCCTGGATCAGGATAACCAACCTGGCCCATCAGGGACCTCTGGACAGTTGGTTCCCCTGCCACAGTCCCAACCCACCACAGAGTCTCCCCCCTCAGGAAACACCACCACAGCATCCACCCAGTGGGCCCATGCCACTGTCCCTAGGACACGTCAATCAGCAGTGTGTCCACCACTACAGGGACTTCAGACAACCCCACAAACACAGGACGATCAGGGACCTGGGGTCAGTGGCAGTGGGCAAACATTTCAGGGGACTAAGGCTAAAGACAACAGGGAAGCTGGGAGGACTGCTGTGCAACAGGGGGAGGACAGGTCCAGGGAACCCACTCTCCATGAGGCACTCTCCAACATCCTGGGAGCATACCACCATTCCAAGGAGACGATGGGCCAGATACTGGCCAAGTTGCAGGAGACCTAGCGGCTGCAGGAGGGACAGTACCTGTGGATTAGGGATGACCTAACAAACATCTACACCATCCTGGTCACCATTGCAAGGGTGCTGGCTGACATGGACAACAGCATGAGGGAGGCAGTGGCACAACAACGGGTACCTGACACTAGCCAAACCGATGAACAGCCTTCCACCTCTGCCGGCGTTGGTGGACAGGAGACCACAGGACCAACAGGCTACCAGCCTGCTGCACCCCCTGCAGAAGGAGAACCACCCTGCAAACGGTCCCTGCGATCCAGGCAGAAGCCAGAGAAATTTGCCAAGACCCCCGCCAGGAAATACAACTCTCCTGATTGTCACCCTTCTGTCCCACTCTGTCACCCTGTCCACCTTCAGCTGCCATTATTCCCCTTCCTATGCCCCATTGGACAATGCACCTGTGATACCAAGAGACTGGAGTCTACCCTGGACTTTCCTCCACCATCAGCTCAGCCCATTGCACATCCCCCTCTACTTATGAGTACCTAAATAAACACCCTTGGAACAAATATTAATCTGGAGTCTCTCAAATGATTCACAAATGTAGTAGAACAACATTATCAAAGCATTGCAACTCAAATGTACAGTGAAATATACTTTGGAATGACCTTTGGTGGGCAGCAGTACACATAGCAGGAGCCAGAGTGGGGCACAGAGATCTGAAAATAGAGATGCCAAAGGGTACAGTCAGTGCCCATAGACATAGGGAAAGAGGCTGCCTTGTGCAATGTGCAACAGATAACTGAAATGTAAAGTGAACTTACAGTGTCTTACCTGTGTGTCACTGGATGTACTGCTGAATTATATTGCTTCTGTTGTCAAAATTTTCTTCCTCTGCCTCCTCTTCCTCACTCTCCACAGGCTCCACCGCTGCCACAAGACCATCACCATGCACATCCTCCTGCAAAAAAGGCACCTGGCGTCTCAAGGCCAGGTTGTGCAACATACAGCATGCCACAATGATTTGGCACACCTTCTTGGGTGGGTAGCACAGATGTAGCCACCTGTCAGATGGAGGCACCAAAACCTAGCCTTCAGGAGGCCAAAGGTCCTTTCAATAATCCTCCTTGCACGCCCATGTGCCTCATTATAACATTCCTCTGCCCTTGTCCTGGCATTCCGCACTGGGGTCAGCAGCCATGAGAGCTTGGGGTAACCAGAGCCACCTGCAAATATCGAGGGATACCTGTTAGCCAGACACTCACCCCTAGGGACAACCCCATACCCAGACACCTACTCATAGTGTGTGGGGACCTTTGGCTCACCTATTAGCCACACCTGGTGCATCTGGAGTTGGCCCATCACATATGGGATGCTGCTATTCCTCAAGATAAAGGTGTCATGCACAGAGCCAGGATATTTGGCATTCACATGGGAGATGTACTGGTCCACCAAACACACCATCTGCACATTCATAGAGTGATAGCTTTTTCTACTCCTGGAAACTTGGTAATTTCTCCGGGGGGGGGGACAAATGCCACATGTGTACCATCTATGGCACCAATGATGTTGGGGATATGTCCCAGTGCATAAAAGTCAGCTTTCACTGTGGCTAAATCCTCCACCTGTCGGATTACAATGTTGCTGTGCATGTGATTAAGCAGGGCTGACAACACGTTGGAGAACATTGGCTGAGACATACCTGAAGACATGGCCACTGTTGTTTGGAAGGAACCACTTGCCAGGAAATGGAGCACTGACAGGGCCTGCACTAGAGGGGGGATACCTGTGGGCTGGCGGATAGCTGACATCAGGTCTGGCTCCAATTGGGCACAAAGTTCTTGGATTGTGGCACAATCAAGTCTGTAGGTTATCATAATGTGTCTGTCTTCCATTGTCGCAAGGTCCACCAGGGGTATGTACACCAGAGGATGCCACCATCTCATGTTCAGCCTCAGCGGTTGAAGCCTATGGAAGAGAACGGTGAGCAGAGGTTCATATTCCCACATCTATTGCACTAATGATGATTTGTTTACTTCACAGAAACAAAATGTGAATCCGACAATCAGTTGCCGTGATGCAGTTAGGTGCCATGCCCTTTGCCCCTCTGAAATGGCGGGTGCCTGACCTGTGAGGAGGGACAAGTGGAAATGAGGTAAATGCGCTGGTGTTGTGCGCCGTCGTAGCATGCGGTAGATGACCGCTGCGCAACTTCACATTGGTTATCATTGGGCCATTTTCTATCTATCCACTCACTTGCTACCTGACCTTCAACAGGAGAGGACCTACACTGCAAGTGCTGCTGTGACTTGTGTCTGGAACTGACCATGGCTCATGTGTCTGGGGAAAGGGCCCCTGCCTTCACTGCGGAGGAGTTGGAGAAACTGGTGGATCTGGTCCTACCCCAGTACATGTTACTCTACGGTCCTCCAGACAAACAGGTGAGTGCACTGTGAGCTTGGTGGAGGAGCAATGAATGTATGGAGTGCTGTGTATGTAAGCCACATGTAGTGCAGTATGTAAGGTGGTCAATGTATGTGCGTCAGGGGATGGAAGGGATCTGGTGGGCCATGAGTCTGACGGTCTGAACGGTTGACTAGTTCCCTTTTCTGCTGTCTTTTTCCTGCAGGTCATCAGCCACCAGAAAAAGGGCATTTGGCGTGCCATCGACAAGGAGGTGTGAACCCTGGGGTCTTTGACAGGCAGAGCACCCACTGCCGCAAGAGGTGGGAGAACCTGTACCACTGGGCAAAGAAGACAGTGGAGGCCCAGCTGGGGCTGGCCTCCCAACGAGGAAGGGGTGCCCGTTGCACCATGACCCCCCTGATGTTCCGCATCCTGGCGGTCGCCTATCCGGAGTTGGATGGGTGCTTGAAGGCATCACAGCAGCCATAAGGGGGTGAGTACAGAATCTGAATCCTGACTTTGAACGCGTTAAGAGGTACCTGGGTGGGGGATGTGGGCTATGGGTGTCCCTAGGCAGTGTGTGTCAGGGTATGCTCCTTGTTGGGCAGGCTCCGAAGCGCTACAACCACAGTATCATTAGTGGGCATCTTCTACTGGGCAGGTAACTATCTTTGTAAATGGTTGGGCATGGATAGTGCATAGGGCTGCTCCCTGTGTGTTGTGTACGCCAACGGTAGCAGTGTTGCTGGCATTGACCAAGTGTATCTTCTGTTTCTCCCCCCCTTTTTGTTTTGTAACCCTTTCCTTATGTGCATTAGCATAATCTGGCAGAGGAGCAGAGGCACCAGTGACGGAGGGAGATGCATCCCACATGGGCCTGGAGGCTGAATCCACTGAGGGTGAGGGCACCAGTGGGACGGAGGGCGAGGGGAGCCCCACGACGGGGACAGAATGGGAGACCACAGACAGTGACTCCTCCTCCGATGGAAGCTCCCTGGCGGTGGCGGACACCTCTGTGCCCACCTCAACAACAGGTACAGCTGCCACCCCCCTACCAGCACTGCCCTCCCAGCAGCCCCTCAGCGTGTTTCCCGTGCCCGCTCACTCAGGAGGGTGGACATCTCCTTCGCCCCAGGTAACTCAGGCCCTGCCCCAGTCAGCTCTGCTGCCCTGAGTGAGGAGGCCTCAGGGCCAAAATATTTCCTCCTGCAAAGAACTCCTTGTGCGGCGAAACTTCAATGCACAGCCTGACAGAAACTACGCACAGCCTGCATTGTGGTGAGAAAATCAACGCATGCCGAACCGGAACAATGCAGGCCGGCTCTCCGAGTGGAGATCGATGCAGAGCCAGCATTGTGACCGAAACTTCGACGTTTGGCCAGCTGGATCGACGCATAGCTGAGCCAGAATGACGCAGCCTGACTTCCTGCAAGAAGAATCGACACAGCGCCTGCCGTGCAACAGAAGTTTCCACGCATCACCCACCGGATCGACGCAGCTCATGTGACTTTGTCCTGCACACCCAGGATTTCTCTGCATCATCCCCAGGGCGTCCAAATACCCCGAAACCCGAAGTGGATGCAAGTGCATGTGCCAGAAATCGTCGCAAAGCCTTCCCTGCGTGGAAAATTATTGACGCATCATCTGTGGGCACCCAGAGAAACCGATGCACATATATCCGTTTTTCACGCATCTCCTCTGCAGCTCCTTGTGGAGAATTTGAACGCAAACCAGGTACTTTGTGCTTGAAAGAGACACTCGTTGCTTTTAAAAGTCTAAAGGCTCTTTTTATCATTTTCTAAAGTGAGATCTCAACGTGTACTTATCAAATCTAGATTTTTTGATCTGCATTTAACCAGATACATATTATATAGTGTTCTAAACACTGTGTGGTGTATTTTTGTGGTGTTATACCATGTTTTTGCATGATGTATTGCACAAATACTTTACACATTGCTTTCTAAGTTAAGCCTAACTGCTCAGTGCCAAGCTACCAGGGGGTGGGCACAGGATAATTTGGATTGTGTGTGACTTACCTTGACTAGAGTGAGGGTCCTTGCTTGGACAGGGGGTGACCTGACTGCCAACCAATAACCCCATTTCTAACATGGTCCTTCTGAGGTTGTTCAAATTCCATATGTATTGAAAGCTTCAGTGAATGATGTTATTACATCTGGTATTGTTTCCGATGATGGGGATGTTAAAACAGTTGATTCTGTGCTGTTTGAGCTTGAATATTTCACTGTATTTGAAAGTGGAGATATATATATGAACACGGCAAATTATGGGGAAATGATACAGAAATTATTTTCTGCACCAAACCAGTGCTCCAAGATTAGTTTACAATGAAACACAGTAGGAACATTGTTCAACACCACCTATAGAAAGTCCCAAAACATATGCAGATATGTTTGCATATTTTACTGGGCATGACTACAGCAATGTTGCATTGGAATTTTTCAAACTGCCATCTTTGAGAATGGGAAAATTATTGTTAACCAACACAAAATTGATATAGTCAGATTCCTTTGTTTCCCGTCTTGCTGTGGAAAACTATAAGTATGGGAAAAACACTATTGAATTGAAAAGTTAATGGGGACAAAAGATTATCAAACACAGGGTGGGAAGGCTATGTTTAGAGGATGCCCTTCTCCTTCACAAATGATATTTATAAATGACACTGTCCAGCAAACATCTTGTTTGTGGTTAGCAAATACAAAATAATTGAATGTGCCCAGTATCTCCTCCCCTGCTAAATTTCACTTTTAGCAAACATTTGCAATCTTACCTAAGAACAACTAACTGCTTGGATTCAGAATGGTACCTTTAATTCCTCACTTTCAAGTTCAGGTGGTTATTGTGGCCGATGGACATAAATGAGTGCCAGGCACGTTTTATTAATTTCTCTGGCGGTTTCAGAGGAAGCCAGCCAGATCCTTGCTTTGTCTTGGCTCAACATTCAGGTACTGTTACTACATACAGGGGGTCATTACCAGTCTGGCAAACACTTGAACGCCAGACTTGCGGTGACAGTTGGACCGCTGCCAATGTCGTGGTCCGAGGCAATATTATGACCACAGTTGTCATTCTGCACCTTGAACATTATTGTGTCATTTTCAATGGACATCATTCAGAATGATGTGTCCTTTTTACAACATGGACAAAGCCAGCTGTTTTCTATTATAAAGTTACGTTGGATACTGCAGGTTTTCAAAAGCACTCTGGGCACCAGGCCTTCTCCAGAACCAGTGGAGTATTGCATGAACTACCTCATTCCTTGGCAGGATGAAGCACTCTGGGCACCATGCCCCCTCCAGAACCAGTGGAGTATCACATCCACTATCTCAGTCCTTGGCAGGATGAAGCACTCTGGGCATCAGGCCCCCTCCAGAACCAGTGGAGATTGTTCTCCACTTGAGAGACTGTGGCTTTGCACTCCCCAGGATAAAGCAGTGGGTAAACCACCCACTGGAGAGACTTGAGAGACAGTGGCTTTGCACTCCCCAAGATAAAGCCGTGGGCAAACCACCCACTGGAGAGACTTGAGAGACTGTGGCTTTGCACTCCCCAGGATACAGCAGTGGGCAAACCACCCACTGGAGAGACTTGATATACTCTGGCTTTGCATTCCCCAGGATAAAGTAGTGGGAAAACCATCCACTGGAGAGACTTGAGATACTCTGGCTTTGTACTGTGGCTTTGTACTCCCCAGGATACAGCAATGGGCATGGGCATGGAGCCCCCTCGTGCAGCAGTGGCGTCGTGCGTTCATCTGACTGAGGTGCCCCCCTCCCCCTTTCCCTGAGGTGCCTGTTTCATTTCGATCTCATGCCCCTGCAGTGTTCTCTCTATTTCCAGTCAGGTATCTAGTGTGGGCTTCACCCATGCATTTTGGGCCCAGTAATCCACAGACAATGATTGGTGCACTATCTGGACTTGTGTAGTTAGTGGACATAATTGTATTTACTGGATTTTGAACTTTGATAATGAGCTTTCACATGATTACATTTGTTTGAATCATTTCCTTTTGTCCTTGAGTTCTTCCAAGGGGTGCGGGGGTGTATATGTAATGTTGCTGCATGTATTTGTGTGTATGGTGTTGTGGGTGAGGGTGGGGGTGTTGTATGTTGCGTGTGTGTGTCACTCTCTTTTTCCTCCCCCCTCTTCTGTGTTGTAGGTTCAGTACTCACCGTGGTCGTCGCCACCGTCTTTGGTGCCCCTGATACAAGAAAAGGAAGACCAGCATCATCAGTATCCCCAATTTGGGCTCCATGGCGTCCTGGTTCCTCTTGGGGTGTGGAGAGGTGAGTGTTTTCCCTTCTGTGTACTGTTTCCACCGTGTTTTTGTTTGCATTGGTTCTGCCCCGGAAAAGGTGGTGGATAGGCCTGTTGTGATACAGTGGGTGGTACTTTGTCTTCCGCCTGTCTGTTGGGGGTTACCACAGTGGTGTTTGTTTCTACCGCCGTGGCGGTCGGAGTGTTAAAGTGGCTGTCTATGTTGGCGGTTTCCACCATGGTCATGATTCCATTTTTATTTCTGTCGGACTGTTTGCGGTATTACCGCAGCTTTAACACCGACCGCCAGGGTTGTAATGAGGGCCTTAGTCTCTAGGGAATAATGTGTAAATTGGGATGTAAGTGAATCGTAGTGAATATGTTCAAGGAATGGCTCTAGACACAGAACGAAAAGTAAGTGGGATGGGAACAACCTTGTCTGGTACCCCTGTGTAAAGTAATGTAAGAGGAGAACCAACCGTTAACAAAAACACTTTGCACAAGATTCAGAGTGTAATCATTTTATGAATTAAATGCATTTTGGACCAAAGAGCAACTATGATAGAGTATTAAACATAAATTGCCAGTTAGCACAATTAAAATCTTTTTCTGCATCTAGTGATATGGCTACCAAAGGGATATCTAATGCAAGAAAGTTAGATAACATCCTGGCATTATCTGTAGCAGGTTTGCCTTTAATGAAACTGATTGACCAAGTATGACAAGGAGGAGCATAACGGTTTCTGGGTGAGAGGCTAAGATTTTGGCAAACATTTTGCAAACAAAACTGGTAAATGAAATAGGATCATAGGTTTTGCAAAAGGGAGTGATCTTTAGCTGGCTTAGGGATAATAACAAACAAGGCTTACAAAAAATGTTTGAGCAGATGGAAATTAAATTAATAGAAAATCCATCTGAGTGTGGTACTTTAGTTTTTTTAGGGACTTGATAGCGTCTAAAACGTCTGGTAGGGTAATGTCAGCTTCTAGATCTTGAAATGTGGTAGATAGGGAAGGGGGTTTGGGGAGACCATTGGAAAAAGTGTTCTGTATTAGTTTGTGATAGGGCTGTGTCACCTGTATACAATGATTTAGAATAGTATAGGAAAATGGAGGCGATATCAGAGTCAGAGATTGCATTAGTGTTATTAGATTCATAACAAATTGAGCCTATATTTTTATGTTCTAAATTTAAAATAAATAATTAGCTAGCATTTACCAGCCTCATTCTGGCCTTCATGGTTTGATTTAATAAGATGTTACATGCATCATTTGTAGAAAGTTTGTTAGATTAGATTTGGATGTGATTAATTCATGTAAAATCAAGGAAGATTTGGAGGTGAAGTAAGCATGTTCAGGGGATTTAATTTGCTGAAGTAAAGTGAGATATTGAGAATTGAACCTCCTTTTCTTTTTAGCAGAATAACCTATAGTGAAACAAAGAAACAAGGCTTTAAAAGCATACCAATTGTTACGAATGGTTGTATCAGTAGGATGCCTAATTTGAAAAACATCCTGAATAAAAGCAGTAGCTTCAGTCATAAAACATTTATCAGACAGTAGGGAATTGTTAAATCTCAAAAGAACAGTTTTGGAGTCAGTGAAAGATAAATCAAAGAATGACAGAACAGGTGCATGGTCAGAAATAAAAATGGAACCAATTTCTGCTGATTGTATAGTTCTGAATACAATGTAATCAATTTTGGACATTGTATGATATGCATGGGAGAAAAAACTAAACTCCTATATATTGGGGTTGCAAGTCTTCCAAACATCAAATAATGGACGAGAGGTAATGTCTGATTGGACGCCTTATGAGATTTGTCAGAAGTACATTTACATTTCAATTTCCTATCCTTAAAGGGATCTAGCCATTGATTAAAAGCACCTGCTATATTAATGTTGGGGGTTACCAATTGTAGAATGTTTTACTTTAATAATTGCCAAAAATCCGGATCAGGTTTGCCTGGACTGTAAATATTAAAGAAGGATACATGTTTGTTATAAATAATGGGATTAACCAATGCCTATTGTCCATCAGTGTCACATTCGTTGATAAAATCTGTACCTTCAATGCTTTATGGCAAATAATAGGAACACCACCTTTGAGATCAACAGCTAGAGACCTGACCAACCCATTGTCATTTCAATTTAAGTGATTCAACATCATTACATTGGGTTTCCTGTAAGATCGCACTACGAGTGTTAGATTTAGAAAATTGAGATAGTACCTTTTTCTTTTTACCAGATGATCAAGACTGCAAATGTTCCATGAGAAAACATTAAACATATTACAGAGACTGGATGAAGTGTATCAGTACATGGGTGACAAGCTGCAAAAACGAAAAAGTAAGCAAAATGACACCATATATTAAAAATAACAGAGTAGAGGTAACATGATAATATTCTATGACATAAGAGCACTCCCATAATACACGTGAGCAAACTGGGCTGATTGCAGAAGCCCCTCAACTTTTTGCCCCCATTTTTAAATTTTTGCTGGTGTTTTCCTGACTCTGCTGGTACCCAGGGTACTGCTAACCAGTCTCAGGGCCTGTGCTCTGTGCAAAAAAAGTATGCAAATTAGAATAATTATAATTAGCAATATCAACCTACCTATGTGCCCTTAGTAAAGGGTAGGGCATGTAGGTTTAGGAACCCCAGCATAGGTAGTGTCCCCATAGGTGCACTGCTGAGGTACCCAGAGTCATTTCAAAGGCAGGCCTGCCTTGTTGGCTACTTTTAAATTAAAGTTTCAATCAAATTTGACTTTGGAATTAAAAGTACTTCCAAAGTCTTAAACTACCTTTTTTACATAGAAGTCATACCTAAGGTGTGCCCTAGGTGCCCCCAGATTTGGGTGCAGTGGAACTATAAGCAGGGACCTTATAAAATATGTTTTATATGCCCCGGTGAGGCCACACCAAGAGGGACGTACCCGACCAGAGGCCACTGCAACGTGGCCATAGGACATACAATAGCCGCATACACATAAATCATTTAAACACCAGGGTGGAACTGCATGCAGCCCAAACACAGGCCACACAGAAACTTTATTAACTCGCTCAGTGAGCTAGATGAAGCAAACAGGGCCAATGGCCAGTCCAACAAGATTCAATTGTCCCTGGCCACAACTGGCCACACCTGACTCCCAGGAGTGCTGGGTACTCCACAAAACAGGGCCCCATAGGGAGATCCAGGCACCTCACGGAATGGGGGTGGGGGTGAGGGTTGGAATTTATGACGGGGGTGGGACTTAGACTTGCGGGAGGAGGTTGGAGGGGGGTGGGCTTCTCCTGTGAAGGGGGTGGGGGCTTTTTGGCTCAGGTGGAGCTGGATGCCTTAGGCTCCGGGCGGGCCTTCTTCTTCACTGGAGAAGGGGCGTGGGAATGGGAACTCTGGACCAGGGTGGGCTGCGATGTGGAAGGTGCGGAAAGGGCAAGGAGGTGGGCACGTTTCAGGACAAGACGGGGTGGGCCAGTGGGTTTGAACAGGTCTACACGGGAGAGGAAATATTTCTTGGGAGCAAGTGGGGTGGGCGTGGATGAGGGTGTGGGAGTGGAGGCTGAGGGAGTTGATGTATGGGGTGTAGGTGTGCGTGTAGTGGGTGCTGGTGACTGCTCAGTATGCTGTGGTGTGGTGGATGTCTGATGGGTGGGTGTCTTGCTGCGTTTGAGTGTTTTGGGAGGTGGGGGGTGGACACAGTTGGAGAAGACAGACAGCTAGTGTGGATGTATGCTGGGTGTGTGTCTGCAAGTCAGGTGAGTGTGCTGCATGTGTCATCTACAGTGGAGGTGGTGAGTGCAGGTGTGGTGTATGGGGTGCATGTATGGCTGTCTGCTATTGTGGTGAGTGCAGAAAGAGGAGCAGTAACAGTGAGTGACGGTGCAGTGCATGAGGGTGTGCATGAAGAGGGGACAGACAGGGAGGCAGAAGAGGCGGGCACACTGGGGGAAGTGGACATTGTTGTGTGTGATGCTTGTGTTTGGAAGTGTGTTTTTTGTGTGTTGAAGTGCTTGACTGCGTGTCTGAATGTGTGCCTTGGATGGGTAAAGGGAGTGGGGTGCTGGAAGCGGTAGAGGAGCTTGGAGGGGGGAACGGAATGGCCAGGGAAACTGGCTGCCATCCAAGAGGAGGCCAGAGCCTGGAAAGATCTCTGTAGGGCAGACACAGCACAGTGAATGCCATCTATATAGGCATTAGTCTGCTAGCCCCTGTATGGCATTGACAATGGTTGTTTGCCCTACAGAGATGGTTCTCAGGAGGTCAATAGCCTCCTCTGTGAGGGCAGCAGGGCTGACTGGGGCAGGGGAGGAGGTGCCTGGAGCAAAGAAGACACCCACCTTTCTGGTGGGTGGGCATGCACAACTCGGTGGGGAGCAGAAGGGAGGGCACTGATGGTATGGGTGGTGGCGGAAGATGTAGCGGTCGTGATTTGTCCACTAGTGCCCGCCACCGCCGGAGAACCCCCATAGGAGGAGGTTTCAGAGTCACTGCCACCGATGGTAGTAGCCTCCCCAGTGGAAGTCCCCTCGCCCTCTCACCCACTGGTCCCTTGGGCGTCCGATGTCTCCGCCGCCAAGGATCCGTGGGCCGCTGTCTCCCCACTAGCCGGTGCCTCAGCTCCCTTGCCTGATGTTGATGCTGTACCAGACACACAAAAGAGAACAGGGATGGGGAGAAAAAACAGAGAGACACTTGTAAGTAGCTGAATGCTGATACACAATGGCCAGACATACACCAACCCAGCAGACACACCCAACAGGCTGCACCGTGCACTAGGCCCATGACCATGGCCCTGACTACTGAGCAGTATAGTGACCTACACCCATATCCTGTCATTACATTGAAGCTTAGGTAGGTAAAACCTGACAGGGACACCCCTACACCGTTTGGGGAGCAGACAGTAGCTGGACACCAGTCAAAACCCTGCTCTAAACCCCATGATCCTATCACACACACACTCATCCTTCCAGGCTGAAGTATGGGCTATGAGCACTCACCCCTTGTGACTGCTGTGCAGCCTTCAATCGCCCATCCAGGTCTGGGTACGCCACCGCCAGGATTCTTTGCATTAAAGGGGTCAGTGCCCGACGGGCACCCCTACCACGTTGGGAGGACTTCCCCAGCTGGGCCTTACTAATCTTCCGCGCCCACAGCTGCAAGTCCTCCCACCTCTTCCGACAGTGGGTGCTCTGCCGGTTGTAGACCCCCAGGGTCCGCACCTCCTTGGGGATGGCATGCCAATGTGCCCTCTTCTGGTGGGCGTTGACCTAGTAGGGAGACACAGATAAGAAACGCAGAGGTCAGGCACCTACACAATGGCAATAGCTGGCTGATTGTAAGACATAGGACAGACAGTACTCCCAGACATGCAGGACAGTGGCATGCAGCATTCCATGCACCAAGCCCCATCCTGGCTCACAGGAACGCACATCAGAGCAATCCACTCCATCCATTACACACACAGTGCCCCCCCAAACCCGGACTCACCTGTACCTCTGGCCAGCAGTAGAGTTTGCCGTATAGGGGCAGGATCCCATCCACCAGTTTCTCCAGTTCTTCCTGGGTGAAGGCCAGGGCCCTTTCCCCTGCACCACGTGGAACTTCCATAGCCAGAGGCAGGCGACAGCAGTATACGGAGTGGGGTACTTCTCCGCACAAGATCAGGGAGTCAAGTGAGCACACGATGACGAACGTGCGTACGTTTCGCGGCGGAATGCACCGTCACCGCCGGCAGCGATCATGATACGCCAAGATTCCCCAATGGCATCCATGTTATTCAATGAGGGTGCGAACAGCGGTAAACACCGCCGAACGCTGTGACGTCAACTGCTAGCGGTCTTAGGTCACTTCCACAACAAAGGGGCAGAACTACAGTGGGCAGACATTTTGTCATCACCTACGCATCTTGAAATTCAATTTAGTCACAATGCTGGGCCTTCTAGCCATATGATTCACATATGTCTCTATCCATTGAGTATATTATCACACATGAATTACTCCGTTCCCTCTCAGTGGTGACAATGTACATCTGTCAGGTTGCAGTTATTGTACAGACACTACTATGAAGAATTCAGTGAATGTGTTTAGCAAATATGCCTGTGTATGTGTGCACATGACTCCTTGTTCTTACCCCTCACAGGTACAGACCCTTGTGGCGAGGAAGGGCACCTCCAGTGTACAGACCACTTGTGGATATGGAGACCATGGTGGAGCATCAGATCATTATCACTTACAGACTCACACGTGCAACTATTCAGGACCTATGTGCAGTACTGTATCCTGCACTGACTCCCGGAAATTGTAATCAGCATGCCATTCTAACTGAGGTGCAGGTGCTCTCCGCACTCCATTTCCTGGCCACAAGCTCCTTTCAAGTGACAGTGGGCATGGGTGCTGGTTTCTCACAGCCAATGTTCAGCCAGGTACTTACAAGATTTCTAAATGCATTTGTACAACATCTGCAATCCTATGTGCGATTCCCCCAAAGTGCTGAGCTCCCTGCCATCAAGTCAGACTTCTATGCCTTTGCAAACATTCTCCATGTTATTGGTGCCATCGATGGAACCCACATACCCATAATCCCCCCAAGAGTGAGTGAACAGGTGTACAGAAACAGGAAGAACTTTCACTCCATGAACATCCAATTGGTATGTACAGCAGACCAGTACATATCCCATGTGAATGTCATGTTTCTGGTTCAGTCCATGATTCATTTGTTTTGAGGAACAGTAGTGTGCCACAAAAGATGGAACAACTGCAACAGGACAGAGGGTGGATCATAGGTAAGTGTGCCTGTCACTAACTGACACATTGCTGAAAAACAGCATGTCATACTAAGGACATTCCAATTACGACTATGTATTGACCCTTTCTCTAGGTGATTCTGGCTATCCAAACTTGCATTGGCTCCTGACATCAGTGAGGAATCTCAGGACGGATGCAGAGAGGAAATACAATGAGGCCCATGGACGTACTAGGAGGGTGATAGAGTACTATAGGTCTCCTGAAGGCTAGATTTTGGTACCTACATATCTCTGGGGGTTCCCTGACCTATGGGCCTGATAAGGTGTGTAGGATAGTGGTGGCCTGCTGCATGCTGCACAACGTGGCAGTGAGACATTCAATTAGAGGTGGCGGGAGCTATAGGTCCTGATCTGTTACCTCAGAGAGGTGAGGAGAGTGATGGTGAGGATGAGGAAGGGGAAGATGTAAATTCTAGAAACCAAATGATAAAACTCTACTTCCAATAACTGTCTGGGACTTCAGCCTGTATATGTGGTTAGTGACTGATACTGTAAGTGTGCCATGTCAGCTAGGGGGAATTGGTCATGATATGCGAGTCTTGGACCTCTTCAGCATGGTACAGTCAGACAACATAAGCATTCCCTTCTTGACGTTTTAGAAACACACTGTACCAGCAGCATGCACAATTTGACAATAAAGTTTATCCCTGCCTGTTGCATCATTACTCCACTTTTTTCAACGTTGAAGACAGGGGACAGTGTTACAGGTGAGATATGTTGTTTATTGGTGGAATACAGTGAAATGTGCTATGTACAGTGATGGAAGTCGTTATGGTTGGTTGTCCTCAAAACCGACTTAGTGGCAGGCCTGTTTGATTTCATAGGTGGGTCCTATTTGTAGTTCTGTTCATCATTTAGCCCTCAGCTAAGTGCAGTTTGTGAATGGGTGTGTTGGTTGCTTGGCAGTAGCAGCAGTGTCAATTGTTGGTCGGGGGCTTATTCTTTGCAGGCTTTCCAGTGCCATATCTTGGCCTGAGGCTCCGTTTGGGCGCCTGCTGTGGAGCTACTTGGGGTGACATGGTCGGCCCTTGTGATTCCTGAGAGGGTTTTTCCTGTGCAGTTTTAGCTGCTTGGGACAACTGTTGCTGGTTGTCCAGGGCTGTTGAGGGGGCCTCTTGTCCGGTGTGGGTGTCTGAGGGTTTGTTGACCAACTGCAGCAGTGCTCCAGCAATGGTGGCCATTGTGGCATTGTGTTCTTTCCACTGCTCCATGGCCTGTTGGTGTTGTTCCAGCTGCATCCTCTGACTTTGTTCCAGGGTGGTTACAATCTATGCCAACCTGTCTTGGGTATGTTGGAATGCCCCCAATACCTCTGCAATGATGTCCTGGGCTGCTGCATCTATCCAGTGCCCTACCCCCTGATCCACTGGGGCACTTGACCTTGCCCTGGCCCACTGTGCCTGTGTCCCCTGCGCAGGTCTGGACGTGCCACTAGTACTGGGGCCCTCGTTTTCCTGCATGTTGGGGGTGGGAGACTGTGGCCTCTGTTGCTGTGTACCACCTGTTTGTGCCCTGGGTCCACTGGTGTGGGCACGCCTCCCCTGGCCTGCTGGTCTTGAGTGGGTGTTAGTGGTGACAGTGTTTTCCTTGGTGGGGCTGCTGCATGGTGAGCATCCAGGGCTGTGTGAAGGGTCTGCCTGCTCATCAGTGTCCATGGATCCTTCACCAGTGTCCTGTGATGTGTCTCTGTCTCCCTGGAATGCTGTGGCACTCCTTGTCCCCTCCATTAGGGTCGCATGGGTGGTGGTGCCTGATGGGGGACATAGATGTGTTTGTTACATATGTATGAGGGTTTGAGGTGGGCAGTACTGTACAATTTAGTGTTGGTGTGCCTTTCAGTGGCCTTCAGGGGTGCCTTTGTGAGGTGGACATATCATCTAGTGGCAGTGGTGGTGTTACATTTTGGTGGGGGTTATTGTTCCATTGTGGGAACATGCGGGGTGGGTGGCTGTGCACAGCGGGAGTGATGTGGGCCTGGTAGAGAGTTGTGGGTGATGCAGGGTGGTGGTTGTGGTGGGTAATGGCTGGGAGGGGTGTGGGTCTAGGTGGGTGTGGGTGGGGTGGGGTAGTGCATGCATTACAGGTATGGTGTATATGGGGTAAATGTAGACGACTTACCCGAGTCCATTCCTCCAGTGAGTCCCTCTGGGTGCAGGATGGCGAGTACCTTCTCCTCCCAGTCGGTGTAGTCGGGTGGTGTTGGTGGCGGCCCTCCCTCAGTCTTCTGCACTGCGATGTGGTGCCTGGATGCCATGGCCCGGATCTTCCCCCGCAGGTCATTCCATCTCTTGCAGATGTCGTCCCTGGCATGTGGATGGTGTCCCACTGCATTCACCCTGTTGACGATGGTCTGCCACAGCTCCATTTTCCGGGCGATGGGTGTGTGATGCACCTCGGAGCCGAATATTTGGGGCTTCACTTTTAGGATCTCGTCCACCATGGTCCTCAGCTCCCTTTTGGTGAAGCGCGGATTTTTTGGGGGGGTTATGGTGAGGGTGGTGGATGGCGTCAGGACTGGGGACGGTGTTTGAGTGCTCCTGTGTGGGTCGATGTGCGTGTCCCGTCTGCTGGCATTCTCTGTCTGGCTCTGGTGCTCTACGTCTTCTGGTCCTGGTTTCATTGCAAGGGATTTTGGGGTGTGTCTGGGGGTGTTTTATGGTGTTCTGGATGTGTGTCAGGTGTGTGGGTGCTAAGCCTAGCCAATGAGTGCATCGTGCTCACAGTGTTCTCACCTGTTTGTCTGGAGGACCTTACAGTAGCATGTACTGGGGGAGGATCCCATCCACTAGTCCCTCCAACTCCTCTGAAGTGAAGGCAGTGGCCCTTTCCCCAGACACTCGAGCCATTGTTGCTTCCAGACTGAGGTCACAGCAGCACTTGCAGTGTAGGTCCTCTCCTGTTGAAGGTCAGGTATCAAGTGAGTGAACAGATAGAAAATGGCGGTCACGTCCACGGCGGTGCGTACCGTCACCGCCGGCATACATCATCATTGGCTCCTGGAACCCATAGGGTCCACTGATAACCAATGCTAAATTGCGCAGCGGTCTTCGACGCCGCACAACGCCAGCACAGTTACCTCATTTCCCCTTGTCCCTCCTTACAGGTCAGGCAGCCGCCATTTCAGGGGGGCATATGGCATGACACCTAACTGCATCACAGCCATTTTGGCAGAAATAAAGACAGACAACGCCACACACGGATTTACTCACATTACAGCAAAAACACTTGTGCAAACTATGTGGTACATGACACTCTGCTCACCATTCTCCTCCATAGGGCACATCCGCTGGGGCAGATGATGAGATGGCCTCATCCTCTGGTGTACAGACTCCTGGTGGACCTGTCGACAATGGAAGACAGACACATCATTATCACCTACAAACTTGATCGTGCCACAATCCAAGAACTGTGTGCCTAATTGGAGCCTGACCTGATGTCAGCTATCTACCATCCCACAGGAAAACCCCCTCTATTGCAGGCCCTGTCAGTGCTCCATTTCATGGCAAGTGGCTCCTTTCAAACTACAGTGGCCATGGCATCAGGGATGTCTCAGCCATTGTTCTCCAATGTGTTGACCAGAGTGCTGTCTGCCTTGCTGAAGCACATGTACATTGTATTCCCCCAGGTGCTGGATTTGCCCGCAGTGAAAGCTGACTTCTATGCTCTGGGACATATCCCCAACATAATTGGTGCCATTGATGGTACACATGTGGCATTTGCCCCCCCCCACAGAAATATACAGGTCTACAGAAATAGAAAAAGCTACCATTCTATGAATGTGCAGATGGTGTGTTTGGCAGACCAGTACATCTCTCATGTGAATGCCAAGTATCCTGGCTCTGTGCATGACGCTTACATCAGGCTGTGCATTGATTTTTGGTGCACAAGGAGTTTCCTTGAAGAGATGAAGGCCCTCATTACAACCTTGGCGTGCGGCAGAGGTTGCCTGCCAAGGTTAGACCGCCGAGCGGCTGCCAATGCGGCTGCAAACCCGCAGGCCACATTACCACATCCCCACTGGGCCGGCAGGCGGAAACAGAGTTTCCGCCTGCCGGCCCAACGGGGATATCGGCCGTAACATTGGAGCTGGCTCCTAATGGAGCCGGGGGTGTTGCTGCCGTGCGACGGGTGCAGCTGCACCTGTCGCGCTTTTCACTGTCTGCTGTGCAGACAGTGAAAAGCAGGGTGGGGCTGTGCCTGGGAGCCCCTGCACTGCCCATGCCAAGTGAATCTGCAGTGCACGGGCCCCAGGGGCCCCGCGACTCCCCTTCCTGCCAGCCTTTCCATGGTGGTCTCTACCGCCATGGACAGGCTGGCAGGAAGCGCTGAAAGCAGCGCTGCCCTGGCAGATTATAACCGCCGGGACAGCGATGGAGGGAAACCGCTGGTCCTGGCGATGCGGCCGTGGTGCTACCGCCGCAGTCATAATATGACCATTTGTACTGCCAGCCTGTTGGCGGTACAATCGCCAAAACAACCCTGGCGGTCTTTGACCGCCAGGGTTGTAATGAAGGCCTAAGTCTTTTTGGCCCTGAGACTTCAGAAAACAGGAGGCAAGCTCAATCCAAGCCCTTGCAGAACACTTCTCAGCAAAGTAAGAGGGCAGCAAGGGAGCAGGGCACCTACAGGGCAGCAGTCCTTCACAGCAAAGCAGTCCAGATGAGTCCTATGGGCAACCAGGCAGATCCTCTTGACAGGTTGCAGGTTCAGGTCCAGAAGTGTCTGATTTGGGGGGGGGGTCAGGGACCCAGTTCATATACCCAAAAATGCCTTTGAAGTGGGGGAAACTTCAAAGAGTGTTTTTTAGTGCAGGTCTGTCTGCAGGGTCCCGGTAGGGGGTTTGGCAGTCCATTGTTTGTGGACAGGCCAATAGCCGTTGGAATGTAAGTGTCGGGCACTCCACTCTTCCAGCCCAGGAAGACCCATTCAGTATGCAGATAAGTGCGGGTGAGTATCCTGTGTTTGTGGTTGTCTGGGTGAAATGAACAAGGAAGCTTTCAACCAGCCCAGCCCAGATGATGATTGGAGACAGACTGTAAGGCACAGATGGATTTTAAGTGCAGAGAAACACCCATTTTCTAAATGTGGAATTTCTAAAATAGTAAGGTAAAATCCAACCTCACCAAGAAGCAGGATTTTGTATTACTATTCTGACCATAATTAACATTTCCTGGTTACCTCATTTTGATCAGAATCAGAAACAGTATATGATGGCAGCCCTAATGTTATCCTATAAAAGGAGCAGGACTCACAGTAGTGGAAAATGTATTTAGCAGTTTTCCATTACTAGGACATATACAACACACATGTACATGTCCTGCCTTTACTTATATAGCACATTGCCGTATGGGTTAGCTAGGGCCTACCTTAGGGCTGACATATATGTAACAAAAGGGGAGTTTAAGGCTTGGTAAGTATATTTAAATGCTAAGTCAAAGTGGCGGGGAAACTGCACACACAGGTCGTGCAATGGCAGGCCTGAGACATGGTTAAGGGGCTACTTATGTGGGTGCTGCAGGACCACTAGTAGCATTCAATAGTCAGGCCCTGGGCACATGCAGTGCACTGTACTAGGGACTTACAAGTAGATAAAATATTCCAAATGGGTATGAATCACGGGTATGAATCACAGTTACCATGTTCAAGGGAGAGAGCATATGCACTTTAGCACTGGTTCGGAGTGGTAGAGTACACAGAGTCCTAAAATCAGCAAAACAGTGTTGGAAAAGTGGAGGGAGGCAGGCAAAAGTTGGGGAATGACCACCATAAGGCTGTCAGGTCTAACACATGAGAGAGAGAGAAAAGGGACTCTTTATACTGCTGGGGCTCTACCACCCTCCTGATTGTACCAGGCTTGAGGTCTCTGGCCTCAGTGAACAGGAGTCCATCCTCCCAATGAACCCTGTGTGTACCACTGACACTACCCTTTTGTTCCTGTGCAGTGTGAAGCCTCAGGCCTTCAAGAGTGGGACAGGTTCTTTGTCCCTGGCAAAGACCCTTCCTGGAGGGTCCCCCTGGTCCCAAGAGCATGGGGCGATAGGGCCCAAGCTCTGTAGGCTCAGTTCCCTCTGGGAATAACAAGTCCTTGTCCTGAGAAGCGTGATTGTGACCGTGATCTCTGCAGAAACTGGCCAACCAATCTTCTCACCTTTCTCTTGGAGGGTTGGTCTACTCTATCAGGATCCAACAACTCTCATTCACTCTGGAATTTGCTCTGTGCACTTGCCTTGACACAACCCCAGTCTGGGAGCCCAACAATTGCTGCATAAGTATTCAGTTCGACTTAAGCAGACAGTCTACAGAGATGGATGAGGACACAACCACTTTGTTCTGTTTTACTAGGCCCTCCCAGTCAAAAGATACCATAGCCATCAGGTGGATCTTTGTGACATTGTCAGCATTGGTGACAGAATAGCTTTTCCCTACCAGGTACCTATCTGAGTGGACCAGTTGCTAGGCCACCATAGTGACACTAACCCCAGTGCCCCCTAAGATTTATACCTTAGTCCCATTAACCAAAGTGTGCTGCCTGTATTTCTGCATATTAGTGGGCCAGGCAGCACAGGATAGATCTTCCCCTCCCTCAGTGACTAATGTTGCCTTTGTGGATTCACTGACATAGTCATACCACAACTGTGATCCCATCTGGAGATGAGCAACCACATTTTTACATTGCATTGTTACAGCTAGGGTCTTCAGTCTGGTGCTCTCTTTTCTTGCAATCATAGCACCATGCCTTTTTGGGATAAAATGTCCTACCTCTGTACCCACCCTTAGGCTGTGACAAGTCTCTGGGCACACCCTCCTGAACAGTTTTTTGTTGGCCTGATGAAGACTCTTAGGGGCATATTTACAAGAATGTGGTGCATCAGTTACGATGCGCGAAATTTCTTGCATCGCCCATGCCCTACCTTGGCATACTTACTTACAATAAGGAACACCATTAGGACAATAGTGTCAAAATGTTGAATTCTCTTGTGGCACTTTTCTGCACTTGCCTCATATATTTTTATGCTGGTGGAGCAAAGCATAGGGAGGCCCATTGATTAAAACGTGTGCATTATTTTAACACCTGTTCTGAGCGTTAAAAATGATGGAAAAAATGGCAAAGTGAAATGTTGTAAATTTAACTGCACACTTTTTTATGGTTCTTCCTGCATCGGAATGCTCCCCTTGCATACATTGTGCCTGACTCAGGCATAATGTGGTGCAAGGGGTTGCTGGGCAGGGAAAAATCCACCTTAGTGCACCTCAGTGTAGGAGGCTGACCTGGTTTGTAGTGAGTACCTTCAGTACTTACACCTTACACCAGGTCAAGTTATCCCTTATTAGTGAAATGCAGTAGTGCTCTAGCATCTTAGGCTGATAGAGGTAGCCATAGGAGAGCTGCTTAGGCTGAACTAGGAGACATGCAAAGCTCGTGCAATACCACTTATAGTCACACAGTACTTATACACAAGTAAAGACAATATTCAGTGTTACCAAAATAAAAGGTAGTTTATTTGGGTGACACACGGCCAAAAATATCTTAGAGCCAATAGTCCTTTTGGAGGTAAGTATTATACACAATATATAGACTAGACACCAAAATAAGGTAAGTAATTAGACATAGGATAATGCAAACTATAGGAAATGCTATAGAATGCAATGGGAGAAAATAGGTCTATGGACAACACAAACCATATACTAAAAAAGTGGAATGTGAATCACAAATTCCCCCCTAGACAAGTGTAGTGTGTGCAGAATCACTGGGAGAGTAAGAATGCAGTAACGATAAGTAAATTACCCCACCCCAGAGCCCAGCAAAGTAGGAGTAAAGTGCTGCAGGTTTCCTTAGGACACACTACAAGTCATGATTAGAGTTATTGCAAGAACCAACCAAGTCTGCAAACAACAAATGGTGGATTCATAGACCTGAAGACCTGCAAAGGAATGAGACCAAGTCCAGAAGTCGAAAGAAGTTCCAGGAAGGACAGGAGCCCCTGCCAACCCAGAGGAGAGTGCAAAAGAAGAGTCCCCGGTTGGACGAAGACTGCAGAAATGCACCCAAGGAAGATGTCAGCAGGTTCCTGCATGATGCACTGGATGACCCACATCGTGAAGGCAAGTTTTGGCACTGGCTTCCTCCAACAAGCCTTGATTCCGGCAAAGTAGTGTATTACATCAAGCAGGTGCTAGATTGCACCCAGGAGGGACCTGTGGACCTCAACTCTCTGCAAGGAGGAAGAGGGGGCTCTCAGCACTTCAGAGAGCCCCCAGAGCACCAGGTAGCACCCACGGTAGTCCCAGAACACAGGGACAAAGGAGGTGCAAAATGTGGTTGGTGCAGCACCAAAAAGGAAGGCCCCATGCTGCCGTCACAGGATAGAATGCTGGGGCCCTGCGCCAGGCTGTGCATGAAGGAATTGTGCAAATAGTGCACAGAGGCCTCAGGAAGTGAAGAAGACGTGGTGAACAGGGGTTGCTGTCGTTCTGGGGAAGGCAAGGTCTTACCTCCTCCAAATTGGGACAGCAGGACCTCAGGACACTCAGTGTTGATGGGGTCATCGCCAGGAGAGGAGTCCAAGAGAACTAGTCACTGACTTAGAAAGTGCCTGCTTCAGCAGGGGTTTGACTCCGTCACCCCACAGGAGATTTCTTCAGTACTTCTGGTGCAGGGTGAAGACAGGGAGACCTCGGAGCATGCACCCTTTGGAAACTGTTGCAGTTGATGGCTGGAGCTGAATTTGCAGAGGAAAAGTATCCCTTCTGGATACTTTGTTGCTGTTACAGTGGTTCCTGGAGCAGGCTGCAGTTGATCTGAGGTCAGAGGATGAAGTAGTAGTTGCAGAGGATTCCTGGAGCAGTAGTTCCTGGAGCAGGCTGCAGCTGATCCGAGATCAGAGGATGAAGTAGTAGTTGCAGAGGATTCCTGCTGGAAACTTGCAAGTAGAATCTGAAGAGAACCCACACAAGAGACCCTAAATAGCCCTGAGAGGGGGATTGGCTACCTTATCAGGTAAGGACCTATCAGGAGTGGTCTCTGATGTCACCTTCTGGCACTGGCCACTCAGAGGCCTCCAGAGTGCCCCCCACACCTTGGAAAGCAAGATGGCTGAAGTCTGGGACACACTGGAGGAGCTCTGGGCACCACCCCTAGAGTGGTGACAGACAGGGGAGTGGTCACTCCCCTTTCCTTTGTCCAGTTTCACACCAGAGCAGGGACAAGGGGTCCCTGAACCGGTGTAGAGTGACTTATGCAAGGAGGGCACCATCTATGCCCTTCAAAGCATTTCCAGATCCTGGGGGAGGCTACCCCTCCCCTGCCTGTAACACCTATTTCAAAATGGAGAGGGTGTAACACCCTCCTCCCAAAAGAAATGCTTTGTTTTGCCTTCCTGGAACTGAGATACTCAGGGAGAACCCTGCCTGTGATGTGGCAGCTTCTGTAGCTGCAGTGCAAGCCTCAGAGAGCTGGTTTGGCAGGTACTGGGGGTCCATAGTGGAGCCCCCAGGATGTATGGAAGTTCCTCCCCAATACCAGATTTGGAATGGGTGGACAATTCCATGATCTTAGACGCCTTACATGGCCATATTCATCGTTACCATTGTGAAGCTACATGTAGGTATTGACCTATATGTAATGCACGTGTGTAATGGCATCACTGCAATCACAAAGTCCCAGGAAATAGCCCTGTACTTTGTGGGGGCACCTTTGCTAGTGCAAGGTTGCCCTCACACTTAGTAACTTTGCACCCAATCTTCAGCAAGTGGAGGTTAGACATATAGGTGACTTATAAGTTACTTAAGTGCAGTGAAAATGGCTCTGAAATAGTGTGTGCACTATTTCACACAGGCTGCAGTGGTAGTCATGTGAAAGGGTTTGTCTGAGATCCTTAGAGTACCTAGGTACGATATACTAGGGACTTATAAAGGGGTCAATTGAAATTGGTAAATAAAGTCACTAGCCTAAAGTGACAAATTTAAAAGCAGAGAGAGCATAAGCACTGAGGTTCTGGTTAGCAGAGCCTCAGTGACACAGTTAGGCACTACATAGGCATACACATTAGGCCACAAACTATGAGCACTGGGGTCCTGGCTAGAAGGATCCCAGTGAGACAGGCAAAACACACTGACATATAGGTTTTTATCTATGAGCACTGAGGTCCTGGCTAGCAGGATCACAGTGACACTGTAAAAACACACTGACACACACTCACAAACAGGCCAAAAGTGGGGGTAACCATGATAGAAAGACACTACTTTCTCAAACTTAGTGTAACAAAATGAGGCTATGGCGGCACAAATTGGTGCTGGCGGCTTGCAAATATGCCACATTGTTTTTATTTTGGTTCCCATCTTTCACTGGGGAGAGGGATCTTTTTGACCTCTTTCTTTTTTTCTACCAGACCAGTGGTTGATTTGATCATCCTTGTGTTGACCTACTAGTCTGCCTTCGCCGCCAATTCTTGAGGGGAAATTGGACCTAGATCACCCAGGAACTGATGTATTTTCTCAATTACTCAACACATGATCTTTCATGAACACATTGTAAAGACCACCATAATCTTGCACCTTGTTTCCTTCTAACCAGCCACCCAGCATTTATACTGAAGATTCCTCAAAGTCAACTCAGGAGTGATTCTGGGATTTTCTAGACTCCCTGAATGTTATGCAATCCTCTTCAGTTGTGAATCCATAGCCCTCAATCAGGGTATCCTTCATGAGGTCAAAGGATTTAGTTTCTGCCTCATTTGGGCCCTCATTACAAACGTGGTGGTAAATGCTGCCTACCGCCGTGATGATGGGCGCCAACATACCGTGAGCGCGGTGATATTCCGCTACAGGTATTATGACCCACACTGAGAAATCCGCCACAATATAGACACCCACACCAGTCCGCCAGCCCAAAGGTCAGTGATAAACTGGTGATAGCAAAACCCACACTGTTACGCCAACAGGAATACGCCCACAGTATCACGACCCACGAACCACCTCGGCATTCTTTCAACCATGGTAAACCATTGGCGGGACACACCACTGCGTTCAAAATACACACACATTTACAAAACACCACCAGATTGGACAATTCAAACTACACACACCTGACACACATACACACATAACACCCACAAACTCACACCACTATAAAACACACACTGACATTACCCACAACCCTTTCAATGAAAAAAAGATTGCCAACACAGAGAGAGACACATGCCAGAGAGCACCCATTCAATCAGAGGCACAGAACACCATCACCCATACACCATCCACACACATCACAGCATACACCCCAACACATCATCCCACACATCACCCCACACTTCACCACACACATCCTCACACATATTACTCACACCACATCCATGGTACCCCAAAGACACAACATGTTTTCAGAGGAGGAGCTAAGGGTCATGGTGGAGGAAATAATTCGGGCAGAGCTATAGCTATTCGGATCACAGGTGCAGCAGACGTCCATTGTAAGGAAGATGGAGCTATGGCGGTGAATCGTGGACAGGGTCAATGCCGTGGGACAGCACCCAGAACCAGGGATGACATCAGGAAGAGGTTAGAATGACCTACGGAGGAAGGTGCGTTCTGTGGTTGCAAGACACCAGGTAGCAGTACAGAGGACTGGCGGTGGACCCCCACCTCCTCCCCCACAACTAACAATGGAGGAGCAAGTCTTGGCAATTGTGCATCCTGAGGGCCTCGCAGGAGTAGGTGGAGGACTGGACTCTGATAAGTCAAATCTTTACTACTTTATCACCCCCACTCTACCTGCATGCCATCACAAACTCCTACCCCTACCCTCACCCCATCACTGAACCACCTCACATATACCCCACTATTACATCCCACCAATCCCAATACCAAACCCTGCATGCAACATCAAAGCATGGAACCCCAACACAGACCTGCATGGACACCCATCACCACAGCATGCCCAGTAGAGAGACTCACCCAGCCCACAAAATCACCACTCACACAAGGCCAAGCTGACAGGGAAATCACAACCATACAAGGAAACACACCCATGCACAAGATGGCACACGCAGATACATTAACAATGTATTTGCATCCCCACAGGACCCATACTCAACGTCACCGGAGAGGAAGTGCCACCTACATCCAGTCCCCCCCCGAAGAGGCCCACAGTGATGACAGCAGCCTGGATCAGGATAACCAACCTGGCCCATCAGGGACCTCTGGACAGTTGGTTCCCCTGCCACAGTCCCAACCCACCACAGAGTCTCCCCCCTCAGGAAACACCACCACAGCATCCACCCAGTGGGCCCATGCCACTGTCCCTAGGACACGTCAATCAGCAGTGTGTCCACCACTACAGGGACTTCAGACAACCCCACAAACACAGGACGATCAGGGACCTGGGGTCAGTGGCAGTGGGCAAACAGTTCAGGGGACTAAGGCTAAAGACAACAGGGAAGCTGGGAGGACTGCTGTGCAACAGGGGGAGGACAGGTCCAGGGAACCCACTCTCCATGAGGCACTCTCCAACATCCTGGGAGCATACCACCATTCCAAGGAGATGATGGGCCAGATACTGGCCAAGTTGCAGGAGACCTAGCGGCTGCAGGAGGGACAGTACCTGTGGATTAGGGATGACCTAACAAACATCTACATCATCCTGGTCACCATTGCAAGGGTGCTGGCTGACATGGACAACAGCATGAGGGAGGCAGTGGCACAACAACGGGTACCTGACACTAGCCAAACCGATGAACAGCCTTCCACCTCTGCCGGCGTTGGTGGACAGGAGGCCACAGGACCAACAGGCTACCAGCCTGCTGCACCCCCTGCAGAAGGAGAACCACCCTGCAAACGGTCCCTGCGATCCAGGCAGAAGCCAGAGAAAATTGCCAAGACCCCCGCCAGGAAATACAACTCTCCTGATTGTCACCCTTCTGTCCCACTCTGTCACCCTGTCCACCTTCAGCTGCCATTATTCCCCTTCCTATGCCCCATTGGACAATGCACCTGTGATACCAAGAGACTGGAGTCTACCCTGGACTTTCCTCCACCATCAGCTCAGCCCATTGCACATCCCCCTCTACTTATGAGTACCTAAATAAACACCCTTGGAACAAATATTAATCTGGAGTCTCTCAAATGATTCACAAATGTAGTAGAACAACATTATCAAAGCATTGCAACTCAAATGTACAGTGAAATATACTTTGGAATGACCTTTGGTGGGCAGCAGTACACATAGCAGGAGCCAGAGTGGGGCACAGAGATCTGAAAATAGAGATGCCAAAGGGTACAGTCAGTGCCCATAGACATAGGGAAAGAGGCTGCCTTGTGCAATGTGCAACAGATAACTGAAATGTAAAGTGAACTTACAGTGTCTTACCTGTGTGTCACTGGATGTACTGCTGAATTATATTGCTTCTGTTGTCAAAATCTTCTTCCTCTGCCTCCTCTTCCTCACTCTCCACAGGCTCCACCACTGCCACAAGACCATCACCATGCACATCCTCCTGCAAAAAAGGCACCTGGCGTCTCAAGGCCAGGTTGTGGCACATACAGCATGCCACAATGATTTGGCACACCTTCTTGGGTGGGTAGCACAGATGTAGCCACCTGTCAGATGGAGGCACCAAAACCTAGCCTTCAGGAGGCCAAAGGTCCTTTCAATAATCCTCCTTGCACGCCCATGTGCCTCATTATAACATTCCTCTGCCCTTGTCCTGGCATTCCGCACTGGGGTCAGCAGCCATGAGAGCTTGGGGTAACCAGAGCCACCTGCAAATATCGAGGGATACCTGTTAGCCAGACACTCACCCCTAGGGACAACCCCATACCCAGACACCTACTCATAGTGTGTGGGGACCTTTGGCTCACCTATAAGCCACACCTGGTGCCTCTGGAGTTGGCCCATCACATATGGGATGCTGCTATTCCTCAAGATAAAGGTGTCATGCACAGAGCCAGGATATTTGGCATTCACATGGGAGATGTACTGGTCCACCAAACAAACCATCTGCACATTCATAGAGTGATAGCTTTTTCTACTCCTGGAAACTTGGTAATTTCTCCGGGGGGGGGGACAAATGCCACATGTGTACCATCTATGGCACCAATGATGTTGGGGATATGTCCCAGTGCATAAAAGTCAGCTTTCACTGTGGCTAAATCCTCCACCTGTCGGAATACAATGTTGCTGTGCATGTGATTAAGCAGGGCTGACAACACGTTGGAGAACATTGGCTGAGACATACCTGAAGACATGGCCACTGTTGTTTGGAACGAACCACTTGCCAGGAAATGGAGCACTGACAGGGCCTGCACTAGAGGGGGGGTACCTGTGGGCTGGCGGATAGCTGACATCAGGTCTGGCTCCAATTGGGCACAAAGTTCTTGGATTGTGGCACAATCAAGTCTGTAGGTTATCATAATGTGTCTGTCTTCCATTGTCGCAAGGTCCACCAGGGGTATGTACACCAGAGGATGCCACCATCTTATGTTCAGCCTCAGCGGTTGAAGCCTATGGAAGAGAACGGTGAGCAGAGGGTCATATTCCCACATCTATTGCACTAATGATGATTTGTTTACTTCACAGAAACAAAATGTGAATCCGACAATCAGTTGCCGTGATGCAGTTAGGTGCCATGCCCTTTGCCCCTCTGAAATGGCGGGTGCCTGACCTGTGAGGAGGGACAAGTGGAAATGAGGTAAATGCGCTGGTGTTGTGCGCCGTCGTAGCATGCGGTAGATGACCGCTGCGCAACTTCACATTGGTTATCATTGGGCCATTTTCTATCTATCCACTCACTTGCTACCTGACCTTCAACAGGAGAGGACCTACACTGCAAGTGCTGCTGTGACTTGTGTCTGGAACTGACCATGGCTCATGTGTCTGGGGAAAGGGCCCCTGCCTTCACTGCGGAGGAGTTGGAGAAACTGGTGGATCTGGTCCTACCCCAGTACATGTTACTCTACTGTCCTCCAGACAAACAGGTGAGTGCACTGTGAGCTTGGTGGAGGAGCAATGAATGTATGGAGTGCTGTGTATGTAAGCCACATGTAGTGCAGTATGTAAGGTGGTCAATGTATGTGCGTCAGGGGATGGAAGGGATCTGGTGGGCCATGAGTCTGACGGTCTGGACGGTTGACTAGTTCCCTTTTCTGCTGTCTTTTTCCTGCAGGTCATCAGCCACCAGAAAAAGGGCATTTGGCGTGCCATCGACAAGGAGGTGTGAACCCTGGGGTCTTTGACAGGCAGAGCACCCACTGCCGCAAGAGGTGGGAGAACCTGTACCACTGGGCAAAGAAGACAGTGGAGGCCCAGCTGGGGCTGGCCTCCCAACGAGGAAGGGGTGCCCGTTGCACCATGACCCCCCTGATGTTCCGCATCCTGGCGGTGGCCTATCCGGAGTTGGATGGGTGCTTGAAGGCATCACAGCAGCCATAAGGGGGTGAGTACAGAATCTGAATCCTGACTTTGAACACGTTAAGAGGTACCTGGGTGGGGGATGTGGGCTATGGGTGTCCCTAGGCAGTGTATGTCAGGTTATGCCCCTTGTTGGGCAGGCTCCGAAGCGCTACAACCACAGTATCATTAGTGGGCATCTTCTACTGGGCAGGTAACTATCTTTGTAAATGGTTGGGCATGGATAGTGCATAGGGCTGCTCCCTGTGTGTTGTGTACGCCAACGGTAGCAGTGTTGCTGGCATTGACCAAGTGTATCTTCTGTTTCTCCCCCCCTTTTTGTTTTGTAACCCTTTCCTTATGTGCATTAGCATAATCTGGCAGAGGAGCAGAGGCACCAGTGACGGAGGGAGATGCATCCCACATGGGCCTGGAGGCTGAATCCACTGAGGGTGAAGGCACCAGTGGGACGGAGGGCGAGGGGAGCTCCACGACGGGGACAGAAGGGGAGACCACAGACAGTGACTCCTCCTCCGATGGAAGCTCCCTGGCGGTGGCGGACACCTCTGTGCCCACCTCAACAACAGGTACAGCTGCCACCCCCCTACCAGCACTGCCCTCCCAGCAGCCCCTCAGCGTGTTTCCCGTGCCCGCTCACTCAGGAGGGTGGACATCTCCTTCGCCCCAGGTACCTCAGGCCCTGCCCCAGTTAGCTCTGCTGCCCTGAGTGAGGAGGCCTCAGGGCCAAAATATTTCCTCCTGCAAAGAACTCCATGTGCGGCGAAACTTCAATGCACAGCCTGACAGAAACTACGCACAGCCTGCATTGTGGTGAGAAAATCAACGCATGCCGAACCAGAACAATGCAGGCCGTCTCTCCGAGTGGAGATCGATGCAGCGCCAGCATTGTGACCGAAACTGCGACGTTTGGCCAGCTGGATCGACGCATAGCTGAGCCAGAATGACGCAGCCTGACTTCCTGCAAGAAGAATCGACACAGCGCCTGCCGTGCAACAGAAGTTTCCACGCATCACCCACCGGATCGACGAAGCTCATGTGACTTTGTCCTGCACACCCAGGATTTCTCTGCATCATCCCCAGGGCGTCCAAATACCCCGAAACCCGAAGTGGATCCAAGTGCATGCGCCAGAAATCGTCGCAAAGCCTTCCCTGCGTGGATAACTATTGACGCATCATCTGTGGGCACCCAGAGAAACCGATGCACACATATCTGTTATTCACGCATCTCCTCTGCAGCTCCTTGCGGAGAATTTGAACGCAAACCAGGTACTTTGTGCTTGAAAGAGACACTCGTTGCTTTTAAAAGTCTAAAGACTCTTTTTATCATTTTCTAAAGTGATATCTCAACGTGTACTTATCAAATCTAGATTTTTTGATCTGCATTTAACCAGATACATATTATATAGTGTTCTAAACACTGTGTGGTGTATGTTTGTGGTGTTATACCATGTTTTTGCATGATGTATTGCACAAATACTTTACACATTGCTTTCTAAGTTAAGCCTAACTGCTCAGTGCCAAGCTACCAGAGGGTGGGCACAGGATAATTTGGATTGTCTGTGACTTACCTTGACTAGAGTGAGGGTACTTGCTTGGACATGGGGTGACCTGACTGCCAACCAATAACCCCATTTCTAACATGGTCCTTCTGAGGTTGTTCAAATTCCATATGTATTGAAAGCTTCAGTGAATGATGTTATTACTTCTGGTATTGTTTCCGATGATGGGGATGTTAAAACAGTTGATTCTGTGCTGTTTGAGCTTGAATATTTCACTGTATTTGAAAGTGGAGATATATATATGAACACGGCAAATTATGGGGAAATGATACAGAAATTCCTTTCTGCACCAAACCAGTGCTCCAAGATTAGTTTACAATGAAACACAGTAGGAACATTGTTCAACACCACCTATAGAAAGTCCCAAAACATATGCAGATATGTTTGCATATTTTACTGGGCATGACTACAGCAATGTTGCATTGGAATTTTTCAAACTGCCATCTTTGAGAATGGGAAAATTATTGTTAACCAACACAAAATTGATATACTCAGATTCCTTTGTTTCCCGTCTTGCTGTGGAAAACTATAAGTATTGGAAAAACACTATTGAATTGAAAAGTTAATGGGGACAAAACATTATCAAACACAGGGTGGGAAGGCTATGTTTAGAGGATGCCCTACTCCTTCACAAATGATATTTATAAATGACACTGTCCAGCAAACATCTTGTTTGTGGTTAGCAAATATAAAATAATTGAATGTGCCCAGTATCTCCTCCCCTGCTAAATTTCACTTTTAGCAAACATTTGCAATCTAACCTAAGAAAAACTAACTGCTTGGATTCAGAATGGTACCTTTAATTCCTCACTTTCAAGTTCAGGTGGTTATTGTGGCCGATGGACATAAATGAGTGCCAGACACGTTTTATTAATTTCTCTGGTGGTTTCAGAGGAAGCCAGCCAGATCCTTGCTTTGTCTTGGCTCAACATTCAGGTACTGTTACTACAACAGGGGGTCATTACCAGTCTGGCAAACACTTGAACGCCAGACTTGCGGTGACAGTTGGACCGCTGCCAATGTCGTGGTCCGAGGCCATATTATGACCACAGTTGTCATTCTGCACCTTGAACATTATTGTGTCATTTTCAATGGACATCATTCAGAATGATGTGTCCTTTTTACAACATGGACAAAGCCAGCTGTTTTCTATTATAAAGTTACGTTGGATACTGCAGGTTTTCAAAAGCACTCTGGGCACCAGGCCTTCTCCAGAACCAGTGGAGTATCACATGAACTACCTCATTCCTTGGCAGGATGAAGCACTCTGGGCACCATGCCCCCTCCAGAACCAGTGCAGTATCACATCCACTATCTCAGTCCTTGGTAGGATGAAGCACTCTGGGCATCAGGCCCCATCCAGAACCAGTGGAGATTGTTCTCCACTTGAGAGACTGTGGCTTTGCACTCCCCAGGATAAAGCAGTGGGTAAACCACCCACTGGAGAGACTTGAGAGACAGTGGCTTTGCACTCCCCAAGATAAAGCCGTGGGCAAACCACCCACTGGAGAGACTTGAGAGACTGTGGCTTTGCACTCCCCAGGATACAGCAGTGGGCAAACCACCCACTGGAGAGACTTGATATACTCTGGCTTTGCATTCCCCAGGATAAAGCAGTGGGCAAACCATCCACTGGAGAGACTTGAGATACTGTGGCTTTGTACTGTGGCTTTGTACTCCCCAGGATACAGCAATGGGCATGGGCATGGAGCCCCCTCGTGCAGCAGTGGCGTTGTGCGTTCATCTGACTGAGGTGCCCCCCTCCCCCTTCCCCTGAGGTGCCTGTTTCATTTCGATCTCATGCCCCTACAGTGTTCTCTCTATTTCCACTCAGGTATCTAGTGTGGGCTTCACCCATGCATTTTGGACCCAGTAATCCACAGACAATGATTGGTGCACTATCCGGACTTGTGTAGTTAGTGGACATAATTGTATTTACTGGATTTTGAACTTTGATAATGAGCTTTCACATGATTACATTTGTTTGAATCATTTCCTTTTGTCCTTGAGTTCTTCCAGGGGGTTGGGGGGTGTATATGTAATGTTGCTGCATGTATTTGTGTGTATGGTGTTGTGGGTGAGGGTGGGGGTGTTGTATGTTGCGTGTGTGTGTCACTCTCTTTTTCCTCCCCCCTCTTCTGTGTTGTAGGTTCAGTACTCACCGTGGTCGTCGCCACCGTCTTTGGTGCCCCTGATAGAAGAGAAGGAAGACCAGCATCATCAGTATCCCCAATTTGGGCTCCATGGCGTCCTGGTTCCTCTTGGGGTGTGGAGAGGTGAGTGTTTTCCCTTCTGTGTACTGTTTCCACCGTGTTTATGTTTGCATTGGTTCTGCCCCGGAAAAGGTGGTGGATAGGCCTTTTGTGATACAGTGGGTGGTACTTTGTCTTCCGCCTGTCTGTTGGCGGTTGCCACAGTGGTGTTTGTTTCTACCGCCGTGGCGGTCGGAGTGTTAAAGTGGCTGTCTATGTTGGCGGTTTCCACCATGGTCATGATTCCATTTTTATTTCTGTCGGACTGTTTGTGGTATTACCGCAGCTTTAACACCGACCGCCAGGGTTGTAATGAGGGCCTTAGTCTCTAGGGAATAATGTGTAAATTGGGATGTAAGTGAATCGTAGTGAATATGTTCAAGGAATGGCTCTAGACACAGAATGAAAAGTAAGTGGGATGGGAACAACCTTGTCTGGTACCCCTGTGTAAAGTAATGTAAGAGGAGAACCAACCGTTAACAAAAACACTTTGCACAAGATTCAGAGTGTAATCATTTTATGAATTAAATGCATTTTGGAACAAAGAGCAACTATGATAGAGTATTAAACATAAATTGCCAGTTAGCACAATTAAAATCTTTTTCTGCATCTAGTGATATGGCTACCAAAGGGATATCTAATGCAAGAAAGTTAGATAACATCCTGGCATTATCTGTAGCAGGTTTGCCTTTAATGAAACTGATTGACCAAGTATGACAAGGAGGAGCATAACGGTTTCTGGGTGAGAGGCTAAGATTTTGGCAAACATTTTGCAAACAAAACTGGTAAATGAAATAGGATCATAGGTTTTGCAAAGGGAGTGATCTTTAGCTGGCTTAGGGATAATAACAAACAAGGCTTACAAAAAATGTTTGAGCAGATGGAAATTAAATTAATAGAAAATCCATCTGAGTGTGGTACTTTAGTTTTTTTAGGGACTTGATAGCGTCTAAAACGTCTGGTAGGGTAATGTCAGCTTCTAGATCTTGAAATGTGGTAGATAGGGAAGGGGGTTTGGGGAGACCATTGGAAAAAGTGTTCTGTATTAGTTTGTGATAGGGCTGTGTCATCTGTATACAATGATTTAGAATAGTATAGGAAAATGGAGGCGATATCAGAGTCAGAGTTTGCATTAGTGTTATTAGATTCATAACAAATTGAGCCTATATTTTTATGTTCTAAATTTAAAATAAATAATTAGCTAGCATTTACCAGCCTCATTCTGGCCTTCATGGTTTGATTTAATAAGATGTTACATGCATCATTTGTAGAAAGTTTGTTAGATTAGATTTGGATGTGATTAATTCATGTAAAATCAAGGAAGATTTGGAGGTGAAGTAAGCATGTTCAGGGGATTTAATTTGCTGAAGTAAAGTGAGATATTGTGAATTGAACCTCCTTTTCTTTTTAGCAGAATAACCTATAGTGAAACAAAGAAACAAGGCTTTAAAAGCATACCAATTGTTACGAATGGTTGTATCAGTAGGATGCCTAATTTGAAAAAAATCCTGAATAAAAGCAGTAGCTTCAGTCATAAAACATTTATCAGACAGTAGGGAATTGTTAAATCTCAAAAGAACAGTTTTGGAGTCAGTGAAAGATAAATCAAAGAATGACAGAACAGGTGCATGGTCAGAAATAAAAATGGAACCAATTTCTGCTGATTGTATAGTTCTGAATACAATGTAATCAATTTTGGACATTGTATGATATGCATGGGAGAAAAAACTAAACTCCTATATATTGGGGTTGCAAGTCTTCCAAACATCAAATAATGGATGAGAGGTAATGTCTGATTGGACGCCTTATGAGATTTTGTCAGAAGTACATTTACATTTCAATTTCCTATCCTTAAAGGGATCTAGCCATTGATTAAAGGCACCTGCTATATTAATGTTGGGGGTTACCAATTGTAGAATGTTTTACTTTAATAATTGCCAAAAATCAGGATCAGGTTTGACTGGACTGTAAATATTAAAGAAGGATACATGTATGTTATAAATAATGGGATTAACCAATGCCCATTGTCCATCAGTGTCACATTCGTTGATAAAATCTGTACCTTCAATGCTTTATGGCAAATAATAGGAACACCACCTTTGAGATCAACAGCTAGAGACCTGACCAACCCATTGTCATTTCAATTTAAGTGATTCAACATCATTACATTGGGTTTCCTGTAAGATCGCACTACGAGTGTTAGATTTAGAAAATTGAGATAGTACCTTTTTCTTTTTACCAGATGATCAAGACTGCAAATGTTCCATGAGAAAACATTAAGGGGCATATTTATACTCCGTTTGCGCCGAATTAGCGTCGTTTTTTTCGACGCAAATTTGGCGCAAAACTAACGCCATATTTATACTTTGGGGCTAGATGCGTCTAGCGCCAAAGTATGATTAAAGAGCGTCATTTTTTAGCGTGAACGCCTTCCTTGCGTTAATGAGATGCAAGGTAGGCGTTCCCGTCCAAAAAAATGACTGCGACGCAAATGCGTTGTATTTATACTCCCGGGCAAAAATCACGCCCGGGAGTTGGCGGGGCAGAAAACCCCGCATTTGCGCCACTTTTTAACGCCTGGGTCAGGGCAGGCGTTAAGGGACCTGTGGGCTCAAAATGAGCCCACAGCTGCCCTCCCATGCCCCCAGGGACCCCCCTGCCACCCTTGCCCACCCCAGGAGGACACCCAAGGATGGAGGGACCCATCCCAGGGACATTCAGGTAAGTTCAGGTAAGTATACATTTTTTATTTTTTTTTATTTTTTTTTGGCATAGGGGGGCCTGATTTTTGCCCCCCTACATGACACAATGCCCAATGACCATGCCCAGGGGACAGAAGTCCCCTGGGCATGGCCATTGGGCAAGGGGACATGACTCCTGTCTTTACTAAGACAGGAGTCATGTAAATGGCGTCTGGGCGTCGTTTAAAATGGCGCAAATCGGGTTAAGACGATTTTTTAGCGTCAACCTGACTTGCGCCATTTTTAAGACGCCCTAACGCCATTTTTCCCTACGCCGGCGCTGCCTGGTGTACGTGTTTTTTTCCACGCACACCAGGCAGCGACGGTCTGATTGCGCCGGCTAACGCCATTCAATAAATACGGCGCCGGCGCAAAATTTTTTGACGCTAAACTGCGTTAGCGCAGTTTAGCATCAAAAAGTATAAATACGGGCCTAAACATATTACAGAGACTGGATGAAGTGTATCAGTACATGGGTGACAAGCTGCAAAAACGAAAAAGTAAGCAAAATGACACCATATATTAAAAATAACAGAGTAGAGGTAACATGATAATATTCTATGACATAAGAGCACTCCCATAATACATGTAAGCAAACTGGGCTGATTGCAGAAGCCCCTCAACTTTTTGCCCCCATTTTTAAATTTTTGCTGGTGTTTTCCTGACTCTGCTGGTACCCAGGGTACTGCTAACCAGTCCCAGGGCCTGTTCTCTGTGCAAAAAAAGTATGCAAATTAGAATAATTATAATTAGCAATATCAACCTACCTATGTGCCCTTAGTAAAGGGTAGGGCATGTAGGTTTAGGAACCCCAGCATAGGTAGTGTCCCCATAGGTGCACTGCTGAGGTACCCAGAGTCATTTCAAAGGCAGGCCTGCCTTGTTGGCTACTTTTAAATTAAAGTTACAATAAAATTTGACTTTGGAATTAAGAGTACTTCCAAAGTCTTAAACTACCTTTTTTACATATAAGTCATACCTAAGGTGTGCCCTAGGTGCCCCCAGGTTTGGGTGCAGTGGAACTATAAGCAGGGACCTTATAAAATATGTTTTATATGCCCCGGTGAGGAAAAATTAGTTTTTCCCACCTTGTAGTGAATAGTCTCCATAGGCTAAAATAGGGAGACTTTGTTTTAATTAATAAAGTCTCTAAAGGAGCTAGACCTGTCAAGTTTGGTATCAAACTTAGGCCCTCATTATGAACATGGCAGTCCATTCCGCACCGCCGGCGGTGGTGGCAGAAACCGCCAACAGAGGAGCGGTCCGGACCACCAAATAATGAACCAAACAAAACTCTTGCATCCCGCGCGCCACCCACCGCCAGGAAAGTAGACCCGCTGACGACAGCAGAGTCTGCCCACAGGCCGTCGGAAAGGCCCAACCAGCCCATTAAATTATGAACACCATTCTGCCGCCAGTTCCGGGATGGGAACCACCGCCACACAAAGCCAAGCGGAAATGAAACAAATGGAAGGAAACACTCACCAGAGTACCACAAAACGTGCAGCGGCAGCCATGGACAGAGAGCTGCAGATCATGCCAGCCTTGCTCCTTGCCTTATGTCTACATGACCGAGACCGCCGACGAAGACGACGACGGTAAGTACCGTAACCTACAACACAAGGGAGGAAAGGGCAAACTTACATACTCACCCACTACACCCACCCCGCAAAGATCCCCACCCATTCCCAGCAGCACTAGTCAGACACCCCACACCAAGAGGGACGTACCCGACCAGAGGCCACTGCAACGTGGCCATAGGACATACAATAGCCCCATACACATAAATCATTTAAACACCAGGGTGGAACTGCATGCAGCCCAAACACAGGCCACACAGAAAACTTTATTAACTCGCTCAGTGAGCTAGATGAAGCAAACAGGGCCAATGGCCAGTCCAACAAGATTCAATTGTCCCTGGCCACAACTGGCCACACCTGACTCCCTTGAGTGCTGGGTACTCCACAAAACGGGGCACCATAGGGAGATCCAGGCACCTCACGGAATGGGGGTGGGGTGAGGGTTGGAATTTATGACGGGGTGGGACTTAGACTTGCGGGAGGAGGTTGGAGAGGGGTGGGCTTCTCCTGTGAAGGGGGTGGGGGCTTTTTGGCTCAGGTGGAGCTGGATGCCTTAGGCTCCGAGCGGGCCTTCTTCTTCACTGGAGAAGGGGCGTGGGAATGGGAACTCTGGACCAGGGTGGGCTGCGATGTGGAAGGTGCGGAAAGGGCAAGGAGGTGGGCACGTTTCAGGACAAGACGGGGTGGGCCAGTTGGTTTGAACAGGTCTACACGGGAGAGGAAATGTTTCTTGGGAGCAAGTGGGGTGGGCGTGGATGAGGGTGTGGGAGTGGAGGCTGAGGGAGTTGATGTATGGGGTGTAGGTGTGCGTGTAGTGGGTGCTGGTGACTGCTCAGTATGCTGTGGTGTGGTGGATGTCTGATGGGTGGGTGTCTTGCTGCGTTTGAGTGTTTTGGGAGGTGGGGGTGGACACAGTTGGAGAAGACAGACAGCTAGTGTGGATGTATGCTGGGTGTGTGTCTGCAAGTCAGGTGAGTGTGCTGCATGTGTCATCTACAGTGGAGGTGGTGAGTGCAGGTGTGGTGTATGGGGTGCATGTATGGCTGTCTGCTATTGTGGTGAGTGCAGAAAGAGGAGCAGTAACAGTGAGTGACGGTGCAGTGCATGAGGGTGTGCATGTAGAGGGGACAGACAGGGAGGCAGAAGAGGCGGGCACACTGGGGGAAGTGGACATTGTTGTGTGTGGTGCTTGTGTTTGGAAGTGTGTTTTTTGTGTGTTGAAGTGCTTGACTGCGTGTCTGAATGTGTGCCTTGGATGGGTAAAGGGAGTGGGGTGCTGGAAGCGGTAGAGGAGCTTGGAGGGGGGAACGGAATGGCCAGGGAAACTGGCTGCCATCCAAGAGGAGGCCAGAGCCTGGAAAGATCTCTGTAGGGCAGACACAGCACAGTGAATGCCATCTATATAGGCATTAGTCTGCTAGCCCCTGTATGGCATTGACAATGGTTGTCTGCCCTACAGAGATGGTTCTCAGGAGGTCAATAGCCTCCTCTGTGAGGGCAGCAGGGCTGACTGCAAATTAGAATAATTATAATTAGCAATATCAACCTACCTATGTGCCCTTAGTAAAGGGTAGGGCATGTAGGTTTAGGAACCCCAGCATAGGTAGTGTCCCCATAGGTGCACTGCTGAGGTACCCAGAGTCATTTCAAAGGCAGGCCTGCCTTGTTGGCTACTTTTAAATTAAAGTTACAATAAAATTTGACTTTGGAATTAAGAGTACTTCCAAAGTCTTAAACTACCTTTTTTACATATAAGTCATACCTAAGGTGTGCCCTAGGTGCCCCCAGGTTTGGGTGCAGTGGAACTATAAGCAGGGACCTTATAAAATATGTTTTATATGCCCCGGTGAGGAAAAATTTGTTTTTCCCACCTTGTAGTGAATAGTCAGGGGAGGCTGTGCCTGGAGCAAAGAAGACACCCACCTTTCTGGTGGGTGGGCATGGACAACTCGGTGGGGAGCAGAAGGGAGGGCACTGATGGTATGGGTGGTGGCGGAAGATGTAACGGTCGTGATTTGTCCACTAGTGCCCGCCACCGCCGGAGGACCCCCATAGGAGGAGGTTTCAGAGTCACTGCCACCGATGGTAGTAGCCTCCCCAGTGGAAGTCCCCTCGCCCTCTCACCCACTGGTCCCTTGGGCGTCCGATGTCTCTGCCGCCGAGGATCCGTGGGCCGCTGTCTCCCCACTAGCCGGTGCCTCAGCTCCCTTGCCTGATGTTGATGCTGTACCAGACACACAAAAGAGAACAAGGATGGGGAGAAAAAACAGAGAGACACTTGTAAGTAGCTGAATGCTGATACACAATGGCCAGACATACACCAACCCAGCAGACACACCCAACAGGCTGCACCGTGCACTAGGCCCATGACCATGGCCCTGACTACTGAGCAGTATAGTGACCTACACCCATATCCTGTCATTACATTGAAGCTTAGGTAGGTAAAACCTGACAGGGACACCCCTACACCCTTTGGGGAGCAGACAGTAGCTGGACACCAGTCAAAACCCTGCTATAAGCCCCATGATCCTATGCACACACACTCATCCTTCCAGGCTGAAGTATGGGCTATGAGCACTCACCCCTTGTGACTGCTGTGCAGCCTTCAATCGCCCATCCAGGTCTGGGTACGCCACCGCCAGGATTCTTTGCATTAAAGGGGTCAGTGCCCGACGGGCACCCCTACCACGTTGGGAGGACTTCCCCAGCTGGGCCTCACTAATCTTCCATGCCCACAGCTGCAAGTCCTCCCACCTCTTCCGACAGTGGGTGCTTCTGCCGGTTGTAGACCCCCAGGGTCCGCACCTCCTTGGGGATGGCATGCCAATGTGCCCTCTTCTGGTGGGCGTTGACCTAGTAGGGAGACACAGATAAGAAACGCAGAGGTCAGGCACCTACACAATGGCAATAGCTGGCTGATTGTAAGACATAGGACAGACAGTACTCCCAGACATGCAGGACAGTGGCATGCAGCATTCCATGCACCAAGCCCCATCCTGGCTCACAGGAACGCACATCAGAGCAATCCACTCCATCCATTACACACACAGTGCCCCCCCAAACCCGGACTCACCTGTACCTCTGGCCAGCAGTAGAGTTTGCCGTATAGGGGCAGGATCCCTTCCACCAGTTTCTCCAGTTCTTCCTGGGTGAAGGCCAGGGCCCTTTCCCCTGCACCACGTGGAACTTCCATAGCCAGAGGCAGGCGACAGCAGTACACGGAGTGGGGTACTTCTCCGCACAAGATCAGGGGGTCAAGTGAGCACACAATGACGAACGTGCGTACGTTTCGCGGCGGAATGCACCGTCACCGCCGGCAGCGATCATGATACGCCAAGATTCCCCAATGGCATCCATGTTATTCAATGAGGGTGCGAACAGCGGTAAACACCGCCGAACGCTGTGACGTCAACTGCTAGCGGTCTTAGGTCACTTCCACAACAAAGGGGCAGAACTACAGTGGGCAGACATTTTGTCATCACCTACGCATCTTGAAATTCAATTTAGTCACAATGCTGGGCCTTCTAGCCATATGATTCACATATGTCTCTATCCATAGAGTATATTATCACACATGAATTACTCTGTTCCCTCTCAGTGGTGACAATGTACATCTGTCAGGTTGCAGTTATTGTACAGACACTACTATGAAGAATTCAGTGAATGTGTTTAGCAAATATGCCTGTCTATGTGTGCACATGACTCCTTGTTCTTACCCCTCACAGGTACAGACCCTTGTGGCGAGGAAGTGCACCTCCAGTGTACAGACCACTTGTGGATATGGAGACCATGGTGGAGCATCAGATCATTATCACTTACAGACTCACACGTGCAACTATTCAGGACCTATGTGCAGTACTGTATCCTGCACTGACTCCCGGAAATTGTAATCAGCATGCCATTCTAACTGAGGTGCAGATGCTCTCCGCACTCCATTTCCTGGCCACAAGCTCCTTTCAAGTGACAGTGGGCATGGGTGCTGGTTTCTCACAGCCAATGTTCAGCCAGGTACTTACAAGATTTCTAAATGCATTTGTACAACATCTGCAATCCTATGTGCGATTCCCCCAAAGTGCTGAGCTACCTGCCATCAAGTCAGACTTCTATGCCTTTGCAAACATTCCCCATGTTATTGGTGCCATCGATGGAACCCACATACCCATAATCCCCCCAAGAGTGAGTGAACAGGTGTACAGAAACAGGAAGAACTTTCACTCCATGAACATCCAATTGGTATGTACAGCAGACCAGTACATATCCCATGTGAATGTCATGTTTCTGGTTCAGTCCATTATTCATTTGTTTTGAGGAACAGTAGTGTGCCACAAAAGATGGAACAACTCCAACAGGACAGAGGGTGGATCATAGGTAAGTGTGCCTGTCACTAACTGACACATTGCTGAAAAACAGCATGTCATACTAAGGACATTCCAATTACGACTATGTATTGACCCTTTCTCTAGGTGATTCTGGCTATCCAAACTTGCATTGGCTCCTGACATCAGTGAGGAATCTCAGGACGGATGCAGAGAGGAAATACAATGAGGCCCATGGACGTACTAGGAGGGTGATAGAGTACTATAGGTCTCCTGAAGGCTAGATTTTGGTGCCTACATATCTCTGGGGGTTCCCTGACATATGGGCCTGATAAGGTGCGTAGGATAGTGGTGGCCTGCTGCATGGTGCACAACGTGGCAGTGAGACATTCAATCCCCCTCTTAGAGGTGGCGGGAGCTATAGGTCCTGATCTGTTACCTCAGAGAGGTGAGGAGAGTGATGGTGAGGATGAGGAAGGGGAAGATGTAAATTCTAGAAACCAAATGATAAAACTCTACTTCCAATAACTGTCTGGGACTTCAGCCTGTATATGTGGTTAGTGACTGATACTGTAAGTGTCCCATGTCAGCTAGGGGGAATTGGTCATGATATGCGAGTCTTGGACCTCTTCAGCATGGTACAGTCAGACAACATAAGCATTCCCTTCTTGACGTTTTAGAAACACACTGTACCAGCAGCATGCACAATTTGACAATAAAGTTTATCCCTGCCTGTTGCATCATTACTCCACTTTTTTCAACGTTGAAGACAGGGGACAGTGTTACAGGTGAGATAAGTTGTTTATTGGTGGAATACAGTGAAATGTGCTATGTACAGTGATGGAAGTCGTTATGGTTGGTTGTCCTCAAAACCGACTTAGTGGCAGGCCTGTTTGATTTCATAGGTGGGTCCTATTTGTAGTTCTGTTCATCATTTAGCCCTCAGCTAAGTGCAGTTTGTGAATGGGTGTGTTAGTTGCTTGGCAGTAGCAGCAGTGTCAATTGTTGGTCGGGGGCTTATTCTTTGCAGGCTTTCCAGTGCCATATCTTGGCCTGAGGCTCCGTTTGGGCACCTGCTGTGGAGCTACTTGGGGTGACGTGGTCGGCCCTTGTGATTCCTGAGAGGGTTTTTCCTGTGCAGTTTTAGCTGCTTGGGACAACTGTTGCTGGTTGTCCAGGGCTGTTGAGGGGGCCTCTTGTCCGGTGTGGGTGTCTGAGGGTTTGTTGACCAACAGCAGCAGTGCTCCAGCAATGGTGGCCATTGTGGCATTGTGTTCTTTCCACTGCTCCATGGCCTGTTGGTGTTGTTCCAGCTGCATCCTCTGACTTTGCTCCAGGGTGGTTACAATCTATGCCAACCTGTCTTGGGTATGTTGGAATGCCCCCAATACCTCTGCAATGATGTCCTGGGCTGCTGCATCTATCCAGTGCCCTACCCCCTGATCCACTGGGGCACTTGACCTTGCCCTGGCCCACTGTGCCTGTGTCCCCTGCGCAGGTCTGGACGTGCCACTAGTACTGGGGCCCTCGTTTTCCTGCATGTTGGGGGTGGGAGACTGTGGCCTCTGTTGCTGTGTACCACCTGTTTGTGCCCTGGGTCCACTGGTGTGGGCACGCCTCCCCTGGCCTGCTGGTCTTGAGTGGGTGTTAGTGGTGACAGTGTTTTCCTGGGTGGGGCTGCTGCATGGTGAGCATCCAGGGCTGTGTGAAGGGTCTGCCTGCTCATCAGTGTCCATGGATCCTTCACCAGTGTCCTGTGATGTGTCTCTGTCTCCCTGGAATGCTGTGGCACTCCTTGTCCCCTCCATTAGGGTCGCATGGGTGGTGGTGCCTGATGGGGGACATAGATGTGTTTGTTACATATGTATGAGGGTTTGAGGTGGGCAGTACTGTACAATTTAGTGTTGGTGTGCCTTTCAGTGGCCTTCAGGGGTGCCTTTGTGAGGTGGACATATCATCTAGTGGCAGTGGTGGTGTTACATTTTGGTGGGGGTTATTGTTCCATTGTGGGAACATGCGGGGTGGGTGGCTGTGCACAGCGCGAGTGATGTGGGCCTGGTAGAGAGTTGTGGGTGATGCAGGGTGTTGGTTTTGGTGGGTAATGGCTGGGAGGGGTGTGGGTCTAGGTGGGTGTGGGTGGGGTGGGGTAGTGCATGCATTACAGGTATGGTGTATATGGGGTAAATGTAGACGACTTACCCAAGTCCATTCCTCCAGTGAGTCCCTCTGGGTGCAGGATGGCGAGTACCTTCTCCTCCCAGTCGGTGTAGTCGGATGGTGTTGGTGGCGGCCCTCCCTCAGTCTTCTGCACTGCGATGTGGTGCCTGGATGCCATGGCCCGGATCTTCCCCCGCAGGTCATTCCATCTCTTGCAGATGTCGTCCCTGGCATGTGGATGGTGTCCCACTGCATTCACCCTGTTGACGATGGTCTGCCACAGCTCCATTTTCCGGGCGATGGGTGTGTGCTGCACCTCGGAGCCGAATATTTGGGGCTTCACCATTAGGATCTCATCCACCATGGTCCTCAGCTCCCTTTTGGTGAAGCGTGGATTTTTTGGGGGGGTTATGGTGAGGGTGGTGGATGGCGTCAGGACTGGGGACGGTGTTTGGGTGCTCCTGTGTGGGTCGATGTGCGTGTCCCGTCTGCTGGCATTCTCTGTCTGGCTCTGGTGCTCTACGTCTTCTGGTCCTGGTTTCATTGCAAGGGATTTTGGGGTGTGTCTGGGGGTGTTTTATGGTGTTCTGCATGTGTGTCAGGTGTATGGGTGCTAAGCCTAGCCAATGTGTGCAGTGGTTGCTGTTGGGCCCACTTGCCACCAGTGGCGGTCGCAGCCGCCAATGGTCGTCCGGCCTCCACTGTCCACCGAGATGATTTGTGCATCTTTATTTGGAGGGCGGGATGTGGGTGTGCTTGGCAGTGGCGGGGTGGGGTGGGCCCCTGCCAACAGGGTCCTGGCGGGGAGTGGTGGTGTAGGAATGTTTGGCAGTGTTGTTTTTTTTTGTTCATTATATGGCGGGTTTCCATTCACCGCCGACGGCGGGATTCTGTTCAGATCCGCCACAGCAGTCGGCGGTCTTTACCGCCATGTTCATAATGACCGCCTTAATGTTTAATAAATGAAACAACTTGCCACTGTTGAATTTAATATAAATTTCACCTACAAAGAGTTTTAGAACTCTTCCTAAAAGTTACCTGTTTCAGCTCTGTAGTGCACTTCTCTGATTGACAAGCCTCTGGCAGCCTGGCTAGGCTGCATCGATGAGGTGTGAAGTCGCCTGGCCTGAAAACAAAGGAAGTGACTGGTGGAGGAGATCTGTCTCAACAAATGGTGAAACAGCATGGGGGGGAGAACAGCCAAACTGGTCTTCAAAGGAGGGAAAGACATTTGGAGCAGTTCAGGACCTTCCCAATGGCCTGCAAACCCAAACAATCAGATGTTCTCTTGATTGTATTAGGAGAGGGGTGTGTTAAAGATTTGTAGCCACACCAGTGGGTGGGCTCAGCCAGCCCTAACCTCCAATATTCAGTGTCTGCCATTTTGGATTTTTTAGGAATGTTGCTTCCTGGGATTGATTTTTGCCACATTTCGCAGGAAGTGATCATCGAAGAGGGTAGTGGCATGCCTGTGATTGGATGGTTGCCCCGACTGCTTTCCACCTCAGGAGCAAAGATAAATATGGCAGACCTGCACCCACAAGATACACCAGCAGAAGAAGAAGGACTGCCCTGCTGGACCCCTGACCTGCACTTGCACACTGCACTCTGAAGGACTACACCAGCTGCACACATGGGCTTTACCACCAAAATGACTTTGCCTGTGTTCAACTCGTTCAAGAAGGGACTCCCTGCTTGCTACAGGTGAAAATTAGCTAACAAGAGTCCCCTGCGTAAAAACCTGAATGAACTCACCAGCTGACCATTGGCTAGTGGTTATTTTCGGATTTGAACCAGGTGCATTCTGGAAGTTGGAGTCCTAACCTTCAAGGAGCAACTCAGTGTTTCTGGAATCTTGGGGGGAGCTGTGGACTTCTAAAGGACCTTCAAAGACCTCTCCATAAAGAGACTAGCACTCCATGGTGAGTCATGCCAGCTGACCTTAACTGCAACCCGGCCTGACTTCCAGGTTGATCCCGCTGAAAAGCTCCAAAGCCCCAGGCTTCCAGGATTTCACTGGGGGCTCCTGGAAAGATGATCAATGACCTTGCCTCAAAATCAGAACATAAAAAGTTGACCGGGACTTCCCACACAGTGTATCCAAGGAGGGCTCCAGGAATGTCGGAATAAGATTCAACTTTTGGCACGGATGGATATTTCTGCTCTGAAAAATCATCTAAGTCTGGATGTAGAATTCTTCACCAAGGTATCCTGCAACATGCCTCCAAAGAGGGCTCCAGGGAGGTTGGATCGGATTGGTGACTTCGTCCCGCTGAAGAAAATCTTCAAGAAAAAGACTAAGGCCCTCATTAAAACCCTGGTGGTCGGTGATAAAGTGGTGGTAATACCGCCAACAGGCCGACAGTAATTTTTTTTTTATTATGACCACGGCGGAAACTGCCCACACAGACAGCCACTTTAACACACCGACCGCCACAGCGGTAGCAACAAGCAACGCAGCGGTAACTGCCAACAGCCAGGCGGAAGACAATATACCGCCCACACTATTACAGCAGGCCTATCTGCCACCTTTTCCGGGGGGGTACCAACGACATCAAAAGCACTGTGGAAACAGTACACAGAAGGAAAACGACTCACCCCTGGAGACACAAGGAAGAACCATGCCACCACGGAGCCCGAGTTGCAGGTGTTCCCCATGCTCGTCTATCTCCTTCTTCATTTTGAACACCAACGCCGACGAAGGCGACCACGGTGAGTACTGCCGCATAGCACACAGGGGAGGGAGGGAGGAAAAAGAGAGTGACACACACATGCAACACCCACCCCCATACACATAAGCAGATACAGTAACAGTACATACTCTCCCCCTACCCCTCAGGAATAATGCAAGGACAAAAGGAATTGATTAAAGTGAGTGTAATAAGATACATTTGTGGAAAATCATGCTTCAAAACAAAGCAGTACATGCATATATACAAATGGGGGGACACAGCCCAGTCCACAATGTCCTTGGGCCTCATAGGTCAAGGCCCCACTTGATTCCTGCAACAATATGGATAGAACACCGCAGAGGCAAAATACACAGGCACCTCAGGGGGACGGGTGCACCTCAGCCAGAAGATGGTACAACACCACTGGTCCTGGAGGGGGCAACATACCCTATGCGATATCCTGGGGAGTACAAGGCCACAGTGTCTCAAGTGGGTGGTTTGCCCACTGCTTGGTCCTGGGGAGTGTAAAGCCACAGTCTCTCTAGTGGATGGTTTGTCAACTGCTTGGACACATTCTCTAGTGGGTGGTTTGCGCACTGCTTTGTCCTGGGGAGTGCAAAGCCACAGTCTCCCTAGTGGATGGCTTCTTTCACTGGTTCTGGAGGGGGCCTTGTGTCCAGTGTGCTTCATCCAGGCAAGGAGGGGGTGAGGGGATGGCTTCTTCCACTAGTTCTGGAGTGGGCCTTGTGCTCAGTGTGCTTCATCCTGGCAAGGAGGGGGTGAGCGGATGGCATCTTCCACTGGTTCTGGAGGGGGCTTTGTGCCCTGTATGCTTCATCCTGTTAAGGAGGGGGTGAGTGGGTGGTTTCTTCCACTGGTTCTGGAGGGGGCCTTGGGCCCAGTGTGCTTCATCCTGGCACGGATGCGGTGAGTGGATGGCTTCTCCACTGGTTCTGGAGGAGGCATTTTTCCCTATGATGCAGCACTTGGGGAGTGCAAGGTCACAGTCTCTCCCCTGGGTGTCACACCCACAGGAGTTGCAGGGTACAGGATGCACTACAGTCCATGGAGGCAGGACTACACACTGCCCGCCGGAGGTGACAGTTGCTCAGTGGTGGCAGTGGCGGTGCTGGTGGCAGTGCTGGCAGAGGTGTTGGGAGGCTCCATTCCTTTCTCTGCAGCCTGGGATGGCTGCCCACTGGGACTGCTGCTGCTGGTAGTGGTGCTGGTGGCGGTGCTGGTGGCGGTGCTGGCAGTGGTAAAGGGAAGGCTCCAGCCCTTCCCCTGCAGCCTTGAAGGCTGCCCACTGGGGCTGCTAGTGCTGGCAGTGGTGCTGGTGGCAGTACTGGTGGCCCTGCTGGCAATGGTGGGGGGAGGCTCCAGCCCTTCCCCTGCAGCCTCAGACGGCTGTCCACTGGGGCTGCTGCTGCTGGCAGTGGTGCTGCTGGCGCTGCTGGTGGTGGTGGGTGACAGAGTGGGACACAAGGGTGACATTCAGGAGAGTCTAATTTCCTGGTGGGGTTCTTGGCAATGTTCTCTGGCTTCTGCCTGGATTGCAGGGACCATTTGCGGGGTGTTTTTCCTTCTGCAGGGGGAGGGGTGCTGGTGGCCTGTTGTTCTTGTGGCGGGGCCTCCTGTCCACTAGCAGCAGCAGAGGTGGAGAGCTGTTCATCGGTGAGTCTAGTATCAGGGGCCCGGTGGTGTGCCACTGCCTCCCTCATGGTGTTGGCCATGTCTGCCAGCAGCCCTGCAATGGTGACCAGGGTGGTGTGGATGTCCCTCAGGTCCTCCCTGATGCCCAGGTACTGTCCCTCCTGGAGCCTCTGGGTCTCCTGCAACTTGTCTATTATCTGGCACATCATCTCCTGGGAATGTTGGTATGCTCCCAGGATGTTGGTGAGTGCCTCGTGGAGAGTCGGTTCCCTAGTCCTGTCCTACCCGTGTTGCACAGCAGTCCTCCTAGCTTCCCTGTTGTCCTGTGTCTCTGTTCCCTGAACCGTGTGCCCACTGCCACTAACCCCAGGTCCCTGATTGTCCTGTGTTTTTGTGGTGTCCTGGGGTCCCTGTAGTGGTGGACACACTGCTGATTGACATGGGGACAGAGGTATTGGCCCGCTGGATGGGTACTGAGCTGCTGTTTCCTGAGGGGGGAGGCTCTGTAGTGGTATGGGACTGTGCCTGGGTAACAGACTGTCAGGAGGTCCCTGATGGGCCAGGATGATCATCCAGATCCAGGCATCCAGAGCTGCTGTCATCACTGTTGGCCTCTTCTGGGGGGGGGTCTGGATGTAGCTGGCACTTCCTTTCCAGTGACGTTGTGTGGGGGACCTGTGGGGATGTAAATGTAGTGCTATTTTTTCTGTGTCTGTCATCTTGTGCATGGGTGTGTTGCCCTCTAAGTTTGTGATTGCCCTGGCAGCTTGGCCTTGTATGAGTGGTGATTTAGTGGACTAGGTGATTGTCTCTAGTGTGCATGCAGTGGTGATAGGTATCCATGCAAGTCTGTGAGGGGTGGCCCAGCATTGGTGATGCATGCAGGGCTTGGCATTGGGATGAGTGAGATGTGATGGTGGGGTGTGTGGGAAGTGGTGGAGTGATGGGAGTGAGGGTGAGGGTGCAGGTATGTGATGGCATGCAGGTAGGGGGGGTGTTAGTAATTGAGATTTGACTTACCAGAGTCGAAGTCTTCCTGCTACTCCTGCCAGTCCCTCAGGATGCATGATTGCCAAGACTTGCTCCTCCCATGTTGTTAGTTGTGGGGGAGGAGATAGGGTCCACCACCAGTCCTCTGTACTGGTATCTGGTGTCTTGCTATCACGGAACGCTCCTTCCCCTGTAGGTCGTTTCACCTCTTTCTGATGCCATCCCTTGTTCTTGGGTGCTGTCCCACGTCGTTGACCCTGCCAACGATCCTCCGCCATAGCTCTATCTTCCTGACAATGGATGTCTGCTGCACCTGTGATCCGAATAGCTGTGGCTCTACCCGGATAATTTCCTCCACCTTGACCCTTAGCTCCTCCTCAGAGAACCTGGGGTGTCTTTGTAGTGCCATAGGTGTAGTGTGAGTGGTGTGTGTGACGGTGTGTGAGGTGATGTTTTGGGGTGTGTGCTGTAAGGTACGTGGATGGTGTATGGGTGATGGTGTTTTGTGGCTCTGGTTCTGTGGGTGCTCTGGGTCTGTCTCTCTCAGTTGGCAATATTTTTTAGTCTTAAGGGGTCTTGGATATTGTGGGTGGGTGTTTCATAGTGGTGTGGGTGTGGTGTGTGTATATGTGTCAGGTGTGTGTAGTTTCAATTGTTCAATGTGGTGTTGTTTTGTTTGAGTGTCTGTATTTTGAGCGCAGCGGTATGTACTGCCAGTGGTTTCCGCAGTTGAATGTCCACCACGGTGATTCGTGGGTCATAATGTTGTGGGCGTAATTCTGTTGGCATAACGGTGTGGGTTTTGGTACCACCAGTTTATCACTGACCTTTGGGCTGGCGGACTTGTGTGTGTGTCTATATAGTGAAGGATTGCTATGTGTGGGTCATAATATGGGTCGCGGTAATCCACCGCGGCGGCGGTATGTTGGCAGCGGTCGGCATGGGGGTAAGCAGGACTTACCGCCAATGCATAATGATGGCGTAAGGGTCTCCACCGCTGCAGTGGTGGCCACCAAAAGACCACCATGTTGGTGGTAATCTGACCACCGTCTTATGAATCACACTGTGAACACCGCCAAAAATCAGCCAACTTTCTGAAACCACTAGGACACTGGAGGATAGAAAAAAGGCACTCCCACCACCAGCTCGACAAAAATCCACCCATCAAATCACTAGCCACAAATCACTACAGTGGTTCTTCCATGGCGGAACAGCGGTGGTCACAACTCACTTCTGTCAGAACATCACACCACATTGGATAGCTTGAATACCCAACACCTGACACACATCCACACACCCGACACACCTACTCACTGCACTGTATAACACACTTCTACACAACCAACAATCCTCAGCAAACAGAAAGCCACTCACATCCACTGAGAAGCCAGATCTGAAACAAATTCTACTTGGAAAACAATAGGCACACATACACATCTCACTCAGCACACACTCCACATCAGCAGAACTATCAAAATCCATACATCACTACCACACACTATCCGCAACTACCGTCTCCAACTCACATCGCAGCACCTCACCAATTACCCAACACTGCACCCTTACACTCACAACACTCCAACACACTGTCTAAACAATCACTATCATGTTCCCACACAAACATCCACGTTTCACTGCTGACAAGTTGAGGGTCATGGTGGATGAAATTGTCAGAGTAGAGCCACACCTGTTTGGATCAATTCTGTGGCCTGTCATCCACGGACAAGGGAGGACATCAGGGGGAGGTGGAACGACCGACTGGGGAAGGTTCATTCCATATTATCCAGGCACCAGATAGCCATGCAGAAGACTGATGATGGCCCCCATCTCCTCCCACACTGTTCAGATCTTGGGCGGAGAAGGTCTTGAACATACAGCATACTGAGGGCCTGACTGGAATACCTAGAGGACTGGAGTCTGGCAATTACTCACAACAATTGACTAGTCCTGCATGCTTCTTCACCACCCAAATCCTCCCTAATCAGCTAATTTAGCCACTACACCTCTCACCTAATCATCTAATGCCTCTCTCTTGCATGATACCTCTCCATTTAGCCCAACTGACCTCACAGGCCTTGGAAATGACACGTTAACTACAGGATGGTCAGATCACTACAACTCCCAGAATGCACCAACCCATCATTGTGAAAACCTGGATTGTGCACATCATGTGTAATGCATGTATTACTAAAATAATAGCTACACCATGTAGATCATTCTAGTGAGGTCCAGTACATGGCAATGACAGCTGTGCAGCGGCACACCCACAACAGCAACCAAAGCAAAACACAACTACAGCTCAGTGACCATTCCCAATGGCCACAGATGCAAATCCAGGAATAGACCAGATCTGATTGGAAAGAAAGATGGCAGAGTCGATGCACATGTATAGCACATACTTACAGGACAATTACCCCTGCATACTCTCACACTGTGTTCCCACTACACAACATTGTGCATTGTGCAGCCTTCGTATGTGACATGTGGCAAGCTTGTCTCTAGACTAGGTAAGATAGCCGAACAGTCATGTCACATATCAGACATTATCAGATTGAATCTGCAATAAAATGTGTACCCAATATGATGACCTCTTCCAACATGGAGTGAGGGAAATAAGTCATATAATTGTATGTACAACTAAGGTATGCTGTGCAGCAGCTGTCAATGCCATTGCAGGGATTTATGTCAAGCCACTGTGTGCATCCCACACAAAAGCAACCAAACACTTATTCTAACCTGAACTCTGTGTCTCACTCCCTCCACAAGTAACCTTGCCATTGCCATCATGGAGAGGATACCTGAGACTGTCAGTCCCCTTAGGATGAAGGCCCCAGTGAGGACAACACCTTTGGATGTCTGGACACTGAAGAACAACCAGGCCCATCTGGGATACCTGGTCAGTAAATGACTCTCAGCATCACCCTGCCCACATTTGGGCCCATATTTATACTTTTTGACGCAAGCCAGCACCGGCGCTGGTTTGCGCCAAAATATTTACCGCCGGCTAACACCATTCCTACGCGCCATGCAGGCGCCTTATTTAAGGATTGACGTTAGCTGGTGCTGCAGGCTGGTCAGAGTAAAAAAAAATTACTCAAACCAGACAGTGCCGGTGTAGGGGAAAATGGGGGTTGTGATCAAAAAATGGTGCAAGTCAGGTTTGAGTAAAAAATCATGGCTCAAACCGGACTTGCACCATTTTTTGACGCACAACCCCCTTTAAAATGACTCCTGTCTTAGCACAGACAGGAGTCATGCCCCCTTACCCAATGGCCATGCCCAGGGGACTGTTCCCCTGGGCATGGCCATTGGGTACAGTATCATGTAGGGGGGCCCAAATTAGCCCCCCCTATGCCGCTTTAATAAATAAAAAAATAATACTTACCTCAACTTACCTGTACTTGCCCGGGATGGGTCCCTCCATCCATTGGTGTCCTCCTGGGGTGGGCGAGGGTGGCAGGGCGTGTCCCTGGGGGCAGGGAAGGGCACCTATGGACTGCTTCCATGGTCTGAGATCATAGAAGTTAGCCCACAGGTCCCTTAACTCCTGCCCTTACCCAGGCGTTAAAAAACGAAGCACATCAGGCTGTGCGCTGTTTGTTAAGGCCCGCCCCCTCCTGTGCGTCAAAAGGACTCAGGAGTGTAAATAAGGCGCACAGGCCTTAAAGTAATTGTTTGGACGGGAACGCCTACCTTGCATGTCATTAACGCAAGGCGGTTTCCTGCATCCACAAAATGACACACACTGAGGTTTTTTGATGTCTGCAGGGTCAGGCGTCATAGTTTAAATATGGGGTAAAGTTTGCACTGAATGTGCCTCAAAGGTTTTGATGCACATTCAACGCAAACAGAGTATATATATGCCCCTAATACCTCCCAACACTGTTGAATCAACTGTACAGGCAACAGTTCGCCCCCAATCCTGTGTCCCAAGAACTGTTCAATCTATAGTGTGCTCCACAGTACAGTACCTGAGTCTAACCTTGCCAACCCTGACAATGATGGACCTGCAACCACTGGGAGTGGGCATACTGGACTGGGGCACAGGTACACAGGGCTAGGGTGTGTGGGAGGGATGTTGTGGGCCAGAGGATGGGACCCTTAAGGGACACAACTGATCAGGGAAACATCCCCCAAGTCTTGGGAGCTAACCAAATTTCCCAAGACAGGATGGGCTAAATCATCAGCATGTTAGAGGAAAATCAAAGGCTGCAGAGGAATCACCACCAGGAAGTCAAGCAGCAGAAAAGGCACAAAATGCACACAAGTCTATCATTGCAGGTGTAGTTGAAGAACACTCCCTGAAAACGTGGACGTCCATCCAGACACCCAGCAGGAGCAGATGCCAAGACCAAACCAACTGCCAGGAAGTGAACCTCTCCTGATTTTTTAAACTTGTGCCACAGATACACCCTGTTGACTGTTCTGAAACCCAACTCCATTTTCCCATGGTACAAGGACACTGGACTTGTGTAACCAACTTGTGAAGAAGGTACCCTGATGAAATCATCAAACAGGACTTCACCCATCACTTTAATGTTTATTGATCTAAACTTTCAGTCACTGTTAGTCTTTTGACAACCACAATAAATCACACTTGAACACAGCAACTGTGTATGTGTCCTTTACAATCCATATATGTGGTAAATGGCCTCTTTTCAGGGTTACCCCTAAACTTTTTGCCTTCCTCCTCTTCTTTTTCTGACCTAATTTTTACTGGCTTTAGGGCTCTGTGCACTTAACCACTGCTAATCAGTGCCTAAGTGCATATGCTCTCTCCCTTAAACATGGTAACATTGGCTCATACCCAATTGGCATATTTGACGTGCTTGTAAGTCTGTAATAAAAGTGCACTACATGTGCCCTGGGCCTGTAGATTGAATGCTACTAGTGGGCCTGCAGCACTGGTTGTGCCACTCACATAAGTAGCCCCTTAACCATGTCTCAGGCCTGCCATTGCAAGGCCTGTGTGTGCAGTTTCATTGCCACTTATTGGCATTTAAAAGTACTTGCCAAGCATTTAACTCTACTTTTTCTACATATACGTCATCCCTAAGGTAGGCCCTAGGTAACCCAGAGGGCAGGTTGCTATGTAGGTAAAAGGCAGGACATGTACATGTATGTTTTATATTTCATATGTCCTGCTAGGGGAAAATTCCTAAACTCATTTTCCACTACTGTGAGGCCTGCTCCTTCCAAAGGCTAACATTCGGGCTACCCTCATATACTGTTTGAGTGGTAGATTCCGATCAGAAAGGAGAAACTAGGTTCTATTTAGTATGGCCAGAATGGTAATACAAAACCCTTCTTATTGGTGAGGATGGATTTTATGTTACTATTTTAGAAATGCTACTTTTAGAAAGGGAGCCTTTCTCTGCTCTCAAAATCCATCTGTGCCTTACAGCCTGTCTCCAATCCACCTCAGGGTTGGGCTGATTGGCAGCTCCCTTGTGCATTTTACCCAGACAACCACAAACAAAGAATACTCATTCACACCTATTTTCCTATGCCTAAAACCACACATGCACTCATCTGCCTACTGAATGAGTCTTCCTGGGCTGGAAGGGTGGAGGGGCCTGACACTTACATTCCAAAGGCTAGTGGCCTGCCCTCACACAATGGACTGCCAAACCCCTTACTTGGACCCTGGCAGACAGACCTGTACTGAAAGGGAACCATGTGCACTTCAAAACCACTCTCTGAAGTCTCCCCCACTTCAAAGGCATTTTTGGGTACATAAACTGGGTACCTGACCCCAGCAAATCAGCACCTCCTGAAACAGACACTCTGGACCAGATCCTGCAACCTATCAAGAGGAGATGCCTAGCTGTCCAAAGGACTCACCTGGACTGCTTTGTTGTGAAGGACTGCTGCCTTGCTGTTGCCCTGATGCCTTGCTGGCCTTTGACTTTGTTGAGAAGTGCTATCCAAGGGCTTAGATTAAGCGTGCCTCCTGTTCCTGAAGTCTCAGGGACAAAAATACTTTTTCTCTTCAAGGAAACTTCTTCTGCAGCTAAAATCGATGCACAGCCCACCAGGAATGATGCACAGCCTGCCCAGCGACAAGACCTGGCATACCTCTGCAACTAAAGACACCATTTCTAACAATGTACAATAGCGATGCTTGCCAACTGTGGTCTGGTCATGCCCCCCCTGTATCGAACAGCCAGTTTAATGCTCATCATATGGAAGCTCCCTCAGCAAGAGACACAATACAACAGAAATGTCACAAGACAGATGCCTAAGAGGTTGAAAGCCAAGTTTGCACTATTATATAGTGAGTATTGCATTCAGGAAATAGAGCATGACAGAGAGTACCATCTGGATGTAATTTATGGTGTAACAAAAAGCACATCCACATGTTACAGAAGTCAGGCACATGATAAACTACCTACAAACTTGGGGCACACAGATCGGTCATCTGTATCACCATGTATAGGCTCTTCACATACCCATACCATAGGTACTATATCACATATTCAATGGAAAACACAAAGATCATTACAGAGGGAACCAATACTGAAAACATACACTAACATTGGCCCCATAACTGTAGGATTGTCACTTTACTATGTGAATATACAGTTACATGCATCTTGGAGTGCAAAATAGGAACACAAACACAGTTAGGTCCCAGGGCCATCACAAAATACTCCACCCATTGTGAAGCGAGAGGCCACGATCCAACCTTCACACATGTGTCAGAAACTTCAACTGACACGTTATACACCATTTTACATCCTCCTCAACCCCATAGGCTAAAGAAAAGGACTAAGTATTTACCACCCCATTTTCATGAAGGATAAACTATCAAGGTACCACCCCACTGAAAACGAATCTCATATTACCAGGTATCTGTCACATACACTTCTCATGTCTATCAGCAATTCCCATTGGCATCTGATACAGTATATATAAAGCTTAGGTTGTCGAGACAAACAGTGAGTGAAAGGAAAAGAGGATAGGAGATTGCACAAAACATGCCTCACATCTGAGAAGTCTTAGCCAGAAGTGCAGGTTAGCTTCTACTGTAACAATATATGTGAAAGCAGAACAATCTGTCCTGTACACATTACAATCTATCAGTCTGCATCCACAACTCACACATAGGCATTGGAGCTCATTACATCCCCACAGATGAAGCAAGAAAAGAGGTGGAATGACAGTCATCTACTTCTGGGTGTACACATTCATCACAACAAAAGGTCTTCTTCACATACCAGTATGTCAGGTGAAGTACTGATTAATTAGATCTGCCCTAGAGTCACCTGTTCATTCTTCCTCTGGCTCTACATCATTTGCCATATCAGCATTTCCAGCCAAAGGTCCAGCTGCCTCCTCCTTATCTGCTATCGATGGTATCTGAAGTCTCAGGGCTAGATTATGCAGCATGCAGCATGCAGCATGCAGCAGTTATTTGGCATTGTGAGTAGAGGAGTAGAGGAGGGCTGCTCCAAATAGGTCTAGGCAGCTAAATCTTGCCTTCAGATGCCCAAACGTTTGCTCTATTACACACCTTGTCCTCCTGTGGGCCATATTGTAACGCAGTTCTCCTGGCAAGATTGGGTACCTCACTGGATTCAACAGCCAAGGACGGTTTGTATAGCCTGAGTCACCTGTAAACACAATGTTTGAACACCAAAAAGATGTAAGTGGGACTTGCTATATTGTGATGACAGGAAACAAAAATCACAAGCACACACTACAATGGAAACTTACCAACCAGCCAGGCCCTCTCTGTGTGGTGTCGTGTCATTAGCTATGGAACATTGCTGTACCGCATGATGAAGGAATCATGCACAGAACCTGGGTACTTGGCTGTGACTTGTGAGATATACTAGTCTGCCAGATACACCACCTGAACGTTGATTGAGTGGTAGTTTTTCCTGTTCCTATACACCTGTTCATTGACACTGGGAGGGAGCAAGGCTACATATGTGCCATCAAAGGCTCCTACCACTTGAGGAATGTGTCCCATCTTATAAAAGTCTGCCTACACGTAGACCACATCCGCTCTGTGGGGAAACCTGATATAGCTGTCCAGGTGTCTCAACAATGCAACAATGCACACAGTACATCCTTCAAAACCAGACTGAAAATGGGCTGAGAGATCCCTGCTGTTAGAGCTACTGTATTCTGAAAGGATCCTGATGCCAGGAAGTGTAGCACTGACAAGACTTGAATAATGAGTGGTATGCCATAGGGATTGCTAATAACAGGCATCAGATCTGGCCCCAACCGAGTACAAAGATCCATGCTGGATTGACGCTTAAGACGATATGTCTGAATGACATGCCTTTCCTCCAAGGTGTTGAGGTCTACTAGTGGACGGTACACTGGTGGTTGTCTCAATCTCCTCATGGCAGGATAACTATGTGAAGACAAGTTAACATAGTATGAGTAATGCAGTATGCACATATCATGTACACTTTGTTTATTTCCTCACACCTAACATCTGTTGAAGACACCTAGCACATCTGACATATACAGTACAGCCCATAGATGTGCATCCAATTACACCTTCCTTGGTACACATGGCAACTATGACAATGGGATGGTTCATATTGTACTTATGATACTACTGTAGAGCATATGTGTGTAAGACTTAGCTGTCCTGCACTAATCACACATATTTTTGGAATCAATATATACTTTTCTGAGGACTAAGAACCTCTGAGTAGCTGTACAAAGCTATCACCACATTTTCTCACTCAACACAGCTTTTACTTCACATATGCACAATATGTGACTCAAGCATGATGGCACATATATATAAATCAAATCAAATCAAATCATTAACATTTATAAAGCGCGCTACTCACCCGTGCGGGTCTCAAGGCGCTATATATATATATATACAGTACCTTAGGGGAGTAAGTGAATAACTCAGATTGGTAAACCCTTCCATCCATTAAATGTGCCCAAAACGTCAGGTGCCTGACCTACTTTGCTGCCTTTGGTGGACTTGGGCAAATGGCAATTTCCTCTGGCTGTGACGGTCATGTACATGGTGGCTGTGACCACCATATTCTGCCCTCTTGCTCACTTGACTCCTGACACCGTTGCCAGCAATACCTCCATGACATGAGCAGCTGTGTACTACCCCTGGGGGCCATCATGCCATGTCCTGCAGGTGATAGGGCCCCTGCCTTCACCCTGGAAGAGCTTTAAAGGCTAGTGGAGGCGGTCCTACCCCAATATGCACAGCTATATGGGGCACCAGAGGAGCAGGTGAGTCCAATGTCCTAGCTATGTGTGATAGGTGTTCGGTGTTACGTTGCACCGGGCATATGAACTTGTGAAGGTGTAGATGCATGCAGATGGCATAATATAAAGGCGTGTGTGCAGAGACGATGGGCATGTCTGCCTGCTTGCTGTGACTGAAGTGTACTGACCACTCCTATTTGTATGGCGCAAGTGTACGTAACTTTCTCCTTTTGTCTGTGTCATCCATGCAGGTCAACGCCTATCAGAAGAAGGGGATTTGGCATGGCATTGCCAAGCAAGTGTAGACCCTGGGGTCCACAAGTGTCCACAGCCAGCAGAGCACCCATTGCAGAAAGTGGTGGGAGAACCTGAGATTCTGGCCCCGGAAGACCGCTGAGGCCCATCTGGGGATGTCCTCTCAATGAGGGAGGGTTAACCATAGGACCCTGACCCCCCCTACTGGCCCGCATTTTGGTTTTGGCCTACCCTGAAGTGGATGTGGTTTTGAGGGCAGCACAGCAGGCTCAAGGGGGTAAATACTGACTAACTCAATGTACTTTCCTTTGGTACTTTGTTTTTTGCTGTCACACTTTAGCACCTATGACACTGTAGTAGGTGCTACATGTATGTTGACTATTGGTAATACATTGTACTCAAGTTGCCTGAATAAAAGATGGAGATCTGGCCTTAGGGTTGTGCATGCAGACGTTTTGCTCACCTGTGTCAAGGAATATCTATGAATGCATGTGGAGATGCACATTTGACCGCGCCACATTTGTGTGACTGTACCGTGCCATATATATGTCTGTAAGCTGCTGTATCATCCTACCCATCTAGTATTTCCAGATCCACTAATCATATTATATATTAATGTAGCTCTAAGGTGTCAGACCACTCCCATTTGTAAAGATCAGCTGCATATGCTACATAGGACCTGACATATGAGGTACAGGGCCTAATTACCTTGTGTACTGATACAGGTATTGACTCCATGTGAAGCTGGCATCTCATTCAGGCAATAGGTATGGCCAGTATTGGGGGACTGAGTTTGTATATTTGCCCTTACCATGGCTTTCCATACCATTGACATGTGGAGAAATCACTTTTATCTCAATGTCTTTGTTGTAGAGGAAGTAATTGGCTAGGCTGTCCTACCTTTTGACAATGTGCAATGTTCATGCTAGATGTGCAATTGCCCTACCAATAGGAGTGCAACATATGATATTAGCTGCCAACACCATGTCTCAATAGTTACTTGGGGACAGATCTTATAGAGTGGGACAAACATTGGTACCCTTAGCTTAGCAGCTGATGTGGGCAGTTTGGACAGGAATTGGAATTAGCTCACCTCATATTTCATGATTTCATGGTTTAGCTGTACTACTATTTCTCATACAGGTGCCGTTGTTGTGGGATGTGTTGCCAGTGTAATGGCAGTCATGTAAGTACATGTGTACATCATGTGTACATGTCTCTTCACTGGGATATGTGTGTTGTCTGGACTTAGCTAGTGGACATCACATCAAGAATGCAGTGAGTGATGTAAGTGTACTCATGTTGTAATGCTGGCTCTGAGCCTGCTTGCCAGGTGGAATGTAATTTGCCCTCTTAGGAATTAGTAGGCTGCCCATTGTTTAGTAGTAACTATGCTCACTCTTATTGTCAGTTGATGGCTCATGTGTGCTAGGTAGACCACAGTAGCAGTACATGCATATATCGTGTAATAGGGAACGTCTTTGAATAGTGACTGCAGCTAATCCTCCAAGATTTGGTACATGTATTGACATAGCTGTTCTCTAGACATGGAATGTAAAAATGTGATGGCCACTGTATGGGACTGCCACATGTTGTGTCTTCATCAGAGATTGTTGCCATTGTGTCATTTATGTACAGAGCAATCAGATGGGCATGTGACTGGAATAGCAGGTGCTGTGTCATTTGTGAAGACTTGTCTTTACTTGCATGGAACATGAACTATGTTCATGGACTGGGCAGGTATAGATTATTATTAGGCATTATATGGTGTTATCAGTCAACTGCATTTCCTTTAAGTGATAAGAATATGGAATGTGATGAGCCGGATGAGGATGACATTTAAGATTTAGCCAGGGAATGATGAGGATGCTGACTTTGAGTTTCAGGTGATTTGATGGGATGCTCCAATAGTGCTCCCTTACATGAATTATGATGTTGATGAGAGATGAAACATGGGGTTGATAGAAGTAACATGTTTTGATGATGTGGGATCTCTGGGTTTCAGTATGGGATTACCTTGCCAAGAGCTGTATATTTACAGTTGTGAATGTTGTAATGTGTGCATGTAAAGAATGTGATGACCCTGTCTCTCCCTCTCTCTCTATCCCTCTCACTCTCTCTATCTCTCTCTCTTTCTGTACATCAGCATCGGCAGGAAATAGAGATGGGGCACAGACAAGTGGGGATGCTGCCGGCCACGGGACCCGAAAGGCTGATACCACTGACATCGAGGGACCCAGCCACCCGGAGGGTGATGGGAGTGCCATGGGGAAACTGGGTACAGCAAATCATCTTTGCGCCAGGCACCTCTGCCCCTGTCAGCCCTGCTGCCCTCAATGAGGTGACTGTGGGTCAGTCGACTATCGTGAATGTCATCCAGGGACTGGCAACTCAGGTCTAACAGGGGAATGCATTCCTGGAGGACATTCACACTGCACTGGCTGGCCTAAAGAGATCCTTTCAGGCTCTGGTCTCGACACTGATATCAGCCAGTCACACTTTGGGGGTGATTCTAACCCTGGCGGTCGGTGATAAAGCAGCGGCCAAACCGCCAACAGGCCGGCGGTCCAAAAAGTGGAATTCTGACCCTGGCGGGAACCGCCAACACAACCCGCCACTTTAACACTCCGACCGCCACGGCGGGACCGACAAACAGCGCGGCGGTCACCGCCAACAGCCAGGCGGCAGACAATGTACCGCCCACACTATCACAACTCACCAATCCGCCACCTTTTCCGGGGCGGGAGCACCGCCGATAAAAACACGGCGGAAACAGACTACGAACGGGAAAACGCTCACCTCTACGCACTCCACGAGTACGGAGGACAGCATGGAACCCGAATTAAAAATCCTACCTGCTCTCGTCTACCTTCTCATCTACCACGAGTACGAAGTCCGGCGCAGACGACAACGGTGAGTACTGCACCTACGACCCACAGGAGGGGGAGGAGGAAAGGTTACGGGCACACACATATGCGACCCCCACCCCCCCCAAGATGTACACACCAATGCAGAGCAACAACTCACAGTGACACCACCCAAACACCCGTAAAATATACAATGACATAACCAAATTGAGAATAAATATTTATGTACAAAATAGCTTCAGAAAAGTCTTATTCAACCATCAAAAAATATTTCATTAAAAAAAAGTATTTACACAGCAGTGGATAACTGAAGCAAGTAGTCCTGCACATCTTACAAATTCATCATGTCCGTGGGCCAAAGTGTAGCGAAACAAGGGCAAAGCCCACACAGGAGACCTGAGTCCTTTGGAGAGAACACTGCAGGGGCATCTGGTGACAAAACCACAGGCACCTCAGGGGGAAGGGAAGGGGGGGGCACCACAGCCACATGAGTCCACGACGCCAGATCCACGAAGGGCCCACCATGCCCACTGACATATCCTGGGGAGTGCAAAGCCACAGTCTCTCAAAGTCTCTACAGTGGGTGGCTTGCCCACTGTGCCATCCTGGGGAGTGCAAAGCCACAGTCCATCAGGTGGATAACAGAGTCCACTGGTCATGGAGGATGCATGGTGGGCACAGTGAACCGTGAACAGTGCTTGACAGGAAGGGCCCAGCGGAGCGGTGCTTGAGACGGCGGGGCCCAGCGGAGCGGTGCTTGACAGGAAGGGCCCAGCGGAGCGGTGCGTGAGACGGCGGGGCCCAGCGGAGCGGTGCTTGACAGGAAGGGCCCAGCGGAGCGGTGCTTGAGACGGCGGGCCCAGCGGAGCGGTGCTTGACAGGAAGGGCCCAGCGGAGCGGTGCGTGAGACGGCGGGGCCCAGCGGAGCGGTGCTTGACAGGAAGGGCCCAGCGGAGCAGTGCTTGAGACGGCGGGGCCCAGCGGAGCGGTGCTTGACAGGAAGGGCCCAGCGGAGCGGTGCGTGAGACGGCGTGGCCCAGCGGAGCGGTGCTTGACAGGAAGGGCCCAGCGGAGCGGTGCGTGAGACGGCGGGGCCCAGCGGAGCGGTGCTTGACAGGAAGGGCCCAGCGGAGCGGTGCTTGAGACGGCGGGGCCCAGCGGAGCGGTGCTTGACAGGAAGGGCCCAGCGGAGCGGTGCTTGAGACGGCGGGGCCCAGCGGAGCGGTGCTTGACAGGAAGGGCCCAGCGGAGCGGTGCTTGAGACGGCGGGGCCCTGTTCAGAGGTGCTCTTCTGCACGGCGGGGCCCTGTTCAGCGGTGCTTGTCTTCATGGCGGGGCCCTGTTCAGCGGTGCTTGTCTTCATGGCGGGGCCCTGTTCAGCGGTGCTCTTCTGCACGGCGGGCCCTGTTCAGCGGTGCTCTTCTGCACGGCGGGGCCCTGTTCAGCGGTGCTCGTCTTCATGGCGGGGCCCTGTTCAGCGGTGCTTGTCTTCATGGCGGGGCCCTGTTCAGCGGTGCTCTTCTGCACGGCGGGGCCCTGTTCAGCGGTGCTCGTCTTCATGGCGGGGCCCTGTTCAGCGGTGCTCTTCTGCACGGCGGGGCCCTGTTCAGCGGTGCTTGTCTTCATGGTGGGGCCCTGTTCAGCGGTGCTCTTCTGCACGGCGGGGCCCTGTTCAGCGGTGCTCTTCTGCACGGCGGGGCCCTGTTCAGCGGTGCTCGTCTTCATGGCGGGGCCCTGTTCAGCGGTGCTCTTCTGCACGGCGGGGCCCTGTTCAGTGGTGCTTGTCTTCATGGCGGGGCCCTGTTCAGCGGTGCTCTTCTGCACGGCGGGGCCCTGTTCAGCGGTGCTCTTCTGCACGGCGGGGCCCTGTTCAGCGGTGCTTGTCTTCATGGCGGGGCCCTGTTCAGCGGTGCTCTTCTGCACGGCGGGGCCCTGTTCAGCAGTGCTCTTCGGCACGGCGGGGCCCTGTTCAGCGGTGCTTGTCTTCATGGCGGGGCCCTGTTCAGCGGTGCTCCTCTGCACGGCGGGGCCCTGTTCAACGGTGCTTGTCTTCATGGCGGGGCCCTGTTCAGCGGTGCTTGTCTTCATGGCGGGGCCCTGTTCAGCGGTCTCCTCTGCACGGCGGGGCCCTGTTCAGCGGTGCTTGTCTTCATGGCGGGGCCCTGTTCAGCGGTGCTCTTCCAGTCAGTGTAGGGAGTCAGACCTGGCCTTGACAACCTGCTCACTCGCCCTCCGAACATGCAGTGTCAGGCCCCTTCGGAGACAGAGTCCTGGGCCCTTTGGTGTCGTCCCTTGCAGGCGGGATGGGGCGTGTGGGGCTCTCCTGCTCCGCGCTCCTGCTGGCTGGCCTCTCCGCCCTGCTGCCCTTCCGCTCCTTAGATGGGGCTCTCAGGCCCTTGCCTCCCCTGGCTGTTGTGGCAGGTGAAGTGGCCGGAGTTACCTCCTTGGGGGCAGCCGTCTCAGTCCGCTCACGGCGGCCCTTCACTTTCCGGGTCCTCTTGCCTGGGGGGGGGCTGGCAGTCCCCTTGCTGCTCAGTGAAGTGTCACTGCCGCCAAAGGGTGGGCTCCATAATCCATGCACCACTTGTACCTTAGCAGCTGGGCTGGTGGTGGCTGAGGTGCCTTTGGGACTTTTCCCAGATGGAGGGGGTGGGTCAGGGAGAGGTTAAGATTGGAGAGGTAACATTTCTTTGGACCAAGGTAAAGGGTAGGAGTAGTGGTGATAGAAGTGGAGGAAGAGGATGTGGTTTTAGGAGAGTCAGGTGTGCTGTCCTTGGGTGCAGGTGACTGGGACGTAGGCTGTCGTGAGGTGGTTGGCTGTTGCTTGGGTGGCTGCCTGCGTTTATGTGTCTTGGAAGAGGGGGTGACAGACACAGTGGGAGAGGACACAGGGGACGTGTAGATGGCAGTGGGGGTGGTGACTGCACGTGTGAGGACTGTAGTGGAGGGTGTGCTGGTGATGGAAGAACTGGCTGATGTTGGTGTGCACGCAGGTGTGAGTGTAGACGTCACAGGGAGGGAGGAGGGAGACGAGGAGGTGGGGGACACAGAGGTGGTAGTGAATGTTGGTATGTCTGCATCTGGTTGTTGCTTGGGTGAATGCTTGTGTGTTCTGTGGTGCTTATGTTTGGATGAGCTGGCCTTGGGTGTTGAGGTGTGTGCAGGCTGGTCTGATGGTGTGGATGGGATAGGCTGAGGAACAGGAGACAGAGAAAGGGTGGAGGCAGTTAGAAGAGGGAGACTGGAGACAGGGACAATGGCTGCCGTCAGTGCTGAGGCCAGAGAAGTGAACGCTCGTTGATGGGCAGCCTGACCCGAATGAATGCCCTCCAGGTAGGCATTGCTCTGTTGCACCTCCCTTTGCACCCCCTGGATGGCATTCATAAGGGTAGTCTGCCCAACAATGAGCGTCCTCACCAGGTCAATGAGCTCCGCACTGAGGGCAGCAGGGGTAACAGAGGCAGGGGCTGAGGTGCCTGGGGCGAAGGAGACGCGCGCCTTCCTGGGCGAACGGGCACGGAGCGAAGACTGAGGGGCTGCTGGGAGGGCGGTGCTGGTGCGCTGGGTGGCGGCTGTACCTGTTGTTGCGGGGGGCACAGATGTTGCCGCCCCCGCTAGGGAGCTCCCAAACGAGGACGTGTCCGTGTCGCTGGTGTCTCCACCGGCCCCCGTTGTGGTGCTCCCCTCGCCCTCCGGATCACTGGTGCCCTCGGTGTCTGTGTCAGTGCCCACCGGGGCCTGGTGACCTGCAGCTCCCTCGTGCTCCGACGCCAATTCTCCTCCGCCTGATGATGCTAATGCACAAGAAAACAAAGAATAAGGGTGGGGGGAGAAATAAAACAACGTTGAGTGTATGCCTTGTCAATACCCTTGGCGGAGAGGACAGACACAGGTGCCTTGTGCACTAAGCCGCGAACTTGGGGTATACTACTCAGTACTTCTGACTAGGCCAACAGGTCTAGGGACAACAGACGCGCACATGGGTAATGGAGGACCATGGATAGCTGCACTTGGCACCCTACAGAGGTGGGGGGCGGGGGCACAGGGCCATGTCTAAGGGAGGGGACTACACTACGGAAAGCGCCCTGGCCTACTGTCACACACAGGCCTCCTCCCCCACCCAGACGCCTCAACTGCGCGTAAGGATAGCAGAATGTGCTGATACTCACCCCCTTGTGTCTGCTGTGCTGTCCTCAAGCGCCCATCCAACTCAGGGTAGGCCACCACCAGGATCCGGGACATCAGGGGGGTCAGGGTACGACTGGCACCCCTCCTAGGTCGGGAGGCCATCCCCAGCAGTATCTCAGCGGTCTTACGGGTTCCGCGGCGGATGTCCTCCCACCTCTTCCGACAGTGGGTGCCCCGTCTGGTGTAGACCCCCAGGGCCCGGACTTCCTTGGCGATGGCACGCCAAATATCGATTTTCTGATGGGCGCTCACCTGTTTGACATGTACAGGGTGGGAAAGAGAAAACGTCACATTTCTGCATGTATGGAGTAAATGCCCCCCCCTTCCCAACCTTGCCATGTGGCCCATTCTCACATCTGTTGTGCGTTGCACTCCTCATTTTCTCCCCACCCCACCAACTGACAGCCACCCCACTCCACACAGGCATAGACCATTCAAGGAGCACTCAGTGTACTCACCTGTTGGTCTGGAGGACCGTAGAGTAGCGCATTCTGGGGGAGGACCCCATCCACAAGTTTCTCCAACTCTTCAGACGTGAAAGCAGGGGCCCTTTCCCCAGTCGCAGCAGCCATTGTCACTTCCAGACCGAGTTCACAGCAGCACTTGCAGTATAGGTCCTCTCCTGTGGATGATCAGGTCTCGAGTGATTAATCAGATAGAAAATGGCGGTCACGCCCGCGGCGGTGCGTACCGCGGCGGTGCGTACCGCGGCGGTGCGTACCGCGACCGCCGGCGCACATCGTCATTGGCTCCTGAATCCCATAGGGTTCAATGTTAACCAATACGACTTCGTACAGCGGTCTTCGACCGCCTACCGCCACGGTGTGCCACGCCAGCGCCCCCACATCCCATTGTCCCACTTCACAGGTCAGGCAGCCGCCATTTCAAGGGCCCACATGGCTTAAATTCGACTGCGTCACACAGGCCTAGGCCTTGCATTGCCACACATACACGCCTTTCAATGCATTGCGATTCTTTAACTGTGCAAGCTGTCTGAACGTACCTGTGGTTTGCCTGACTCGGTGCTCCATGTTGTCCTTCCTAGGCACCGTCCGCTGGGACTTCCGAGGAGAAGGATGAATCCTCGCGTGTACCGTCCGCTGGTGGACCTGTCAACAATGGAAGAACGCCATATAATACTACGCTACAGACTTGACCGTGCCACTATACATGAACTGTGTGCCCAGCTGGAGCCAGCCCTGATGTCCCCCATCCGCCAACCCACAGGCATTCCCCCTCTGGTGCAGGTTCTGTCAGTCCTCCATTTTTTGGCAAGTGGGTCATTCCAGACAACAGTGGCCATGTCATCTGGAATGTCTCAGCCTATGTTTTCCAAGATTTTGTCCAGAGTGTTGTCTGCCCTGATGAAACTCATGCGGAGCTACATCATTTTCCCAGAGGAGGGTGATTTGCCTACAGTGAAGGGTGATTTCTATGCCCTTGGACATATCCCCAACATCATTGGTGCCATTGATGGGACCCATGTGGCTTTGGTGCCCCCAAAAGACGATGAGCAGGTGTACAGAAACAGGAAAAATTACCATTCGATGAATGTCCAGGTGGTCTGTTTGGCTGACCAGTACATATCCCATGTAAATGCCAAGTTCCCTGGGTCAGTCCATGACGCGTATGTTATGCGAAATAGCAGCATCCCCTATGTGATGGAGCAGCTACAGAGACAACGTGTGTGGCTAATAGGTGACTCTGGTTACCCCAACCTGCCTTGGCTACTGACCCCAGTGAGGAATCCCCGGACAAGGGCAGAGGAACGGTACAATGAGGCCCATGGGCGAACTAGGAGGATCATAGAAAGGACCTTTGGCCTCCTGAAGGCCAGGTTTAGGTGCCTGCATATGACAGGGGGATCCCTGATGTACTCACCAAAGAAGGTGTGCCATATCATCGTGGCCTGCTGTATGCTTCACAATCTGGCATTGCGACATCAGGTTCCTTTCCTGCAGGAGGATGGTGCAGATGGTGGTGTTGAAGCAGCTGTGGAGCCTGCGGAGAGTGAAGAGGAGGAAGACTCAGAAGACGACACAGACAACAGGGACAGAGTAATAGAACAGTATTTTCAGTAGCACACAGGTAAGAATCACCCATGCCATTTTACATTTCCTGAAAGCCTCCTGCATCTCAACTTTGTCTATTTCCCCCCAGAACTTTAAAACTGATGTTTGATTTTCCGTTCCCTTTTCAGTGCTGTATGACCCACTGCGTGACTTCTGCTTGGTTAGCCCATGGACTAATGCTAAGTGACCTCGGTATGTGTTCAGCACAAAGTAAACAGAACGTAATTGATATGTAATGTGTTATACATTTGTAAATAATACAGGCTGAGTCCTGATTGATTTCAGTGCAATGAGTGATTTATTTTTAGTGCAAGATGATGGTACATTCTAGTCAAACGGTGATGGGTGGGGGTGGAGTAATGTCCATGGCGGAGTCCAGTTCTCAGTCTCACAGGTGCATTGTCCATATGCCTGTGGAAGGATGGAGCAGGGGCAGTTCAAGGTTTGACAGGGTGGCAATGTGGGACAGTGGGAGGACTTCAGGGGGTATCTGATGCTGGCGGGGGTCTTGACATCCTACTCTGTCGATTTTTTGGATCTCAGGCTCCTCTTGCGGGGTGGTTGTTGTTCAGCAGGAGGTGGGGTTCTGGTGGCCTGTCGTTGTGGTGGGGCCTCCTGTCCACTAGCGCCGGCGGAGGTGATAGGCTGTTCCTGTTCCGGGCTAGTGACAGGGGCCCTGTGTGATGCAACATGGTCCCGAAACGTGTCCTCTATACGGTTGAGGGCCTGGACTATGCTCCCCATAGCGGTAGAGATGTTGGTTAGTTGGTCGCTGAACCCCATGTAGCGTTCCTCCTGCTGTGCCTGGATCTCCTGGAACCTGGCCAGTACTGTCGCCATCGTCTCTTGTGAGTGGTGGTAGGCTGCCATGATGGTGGTGAGGGCCTCTTGGAGAGTGGGTTTCCTGGGCCTCTCCTCCCCCCCCCTGTCGCACAGCAGCCCTCCGAGTTGCCCGGTTTCCCCCGGCCTCTGTCCCCTGGACGGTGTGCCCACTACCACTGCCCCCAGGTCCCTGTTGTTGTTGGGGTGGTGGGTTACCCTGGGTGCCCTGTAGTGGCAGACACACCGCTGATTGACCTGTCCTAGAGACAGAGGCATGGGCCCGCTGGGTGGGAGCTGTGCTGTTGTTCCCAGAGGGGGTTGGGTCTGCAGTGGCCTGTGGCTGCCTGAGGGGAACCGACTGTCCAGAGGTCCCCGATGGTCCGGGCTGGTAATCAGGGTCCAGGTCGACAGAGCTGCTGTCATCACTAGGGGCCTCTTCCGGGGGTGGGATGGACATTTCTGGTCCCTCCTGACCGGTGTGTTGTCGTTCGGGTCCTGCATGGGGTAAGAGAGTATGGTTATTGTTTCTGTGTGTGCAATTGCGTGCGATTTATAGGTGCCCTTGTCCCCCAGTGCTGGCATTCCCTTGGGGAGGTGTTGTGAGGGTGTTTTGTGGGGGGGGGGATAGGTATGTGCAGTGGTCATGCTTAGGTGATGGGTGTCCATAGTTTGTGGTGGCATGCAGGGGTTGATGTTGGGTGGGTTGCGCTGGAGAGACATTCTCAGGGAGGATGTGTGATGGGGGGTTGGGGGTGAGGGTGGGGGTGGTGGTTAGCATGCTGGGGGGGGTGAAGTAGTTGAGCTTGTACTTACCAGAGTCCATTCCTCCGGATACTCCAGCGAGGCCATCAGGATGCAGGATGTTTAGAACCTCTTGCTCCCATGCTGTGAATTCGGGTGGTGTGGGTGGTGGTCCCCCGCCAGTCTTCTGCACTGCGATGTTGTGTCGCGAGACCATCGAGCGCACCTTCCCCCGTAGGTCGTTCCAGCGTTTGCGGATGTCGTCCCTATTTCTGGGATGCTGTCCCACCGCGTTGACCCTGTCCACGATCCGCTGCCATAGCTCCGCCTTCCTGGCTATGGTGGTGTGCTGCACCTGTGAGCCGAAGAGCTGCGGTTCAACACTCATGATTTCCTCAACCATGACCCGGAGTTCTTGGTCCGAAAAGCGTGGGTGCCTTTGGGGTGCCATGGGGTGGTGTGTATGAGGTGTGGGGTGTTGTATGTGGTGATGTGTGTGTTGGTGGGTGGTGCTTTGTGCTTCTATGTGGTGTGTGTGATGGTGTAGTGTGCCTCTGTGTGATGTAGCTCTCTATTCTGTGATGTTTCTCTCTCTCCTTCGTCTCTGATTTTTGTTAGTAGGGGTTTGAGGGTGATGTGGGTGTGTGTTTTATATTGTATTGGGTGTGTGGGTGTGGTGTGTGTATGTGTTTCAGGTGTGTGCCTTTCACATTGTCCAATGTGGTAGAGTTTTGTAAAGGTGTGTGTATTTTGACCGCGGCGGTGTGTACCGCCAATGGACTACCGCGTTTGAAAGACCGCCGCGTGGATTGGCGGGTCGTAATGGCATGGGCGTATTTCTGTTGGCGTGGCGGTGGAGGTTTGGTCATCTCCAGTTTACCACTGCACGCTGATGTGGCGGACTGCAGTGGAGGTCGGATTTTTGGAGGTTTTGCAGTTGTGGGTCAGAATGTCCGTAGTGGCTAACCGCGGCCGCGGCGGTATTGTGGCGGCCTTCTGACCGGCGGTAAACGGCTTTTACCGCTGAGGTCAGAATGACCCCCTTTGTCTTCTGTCCCCTGCCACCTTCCTCTTCCTCCTCCCAATCCCAAACCCTTTTTCCCCGACCCAGCCACAGCACACAAACAGACAAGCATGCATCCACCTCAATATCCAGGGGTAGCACTGACAAACACAAGCACCACAAGACCCACCACAGGCATGCACAGAAGGAACAAACATCCACCTCCAGACACATCAACAGTCACTACCTGTCCTGACACCCCCAGCATCATAGACACAACACATGACACACCTTCAGTCACCACACCAACATCTATCCATTCAGCCAAAACACCTATCATACCCACAATCAGCACAATAGCAGACCCTCTGAACATTCACCTCAGTCACCACATCCGCAGACACCACAACCACAGACATGCCTACATGCAGCACATCCACTATGCCTGCAGTCACCACCCAAACAGACAGTCACCCATCTACCATGACATCTCCCACCACCTCTACTCCGCCTCCTATCAAGACATATAAACACCCACACTCACCCACCCAACAGACACCCAGCACCCACAAGCATATCTCACATACAGATGCACTCAAGACATCCACCAAAACACCTCAGACAACCACTCCCTCTCCCTCCACACCCAAACCCTTTTGCCATGACTGTCCGTGTGTCAAAGAAAGCTTTCCTCTCAGAGTTAAAACTTTTACTTACTCCTCTCCCACACCATGAGACACAAAAATGCTCTGTGTCCCTCCCCAAGTCCAGCCCCCCATCTCCAACACCTCACCTGCCGCTCCTGCAAATACCCATGCCTATCCCCGACAAGAGGTCTTTCCCACCCAAGACTTCCCAACCCTCCCCTCGACCTAAGCCCCCCTCCCAAACCCAAACCCAAAGATCACCCTCCCAACCCTAAGCCCAAACCCTCCCTCCACCCTCCCAATCCCTGAGGTGCCTTCCTGCCTCTGTGATGCCCATACCTGTGGAGGTTACATGGCATTCAGGAGTCAAGTTAAGGGCAGGTTGCATTTGTTTAATTTGGACTGGCTTATGGCCTTGACCTTTGTAGGGCCAACCTGTTGTTGGTTCAAAGGTTACATCTTTGTCCTGCATTTCTTTTCTAAAGGCAGATTTTGTTTGTGTGCGAGTAACTTTTGTGTGAGGGGTAGTTGTGCTACCAGTTGTGTCTGGGTAGCATGTATGGTTGTGTGCATAATATTGTGTGATGGGCATGTGTATATTGGGGACATGATGTGTTAGCATTGTGTGGTGTTTGTGTTGACATGTGTTATTTGCAGTGTGGGATGCCTTTGAGTAGCTGTACTGTGTGTGTGAGTGTGTGTATATATTGGTATGTCAGATGTGTTGTGATGTGTGTTTGCGTGGTATGATTAGTGCTGCGTTGTTTGGATGTATGATGGATTGTGTTCGTTCTCTGGTATTGGTACGTTGTGTTGTGTGTATGATTTGCCAAGTGGTGGTGTCTATTGTGGGTGCTTGCCAATTCTTTGGTGGTGTTGTGGTTGTGTTTTTTGGTGTTGTTGTGTTTTGTTCTGTGTAACTGTGCCAGTGCTGTTTATATGGGGGTTGGTGTGTGTTTCAGCCGTGTGTGTGATGGCTTTAGTGTGAGTACTATGTATGTTCGTGTGGGTATGTGCCTGTGTGTGAGTGTATGTGTTGCTGTCGGGTTATGTGTGTGAATCACCCTCGTCACCCATTCCCGATTGGTATGTTGTGTGTGTGTAGGTACTTTGACATTTTACAACAGTGACATGTAAGTGTGTGTACTCAGGGATGCTGATGCCGTCATCTCTGGTTCCAAAGTCATTGGGCGAGCAGAAGCAGCAGGAAAATGCATACTTCCATGGTGGCTCCAGACGAATATGACTTCCTGAAGGCGAGTGTCTCCTTTTATTCTGTTGTTTTCTGCCAGGGTATTCGTGACGGTGCGACCGCATCTGAAATCTTGGCGGTGCGCTTTCTCAGATTTTGTCCAAGGGTAGAAATCCGACACCGTCGGCCTGGCTGACAGCAGAAGAGGAGCATTTCCACTGTCAGCACCACCACGCCAACAGGACTCCACCTGCCATATTACGATATGTAATATGGCGTAGCAGTTTCCTGAATGGCTTTGCGGTGCTGGCGTTGGAAAACACCAAGACCCACCTCCTCCCGGATCACTGCATCACTGAGACAGGGAGGTGGGCCCCCCGAAAGCAGGGGGAGCGGGAGAGGGGGTGTTGTGTACATGTGTGTGGTTTGTGCGTGCATGTGTAGCAGTATGGGTGTGCCTAAATGTGTGTGTATGTATATGTGCATGGAGGGTGTGGGTATCTGAATGTAGGCGGAGGGGAGTGGGGTATCGGAGTGAGTAGGTGTGTGTATTGGGATGCATGCGAGTGGGGGGCATGTGTGCAAGTCTGCGAGTGGTGGGGTGTCTGTGTGCAAGTGTGGGGAATGGGGTGTGCAAGTGTGCGGATAAGGGGGGTGCAAGTGTATGGATGAGGGGGATGTGTGCAAATGTGCAGATGAGGGGGGAGTGTGTGAATGTATGAAAGCGTGGAGGTGTGCGTGAATGCAGAGGGAGTGGTGGTGTGAATGAATGCGGAAGGGGTAGGAGTGTGTGTATGTCTGTGTGTTATTCTGTGTGGGTGTTTGTATGTGTGTGGTTGGGTGGGATGGGTGGGGGGTGGTCATGGGGATGTCTGTGTGTGTGTGAGTGTGCTTGTATGCAGAGGGTAGAGAGATCTGTACAAATGCATGTTTGTGAGTGAATGGGGATGTCTGAGTGTGTGTTTGTGAGCAAATGTGGGTGTCTGAGTGCGTGTTTGTGAGTGAATGGGGTGTCTGAGTGCGTGTTTGTTAGCAAATGGGGTGTTTGTGTGCATGTTTGGGTGCAAGCGAGAGTGGGTGAGTAGGCATGCATGTCTGCGGGTGTTTGGATGAGTGGGAGGTGTTAGAATGTTTTATTGACATGTGGGAGTGTATGTGCTGGTGACAAAAATGGGGATTCCTGTTACTGGGTGCATTACCGCCAGGGTTTTTGTGGCAGTACGACTGGCACTGTGCCACCTCGTAAACCCCCGGCAGTCTTATGGCTGCCAAAGGGCAGGAGGTACTCACCTCCGACCCGGCGGTCTGTCTGTCCTGGTGGTACTGGCTGCGTGGTGGTGGTTTGGTTTCAGCCAAACCACTTAAGTCATAATACTGTTGTCCTTACCGCTGGGCCCGCAGGGGTAAGACAGCCAAAGCGAATGTGGCAGTCTTAAGACCGTGACACTTCTTAAAAAAAAATCATATCTCTAGTTCCCTTTATCCGATTTTAATCATTTTGGTGTAATTTTAAAGATAAAAATGTACTCGGTGTATAACTTGTCATTGGATTTTTAATAAGTTTTGTGTTTTAATTATTTACTGTTTTGTGATTTTTAAATGCTTCATTCACCTGTCTCCTAAGTTAAGCCTTGTCACTCATTGCTGAGCTACCTAAGGTTGAGCGGAGATTCATTTATTGAGACCTGACTGGACCAATTGGGGGTTAGTGGTCTATTGCTAAGTGTCAGAATTTACCTGCCCTTACCTATAATCCACTTTCCAACATTTCTGGTGTACAGTGGTGGGTATTAATATAACAATAAGTGTAATAGGTTAAAAGTCCTCTAAACTGACCTAGAGCAAAAGTATTTTTGATTTTTCAAAATTTTCTTAATTGATCTGATCAATTAGTGCCAACATTTTTTTAAGTGACACAAAAACTTAAAGGAGACCATGGAGCTTTATCTGACTAGCCTACCCACACTCCCTGCAGGTAAGCTTACGGTGTTGTGCAGAAAGAGGGGATTATCTGCTGCTAATACCCTTAGGAAGGCTTTGATGATCAAGTCCCTTGAAGCCTGGGTAGGGCAGATGGAGGCAGAGAAAGCTTCAGAGGTAGGAAGGGAGAGGAGAGACATCTGTGCCACTCAGACTATAATGAGTGACAGGTTGGTGACCCCACACATGTATGTTCCAGGGTAGACCAGGAGAGTCACAGGTGAGGTCACTACCAAACCTGTAACCATTGTGCCCCTAGAGAGGGAGGGTATCCTTGATTGGTATAGGGTGGTGGTCAATGCTGACCTCCCCTTAGATTGCATCCTGGGCAATGACCTCCCAGAGGTGAGTCTGGCCCAAGAGGGGGTGGTCACCCAGGGCTCTCCCAAACTCAAAGTCCTGGGGAGTCAGTCCTGACTGTTAGGAGACAGGGGTCCTGAAGAAAAGGGAGGAAGAAAAGGAAGGGTAGGCCACTATTAAAGAGAGTTCCAGTGAGCCCTAGGCCTTCTTCCCCATTATGGGGGAGCCCGGAATTGCCACTGGTAAGGCCTCACCTGGCCCCAGGGAAGTCTATAGTAGTCAGGCAGCTGTCCAGCTGCAGGGCTTTGCCCCCACACTGACAGAAGGGAGAGTGGAAGGAAGGTGTCTGTCACAGGATGTGGTAGCCCACCATTCTAAACAGCAAGAGGGGTGCAAGGAGTCCACAGGTGCCACTAAAGCAGCTCGACCACCTGTCAGTGGAGAGCTTTGATCGTGGTTCTGGCTTCTGACAACTGTCAGTAGCCTCTGCTGAGTGCTGGCCTTTGTGGCAGTGCTGCACTTGGCCTGGGAGGCAGACCCCAGGGCTATAAGCAAAGAAGGCCTCCTGACCCTGCTGGTCAAGACGGGCTTGCTCAAGTGTCGGTTGACCTCATTGGGTAAGCTAGCTGTTGCGCTGGCAAAGTTAGGGATAGGGGAGGTTGGCACCTCACTACCCAAGTTGGCAGAGAGAGTGGAGGAAGACCCCCATAGAGGGAAGGTTCATTTTAAAATGGGTCCTTCTACTGTTGGGATGGGTTTACTACCCAGAGGGAGTGACCATGACTGGGGCTGGGGGATGTAAGGCAAATTAGGCCCTGCAAAGGGACAGACAGTTTTCCTCACTGTCTTCCTCACCTGTCAAGCCAGGAAGACTCTCACAGGGTTGGGCTAAGTCTCCTGGGTGTCTGGGCTGGGGTGCTTGTGTGGGAAAACTGGGCTGATTGCAGAAGCCCCTTAACTTTTTGCCCCCATTTTTTACTTTATGCTGGTGTTTTCCTGACTATGATGGTGCCCTGGGTACTGCGAACCAATCCCAGGGTCTGTGCTCTGCGTAAGATGAGTATGCAAATTAGGTGAATTATAATTGACAGTATCAACCTACCTGTAAGTCCCTAGTATATGGTAGGGCATGTAGGTTTAGGGATCCCAGAAGAGGTGGTGTCCCCATAGGTGTATTGTTGGAGTACCCAGGGTCATTTTAAGGCAGGCCTGTCTTTTTGGCTACTTTTAAATTAAAGTTATATGCAAATTCGACTTTAGAATTAAAAGTACATCCAAAGTTTTTAAATTACCTTATTTCTACATTTACGTCATCCTTAATGTGTGCCCTAGGTGCCCCCAGGTTTGGGTGGAGTGTAACTATAAGCAGGGACCTTACACAATATGTTTTATAATCCCTGGTGAGGATAAATAGCCAATTGTAGTGAATAGGCTCCATAAGCTAAAATGGGGAGACTTTATTTGAATTAATAAAGTCTCTAAAGGAGCTAGACCTGTCAAGTTTGGTATCAAACTTAATATTATAATAAATAAAACAACTTGTCACTGCTGAATTTAATATAACTTTCACCTAGAAAGAGTTTTAGAACTCTTCCTTAAAATTACCAGTTTTAGCTCTGTAGTACCGTTCTCTGATTGGCCATCCTCTGACAGCCTGGCCAGGTTGCTTTGATGAGATGTGAAGTGGCTTGGGGGAACACAAAGGAAGTATCTGGGGAAGGAGATCTGCATCAGCAGATGTTGAAACAGGATGGGGAAAAGCAGCCAAACTGGTATTCAAGGCGGGAAGGACATTTGGAGCAGCTCACGACCTCCCCCATTTCCTGCAAACCCAGACAACCAGGTGCCCTCTTGATTAGATTAGGAGAGGGCAGGTGTGTTGAGGATTTTTTAGCCACACCACTGGATGAGCTCAGCCAGACCTAACCTCCACAATTCAGTTTCTGCCATTTTAAATGCTTGAGGAATGTTGCTTTCTGGTATTGATTTTTGCCACACGTCCTAGGAGGGTAGTGGCCTGCCTGTGATTGGACAGTTGCATTCCCTGCTTTCCACCCCAGGAGCAAGGATAAATATAACAAAGCTGCAACCACACCTCAGATCACTACAAGGAACAATGACAGTAGAAGAAGGGCTGCCCTGCTGGACCCCTGACCAGCACCTGGACACTGCACTCTGAAGGACTGCACAAGCTTCAGACTTGGGCTTCACCACTAAGAGGATGTTGCCTGTCTTCAACTGGCTCAAGAAGGGATGTCCTGCTTACTACAGGTGAAAAGTAGCTAACCAGAGTCCCTTGCATCAAAAACACCTGAAGGAACTGACCAGCTGACCAGTGGCTAGTGGTCATTTTTGGATTTTAGCCTGGTGCATTCTGGGAGTTGGAGTCCTAACCCTCAAGGAGGAACTCAGAGCTTATGAAACCTTGGGGGGAGCTGTGGACTTCTAAAGGACCTTCAAAGACCTTCTAGAAGAAGATTTAGAAGTTTAGAGAAGTTTGGATGACTTTTAGAAAAAAGCTCCATAATGAGACCAACCCTCCATGGTGAGTCAAGCCGGCAGACCTCAACCGCGACTAAGCCTTGCAGTTTCGTCCCACTGAAAAACTCCAGAGCCACAGGCTTCCAGGATTTCACCGGGGGCTCCTGGAATGGTGATTCAATGACTTTGCCTTCAAATTCAGCTTGCTGTAGAGGGTTGACCCCGGTTGAAAGGAAAAAGCTCCAAAAAGTCTGAAGGTAAAAAGTTAACCGGGACTTAAAGGGTAGAAGATCTGAAGAGGGCTCCAGAGACTTCAGATCAAGATTCAGCTTTAGCCCAGACAAAGATTTCTGTCCTCAAAAATCATCTAAGTCCGAAGGTAGAATTCTTCATGAAGAGGGCTCCAGGGAGGTAGAATCCGATTGGTGACTTTGTCCCGCCGAATAAAAATATACAATGTTCTGTGAAGAATATAAGGGAAACATACATCAGAGGAGAATCATGGTATTGTATTAGGTGTCAGGAAGATCCTCTTGGTAAATAGTGGCATTGAAATTGCAGGCTGAAGCGGGTTGTTCATTGCTATCATGCATTCCTGGCAAGAGGTTTGAATTTGCTGCAAAAATTAAAATGAGGATTACACATTAATTCATTCACTGGGCAATTTACCATCTCCATAGCAGCTTTTTCTGTTGCAACTCCATGCTTTTTAAACATTGGTTTTAAAATCTCTGTTGGTAGACACTTAATACACGACAAACAAATATAACATTCTCAATTGTCTGTACACCAGTATAATAAATATTACAGATTCTTTTGCCCCAGGCTATATTCTGTGTCTGTTACAGTTTTTAGCAGCAATCATTTCACATACATAGCAATATACACCTTTGCAACCTTTGTTCCAGGTTCCAGCTTAAAAATGCCTGCGGTGTAACAGCTTGGTAGGATTAAATGACACTATGGAAGCAAGGTTTCAAACTACATGAATTCATATCATAAAGCATGGAAGAATGTGTCATGTTATACCTTTTTAAGGTGAACATAGCTCATATTCTGGATGTCTAATCTAGACAGACAAAAGTGATGCAGTATAAATAGAACATTAGTTAAAAATGGCCAGAACTGTGCAGAGGGAAGAAGGCATTCCATGACTATAAGACATTTTAAGGAGTTTTCTTTGACACGTAAAATACAGTGACACCATCTTAGAATAGCAGCTAAACCTCTAATATAAATGCTCACCAGTTCTAGTTCTAATCTTAATGCTTCTATTTAAACTATGGAGTTTATAGTGCAGATAGTGTGAAGAATCTTACGTTTCACGTTACGCATAAAATGCCATTAATTAAGTTTTATTGTCTGTACAGCATATAAAAGAGTTGAGGGAACCTTTATTTTGTATAGAATGTGATATACCTCAAGTGTATAGTTATTAAAGGACCACTTATACCTTTTGCCGGTAGGGCTCCCTTTTGAACACTACCTCATGACAGAAACTGAGCATCAGAGTAGGAGGACAAACATCAAGGTGCTTCTGAAGGTCTTTAGGAGTCAGGTCCCCCAAAGGGTAGGCACCAAATTTCAGGGCGTCCCCACCAGCCTTACTCAACACATCATGCAGAGCGGCCATACATAAAGAAAAAAACGAAAGCACCAAAAGGCAACCATGCTTTTGTCCATTTCTGGGTGAGATCTTCAGAGTCAGGCCCCCCTACCACCCAGCATAACATGACACCAGATGTCTGTGTGAAGGGTGATAATATGTTTTAAGAGACCCCCTGGTAAACCCATAACATTCAGTTTTTTCCAATGGGTCTGCCTTTCTACTTGATCAAAATCTGTTGAACAGCGTATAAAGGTTATATAGACAGGCAATCCCCCTCCATCTCACAAAGTTTTCCAATGAAAGGTGGACCACAGTTATATTATCCAGGGTCAAGTGATCAGATCTTAAGCCTGTCTACTCCAAAGGTATAATGTTGTTTTCCTCCGCTGAATCTAGTAGTTTAGATAAAAAAACATTTATCGACAATCTTTTTTGTAGCATCTAACAAAGTAATCTGCCTGTAATTGCACAGTAGATTTATAGGGCCCTTTTCGTGTAACAGCAGAATAATACTACCCCTCCATGAACTAGGGACCAAGCCAGTATGGTAACAGTAGTGAAAAAGCGCCTCAGATGTAATCGCTGTAGTAGATCCTATTTGGTTTTATTTGGGAATCAGGAGATAGCTTAGCCTTCTGGTTTGTAGGCCTGTGCCCCCGTCACCTAGTGACTTTTAACCTACTTAACCTGCTCTGTTTTAGCGCATTTATTTAATTATTTCTTCCAAGATGGCTGTTATGTTTATAGTTAGGAAGATGTTTTGATTTCACGTCGTCCGTGCCACTCTGTGAAGGCATCAGTATCAGCATCAAAGAAAAGTTATATACGTAGTAATTTGCATCATATACTTTCCCACTTGTGGGCGACAGTAACATAATGTACTTTTCTGTGATTTTGTTTATAATAATTGCCACCCCAAGCATGCCTTCTTATCTATCATTAGGTAACATACCTGCGTCATGATGCTGTCCCAGCCTTTGTGTCCCCAGGGAGTCTGATCTAGAGACCTCATTCCAAGGTAACAAGGGTTGGGGAACTCTTCTCATGGACATGGAACTGGCAGATTAGGTCTATCACGCCTAGCTCTCTTTAGTTTAGAGATCAGGTTCATCATGCTAGGATATTAGGGCAAATTTCACACCTCATGCGGTTGCAAGATGGTGGCGGGTCTTTATATTCACAAGTCTTGTTTTTGCAATTCCGTTTCTTGCATTGCTTATTAGCCTAATCATTGCCACCCATGCATTTTACAGTAGATTGCAGTCTTGCTAAGAAAAACCTATTGAAAACTTTAGTGCATCTCCTTCATTGCGTGTGTGTGACCAAGACTTGTTGCTCAGGTGAGAAAAGGGTAATCTCCGTTTAACCACAACTCCCCTGAGATGTCGAATTTTGGAGTCCATGCGTAAAAGCTGCCACAAATAAACTTTTACTGTTTGGGTTTCTGGTGAGATACTGCTTGTGAGCCGGGAGGGTTGGGCAGACAGTTGCGACTTGCTGGAGGATTGGGCTAGTCACCTTCAAACAAAAGTGCTGTTATCCCCAAACCAGCAGTCTTGCCTAGAGCAAGAGTCCAACTATGACACCACCAGATGGAAACGATGCAGGGGTCAAGAGGAGCGTCAAGGCATGTCTCTGTAGATGTGTGCAGGTGAAAGTTGGCTTCCTGCAGTCTTGGGACTCCCAGGCTCCAAGGCCCTTCGGAGCTCTGGAGTCTGCCCCTATCTTGCACGGCACAGAAGCCATGCCTCTCTAGTAATATAATTAACCTGATGAATCAGTATTGACTCTGACTTGAAACTTAGAGATCAAAATATGGAGCCCAAAAGTCTTGATTGGCAGACTGAGAACTTTATTATACCTTGATTTAAAGGCTTAGGTCAAGGGACAACAATGGCTCAAGTGAAAACACCTCTTTCTGATCTTGTTGAGTAATGCATTTTCTTCTTCTCTAAATCTGTTACAATGTGAAACTTCCCTTAAAATACTCTACATCATTTTTGACTGTAGGGTATCATTTTTAAAACCTAAATATGTGTGGTTGAAGGCTTACCAGATTCCACACACCCTCAGTAATCCTGCATAGGGAAAGAAACTGACAATATCAGAAACCCTGCACAATGCATGCCTTCACTTCCTATAGAAGATGTATTTCCCTTTTTCATCACGACCAGCCAAGGCAATCTTTTAGTTTGACAATGAAGGCAGTGCCCCACACTGCCGTCTCTTTCAAACTGTGAACAATAATAGCTCCATTCAAGCCCTCCTGCTGTTGGTTTGAGCCTAGGAGAACAAAAGTCAAGGTATAAAGGTTGTATTAATCAGCCATTGTCCGTTTCTTAGAAATGTGTATTGTGAGTATGTACGAGGCTGGACTGGCTTGTAGTGAGTACCAAGGGGTACTTGCACCTTGCACCAGGCCCAGTTATCCCTTATTAGTGTATAGGGTGTCTAGCAGCTTAGGCTGATAGATAATGGTAGCTTAGCAGAGCAGCTTAGGCTGAACTAGGAGACGTGTGAAGCTACTACAGTACCACTTAGTGTCATATGCACAATATCATAAGAAAACACAATACACAGTTATACTAAAAATAAAGGTACTTTATTTTTTATGACAATATGCCAAAGTATCTTAGAGTGTACCCTCAGTGAGAGGATAGCAAATATACACAAGATATATATACACAATAGCAAAAATATGCAGTATAGTCTTAGAAAACAGTGCAAACAATGTATAGTTACAATAGGATGCAATGGGGAAACATAGGGATAGGGGCAACACAAACCATATACTCCAAAAGTGGAATGCGAACCACGAATGGACCCCAAACCTATGTGACCTTGTAGAGGGTCGCTGGGACTATTAGAAAATAGTGAGAGTTAGAAAAATAACCCTCCCCAAGACCCTGAAAAGTGAGTGCAAAGTGCACTAAAGTTCCCCTAAGGACAAAGAAGTCGTGTTAGAGGAATAATGCAGGAAAGACACAAACCAGCAATGCAACAACTGTGGATTTCCAATCTAGGGTACCTGTGGAACAAGGGGACCAAGTCCAAAAGTCACAAGCAAGTCGGAGATGGGCAGATGCCCAGGAAATGCCAGCTGCGGGTGCAAAGAAGCTTCTACTGGACAGAAGAAGCTGAGGTTTCTGCAGGAACGAAAAGGGCTAGAGACTTCCCCTTTGGTGGACGGATCCCACTTGCCTTGGAGAGTCGTGCAAAAGTGTTTTCCTGCCGAAAGGACGCCAACAAGCCTTGCTAGTTGCAAATCGTGCGTTTGGCGTTTTTGGACGCTGCTGGGGCCCAGGAGGGACCAGGAGGTCGCAAATTGGACCTGAAGAGAGAGGGGACGTCGAGCAAGACCAAGAGCTCTCACTGAAGCAGGTAGCACCCGGAAAAGTGCCAGAAACAGGCACTACGAGGATGCGTGAAACGGTGCTCGCCGAAGTTGCACAAAGGAGTCCCACGTCGCCGGTGACCAACTTAGAAAGTCGTGCAATGCAGGTTAGAGTGCCGTGGACCCAGGCTTGGCTGTGCACAAAGGATTTCCGCCGGAAGTGCACAGGGGCCGGAGTAGCTGCAAAGTCGCGGTTCCCAGCAATGCAGCCCAGCGAGGTGAGGCAAGGACTTACCTCCACCAAACTTGGGCTGAAGAGTCACTGGACTGTGGGGGTCACTTGGACAGAGTCGCTGGATTCAAGGGACCTCGCTCGTTGTGCTGAGAGGAGACCCAAGGGACCGGTAATGCAGCTTTTTGGTGCCTGCGGTTGCAGGGGGAAGATTCCGTCGACCCACGGGAGATTTCTTCGGAGCTTCTGGTGCAGAGAGGAGGCAGACTACCCCCACAGCATGCACAAGCAGGAAAACAGTCGAGAAGGCGGCAGGATCAGCGTTACAGAGTTGCAGTAGTCGTCTTTGCTACTATGTTGCAGGTTTGCAGGCTTCCAGCGCGGTCAGCAGTCGATTCCTTATCAGAAGGTGAAGAGAGAGATGCAGAGGAACTCGGCTGAGCTCATGCATTCGTTATCTAAAGTTTCCCCAGAGACAGAGACCCTAAATAGCCAGAAAAGAGGGTTTGGCTACCTAGGAGAGAGGATAGGCTACTAACACCTGAAGGAGCCTATCAGCAGGAGTCTCTGATGTCACCTGGTGGCACTGGCCACTCAGAGCAGTCCAGTGTGCCAGCAGCACCTCTGTTTCCAAGATGGCAGAGGTCTGGAGCACACTGGAGGAGCTCTGGACACCTCCCAGGGGAGGTGCAGGTCAGGGGAGTGGTCACTCCCCTTTCCTTTGTCCAGTTTCGCGCCAGAGCAGGGCTAAGGGGTCCCCTGAACCGGTGTAGACTGGCTTATGCAGAATTGGGCACATCTGTGCCCAACAAAGCATTTCCAGAGGCTGGGGGAGGCTACTCCTCTCCTGCCTTCACACCATTTTCCAAAGGGAGAGGGTGTCACACCCTCTCTCAGAGGAAGTTCTTTGTTCTGCCATCCTGGGCCAGGCCTGGCTGGACCCCAGGAGGGCAGCTGCCTGTCTGAGGGGTTGGCAGCAGCAGCAGCTGCAGTGAAACCCCAGGAAGGGCAGTTTGGCAGTACCAGGGTCTGTGCTACAGACCACTGGGATCATGGGATTGTGCCAACTATGCCAGGATGGCATAGAGGGGGCAATTCCATGATCATAGACATGTTACATGGCCATATTCGGAGTTACCATTGTGAAGCTACATATAGGTAGTGACCTATATGTAGTGCACGCGTGTAATGGTGTCCCCGCACTCACAAAGTTCAGGGAATTGGCTCTGAACAATGTGGGGGCACCTTGGCTAGTGCCAGGGTGCCCTGTGCCCTCACACTAAGTAACTTAGCACCTAACCTTTACCAGGTAAAGGTTAGACATATAGGTGACTTATAAGTTACTTAAGTGCAGTGTAAAATGGCTGTGAAATAACGTGGACGTTATTTCACTCAGGCTGCAGTGGCAGGCCTGTGTAAGAATTGTCAGAGCTCCATATGGGTGGCAAAAGAAATGCTGCAGCCCATAGGGATCTCCTGGAACCCCAATACCCTGGGTACCTCAGTACCATATACTAGGGAATTATAAGGGTGTTCCAGTAAGCCAATGTAAATTGGTAAAATTGGTCACTAGCCTGTTAGTGACAATTTGAAAGTAATGAGAGAGCATAACCACTGAGGTTCTGGTTAGCAGAGCCTCAGTGAGACAGTTAGGCACCACACAGGGAACACATACATGCACACCTATGAGCACTGGGGCCCTGTGTGACAGGGTCCCAGTGACACATACATATAGGCCACAACCTTATGAGCACTGGGGTCCTGACTAGCAGGGTCCCAGTGACACATAACAAACATACTGAAAACATAGTGTTTTCACTATGAGCACTGGGGCCTAGCCATCAGGATCCCAGTGAGACAGTGAAAACAGTGACAAACATCCTGACATACACTCACAAACAGGCCAAAAGTGGGGGTAACAAGGCTAGAAAGAGGCTACTTTCTCACACAACCCCCCCCCCCAAACGAAGGACAATAAGGCTAACCTTGGCCAGTTGATACTTTATTGTCTAAGTGGTGATAAGTAGAGAGTAGCTCTGCAATAGACTGGTTACTCCCTTTATCATCCACTATATGGTTACTTCCCTGTGGGGATGTAAACCACCCTGTTTGAAGTTTTTTAGGTAAGCAACAATGTGAAGATGTATTTTCAGAGTTTCTATCAGTAAGTTTTAGTTTAGAGCAGTGGGAATTGTCCACTGAACCTATTTGTAGTGATGGAAATGCCAGACAGGGATGCTGTCTCAGAAAAGCCATAGCTGGGCAAAAACTTTGTCCATATGGCTGGAAGAGAGAACAGGGATGCTGTTTCTCTTGGGTTGGAGCAGGGCAGGGATGCTGTCCTATCAGCTCCACACTAGGGCAGGGATGCTGTCCTAAGTGTTGTGAGGCAGTGCAGAGTTTCTGCACTAAAGTTTCTCTGGGAGGGTTGGAGGGATGCTCCATGTTAACTAAAATGGTGCTCTTTTTCTCACCAATGTTAGTTATCCCACAGAGAGGTACTTCCACCTCAGGGAGTACAGTTTTGCCAACTGATGATTCCCTTGGAACAGGTGCCACCCCAGGAGAGGTTTCTCCCACCACAGGAATGGTATCCTGAATGGTAGGGTGGTTAGGGGATACTGTGATACCCTTTTTACCTGTTGATGGAGAGGGTTCCTGAGTTTTCAGGCCTTCTCTCCTTTGCTTTTTCATTTCAGTAGAAATGAGAGGGAACAATTCCTCAGGGATGCCCAGCATGGCTGCATGGGCATAAAACTCTACATCAGCCCAACCTGAGGCCTCTAGGTCATTACCTAAGAGACAGTCTACAGGTAAGCTAGGTGATACCACCACCTGCTTAGGGCCAGTAACTCCACCCCAACTAAACTGAATTATAGCTAAGGGAAGAAACTTAGTGGAGTTATGGACATCAATAATCTTATACTGTTGTCCAATGATGTGTTGATCAGGGTGCACTAGGTTTTCAGTCACCAAAGTGAAACTGGCACCTGTGTCCCTGTAGGCCAAGGCCTCAACACCATTTATTGAAACTGTCTGCCTGTACTTATCCATTGTAAGGGGACAAGCAGCCAGTGTGGCAAGGCCAATGCCACTAGGTGTGACAGAAACTGTTTTGGGAGTGACTACCCTAGTTTCTACTATGGACCCAAAAGTGAACCCAACTACACCCTTAACTTGACTGTTGCCAGCAGTCCCACCACTAGTACCACTACTGCTAGGGGCACTAGAGCTTGATGTATTAGTGGTGGTAGGCTCAGGGGGTTTACCTGGACAGGACTTATCCCCTGGCCTATGGCCTCTGTTTTTACACACAAAGTACCAAGGCTTTTTAATGTGTGCAGGTTGGGAAGAAGAGGAAGAATTTGTTTTATCCCCACCCTCTGAAGAGTGTTTAAGATTTGAAGTGGGATCTTTGGTTTTACCCTTATCCCCATGCTTATCTTGAGATTTTTCACCATCTTTCTTCTTATTGCCATCTTTGTCACCCCCTTTATGAACTTTTCTGTTCACTCTTGTTCTGACCCATTTGTCTGCCTTCTTTCCCAATTCTTGGGGAGAGGTCAGATCAGAGTCTACCAAGTACTGGTGCAACAAATCAGACACACAATTATTAAGAATATGCTCTCTCAGGATTAGGTTATACAGGCTGTCATAATCAGTAACTTTACTGCCATGTAACCACCCCTCCAAGGCCTTCACTGAATGGTCAATGAAATCAACCCAGTCTTGTGAAGACTCCTTTTTGGTCTCTCTGAACTTTATCCTGTACTGTTCAGTGGTTAAGCCATAACCATCCAGGAGTGCATTCTTAAGAACTTGGAAATTATTAGCATCATTTTCTTTCACAGTAAGGAGCCTATCCCTACCTTTTCCACTAAATGATAGCCATAGGATAGCAGCCCACTGCCTTTGAGGGACATCCTGTACAACACAGGCCCTCTCAAGTGCAGCAAACCACTTGTTAATGTCATCCCCCTCCTTATAAGGGGGAACTATCTTGTGCAGATTCCTGGAATCATGCTCTTTTGCAGGATGACTATGGGGAATACTGCTGCTGCCACCATGGGTATCTAAACCCAACTTCTGTCTTTCCTTCTCTAATTCAAAAGACTGTCTATCCAAATCCAGCTGTTGCTTTTTAAGCTTCAATCTGGTTTGTTCCACCCTCAACTTATTGAGTTCCCTCTCTAACATTCTGTCATCAGGGTTGGTGGGAGGGACATTTCTAGAAACAGAGCTATGATGGGAATGAACAGAAGGAGACCTGTCCCTTACAGAAGCCACCCTAACAGCTTGGTTTACAGAAACATTACTACCAGTATGGTGAGAATAAATGCTTTTGCTATGATGTGAGACAACACTATTTATATGGTGAGGCTCATCATCATTACCATCTATGCTAGATTGTCTAGTAATGGGCAGGCTAGGAAGTTTCTTTCCTGAATCTTTTCCTGGGGGAGTCCCTGAATCAGATTGGGAACTATTAGGTACTTTTTCAACAGATGGGGCACCTATGGCCTTATCCTGTTCTCTAAGCATGTTAAGTAACAGTTCCAAGGAAGGATTTTTCCCTACACTCAAACCTCTCTCTATACAGAGACTCCTTGCTCTTTTCCAGCTAAGGCTGTCATATGCCAGTTTGGACAGATCAACAGTTTGGCCTGTGCCAGACATTTTTTAGAGAGAGTTAAAGTGATAGAAAAAGAGAAAAAAGTTTTCAGAACTTTTTGGAAAGACAGAAAAAACTTTTTAAACTTTTAAGAACTTTTTGAAAGTTTTAGAAGTACTTTTCAGCACTTAGAAAAGAGTGAAAAGAGGAAATGCAAAACTTTTTGGCTATGTGTATATACACTGACCTTGTTTTGTATATTTTTCTCTTATGAAAAGTACAATGACAAGAGTGGTAAGTAGTCTCAAGCACTTATCCCACCACTGCACAACCAATGTAGGAGGCTGGACTGGCTTGTAGTGAGTACCAAGGGGTACTTGCACCTTGCACCAGGCCCAGTTATCCCTTATTAGTGTATAGGGTGTCTAGCAGCTTAGGCTGATAGATAATGGTAGCTTAGCAGAGCAGCTTAGGCTGAACTAGGAGACGTGTGAAGCTACTACAGTACCACTTAGTGTCATATGCACAATATCATAAGAAAACACAATACACAGTTATACTAAAAATAAAGGTACTTTATTTTTTATGACAATATGCCAAAGTATCTTAGAGTGTACCCTCAGTGAGAGGATAGCAAATATACACAAGATATATATACACAATAGCAAAAATATGCAGTATAGTCTTAGAAAACAGTGCAAACAATGTATAGTTACAATAGGATGCAATGGGGAAACATAGGGATAGGGGCAACACAAACCATATACTCCAAAAGTGGAATGCGAACCACGAATGGACCCCAAACCTATGTGACCTTGTAGAGGGTCGCTGGGACTATTAGAAAATAGTGAGAGTTAGAAAAATAACCCTCCCCAAGACCCTGAAAAGTGAGTGCAAAGTGCACTAAAGTTCCCCTAAGGACAAAGAAGTCGTGTTAGAGGAATAATGCAGGAAAGACACAAACCAGCAATGCAACAACTGTGGATTTCCAATCTAGGGTACCTGTGGAACAAGGGGACCAAGTCCAAAAGTCACAAGCAAGTCGGAGATGGGCAGATGCCCAGGAAATGCCAGCTGTGGGTGCAAAGAAGCTTCTACTGGACAGAAGAAGCTGAGGTTTCTGCAGGAACGAAAAGGGCTAGAGACTTCTCCTTTGGTGGACGTATCCCTCTCGCCTTGGAGAGTTGCAGAAGTGTTTTCCCGCCGAAAGGACGCCAACAAGCCTTGCTAGTTGCAAATCGTGCGTTTGGCGTTTTTGGACGCTGCTGGGGCCCAGGAGGGACCAGGAGGTCGCAAATTGGACCTGAAGAGAGAGGGGACGTCGAGCAAGACCAAGAGCCCCCACTGAAGCAGGTAGCACCCGGAGAAGTGCCAGAAACAGGCACTACGAGGATGCGTGAAACAGTGCTCACCGAAGTTGCACAAAGGAGTCCCACGTCGCCGGAGACCAACTTAGAAAGTCGTGCAATGCAGGTTAGAGTGCCGTGGACCCAGGCTTGGCTGTGCACAAAGGATTTCCGCCGGAAGTGCACAGGGGCCGAAGTAGCTGCAAAGTTGCGGTTCCCAGCAATGCAGCCCAGCGAGGTGAGGCAAGGACTTACCTCCACCAAACTTGGGCTGAAGAGTCACTGGACTGTGGGGGTCACTTGGACAGAGTCGCTGGATTCGAGGGACCTCGCTCGTCGTGCTGAGAGGAGACCCAAGGGACCGGTAATGCAGCTTTTTGGTGCCTGCGGTTGCAGGGGGAAGATTCCGTCGACCCACGGGAGATTTCTTCGGAGCTTCTGGTGCAGAGAGGAGGCAGACTACCCCCACAGCATGCACAAGCAGGAAAACAGTCGAGAAGGCGGCAGGATCAGCGTTACAGAGTTGCAGTAGTCGTCTTTGCTACTATGTTGCAGGTTTGCAGGCTTCCAGCGCGGTCAGCAGTCGATTCCTTATCAGAAGGTGAAGAGAGAGATGCAGAGGAACTCGGCTGAGCTCATGCATTCGTTATCTAAAGTTTCCCCAGAGACAGAGACCCTAAATAGCCAGAAAAGAGGGTTTGGCTACCTAGGAGAGAGGATAGGCTACTAACACCTGAAGGAGCCTATCAGCAGGAGTCTCTGACGTCACCTGGTGGCACTGGCCACTCAGAGCAGTCCAGTGTGCCAGCAGCACCTCTGTTTCCAAGATGGCAGAGGTCTGGAGCACACTGGAGGAGCTCTGGACACCTCCCAGGGGAGGTGCAGGTCAGGGGAGTGGTCACTCCCCTTTCCTTTGTCCAGTTTCGCGCCAGAGCAGGGCTAAGGGGTCCCCTGAACCGGTGTAGACTGGCTTATGCAGAATTGGGCACATCTGTGCCCAACAAAGCATTTCCAGAGGCTGGGGGAGGCTACTCCTCCCCTGCCTTCACACCATTTTCCAAAGGGAGAGGGTGTCACACCCTCTCTCAGAGAAAGTTCTTTGTTCTGCCATCCTGGGCCAGGCCTGGCTGGACCCCAGGAGGGCAGCTGCCTGTCTGAGGGGTTGGCAGCAGCAGCAGCTGCAGTGAAACCCCAGGAAGGGCAGTTTGGCAGTACCAGGGTCTGTGCTACAGACCACTGAGATCATGGGATTGTGCCAACTATGCCAGGATGGCATAGAGGGGGCAATTCCATGATCATAGACATGTTACATGGCCATATTCGGAGTTACCATTGTGAAGCTACATATAGGTAGTGACCTATATGTAGTGCACGCGTGTAATGGTGTCCCCGCACTCACAAAGTTCAGGGAATTGGCTCTGAACAATGTGGGGGCACCTTGGCTAGTGCCAGGGTGCCCTCACACTAAGTAACTTAGCACCTAAACTTTACCAGGTAAAGGTTAGACATATAGGTGACTTATAAGTTACTTAAGTGCAGTGTAAAATGGCTGTGAAATAACGTGGACGTTATTTCACTCAGGCTGCAGTGGCAGGCCTGTGTAAGAATTGTCAGAGCTCCCTATGGGTGGCAAAAGAAATGCTGCAGCCCATAGGGATCTCCTGGAACCCCAATACCCTGGGTACCTCAGTACCATATACTAGGGAATTATAAGGGTGTTCCAGTAAGCCAATATAAATTGGTAAAATTGGTCACTAGCCTGTTAGTGACAATTTGAAAATAATGAGAGAGCATAACCACTGAGGTTCTGGTTAGCAGAGCCTCAGTGAGACAGTTAGGCACCACACAGGGAACACATACATGCACACCTATGAGCACTGGGGCCCTGTGTGACAGGGTCCCAGTGACACATACATATAGGCCACAACCTTATGAGCACTGGGGTCCTGACTAGCAGCGTCCCAGTGACACATAACAAACATACTGAAAACATAGTGTTTTCACTATGAGCACTGGGGCCTAGCCATCAGGATCCCAGTGAGACAGTGAAAACAGTGACAAACATCCTGACATACACTCACAAACAGGCCAAAAGTGGGGGTAACAAGGCTAGAAAGAGGCTACTTTCTCACAGAGTAGTAGTTTAAATTTGCGATTTCTAACTTTTTGTGAACTATTCTTTTATGGAAAGATATTGAAAATACCATAACCGGTTATATCACACTGTGGCCTTTAGGTGCATTCTCCTAAAAAGTGCTGGTTTTCACAGCAAAAAGACAGGTTTATGCCAACAAACAATAGTAGCAAAAATTCCTCTGGCCTTCTTAAGCAAATTGCTTTTGAAGCCATCTGGCAACTTACCAGGCAATCATTTTGTAGAATCGCCCTTACAAAACATATCTGTTTGATAACTGCAAGCTTGACCTGGCCATGCAAAATCACATTGCCAATGTGGACTTAACTGGGAGCAGATTATCGCTAGGGAAAGAATGCCAGCCTAATGTGTATGAAGATGGGTCTAAAGACGGTCAAGCAAACTATATGGGTGTAACACTAGGCAGGTGAAATCAGTCACTAAGGCTAATATGCAGGTTATTGTGCAAGAAAATAGTGTATTGGTGACAAATAATAAACCACCTGACATTCCTTGCATGTTATTCTATCACCAAACTACCTCCTGGCTGGAAACATCCTTTCTGCAGGGTCACCCCCAAACATTTTGCCTGCCTCTATCTCTTTTTCTGACCTCATTTTTGCAGGCTTTAGGACTCTGCACACGTTACCACTCCTAATCAGTGCTAAAGTGCCTGAGCTCTCTCCTTAAAACATGGTGACATTGGCTCATACCCAATTGGCTTAATTAATTTACTTGTAAGTCCCTAGTCAAGTGCACTACATGTGCCCAGGGCCTGTAAATTAAATGCTTCTAGTGGGCTGCAGCACTGGTTGTGCCACCCACATAAGTAGCCCCTAACCATGTCTCACTGCATGGCCTGTGTGTGCTGTTTCACTGCGTCTTAAACTCCCCTTTTTCTACATATAAATCACCCCTAGAGTAGGCCCTAGATAGCCCATAGGGCACGGTGCTATGTAGGTAAAAGACAGGACATGAACATGTGTGTTCTATATGTCCTAGTAGTGTAAAACTCCTAAATTCATTTTACACTGCTGTGAGGCCTGCTACTTTCTAAGGACAGCTTTAGCGCCACCCTCATATGCTATTTGAGTGGTAGATTCTGATTTGAAAGGAGTAACCAGGTCATATTCAGTACGGCCGGAATAGTAATAGAAAATCCTGCTTATTGGTGAAGTTGGATTTAATGTTGCTGTTCTAGAAATGTAACTTTTAGAAAGTGAGCATTTCTCTACACCTAAATCCTTCTGTGCCTTACAATCCACGTCTGGCTAGGCTAGTTGACAGCTTCCTTGTGCATTTCACTCAGACAACCCCAAACACAGGATGCTTAGTCACACCTGCACACATCTGCATACTGAATGGGTGGTGTACGAGGCTGGCCTGGCTTATAGTGGATACCTGATGGTACTTACACCTTGTGCCAGGTCCAGTTATCCCTTATTAGTAGATTAGTAGTGTTCTAGCAGCTTAGGCTGATAGAGGTAGCTATAGCAGAGCAGCTTAGGCTGAACTAGGAGACATGTAAAGCTGCTACTATACCACTTATATCATATAGTACTATATCATAAGAAACACCATACTCAGAGTTACTAAAAATGAAGGTGCTTTATTTTAGTGACAACATCCCAAAAGTATCTCAGAGGATATACTCCCTTAGGAGGTAAGTAAAATACACAAAATATACACATGTACCAAACTCAGGTAAGTAAAACACTTAGAAAAGTAGTGCAAACACTGTAGAACACAAAAGGATGCAATGGGAGATAATAGGCTTAGGGGCAGCACCAACCATATACTCCAAAAGTGGAATGCGAACCACGAATGGACCCCAGGCCCAGTGTAGTGTGTAGAGGGTCGCTGGGAGTGTAAGAAAACACTAAGGGTGTCCAAGATACCCCACCCCAAGACCCTGAAAAGTAGGAGTAAAGTTACCCTACTACCACAGAAAGACAGTGAAGTCGAGATAGGGGATTCTGCAAAGACAACAACTGACTGCAAAGCACTGAAGACGGATTCCTGGGCCTGAGGACCTGTAAAGGAAGGAGACCAAGTCCAAGAGTCATGCAAGTGTCCAGGGGGGGCAGGAGCCCACTAAACCCCGGATGAAGGTGCAAAAGGGCTGCCTCTGGGTGGAAGAAGCCAAAGATTCTGCAACCACGGAAGGTGCCAGGAACTTCTCCTTTGGTCGTAAGATGTCCCATGGCGTGCTGGAGGACACAGAGTTGTTTCCATGCAGAAAGACCACAAACAAGCCTTGCTAGCTGCAAGAGTTGCGGTTAAAGATAATAGGTGCTGCCAGGGCCTGGACCAGGAGGTCGCCCCTTGGAGGAGGAGACAGAGGGGACGCTCAGTAACAGAGAGAGCCCATGCAGAAGCAGGCAGCACCCGCAGAAGCACCGGAGCAGGCGTTCAAGAAATCTGAGCATAGTGGTCATCTTAGCATAACAAAAGAGGGTCCCACGAAGTCAGAGGTCAGCTCAGCAAGTTGGGCAATGCAGGACGGAGTGCTGGGGACCTGGGCTGTGCTGTGCAAGAAGGAAGTCTTGCAAAAGTGCACAGAAGCCCTAGCAGCTGCAGATCACGCAGTACACAGGATTACTGTCTGGCTTGGGGAGGCAAGGACTTACCTCCCTTCAAATTTGGACAGAAGGACCACTGGACTGTTGGGGTCACTTGGATCCAGCTCCTGTGTTCAAGAGACAACGCTCATCAAGATCAGAGGGGACCCAGAGGACCAGTGATGCAGAAGTTTGGTGCCTTCATTATCAGGGGGAAGATTCCATCGACAGAAGTCCCCTGGGCATGGCCATTGGGCAAGGGGGCATGACTCCTGTCTTTGCTAAGACAGGAGTCATTTCAATGGGGGTTGGGAGTCGAAAAAAATGGCGCAAATCTGGTTGAGGCGAAAAATTTGCCTCAGCCTGACTTGCCCCATTTTTTGGCGCCCAAGCTCCATATTCCCCTACGCCGGCGCTGCCTGGTGTACGTCATTTTTTTTCACGCACACCAGGCAGCGCCGGCGGCTAACGCCGGCTAACGTCATTGAATAAATACGGCGCCCGCATGGCGCTTCAGAATGGCGTTAGCCGGCGCTAATTTTTTTGACGCAAAACTGCGTTAGCGCAGTTTTGCATCAAAAAGTATAAATATGGCCCTATGTATTTGTCTAAACACTGTGTGGTGTATTTTTGTGGTGTATACTGTGTTATTGCACGAATACTTTGCACATTGCCTTCTAAGTTAAGTCTGACTGCTCAGTGCCAAGCTACCAGAGGGTGGCACAGGATAATTTCGATTGTGTGTGACTTACACTGACTAGAGTGAGGGTCCTGCTTGGACAGGGGGTAATCTGCCTACCTAAGACCCCATTTCTAACACTCCCCCTGCAGGTGTGTGTGGTTAAATTTCACAAGTAAGGAAATTACCATTTTTGTGCATTTGCAGCTGCTACCAGGAAGGGGTGGGAGGCAGCACACGGAGCTGGGGGGCAGCGCATGGAGCATTGGGTCCGAGGGGCAGTTAAATCATTGTTTTTTTAAAACATACCTGCTCGTCCATAATGCGCAGCTCTGCTCCAGCCGCCTCGTATTCTCTCCCAAACCATTCACAACAGTTCTTTCATGCTGTTACACATCATGTAAGAAGTTCCACGATTGGCCTGAGCAGGCAGAAATGCCACTCACGGGGAGTGTGGGGCACTGCGCTTGGTCTCCACCTGACTGTAAAATACAGCCAGTGGGAGTTTCTAAGTATGCATGTTAGTTTGGCAGGCTTCGGCCAGCCGGCAAACCAGACATGCGCACTTAGAAGCATGCATAGCACTTTTTCTCCACTTGACGTGGAGGAGGCTGGCCCCACCCCTCCTTACAAAGGCAGAAAAATAACATACTTTTATTATCCCTTTATTTTTCTGCTTTTCGTCAGTGGGGCGACGCTTCTCCGCCATAGACCCTGTTAGCTTTACCATTGATTCAACAATCCCTCTCCTTAATTAGTTTGCTATGGTGAAATATTTTGACAGAGACACTGAAATGTTAAGGAATGCTCAAACGTTCACCAAGGAATACATAGTTTAACTGCAAAATGTTGCTCTGTATTGAAGCACTGTGGGTCAGAACTACGTCAATTACACAGTTTTATTTTTTAAGTACAAATTTACCTTCAACAGTAGCAAGCAACCATTGTTTTAGCTTTTGTAAATAATCGATATCGTTACTGTATTATTTGAAGAAATATGGCTTAACACACAATAATATTGGATTCCTTCATTGTAGGGTGTCTGAAAAGGTTATTCATTAAGAAAAATGTAGGCAACACTTCTACATCCTGTAGAGCTCTTTTCTGGGTTAGGAAAGTGTAATGTATTTACATTGTGATGTGCTAGTCTCATGTTACACTAATTCCGCTAATACACTTTAATCATCATTACTGAAATCTGACCTTGAAGCAAAAACACTTTCCTCAACCACCTTCTCAAAGCACCCACGTTTATCTAACCCGGCCTCTCACAGTTCTCCGGTCATTTTTGTAGTGTCTGTACTTTTTGTACTGCAGAAGAACAATCAGTTACTGTTCATTGACCTTTGGCATAGCGTACTTACCAGGCAGCAGGTTTTCACCAACACATTTTTCAGTAATGTGGTGAAATACTAAGAGAAACGATTAGTTTGACCCTCGAAAACATCACATTGGAGGATTGTTTTACAAAATAAGTTCTACCAACAACTCAAATTACTCACAACTCATATTGCAATTTAAGTAATGCAGAATTCCAGTGATGGTAATGTGTTCATATATTAATTACTTCAAGAAGGCGGAATGCATATGCTTGACTGACTGTTGTTTTTACTGTACTGTGAAGGATTCTAGAATACAACTATAATCGTTCGAAATAGCAACAAAAATAGGTGTGCAAGAAATATGTTTTGGGAAGGTTATTTTCCACTACGTCGACTCAGCGATAACTCCGCAATATTGTGTTTCTCTTCTTTACTGTTTTTGGAAAATGGACATTTTCGAAACCATAAATGTGGATGGTTTCTCTCTTCTTGAAAAAATATGTCGTTCTCAAAACGTTGCAGCTACATTTCATCTCACTCAGGATCAGAAAGCTTTCTAGCTGCAGGGAGGGTTGTGATTATTTACTTCTCACAGTATTTAAGGGGTCTACTCATTAATCATTGTAAACTTGTCCGAGCAAATTTGACAATTTTCCTGTTTTCTAACACACACTACAAAATCACAAGTGGCATGCTGGGATGGAAAATAAAGGAAAGCCATTAATCAGAACCTTTTATTTGAGGCGAGAAAACATGTTTAGTGCAGAACATCTTAGCCATAAAAAAGGCGTTTCCTTTCATTGGTAACTTAGTGAAATATGACCAACATCAGTTTGGATAGTTGAAACATTTCTGACGAATTTTGAAAACAAACAAGCGTCTTAAATAGCGAATAATAACACATTAATAGGTAGATTCTCATCTGCTTTCCACCGGGACCTGTTTTGTATTGTTGTTGTCCTTTGAGTTAAATCGCATCCACCTTAAAAAATCGAATCTCTAGCAGAGCCGAACAGATTTAAAGGATGTGCAAGTATACTTTGCCAATTTGAATGCAAGTTTAGGTGGGATGAAACATTATAAAACACGTCAGTCAACAAATAGAACGTACGAATTATTGATCAAAGCAGCAATGATGTTTTTGTATTCAGATTTATATAAGATTGAAATTCATAGACATAGTGGAATAAAGGTGTTCCGGTCTGCAAAGTTCGTTCCCATGATGTACATGAAATATATCAACAAAATGACGATAAACTAGTCATAGCATAATATCAGATTCAATATATTGAATAATTCGAAAATATAACAATAAATAGTGAGCCTGGTGTATCAAAGGATTTACTCGTTCTGCGTCAATGCAGAAATTAGCTGAAACAGAATAGTCAATAGTGCCTTTTCCTTGCTAGTTCACTAATCGTCCAAGACAACAATGGTATATTTTTGTGCAAACATATAATACAGAAAGTAAGTTGAGATTAGTTGACCTTTTGCTTATTTTATACTTGTCCCTAAGCATTTTTATACATTTCATGAAAAAAATCAGAAAGAGCAAACCACTTAAATGATGTAAATACTTACAGAAGAATGCACATTCACCTAAAATGGATGCCTGAATAGTCATTGATATAAATATAGGAAGTTCCCATAAGAGTCATGCTATAGATTTGTGAAGAAGTGAAAATACAATTCCCAGTTTTACTATTACCACTGTTACCTCATGCACGCCAATTGCTGATGTGGGTGTGAATTTAAAAGGGTGAATTCTTAATTGTATATTAGTTATGTCTACATTTAAAGGAGTGTCAGCAGTTTTGACATAACTATTCGCAAGAACAAATTGCTTTTTGTTTTATAGATCACAGGCTCAACAAGGCGTCAATGTGCTTCACGTGCTTGAATGCTGAAAGGAAGTAGTCACAGGAGAAGGAATACCATTAGTATTACAAGAATTACTGGGTTTAAAATATTGATTGCACACCTGGGCCTAGATTTACTAACACGTTCCATCATTGAAAAGTGCTCCAATATGCCACAGAGCAACAGACTGATATTTAGGGGCATATTTACAAGGAGCTTACGCCACCGGTGCGTCATTTTTTTTACGCAGTGGGAGCACATTCAGTGCTCCATATTTACAAAGTAACACATTTTGCAAAATACGTCACTTTTCTCTCCAGCACGTCATTTTCCACCTGCGCAACAATCTACTGTGTCAGATTAAGATGATCATATGCAAGGTGTTCCCTTTTAAAATCCCATGCAGAACTAATGCACCCATATTTGCAAGTTTTTACCAAACTAATGCATCATTAGCAAATGTCCAAACTGCGTAAAAATTCCTACTCCTGCTTAACATAGGCGTAAATGTGAGGCAGTGACTTTTCAATAGGAATCTGACTAGCTAAAGTAACTTAACACACTAGAATATGTTTGTATTTTACTTCCCCTCTACTAGTAGTATGTCTACACATGTACCAATAATGTTGTAAAATCCCTTGACAAAGTTGGGACCATGGCACCTATGATCTCATCATACACTGCAGCAAGGCTATGTGACGTTGTGTATTATTTAAAAGGGACAGGCCAGGATTGTCACCTATCCATGGAGGAATGGGTCACCAAGGCCAGATCTCTGTACTCTGAAAGGACAACAGGTGAATATACACATAAAATAGGTAAAACATGTATTTACACTTCACATTCCAACATATACTTGTATTCACTTACATCACACTGTCACTCATGTTACACATACTCAGGTCTCTACATCCACATATGTACACAATGCCCACTGTAATGTGGCATATAGACATACTGCATGCATACCCTGTTACATCTAGGACCACTGTAAAAGTGTAGAAGTTGATATTTCTCCATTGTACAAACATTTACATTGGTCCTATCACATTGGGCTACTTGCATTATTTGAAACTGACACAGCACCTTCCAATTTTGAAGCGACGCTGAAGTTGCTTCAGTTGTGAGGCCACTTCAGTGATGCACCAATTTTGGGGGCCGAATTATTATGACAAAGTGCCCACAGATGCATCAGAATTTCTGACGCACCTTGGGTCCTTGCGCGAGGGTGCCGTATTGTAAATATGGCCCATTCATGGTTTTGCGCATCAAAATAATTTTGACGTATCGCTGCTGCAATGCAGCTGTGAGTCATTTCTTGTAAATTGGGCCCCTACTTTATAGAGTAAAAGGTATTTTGCACTGGAAAAGTGCCTGTTTCTCAGTGGAATATGTTCTTTGAGCTGCTTTGAATGGATTTAAGTCAAGGATCCTCTTATAGACCCTGATTCCATTCAGCCCATGCCCCCAAATAGCCCACTTATACTTTCACTAGCACAGTTAAACAACTGTGTACTGTCAGGCATGGAGATTCGTAGCTACTTCTCTTTCGCATGATGGTGGACGTTTCCTTGGTGCAAACAATAAAGGGCTATTTCGAAGCTTTGTGATCAGGAAAAGGAAGACTATTCCTCTGATCATTTGATCTGGAAAAGTATAAGGCTTGCCCTGTTATCACACATGCAGTGTGCCTCACTTATTGTGAATGTCACCACGAACCACTGACATGCACTAATGTAGGAACTATACCTGAAAATTTTTTTAATGTCCTGCATGATAACTTCAGTTTTCTTTTAATCCAACAGAACTTTTCATGCTTGAATTCTTCTGTTCTTGTTAATAGCAGAACTACAAGTTCCATCATGACATGTCCTGTTTGCTAAAGAGCTTGGATGGGCTGAATGTATCACACAATTTATGTTACCCACATCTGTGAGCGATAACTATCTTGTATATGTTAAAAATACATTCTCTCTGCTGTGATCATCTAAAATAATAACACAGACTAAATCAATTTATGCAAGCCAAGAACAAATATTCACAGTAGGTTCCTACCCTCAAAGGGACATTGTGCTCTCCAGCAGAAAGAAAGCATTCAGTCACACATTCAATTAACATACAATTAGTCTATGGGTTTTCATAACCCAACCTGAAATTTAATTCGTACATTCCAATTGTTGGAAAATGGGTTATTGATAGGGCAGGTAGGTACCTACACCTAGCAACAAGCCACAAACCTCCACAAAAGTACAGTTAGGTCTCAGTAAATTAATCCCAGCTCTACCCTTGGTAGCTTAGCATCGAGCGTCAAGGCTTAACTTAGGAGACAAAGTGTAAAGCATTCAAATATCACAAAACAGTAATTAAATAAAACACAGGAAACAGTTTAAAAATCCAAAACCAATTTATAAAAATAGCTTATATTTTTATCTTTAAAATGACACAAAAACGATTAAAATCGGTTCAGGGGAACCGGAGATATGAATTTTTAAAGTATTATTATTTTCTAGCGCTCAGAAACGAAAAGCGCCAATCGGGTCATCTGGTTGCACCAGGACCGGGGCAAAGTCAAACTTTCAGGCCGACCGCGATGGAGCCCTGTTCGGCTACAAGTCGCGGGAGGCCTCGGTCAAAAAGTTACCTTCTGACTTAGTCTCTTTTTCGATGTTTTTCTTCCCCGGGACGAACCTGCCAGTTGGATCCGACCTCCTGGAGCCCTTGTCCGGATACGCGAAGTCGGTTTCCTCGGTGGTGATTTTTACCTTCGGACTTAGTCGTTTTTTCGAGATGAAAATCCTTCGACCGGGGTAAACCTGGATCTTGATCCGACGTCCGTGGAGCCCTTCTCGGATACGATGGCTGGAAGGTCCCGGTCAACTTTTTACGTTCGGACTTAGTCTTTTTTTCGGATGTTTTTCTTGACCGGGACGAACCACGAAGTCAGGCCGGGTCGCGGTTGAGGCAAGCCGGCTAGAATTTCCGCGTCGAGTCGGTCACTTTATGGAGCTTTTTTCTAAAATTTCTCCAATCTTTTCCAAACTTCTGGGGCTTCACCCAGATGTTCTTTTAAGGTTCTTTTGGGGTCCACAGCTCACCCCAAGGGTCCAGAAGTTCTGTGATGGTCCTTGGGAAGTGCGGACTTCAACTCCCAGAGTGCACCTGGCGCAAACTCCTTTTTGGCCACTGGACAGTGGTCAGCTGGTCACTTTTTCAGGGGTTGGTGCAGGGGACTCTGGTTAGCAATTTTTCACCTGTAGCAAACAGGGAGTCCCTCCTTGAACCAGTGGAAGCCAGGCAAAGTCCTTCTTGTGGTGAAGCCCAAGTGTGCAGCTGGTGCAGTCTTTCTGAGTGCAGGGTCCAGGTGCAGGCCAGGGGTCCAGCAGGGCAGTCCTTCTTCTCCTTGTAGTTCCTTCTTCTTGAAATTTGGTGGGGATCTGAGGCGTGGGTGCAGGTCTGCCAGTTTTATCCTTGCTCCTGGGTGAAAAGCAGGGGGGCCCTGGTTCTCCAATCAGGGACAGGGTTGTCCCCCTGTGATGACCACTTCCTGGGAAGTGTGGCAAAAATCCATCCCAGAAGGCAACAGTCTCTAAAAATCCAAAATGGATGAATCTGATTTTTGGAGGAGAAATCTGGCTGAGCCCACCCACTGGTGTGGCTAAAAATCATAAACACACCCCTCTCCTGCCCTCTCCTAATCTAATCAAGGGGGCACCTAGCTGTCTGGGGTTGCAGGATGTGGGGGTGTTGCTGGGTGCTGCAAATGTCCTTCTCTGCCTTTGAAGACCAGTTTGGCAGCCCTCCCCCTTCCTGCTTCCCCATCTGCTGAGGGGAGATTCTCTCCCCCAAGCACATTCCTTTGTGTGAAGTCAGGCCACTTCACACCTCATTAAAGTAGCCTGGCAGAAGCTGCTGCAGGCTGGCCAATCAGAGCACAGGAGCAAAAACAATGCAGAGCTGAAATTGGCAACTTTTTAGGTAAAGTCTAAACTTTTTACCTGCACTAGTTATATTAAATCCAACAACTGGAAGTTGTGGGATTTATTATAACAATCAATTTGATACCAAATTCTTGGTATGTAACATTTAAGGAGACTTTAAAATTTAAAATAAAGTCTGCCCATTCTAGCCTATGAAGGCCATTTACTTCAATGAGGGAAAAACGAATTTGGCTGTTTTTACCTCACCAGGGCTTATAAATCAATTTTTATAAAGTCCCTGCTTATAGTTACATGGCACCCAGCCCTAGGGGCACATAGGGCACACCTTAGGGGTGACTTATATGTAAAAATAAGGTAGTTTAAGACTTTGGAAGTACCTTTAATTCCAAAGTCGAATTTGCATATAACTTTAATTTAAAAGCAGCCAGCAAGGCAGGCTTGCTTTTAAAATGACACTGGGCACCTCAGTAATGCACCTAGGTGTGCACCACCTATGCTGTGGTCCCTAAACCTACATGCCCTACCATATACTAGGGACTTATAGGTAGGTTAACTTAGCCAATTATAATTAGCCTAATTTGCATATCCATTTTACACAGAGCACAGGCCCTGGGACTGGTTAGCAGTACCCAGGGCACCATCAGAGTCAGGAAAACACCAGCATAAAGTGGAAAATGGGGGCAAAAAGTTAGGGGGCCTCTGCAATCAGCCCCAGTTTCTCACACAACCCCCCCCCAGCCCACACGCCCAGGAGACTCAGCCCAACCCTGGGAGAGTCTTCCTGGCTTGTTAGGCGAGGAAGACAGTGAAGAAAACTGGCTGTCCCTTTGCAGGGCCTACTCTGCCTTATATCCTCCTGTCAGGGTCACTCCCTCTGGGTAGTGAAGCCATCCCAACAGTAAAAGGACCCAACCCAAACTGAAACTTCCCTCTAGGGGGGTCTTCCTCCTCTCTCTCTGCCAACTTGGGTAGTGAGGTGCCTACCTCCCCTACTCCTAACTTTGCTAGGGCAAGACCTAGCTTACCCAAAGAGGTCACCCAACACTTGAGCAACCCCACCATGACCAACAGGGTCAGGGGGCCTACTTTGCTATTGGCCTTGGGGTCTGCCTCCCAGGCCAAGTACAGTGCTGCCAGGAAGGCTAGCACCCAGCAGAGGCTACTGACAGCTGTCAGTACCCAGAACCACACCCTAAGCTCTCCACTGACAGGTGGCTGAGCTGCTTTAGGGGCATCTTTGGGGTCCTGGCACCCCTCTTGCTGTCTAGAGTGGGGGGCTACCACCTCCTGTGGCAGACACCCTCCTTCCACTCTCCCTTCTGTCAGTGCAGGGGCAACACCTTGCATCTGGACAGCTGCCTGACTACTCAGGACTTCCTTGGGGTCAGGTGAGGCCTCACCAGTGCCAACTCTGGGCTCCCCCCCTACTGGGGCAGAAGGCCTTTGGCTCCCTGGAACTCTCTTTAAGAGTGGCCTACCCTTCCTTTTCTTCTTTCCTTTTCTTGGGGACCCCTGTCTCCTAACTGTAGGGACTGACTCCCCAGGACTTTGGGTTGGGGGGGCGCCCTGGGCGACCACCCCATCTGTGATCAGACTCACCTCTGGGACGTCATTGCCCAGGATACAATCTAGGGGAAGGTCAGCACTGACTACCACCCTAATCCAGTCAAGGATACCCTCCCTCTCTAGGGGCACTATGGCTACAGGTTTGGAGGTGACCTCTCCTGTGGCTATCCTGACTTTCTTTGTCTTTCCTGGGACATACATGTCTGGGGTCACTAACCGGTCACTCACTACAGTGTGACTGGCACAGGTGTCTCTCAGGCCAGTGGTAGGGATCCCATTCACTTGAATGTGGTGGAAGTGCCTACTCCCACCCTCAGGGATCACCAGCTTACCATCTGGTCCTGTCTCCCAGCACAATGCTAGGAGGACTTCATCATCTGAGGAGTCCTCCTCTATGGCTACACTGGACAGCCCAGTGCTAACCACCTTCTTTGGACAGGCTGCATCTCCTCTGAAGTGACCTGTCTGCTGACAGTCAAAGCAAGCCCTACTGTCCAAGAGCTTTTTTAACCCTGGGTCTCCCTGTCTCTGCATGTCAGATTGGGAGTGGGATTTACTCTCCTCCTTCTTAGGGTTCTGGGGTACAGAGGGAGTCTCTGTGGTGGGCTTACCACCTCCCTCCTTAGGTTTTTGGGGACCTGTCCCCCCCTTCTTGGAGTCTCCCCCCTGGGACTTGACAACCACCCTGGTTCTCAACCACTCATCAGCTGCCTCCCCTAGCTCTCTAGGGTTGGTCAGCTTAGAGTCCACTAGATGCTGGCGTAACCTTTCTTGGATACAATTGGTCAAGATGTGCTCTCTCATGATCAGATTGTATAACCCCTCATATGTATTAACTTTGTTGCCAATAATCCAGCCCTCCAGTGCTTTTAGTGAGGTGTCTACAAAGTCAACCCAAGACTGGGTACTGACCTTCTGGGCGTCCCTGAACTTCATTCTATATTGCTCTGGGGTCAGACCAAACTTCTTGGCTAAGCACCTTTTCATACTAGGGTATGAATCTGCCTCCTCCCCCCTTAAGGTCAGAAGCCTATCCCTCCCTGAGTTGGGGACCAACTCCCACAAAAGGGAACCCCAGTATTGAGGCTTAACCCTTCTCATTTGGAGTGCCCTCTCAAAGGCCCCTAGCCACTTATCTATGTCATCCCCCTCTACATAAGCAGGAACCACCCCCTTGGGTAATCTGGGGCAAACTCCCCCACCCATGGACACCTCAGCTTCTTTATCGCTGCTTCCATCTCTTCTTTCTTTGTATGCCCACTTTTTCTTTTCTAGGGCCAGCTTCTCTGCTTCCAAAGCTATGTAGGCTAGCTGGGCTTCCAGCTCTCTTTCCCTGATGGATGGGTTCTCTCCTCCTGAAAGGACCCTCTTCCTACCACTAGCTTTGGGTCTGCCCCTAGTGACTGTATCCACTGAGGACCGTTCTTCCTCATCCTCACTTAGGCTCAGATGCCTTCCCTCCCCTGAGTGGTTAGAGCTTGCATCCTCCCTTCTTTCTCCCTCCTCTGGAGCTTCTTCTGACTCTACCTCTTGGGCCTCAGCCCATGCTGTCAGGGATTTAATCAGGATTTGCTTCCTGAGATCAGGGGTTGCAGGCAACCCCCTCTCAATACACAACCCCCTAAGCTGGACTACTGTCAGTGTGGGTAGGCTAGCCAGATCAAGCTCCATGGTTCCCTAGTTTTGTGTCAACAAAAACTTTTTGCAAAAATTGGAAACAAGAATTTAGAAAAATTACAAAAATTCAATAATTGAAATTAATCCAAATTATTTAAAAAAAAAAAAAAAATTAAAATTAAAAATTAAAAACAATTTTTGCACTAGGACAATTTAAAGGATTTTTAATTTGTTTTATCTAAAACTGTAACGTGATATTGAACACAAGTACAGGATCCCGTCGCTGCTTCCAATTATGTTGGAAAATGGGTTATTGATAGGGCAGGTAGGTACCTACACCTAGCAACAAGCCACAAACCTCCACAAAAGTACAGTTAGGTCTCAGTAAATTAATCCCAGCTCTACCCTTGGTAGCTTAGCATCGAGCATCAAGGCTTAACTTAGGAGACAAAGTGTAAAGCATTCAAATATCACAAAACAGTAATTAAATAAAACACAGGAAACAGTTTAAAAATCCAAAACCAATTTATAAAAATAGCTTATATTTTTATCTTTAAAATGACACAAAAACGATTAAAATCGGTTCAGGGGAACCGGAGATATGAATTTTTAAAGTATTATTATTTTCTAGCGCTCAGAAACGAAAAGCGCCAATCGGGTCATCTGGTTGCACCAGGACCGGGGCAAAGTCAAACTTTCAGGCCGACCGCGATGGAGCCCTGCTCGGCTACAAGTCGCGGGAGGCCTCGGTCAAAAAGTTACCTTCTGACTTAGTCTCTTTTTCGATGTTTTTCTTCCCCGGGACGAACCTGCCAGTTGGATCCGACCTCCTGGAGCCCTTGTCCGGATACGCGAAGTCGGTTTCCTCGGTGGTGATTTTTACCTTCGGACTTAGTCGTTTTTTCGAGATGAAAATCCTTCGACCGGGGTAAACCTGGATCTTGATCCGACGTCCGTGGAGCCCTTCTCGGATACGATGGCTGGAAGGTCCCGGTCAACTTTTTACGTTCGGACTTAGTCTTTTTTTCGGATGTTTTTCTTGACCGGGACGAACCACGAAGTCAGGCCGGGTCGCGGTTGAGGCAAGCCGGCTAGAATTTCCGCGTCGAGTCGGTCACTTTATGGAGCTTTTTTCTAAAATTTCTCCAATCTTTTCCAAACTTCTGGGGCTTCACCCAGATGTTCTTTTAAGGTTCTTTTGGGGTCCACAGCTCACCCCAAGGGTCCAGAAGTTCTGTGATGGTCCTTGGGAAGTGCGGACTTCAACTTCCACAGTGCACCTGGCGCAAACTCCTTTTTGGCCACTGGACAGTGGTCAGCTGGTCACTTTTTCAGGGGTTGGTGCAGGGGACTCTGGTTAGCAATTTTTCACCTGTAGCAAACAGGGAGTCCCTCCTTGAACCAGTGGAAGCCAGGCAAAGTCCTTCTTGTGGTGAAGCCCAAGTGTGCAGCTGGTGCAGTCTTTCTGAGTGCAGGGTCCAGGTGCAGGCCAGGGGTCCAGCAGGGCAGTCCTTCTTGTCCTTGTAGTTCCTTCTTCTTGAAATTTGGTGGGGATCTGAGGCGTGGGTGCAGGTCTGCCAGTTTTATCCTTGCTCCTGGGTGAAAAGCAGGGGGGCCCTGGTTCTCCAATCAGGGACAGGGTCGTCCCCCTGTGATGACCACTTCCTGGGAAGTGTGGCAAAAATCCATCCCAGAAGGCAACAGTCTCTAAAAATCCAAAATGGATGAATCTGATTTTTGGAGGAGAAATCTGGCTGAGCCCACCCACTGGTGTGGCTAAAAATCATAAACACACCCCTCTCCTGCCCTCTCCTAATCTAATCAAGGGGGCACCTAGCTGTCTGGGGTTGCAGGATGTGGGGGTGTTGCTGGGTGCTGCAAATGTCCTTCTCTGCCTTTGAAGACCAGTTTGGCAGCCCTCCCCCTTCCTGCTTCCCCATCTGCTGAGGGGAGATTCTCTCCCCCAAGCACATTCCTTTGTGTGAAGTCAGGCCACTTCACACCTCATTAAAGTAGCCTGGCAGAAGCTGCTGCAGGCTGGCCAATCAGAGCACAGGAGCAAAAACAATGCAGAGCTGAAATTGGCAACTTTTTAGGTAAAGTCTAAACTTTTTACCTGCACTAGTTATATTAAATCCAACAACTGGAAGTTGTGGGATTTATTATAACAATCAATTTGATACCAAATTCTTGGTATGTAACATTTAAGGAGACTTTAAAATTTAAAATAAAGTCTGCCCATTCTAGCCTATGAAGGCCATTTACTTCAATGAGGGAAAAACGAATTTGGCTGTTTTTACCTCACCAGGGCTTATAAATCTATTTTTATAAAGTCCCTGCTTATAGTTACATGGCACCCAGCCCTAGGGGCACATAGGGCACACCTTAGGGGTGACTTATATGTAAAAATAAGGTAGTTTAAGACTTTGGAAGTACCTTTAATTCCAAAGTCGAATTTGCATATAACTTTAATTTAAAAGCAGCCAGCAAGGCAGGCTTGCTTTTAAAATGACACTGGGCACCTCAGTAATGCACCTAGGTGTGCACCACCTATGCTGTGGTCCCTAAACCTACATGCCCTACCATATACTAGGGACTTATAGGTAGGTTAACTTAGCCAATTATAATTAGCCTAATTTGCATATCCATTTTACACAGAGCACAGGCCCTGGGACTGGTTAGCAGTACCCAGGGCACCATCAGAGTCAGGAAAACACCAGCATAAAGTGGAAAATGGGGGCAAAAAGTTAGGGGGCCTCTGCAATCAGCCCCAGTTTCTCACACCAATATGGTTTCCTTTCTGGCCTTTGTCTGATGCTTCTTTGTTTTCAAACTATTGGGCTCTCCTGTGTTTTGAAACTATCTGCAACCATCCTGGCACCCAGAGGAGACACAATTGCATTGTTCTCTTGAGCACGGTGCAAAAAAGGCTGGTAGTAGGGGCTCTGTTTTATTATTCCAGAGCAAACCAACACCAACAAACTAATCTTTTGAAGCAGATAGCTCCAAAACCTAACGTAACCAGAGATATGTGGCTAACCTCTTAATGCATTACTGGCAAATAGAAGTACAGGATTTTTGTTTTTCTTAGAGCAGCTTCCATTGCAATACCTTTTTTCCAGGCAAAAATTATTTTTCAAGACATTTCCCTTACCATTGAAGCATTTATTCAATGTTTCAGGGCAGGAGAACATATATGAAAAGGAAGCCTGATACCGAGCTATGTTGTGTATCCTCTGTTATCATGGAACACAGGCTCCAAACTCCAGGACACGTATGTGGGTGACAGATGCCCAATCACCCACCCACACCCTCATGCAGGTTCATATTGGACTGAACAACACACTGGTAACACCCTTCGGATTGGCTACTCAGGGAAATGTCATCTTGATGCAATCTGAGGTCAGAAGGACACAGCTTTACATTTGACATAGTGCAATCACCACTGCTGCTTGACTCTCACAACCAACCATTGAAAAGCCTTTAGAATGAACCTCATTAATTTGCAAGTTGTAGTGATGAAAGGAAAGTGGTAGGCTACAGTCTAAGTCTGCAAGGTTATCAAGTATGAAATGCTAATTATAAATGAATATGTGTTTGCAGTGGGGTCAAATACCTTTCTAGACTGAAAAGGATTTTACCAATACCAATGGATTTTTTTTTTTTTTTTTATGGTAATACTATTAAATTTCTTACATACATTGCACCAGGTTTATGTAAGTTTGGACCGTCTTCTGAGAGTAATTGCCTTCTAAATATATCACCTCATGCATGTAAAAGAATCTCCTTTGTCTATCCGCATTACGCCATTATACATGCTTTGGCTTAGAATTACAGCTAAAAAAAAAATCCCCATGAAGCACAGCATCTAGAGCACATACATCTGAATTACACTATTTCACATCATGCCAGATTATGTTCATTATTATGTCTATTGCTGGTACAAACTTATGAATGACTCAACAACACATCAAACCAGAGTGTGGATCAAGAAGAGAATGGAAAGGAGTCATAGACTGGTGGCAACACGAACACTTCTGAGTAAAAACCAGAGGAGGCATTATCCTTTCCCTATTTTAGGAAAATGTCCCTTTTCTAAGTGCTCACACTAACTTTTTTCTATATTTTGCTGCTGTTTTTTGGACTTTGTTCACTGGGACACAGCTGTCCAGAGTCCAATTCATATGCTGTGACCCTAAAACATGTCAAAATTGTCTATATTCCTAATTGGCATATTCATTTTACATGTAAGTCCCTGGAAAATATATTATATTGTATACAGGGCACCAAGGAGCTGTAAGGTAAACTGTAACACACATTGTACATTGTGAACCATTAGAGGGACAGTGCAAAACATGACTGCAGGCCTAGTACTGTAGCCTGCTTGTGCAGTAATACAACTGCAATTTTAACCTGTTGAAATATTACCTTCTGAGAGACTTAAACTATCCTTTTAGATATTAGTAAGTAACCTCCAAGCAGGCATCAATGTCCAATAAGGCATTGTTAGAAATGGAGACTTTGGTTGGCAGTCAGGTTACCCCCTGTCCAAGCAAAGACAATCACTCTAGTCAGGGTAAAGGAGTCTCAGCCTCAGTTAACCCCGCTCACCCCCTTGGTAGCTTGACACAAGCAGGTAGGCTTAACTTCAGAAGCAATGTGTAAAGTATTTGCACCAGCACCCACAGTAACTCAGTGAAAACACTACAAAAGGACACAACACAGGTTCAAAAATATAGATAATATTTCTCTGAACAAAACAAGACCAAAATGACATAAATCCGGCATACACAAGGCAAGTTATGAATTTTAAAAAGAATAACAGTCTTAATCCTTAGAAAACTGTGAGTTATTTCACAAAAGTACCTGGGTAGCGTCAAAATAAAGCTGCATGGGCGAGTGTGTGTCGAAAAAGGCCAGCGATGCTTCAATTTCTCACCCGCAAGCAAGAAAGTGCATTGTTCCTTCTCCGTTCGGGTCACGTGCATTATTTCTTCTATCCCACAAGAGAGCAATGCGTCAATCCGGATGGGCACCTCGGGTCCGGGCAGGCTTTGTGTGATTTTCCGCACCCAGTGATGTTGCTTTGAAATCCGGTTGCACGGTGTCAAGGAACAGCGCTGCGTGGGGACTTGTGTCGTTAACAGCAGTCACTGCAGGAGTTGCGTATTGATTCTCCAGCTGTGTTGCGCTGACCTCCCAGCCGTGATGCAGGTGGAGCGTCAATTTTAGCTGCAAAGCCTGACGCACATCGTTTATCAGCCGCGAGGCTGGTGGTGCATCAAAGGTTTCACCGCACAGCAGTCTGTGCATGGATTTCTGTCTTTTCTACCAGCTTCACCTTTCAAGGGCCCAGAGACAGGTGACGGCACCACTTGGCAGGCAGGACTCTCAGCAGAAAGCCTCGGTGCTGGCAGAGAGAAGTCTTTGTTGTCCCTGAGACTTCAACAACAGGAGGCAAGCTCAGTTCAAGACCTTGGAGATTCTTCACCAGTGGGAAGTCACACAAAAGTCAGTCTCTGTCCTCTCTCAGGCAGAAGCAGCTACTGCAGGACAACCCAGCAAGGCACAGGCAAAGGGGAAGTACTCCTCCTCCAGCTCTCCAGATCTTCTCCTTGGCAGAGGTTCCTCTTGGTTCCAGAATAATTCTGATTTTCAGGGATTTTGGGTGCTCGTCTTGTACCCTTTTCTGCCTTTGAAGTAGACCTACTTCAAAGAGAAGTCTCTGTTGTTTTCAAGATCTGACCTTGACCAGGCCAGGCCCCAGACACACACCAGGGGGATGGAGACTGCATTGTGTGAGGGCAGGCACAGCCCTTTCAGGTATAAGTGACCACTCCTCCCCTTCCCTCCCTCCCAGCCCATACGGCCCATCAGGATATGCAGGCTACACCCTAGCTCCCTTTGTGTCACTGTCTAGAGGAGAGAAGCAAACAGCTCAACTGTCAGACTGACCTAGACAGGGAATCCACAAACAAGCAGAGTCACAGAATAGTTTGAGCAGGAAAATGCTCACTTTCTAAAAGTGGCATTTTCAAACACACAATCTTAAAATCAGCTTTACTAAAAGATGTATTTTTAAATTGTGAGCTCAGAGACCCCAAACTCCACATGTCCATCCGCTCCCAAAGGGAATCTAAACTTGAATCATATTTAAAGGTAGCCCCCATGTTAACCTATGAGAGGGACAGGCCTTGCAACAGTGAAAAACTAATTTAGCAATATTTCACTGTCAGGAAATATAAAACACATTACTATGGTGGTCATTACAACCTCGGTGGTCTTTATACAAGACCGCCGAGGGACCGCCGTGCTGAAGACCGCCAGTGCAGGTGGTATTCCACTCGGTGGATTATGACCGCTGGCAGCCCTCCGTCCTTTTCCAGATGGAGAGCCGCCGGCAGCCATACTGGCGGTCGGCGGGGAAGTGGAGGTTGCTCCACCTCCACCACCCCGTCAACAGAACACCACCCACCGAATAACATTTTGTGATTCGGCATGTCGGTGTTCTGTTGACGGGGTGCTGGCGGCGAAGCTGCCCCCATGGATCCCGTCCTCTCCTGGAGGATCAACGGACCAGGTAAGTTGATCATCCGTTAGGGGAGGGGGGTGGGAAGGTGCTGTGTGTTGTGTGCGTGCATGGGGGTGTGCGTGTGTGTATGTGCGTGTATGCATGCAGGGGTGTTGTGTGTTTGGAAATGAGTGCGTGTCTGTCTGTATGTATGTCTGGATGGATGTGTGCGTGTATGTCTGAATGTGGGTGTGTGCGTATGACTGTGTGTGTGGCTGTTGGCATGTATGTTGGTGTGTGTGTGGGTATGTGTGTTGGTGGTGCCTGCGTGCGTGTCTGGTGTGAATGTGTAATGTAATGTTGGGGGTAGGGGTGGGGAGGGGGGTTCTGCCACCTTTGGGGGTGGCAGGGGTGGTGGGGGGTGTATGGGAAGGACGCGGGTGGGGGTGGGGGTGGGAGAGACCCCTATCATTGCCAGGGAAGGAATTCCCTGCACTGATAGTGCTCACTGCCATAGATTTCATGGCGGTTCCTAACCCCATGAAATCCATGGCGGTCAGCCGGGTCATGATACCGCTGGCAGTATTGTGACTACCGCTGGGCTGTAGACCTTGGTCTCCAGCCCAGCGGTTGGATCGGAGAAGTGGTGGATGACCATGGCGGTAAACCCCATGGTCATAATTACAAAAATTTTACCGCCAGCCTATTGGCGGTAAGACCGCCGCTTCTCCGCCAACCGCCAGGGTTGTAATGAGGGCCTATATGTGCTACCTCCAGTGCACCTTACTAGGGACTTACTAGTAAATCAAATATGCCAATCATGGATTAGCCAATTACACACACATTTTGTAAATGGGCCCTTGCACTTTGGCACTGGTTAGCAGTGGTAAAGTGCCCAGAGTAACAAAAACAGCAAAATCAGAGTCCAGCACACATCAACAACCTGGGGAACAGAGACAAAAGGTTAAGGGAGACCACACCAAGGATGAAAAGTCTAACAGACCGAGCCCTTTTTACAGAGTCATCCCTAAACTTTTTGCCTTCCTCCTCCTACATTTTCGGGACCCTTTTTGTTGAGGTTAGGAATCTGGGCACTGCTGATTCATGCTAAAGTGCATGTGCTCTCCCCTCTGGTATGATTGACTTACAGCTGATAAGCACATTGAGGGCCATATTTATAATTTTTGACGCAAAACTACGCAGACGCAGTTTTGCATCAAAAATGTTACCGCTGGCCATTTCTTTACACCGCTCGGGCATCAAATTTATACTTTGATGCACGGCGGCGCAAACCACTGGTGTCAGTCAAAATGGATCCCAGATGCTTGCACAGACCCCAGGAAGATGACAACAGACCAGGAACCAGCCAGGAGGACCCACAGAAGACCCAGGACAGGGAGAAGAAGAAAAGAAAGTGTTGCTTCAGTGCAGAGGAGTAGGAAATTCTGGTGAAAGAGGTGACGGAACACCAGCATCAACTGTTTGTCACCTCAAAGTTGCCAATCAGTAGTAGAGAGGCCATATGGAATCAAATTGTTGACAAGATAAGCAGTGTGGCAGTAGTACGGAGAACAGTCATTGAGTGCAAGAAACGCTGGCATTACTGCAAGCGCAGGACCGAGGAAAAGATGGCCAGGAACAGGAAGGCAGCACTGCAGACTGGTGGTGGGAGTCCAGCACCGCAGGAGGACCTGGACCACATGGAGGAGATGGTGGCAGCCGTCGTCCCTGAGGAGATCATCACAGGAATTCAAGGACAGGACAGCGCAGACTACCAGGAGACAACACAGATGCAGGGTAAGTCGCATAGGGAACTAAAATCCACAAATGTTAACTGCAAGCGGGGGGACATACCTACTACATAATGCATGTAAGTTATGATATTCAGAGAGTGGAATGGGTAAAGGGGCACGGCACTAGGGCATGGCCCGTTCAGAGGAAACCTGGGGCACAGTACTACACTACACCAACAACCGTTGCATGGGGGTATGCTGCCATGCCAAGGATGTTGGAAAGGTAAAGCCAGTCCAGGAGGGTAGGGTACAACGTAAAACTGGCATGCTGTTGCACGTCAGCTGGTATTCTCCTTACATGAACTAGGGCTCAATTAACAGTCTCAGGTCATATCTGAAAGTGGAATTTAACATTGACCACAGTTGCCACTACCACCTCTGCTGTGTGTGCAGGTCAAGTAGCTAATGACAGTTACATAACCATGGATCAAACACACCCAAATTAGAGGGTTCAGGATTACAACGTTATCAATCCCCTGTAATCAAGATAAATGTGCAAATCCTGTCAAATGCCCAAGTCCATAGGCGCAACAATCATCAGGTATTGTATTTAACATTATGAGGTACACAGCAGTAATGTCATACCCAAGCTGCACATGTCAGGGTCTACCCTGTGCCTGGGTCACAATAGCTGCAATGCCACCATGCAACATCTCAAGTGTCATAGTGCAAAGACAACTACATTGAGGGGGAGGACATATGAGTGTAGGAAGGCAAACACCCCCGCACAGTGATAAGAGGAAATGAAACACTGCTAGGACCATCAGTGCAATCCAATGTAGCACACATTTCCCAACATCAGCAGTACACACTACCAATGCTGACATCCGTATCGTGCCATGCCAATGCTATACATAGTATATGCTAGGTCTCTGCAACATATAGGTGGATGTGAAATATCAGAGACTGGGTCAGTTCCAGATTGTTAAGTGTGGTGCAAGTGCCATCAGAACACCCACAGCCAGTGAAAGCCCTCACCATGAGAATGGAAGTATACGGAGGGTTGAGTAGGACAAGAAGGTGGCACGTCACAATTTGGCCAGAAGCAACACCTAGAGGATGTGATGCTGACAAGTCCCCAAATTGACCACAATGCAGGTGGGGCATAGGCCATGGGAGAATGCTAATATTAAAGACAGGAGTAATGAATAGGAACCAAGATCACAATGTGCAACAAATAGGAAGGCAGGCACATCACATTACAAATCCCACAACACAGGCACACTAAGGGCCAGATGTAGCAAAGGTTTGCGAGTCGCAAATGACCCGAATCACTATTTGCGACTGAGCAAAATCGGAAATGTGATGCAAAAACCCCATTTCCGACTCGCAAAAAGCGCTGCGAGCCGTTACCGACTCGCAAAATGTGCGACCCCATTTTGCGACCCGCAAATAGGAAGTCGCAATTTGCGAGTCGCAAACCATATGCAATTGCAACTCGCAAATTGCGACTAGTCGCAAAAAGCCCAGTTTGCATGTCCCATTTACCACTAACTCAGAGCAGGTGGTAATCATTACCAAAGTATAAAAGGAGACCCAGAAGGCATCTGGGTTACTCAAGATGGCGGAGATATACCTGATAGCAGTGAGGAGGAGAGTCCACGCAGCCCAGCAGAGGAGGAGGAGGAGCCAGAGACAGGAGAAGATTTACAGAACAAGGCAGACTCTTCTTCAGCAAACTGAGGAAGAGATCTACGACAAATACCGACATAGCAGCGCAGCTATACTTGAATTCATTGAATTACTCAAACCACAGCTAGAACGCCAGACTCTGCGCGGCTGCGCCATCCCTACGCATGTGCAAGTGCTATGCTCACTGCACCTCTTGGCCTTGGGGAGCTATCAGGGGGTCATTGCTGTGGCAGGTGGGGTATCTCAAAGTGCACTATCAAGGTTCCTCAGGGCATTGCTAGATGCCATACTCACACACATGTCTCACTTCATATACCTACCCAGGAATGAGGCAGAAATTAACAGCACCAAGTTGGACTTTTACCGGATTGCCAACTTTCCCCATGTCATAGGGTGTGTAGATGGGACACATATTCAAATATGCCCCCCTGCAAACCTGGAATATCTGTTCCGCAACAGAAAGTGTACCCACTCACTCAATATTCAGGTTGTTTGTGACGCCCATTATGTCATCACTGACATTGTTGCAAAATTTCCAGGCAGTACTCATGACTCCTACAATTTTAGGCACAGTGGGATACACCAACGCCTGGAACGTGGGGAGTTTGGAGACGGATACCTCCTAGGTAGAGCTGCATACACCTTGTAGACATACACACAAATCAATGTGCACACCAACAAGGACTTTCTAACAGTGTACTGTTTGTGCCCAACAGGTGACAGTGCATATGCACTACGGCCATGGATAATGACTCCGTACTTAACACCCAGCAATGAATGTGGGAGACGATACAACAGTGCACATAAGAGGACCAGGAACCTGATTGAACGCACCTTCGGATTGCTGAAAGCACGGTTCAGATGCCTCCACTGAAGTGGAGGTGCCCTCCAGTATACCCCCATTACAGCATTCAAAATTGTTGTCGCATGCGCTATCCTGCACAATATTGCCACCCGACGTGGGCTACCTCTCACCCCTGCAGACCCAGATTCTGAGGATGAAGAGCAGGAGCAACCACATCGCCATCATGGGGATAGGAGCATCGCAAATCAAGGCAGATCGAGACGGGAACACATCGCAACATAATACTTTGGAAGGTACGTGTCAACTTCAACCATACTCACCTATTGACCAAAAACTCCATTTGTTAAGTGGAACAAAAAAACTATTTAATATGTGCAGAAATTGAACTATTTACAATGAAAAACTGTTCAGGGAGTTCAGAAAGCCAATCATGCAAGGGGCACATTGCTGTCATGTGCCCCAACATCAGGGACAGGGTTTAGTCTATGACCTACGGCAGCCTCTGCCAGCCTGGCTGGCCCCAGGTTGTTCTGCAGTGCTCTGCCTGGTACTCCCACTCCGGAGCACCCTGGTGTCACCAGCAGAGACATTGCTCACAGTGGAGCCCTCTTCGCTGTCCTGGGGGGTGTCCCCTGTACCCTTGGACACATGACGTGCCTCCATTAGATCGATCACATGGCTGATCCGGCCCAGGCCTCTTGCCACATCACCAGCAAAGTGGCCCATTTCCACTTGGAGGCCGACTGTCCTTCTTGACAGCCCAGTGGTGTTGACTGCCAGTCTGCCAATTGATGAGGCCATCCTGTCCAGCCTCTGGAGCAGCTGGCGGTCCCTGCGCCGCCCACCCTCGCTCTGTGACAGCAGTCCAGCCACCAGTTCCCGCATGGACAGGGCTAGGTCCCCAGTGTTGTTTCCTATGACGTCCAATTGTGCATGGAGCTGCTGCATGCTGGTCTCATTGGTCCTTACAAAGCGGTGCAGAACCCCACTAATCCTTCCTAACATTTGGTTCTGCAGGCGCTGACCACGTAGCAGTTGTGCCTCGGTCATGGTGGTGGATGGACACCCGGACTCAGCCTGCAGCCCTGCTCTCCTCAATCTGCATCGCCTGCGCAGCGGTGGATGCCCTGTGACATGTACCGTGGCACTCCTGGCTGTTGCTGGTGCAGCCTCCGGAACCACTGTTGCAGCAGGTGTAGTCATCAAGGGGATGGTGTTGGTGGTGCAGGTGGGAGTGTTGGCAGCTCCTGTGCTTTCCTCATGGGGCTGGCTGACTGTTGGCACCTGGCTGCTGTGGCTGGTGGTGGTGTCTTGTGAGAGACCTGTGGGACTTGGGGAACAGACTGTCAGTGTCTGCTCTCTGTTGCACACTTCCTAATAAACATTTGCCTATTGACTGCCTACTTGACTACATTGCCCATAATGCATCATTCTGGTGTTTGCTACCCTGAAATGGAGCTATCTTGGTTGTGCATGCCCCTGTGTACATGGTGGGTGGAGGTATGGCATTGATGGGGGTACAGGCATATCACATGGTACTCACCGGTTGATGTTGTGGGCTCAGAGATGTCCAGATCTCCGAATCCTGTAACTGCCTCCTGCTCCAGGGTCTCCTCCACCCTTTCCTCCAGGGGTGTGGGTGGTGGTACGGATGATGGTCCCCCTCCTGTGCCTCTCATCTCCCGGAGCCTTTCTGCCACCCTCTCCTTGTTCCGGGAGTGGAGGTCATACCACCTCTTCTTGATCTCATCCACTCTCCTGTGGCTGACCCCCAGGGAGTTCACCTTTTCCTGAATATCCAGCCAGAGTTGTTTTTTAGTTGAGTCTGGCACATTGAGGGCTGCCTTCCCAAAAAGTTCATCATAGTGCTGACAGCATTCCTCTGTCAGCACCTCCAGCTCCTTCTCAGAAAATTTTAATTTCCTCTTTCTGGGAGTGTCTGCCATTGTTGCTGCAGCTCTGTTTGCAGTTCTGCTGTTAAAAAGGGTGTGGTCCTCCCTCCTCCCAGGTGTATTAGTAAACTTCCTGGCTGTGATGTCATCATCATGTGCCAGGAAGTGTTTTCCAGAGAGTTGTGGAGTGGTTTCTGGAGTGTTCTGCAGCACCTGCAATCAATTTACATGATACTCGCAATTTGCGACACCCACTCGCAAATTGCATGTCCGTTTTTTGTGCGGTCACAAAAAGCGACCTCGCAGACAGCGGACTCGCTATCTGCGTTGCGACTCCGGGTGCGAGTCGCAATTTGTCCCCGGAAATTGTACCTGCATTCCTATTAGCGACACGCAATTTGCGAGTCGCACATGCTCGCAAATTGCGAGTCGCTAATTTTTTTGTACCTACATCTGGCCCTAATTTTACCATATCTCATTGCAGAGGACGATGGCTCTCCTGCGGATATGCCTGTCCTGGACTTCCCTGATGACATGGATGACGAGCTGACAAACATCAGCCAGCAGACCCTCCAAGATGTCCTTGGGACCCTCCAGACCCCACTTTCAGCCACAAGGAGGAGCACAGAAGTAGCAGCCATCACAGAGGTCCCACCCACCACCTCAATTGTACGACCTGCCAGCTCCAACCCAGCTGAGGACTCTGACAACACTGGCACCTGCTTTGAGAGAACTGTAGCTGGAGTACAGTGGGAGCTGGCCAAGGGGGTGCAGGTGGGGATGGAAAATATGGCAGCCAGCCTAGAGGGGGTGAGTTTGTGCATGATGTCAACTGCAGAACAGGCAGAAGCCATGCAAGGGCGAACATCTATCCTGCAAGAACTTGAAAAATGTGTGAAGGAAATTAGCACAGCTGTAAGAGAGTTGACACAACACCTACAACAACAATCCTGTCAACGTGTGCACGAATGCAATATTGACCCCCTCAGGGCCGACCTGGCTGCCTACCACAGTGATGTGGCTGCTATACTTAAGAACCAGCAGCTTCTCCTTGCTGCAGTACTGCCCTTAATAGCCCCATAGTTTGCAGCACACTGAGGTGTGTGTTGACACTTCACAACCACCACCACCACCAATGGCAGAGGAGATAATACACACATCAGAAGATGAAGACGTGTAACAGATCACCTTCACCCGTAAGAGTACCCGGTAGCACTAATCCCTGCCACCTGGCCACTTATAACCAAGGTCCTGTGCTTTGTAGCATGCCAGTCTTGCAACAGCTGCTCTCAAGCACTGTTCTCCAGCCCGCTGTTTGTCTTGTCACCCTGCCCTGTGCCCTCTCACTAACTCATTGGCAAATCCTGTCCCTCTGCACTGTCTGACACTTCACCCCAGCATGTCCAATGACATGTCCTTTTGCACTTGTGTAGGATCACAATGGAAGGTGCCACACTAATGGACTCACAATCATGGACAAGGTACATATAGCACTACAGCACTTTAAAATAAATAGCACTTACACAACAACTTTGTCTCTGTGTAATGTGACATATCAACCGTGATTGCCATCAGTGATGTTTACCTCAGGTCACTGAATATAGACGTCAATACAACTGACCTGAAAGAATGTTGGCTGATAACTATGCACTGTGGTCTGGATTGGACCATCATCTGCCCTTCCCGAGGTTTAATTCTGAGGAAAATAGAAACTATACACTATAATGCTGTTTTGGACAAAATAACGGTTCCTCAATGGATGTCTAAACCAAAAATGATTGCCTTCAACTTTTTCTTCAAGCCAAAACTTACGTATGTGACATTTGACCCAAATTGTACCTAACACATACCATACTGCATGAATGGATGTGTATGAGTGTGCGTACAAATATGTAACCTGGCTGAACATTGTAACAGATGATAGGTGTGAGTTATGTATACCATACTACATGAGATCATACTACCACTCACCTTATAAGGCTTCGCTTGGACATAAGGCTGCAGGCAGACTTAACACAGTGTCCTCAATACCAATTCTGGTTGCAAAGTATGTGAGATTGAAAACATACATCAAACATTAACAACACTTTGGGATCCATAGTAACTTTGAGCGGTGGGTGCAATAAATGGCAAAATCTTAGCAAAGTAGCTCTGGTGTAGCTGCCATTATAACAGCTCAGTTGGGATTTGGTTGCAGGATGGGACACAAATGCTAATACTAAAAAGACACTGTTCATCCATGCCAAGGCCGTGATCCTCAAACATGTGACACTTACTGTAAAGGGTTACCTAAATATTTATTTAACAGTAAAAACAGAAGCTAAAACCAGGGTAAACACCTTACCTAAACTAAACACTCTAAACATCACCCCCGCCCCCTTATAAGATGGGACACATGGAGAACAACATATACTAAACTAAACACATACTATCTCATCCTAAACAAATATATTGTTTTATATTTTTATATTTTATATATATATATATATATATATTTTTTATAAAACACCATTACCCCAACATCATCATACACACATAATAAAAAACAGATATTGAAAGTATCATACCCCCACCCCCACCCACTATTACTAACTAAACTAACAGCCTATTCTAACCTAACACTAAGCCCCCTAAACCCACTAATGAAAAGAACCAGGAAAGAGAAGGGTGGGGAGGGAATCATGGATGAGGGTCAAATGTTTAGAAGTTCGCCCTCCGCAGGGTCTTCTTTATGGCATGCACACTCCTATTCACTTGTGCCACCTCCTGCTGCAGCCTGGTCATCTTCCTCAACATACGGTCAATGTCATGTTGCATCTGCTGAAAATCTGCTGGTTCAATGACTGCAGCAGGGGTGGTCTGGGTGCCAGTTGAAGATGTATGTCCCCTTGTCGGTGCCATGCGTGTAGGAGGAGGTCTAGGTGGTCTGCGATGGGTCCTGGAGCAGTGAAGGTTGACGGTCCAGCAAAGGTGCCTGCTATGGTTGGTGCCACCTGGATGGTAGTAGTGGTGCTGGTGGTGGTGGCTGTGGTGGACACCAAAGGGCCCCCTTGGGCAAATGCCCTCCACGCTCAGGAGGTTCTTTCATGGCAATAACACCTTGCCATGTTGCAGAACCCAGACTCCACATCCAGAATGTGTCGGTAACGCATCGCCCGACTCTGAAACTCCCGAATCTGGATGGGATTCAATGGCAGCTGTTGAAAAAAAACATTAAACCAAACACTAGGTACTTCATTGTGTGCTCCAGAAGTAAATCAGACAATATATCTAATGTTCCAGAAACACACCATATCATCATACAGATCAGTGGTTGTCCCTGAGGAAGTACATGCCAATGCAGCCTACACATGTCCTATCAAAAAGCACAGCAATGCTCTAAAAGATGTGTAACAACTTAAATGACCAATGCATCATTATTCAGCCATTTGCCAAAAAATGCTGCAAGTCCTCCACATGTGACAGGCCAAATATTGACTAACATCTGGATGACAATCAAGGGCCACAAGATCTGTGAGTTGTAAATAGAATTGCCAGGATAGAATGCAGTTGCTAATCATGAGTGGGTATCCTCGTTTTGGACAAGTGATTTACAGATTTATATGTCTGTGTACTAAACTTGGATCATCAGTCCTAGGTACACATTTCATAACCCTGTGCCTGTGCCTGAGGGGGGGGAGTGGACAAGCAACAAATACTTTCAAACATCAAGGACACCCAGGAAGCTTTGGACAGCTGTACATAGGTTTGGGCAGTCCACCACAGGTAAGGAGGATGTCCAACTAGGATACACCCAAACCTTGGACAATCGCATCCACATTTATGTTTGGAAATGCAGACAATTGTCAACATCATTTCATACCAGTAACACATGACTTACACCAAGCAGATAGATGCAAGCACACATCTGGTCATGAGCTGCATACACACCTAGGCCATTGTACTCAAGTGCCTCATACACGTAGCACAACATGTGGAGCTACATGCTGCTGGAAGTCAAAACATACAGTCAAACATGTTGATTAGTGAATAGGTAAGCTCAAGTCTGTGGGTAATATTTGGGCATCCCTATTCTATGAGATTCAGGGTCCGACTTGCTGACAAAATCATAAATATGGTCCTCTGCTCAATTTTCTTAATAAAAGTTTTATCCACAAAAGACACCCTATTCACATGGCCGTGCCTACAGGGCTGCCCTACAATCCCAAAATATGACTATATGCTAATGATTGCAAAACTCAAGGATGGAAAATAAATTATACTCCACTCAAGTAACATATCCGATCATTTACCAGCACATCATTTCTTGCTATGTGTCCAACACACAGAAGTCAATCACACAACAGCAGCAAACACAACAGATAACAGAAATATCAACACTTAGTGGAGATGTCTGGGTCAGCAAATCGACCAACCTCTCCGATAGTGCAGGGGGCAGGTCCACCTGTAAAGCATGGAAGGGAAAAATGTGCTCAATTTCTGTGCACTGTGAAATACTTACAAATACAATTACTGTGTGTAAGATTAACTCAGAAAGTCAAGCCTCTCAGGCATAATGATACTGCAACTGACTTACAACTGCAAACATGTACAGACCCGGGCACTCCAGTGAGTGATACACACATGTCTGCACACATGCAGTGGCCCTAACTATCATGTGGTGGTAAACATGCTCCATAATTTGTTTGCAGACTCATTTATGGAGTGTATTCCTCTCATTATGTGTATCAATGAGAGACATGCAAAGCCACTTTCCTGGAGGACTGCAATACCAGTCACTCAGGTATTGTGGCTTGGACATCAAAGGACAATCCTTTACTGTGTCACGCACCTGTGGGTTGAATTAAGGGCATGATTTATCAAGCTTTCTATGGTCCCTTACATGTAGGGCCTGTGTTGTGTTTAGGTTACATATGCTACATTAAAAGGGTACCCTGAGCCACATATGCCCCTTATGACACGATAATGGCAGGGATCCTGTGCATTATTTAGTGACAGTTTGAGGCTAGACATGGATTGAGCAGTTTTCATATTTGGATACAACAAGGAGATATATGTTGACAGTGCATATTGGATTCATCCATGACAGACTGCATGGGCACAGGTGTAGTCATTGCACCTGAAATGTATCTCTCATTGCCCTGTTTAACCAATATGGGTTTCGGAAATCACAGATGAGCCACATTCATCATCTTACATTTGCAAATTTGGTTGATCAGCGGATCTATAGCAAACTGATACCGTGATATTATTAATACATGGTTTGGCAAATGTACCAGTGTGTCAATCATGCTGATGTAGTTTTCAATTTGTACGTACCCTCAGAATGAGAGCAGTCACAGGAATGCTGGTCTACTGATCTTAGCATACACCCATGTCAGTGAGATCCTCCATACTGGGAGGTTAGTTATTAAACATATGCTGCACTTGATCAGCATGGGTGTGCCAAACTAAACTAGCTAAGTATTAGTCAACTTTATATGTAAGATGGAATTGGTCAGTGGTCCCTTGCATGACATCATGCACTTAATCCATTGTGATCATGCATTCCCCAGCATCACGTATCCCATAACTTATGAAAAGTACATGGCAATAAAGTAACACAGATGGCAAATGCATTAGCTCGGGCGAGCTAGTGTGACTAAGACCAATGTAATACACACAAGTACAATGTACAGAGGGCCATGGATAGTTGTTACCCCTCAATTTGTATCATTTGCGTCATTTTATGTGCCACAGCAATGATAAGTTGCACCAAACAGTTTGATATGAACACGTGTGCATTATTTTTGGCATACATCCCTAATTTAATTGCGGCACAACCAGGTCCAAATATCAGTCTAAGATGTTACCTGAGGTCAGATATAACTTGTTACGTATGTGTCAGAATCCAGTTCAGACATGTATCAGAAATAATTGAGGGACACATTATTTCTTGAAAATATCTGGATTAAAAACATGTCTTTCCTGGTACACTCATAGACCATGCATAAAATATATGTTAGAGCCACATTTGCATCATCTATTGACGTGAAGGCAGCACCAATTTACAGGCTCCTGTTGTGTTTTGTTTGTTAGTGCAGCTGTTGCGTCAACAAATAACGGTAATGTGTAGGAATTATTGTATAACTCACGGCAACAGTATGTTTAACTTGCATCCCACATGTCCAAAAACATTGCCTGCAGCATATGAACAAATCTGCTACTGTCACTACAGAGTATTTAAATGTGTGCATTACTCTGAATTGTACTCACCAACAGTGCCACCAATCACAATTCCCAGGTGGTCCAGCAGGTCTTGCTTCCTGGCAACCAGGTCAGCCCAGTGGTGTTTCAGCTGGTGGTCGTTGCGCGGTGTGTTGTAGATTCTTTGAAGATGGTACAGGACCTTTGCCCACCGGAGCCTCTTTGCCTCTGTGTGATAGCCCTGTATCACACGGCCACCTGTTTCAATCATTAATGGTAGGAAGTGGCACACCAGCTAAATAAATCCTCCAGCTCCTCCTCTCCCATCCTACCAAGACGTGACCTACCCAACATGCTTGAAAAAAAATGTAATACAGGAGTACAGAGGCTAATGAAGGGAAAGTAGGAGAGGGAATTGAAAAAAAAATAACACTAAAACAGCCCAACTATCCCCAAGCAAACACTACCCACAACAGACACCCAACAGCACAAAGACAAAATTAGACACCAGAAAGATAAAAATACACTTACAAAGGATAACACAGACACTTAGGAAACACCAAAAGACAATTTAATGACCACACAGGACACAAATTCACAAAATGCACAGAGACACCAGTCAAAACACAGCCACACAGTCAGGAAATATCACAGACTGCAAAGTGAAAGTGAAAGTACACCCACTGTACCAATTCTGGAAACAGGATATCCTATTACATCAATTCCTGCCTCAAATGCAGTGCGTTTTTATTCTTATGCGTCAACATATTATGATGCTTACAGTCTGGGCGTAATATTTTTTTTTTTACACACATGCTTAAAAAATACCTTGTATCCATATTTTCAATTATTTTTCATATTTAACCAATTTCATGGGGTACAGTGTGGGAATTACCACTCAGGGCCAATGGATGTTTCATGGCAGTGAGAGTCATTTTTCCACACATATGCAGCATTTTTTGACGCATGTGCGCTTTTTTGACGCGTATGCGTCAACATTTCTGTCTTTGACTGGGTTTGGGTCATTTCTCAATTTTAATAGTACATGACAGGTATGACAATACAGAGATAGGCTGTTTGCACCTACATTGTGCATTCCGGTGTATGGGCACAGGTGACAGATCATACTACTGCGGACCATGATCCTCAAGTTGTTGTACCGGATTTGCACTTTTCACTGACGCAATAGATAGCCAAATGTATGGAATACTAATTGGTATTACACAGTTTGGGCATGTTGTGCGTCAATAGAGGATAGCAAGGCTACGCAACTCAATACAGTAACTCAGTGCCTGTGTGTCAATGTGTGTGAATTGTCTCTTACTAATGTAGTTGTCCCACTGTGTGAACATCACAAGACGCATTTTCTCAAATCTGCTTGTATGCATGTGTTGTCAATGTGGCCAACCTTCAGATGCTATTCAGTGTGGAAATGAGAAAGGAAATGTGTTTGTCATACACGTAGCAACAAATGCTGTGTGAACTTCCAAGGTTTTTTGGGACATAAGCATCGCCAATGACAAACCATGCACAGGCTAGATAGAAGACGGTTGATCATGGCAAAAGTTCCAAGACTAGGCCATCACATGTCCTGGAATGTTGGATACCACTTCCTGGGCACTTGTTTGTATACTACCCATGAGTAAAGCATTGGAAAATGCTATGTGGGTATGGTGTTTGTGACACCGAATACCAAAACTAATCCACAAATGTCATGTCACGCCACAGTTTGAGTCATATAAATCACCTAGGTTTCTCCTGTGGCAGTGGAGGACCAGCAGACCAAGCAGCAAGTTTACACATATTTCCAGTGGTTAATTGCACAAAGGTGTCCAGTTTAAGTGTGTGGGGCCATGTGTAGTCTGAGTCATTATTGGGGTCCATGTTGTCACAGTTATGAGTCTGTGGAGCCATTTCCTGCATTTACAAAGTATCCTTCACAGCTGAATTGAAGGAAAGCCGAAGAGGAATTGATAACACACATGAGGATAGTCCAGTTATGGCACTGCAGAAGTTTTATGAGACTGACAACAGGGCAACCTTGGTGTGCTGACAAAGTTAATGGATCAGGAATTTTAAACCAGCACAATATTTGTACACAGGGTGGTCTCTAAAATTCCCACTGCAGCCGGGAACATCAGTGCCTCTGTGCTGATTAATCTCACAGCTATTCACCACGCAAGCCACATCAATATGTTGGGGGCAATGTGAATCAGTATGTGGACTGTCAGGGTACAAACATGTGTTGACATTTCATGCACATTATCTGACATTGTTTGTTATGCTGGAGGCACCATACCCAATCCATGCATACAGCCATGGTACACTGTAACTATTTGGCACTCATGCATACATGAAACCCAGACAAGGGATGGCCCATGATTAGCCTATTTGAAGACAAGTTCCACCCCATGATACGATAAGTAAACTGATAACGCTATACAATGTATTTGAGTATTCATTGTAGACCTACATGACACAATACCCCAGGAGGAGAGTGAGGGCATGGAAAGCAACTATGAGAAACATGTAGCCACAGGGAACCTTTATGGCGACTCAAAGACAGGAACCAGTCAGGCTAACAGGATGCAGGGTCAATCAGGAACAAAAATGAACAAGGCAAATACACAGTGAGCAGACTGAGACTGGTCAAAGCTGGAACAACACTGTGGAAAATGAAAACTGTATTTGTCCTGTGTGTTGTAACATAACACAATAACCCAAGGCCTATGTAACCCAAGCAAATTATATGGCAATGCATAACAGTGATATACATTTAATGGCAGTTTCTATGCTGTTCCAGGCAGCTGCAAGGGCAGTGCATGTTCAAATGGCTGGTCTGATGGAGGTGCCATCAGGTGTGTGCAGCTCCAGTCTCTCACAAGTCCTGTAGGTGAGAATCAAGTTCAAAGGGCCAACAGTACCTTTCAAATGGGAAGCAATGGACAGGTGATTACAGGTCCTACAGACTACAAGGCAGTGCATTATTCAACCAGAAGTACATGCAGACAGAAGAACAATGACTATGGCATGCCATACTAAAGAGGGAAGCACACTGGAGTCAGAATGTGAGTCTGGGTGTGTGTAGATGAGGGATTATCCGGGTACAAATATTCCATTTCCAGAGCCCTCTGAAGAAGGGTGGGGTGAGACAGGGAACATGGCAGTTACAGGACTTATGACCTGGGGATGTCTTGTGAGCAATGCTAGTCATACATGAGGCACTCGTGCTATCCATTTGCTGCTTATATGGATTTCTTGTCACACATACTCCTTGCAAAGATAGCTGATGACACACTTACTGCTGTCAAGGGTCTGGTCATACCTTCTTCTTACCAATGCAATAGCACATCCACTGCCTCATGCATGAGGCATTTTTTTCCTTAGTGAATGATGGTGTCTTAGTTGTGTGCCATATGCTGCAATGAACCATGTTGCCAACATGTATGTGTGAAATAGCTGTGGTCCTCTACTATAGCCTTTCAAATGTGAAATGGACAGGATATATGTCATTTACAGTGTGTGTGAAGTTGGGTGTACAGTCATACCCATCAAATATTAAGTGAATTTTTCTGTATCCTAATATGTATTTCTGCAACACTCCATGAGGCTACACTCTGATTATGATTCTTAGGGATAATGTTATGAAAAAATGATTTCCCAGACCATGATTTAGTGATTACAATAGGTGTTTATTGACATATGATAAGACAGTGGTGATGGTGAGTAGAGTTAAAAGAAATGTTGGATAATATGTTGTCTCCGACGCAATCTTGCAGCCGTGTTTGGATGGTCCCCCTCATGTTGATGGACAGCATCCTCCTCTTCCTCCTTACACATATGTTGTGCAGGATGGCACAGGTCAAAATGATTTTGTACACCATTTCAGGTGAGATTAGGAGACTGCCTCTGGTGATGTCGAGGCACCTGAATCTTGACTTCGGGATGCCAAAGGTTCTCTCGACTATGGTGCGTGCCCTCCGATGTGCCTCATTATAGGCACGCTCTGCTGCAGTGCTTGGGTTTGCAAATGGGGTCATGATCCATGGCTGGATCCCATACCCCTGATCAGCTGAAAGAGAAAATGAGTGAGAAAATGTTGATGTCACTTGCACCATGATTATCACTTTGCATGGCAGTTGTTATCTTGTGTTGTCTGTGATTCATCGGTGTTTGTGTTATTGTGTGGAATCCTAGGCTTCTAGGATGCACCATCAGCATTGGGTTGTTTCCTTATCTGAACTGGTGTTTGGCTGATTGACCAGATGTCTGCAGTATTTTTGTAGAGTTGCAGTACATTGTGTACTCCCTTGCATTATGTCATGTGAAAGATGTGTCCATGTGTGTTAACTGGGGGTGACATGATACTTCCATACACAGATTCAATTCCACAGTGGTGGTAACACGGTTGCATCTATATGTCCTGGACATCCTATCCAATTTATCATATGTACTATAATGTGTTAAACATAAGTGAGGCCCTTAGATTTGGCAATGTGACAATGTACAACACATCTCCATAAGTTGTTAGCACTGACGTGTTGACAATTGACTATGCACAAATATCCCATGTGTGACAAATTCTCTGCAGACCTATTTCTCTGCCCTTGCCAAGTCCACTCAGGTTAAAACGTGTACCTATACTACTGCACATGTTCTAGTTAAGTTGGCTAACTTGGTTGTGAGGTTGTCATTTACAGTGTCAGAAGGTCCATATGCTTGTACATCTGTTGTGTATATGTGTAATTGCCTCTTTCCATATGTGTTGGAATGTGCACTTTCAATATTGTCACATCAATATGTGTTCTTAGCACAATCCACTTGCTTATTGGTAGTGGGCAATGTCAGAGCAGGAGTGACGTGAGATATTGGTACAGCCTCAATGATTCCATGTCACCTTCATTGTAGTCATCATCATCATGCTATGTGTGTCATGGTGTTTGACCTGCAGCAAAACGCATTACACACCCCTTACACAGTACTTATTGCTTTGAAGGGTGTTTGATTGAGTGTTCTTAATGTGATATTGAAAGATTAATCTTTCAAGTTGTACTGCCAGTTGAGGCCATGTCATTGTGTTGTTTCAAATTGTTCCCTTGAGTCTGTGGGGTGGCATCTGTTTTATTGGCATCTGTTATTTGTCCATAGGTGTGTATCCCATTGAGTGAGGATATCAAACATGACTACCAGTGTCACAACCTCAGTGTCTTCCTGGCCATGTGTCAATGTAGTGGTGTATGTACTGTGTGTCCTAGAGGGTTGCTGTGCAGTGTGTATATAACTAGGTTTCTGTACTTACCAACAAGTAGTCCATTTCCATTTCGTCCATCAAGTGTTGATTCATGGTGCAGTGGCGGAAGATGAATGAATCATGTACACTCCCAGGATACTTTGCCACGATGTTGGTGATCAAACCCCGGTGATCGACAATGGCCTGCACATTGATGGGGTATGTGTGCTTCCTGTTGCGGTATAGATGTTCGGTTGCAGCAGGTGGCACAAGGCGTACATGTGTGCAGTCAATGGCACCAAGCACGTGTGGGAAACCGTTGATTTGGTAGAAGCCCTGTTTGGTCTCCTGCTGCTTCAGCTCTGTGTTGGGGAAGCTGATGTGGCAGGGTGTGAGGGAGATGATGGCATCCAATACCTTGGGTAGGAAGGCAGAGAATGAGGGCTGTGAGATCCCGGCAACCAGGGCACCAGTGGCTTGAAACGAGCCACTTGCCAACATGTGGAGGACAGCTAGCAGCTTGGTCTCTGGTGGAATGATGTGGGTTGTCTGCAAGCTGGATGCCAACTGTGGCTCAATGTTGTGCAGCAGCTGCTGAATAGCTTGCCAGTTGAGTCTATACCTCTAGATGATGCCTTGTTGCCGGAGTCCCAGAAGGATTGTCCTGGTGCGGAATATCCTCTCCTGCCTTCTGCGTTGCCTTTGGGGTCCCTGCTGGTGTTGTAGAGGCTGCTGTTCATGGTCCTGTGATCTGCGTCTGCATACATGTTGGATGAAAAGCACCTCCATGTCTTCCTTTTGGAGCTCTGCTGTTGCTTCTGTGTGTTTTCCTTAAATAGTGGTGTGCTTGCCCCATTTTAACACCTGCCCTGACCCAGACGTTATTTTTTGACGCAAATCGGGCTATGCGTCACTTTCCGACTCCGCCTCCCGTCAGTGAGGGATTTTTGCACTGTAGTATAAATATGGCGCACGGGTGTTTAAGTCATTTTTTGGATGGGAACGCCTACCTTCCATGTCATTAACTCAAGCCGGTTTCCTGCATCCAGAAAATGACACACATAGGTTGAATTTTGGCATTCGCGGGCTCAGGTGTCAAAGTATAAATATGGTGCATGGTTTGCGCCGAATGCGCGTCAAAATTGTTGACACACATTCGGCGCAAACAGAGTATAAATATGGGCCTTAATTTACCTGCAAGTCCCTCGTACAGTGAAATCCTTATACCCAGGGCCTGTAAATTAAATGCTACTGGTGGCCCTACTGTGCAGCTTGTGCCACCCACAGAAGAAGCCTTTCAAACCTGTCTCATGCCTGCATGCACAGTTTGCTGCCACAGAGACCTGGCATCTAAATTTACTTGCCAGACCTGGAAATCCCCTTTTACAACACGTAAATACCCTCTAAGGTAGGCCCTAGCTAGCCCTATAGGCAGGGTGGTATGTATGTAAAAGGCAGAACATATGCCTGGTTGTGTGGCCTGTCCTGGTAGTGACAACCAGCCTATTTGGTTTCTCACAGTTGTGAGTGGTGCCTTGCTCATAGGATTGCTTTGGAAATGCCCTAACTTATGTCTAAGTGTTATTGTCTAATCCATGAGGGATGGCGTAGGCATGTTTTATATGGCTGCAATGGTAGTGAGAAATGCTGCTTACTGGTGTAGGTGAATTTTTTATTATCATTTCAGAAATGCCACTTCTAGAAAGTGAGCATTTCCCTATGCTTATGACTCTGGTGTTTTGCAGCTTGACTCAAATCCACGTCTGGGGCAGAGTGACAGCTATGCTTAGTGCATAACTTTCAGACAGCCTGTACACAAGCAGGGTGGAGATGTCACTGAGGTGCATCTGCATATTGAATGGACTTCCTGGGAGGGGAGAGGGAGAGGCAGGGCACTTCCTGCACTTGTAAAGGCTGTTCCCTTGCCCCTGTTCACCCGCCACTGATGTCTGGAGGCAATGTTGGAGGAGAAAGGGGACACTTCTAGAACCGGTTAGTACTGGTTGGAGCCCTTTCTATGGAGGCTGCACAAAATGAGTATAGTACAGGGGTTTTTCCCCCACATTTGGTAGAGCACTTTTTTTTAACTGGGATTGAACCTCTGCCAGAGAGGCTACTGGACTGCACAAAGGTCTCATCTGGGCTGCCCTTCTGGTTTCTGCCATGCTGCCTGGCTTCTGCTAAGTGGCACAAAGGAATTATCATCATTGTGTTCAGTTTTTTGTCTCGCTAACATACTGTGCCCTAGGCTTAAAGTAGACTGCCTCTGCTGGGTTGGTTGGGGTGATACCTCTTGCCTTTGTGTCCCCCTGAATGCTTCCATGGATCTCAGGACATGGGGAGTGCTGCACTTTTTTTTATTTTAACTGTGCATGCAGAGCACTTCATTATTATTCTCTTGGGTACAGGGAGCGCCCCGTGGACTCTGGAGTTGCGCCCCTCCCAGGGTCCTGTAGGCAACCTTGTGCGAATCGCGGACTCCACGCACTGGCAGTAGTGTCCCAGGAATATCAGTACGTATCCCCCTTTGTGAGTCCCCTCCACTGCCATGACCCGGGAGAGATTGGAAGGAGTGTACACACTAAAGGGTTGGTGCTCACCCGTGAAGGGCAGAAGAGGATTGCGGGCCTCGGGCTGCAACAGGAGAGAGGTATGCACTCTGTGGTGCCCCCAGGGCACAGACCGGACCCTTCCTGAGTGAAATTACTGCCACAGTCTGGGTGGGTGCAAGGGACCCTGCTGCCAGAGGCCAGGCCTGACAGACATGCTGCTGTTTCTCCTTCCAAGCACAGGAGGGCTCAGGATGCGCTCCAGGAGGTGTGAGCCAGCAGAGGATACAGGAGGGAGCTGCTGACCGCCGATATGTGGATGGCTGTTGGGTAGTCCTCTTTTCTCACGAGGTACCCAAAAGGGGGTCCCTCGCTGTCTTGTAGTAATCACAACAGTGCCCTTCTAATGGAGGACTGTCACACCCTAGCCTGGAGGCTTGAGCACTCTCCTCACAAAGCGCCAAGGATCTTCTCCCCACTAACAGTGGTCCTGAGGGCCTGCGCAGAGTTAACCACATGCTATTTTGTCCATGGGGCTCCTCACAATGTGTACCCCCCCAATGGTGGTCCATACGTGGGCAGGGGCACTGGGTCTGGTTGGAAGGAGGGGCCGACTTCTTACAGAGGTTCTGATCTGGCCTCCTCCTGCTTCCTGCCAAAAATTACTGTATGCCCTTTAAAGCAGGCAAAGATGCTCTGCCACCTTTGAGTAGAAGGTGGTTGTTGGGGATACTTCTAGAAGTCGCAGTTTACAACAATAATTCTACCCCTTTCATGATGTGTTCATTCATGGGGATGTCTTGGCATTTGTGATAAGGAGTTTATTCTGACGTGTATGTTTGGGTGATAATGTTTACCTGACTACTTCTTATTTCTGCAGAGTACCAGTAATCTGTGTAATGTTCTGACAACTGCTGGTATAGAAGGGCATTACTGATACATGTTATGTTTGGTCTAATGATATTTTATGCAATACATTTGTTCTTGTGTTTACTTTGTGGTGTAGTTATTGTGTCACATGTGTTGTGTGTTCTGTGTAAACGCTTTACACATAACCTCCGGGATAAGCCTGACTGCTTGTGCCAAGCTACCAAAGAGGTGAGCAGGGGTTATCTTGGGTGTGAAACTTCCTCACCCTGACTTGAGTGGTAGGTTCTGCCTGGCTTGGGTGCATACCCTAACCAACCAGAAACTCCATTCCTAACAGCTGCCTTTTACTGTGGGTGAATGTGCTGAATGGTTCATGCACTGGGTTATTATTCTGCTTATTTCAACACAGCAATTTACAGCCTTCTTGAAACACATTCCAACAGGCAGATATGAAAGTATAGCAGATATTTACATCAATGAGGTGTTGGAGCTTCCATTTTCACACAAATGTTTCACTGGCATGAAAGAGAACTTTCTTAGTAGCAGTGAATGCAAGACTTCTGTGAGCCATTCAATGATTTGTGAGCAGCTGTCCTTGCAAGGGACATGTAACGCTTCAGCAGTGAACGTAGCTTGCTATCTGAAGGGATTTACAGCCCCCTTGATTATACCTGTGTTTCAGGTGTTCTCTAATGGAAGCTTTGTTCTTCTTAACAGTGAGAGCTGTTGCGAAATGTGAGCCGATATTGCTTACGTTGTGTCGATCTCCCAAATTTGTCACCTATTGCAGGAATGTTCTTTTTCCCCCTAAACCACAGATGAAGTGGCAGATATTTAGCCTCACACTGCTACTTCAAATGCAAATTCTGACAAGTTGAGCAGACGAAAGGTTTTATTGTTTAAAAAATATGTGGCGCTTACATCTGCTTGTGAAACTGATGCACTTTAAATGGCGGTGCCATCTGCAGAAATACAATCCCTTTTAAATACAAACTTTCTGAGACACTAATGAACTCGTGGGATGAATATTTAGTGCATCCAGTACTAGTGGGATTGTGCATTTCTTTAAGACTGTTGTCTCTGGTTTTGTTCACACCTTCTCCTCTATATTTGACTTAATATATTCAGCCATACACTTGATATTTTCAAGTATTCTGGGGGGATTTTCGATTACTTTGGCTGTAATAGATTGCATTTTGCCATTGCTATTTTTTATTCACAATGGCTTTCCCTTCCACCAACTCAACAGTGTCAAATGAATGATGCAGTATTTCGGAGCACCACTCCTAGAAGAACTGTAGTCCAACTAGTCTCTGTCATTCAGATCGGCTTTGGATTATGGGCAGCCCGTGTTTCGACGCGTCTGGTGCCTTTTTGAATGTGCACTGAAAGTTTGTCTTTCTACACGATGCTTACTTTAATTGGATGCTGATCTCTTGATGTTCTTGCTGAGGGCACATTACCAGACATGCGGTTTGAGGGTGCGTTTGCTATGGGAAGCTCTTTATGAGTTGCTCATGTAGCTCTTGACTTAACATTAGGCACAAAACGGATTGCTGTTGCCTCAGGTGGCGCTCAGGCTTTGGCTTTGGTTTTCCTTGGTAACGGTTTGGTTACATTACCACAAGTCGAAGTGGAATATTTCCTTGCTTCAATTGTCCCGGATGTAATTGGAAATTTTTAAAATTACACTGACTTTTGAATTTGGATCTATTAACGCCTCTGCTGATAGTTTAAATTGCCCCTTCTAATATTTTACATACTCATGTGTATTCACAATTATGTCTATATATTTTACAGAATAGTATGTTAGTTGCTTTTATATTTCTTAATATTAGTTTTTTTTTACAACCTTTGAACTGGCAAGGGGAGGGTGTAACATAGCCATTTTTGTGATGATTGTAGTCATGTTATTTTAGCAGATAGACCCGCCACTTGTGTCCTTTAGCCCAGTTACATTTTATTCTGCATTATTTTTAACATTTCAGACCCGGCCACATTTGTGGTGCTGTTTTATTTTCTTTATCTAGTTGTTCTTTCACCAAGAAAGCATTGTGTTTCTTAGCAAGACATTATTTTCTCATTGCGCATTCCTCAAGGCTGCAGTGAGATTGGGTTGTCGGCAAAGTGGTACACTGTGTCTCCAACATTCACAGAAACATACACTTCCTTATGTAGGGACATTTTCTCAGCACATTAGCCGTTCTATTATAAAAACACTTCTCTGTCCCATTCACATTAGAAGGAGATTCCAGCCAGATGACCACAACTGCATGCTGATTGACTTTGCTACAGCTGCTTGCTAAGACTACCGGTTCCCCGGTCTACTTGGGGATGATATCTCTCTAGACAACAGCCTTCCTTGCTCAGGTATGGGGGATGATGTCTTCTCAGGGGGGTTCTGAAGGGCAGATTGGGGCTTATCATGCTGTGCTCTAACATACCTTAGGTAGGAACCACATATATTACGTGAAGTCGGGGTGCCTTTGCGCCCCCGTGAAGCCACTCCAAGTCGATCCGGCACAGCGGGAGAGCTGTACATGCATCCCGACGCACAATGCCTTGCAAAGCCCAACCTCTCCATTAGCTCAATTCTCCGCTTGTGGTGGCCCCAGTAAGCTGCGGCCACCACCAACAAAATGCCCATGGACAGGGGGAGCTGCAGGAGCAGCCCAGCCTTCCCACAGTGCAAAGTTTGTGTCCCTACGCTAGGTTACATAGGACAACATAATTATAAACCCTCAATGGTTCCAACACAATGTAAAGCATAAGCTTCTTGGAACCTTTGTTCTTTGCTTGTGGGACTAGGGGTGTAGGATGGTATTGCACCAGTTTAATCAAGGGTAACTAAGAAGTAATCTTAAAGTAATCCAAAACTAATTCTGATCTATAAATTATTCCAACATGCCTCTACATGTTCCTGGCTGATGCTGAATTGAGTAATGAGGCTGAAAGCCACCTCTTAGTAGATGTATTTTCCTGCCAGATTTAGGTGCTTTCACTCCAACTTACAGTTAAATATTGCATTGAGATACCAAGAAATGTTTTGCCATCTGGATTTTTTTATTATATTTCTCCTTGTGGGAGACCAGAATGATTACACAATGTCATCCAAGAGTAATTCCATCAAGTTGTATATATTTGTAAATTGTTGCCTAGAATTGAGTAGTGTGTGTGTGTAATAAATGTAGTTTTACTTTATCAAAAGAAAAAGCATGGACTGGACAATCATTTCTTGAGTGTCATGCTTGTGTGCTCAAGAATGGAGATTACTAGCCCATACCACCTCCCTTGAGTAAGCCTTGGACTGCTCTGCAATGTTACCGTATGAGAGGCAAGCGCTACAATGGGGTGTTTGGCTCCCAGTCGTGGTCACATGCAGACCTATTACTTGTGCAGGCCACACAACTAATCACCCACCTTCCAACAGTATAACACTTTCTATCCACAAGGTCCTTTCAATATACAGTGGTTAATTTGGTGCTATGTCACAACCCATATTCAGTGGTGTTTTAAAAGACGTGCTATCAGCAATGATAAAACATATTGCCAGCTATATCAGATTCACTAGATGTGAAGATTTAGCCAATGTGAAGATTAGCTTCTATGGATTTGGTCCCTTCCACATGTGGTGGGAGCAATTGATGGCACCCATATTGCATTAGTGCCACCGCATGCCAGAGAACAAGTGGATTGAAACAGGAAGCACTTCCATTCTATCAACGTGCAAGTTGTCTGCTTGCCTGATTTTTACATTTAAAATGTCTGTGCTTGGATCCCAGGTTCAGCCCAGGGTTCCTTTGTAATATGGAATAGCACCATACCCCAGATGATGTCACAACTGCAACCGGAGAGGACCTGGCTTGTTGGTAAGTGACATATGTCCTAACTTTGGGACTCATTGCGACTTTGGAATACTGAGACCGCCAATGACGCAGGGAGGAGGCAGCCATCATACCGGCTTACCCCTCCCGTTTGTATTACAATGTCCCTGCTGAGCTGACCAGTGGGAACATTGAATTACAATGTTCCTGCCGGTCCCTTAAGGGAGCCGAGGCCAATACTGTAGAACACCAGCACCCCCAGAATGTGCACTGTCTGCAAAGCATACAGTGCACACTTCAAGGGTGCTGGGCGGGGGGGGCAATATTGCCCATTCCATGGGCAGTGCAGGGGCCCTCTGTGGCCCTCTGTGGCCCTCTGTGGCCCCTGCACTGTGTTTCTGCCAGCCTTTATATGCCAAGGTCCCTGCCATGGAAAGGCTAGTGGAAACAGGAGTCATGATCAGCATGGCAGCACTGAGTTCAGCACCACGGTGGTTGAACAAGAGTCCACCTGCCTTTAGCCCATCGGTAACCTTGTTCCTGGTGGTGATAGCAGAACCCTGGCAGTCCAACTGCCAGGGACGCAATATGGCAGTCGAACCGCCTGGAATGTGGTGGTTCGACCGTCACTGTGGAGCTGACAACCTCAAGACCGCCAGCTTTGTAATGAAGGCCTTTGTATGTGCAATGTCAGGTGCTATAACCGGGAAGTGTGTGACTTATTGTAGCTCTTATGTCTCATTACAATCCCAACCATCCTTTTCTGGTGGCACCACTCAGGAATCCAATTATGCCAATGGAAGTTTGCTTCAATGAGGCCCATGGAAGAACACAGTAGCCAGTTGAGCAGGTTTTTTGGGCTCCTGAAGACCAGATTTTGCTGTCTGGACAAGACTGGGGGAGCTCTCCTGTACTCAACTGGGAAGGTGTGATAAATCACCGTGGCCTGCTGCATGCTCCATAACATTGCCCTGCGAAGGAACATACCTTACGCTGCAGAGGAGGGAGGCCTTGAAGCGCCACCGGGTGAGGATCCTGAAATGCCAAATGATGATGATAGTGGTCCAGAGGACAGAGCTGGCTTGCAACAATAGCTAATGGGCAGCTTCTTCACATGAGTATAGGTATGTCATGAGCTCTTGTTGTGATGATGTGAGTAGTAAAAAAATTTTAAAGTGTTAGGAGGCTGTACCGCTGGAAAAATCTGGCTAAGGGTGTTTGGTGATGTAGATTTTGAGACACTCACATTTATTAAATGTTTCTATCTCAGATTTATGTCATGTGTTCCCCAGATGTTTGCTAAATGATGTGTTTCACATGCATGGTTTCATAACTATACTCTTTGTGTTTGTGTTTGTTTAAGTACCTTTTTCATGGCACCTTCATTTGGACATTTCAGAGAAGTGACATTGGCAGGTATATGATCCTGTTGGGACATATGAAGTGGACATGGATTGTTCCTGGGAATGTATGTCACAGACTTTGGGTGTACAAGACCTGTGCCAAGACAGCTTCCACAGTGAAATGATGCATGTTAAGAAGACTACATTGGATAAATGTTAGTTTTGCTTCAAATTGGCTAAACACTATTTTTGGATGAACTGTATGTAGCTGTTGATGTGTTTCATCAGTGTAGGCCAAAGTGCCTCTGGCACATCACTGACATTTGTTTGTGTCATGCCACCAGATTCAAAATCACTGGATTGTAATGACCCTGTGATCAGGAGCTGTTGTCCTGCCATCTGTCTGGATCTTGCGTTATGTAATGTTGGATTCCCTCTGTGAGGTAGGCGATATGGCTCCAGTTGATGACATCAATCGAATAAATTTTTGCCTATTCTACAGGACAATGTTTTATATATGCCTTTTTTCTGGTGGTCTGTACCTGTAATTAGATCACTAACACAGTACCATTCGATCCTGTTTGATTTTCTATGTGTCTGACATCTTGATCTATGATTTGAGCAATGTAATAAAAGTATTCTTAGACAAGACACTTGTCTGTATGTGTTGGTGTGGCTTGGTTTTGATCGTAAGCTACACATTATGTACATGCCACATATCCATGCGTGCACAAGTAGCTTGTTTATTCATTGTATGGTTCATATGGTCTTACATATCTACATTGCTAACTGTGAAGTTTACTAAAGCAGACAATGAGCTTCTGAATTTATTAAAGTATTAAATGTGAACACTAGGCCTGGGCAGAGTTGCGCTACTCAGAATGCTGTGAAGTGGTAAAAATCTTCACTGCACTACGCTGAGTTCTATGTGGCACCCAATCACATTGCATTTGATGGCAAAAGCAGTGCAAAATATGTATTCGCATTGAAAATCGCATGCAAATGGTACCACGTGGTTTGCAACGGTGTGTCCATTTTGTTTTTCACTCTGTTTATGGTGCTCTGTCTGATTTGTTCATCACTATTTATCTTTGTAATCCTCCACCCTCCTAATTTCTCTACCCCTCTTTTTTAGTTAGTTCACTACTGTCTCTTTTTCTGAATCTGTACTATTGCATATTTTTCAACCTTTTTTGTGTTTTCTCATGACTTTTTTTTATTTTATTGTTCCCTTATTTTCTTCCTTCCTTCCCCTCTTGTTCTTGTTTTCTTCTCTTCTTTACCCCACCCCACCCAGCACCATTGCAGAGCAAGGACACAGCAGCAGCTGCCTAACTTGTGTGTGACCACACCATCAAGAGATGCAGCCTCAGGCCATCTTTAGCGGGGAGGAGGTACCAGCAACATTTATTTTTTTGCAAAGCCACCTCCCCACCATGCTTGCAGCAGGTGGAAGGCCTGTGAGAATTGGCTGCTCTGGGGGGAGGGGGGACTGGTTGGTTCGTCATCACACTGGGGGCCAGCTCACCCAGCTTAGTTGATGCAGTATTTGATGGCCATAATCGACCGGGAACAGGACCTGCTCAACCTGTTGGGCGTCAAGGTGTCGGGGCTTGGTGAGTAATAGTTATTTATTGTTGTGTGTGCTGTTCCACAGGCTAATTTATTTTTCTAATAGCAGTGCTGTCTCTCAGAGGTAAGTTTATTTATTATGTTAGGCAGTTTGAAGTAGCAAGGGGAGTCAGCCGCAAGGATTCCTAATTGTACTCCTGGGTGCGTGTTTGGGCTGATTATTTAGGAAACCATGCAGACTGCCACCACCAAGAAGAATAAGATATTGATAAAAATAATAAGTAATATCAGTGAGTTAGCATTCCCCTTTCTGTGCCTTCCTTTATGGGCTTATGCAGTGCCTCCTAATCGCAATCTCCTGGTCAATGTGTAGTATGATATCATCATAGTATGTATGTGTCTATGCACTGAAAAAAATGGAGGCTGAGCTTCCCATCAAAGGTGGTTGAGAAGCAAAGATCATTGGTTGCAATATGAATGTATTGTTAGAGGTACGTTGTTGTAAATGTAGGGCCATATTTATTTACAAGGCCCTTTGTGCCACCGGAAGTCACGTTTAGTGATGGTCTCGTGACACACACTGCAGGGTCATATTTACAAGGCCACCTAAAGCCACCCCTTGTGACTCTTCTTGGGCTTGTAAATGTGGACTCAATGCAGCCCAAGTCACTGCGTTGACTCACCCTGTGACAGAAAGGCATGCCATTGGCGTTGCCCTGGTGGATATACCCACGTAACACCCATGACATTTGACACATTCCCAAATGTACAAGGTTTTGTAAACCTGGGAATGCATCAAATGCCTATGCGTCCCCAGGGGAGGTGTAAGGGAGACGCAACGAGGAGAAATACCTTTATTTCTACCTGTTTTTCCCTTTTTCTATGTGTGCTGGAACCTGCAGCACACATAGAAGAAGGAAAACTCCTCTTGTAATTGTGTTTTTGCAGGAAGGTGGCCCTTCCTGCAGAAAACAATCATCCCCTCAATGCAGGCACACTTGCAGCATGGTGCAGGGGTGCGTGCATTGGCTCATGGCAGCCCACTGTGCGCCAAACAAGGGAAAAGAATAGAAATGTGGCATATCTATTGTAGATATGGCACATTCCTGCCCTCTCCTTTTGACGCAGGGCAGCGCTACTGTTGAGTAGCCATTTTAGATTTAGCCATAGTGTGAGAAAACAGGGCTGATTGCAGAGGTCCCCTAACTTTTTGCCCCCATTTTCCACTTTTTGCTGGTGTTTTCCTGACTCTGATGGTGCCCTGGGTACTGCTAACCAGTCCCGGGGCCTGTGCTCTGTGTAAAATGGATATGCAAATTAGGCTAATTATAACTGGCTAAGTTAACCTACCTATAAGTCCCTAGTATATGGTAGGGCATGTAGGTTTAGGGACCACAGCATAGGTGGTGCACCCATAGGTGCACTGCTGAGGTGCCCAGTGTCATTTTAAAGGCAGGCCTGCCTTGCTGGCTGCTTTTAAATTAAAGTTATATGCAAATTCGACTTTGGAATTAAAAGTAGTTCCAAAGTCTTAAACTACCTTATTTTTACATATAAGTCACCCCTAAGGTGTGCCCTATGTGCCCCTAGGGCTGGGTGCCATGTAACTATAAGCAGCGACTTTATAAAAATAGTTTTATAAGCCCTGGTGAGGTAAAAACAGCCAAATTCGTTTTCCCTCATTGTAGTAAATGGCCTTCATAGGCTAGAATGGGGAGACTTTATTTTAATTTTTAAAGTCTCCTTAAATGATGCATACCAAGAGTTTGGTATCAAATTAATTGTTGTAATAAATCCCACAACTTCCAGTTGTTGGATTTAATATAACTTGTTCAGGTAAAGAGTTTTAAACTTTACCTGAAAAGTTGCCAATTTCAGCCCTGCATTGTTTTTGCTGCTGTGCTCTGATTGGCCAGCCTCGAGCATCTTGGCCAAGCTGCCTTGATGAGGTGTGAAGTGGCCTGGCTTCACACAAAGGAATGTGCCTGTGGGAAGGAATCTCCCCTCAGCAGATGGTGAGGCAGGAAGGGGGAGGGCTGCCAAACTGGTCTTCAAAGGCAGAGAAGGACATTAGGAGCAACCACCAACACCCCCACATCCTGCAACCCCAGACAACTAGGTGCCCCCTTGATTAGATTAGGAGAGGGCAGGAGAGGGGTGTGTTTATGATTTTTAGCCACACCAGTGGGTGGGCTCAGCCAGATGTAACCTCCAAAAATCAGGTTCAGCCATGATGGATTTTTAGAGAATGTTGCCTCCTGGGATTGATTTGTGCCACACTTCCCAGGAAGTGGTCATCACATGGGGAAGGACCCTGCACCTGATTGGAGAACCAGGACCCCCCTGCTTTTCACCCAGGAGCAAGAATAAAACTGGCAGACCTGCACCCATACCTCAGTTCCCTACCACATCCAACAAGGAAGAAAAACAGAAGAAGAAGGACTGCCCTGCTGGACCCCTGGCCTGCACCTGGAACCTACACTCAGAAGGACTGCACCAGATGCACACATGGGCTTCACCACAAGAAGGACTTTGCCTGGCTTCAACTGGTTCAGGGAGGGACTCCCTGTTTGCTACAAGTGAAAAATTGCTATCCAGAGTCCCCTGCACCAACTCCTGAAGAAAGCGACCAGCTGACCACTGTCCAGTGGCCAAAAAGGAGTTTGCGCCAGGTGCATTCTGGGAGTTGTAGTCCGCACCCCCAAGGACCATCTCAGAACTTCTGGACCCTTGGGGTGAGCTGTGGACCCCAAAAGAACCTTAAAAGGACATCTGGGAGAAGCCCCAGAAGTTTGGAGAAGTTTGGAGAATTTTTGTAAAAAAGCTCCATAGAGGGACCGACCCGCCGCGGCAACTCTAGCCGGCTTGCCTCAACCGTGACCCGGCATGATTTGCTGGTTCGTCCCGGTAAAGAAAATCTCCGAAAAAAAAACTAAGTCCGAAGGTAAAAAGTTGACCGGGACCTCCCAGCCACCGTATCCGAGGAGGGCTCCATGGACGTCGGATCAAGATCCAGGTTTACCCCGGTCGAAGGATTTTCACCTCGAAAAAATGACTAAGTCCGAAGGTAAAAATCTCCACCGAGGATTCCCGCTTCGCGTATCCGGAGAAGGGCTCCAGGAGGTCGGATTGGACTGGCAGGTCCGTCCCGCTGAAGAAAAATCTTCAAAAAAAGAGACTAAGGCCCTCATTACGACCCTGGCGGTTTGTAACCGCCAGGGCCGCGGCACACGGGAGCACCGCCGACAGGCCGGCGGTGCTCCGCGGGGCATTCTGACCGCGGCGGATTAGCCGCGGTCAGAGAAGGGAAACCGGCGGTCTCCCGCCGGTTTCCCGCTGCCCCCAAGGAATCCTCCAAGCTGGCGCAGCTTGCTGCGCCGGCTTGGGGATTCCGACTCCCCCTCCCGCCATCCAGTTCCTGGCGGTTCTCCCGCCGGGAACCGGATGGCGGGAGGGGGAGTCGCGGGGCCCCTGGGGCCCAACGGCATGGGCACTGCAGGGGCCCCCGTAAGAGGGCCCCAAAATGTATTTCACTGTCTGCCTTGCAGACAGTGAAATACGCGACGGGTGCAGTAGCACCCGTCGCACCTTCCCACTCCGCCGGCTCGATTACGAGCCGGCATCCTCGTGGGAAGGGAGTTTTTCCCTGGGCTGGCGGGCGGTCTTTTGGAGACCGCCCGCCAGCCCAGGGAAAAACTCATAATACCCTCCGCGGTCTTCTGACCGCGGAGCGGTATTATGGAGGGCGGAATCCTGGCGGGCGGCCCCTGCCGCCCGCCAGGGTCGTAATGAGGGCCTAAGTGTGAAGGTAAACTTTTAACCGAGGCCTCCCGTGGCCTGTAGCCGAGCAGGGCTCCATCGCGGTCGGCTTTAACTTTGACTTTGCCCCGGTCGAGGTGCAACCAGATGAACCTATTGGCGCTTTTTGTTTTTAGGCGCTAAAAAAAAAATAATTCTTTAAAAATTCATATCTCTGGTTCCCCTTATCCGATTTTATTCGTTTTGGTGTCATTTTAAAGATACAAATATAATCTATTTTTATAAATTGGTTTTGGATTTTTAAACTGTTTCCTGTGTTTTATTTATTTACTGTTTTGTGATATTTGAATGCTTTACACTCTGTCTCCTAAGTTAAGCCTTGACGCTCGTTGCCAAGCTACCAAGGGTTGAGCTGGGGTTAATTTACTGAGACCTAACTGGACCTTAGTGGAGGTTAGTGGCCTATTGCTAAGTGTAGGTACCTACCTGCCCTTACCAATAACCCATTTTCCAACATTTTTGGTGAGCAGTGGTGGGATCCTGTACTTGTGTTCAGTATCACGTTACAGTTTTAAGTAAAACAAATTAAAAATCCTTTAAACTGTCCTAGTGCAAAAACATTTTTAATTTTTAATTTGGATTAATTTCAATTATTGAATTTTTGTGATTTTTCTAAATTCTTGTTTCCAATTTTTGCAAAAAGTTTTTGTTGACACAAAACTACGGAACCATGGAGCTTAATCTGGCTAGCCTACCCACAATGACAGTAGTCCAGCTTAGGGGGTTGTGTACTGAAAGAGGGTTGCCTGCAACCACTGACCTCAGGAAGCATGTCCTGATCAAATCCCTGACAGCATGGGCTGAGGCCCAAGAGGTAGACCCAGAGGAAGCTCCAGAGGAGGGAGAAGTAGGGGAGGATGCTAGCTCTCACCACTCAGAGGAGGGAGGGCATTTGAGCCTAAGTGAGGATGAGGAAGACCAGTCCTCATTACATACAGTCACTAGGGGCAGTCCCAAAGCTAGTTGGGGGAAGGGGGTCCCTTCAGGAGGAGAGAACCTGTCCCTCAGAGAAAGAGAGCTGGAGGCCCAGCTAGCATTCATAGCTTTGGAGGCAGAGAAGCTGGCCCTAGAAAAGAAAAAGTGGGCAAAGAGAGAGAAAAGAGATGGTGGCAGCGACAGAGAAGTTGAGGTGTCCCTGGGTGGGGGGTTTTGCCCCAGATTACCCCAGGGGGTGGTTCCTGCTTATGTAGAGGGGGATGATATAGACAAGTGGTTGGAGGCCTTTGAGAGGGCACTCCAAATGAGAAGGGTTAGGCCTCAATACTGGGGTTCCCTTTTGTGGGAGTTGGTCCCCAACTCAGGGAGGGATAGGCTTCTGACCTTAAGGGGGGTGGAGGCAGATTCATACCCTTGTATGAAGAGGTGCTTAACCAAGAAGTTTGGTCTAACCCCAGAGCAGTATAGAATGAAGTTCAGGGACACCCAGAAGGTCAGTACCCAGTCTTGGGTTGACTTTGTAGACACCTCACTTAAGGCACTAGAGGGCTGGATTATTGGTAACAAAGTAAATACTTATGAGGGGTTTTACAATCTGATCATGAGAGAGCACATCTTGACCAATTGTACCCAAGAAAGGCTACGCCAGCATCTAGTGGACTCTAAGCTAACCAACCCTAGAGAGCTAGGGGAGGCAGCTGATGAGTGGTTGAGAACCAGGGTGGTTGTCAAGTCCCAGGGGGGAGACTCCAAGAAGGGGGGGTCAGGTCCCCAAAAACCTAAGGAGGGAGGTGGTAAGCCCACCACAGAAACTCCCTCTGTACCCCAGAACCCTAAGAAGGAGGAGAGTAAATCCCACTCCCACTCTGACAAGCAGAGACAGGGAGACCCAGGGTTAAAAAAGCTCTTGGACAGTAAGGCGTGCTTTGACTGTCAGCAGACAGGTCACTTCAGAGGAGATGCAGCCTGTCCAAAGAAGGTGGTTAGCACTGGGCTGTCCAGTGTAGCCATAGAGGAGGACTCCTCAGATGATGAAGTCCTCCTAGCATTGAGCTGGGAGACAGGACTAGATGGTAAGCTGGTGATCCCTGAGGGTGGGAGTAGGCACTTCCACCCCATTCACGTGAATGGGATCCCTACCACTGGCCGGAGAGACACCTGTGCCATTCACACTATAGTGAGTGACCGGTTAGTGACCCCAGACATGTATGTCCCAGGAGAGACAAGGAAAGTCAGGATAGCCACAGGGGAGGTGACCTCCAAACCTGTAGCCATAGTGCCCCTAGAGAGGGAGGGTATCCTTGACTGGTTTAGGGTGGTAGTCAGTGCTGACCTCCTCCTAGATTGTATCCTGGGCAATGACCTCCCAGAGGTGAGTCTGGTCCCAGATGGGGCGGTCGCCCAGGGCGCCCCCCCAACCCAAAGTCCTGGGGAGTCAGTCCCTACAGTTAGGAGACAGGGGTCCCCAAGAAAAGGAAAGAAGAAAAGGAAGGGTAGGCCACTCTTAAAGAGAGTTCCAGGGAGCCAAAGGCCTTCTGCCCCAGTTGGGGGGGGAGCCCAGAATTGGCACTGGCGAGGTCTCACCTGACCCCAAGGAAGTCCTGAGTAGTCAGGCAGCTGTCCAGATGCAAGGTGTAGCCCCTGCACTGACAGAAGGGAGAGTGGAAGGAGGGTGTCTGCCACAGGAGGTGGTAGCCCCCACTCTATACAGCAAGAGGGGTGCCAGGACCCCACAGTTGCCCCTAAAGCAGCTCAGCCACCTGTCAGTGGAGAGCTTAGGGTGTGGTTCTGGGTACTGACAGCTGTCAGTAGCCTCTGCTGGGTGCTAGCCTTCCTGGCAGCACTGTACTTGGCCTGGGAGGCAGACCCCAGGGCCAATAGCAAAGTAGGCCCCCTGACCCTGTTGGTCATGGTGGGGTTGCTCAAGTGTTGGGTGACCTCTTTGGGTAAGCTAGGTGTTGCCCTAGCAAAGTTAGGAGTAGGGGAGGTGGGCACCTCACTACCCAAGTTGGCAGAGAGAGGAGGAAGACCCCCCTAGAAGGATATTTCAGTTTGAGATGGGTCCTTTCACTGTTGGGGTGGGTTCACTACCCAGAGGGAGTGACCATGACAGGAGGATGTAAGGCAGAGTAGGCCCTGCAAAGGGACAGCCAGTTTTCTTCACTGTCTTCCTCGCCTAACAAGCCAGGAAGACTCTCACAGGGTTGGGCTGAGTCTCCTGGGCGTGTGGGCTGGGGGGGGCTTGTGTGAGAAAACAGGGCTGATTGCAGAGGCCCCCTAACTGTTTGCCCCCATTTTCCACTTTTTGCTGGTGTTTTCCTGACTCTGATGGTGCCCTAGATACTGCTAACCAGTCCCGGGGCCTGTGCTCTTTGTAAAATGGATATGCAAATTAGGCTAATTATAATTGGCTAAGTTAACCTACCTATAAGTCCCTAGTATATGGTAGGGCATGTAGGTTTAGGGACCACAGCATAGGTGGTGCACCCATAGGTGCACTGCTGAGGTGCCCAGTGTCATTTTAAAGGCAGGCCTGCCTTGCTGGCTGCTTTTAAATTAAACTAATATGCAAATTCGACTTTGGAATTAAAAGTAGTTCCAAAGTTTTAAACTACCTTATTTTTACATATAAGTCACCCCTAATGTGTGCCCTATGTGCCCCTAGGGCTGGGTGCCATGTACCTATAAGCAGGGACTTTATAAAAATAGTTTTATAAGCCCTGGTGAGGTAAAAACAGCCAAATTCATTTTCCCTCATTGTAGTAAATGGCCTTCATAGGCTAGAATGGGGAGACTTTATTTTAATTTTTAAAGTCTCCTTAAATGATGCATACCAAGAGTTTGGTATCAAATTAATTGTTGTAATAAATCCCACAAATTCCAGTTGTGGGATTTAATATAACTTGTTCAGGTAAAGAGTTTTAAACTTTACCTGAAAAGTTGCCAATTTCAGCCCTGCATTGTTTTTGCTGCTGTGCTCTGATTGGCCAGCCTCGAGCATCTTGGCCAAGCTGCTTTGATGAGGTGTGAAGTGGCCTGGCTTCACACAAAGGAATGTGCCTGTGGGAAGGAATCTCCCCTCAGCAGATGGTGAGGCAGGAAGTGGGAGGGCTGCCAAACTTTTCTTCAAAGGCAGAGAAGGACATGTGGAGCAACCAGCAACACCCCCACATCCTGCAACCCCATACAACTAGGTGCCCCCTTGATTAGATTAGGAGAGGGCAGGAGAGGGGTGTGTTTATGATTTTTAGCCACACCAGTGGGTGGGCTCAGCCAGATGTAACCTCCAAAAATCAGATTCAGGCATGATGGATTTTTAGAGAATGTTGTCTCCTGGGATTGGTTTTTGCCACACTTCCCAGGAAGTGGTCATCACAGGGGGAAGGACCCTGCACATGATTGGAGAACCAGGACCCCCCTGCTTTTCACCCAGGAGCAAGGATAAAACTTGCAGACCTGCACCCACACCTCAGTTCCCTACCACATCCAACAAGGAAGAACAACAGAAGAAGAAGGACTGCCCTGCTGGATCCCTGGCCTGCACCTGGAACCTGCACTCAGAAGGACTGCACCAGATGCACACTTGGGCTTCACCACAAGAAGGACTTTGCCTGGCTTCAACTGGTTCAGGGAGGGACTCCCTGTTTGCTACAAGTGAAAAATTGCTATCCAGAGTCCCCTGCACCAACTCCTGAAGAAAGCGACCAGCTGACCACTGTCCAGTGGCCAAAAAGGAGTTTGCGCCAGGTGCATTCTGGGAGTTGTAGTCCGCACCCCCCAAGGACCATCTCCGAACTTCTGGACCCTTGGGGTGAGCTGTGGACCCCAAAAGAACCTTAAAAGGACATCTGGGAGAATCCCCAGCAGTTTGGAGAATTTTTGTAAAAAAGCTCCATAGAGGGACCGACCCGCCGCGGCAACTCTAGCCGGCTTGCCTCAACCGCGGCCCGGCCTGATTTGCTGGTTCGTCCCGGTAAAGAATATCTCAGAAAAAGAGACTAAGTCCGAAGGTACAAAAGTTGACCGGGACCTCCCAGCCAGCGTATCCGAGGAGGGCTCCATGGACGTCGGATCAAGATCAGGTTTACCCCGGTCGAAGGATTTTCACCTCGAAAAAACGACTAAGTCCGAAGGTAAAAATCTCCACCGAGGATTCCCGCATCGCGTATCCGGAGAAGGGCTCCAGGAGGTCGGATTGGACTGGCAGGTTCGTCCCGCTGAAGAAAAATCTTCAAAAAAAGAAACTAAGTGTGAAGGTAAACTTTTAACCGAGGCCTCCCGTGGCCTGTAGTCGAGCAGGGCTCCATCGCGGTCGGCCTTAAACTTTGACTTTGCCCCGGTCGAGGTGCAACCAGATGACCCGATTGGCGCTTTTTGTTTCTAGGCGCTAAAAAAATAATAATTCTTTAAAAATTCACATCTCCGGTTCCCCTTATCCGATTTTATTCGTTTTGATGTCATTTTAAAGATAAAAATATAATCTATTTTTATAAATTGGTTTTGGATTTTTAAACTGTTTTCTGTGTTTTATTTAATTACTGTTTTGTGATATTTGAATGCTTTACACTCTGTCTCCTAAGTTAAGCCTTGACGCTCGTTGCCAAGCTACCAAGGGTTGAGCTGGGGTTAATTTACTGAGACCTAACTGGACCTTAGTGGAGGTTAGTGGCCTATTGCTAAGTGTAGGTACCTCCCTGCCCTTACCAATAACCTATTTTCCAACACAGAGCAAAACCTGGACTAGGGCAACAGGTCTCACCTGTAGTGGGTTAAGACTCAGTCTCCCACACCGCAGGCGATTCTGCCACTCAAATCCAGTAGCTTCATTAAAATACTGAGAGGCTACGCAACATGGCGCCGCTAATGTTTGGTCAGGCTCTAATTTTCAGGTCCTCCTGAGTATCTCTGTCTCACTATATACAAAGACACCTCAGTACTATATACTGAGACGTCCGTGGTGTTGAGGATGTCCTCCTCAGCTAAGTGGGTTATTCCTAACTAACGCTGTAGGTTGTTCAAGCTTGATCTCTAAAAGGATGATTCCCATTTGGTGTGCTTATCTCTGAACAAAGTTACCATTTAATATGGCAAATCCATAGCAGTTAGCAATTGCAGTCAATATGAGACCACCCCTTACTGCACATTCATTGGCACATGGCCTAATAGCCCAGGGGGTCCAGTAACATTTGTTGTTGACGTACACGTAGCTTATAGAACAGAAAGTTTCTGTTGTTGGGTCACATTTCCAGCAGTTGCTAGGAACACATATACATTTCATCACTATACACCTGCAAACGTACCTGCAGAATACAGAGCATATGCATATTTAGAGATACCTCTATCTTATCAAGAGCATAATAATTGGCTTGATGGCGCCCTCCCCCACACAATTTTGCACATTAGGTTAGGTCCTCTCAGTAATGAAGGTCCTACCTGGCCTTTATTGGCAAGTTATACACCACACCCGGCTGCAGCGAACCTAACGGTAGCTGAAGTCTGTCACTTATATGCTGATCTGAAGTCAATAGACAGAGGATTAGTAGAGTTTGTAATGCAAACATTGAACACAAACCCAGCACGTGCTGAACCAGCACAAACACACGCACTGACACCTGGCATTAACCATGCAAACTGTACATTCTATCATTGGTAAGGTACCCACCAAACAAGAAGAAATTCCGTTTTAGTTAGCTCAAAAAATAAATGCACTGGAAGTATTATTTCCCCATACAGGCCCTCAGGATAAACACAGAACATTAACAATGTGCTTGCCATTTGGGATGGTTCCCACTGTAGACAACTGTAATACATGAGGCACAGTATTTGCTACACTCTATACCACTGCACACGGTACTCTGATACCTGCCAATTTACTGAAAGTGTTGAAACAAATTCAAGATGAATACGGGGCTACCCTGGCCCTAGACTTGGGGATGAAATTAATGGGCAACTTTGCCACAGTGTCCTTACTTTTATTAAGTAACCTTAAAGGAGAAGCAGTCACATTAGCAGTGCGCATGTGGCTCCGGGACGTTCTTCCACAGGATCAAGAATGCAAGCTTCCAAAGATTATCGCGGGGACCTACTCTAGCATTGGTTGCGATGGTCTGGGGCCCAGACAAACCAAACCACAACTTCAAGGTAAATCTAATAAAGATTTTACCAAACAAGCACCTGAGGGTAATAGGAAACGCTGGAATAAAAAACAACAAGCTCCTAAAAAAGAAAGGGGAGAATCTCCGCACACGGAGACCCCACAGAATAGATAAAATCTCAGAAATAGAGATAATATAAAAACGCCTGACTGATAGCAATATACTGATACACGCCAATCTCGTTCCTTTCAGGACTCATCGGAAAAACGCAATGAGAGAGGTGTGCAGTCAGAGCGAAAAATTGAGTACGGGAAACCGAGACAGGAATCACAATGCTCAACAGAACTTTCTGTTAAAAAGGAAGAGAAACTTCCCCAACAAAAACCCCAATTCAAAAAGAAAAGGTGGCAGCAGGTGCAGTTCGACATGTCACTCAAGAAGAGGGCTCTCTTGAAGAACAAGGAGTGGGCACTAGCGTTACTAAACAGCGTGGCAGAGGTCACAATAGTTCACCGGAATCTTCTAGAGCATCTGGAGGTGAAAACAGCTGGTGACTTCCTACAAGTAGAAACTGCAGACATGCGTGTCTCCATGACTGACAGGGCGTACAAAGTAACGTTACAGTTAGAAGGAGACATTGAACGCACAATAGACGCAATCTTTTGGGACCGCGTTATCAACATATTTAATATATTGCTGGCCGAACAGGATTGTCCACCTGAATTTGTCTGTACATGCCCATACGGGGAAGATGTTATCAAACCTTCTTTCTCCCCCTTTGTTCATGAGGAGATTGCAGAATCCTACGCCATCAATTGGGCATTGGTGCAGGCACCCAAGTTATATCGCAATCCTGTAGGATGGGACAAAGATTCCCCTTACCATGAAATTCCTATTAATAGTCAACCCAAACCTCAACCCCAATATCCAATCAAACATGATGCTAAAGCACCCGTGAGGGAAATCCTCACACAATTGGAGTACCAGGGTGTAATTGACCCCTGTGTATCACCTATAAATAATCCCTTATTCCCAGTAGCTAAACCGGACCCTTCTTTCAGAATAGTCTTAGACTACAGACACTTAGGCGGTCATTACAACATTGGCGGTAAAAGGCGCTTACCGCCGTGTAGAAAATAAATCCTCCACCGTCACGCCAACAGAAATACGCCCACACTATCACGACCCACGAATCCACACAGCGGTCTTTCAACGCGGTATTCCATTGGCGGTACACACCGCTGCGCTCAAAATATACACACATTTACAAAACACTACCACATTGGACAATTCGAAATACACACACCTGATACACATACACACACGACTCCTACACATCCAATACAATATAAAACACACACCCACATCACCCACAAACCCTTACGACAACAATTACTGAGAGAAGGCCAGAGAGAGACACTACCATCAACAATACTAGCATCCACAGGCACACAACACCATCACCCACATAACTTCTACGCACCTCACACTACACACCACTGCATATCAGCACACTTATCACCCCACACACCACCCCACACATCACCTACACCACCCCATGGCACGGCAAAGGCACCCCAGGTTCTCGGAGGAGGAGCTCAGGGTCATGGTGGAGGAAATCGTCCGGGTAGAGCCAAAGCTATTTGGAGGACAGGTGCAGCACACCTCCATAGCTAGGAAGATGGAGCTATGGCGAAGAATAGTGGACAGGGTCAACGCAGTGGGACAGCACCCAAGAAATCAGGAGGACATCAGGAAGAGGTGGAACGACCTACGGGGGAAGGTGTGTTCCGTGGTCTCAAGACACCACCTGGCGGTTCAGCGGACTGGCGCTGGACCCCTACCTCCTCCCCCACAACTAACGACATGGGAGGAGCCGGTCTTGGCGATTCTGCATCCTGAGGGCCTCGCAGGAGTAGGTGGAGGAATGGACTCTGGTAAGTTAAATCTTAACTATTTCATCCCCCACCCTACCTGCATGCCAGCACATACCCCCACCCTCACCCTCACCCCCATCACTCTAAGTCCTCACAAATGTCCCAACATCACAAACCACACATCCTAACACCAAGCCCTGCATGCAACAACAAAGCATGGACACCCATCACCAAAGCATGCCCACTGCACATACCCATACACCCCCCTAAACCACCATCACACAAGGTCCCACACAGGAATGCAAGCACTGAGGTACACGGTCACCCACCCATTGTACACCATGGCACACACAGAAGTAATAAACATCCATTTATACCCCTGCAGGACCCCTACCCAACGTCACCGGACAGGAGGGTCCACACATGTCCACACCACCAACAGAAGAGGCCTACAGTGATGACAGCACCTCTGTCCAACTGGATCTAGATGACCCGCCCGGCCCATCGGGGACCTCTGGACAGTCGGTTCCCCTCACCCAGTCACAGGCCACCACAGACCATCCCCCCTCTGGAAACACCAGCACAGCACCCACCCAGCGGGCCCATACCTCCGTCCCCAGGACACGTCAATCAGCAGTGTGTCCACCACTACAGGAAACCCAGGATAACCCACCACCCCAACAACAACAGGGACCTGGGGGCAGTGGTAGTGGGCACATGGTCCAGGGGACGGAGACCCAGGAACGCAGGGGACCTGGGAGGGCTGCTGTGTGACAGGGGGCAGACAGGCCCAGGGAACCCACTCTCTGTGAGGCCCTCTCCAACATCATGGGAGCCTACCACCACTCCCAGGAGACAATGGCAACGGTACTGGCCAAGTTTCAGGAGACCCAGTGCCTGCAGGAGGAACAGAATATGGCCTTCAGGGAGGAACCCAGAGCCATCAATTCCACCCTGGGTACCATCGTAGGGGTGCTGAAGGAAGTACTCAACACCAGGAGGGACACTGTGGCACTACAAGGGGCCCCTGACACTAGCATGGACATGGATGATGATCTGCCCACCACCTCCGCTGGTGCTAGTGGACAGGAGGCACCGCCACAGGACCACCACACCAGCACCACACCCCCTGCAGATGGATAACCACCTCGCAAATGATCCCTGAGATCCAGGATAAAGACAGAGAACGATGCCAAGACCCCCGCCAAGAAATGAGACCACCCTGATTGTCATCCTTCTGTCCCACTTTGTCACCCTGTCCATCTTTAAACTGCCCATGCTCCACTTCCTATGCCCATTAGGGCAATGCACCTGTGTGACTAATAGACTGGACTCTGCCATGGACATTCTTCCACCATAAACCCTCACTATTTTGCTACCCCCTCCAATATTGAGCACTTAAATAAACACCCTTAAAGCACAAAACAATCTGGAGTCAGTCTGTGATTTCGGAATACTGTATTAGCAGTCACTGTGGCAAAAATCTCTTTCATTTGTAATGTCAACATACCTATGTCACACTGCTGTAGTCCATGAGGAATCAAAGCAGATGTCACACTGTGGGACCCACATCTGTGAAATCGTAAGGGAAAGTGACAACTCAGTGACCATACTCTGGGTGAAAACGACAGACAGTAGAGAGGTAGTAGTGTTTAAGTACATGTAGTAGGCAGGTTTGTATTCATACCTGTGTTTCACTGGAAATATTGCTGGATCACTGAGGGCCAAATGTAGGTAGGTATTCAATTGTGACTTGCAATTTGAGATGCAGAAAGGTGTCTCAGACACCTTCTGCGACTCACTATGGGGTCGCAAAGACCGACCTCATGAATATTAATGAGGTGGGTCACAGTTTGCAACCCCATAGCGAGTCTAGGCACTCATGGGGATGGTGGCCTGCTGGAGACAGCAGACCACCATGTCCGTGACTGCTTTTTTAATAAAGCAGTTTTTTATTTTCTTTTTGCAGCCCGTTTTCCTTAAAGGAAAACGAGCTGCAAAAACAAAAAATTTCGAAACCATTTGGACCACAGCCTGCTCTGAAAAAATATTTTTGTGGGCATTCACAAAGGGGAAGGGGTCTTCTCCCTTTTGCGAATGAGTTAACATCCACTTCAAGTGGATGGTAACTGCGAGTTGGTTTGCGACCGCTTTCGCGGTCACAAAGCAACTCAGCATCGCGATGCAGTCGCAAATAGGAAGGGAAAACCCCTTCCTATTTGCGAGCCGGAATCACATTTTGCGAGTTGGTACCGACTCGCAAAATGTGACTCTGCATCGCGTTTGGCCTTTTGCGCCTCGCAAACTGCGTTTTTCACCGTTTGCGAGGCGCAAAAGGCTTCCTACATCTGGCCCTGAGTCCCTGTTGTCCATGTCTTCTTCTTCTGCTTCCTCGTCTTCACTGTCCACAGGCTCCACAGCTACAACAACACCACCATCTGGACCATCCTCCTGCAGAAAAGGCACCTGTTTTCGCAAAGCCAAGTTGTGAAGCATACAGCAGGCCACGATGATCTGGCACACCTTCTTTGGTGAGTAGAATAGGGATCCACCTGTCATATAGAGGCACCTGAACTTGGCCTTCTGGAGGCTGAAGGTCCGTTCGATCACCCTCCTAGTTCGCCCATGGGCCTCATTGTAGCGTTCCTCTGCCCTTGTCCTGGGGTTCCTCACTGGGGTCAGTAGCCATGACAGGTTGGGGTAACCAGAGTCACCTGCAAATGGCGAGGGACAACTGTTAGACACACACTAACCTGTAGGGATATCCCCAGACCCACGCAACCATTCCCACTGACTTGCTTCCAGGTGCTCACCTAATTGTCACAAACGGTGCCTCTGGAGTTGACCCATCACATAAGGGATGCTGCTATTCCGCAGGATGAAGGCGTCATGCACTGAGCCAGGGAACTTGGCATTCACATGGGAGATGTACTGGTCTGCCAAACATACCATCTGTACATTCATAGAATAACTCTTCTAGTTTCTGTACACCTGTTCACTCCTGTGGGGGGGGACCAAAGCCACATGTGTCCCATCAATGGCACCTATGATGTTGGGGATATGTCCCAGGGCATAGAAATCACCTTTTACTGTAGGCAAATCCGCCACCTGAGGGAAAACGATGTAGCTCCGCATATGTTTCAGTAGGGCAGACAACACTCTGGACAACACGTTGGAAAACATAGGCTGGGACATCCCTGATGCTATGGCCACTGTAGTTTTAAATGACCCACTTGCAAAGAAATGGAGCACTGACAGCACCTGCACTTGAGGGGGGATTCCTGTGGGATAGCAGATAGCTGACATCAGGTCTGGCTCCAACTGGGTACACAGTTCCTGGATTGTGGTACGGTCAAGCCTGTATGTGATGATCACATGTCTTTCCTCCATTGTCGACAGGTCCACCAACGGTCGGTACACCGGAGGATGCCGCCATCTCCTCACATGCCCCAGCTGACGGTGCCTATGAAGGACAACAGCGAGTCAAACAACTCAGAGGTAAGGACCCACAGCTTACACAGAACACCAATCATAATCTAAAAACTGGCCTGTATGTGTGTTGAATCTAGGTCTAGGTATGTGTGACGCAGTTGAAAATGAAGCCATGTGGTCCCGTGAAATGGCGGCTGCCTGACCTCTAAAGTGGGACAATTGGATGTGAGGTAACTGCGCTGGCGTTGTACACTGTTGCGGTAGGCGGTCGAAGACCGCAGCACAATGCTGCATTGGTTAACATTGGACCCTATGGGTCCCAGGAGCCAATGACGATGTACGCCGGCGGTGACCGCTGTGGATGTGACCGCCATTTTCTATCTGTTCAATCACTCGATACCTGATCTTCGACAGGAGAGGACCTACACTGCAAGTGCTGCTGTGACCTCAGTCTGGAAGAGACAATGGCTCGAGTGTCTGGGGAAAGGGCCCCTGCCTTCACATCGGAGGAGTTGGAGAAACTCGTGGATGGGGTCCTCCCCAGTACACGCTACTCTACGGTCCTCCAGACAAACAGGTAAGTACACTGGGAGCATGCTGTATGGGCTATGCCTGTGTGGAGAGGTGTGGATGTAATAAGGAAGGGGGGAGAGTGCGGCGTGCATGAACCGATGGTGAGTGCATGTGCACGTAGCAAGGGTAGGGATGGGGGCCAATGACTGTGACGGTGCACTTGGTAATAAGTTTTCCATTACCCTGTACAAATCATGTAGGTCAGCGCCCACCAGAAAATATTTGGCGTGCCATTGCCAAGGACGTCTGGACCCTGGGGGTCTACCACAGACGGAGCACCCACTGCCGTAAAAGATGGGAGGACATTCACCGCTGGAGCAAGAAGACGGCAGAGGCTCAGCTGGGGATGGCCTCCCAACGTGGGAGGGGTGCCCATCGCACCATGACCCCACTGATGTTCAGGATCCTGGCGGAGGCGTACCCAGAGGTGGATAGGCGCTTGAGGACATCACAGCAGCCACAAGGGTGTGAGTACACTCTCATTCTGCTGATTTTGTGCGCAGTGGAGGGGTCTGGGTGGGGAGGTGGGCTGTGGGTTTCCCTAGGCCAGGGCAAGTTCCGTAGGCAAGGTCCCTCCATAAGGCAGGCCATGTGGCACCCCACCACACCTCTGTAGAGTGCCAAGTACACCTAGCCATGCCTCTGTGTCATCCATGTGTGCAGATGTCGTCCATAGCCTAGTAGGCCATTTCCAAGGAATTGAACAGTGAAGCCCAACAGCGCGACGTAGTGCTGGGGGCTTGTGTGTCTGTCATGTCCGCCAACTGTAGCGGTAATGTATGCACTCAAAGGCGGTCATTCTAATCTTGGAGGGCGGCGGGAGCCGCCCGCCAAGCGGGAACCGCCAGAAGACCGTACCGCGGTCAAAGACCGCGGCGGTCATTCTGAGTTTCCCGCTGGGCTGGCGGGCGACCGCCAGAAGGCCGCCCACCCGCCCAGCGGGAAACCCCCTTCCACGAGGATGCCGGCTCCGAATGGAGCCGGCGGAGTGGAAAGGGTGCGACGGGTGCAGTTGCACCCGTCGCGATTTTCAGTGTCTGCCATGCAGACACTGAAAATCTCAATGGGGCCCTGTTAGGGGGCCCCTGCAGTGCCCATGCCAGTGGCATGGGCACTGCAGGGGCCCCCAGGGGCCCCACGACACCTGTTCCCGCCATCCTGTTCCTGGCGGTTTTTACCGCCAGGACCAGGATGGCGGGAAGGGGGTCGGAATCAGGCAGCGCCGCCATGGAGGATTCCTCAGGCCAGGGGAAAACCGGTGGGAAACCGCCGGTTTCCCTTTTCTGACCGCGGCTTTACCGCCGCGGTCAGAATTGGCCTGGATGCACCGCCAGCCTGTTGGCGGTGCATCCGCGGTCCCTGGCCCTGGCGGTCTATGACCGCCAGGGTCGGAATGACCCCCAAAATGTCTTTCTACTGTTGTCCCCCCCTTTTTGTGGTCTTCCTGTTCTTGTGTGCATTAGCATCATTAGGCGGAGGAGCAGTGGCACCGGAGCACAAGGGGGCTGCATCCCACATGGCCATGGAGGGCCACACTATGGAATCGGACTTCCCCAGTGGGACGGAGGGCGAGACGAGGTCCACGTCGGGGACAGGAGCTGAGGCCAGCGACACAGACTCGTCCTCTGATGGGACCTCCCTTGTGGTCGCGGCAACATCTGTGCCCCCCCATCTGCAGGTACAGCCGACACCCCCCCTTCCAGCCACTGCCCTCCCAGCAGCCCCTCAGCCATTGCCCAGTGCCTGCTCACCCGGGAGGGTGGGCATCACCTTCGCCCCAGGCACCTCAGGACCTGCCCCAGTCACCCCTGCTGACCTCCTCAGGTCCCTCACTGTTGGGCCTTTTGAATGCCATCCAGGGTGTAGAAAGGCAGTTGCAACAAACAAATATATTCCTGGAGTGCATTCATTCTGGTCAGGCGGCCCTTCAGTGAGCTTTTAAGACTCTGGCCTCAGCACTGATGGCAGCCATTGTCCCTGTGTCTAGCCTCCCCCCTGCAACTTCCTTCACCCAGACCCAATGCCCTGTACCCCAGCCTCTCCCAAGCACACCTCTAGACAAGCATGCACACACATCAACACACAAGGGAAGCTCAGGCAAACATAAGCACCACACATCCCACAGGCACTCACGCAAGCATCACACACATGCAGACACACCAACATCCACTGCCTCCACTGTGTCCCCCTCCTCCTCGTCTCTCTCCTCCCTCCCAGTCCCGTCTACACTCACACCTGCATGCACTACCTCTAGAGCCACTACTACCATCACCAGCACACCAACCACCACACCCAGCTCACGTGCAGTCACCACCCCACTACCATTCACACGTCTACTGTGTCCTCTCCCAGTGTGTCTGTGACGCCCCCTCCCAAGATACACAAACGCAGGCACACACCCACCCAACAGCCATCCACCTCACAACAGCCTCCAGCGCATGCACCTTCACCCAAAGTCAGCAAACAAACACCTCCTACAACCACAACCTCTTCCTCCACTCCCAAACCCCCTCCAGCTACCCGTCCCAGTGTCTCCCAAAAACTTTTCCTGTCCAACCTTGACCTCTTTCCCACACCTCCCCCACCCCGTCCGTCTCCTAGGTCCCGAACTAGCACCTCAGCCACAACATCTCCGGGACCAGTGGTGCCTGTAGTCACCGGAATCTGGAGTGCACCGGCCACCAGGGCAGCCAGTGTGGCACGGAGCTACAGCACAGACAGTCCCCCACCTGTGAAGCATCAGAAGTTGGCCAGTGGCCGGCGGGAGAGGGGGAAGACTCCAGCCACCAAAGCCGCTCCCAGGGGTCCCGTTGGGAGTGTGGAGTCAGCTGCGACACCTTCCAAGGTGGGGAAGGGCAACAAGAAACCAGGAAAGTCTGGGAAGAGCAGCACGGCGGAGGAGACCGCCATCATCCCCGCTGACCAGGAGGCCACAGCCGTCATCCACGCTGACCAGGAGGCCACAGCCATCATCCCCGCTGACCAGGAGGCCACTGCCGTCATCCCCGCTGACCAGGAGGCCACAGCCGTCATCCCAGCTGACACAGAGAGGACCGCCAGCACAAGCCCCGCTGGGCTAGAGAGGACCGCCAGCACAAGCCCCGCTGGGACAGAGAGGACCGCCAGCAGAAGCCCCGCTGGGCTAGAGAGGACCGCCAGCACAAGCCCCGCTGACACAGAGAGGACCGCCAGCACAAGCCCCGCTGACACAGAGAGGACCACCAGCACAAGGCCTGCTGGGACAGAGAGGACCGCCAGCACAAGCCCCGCTGGGCTAGAGAGGACCGCCAGCACAAGCCCCGCTGGACCATGAAGGACCGCCATCACAAGCCCGCTGGGCCATGAAGGACCGCCAGCAGCTGAGTCACTGCAAAGGAGCCCGCCGCTCCAAGCACCGCTGAACAGGGCACCGCCGTCTCAAGCACCGCTGGCTCATGAGCGCCAAGGGCACTGACGCTACTGAGTCCGTCACGGGCAGAATGAAGCACTCTGGGCACCATGGCCCCTCCAGAACCAGTAGAGAGATCCATCCACTACCTCTGTCCTTAGCAGGATGAAGCACTCTGGGCACCATGCCCCCTCCAGAACGAGTGGACACTGTTATCCATTTGAGAGACTGTGGCTTTGCACTCCCCAGGATGGAACAGTGGGCAAACCACCCACTGTAGAGACTTGAGAGACTGTGGCTTTGCACTCCCCAGGATTGAACAGTGGGCAAACCACCCACTGTAGAGACTTGAGAGACTGTGGCTTTGCACTCCGCAGGATGGAACAGTGGGCAAACCACCCACTGTAGAGACTTGAGAGACTGTGGCTTTGCACTCCCCAGGATTGAACAGTGGGCAAACCACCCACTGGTGAGAATTGTGAGACTGGTGCTTTGCACTCCCCAGGATTGAACAGTGGGCAAACCACCCACTAGAGAGACTTTTGAGTCTGTGGCTTTGTACTCCCAAGGATTGAGCAGTGGGCATGTGGCCCTCTCGTGGATTTGGCGTCGTGCACTCAACCTGCTGAGGTGCCCCCCTTTCCCTTCCCCTGAGGTGCCTGTTTTCTTGCTCTCTGATGCCCCTGCAGTGTTCTCTCCGTCATGGTCGGGGATCTTGTGTGGGCCTCGCCCATACCGTGTGGGCCCAGTGTTCCACGGACTTAACTGGAGCACTACCTGGACTACCTATGCTTGGTGTATATTTTGTTAATAGTGTATATATATTTTTGCCTACTTGCTTTTAATATATTACAATGGTTACACTCATTTTCTTTTATCTTTGCATTCTTCCGGGGGGTTGGGGGTGTAACTATAATGTATCATGATGTATTATTAGTGTGTGTGTTGTCATGGGTGAGGGTGGGGGTGTTGCGTGGGGGTGTCCCTGTTTTTTCCCTCCCCCTCCCCTGTGTCGTAGGTGCAGTACTCACTGTGGTCTTCGCCGCCGGCGTTCATGCTCCTGGTAGAGGAGCAGGAAGACTATTGCAGGGAGAATTTGGAGTTTCGGCTCCATGGTGTCCTAGTTCCTTGTGGGGTGTGTAGAGGTGAGCGTTTTCCCTTCAGAATCCTGTTTCCGCCGTATTTTTATCCGTGGTGAATCCACCCCAGAGAAGGTGGCAGATTGGTAGGTTGTGATACTGTGGGCGGTACTTTGTCCTCCGCCTGTCTGTTGGCGGTGACCGCCGAGCTGTTTGTTTGTTCCATCGTGGCGGTCGGAGTGTTAAAGTGGCTGTCTTTGTTGGCAGATTCTGCCACGTCGTAATTGCTAAACATTTACCGTCGGCCTGTTGGCCATCTTACCGCCTCTTTAACACCGACCGCCAGGGTTGTAATGACCACCTTAAACAGTCACACACACACATACGCTATACAAAACTCACATAGCACAGCGCTCATGAGCAACATAGTGCATAAGAATTACTAAACAACACTGGACATTTCCAATGGTTTCTTCTGTCAAAATATAGTACCTGAGAGTAGAGACTTAACAAGTTTCAGCACACAATGCTTCCAGAAACAATTCTGTCATCTACAACAGGGGTACAAGAACATTCCAGGACTGTTCGCGGCTCGTGTGACTTCAATATTGCACGACATTGACACTGAAGCATTGTCCTATGTAGATGATATCTATCTCACGGATGATGAATAACTGGAACATTTGAGACGGGTAGCCCGCATAGTTGTAGAATTTGCCAAGTTCAGCTACAAATAAAATTTTTAAAAAATAGCCTTCTTTAGCGTACTAGGATATGAGCTTTCAAGTGAAGGAAAGAGTCTAGCCCCACAATTCTTGGAAAAATGTGAACAGTTACAACCTCCAAATACCATTAAAAAAACTACAATCTCTATTGGGTTTCCTAAAATTTGGCAGAACTTACATTCCAGATTATGTATCACACATAAAAACTTTATATGACTTTATATGTCCTGACTTTTCAAGTATGTTTTGGACAGTCGAACACGCATTCTCAGAGCTTTGCAAACAGACATGCTTGCAGCGCAACATTTACACACAAGGGACAACAAAAGACATTTGGTCATCAGAGTAATTGCTGGTGCCATTGGTTTCATCTATGTAATTTTCAATGAGGGTGAGACAGTCCCGATTCCATACAAATCACATTTGTACTCAGCAGCAGAACAACACTTTGCTTCCACTGAGACAATTCTCACTGCTGTTCAGATGTCCATCATTAAAGAAAGACCACTAGCCCAAGACAAATGCATTATTGTCATTTCCCCAATTCCAGTCCTTGAGGCTGTTACCAAAGCCAACGTTCCGAACGCTAAAGTATTACATCCACATTGGATTCAATGGGTAACGTCTTTGACAGCCACTGATGTAGACCAGAATTACAAACTCAAGAATTTTTGCAATATGAGATAGAATACCCAGTTCCATCAAACACACTGCCTATTGATCAGTATCAAAGAGTCATGCACACTGATGGCTCAGCGCAACCTGCAATTGGCACAAAGCATCAATACTCCGCTGCTTGCGCAGTCATAAGCAGCTATATGGAGAATAGTAAATTTTGTCCCTAACATATGTTCAGGCAAACAGGGATTGCACAGCCCAACTAGCAGAGCTAAAGGCTCTTTTGATGGCACTGGAACATACAGATCCTGCACAGTTAGCACTGATTGTTTGTGATTCGTACTACTGTGTCCAGTCATTCAATGAATACCTGCACTGTTGCCAGAATGGGTTCAGATATTCTAAATGCAACACCGGTAAACACAGATTTCTGTGTGGGAAAGTAGCGGATCTGAAAGAAACGCTTTCAAATGTCCATGTTGTACATACACTTGGACACCAGCATGTTAGAATACACGTTGCTGGGAATACATTGGCTGATAAAGCCGCAAAGTCAGCAGTAGCTACGGCCACTGTTGCTGCAGTAATCCGCTTAGAGCGAAACTGTACAATGACATATGGGCTGCCGTGAGAGCTACGGCTGAAGGAACGCCCTATCCAAAAGCATTTCCTGCTAAATATTCCTACCAAATGGGAGGCTGCCTAAACGCTGAGGTAAAAATTCAAGACATAGGGGTTCGATCCATTCCTAACAAAGATGTAAAATCAGAGTTGATTAGAGCAGCAAATGAGGGATCAGCATCTGCCCATGCTGGTGTGGCAGCTACAATATCATTGTTGCAAGCATGTTATTGGTGGCCAGGTCTACATAAACAGGCCAAGCAGTATGTTCTTTGCTGTGGTGACATATGCCAACAAATTAAGGTTTCCACTGATAAACGCCCACCGCAGACACCCCTCCTAATTTCCAACAAACCATTACAATGTGTGTACTTGGACCATTGTGGTCCCATAACATCAGACAGTGCATACAAATACATTTTAGTCACTGTTGACTCCTGCTTCAGATTTCTATGGGTGTGGCCACAACGTTCGGCTGACGCTCAGACTGATATGAAAGAATTGCAAGTCTTTATCGGTACATATGCAATTGCGGCTTTCCACTCGGACCAGGGCCCTGCTTTCCCCTCAAGAGCATACAGGGACACAATGGCTTCGTTAAGGGTCCAACTCCATTACTCGTCTCCATTTCATCCCCAGGAAAATAGTGTTGTGGAACAACTAAACCGTAATTTAAGGCAGTCATTAACAGTCTTAGGTACGGGTCTTAGTTGGCTTAATCACCTGTATGGAGTCCAGTGATTACTTAACAATCTGCCTAGAAGGTCTTTGGGGGGGGTCATAATTCATATGAGTGCCTGCTCGGAACTCAAATGTATGTTCCAAATCTTGATGGTCCTGGCGTGGAGGCAGCAGAAACACCCTTTGACATAAATGAATGTGTCACTATCTTACAGGAATTACAGCAGTTCTGTGATGAAAGCGCTTCTGCCAGTGCTGCCACCTTGGGAATTAAGGATGTGCCAGTAACACCTACCGGCTGGATTCCTAAAGATGGGGATCTAGTACATGAAAAGGTTGCTGTGAAAAAGGAGTTTGGCTCTTCTTATCGTGCACCAGTCCCAGTCTTGGGAATGCACGGTACCAGAACTGCCATTCTACCACCACTGTCTGGTGCTAAAGAAAACCGCTTTGTATCTATCGACAATCTCAAGTTACAACATGTGGCTGATCCTGCACAGCAGGCAAAGAGGAACAGCCAGGAGTTCCCGAATCCCTCTCAAAGCTGATCAAGAAGTCCCTCTACAAGTTGTGAGCAGCAACACTCTACAAGTTGTGAGCAGCAACACTGACACCTCTCCGAGCTTGGGGAGGGTGGAAAATGATCTAGCATTGGTTTCACTGACATCTGTTTCAACAAACAATACAGAAATAATTGATTGATTTGACACAACTTCAACACAGACGGATGGCGTTATTTATTCTGAACCACCACGGGAAACACCCACCGGTTCTCCATCTACAAACACGCTCCAGATTTTGCATGAACTACTTCTGGATACTTTGCCGACATCAATGACACCGTTTCAGACTCATTCGTCTCTTCTACATCTGAACTGTCAAAAACACATAAGCTGATAAACTGGCTTAAAGCAACTTACTTTATTCTCCCATAGAACTATCTGTGGCTTTCTTTGACTATATTGGCTTTCCTACTTTGGATTAGTTTTGTCATAACATTGTTTTTATTAATACATGGTCGGTGGACGAGGTCCTAAAACCACATTTTTCTTCTCACAAGGTCAGCAAAGACTTGTCCTTTATGAACATTTCCGCTAACCCAATTCCTGATGGGATAGTTTGGGATAAAGTAACATTTGATATATACAACCCCACAGAGGTCAATCAAATACCATATGTGTTAAACTTTCAATGAATGATTTAATAATACCCGGAGTTGTTTCTGATGACTGGGATGTGAAAACAGTTGATTCTATGATGACTGACTTGCAGTATTATTCTGTAATTGAAACCAAAGATGCTTATCAATCAAAAGAGAATCATGGAGATATGTTTTGCTATAATTATTATGGGCAGCATTTTAGGCTTAGCAAAGATTAAGGAATTGAATGCGCCCAGTATTCCTGCCCCTGCCAATTTTCACAAATGGCAAAAATATATAAATGCAACTGATGATCAGCTCGATGAATGGGTCCAGAATGGCACGTTTAATGCTTCACTGTCACGTCCTGGCGGGTGGTTAGTGTGACCAATAGATACCAATGGGTGTCATAAACATTTTAGAAACTCCACAGGGGTTTTTAGAACTAGTAGGCTGGTCCCTTGCTATATATCATCCGAAAACATGCTGGTATAGTAACAACATACAGTGTAAGAAAATTATGCCAGCAATGGTTGAAGACTTCCTCACTAGATTCTGTTAGAGAACACCTCAGTCTCCTGTCTAATAGCACCGATTTTAGGCCCTAGAAAACAACACAGAAAGTGCTTCTTCTATGAAGTATATAATGAAATTTGGAAGCTTTCTGAACAAGAAGCTGCTGCCCAGTAAGGCAAATTGACCAGGGAAACTTACAGAAGGCATTGGCTGTTGTAGATAATGGGATTAATACCCTGTCTGACCAGATATACCCCCTAAATAACATTGTCTCCTCTGCAATAGACTTAATACACAATGATATGTATTCCTTACACCATGGAACAAGTCAACTAAGGTCCATTATGCAGTTGGGTTAGACACTTCAAACATTGGAGGTGGGTCACGTTCCCTGGCAACACTTAGCTCAAGGGACATGTTCCTACATTTAATTTAACGCAACAACAACAACTAATGGCTAAAAAAAGAAGCACTGTATGTTATGTTAAACATTGAAAAGTTAGAAACATTGCCTTTTACTGTGGCTGAAATACCATCTGCTGAGTTGTTAATACACGGGGTCATTACTATGCTTATTTCAACACTTCAATTCATGTCCTGTTTAAAACACATTCCAGTAGGCAGATATGAAAGCCTGGGAGATAGTTACATCTATGATGTGTGGGAGCTGCCCTTCTCGTACAAATGTCTCAGTGGCATGAAAGAGGTCTTTCTTAGAGGTAGTGCATGCAAGACTTCTGTCAGCCATTTGATGGTTTGTAAACAGCTGTCCTTGCACAGGGCGTGTAACGCTTCGGCAGCAAACTTGGCTTTTTATATGAAGGGAGTTCCAGTCCCCTTGGTTATACCTACGTTCCAGGTGCTTTCAAATGGCAGCTCTATTCTCCTCAACAGTGAAGACTGTTGTGAGGTGGAAGCCGGAATAGTTTATGTTGTTTCGGTCTCTAACATTGTTATTTGCTGCGGGAACGTACTTTTTCCTCCGACTAGACAGAAAGAGGTAGCTGACATTTGGCCTCACATTGCTACTTCTAATGTGAATTTTGGCAAGTTGAGCAGACTCAAGGCTTTATTGTTCCCAAAACATGTGGCGCTCACATCTGCATGCGAGACCTACGCACTTCAGGTGGCAAGGTCATCAGCAGAGATACAGTCTCTTTTAAGTGCTAACTTTCCGAGACACTTTGGCAAACTCATGGGATGAATAGTTAATGCATCCAGTACAACTGGAATCCACATTTTTTTTTAAGGCTGTTGGTTCTGGTTTCATTCACACCTTCTCCTCTATATTCGGTTTAATACCATCAGCCATCCATCTAATATTCTCCAGTAATTTCAGGGGATTTCCAATAACTTTGGCTATAATAGGTGGCATTTTTCTATTGCTTTTTTTTCTGCACAATGGCTGTCACACCACAACAAAGTGAAAGCACTCTGATTAGCGCAGCTGTGTCATGAACGCATGATGCAGTACTTTGGAGCAACACTCCTGGAGCAATTGGAGTGTGACTAGTCCTGTCATTTGGACAAGTTTTACATTGTGTGCAGCCCGTGTTTCGGTGCCTCTGGTGCTCGTTCGAACATGCGCTGAAAGTTTGTCTTTCTACGCAGCACTTGCTTTGATTGGATGCTGATCTGGTGATATTCTCGCTGAGGGTTCATTACCGGACATGCGCATTGAGAATGCGTTTGCTACGGGAAGCTGCTCATGAGTTGCCCGTCCTTGAGGATGCGGCTCTGAACTCATTACTAGGCACACCACGAAATGCTGCTGCCTTAGCTGAGTCTCATGCTATGGACCACAAATGCTCCTTGGTCCTTCATGGCGATGCTTTTCCAACTTTGACACCCACCGAAGTGGAAGATATCCTGCACTCAATTTCCTGGATTCTATTGGCAACTTTAAAAATGATTCTGACTCTCAAAATTCTTTTTTTTTTTTTTTGCCACATGTTAATATTTTAAATTGTCTTTTTATTTATGCTCAAGTGTCCTTTTAACTTCTCATTATTGACACTTTTTACATATATATGTTAGGTTGAGTTTTAGTAGCTTTTAGATACAACCAGGCTTTGAACCACCTTCAACTGGCTATGGGATGGTGTTGTGCAGCCATTTTAGTTTTAGCTCCATGCACCTTATTTTAGCACACTAGGCCTGCCACTGTGCACTTTAACCTACATATATTTTATTCAGCTTTGTTTATTATTTTAATAATAGCCACATTTGCGGTCTTGTTTTATTTCTCTCTATCTAGCTATTCTTTGCATAGGCTAGCACTGTAATCTTAAACAAGCACTCAGTGCTTCTCTAAAGGCTACAGTAAGATAGGTTGCCGGTGACGTGGTAAACGTTTTGTCTCTGGTATTCATAGAAACACACATATCCTTAAGCAGGGACATTTTCTCAGAACATCAGTTGTTTTATTATAAAAACACTTCCTTGTCCCATACACATTAGAGGGAGATTCCAGCCAGAAGACCCTGACTGTATGCTGATTGCTGAACGCTTTGCTACAGCTTCTTATGTAGACTTCCGGCCTTTGCTCAGGTATGGGGGATGATGTCTTCCCAGAGGAACCTGAAGGGCAGAATCAAGCTTACCATGCTGTGCTCTAATATAGCCTAGGTAGAAATTAGTTTACTTGACTCAAGTGACAATATGGTAGCGTTATTTCTCTGCTTTACTCTCCTTGTCACAATTCTAATTCTGTCAAGCTTTATCATCCTGGTTATTGCAATACATGCTTTAATGTCTAAGATGCAGTCGCTTCATTAAAACTTTATTGACACATATACTGCATCTGTTTGTCATTTCTATATGTGAGACTAATGTAACTGAGAGAAACGGATGAGACCTGAGTAACCACGATTTCCTTGAGAAGTCAATTGTGTCATGCGCTCAGCTGCCCAATCATCCCTGCTCTTGGGTAGAGATGAGGCACTGCTAGTTAGCCGGAGCAAAACCCGGATTGGGGCGACAGGTGTCACCTGTAGTGGGTTAAGACACCGCAGGCGATTCTGCTGCTTAAATCCAGTAGTCTCATTAAAATAATGAGAGCCTACGCAACACTACAAGAAGGCTTCCAGCATTGCCCTGCATCAAAAATTGAATAAATATGGCCCATAGCTTAGGAAATTTTAGATTAGGGCTTAGGTGTAGAAATTAGGAAAGTAAAAGTAGTAGGTCAAATCGAGTTGTGTCCATCATACTTGGCACGCTGATATAGAAATGTACAATATTACTGTGTTTGCCTCTGCTTGTCCCAAAAATATTTTTGTGGAGATTAAAGGGGTCAATATGAGTTTGGCGGTACCAGGACCACCATGTTGGTGGCACTGGTTGCACCGCCAGTGGGCCGGCAGAGAATACCGCCAAATTATGACCATGGCAGTCTTCCCAACTGAAGACAGCCAAACCACTGCCTGTACCGCCAGTGCAGTCATGCCGTCATGGACGGCGATAGCCATCTTCAGGCAGGTAGACACCATGTTCTCACTGAACATATTACGAGGCTACACACTGCCAAGGTTTCCGCCGTGGTCGGACCAACATGAAAACCCTGAAACCAACTCTATGAAAGGAGACACTCACCTTCTGGAACACTAACCAGTCTGAAGCCGCCATGGAACCTGAACTGCACGGCATTTCTATATGCCCCTAAATGACTCCTGTTAGAAATGGGGTCTCTAGTTGGCAAAGGTATACACCTTTGTCCAAATAGGGATCACTATTCTAGTCAGGGTTAGTCACTCACCGTCCAAATTATCATGTGCCCACCCTTTGGTAGCTTGGCACTGAGCAGTCAGGCTTAACTTAGAAGGCAAGTATTTGTGCAATAAATCATGCAATAACACAGTGAGAACACCACAAAAAAACACCACGCATGTTTGGAAAAAAATTTATATTTATCTGGTTAAATTAAGTTCAAAACAATCAGGATTTGATAATCACAAGTAGAGTCTTTAGTTCTTAAAAGCAACAATTGTCTCTTGCTAGCACAAAGTACCTGGTTTGCGTCAAAATTACACGCACGAAGACCACAGAGGAGGAGATGCATGTAAAAAGTAGGTGTGCATTGGTTTTCCAGATGCACACAGATGATGTGTCAATTCATTTCTATGCAGCAACGGCTTTTCATTGATTTCTGGTGTACAGGCTTGAATCCTCTTTGAGATGCAGGGTCTTTTGACACCCAGGGATGATGCGTGGAAATCCTGGGTATGCAGGACGAAGTCACAGCTGTTGCGTCGATCCAGTGGGTGATGCAGTAGAATTTCGGCTGCATGACTGGTGCTGCATTGATTCCTCTTGCAGGAAGTCAGGCTACATTGTTCCGGCTCGGCGATGAGTCGATCCAGTGGGCTGTGCGTCAAAGTTCCAGTTGCAATGTTGCTGCTGCATCAATCTCCACTCGGGGGGCCAGGCTGTGTCATTCCACTTCAGCAATGCAGTGATTTTCTCACCACTGAACAGACTGTGCATCGATTCTGGCAGGCTGTGCATCAATCTTCGCCACAAAAGGAGTTGCTTAGCAGAGAGGAAGTCTTTTTGACCCTGAGACTTCAGGAACAGGAGGGAAGATTAATCCAAGCCCTTGGAGAACACTTCTCAGCAGAGCCAGAGGCCAGCAAGGCACCAGGGCAACAGCAAGGCAGCAGCCCTTTACAGCAAAGCAATCCAGGTGAGTCCTTTGGGCAGCCAGGCAGATTCTCTTGGCAGGTTGCAGGTTTTGGTGCGGAGTGTCTTTCCCAAGAAGTGTCTAAATTGATAGGGTCAGGGACCCAGTTTATATACCCAAAAGTGCCTTTGAAGTGGGGGAGTATTTAAAGAGTTGTTTTGAAGTGCACAAGGTCCCCTTTCAGTACATCCCCATATGCCAGGGTCCCAGTGGGGTGTTTGCCATTACTTTGTGTGAGGCAGCCCACTGTCCTTTGAAATATAAGTGTCAGGCCCTCCACCCTTCCAGCCTAGGAAGACCCATTCAGGTGTGACTGAGCATCCTGTGTTTGTGGTTGTCTGGGTGAAATGCACAAGGGAACTGTCAGCCAACCCAGCCCAGACGTGAATTGGAGACAGGTTGTGAGGCACTGAAGGATTTACATGCAGAGAAATGATCACTTTCTAAAAGTAGTATTTCTAAAATAGTTATATAAAATCCAACCTCGCCAGTAAGCAGGATTTTGCATTACCATTCTAATCATACTAAATAAGACCTGTTTACCACTTTCTAATCAAGCTCTACCACACAAACAGTTTATGAGGGTAGCCTTAATGTTAGCCTATGAAAGGAGCAGGCCTCACAGCAGTGGAACATGATTTTAAGAGTTTTCCACTACCAGGGCATATAAAACACACAGATATGTGTCCTGCCTTCTACCCACACAGCACCCTGCCCTCTGGGTTACTTAGGGCTTACCTTAGGGGTGACGTATATGTAGCGAAATGGGAGTTTAAGGCTTGGCAAGTACTTTTAAATGCCAAGTCAAAGTAGCAGTGAAACTGCATCCATAGGCCTTGCAATGGCAGGCCTGAGACATGGTTAAGGGGCTGCTTATATGGGTGGCAAAATCAGTGCTACAGGCCCAATAGAAGCATTTAATTTACAGGCCCTGAGCACATGGAGTGCACTTAACGAGGGACTTACAAATAAATTAAATATGCCAATTGGGTATGAGCCAATGTCACCATGTTTTAAGGGAGAGAGCATATGCACTTTAGCACTGATGAGCAATGGTAATGTGTGCAGAGTCCTAAAACCAGCAAAAACTGTGTAAAAAAATGGAGGCAGGCAAAAAGTTGGGGTGAGCACCATAACACTGTCAGGTATAACAACTCCTGACTGCTAGATGACCTCCACAGGGTAGGGGCATCAAGGGGGCAGGCAGCCACCTCAGGTATTGGGGACTGAGAGAGGGTTTGGGCCAGGGGTTGGGGGGTCTCGGGCTTGGGCTTGGGAGGGGGGTCTTTGGACTTGTGCTTGGGAAGGGTTGACTTCTTGGCAGGGGGAGTGGTATGGGTACTGGTAGGGGGCTAGACTTGGGGAAGAGCACAGACTGTTTGCAGGTATCACAGGGTGGAAAAGGAGTAGGGAACAGGGAAAGCTCTGAGAGGAAATCATTCTTTGACACATGGGGAAGTCGCAGCAAAAAGGTTTGGGAGTTGAGGTAGAGGGAGTGGTTGTAGGAGGTGTCTTGTTGGATGTCTTGGCTGCATGTGTGCGAGGAATGCTTATGGGTGCTGGGTGCTTTTGGATGGGTGAGTGCGGACATTTATGTGTCTTGGGTGGGGGGGAGGTGCTTGGAGATGCCATGTTGAATTGGTGACTGTCTGTTGGGGTGTGTCTGCAGGTATGGAAGATGTGCTGCATGTCTGTGTGTCAGTGGTTGTGGTGTCTGCAGATGTGGTAACTGGGGTGGATGTCTGTGTCGTATTTTGGGCTATTGCTCTATGCAAGACTGCTGGTTTAAGGATGACAGTACTTTTGTCTGTAGGCAACTATGCCTATCCTACAACAAGTCGCAACTGTTGTCCCAACCTTACCGCCTCACTAGCAGCACCTCACCAGAAACACAATAGTAAAAGGTGATTTGTGGCAGCCTTTATGTATGGACTCGAGAATAAGACATCTCAGGGAGTGTCGTGGTTAAACGGAGATTACCCTTTTCTCACAGATACACTATGGCCCATATTTATACTTATTTAGCGCTGCATTTGCGCCGATTTTTGATGCAAAAGCGGTGCAAACTTGCAAAATACAATTGTATTTTGTAAGTTTGCGCCACTTTTGCGTCAAAAAGCGGCGCAAATGTGGCACTAAAAAAGTAAAAATATGGGCCTATGTCTCACTCAAACACAGGCAATGACAAAGATGCAGTAAAGTTTCAATAATTTTTATTTAACCCAACTGCAATTTGCAATATGTTGCATGGGCTGCAATGATTAGGGTAATGAATAGTGCAAGAAACAGAATTGTGAAGACGAGAGTCAGTATTACAAAGACCCCCACCATCTTGCAATGCATGTAAAAGATATAAGAGGTGTAATATGCCCTAATACCCTATTCTGATAAGCCTAACCTCCTACCCAATGGAGAGCTGGGTTTGTTAAACCTAATCAGCCAATGCCATGTCCATGAGAGGAGCCCCTAACCCTTGTTACCTTGGAATGAGGTCTCTATATCAGACTCCGCAGGGACACGAAGACTGGGTCACTGTCAAGACGACGTGCAGCATCGGTATCAGAAATGGTGGCAATGTCTTCTAGTCGGAATCCCTCTGATTATCTGTCTGAAATGTGATGTATTTATACAGATCTACCAGTACCCCTGACGTAGGTGTGTTCCCAATCAATAGATAACAGACATGCTTTGGACGGCAATTATTATAAACAAATGCCTCGAAAGTATAGAGAGGGAAAATCCCTAAGTGTGAACACCTACTGTTTGTTTGTCTTTGTTGCTTGATCTTGACACCTTAGCGCGGTGGCACTGATAATGCAAAGCATAACAAGTGGCCTAACTATAAACAAGGCAGCCATCTTAGATGAATTAAATTATTAAATGGGCTAAGAAAGAGAAAGCTAAGTAGGTTAAAACTCACTAGGTGACGGGGGCACGAGTCTGCAAGCCAAAGGCTAAGCTAAGTCCTGTAATCCCATTAAAACAAACTAGGATTCACTACACCTTCCCCATTGCCGTAACAGGTATGACGAAGGTACAGGAACCCAAACGCTAACATTGCTCTGAACTAAAAAGCTAAAAGCATAAAAACTAGCTAAAAAACTAAAATGTGTTAAAAAAGGAACAAAAACAGTTCAGCTAAAATACATACACAGATGATAATGTCAACCATGAAAAGCACAGCGTGCCAAAGCAAGTTAATTTAAATGCATAATTTTAATCGGGAATGGCAAGTCAATTCATCAAATTATTTGCTATACTTGTGATCTCGAACAGAGTCATCGAAGTCACCAACCAAGGACCTCAAAAATGAGTCAACATCATCTGATGTTAAATCGAGTGCTGGGCAGACAAACGGATCCACAGAGCATTAGTGAGCAGTAGTCTCTAGTGTAAAGTCATCTGTTGCAGTGCCGTCGTCCATGGTAGACCTTAAAATGGAAGTCTCATAGGTGGCCTCGCGGAGCAACCTCAGTCTCAAGAGGCATTACCGTGTATGAACTCTCATCTGGGACATCACCAGTTCGTAGTCCACGGGAGATGTTGGTGCAACAGCAAGACAGACCATAAGCAGATGTTGAAAGAGGCACCATATGCAGCGGAAAAGTGGTTGTACGCACCAGAGAAGGGGCCAAAATGACAACGACCAATCATGCTCCAGTTCCACCAGCAAGGGTGCACCGAAGATCCGAACCATGCGTTCACGGCACAGCAGAGTTGGTGGGAGCGGCTTCATTGCTCTGCGTAGCTCTAGGAGGCTGGCCTGGCTTGTAGTGGGTACCAAGGGGTACTTACACTTTGTACCAGGTCCAGTTATCCCTTATTAGTGTAGAAGAGGTGTCTAGCAGCTTAGGCTGATAGAAAAGGTAGCTTAGCAGAGCAGCTTAGGCTGAGCTAGTAGGCGTGTAAAGCTCCTACTATACCACTGGTGTCATATGCACAATATCATAAGAAAAAACAGTACACAGATATACTAAAAATAAAGGTACTTTATTTTTATGACAATATGCCAAAAGTATCTCAGTGAGTACCCTCAGTATGAGGATAGCAAATATACACAAGATATATGTACACAATACCAAAAATATGCAGTAATAGCAATAGAAAAAAATGCAAGCAATGTATAGTCACAATAGATTGCAATGAGAGCACATAGGGATAGGGGCAACACAAACCATATACTCTAGAAGTGGAATGCGAACCACGAATGGACCCCAAACCTATGTGACCACGTAGAGGGTCGCTGGGACTGTAAGAAAACACTGAGGGTTAGAAAAATAGCCCACCCCAAGACCCTGAAAAGTGGGTGCAAATTGCACCTAAGTTCCCCAGAGAGCACAGAAGTCGTGATAGGGGAATTCTGCAAGGAAGACCAACACCAGCAATGCAACAACGATGGATTTCCCGATGAGAGTACCTGTGGAACTTGGGGACCAAGTCCAAGAGTCATGATCAAGTCGGGAGTGGGCAGATGCCCAGGAAATGCCAGCTGTGGGTGCAAAGAAGCTGCCACTGGATGGTAGAAGCTGTGGATTCTGCAAGAACGACAAGGGCTAGAAACGTCCCCTTTGGAGGATAGATGTCGCACGTCATGAAGAAGCTTGCAGAGGTGTTTCCGTGCAGAAAGACTGCAAACAAGCCTTGCTAACTGCAAGGGTAGCGGTTAGGGTTTTTGGATGCTGCTGTGGCCCAGGAGGGACCAGGATGTCGCCAATTACGTGAGGAGACAGAGGGGGCGCCCAGAAAGACAAAGAGCCCACTCAGAAGCAAGCAGCACCCGCATAAGTGCCAGAACAGGCACTTCGAAGAAGAGTGAACCGGAGCTCACCCGAAGTCACAAAAGAAGGTCCCACGACACCGGAGGACAACTCAGGAGGTTGTGCACAGCAAGTTAGTGTGTCGGGGACCCAGGCTTGGCTGTGCACAAAGGAAATCCTGGAAGAGTGCACAGGAGCCGGAGCAGCTGCAAATCACACGGTACCCAGCAATGCAGTCTAGCATGGGGAGGCAAGGACTTACCTCCACCAAACTTGGACTGAAGAGTCAATGGACTGTGGTAGTGACTTGGACAGAGTTGCTGAGTTCAAGGGCCCTCGCTTGTCATGCTGAGAGGAGACCCAGAGGACCGGTGATGCAGTCTTTTGGTGCCTGCGGTTGCAGGGGGAAGATTCAGTCGACCCACGGGAGATTTCTTCAGAGCTTCTAGTGCAGAGAGGAGGAAGACTACCCCCACAGCATGCACCACCAGAAAAACAGTCGAGAAGGCGGTCGGATCAGCGTTACAAGGTCGCAGTAGTCGTCTTTGCTACTTTGTTGCAGTTTTGCAGGCTTTCAGCGTGGTCAGCAGTCGATTCCTTGGCAGAAGGTGAAGAGAGAGATGCAGAGGAACTCTGATGAGCTCTGGCATTCGTTATCTAAAAAATTCCCCAAAGCAGAGACCCTAAATAGTCAGAAAAGGAGGTTTGGCAACTTAGGAGAGAGGATAGGCTAGCAACACCTGGAGGAGCCTATCAGAAGGAGTCTCTGACATCACCTGCTGGCACTGGCCACTCAGAGCAGTCCAGTGTGCCAGCAGCACCTCTGTTTCCAAGATGGCAGAGGTCTGGAGCACACTGGAGGAGCTCTGGGCACCTCCCAGGGCAGGTGCAGGTCAGGGGAGTGGTCACTCCCCTTTCTTTTGTCCAGTTTCGCGCCAGAGCAGGGCTGGGGGATCCCTGAACCGGTGTAGACTGGCTTATGCAGAAATGGGCACCATCCGTGCCCATGAAAGCATTTCCAGAGGCTGGGGGAGGCTACTCCTCCCCAGCGCTGACACCTTTTTCCAAAGGGAGAGGGTGTAACACCCTCTCTCTGAGGAAGTCCTTTGTTCTGCCTTCCTGGGCCAAGCCTGGCTGGACCCCAGGAGGGCAGAAACCTGTCTGAGGGGTTGGCAGCAGCAGCAGCTGCAGTGAAACCCCAGGAAAGGTAGTTTGGCAGTACCCGCGTCTGTGCTAGAGACTCGGGGATCATGGAATTGTCTCCCCAATGCCAGAATGGCATTGGGGTGACAATTCCATGATCTTAGACATGTTACATGGCCATGTTCGGAGTTACCATTGTGACGCTATACATATGTCGTGACATATGTATAGTGCACGCGTGTAATGGTGTCCCCGCACTCACAAAGTCCGGGGAATTTGCCCTGAACAATGTGGGGGCACCTCGGCTAGTGCCAGGGTGCCCACACACTAAGTAACTTAGCACCCAACCTTTACCAGGTAAAGGTTAGACATATAGGTGACTTATAAGTTACTTAAGTGCAGTGGTAAAAGGCTGTGAAATAACGTGGACGTTATTTCACTCAGGCTGCAATGGCAGGCCTGTGTAAGAAGTGTCAGAGCTCCCTATGGGTGGCAAAAGAAATGTTGCAGCCCATAGGGATCTCCTGGAACCCCAATACCCTGGGTACCTCAGTACCATATACTAGGGAATTATAAGAGTGTTCTAGTATGCCAATGTAAATTGGTGAAATTGGTCACTAACCTGTTAGTGACAATTTGTACAGAGAGAGCATAACCACTGAGGTTCTGGTTAGCAGAGCCTCAGTGAGACAGTTAGGCATCACACAGGGAACACATACATATAGGTCACAAACTTATGAGCACTGGGGTCCTGACTAGCAGGGTCCCAGTGACACATAACAAACATACTGAAAACATAGGGTTTTCACTAAGAGCACTGGACCCTGGCTAGCAGGATCCCAGTGAAACAGTGAAAACACCTGACATATACTCACAAACAGGCCAAAAGTGGGGGTAACAAGGCTAGAAAGAGGCTACTTTCTCACAGTAGCTGGAAAGAAACTACCACTGCGAATCAGAAGAAATAGCAGTAGTAGTCCACCAATCAAAGCCAAAATAATTGGAAAGCCACCAAAGACACTTGAAAAGAGCCAATGGATGGCCGATGGGATGACTCTAAAGACAGTCTGGAAGATGGACACGAAACTACACCAACAGCCTTAAAGAAATAGACAATCCCAGTAGTGCTCAAAGCACAGAATATCCTGGATACCAGTTATCCAAAGTGCTTGGGGAAGTTGGTATTTAATAGGGATTGTATCTCGGCTGATGATCTTGCAATCTGGAGAGCATATGTCTCTTTTGTGGATGTCAAGGCGACCTGTTTTTGAAACAATAGCGCCTTTAGCCTGCTCAGCTTGTCATGGTTCACATTAAAAGTATCTATGTGGGGCCACATGTCAGATACTTTTATCTCTCATGTGGGGGGGAATAAAACATGTCCACAACATGTATTGACCTTCGAGACCAAGATTGTGTAGGCAATTCCTGGTCGCATGGCGCAACAACTTTGATCGTTCAGTACCACATAACTTCCATTTGAAAGTACATGAAATACCAGGCAAATCAAAAGGACGGGAGTACCCTTCAGCAAACAGGCCAAGTTTGCGACCCCCGCATTGCAAAGAGCATGAAGGAACACCTGCTTACATATCATTGAATGACTAACAGCAGTCTCACATTCGCTTCCGCTAAGAAAGACTTCTGTTTCGCCGTTCAGACATTTATAATCAAAGGGCAACTCCCACTCTTCCTTAATATAGCTATTTCCTAATTGCTCGTACCTTCCCACTGCAAGATGTTTCAGGCAGCTTGAGAAACGATAGGTCGAAATGGGTATATTAATTATGCCATGCAAGAGCCAGATAGTTGAAAGACTCTCTGCTACCGTGAAGGGTAACTTTTCTAGTTTTTCTACGTGAAGCCTGGTGAAACTAGTCTCCCTTTTAGCCACTGTCTGTTGTTCTCTGGAAAAATTAAAAGCAGTGAAGAATTCACTCCCGTTAATATACTTCCATGGAATATGGCCATTTTTCAGTGTCTGTTGACTCCAACCCAGCTGCATGATGGAACGTAGCTGTGTCTGTCCATGATATACCCAGGACAAGTCTGTCTGAGTGATATCAATAGCAGACAACACTATATTTGATAGTGAATAAGTCCTGTTGGACAGAATATTCATGCCGTCGTCGACAACTGCTTAAGTAAATTTTCCTTATCCAATTGCCTTAAACGCGCAGCAGCCTCAATCTGTGAAAGTTTCCAAATTTCATTGTACATAGCATATAGGAACCTTATCGAGCACTGTTTTCTAGGACCCAGCAGAAAATCCTGCAAGTCTACATCTTCAGAAAGAGTGTTCAGATGTTTCTTAACTGCGGCTAATGTGTTGGCCTTTACCCATTGCTGGCACAGTTTACCCACACTGTATTTTGTAATTATACCTGTATGTTGACCTGATATAAAGCAAGCGTCTGGCCTGTTAATTGAAAAAAAACCTGAAGAGTTCAAGAAACGTGCTTGACACTCATTAGTGTCAGTGGGCCATATTAACCATCTGCCGGGACTGGAAAGTGAATTATAGGTACCAGCCTTAACCACTGCATCTAGCCTTTCCTCAGTGAAAATAAGGAAATATTGCCAATCTTTAAACCTTGCCGAAGTGAGGATACTGGGCCTATTCATGTCTTTAATTTTTGCTAACCTCAGACATGACGTCTGCTGAATAGTGTCATTTAAGAAAATCATTTGCACAGGAATCAGGCATGCTCAAAATAAAGCTTCCCTACCCTGTATCTGCCAATCTTGTGTTCCCACACACACTTTTCAAGTCAATAGTGCTCCTCCAGTATTCGTAACCTTCAACTGCGAGCTGGGAAACAAACGGATCTGAATAAATCAGTTTTGTGTCAGTTAGAACATTTTCCTAATTTGTGCTGGAGGTATTTTAAAATAATACAACTCTGCTTTTTTTGTATAATGTCCAGAGAAATATGTAAATTTATCACTATAGTATTTTGGGCTCCCCACTGGTAGTGTAGAACAGTGTTCCCACTGTGTGTAGTTTAATACTGGCCTGTATCTACTGGCACGGTGTAGGTAGTAATGTCCCCAGTTGTTGTAGCAAAGCATTTCCTCATAATTCATTGTATGTTCACATACATCATCACTTTCAAAAGTGGAATAATCCTTCATTTCAGTTAGCATGGAATCAGCTGTTTGGACATCCCAATCATCAGAGACAACATCAGGTGTAATTACATCTGTCACAGACATTTTGAACATGTATGGTATTTGAATAATCTCTGTAGGCCCGTATATATTAAAGGGAACTTTGTCCCACACAATCCCATCAGAAATCAGTATTACTATAACATTTACAAGGGACAAGTCTTTCCGGACCTTATGCGAGGAATGATATGGAGTTAAAACTTCATCAACAGACTCAACAGAGGAGCGATCAGGAATATAGTGACAATTTACGAGCAAAAAGAAAACAGTCACAAAACCAACTCATACAAATAATGATGAGAATGTCAGAGAGAACCATAAATAGTTCCACGGGTATATTAAATAGTTCTTTTTAAGCCATTGATACAGCTTACTTCTTGTTGAAACATTGTCAATCACAGTAGTGGATGAGTCTGAAGAAAAGTAATCAATGTCAATGAAATAGCCAGAGGCAGTCTCTGCAAACACGGGAGCCGGTGCATTATTTGTACTTTGGTCCACTTCAGGTGGAGGCTCTTGGTAGACAGTGTCACAGGCCTGTGAAGTGTTTGTGTAAGAAACAGCCAAATCTTGGACAGGAGTGGTCATTGAAGTGGTGACTGGAACTTACAAAAGTTCATTTTCTGCCCTCCCCATGGTCGAGGAGGTATCTGCAACTGGCGTTGGACATTATTGCATAGTCCGTAGTAGTGTTGTTCATCCTACTATGTAGATGTATGTCCTGTTAGGTAGTGAGAGGGGATCGGGAACCACCCAAGGGACCTCTTGGTCTACTGTGAAGAATCGGCCACATGGTGTCATTTTTTGTCATCAATGGAGATAAATCTGTTTGTTCGAGAACCAGAGAGTGGTGGTAAGATGACAGTCCTGGTACCTTGAATTCCCATGACCGGTACAGGTGCTTTGTATGATGGGCCGAATTCCTTCTTCACAGCGATCTTCTCACAAACCAGATCCCCAACTTTAGGAATCCAGCCAGTCGAAGTTTTTGCTAAATCCCTTATTCCTAAGGTAGCAGCACTGGTAGATGATTTATCATCACGAAATTGCTGAAGCTCCTGTAAGACAGTGAGACGTTCATTTATGTCAAATGGTGTTTCTGCTGCCACCAGACCAGAGGCATCAAGATCTGAGACATACATAGGTATCCCAAAGAGAACCTCATAAGGAGTGCGTCCCCCCAAGGACCGTTTTGGAAGATTATTCAGTGCTCTCTGGACCCCATATAGGTGATGTAACCAACTGCGGCCTGAACCTAATACTTGAGCTGTTAAGGACTGCTTTAGATCACGATTCCGCCTCTCCAAAACCAAATTTCCCTCGGGATGGTATGGTGAGGAGTAATGGAATTCAACACCCATCCCCCCCTTGGCGTCCCTGAATGCCTTAGAGGCAAACGCAGGGCCCTGGTCCAAGTGGAATGCGGCATCCGCATATGTACCGATAAAGATCAGCAAGTCCTTTATAACAGTCCTAGTGTCAGCCGACCGCTGTGGCCATACCCACAGGAATCTAGAATAAGAATCTAAAGCGACTAAATATATTTGTATGCACCATCAAGCTGTAAGGGACCACAATGGTCCAGGTGCACACACTTTAGTGGCCTGTTGGACACTAAGAGGGATGTCTGCGGTGGGCATTAAATATTAGAGCCCTTAATCTGCTGGCAAATGTCACAGCAAAGGACGTATTTCTTTGTCCATCTGCATAGACCAGGCCACCAGAAGCGTTTCTGTAAGAGTGTTATTGTGGCCGATATACCAGCATGTGCAGAAGCGACACCCTCATGCGCTGCTTTTACTAGATCTAATCTCTGGTCTTCGTTGGGGATCACTCGATCTCCAACCCCAGGAATTGTTGCGTAGGCAACATTCTGTGCACTGATATGGTAAGAATAGTTTGTAGGGTATCCCTTTGGAAAGGGCTTGCCTGAAGCCGAAGCTTTCATTGCAGTCAGTATTTCATTATCCATTCTCGTTTGTAAACGAGTCACTGCAGCCACAGAAGCCATACCCACTGCTGCTTTGGCCGCTTCATCAGCCAATGTGTTGCCAGCAACGTGTACTCCTACATGTTGGTGGCCCAATGTATATACTACGTGGACACACGTTAGCTTATCCTTAAGATCAGCCACCCTCCCCCCACAATATTTTGTGTTTAATGGTGTTCCTTTTTGAATCTCAAACCAGATTAAGATAATCATTGTATGACTGGACACAGTAGTAAAAGTCACAGACTATTAAAGTCAGGCTTCCTGGCTCAGTATGTTCAAGCGCTAGTATAAGAGCTTTAAGTTCAGCCAACTGAGCTGTGCAGTCCCCTAAGGTCTGCGTGTAGGTATTGTGAGGGTGGAAGACTCCATCTTCCATCACTTCTCTAATGGCTGCACAAGTTGCCGAGTATTGATGTTTAGTACATACAGCCGGTTGTGCTGAACCATCAGTGTATATGACAGCATGGCATCTGTCTAGTGGCAAGATATTTAGAGCAGTGGGGTACTCTTGTTCTTACTGGAGAAACTCTTCTGTCTGAAGTTTTGGATCAAAAATGTAATCGACATCAGTGGCGGTCGGAGACGTTGCCGATTGAATCCAACGTGGATGTAATGCTTCAGCATTGGGAACGCTTGCTTTGGTGACAGACTCTTAGGCCATCACCGGGGAAACAACAATAATACGTTTCCCCTGGGCAAGTGGCCTCTCTTTTATGACGGCCATCTGAACTGCCATCAGAATCTTTTCCGTAGGTGCAAAATGCTGTTCTGAATTAGAGTATAAATGTGATTTATATGCTATGGGTACTGTGTCACCCTCGTTGAAGGTGAGATAAGTAAATCCAATGGCACCAGGAATTATTCTGATGACCAAATTTGTTTTATTGTCACATGTGTGTAAGTGTTTAGCTTCTAGCACGTCCTGTTGCATTTCTCTAAGGATGTGTGTGTTCAACTGTCCAGTGTCTGCTAGAAAAATTGGGCTGAACCAAGTCATAAAGTGGCTTGATACGTTGTGCATAATCTGGAATGTATGTTCTGACAAAATTAAAGAAACCTAGTAATGACTGCAGTTTCTTAAGAGTGTTAGGAGGGTGCAGTTGAGCACATTTCTCTAGAAAGTGCAGGACCAGGCTCTTTCCCTCGTTTGATAGCTCATATCCCAGGAACAGTACACTGAGAAAGGCGATCTTACTTTTTTTAAAGTTGAATTTGTAACCGAGGTCTGAAAATCCCAAAATGATCTGATTGATCCTTGCAAGATGAATGTCAAGGTCGTCGTCTGTGAAATATATGTCATCCACGTTGGATAACGTCTCGGAATCAATATCATGTAATATTGATGTTACCCGGGCTAAAAATAGCCCTGGGATGTTCTTATAGCCTTGAGGTAAACGCCAAAAGCGTTTCTGAGAGCCAAATGAGAATCCACTCAGGTTCCGACTTTCATGTGCTAAGTTCAGGCAGAAAAAAAACAACAGATATGTCTAATGTTGTTTTATATTTTTTACGCACTAAGGTGGTCATTACAACCTTGGCGGATGGTGTTAAAGCGGCGGTAAAAAATGTGCAATCATGACCGTGGTGGAAACCTCTAACAAAGACAGCCACTTTAACACTCCGACCGCCACGGTGGTACAAACAAACAGCGTGACGGTCACTGCCAACAGACAGTTGGGAGACAATGTACCGCCCACACTATTATGACAGGCCAATCCGCCACCTTTTCCGGGGCGGATTCACCGCGGATAAAAACACGGCGGAAACAGGAATTCCGAAGGGAAAACGCTCACCTCTACACACCACACGAGGAACGAGGACACCATGGACCCGGAACTCCAAATTCTACCTGCGGTAGTCTTCCTGCTCCTCTACCAGGAGCACAAAAGCCGGCGGCGAAGACCATGGTGAGTACTGCACCTACGACACATGGGAGGGGGAGGGAAAAGAGAATGACACACACACGCAACAACCAACACCCCCACCCGCACCCATTACAACACACACACTAATGCATTTTAATACATCACAGTTACACCCCCCAACACCCCCAGAAGACTGCAAAGACAATAGAAAATGAGTGTAACCATTGTAATATATTAAAATCAAGTAGGCAGAAATATATATATATACAACATTTTCAAAATATATACCAAGCATAGTAGTCCAGGTAGTGCTCCAATTAAGTCCATGGAACACTGGGCCCACACGGTATGGGCGAGGTCCACACAAGATCCCCGACCATGACGGAGAGAACACTGCACGGGCATCAGACAGCAACTAAACAGGCATCTCAGGGGGAGGGAAAGGGGGGGCACCTCAGCCGGTTGAGTGCACAACGCCAAATCCACGAGGGGGCCACATGCCCACTGTTCCATCCTGGGGAGTGCAAAGCCACAGTCTCTCAAGTTTATACAGTGGGTGGCTTGCCCACTGTTCCATCCTGGGGAGTGCAAACCCACAGTCTCTCAAATCTCTACAGTGGGTGGTTTGCCCACTGTTCCATCCTGGGGAGTGCAAAGCCACAGTCTCTCAAATGGATAACAGTCTCCAAGTCTATACAGTGGGTGGGGTGCCCACTGTTACATTATGGGGAGTGCAAAGTCACAGTCTCTAAAGTCTCTCAAGTGGGTGGTTTGCCCACTGCTTTATCCTGGGGAGTGCAAAGCCACAGTTGCTTCATCCTACTAAGGACAGAGGTAGTGGATGGATCTCTCCACTGGTTCTGGAGGTGGCCTTGTGCCCAGAGTGCTTCATCCTGCTAAGGACAGAGGTAGTGAAGGATCTCTCCACTGGTTCTGGAGGGGGCCTTGTGCCCAGAGTGCTTCATCTGCTGAGGACAGAGGTAGTGGATGGATCTCTCCACTGGTTCTGGAGGGGGCTGTGTGCCCAGAGTGCCTCATTCTGCCCGTGACGGACTCAGTAGCGTCAGTGCCCTTGGCGCTCATGGGCCAGCGGTGCTTGAGGCGGCGGTGCCCTGTTCAGCGGTGCTTGAGATGGCGGTGCCCTGTTCAGCGGTGCTTGAGGCGGTGGTGCCCTGTTCAGCGGTGCATGAGGTGGCGGTGCCCTGTTCAGCGGTGCTTGAGACGGCGGTGCCCTGTTCAGCGGTGCTTGAGACAGCGGTCTCCATTGCAGGGACTCAGCTGCTGGCGGTCCTTCATGGCCCAGCGGGGCTTGTGCTGGCAGTCCTTCATGGCCCAGCGAGGCTTTTGCTGGTGGTCCTTCATGGCCCAGCGGGGCTTTTGCTGGAGGTCCTTCATGGCCCAACGGGGCTTGTGCTGGCGGTCGCCCCCTGGGCAGCTGGGCTTGTGCTGGCAGTGGCCTCCTAGGCAGCTGGGCTGGTGCTGGCGGTGGCCTCCTGGGAAGCTGGGCTTGTGCTGGCGGTGGCCTCCTGGGCAGCTGGGCTTGTGCTGGCGGTGGCCTCCTGGGCAGCTGGGCTGGTGCTGGCCGCCTGGGCAGCTTGGCTTGTGCTGGTGGTGGCCTCCTGGGCAGCTGGGCTGGTGTTGGGTGTGGCCTCCTGGGCAGCGTGGATGATGGCGGTCTTCGCCATGCTGCTCTTCCCAGACTTGCCAGGTTTCTTGTGGTCCTTCCCCACCTTGGAAGGTGTCACAGCTGACTCCACACTCCCACCTGGACCCCTGGGAGCGGCTTTGGTGGCTGGAGTCTTCCCCCTCTCCCGCCGGGCACTGGCCCACTTCTGATGCTTCACAGGTGGGGGACTGTCTGTGCTGTGGCTCCGTGCCACACTGGCTGCCCTGGTGGCTGGTGCACTCTAGATCCCAGTGACTACAGGCACCACTGGTCCCGGAGATGTTGTGGCTGAGGTGCTAGTTCAGGACCTATGAGACGGACAGGGTGGGGGAGGTGTGGGAAAGAGGTCAAGGTTGGACGGGAAAAGTTTTTTTGACAGACTGGGACGGGTAGCTGGAGGGGGTTTGGGAGTGGAGGAAGAGGTTGTGGTTGTAGGAGGTGTTCGTTTGCTGACTTTGGGTGAAGGTGCATGCGCTGGAGGCTGTTGTGAGGTGGGTGGCTGTTGGGTGGGTGTGTGCCTGAGTTTGTGTATCTTCGGAGGGGGCGTCACAGACACACTGGGAGAGGACACAGGGGATGTGTGAATGGTTGTGGGGATGCTGACTGCACGTGAGCGGGGTGTAGTGGTGGGTGTGCAGGAGAGGAACGTAGTGGCTGTAGAGGTAGTGCATGCAGGTGGGAGTGTAGACGAGACTGGGAGGGAGGAGGGAGACGAGGAGGAGGGGGACACAGTGGAGGCAGTGGATGTTGGTGTGTCTGCATGTGTGTGATGCTTGCGTGAGTTCCTGTGGGATGTGTGGTGCTTATGTTTGCCTGAGCTTCCCTTGTGTGTTGAGGTGTGTGCATGCTGGTCTGTAGGTGTGCTTGGGATAGGCTGAGGTACAGGGGATTGTGTCTGGGTGGAGGAAGTGGGAGGGGGAGGCTAGAGACAGGGACAATGCCTGCCATCAGTGCTGAGGCCAGAGTCTGAAAAGCTCCCTGAAGGGCCGCCTGACTAGAATGAATGCCCTCCAGGAATGCATTTGTTTGTTGCAACTGCCTTTCTACACCCTGGATGGCATTCAAAATGGTAGAGGTCAATGGCCTCCTCACTGAGGGCAGCAGGGGTGACTGGGCAGGGCCTGAGGTGCCTGGGCGAAGGTGATGCCCACCCTCCCGGTGAGCAGGCACTGGGCGAAGGCTGAGGGGCTGCTGGGAGGGCAGTGCTGGAAGGGGGGAGGCAGCTGTACCTGTAGATGGGGGGGGCACAGATGTTGCCACCAAAACAAGGGAGCTCCCATCAGAGGACGAGTCCGTGCCACTGGTCTCAGCTCCTGTCCCTGCCGTGGGGCTCCCCTCGTCCTCCATCCCACTGATGAACTCCGAGTCCGTAGTGTGGCCCTCCATGGGCATGTGGGATGCAGCTCCCTCGTGCCCCAGTACCACTGCTCCTCCGTCTGGTGATGCTAATGCACACAAGAACAGGGAGACCCCAAAAAGGGAGATGACGACAGAAGAAAGACATGTTGAGTGCATGCATTACCTCCACCGCTGGCGGACATGACAGACACAGAAGCCCCCTGCACTACGCCGCGCTCTTTGGATCCACTATTCAATTCCTTGGAAATGGCCTACAAGGCTATGAACGACATCTGCACACATAGATAACACAGGGGCATGACTAGGTGTAGTTGGCACTCTACAGAGGTGGGGTGGGGTGCCACAGGGCCTGCCTTACGGAGGGACCTTGCCTACGCAACTCGCCCTGGCCTAGGGAAACCCACAGACCCCTTCACTGGGCGCAAAGTCAGCAGAATGCGAGTGTACTCACCCCCTTGTGGCTGCTGTGATGCCCTCAAGCGCCCATCCAACCCCGGGTATGCCACCGCCAGCAGCGAATGTCCTCCCATCTTTTCCGGCAGTGGGTTCTCAGTCTGTGGTAGACCCCCAGGGTCCAGACGTCCTTGGCGATGGCACGCCAAATATGTTTTTTCTGGTGGGCGCTGACCTACATGATTTGTACAGGGGGAAGAGAAAGTTATTACCAACTGCACCGTCAAAGTGATTGGCCCCCATCCTTACCCTTACCATGTGGCACATGCACTCACCATCGTTTCATGTACGCACTCTCCCCCCTTCCTTCTTACATCCACACCTCTCCACACAGGCATGGCCCATACATCGTGCTCCCAGTGTACTTACCTGTTTGTCTGGAGGACCGTAGAGTAGCCTGTATTGGGGAGGATCCCATCCACAAGTTTCTCCAACTCCTCTGATGTGAAGGCAGGGGCCCTTTCCCCAGACACTCTAGCCATTGTCTCTTCCAGACCGATGTCACAGCAGGACTTGCAGTGTAGGTCCTCTCCTGTTGACGATCAGGTATCGAGTGATTGAACAGATGGAAAATGGCGGTCACGTCCGCGGCGGTGCGTACCGTCACCGCAGGCGTACATCGTCATTGGCTCCTGGGACCCATAGAGTCCAATGTTAACCGATGCAGCATTGCGCCGCGGTCTTCGACCACCTACCGGGATGGTGTACACCTCCAGCGCAGTTACCTCACATCCCATTGTCCCACTTTAGAGGTCAGGCAGCCGCCATTTCAGGGGCCCACATGGCTTCATTTTCAACTGAGTCACACATACCTAGGCCTAGACTCAACACACATACATGCCACTTTTTGAGTATGAATGGTGTTCTGTGTAAGCTGTGGGTACGTACCTCTGAGTTGTTTGACTCTGTGCTCGCTGTTGTCCTCTATAGGCACCGTCCGCTGGGACATGTGAGGAGATGGCGGCATCCTCCGGTGTACCGACCGTTGGTGGACCTGTCGACAATGGAGGAAAGACATGTGATAATCACACACAGGCTTGACCGTGCCACAATCCAGGATCTGTGTACCCAGCTGGAGCCAGACCTGATGTCAGCTATCCACCATCCCACAGGAATCCCCCCTCAAGAAGTGCAGGTGCTGTCAATGCTCCATTTACTTGCAAGTGGGTAATTTCAAACAACAATGGCCATAGTATCATGGATGTCCCAGCCTATGTTTTCCAACGTGTTGTCCAGAGTGTTGTCTGCCCTGCTGAAACACATGCAGAGCTATATCGTTTTCCCTCAGGTGGAGGATTTGCCTAGAATGAAAGGTGATTTCTATGCCCTGGGACATATCCCCAACATCATAGGTGCCATTGATGGGACACATGTGGCTTTGCCCCCCCCACAGGAGTGAACAGGTGTACAGAAACCAGAAGAGTTATCATTCGATGAATGTACAGATGGTATGTTTGGCAGACCAGTACATCTCCCATGTGAATGGCATATTCCCTGGCTCAGTGCATGACGCTTACATCCTGCGGAATAGCAGCATCCCTTATCTGATGGGTCAACTCCAGAGGCACCATGTGTGGTTATTAGGTGAGCACCTGGAAGTTATTTAGTGGGAATGGTTGTTTGGGTCTGGGGATATCCCTCCAGGTTAGTGTGTGTCTAACAGTTGTCCCTCGCCATTTGCAGGTGACTCTGGTCACCCCAACCTGTCATGGCTACTGACCCCAGTGAGGAATCCCAGAACAAGGGCAGAGGAATGCTACAATGAGGCACATGGGCGAACTAGGAGGGTTATAGAGAGGACCTTCGGCCTCCTGAAGGCCAGGTTCAGGTGCCTCCATATGACAAGTGGTTCCCTATTCTGCTCACCAAAGAAGGTGTGCCAGATCATCCTGGCCTGTTGTATGCTTCACAAATTGGCTTTGCGACAACAGGTGCCCTTTCTGCAGGAGCATGGTCCAGAGGGCAGTGTTGTTGCAGCTGTTGAGCCTGTGGACAGTGAAGATGAGGAAGCAGAGGAAGAAGACATGGACAACAGGGACTCAGTGATCCAGAAATATTTCCAGTGAGACACAGGTAAGAATACAAACCTGCCTACTGCATGTACTTATACACCACTACCTCTCTACTGTCTATCTTTTTCACCCAGTGTATGGTCACTGAGTTGTCACTTTCCCTTAAGATTTCACGGATCTGGGTCCCACAGTGTGACATCTGCTTTGATTCCTCATGGACTAGAGCTGTGTGACATAGGTATGTTGACATTACAAATGAAAGAGCTCTTTGCCACAGTTATTGCTAATACAGTATTCCGAAATCACAGACAGACTCCAGATTGTTTTGTGCTTTAATGGTGTTTATTTTAGTGCTCAAAATTGGAGGGGGTAGCAAAATGGTGAGGGGTGATGGCGGAGGAATGTCCATGGCAGAGTCCAGTGTATTAGTCTCACAGGTTGTAGGAGGCTGGACTGGCTTGTAGTGAGTACCAAGGGGTACTTGCACCTTGCACCAGGCCAAGTTATCCCTTATTAGTGTATAGGGTGTCTAGCAGCTTAGGCTGATAGATAATGGTAGCTTAGCAGAGCAGCTTAGGCTGAACTAGGAGACGTGTGAAGCTACTACAGTACCACTTAGTGTCATATGCACAATATCATAAGAAAACACAATACACAGTTATACTAAAAATAAAGGTACTTTATTTTTATGACAATATGCCAAAGTATCTTAGAGTGTACCCTCAGTGAGAGGATAGGAAATATACACAAGATATATATACACAATAGTAAAAATATGCAGTATAGTCTTAGAAAACAGTGCAAACAATGTATAGTTACAATAGGATGCAATGGGGAAACATAGGGATAGGGGCAACACAAACCATATACTCCAAAAGTGGAATGCGAACCACGAATGGACCCCAAACCTATGTGACCTTGTAGAGGGTCGCTGGGACTATTAGAAAATAGTGAGAGTTAGAAAAATAACCCTCCCCAAGACCCTGAAAAGTGAGTGCAAAGTGCACTAAAGTTCCCCTAAGGACAAAATAGTCGTGTTAGAGGAATAATGCAGGAAAGACACAAACCAGCAATGCAACAACTGTGGATTTCCAATCTAGGGTACCTGTGGAACAAGGAGACGAAGTCCAAAAGTCACAAGCAAGTCGGAGATGGGCAGATGCCCAGGAAATGCCAGCTGTGGGTGCAAAGAAGCTTCGACTGGACAGAAGAAGCTGAGGTTTCTGCAAGAACGAAAAGGGCTAGAGACTTCCCCTTTGGTGGACGGATCCCACTCGCCTTGGAGAGTTGTGCAGAAGTGTTTTCCCGCCGGAAGGACGCCAACAAGCCTTGCTACATGCAAATCGTGCGTTTGGCGTTTTTGGACGCTGCTGGGGCCCTGGAGGGACCAGGAGGTCGCAAATTGGACCTGAAGAGAGAGGGGACGTCGAGCAAGACAAAGAACCCTCATTGAAGCAGGTAGCACCCAGAGAAATGCCAGAAACAGGCACTACGAGGATGCGTGAAACAGTGCTCACCGAAGTTGCACAAAGGAGTCCCACGTTGCCGGAGACCAACTTAGAAAGTCGTGCAATGCAGGTTAGAGTGCCGTGGACCCAGGCTTGGCTGTGCACAAAGGATTTCCGCCGGAAGTGCACAGGGGCCGGAGTAGCTGCAAAGTCGCAGTTCCCAGCAATGCAGCCCAGCGAGGTGAGGCAAGGACTTACCTCCACCAAACTTGGGCTGAAGAGTCACTGGACTGTGGGGGTCACTTGGACAGCATTGCTGGATTCGAGGGACCTCGCTCGTCGTGCTGAGAGGAGACCCAAGGGACCGGTAATGCAGCTTTTTGGTGCCTGCGGTTGCAGGGGGAAGATTCCGTCGACCCACGGGAGATTTCTTCGGAGCTTCTGGTGCAGAGAGGAGGCAGGCTACCCCCACAGCATGCACAAGCAGGAAAACAGTCGAGAAGGCGGCAGGATCAGCGTTACAGAGTTGCAGTAGTCGTCTTTGCTACTATGTTGCAGGTTTGCAGGCTTCCAGCGCGGTCAGCGGTCGTTTCCTTATCAGAAGGTGAAGAGAGAGATGCAGAGGAACTCGGCTGAGCTCATGCATTCGTTATCTAAAGTTTCCCCAGAGACAGAGACCCTAAATAGCCAGAAAAGAGGGTTTGGCTACCTAGGAGAGAGGAAAGGCTACTAACACCTGAAGGAGCCTATCAGCAGGAGTCTCTGACGTCACCTGGTGGCACTGGCCACTCAGAGCAGTCCAGTGTGCCAGCAGCACCTCTGTTTCCAAGATGGCAGAGGTCTGGAGCACACTGGAGGAGCTCTGGACACCTCCCAGGGGAGGTGCAGGTCAGGGGAGTGGTCACTCCCCTTTCCTTTGTCCAGTTTCGCGCCAGAGCAGGGGCTAAGGGGTCCCTGAACCGGTGTAGGCTGGCTTATGCAGAATTGGGCACATCTGTGCCCAACAAAGCATTTCCAGAGGCTGGGGGAGGCTACTCCTCCCCTGCCTTCACACCATTTTCCAAAGGGAGAGGGTGTCACACCCTCTCTCAGAGGAAGTTCTTTGTTCTGCCATCCTGGGCCAGGCCTGGCTGGACCCCAGGAGGGCAGATGCCTGTCTGAGGGGTTGGCAGCAGCAGCAGCTGCAGTGAAACCCCAGGAAGGGCAGTTTGGCAGTACCAGGGTCTGTGCTACAGACCACTGGGATCATGGGATTGTGCCAACTATGCCATGATGGTATAGAGGGGGCAATTCCATGATCATAAACATGTTACATGGCCATATTCGGAGTTACCATGGTGAAGCTACATATAGGTAGTGACCCATATGTAGTGCACACGTGTAATGGTGTCCCCGCACTCACAAAGTTCAGGGAATTGGCTCTGAACAATGTGGGGCCACCTTGGCTAGTGCCAGGGTGCCCTCACACTAAGTAACTTTGCACCTAACCTTTACCAGGTAAAGGTTAGACATATAGGTGACTTATAAGTTACTTAAGTGCAGTGTAAAATGGCTGTGAAATAACGTGGACGTTATTTCACTCAGGCTGCAGTGGCAGGCCTGTGTAAGAATTGTCAGAGCTCCCTATGGGTGGCAAAAGAAATGCTGCAGCCCATAGGGATCTCCTGGAACCCCAATACCCTGGGTACCTCAGTACCATATACTAGGGAATTATAAGGGTGTTCCAGTAAGCCAATGTAAATTGGTAAAAATGGTCACTAGCCTGTCAGTGACAATTTGGAAAGAAATGAGAGAGCATAACCACTGAGGTTCTGATTAGCAGAGCCTCAGTGAGACAGTTAGTCACTACACAGGTAACACATTCAGGCACACTTATGAGCACTGGGGCCCTGGGTTACCAGGGTCCCAGTGACACATACAACTAAAACAACATATATACAGTGAAAAATGGGGGTAACATGCCAGGCAAGATGGTACTTTCCTACACAACCCCCCCCCAAATGAAGGACAATAAGACTAGCCATGACCTGATGAGTCTTCATTGTCTAAGTGGAAATATCTGGAGAGTCCATCTGCATTGGAGTGGCTACTCCCAGGTCTATGTTCCACTGTATAGTCCATTCCCTGTAGGGATATGGACCACCTCAACAATTTAGGATTTTCACCTTTCATTTGTTTTAGCCAAAGTAGAGGTTTGTGGTCTGTCTGAACAATGAAGTGAGTGCCAAACAGGTATGGCCTCAACTTCTTCAGAGCCCAGACCACAGCAAAGGCCTCCCTCTCAATGGCAGACCAACGCTTTTCTCTAGGGGTCAACCTCCTACTAATAAAAGCAACAGGTTGATCCTGGCCCTCAGAATTAAGTTGTGATAGGACTGCCCCTACTCCTAATTCAGATGCATCAGTTTGGACATAGAAGTTTTTAGAGTAACAAGGGCTTTTCAGGACAGGTGCAGAGCACATGGCCTGCTTCAGCTCCTCAAAAGCTTTCTGACAGCTTGCTGTCCATAATACCTTTTTAGGCATTTTCTTGGATGTGAGGTCATTAAGAGGGGCTGCAATGGAGCCATAGTTCTTAATGAACCTCCTGTAATACCCAGTGAGGCCTAGGAAGGCTCTCACCTGAGTCTGAGTGGTAGGGGGAACCCAATCAATGATAGTTTGGATTTTCCCCTGAAGTGGTGCAATCTGTTCCCCACCAACAAGGTGTCCCAGATAAACCACCTTACCCTGCCCTATCTGGCACTTTGAAGCCTTGATAGTGAGGCCTGCCTTTTGCAGAGACTCCAAAACTTTCCATAGGTGGACCAGGTGATCATCCCAGCTGGAGCTAAAGACAGCTATATCGTCCAAATATGCTGCACTGAAAGCTTCCAGCCCTTGCAGGACTGTGTTCACCAACCTCTGAAAAGTGGCAGGTGCATTTTTCAAACCAAAAGGCATTACAGTAAACTGGTAATGTCCTCCAATGGTAGAAAATGCAGTCTTAGGTTTAGCATCTTCTGACAATTTGATCTGCCAATACCCTGCAGTCAAATCAAAAGTGCTTAGATACTTGGCAGATGCCAGTGTATCTATGAGCTCATCTGCCCTGGGTATAGGGTGAGCATCAGTTTTGGTTACCAAGTTGAGACCTCTATAGTCTACACAAAACCTCATTTCCTTCTTTCCATCTTTAGAATTGGGTTTTGGTACCAGTACCACAGGAGAAGCCCATGGACTGTCAGAGTGCTCAACCACTCCTAGTTCCAACATTTTCTGAACTTCTTGCTTTATGCAGTCCCTGACATGGTCAGGCTGCCTATAGATCTTACTTTTGACAGGTAAACTGTCTCCAGTATCTATAGTGTGCTCACACCAAGAAGTGGTGCCTGGCACAGTGGAGAAGAGTTCTGAAAATTGTCCTAGGAGATTTATGCAATTGTCTTTCTGCTCAGCAGTAAGACAATCAGCCAAAACTACACCTTCCACAAAAGCATCTTGATCTGTGGAAGAGAAGAGATCAGGTAGAGGATCACTGTCTTCTTCCTGTCCCTCATCTGTTGCCATGAGCAGGGTGAGATCAGCCCTGTCATAGTAGGGTTTCAGGCGGTTGACATGGAGCACCCTAAGGGGACTCCTGGCAGTGCCTAAGTCAACCAAGTAGGTGACTTCACCCTTTTTTTCAACAATTGTGTGGGGACCACTCCATTTATCTTGGAGTGCTCTTGGGGCCACAGGCTCCAAGACCCACACTTTCTGCCCTGGTTGGTACTGAACCAAAACAGCCTTCTGATCATGCCATTGCTTCTGGAGCTCTTGGATGGCCTGAAGGTTTTTACTGGCCTTTTTCATGTACTCAGCCATCCTTGATCTGAGGCCAAGTACATAATCCACAATATCCTGCTTAGGAGCTTTTAAAGGTTGTTCCCAACCCTCCTTTACAAGTGTGAGTGGACCCCTAACAGGGTGTCCAAAAAGAAGTTCAAAGGGGCTGAAGCCCACTCCTTTCTGGGGTACCTCCCTGTAGGCAAAAAGGAGGCATGGTAGAAGGATATCCCATCTCCTGCGGAGTTTTTCAGGGAGTCCCATAATCATGCCTTTGAGAGTTTTATTAAATCTCTCTACCAGTCCATTTGTTTGTGGATGATAGGGTGTTGTGAACTTGTACGTTACACCACACTCCTTCCACATGGCCTTTAAGTATGCAGACATGAAATTGCTTCCTCTGTCTGATACTACTTCCTTTGGGAAGCCCACCCTGGAAAATATTCCCAGGAGGGCCTTTGCCACTGCAGGGGCTGTAGTGGTCCTTAAAGGAATAGCTTCAGGATATCTTGTGGCATGGTCCACTACCACTAAGATAAACCTATTGCCTGAAGCAGTAGGAGGGTCAAGGGGGCCAACTATGTCAACCCCTACCCTTTCAAAGGGAACCCCAACCACAGGCAGTGGGATAAGGGGTGCCTTTGGGGTGCCACCTGTCTTGCCACTGGCTTGACAGGTTTCACAGGACTTACAAAATTCTTTTGTGTCCTCAGACATCCTAGGCCAATGAAACAGTGGAACCAATCTGTCCCAAGTTTTCATTTGACCCAGGTGCCCAGCTAGGGGAATGTCATGTGCTAGTGTTAGGAGGAACTTTCTGTACTCCTGTGGAATCACTAATCTCCTGGCAGCTCCAGGTTTAGGATCCCTATGCTCAGTGTACAAGATGTTGTCCTCCCAGTAAACTCTGTGAGAGTCACTGACATCCCCATTAGCCTGTTTGACAGCTTGCTGTCTGAGACCCTCTAATGTGGGACAGGTTTGCTGTGCCACACTCAGCTCCTCTCTGGCAGGCCCCCCTTCACCCAAAAGCTCAGCAGTGTCTGCTTCCAGCTCCTCTGGTGTAGGTTCTGCACAGGGAGGGAATTCTTCTTCCTCAGAAGTAGAATCCACTGTAGAGGGAGGGATAGTAGGAAGTGGTTTGCTTCTACTAGCCCTAGCTTTAGGGAGCACTTGGTCCATTGTTCCAGGATCCAAGCTTCCCTGTCCTTTTTGCTTTTTGGCCTGAGCCCTTGTTAATGCAAAAATATGCCCTGGGATGCCCAGCATTGCTGCATGGGCCTCCAACTCCACATCTGACCAAGCTGATGTCTCCAAATCATTCCCTAATAGACAGTCTACAGGTAACTCTGAAGCTACCACAACTTTCTTTGGACCAGTTACCCCCCCCCAGTTGAGATTTACAACAGCCATGGGGTGGCTTTGTGTTATGTTGTGAGCATCGGTTACTTGGTACTGGTGTCCAAGTATGTGTTGTTCAGGGTGCACCAGTTTCTCAATCACCATTGTGACACTGGCACCTGTGTCCCTGTAGGCCTGGACCTCAACACCATTTATTAGGGTTAGTTGCTTGTACTTCTCCAAGTTATGGGGGCAAGCAACCAAAGTGGCTAAATCAATAGCCCCTTCAGAGACTAAAGTAGCCTCTGTGGTCTCCCTAATCAGACCAACCCCAACTAAATTACCAAAAGTGAGCCCAGCTACTCCCTTGGATTGGCTATTAGTAGGATGGCTCCCACCACCACTGCTATTAGTAGGGACACTAGGTGTAGCAGTAGGGGTTGTAGTGGTAGGAGCTGTGGTGCCTTTCTTTGGACAACTGGGATCTGTTGTCCAATGGCCTTTTATTTTACATAAATGGCACCATGGTTTCTTTTCCTTGTTCTGATTAAAGGAGGATTTGGACCCACCACCCCCACCAGAGTGTTTTTGTGGGCCTGATGAAGACTCATTTTTAGATTTGTCCCCACCCTTGTCAGAAGACTTACCATCCTTCTTTTTGTTGCCATCTTTGTCACCCCCTGTATGAACTTTTCTGTTCACTCTTGTTCTGACCCATTTGTCTGCCTTCTTTCCCAATTCTTGGGGAGAGGTCAGATCAGAGTCCACCAAGTACTGGTGCAACAAATCAGACACACAATTATTAAGAATATGCTCTCTCAGGATCAAGTTATACAGGCTGTCATAATCAGTAACTTTACTGCCATGTAACCACCCCTCCAAGGCCTTCACTGCCTGGTCAATGAAATCAACCCAGTCTTGTGAAGACTCCTTTTTAGTCTCTCTGAACTTTATCCTGTACTGTTCAGTGGTTAAGCCATAACCATCCAGGAGTGCATTCTTAAGAACTTGGAAATTATTAGCATCATTTTCTTTTACAGTAAGGAGCCTATCCCTACCTTTTCCACTAAATGATAGCCATAGGATAGCAGCCCACTGCCTTTGAGGGACATCCTGTACAACACAGGCCCTCTCAAGTGCAGCAAACCACTTGTTAATGTCATCCCCCTCCTTATAAGGGGGAACTATCTTGTGCAGATTCCTGGAATCATGCTCTTTTGCAGGATGACTATGGGGAATACTGCTGCTGCCACCATGGGTATCTAAACCCAACTTCTGTCTTTCCTTCTCTAATTCAAAAGACTGTCTATCCAAATCCAGCTGTTGCTTTTTAAGCTTCAGTCTGGTTTGTTCCACCCTCAACTTATTGAGTTCCCTCTCTAACATTCTGTCATCAGGGTTGGTGGGAGGGACATTTCTAGAAACAGAGCTATGATGGGAATGAACAGAAGGAGACCTGTCCCTTACAGAAGCCAACTTAACAGCTTGGTTTACAGAAACAGTACTACCAGTATGGTGAGAATAAATGCTTTTGCTATGATGTGAGACAACACTATTTCTATGGTGTGGCTCATCATCATTACCATCTATGCTAGATTGTCTAGTAATGGGCAGGCTAGGAAGTTTCTTTCCTGAATCTTTTCCTGGGGGAGTCCCTGAATCTGATTGGGAACTATTAGGTACTTTTCAACAGATGGGGCACCTATGGCCTTATCCTGTTCTCTAAGCATATTAATTAATAGTTCTAAGGCAGGATTCTTCCCTACACTCAAACCTCTCTCTATACAGAGACTCCTTGCTCTTTTCCAGCTAAGGTTGTCATATGCAAGTTTGGACAGATCAACATTTTGGCCTGTGCCAGACATTTTTTAGAGAGAGTTAAAGTGATAGAGAAAGAGACAAAAGTTTTCAGAACTTTTTGGAAAGACAGAAAAAAACTTTTTAAACTTTTAAGAACTTTTTGAAAGTTTAGAAGTACTTTTCAGCACTTAGAAAAGAGTGAAAAGAGGAAATGCAAAACTTTTTGGCTATGTGTATATACACTGACCTTGTTTTGTATATTTTTCTCTTATGAAAAGTACAATGACGAGAGTGGTAAGTAGTCTCAAGCACTTATCCCACCACTGCACAACCAATGTAGGAGGCTGGACTGGCTTGTAGTGAGTACCAAGGGGTACTTGCACCTTGCACCAGGCCCAGTTATCCCTTATTAGTGTATAGGGTGTCTAGCAGCTTAGGCTGATAGATAATGGTAGCTTAGCAGAGCAGCTTAGGCTGAACTAGGAGACGTGTGAAGCTACTACAGTACCACTTAGTGTCATATGCACAATATCATAAGAAAACACAATACACAGTTATACTAAAAATAAAGGTACTTTATTTTTATGACAATATGCCAAAGTATCTTAGAGTGTACCCTCAGTGAGAGGATAGGAAATATACACAAGATATATATACACAATAGTAAAAATATGCAGTATAGTCTTAGAAAACAGTGCAAACAATGTATAGTTACAATGGGATGCAATGGGGAAACATAGGGATAGGGGCAACACAAACCATATACTCCAAAAGTGGAATGCGAACCACGAATGGACCCCAAACCTATGTGACCTTGTAGAGGGTCGCTGGGACTATTAGAAAATAGTGAGAGTTAGAAAAATAACCCTCCCCAAGACCCTGAAAAGTGAGTGCAAAGTGCACTAAAGTTCCCCTAAGGACAAAATAGTCGTGTTAGAGGAATAATGCAGGAAAGACACAAACCAGCAATGCAACAACTGTGGATTTTCAATCTAGGGTACCTGTGGAACAAGGGGACCAAGTCCAAAAGTCACAAGCAAGTCGGAGATGGGCAGATGCCCAGGAAATGCCAGCTGCGGGTGCAAAGAAGCTTCGACTGGACAGAAGAAGCTGAGGTTTCCGCAGGAACGAAAAGGGCTAGAGACTTCCCCTTTGGTGGACGGATCCCTCTCGCCTTGGAGAGTCGTGCAGATGTGTTTTCCCACCGGAAGGACGCCAACAAGCCTTGCTACACGCAAATCGTGCGTTTGGCGTTTTTGGACGCTGCTGGGGCCCAGGAGGGACCAGGAGGTCGCAAATTGGACCTGAAGAGAGAGGGGACGTCGAGCAAGACAAAGTGCCCTCACTGAAGCAGGTAGCACCCGGAGAAATGCCAGAAACAGGCACTACGATGATGCATGAAACGGTGCTCGCCGAAGTTGCACAAAGGAGTCCCACGTCGCCGGAGACCAACTTAGAAAGTCGTGCAATGCAGGTTAGAGTGCCGTGGACCCAGGCTTGGCTGTGCACAAAGGATTTCCGCCGGAAGTGCACAGGGGCCGGAGTAGCTGCAAAGTCGCGGTTCCCAGCAATGCAGCCCAGCGAGGTGAGGCAAGGACTTACCTCCACCAAACTTGGGCTGAAGAGTCACTGGACTGTGGGGGTCACTTGGACAGCGTCGCTGGATTCGAGGGACCTCGCTCGTCGTGCTGAGAGGAGACCCAAGGGACCGGTAATGCAGCTTTTTGGTGCCTGCGGTTGCAGGGGGAAGATTCCGTCGACCCACGGGAGATTTCTTCGGAGCTTCTGGTGCAGAGAGGAGGCAGGCTACCCCCACAGCATGCACAAGCAGGAAAACAGTCGAGAAGGCGGCAGGATCAGCGTTACAGAGTTGCAGTAGTCGTCTTTGCTACTATGTTGCAGGTTTGCAGGCTTCCAGCGCGGTCAGCGGTCGTTTCCTTATCAGAAGGTGAAGAGAGAGATGCAGAGGAACTCGGCTGAGCTCATGCATTCGTTATCTAAAGTTTCCCCAGAGACAGAGACCCTAAATAGCCAGAAAAGAGGGTTTGGCTACCTAGGAGAGAGGAAAGGCTACTAACACCTGAAGGAGCCTATCAGCAGGAGTCTCTGACGTCACCTGGTGGCACTGGCCACTCAGAGCAGTCCAGTGTGCCAGCAGCACCTCTGTTTCCAAGATGGCAGAGGTCTGGAGCACACTGGAGGAGCTCTGGACACCTCCCAGGGGAGGTGCAGGTCAGGGGAGTGGTCACTCCCCTTTCCTTTGTCCAGTTTCGCGCCAGAGCAGGGGCTAAGGGGTCCCTGAACCGGTGTAGGCTGGCTTATGCAGAATTGGGCACATCTGTGCCCAACAAAGCATTTCCAGAGGCTGGGGGAGGCTACTCCTCCCCTGCCTTCACACCATTTTCCAAAGGGAGAGGGTGTCACACCCTCTCTCAGAGGAAGTTCTTTGTTCTGCCATCCTGGGCCAGGCCTGGCTGGACCCCAGGAGGGCAGATGCCTGTCTGAGGGGTTGGCAGCAGCAGCAGCTGCAGTGAAACCCCAGGAAGGGCAGTTTGGCAGTACCAGGGTCTGTGCTACAGACCACTGGGATCATGGGATTGTGCCAACTATGTCATGATGGTATAGAGGGGGCAATTCCATGATCATAGACATGTTACATGGCCATATTCGGAGTTACCATGGTGAAGCTACATATAGGTAGTGACCCATATGTAGTGCACACGTGTAATGGTGTCCCCGCACTCACAAAGTTCAGGGAATTGGCTCTGAACAATGTGGGGGCACCTTGGCTAGTGCCAGGGTGCCCTCACACTAAGTAACTTTGCACCTAACCTTTACCAGGTAAAGGTTAGACATATAGGTGACTTATAAGTTACTTAAGTGCAGTGTAAAATGGCTGTGAAATAACGTGGACGTTATTTCACTCAGGCTGCAGTGGCAGGCCTGTGTAAGAATTGTCAGAGCTCCCTATGGGTGGCAAAAGAAATGCTGCAGCCCATAGGGATCTCCTGGAACCCCAATACCCTGGGTACCTCAGTACCATATACTAGGGAATTATAAGGGTGTTCCAGTAAGCCAATGTAAATTGGTAAAAATGGTCACTAGCCTGTCAGTGACAATTTGGAAAGAAATGAGAGAGCATAACCACTGAGGTTCTGATTAGCAGAGCCTCAGTGAGACAGTTAGTCACTACACAGGTAACACATTCAGGCACACTTATGAGCACTGGGGCTCTGGGTTACCAGGGTCCCAGTGACACATACAACTAAAACAACATATATACAGTGAAAAATGGGGGTAACATGCCAGGCAAGATGGTACTTTCCTACACAGGTGCATTGCCCAAATGGGCATAGGAAGTGGAGCTGGGGCAGTTTAAGGATTAACAGGGTGACGAAGTGGGACAGTAGGATGACAGTCAGGGTGGTCTCATTTCTTGGCGGGGGTCTTGGCATCGTTCTCTGTCTTGTTCCTGGATCTCAGGGACTGTTTGCAAGGTGGTTTTCCCTCTGCAGGGGGTGGGGTGCTGGTGTGGTGGTCCTGTGGCAGTGCCTCCTGTCCACTAGCGCCGGCGGAGGTGGTGGGCAGTTCATCGTCCATGCTAGTGTCAGGGGCCCCTTGTAGTGCAACAGTGTCCCTCCTGGTGTTGAGTTCTTCCTTCAGCACCCCTACGGTGGTGTCCAGAGTGGAATTGATGGTTCTGAATTCCTCCCTGAAGCCCATATACTGTTCCTCCTGCAGGCGTTGAGTCTCATGAAACTTGGCCAGTACTGTTGCCATCGTCTCCTGGAAGTGGTGGTAGGCTCCCACGATGGAGGAGAGGGCCTCGTGGAGAGTGGGTTCCCTGGGCCTGTCCGCCCCCTGTCGCACAGCAGCCCTCCCAGTTCCCCTGTGTTCCTGGTCCTCCGTCCCCTGGACCGTGTGCCCACTACCACTGCCCCCAGGTCCGAGTTGTTGTTGGGGTAGTGGGTTAGGCTGGGTTTTCTGTAGTGGTGGACACACTGCCGATTGACGTGTCCTGGGGACGGAGGTATGGGCCCGCTGGGTGGGTGCTGTGCTGGTGTTTCCAGAGGGGGGGAAGCTCTGTAGTGGCCTGTAACTGGGTGTGGGGAACCGACTGTCCAGAGGTCCCCGATGGGCCGGGCTGGTCATCTAGATCCAGTTGGACAGAGGTGCTGTCATCACTGTGGGCCTCTTCTGTTGGTGGTGTGGACATGTGTGAACCCTCCTGTCCAGGGACGTTGGGTAGGGGTCCTGCAGGGGTATAAAGGCATGATTATTGCATCTGTGTGTGTCAAGGTGTGCAATGGGTGGGTGACCGTGTACCCCAGTGCTAGCATTCCTGTGTGGGACCTTGTGTGATGATGGTTTATGGGGGTGTATGGGTATATGCAGTGGGCATGCTTTAGTGATGGGTGTCCATGCGTTGGTGTTGCATGCAGAGCTTAGTGTTGGGATGTGTGGTTTGTGATAGTGGGACATTTGTGAGGATTAGGAGTGATAGGGTTGAGGGTGAGGGTGGGGGTATGTGGTGGCATTCAGGTAGGGTGGGGGATCTAATGGTAAAGCTTTGATTTACCAGAGTCCATTCCTCCACCTACTCCTGTGGGGCCCTCAGAATGCAGAATCGCCAAGAACTGCTCCTCCCATGTTGTTAGTTGTGGGGGTCCCCCGCCAGTCCGCTGAACCACCAGGTGGTGTCTGGAGACCACGGAACGCACCTTCCCCAGTAGGTCGTTCCACCTCTTCCTGATGTTTTCCCGATTTCTTGGGTGTTGTCCCGCTGCTTTTGCCCTGTCCACTATTCTTTGCCATAGCTCCATCTTCCTTGCAATGGAGGTGTGCTGCACATGTGATCCGAATAGCTGTGGTTCTACACGGACGATTTTCTCCACCATGACCCTGAGCTCCTCCTCCGAGAACCTGGGGTGTCTTTGCCGTGCCATGGGGTGGTGTAGGTGATGTGTGGGGTGGTGTGTGGGGTGATAAGTGTGCTGATATGTAGTGGGGTGTTGTGTGAGGTATGTGGAAGTTATGTGGGTGATGATGTTGTGTGCCTGTGGATGCTAGCGTTGTTGATGGTGGTGTCTCTCTCTGGCTTTCGTTCGTGATTTGTGGTCGTAAGGGTTTGTGGGTGATGTTGGTGTGTGTTTTATAGTGAATTGAGTGTGTGGGAGTGGTGTGTGTATGTGTATGAGGTGTGTGTATTTGGAATTGTCCAATGTGGCTGTGTTTTGTAAGAATGTGTGTATTTTGAGCACGGCGGTGTGTACCGCCAATGGAATACCGCGATTGAAAGACCGCCGCGTGGATTTGTGTGTCGTGATAGTGTGGGTGGATTTCTGTTGGTGTGACGTGGAGGTTTTGTTTTCGCCAGTTTATCACTGACCTTTGGTGCGTCGGACTTGTGTGGGTGTTACAATTTTGGTGGATTCCGATCTGTGGGTCATAATAGCTGCGGCGGAATTCCGCAGCGGTGTGTTGGCGGTCTTCAGCACGGCGGTAAGCGGCTTTTACCGCCAATGTTTATTAGTGCTGTGCTATGTGAGTTTTGTATAGCATATGTATGTGTGTGACTATTTAGGTGTCTATAATCAAAGACTATTCTGTATGAATGGTCTGGGTTTGCAACGGGGAATAACAGGTTATTCATTGCAGATGTACAGGGCTCAATTACACCCTGGTACTCAAGTTGGGTGAGGATCTTCCTCACCAGAGCTTTTGCTTCATGTTTAACAGGATATTTTGGCTGTGGTTGGGGTGTGGACCTAATGGGAATAACTTGACAAGGAGACTCCTTGCCCCAACCTACATGATTGCGGTATAACGCAGGTGCCTGCGCTAAAGCCCATTCATAGGCTTATTTTTCTGCTTCTGGAACAAGATCGGAGAAAGAAGGCAAAATGACATCTTCCCCATGCTGGAGCTTACGGACAAGCTCAGGTGGCCAGTCTCTTTCGGCCAATAGGATATCACTAGTAAGTTCATTCCAGAATATCACACCAATGGTGCACTCCACGTCTCCCTCTATTTGAATGTTTAAGTCATAAACCCTGTCGTGTGGGAGAACGTGGCCGTCTGCAGTTTCAACTGCGATAAAATCGCTAGTTGCTGTTGCATCCAGATGATCTTTCAGACTCTGGAGACATATCGTGACCTCTGCCGCGCTGTCTAACAGAGTCACTGCCCACATCTTGTTCCTCAATAGTGTTCTCAAGTGTACTGTCGTTTTTAGCTGTCAATGCTGCCACCTTTTTCTTTTTAAACTGTGGCTTTTGCTGAGGAGTCTTTTCTTCTTTTTTAAAGGTAGACTGCAGTGAGTCTTTCTTTTGTTTCACGTATTCAGGACGTCGATCAGGACGACCCCCTCTCTCGCTACGTCTATCCGGTGTGTTCTGAAAGGAACAAGAGGGACGTGAATCAGTATATCTGTCAGGAGTTTTAATATTCTCCCTATTTCTGAGATTGTATCTCCTTTGGGTTTTCTCCGGGTGTGAAGAATCAGCTCTCTTATTTCTTCTGTCTTTTAAATCTTTTTGTTTTTCCCAGTGCTTCTTAGAGCCCTCTTGTGCCTGCTTTGTACCCTCCTTATGGGCGGTACCTTGTAACTTCAATTTCTTTGGCTCGGCTCCCAAACTATCTTGGGAACTACAAGTATAGGTGTCGGAAATTATTTTCGATAGCTGTCTCTCTTGTTCCAGGTGTGGAGTTTCCCAGAGACGCTGGCTTATTGCCAGTGCTACCGCTTCCCCTTTAATATTACTGAGTATTATTGAGGAAACCGCGTCAAAGTTACACATTAATTTCATCCCCAAATCCAAGGCTGGTGCAGCCCCGTGCTCATTCTGTATTTGTTTTAACACCTCCGGTAAATGGGCAAGTGTCGGGGTACCTTGTGTGGTAGTGAAATAGCAGCAAAGTCTGTACCCCATGTGGAGCAGTCATCCACCGAGGGAACCATCCCAAAGGGCAAGCACATAGTGAGCAGTCTATGTTTTTCCTTTGGTCCCATATAGGGAAACACAGCTTCAGGCTGATTAGTTGTCTGGGCAATCCAGAACGGTATTTTTTCCCGTTCTGTGGGTACTTTACCCATGATAGTATGCAATGTTTGTGGATTAAGGCCATGCGCTAATAAATGCTGTGTTAGTGTTTGACTAGCATTCTCAGGAATGTCAATGGCGTTAGCCATATTTGTTTAGGAAAACAGAACACCAAAAATGGGGAGTAAAGTCCTTTTCTGAGTTCGAGCTCGGACAACCTACAGCTTAATCAAGTGTCACCTTTTCAGCTAAGGAGGAATTTCCCAAAGACCACAGACAGCTCCGTATAATGGTACTTAGGGAACCTGTTGTCTGTGAGACAGTGATAGTCGGGGTATCCGTCAATTAGTGCCTAAACAAGATCGCTGGTGGCGCCATGTCGTAGTTTGGACTCTTGCTCTATGCAAGACTGCTGGTTTAAGGATGATAATACTTTTGTTTGTAGGTGACTATGCCTATCTACAACAAGTCGCAACTGTTTTCCCAACCTTACCGGCTCACTAGCAGCACCTCGCCAGAAACACAATAGTAAAAAGGTGATTTGTGGCAGCCTTTATGCATGGACTTGAGAATAAGACATCTCAGGGAGTGGCGTGGTTAAACAGAGATTACCCTTGTCTCACAGATACACTATGTCTCATTCAAAGACAGGCAATGACAAAGATGCAGTAAAGTTTCAATAGTTTTTATTTAACACAACAGCAATTTGAGATATGTTGCATGGGCTGCAATGATTAGGATAATGAATAGTGTAAGAAACAGAATTGTGAAGACAAGAGTCTTTATTACAAAGATCCCTACCATCTTGCAATGCATGTAAAACACATAAGAGGAGTAATATGCCCCAATACCCTAACATGATAAGCCTAACCTCCTACCTAAAGGAGAGCTGGGTTTGTAAAACCTAATCTGCCAATGCCATGACCATGAGAGGAGCCCCCAACCCTTGTTACCTTGGAATGAGGTCTCTATCTTAGACTCCGCAGGGACACAAAGTCTGGGTCAGCGTCAAGATGACGTGCAGCATCGGTATCAGCAATGGTGGCGATGCCCTCTGGTCAGAATCCCTCTGATTTTCTGTCTAAAGTGCGATGTATTTATTCAGATCTACCAGGACCCCTGACGTAAGTGTGTTCCCAAACAATAGATAACAGACATGCTTGGGACGGCAATTATTATGAACAAATCCCTCGAAAGTATAGAGAGGGAAAATCCGTAAGTGTGAACACCTACTGTTTGTTTGTCTTTGTTGCTTGATCTTGATGCCTCAGCGCGGTGGCACTGATAATGCAAAGCAGAACAAGCGGCCTAACTATAAACAAGGCAGCCATCTTAGATGAATTAAATATTTAAATGGGCTAAGACAGAGCAAGCTGAGTAGGTTAAAAGTCACTAGGTGACAGGGGCACGAGTCTGCAAGCCAAAGGCTAAGCTATCTGCTGTAATCCCATTAAAACAAACTAGGATTCACTACATATGCAGGTCTGATAACCTGCTCACTGTTGGTAAGATATGAGTAGTAGCTGGATCAGTGACTGTTGGTATGGTGGCTGCAGGTGTGTCTTGTGTAGTGTCTGTGAATGTGGGGGTGCTGGGGAGTCTGTGACGCTAGTGAGAGTTGGTGTGTCTGCAGGTGGATGTTGTTTGTGTGCATGACTGTTGTGGGTCTTGTAGTGCTTGTGTTTGTCTGTGCTACCCTTGGATGTTGGGGTAGTGCCATGTATGTGTCCTTTGGCTGGGTTTGGGAAGAGGGTTTTGGGATTGGGAAGAGGTAGGTGGAGGGGGAGCGGTAGACAAAGGGTGACTGTCTGCCGTGAATGAGGATGCCAGAGCCTAAAAGCATCTCTGTAGGTCAGCCAGTGCCCCGTAAATTACCTCCAGCAATGCACTGTTCTGCTGGACTTTAGCTACCAGTCCCTGGATGGCATTCACGATAGTCGACTGACACACAATGATGGACCTCAGAAGGTCAATGCTGCCAAATTCGGTTTTCACTGTTGCAAAGCTTATCTCTCTCATAGGTTAACATGGGGGCTGCCTTTAAATAATATTAAAGTGCAGTTTCGCTTTGGGAGCAGATAGACATCTGGAGTTTGGGGTCTCTGAACTCACAATTTAAAAATACATCTTTTAGTGAAGTTGGTTTTTAGATTGTGTGTTTGAAAAAGTAGGGATTTTTAGAAAGTAGGGATTTTCTTGCTTAAACCATTCTGTGACTCTGCTTTGATGGGTTGGCATGCAGTAGCTGCTTCTGCCTGAGAGAGGACAAAGACTGACTTTTGTGTGACTTGCCACTGGGGAAGAATCTCCAAGGGCTTGCACTGAGCTTGCTTCCTGTTGTTGAAGTCTGAGGGACTACAAAGGCTTCTCTCTGCCAACAATTGAGCTCTTCTTGCCTGCCAAGTGGTGCCCTAACCTGTCTCTGGGCCCTTGAAAGGTGCAGCTGATGGAAAAGGACAGAAATCCAAGCAAAGACTGCCATGTGAGGAAACTTTTGATGCACCACCTGACTCGTGGCTGATAAACGACGCGTCGCCGGCCTAACGGCTAAAATCAAAACTCCACCTGCATCGGGGCTGGGAGATCGACGCAAAGTACCTGGAGAAATGATGAGCAACACCTGCAGTGGCTCCTGTTAACCATGCAAGCCCCCACACAGTGCGGTTTCTTGACAATGTTAGACCGGATTTCAATGCAACATCGCTGGGTGCGGAAAATCAACGCAAAGCCTGCCCGGACCCGAGGTGCCCGTCCCGGATCAACGCATCACTCTCTTGCAGGAGAGAAGAAACAAGGCAGGTTGAACTAACTGGAGGAGGTACAACATATGGTCTTGCTTTCGGATGAGAAATCGACGCATAGTTGGCCTTTTTTGTTATGCTGCTCAGGTGTTTTTGTGCGCTGACAGTGTTCTCACTGTTTTCTAAGGATTAAAGACTCCTATTATTTTTTAAATTCATGTTTTGACTTGTGTATGCTGGATTTTTGTCGTTTTGGTCTTGTTTTCTATAGATAAATATTACCTACTTTTCTGAACCTGTGTTGTGTCATTCTGTAGTGTTTTCACTCAGTTACTGTGTGTATTGGTAAAACTACTTTACATATTGCTTCTGAAGTTAAGCCTGCCTGCTCATGCCAAGCTACCAAGAAGGTAAGAGGGTGTTAACTGAGGGTGATTCTCCTTTAGCCTGACTAGAGTGAAGGTCCTTGCTTGGACAGGGGGTCCCCTGACTGCCAACCAGTGACCCCATTTCTAACAATACCTGATGTGGATACTACAAGTAAGACACCCATACAAGTTTCACCTATGTGTACAATGCAAGTCTGGGGAATAGCCATGTGATTAGCCTGACCCAATCACAGAGGAAGATCTGCAGACACTAAAAACATGTATTAAAAGTAATCATACAGCTAAGTGCATCTACAGTGGGCCATATTGCATATATTACAAATCCATACTCAATCACTGAGTGCAGTGTCACAACTGAGGTACTTCAGGAACACACATATTACATCATCATCCACATACAATACCACCACACATGCAGTTTCACATGTAGGACTTCACAGCATGATAATACTACCCTCACACACACAATTCCAGATTTATGCATACCTGTACCTGTACCTGAGTCCATGCAGCACACACCTCAAACGGTAAATGCATGTAAGCATTATGCACACATGGAGCAACACCACAGCCTTTGCTCTGACAACACATCCCAGTACTACATAGGGTCGCCTCAGGAGAGTAAATACAACAGTTAATTCACATCAACATCCCATAATTCATGCACTACTCAATGCTGTCTTAATTTGCCACTTCAGCTAGGACAAGGGTAGCATACACTGTCCCACTCGATCAGATGTGCCCACAAGTAACCATTGAGATATGATGTAGGCAGTGACTAAGCTGTGTTGCACTGTAATTGATAGGGCATTGGCATACATGGCATATACATTACATATTGACAATGACAAGGTCTGACTAGGCACTTACCACCTCTAGAACCATCCCATTGGCTTCAAGCTTTCAGCCCCACAAAGCTAGAACTTAAAAATGCATGATGTTTGCAATCAGACATAATCAAATGTACATGTATCAGAATCCCACTTTAGCAACCATCACATACCCTATAGTCAGAAAATGACCAATATATGGGTATACAACTATCAAGCCATTAGTCCAGTCCCATAGAGGCTATATCTGTGGTGGAATTGTAATGGCTGCCTCACATTCATTCAATACCATTAACAGTACTTGATGTATATAGCCCCAGTGATAATACGAGAGTTACACAGTTGCATATACAGGTTTGCTACTCAGATGGGAGTAGACTGACACCTTAGAGCCACAAATGCAGATGGATGGAGCAGCTCATACTCAATCGTTAGGGCGATCCACAAGCTCACATCTATTGTATAGCAGCATGGAGTCACATACGTGTTAATGTAATTAGACCAACTCCACAATCCAGACATGGAGATGTCTTGATATGGGAGGTGAACATCCACTGACAGTAAACTATGAAAACACAACTAAAACTTATACTCAGCATGGATGGTTACTATCCATTCCCAATAGTCTGCATACATGTTGAATTGACTACACTGTCACATTAGCTACAGTGAGGCAACTAATCCCATACAACCTGAGCCAAGTTCCAGGATACAGTCAGGACTCACCCCCTTGTGGCAACTGTGTTGCCCTGAAACACCCATCGACCTCAGGCTAGGCCACCACAACATGCAGGCCATTAAGGGAGTCAGGCTTTGAAGTGCACCCTTCCCTCGTTGGGAGGACATCCCCAGCTGGGCCTCTGCAGTCTTCTGGGCCCAGCATCTAAGGTCCTCCTACTGCCTGTGATAATGGGTGCTCTGCCGGCTGTGGCCCCCCAGGGTCTGCACTTGTTTAGCGATAGCATGCCAGATCCCTTTCTTCTGAAAGGTGTTTACCTGCATGAATGACATAGACAAAAGGTGAAGGTCATGTACACTAGCACCATACCAACAGCAGTGGCCTGTACACATTTGACTCACCAAGTGCCCACAGATACCCATCTTCTCCTACCCTCTGCATGCATGTCCTCCCTCACCGGTACACTTAACCCATTCACCATCACACTCACCCCTATCACACATGACTATGGCATTGGGTTCACCTGCTCCTCTGGTGCCCCACATATCTGTCCATACAGGGGTAGGACCCCTTCCACAAGCGTCTCCAGCTCTTCTGAGGTGAAAGCTGGGGCTCAATCACTTGCAGGATGTGGCATGATGGCTCACAAAAACAGTACACAGCAGCTCAGGTAGTGGAAGTCTTGCTAGCAACAGTGTCAGGAGTGAAGTGTGCAAGGATGCAGAAAATGGCAGTCACAGCAACCACGTACACGACCATCACCTCAGGTGGTCATCGGCATTGATCCCAGTCTGCCATAGGTAGTAATGTTAACCAATGACATCTTGCGACATACGCCAGTGGATTTAGGTCACTTCCAACCGTCCAGCGCAGCAGGAGAGGTGGCTGCCATTTTGTGCTCAGATCATGCTTTGATGTGCATAAATAAGTGCACCATACATATATTTGTTCAAATGGCAGAGTAAGCCTATGTTGTGCCATCATGGTAGTGCAAAGAAGTGTGACGTGCATGACACAGTGACATGATGTGGCAGTATATCTGATGATGGGCATGTTTGGATACTTGGAGACACATAGGCATTGGCACTATATTGGTATATCCCATTACTAATCTACTGATCAGTGCAGGACAGCTCAGTGTGCCATATATGCTACATTACAAAAGTGATATGTGTCCCATACGACTTACAGGTTCAGCAATGTGCTGCAAGGATGGTGTCCAAGCCGCTTCAGTATGCCCATAATAGTATGTAAGCAGTGCTAAGCAAGTCCTACAGTGTTAGCTGTGTGCGATTATTACATGTTCTACTTACACGTGTAAAGTGCATTTCCCAACTGTACATTCTCTTCTCTTTCGCTAGATAGCCTGCCATGAGAAGATTGAGATAATCACCAGTGTACCGTCCACTAGTTGCAACCATGGGGGACAGACATATTAGCCAGACCTATCATCTGAATCATCAGACCATCATGGATCTATGCACTCAGATGGGGCAGGATCTTTTATCAGCCATTCGTAATCCATATTGCATCCCTCCTACAGTACAAGTCCAGTCAGTGCTAGACTTTCTTGCAACAGGCTCCTTTCAGAATACAGTGGGCCAGGATCTGTACATGACTCCCACATTTTGAGGAACAGCAATGTCCCACACATATTGGCAAGACTACACACAGAGAGGTCCTGGCTCCTTGGTGTGTATGCATATGAATGTGTTTCACTGTTATGACACCTGTTTGCACATTCTTCCCTATCGCTGTATGTGTATTTCCACTGGTCCTACATTTTGTAACACAGATAACTTTGGCTATCCTAACCTTCCCTGGCTGTTGACACCAGTGAGGTATCTTGCCACAGATGGGGAAATCTGTTTCAGTGAGGCCCATGGGAGGACAAGGCATGTAATCGAAAGAACATTTGGCCTCCTGAAGGCCAGATTCAGATGCCTGGACCTATCTGAAGATGCTCTCCTCTACTTGCTCCAAAAGGTATGTCAGATAATAGTAGCCTGTTGCATGTTCCACAATCTAGCCCAGAGGCATCAGATACCATTGCTAGCTGATGACAGTCAGGCAGCTGGACCAGTGGCTAGTCATGCTGACATGTCAAGTGATGAGGAGGCAGAGGAGGAAGTTGCAGCTGACTCTAGAACTGAGCACATCAATCAGGTCTTCCAGTGACATAACGGTATGGTGAATATGGGTTTTCAAGTCTTGTATATCCACATGAATTGCAGACATTAGTCCTCCTGCGTTGTCTAATCAGTGGGGGTGTTATCTGGTCCTTTCCCTATGTGTGTGTTGGGGAGCTGACTAGTTAAATGCAAGGTGCACAGTAAAAGTGTCTCAAATGTTATAAGCAAACTCACTGTTGTTTCTTACATTCACATCTCCACTGTACAGACCACTATTGAGTTATGGTTGCTACAATCTCCTGTTCTCATGTCATTTCCCCGCCTGACTGTGGTATTGAAATATGTGCCTCTGCTACCTATGGCTTGCGGCATTCATAGTCATTAGCCATTGCTAAATGATTTTAGAATTGGAAGTTGTATATGACAGATGGCAACTAAAGTGATGTTTGATGAGTAACCTGTGACTGGGGATGTATAAGTAATCTCTGGGGGCCCCTGCGGTATTCTACACTGGGCATGACATCTATGAACTGCATATGTGATTTGTGTGACTCCATGCACTCCCTCCTGATGGTACTATTTGTCATCGTCTTTTTGCAGGTTGGAATACTGACTTCACTCTTGTGTGGGCCTGGATTTTTGACTCTCTGACATCTGTCCTGGAACATATCTCTTTTACTGTGTCTCCTGGTGAGGGTGCCTTCCTCTGCTGTCCTTTACACTGCCAGTTGGATGTAGGGGGACATGATCAGGTCTCAATTTGCAATCATTACATTTGTTGGTGTTTTAATGTATATACACATACAGTTACTCTGTTCCAGTGGTGTTTATTGTGCATAGAATGAAATTGTGACTAAAAAACATATGATGCATACATTGTCCAACAGGTGATGAGCGAGGTCATGGTAGATGGAATCACCAGAGTAGGAGGTATATCAGTTGGATGCACAGGTCCAGTGTCCATGTGCTAATTGGAAGATGGAGTTATGTCATTGAACAGTTAACAGGGTGTCTCAGTGACACACCAGGGAGACAAATCAGGTGAGGTTCACTTCCTGGCAATAGGTTTGGTCTTGACATCTTCCCCAGCCAGATGTCTGAATGGATGACCACGTTTGTGGGGGTTATTCTGCTACAGAGGGAGGGGTGTTTGAGGACTGTGCTTTTACTTGCAGGGCCTCCATTCCACTAACTGCCCCTGATGGGGATGGCTCTGATGTTATGTTGCTAGCGGAAGGGGGCTGCTGGTGGGTGGTGGAAGCATGCGGGGTGGTGTTGATATCCCTCAACACCCCTGCAATGGAAGACATGGTAGCATTGTGTGCCTGCAACTGCTGCATGACCTCCTGCATGACCTCCTGTTGGCATTTCCTCTGCAGCCTTTGGTTTTCCCCCAACATGGTGCTGATCTTGCAAATCCTGTCCTGGGATTGTTGGTATGCTCCAAGGACTTGGGAGATGGTTTCGTGGTCAGTTGGATTCCTTGAGGGCCCCATCCTCTGGCCCATAACTTCCCTCCCAGACTCCCTGCCCCCATGTGCCTGTGCCCCGGCACAGTGTGCCCATTCAAAGTGTTTTAAGGACCATCATTGTGTGGGGTGTGAGGGGTTGACTCAGATCCCTGTATTGTGGGGCACACAATAGTTTGAACAGTCCTTGGGACATAGGTGTGAGGACAAAGGGTTGGATGTGATGTTTAAGCCACAGGGTTAGGGGGGATGGATGTGGGCAGGTTGAGGCAGGGAGTCATAGACTGCCCAGATGTCCCAGATGGGTCAGGTAGGTTGTCAGTTTCCTGACATCCTGGCGTGTTGTCCTCGCTGGGTCCTTCATCCTGAGAAGGGCTCTCTGTCTCCGGTATCCTCTCCATGGTGGCACTGACAGAGGTACCTGAGGATGGAGTGAGAGAGGGAGTTGAATGTTGAGCGTGTGTTTGGTTCTTTCTTTATCATATGCTTAGAGTGGGTTGACATGATTCCCAGCACTGACAATGATAGATGCTGCACAGCATACCATTGGTGGTAGTTAGTGGTCGGTGACATGGGTATAATACTCAATTTTGTTTGGTGTAGTTCAGGTTTAGTAACTCTGGCTCTGTGGATGGGTTCTGGCACTGTCTGATAGTTCACAAGGCTGTTCTGCACTGTTATCTAGAGACCATTCAGGCCTGCTAGTTGTGAGAGGTACTGACTGTACTTTGCAGCATGATGTCCCAGTGGGAAGAAGGTATGTGTGCATGCAAGGTTAATTGTCCTGTTTGTGCATGTTATGCATGTGCATCGAGTCTGTCATCTTACATTCCATACCCTGGTTGGTCACTTTCTGGTTTGTGGATCCAGATTAGTGGCCAGTTGGATTAGTCACAGTGCTGTGGCTGTGTTTAGGCTTGTTTGGCATTGTGTTTTTCCATTATATTGCTGGCATTGCCATAGCTAGTACAACAGTCATACATGCAAGAGATGTGATGAGCACATACTAGGGATTCCCGTAGATAGGATAATGCATTGTGGGAGTTGGAGTGACAGTATTAGCCAATGCAATCCATGCCTTTGCCAAGGGCTGTGTGAGCATTTTAGCTGGGTGGAGGTGTGGTGTGCAGGAGAGAAGCATTGGGTGTATACATGGGAGGTATAGTGAAACATACAGTGAATTGGGGAGTATTTGAGTGGTGAGGAAGCATGCAGGATTTGACAATTGTGAGACATGGAAGTTGTAGGTACTTACCAGAGTCCAGTCCTTCAGGTATTCCAGTAAGGCCTTCTGGATGCAGAATGTCCAAGACCTTCTCCTCTCATGATGTGAAGTGTGGGGGAGGAGGTAATCTGGTGTTGTGATGCCAAGGAACACACCTTCCCCCTAAGGACATTCCACAAATTCCTGATGTCCTCCCTTCTGTATGGATGGCTGCCTACTGAGTTGACCCTGTCAACTATTCTCTGCCACAACTCAATTTTCCTGGGAATCAAGTTTTGCTGAACCTGTGCTCCAAACTGTGTAAAGGTGCAATGTAGGGTTATTGATGGGGTGTGGATGGTGCATGGTGAGTGATATATGCTTGTGGTGTGTGTGCTCATTATGTGAGTTTTGTGTTGGTAGTGCAGTTGTGTGATGTGTGTTGGGTGAGATGTGTATATATATGCCGATGGTGTAATGGTGCTATATAAGTGTATTTGCCTGCTATCAGTGTATGTGAACATCGAATTCGTAGCAAAGGATTGTGGGTTGTGTGGGTGTGTGTTATATAGTGCAGTGAGTAGGTGTATCTGGTGTGTGTATGTGTGTCAGGTGTGGGTTATTCAAACTGTCCAATTTGGTGTTGTGTTCTGACAGTAGTGGGTTCTGAGTGCAGCAGTTTGCAGTGCCAATGGTTTTCTGCCATGAAAGAACGCGGTGTTTCCTAACCTTTGCTGGGGTCCACTTTATGTCCCTATCATCATCATCATAAGTGGTGCTTGGAGAAGATGGTGGAGTAGTACCCTTCCTTTTTCTTGCTGGAGATCTGGGACCCATTGATTCCAAAAGAAGGGGGTTTTGCTGCCCTCCTGTTCTGCTTGTACCTCTGGAAGATCTGGTTGCCGCTGCTGTCCACTTTGCTTTATTTCCCAAATCGACTGGGTACTACTTTGCAAAAGGGACAAACCCATTTCAACATCACTGTTTGTCGGTGGCACCATGATTGCAGTGGCTGTCTCACTGACAGACATGGCCTTGAGTTAGGATGTTGCAGTTGATGCAGAAGTGCTGCTTCCAGGTTGCTCCCGAGAGACTCGTGTGGCAGACACATGTCTCCCAAAAAAGGTTGCAGTTGGCACACCACTGGTGGAAAACTGCTTCTCCTCACTGGCTACTTTCTTGGGAGCATCTTTCTTTGGGGCCATTTTATGCTCTAGGTTGGCAGTGGAACTAGAATGCACAAGTGAAAGAGTTTGGTACCTGTGAACTGAAGTAACTGTAAGGTCTTCTCTTTGGCAGTACTGCGAATGATGCGGGGTCTCTTCTCTTGTGCACCTAAAAACAACCAACCGAGAAAAACATGTATTTAGTGAAACGGGGCATTGTTGCAGGAGAAATATAATCTTAGTGCAGTTGGTTACTTATGCATTACACCTATTTAATCAAACATTGTAAAGGCGAACCACACCACCACACTATAAAAACATCAGACAACACAACAGGCAGCTCTTGCTCATTGCTTTTGGGCTCATTGGGACATTGGCTCCACCGAACCATCAAACTCATGGGGAGGATGGCATGGCTATGGCGGCGATGCCCCCACCGTGCTTATTACAATGTTTCCGCCAGGCTGACCAGCGGGAACACTGTAATACGTGTTCCTGCCAGTCTGGCCAATGGGAACAGTGTTAAGATATTGGCCTCAGCTCCTTTAAGGGAGCAAAGTCCAATATCCTAACAATCCAGCACCCTCGGAATGTGGAAAGTCTGCAAAGCAAACAGTGGTCAACCCGACGGTGCTGGGCAGAGGGGCCCGTACACTGCCCATGAAATGGTTGTGGACAGTGCAGGGGCCCCCAGCACTTCCTTTCCACCATTCTTTTCATGGCAGGCTTCCCAACATGAAAAGGCTACCAGAAAGAGAGGTTGTAATCAGCCAGGTGGTGCCGAGTTCTGTGCCGCCATGGCTGATTACAAGCCTTAATACTGTCATGCCATCAGGAACCAAGTTCTTGGTAGGGATGGTGGTCCTTTGTTAGTCTGATCACCTAAGTCTAATGAATGCCAAACTCAAAATTAGGCCCTTTATATCCATCTGTTTTAAAGGAGACACCTGAGGTAGTCAGAGAGAAGTGTATGGATAAATGAAATAATCCCTTAAATAAGCTATGGGAAATAGGTGGTCCAGGGGAAATGGAACAATTATTAACAAAATTAATTATACTGTTGATTTGTCTACAGTGCTCAACAGCCACAGCTATGGTGTCCTGGAGGAAATTGAATTATACGTAAAGAAACTGAATGCTGCAGTGCAGCTGTGAGTCTTTGGTAGATGGATGGATGGATGGTGGAATGGATGGATGTGGATAGATGGATCAAGGCAAAATGTAGAATTAAATTCAAAATAAAATAAAAAAATATTTAAAACAATTAAAACAACTAAAATTAAAAATTAGAGGAACAAATAAATAAACAAAATTAAAAATCAATATAACAAAATGAAAGAAAAAAGAAAAAACAGTTAGAAAAAATAAGTAATAATTTAAAATGTAAATAAAAAAGAGTAAAACTAAAATAAAAAATGACAAAAATGACAACGAAATAAAAGTTAAAAGTAAATTAAAAAATTAAAAACAAAAGTACAAAAATATTAAAAGTTGAAATAGAAATGTTTAGAACAAATGATCACTAATTAAACCAATGTTTGTATGTAATCCTGTGTCAAAGACACACTGGCTGCATACACAAAATAGCAGAGAGCCAGACACATGGTCAAAAAACAACAAGGATCAAGGAGGAGGCATGGAGAACAAAGTACACATGCAAGCCTATGGCAAAAATCACGAGTTGGATGGACAAAATGACTGTGCCCGCCACCCTCTTGGTCAAACAACCATGGCACACACAGAACACATGCAAGCCTAAGGCAAGTGAAACTGGCTGGATGGACAAAATGGCTGCCAGCCACATGGTGAAACAACAACAACATGGAGCAAGGAGGCATGCCAAACAAAGAACACACGCAGGCCTATGGCAAGGGAACACTGGCTGCCTGCACAAAATGGCTGCCAGCCATATGGTCCAATAACATCCTCCTATGGTATCAAATATTACCTACAATAAATACATCTTATGCAAAAAATGAAAAACAAGCAGTAGCCAACATATTTCATTTGTTCCAATACCATCCCTGCCCTAAATGAAGTTTTGAAAACATATACCACTGAAACATTTATTTCATGAACTGATTACTACTGGTACTGGGTCTACTGGCTAAAAGGCCCTTTGGAAATCTAGACAACATTGTAAAATAATTTTGCAAATGTAACAAACATGTAGAAAAGGACAGGTACTGAGCTTTACAAAATATTAAAATCAATAAAATGAGAAATAAATAACTTGGCCCAAACTTAAACTCCACGCCACCCACAACTATAAATTTTCAAAATCAAACTATAGTACAAAGAAATACTGGTGGATGCCCAAGCAAACAGACAGAACCCTTCTTCAATAGTTTTGAAACTTACTTTTGTGATTTGACTAAAACAATGTCCTTAAATCCAAAGGTATATCCAGGAGACAAAGAGAGTGATCATTCCACCACGAAGTCCAAGTGAAAAGTGACCAGGAAATGTACAAAGCAGTGGGAGGAGACTGCTGGACAAAAACAGGAAGTTGGAATCTCTGACTTACTTCCTTACTGTTTGAAAAAAAGGCTTCTCAATCTCAGAAACAAATTGCAGGGCCCATTGCAGAAGAAAATCTAATAAAAAATCTCTTTTTGACTAGATTTACTGGTATCTGGAGTAGAAATTGTACTCCAGAAATGAGTTTGCACTCGCAAGCTGCACTGTTGTAGCTTCTTATGCACTAGAAACAGCGTGAGTGAATGCAAAGTTTCGCCCATGCTCACTAGCGGCCTGGGAGTATTGTGGCACTCGTGAGAAATCGTCATAACTCAATCTTGTGAGTGTGAATGAACTCTGCTCTGTGCCGGAGTGCAGAATTCAGGAACTCTGCACTAATCTGCATAGTGTAAAGTGCCTGCATTTTGCAAACTTCGCCGGCGGAGTGGAGTTCTACTCCCAGGCCTACTAAAGACATACTTGGTGCAAAAATAAACAAAAATAAAAAGTGAAGGAGTCAGTCATGGTGAACAAAACCACAGATGTTGATGTCAAATCATTTGAATTCCAAAGTTTAGGTTACTCCTCCCATCAGGAATGGAAAAGTGTCCAGAAGTATTCCATAGAGTGAATGTGTGACATACAAAGGAGAACGTTAAGGTTGAGGTTTCTTGCTGGCAGTGGTGGGTGTCTTGCCATCTGCAACTCTTGGATATTTGCATAGACGTCCCTGCTTGTGAGGGCGGGGGTGGTTCCTTTGCTGCAAAGGCAGGGGTGTCTAAAAGTGTTTCTTCCTCTGGCAGTACCTCCCTTTGTGTGTCTGATGTAGATGTAAATGGTCTTGATGTACTTGCACCACAGAAAGGGCTAGATGTTGGTGGAAATGCCCTGCTCAGGGGTGCATGGATGTCCATCAGTACCTCTGTTAGGGTGCCAATGTTGGACTTATGACCCTCCATCTGTTGGTACATGTCCCTCTGCAGCTTCTTGATTTCCCGGAGATCGGTTGCTACCTTGCCCATCATGCCTAGGGACTCCTGATAGACCCCTAAGAAATAGCTGATGTGTTCTGGTTGTATGTAGCCCTAGTGGCCTCACTCTGGCCCTCATTACAACCCTGGCGGTCGGTGTTAAAGCGGCGTTAATACCGCCAACAGGCCAGCGGTAAAAAAAATTGGATTTGGGGCCAGATGTAGTAAGCCTTTTGCGCCTCGCAAACGGCGGAAGACACTGTTTGCGAGGCGCAAAAGGCCTTACGCGATGCAGAATCACATTTTGCGAGTCGGTACCGACTCCCAAAATGTGATTCCGACTTGCAAATAGGAAGGGGTGTTGCCTTCCTATTTGCGACCGCATCTCGATGCAGTTGCTTTGAGACCGCGAAAGCGGTCGCAAACCAACTCGCAGTTACCATCCATTTGAAGTGGATGGTAACTCATTCGCAAAAGGGAAGGGGTCCCCATGGGACCCCTTCCCCTTTGTGAATGCCCAAAAAAACATTTTTCAGAGCAGGCAGTGGTCCTATGGACCACTGCCTGCTCTGAAAAAACAGAAACTAAATGGTTTCGGTATTTTTTCTTTTTGCAACTCATTTTCCTTTAAGGAAAACGGGCTGCAAAAAGAAAAAAAAACTGCTTAATTAAAAAAAGCAGTCACAGACATCCTCTAATCGAGGATCCTTGAAACTAAAAGGACCTCAATTTCACTGGTCGACATGTTTCGCGTCTATTGATCCAGCCGGATCCATTGACGCTTCATCAGGACCTATACAGTTCATTAGTGGAATTGAGTATCACAGATAAGGATACAAAAATATCCGATAACTTCAATTAAAGTTAACTGGTTGACACAGGTAACCGATCCCTAGTCGAGATCAGGCTCCAATGGGTGGTGCATTTCAGTGACTCAAGGTGAGGAAAATCGTCCCTGGTTCAGCTTGTTGAACCTAGCTTTGAAAACGCGCGACCCGGGTTGAGGTCCTTTTAGTTTCAAGGATCCTCGATTAGATCATTCACCTTAGAAAGACTTTGAGCATTATCCTCATTTTTCTTTCGATTTTTTATTTTTTAATCTTGGTCTTCATCCATGTTATCTTAGTCTGATTAAATGATGGTGTTTTATGGATGAATAACCAATTTTAATCTTTTCTAGCACTTTTTTGATGGTGACTTTGAGCATCACGTTATTTTGGCTGAGAGCCCCCCCGACACTGGGGTGGCCACTAGGCATTGCAGTGCCAGCCTGGTGAGGAGTAATTCCCAATGATGATGCTAGCCATCCAATGTGATGCTTGAGGGTTCTAGCTCCTGAGACCACAGGTCTCCTTGCGTTATTGCTTTGCTTGGAACAGTGTACTCTTATTTTTTTATTACTACTGTTGGGAGGTTGTACACTGGACCCGAATACTCCCGGTCCCTCTTCTCTTTGTTTTGTGCCCAGGTGCAGTGACATTCGACCTGTTGAGAAATAGAGTACATTGTTATTGGTGAAAGTGTAGAATCTACATCCAAATGCTTAGTGCCACAGTAAGCAGAGACATGTGAAAATGGTAAAAAGTAGGGTTTCCTAATGTGATATGTTTCCATTGCTTTGAAGTTGTTGACAAGACATTTGTGGAGGTTGCAAAAACAATTAGGATTGAAAAGCTCATTAGATGTGCTGATAGCTTGCATTTTGGATTAAGGAATAAACATGACACCTAACAGTTAAGCCAACACAGTGGGGAAGTAACATGTATTTGAAAATCCTGGGACCTAGTTATTTAAGATACAGGTGAACACACAACTTGATAAGGTGTCATTCATAGCATCAGTAGTATCACTTGGGATTACCAGGACAACATCAAGCTATGAAGGCTTACACGTTTCCGAGTTAAGCATGATGTGTAGATTGCTCAGTCCATGAAGAGTGAACGTCAGTTGTGACTCGGCTAACAAGTGATTTTGTGCAAGAGTACAATAACCTCTTGTTTTGAGTTACAGAAAGAGGGACTCATGGTAGTTGTGCTCATGTTACTTTCTAACTCCCAACACTAGACAAATGGTGAACTCCATGATGAGTGAACATCAGTTGTGAAATGGCTAACAAGTGTATTTGTGGAAGTGCACAATGGCCTCTTGTTTTGAGTTAAAGAAAGAGAGCCTCATGGTAGTTGCAGTCATGTCACGCTCTCTAATTCCCAACACTTGTCTGACATACCTGTTGCCATACTGCAGTTAGGTTGGGCCATACACTTACATGTTGACACATACCATGGGTCCTTTGATAATCTTTTGATATTCAAACACTTACAGACCCAATTCCAACCTATGGCATATAATGGATATCGATACATGGGAAGTTATGTACGACAATACACATTGACAATCTACGGCCTCTGATACTCTGGGTTTTGCAAGTTATGAAAGTAGATGAACAACACAATGACAAAAGCTGGGATAGGAGCATACAGGACATTGACATTTTGTGACAGTGCTTGTGGTATGTCTTACTAGACTCCACTCCCCCAGCTATTCCTGTCAAACCCTCAGACTGCAGGACGGCCAAGACCTTCTCCTCCTAGGGAAAGAGTTGTAATAGGTTGCTGGGGGGACCACCACCAATCTTCAGGGACTCCAGGTGTTGCCTGGAGGCCAGGGAATGCACTGTTCCATCTCTTCCTAACACGATCTTATGTGCCTAAGGTGGTGCCTTCAACAGTAAGCTGTCGACTGTCCTTTGCCACATTTCTATTTTCGTACTGAAGGGAGTATATTGGACTTAGCCTCCAACCAACTGTGGCTCTACTCCTATGAGTTCATCCACAATGTCTCTCAACTCATTCATGGAAAAACTTGGATTTTTGGACATGACATGACAGAAAATTAAAGTGAATGAAAGTGACTAACAAGACAAGACAAGTGATATTAGAAAAACATACAAGAAGTGTGTGAAAGGTGTAAAATGGGATGGGAAGAAAGGGCTACCTTTTATGACAAAAATGAAAAAAGAAGTGTGGCCTCTGTCTTGTTGTGCTACAGTGGGAGGCAAAGGTTCATGCTCTGGGTTTGTACACTAACCTATTACTTATTTTTAAAAATAAAAGGGTAGTAACTAAAACAATAATCAAACAACCCACAGAGTAACCAATACATTGTTACCATAGATCAAACAAAAAATACAAACATAATTAAGAGAACGCTATAAAAAGAACACAAAACCTCGCTATTTGTAAAAATGTAAAAACTTAAAGAAAGCAACACTCTACCAGACTACATGAAGGAAAGCCAGAGAGAAACCTTCAAGGAGATAACCAAGACACATTTAACAGTAAGTGTGAACATTAAATAAAGTACAATGTACCCTAACAGCATTTTAAAATGCAAATCTACAAAAACATTACTAAAGTTTCTCTTTTCTTTTAAACATAAATCCTTAGAAATTAAAGAAGTACTTCAGTGAGAAAAAAACAGTTAACCCGATAATTCTAACTCCACACTTGTAAATCTGACACAAACACTTTGAAAGCAATTCAAGTAAATGCATTACTAAAATTAAAACAACTCCATAAGTTAAACTAAAAACTAAAACCCCACCACCCACCAAAACCAACCAAGCGTATACCTTTAAAATGTAACTAAACAGACATTTTTCACCAAAAGAAAATTAAATTCCACCTAACCCAAATCTCTACAACTTCAAACAGAAACAGAAGATGATCAAGAGCAACTAAGGCAACAGGTCTGATGTAAGTATAGAGTGTAAAATGTCTACAAGCATTTTTAAATTAGGTTATCAAATAATTTTCTTTTTTTATGATGATCATTCATTTTAAATTCATGATACTTGTAGACAGAATGGTGGAAAGTGTCTTATATATCAACTCACAGAAAGTCAAACAATTGCTGTCTCACATGGAATATAGATACAACCAGGGAAGCACAAACACAGAGAATGTGCATTGGAAATGTATTAAATAATATGCAAATACTTGTTAGGGGAGGACTGCAAAAAAGCAATATTGTAAATAAGATCAAGGAGCACAACTACTCCGTAATTGGAACACAGATAGAAAGGCTTGTGCTTCAAAGTTTACAAGAGAATATCAAACAGAGGGAGGGGATGTCCCTATAACCCCACTGGAACAGGGACAAGAACAATGCAACAGCAAGATATCCAGAAGGAAAGAATAATGATAACCCAACTATCTAAGCGAAAACCTCAATTTTTCACTGAAAAGTAATTTCTTTATTATAGTTGAAATAATTTAATCGTAGTGTCAACAAATTACCTGTGCATCTAAAAACCTAATACATAGAATAAAATCTAAATATATACAAAACCTATACATAAAGAAAAACAACCAACAATTTTGTTAGGGCACCGTGATACATAAACCATAGGCTGCTTAGCCATCCAGTGGCAAGCAGTCACAAGAAAAGGTAGTGACCGTAGTCTAAGGAAAGTATCCAGCCTCAGTGAGAGAAGCCAATCACTGAAACAATTGTCCGATACAGTCCGCAAATTATGAGTCCAACAATTCAGGAATTCCAAGGGTCACTCCTTTGAAATAACAGTCGACACGTTTCGGCCTTAAAGAATCCGGCCAATGTGAGATCTCTATGATGAGGCTTTGAATGAGCCTTTAAATGTGCCCTCGTTTATTTAAAGAGATATACATTACACAGTGAATATCATCGCACTAACTAACCCCTCATTTATGCATTGCTGCTTAAAAAACAGCATACTATGAGCATTGATTTCACATCTAAAGCTAACAACTACTCATGACATAAATTATAATAGATTTGAACTGGCAATGATAAAAGCAATCCTTAATCTATACCAACACACAGCCAAACAAGATCGGACACAGATGCTAACCTAAATTCCAAATGCCCAGGGAGAATGTCTATGACAGTGATATAGCTCAACAAGCAAAACCAACAACACAGTGGAAGGATGAATCAATTACTTCAATGCCACAATCGAAAGAACTCAACCAACACTCTTCAAATTAATAGATTTCCTTCAAAAGGGAGATTACAAGTCTGATGGTCTCAAGACTGCCAGACTCGCAGTGGCCATCTGACCGCAGGAAATGTCGCACTACGACTGCCACATTACGACCCTGGTGGTCTGACTGTCCAGGGGACTGCTGTTTTCTACCAGGATCTCTGATGGGATGACGGCAGTCTTGGTTGTGATCAGCCAGGGTGCCGCCCTGATGATTAGAACCTTGTTCTCTGCCAGCCTTTTCATGTCATGGCTGTCTGACTACCATGAAAAGGCTGGTGGAGAATGAGTACAGGAGGCCAGAGGGGAGCCTCGGCACAGCCCATGCCCATGACATGGACAGTGCAGGGGTCCCCCTCCCCAGCACGCTTAAAATGCTCACTAGCTGCTGTGCAGACAGTGCAGATTTCAAGGATACTGGTGCACCCTGCATGACGCAGCATTACCGCTGGCTCAAAAATAAGCCAGGGACAATGCTGCCACCCCTTTTTCACTGGGCCCAGTGTGAAAGTTGTAATGAGGCAAGTGGAGAGCCCATCAGCACTGTGGCGGCCTCCTCGTTGGGAGTTTGGCAGTTGGATGTTTTTGACCGGCAAACTCCTAATGACCACCAAAGTTACGAACAGTGAATAAATCAAATCAGACCTAAAATAACTAAACAAACCAGGGTTATGCATGCAATGATACAATTCAGTCACACTCTTTGTGAATAAATATGGAGCTGACTACCTAGATATGATATCTAAGTCCCTATTATAACCACTTCTCCACCAATAACTCACAAGTAAAAAAAAAAAAAAAGTAACATCATTATGTTTTAAATAATTTGCATATTAAAATAACTAATTTTATTAGTCAGCCTATAACAAAAATACATTATTAAAATAGGCAATGCACTGATAACTTAAAATATGTTATTATATATTTAAAAATATTGTTAGGAGAATGAAACAGTTGCAATTTAAAAATACACAAAGCAGTGTAAAAATTAAAACACACACTACATAAATATTTTGCTTACAGTTGCAGTATTGAAATTCTTGATCCAACTTTCTCTTGCTAAAATCCAATCCATAAAAATAAATTGTATGTCCAAAAGAAATTCACCAAAGATATTCACAATTGAGAGCATAAAAATACAAAACAGTTTAATTTAAAACTGCTCTTGGAAATTAAAATTAAAAGTGTAATGTAATTTTGCTTCAAATTAATTTCCATTAAGAAAAGCTTTAAAATAGTTTCAAATATTCCACTCCAGCTTCATAACATGTGAAAAAAATGTAAAACATCCACTCTCATAAAGCATACATCCCAAATACAATGCAAACAAAACATTACACCCATACAAACATAATACAACACATAACTATATGTACAATACCATACAGTTACTGTGACCAAATTATAGTTAGGCCTACTGCATCACATATGACAAAGAAATGCAAACTGCCACTAAATAAACTTACCAATAAAACTAATGCCTCTATCCACACTGAATAATCCACCTCCAAATGACACAAGTGGAGTCTGAAATATAGTTAGCCATAAGAAAATGGCTGCCAAGTGAAAATAAATCAAGACTATCTTTCTATAGAAATCAAATGGCGTTAAAAAAACTTTCTAAAACCATGAGAAAATGTGTGCGAAAAAGTATTAAAATGTTTGAAAAGTTAAATAACATGTTGAACAAATATATATATATATATATCAATGTAATATCGGATAAAACTATAAAATGTGACTGTAATAGTGCTAAATTATTGTAAAAATGTAAAATTACAAAATACAAGGCATAAAAAATATATCTGAAAAAAATTATTATATACCATTCTTTTATGATTTTTTTTAAATATACACATATTAAAACTATGTTAAAACTATAACACTTGCTATTACAGCAAATGGGTGCATACAAATGTTGTACCTCTGTTGCATGGGAAAAAGGTTTTTTTCCTTTGCACAAAAAACAATGCATGAAAAATAAAAGAAAATATACATTCAATAAAATAATGAACACATATAAATAAAAACTATGTTACACTTTAAAAAAATACAAACTAAAAACCATTTTTATGAAGGTGTTTCACACTAAAAGGGTAATACTTACTATTCCAACCTCAATCCAAGGGCCTGATTACGAGGTAGGCAGTCTGTAGACTGCCATGGCCGTGGTGGCGGTCCTACCACTGTTGGTCTGGTGGTTGGCCATCTTATAAAGAGTTTGGCGAATGTTCCAACAAAAGCTTGCCATTTCTCAGTCAACACAACCATGCAGCACAAACGGCCACTGTCATGAGGAAGCACAGACAGGTTGGCAGAGTCTGTGTTGCCGTCAGACCCATTACAAGATTGCACACTGTCAGTGTGACTGTGGCGGTCCAACTACCATGTGGAAGCTGGCGGACACAACATTATAAAGGGAGACTATCATCTGCAAGAAGCCTCACATGTCAAATGCCACCATAGAGCAATTCACAAACTTCATGTCGTTGCTGATGCTCTTCAAAGACAACAAAATCAATGCCACAGTGGACGCTGACAACCGTAAGTAGACACAACAACTTGTATCATTAACGTTAAAAACTGTAGCACCAGCTTACACATCATGGGGGGGACACGCCACTGGCAGCAGGTCTTAACTCACACACCCTCACAAACATTCATCAACACAAACACACACACATTCACAATATGCCACCTTTGGGCAGCACACTTACATTTCACTGCAACACTACACAAATACACAAAGCCACATAGCTCAGTCACAGGGAGACTGAAGGCTACACAACAATGTCATACACATCAACAGCACACCTACAGCACATATACAAATACAAATCACACACTCACATTCACCACTGGGCAGGGAATGTCCTCACATACAACACATATGTATCAATGTGTTTGATTTGTGTATTATGCTCTGCAGTGGATACACAAAGCAAACACAAAATACACAGTGGAAGCACAATGGCATGCACAAAACACAGAGACCCAAAAGATAAAAGAACAACATGCCAACCATACCTGCACAATGAGGAGAGGGCGATCTAGGACACCCAGGGAAGGAGGCTCCACTGGGACACATGTCACTTTAAACAGGCCCCTCAAACAAATATGTGCATAGGAAATGGCCCTACATGGGTCTCAGGGACAAACAACACTAAACCCAAATATCATGCACATCTGCACAATGGGGAAGGGAAAGTCAACAGAGCACATACACCTTCTACTCCATGGGACATACCTCTGCAAGAACTAGCTGCAAGGGAAACTCACCTAAATGGACACATGCACAAGCAAGGGCAAGCACAGCTAGAACAACTTAGCATACTCCATGTCTGCACAAACAAAACTCCAGCTGACACACATCACATGAATACATACGCCATATCAGAGGGATTGTCTAACACCACACATGCCCACATTGGACAACACAAAAAGAAATACTTACCATACCAAACAGTACACAATGCCATGACACCACAATTGCATTTACACACACATACCCAAGCACACAACATGTACCCTTCTCTTGGGAGACACCAATCAATCAATCAGTCATAATACTTGTAAAGCGCACTACATACCTTCAAGAGTCTCAAGGCGCTGGGAGGGGGGAGGTGCTGCTACTGCTCGAAGAGCCAGGTCTTGAGGTGTCTTCTGAAGGTGACCAGGTCTTGCGTCTTTCTTAGGTTGTTCGGGAGGGAGTTCCAGGTGTCTGCGGCAAGGTAGGAGAAGGATTTGCCACCGGAGGATGTTTGTTGGATGTGGGGGATGGTGGCGAGGGCGAGGTTGGAGGAGCAGAGTTGTCGGGTGGGGGTGTAGAAGCTGAGTCTGCTGTTGAGGTAGGCTGTCCCAGTGTTGTGGAGTGCTTCGTGTGCATGGATGAGGAGCTTGAAGGTGATCATTGTCGATGGGGAGCCAGTGAAGGTTTCTCAGGTGGGGGGCGATGTGGTTTCGGCAAGGTACGTTGAGGATTAGTCGAGCGGAGGCGTTTTGGATGCGTTGGAGGCGTTACAGGTGCTTGGACGGGATGCCTGCTTAGAGTACGTTGCCGTAGTCAAGCCTGCTGCTGACAAGGGCCTGTGTCACTGTTTTTCTTGTTTCGGTCGGGATCCACTTGTAGATCCTGCGGAGCATGTGGAGGGTGTTGTAGCAGGAGGAGGAGATGGCATTGACCTGTTTTCACATGGAGAGGGATGAGTCGAGGATGAAGCCAAGATTGCGTGCGTGGTCGGTTGGAGTTGGTGGGGCACCCAGCGAGGTTGGCCACCAAGAGTCGTCCCATGCGGTGGGGGTGGGCCCTAGGATGAGGACCTCCGTCACCATCACTGCCCACAAACTCACATACTGCAAACAACATCACATGGAGACATACAACACAAGTTAATCAGTAACAACATTAAGGTAGATAAGGAATTGCAGGACAAATGTATACCTATGATAACCAACTGTTTGAGATATATTAATGATAAAGGATCTGAAAGTTCAAAAGAAATTGGCCAGTATGGTCACAAAAGTAGCACATTATTGTGCAAAAACATGACCCCTAACTGCCAGGGAACCTCCACAGGAAGAGGCATCAAGGAGGCAGGCAGGCACCTTAGGGATTATCAGTGGTAGGGTTGAGGGGATTGGGTTTGTGAGGGGTGTTTGGTCTTGGGCTTGGGATGGGTGGTCATCTTCTTAGGAGGGGTGAGCTTCTTCTTCAGGGACAGAGATATGGCTACTTGCAGGGGGGAAGGGAGGCCCTGGAGGTGGATGGCCTGGGACTTGGGTGTGGTCCTTATGGGTCTGGGATGGGGGTAACCAGCCAGAGATCAAGGTTAGACAAAAAAAACGTTTTGGGGCACACGGGCACAGTCATCAGAAGGAGGTTGGGATTTGGAGGTCGAGGGAGTGGTTGTAGACTGTGTAGGTATGGATATCATGGGTGCATGCTTATGGGAGGAATGCTTGTGTGTGGTGGGTGTCTGCTGGGTGGATGAGTATGGGCCTTTGAGTGTCTGGGGGGACATGAGGTGGACGTGCTGACGGATGTGGGAGTGGTGGATGTGTGTGTCTGTTCCGGTGGTGACCGCGGGTTGGCTCAATGTGGTGGATGTATGTTGCCTGTAGTGGTAGTGCTTGTTGTTGTGGTGCTTCTGGTAAGTGTCTCGTAGTCTGCTGGGGTAGTATCTGCAGGTTTGATGGATGTACTGGATGTGCCTGTGACTGTTGGTGTTGTGCCTGTCCATGTGCTTGGTGTAGTGTCTGTGATGCTGGGGGTGGTGGGAGTGTTCAGAGAAGTAGGGAGTATTGCTGTGTTTGTAGGTAGATGTTGCTTATGTGTGTGCCACTGTGTTTTGTGATGCCTGTGTCTGTATGAGCTACTCTTGGGTGTTGACATGGATGCTTGCAGATCTGTCTGTGTGCCTTGGGTAGTTAAGGAGAGGGGGTATTTGGATTGGGAAGAGGGAGGTGGAGGGGGGGACGGAAGGTGGGCGTTGACTGGCTGCCACCAGTGAGGAGGCCAGAGCCTCAAAAGATCTTTGTAGGCAAGCCATTGCACGATGAATGCCTTCCAGGAAAGCATTTGTCTATTGTAGCTGACTTTCTAATACTTGGCTGACCTACAGAGATACTCCATAGGAGGGCAATAGCCTTCTCACTGAGGGTAGCAGGGGTAACAAGGGCCAGGGCAGAGGTGCCTGCGGCCAAGGAGACACCCAATCTCCTAGGTGAGTGGGCACGGCTAACTTGGTGGGGAGCAACAGGAAGGGCGGTAATAGAAAGGGGTAGCAGAAAAGATGATACAGGGGGATGCCCCTATGGGTCTGCCGCCAATAGGGAGTGGCCACTGGAAGAAGAATCCGACTATGAGGATGTATATCTGGTTTCCCCTTGTCCATCCCCTCATCCTCCAGGCCACTGGGTCCCTCTGTGTCGGTGGAGACTTCACCCAAGGTCCCATAACCAGATACTTTCCCACTCAGCTCAGCCCTGTCTCCTCCGCTTGCTGGTGCTGATGCTGCAATGACAAAGAAGAATAAGGTCATCACATGTCCCACACAAGGTCATGCACATATCTATCTGGCACATATGTAATGAACCAACAATGAGAAATTATGCCTTGACATCCTGCTATGTTGCTTATGAAAGTACAAGGTCCTGGAGTATGAGACAAGGATATACCTATGTCACACTGGAAACATGTCAACAATGTACACTTCACCAAGTGACATCTGTCCCATCAGAGCCAGGGAGGTAGTGTCAATATCACCCAGTTAGTTCACACTTGATTCTTCGAAAGAACACTGCTGAAGTCAGGTTCAAAATGTCAGGGAGAGATGTCTCCAGAATACAAAACAAATCAGCAAGTCCCAAGATAGTAAGCACTAATGTGTGATACCCTTTACAATGACATCCTCTGAGTGTTTCTGTAGACGTCATCTGTCCTTTGCATGTTGGAGAGACACAAAACTTGCAAGGACTAATAGGAGACTCTCAAGCTGTTGCCCAGTGAGAAACAACATCACTACCCACATCTTAGACATAACAACTCTTGTGTTTGCCTGTGGATGAATGACTGTACCTAAACACATGTTATGTCAACATCTCTGCATGTCACTCCATGATGCATGCCAACAGTAGGGGCACAATCCTTAACCATTACACATGTGCAGTCCACTTTTCCACATGATTCCACATCAAGGACATAAATACACACAAAGTGGTTACACACTTTGGGCCTACCTGTCACGTCCCTCATTGCTACTGCAGTTCCTCATGACAAATTACATACTATGACACATGAAGTCATCTGTCAGACAAGAAACAATGGTGCCATGCTCCTGTCTGTGGCACAAGATGAAATATAACCCCATTGTAAGGTGAGGAAATGCAGACATCATCCTGTCAACAAAGGTAGAACCTGCATGAAACTGCAGCTTACAAATGTTTCCTAAAAAGAAAGGGACACATACTGACATGTAGGCACAAAGAATGTTGGCAAGAGTGATGACATATCATTCATATCAATAGACATTCACCACTAACCAAGGGAAAGTAGTTTCTTACACCTGCAAACATTTAGCTATATTAGTCATGTTGCATGTATGATGGACACCTATACATCATAGACTGCAGTGCAGCACCAGGACCCATCAGACACTGAAGATAGCTGGCTTCTGGGTAGCAGATGTCTACATACACATATACACAGACACATGGCAGAGTACAGTGATCCATAACCTACTTACCTTTGGTCTTTAACATTTAGGAGTAGTGATCTCTTGGACACAAATTCCAATCACTACAACAACAAACAACAACAAACAGTACATGAATGATTACTGTGCACTTTGCAATGTCTGCTACAACAAATCTGATGAGAGGGCGTCATAATTGCACATATGTACCATCTCTTCACAGGGGAATATGCATTCCCAAACTGTCCATGGCTTTTGTTGCTAGTGAGGAATCCAACTACGCCAGGGGAAGTCCCCTTCAACTAAGCCCATGGAAGAACACAGTGTGTTGTGGAGTGGGCTTTTGGGCTCCTGAGTGCTACATTTGGGTGTCTGGACAAGACAGGTGGAGCCCTCCTCTACTCACAAAAAAGTATGTATCATTGTGGCCTGCTGCATGCTCCACAACATTGTCCTGTGAAATAATATCCCATACATCCCAGTTGAGGGGGAGCTAGCAGTGCCACTGGGTGGGAATCCTGAAACGCCAAGTGAGGATGACAGTGATGAAGAGGAATGTGAAGGCTTGTGGACAGATCTCATCAATCATTACTTTACCTGAGTGTAATTATGCAATGTGATGTGATTACTTTACCTGAGTGTAAGTTTGTAATGTGATGTGATTACTGTGACTGCATGAGGAATTGTAGTTGTCATGATGTGTGGAGTAGGGTGTTTATTCAAAAGGTAGGGGATCTCATGCTTTGCAATATACAGCCAATTGTAACATGCTAAGTCAGACATGAACATTTCACTACCTTGATCATCTGCTGGGTTTGTGTCAATCTCATTGTAATGTGAGTGTAACAACTGGTGTTTGATGTGAGCCTCTGGTCATAGGTTTTTATTTCCATCCTAAATTCCTTGTATTGTTTTTATCTGGGTACCTTCACCATGACGTGCTCATGTGGGCATTTCAGAGTTGTGACATTGACAGGTATCTCATGTTGTTCTGAATAAGGAAGTGGAAATGGATTGATCCCGGTGATGTATGTCACAGATTTAGGGTGTATGAGTCCTCTGCCAAACCTGCTTGGAAAATGGGTGGGTGGAAGCCTGACATGCCCAATACACTGATTTGATGTGGTGTGTTGGACCAATTGTCTCATGTGTGTGATCATGTGGCATTGAATTATGTTGTCATCAAGTGTAAACCATGCATTCTCCCCTCACAGTGTGTCGACAATTATCTTATCTGACCTGTATGTAGCTGTGGAGGTATTTCATCATTGAAGGCCACAGTGGCTTTGCCACAACACTGACATAGGTTTGTGTCATACTATCAGATGCTTGGTCATTATGGCCCATATTTATACTTTTTGACGCTAAACTGCGCTAACGCAGTTTAGCGTCAAAAAATTTAGCGCCGTCTAACGCCATTCTGAAGCGCCATGCGGGCGCCGTATTTATGGAATGGCGTTAGCCGGCGCAAGCAGACCGGCGCTGCCTGGTTTGCGTGGAAAAAAACCACGTAGACCAGGCAGCGCCGGCGTTGGGCAAAAATGACGTTAGGGCGTCTTAAAATGGGGCAAGTCAGGTTGAGGCAAAAAAATCGCCTCAACCCGATTTGCGCCATTTTTTTACGACGCCCAGACGCCATTTCATGACTCCTGTCTTAGTAAAGACAGGAGTCATGCCCCCTTGCCCAATGGCCATGCCCAGGGGACTTATGTCCCCTGGGCATGGTCATTGGGCATAGTGGCATGTAGGGTGGCACAAATAAGGCCCCCCTATGCCACCCAAAAAAAATTGAAAAATATAAAAAATTATACTTACGTGAACTTACCTGAATGTCCCTGGGGTGGGTCCCTCCATCCTTGGGTGTCCTCCTGGGGTGGGCAGGGGTGGCAGGGGGGGTCCCTGGGGGCAGGGGAGGGCACCTGTGGGCTCATTTTGATCCCACAGGCCCCTTAACGCCTACCCTGACCCAGGAGTTAAATAGTGGCGCAAATGCGGGGTTTTTTGACCCGCCAACTCCCGGGCGTGATTTTTGCCCGGGAGTATAAATACGACGCATTTGCGTCGCCGTCATTTTTTTAGACGGGAACGCCTTCCTTGCATCTCATTAACGCAAGGAAGGCGTTCACGCAAAAAAATGACGCTATTTGCCAATACTTTGGCGCTAGACGCGTCTAACGCCAAAGTATAAATATGGCGTTAGTTTTGCGCCGAATTTGCGTCGAAAAAAACGACGCTAATTCGGCGCAAACGGAGTATAAATACGGGCCTATATTTGGATGGACCTATGACCAGGGACTGTTTTACTACCCTCTGTCTGTGCCATGACTCATGTTATGTTGGCAGACCTGGTTTTGGTATGTGAGAAGGTTGACGCTGGTGACAAAAACCACAAATCTGTTAGGCATAATCTACTGGATGAGGTCTGACAAAGCCCTTTCTTCTGTGGTCTGGGGGACTGTACCTTAGTATATCTACCCTGACTCACTATGGTTCAACTATTCTAAGCTATGGCAGTCTAGATATGTTGACAGCCTATGTGCCATACAGTGCAGTCAAATGTTCCGTTGTATCAGTGTGTTGCTAGTAATCCTCAGCATGACACTATCTGTGACATATCCCTCATGTCAATACCACCTTTTGTCTTCCTCATGTGCATCACATGGGCTTACAGCTCAACATTTCAAAATGTGGAACAGAAGCAAGCAGGCAATTATTATCTGACAGGTGAGTTAATTGACATGTGCAGGAAATAATGATATGATGCAACACAAAAGTAAAGTGAAGGGATCATTCATGGTGGATGTATTCATTTTAGTCCAATGCCCAGTGTTCTACTACCATGAAAATGGAAGGTGGTTGAAGAACAGTGAACAGAGTGACTATGTGGCACACAATGGATTTACTTGTGGAAGAGGTCACTTGGTGGCAGTGGTTGGTGTCTTGCTATCTGATGGTCCTGGATTCTTTGTTGGGTGTCCCCATTTGTGGGGGGGATTCTGCTGCTACTGAGGCAGGGGTGTATGAGGTGGATCCTTCTCTTGACAGGCCTTTTCTTCCAATGACTGCCACTGATGTTGAATGGACTGGTGTTTCTTGGCCAAAGAAAGGGGTGTTGTGTTGCTCACTGTCCCTGATCAGAGCACTGCTCATCTCCCTGGACACCCCTGATAGGGAAGCCAGGATGGTGTTGATGGCTTCCCACATTTCCAGTGACTCATGATGGAAGTCCCTCTGTAGCTGCTTAATTTCCCTGAGTTTGGTAAGTAGCTGACCCATCATGCCTTGGGAGCCTTGATGGGCTCCCAAGCCTTGACTGATGGTGACCTGACCTGGAGCATCTCCAGTGGCCTCATGCCCCTGACCCACAACATTCCTCCTACATACACCCTTGCCACAGGTTGGCCACTTCCACTGGTTCCAGGACCATCAGTGTCAGAGGTGTTTTGCTGTGACTCCGGGATCTTGGACTGGGGGTATGAGATGGTTGTCACTGTCCTAGGGACACAGGTTGGGGGTTGAATGGCTGCCTGGGATGTTGATGCTGGGAGAACATGATGTGGTCACGGTGAGGCTCACTGGAGTTTTCTGACCAGGTTGCCCTGATGGGCTAGAACCATCCTCAACGTCAAGACATCAAGGAGTGTGGTCCTTACCGAGGGCTCTATCCATGGGGGTAGTGGCAGTCTCTTCAGTTGTCTTGGTATCCCCAGTGGCAGTTCAACCTGTTACCATGAGAGATACAATGTTACAGGTTGTATTTTGACATCTACCTCCAAATGTTGACAGTGACATTTTGCAAAAGTTGTGTACACATTAGATTTGCATATTTTCCTTCTGTGACAGGTACACATGCTACCTACTGTATTCACCTGACATTTGTCAAACATACCAATTCCATTTCAGCAAATCAGCTGCAGGATGTATGATTTAATTAGCACTTGGGAGGATTGGCATAGATTTACATCTTGCTACCAGTGCAGGCAAAACAGAGGCTGGTCTGGATACGGCTTTGATCCTTTTAAGGTCTAGTTGGCTGTTATGCAGGCAGAACCAGGACTTTTTTGTATATGTGACTGTAGTCATCATGTGGTCAGTGCTTTGTGAATGTGTCTGCTGTCTGCTGCCAAAACCATTCAGGTGATGCATCTTGAGGCCTTTGGTTATTTTGTTTTTTCATACTGGTCAAGCTTTCCTTCCTGTCCACAATATTTTCATCTTGGGTTAGCTATTCAAGATGGATCTAGGTGGATTGCCACATCACAGAGTGTGCCATGATCTGTACCTTGGTCCCTCCACGTGGGTAAACTTCATTTGTGAACAGGAAGAGTCCAATGCTGTTGAAATTATAATAAAGCGAGACTTCTCTCAGTTGCCTTCTGAAGATATTTTATTGACGTAAAGAGCTTGTTGTAACGTAAGGGTCATAAGGAAAAAGCACCCAACGCATTTCGCCCCATACAGATGGGCTTCCTCAGGGCAAGATAGTATTCCAGATGTTGTGAAAGTAATTTTGCAAAGTGAAAATACACAAAGGCATATAGTGAGCCTGTGCAGTATGCCAAAAGTTATTTGAGCGAGTAGTCAAAGAAGTGTCAGGGGCCGGTGAAGATAAAGAGTGACGGGCCCGGCCGTGTGCCGCCCGTTCCGCTGCTCGTGTGACACACACTTTGCAAAATTACTTTTGCAACATCTGGAATACTATCTGGAAAAATATCTTCAGAAGGTAACTGAGAGAAGTCTTGCTTTATTATCATTTCAACAGCATTGGACTCTTCCTGCTCACTGTGGTTGCTGGATGCTTTGGGGTGGTGCACTCCCTGAATGTTTTTGAATTGTTGGGGCCTCATTTGCCCCTTGGGCTCTTTTTTGCAGCAGGGGCCTGGGTGGAGTTGCACACCATAATTTTCATACAACAATTGTTTTTCACTGGGCACCTATAGGGATTGATGTGTGTTCTTTAGGCCTGCTGCATCCTGTTCTTACAAACTTCATTTGTGAGTTCACAGACATATACATAATGGCATGTGGATACTATCCTGGTGATTGGAGTTACAGGGACTGGCCCTACTGAGATTTACAGTCATGTACTCCAAACAGTAGACATAAGTAATCCTTCCAGGTGAGTTAACTTCCATTGCGAGTTTACAAACAATGATATTTGAACACATGCACACTGGGCTTGTGTTTGGAGTTGAAGAGACAGAGCCTCCTAGCCTTAGCAGTCATGTCACTCCTTGTATTTCATGCACTTGTTATATGTCATCCTCCCAGGTGAGTGGACTTTGTGTGAATTCCCAAAGAAGTGTACACTGGACTAGTGGTTGCAGTGACAGTAAGGGAGCCTCCTGTGATGTGCAGCCATGTTACTCCCTGTATTAAACACACTATGCTTATGGTTTCCTTCCAGGTGAGTATACTTCAATGATGATTTGGTACACATGGACATTTTAGGGTAGAACACTGTTTTGGTGTTTTGGGGGAACAGTGCCAGCTGTGAGTTACAGTCCTGTCACTCGAACTGCTTCCCAAAATAAGAAGCCTTCTCCCCTAGTAAGTACACATCATATAAAAATGAGAAGCATTGTAAACTTCAGAGAAGAGAACACTGTTCTGGTGTTTGTATTGACAGTAACAGTGCCTCCTGCCTTAGCTGTCCTGTCAGTCCCTGTACTGCACCCACTGTACACATATTATCCTCCTAGGAGAGTGGACTTCAACAGAGAGTTGTGACACACAGGTCTTTGTTGCAGGGGACACTGGGCTGACTGAGTGGAGTGACAGAGCCTCATAGCAGTCCTGTCAGCCCCTGTACTTCACACACTGTACAAATGTTACCCTCCCAGGTGAGTCCACTTCAATTGGGAGTTGACAAACATGGGTATTTGGAGCAGTGGACACTTGGCTGGCTGAGTGGAGGATCAGTGACAGAGTCTCCTGGCCTTAGCAGTCATATCAGTCCCTATTCTACACACAGTATACAACTGTTATCCTCACAGGTGAGGACACTTCAATTGGGAGTTGAGTGTCAAGGGTCTTTGGTGCAGAGGACACTGGACCGGCTGAGTGGAGTAACAATAACAGTGCCTTGTGGGAGTTATAGTCATGTCAGGTCCTGCACTACACACACACTATACAAAGGGCATCCTCTCAGGTGGGCACACTTCAATTCGGAATTGACAAACACGTTAATTTAGAGAAAGATACACTGATTTGTTTTTTTGTAATGGTATAACAGTGGCTGCTGGGAATTGTAGTGCTGTCAATCCCTGTACTACACACACTATACAAAGATCTTGTTCCCCCAGGTAAGTCTACATCACATGTGAGATGCCAGACCAGGGACTATGGACAGGTGGACACTGGGCTGGTGAGTGGGGTGGTAGTGCACGTGGCAAACGGTGAGCAGTGAGCATGCATGACAATACATTTTGTTTAGATATTTTTGTTTTGTGACTTACCAGACTCCACTCCCCTGGTATTCCTGTCAAGCCCTCGGGATGCAGGATGGCCAAGACCTTCTCTGCCCAGGGTATGAGTTGTAAGGGAGGAGGAGGAAGAGACCACCACCGGTCTTCTGGACCTGCAGGTGATGCCTGGATGCCATGTAGCGGACCTTCCCCCTGAGGTTGTTCCACCTCTTCCTGATGTCATCCTTTGTACATGGGATGAAGCCTTCAGATTTCACTCTGTCAACTATCCTTTGCAACGTTTTCATTTTCCTGTTTTTAGTAGTGTTTCATCCAGCATGACTCTTAACTCATCTTCAGTGAAATGGGAGTTTTTCTGGGGTGACATGGTGGTGATGAAAAATAAGGAGCAAGTTAATAGGTGACGGCAAATTTATGGATTTGTGAAGTGCAAATGATTGTGATTGGAATTAGGAGTTTGTTGAGGCCGTGGGATATGTCCTTAGGGAAAGTTGATGGGGTGCCTATTCTGAAGTTTCATTTTTTGTGGCTGCCCTCTGGCTCCTGTGTTTATTGTTGAATATGCAAAGGATTGTGGTGTGTGAAGAGGTGTGTTTTATAGTGTGCTTTGCAGGCATGTCAAGTGTGGCAATGTGTTTCAGCTGTGTTGTTTTCAAATCCATCCAATCTGGTGTTGTGTTTTGCTTTGGTGAATTTGAACCGCCGTGGTTTGGACGGCCACTGGCAGAATGGCATGGCTGACCGCCACTGTTACTTTGACTGTTAATACGGTTGGTGAGTGGTTGATGAGTGGTCATGGGCTGTCGGTACTGGTGGTCGGACTGCATAATTCTAGCCCTCAATGGTACTGGTGGTCTGGCTTTTTTTGCTGGCTTTTGGCAGTTCTACCTGTGAAACGCATAATACAGTGGTCTTTTTGTGACCACCACTATGGCGGTCTGGCAGTCGAACTGCACGTTTATGGGGTTACATTTACTATTCCCACTTCAACATAAACCTTTTCAGGGAAGCTGTTGGACACTAAAAGGCCAACATATTTCATTCCCACTCCAATCCTAACTATTTTGGGGGAGGGGTTGGGCACTAAAGGGGTTAGATTTATTATTCTCACTCTAATCCAAACTATTTTGGGAAACGTATTGGACTGCAAAGGGGTTAGTTAAATTGTGTATTCCCACACCAATCTAAATCATTTCAAGGAAGGTATTGGGTACAAAAGAAATTATTAATTACTATTCTCACTCCAATCTAAACCATTTTGATTTTAAATATTTAGCTTTAACTTTAAATATTCCCACATGACAACACATAGGTGGTCATTACGACCCTGGCGGTCAGAGACCGCCAGGGGTAATGTGGAGTCCGTACCGCCAACAGGCTGGCGGTATGGAGACCAGTATTACGACCGCGGCGGTAGCGCCGCGGTCGCGCCGCCGGGGCTGCATCGCCGGGGCCGGCGGTTTCCCGCCGTTTTAGCCCCGGCGGTGATAATCCGCCAGGGCAGCGCTGCAAGCAGCACTGCCCTGGGGATTATGACCCCCCTACCGCCAGCCTGTTTCTGGCAGTTTGCACAGCCAGGAAGAGGCTGGCGGTAAGGGGTGTCCTGGGGCCCCTGGGGGCCCCTGCACTGCCCATGCCACAGGCATGGGCAGTGCAGGGGCCCCCTAACAGGGCCCCGGCCAGCTTTTCACTGTCTGCATAGCAGACAGTAAAAAGCGCGACGGGTGCTACCGCACCTGTCGCACGGCCGCAACACCGCCGGCTCCATTAGGAGCCAGATCCTATGTTGCGGCCTCATCCCCGCTGGGCCGGCGGGCGTAAACTTGGTTTGCGCCCGCCGGCCCAGCGGGGATGTCGTAATGGGGTCTGCGGGAGTGCGGCCGCGTTGGCGGCCGCACAGCGGTTACCGCTTGGCAGGCGGCAGTAGCCGCCCGCCAAGCTCGTAATGACCCCCAGAATTCTTCAAAATCATACATAGTAGTACAAATAGAATAAACATACATTAAAATACAAAGTTACACCACACAGTGAAGACTTTTGAAAACTAAATTGCCACTATGAGGGAGATGGAGGCTGTCGGACTAGAGAGCCACAACACTTGAAGTCCAATGCCCAGTGTTCTACTACCATGAAAATGGAAGGTGGTTGAAGAACAGTGAACAGAGTGACTATGTGGCACACAATGGATTTACTTGCGCAAGAGGTCACTTGGTGGCAGTGGTTGGTGTCTTGCTATCTGATGGTTCTGGATTCTTTTTTGGGTGTCCCCATTTGTGGGGGAGGATTCTGCTACCACTGAGGCAGGGGTGTATGAGGTGGATCCTTCTCTTGACAGGCCTTTTCTTCCAATGACTGCCACTGATGTGGAAGGGACTTGTGTTACTTGGCCAAAGAAAGGGGTGTGGTGTTGCTCACTGTCCCTGATCAGAGCACTGCTAATCTCCCTGGACACCCCTGATAGGGAAGCCAGGATGGTGTTGATGACTTTCCACGTTTGCAGTGACTCATGATGGAAGTCATCATAGCTGTTTAATTTAGGACTAGAGAGACGAAGACTTAGAAACAACTTTTTTAGTTAAGAAAGGTTATTGGCTAAAGTTGCGCTTCATAAAAATAAACACAGGTGGGGAACATAGGGACAGTCTGATAGCACATCATGGTAAAGCCTTTAGAAAATAAATGTAGCCAATCAGGTGGAGGAAAAAAGAGTCCCTATGGACAAAGGTAATTGTTTCCCTGCATTTTGGTAACCTGAAGGGCTTCTGGCATATTTCTAATAGTATATGTGAGCTTGCTACATCTATTATAGAAGTTCTAGTCCTTGAAGAAATTTGGGTTAATACATCACGTTAATACATCACAGACCCGTATAATTCAAAGTTGATGCTGGGGGTGTCTTGCGTAGGTCAGAGGTGAGTTTTCAGGTTAAGGGTAAGGAAGCATCCTGTTCCCTACAGTGAGTAGGATTGAAAAAGTTATTAAAGGCTTGAAAAGCTAAAGGGCCAGACAGCATCTCCTCTGACTCTGGAACTAGAACCTGGTAATGCTATTTGGTGGAATAATCGGTGGTAAAATGTACCGGAAATCTGGAAAGGGAGCCCTTATTTTGAAAAGGGTGATAGGGCATTGCCATCTAATTATTGTATGATAACCCCATTGGATATCCAGAGTAAAATTTATGCAAGGCATCTATTGGGCCTACTAAAAGATTGGATGAGTGCTGTAAAAATTCTACCTTTGGCCCAAATGGCCTTTCAGAAAGGGTCCTCAACAGCGGATGGCCAGGTGATGTTAAAGCTGGTGGTGGAGAATTATGCCCTCAAATGGAAACAGCCCCTTTATGTGTCTTACACTGAGTTGTCAACTGTGTTTGACACCGTTACTAGATCTCTTTCATGGGAAAAGATGGGCAGATGGAACTGCCCACTGGGGCTTTTGAAGCTGGTGGTCTAATTTCATGAGGGCTCGTGGAACATAGTGGAACTTGGGGCTGATGGGGCCTTGTCCAAAAAGATCAGTACCCCAAATGGGTTAAGACAAGGGTGGATTTTGGCACCACTCTTGTTCTCAGAATCGGTATCTGCATTGTTTTATGAAGATGAAATGGTGTTATTAGATCTTTCGCCAGTCAGGCTCCAGCTTGATGCTTTTCAATATTATTCCAATAGAAATGATCTGAAGATCATTACCCCCAAAATGAAGGTCATGGTTTTCTCAAAAGGTAAAAGGCTACCCCTGAGGTTTAGGTGAAAGGTACTCAAAAGGATGTGGTTAACAAATATAAATACCTAGGTGTATTGTCTAGCCACAACCTAGAATTCTGGGCTTCAGTCTTTCTACAAGAATCAAGTCTCAAGTCCATTGTGGGTCTGCTGCAAAGACTAGATTCTGCTTTGGGCCATAAGTCTGCATGTGTTGAGAGAGCCATATAATGAAAAAATATTTACTCTGCAAGGTTTTTCTAGGAATACATGTCAGGTGCGGGCAAATCATGGAAACATCCATCTGGAAGAAATGGTTGAGTCTGACCACAGGCTCAGGGAGTAGTGCCCTGAGACTTGATTTGGGCCTTACTAATATTCTTTTTAAATATAGACAGAGGCTGCTCAAATATTGGGCAGGCTGTTTGGAATCTGGGGAAAGCTTCTTGAGGCTTCTCATAAAACCCACATACTTAGGAATCTTAAAGGTCAGTAGGTAAATAACTTACAGGCTATTGAGGCTGCCCTGCATCTCCCTGCTTGGTATTTCTCCTCAACTATGTCTGTACTCCAACAGAAGCAATTGTTAAAATGCTTCATAAGGAGGGTTCACTACAGAGTGACCTGGCTGATGTCCCTAAGAGAATCAATATGTATTGGAGATATTACAGTGGTTTAATCCAGCCCTATTTGAGGGATATCAAGAGAAGATCTGTGAGGTGGTGGTCCTGAGGGTTTGGCTGGGTCAGGTTTCCACCTTGATCAGATGGTCAGAGATTACCCAGGGTGGGAGGAACAAGGATCCTTGCCCTTTTTGAAGGCATATAGCACTGTCACTTTCAAACATTATTGTTTGTTGTACTTTTTTCACTACAACAATGCACTGCCTGCTATTGCCAGTGTTTAGAGAGTTGCAGGTTCATTGCATAAGCAATCTAGGGCCAGATGTACTAAACTTTTTGCACGTCGCAAACACATCACGATGCCCAAACCTGGTTACCGAATTGCAAAATGGGATTGCGAGTCGCAATTAGGGAGGGGTGTTCCCTTCCTAATTGCGAGTCGCAGCGCTATGTTGTATTGTTTTGTGACCGCAAACGCAGTCGCAAAACAATTGCAGTTAGCACCCATTTCAAATGAGTGCTAACCCATTTGCAAAAGGGAAGGGTTCCCCATGGGACCCCTTCCCCTTTGTGAATGGCATGAAAACATTTTTCCAGAGCAGGCAGTGGTCCTATGGACCACTGCCTGCTCTGAAAAAATGAAACAAAAACGTTTCATTTTTTAATTTTGTAATGCATCTCGTTTTCCTTTAAGGAAAACAGGCTGCATTACAAAAAAAACTGCTTTATTTAAAAGCAGTCACAGACATGGTGGTCTGCTGTCTCCAGCAGGCCACCATCCCTGTGAGTGCCACGAGTCTCAAGGGGGTCGCAAATTGCGACCCACCTCATGAATTTACATGAGGTGGGCCTTTGCGACCCCCTTGCGAGCCGCAGATGGTGTCAGGGACACCAACCTACATACCGATTTGCGACTCACAATTTGCAAGCCGCAAATCGGAACCTACCTACATCTGGCCCTTGGTGAGGATAATTCTGCTTTGCAATAATATGTCGGTATGCTGGGCCTTGACCAAATTCCTGTCCAATGTAGCTGAAAAACTGCATTTTTCCCTTACAAAATAATGCTATTTCCTTTTTGCGCTACAGTGTTAACAGTGGGTATGTATGTATTATATTACGTCATCATTGCTATCTAATTTTAAGAGGCAAATATTGAAGGAGGCCTGCATATTTTGCCGGTATAGCACAATTTGTTGATATGGTCAGCTCTCCTCTGTGTGATGGTTTTTAACTCCATTAGAGAGAATTTTCATACACTTTTGCACACTTTGTGGTATTGCACATTTTGGCTTTTTAAGTCACTCTTTTTTATTGACAAACCTGTTTGTATATTGTATACCCAACATTTGCAGGCCTTGGTCTATGTCATTTAAGTGGCAGGGTATTCCATATCGGGCAGGACACTGTATTGTAATTATCATTTCATGTTTTATGTATGCATGTTTTTTATCTCTGCCATGGTTTATAGCTCCCTAATTGGAGGTATTGAGAGGCTGTGAATAAGAGCTGTTTATTGTTGATTTTATGCTTTGTATTGCCTAATTTGCACTAATAAAAAAATATGAGATAATGAAAATATTTACTATTTAATCAATATTCTTAAAATAAAAACAAAACAATATAAAACAAAACATAAAATACATAAAAACATTTAAAAATAAACAAAAAGAAACATTTAACAATCATATAATTAAATGTACAATTAATAAAGAAAAGCAATCATATAAAATAAATATTTATGAGCTACAACAATTTATTTCTCTACAAACATCTCCACTAATAATTGAAATACTCTAAAAAGTAAAAACAAATAACATGTACATTTCATTTATAATGGGCAAATAAATTAAAATAAAATTCTTTAAAACATTAAGGCCCTCATTACAACTCTGGAGATTGGTGTTAAAGTGGCGGTAATACTGCCAAATTACGACCATGGCGGTGTTATCTCCGATAGACAGCCAACGTACTACACCAACCGCCAGGACAGAAACAACAGCCACCATGGCGGGAGCCGCCTACAGCCAGGCAGAAGTCAATGTTATGCGCACCATATTAAAACCCTGGAAACCACCACCTTTTCCGGGGTGGTACCAAAACATCAAAAGCCTGGCAGAAACACTGCACAGAAGTGGAAGGACTCACCTTTGGAGATAGAGGGAAGAACCACGCTGCCATGGAGCCCGAGCTGCATGTCTTCCCCATGGTTTTCTATGTGCTGCTCAGCTAAAACACCACGGCCGGCGAAGAGGACGACTGTGAGTACGGAAGCCTAGCACACAAGGGAGGGAGGGAGGTCCTGGGGAGTGCAAGGCCACAGTCTCTCGAGTGGGTGACTTGCCCACTTGTTCTGGAGGGGGCATCATGCCCTGTGCTCTTGATCCTGGGGAGGGTGGGGTAGGTGGTTCTCTTACCCACTGGTTCTGAAGGGGGCATCGTGCCCTGTGCTCTTAAACCTTGGGAGTGCAAGGTCACAGTCTCTCAGGTGGGTGTCATACCCACTGGATTTGCAGGGGGCAGCCTGCACAGCAGCCCAAGGAGGCAGGATTACATACTGTCCGTTGGTGGTGATGGCTGCTCACTAGAGGTGGTGGTGCTGCTGGTGGGGGGAGAGTCCTACACATCCCCTGCAACCTCAGACGGCTGCTCACTGGAGGTGGTGCCACTGCTGGGGGTGGGGGAGGCTCCTGGCCATCCCCTGCAACCTCAGACTGCTGCTCACTGGAGGTGGTGGTGGTGTTGCTGCAACCTCAGACGGCTGCAGACGGCTGCAGCTTAGGCAGGCTCCTTTCCCTTCTTGGCAGCAGCTTGTGCAGGCTCCTTCCCCTTCTTGGCAGCAGCTTGGGCAGGCTCCTTTCCTTGAGGCTGCCAGGTGAAGGCTCCTTCACCTTCAGGATATGGCCCTGGATCCTTTTCCCCCACGAGTGGGTGTGGTAATGGCTGGGCCTGTGGACTGGGTGGCTGAGGTGCTTGGCTTGGTTCTTCCCACCCTGGCCAGATGTACAGGACAAGGGGGAGGGGCAGGGAAGAGGTCAATGGTGGATAGGAACAGTTTTTCAGGGATACTGGGGTTGGAAGAGGGAGAAGGTGTGGGAGTGGAGGAAGCGGGAGTGGTTGTTGTAGGTGTCTGTCTGCTTATTTTGGGTGCATGGGCTGGATGCTGTTGTGAGGTGGATGGCTATTGGGTGTCTGAGTGCTTGCGTTTGTGTACCTTAGAAGGGGGGGTGGACACAGTGGGAGAGGACACAGGGGACGTGTTCATGGCTGTTGTGGCGGTGTCTTCCAGTGAGGTGTGTGTTCTGCTTGGTGTGATGGTTATGCTGGTAGCGGATGATGATGTAGTACATGCCAGTATGAGTGTGGACGGAACTAGGAGGGAGGTGGAGGAGAAGGCGGAGGGGGGGGCAGTGGAAATAGTGAATAGTTGGTATGTCTGCATCTCTGTATCTGGATGGTGTTTGTGTGAGTGCTTGTGGGATGAAGTGTGGTGCTTGTGTTTGCCTGCACCACTCTTATGTGTTGTCTTGTGTGCATGCTCGTCTGCCTGAGTGCTTGGGATGGTTTGGGGTTTAGGAGAATGGGACTGGGAAGTGGAAGTTGGAGGGGGGAGGGTAGAAACAGGGGCAGTGGCTGCCATCAGAGAGGGGGCCAGAACCTGAATCGATCTCTGTTGGGCCGCCAATCCAGTGTGAATGCCCTCCAGGAATGCATTAGTCTGTTACATCTGGGCTGCCAGCCCCTGGATGGCATTCACAATGGTTGAATGAGATGGATCTCAGGAGGTTAATAGCCTCCTCACTCAGGGCAGCAGAGCTCACTGGGGCAGGGCCTAAGGTGACTGTGGCAAAGGAGATGCGCACCCTCCGGGTTGAGCGAGCATGGGCAACTCAATGAGGGGCTGCTGGGAGGGCGGTTCTGACATGGGGGTGGCGGATGTACTTGTCGCTGGGATGGTCACAGAGGTGTCCGCCACCACCAGGGAGCTTCCATCAGACGACGTATCTGTGTCAGAACTGTCCCCTACAGTCTCCTCCATGGTGCTCCCCTAGCCCTTTGTCCCACTGGTGCCCTCAGCGTCAGTGGACTCTGCCTCCTGGGTTCTGTGGAATGCAGGTAAAACCATCACCAGTGCCTCTTCTCCTCCACCAGATGATGATAATGCATACAAGGGCAGGGTGACAAAACAACAAGGAGGGGAGAGACAAAGGATACACTTGGTCAATGGCTGCACCAACATCACTGTTGGCGTACACAGCACCCTTACACACAGGGACAGGCCCAGGCAATATGACATAGCACTGCCAGACAAAAAGTTAGCATCCAATGCATGGGGAGGGGCACACACTGCCAAATGCAGCACACTTGGATCCCACGCAGCCCTGACCAATAGTGGATGCTTACAACCTAGGTAGCAGGATTATCCCCTTAGAACCCTAGCCACCAGGGGACCCATGCTGCAATGTCAGGCCTGGCCTAGGGCCACCCACTGACACACACCCTCCACCCGGTACCACCCTACTATGCGTAAGTTGCAATGATGGGCACTGTACTCACCCCCTTGTGGCTGCTGCTGTGATGCCCTCAAGCACCCATCCAGCTCAGGCTAGACCACTGCCAGTATGGCCATCGGGGGGTCAGGGTTCGACGGGCACCCCTTCCTCATTGGAAGGCCAGCCACAGCTGGGCTTCGCCTTCTTCCATGGCCAGGTCCTCCCAACGTTTCCGACAGTGGGTGCTCCGCCTGTCATAGCCCCCAGGGTCCACACGTCCTTGGCGATGGCAGGCCATATACCCTTCATTTGATGGGCGCTGACCTAGAGGATATACACATAGGAAAATAGTATTAGTCAAACAGTCTTGCCTATTACACTTATGGCCCGCCATACCACTTCACATCACCATTTACACACACATGGCCCAGCGCACAACCAATACGCTGTCCAGAGGACAACCACCCACCCTGTACCTGAGGCCTTCGCACACAACTCCATGCATTCATGCCACATGCATCGTGCCCACAGTGTACTCACCTGTTGGTCTGGAGGCCCATACAGCAGTCCATACTGGGGTAGGACCCCATCCACTAGTCTCTCCAACTCCGCCAAAGTGAAGGCAGGGGCCCTTTCCCCAGCCACATGAGACATGGTATGTTCCAGACACAGGCCACAGCAGCACATGCAGTGTAGAACCTCTCCTGTGGATGATCAGGTAGCAAGTGAGGAATATGATAGAAAATGGCAGTCACGTCCGCAGCAGTGTATACAGTCACCGCCGGCGTTGATCACCATTGGCCACTGTACCCCATAGGGGCCAATGTTAACCAATGAGGAGTTGCACAGCGGTTCCCGACTGCCTTCCGCAACGGCACACAACATCAGCAGAATTACATCACTTCCACCTGTCCCTCCACACAGGACAGGCGGAAGCTATTTCAGGGGGGGGGGGGCAGGCCCTGGATATCTGGTGCGTCACTGGTGAAATCTGGACATACTATACAAATCACACTTACCTATTTCAAGTTTACAGCATGCAAAGTTCTGTTATAGCCCCATTGTTCAGTTTGTGACCGGGTCCTCACTCTTTTGCCCCATAGATTGCTACTGCTGCAGATGAACAGAAGATGAAGATATACCCCCGTGTACAGATCCCTAGTGGACTTGGCAACAATGGAGGACAGCCACATCCTCACCTACGGACTTGACAGGGCCACAATCACAGAGCAGTGTGCCCAATTGGACCCTGACCTGTTATCTGCAAACCGTCACCCCAGTGGGATCCCCCCTCTTGTGCAAGTTCTATCAGTTCTCCTTTTCCTGGCAACTGGTTCTTTCCAAGTGACAGTGGGCTTGGCAGCAGGAATGCCACAGCCAAAGTTCTCAATAGTGCTGACCAGAGGGTTGTCTGCCCTGATTAAATACATTTGCAGCTACATTGTTTTCCCCCAGGCTGAAGATTTGGCCCCAGTGAAGGCTGAGTTCTATGCAATGGGACATATCCCCAACATAATTGGGGCGATTGATGGAACACATATTGCATTTATCCTCCCCTGTCAAAATGAACAGGTGTTCCGAAATCGAAAGAGTTTCCACTCTATGAAGGTGCAGATGGTGTGCTTGGCGGACCAGTACATCTCTCACGTCAATGCTAAGTATCCTGGGTCGGTGCATGATGCATTTGTTCGGAGGAATAGCAGCATCCCAAATGTGATGGCCCAACTACAGAGGCACAGGGTGTGGCTAATAGGTGAGCCCTGGTCCCCACCAAGTATATGTTGATGTATGGGTATGGTGTGGGCCATATAGGATAGTGTGTGGTTAAATGTTGTCCCTCAATATTACAGGTGACTCTGGTTACCCAAACCTCTCATGGCTGCTGACCCCTGTGAGGAATGCCAGAACAAGGGCAGAAGAAAGTTACAATGAGGCACATGGACGAACCAGAAGGATAAAAGAAAGGACCTTTGGCCTCCTGAAGGCCAGGTTCAAGTGCCTCCATCTAACAGGTGGATCCATGTGCTACTCCCCCAAAAAGGTCTGCTAGATAATAGTGGCATGGTGCATGTTGCACAACCTTGCCCTGAGATGCCGTGTGCCTTTTCTGCAGGAGGAGGAGGCTGGAGATGCCCCTGTGGCAGCAGTGGACTCTGTGGACAATGAGGATGAGGAGGCAGAGGATGAGGATGAGGACAACAGAACATCAGTCATCAGACAATACTTCCAATGACACATGTAGGAAATTGTTGCTTCATATTTCAATGACATTTGTTTGCATTTCTGTGGCACTGGCATGCGGATATTTCCCACTTGTATGCCCACTTACTGTTCCCTCTGACAAATCTTTTTGCAGATGTTGGTGACCTCACATACACTCCTGGTGTGATCACTGCAGCCAGCTACAGGTCATTAATCTATGCTAATTTTCCTTACAGTTGAAGTGCAATGTTTGTACCAGTTTCAATGAATACATAATTGAAAAACATGACATACTCCATACTTCTTTTTTTTTTCCAAGGGTGTTTATTTAAGTGCAAAATTATAGAGGGGCAAGTGCAATGGGCTGGGGTGATAATGGAGGAAATTCTAGGGTATTGTTCCAGTCTGTTTGTAGAACAGGTGCATTGTCCAAGGGGACATAAGAAGGGGAGTAATGACAGTTCAAGGTGGACAGGGTGACAGGGTGGGACACAAGGGTGACAATCAGGAGAGTCTCATTTCCTGGCGGGGTCTTGGCAAGTGTCTCTGGCTTCTGTCTGGTTTGCAGGGAACGTTTGTTGAATGGTTCACCTTCTGTAGGGGGTAGGGGATCTGGTGACCTGTTGGTCGTGTGGTGGGGGCTCCTGTCCACTAGCGGCAGGCAGAGGTGGAAGGCTATTCAGATGTCTGGCTAGTGGCAGGGGCCCGCTATTGTGTGACTGCCTCCCTCAGAATATTGGCCATGTCTGCCAGCACCCCTGCTATGGAGACCAGGGTGGTGTTGATGGCCTGCAAGTCCTCCCTGATCCCCTGGTACTGCCCCTCCTCCAGCGGCCTGCTCTCCTGCACGTTGCCCAGGATCTGGCCCATCGTGTCCTGGGAATGTTGATATGCTCCCAGGATCTCTGAAAGTGCCTCCTGGCATGTTGGTTCCCTGGGCCTGTCCTCCCCCTGGTGCACAGCACTCATCCCAGTTTCCCTGTTGGCCTGTGCCTCTGCCCCCTGAACCGAGTGCCCACTGCCACTGACCCCAGGTCCCTGATTGTCTTGGGTACGAAGTGTGCCCTGGGGTCCCTGTAGAGGTGGACACACTGCTGATTGACGTGTCCGGGGGACAGAGGTATGGGTACGCTGGGTGGGTGCTGTGGTGGTGTTTCCTGATGGGGGAGGCTCTGTGGTGGCGTGTGACTGGGCCTGGGTAACCGGCTGTCCAGAAGTCCCTGATGGGCCAGGTTGGTTATCCAGATCCAGAAGACCAGAGTTGCTGTTATCACTGTGGGCCTCTTCTGTTGTGGGACTGGATAGTGCTGGCACATCCTCTCCAGTGACACTAGCTGGAGTACCTGTGGCGATGTAAATGATATGTTATTGTTTCTGTGTCTGACATATTCTGCATCCATGGCTTCCCCTCTTTGTTTGTATTTGCCCTGGCAGCTTTCAATTGTATAAGTTGGTATATGGTGCAATAGCTTATTCTGTCTAGTGTGCATGCTTTAGTGACAGGTGTCCATGCAGGCCTGTGAATGGTGTCTATGCATTGACATGGCATGCAGGGCTTGGCATTGGGATGAGTGGGAAGTGATGGCATGGTGTGTGGGATGTGGTGGAGTGATGGGAGTGAGGGTGAGGGTAGGAGTATGTGATTGCATGCTGGTAGGGGTGATAATTGTAGAGAGTTGACTTGCCAGAGTCCAGTCCTCCTCATACTCCAGCCTAACATGCTGTTAGTTGTGTGGGAGGAGGTGGGGTCCACCGCCAGTCCTCTGTACAGCGAGTTGGATTCTTGCTGCAATGAAACATACCTTCCTCCGTAGGTCATTCCACCTCTTCCTGATGTCATCCCTAGTTCTGGAGTGCTGCCCCACGGCGTTGACCCTGTCCCCGATTTTCCACCATGGCTCCATCTTCCTAGCTATTGATATCTGCTGCACCTGTGCTTCAAATAGCTGTGGCTCATAGTGTGATAGGCATTGTTCTGTTGGCGTAACGGTGTGGGTTTTGATTCCGCCAGTTTATCACTGACCTTTGGGATGGCGGAATTGTGTTTGTGGCTGAATAGTGATGCATTGATGTGTGTGTGTCATAATATGGTGAACAGATATCCACCGCCGCGGCGGTAAGTTGGTGGCAGTCAGCGTGGTGGCAAGTGGGATTTACTGCCAATGTTATAATGAGGGCCTAAATATAATATAAGGGCATGATTAAAAATCTGGCGTGTCCACACTCCATGCAGTCCAATCGCCACACTCCATGCGGTCCAACCGCCACATTAAAACCATGGCGGGTGGACCTGCCAGGGGACTGCCATCACACCTGGGAAGATGCTCCCTTGTGAACTGATGGAGGTTTGAGTTGTGTTCACCCAAGGCAGCACTGAACTCAGCGCCGCCATGCCGATTACAACTCAGCTTTCTGCCTGACCTTCCATAGTGGTCAATCCACATGGCATGGGCAGTGCAGGGGCCACCATGCCCAGTACCCTCGGAATGCGCACTGTCTGCTTTGCATGATGGTGGTGTCCTCTCCTCGGCATTGATGGTCCCGTTGTGAGACCGCAAATGTTGCAATAACAAATACCTTAAAGGTATACCCACCCTATGTCCTAAAACCGAACATACCATTGATAAAAATAATATTAATCTTTTTTATTAAAATAAAAAAACAAATAAAAACATTTTTTTACTAAAATAAATAATGAATTCTAATTTTTAATTTACATAATGAATTTAAATAAAATGTTCAATTTTTATTACAAAAGTGACAAATATTTTTTGAATAAGAAAAAGACTTAAGTAAATAGTAAAATATTAAATTACGACTTTAAAAAATATTTCCTGTTTGTTATCATAAACATTAAATATACAAGAAATATCAAAACAGAAACCTAAAATAAAGTAATACTATCTACATTTACTACATTTTATTAATAAGAAAAAAAAACAAATATATAATGTAACTTCAAACAAGTATTACAAATCAAGCATTATCAAAAACATAATTTACCTATATATTTAACAATTTATATTCCACAACTTTAAAATGACTTAATGAATAGTTAAAGTAAATTTCACATAAACAATTATTAACACAAACATACTTTAAAAATCTCCCCAGCCTTTTCCCTAGAATCCTAACACCCCACTATTAATTTTTTAATTTACTAAATATATTTTCTTTACAAACGAAAACAATAAAATAAAATAAAATGAACAGTAAATATATGTATCATCAAACTATTTTAAAATGACATGCATAAAATGAAGTTCAAAACTACCAAAGCTATAGTATACAAATATACAAAATTATTTTATACAACAATATTTTAGAAAACAATATATTTCTCATGCTAGAAAAAGTTTAAAATAATATACTTACCTTCCACATTCATTTCCACAATACTGTTGACATCATGCTATTATATGATATGTTTTTCAATATGCTGTCCAAACACTTCTTTTTTAACTCCAAACATGTGCACATATCTGTTTCACATGACTCAGTTACTCATACTCTTTGCTGGATGCCTCTGAAATATGACTTTATTCATACTCAAGATGGAAACCATAATGATACAGAAGGGTTCACTTATCCTTATCCAACGTGGCAGAGATAATCTCACAACGTCTCTTGTGACATGATTTGAAATCAGTGCCCTTCTTCAGGTGTATAAATAAACACAGTATAGAAAATGAAAATGTCTTCATCATTTGATACATGCATTGTCTTGCTATTGAAACGTCTACCATTGATTCCCTTTTGGAATTGATGACTGAATGTACTGAAATTACTATTTTATTGTTGAAGCAGTATATTCAAGTTATTGTATGTCATTTGCACACAAGGATTGAGAATCACAAGATGCTTGTCTGCTTACATTCACAAGTTTGTAGGGGGTAGCAAAAACCATGTTTACTTCCCAGGTTTGGATTATAGGGTATTCAGAAGTTGCACTTTCCCTTTGAATTTTTCTGAAAACATACCACCCCTGTTCTGAATGACTTCAAATCCAACATTTATGAACCAGTATTTGTGTGACTGTATTTGTATAATTTAATTTAGGGTTATCATAGACACAGAGGACACAGAGAACACTAGTTTAGGAATAAGCCAGGTAAGGAAAAATATAACTGCAATTAATTATCTTTTAGAAATATTTCTGCAGCATGCTTTTTATTCTAAATATCATAATGTTTTACTTTATTCCCCACAGAGCTCTCAGGTGTTTAAATATAAAAGACTTTAAGAGTGGGGAAGGCAAGATGGAATATCGTGTGACTCTTGACATTCTGGTAGTCTTGGTCAGTCATGACAAGAAGGAAATCCAATTATTGTTCTCCAGGTTCACATCATTCAGTCACATAATCCAGTCCCCGTAGCTTCCGTTGGCAGCTCCAGAATTTTTATAAAGGTATCTCGCAAAATTAGCAATCTTCCTCAATTATTGTCATTTGCAATCCATGCTAAAACTGCTACCATTCTGGATGATCAGACAAAAGCATCATTTGTATTTTCTTAAATCAGAGATAAGGCTTCAAATTGACTACTTTCACAATTATGCAATATGAGTATATGCTGTTTAAAGTTGGAAACCTTTGTACATAAAAGAAGCAGTTTGATAAGATGACTCATGTTTCACTGGATAAATAACCTTTGGCCTTAAAGCAGGAACCTCATGATTTGATATAACATCTCACAAAGTTCAATAGATTATTTATTGAAATTAAGTAGTTGAACTTAAGGTGAGCATCATTCTTTTACCACAGACTGAGAAGTGAGTTGAATAATGGCCATATTTAGGTATGAAAAGCCCCGGTTTGCCTAGACTAACATTCATTGGAGCAAAAATCAGACACAGGCAAGGCAAGCACAGAGAATGGAGAAGTGGTGAAGACCAAGGGCCTCATTATCAGTTTGGCAGTCGGATGAGTCAACTGCCAAACTCACTGAGAGTATGCACTGTTACACTGGTGGCGCTCCCACCCGTCCCCAAGCGTACCACAATGTTCCCTCTGGGCTGACCGGTGGGAAAATGGTATTACACATGTCCACCAGGCATGACTGGAGGAAACAGTGCTATGATATTAGTCTCGTCCCCCTTAAGGCAGCCAAAGACAATATCGTAGCACACCAGCACCACCGGAATGCATACTGACTGCAAAGCAGACAGTGTGCATTCCAATGGTGCTGGGAGGGGGGGCTGTACTGCTCATGCCATGGGCATAAGCAGTGCAGGGACCCTTCTGTGGTCACTGGCATTGGCTTTCCACCAGCTTTTCCATGGCAGGGTCCACCATTGAAATATTGGCAGAAAGCTGAGTAGTAATCATCACAGCAGCGCTGAGTTCAGCACTGCAGTGGCTGAGTACAACTCAGACCGGCATCAGCCCATTTGGAGTGATGTTCCTGGTGGGGACGGCGGTCCCCTAGTGGGTCCACCCACAAGGATTGTAGTGTGGCAGTCAGACTACCTAGAGTGTGACGGTCAGACCCTCACCTCGAGTGTGGCAGTTCAAGGACTGCCACACTGTTATTAAGGCCCAAAGTAAATCTATGAGTGGCAAATCCAGTAAGAGCCTAAAAATTACAGAACTATTACAACCTGGAAGATTGAAATGTCCTTTGTTAAAGGAGTGGAAAAAGAAAGAAAAGAAGGTACTAACAGAGGACAAGGATGAGTCCAAAAGCTGAAAATATCAATAAAAAAAACAGTCCTTTGAACGAGTACTTGCAGAATGTACCTAGGCTAGTAGCTAACATCCTATAACAATAGTGCTTCCTATAAACATCATAGTAAAGTAGGAACTATCAGAAATCGCTGAATGTCTGGATTCAGGAGCTACTCAAATCTTTTAGGCTTATGCTTGGCGAAACATTTACATATAAAAAAGGATAGTTGAAATTATTGAATTAATCTCATTCACTGGTAATTACATAGGCTCTTCAGCTCACAATAATAACTCAGCCATATGCAAATCAATCTTAACCCTCCTCCAGTAGGAGTAGCCCAGCCAAACTGCCAGGCAAGATCCTCCCTGAACCCCAACACAAGCAAACCAAGACAGGTTTTGCCCTTTATATGGCCTGGCAGTTGGATGCAGATTCGTTCCAGTGACCCAGTGGGCACTGGACACAGTCTGGGCACACCTTTTCACTTGAGATGTTGACCTGAAATATACAAAAAAGTGAAAGATAGAATGTGTGAATTAATCTGAACAGCTGTTAAGTAATTACTCAAGGCTGCATTCCAGACCCAACCATTTGCAAATCAATATTTTAATGAAATTGTGTTATTAGTTGAAGAAGTGGATGTCCCACATGGACAACTAACACAGCCCTTGATAACACCAGTCAGCCAGTGTTTAACCCTCTGGTAGTTCAGCACAAAAGCAGTCAGGCTTGACTTAGGAACAATATTTAAAGTCTTTATGCAGCATGCAAAGAGAAACAAGGTGAAAACAATACAAGAAAAAAATCCACACCAAATTACTCAGGTACATTACATTCTAATAAAGAAAATGATAGCAGAATCAGAGGGGAAAAAAGAGACTTGTAGGTCACGTGTTTGCCTCTTTCATTGAAACCAACATAAAAAAAGATGACATGAGTGGACTTAGGGCTTCATTGCGAGTTTGGCAGTCTGTCTACCACCATGGCGGCAGTGCGGTCTGACAACTGTCGGGCTATGAGTCACAAGGGTCTATGGCGCAAAGACCACCACAGTCCCACTGGCACCGCCAGGCAGCACAAGCCACCATGGTAAAGTGGCAGCACAAATAGGCTGGCAGAACCAGTGTTTCCGCCGGACACACTACGTGGTTGCACACTGCCAATGTCACCATGAGAATCCAACCGCAACATTCCAGCAGGTGAAAACAGGGACTATAAAGGGAGACACTCACCTGCAAGCAGCCTTACACGTCTGGTGCCACCATGGAGCCCATCATACGCATTGTGCCACTGCTGCTGATCTTGAAGGAGACTAAAATTTACACTGCCTGTGGATACAAGTGACCGTAAATACACACACTTATTTGTCTCAACAACTGTTACAGCAGATCATTGCGCCATTGTACACACAGTACCAGGTTCATTCTATGGGCACCAAGTACACCTCTCAAGGTGTGCACAGTCCCAATACCCTTCCATTTGGTAGGTCACTCACACTGCACTGCAACACTACAAAAGCATATGTCTGACAATCTCAGGCACATTCAAGGGTACACAGCATTCACTCACACAACATCAACAACATACATATACAAGAACAACTCACATGCTCAAATTGAACAAATGCCATGGATTCTCATCACATTCAACAGAAATATGTATGGATGTGGCATGGAACACAAACATCACTACCACTAAACAGCCCTGCAATGGACACATACATCAGACAGATTACCGTTCAATGGAAGGACAAAAGCATGCACAATACACAGAGAGACACGTATACAAAGATCACTGTGCAAACAATACTGGAGCACTTGAGATGGATACATCAGGAGAACTCGGGGAAGAAGGCTTCACTGGGACACATATAATTTTGCACATGCCCACAAAACAACATTTGGACTGGAAATTGAACTACATGTATCTCAGGGACAAACAATACAAGACCCAAATGACATGCCTATCTGCACAATGTGGAAGTGCAGGTCAAAAAAGCACATAGACTCTGTGCTGGACTCTGTTTTTGCTGTTTCTTTACTCTGGGCTGATTTATTCTGCCTATTAAACTTGGCAAGTGTACCCACTTGCCAGGCCCAAACCTTCCATTTTTAAACATGAAAGGTACCCATAAAATAGGTCCTAGGTAGCCCCATGGGCAGGGTGCAGTGTTTGTTAAAGACATGTACTGATGTGTTTTACATGTCCTGGCAGTGAAATACTGCCAAATTCAGTTTTCACCATTGCAAGGCCTATCTCTCCCACAGGTTAACATGGGGATTGCCTTTAAATATCCTTAAAATGCTGTTTCCCTTTGGCAGCAGATGGAAATATGGAGTTTGGGGTCTTTGAACTCACAATTTAAAAATACATCCTTTGGTGAAGCTAGCTTTTAAATTATCAGTTTGAAGATGCCACTTTTAGAAAGTGTGCATTTTCTTGCTTAACCCATTATGTGACTCTGTCTGCTTGTGTATTCCTTGTCTGGGTCAGGCTAACAGTTGGGCTGTTAGTGAATTCTATCTAGACATTGACACAAAGTGAGCTGGGGGGTAGCCTCCATATCCTGATGGGCCAGCTGGGCTAGACTAGAGGGAGGAGTAGTCACTTTTACCTGAATGGACTATGCCTGCCCTCACACAATGTAGTCTCCAACCCCCTGGTGTGAGCTTAAAGCCAGGACTGGGCAAGGCAGGATCTTGTGATCAACTGGTCGAACAAGGACTGAAATCCATGCACAGAAGGCTGTGCACGGAAAATTTAGACACATCATGTGCAAAGCAACTGTAAAAATGATGCGCCACCTGCCTCGCAACTGAAATCGACACACCACCTGCATCGTAGGTGGGAAGTCGACACCCCACCTGCATTGTGACTTAAGAAACAATGCAACACCCTCTTGCGGCTGCTGAAAATGACACAAAGCCCACAAAACATGGTTTTCCATCACTGTGCGGCTGGATTTCTCATGCATCATTGCTGGGCATCAAAATCAAAGTAAACCTGCATAGACTCAAGGTGCCCCGTCCGGAAAACGATGCACAGCCCCACTTGCGATTCAGAAAATGGCTCATTACTGACCTTTTCGATGCACACTCACCCGGGTGGCTTTATTTTTGATACAAACTAGGTACTTTGTGTAAAAACAACATTTCCATTGTTTTCTATTGAGTAAGAATTTAGCAATTTAAAAATTCATATCTTAATTTGTGATGTTGGATTTTTGGCATTTTGGTCTTGTTTAATTTAGGTAAATATTGGCTACTTTTTTAAACTTGTGTGGTGTCCATTTTGGAGTGTTGTAGTGCAGTGTATGTGTTGGTACAAGTACTTTACACATTGCTTTTGAGGTAAGCCTGACTGCTTGTGCCAATCTACCAAGTGGGTGAGCAGGGGTTATTTAAGTGTGTATCTCCATTGCCCTGACTAGAGTGAGGGTCCCTGCCTATACAGAGGGCAAACTGACTGCCAACCATAGACCCCATTTCTAACACATATACTCAACATGTACCTTTGTCTTGGGGAACAACAGCACTGCCTACAAAGTCACATACTGCAAACAACAGCAAAAGAACAGCAAGCAGGTGTGTGGGTGTCTTTTGGTTTTGGGACAGACTAGAGGGAAGAAGGGAAAGGTTAAGGTCAAACATAAAAGAATCTTAGGGACACAGATGAGGTCAGCAGAATGTCAAACATAAAAAAAGCTTTGGGATTCAGGGACAGTCAGCAGTAGGGGTTCAGGATTTGGGTATTGAGGGAGTGTTTGTCTGCTGTGTAGGTGGATGTTGTGGATTCCTACTTCTGATTTGGTGGGTGTCTGTTGGGAGAGTGAGTGAGTGCCTTTTCTATGTCCGGGGGTCTGGGAGGAGGAGGTACTGGGGGATTGAGTGATGGATGCGTGTGTAGCTGGTGGGGTGGTGGCTGCAGGTATGCTGGATTTGGTGGATTATCTGTGGCTGGAGGTATGTGCAGTGCACTTTTCCATATTATGCCACAACAAGGACATAGACATTCACATTGTGGCTCTAAACTCTAGGCCTACCTGTCATGTCCCTCAATGCTACTGCAGTTGTTCATGCCAAATTATAGGCTATGATGGGTGAGGGTATGTGTCAGCCAATAAACAATGGTGACACACCCCTGTATGGGGTACAACATGAAACGTACCCCCACTGTAAATATTCTATTTCACACACACTTTGCCATGTGTATATATGTGACAAAAATAAAGATATTATCCCATCAACATAGGAAGACCATGCATGAAACTGCAACTTACAAATATTTTCTAAAGAGAAAGGGACACATGCTGACATGTGGGCACAACGTATGTTGGCAACAGTGATAGCACATAAATCATGTCAATGGACAATCCCTAATTTCCAAAGGTAAGTAGTGAACTGCAGCTGCACCCAAAGAACAATGTAAGTCCTGTCACATCTGTGTTAGACATCTTCACATTACACACTGCAGTGAGGCACCAGCACCCATCATTCATTGAAGACAATTAGCTTCTGGGTGGCAGATGTCTATGTACACATTTACCCAGACCAATGGCAGAGGACAGTGATCCATCACCTACTTACCTTTGGCCTGGAAGCTCTAGGAGTAGTGGTCTGTGCATAGAAATTACACCAAATATAACAACAAACAGTACTTGATTGATCAATGAACACAGCCATATGTCATCCCTGCTGAGCAAGTGGTTTGTGGATTCCACCCAGTTGTGTCCGAGTTCCCTGGGCCAATAGACAAGGCACATCAGTATACAACGCATGACATGTCTACACAAACAATCACTCATCTACTGAGTAACACATGGCTCTTCCCTAATTGTCAGGGCAAGCTGTCACAACTTAACTCCATCACTTGGCAATGGGACAGGCAGGAATATGCCCTGTACTCACCCCTTGTGGCTGCTGTGCTGCCCTCTAACGCCCACCAAGCTCCAGACAGGCCACCACTAGAATGCATGCAATTAGGGTGGTCATTGGTCCGATGGGCACCCTGCCCACACAGGGAAGACAGCCCCAGGTGTGCCTCCATAATCATCTGGGCCCAGAATCTCAGGTCCTCTGACCTTTTTCTGCAGGGGACGCTCCACCGACTGTGGACCCCCAGGGTCCACACCTTCTTGCAAGTGGCACTCCACATTCCCTTCTTTTGATGGGCGTTGATCTGCATGTATAAAAAAGACAAATTGAGGGATGGTTTTCACAAATCTCATCATAAATGGTTGAGTCACATACAAGTCAGTAACATCAAGCTAGACTTTCCTATTTATTAATACTCTCCAAGTGTCACATATACAAGCCAAAACATACAAGGACATGACTACAGACATACATTTCTCCATCTGTAGACTAACCCACTACCCTGCTCAGGCCCTACAATAACAAAGCAAGCTTACTGACATCATGTAGGCCATGCTCTAGCAACCTGACTGAGATGTGAGCCACTGTGAGACACACCACACCTCCAAACTTCTTAAGCATGAATGGACCAACACATTCACAAAATGTGACAATGACTGTCTGCATACAGTCCCTACATGCAACAAACTCCTACATTACACATGGGCAACCATGAAGGGACTGGCATGGTGGGTACAGAAAGTGTCTACCCTGTCCATGTGTGGACATGCGGACTAACAAATGCAGACTCATGCCACTTCATGGGGTGGGGTTCTGTGCTATGTATCTGTACCAGAGAACACTCCTTTGGACATATGTGTCCATCCTACAGAGCATGTGTTGCACAGTTTCTGCTATGTGGCCAAGCTGCTAAGTCACATATCATGGCCTCCCAGGAATCAATTCACTGTCTGCACTGTGTTAATGTAGTATATACAATAAGACTGCTTGGGACAAATACCACCTGTTGGGAGGTGACAATAAGACTGTGGGAGTAAGGGACCTGTCATGAGTCAAAGACACACATTGACAACAATGCTAAGCGGACATGTGGACTACATTAGTAACTTACCTCTGTACCCATTCCTAATCTAATCATGAGAATGAGGCATTCTGGGGAGGATTTAGCAAAAGACCCTCATATTGCCCTCATGACAGGATCTGCTAGGACCGCCAAAGGCAATGTTAGCCTATGGCAGTGTCCACCACAGTTGTCTGCCGGCAGTCACGGGTGGTTCCTAATACCCAGTGGAGTAGGTCAGGCAGCAGACATTTTGGCACCCTGAAATTCTATACTGCACTATTTGCACTGTGCCACACCCAAAAAACTTATAATGTAAGCTCACATACATACATTAGCATGTTGCAGGGTACAATTGGCAATTGCATAGTACTCCCCTGCCAATGGTATTTTTTGCATTTGGGGGAGGCAGTCACATTTTGATGAGCAAATGAGATGCACAACGTTCTAGTTTGGTCCAAAAACATGTAGTTGTTACATATGTCTGAAAACATGCAGGTCACATGTGACTCTTCTGTAGTTGCTAGCTGGGACGTGTGGTGGGTGCCATGTCTATGAAGTCTGAAATTCTATGTCACATGATATTGTTGGTATGCACCATGTGTGTTGCTGTGGACACACTGACTAATGTTAGAAATCATGTCTTATCACACATAGGTACCCAGGGAAGGGGAGGAGGCATCAACCTCCTGTCTGCCATTCCCTGCTAGACTTGCAGACCATAGAGCAGTAAACATCATAATGTATTACCACCTGGATAGGCGAACAATAGTGAACTTGTGCCTTCATTTGGAGCCAGATCTAATGCCAGTTATTAGTTATCCGATCAGCATACCATCTATTGTACAAGTCATGTCAGTGTTGAATTTCCTGGCCACAGGGTCTTTCCAACATACAGTGCTCTTTCAGCTGGTATGTCCCAGCCTATGTTCAGTCTGGTGTTAACAGATGTCCTGCAATGTTGAAACACCTTGACCTTACATCCAATTTCCCCAATGTGAGGATTTAGCCAATGTAAAGGCTGACTTTAATTGTTTTGTCCGCCTGTTACATGTGGTTGGAGTCTCAATGGCACACTTGTTGGCTTGGTGCCACTGCATGCCAATGAACAACTCTATCGGAACAGGAAGAACTTCCATTCCTTCAACGTGCAAGTAGTCTGCTTGGTGGTTATTTACATTTCACATGACTGTGCCCATTTTCTGGGTTCAGTCCATGATTCCTTCATAATGCAGAACAGCACCATACTCCAGCTGATGTCACTACTGCGACCAGAGTGGGCCATGCTGGTTGGTAAGCCACGTCTGTACTGGTTCTTTTTCATGCACTGTCAGGTGCTCCAATCATGAAGTGTGGGACTCATTGATACAAGTGTGTCCCATTCCTTGGTCGGAGACTCCATACATCCCAATTGTCCTTGGTTGTTGACACCACTAAGGAATCCAGCTACGCCAGGGGAAGTCTGCTTCAATGCGGTCCATGGAAGAACAAGGCAGGCGGTGGAGCGAGCTTTTGGGATCCTGAAGGCCAGATTTTGGTGCCTTTAGTGGACAGGTGGAACCCTGCTCTACTCACCTGGGAAATTGTGTCAGGTCACTCTGGCATGCTGCATGCTCCACAACCTCACCCTGTGTAGGGACATCCCATACATCCCAGGGGAGTGGGAGCCTGCAGTGCCTCCAGGTGAGGCTCCTAAAATGCTAAGTGAAGATGAGAGTGGTGAAGAGGAAGGAGCTGACTTGGGGGAAGATCTCATCAACTGCTACTTTTTTCATGAGTGTAACTACGTCCTTTGATGATATGACTTTGAATGTACAATGGACTGTATTTATGAGAACGTGTGGAGTTTGTTTCTTACAGAACAACCGAGGAGCTGACAATGTGTAATGACCAGACAAAGGCAGTTAGGTGAATCTGCATTTCACACCCTCCACCTTGAGGATGTTGCTTTGTTAGTGGTATCTTCCATGCAATGTAAGTGATTTTCAAGTTGCTTGAAATGTGATTTGTGTAATGGTTATGATTTCAAGCCTATGTTCCCTATTTTGTCTTTTTTCAGGTACCTTCACCTTGGCATCCTCATGTGGGCATTTCAGAGTTGTGACATTTGCAGGTTTGTGATGCTGTTAATACAGATGAAGTGGACACGGATTGCTCCAGGTAATGTTGGTCAGAAAGTTTCAGAGTTGGAGATCTGTGCCAAGACAGTTTGCAGAGTTTATTGTTGGAAGGCCAGAAGTGCCCATTGGACTTGTATGTGCTGTGGATGGGCCACTTGCATTATGTGTGTCATCATATGGGCATGGAACATATAATCATAGATTGCAAGCAGATCATCTTACCTTTACATTGACTAAACACTTTTTGCATGGCTGATATGTGGCTGTCGATGTGTTTCAATATTGAAGGCCACAGTGCCTATGTCACAACACTGACAAATGTGTATGTCATACCATCAGATGAATGGTAACTGGGTCATTATGGGCCAGTGATCATGAACTGTTGCACTGCCATCTGTCTGTATCTTGGATTATGTGGTGTTGGAAAACTTCGGTGTGGTATGTGATAAGGCTCAAACTGGTGACATCATCCACTTCTATGGTGAGTGAACTTCAAACAGGATTTAACAAACAGGGTTATCCTGGTAAGTGACCACTGGGCTTGTGTTTGTAGTTTCTAAAAAACAGTGACTCCTGGCCTTCCCATTAATGTCATTCCCTCCACTTCACCCACTTGACAAATGTTGTTCTCCCAGGTGTGTACACTTCGTTTGTGGGTTACCGAATGAGAGTATTTGGAAAGGAGAACACTGGTCTGGTGGTTGTAGTGACAGAAACATGGCCTATTGAGAGTTGTACTTAGCCCAAACCCTGTACTTCACACACTAAACAGATGGTATCCTCCCAGGCGAGTAAACTGCATTTTGGATTTGATCAATAGGTGTATTTGGGCAGGAGTACACTGGTCTGGTGTTTGGAGTGACAGAAAAAGGGTATATTGTGAGCTGTAGTCAGGTATGTGCCTCTACTACACACCCTCTGCCAATGGCATCCTCCCAGGTAGGTAGACTTCAATTGGGAGTTGACAAACAGGGGTACTTTGGCAAGTGACCACTGGGCTTGTGTTTATAGTCACAGAAACAGGCCCTCCTGACCTTGGCAGTCATGTCAGTCCCTCCACTTCCTGATACTTGACTTTGTACAAATGTCATCCCCTCAGGTGAGACCACATCAATTGATCTTTGTCAATACAGATGTCTAGTATCATGATACCACAATGACTCCAGGGAGCTGTAGTCATGGCAGACCCTGTACTACGCACACTCTGTAGATGTCATCTCCCCAGATGAATACACTTCAATTGTGATTTGCCAAAAGGTAGTCTTTGGACAGGTGGACACTGGGCATGTGAGTGGAGTGACAGTATATGAAGCAAAAGGTGACTTATGTTCATACATGACATGGCATTTTGGTGACCTTTTTAGTGTTGTGACTCACCAGACCCCACTCCCCCAGGTATTCTTGTCAAGCCCTCGGGATGCAGGATGGCCAAGAACTTCTCCTCTCAGGGTAATAGCTGTATTTGGGCAGTGGGAGGACCACCACCAGGTACCAGTAAATGAGGGAAGGGACCTTGACCCTGAGATCTTCATACCTCTTCCTGATGTCCTCCCTTGTGTGCAGGGTTGTGCCTACAGCATTCACTCTATTGACTATCGTGCCCTACATTTTGATTTTCCTACTGAGAGGAGTATGCTAGACTTGTGTTCCAAACAATTGTGGGTCTACTCTTATGATTTCATCCACCATGACTCAACTCTTCATCTGTGTAACAGGGATTTTTTAAATGTGACAAGGTGGTAAAAAAAAATTGATGACAGGGGCTTGCTTGACAGGGGAGGTGCAATAGGAGGTGAATGGTCAAGGGTGTGTGCAGGGTGTTCTATGAGATGGAGAAATAAATGGTGGTGTCCAATGCATGTGCTCCCTAAGATATAGGTTCTTTGGCTTCGGTGTGTTGTAGTGTAGATGCAAAAGATTGTGGTCTGTGGAGGGTCGTGTTTTATAGTGTCCTTTGCAGCTGTGTCCAGTGTGGCAATGTGTTTCAGTGCTGTTGTTTTGAAATGCATCCGATGTACAATTGCATTTTGATTTGCAGACCGCCTACTTCAATGGTTCAGACCACCATTGGCTGACCACCGTTAAGGACCACCAGGGTGGCAGTGTGCTTGTAATATGGTCAGTGGTTGGTCGCAGGGTTGATGAGGAGGGAGGACGGACTGCCTTTTTCCCGACTGCCGTGCCACTGGCAGTCAAGAATTATTGTTTGTCCTAACTGTGTGACTAATAATAGGGCGGTCTAGGAGACCGCCAACATGGCGGTCTCTTCAGGACTACCAACATGGCGGTCTGGCAGTCAGACTGCTACCTCGTAATGAGGCGCTTTATATGGGGAGGGATAACCTGTACCCTATCCTTGCATATTCAATGATTTTTCTATGTAATAACTCAAGACTATTCCCAGCATAAAAGTCATTGGATAAGGTGGGCTCACTTGTGTAATGTGGCATGCTTCATCATCGCTCATCTCACCTTATCCTGGTAAGATTGTACTACCAGAGCAGACTCGACCTCAAGTGCTAACTTGAAGGAGTTCTTAAAATAATATTATGCTGGATATTATACCAGGGATCCAGTTTAAGAAACACTAAAAATGCCTTAAGGTAAGCCACAAAGATTACTTTATTTGGTTGTACCATAGACACGGATAAAAAATCAGGAATTGTAAAATTAGGGTGTGCTGTTGGGTATAATGACTCAAACGTCCCCTTGATTAGCTAACATGTTTATTGGTAGTGCATCACAGTTTCAGGCATTCATCAAGGCTCTATTAGGAGTACTCAAATGATCCCTACACTATACTGGTAAGTAAAAAATTTAGCAAGAGGCAGGACCTCATATGACCTTATAGGTCTTTAAACAAGTTACCTAGGGTAGAAATATAAAAATTAGCATGTTATGACAAGGAGCCACAACGTGAAAGCTGAATTAATTACTAATACATTTGTATTGATTAATGGTTAAGAATTTACATGAATTATGATAACATAGAAAATAATGTGCGTCTTGGAAAATGTGCCCACCTGAGTTGCCACCATAACACGTGTAGTAATTAATAATGAACTCACACTTATGATTAAGTAATGTGCACATGTAGAATACAATGTATTAATGAGTTTTACTAATATATTAATGTTCTGTATTTGCTTAAATAATGTTGAGCTTTTGAATAATTGTGAGGTTTGTGCCTAGTCAACAAAGCCTCATGCTAATTTTCATGGCATAATAAATGTACATAATTGTTTTGTGAAAGCAGAAAATTATTATTGTTCAATTTTCACACTATGCTGACCAAGTGATTTGCAAATGTCTTAAACTTTCTCATGAGAACTGCTTGTCGAAATGTTCGGTACTAGAAATCACTACATTGTAAATTTGATGTGTCAGACAGAGATGTTCCCAGACTTGGACAATAGCCGTCCTAACTGGAGTTAGGATCGCAACAAAAGAGTTACCTGACAAACCTGACGATGGGAACAGGAGAAGAGGAGCCAATCATCAACATATGAAAGACTGTCTAGTTCTATTTTAGATTTGGAAAATTGTTCTTAGTGCTCCTACTATAAAGGTATGCTTTTCTGAACAATGACGGCATGAGAAGATGCTTTATGGATTTTCATATATCCAGACCACACTTTGAAGAGAGAGGTCATTTCAGTTATTTAGTGTAGAGAAGCAGATGCTTTTCCATTCTGGTCCTGTTAGAACCTATTCCTTGTGCTTTGTCTAACCGCTGAGTTAATTTTATGCCATCTTTGCCCCCGTAGTGATCCTGTTCGAGGAGCTGAGCAGTTCCTGGAGTCCTTTCCCTCAAAACTATCCTCATAGAGTATTTGTGTTAATGCTGATTCCTTAGCTTGCTAACCAGCCACATAAAATAGTTGTGATAATGCTGACTCCTAGCTTGATGTCCTCTTAGTAGTTCAGTTAACTTAGAGTCCACCCGTGGCTGAGCCATTCCCTTTTACCGCCCGTTGCTGATGCTAACTAGACAGATGTCTAACTGATGAAGAAAATTACAGCTTGCTGATTCGTTAAGGAGATGTATGTAGAATATCAATGTGCTATGTATCTTTTGTTCTTTTCTTTCAGGTACCAACCTCTCTTTTGATAGAGCCCTAGTTAGATGTTTTCCAAATTAACTTTTGACTAAAATTGTTTTGCATGAAGCCCAAATGTGCTATTTTAATTGGGAAGTTAGTTACTATGCCCAAATCTGTTGTCAAATGTTAATAACAAAGAGTTGATTTTGTTCTCCTGTTAAATCTAGATGTATTCTATCTCTGTTCTTCAGTAACTGATTTTATCAATTTGTACTGTAACTCTTGACTATCTAATTTTCAATGCTCTAGTTAAATTGAGGTTCTTTCGACACTTTGGTCAGCCGTTTTTGTTTGTATATGCATTTCAAATGGTGCTGAGACAAATTTATGTGATATTAGCATTGTTAATATAAGGAAATAAACGTTCTAACTTTTACTGAAAGGCATGGTTATTCATGGCCACATGGGTCATGGTCATAAAGATTACTGACTCAAAGTTTTTGATAATTATCTCATTGAACAATGTTATGTTGTTGTTGGCTAAACTATGAGTGAAGATTGTCAAAAGATTAATGATCCTTAAAGCATCCCCTTATAAATAAATCATAAAAGACCAAATAAGGCCAGACGTGCTCCCACTCCCACTGGCAGGTCTGCAATCGATTATTCAAATAAAACGTGTGGTACACGTGACACAGCAAATATAGCACAACAAGCACAGCATGCTAAAAATAAGTGAACACACACCTGCACAGCTGTGCTCAACCTCCTCCACCGATCCTTGTATTCATTATTATTCCTCATAGATGGTAGCTTACATTTTCCCTCCAGTGCACACTTCATTGGATCCATTCCTCTTGTGTCATCCAGCTCCTCCTTGTCTTTCAGAAATAGTAGTGAAAAAATGCATTTTCATCAAAGATGGCACAGTATGCCAACTCTGCCAAATCCTTCAAAAGCGGTAAGAAAGCTCAAATTGAATCGAAGTTGTGACAAATAAACAAACCACTCTATAATTATTTATTTGGTTTTGGTCTGTAATAACTTGGTTATTTTTCAGTTTGTGCTCAAATCAATGAATCAGCATTTCCAGTAGTGAAGATGATAAAAAAGATGTAATCATGTAGTTTGCAATCTATTGTAAAATGCTCAATACTTCACTCAGATGAGCAAGCAGTTTACCAATATAATACCAGCAGTAGAATTAACGGGTACAGATAATATCAAGCTGGTCACAACATGTTGAATAAATAAAGATCGGTAGAATAATATAAATGATTGAAATAATGGGTAAAAGAAATATCGACATTATGAATGGAAAGTATTGAAAGAGAAAAGAGGGAAACAGTAAAAATAGAAAAACAATATTTTAAGATTGAGTATTCATGTGGGTAAATAACAATGGGCAGCCAGGCTTAGATGGTTTATTTTTTTATTCACACTTGTATATTTTCTCCACACTCTTCATTCTTCAGAAATTCCCCTCCTTCTCCCAGGTCGGTCAAGGTGTATACAGCTTACTCAACACCAACTTGAGAGCCTCAGAAAAATGACCAGGTTAGTAGTAGAATGAGACGCAAACAATAATTGTTTTTTACCAATTCCTGCTTAACTCTTTGTTTTATGTGTGTTTTGGTTTCTTTCTCTTTGTAGTCTTTTCTGCAGTTACGTTTTAGGGCACTTTCCCAAAGGATTTTGCTTTCATTTCCCTTGTTGACAATGAGATTAATAGAATTAAAAAAACAGGAAAAATCGTTTCTGGTTCCTTGATACTTCGTTTCTCTGTCTTGCCTCATTTCTTGAACTCTCCCTGGGTGATCTGTGGGTGTCTGCATGCATATCACAAATGTGATCTGAATACGTTTGTGTTTTTGGCAATCCGAGATATTTGAAGGTCTTCACTCCTCCTATCATGTTTATCTCAAGCTCACCAAGTGTGTGACACGTTTCTCTCAATTTTTCCAATTGTGCAATACTTATATAGATGTGACATCTAATAATATATTAGAAGTCAAATGTCAACAAAGGCCTGGGGGATCAATCTTATTTTATCTGCATTCAGAATGAAGTAATCCAAGATCAGTTTGAAAGAAATATCAATACTGAAAAGTTTTATCAATGTCGGAGAGAACACATTTGACTTGCATCCAAAGGATGTAAGATCCCTTTATTACTTGCTGATCCTTTGCAACTACATTGCCTTCCCCTTTCCATTTGGCGAGTCAATCTTGTTACCTTCGAGCTTTAGAATCGAGTTCATCCATATAGAAAACTAGGGCCCATATTTATACTTTTTGACGCTAAACTGCGCTAACGCAGTTTAGCGTAAAAAAATTTAGCGCCGTCTAACGCCATTCTGAAGCGCCATGCGGGCGCCGTATTTATGGAATGGCGTTAGCCGGCGCTAGCAGACCGGCGCTGCCTGATGTGCGTGGGAAAAAACCACGTAGACCAGGCAGCGCCGGCGTAGGGGGAAAATGGCGTTAGGGCGTCTTAAAATGGGGCAAGTCAGGTTGAGGCAAAAAAATCACCTCAACCCGATTTGCGCCATTATTTTCGACGCCCAGACGCCATTTAAATGACTCCTGTCTTAGTAAAGACAGGAGTCATGCCCCCTTGCCCAATGGCCATGCCCAGGGGACTTATGTCCCCTGGGCATGGTCATTGGGCATAGTGGCATGTAGGGGGGCACAAATAAGGCCCCCCTATGCCACCCAAAAAAAATTAAAAAATATAAAAAATTATACTTACCTGAACTTACCTGAATGTCCCTGGGGTGGGTCCCTCCATCCTTGGGTGTCCTCCTGGGGTGGGCAGGGGTGGCAGAGGGGGTCCCTGGGGGCAGGGGAGGGCACCTGTGGGCTCATTTTGAGCCCACAGGCCCCTTAACGCCTACCCAGACCCAGGCGTTAAATAGTGGCGCAAATGCGGGGTTTTTTGACCCGCCAACTCCCGGGCGTGATTTTTGCCCGGGAGTATAAATACGACGCATTTGCGTCGCCGTCATTTTTTTAGACGGGAACGCCTTCCTTGCATCTCATTAACGCAAGGAAGGCGTTCACGCAAAAAAATGACGCTATTTGCCCATACTTTGGCGCTAGACGCGTCTAACGCCAAAGTATAAATATGGCGTTAGTTTTGCGCCGAATTTGCGTCGAAAAAAACGACGCTAATTCGGCGCAAACGGGCCCATATTTATACTTTTTGATGCTAAACTGCGCTAACGCAGTTTAGCGTCAAAAAATTTAGCGCCGTCTAACGCCATCCTGAAGCGCCATGCGGGCGCCGTATTTATGGAATGGCGTTAGCCGGCGCTAGCAGACCGGCGCTGCCTGGTGTGCGTGGGAAAAAACCACGTAGACCAGGCAGCGCCGGCGTAGGGGGAAAATGGCGTTAGGGCGTCTTAAAATGGGGCAAGTCAGGTTGAGGCAAAAAAATCGCCTCAACCCGATTTGCGCCATTATTTTTGACGCCCAGACGCCATTTAAATGACTCCTGTCTTAGTAAAGACAGGAGTCATGCCCCCTTGCCCAATGGCCATGCCCAGGGGACTTATGTCCCCTGGGCATGGTCATTGGGCATAGTGGCATGTAGGGGGGCACAAATAAGGCCCCCCTATGCCACCCAAAAAAAAAAAAAATATATAAAAAATTATACTTACCTGAACTTACCTGAATGTCCCTGGGGTGGGTCCCTCCATCCTTGGGTGTCCTCCTGGGGTGGGCAGGGGTGGCAGGGGGGGTCCCTGGGGGCAGGGGAGGGCACCTGTGGTCTCATTTTGAGCCCACAGGCCCCTTAACGCCTACCCTGACCCAGGCGTTAAATAGTGGCGCAAATGCGGGGTTTTTTGACCCGCCAACTCCCGGGCGTGATTTTTGCCCGGGAGTATAAATACGACGCATTTGCGTCGCCGTCATTTTTTTAGACGGGAACGCCTTCCTTGCATCTCATTAACGCAAGGAAGGCGTTCACGCAAAAAAATGACGCTATTTGCCCATACTTTGGCGCTAGACGCGTCTAACGCCAAAGTATAAATATGGCGTTAGTTTTGCGCCGAATTTGCGTCGAAAAAAACGACGCTAATTCGGCGCAAACGGAGTATAAATACAGGCCACGGAGTATAAATACGGGCCTAGATGTTTCCTAAACTTTATTTTAGCTATCTATTCCATTGATGTGAGCACGAGCACTCTGCCTATGTTTATTCATGCATCTACAGTGATAAAGAAGAACCTTGGGATGTTAAATGACAATGTTTTAAATGTCTTTCACTGGCGAGTCAGGGTGGATCTTATTCCTGATTAACATTCAATTGAAACAATTTGGGGGATCCTTTGCAAGTAGGAAATATATGGTCCCAATTGAATATGACACAATATTTAACAAAACAATAGGGTATCACAAAAGAAAAAGAAAGCAATAAGCACACCAGAGAAACAAACTCTTATTCATAACATCTCATATATTAAAAATAGACAATTCTAGAGAAATCAAGTTTGCTCCTTAGTATGCAAAAAGCGTCAGAAAAAAGTGCTACTGTATAAAAGTGACATAATGTTGCAATTTTTACAATTAAAACAATGAATCGCAGTGCACACAGGCAACTGCTTCCATCCTTTCCAATGTTCAGTCAACCTAATTTTTTTCCACATAGCAGCGAATAATGCATTACGCCATTGATTCCCTCACAAGGAAACTGTTACAATCAAGGCCACAATATTGCAATATTGTTGACGTTTTCGACCCACTGAAGATCTGGCTATTTAAAGCATTTGGCAGTGGCATTGCTCATCAGGACAAAGGGTGTGAGGCAACCCACAGTAGTACAAAATGACGTCCCCAATCGAGGCAAATAAACAAGGGCTGCAAATCCTACTTATTTGAAGCATAAACATCCTAAATGCTCCAATGGGGCAGGGTATCAGTGAGCCTTCCTTTTGACAGAAGACCAAAAGAGCTGAAGTAATCTGCTCAGTGAAAAAAGCCGCTCATGTGAATATGCGGAAAGACTATTTGTGATATGTTTTTGATTTGTGATATGTTGCTTTCTTTCACAGTCTGAATGCGATGACAACACTGAGACTGTGAGGGAAAGAGACACTGTATCCCCATACAGCCCATGCTCCCATTCATGTAAAGGGTTCTTTTCATTGTGCAGATTAACTCTGCATATTTGGGAAAGGAGGATACATTGTAGCCCCAAACAGCCATGAACATGTGTTCAGTAGTCAACATTATAATTGATGTTCCTGAGTCATGTGTGATTGCCCCAATAGCCTACAGTAATCATTTGTATGTTTATTTCTTGGGAAATCTGTACGGGATGCCTGAATAAATTTAGCTATACTCATGTGAAGTCTATTTGGCAATGCCATGGCATATATTCTACAATGAGCATTAATTAACAAGATAGTCAGCAAGTAGCTGGGTCAAGAGGATTTTTCTTTACACTTGCATCTGCAGCAGTACCCCGTACTAACCGAGTATGGTCAAATGAATTGAAAATCACTTGGCGGAATTCATAATGAACAGACTATGGCGGTCATCACGACCCCGGCAGACGGTAACTACTGCCAAATTATGTCATTGGTGGTTTGGCTCATGCCAAACTGCCAATGTATCACACTGTCCACCATGCCGGTAACAACCGCCAGGCTGAAGACATCAGTCTCCAGCCCGGCGGCCGTCACTAGCCCGCCTGCGGTATAATGACCCCGCTCTTGCAAGCCACGAAAACCAAAAAACTGCTCCATTTTAGATGGCCTGGAGATCTTTGGGGAGGAGGCTGAGATGCCCACGTAAAAGGTGTTACCCTATTCTAGTTTGATGGTTTTCCTCTGTCCAAGATCACACAAACATTGTTGCTGATGGCAATGACGGTGGTTTTGGTGCTGTGGTTGGATCTACATTTTTAAGGGAAAAGAGGAAGAACTGGATGTAGGTGCTGTTTGGTGTAGTCAGCTTTCACTGCATGATTGTTTTTGATCTCTAGAGGTTCTGACACTGTATCTGCGCACTTTGGATAATGGTTATTATTGATACCAGCAGTCATGGTGCTTTTGTGCACTTATGTTAAAATCAATTTGTTATTTCATTGCACCTATGTAAGGGCCATTTATTATCCAATTTGTTGCTCTTACCACCTATGGAGGATTTGCTCCATGTTATTTGCCATGTTTCAGTTGAATTAAGTACCTTGATCACAGGCAATCAATGGGATGTCCTGATGATAATCCTTTTATGTGCATAGGAATGAAATTGTGTTGACTATAAGCACTCTGAACCCAGATTGTGGTTTACAAAGGGTGTAGCAGTGTTTTGAAGCTGTTTCTTGGAATAGTTTATTGCATCTCACAATTTTCTGTCTTGCATGTTTTGATACAAGTTTCTTTTGCCCCACCAGGGGTTTCCCTGGGGCATTTATTATGGATTTGATATTGTATAATAAATGTGATTTTAATTGCAAAGTCAAGATCATCTAGGCATTCTTTTAGGTGTCTAGTGTATTTTCTAATTCACTGTCACTCTGTTCCCTCAAAAATATATATATTTACCCTTGGTCCCTATTTATCCTTGGGTTCCCTTGTGTTTTCTAATAGTGGTTGGTTCTAAAGTCTGACTGAGAATGGTTGAGGAGGTGGATGTCATTGAGGAGGAACAAAAGTAGCGTGTTGATGATTTTTCTTGGATTTTCACTGGTTAGAGAAGCAGAAAGGTGGGTATCTTCAGGTCTCTGGAAGGTTTCTTGAGTGGGAAAGAATGGTGGCATGCTTCCAGGCTTCAGGAACCTGGAAGGGATAAGGAAACTGCAGAGTATTGGGGATGATCATGGAGTGGATGTGGTAAAGTCTTCTGGTGAGGATGAGGTGTGAGCAGGGGTATGAAGGGGCTTCTGAGTAGATGGATCACATGGCTAATGATGTTCTTGTCAAGGAGATCATGAGAAAGTAAGTCAGGGAGAGTCCTGAGTGAATCATCTTGACAGATTGGAGGGTGAAGAGGATGAATGGGTCCTGTTGGCTGGCGAAGTTGTTGAAAATATTGCTTATTTGGTCATGGAAGAAGTGGGAGAGAAGGTTGCAGAGATCCTGTGATGGGGAGATGGTGGTGGAGCTTGCAGCAGGAGAGGTGAAGTCTTTCTCAATTGCAAAATGTCTTTGCCGTTGTTGGCGCTGTTTATCATTCGGTCAGTCAGGGCCGAGCTTTTGGTTTCTTTGATTTGCTAGTGGTAGTGTTGGAGGGCTAATTTGAAAGTTCTTCTGTCATTTTCATCATGTGTGTTTCTCCAGTTGCATCCCAGCTGTTTGCAGTGGTGCTGGAGAGTCTGAGATCTATCATGCATCTACTTGCTTGTAGTTGTATCCCATGAGTAGCATTGGTTTTCGATTGGACCAGGAAGTCTGTGCAGGAGGTGATCCTGGCATTGAACTGAGTGATGGATTGTGTGAGGGCATCTCAGAGCTGCTGGCAGTTGATCTGAAGTTCAGAGATCCAGAGTTCTCCTAAGACCGTGCTCCAGTTTCTTTAATTGCTGTTGGAGGGTGTGGTTCCATGTTGGGGGAAATTGCAGGTTGACGCTAATCAAGGAGTTGGAAAATCCAGGTGAGTCTGCTGGGCCACCATGATGTTATCAACATTTGGGAAGATAGAGTTGAGGAGATGTCCCACTGTGTGGATAGGGTTCTTAAACCATTTGGGTGGATATAAGAGAATTGAGGTCATCGAGGGTGCTGATTATATGTGGGTATGTGAGGTCTTCCATGTGGAAGCTGACATCACCGAGGAGAATGAAAGAGCTACATGTTGAGCACCAGTTGGGAGATATATTCTCTGATGGTGTTTCCAATATTGGCCTGTATTTTTGGTGATGGGTAGAGAGAGCTCTGCCCTGGGTGATGTTGTTTGAGATGTGAAGTTTAGAGCTGAGATGTTTCGGGTAACTACTGGAATTCATAGAGGTGGTGAGCAGCTTATGTTTTCCTTATGGATGATGGCCAGTCCCCCACCGGGTTTGCCAGTTCTGTCTTGCCATGCTACCTTGAAACTGGTGAGATAGTCACAGTGATGTCAGCGTCGGCGTCGGGGTCAGTCAGATTTCAGTCAAGAAGGCACGGTCTAAGGAGAAGTCTTTCAAGAGGTCCTGAATAGCACCAGCGAGTTTGATAAGGAAGTAAGTGTTGAGGAGGAGGCATTACAATGGATGTTACATGCAAGAAGGGCCTGCAAGTGTGATGTACTCCGTGAGGCAGGCGAGGAGCCAACTCACAGGTGAAGCACCGATTGGTGCAGGGGAATACACCTTCAGTATGGCAATTTAATTTCTGCAAAGTTACTCTTAGAATCCACTCTAGTCCTATACCTAGAATTGTTAGCTGTCCTGTATAATTTACATTTATGTGGCAAACAAGAAAGGTCACCGGCATTGATTCTTCTAGATCTGTTGGTGGCGTTTTTCAAATCAGCCTCCAGATCCATGGAAGAGATTGGGATTGAGGGTATGGTGTTGGAATGGTTTCAAAGTTTGCTATTGAATAGGGTGCTACAAATCACAATGGATCCAGCTGTTTCCAATACTAAAACAAATGACCTGTGGTTGCCCACGCGGATGTGAACCTCTGCTAGTTTCCATTATGGATCTGATCTTTTAACTTACTTAATTCTATCATTCGTCATGTCACTGTTTAAATGTGCAGACGGTATGCAAATCATTTTCAACATTGATGGAGGTTTGCATTAAACAGTTGAGAATCTTTTTAATTGCCTGCAAAATGTCCATGTTGGGAAGATCAGAAATGAACTTAAACTTAACGGCGAGAAAACGGAGATTCCGGCAAAGATAACAACTTCTTTAGCAAGGCATTTTTCTTTTTGGCCCTCTCCACTGGGCAAAATGCCAGTGTCCTCGCTTTGTTTGAAAAAAACGGTAACCTCTGATACTCAGCCTACTTTGAATAAACAGAAATTCTTTGGTAGACATGTATTTTACAACCACACACAGAGTAAAGTGTATCATTGGTCTGTTTACACAGTCGCAGAGAATCCAGATTCTAAATGCCTTAGTTTCTGCAAGGACAGCAATGTATTGTGACATCACAGCTGTATCTTAAAAAAAATGCAATTGCTGAAAAAATACAGTGGACAGATTGGTGCTTAACTTACAGAGGAAATATTCTCCTACCACAGCTTTACAAATACTGCATTGGCCTTCCGCTAGACAAAGAACTGTGTTTACGTCTCTTTTGTTTACTGTACAAGGTTTTACACGATGTGCATCTAAATTCTTTTTAAGAGTTTTTCTTTCTTTCTACAAACGTATACATTGTCTTAAATGCAAAAGAGCAGACTCGCTGGTCACACCCAAATTCCCCTGGTCCCCTTTGGATAGGAGTTATGTTTCATTTGCAGCTACAAAGGGTGAAATAGGCTCCCTATTTTCCTACGAAACGAATATTCCTTACTTAAATTCCAAAGAAATTCGAAGACCTGGCTTTTTTCTATCGATTAATTTGGAACTTTTGAATAGTGTAAATCGCCTGCTTCTTTAACCTTCTGGGATAGGCACCAATATCCTTTTGGGTGCATGCAGCGCCTTGTAAATGCTAACACTAAAATAAATTATGTAATACGTTCTATAATACATTATATAATACTCATTTAGCTTTAAGTATGACTTGAGAGTCGAGCTTTCCTGCACATTTTATAGTAGTAAAAGATATTGAGCTTTAAATATATTTTATAATTTGTAAAGTAAAACTATGTACTATATCTTCTGTGCGTGGTTAGTTCCTTTTGTAATACTCAATTCTACATATATTGTTTGATTCAAATTTCATACCTTTATGTAATTGTGCTTTAAAATGTGACAGCTTCATTAAATGTAAAGCTGCTAACGTTTTATTTAAATAAAATAAAAAGAGAAAGAAAGAGAAGACCTCCATGACAGTTGGAGACATGCTTGTGGCTTTGAAGGGGAGTCAAAAGTCCACTTATGCCACTCCATCCCTGTTTCTTTGCAGCTAGAAAATCCACATTAAAAGGAAAAACGTCTGAGGGCCTGGGAAAACTGATCATTTCCAAGCAGTATTTCATTCTCCTATACCCACAAAGAGGTAAAGACAGACAGTGAGCAGAGCACATTCATAATCCGCTACTTCCTCTAGCCTGGTGTCATTATTCTAACACAAAGCTTTAAAATTGGTGAACGATTTGAATTATTTTTAGCTTCTTAATGGTGTGCATCAAGTACCATGCAATATTTCGAGTAACTACTACTTTTCTGGATTTTACACCTTCCTGATCTTCAGTTACGATCTCAGATTCAGTGACGGCTGGTGAGGTTTGTGAGTAGTGGGGCTGAGCTTGGCAGCGGGGGTGATGGGCGTGTGCATTTTTTTGGGAGGTTAGTAGCAATTTGAAATATGTAATAAATATGTATTGGTTATAAAATGTATTATCTGACACCCATGCCCCCATCACAAAATCTTACTAGTAGTCATAGATAAGTCAACATGTGCCAATATACACACACAAACATTGTTATATCATCATTTATCAATCATAAACGAGCCAACATTCAGACAACATTGATGAAAATGTAAGTGCACCTTGATAGCATTTGCATCACTGCAGATTGCGATTAGACTCAGATTCTGCTAAACAAACACACCTGATCAACATGAAGTGGTGCCACCTTTATATAATTGTTTGAACTATGAACCTTTTTACTTTGGAATTGTGCAATCAAGATTGATGTAACACGCCATGTGTAGATCTAAAGCTGTTCACTGGTGTCAAATAATCTACTAGGCTCTTCAGTGGAAAAGGATATTAAGCTATATCGATTCAGTAAGGAAGTCCATCATTATAAAGGAAGAAATGTTATCAACAAATTCACTCATTATCAGTCCATGTGGTACTCATAGCCCTAGGTATGGTTAAAAAAAAAATATATATATATGACCAGGATTCTACAGGCTTCTAACAGCACAGTAAATGTTACAGTTTATGATTTTGCAGTTCAGAAAAGATCAAACAACTAATGCTTCATCAGCCGGATAGCCATCAGAAAATCCCTTCTCCTAAAAAAAACCTTGCTGTACAGCTAAAGTTTGAAAACCGCGACAACAATACCCTCAGGAAAGATGAGAGCAATAAATAGAATCCTGTAGCTTCTTACAAGACTGGTTGTTGGTAAGTATGCACCATCTTCACGTATGTCACGGAAGGTACATTGTCTGTCTGTCTGGCTGTGGTTTGTAAGTTTGTCCAAAGCTTTCCAGAGTTTATTTTATTTACATAACTAGGTCATATTTGCTGGTGTACTTTAAGAAAAAAGAAACAGTGAGAGGTATATTATCTAATACCCTGAACAACACCAAGCTTATGTGGCTTTGTAAGGATAAGCAAGTCTGAATTCCTATCAGGCGGTGCGAAATACTGAAACATACATTGAATACATGGTGCACTTTCTTGCATGCAAGGTACCTACAATATTTCTTAATTTTACTTACAGTACAAACTAAACCAAAACTGCATTCCATAGGAAAAATATTTTACAACACTACATGCATTGCTATGGTTTCCATTTATACAGAAAGTTTGCACAACTTTCTTTAATGTGAACAAACTTTTCAATAGTTCTTTTGTTGAATTCTGGAATATGATTTATTAGTTCTTTTTCCATTGATAGCATGGCTAATGCATTTAGTCGAGCTTGAGTCATTGTGTTTCTTAAAAATGTTTTTATTCAATTCAGTGTAGAAAAACATCTTTCAGCTTCAGATGTTGTCATGGGCATTGTAATGACAATTCTCAATAACTTTAGAGTCTCAGAAAAAGATTTCTGTAGGTTATTTTGACATAAAAATATATATAAAGACATGGTACCACCTATAGCCTGATGAAAATCCTGTCTTCCATACAGGATTGATAGCTCAGTGCGTAGTCTTTACTTTGTTCGCATTGGATATGCTTCCACTGTTTGAGAACTGCACTAGGAAAACATTTGGCATCTTTTTGAAACAGCTCACTATGCAGTAGTGTTGCCCTGACAAGATGCCTTGTAAATGCAAAGCGCTCCTTAGCATGCACCACAATAATGTTACATACTTCTTTTCCCTCCTGTATCAAGGTACTTATCTGCAGTTTGAGGTTTGTAAATTGAGAATCATGTGGCAATTCAGAGTCCAAATTGTCAATGGATTCCCGTACCTTGTTGATGCTTATCACAAAGTCTAAAGAGGCCCGTTGTACAAATAAAGTATCAATGTCTCGCTTTTGCAACTGATTGTATACAATATTCACATGAGGTATTATGCTGTGGAACATAAAAATAAAAAAAATAAACTCCTTGTCTTCCAGAGTTCTGGTAAAGCCCTTTGCTTCACATACAGAAGTGGAATCAAATGTAGTGTTTTGTGTAATAGATTTCATGCATTCTACAAGGTAATCTCTGTGTTTGTGAATTATATTGATAGCTCAAATGTTGAAGTTCCAGCGAGTTGCAGACCCTCTCGGTATTCTTCTTGCCACTATCTGTTCAAGATCTTCAGTCTGTTTTAGAGAACAAGAAAAAAATGCAGTAATGCCACCCAGCTCTTTAAAGAAAATTCTGGCTCTGGATATTTTCGATGCAGCCTGTTCCATTATTAGATTTTGTTGGTGGGTGTAGCAGTGGACATAGTGTGCATTAGGGTATATATCTCAGATTTTGTTTTTTTAACCCCACCAGAGGCACCATGCATGACACTAGCGCCAACATAGCTCTGAGCAATTAACTTCTCTTTACCACTCTGCTCTGGTAATAAAAGGTTAAGTTAATTAACAATAGCTGCTGAAATTGTATCGGCAGATGAATCTTTCAGATACGAGAAGCAATAAAATCTTTCTACCACCTTAGAATCGCCATCAATATAGCCAAAAACAAGTACTGACTGTGTCTTGGTAGAGACATCAGTTGTATCATCGGCCTGGATAGTCACGTAATCAGTGCTTCTTAATTGATGTACAATGGTCTCTCTTGTTACCTCCAGCATACAGTCAAGCAACTCATTCTGGATTGTCTTAGAAGTGCCTTTAAACACAGTTGCACTTTTCAACTGTGCTTCCATTGCACTGTCTATACTGGACACAAAATCAACCAGCCCTCTGAAGACACCTGGATTTAGTGACTCTTCTGTTTCATCATGGCCTCGCAATGCCAATTCAAAGGCTCTACAAAATTTCACACAGTAAATCAATTTTGATAATATATAACAGTTCTTATCAACCTCCTCATTAGGTTTGATTATTCCCTTGCTGTAGGCTTCATTTAACAGGAGTGCAATATTTGACTCTCCAAACAAAGATAACTTTAGTACATTGGTCAAGTGGGATTCACTGGAGTTGTTTCTCTTTATTTTCTGCCAGATGCTTTAGATCAGTAACTCCTGTTCTAGTCCAGCTAACTTCACCGCCAAAGAGCAAGAAGGGGAAACAGAACAAGGCATTCTTAGAAGAACTGGCAGTAAGCCACTTCATTTCATCAAATCATGTTCGTGTAAACCTGCATGTGTAACCTTTCCCCAAGCTTTTTGCAGCCTGCTCAATGTGTATGTCGGGTTTCTCTGGTCCTAGTGCTTTAACACGAAGTTTGTCTTTGGGTGTCATTCCCAGAAATGGTTTTGTCAGTAAACTGTCAACTGTGTTCATTTTTGCAAACAATTGAATGAACAAGACAAAGAAAGGCTAAACTAGATTATAGATTCTTCCTCCACTTGCAACTGCACTTCAAGTCACTTGTTATTAACAGGTGATTAACTTTCTGCTGATGTTATAAATTATGCCTCCTGATAAAGTGTCTGCTGAGTTCCTGAGGAATCTGGAGACAACCTTCTGCTGAGTTCCTCTCTTGTTTCTATTGACAAGCTATCTGATGATCTCCTTCCTGGTACTTTCCAAACTATCTGCTGATTTTCTCTGGTGCCTGGAGAAAATGTTCTGCTGGTTTCCTCTCTGTTGCCTGAGGTTTAGCTATCTGCTGACCTCCACCCTGGTACCTGCAAATAATTGAAATATTTATTTAGAGCTTTGAGACTATGGACCATTGGATACACATCAGAAACCAGTGAACAGCTTGAAAATGTTAAATTTTTTAACAATATCAAGGAACTGTGGGTAAGAATGATGCAAAGCAACGCAGCACTCGATTTAAGGTACTGTGTTCATCAGGTGGGTTCCTGTAGCTGGCCCACGTTCCGTCACGGTCGGCCTGAGCTTGTGACTTTGACCCAACCGCTTTTCTTGACGTCATCAAACACCCTCTCTCACCTGCATCCAGTTAGAAGGTGGACGAAGGAGGAGGACTGACTGAGGTCCGAGATCCACTCCATGCATCAACGTTCGGCAGGCTGTCAGTGCCTACTTTTTGGGGATAGTTCTGAAACATCTCATCTGTTTAAGTCTTCAAAAGCAGACACACTTTTACATAGCATGATCGCGCTCGGTTTTTTGGTTTTCAATTTCAGCGCGATCGCCAGTGCTTAATATGTGCTTGTTGCTTCCGGTGCTGAGCACTTATTTTTGAGGGCCGGGGCTTATTCTTCTGCCTCAAGCATTTGCTGTGAGCAAAAGACACATATGGGAAAGACAGAGGAAGGGGAAAACAAAAAAGCTTCTCAAAGGGAGAAAGCTGCTAGAGTGAGCTGAAGGGGCAGGGAGTGGCTTTATACAAATTGAAGAGGCACGATGTGGCTTCAGGATTACTCCGCCTCAGCATTCCATGTTTGCACGTTTAATTGCAGCAGCCGCGTGTCTAAGAGGAGGGCTTTGGGCACCAGCACGTTTTTATTTAAAAATTAAGCACTGGTGATTGCGCTGGGTTTTGCATGGCACGATCGCGCTCGTTGTCTTTTCTTTCAATTTATGTGGCAAGAAAAGTCGGGTTAGGAGTTTACAATGCTAATAGCTCTAACTCGATAAAATGTGACACCTGTTGCATTGGAAACGCTTGTTGGCACCTTTTGTTTATAGTGCTGATGGTCTCACATTTTGTCCAAACACTTTGCACATTTAATTCTGATGCTGTGACACTTTCTATTTACGTGCACCGCACTCTTGTTTGCTTCAATTTAAGCTGTTTGCTGTTTTCAAAATTAGCTGAGACTGAAACGATCACAAAATGTCCACCAGTAGAGCTGCTCCAGTTACTCTAGTAAGAGAGTGATAGCTTTTCTTAGCAGTGCCTAAACAGTCCTGGCTCCCCTGACTGCGGAGGCGTGTTTACTTGGTGAGGGCGAATCCTTCCTCAGTGCACTAGTGTATCCATTTAAAATTGGTTGGCATGTGTTTAAGGGCTGAGCAAGAAAAGCCCGCTTGTGGAGCTCAGACCCCCCCATTGCCTGGTAAAATACTTTAAAAAGTGACTTTTTATTTCAACTGCAATTTGGATGCCCAGCTACATTGTGACGTATTCACTGTCTCCTTTTTCAACTTATAAAGTTTTTCCATGCCATTGTAGTATTGTAACTGCCTTGCCTGGAATTTCAGAGCATCAGGGCATGGTTAGCTGTGATTTATTCTTGCACATTATAACAATAAAATGCATGTTTCAACTGAAAGGCTTTTGCATAAAAAAGACTGGTAAAATGGCCACAAGTTTTTTAATTAAACTTTTTTTAAGCATTGGCAGCTATATTTAAGTGGCGGCATGGTTTTAGTTTTCTGTTGTGGCACATTCTTACATTAAAAATAAAAATACAAAAGAAGTTAAACACTGAACTGGCCTGCCAATGCTTGTTCATTTTAGATTTTGTCTGAAATAATGGCTATTCAGAGAATTGGGATGATTTGGCTGATTCTTGGTTGACAGAATTCAAGCAGGGAGAATCAGTGTCGCACAATTCTGTCTTGTTCTACTCAGCAAATGGTTTAAGTTGTTCATCTACAAAACTTTTTGTGGACCTAAATGGAGATTCTGCATGCAAAACGTGGAATTTGTGGGTGTACTCTGCAAACATGGATTTACAGAATTAGGATTTGAGGATTTTTACACCCAGAAATTCTATTTCCAACTGTATTCAAAATGTCTGATTTTCTGCAGCTAGAAAATTAAATTAGGACAAGAGTGAAGTCAAGCCATTTACAGTATTCAGATACCACTGGGTCCTCACTGAATTACAAAGAACCTACTAATTAATCTTTGGCTTCTGTAATGATATTGTGTCGGCCTAGTTGCCCTGGAAATGCATCATGCGGACTTGGATGTGGGGAGCACTCCTGAGGGTAGTTCCGCATGGCAATGAGCCGCTGTGTGTGCATGTGTATTATTGGTAATGGAAGCCCGTCTTGCAGGAGCTCACCACATGGTGCACAATGTGTTACACTGGCGACGAGGAGGTTTCGCCTGTGCATGCAGCTGCTTTCTGGCAGAAGTGTTGCAGCAACCTATCGGTTTTCCCCCTGCAGTCCTGCTTGCCCCGAGGTGTGTTGGCGCGTTGCCTGGCACATCAGTGCGGGTACCTATTCCTCCTGTAGGCTTAGCTGGTGCCTTTGCCACCTGACAGCAGCTGCATCCAGACCTCTGCCTATTGCTTTCTTCCCTGAGGTTTCCCCACAGCTGGCTGCCATGCCTGATGATGGCATTGCCCAAGTCCCTGCTCTGAGGCCCAACGGAGGTGCGTGAGGGTTCCCAGTCACCGCTCCGCTATCCACAGACATCCTGAATCCATTTTAGGAGTGCCAGGCAGACTGTGCTGCCTCGACACGTGGACTTGAGCTGCTGGCAGCTATGCTAAGCAGGAAAGTGTGGCATTGGGGCGACCCTCTGCAGTACAACTCACCAGGTCAGAAACATAAAAGACTTAAATTAAAGGAAGACATACATAAAAAAAACAAAAAGGGACATAACCTAAGGAAGGGTATTATTTTACACACAGGAGGAGCTGAGGCCTAACGGCTACAGCTGTCAGATTTGGTCAGAACACGGAAACCAGGATCAATCCCCAGCCTCCACTCAATAGCCTGTGATTCTCAGAAAATAACTAATTCCTCCAGTGTTATACATGAATTACGCTGTATACAACTGCAAAAGTCGCCTCAATATTAGTAGCCTAAAATTCTGTCCCTACCTCCATTCAGTCAATCCACCAAACGTTTGATGCTGGTCTTCCTGCCTGCCATACCCTTTCACAGCTTGTCAGGGGTTGAGGTCCCATCCACCCCCTGTGGCAAGCTGGGAGAGGGTGGGGTGATTCTCTCTACTCCCTGATTGATGTGGAGGCTAAGCACTTCAGGGCTTGAATGAAAAACGCCCGGGGCTAACTTGGCCTCCGCGTCATCAGGGGGTAGAGACTAGAACTTAATGCTGGGTCTTTGCTGAGCTGATGACCTCACAGGCCTCAGGGCTGTGAGATTGTCAGCCCGGTAAATAGACTCACTTTGGGCCTGCCTACGGGAGCAGTTAAAGTGATCATGTGATGTCACGTCACTTCACTTGTCGACTCGAGCAACATAATGCTGGTGTTGGTGAGTTGTGGAGATAGTGCCGCCTGTTTTATAAAGTTACAACCAGAAAGGTATTATTTTTTAATAAAAAAAAAAAAAGATTGCTTTGTTTTTTAAAGGAGGCGGAGCCCCAACGCCCATGTACAGAAACTGCCACTGCTCAGATTCCACTTCTCCTCTGTCTTTCACATCCCATCATTTTTCTAATTTCCAATATACCTTAGGTACGAATATCTGTTGCCACTCCCAAGACTAGACCAAAAGCCTCTCCTAGTGTCACATTAACCGTATCCATGCTAAAACATATTTATTCTCTCTTAGGGGCAGATTTGTAAGTCCCTAGCGCCACTTTACACCACATTAGCGCCATTTTTTTACGCTAATGTGGCCCAACGAGGCCAAAATCCACGGACTGTATTTACAAAGTGGCACAATGCGTGTATTGCGTCACTTTGAAACCCTATGAGCTACGTTATGCCTTAGAGCAGGCATTAAAAGGGGGCTTCCATTATTTATAATGAGCCCCTATGCACTCTGCAGGAGTAGCACCAATATGTATACAAAATGATGCTATTGCCCCCTACTCTGTGCCATGGTGTGCTGTATCTTAGATATAGTGCACATATGGTGGAGGTAGGGGGGCGCTAACGGGTGCAAGGAAAGTGGCTCTGCACTAGGTGCAACACCACTTTTCTTAAATATCTCCCTTATTATTTTACTTGCTTCTGTTATTTAATTGTTTCATCTGTTCAGAGGTTTGCTCAACCTATTTAAATTCTGCATTTTTTCTCCACTAGCTCAAAAACAACTCATAGATCCAAATTACCTTGCTAACCTTTGGTCCATCCAGTTGCTTTCTTTTCTAAACAGCTAGTGAATACATCATTTACTTTCTCTAGTCCAGTCCTCTTTTCGTTCTGGCCATTCTATGAATCTCCACATCTTTCAGTTGTTGAATCTTTAGTTTCCGAGACCTTTAGCAAGGAGCCACTTGGTCTATATTTGTTTTCTTACTGATCTTGGTATCACCTGGAGTGTTCTGAACTAACTTCTTTTTTACTTGACCTATTTTGGGCATTTTTAAGGTGAGTTTTCCAATTCCTTTCTTATTCTCTATGAGGCTCTATTCTTGGTCGCTCAATATTCTCACTATACAGTAACCCGCTTATATATCTTTTCATAGTTGGTAATTCATAAATGTATTTTTCCTTACCTAACTGCTTGGGCATTCTGCAACACACTTTGGAAGAGGAAAATGCCCTTGAGGAGGAGGGTGGAGGGACAAAATCCTGTCTGCAGCTCAGGCAGCCTTGTGCCATAGTACAACGCTGCCACACAACAGCACATTGTGTGCCAGCTCATGGAAAGGACAGAAATACTCCATATCATGTAAAATATGGTGCATTCCTGCCCTTTTGCTTTCACACAGTGCAGCAAGTTGGCTTGCTGTACTGTGCTGCATGAAATTATGATAAATCTGTCACTTACTCACTTCATTCCTTTTCCTACTTCTCTCACTGTCTTCCTAGTCCTCTTTTACAGATTCACATTTTTACTCATTCATATTAATGGCCCCTATATTTTAGAGCAAATTACACACTGCCATGTCTTCTGCTCATTTACTTCCTATCTTTAAGGAAAATCACAAGAAGTACTACATATCCATATCTGAAATATGCTTCCTTAGAACTAAATCAATCAATAAATGAATAAGTAAATAAGTAAAATGGGAGACTACTGTGAGATCAGGAAGAAATTTACTGTGTGAAAAAGTTATGTTTATTGTGATTTGGAGCCTTGGTTTATGATAGACAAATTAAACCATAACATTAAAGTGCCTATGTTCATAAAATGATAGCAGACTTAGAAGAGTAATAGAAAAGGATAATTAAGGTATTAGTAAGATAGGTCATGAGTACTGCATTTGAGTACTTACAAAATAACACTGGTTATTAAATCTTAAGACTGAGTTACAGTGAAAGAGCTTTATTTAAATTTATTATTTGCATAGCAGGAGTACTGCAGATCGGAATGAATATTTAATGGTCATCAGTGCATCTAGCTGAATGGATTCCAGCTGCAAATTGTGAGCACTTAAAACACAGAGTCATTAGGAAAATGTTCTAGTTCTTTCACTGCATGAATAGAAGTGACCTCTTGCAATTTGTAAGTGACTACAAACTGTGGTTATTAATATGTCTCCTGGTCATGAAACATGCAGTGCTCTACTCCTGGGGTATGGTTTAACAACCTAATGCATTCTAGAAGTTGTAATGCTGGTTCACTTCAATTGATCCAATTGAACCAATATGATTCAAACCAATGACTTACACAACAAAAGACCAAGACTGAATATTACAAATTTAGTGACACAGACTAATCTAGTAACAAATGGGATGAGCAGTGAGGAGGTATGTGTTTTCCTGGAAATTTGACAATCGTGCTCCTCAGTGACAAGGAAGTATATAGGGAGAGAAATTGCTGCTAATAGTCACAAACTGGCCTTGTTCACATGTAACTCTCAACAGTTCTATCTGTGCCCACATTTTTATTCAGAGTCCCAGTGTACATCTTTTTCCTCTGAGTTTGTTGCCTCATATTTCTCCCTACTGTAATCAGTTACATTGGCTTCTTCTTTCTCTTTGGTTCACACTGCACTTTGAGTAAAGATGTGGAGGATCTCTGATGGAAATTACCAGAACATCATTATGTTTGACCGTCCGATTTAAAGATGTTGCACATTTACTTCTTCCTGTAAGAACCAGCATGAGGTACCTGAAAGACTTAACGACTCAGCTGGCCCATAAATTCAGTTTTTATAGAGGACTGATTTTTCTCACCTTTGAAAGCTGACAGTGTCAATGACAAAAGTGTTACTCTGCTGCTGTAATGGCTTCAAGTCCCAGTTCATGATAACCAGCCCCATATTTTCTCTTTCATAGAATCAAATTTATCAGATTTATGAGATATTACTCAGACGATTTTTTTTTTTAAGAAGCAATGCCTTTCCAGGCCCATGACATCAACAGCCAGTGCTGGGTATTTATCAATCAGCACTGATTTCTGGAAAAATTATTTAACTGTTTGTTGTTATGTTTATAGGATCAAGAAGGTGCTGTTGACCAAGACTATCTGCAAGACCTCTGTGATTATCCTGTATGAGAGGAATGCAAGGTGCATTGTGGGTCTGACACAAAGGCCTGAAACTTTAACAAATTACACAGAATCTGAGTTTCCTTAGTGCATCTATTGTAATAGCCTCCCAGGAAATGTTAAGTAGCCAAGCCTCTTCCCTGTATGAAAGCAGGGACCTGCTTATCAGTACCTCTTTTCGGTTTTTTAAAGAATGATCTTGTCCTTGGTGCAAATGTAAGGTTACCAGATGACTCCATGTCATCAGGAACAGTGCGTGTTATTGACTCCTTTGCTTTCCTTTTAAAATCCGTATTTTTAGGAGGGTCAGTCCAATAGGTTCAGTTGAAATTAATTCAAACTACAATTCCCAGTATTAACTTGTACACAAAAAGCCCTGGATTTATTTGCTAAGCTTAGGCAAGTAACAGGATAAGCGCTTTTTTTGGTTGCTGCTTCTCTTTCTCACATTTCCTTCTCCAAAAAAAAAAAATGTTAGAAATGGGTTCTATAGTTTCAGAAGTAGGCACCCTGTCCAAATAAGGACCACAATCCCTAGACAGGGTAAGTTAGTTACACACCATAAATTAATCTGTACTCACTGTCTGGTAGCTTGGCACAGAGCAGGCAGGCTTAACTTAGGAGCTTAGTTTAATGAACAAAACAAGACAAAAATGACAAAGATCCAATTAGCAGAAGTCGAGATATAAATTTGTAAAGAATATCTGCAAATATAGTGCTTAGAAACATAGAGCACAAATCAGGGTCATCTGATCACGCTTGACCAGGCCAAATCTGAAAGTTTAGCCCAACCGCAATGGAGCACGAGTCTAATACAGGGACCAATCTTGTTCTGATGCAAGAGTACCATTGAATAGAGGATGTGTCAATGTCGAAGAACCGATGTAAGGAGCAGAGAAAGCACTATGTTGGCGTTGATCCCTTTGGATGCAGTCGATGCATTGGTTCCGATCCACAGAATCAGAGCTGAGTTATCTGCAAACTCTTCACAATGAAGGTGATATATTGTCATCAAGCTGCACAGCCGGTGATGCAAAGTCCTCAAGCAGCAATGCATCGGTATTGAAGGAGATGGGTCTGTTCTGTCTGGTGCAATGGCAGCAGTGGATCGATTTTGGCAGTTGCAGCTCTTTATGACCACTTCCAAGGGCCCAAGACTGGATTGGCATCACCTGGCAGAGCATGACTTGCAGCAAGCAAAGTCCAGGTGCTGTGAAGGTGATAATGGGTCAAAGACTTTTGTGTCCCTGCTACTTCAGAAGAGCAGGAATCATGCCCGTGGAGTCACTCTGGGTTCAAGTCAGGCTCTCCTCAAGATCTATCCCCAATAAGACAATGGCCTGCCTAGTCAATCTCAACGCACCATCAGTAATGATGCTCTTTAATCTCTCCTTAGCTTCAGCCAAACTGCCAACTGAGTGGAAGTGTGCCCAATTATCCTCTATTCTCAAAGAGCTCTCTGCAAGCCCTAAAATTCTTTCCAACTACCGACCAGTGTTGCTGCTACCTCTGCTTGGAAAACTCTAGAAATCTACACCAGCCATCAGCTTGCAACCTTTCTTGAAGAACATAAGATCTTAGACCCCTCTCCATTGGGTTCCAGAGCGTTACATAGCACAGAGACCACGTTAGTAGTAGTCACTGATACCATTAGACTATCACTAGATGCAGGAACACCTGTCATGTTGGTATTTCTGGCCATACCATGTGGCTTTTGATATGGTCTCACGTTCAGTCTTAATCCACAGACTACATAAGGAAGGAATATACGGCAGAGTGCTACTTTGGCCCATGGACTTCGTTGACAATTGAACCCAAACTATCTGTCTCGGTTTCTTTAAATCAAGAAAGATGTCTACCACCAAAGTAGTCCCATAGAGATCTTGCCCGAGCCCAACACTATTTAACATCAATGTAGCACTTCTAGCACTAATTATAAGATCAGATGTTTTTGAGATGATATCATATGCAGATGACACCGAACTTGTCATCTCTTTTGGGTCAGATCCAGTAAAGTGTAAGGTCAGTTTTTGAAGGGCATGAAGGAAATCGCTGATTGGATGATCAATAACTACCTCCATTTAACCGGAGAGAAAACCAAGATTGTGTTAATTGGCAAAGCACAGGAGCTTTGGTCAGCTGATTGGTGACCCACAGGACTAGGTCCAGCCCCTTCCCCTAAACAAGTGGTGAAAAACCATAAAATAAAAAATTACCAAATGGTATCTATGAAAGAATAATTCAACACAACAGGTGGCAATTGCTTTGCCACAATGCAGCTGTAATAAAATGTTTTTCCTTGGCTTCCTTCAACCTCCAGGAAAACCCCAGTCCAGGCAATTATTACCAGTCACTTGGATTGGAGAATTTACTATTAGTTGCAGTTAATGACACTCTTCTGGCTAAACTGCAAGCTGGGCAGAATACAGCTGCATTACTAGTTTTTAATCTTACAACATGACCTTCCTCTGGCCTTATCTTAAAATAATTGAGTGTGCTGCCCATCAGTAAACAAGCAATCTTTAAGCCACATTGCCTGACTCATAAGGCATTAAACAACGCCCTTCCTGTTGATCTTTATTCTAGACTTTGCCTTTTTTAGCCCAACAGAATGCTAAGGTCAACAAATAAAGCCCTTCTTCAGCTTTCACATATACACACCTGCAGATTTGGTGGCAGATCCTTCTCGCATTAGGCCCCTTTACATTGGAACAAACTTCTTTTACATGTTCTTATCTCCTCTGATTTCATAAAATTCAAGAAGTTGTTAAGAATGTGGATGTTTTAAAGCACACTAGTTTCTGAACAGCTAAGCGCTGAGGCACTCCTTCAGGAGTGAGCCATTCACTATACAAAGTATAAATTATGAAAAACAGCTAACAAGTGGTATAAGTCCAGTCCTTCTTCAGAAAGACAGAGGGCAGTGGGCAGCAGGGCAACAAAGCAGAAAAGCAGTTCCAGAGTGGCAGTCATTGTAGCAGCATTGCAGTCCTTCTCCCTGGCAGAGTTCTCCACAGGTGCAGAAATGTAATGTGTTTTTAGGGTCAGATGTCCAGTTCATATACTCAGTTGTTCTTTTGAAGTGGTGTTGACTTCAAAGAGGGGTCTTTAAAGTGCACAGAGGTCCATCCTTCCTGCCTTGGCTCCAGACTCACTAAATTGAGTAAAGCAGTTGTTTGTGTGGGAGCAGGACACTGCCTTTTCAGGTGTCTCAGCTAATTCCTCCTATCCTGCCCAAGATGTCCCATCAACATACAGATGGTCACTAAGTTACATCTACTCTTCATTTGTGTGAGTCTGTCTTGAGGGAATGTAGGAAACCATCAGTCATGTATTGGAGACAGGCTGCAGGCACACAGGGCTAAAAGCAGGAAAATGCAAACTTTCTAAAAGTGGTATTTTAAAAATTGTGATAGTGAATCCGACTTTACCATTGAAAAGGATTTATCATTACAGTTCCATAAGTACTAAATGTTAGAACGTGGGTCTCTAGTTGGCAGAAGTATGCACCCTGTCCAAGTAGGGATCGCCATCCTAGTAGGATAAGTCACAACACAGCATAAATAATCCTGTGCTCAACCTCTGGTAGCTTATCAAAGAGCATGCAGGCCTAACTTAGAAGGCAAAGTGTGAAGTTTTTGATCAATAACTTCTACAGTAACACAGTGAAAACACCTCATAAAGTACTCCACACCAGTTTAAGGAAATGGTCAATATTTATCTGAATAAAATAAGACTAAAAACAACACAAAAAAAACGTATTAAAGGTTTAGATGGGTGGTACCCATACAAATCAGTTGTTGTATCTTTTTAATACACAGTCCCTGGGATGCATTAAAAAAAACGACTTAGAGGGCCACATAGCAGGTGATGCATTGGAAAATAAAGCAATGCTTTGATTTTTCTGGTGCAGTGGAAGTGATGTGTCAATTCTTTCTTCACGGGCAAAGAGATGTATTGATTTCCGAATGCACAGTCTTGGCTCCTTGCTGCGGTACGGGGATATTTTAACACCCAGGGATGCTACATGGAAAATCCAAAATGTGCTATGAGGATGAAACAAGTGCTGCATCAATCCAGTGATTTGTCAGCCATGAGACAGGCACCGTGTTGAAATCTGCAGGCTCATTAGTAGCATTTAATTTACAGGCCCTGGCCACATAAACACAGTTTACTAGGGACTTATAAGTAAATTAAATATGCCAATTGTGGATACACCAATGTTACAATGTTTTAGGGAAATGACCACATGCACTCTAGCACTGGTTAGCAGTGGCAAAGTGTCCAGGGTACTAGGGCCAACAAAAATGATTAGCAGAAAGGCATCAAAAAGTTTGGAGGAAGACCATCCTAAGTCTGGCAGGTCTAACAGGAATGGTTAAAGGATTTTTTGGCACCCGAGCAGAGCTATTTTTGCAGGTACCAGCTGGGGTCTGGCTGTCCTTGATGACCATTCAGGTGAAGGCAGCTGCCTTATCCTTACCTCACCCTTAAGTGTCTCCGTGGTAAAAAAGAGGTGTTTTGTTGAGGAAAAACATTTTTCTACCTAGTGGCACTACCAGCATGTCCTGGAGCTGCAGGAAACTGCACACAGATCAGACCTCCAAGTCTCAGAAACCATAGTGATGTTAGTTGAAATGGCATCAATTGTTGGTTTATATGCTGAGATCTCAACTGTACTACCTTTTTTTAAATAAACGTTCTATTGAAATTTTCAATCAAAGAGTTCTACACTATAGAACATAGTAGGACATATGTGTGTGGTTAAATAGGCAACTGATAAAAGACAGTCAAGATAAAAGCATCCAATGCTGCAGCCATCAGCAGTGCCATGTAGCTAGCAGAGGTCAGCCTAGCAGCTCCCGACATTCAAACATAAACAGTGATCAATAACTGTAAGCTGAGTCTCGTTCAAGCATTCTGGGATATCTAGCTACTTCCATCCCATCCACATTCAACAACCAGATCGACATGAGTCACACAGCCAAAGTTACCAGCATTCAGGTAATAGCAGCAGCTTCCACAGGCTACGGAAAGGCATAGAAGGCCAGTGAGGAAACCACAGAGGGCACCTCCTCAGTCATAATCTGTCACAGAGGATCTACTCTGGGATAAGCCACTGGTATAACATCCCAGGAATGTAGTATCAGAACCCTACAACCTCTTCTTGATTCTTCTTTCTTAATTACTTCTGTCTCGCAATCCACCCACTTTACCAGCTAGTTTCCCAGCTATACAAGTTGGGACCGGTGGCAGATTCAATTTGTGTCTCAATAACATAGTAGCTCAGTAAGGTGCCAAAGTCAGAAAAAAACATACCATGTGATAATGTCTTGCATCATCTATGTGGCATCTGGTGTATGACGACGCAGCACCAGGAAACATGGCATGTAGACATCAGGGGGTGAGGTAAAGTGCTCATTTCTAACCAACACATTCCCATCATGCCCCATTGAAGCCGGGACAGGTTTTAATAAAATTTTAGTCAGGAGAGCTTTGGTAGGCAACCCACCTTCCTGATGTCCCATTGTATCACAGAACAGCTAACCAGCATCAAGCCACCCATTGCATCTGGGCAGCTAAATAATAAAGTTCAAATCTTTTCCCACCACTCCACCTTCATCAACTGGCAAACTTAATTTCTGCATCACCACATGATGTCTCAAGGATCCTAAATATAAGATAAGAAGGATACTATCCAAGTCCCCCAAAAAATGCTCTTGGAAGTCCCACAGGCGGACCCCAAACAAGTAAAGGAGCTGCAGCAGAAATACCATCTTGGAGACAGTTATCCATGCTCTGACCGATAATGACAAAGTACTCCAAAAGGCTAGAGACCACCTCAAGGCAGCGACTTCCCAAGCACAATTACCCTCGTAAAGTAATTTCACAAAATGATAGATGGCGATTCCCAAGCAGCGAATGGTAACTGGATTCCACCGCAATGCTGGTACTGCTGTAAAGGGCTATATATCCTCTGAATTAGTATGCAAAGGACCTGTGCCACTTAACCTCCAGGCTAGACAAACTTCCCTAATCTCACAAAGCTGCAACCGCCACCTCTATATCAGGTGTGTCACCCCTCATGTACTACACCATATCATCCACATACAAAGAAATGTACAAACAGTCCCCAGATACCTGCAGGCCCTGATAATGACCACCCTGCTGAATCATCCATGCAAATGGCTCTAAAGCAAGCACAAATAACAGAGGGGACAAAGGGCAACCCTGCTGGGTGCCTCTCTCCAACGTACACTGTATCATTGATCCAGTCGAGACTCTGGCCATTGGAAGAGCATACACCAGCTTAGTCCCCCTTATGAAGGACAACCCAAAAGCCATACCCAGTAGGGAAGCATATAAGAACTCCTGTCTAAGTGAATCAAATTCCTTCCAATAATCTACAGCTAAAACTTGGGAATCCAGTCGGAGGAATTCCCACTGGTCCAAAATATAAACCAATGGACAAATGTTAGGTAAGGGTAGGTATGAAGCCTGCCTGATCGGGTGAACTGCAGTGCCCACATGTGGAAAAATCTTGTTCCTTAGAATCTCACTCAAGATTTTATATTCAGTGTTAAGCACCAAGAAGGGGTGATAAGAATCAAGTAACACAGCGACCCTATCCTTCTTTAGCAATGACACCATTTTGACCTCATACAGAGAGGGTGGAAGAACTCCCTGCCACCAGGCATCAGTAAATACTTCTAGCAGTTTAGGGGCTAGGTCAGTGTCATAAACAACGTAGCTCTCTCCTTAATGATGGCTCATACCTCCTGTATAGTGATGTCTGGACCCAGTTGGTCTATCACAGCTAGTTCAAGTATCAACAGGGAGGAGTCCGCAATGCGACTCAATAGATCAGCCGCGAAAATAGCATCCCTCATGGAGTACAACCAACCGTAGTAATGGAGAAAAGCAGTATCAATTTCCTTCTGAGTGAACAATTCTTGTCTTGACATGTCACAAACCTAAAGGATAGGATGCATTCTAGTCTTTTCCTGTAAGAGTCAGGCTAACAGGCTCCCCAATTTGTCTCTTTCTGAGTGGGCTTTAGTAATGTACGCTCGATAATCATACTGCCACAAACCCTCCATCATTGTAAGCAATTTCTCCTGTTCCCCAATCATCTGCTCCCTTGCCTCCAATGTTTCCCCTAGACCTTGAGGAAGCCTATAAAGAACTACCTCCTGCCGTCTACTGAGTGTAACTGGGCGCCACCCCTATCTTATAAAAAATGTGATATCCGCCCACCACTGCCTTCAAAGCCTCTCATTCACCCCCCACTATTGTTGAGCCAGTAACCAGTGATTTGCTCACCCAAAGAAGTCCAAAATGCCAGGCCATCAATCAGGTCTAGGTCCAAACGCCAGGTGAAAATACAAGATCTGTGTAACAACTACCAAAAAAACATAGCAGGGGGAAATTATCTGAATAAGTTCTAGCCAAGTAGGCTGCATCCACCACTCTCATACAGCACCTCACAGCATAGCACCCCATCCAGTTATATCTGCATATTGTGCAGGCCAGACCTAAAGGAGTACCCCAAGGCCTTACGGTTTTGCACCCTTCAGTAGTCAAGAAGGACCCACTGCTTAGCCCAAGCGCTAAACGCCTGCTCCATTTTATGCACTAGTTCAGAGTGCAGTGGGGGTATGACCTATCGAAGGTGAGGTCAGCCACACAGTTGAAGTCCTCTCCCACTATCCTCAAATAAGGCAACCTCAATGGATGGAGGGGCATCAGTCTGGACAAGAAAGAGGACTGATCCATATTTGGAGCATACACATTAAGCAATGAGACATACTTACCATCTAACCTTTAATCAACCCAACACCAACACATAATAACCATCATGTTCAATAATCGTCCAATGCAGCTGAAAAGGCACATTAGGACTAATCAAAACAAGGACCCCCCCTCGCAACAGTTGAATAGGTAGTGTTATACAGTTGTCCACTTCATCATTTACAGAGGACCCAACCCTTGGTTTTCCTGCAAAAAACACAAGATTCACCCCCCTACATGTCAAATTGGCCAGAATATTATAACACTTTGATTGAGTGGACAAGCCCTGTACATTCCAGGTTATCACTTTAATCTGGTCCACCATCCAGTCAAGCCGATACGGAGGCCAGCATGCCACAGTACTCCATGCCAGCCATACCCTTGAAGCTTCAGTCACCAGACACACAATTCAGTCCCACCCTATACACCCTCCTAGAGGGAAGAATAAATAAAAAACAGTTAAGCAAACACAAATAAGAACTCCTCATCTTCACAGACTGTGATAACATTCATCCTGTCCGAATAAGATTTGACAAACGGCCTACAAACTAAGGCCCATCAAAGAGGGCCAACTTGGTCCAGATCTGAAACATCAGTGGGGGTAAGAGACCAGCCTCCCAAATAAGAAACCAAAGGCCAAAACAGTGGAAAGGTACACACAAGCCCCCAACTCATCCACTTCCCCCTGCATAATTGAGGCATGTGCCTCGCAGATCCTGGCCACTGTCCAATCAGGATTCAAATAAGGCCATCAGCTGTGCCATGGACCACGGAGTCTTCCAGCCTGGAGGTAGAACCCCTGTAGGCATGGGATTCCTGCTGTGGTGAACTCTCGCCAGATCATTGGGATGCAACTTTCTCTACCGCCTTGATCTTCTCCAGGACCGCATACTGCTTAGTAAGCTACTGCACTCCTCTTGAACGGCACTGCTGCCGCCTCTGCCATGGTGGTAATGATGTTCTGCTTGCTCCAGTCTCACTGTATCCTTATCCTAAGGTTCTAATCAGCCCCACGATGCAGGTGCACTTGTGAAACATAAGTATTATCCTCTTCCTGTATCATCAGACAGACCCGTAAGAGCAGGAAGTAGCGCAGCCCCAGATCATGAAGTCTCTACTTGACTACAATGAACAAAGTCCTATGAGTTTGCACCTGAATAGTGAGGTCAGGATTAAAGGTAAATTTAGCATTCTCCACCACCAAGTGACCATCATCATGGGTTTGCTATGAAGTTCCTATTGTGGAAATGCAGGAGGCAGTAATCACTGGGTTGGGCCCCCGGTCTGGGCAGGCAGGCATGTATCTAGAGCATAGAACTCAGACAGGCCCTCTGAGGCTGTCACCTCCTGAAGCCAGTCCTACAGAAAACCCAGGAGAGAGTCACCCTCCACTCTCCCAATGAGCCGTACCACTCTGATGTTATTACAATGGGCCCTCCTTTCTTGATCATCCAGTCTGGCTGCCAGCTGTTGAGCAGGTTCCTCAAACTCTGTGCAATGACGTTCTGTGTTTTGGGCCTCAGTCACCAATGTTTGCACCAACACCTCCAAGGCGGTGACTCTCTCAATTAATTATCTAGAGTCCTCTCACATGAGGCCCAGCTCAACTACAATATCTTACCTTCCATGTGCTCCCCTGTGGCACCAATTCAACCATGAGCTTGTTAAACTTAATGTCAATGTGGGCAATACCCCCACCTTCCACGCCCTGCTTGGTCCCCTCCACAGGGATGAACGCTGGGGCATCCTCTTTGGACCTTGATGGACTCAGGCAATTAGGGCAATAGCAGGCCAGAGTCAGCAACCAAACACAACACCAGATGGGCCCAGAGGTGCAATACAGTCAGTCATAATAATGCTGAGCTTGAGCAGGGCTCAGGCATCAGGGAGTACCCGCCAGCATCAAAACCAATACCATTTAGCCCTAAGTAGAGATCCACCAACTGTCTAATGCCCACATTATCTTGGGGAAGAGCCATACATTATCATCCAATCACAAGCAATACAGTATCACAGAATAGGGTGCATGCCATAGGCAACCGTGAAGGCAGAGCTGTTAACTTGACCATGGGACTCCTGCCCCAGTGCTGCAAGTTAATGGTCCAGGGGGAACCCCAAATGATTCAGATTGTCACCCACAGAGCCAAAAGCCAAAAGAAGCTCCACACTGGTCCAGCCTGGCATCCAGGCCCTGGAGGTCTCCAGAGCTCACTCACAGTGTCAAAAATAGGCAGAAACAAGGGAGCACACCCAGCACGAGAACGCAGTGAAGGCCAGGCACCCACTATTTCCCTCACCTTAAGCCACAAGAGGTGGCCCTAGAGCATCAGGGGGCAGTGTGGAGCTGCAGCTGTGTCCCCTACTGTCTCATATGCCCCCAGTGCTGTGCAGGAAGTGGGGAGCCCACCCCAGAATCAAAGGCTGACAGCACTGCATTCCAGGCCCCAAGTACTGTTCGAGGCCACTGTAATAGGGGGGAGAAAACCCCTGTCCTGAGTGCCAGCAGATATGCTTCAGCCAATCCTGCTGCAGGGGTCCTATCCCAGCTAAGAGTGGTTCCTGTGAGGTTTGCAGTCTTTGTCTTATCATATAGCTTCCATCTTGCCACTGGCTGATCACTGCTCTTTCCAGGTCCTTGTAGCCCACTGCTCTAGTAGCACACCTGTTCTAGCCCCTGTACCACCCCAGTCTCTCTGTAGTCTGGTGGCACCCAGTCCAGCCCCAAACATCAAGTGTGGTGGCTGTCAGAGTCTGGAATCTTGAAGGCTAGTGAGGAGCTTGCATCATCTGCTCCTTATAGCAGCTAACTCCGCCCATTAGTCAAATGTAGTTACTTAGGTGGTCATTACAAACCTGGCGGTCGGTGTTAAAGCGGCGGTAAGACCGCCAACAGGCCGGCGGTAAACATTTTGGAATCACGACCGTGGCGGAAACCGCCAACAGTGACAGCCACTTTAACACTCCGACCGCCACGGCGGTACAAACAAACAGCGCGGTGGTCACCGCCAACAGACAGGCAGAAGACAATGTACCGCCCACAGTATCATGACAGGCCAATCCGCCACCTTTTCCGGGGCAGATTCACAGCGGATAAAAACACGGCGGAAACAGGAATTTCGAAGGGAAAACGCTCCCCTCTACACACTCCACAAGGAACGATGACATCATGGACCCAGAACTCCAAATCCTACCTGCGATAGTCTTCCTGCTCCTGTACCAGGAGCACGAACACCGGCAGCGAAGGGCACGGTGAGTACTGCACCTACGACATAGGGGAGGGGGGGAGGGAAAAAACAGGGACACACACAAGCAACACCCCCACCCTCACCCACTACAACACACACACTAATACATATCTATACATCATAGTTACATCCCCCAAACCCCCCGGGAGAATGCAGAGACCAAAGGAAATGATTGTAACCACTGTAATATATTAAAATACAGTATCATAAAATATATATACACTATAAACAAATATATACACCAATAATACAAGTCCAGGTATTGCACCATTTATAGTCCGTGGACCACTGGGCCCAAAATGCATGGGCGAGGCCCACACTCGATACCAGATCAAAACAGAGAGAAAACTGCAGGGGCATCAGATAGAAATACAACAGGCACCTCAGGGGGAAGGGAAGGGGGCACCTCAGCCGGATGAGTGCACGACGCCAGATCCACGAGGGGCCTCAGTGCCCACTGTTCAATCCTGGGGAGTGCAAAGCCACAGTCTCTCAAGTCTCTACAGTGGGTGGGTTGTCCACTGCCATATCCTGGGGAGTGCAAAGCCACAATCTCTCAAGTCCCTACAGTGGGTGTTTTGCCCACTGTTCCATCACGGGGAGTGCAAAGCCACAGTCTCTCAAGTCTCTACAGTGGGTGGTTTGACCACTGTTCCATCCTGGGGAGTCCAAAGACACAGTCTCTCAAGTTGATAACAGTCTTCACTGGTTCTGGAGGGGGACTGGTGCCCAGAGTGCTTCATCCTGTGAAGGACAGACGGAGTGGATGCATGTCTCCACTGGTTCTGGAGGAGGACTGGTGCCCAGAGTGCTTCATCCTGTGAAGGACAGAGGTAGTGGATGGATCTCTCCACTGGTTCTGGAGGGGGACTGGTGCCCAGAGTGCATCACTCACCCCGTGACGGTCCCAGTTGCGTCAGTGCCCCTGCAGCTCATGGGCTAGCGGTGCTTGATTTGGCGGTGCCCTGTTCAGCCTTGCTTGAGTTGGCGGTGACCTGTTCAGCGGTGCTTGATTTGGCGGTGCCCTGTTAAGCGGTGCTTGAGTTGGCGGTGCCCTGTTCAGCGGTGCTTGATTTGGTGGTGCCCTGTTCAGCGGTGCTTGAGGTGGCGGTGCCCTGTTCAGCGGGGCTTGTGCTGGCGGTCCTTCATAGACCAACGGAGCTTGTGCTGGCGGTCCTTCATGGCCCAACGGGGCTTGTGCTGGTGGTCCTTCATGGCCCAGCGGGGCTTGTGTTGGCGGTCCATCATGGCCCAACGGGGCTTGTGCTGGCGGTCCTTCATGGTCCAACTGGGCTGGGGCTGGCGGTCCTTCATGGCCCAACGGGGCTTGTGCTGGCGGTCCTTCATGGCCCAACTGGGCTGGGGCTGGCGTCCTTCATGGCCCAACTGGGCTGGGGCTGTCGGTGGCCTCCTGGGCAGCTGGGCTGGGGCTGGCGGTGGCCTCCTGGGCAGCTGTGCTGGGGCTGTCCTCCTGGGCAGCTGTGCTGGGACTGTCCTCCTGGGCAGCTGGGCTGGGGCTGGTGGTGTCCTCCTGCGCAGCTGGGCTGGGGCTGGCGGTGTCCTCCTGGGCAGCTGGGCTGGGGCTGGTGGTAGGCTCCTGGGCAGCTGGGCTGGGGCTGGCGGTGGCCTCCTGGGCAGCTGGGCTGGGGCTGGCCTCCTGGGCAGCGGGGATGATGGCGGTCTCCACCGTGCTGCTCTTCCGTGACTTGGCATGTTTCTTGTGGCCCTTCACCACCTTGGGAGGTGTCACAGCTGAGTCCACACTCCCACCGGGACCCCTGGGAGCGGCTTTGGTGGCTGGAGCCTTCGCCCTCTCCCGCCGGGCACTGGCCAACTTCAGATGCTTCACAGGGGGGGGGTGACTGGCTGTGCTGTGGCTCCGTGCCACACTGGCTGTCCTGGTGGCCGGTGCACTCCACATACCTGTGACCACAGGCACCACTGGTCCCGGAGATGTTGTGGCTGAGGTGCTAGTTCGGGACCTATGAGATGGGCGGGTGGGGGAGGTGTGGGAAAAAGGTCAAGGCTGGACATGGAAAGTTTTTTAGACACACTGGGACGGGTAGCTGGTGGGGGTTTGGGAGTGGAGGAAGAGGTGGTGGTAGTAGGAGGTGTACGTTTGGTGACTTTGGGTGCAGGTGCATGCGCTGGAGGCTGTCGTGAGAGGATGGCTTTTGGGTGAGTGTGTGCCTGCGTTTGTGTATCTTGGGAGAGGGGGTCACAGACACACTGGGAGAGGACACAGGGGACGTGTGAATTGTAGTGAGGGTGGTGACTGCATGTGAGTGGGGTATGCTGGTGGGTGTGCTGGAGAGGGACGTAGTGGCTGTAGAGGTAGTGCATGCATGTGTGAGTGTAGATGAGACTGGGAGGGAGGAGGGAGACGACGAGGAGGGGGACACAGTGGAGGCAGTGGATGTTGGTGTGTCTGCATGTGTGTGTTGCTTGCGTGAGTGCCTGTGGGATGTGTGGTGCTTATGTTTGGCTGGGCTTCCCTTGTGTGTTGAGGTGTGTGCAGGCTGGTCTGATGTTGTCCTTGGGATAGGGTGAGGTACAGGGGATTGGGTCGGGGTGGAGGAAGTTGGAGGGGGGAGGCTAGAGACGGGGACAATGGCTGCCATCAGTGCTGAGGCCAGAGTCTGAAAAGCTCGGTGAAGGGCGGCCTGACCAGAATGAATGCCCTCCAGGAAGGCATTTGTTTGTTGCAACTGCCTTTCTACACCCTGGATGGCATTCAAAATGGTAGACTGCCCAACAGTGAGGGACCTGAGGAGGTCAATGGCCTCCTCACTGAGGGCAGGAGGGGTGACTGGGACAGGGCCTGAGGTGCCTGGGGCGAAGGTGATGCCCACCCTCCTGGGTGAGCGGGCACGGGGCAAAGGCTGAGGGGCTGCTGGGAGGGCGGTGCTAGTGGGGGGTGGCGGCTGTACCTGTAGATGCGGGGGCACACAAGGGAGCTTCCATCAGAGGACGAGTCCGTGTCGCTGGTCTCAGCTCCTGTCCCCGCCATGGATCTCCCCTCGCCCTCCGTCCCACTGGTGAATTCAGACTCCGTAGTGTCGCCCTCCATGGCCATGTGGGATGCAGCTCCTTCGTGCTCTGGTGCCACTGGTCCTCCGCCTGATGATGCTAATGCACACAAGAACAGGGAGATCACAAAAAGTGAACGGTGAATGCATGTGCCACATGGCAAGGGTAGGGATGGGGCCAATCACTTTGATGGTGGAGTTGGTAATGACTTCTCTTTTTCCCCTGTACATTTCATGTAGGTCAGCGCCCACCAGAAGAAAGATATTTGGCGTGCCATCGCCAAGGACGTCCGGATCCTGGGAGGAAACAATGTGGTTGAACAAAGCCAGATGAAAGAGACAGCAGGCGCACTAATATCATCAAGGTGTGCACTGCCTTTGCCTGCAAACACTGAAGTAGTCCATATTAATACAACAGATAGTGAAAACAGTGAGAGTGATGTCTCAAACCAGTTGGAAACAGAAGGAGTAAAAACCCAAATTTTGAAGGAATTCAGCTTGATGGCACAAGGCAGAATACAAGCCCAACAAAGCAGAGGTGCCCAAGGCAACAGAGGTCGTGGAAAAGGAGGCAGAGAAGGAAACAGAGGAAATGGCACATGCCAAATGAATATGAAAAGCTCTTTGGGCATTCGCACAAGAAGGCAAAAGACATAAAAACATTGAATAAAAACAATGGTGAATTTGTCTACCACCACTCTAACTAAGGCACAAGTAGAGGTTTTATCTCTGGGACTCTCTTTCTGTCCAACTTCACACTTTGACTATACATCAAGCAGGATTGACTTGTTTCACTTTACTAGAAAACTAAGGTTAAGATATTGGCGTGCAACAAAAATGAAGAGCAATAGCAGTATTATGCACACTAGAAAAGCTCCCTCCACTCTTCAAATAGGTGATTTAGAGACATTACAAACTAAGGGACATATTATGGATGATGCAAGTTTGGCAAACAATCCTGTGGGGAATATGCAGGAAGAAGGTGTAGAGACCAATTGGGTTAGCGGAATGGCGGATATTTTGAAACCTAAATCAGTTTTTTGTCCACAGGTATCCAACGCATCCATAGAGATATTTGAAAAACTTATGATCAAGGAATTTCAAAAGATGGAAAGAAAAAGGAAATTTCAGTAGTGGAATTTAACTAAAGAGCAACGAAAAGCAATGGTTGAGTTACAGTCTAATGATGCCATAGTTATTAAACAATCTGATAAAGGAGGCAATGTGGTTGTATGGCCTGTACAAAAGTACTTGGAGGAGGGGTTAAGACAATTAAATGACAAAAACCAATATGAAAGATCTACTAGATCAATATATCTTCGATCAAATAATATATTTTTTTTTAAATTACAAGATTGTATGATGATTTTTGTTTACGGAAAATAAATATTCATATTTAAAATGTGACTTCCCTAAACTCCCAGTACTTTATCTACTTCCAAAGTTACATAATAACCCAATAAACCCACCAGGTAGACCTGTTGTTTCATCTAGAGGAAGCCTTCTTGAGAATACATCAAAATATGTTGATTTCTTTTTACAACCATTTGTCGAGGCGTTACCCTTTTATATTAAGGACACTGATGACCTTCCTAGACGTATTGAAGGGATTGTTTGGGATGATCATTTTTAATGCTAAGTCTAGGTGTGGAAAGTTTATATACCAGCATTCCACATGAACTGGGTATTATAGCAATTAGACATTTTTTAAGATCAAGATCTATCTCCTTTTTGCAACACACTGATATGGGATTGCATATGATTAGATACATGTTTAACAAATACTTTTTTCATCTTTAACAATCAGATCTATCGTCAAACTCAGGGAACAGCGATGGGAACATGTTTTGCTCCAAGTTATGCGGGCCTGTTTTTAGGTTGGTGGGAGGAACAAATAGTGTACAATATGGAGTCATTCAAAGAGCATGCAGTCTTATGGACTCGATACATAGATTATATTTTTTGTATTTGGAGTTGCGGTGAAACAACAGAAGTAGAGTTTGTTAGATCTCTGAATGAAAATCAGTTAAATTTAAAATTGACAGCTCATATACATCGTTCACAAATAGAATTCTTGGATCTCAAAGTACAGGCTATCAATAGGAGATTAATAAGCTGTTTACATTGTAAAAAGAAGGCAGGAAATAGTTTACTTCATGCTAACAGTTGCCATCCTAAGAATCTCATATGGAGTATTCCTTATGGAGAATTATTGAGAACCAAAAGGAACTGTACAGACAATCTGGATTTTTATCATGAAGCCCAGTTCATGAGCAGAAGGTTTCACGACAGAGGTTATCCTAGAAATCTTATAAATAATACGCTGAGGAAAGTGATGATGATGGATCGTGATAAGTTATTAGTCCCTAAAGTTAAGGAGAATGTGATAGGTACTCAACCGATCAGATTCATTACAACCTATAATGCTCAAGCTAGAGAAGTTAGGTGTATCTTGAATAAACATTGGGATATATTAAAATTGGATGAGAAATTGACAAATGAAATTGGAGAAAGACCTCAGATTACCTTCAGAAGAAGTGCATCACTTAAAGATCAATTATGTTCTAGTCTTTTTGAATTAACTAAGAATCAAAAACAGACATTGATACAGGGCTTTTTCATTTGTGGCTCATGCAATGCATGAAGAGGCAGTAAAAGCTGCAAATGAATATGATTATCACAATCCACCAAACCTTTTGTGATAAACAAACATTTGAATTGTAATATTGAATTCTGCGTCTATGCACTATTTTGTGCTAAATGTTATATTGAGAGCACGATCCACAAAGCCAAAAAACGGATACTAGAAAATATGAGGGCTATATCTAAAGAGGATAAAACATATCCCATAGTTAGACATTTTGCACAATGTCATGGCAAAAACAGCTCTCTTTAACAATTTTGTGCACTTGATAATGTTCCTCTAAGTATACGAGGAGGAAATAGAGAGCAAGAATTATGAAGATTAGAGTTGAAATACATCATTAAATATAGAACAATGTCCCTGATGGTTTTAATCTTGATGAGGAATTATTGGTACATTTAGGATAAGTACAGTTGTCTTTACATTGTAAATGCTATATAAGGCAATACATAGCTATCCCTATAATATATAATATCAATTTGTTTGTATTAATAAGGTAATTGTTGTAAGTAGGCACATATGCATAATAGTATTTTTTGACTTATTTTGTTTTAGTCTCTACTTAGTTACAACTGATGCAAAAGAGCTATTATATGGAGGCCAGTGTGAGAACAGAAAAGATTAACTGTGACGTATAATTTAGTTTTTTCTTTTATTACAAAAGGGATCATTATCCTGCGGACTTAGCATACATGTCAAAAGAGGAGAGATTGTAGGAAGGCTTAGAATCTATATTGGAAGTTATGATACTATATGATTGAGTTAGATGATATCATGTGTTGTATTGAATATAAGATAATAATTTAAGGAAATATTTTTGGGAATTACCATTTATCATCATTTTTATTAGTCAGAGTATTTATACACAATATACATTATGCGCAGGATAATATGTTATACAAATGTGCAACAGATTGGAAAAAGCAGAAAAATATGTTTAAACACAACATGTTTAAAAATATGTTTAAAGATGGCCGACATGTTTTCTTAGAAATTAGGGGTTTTGATAGTCCTTTGTTTATGTTGTAACTACCTGTGAGCAAGGAGCTTCGGCTCCAAAACGCGTAAGGGATTTCTTTGAATAAACACGCTGATGCTGCATTCATCTTGGCTCATTGTGTGTGCTGAATGCAGAGAAGGCTCGTGTTCTTCAACCAATGTTCTTTGGGATTATTGAGACGAGCCGCATACAAGAGGCCGGATCAAAGCGAAGCGACTGGATATTTGAATATATATATATATTTATATCTATATCTATATCTATATATATATATATATATACATATATATATATATATATATATATATATATATATAGATATATATATATATATATTACCTTGTGGCAAACACCATGGGGGTGATTCTAACTTTGGCGGGCGGCGGAGGCCGCCCGCCAAAGTACCCCCACCAAAATACCGCTCCGCGGTCGAAAGACCGCTGAGGGTATTTTGGGATTTGCCCTGGGCTGGTCGGCGGCTGCCAAAAGGCCGCCCGCCAGCCCAGGGCAAATCAACCTTCCCACGAGGATGCCGGCTCAGAATTGAGCCGGCGTAGTGGGAAGGTGCGACGGGTGCAGTGGCACCCGTCGCGTATTTCAGTGTCTGCATAGCAGACACTGAAATACTTTGTGGGGCTCTCTTACGGGGGCCCCTGCAGTGCCCATGCCATTGGCATGGGCACTGCAGGGGCCCCCAGGGGCCCCGCGGCACCGAACAGGATGGCGGTAGGGGGTGTCAGAATCCCCATGGCGGCAGAGCGCGCTCCGCCGCCATGGAGGATTCTGCAGGGCAGCGGGAAACCGGCGGGAGACCGCCGGTTTCCCGCATATGACCGCGGCCGAACCGCCGCGGTCAGAATGCCCTGCGGGGCACCGCCGGTCTGTCGGCGGTGCTCCCGCCGACCCTGGCCGTCAGAATGACCCCCCATATGTTTATGTGTCTATTTCTAGTTATGTATTGTTCTTTAGAAAATATGTATCACTACTATGTCATAACAATAAAATACACACAAACTCTTTAAACCTGATTGACAAAGTATATTTACCCATGGTTCAAATTATGTATTGTATGTACATATATGTGTGTGTATTCATGTGTGTATGTATGTGTGTGTGTATGTGTGTATGTATACATATATATATGTATGTATGTGTGTATGTTGTTCTGTGCTTGGCATGTTAGTGGGTCATTGCAAGGCTTCTGGATGGGTTGTTATACTAGATATCTGTGAATCCCTGCTCTCATCTTATATCACACTTATCTATCCATCATCATATGTCATGTCTCTATCAATCTATCCTCCATTCCCACTCTGACACATCCCAAATCCATTCTACTACTTTCATCTTCTAAATAACTCTGCCTAAGCTCTTCCCTCCGCTTCCACATCTAACTCACCAAACCTCACTCTACTACCATGACCTCCCAAACAACCCCACTAAATTCTCTCTCATTTATCTCACCCTGCTACTATGATCTCCCTAACCCTTCCACAGACTCTTCCCTCCTCCATCCCCCTTTACTCATCCCAAGCCTTTTGGATGAGTAAATGAGGGATATACTCCCAAATAACACTTGTGGATTTCTTTCCTCCTTCACCCCTCCATTACTCCAGTCAATCTAACTAACAAACTCTCATATCCGTGGCTCAAATTAACTCATATTAGGCCAGATGTATGAAAGCTTTTTGCATTCTCAAACGGTGCAAATCCCCGTTTGCGAATGCAAAAAGCCATTTCAGAATGTATGAAAGGTATTCTGAAAGCAATTTTAATGAATCGCTAAAATAGCGATTCCTTAAAATGCAACCCTGTTTAGAGAGTCTCAAATTGCGACTCTCTAAATAAGAAATCGCAAATAAGGATTTCTTATTAGCAATTTCTAAGCACATGTAAGAAGCAATTCCTTAATGCGAATTGGGCATTAAGGAATCGCTATTTACCACCAAGTTGAACTTGATGGTAACCATGTGCAAATTTTAAAAATGCATTTTTAAAATGTACATGTTAAGCACACATGCCCTTTTGGCATGTGTGCACCTTACATGTCCTAAAAAACTTTTTGGGGTGCAGCAGAGGGGGCCTTAGGCCCCCAGCACCCTGGGGTTTCGCATTTCCAAAATTGCTATTTCCAGTTAAGAAATCGTAATTTTGGAAATGCAAAAAATTCGCAAATATAGGGGCGAATGGGGCCGGTATCACAGTTTGCGATTCGGTAATAGCATTTGCGATTTTTAGGAAATCGCTATTACCGAATCGCAAATGTGATAGATTGCATTTTGCGAAACAGAAATAGGGATTTCTTAAAAATCGCTATTTCCGACTCGCAAAAGGCCTTCTTGGTACATCTAGCCCAATAATACTAAACTGTACTCATATTTCCCTATACTAATCCATCACTAATTCTTGTTGTGTCCGGAGTAGCGTGCTACTCGCTGAAAAGCGCTTCGACGCCTCTTCAGGGGTAGTAAGCGCTATATAAATACTATTACAATACAATACAATAATTAGGACTATGGGGGTTATTCTAACTTTGGAGGAGTGTTAATCCGTCCCAAAAGTGACGGTAAAGTGACGGATATACCACCAGCCGTATTACGAGTTCCATAGGATATAATGGACTCGTTATACGGCTGGTGGTAAATCCGTCACCTCCTCCAAAGTTAGAATAACCCCCTATGTTTCCATAGAAAAAGCACATTTTGGCTTGCCTATATCTTTGGCTTGTAATAGCAATGTAATGCGAGGGCCATGCGCCCCCGCAGCCCAGAGGACCACTACCTCCACAGGGCAATAATTATAAAAGGTGCAGGGGGGCTGCTGGGCCCTATTGCAGGCCTGGGGACCACTACCTTCCTGGGACACTGAAGTCAAACTATCTGGGGGGGCATTCACCTCCCCGCCCGCAGCCCTGGGAACCACTACCTTCCCGGGGCTATACTAAAAGAGTAAAGGAGGCCTGTTTAGGACCCCAGGAAGCCCCGGGGACCATCACCTCACTGGGGCTATGCCTTTGGAGTGGGAGTGTGTGGCCCCCCTCGAGGAACCACTGAAGGCCTTGGGGACCACTACCCCCTCGGCCAGCTCCTGCTATGTATCAGGGAGATTGGTGGGATCTCATAACCCTCACCAAGCAAACGCAAAGTCTGCTTTCTGATAGTGAGAGCTGTCAAACAGTTCCTGCTGTCAGAAAATGGAATTTTCATCAGACAGATAAAAACATTGTTCCCGCAAGCAGGGGGCTGCTATTAAAAGCAGATCCCTGCTTGGGGGAGCAATGCTGGCTCCCACAGGATGTGGGAAGCTGGCTAGGACCTGGGGCACCTTGAGTTCCCCCATTGTCCTGTCACTCTCTCTCTCTTCCATCCCATAATGGGATGGAAAGGAGAAAGAGAGACATGGACATTGCAATGGTCTCCAGAAGGGATCATCTGCATCAAGTGCTCTTGTCTCCTCAATGAATAATCCTTTGAGTATAATATATGTATAGTGGATCGGCATGTATTTCTCTCCGTCTTGTCTATATCCCATTAGAGATGTTTACTTCTATTCCTTGTTATAGAATCATAGTTGATCAGTTTGTGCATGTTTCTGCCTTCCACTTTATTAGGAATTGGCTTGTTATTATTGGACATATTCAGGAAGGATTCTATATTTGGATTTTTGAGCCTCTACAATGCCTTACGCATGGACTAGACTACACATGACCCACAATGCATTTCCTGTGAAGGTATTTGGTACTGTTTTGCCTATAAACTTGCAACAACGCCTTATATCTATTCACTGGGACGCATATTGGTGCAGTAATATACTTGTCTATCATGGTGGCACATTGGTGTTTTTTATTACCTTTTATTACTGTTAGGTGGTAGAATCTGTGGATGGGGCTGGTCTGCCATTATCTTGATACGTCCTCGGAGATGACAATGGGATTTTACTATTCTCTTTTAATGTTATTCTTTTAATATTTGTCTACTCATTCGGTACTAGGTGCATGTACACATTTTATGGTGATAGTGGTTGTCGGAATAATCAACTTGTGAAACCCATAGGTTTCTAACTTTTTAATTTGAGCCTTGTTTTATATTCTTTTAGACAAAGAGGTTTTGGAATACTATATTCCAGAAGCATCTGAGATATATATAAAAAAAAAACCTTTTCACTGCATCTTCCACTTAATGTGGAAGTGCCCTGATGAAGGTGGTTAACATTTTGGAGAGACACCAAAACATGTATTCGTGCTATTTTCATATGGAATTTAAGGATCTGTCTTAAATTTAATATATATTTGAACTTTCAGGGATAGCAAATACTATTCTGTGTAATTATTTAATCGGGGAAGAATGACCTCTTTAGTTGCTAGTAACCAGAATTATTTTATATACCTTAATCCAGTAGATGAGAATGCTGTACTATAGATAGTGGTGAGTTTACTAACTCCACTGTCTGTATTTGCAGGGAATCGACCTAAAAGTGGATGAGCTGTACTTTTTTTGAGAGTATTGTGAGAATAGGTTGAGTGGGTATGAATGGTAGTTATGAGTGTTATATTGTTCATGAGTAATGGCTGTTTGCCTTAGGGGGATTTATGTGTTTTACTTCTTTCATTTGGTTTAACTTGTTACAATGAATGTGTATCATTTTGTAAAAAGAAAAATCCACGTATTGTTTGTACATATATCTTGATGCAAATCATTATAGAATAAAGAGGTATATTTGATCTTACTCATGGGCTCAACATATATTTTGTGCAATATCATAATTCTGTAAATTCAATTGTCTCATGCCCTTTGTATCTATTTACATTGCAATGGTCTCTCCATGCAATGACTTAAAAAGAATTGTCATAATGGTTAAAGTCACAGACCCTCACACTGAAATTTGAGGGTTCTAATCCTGTGGTGTCTGTGGTCATTTTCCCTACTTTAATTTATTGGCAACATCAAAAGTTTAAGTCTAATAATAAAAGGTGACCTCACTCTTTTTTATTGACAGTTTTTTTTTTCAATTTGTCCAGAAATATCTAATTCTATGTATATCATTGAACAAAGCCTAAAACTCTCTCTCTGACTTTCACTCTTTCTCTCTCTCTTTCAATCTCTTTCTCCCACTCACCCACCCACTCAGACCCTTATGCGCCCACTCAAAGAACCACTCAATCACTTACCCACTCTAAGAAACACTCAGACCCTTGTGCACCCACTCACAGACCCACTAACACCCTTACTCACAGACCGACTCAGACTCTCACACACCCACTCACAGACCCACTGAAACCCTCATGTATTTACTCACAGACCCACAGACACTGATGCACCACTCACAAACCCATTAAAACACTGACACACCCACTCTCACATGCAGACTGACACTCTCACAGCCACTCTCACACCCTGACCAACACTCTCACAGCCACTCTCACACCCAGATATACCCTATCACACATGTTCTTGCTCCCAGAAAGACAAGGCCTTTCTCGGAAGTGCCTGAATTAACGTATAGTAATGGAAATGTTAAAAATAAAGAAATCATTTCACTGAAAAAAACAAAGGTTACAGGGACGTTGTAGTTAGGAAGTAGAATTTAAAAAAAGCATAGAATTTCACTGAAAAAAAACAAAGGTTACAGGGATGTTGTTGTTAGGCTCACAATTGATTGATGGAGGAATTGTTTTTGGGAGGGGGTCCTTGTGCTTGGGTTTGGGAGGGGGCGCCTCTTTACCCTTCTGTTTTTGGAGCAGAGGAGTGGGCTTGGGGTGGGGGTGGATTTCCACTCCTGTGCCCCTTAGTGGCAGCTGAAGTCTTAGGGGGTGGAACAGGGCTAGATTTGGTGCCGGAGGCACTGGGGGGTGGGGCCTTTCTCGTATGGGCAGGACAGGGGGGAGCGGGAGGGAATAGGTCAAGGAGGGAAAAGAAAAGCTTCTTAGGACCAGTGGAGTGGGCTGTGGGAGGAGGAATGGAAGTGGAGGTAGAGTGGTTGTAGGAGGAAGAGGTGTGCTGGACTTGGGTGCAGGTGTATCGACAGTGTGCGTATGTGAGGTTGATGGTTGTGGGGGTCTTTGAGAGCATTTGTGTGTCTTTGGAGGGGGCAGACATGGTGGGGGAATTCAAACAGGACGTGTGGATAGATGTGGTGGTGTCTGCAAGTGAGGTGGGTGTGCTGCATGATGTGGTGATAGTGGTGACTGCGCATGTGGTGTGTGGGGTGCATGTCTGCAGGTCTGCTGTTGTGTTGACTGTGGGCAAGGCTGTGCAGGTGACAAGATCTGGGACTGTTGATGCTGTGTGAGTGCTGATGTAACTGTAAGGGAGGAGGAGGAGGGGGCAAGACAGTGAAGGCAGTGGATGATAAGTGTGCGTCTGTGCTTTGTGCGAGTCGTGTCTGTTGTTTTGGGTGCATCCTTTTCAGAATGTGTGCATGGGATGGGTTTGGGGAGAGGAGACTTGGACTGGAAAGTGGTAGTTGGAGGGAGGACAGAAGAAATAGGGACACTGGCTGCCATCAGAGAAGAGGCCAGAGCCTGAAACAGTCTCTGTAGGGCCACCAAGCCACTGTGAATGCCAGCCCCTGGATGGCATTCACTATGGTTGACTGCCCTACAGAGATGGATCTCAGGAGGTCAATAGCCTACTCATTGAGTGCAGCAGGGCTGACTGGGGCAGGGCCTGAGGTGACTGTAGCGATGGAGACACCCACCCTCCTGGATGAGCTGGCACAGTCCACTCGGTGGGGGGCTACTGGGAGGGCAGTGCTGGCATGGGAGTGGTGGTATAACCTGCAGCTGGGGAGATCGCAGAGGGGTCTGCCACAACCAGGGAGCTCCCATCAGAGGAGGAATCAGTCAGTTGTATCAGCTCCTGCCCCACGTGGTGCTCCCCTCACCCTCAGTCCCACTGGTTCCCTCAGCGTCAGTGGACTCAGCCTCCTGGGTCCAGTGGGCTGCAGCTCTCTCACTCGCCGGTGCCCCTGCTCCTTCACTCGATGATGCTAATGCACACATGGACCGGGTCACAAAAGGACAGAGGGGGAGGAGAAAGAAAGTGAGCACAGTGTCAATCAAAGCAACAACAGCACAGATGGCATACACATCACTATCACACACTGGGACTAATAATGAGCAGTAAGGACCACACTGGCATACCATTGGCTAGGTACTACAGCAGGTAGGAGCCAAACACTGCCATCTTCACACAAACTGGGTCCAACTAAACCCAGTCTGACATAGAAAGCCAACTACCTAGCTATCACAAATATGCATTACACCCAACATACCTGAGCTGGACAACACAGAATTGTCTAAGATGCCATTTTGGAGCACCCACGGACTACAGCCCTGCAGTCAAATCCCATGCCAGGCCACAAAGATGGTTGTCACACACACTGTACTCACCCCCTTGTGGCTGCCGTGATGCCCTCAAGCGCCCATCCAGCTCTGGATGGGTCATCACCAGTGTGCGGGCCATGAAGGGGGTCAGGTTCAGATGGGCACCCCTTCCTCATTGGGAGGCCGTCCCTAGCTGGGCCTCCACGGTCTTCCGGGCCCAGCATCTCAGGTCCTTCCCTAGTTTCATGCAGTGGGTGCTCCGCCGGCTATGGACCTCTTGGGTCCCCACATCCTTGGCGATGGCACACCACAACCCCTTCTTCTGATGGGCGCTGACCTGCAGAGGAAACACAAACAGAGGGACACCATGAACCACACAGTTCAGCCTGTCACACATGTGGCCTACATACTGCATTTGCCCCTCCTCTTGTTCACTCACATGACCCGTACCTCTACATGTAGACTGCCACCTGCCATACCCCCCAAATGAAACACTGCCAGCACACACACATCTACATGCAGCCATGTTGCATGCAGAGTACCCATCATGTACTCACCTCTTGGTCTGGAGGCAAATACAACTGCCCATACAGGGGTAGGACTCCATCCACAAGCCTCTCCAACTACTCTGACGTGAAGGCTGGGGCCCTTTCTCCTGTTGCACGGGCCATGGCAGGTTCCAGACACAGGTCACATTAGCACATGCAGTAGAGATGTAGTCCCTTGGAAAGTCAGGAATCAAGCGAAGTGATAGACAGAAAATAGCGATTACATCCGCGGTGGTGAACACTGTCACAGCCGGCGTTGATCATCATTGGTTCCTTTACTCCATAGAGTCCCATGTTAGCCAATGAAGAATTGCACGGCGGTGCAGACTGTAGGAGGCTGGCCTGGCTTATAGTGGGTACCTTGTGGTACTTACACCTTGTGCCAGGTCCAGTTATCCCTTATTAGTAGATCAGAGGTGTTCTAGCAGCTTAGGCTGATAAAGGGTAGCTATAGCAGAGCAGCTTAGGCTGAACTAGGCGACATGCAAAGCTCCTACTATACCACGTATATCACTTAGTACTATATCAAAAGAAAACACAATACTCAGAGTTACTAAAAATAAAGGTACTTTATTTTAGTGACAATATGCCAAAAGTATCTCAGAGGATATACTCCCTTAGGAGGTAAGTAAAATACACACAATATACACACAAACCAAAACCAGGTAAGTAAATAGTTAGAAAAGTAGGGCAAACACTGTAGAACACAATAGAATGCAATAGGAGACAATAGGCCTAGGGGCAACACAAACCATATACTCCAAAAGTGGAATGCGAACCACAAATTGACCCCAAGCCTAGTGTAGTGTGCAGGGGGTCACTTGGAGTGTAAGAAAACACTAAGGGTGTCCAAGATACCCCACCCCAAGACCCTGAAAAGTAGGATGTAAAGTTACCCTACTACCACAGAAAGACAGTAAAGTCGAGATGGGGGATTCTGCAAAGGCAACAACTGACTGCAAAGCACTGAAGACGGATTCCTGGACCTGAGGACCTTTAAAAGAAGGGGACCAAGTCCAAGAGTCATGCAAGTGTCCAGGGGGGGCAGGAACCCACTAAACCCCAGATGAAGGTGCAAAAGGGCTGCCTCCGGGTGGAAGAAGCCAAAGATTCTGTAACAACTGAAGGTGCCAGGAACTTTTCCTTTGGTCAGAAGATGTCCCACAGTGTGCAGGAGGATGCAGACTTCTTTCCACACAGAAAGACCACAAACAAGCCTTGCTAGCTGCAAGAGTCGTAATTGAGGATTTTGTGTTCTGCCAGGGCCCACGAACGACCAGGAGGTTGCCATTTGGAGGAGGAGACAGAGGGGGTGCTCAACAACATGGAGAGCCCATGCAGAAGCAGGCAGCACCCACAGAATCACCTGAGCAGGCATTCAGGATATATGAGCATGGCGGTAGACTCAGCACAACAAAAGAGGGTCCCACGAAGTTGGAGTCCACCTCAGCGAGTTGGGAAAAGCAGGACAGAGTGCTGGGGACCTGGCTAGGCTGTGCACAAAGGAAGTCTTGCAAAAGTGCACAGTAGCCCTCGTAGCTGCAGTTCACGCAGTGCACAGGCTTATTGTCTGGCGTGGGGAGGCAAGGACTTACCTCCACCAAATTTGGACAGAACGGCCACTGGACTGTCAGGTACACTTGGACCCAGCTCCTGTGTTCCAGGGACCATACTCGTCAGGATGAGAGGGGACCCAGAGGACCGGTGATGCAGAAGTTTGGTGCCTTCGTTGACAGGGGGAAGATTCCGTCGACCCACGGGAGATTTCTTCTGGCTTCCAGCGAAGGGTGAAGGGATACAGCCCTCAGAGCATTCACCAACAGGAAACAGTCGAGAAAGCCTGCAGGATGAGGTGCTACAATGTTGCTGGTAGTCTTCTTGCTACTTTGTTGCGGTTTTTCAGGTGTCCTGGAGCAATCAGCGGTCGATCCTTGGCAGAAGTTGAAGAGGGAAGTGCAGAGGAACTCTGTTGAGCTCTTGCATTCATTATCTGGTAAGATACCCACAGGAGAGACCCTGAATAGCCCTCAGAGGAGGATTGGCTACAGAGAAAGGTAAGCACCTATCAGGAGGGGTCTCTGACGTCACCTGCTGGCACTGGCCACTCAGAGCTGTCCATTGTGCCCTCACACCTCTGCATCCAAGATGGCAGAGGTCTGTGACACACTGGAGGAGCTTGCCCGGTAATAAACCTCAGCGAGGACATCAACAGATCAGCGTCCACTGTAGGCAAGCCCTGCTTAGAAAGGCAGATTTCCAGTGCATATTTGAAAGAGCACCAGAGGCACCGAAACACAGGCGGCACACAATGCAAAACCAGTATGAATGACAAAGACCAGCCACACTCCAATTGCTCCAGGAGTGTTGCTCCAAAATACTGCATAATGCGTTCACGACACACCTGCGCTGATAGGAGCGCCGTAATTTCTCCTCGTTGCGGCGGGACAGCCATTGCGCATAAAAAACAGCAACAGCAGGATGCCAGCTAATAAAGCCAAAGTTATCGGAAATCCCCCGAAAATACTACAGAAAATTGAGTGGATTGCTGATGGTATCAAACCGAATACAGAGGAGAAGGTGTGAATGAAACCAGACCCAACAGCTTTGAAAAAATTTGCGATTCCAGTTGTACTGGACGCATTAACTATTCGTCCCACGAGTTCACCAAAGTGTCTCGGAAAATTAGGGACTGTATTTCTGATGATGACTTTGCCACTTGAAGTGCATAGGTCTTGCGCGCAGATGTAAGGGCCACATGCTTTTGAAACAGTAAAGCCTTGAGTCTACTCAACTTTTCAAAATTTACGTTTGAAGTAGCAATGTGAGGCCAAATATCATTTTACTGGGGGGAAAAAGTACATTCCCGGAGCATGTAATGACCTTAGAGACTGAAACAACGTAAACTATTCCGGCCCGCATGCCACAACAGTTTTCAACATTGAGGAGGACGTAGCTGCTGTTTGAAAGCACCTGGAACGTAGGTTTAATCAAAGGAACTGGAACTCCCTTCAGATAACAAGCCAAGTTCGCAGCAGAGGTGTTGCACACCCTATGCAAAGACAGCTGTTTACAAACCATTGAGAGGCTGACTGAAGTCTCGCGTTCACCACCACTAAGAAATACTTCTTTCATGCCACTGAAGCATTTGAACGAGAAGGGAAGCTCCCACACCTCATGGATGTAACTATCTACCAGTTGCTCATATCTGCCTACCGGAATGTGTTTTAAACAAGAGGTGAAGTGAAGTGTTGAAATAGGCAGATTAATAACCCCATGTATTAACCACTCAGCAGATGGTATTTCGGCCACAGTAAAAGGCAACCTTTCTAATTCCTTGATGTTAAGCATGACAGAAGTCACTTCCTTCTTAGCCATTAGTTGTTGTTGTCGTGTTAAATTAAAGGAAGAAAATATCTCCCTTGCACTGACATGCTGCTATGGAACGCAAACCGCCTTCAATGTTTAAAGTGTCCAACCCAACAGCATAATGAACCTGATCTGCCTCTGTCCATGGTGTAAAGAAGACATATCTGATTGTATAATGTCTATAGCAGAAGAGACTATGGGCCTGATTCTAATGTTGGCGGGCGGCGGGAGCCGCCCGCCAAGCTACCGCCGCTGAATGACCGCACCGCGGTCAAAAGACCGCGGCGGCCATTTAGACATTTCCTCTGGGCCGGCGGGCGCTCTCCAAAAGAGCGCCCGCCGGCCCAGAGGAAATGCCCCTGCAACGAGGACGCCGGCTCAGAATTGAGCCGGCGGAGTTGCAGGGGTGCGACGGGTGCAGTTTGCACCCGTCGCGTATTTCAGTGTCTGCTTAGCAGACACTGAAATACTTTGCGGGGCCCTCTTACGGGGGCCCCTGCCGTGCCCATGCCATTGGCATGGGCACGGCAGGGGCCCCCAGGGGCCCCGTGGCACCCCCTACCGCCATCCTGTTCCTGGCGGGCGAACCGCCAGGAACAGGATGGCGGTAGGGGGTGTCAGAATCCCCCATGGCGGCGCAGCAAGCTGCGCCGCCATGGGGGATTCAAAGGGCAGCGGTAAACCGGCGGGAGACCGCCGGTTTGCCTCTTCTGACCGCGGCCGAAGCGCCGCAGTCAGAATGCCCTGCGGGGCACCGCCGGCCTGTCGGCGGTGCTCCCGCCGACCCTGGCCCCGGCGGTCTTAGACCGCCGGGGTCAGAATGACCCCCTATATTTTTTATGGTATAAATTCTGTCGGACAGGGTGTTAATTCCATTATCCACAACAGCTAATGCCTTTTTTAGATTTTCCTGGTCTATTTGCCTTAACCGGGCAGCTGCTTCCTGTTGGGAAAGTTTCCAAATTTCATTAAATAATTCATATAAGAAACGTTTCCTACGGTGTTTTCTGGGGCCCGACAGGAAGTCCTGTAAGTCAGTAGTATTAGACAGGAGACTGAGGTGTTCTCTACCTGCCTCTAGTGAGGATGATTTTAGCCATTGCTGGCACAATTTACCTACACTATGAGGGTCATTCTGACCCGACCGCCGCCCGCCTGGCGGGAACCGCCAAATGGCCGCCCGCGGTCAAAAGACCGCAGGGGCCATTCTGACTTTCCCGCTGGGCCTGCGGGCGCCCGCCAAGGGAGCGCCCGCCGGCCCAGCGGGAAAGGGCCTGCAACACAGAAGCCGGCTCCGAATGGAGCTGGCGGTGTTGCAGGTGTGCGACGGTTGCAGTAGCACCCGTCGCGATTTTCACTGTCTGCTATGCAGACAGTGAAAATCATGCTGGGGCCCTGTTAGGTGGCCCCTGCAATGCCCATGCCAGTGGCATGGGCATTGCAGGGGCCCCCAGGGGCCCCACAACACCCGTTCCCGCCATCCTGTTCCTGGTGGTAAAAACTGCCAGAAACAGGCTGGCGGCAAGCAGCGCCGCCATGGAGGTTCAGCCCAGCCAGGGGAAATCCGGCGGGAAACCGCCGGATCCCCTTTTCTGACCGCGGCTTTACCGCCGCGGTCAGAATGGGCAATGAAGCACCGCCAGCCTGTTGGCGGTGCTTCCGTTGCCCGCGGCCCTGGGGGTCCAAGACCGCCAGGGTCGGAATGAGGCCCTATATGTTGTGATTATACCTGCATTTTCGGATGATATATAGCGAGGGTCTGGCCTACTAGTTCTAAAACCCTGAGGAATTAATAAAACGTTGATGACACCCATTGGTATCTATTGGCCACAATAACCACCCGCCAGGACGTATCGGTGAAGCATTAAACATGCCATTCTGGACCCATTCATCGAGCTAATTTTCAGTTAAATTTGTATATTTTTGCCATTTATAAAACTTTGCGGGGGCATTTATACTGGGCATGTTTAGTTCCTTAATTTTAGCTAAGCCTAAACAACTTGTCTGTTGTACTGTTTCGTTTAAAAAGATCATTTGTACAAGAATAAGGCATGCTCTAAACAAAGCTTCCTTTCCCTTAATTTGCCAATTTCTTGTTACCCACACACTTTTCAGATCAATCGTTTTCAGCCAATATTCATAGCCTTCTATCAATAACCGGGAAACAAAGGATTCCGAATGTATAAATTTCATATTAGTCATTAATATATGTACATCCTTAGTAAAAATGTATGGCTCAGCTTTTTTCACATTGTGCCCAGGAAAATATGTAAACTTTTCAGAGTATGTTTTGGAACTCCCCTGCGGGGGAGTCGGACAATGTTCCCATTGTGCATAATTAAAGACAGTTTTGGGGCGGCTCGCTCTATGTATGAAATGCTGCCCATAATAATTATAGCAAAACATATCACCATAATTTTCTTTCCATTTGTAAACTTCCTCGCTTGCAATTCAGTCATCATGGAATGAACTGTTTTCACATCCCAATCATCAGAAACAATGCCTGTTATTACCATATCATTCATTGATAGTTTGAACACATACGGTATTTGAATAACTTCCGTGGGACCATAAATATATATCAAACATTATTCTGTCCCAAACAATCCCATCAGGAATTGGTACTGCGGAAATATGCACAAATGACAAGTCTCTGCGGACCTTATGTGATGAGAAATCTGGCTTCAAAACCTCCTCCACCAGTTCAACTGTTGATTTTTCAGGAACAAAGTGACCATTTATTAGTAAGAAAAAGGGAGCCATAGATAGTTCCATGGAAAAATAAAATACATTTATTTAAGCCAATTCCTTAGCTTATGTGCATTGACATGTCAGCTGTCTAAGAGACGAATGAGTCTGAGAAGTCAGCATTGAAGTCGGCAAAATATCCAGATGCAGTTCGTGCAGATGGTGAGGCCGTTGTCGGTGGTGGAGTTGGTGTTTCCTGTAGTGGCACACTATAGATAGCACCATCCGTCTGTGTTGGAGTTGAGTCGACTTGGTCAAATATTTCGAAATTGTTTGATGTTAGTGGAACCAATGCAAGATCATCTTCCCCAAGCTCAGAGAGGTGTTGGTATAAACGACTTGAGAAGGAACTTCTTCGCCAGTAGTGAGAGGGATTCGGGAGCTACTGGATGTTCCCCTTGGTCGGCTATGTAGGATCGGCCACATGGTGTAGTTTGACATTGTCGATGGAGAAAAAACGTTTTTCTTTGGCACCTGCCAATGGTGGTAGAATTACAGTTCTCGTACCGTGTATCCCTAGTACTGGGACTGGTGCTGGATGGGAAGGGCCAAATTCCATTTTCTCAGCGATTTTCTCATGTACAAAATCCCCAACTTTGGGAGTCCAGCTAGTAGATGTTACAGCCACATCCTTGATTCCTGTGGAGGCAGCATTGTTAGAAGAATTGTCATCACTGAACTGTTACAATTCCAGTAAGACAGTGACACTGTCATTTATGTCAAAGGGTGTTTCTGCTGCCTCTACACCAGGACCATCAAAATCCGGAACATACATTTGAGTTCCAAATCGGCAGTCATCTGAAGGAAGACCCCCCAGGGACCTTCTAGGCAGATTAGTTTGTGCTTTTTGGACTCCATATAGGTGGTTAAGCCAACTACGACCCATACCTAAGACTCTTGCAGGTTTAATCACGTGTACTGGAGTTGGACCCCCAACAAAGCCATGGCGTCCCTGAATGTCCTCGAGGCAAAAGCAGGGCCCTGGTCCGAATGGAAAGCCTCAACCGCATGTGTTCCGATAAAAACTCGCAAATCTTTAATAACAGTCTTGTGGCCACACCCATACAAATCTGGAACATAAATCAACAGCGACCAAAATATACTTGTATGCACTATCTGGTGTTAGGGGACCACAATGGTCCAAGTACACACACTGTAATGGTTTGTTTGAAATTAAGAGGGGTGTCTGCGGCGGGCGCTTGGCAGTGGAAACTTTAATTTGTTGACAGATGTCACAACAAAGGACATACTGCTTGGTCTCTTTGTAAAGACCTGCCCACCAATAATGGGCCTGCAGGATCGAAATTGTAGCCGCCACACCAGCATGGGCAGATGTCACCGCCTCATGCGCTGCTTTAATCAATTGTAATCTTATGTCTCCATTTGGAATGTCTCTTACACATATGCCTGGTATCTTGACCTCAGCGTTTAGCATACCTCCCATTCTATAGTGATATTTGTTAGGAAATCCTTTAGGACAGGGCGTACCATCAGCCGTAGCTGTCACAGCAGCCCAAATGTCTGCGTCCGGTTTTGAACTCAAACGAGTCACTGCAGCTGCCACAGCCACTGATGACTTTGCGGCTTCATCAGCCAATGTATTTCCAGCAACGTGTATCCCAATGCACTGGTGTCCAAGTGTATGTACAACGTGGACATTTGGTAGCGTCTCTTTCAGATCTGCTACTTTCCCCCACAGAAGTCTGTGTTTAATGGTGTTGCCTTTGGAATCTCTGAACCCAGTCTGGCGCCAATAATGCAGGTATTCATAAAAAAACTGGACACAATAATATGAATCACAAAAAATCAGCGTAGGCTGTAAAGAATCTGTGTGTTCCAGTGCCATCAGCTGAGCCTTTAGTTCTGCCAACTGTGCTGTGCAATCCCATAGGGTTTGCATAAAGGTATGTAAAGGACAAAATGTATAGCCCTCCATGTAGCCACTTACGACTGCGCAAGCAGCAGAATATTGGTGTTTAGTACCAATTGCAGGTTGTGCTGAGCCATCGGTGTACATGACTCTATGGTATTGTTCAATGGGCAATGTATTTGCTGGAACTGGGTATTCTGTTTCGTATTGTAAAAATTCTTGAGTTTGTAACTTTGGGTCAAAAATGTAGTCTATATCAGTGGCTGTCAGAGATGTAGCCCATTGTATCCAACGTGGATGTAATGCTTTTGCATTTGGAACGCTGGCTTTTGTAACATCCTCTTGGGCTGGGATTGGAGAAATGACAATAATGCATTTTCCTTGGGCAAGAGGTCTTTCTTTAATGACAGCCATCTGCACAGCAGTGAGAATTTTCTCAGTGGGAGCAAAGTATTGTTCTGGCACTGAATATAAGTGTGATTTGTATGCAATGGGGACCGTCTCACCTTCATTGAATGTCACATAAGGGAAACTGATGGCACCAGCTAATACTCTAATGACCAAATGTGTTTTGTTGTCCCTCGTGTGTAAGTGTTGTGCTGCAAGCATGTCTGTTTGCAACTCTCGAAGAACGCATGTATGTTCAATTGTTCAGAATTTACTTGAAAAATTGGGACGTATTAGATCATTTAAAGGTTTTATGTGTGTAGCATAATTGAGAATGTAAGTCCTCCAAAATTTAGGAAACCCAATACAGATTGGAGTTTTTTAATCGTATTTGGTGGTTGTAACTTTGCGCATTTCTTTAAGAATTGTGGCGCTAGGCTCTTTCCTTCACTTGGCAGCTCATATCCCAGGAAAAGGAAGCTTAGGAAGGCGATTTTTGTTTTTTTGAAGTTGAATTTGTAGGCAAATTCAGCAAATCTGACAACAATGCGGGCTACCCGTCTTAAATGTTGAAGCAATTCATCATCCATAAGATAAATATCATCTACATAGGACAATGCTTCAGGGTCAATCTCGAGCAAAATTGCAGTAACACGAGCTGTGAACAGTCCTGGGCTGTTCTTATACCCTTGAGGTAAAGAACAGAATTTTTTCGGGGAGCTTAGTGCACTGAAACTTGTTAAGGCTCTACTCTCAGGCACTATATTCTGGCAGAAAAAAACATTGGAACTTCCCAGTGTTGTTTTGTATTTGTTCTGCACTATATTGTTCATTAGTGCTGTGCTATGTGAATTTTGTATAGCATAAGTGCATGTAAGACTGTTTATATGTTTGAAGTCTAAGACTATTCTATATTAATGGTCTGGCCTAGCTATGGGGAATAATGGATTATTCATTGGCGAGACACAGGGTTAAATTACGCCCTGGTACTCTAATTGTGTGAGTATTTCTCTCACCAGTGCTTTTGCTTCATGTTTTATGGGATACTGCGGTTGCGGTTGAGGTTCACTTTTAATTGGAATTACATGGTAGGGGGATTCTTTATTCCATCTTACTTGATTGCGGTATAATGCAGGTGCTTGTGCCAAAGCCCATTCAATCAAATAGGATTCGGCGAGTTCTTCTGGAACAAGGGGCGAGAAGGAAGGCTTAATGACATCTTCTCCACATGGGCAGGTACGGACAAATTCAGGTGGCCAATCTTGTTCAGCCGACAAAACATCATATATGTTCACCACACGATCCCAAAAGATTGTTTCTAGTATGCGTTCAACGTCTCCTTCTTCCAGGTGCTTTCACCTCCAGATGCTCTAGTAGATTCCAGCGAACTATTGTGACCTCTGCCGCACTGTCTAGCAGTGCTAGAGCCCATTTCTTGCTCTTCAAGAGGACCCTCTTCCTGAGTGGCATGTCGGACTGGGACTGCTGCCACCTTTTTCTTTTTGAATTGTGTTTTTTGTTGGGCGGGTTTGTCTTCCTTTTTAACAGAAACCTCTGAAGAGCGTTGTGATTCCTGTCTCGTTTCACGTACTCTGTCCTTCGCTCTGATCGCCCACCTCTCTCATTTCGTTTTTCCGATGAGTCCTGAAAGGAATGAGATTGGCGTGTATCAGTATATTGATATCTATCAGGCGTTTTTATATTATCTCTATTTCTGAGATTATATCTATCCTGCGGGGTCTCCATACTTCGAGATTCTCCCCTCTCTTTTTTAGGAGTTTGTTGCTTTTCATCCCAGCGTTTCTTATTGCTCTCAGGTGCTTGCTTGGGGGAATCTTTACTCGATATACCCTGAAATTGTGGTTTAGATGGTCTGGCCCCTAAACTGTCTCAACCAATACTAGAATAGGTCACTGGGATGATTTTGGGCATCTCCTGTTCCTGATCCTGTTAAGGAACGTCACAGAGCCGCATGCGCACTGCAAGCGCTACAACTTCCCCCTTTAAGATTACTTAAAATTATTGAGGATACTGTGGCAAAATTGCCCATCAATTGCATCCCCAAATCTAGGGCCGGGGAAGCTGCGTATTCATCTTGAATTTGTTGGCAAGTGTCGGTGTACCGTTTGCGGTTGTTTAGAGCGCGGCAAATACCGTGCCCCAGGTGTTATCTGCTGTAGGGACCATCCCAAAGGCCAAGCACCTTGTTAATATTCTATGTTTATCTGGAGGTCCCGTATGGGGAAATACTGCCTCCAACACATTAATTTTTTCTGCTAACCAAAACGGAGTTTCCCCTCATTTGGCGGGTACTTTATCCATAATCGAATGTACAGTCTCAGGATTTATACCTGGCGTTGCTTCATGGGGATGTGCTGGAGCAGCACAAGCTGGGTTTGTATTTAGTGTTTGCATTACAAATTGTACTAATGGTCTATATATCACTGTTAATTCAGTATATAAACGCTGAACGCTCAGCTACCGCTAAATTTGCAACCGCAGGATGTGTTGTATAGGTGGCCAATTAAGGCCAGGTAGGACCATCATTACTTAGAGGACCTAACCTTACTGGTAAAATTGTGTGGGGTAGGGTGCTGTCAAGCTAATTATTATGTTCTTGATAAGATAAAGGTATTTCTAATTATGCGTATGCTCTGTATTGTCCATGCGCATTTGCAGGTGTAAATTGGTGAAATGTATTTGTATTTCCATCAACTGCTGGAAATGTGACCCAAGAGTAAAAAAGTTCTGTTCTATAAGCTGCATGGGCATCCACCACAAATGTGACTGGACCCCCTGACCTGTTAGGCCATTCGCTAATAAATCTGCAGTAAGAGGTTGTCTCATATTAACCGCTATTTTTACCTGCTGTGGATTCACCATGGTAGTGACACTATAGGTTCAGAGAAGGCACACCTAATAGGGCTTTTCCTTTTAAAGTTCAAGCTTGAACAACCTCAAGCTGCAAATAGGATAACCTACGCAGCTGGGGTGGAAATCCTCGGTACTACGGACATCTCCGCATACGGTATTGAGGCGTCATTATATATAATGAGACAGAGATATTCCAGAGGGCCCAAAAATTAGACCCTGACCAAATATTGGCAGCACCATGTCATGTAGGCTTTCATTATTCTAATAAGACTACTGGATTTTGAGCGGCAGAATCAACTGCGGTGTGGGAGACTGAGACCAACCCACTGAGGGTGACACCTGTCCCTTCAATCCGGGTTTTGCTCTGGCTAACTAGCAGTGCCTCATCTCTACCAAAGGATAGTGATGATTGGGCAGCTGAGCACAGGACATACTAGGCTTCTCAGGGAAGTCGTGGTCACTCAGGTCGCATCCGGTTCTCTCATTTATAATTTAGTCTCACATGTAAATGAAAAACAGAAGCAGTATATGTTTCAATAATGAGTTTAATAAAATGACTACACCTTAGAGAGCAAAGCGTGAGCTGCAATAACCAGGACGACACAACATGGCAGCATTAAAATTGTGACGAGAAGAGTGAAGCACAAAAACAATGCTATCATATTGTCACTATGATCAATGGACTATTTCCTATCTAGGATGTAATTTGAGCACAGCATGTTAAGCTCTAATTCTGACTTTCAGGTTCCTCTGGGAAGACATCAACCCACATACCTGAGCAAAGGCCTGTGGTCTGCGTTAGCATCTGTAGCGAAGTGTTCAGCAATCAGCATAAAGTCGTGATTCCCTGGCTGGAATCTCCCTCTAATGTGTAAAGGACAAGGAAGTGTTTATATAATAACACAGCTGATGTTCGGAGAAAATGTCCCTACGTAAGGATGTGTATTTTCTACGAATGTCGGAGACTAAACTTCTACCACGTTCACCAGCAATGTGCCGAGCTGCAGACTTGAAGGAAGCACAGAATGATCAAGAATGTCTTTTTTGAGAAAAGAATGCTGGCTTAGGCAAAAACAGTTAGATAGATGAAAATAAAACAAGACTGTCAAAATGGTTATTATAATAATAATAAAGTGAAGCTTAATAAAATATATCTAGGTTAAAGTGCACAGCGGCCTAGTGTGTTAAAATAACGTGCATGGAGCTATAACTAAAATGGCTACACAACACCATGCTGTGAGCTGTGGGGAAGGAGGTGGGGGTCATCCGCCAGTCCTTCTGATGGCAAGTTGGTGCCTTGCTGCAATAGAATACACCTTCCCCTGTAGGCCATTCCAACTCTTCCTTATGTCATCCCTTGTGCGTGGATGTTTTCCCATGGCGTTCACCCCGTCCATGATTCTCCACCATAGCTCCATCTTCCTTGCAATGGAGAGCTGCTGTACCTGTGCTCCAAACAGTGGCTCTACCCTGACTATTTCCTCCACCATGATCTGCAACTCCTCATCAGTTAACCAGGGGTGCCTTTGTGGGGACATGGGTGTTGTGTGAAGTGTGTTGTGCAGAGGTTGATGTGTAAAGTGGTGGTGTGTGTGGTGTGTGACGGATGAATGGGTATTTGTGATATGTGTGTGCAGTTCTCTCTGGGATTTGTGTGGCAAAGTGAAGCAGTCTTCTCGTGTTTGCAAAGGATTGTGGGTGATGTGGGGGTTGTTTTCCACTGCTAATGGTGGGTGTGTGGGGTAGGTGTATTTGTGACAGGTGTGGGTTTATGGTTCTGGCAACTGTTGTCTTGTTTTGTTTTTGAGTGGCCATATCCGCTGCAGTGGTGTACACCACCAATGGTTTACCACCATTGAATGTCCGCTGTGGTGATTGGTGTGTCATTATTTGGAGGGCGTTGTTTTGGTGGCGTTATGGTATGGATGGTAGTACTGACAGTTTAGCACATTCAGTGAGTCTGGCCGGATTTGTCATTGTGGCTGTTTTCTGTTGGTCATAGATATTTAGTAAGCAGTGCTACACCGAGTGTTGCAATAAATCCACACACACAATTTCCCACTGATTTTCTGAAAGCCACAGCATTCCAAAGAACAAAAAAAGAAAAAAAACCTGCGTCCAAAAGAAACATGTTAACAGCCGGCAGCCTCGGGCATACAAACGCCAAAAAGGGACGTGACCGCGAGGAAGGAACAAATGCATGCAGTTGAACGCAGTGGTAAGATCATATCGATAGTTGTTTCAAACAAATATACAAATGCCATTTGATAGTAATGGGGGATTTGAAACTGTAACTAATAGGCGCCGGTGTGACTGACAACAGGCAATTTATTTACTTGGAGAGAAAACAAGCGAATGACAATTTATGATGTTTGCTAACCGGTACCAGGGGGAATTTAACATATGAAATGACAAATGATGGCTGCAAATAATTTTGGTATTGGAGGGTGAATATTATATATGTAATGAACACATAAATATCGGTGTGATCCAATAAGGGAAAACATCTTAAAAAATATATTTTGCCCTACAGTGGATTGGGAGAGCTATATTTAAAAGAAAGAGACAAGTCACATTGTGAAAAAAATGTCACCAACATATTCACCTTTGTATCTGGTGAAATTATATCGGAAAGGATTTATTCACAGTATTAGTTTTGAATTTGGAGTGTCAAAATAGTATTCAGAGGTGCATAAACATGAAAACAAGGATATCCAAACGATTGCAAAGAGCAGAATGTTTGTTTGGGAAGGACAATAGGGCTAATATGGCAACAACGAGTCAAACAGAAGAAATACATGTGGAAAATAACCTAAAACATTAAATTAGAACATCTTTTGAAAAAGGAGTTCACAAAAAGCTGGGAGTGCCTAACATTAGAGAAATATATAGAAGTAGAAAAGAGTGCCTAGAGGTTTGAGGATATATTCACATTACCTAATCATCCGGATACTAAGTCAGATATGCTCGAGGAATGGGGAGCCAACAGTATGGAATGCTCAAAAAATATGATGCGCATCATTATTACATATACAAAAAAGGTCATTGAGGAAATTTTTAAAAGTATAAAGGAAATAGAAGAGAAAATTACATTGTTGAATAAGGAGGAAGAAAGCAATAAATTGAGATGAGCAATGGAGAATAATTTGGAGAAGTGAGAAGATGATAGAAGAACGAAAACAGAGAAAACTTAGAAGGGATGAAATTGATTATCAAACTGGGAGAATATTAACATTTGCCAAAAGATTTGATGTTTTAAAGCAACAAAATTGCATGGGTGCTGTAAGTCCGACCAACTCCCCTGACACATTGACCTGTGAATCAGATGTAGAATTAAGTGAAGGGGAAGGAACATCTACATCTACCACCAAAAAAACAACTTTTTTAGACAAAATGAAGCTGATCTATATGGATCAGAGAACATCCAGGGGCAGAGGCAGAGGCCAGATATGTAGACGAGGAAGAAAATTTGGAGGAGAACAGGGAAACGTCAGAAAACAAGAAGGGGACCCAGAAAAAACAAGGGGCTACCCACTGAGGAGCAAACAAAATAACTAAATGAATCAACAGAATTAGCACAGAATGCAAATCTGATTGTCTATCTTTCAAATCAAAAGCTGACACAACAAGAAAGGACTCTCCTAAACAAAGGATTAACGTTCTGCCTGGAAATGCGTTATGATCATGTGGAAACTAGAATTGATCTATACAAGTTTGTGCATAAATTAAAACTAGCTGAAATATACAATGATCAAGAAGCAGCTAGTTCTAATTTAATAATTCAACACAAATCAGACATTAAGACAGCATATGATTTGATGTACAATTTGGAAGATCATGAAATTTCGGAAACTCAAGTCCTAGAAAAATTAGGAATCAACACAGGAGGGCATTTCCGCACAGACTTCAAACCCAAATCTAAGTTTTGTCCAGCACTATCACAAGGCAACAGAATGGATTTGTTTCATGATCTGGTGGTGGGAGAGCTAGATAAAGTGGAAAAGGTTAAAAATACGAAAAGTGAAAACATCAGCCTGTTAGAACGGAAAGCACTCAAAGAACTCATGGAAAATCAAAATCTGGAAATAAAACCAGCTGACAAGGGGGGTAACATAGTGATCATGGAAAAACAAAAATATCTGGAGGAGGCATATCGACAACTGAATGAAAAAAATCACTATCTGAAATTTGATAACAACCCTATAAATGAATTAAGCATGGAGTTGAATCAATTCCTGGATGTATGGCACAAGGAGGGTCTGTTAAGTGATGGTGAAAGGGCATTTGTGAAAAATGAGAGCCCCATCATACCCACAATATATTTTCTTTCAAAGATACATAAATGTTTGTACAGGAGGTACAATAATTTCCAGTTGCGGTTCACTATTTTAAAATATCTCAACATATGTGGATTATTTCCTAGCTCCCATAGTCTGCAGCCTAAGTTCCTACATTAAGGACACAGGTGATTTCTTGAGGATGCTGGCTGGTATTGGATGGGATGAGGGATGTAAGCTAATTATAATTGATGTAGTATCTCTATACACGTCTATCAGTCATGAGGTAGGATTTGCAGCAGTACGCTACTTTTTACAACAACGTGATGTAAATAAGCTGAAACATTCACAAATGTTATTGAAAATGATTGATCTTTGTCTGAGGAATAATATCTTTCTGTTCAATCACCAATTGTATGCCCAAATCTGTGGGACAGCGATGGGTGTTTCCTTTTCTCTTAGCTACGCAAATCTCACCATGTGGTGGTGGGAGAAATATGTAGCGTGGGGAGAGGACAATGAAGGGTTTGCAGAAAAGGAAATAATCTGGTTGAGGTATATAGACAATCTTTTTATTATTTGGAATGGAACAGAGAGAGAATTTGTGCAATATTTTGAAAAATTGAATTAAAATGAGATGGGCCTCAAATTCACATATAATATGAGTACCAACTGTGTCCAATTCTTGGATGTACAGGTATACAAAGAGAATAACAAATTTGAGACAACTCTATTTCAAAAGGCAACATCAACTAGCAGCATATTGCATGGGGACAGATTTTATCAAACAATGCTCAATAAGAGTGTACCATATGGAAAATGTATTAGGATGAAACACAATTGTTCAACTGAACATGAAATGGAACAGAAGTTCAATGAAACCAGACAGAAATTCATTCAGAGGAAATATAAATACAAAGACATAAGAGCTGGAGAGCAAAAAGCAAGACCTCAGACACAAGAGGAGATACTGAACAAACCAACGACTAAATTACCAAAGAATGACTCTAACTTAAAACTGGTAATGACGTACAGTAAGGAGAGCCATCTAATTTTAAAAGTCCTGAACAAATACTGGGATGTGATAAAAAAGGATCCAGATATCGTCAAAATGGTGGGGCACAGACCAATAGTAACATACAAAAAGGTACAATCTCTTTGAGACCTATTGGTAAATAGTCACTTCCAGATGAAGAAACAGTCAAACTGGCTAACAGCTCGGACTACTGGATTTATATGCAATGGGAAGTGCAAAGCATATCAAATAGGGGATAAATACGAAATAATTCCTTGACCATCGAGGTAATAAGCTAACGATTAACAATAGAATCACTTGTAATACCAGCTATGTGGTCTATATGATTGAGTGCTTCTGTGGATTACGCTACGTGGGCAGTACAATTTGCCCCCTTAATATATCTTAGAACATATCAGAGCTGTACAAAACAAGGATGTGACCTATGCAATGGCAAAGCATTTGATGACACATGTTGGAGTGAATGGGACAAAAATTTAATTATTTGGAATAGCTTATATTGATGGTAATGAGAGAGGAGGAGACCGAGAGATTAAACTTAGACGTTTGGAATCACAGCTCATAATACAGCTCAGAACCAAGACCCCTAGGGGTCTCAGTGGGGATGAGGAACTTCACTACCACCTATAAAGGAATATGTACAAACATACACAGTACCACACGTCATGCAATGCAGATATACAAGTGACCATGTGAAAACATGGACGGGTAGAGCTGGTGAGAGTTGGAAATACCTTTAAACATATTGCATCGATAAAACAGTGGAGTGAATTGAAAATAGAAAGTACGTGACCAAGAATTGTGGTTGAATCAGTGACTCTCTAAGAAAGGGCTGTTACCCAAAAAAAACTAAAAACTAATATTGAGTGTCAGTATGGGATCTCCTCCTATGTTCATTTGTATTACCCTGATTTCTTGTTGTAAATAATTTCCATACGTTTGTGCACAACTGATATTTTATTTATTATTCATTTATCACATCAGTTGTTAAAATACTATGAAATTTTGTATCCTTTCTTTTAGCTAAAAATATGTTTTTTCTTAAATAAACTGACTACATGTCCCATAATGCACTATGGTGGACAGTTGGAAGTAGACTATAAATAAGAGATATGGAAAAAATACATTTACACTGTGAACAAGACCGGGAGGTCGAAACGCGCTGGTGAATTTTATGACTGCAATTAAAAGGATAAAAACTCTCCTGGAGTGCAGCATTACAATTGATTCCAGTTGTTTTGTTTCAAATATATATTGGTCCGTCTTTTATGTTACTGATTTGTGATATTTGAATGAGTTGCTGTGGCAACACTCTATCCATTACAAAGGCTTTTTGCCGAAACGCGTTGGAGTTTTTGTTTGCTTAAATTAAATATTGGATTTCTATTTTACGGAGGTGTCCTGGTTCTCTTCGTATTGGAAGGGTGTGCTCGGTATAAGTGAATTTGGGCGTCTCGAAGCCCAGCCAGGACCGCTGTATTGTAGCGTCCGCACTCCGAGGAAATAATGTGGGTATACATATATATATATACGACTACAGCAAGAATACAACCTCACAATGTCATTAGGGCTCTAGGTTTTGCTTCAGATGTTTTGAATGTAGTGACTTTAACCATAGTCTACAACTGTCAACTTGAACTAGTGCATGAAGGCAATTGCCATCCGGATGAGAGATAATGGTCTGAAATTAAATGCAATAAAAATGAAGGGCATTGTCTTTGGAGGTCAACTCTCAATCTGGAACAGTACTTCGAAGCCAGACGTACTAGGACCTCCTCCTCTAGCTCTCAAATCAGCAAAAAACCTTGGCATTACTGTGGTCTGATCTGCAGGTGAACCAAATGGTGACAACCTGCTTAATTTTTTTTAAGGGTTCTTAGGAAGGTTTTCCCCTATTTACCTGTGGCAGCACAAAAGTCACCTGTTCTGGCTCTGATTTAATCAAGGATTGATTATTGTAATGCTCTTTACTTAAACATTAATAAATCTTCTCTCAATAAGCTTGGAACTGCCTAAAATGGTGCAGCCAGATTGGTATTAGACATCCGGAAACATTGCTTTGGTTCAGCTGAGCTAATCAAGTTACACTGGCTTCCAGTTAGAAAGCAAATCATGTTTAAAGCTCTGTGCATTCATTATAGTGCCTTACATAAATTAGGGTCGAAGGCCATCAGAGCAATGTTCCATTGGTATCTGCCGACCACACCTCTTTGCTCTGCTAAACATAATATGCTGGTGATCCTAGCATTTCAAAAAGCAAGGTTGAGAGGTAGATCCTTCTCAGTGGGTACAGCTAAATTGTGGAACACACTTCCCAGACATCTTACTAACCTGAAAAATCACATGGCCTTTAGAAAGTGTCTTAAAACCTGACATTTTGACTGATAGTGTTTCAGGCCTTAGTTGGGGTCTCCAGTGTATTGGTCTGATCACAAGCCTAGGTGGTTTGAGGGCTTCAGCACTTTGATGTCTTTGGGTATATGTGTGATAGCGCGTCAGAACCTTGATGAGCAAACTTACAAGGAGACACGCCTAGGCCGATGAACCTTTTGACCATGTTCGGAGACTTCCCCGTACGAGGTATCTTTCTGGCATCACAAAATCAATATCTCAATAACCCAATCAATCTCTTAGTAACTAATCAACAAGATAATCAATAGCATTTAAAAGGAATCAATAATGGAATCACCATGACCTTTCGGCCATGAATAACCACACAAATCTAGTTAAGTGTTAGGATATTTATTCCCTATTGATTACAATCTAATAGTCATCTCCGTTAATCTCATTAGCAATCAATCTCAATAGTAACTCTTCAGATACATAATTTGAGCACAGTTAATCAATGCATAGAGAATATTCATTAAGCATTAACACATAATTAATAAGAAGCAGTTTAGCAACGTCTCAGAGTACAAGATTCAACAAAGCAAGAACTCAGTCATTTGTCTATTTGCGTCAGATTTTAGTGAGCACCTTAACTAACCTCGAATTCGATCGGCACGTCTAGCTATGGCCTCTATCAAAAGAGCAGTTGGTACCTAGAAAGAAAAGGCAAACAGACAATTACAATTTTCATCAGATAGTTACCCCTCCAATGAATCAGCAAACAGCTTCAGTCTTCGTCCACAGGACATCAGTCGATTCACCATCAGCAAGGATAGGACAGGGCAAAGTCTCAGTATGGCTTAGCTAAAGAATAAGGCTCTTCCCTCATATGGAGGAGAAACAAGCATCAGTAAGGACTTAGATAGAGGATGATTTAAAGTATCAGGAAGAATAAACAGCGAAGGCTCAAAAGAGCAATGGCAAAGTATGGCTTAAGTGGAATGTCCAGTAATGGCTGATTTCTCCTCGGGTTATGCGGTTATATCAAAACTGTCGGACTAGCCCTTAATTCCCCATTGGATAATATTTGGTGCATCATTATCTCTGACCAATAATTCTTCACACACCTCATTAGAATTTTCCACAGAACACAGTTCTCATGCTGTTGATTGGCCCATGTTATTGACGTCTTCATCAGTTGGAATGTCAGGTAAGAAAAGTTACACTTTATGTTCCAGTCAGTAGTCCCTTTGTTTTCTCCTACTCCTGGCAGCCTTGCACCTGTTACGAATTACACTGTTGCATTCAGCAAGAATGTCACCTTGAGCAAGTCGGGTCCCATGAGAAAGAATTTACTACGGCTACACACACATCTCTAGCTTCTTGAAAAGTACAGTTCTGTGTCCTTCAGGAAGACAGCACATTGCACGTTAGGAAAAACACAGTTTAGTATGAGACCAGGCAGCTAGGCCCAAACCCTCGCTAACTAAGGCCTAGTAATTTAGTTAACAAAATCCAAATACATAGCACTAATTATGATATGCTAATACAAATTCAAACATTAGTACATAATTAGTTCATCATTAATAAGTTTCATTACTCTTTGTGTACATTGGTGGCCACTCCCCGTGGGCACATTTTAAACCCGTACATTAATTTTCTACGTTAACGCATTCTCTATGCAGCTTCATTACACAATATATTGCAAGCTTTTCACATTAATATTCATTTTAAAAGACACACTCCAACATGTGCGCTTTTTATTTGTGTTTCGAGCGAGAGAGGGAGTGTCTGTGTGTTTGTGTGTACCGACAATGTACACAATTTATCCTCAAAGTGCTCCCTCCAACACAAATTTTAATACGAGGACAATTAGTTACTCATCCAAGGGTAAGTCATGTAAAATATGTAATGTTATATAAAATACATATTTTAAACATATGAATATGACAGAGCGTGCTGCTTGTCTCCTATTAGGGCCTGGTTTCATTTGACCTGATGAATTTGTGGTAAGCCAGAGCATGGTATTTTTGGCTTGAAACTTGGATTTTGTAGTGAACATGCATTCATAGTTGCACTCCTGCCGTTCATCTCACTCTTCCTAGACGATAAATCCCCGTTTGCCCTGATAATAAGGTGGTTGGGATGCCGCAACAGAAAGTGAAATTAACACTGCCCTTTCAACAATTTTCATCACATCACCTTCCTCCATAAACGTCGATCAGAGCTATCGGGCGTACAACGAAGCATTGCCTTCCAATGCACAAGTACCCACATTAACATGGTGAATCTGAGCCTAAGACTAGAAAAATAGGGACTCACTGTAAAGACAATGACAGGTTAGTGGTTCAGGTTTTTAGCACTCCACACCTATTTTGTACAAACTGCAATGCATTTTCTTAACTAATGAACGGATTAGCACTGGACTGTTTTGTTTTGATATGTGCGTTCCCTGGAAGATGAGCAAACTCAGAGATTAGTACCTTAGATGGAGATATTATGCTCTTTACATGGACTTTATTCATTTAAATGCAGTTCTCAGGATCAATGTATTCGCCATGTCGAAAGGAGTGTTGGATATGTACTGGAATGAGTCAATATATATAGTAGGCATGTTGTGGGAATGAAAATACTGTCAACCATTGTTCCCTCCATTTTTTTGACGTGTGCAGTAATGAGGTAACCCTGTGCACTGCCTCTATGGATACGTGCAATGAATACATGTGGCGGTTCACTCTGTAAGTAAGGACATCGAGCGAGCTAATGGAATCAGTCATATATGACTATATTCAGATAGGCAAAAAAAGTTGTAATTTGACTTACATTCACTCACACTAATGCCCGCGGGGAGTGCCCCGTGCTAATCCGTAGCTCAGTGGAAGAGCTAAATGATCAACGATAGTAAAGTAAATGGAGTAGCCTTCAAAGAATGGTGAAGATCTGACTTTTCCAACCTAAATCGACTGGTAGCAATGTCTCTTATCCTTCCTGGGAACAATATATTATACTCATTGATGTCCAGGAATGATACCACTAACAATTATCAGAAACTCTGTAGAATGGCGACGCTCTGATCTTTCACTAATCTGTACCTAATGGAGACGAGTTGTCATTATCAGTTTTCAAATTCACTAACAATATAAGAGCCTATTCTATAAAATCAAAGTAAGCCCAAAGTCCTCCAATCACTACCAAATTCCAGAGATGAAAGAGGCTTTTCAACCTACTTTCTCTCACTATCAGCCATAACAGAAAGAACTGTAGTAGACTAATGCCAGCAATGTTAGTCGCAAGAAGGTAAAAACAAATAGGACCTATTCATGAGCTGGAGAATAACACCCCTGGACAAAATTTTGATTGTGCCATGTCAGAACGCCTTTCAGATTGCCATGGGACAAGCAAGAGTTACTGGGCCCAGCCATGGGGGCTGAAACCTGTAACTGCTGATGTCCCTGGGCTCGTCCTACTATGGCCAAGTACCCATTGAGCACTTGACTCCCAGGGTTAGTGTGCTAGGACAGTCCAAAGCTCCCTTGTGTCGAGGTAGATACAGGGGTGAAAACAGGCTCTCAACTCTCAATTCATGCAGCAGCAATACCATATTTTCTGGTCAAATACACATTTTCATGAAAAAGGAAAGTTTTTTAATTTTTTTTTACTGCTACTAATACAAAGGTAAATACAACATTCACATACAACTACACAATCCCACTGCAGTCGGGGCTCTAGTGTTTTGTAGGCAGTTTCCTCTGTCCCACTCCCTCCTCAGTCTAGCAATAATGTTTATTCCCCATTTACTATAAGCAACCTCCTGAATAAGCAACACTCATAGTCTGAGTCTCATGACTGTGCTCGGACTTTGACTTAAAGTCAGAAGTTGTCCAGTTCGGAAGCGTTATCTAACAAGCAAGTTTCCTCAGGGCTGACTGGGCCGAAATCAGTCTTACTTGGGCCTGCAGGGTAAAAGAGACCATTGTTCCTGAGCAAGCTCCCTCCACAGGTGTTGGAGCTGCAGCGGCTAGTATAAGCGAGTTCACTGCCCAAGGCTCAGAGGTGCTACGCTCAGCAGTCCTCGAGTTCCTCACATACATTAGTGCATTAGTACAACCACAATGACTATGGATTGTTCACATCGCCTATTGACAAAGTTAGTCTTTTTTTGCTTCTCATGGTGGGGTGGAACTAGTGCGAAGGTCCAGATGTTGATCCTGAGTCACAGTAAAGGTGCATGGGCCTACGGTGGCCTCACTCCTCGGGCAGCGATCCCAGTCAAGTCACACTTCTTGATGGTTCTGGTGACCACCTCTATCGCACACATCCTCTAATCTAATCGGCACAGCAGATTCTTTCATAGCGGCCCTCCCTAGCATGTGGGGTCACTGACTCACTTTTCAGCAGAGCTGCTCTGGCACATGTGGTCAGCAACAGTTTCCAGCACATCGAGCAATGACCCGATTGGTGCAGCACCTGCCTCCCTGCAACTCACAAAGGAAGTCAATTTGACAGGATTCTACACTGGACCTCACTCAGTCCATTGCTCTCCTCTTCCTCGCAGGCTACACTTGTCTTGGCAGTGCTGCTGCTCCAGGCTCACTCACAGGCACACATAAACACAACACATACATTTAACATGCACACAGTGCACAGCTCTACAGCTCTACACCGCAGTGCCTATGGATAGTTCACAGCTCCTACTGACAAAGTTAGCCTTTTTTTCCTTCCCATGGTAGGGTGGAAGTAGTGCGAAGGTCCAGATGTTGATCCTGAGTCACAGCATAGGTGCATAGGCCTACGGTGGCCTCACTCCCCTGACATCAATCCCAGTCAAGTCAAACTTCTTGATGGCTCTGGTGACCCCCTGTGGCATACAGGTTTACTCTCTATCGCACACATACTCTAGGCCAAGAAGTTAAACAGGTGTAATACACTAGCGATCCTGTGTGTCAAACTCACAGTGCAGAGGGCCAAAGAGGGGGTTATGAAATATATAACATCCACACACCACACAGTACTGCATTATCCCTGTATTGTACCCTTCCCAGCACACATCCACCCAGCACAGGTACACCACTCATGCCCTGCAAGGTGGTCCACACCAAACTGATGTAGGCCAATGGTGAGTCCATTTGACAGATTTTCCACTGGGCATTGCTCTGTCCAATGCGTTACTCTTTCTTGCAGGTTCAGTGGTCTTGGCAGGTGCTGGGGCTCCAGGCACACTCACAGGGACATATACACCCAAGTCATACATTTAAGAGGCACACACTGCACAGCACTACATCCTTCCTGTATTGTACCCCTCACAGGCACACATACACCCAGCACATGCATATAACATACACACAGTACAGAGTACTGCATTATTCCTGTATTGTACCCTTCCCGTACCCAGATACACCCAGGGGAGGTACACCACTCATACACTGTGCAGTGCTCCACACCAAACTGATGTTGGCCAACGGTGAGTTAAGAACACAGCAGAAGAACTTTACATGGATAAGCATGTGGGCCTCACTTCCATGACACAGGTTAAAAGCACCTGTTCGCTCTTACTGATCATTACAAAGTATGCTGTCACCATTGCAATCCTGCTGCTTAAATCCTCGTGAAGGCAGTAGCCTTTGACCACTATGAGGATAGCATTTTGGGTTCCCCTCAATCTAAAAAGACCACAAACCATGAGGCAAGCTTATGCCATGATGCAAACGCATGATCGTGTTTGTCTATGACAATGAAAACCTGCCTTAGAGACCCAGACATCAGTACAGCTGGGAAACCAAGGGCAGCAGTACACGTGCATTACCATGTAGAGGACTCTTTCATCGCAACCGGCTGGAGTAATCAAAGTAATTCAGTAATTCTGTGTTACTGTTGTGATGCTAAATTAATTACAATTACACCTTTGTTTATTGCTAAATGTAATTGTGCAAAGTGGCATGATGGTATAATTTTAGAGATTTTGTGTAACAAGTTTAAAGTGATTTTTTTGAAATTGCACAAACTACACTGGGGGAATCTAAATTTAACACTGGCTAAGTTTTTAACTGTGTTCTAAATGGTGGTCTTGTTTTTCTGAGTGCTATATAAAACAACACAATCATATGATCACAAAGACAACTGGGAGGGTAACTTTTAAAATTAAGTTTACCTATTATCCAGTTATAACATGTATCTCTTTCACAGATTGGGTGTAGTTGAGATAGTAAGTGTCAAGTAATGTGATGAAAGGGAACTGGATATAAACCAGGTTTGCTACTTCCAAAGAGTCTACTTCCACTAAACAAAAGGCCTGTTTTGATACATATGTGTACAGTAATAGTGCAAATAACATGGCTTTTAATTCCAGACATGTATGTATTGCTCTGTAGTCTGTTGACATGCTAATGCACCTAACATCTTTTCAAGTACTTTTGAGCAGGAAATAGTTGCAAATGAGTTAGGTGTGAAACAATTCACTTAACTCTAGCAAAAGACCATACCAAAACAGAGCACTTACCTCTAGCAAAGGGGAAGACAACAGGCATTCCGAACACTGCCCCATCAAGTAACCCTTCAGGTGAACCCCATTAGTGTAGGTGTGAAGCAGGTGAACTGGTCTCTTCTGCTCTGATCTTTCAATACTGGGATTCCTTTCCCTGTTTGAGTAGGCACATCTAGTGAAAGCTTCCTTTTCCAATGCTGGTTGTTGTTTAGGCATTGCCTTAGACAGAGCATAGTTTGTCTGTTGTAAGGCATATTGTTATCTTGTAGTGGGCTTAAAGCCTGCCTATTTGTTACCATTGATTGGCTTCATTGTTACTCTTGTTTGTTTGCTTCTTATTCATCAACATACATAGGCCTTACTTCTCTTCTTGTGCTTGACCCTCCCATGGGTCATGGACACATAACTTGTGTCCTTTCTATGTTAATTTTTTCAGGTTGTTTAAACAGTCTACGCGAGTGCATGTGTTTGCTAGCTTGTTCATAGTCTACTTCTTTGCTTTCTGTGTTACTCTGTCCTACCCTCCTTCAGATGCCATTCTTGACTTTTCCTCACCCATCTCTTGCTTTCCAAACAACTCTTTGTCCATATGCTCACCTGGCCCCTCCTGCCAACCATACATTGCTGTTCCGGTCCCCAGCCCCTCCCAACCACCATCAGTTGTCCATGTAGTTCCACATTCCCTCCTATCCACTGCTGTCCATATGCTTCCCCAGCCTCTATCACTTGCTCACATTTATCTGTATAGATTATCAGCCCTGACTGCCTACCCTACACTGTCAGCTTGCTTCTCCAGCCCCAACCCACCCTTTGTTTACATTTTGCTCCCCAGTTTCTCTTCCACCCTCCTTGGTCATCTTGTTCTCCTAGCTCTTTTCACCCATCCCCCATTGTCAAGTTGCTTCCCCAGGTTCTCCCAACGCACTCCCTATTGTCAGCTTGTTGCACCATCCCTGCCCACCTTTGCTCCATTTTCAGTTTGCTCTCCAAGCTCCTCCAGCCCTATCACAAGATTGCTTCGCCAGTACTTCCCTCAAGCTATCCATTGTCTTTTTGCTTACCCATCTCCTCCCGTTGACAGTACCAGCCATCTAACCAGTTTAAGGGAGTAGTAAATGGCATAAAAACAGCAACATGCACTCTACGAAAGTGTTCATGCCCTTGTTAATTCAGTTGAAGGTTAGTGCGGGGAAGCCCCTTGGTAGCCATGTATAAATCTTGTAGCATAGAATATAATAGAATAAAATAGAATATGATAGGCTTCTACTAAATGTACATTAATAACTTGGGCTGATTTGTATACAGCTCAGTTCAAACTGAAGTGGTCCAGTATTTAAAATTAGTGTCTGTAAAATGACGGTGGACTGTGATGTGACTGGACTGGGATGCAATCCTGAGTAAGCACTGATGACTGGGATTAATACATGCATTATCACTTTGTGTATACTTCAGTGTCCCTATTTTAGGCAGAAAATAGTTGCCTCAAGCACATCATTCATCAATTACTATTGGTGGAGCATTTCAGGTATGCTCTAAAGAGGTCAATGGATCTTTTCACCCTAGCTAAGGTGTAAGAGAAAATAAATCACACAAATGAATCAATATTTCAGTTTACAGTATGACCAACCTGGCCACACAATCAAACCCAAGTTGGAAATAAAGTTAAAAGGCTTTATTATAAACACAGATCCAGGTAATGTAGATGACTCTCAAATCAAGACTATAGAGATACAGAATTACCATTGGGTGTCCAAGACATTGGAGCAAATGAAGCTTGATTAACATCCAACAGACTAAGCTTTCAGTTAATCTGGTACAGAACATAATATTGGTAATTTCTTATACGCATTTGCATAAATCACAATTTTCTAACTAGTTCTCTAAACAATGGGAATCCTTTAAAGGTACAAAGTTTCAGATTTCTTGGGTAGTGGGCTATAAAATATTGGGACAAAAAGGAAAAAGAAAATAAAGTAAAAATGAAATTAACTAAATTCGGCAAAAAGTAAGTAAAAAGGGAAGATGTCAGCACATCAGAAGCACATTAAAGACTCTTATCATGGGTCAGGAAATATTCTTCTAATCTCAACAATAAGGAAGATAGGTAGGGGGCAAGGACAAAGAGGTCTGTACCTCTCAATGTCTAGTTGAAGAGTCCAAATAAGGTCTTCTGAAATCCAACTGGGTAATGGTAAATTAAAATACAAAGTGAAAGATGATTTGTCCATCCATCACAGAACATAAATACAAAGGTTTGATTATACAATCATAGTCCTTCAGATGACATGCATCTGTAACATCAGGGAAGATTCCTATTACCGTCATGACAGGACATCCATCTTCGCTCTCCTGTACAACTTTGAATTATTTGAAATATTAATGTTCTCAATCTCTTAGTGTTCCAATTTCTAGGTCACTTTCTCAGGCTATCTATGCGTGAAAAAATAGAACATCTATTTCCAAACTAGCAATCTATGGGAGCGATATCTCTAAAGAAATGACACAGTAGCAAAGGAAAGGAAATAAGCTTTTTCACATTCTGAAAATGTGAGGCATAGCAAACCAATACAGCTAATTAAAAACAGAATGGAATTAAAATGGCACACTTATTTTTCTTAATTAAAGCACATGAGTGTTGACATTATAAATTCAGCATGAATAAACTTAATAACCATTGTCACAGTATATTTGGAAAGTGAAGCAACTTGCTAATACATTTCAGCAACTATAATTAGCATATGAAATTGAAATAATTTTCTATTAGAAATTCATTATGGTTTCAGCTCTACCACATCATAATAAATCCCTATTTTACAGTGAATGCACCTAAATGTAGGCTTTCAGTGCTTCAAGATACAATTAACTTAAAATCCTATAATGCAAATAGGGTCACACATAGACCAACAGAGCAATAACACTTCAGCTACATCAATACCCCATTTGATGTTAAATCAAGCCGTCACATCAGATTACAATCTCTGAATGAGACAGCTCAAAATTTCTGAGGTCATACCAGGTAAGATCTTCTGAACTCCTCTAACTGCTTAATGTCACCCTAATAGATACTTTACCTATTCTCAAGCTCAAAAGTGTATTTTTGGCTTCCCTTCTCTATTCTCTTTAGTATCTTTTTCTTGTACAACTTGAAAGAACCAAACACAACTAAGGTATGCAAGGCTATTAGCCACACAGGTCTCAAAATAGTACCAATAATTCCACCACCTACATTTCCAAACCACTTTCCAACTGCTGAGAAACCACTCCCTTCTTTCAGGTCAGTCATATTCTTACTGTACTTTTTCAATTCCTTATTGTTATCTGGAACAAAACTGCAACATTTTTGAACTTGCAACATCTTGTAAACTCCGCCGTGTTCCAGAGGAAGGATGTCTAATGCAAAATGATTTTGCAAAACCATTGATCTTAAGCAACCATTTTGGTGTAGACTAACAAGAAGGCACCTACTGTATCTGTAGACAACTTATCTACAATGCTTGACAGCTTTCTTATCTTCAGGTCATTTGGAATCATTCCTACAGATCAATCATTGCACTAAAGATATCTCCTACAATCACCACAGCACTGGCACCTCTCTTAACTTGGGCATTTGACTTTTCATCATACACAGAATCATCAAAATGTTACACATGACAAATCTTTAGAAAAACTACTCCTAAGTCACATGTGCCAAACTATCCTTTCGATAATCTAAAATAACCATATTCTCCACAAATTAAATAATCTCCTGGAATTGCTGGATCTTGTCCATTTGGCATAATTGTCCAATTATTCTGGAATTTGAATACATGTCTGCACTTAATTGTCCCTACAAATTGTGTGCCTGCCTTTGACATGGGTCTGTATGTGCATATTTTCTTAACATGCCCAAGGTCAGGGTAGCTTGACTTCCTGCCTCTGAATGGTCTTCTTCTTTTCCACAATTTTGAACACTTACCTCTCTCTCTGCCTTTGTTTTCATTGGTCTTCTTCTATCTTCAACTTGTCCTAAGAATTCCTTTGCTACTGGGATAAGAACACAGGCCAAATTATATCTATGAGCACAAACAGTAAAAAATGTAAGGGGCAAAAAAAAACTCCTACTGTTTCTAGGCCTTTTCATTTAGCTCCTCTACTCAGGTATCTCATGGATACTTCTGAAAATAAAAGATTGTCGTTTGAGTAATAACACTGAAAGTGTTCCTGTTCATACAAAACGTTCATCAACAAATTACATGAGATACCATTTGTCAAGTAAAGACTGTGGTATGTAATTCATTCACAAACTCAAGTGGGCAATTGTGTACATACATACCAGTTGTTAATGTCCATTGTATTAACATATTTATAAAGCAATTTATAATAAGCATTTGAAGAAAGGGTTTCTCTTGAACTGTCTACATGTAACTTCTCATCATGAAGTGTATGTGTTCTAATATCTGTGGGCTCTGTGGAACTCAGAACACTTTTTGATGTAAAACCTCCTGTTCCATATGGTGTAGTTAAAGTCAATCTAATAAGTCTTCTACACCATGCAATATTTACAAACTGGCACAATGGTACAATTGCATCAGTTTGAAATTCCTTGTCCCAGATTATACCTGTCCCAGCTCTAATGTATGCAAGGGAGGCATTCCACTGCTAGTTGGCCCACAGGAATGACGTAGTGAAATCTACAAGATTTCACTGCATCATTTCTTTTTAATGGCTGCTCTGGCCAGGCATTAAAATGACACTCTGCTGTTTTCAATGGGCCTCCCAAATAGTCCAGCAAAGGACCACAGCTGCATCAGAAATTCTGATGCAGCTGTGCTAATGATAGCTATGGTTCGCTGTATTCTAAATACGGTGTCATTAAGGGGGCACTATGGTGGTGTAAGCAAAGTGTTGTAAATGAGGCCCTAAGTTTGCTACTCTTGTTTCTAATTGGCTCCATGAGTTTCTAATTGCAGACCAGCAATCAAAAATTAAAAATAAAATGCAAAAATGTGAAAAAAAGTAAATTGTGGCAGCAACATAACAACTGTTCCTTTGAGTTCTTTCACTCTTTTTGTTGTGAGCAAAGCAAATAGCAAGCAATTGGCTTTCAGCAAAGTTCAAACGTTAACTACAAAAATCTTCTTTCAATTGCTACAAGGTCTATTGAATGCTTCTAACAAAAGTTCAAATGTTTTTAGTAAATATGCAATTCAAAATCACTAATAATTACATCAAGGATAAAATGTCTCAGTCTATCAAGTGGCAGCTCGCCTACCGGAACAAATTCAAGAATGTTAACTGTATATGTATTATTAAAACAAAATGTTGTAATTTCCTTCTCCCCGTCATTTGCTGCAAGGTATGTCCATTCAGGTGCTGCATACTTTTGAGAAGGCACTCTCTTTCATTTTCATCTCCAAGCTATTGGTCTATCTGCATCACTGTCACTCTGACCAGACTCTTCAGCTTCTTCTGGAATAGCTGGGGGCACTTGCACTACTGGCACAGTTTGTTCACTTGGCCACTCAGTCCCAGGCACAACTCTTTTTGCTACATCTCTAGGTCCTTCATCAGCATCTGAGCTTTACGTGGTCAACTGTTTATATCTCGTCCCCCCTGGACCAAGTGCTGCTATTGACTCACTCAGACCCCCCTGAGATCGTAAATGTGCTGTTCAGTTACTTGTACATCCCTAACAACTTGACTGGTTACAGCTCCCTTCATCTCACTGTAACCAGCCATACAGGAACAGGTGCTGGTTCTTCAAGGGGATCTGGAATTTTGTGAGTGTGTTCCACATGGATCCAGTTAAGGAGGCCAGTGAACTTTACAGCTGTCGTCATCACAAGCACTATTTGGTGTGGCCCCTTCCAAAATGGTTCTAGGAAGGACTTCTGAACATGTTTCTTGACCACCACAAAGTCACCTGGACACAGGTCATTACTTAACTCCTGCTACGGCTGGACTTTAGCTTCTCTAACCTGATGAGACACAGAACGAGCCACATCAGCCAGTTCCTTACAATAATTGGGTACCATGTCATCTGTAATGTTCACAAGCACATTTGCAAGCACAGTTGGTAATCTCATGACATGACCCATGAGACGTTCATGCAGTGACAATCCTGGTTTCCTGTCTGGAATACTGCACACTCTCATCAAAGCAAGAGGCAAGGCATCAGGCTATTCCAATGTGGTGGAAGCACAAAGGGTTGCCAGTCAGGACTTCAAAGTTCCATTAACTTGATGCACCAACCCAAAGGTTTCTGGGATGTAACTGCAATGGAGTCTTTGCTCAACTTGTAATGCTGCACACAGTAATTTCAGCACCTCACTACTGAAGTGGGTACCTTGGTCTGGCACTAGAAAAGTTTCGAAGCCAAACTTGTGATTAACTCACTAAGCAGCAGTTTTGCTACTGTAAGACTGTCATTTCTCCTGGTAGGGTAAGCTTGAGCCTAATAAGAAAAAATGCATACAATAACCAAGACGTAGCTCAGTCCATTGAGCATGGTGCTATATTCTGTTGAAAGGTCATCCTGACCTACCTATGTGACTCAGTGCAACTGCAGTACATATGTCTGCATTCATCTGCTGACATTTGAAATACCTGTGACAAAGAGCTTCTGCCATCAATCTCAATCTTGGGTTAAACCAAGTTTGCTGAAAACTTCCGACCATAGCATGATGACCAACATGAGCTAGACTGTGGTGAAGCCTCGCTATAGATGGCAAAAGCTATTAGGCATCACAACTCTTCCATCACTTGAAACCCACACTTTATCTTCATCTAGTTGGACACAACCTGTTCTAATCCAACTCTGCTGTTCTTCCTATGACACTTGTTTGTGCAATCTTTTAATGACCTCCCATTTATCTGTAGCAGCTGACAAAAGATTTTGACTTGCCTTTCATTTCCCTCACGAGTATATTCACCGTTAAAAGCAGTACAATTTAAGGCACAGTATCTCACCACTTTATTGGTATTGCCAAAAGTAACATAATCAGTGTCTCTCGGGTGTGCTGAACTCTTTATGAATGCAATTTGGGCAGGTAAATATAATGCATTCAACAAGTTTTACATTTGTAAATTTTTTCTCCATTTCTTATAAGGGAACCAGAAGACGTGAAAAAGCCTTTCTGGGACCATATATGGACAAAGTTATGAACAACACCAAAGTCGTACTGACTATTGTGTTTAGAAACACAGCAAGCTCTTGTAGGAGCAATTAATTCAACTACTTTAAAAAAAAAAGACTCCTTGAAGCATGGAGACTTCGACCACACCTGAGGCTGTACAAGCGACATAAGCAGCTCTCAGGGTTCCATCATGGTCTCTCGATCAGGAGCCATCAACAAACATCATATGATCAGATTTGAAAAGTGGAATATCTTGAATATCGGATCTTGGCGTGGTACAAGGTTCAGTGACAACTAGACAGTCATGCTCAATTTCATCAATGGAAGCATTTACATTTTTCTCATTAACAGGGGATAGAAAAAGGCTTGCTGGATTCAAAGTTATACAGGTAACATTCAGCGCAGTCAGTATGACTTCCTCATACCGAGTCAGACAAGCACTAATCAGATGCTTAGTTTTGGTATGGGTTCACAAAATTTCCAGAGTGGAACTCTAAAACATTCAGAGGATGACCCATGACAGTGGTTTTGCACTGTTCATTGCTGACACTAGCAGCTGCCACAGCTTTAAGATAGGCGGCAACGCCGAAGCCACATGATAAAGAGTGGCAGAAAAATATGCCACTGGCCTGTTTGCATTTACATGCAAGATAGTCAAAACTGAGAGAGCATATCTCTCTCTGTCACAGCAGTACAAAGTAAAATATTTGTTATAATCAGGTATTCACAGAACAGGGACACAGCAGAGATTTTCTCTCAGCTTTGTGAAGGCATGTATGCAGTTGTCATCCAATGGTACTGGATCAGACACATCTTCATGTGTCAGCCTTTGTAAAGGTTTGGCCAAAATGGAAAAGTTCATAATCCATCTGTGACAGTTTCCAACCATTCCACAAAACATTTGGACTTTGAGTCTTTCGGGATTAACTTTATGTCCATTTTCAGCTAATTGGCTCAATAGGACAATTATACCCCTATTGCATGGTTTCTGAGTATTCGATGCCACTAATAGATCATCTATGTACTGAATCAGAACTGAGTGGTAGGGCATTTTAAGTGACTCCAGATTCTTTTTCAATATCTGGTTACAAATTGAACGTCTCTCGGTATATCCCTGTGGGACATGGCATCATGCCAAAATACGCCTGCCAAACAGAAACACAATGAGAAACTGACTCTCCTCATGCAAGAGTATGGGAATAAATGCTTGGCACAGATCAGTCATGGTGAACCACACAGCTTTCACATGGGATTTAAAATAAAATCACTGTTGGGTTTGGTACCACAGGGCAACAAGGAACAACAATCTCATTCATTTTTCTAAGGTCCTGGAATATGCAGTACTTTCCACTGGGTTTCTACAACCCCATAATCTGAGAGTTACATGGACCTCCCATTATATCCTTTAAAAGTCCTTGTTCTGTCATGGGCTCGATCACTAGGGTAGTTCTTGCAATTGTTTTGGGTGTCATGTTATATTGGGGTATACTTGGAAACACAGCATTCATTTTCATAGTTATCTTTATAGGCTCAAAACCTTAAATGAAACTTATCTCTTTTCCTGAAAAGTCCGAGACTTCAGGGGAAACAGAATATTTCAAGTCTGCAGGTAAATCATTACAGGTCAACATAGAGTACAATGTGACACTCAGGGTTTGATTTACAAATTTAAATGCTGCAGCCTCATCATGGATCTGGTTCTCTATTCTGCTTGATGTACAGCTAATAGAACAGTTGAGCTTGCCCAGCAAATTGAACCCAAAGAAACTCACAGGACTTGAATCATACACCACACGTTAGTGTTCATCTGTAAAGGAACCTATTGTTAAGAAGAACCACCTTATGTTACAGGGTTGTCCTGTTGCTGATTTACCAGAAGTCATGCCCATGGTAACCCACCTACAAAGCAGAGGCACCCCGATTGAACCTATATATCACCAGGCACAGACTCTTCACATAGACATACCACAGCTACATGATCACATATCCAATGGAAGACACATATGACGTCACTGAGGACCCAGTACATTAAACATACATAAACATAGGGCCTATACCTGTAGGAATATACATTCACCTTTGCTACTATACAGTTACCTGCACCTTACACAGAAACGTCAGAATACAAACACAGCTGGGCCCCTTGGTAATCACAAAGTACTCCACCCACTGTGTAGCCCAAGGACATGATCCATTCTTCACGCAAGTGCCACATACATCAACTGACATGACATACACCATTTCACATCTTTCCAACCCCACTCGCAATAGGAAAGGACAAAGCAGTCACACTGCCACATGTATGAGGGGAGTAAAAACAAGTTTCCATCCCAGTGTAACTATATCCATTTTACCAGCTGTCATTTACACCTCTCATGTCTGTCATTTACTACCACTGGCTACTGACAATGAGTACATCAAGCCATAAGTTGCAGAGTTAAACCGGAAATAGCAATTTCAGTGAGTGGAAGGAAAAGAGGATAGGAGATTGCAAGAAACATAGCACAATACTGAATAGTGAATTTCAGAAATGTGTGCTCGGATCAGATGTGTTAGAAATGGGGTCTTTGGTTGGCAGTCAGGTTACCCCCTGCCCAAATAAGGATCCTCACTCTAGTCAGGGTAAAGGAGAATCACCCTCAGTTAACCCCCTCTCACCCCCTTGGTAGCTGGGCACGAGCAGGCAGGCTTAACTTCAGAAGCAATGTGTAAAGTATTTGTACCAGCATACACAGTAACACAATTAAAACACTACAAAAACACAGGTTTAGAAACATAGGTAATATTTAACAAAACAAGACCAAAATGACAAAAATCCAACATACACAGGTCAAGATATCATTCTAAAAAGAATAAGGGGCATATTTATACTCCGTTTGGGCCGATTGTGCGTCAAAAAATTTGACGCACAATCAGCGCAAACGTTGCCCCGTATTTAAACTCTGATGCCCGAGCCCGCGGATGACAAAATTCCTCCGTGTGCGTCATTTCTTGGATGCGGCAACCCGCCCTGTGTTAATGATATGCAGGGTAGGTGTTCCCGTCCAAAAAATGACGCAAACGGCCGTGCGTCGTATTCATGCTTCCGGGCAAAAATGGCGCACAGCCGGGAGGCGGAGCCTGAAAATGACGCAAAGGCCGATTTGCGTCAAAATGTAACGCCTGGGTCAGGGCAGGCGTTAAAATGGGGCAAACACACCTGTATTTAATCAGAGCACACAGAACAAACAGCAGAGCAGCAGAGCAGCAACAGGGAGCCATGGAGGTGATTCTTATCCAGCGTGCACGCAGACACAGAGCCCAGCAGCAACAACAGCAGCTACAACAACACCAGCAGGGAGCCCAAAGGCAGCGCAGAAGACAGGAGAGGATATTCCACCCAAGAACAACCCTTCAGGGCCTCAGGGAACACAACATCATACAGAGGTACTGGTTGAACTGGCAGGCCATTCAGCAGCTGCTGCGAAACATTGAACAGCAGTTGGCACCCACTTTGGTGACACCCCACACCATACCAACAGAAACAAAGCTGCTTGCCGTACTTCACATGCTGGCAAATGGCTCATTTCAAACAACTGGTGCCCTGGTTGGCGGAATATCACAACCATCTTTCTCCGCATTTCTGCCCAAAGTACTGGATGCCATCATTCGACTGACACCCCGCCACATCTGCTTCCCTAACACACTGCAGAAGCAGCAGGAAACAAAACAGGGGTTCTACGCCATCAGTAGCTTCCCACACGTCCTTGGTGCAATCGACTGCACACATGTACGCCTTGTGCCACCTGCTGCGACTGAACACCTCTACCGCAACAGGAAGCACACACATTCAATCAACATGCAGGCCACAGTCGATCACCAAGGAATGTTCACAAACATTGTGGCTAAATATCCTGGCAGTGTCCATGACTCATTCATCTTCCGTCACTGCACCATCAACCAACACTTCCAGGATGGACGGTATGGCAATGGACTACTTGTTGGTAAGTACAAAAACCTACTTATTCACACACTGCACAGCAACCCTCTAGGACACACAACACATACACCACAACAGCGACATCTAGACAGGAACACACTGAGGTCCTTACATCACTAGCCATGTTTCTTAAGTCACTATTGAACCTGTCACACATTGGAATTTACTGTACAGCCTAATGGGAAGACATTAATGAGTGTGGTAGCCGAAATGTCACCTTGCAAATTGTAAGTGTCACAATGACCTTTACATTAATACACGGCCTAAGTCTAAAGGTATGGGATGCCTAGGGTACTTTCATATGAACGTGCTAACAACACTTATAAATTAAACTCTACATTGAACTATCTACTCACCCCAAGTGAAGACACAAGGACACCTGTATCACAAGTCACAATGTTAGGGAGGGCACACTGCACTGAAAATCACAAAACATACTGATGACAAACTGTTAGCAGACAAACACGTGCTCAGCCAAGGTAAAAACACAATGCAGATGGTATAGCCTACAAGTATAGGATGTCACATCAGTACACAAAAGAGTCACAGACAACACAAGACAACTACTGCCATGAACGGTCTTTTCAATAATGCAAGCTACATCAACATGATCCCATTGTTTTTTTCTTTCAGCTGATCAGGGGTATGGCATCCAGCCATGGCTAATGACACCATTTGGCAACCCAAGTACTGCTGCAGAGCGGGTATACAACGACGCCCATAAGAGGACACGCAGCATTGTCGAGCGGACCTTCGGCATCCTCAAGTCAAGGTTCCACTGCCTCGACATCACTGGTGGTAGCCTACTATATTCCCCCGAGATGGTCTGTAGGATCATACTAACATGTGCAATATTGCACAACATTTGTATCAAAAGAAACATTGCCCTCATCGAACCAGACCCATACATGCCTGAAGATGCGGAAGAGGAGGATGCTGGCCTGAAACAGGAAGGGGAACAACCAAACACGGCTGCTGGAGTGCGTAGGCGCCAACAGATTGTATATAATTTATTTTCATAATTATCACCATCGCCACTTAATGCACTATTGTAAATAAACACTGATAACAAACACTACATCATGGTCTGGCCTATTCATTTCTGCCCACCTTTAGCTTTAAATATCAGAAGAAGAATGTCGTCTCATGGAGCAATAATGATATAACAATCAGGACACAGAAAAACACACAACAAATGTAATGCCTATCATACAATGGTCACATACACACACAATGTAAATGACTGACATCCTGTACAGTGCACCTTTGAAGGGCAATAGCTGAGGACCACACATATGACACACATACATGTAGGAAACATGGTTCATCGCAGCAGATGGTTCACAACTAAAACACCATCACTCAACTAGGGGAAAACAGGCCTCATACATCAGGCAGTTGACATGCTTATGCTTCAGGAACAGGAATGTATTACCAGACTCTTGGCAGCAGTAATTCCAACTACTTCAATCTTTGCAATGACTATCTGTCACTAGAGTTACACATAAGCAGAACATACACAGCACAAGTGCCACACATATGACAAGCATCCAGCACATCACATCCCATCCCATCTACATGTCAGCCCTTTTCTAAAAGCCTTACACACACATGCGGCTGGTCACACCCCACCTGTCTGAAGAGGTCCCTGGAATGCTGATATGTGTACCCTGAGATTCCCTCATCTACATACACACACTCACAAGAGTCATCCAGTGTGCCACACCCTTTCCTATGCCTACCATTGTCATAGTACAATCTCACTGCATGGAACTCAGCTCATATAATACACTGGCTTGGAGTTTTTAAGGCCTGGTATCACCTGTAGATTGATTCTCGTGTGAAAGGTACTGTAGGCTATTTTTCAGCAAATCTCATTCAACAGGACTTGTGAGACACTGATGGAGGCCACACCAGTGATCATCTCCATGCACACATCCAAATGTACATGCACCGTCCCTGCTGATGCCTCCTACAGCATAGATGTTGACATTTGGGCAATTACATCATTAAGCATTGCTACTAATGTTGCCGTGTAACACTTTATCAGGGTTCATGTGTCACCTTCAAGACAACACAGGACATACACAGTGTGACATGTCAACTGTCTACTCCTCCCTCTGACCAGTCCTAGTCAGACCACTGATCATGTAATTTGTGAATGAGCTGCCTCCTGATTGACCCAGCATCCTGTCAGCCTGACTGGCACCTGTCCGTGGGTCACCCTAAAGATACCTGGTGTCCACCTATGGACCACACTTGCTGTCCAAAACCTCTCGTACCTCAGAGGCTAATTTGTCATTTGCCTCATCAATGTATACTCAAATACATTGTATTGCATCATCTGACTGTTATTTGTATCATATTTGTGACAGTGCCCTTGAATAGCTAAATCATGGCCCTTCCGTTGTCTGGGCCTCATTAATGCCTAAACTACAAAGTGTGACAGTGTACCTGGCCCATAGCGTCCGATGGTGTACTTGGCCTCTAGCAGAACCAGCAACCTCAGATAATGTCCATGAAAAGTCAACACATATGAGGACCCTGACAGTTCACACGCTGAGTTACATTGTTCAAATAATAGAGATGAGTCGTGTGTGCTGAATACCAGCCATTTACTTCTGCACAGAGGCTATGATGTTTCCTGATACATTACCATCCACAGAGGCCAACTTGAGTACAAATGTTGCAATGACACATGCCGGATCCAGACACCTGACACATTCTCTCACTCAGCACACCAAGGTTGCCCAGTTGAAAGTGTCATTACACGTCTTCAGTGACAGGGTAGGACCATCCACGTGTAGGTTACCATGTCCTCAATGACTTTACTCACATTTAGCTACAAAAGATACTTATTAGATTACCAATTAGCTGCCACTAACTCATGATGAGACGTGGACATTACAGTGACAACATACACCTTAACAGTTGATACTGGATCAATATTGGACCGCACTCATGTACATGTACCATCCAATCAACAAAATGGTTGCAAGCAGCCTATCACAGTAGTGTCCCAGTTGTAACCTAGCAGGAAGAATGAAACATGCCACTAAACCAGGTAATGCATAAAGGGCCACATACATCAACAACCTATTTGCTATCATGACATAAGGAACGTTGAGAATTTGCTATTAAATCAATGCTAAATGGTATGTCAGAATTCTCCAAAGAAACAATAGAGCAAACGTCAAATGGGCAAATGGGATTACAGATTAGCAAAGAGGGAATCATACCCAATTTGCTTCCATGGGCCTGCTGCCAATGGTTTCGCATTACTGAATTTGGGAAAACCTTGGATAAAGTTGCAAGTCAGGAACAGCAAACCCCAGGGTGCAGGGGGCCTAAGTCCCCCTCTGCTGCACCCCAAATATACATTTATTATGCACATGTGAAGCACACACATGCATAAGGCGCATGTGTGCCCTACATGTCAATAGTGAAACACATTTTAGATACATTAACTCGTCATTAGGACATGGTTACCCCCAAAAAAGGTATAGGCGACAATTGCTCTACCTAATTGGCCTTTATGCAATTTGGAATAGCTTGATACATGTGGACACAATTTTGCTAAGGAATACATCCTGGTATCTCTTTCATATTTTGAAATTAGCAATCAGCAATTACCTACATATGTGCACAATTATGAGTAATATCCATTCTGGCCAATCATTACTATTGCACTGTGAATACCTTCTATACATCCTATAAGGGACATTTGCTATAGCTAACCCCAAAGTTTATCACTTAGCACCGTTTGGTCATGCAAAATTCCATTTCTCATTTGGACAAATGAAATACATATTTGTCATAATGCATCATATTTTCACGCATACAGCTTGTGCGTCATAATTTTTGACGCACAGGAGTGCAGATAATGCAGAGTCAAAAATATTTTTCATAAATAGATATCATAATATCCTGCATAACATGGCCGCCGTTTTTTTCCATTATGCGTCATATTTCCATGCATACAGCTTGTGCGTCATCTTTTTTGACGCACAGGAGTGCAGATAATGCAGAGTCAAAAATATTTTTCATAAATAGATATCATAATTTGCTGCGGCTTAATTTTCACCTCTAGAACTGTAAAATATGACGCAAACATATATTATATCCCAATTATGAAAAAATGCTTGACTCAGCATTATCTGCACTCCTGTGCATCAAAAAATATGACGCACAAGCTGTATGCGTGAAAATATGACGCTTAATGGAAAAAAAAGGCGTCCATTTTATGCAGGATGTGATGTAATAGGATATCCTGTTTACAGAATCTGTACAGTGGGTGTACTTTCACTTTCACTTTGCAGTCTCTGATTATTCTAGACTGTGTGGCTGTGTATTAGTGTTTTGTGTCCAGTGTGCCATCTCACTTGTTGTTTTGTCATCATTATCTTGTTGTAAAATACTGTCTGAGTCTGTGTTGTATAAATTTGTCAAGTCCAGTGTTGTGTATATTGTCTGTGGGAGTCTGTTGTGGGTACTGTGATATAGGGGATAGTTGGGGTTTTCTTTTTGTTAAGTTTTCTTTGTATTTCCCCACGCTAACTTTCCCCATTTCCCCCTTTTCGTTTTTTTCTACTACCTTTTTCCCCTTTTTCAGTACTTAAATGTCTGGTAGGCCACGGCTTTCCAGGATGGGTGACGAGGGATTGGGGGGGTTTATATGGCTTGTTTGCCATTTCCTCCCACTTATGCTGGAGGCTGGGAGTAGGGTGATAGAGGGGTATCACACGGAGGCCCGAAAAGTCCGATGGGGGAAGGTGCACCATCACTTGGTGCGTCCATATGGTAGCCTACGAAATGACCATCAATTGAAGCACCGCTGGGCTGATCAGATCTCCAGGGAGCAAGATCTGCTGGACCACCTGGGAATCAGGATTGGTGGCCATGTTGGTGAGTACAGATCATGTAAATGTGCACAATTTAAAGCTGTGTTGTGACATGTTATGATTGTTACCCAATCTGCCAGATAAGTAGCTGACTGTGTGTAATGCTAGGGAAACATACAGGGTAGTTGATGCACTATGTGAAGGAAGACAAATGCTAGCAGTCAGGCAGCTCATGTTTTCCACACATACAGGTTGCTTGTAGCAGAATGTAATGTAGTGCCACCTTTGCGTCAGACAAGCAACACATTAATGACGCAATCAGGACTCTACAGGTCACAATAGCCAGTGAATTATAGATGTAGAAACATCATACCTACATATATTGACGCTATAGGTAGACTGACATTTTTAAACACTACATGATGCTGAAAATGAGTGCTGCCTTCACGTCAATTGAAGTTAGCAATGTGGCCCACACATATGTCACATGTGTGTCTGGTTGGTGTGTAGGGGAAAATGTTCACGGAAGTGCCATGCCTTGTCGTGATAAATGTGCTCCTTCACATTTAATTGTTACATGCCAGATCTGAGCATGAACCATATTTGTAAAGGACTCAGGTGCCCTCAGCTAACATATTAGACAGGTATTTATTGTCACTTGTGCCCAAATCAGACTAGGGATGGCAGTCCAAAGGTATGGACTAGGGTACAAACATCTATGTTTGGAGCCAATCACCATTGTTTGGACACATCAATGTATGAAACTGTAACAACATGAGGTATTGCCAAAGTACCTGGCCCTCTGTACCATGTACCTATCTGTCACATATGTGTCATGACCACATAGGCTGTTTGACAGGTCAGGCAGTCCTCAGGTAACCAGCTTTTGGATGGCTCTCTTGGATGCACATGATGAGATGAATGCACACCTATATTGTTGCTGCATACTAATGGAGGTGCATGTTTGCCACCACATGACAGTACGGGCCACTGCATGTGTGTAGAAGTGTGTGTAATTGTAGCAGGAGACTCTTCCAATGTAAATGTTGCGCATGAATAATTCTATGCAGTATGAGCATGTGTGAAAGTGTTTCATTACTCATGTCATATTATCACATTGTGTTTGTATTTGCAATTGTTTGTCAATGCACGAATTCTGAGTATATTCTTCCTTCCATGCTTTACAGGTGGACCTGCACCGTACACAGTGGGAGAGGTGGCTCGTTTTGAGGACCCCGACACCTACAGTGAGTGTTGCATGTGTGGTATGTTTTGTGTTTGCTGGCGATGTGTGATGGACTACTGTGTGTTGAACACATTGCAAGGTTTGATGCGCTGCCCAATCATTAGTCTTGTTCCATTAGTGGGATTTCAGTTATCACTTCATTTTGAGTTGACCTATGCTTATCCATTTGTCTGATTTGGGTCTGTAGGCCATTCCTGTAGGGCTCGCTATGAGAAATGGGGTGAGTCATGTGGAATACACTAGTTAATGTAAGAGTTGCACTGGGACTCATCTCGGACTCATCTCGGACTGAGTCTGCATGTCAGACTGACATTCTCCCAGATAGCTTCTGCAAATGGCTTGTCTGAAATCTGCTGCTTCCCTAGTAACCCATGTACTGAGTACACTGTAGGTTGGATCTTCCGGGGGCATGTACTTCCACAAGTTGTACTAAAAGTGTGTGGGACTAGAGTGCAACGGCCTAGGTGTGCATGCTATTCATGATCATGGGTGTTCTTGCTCCTCTGTGTCTGTAGAAAAATATGCCTCACTGTAAGTATGTGATGTTGGCCTAGGTCAGTACATTTTGACATGTGTGGACCTTGGATAGGACAAGGTTTAGCTGACTCCAATTTGTTGATAGCCCTTCACTGGTGGTGTGTGTGTGGAGGCAAAAACATGTTGAGGTTTCTATCCACTCCTGGGTGTGCATCTATTTTGGGATTTGGGATTGTTGGTTGTTCTTCCCACCCCCCCTCAAAGACAGGCATATGTTTGGAAATAGGGTACCTAGGACTGAAGCAACCAGTATGTTACACATACTTGTGACCATTTGAAAGTTTGTTTTGAACCTAGTGTACACATTCGGTTATGGCACATGAGTTCTATACTAGCGAATCCCATTACAAATTGCAGATCTTGAGGTTTGTGATTGTTATCAAATACAGTACACTGACATATGTAGTCCAGGCAATAGGCGGAGGAGGTGCAGCATGATTGTTGGCTGCATTTGTAATTTTTATGATGACAAGTTATTGGATAATGTTACCCATCATGTAGATTATTATATATGCTATGTGTGAGATGACCTTTGTATGCAGGCTTCCCATGTACTTCCTCTGAGACTTTCAATGATCTATATGGTGATATGAGCTGTTACAACTACAGTAAATGTATTGTCAGATTGACCACTTGTGCTATTCCACACAATGCAGTTCCTATGGTAAATAGTTGCCCTTTGTCTTCACAGCTGCAAACATGAGTGCCGCACAGAGGCATGAATTTGAGAGGCGGGCCATGAGGTACCGACACATCCTGCAGGCGCAGTCGGGGTTCCGACGGATGGCCCAAAAATACCAGTCGGATCGGGCCTCCGGAGCATGGTGGGCTTCACCACAGGGTGGCCCAACGTTGCCCACTACAGCCACCACCACCACAACCACCGGTTCTCCCCAAGTGGCCCCAGCCACGGCGGGGACAGTTGTCCCTGCCTCTGCAGCACAACCAGGACCCAGCATTATGACAGCTGCAGGACAGTCCAGTGGGCTAGGCTCAACACCCACACAGAGCACCTCTGCCGGGACCCAGACAGCAGCAGCACCTCCAATTGACCCTGCGGCATTCCAGGCTTTGGAACGCAAAATGGACAAATTTATGAGGAAGGTGGACAAGCTGAGCCAGGATGTGGCCTACATCAAGAAGCGGGTCAGGTCTATCAGGCGGACCCTCCGGAGGGCCAACCTCTAGGACTGATGTGGTCAATTTACATAATTCCCTCCCCTCCCTCCTCTTTCCTTGTTATCATGATTAGTGGGCTTGGGGGATTAGTGTTAGGTTAGTATAGGTTGTTAGCTTAGTTACTGTTAGGGAGGAGGGTGGGGGGTCCTTATTCTACTTTTCATTATTAAGTGTGTGGGTGGGTGGGGATCAATGTTGGGGTTCCTGTGTGTTTATAAAAAGAAAAAAAAACTTTTAAAAAAAATTAAAAAAGATATACAAAAAAATATATGATTGTTTAGGATAGTATAGTATGTGTGTAGGTTAGTATGTGTTGTCCTGCATGTGTCCTGTCTCATAATGGTGGGTGGGGGTTGATGTTTAGATCGATTCGTTATATGTGGAGAGTAACTTTAGCTTAGGTTAGTTAGGGACAGTTGTGGGTAAGGAGTAGTCAGGTTAGATTAGTGTAGGTATGACTTTTCCCTTAGTTGCCTCTGGTGTGATTACTTATGAATAAATATATAGTTAACCCTTTGCATTATGTGTTAACTGCTACTTGATCATGGCCTTGCCATCAGTGTAGGTGATTGTTGTTCTATGACATTTGTGTCCTATGCTACAAACCAAAGAAAACAGAGGTTCAAAATGGCAGCTACCCCTGTGCTAACTTGGTAAGTACCCACCATTTGATAGAACCACCATTTGGAGTTTACATGGATCACAAAGGATTTGTGTCGATGAGTATGTTTTCTACATCACAAAGTGTGCTTCCAGACTTGGTATTGTGGGGATTTTTTTAGGTCGGACTGCAGTGTGATGTTCAGGGACATCTTTGAAGATGAGGTCTTGTTAACACTCTTGTCTACTTGTCTTCATAACTGACATAGATCATTTGTGCAAAAATTCAGCATGATTACCTATTTGGAAGTTTACTCAGAAAGGTTGATTGATGCTGTGTTTAGTTGTGTTTGCTTAGATTAGACTGCATAATTCAATGTATTAGTATTGCATGGTGACAACATTTATCAGCCACCATTAGTTGACTTTGATTTATCTTGATGAAGCATTATTCTGTCCAACACAGCATGATTGTGTGTGGTTTCTCCCTTCATCAGTTATTCTCCTCAGGATGGGCAGGCTATGATGCAATCGTGGCCACTGCACAGATGTATCTGACTACATGATGTCAGGACAGTTGTATTGACAAGCTACATGGTTGTCACACAGGCACATTTGTGTTATCTACTGCACAGTTGATGTGTCAAATTACACAGAGACATATTTGGTGTGCAAGTGCTATTTATTGATAGGTGCTGTAGTGCAATATGTACATTGTCCATGTTTGCTGAGTCCGTTCTAGTGAAATCTTACATGGTGATCCTACAGAAGGGGTGTGGATAATGCTCCTGACATGCTGGGGTGATGTTACCGACAGTGCAGAGGGACAGTATTTACCAATTAGTAGGAGAGAGACATTCACTGGCAATGCTGACAAGTTATACAGCGGTTAGCAGAACAGTCATTTAGTATAGTTGTAGTGAGACTGGCATTTGACAATACGTAGGACCTTGGTCGAAGTAGGCCATGGTGCAGGGACTAGTGCTTCCGGGTACTCTTCCTTGTGAATGTGATCTGTTCCATGTCTTCATCTTCTGATGTGTGTGTTGCCTGCTTCGTCCTTGTTGTTGGTTGTGAAGGGGCAACACACACCTCAGTTTTAGAAGACGTGGAGTCAGACATCCCGGTGGCTGCTCCGTGTGAAGTTCTTAAGGGCAGTACTGCAGCAAGGAGGGCCTGCTGGTTTTTGAGAATAGCAGCCACATCACGATGGTAGGCAGCCAGGTCGGCCCTGAGGGAGTCATGATTGCATTCGTGCATGCAGTGGAAAGTTTGGGGTGCGAGGTGTTGTGGCAACTCCCTTACTGCAGTGGTGAATTCCTTGACAGTTTCTTGTATTCCTTGCAGTATGGATGTTAGGGCTTGCATAGCTGCTGCCTGATCTGCAGATGACATCATGCACGAGCACACCCCCTCAAGGCTGGCTGCCATAGTTTGCATCCCCACCCACACCTCCTTGGCAAGCTCCCGCTGTTCTCCAACTACAGTTCTTTCAAAGCTGGTGCCAGTCTCGTCAGAGTCCTCAGCTGTATAGGAGCTGGCAGGTCTTGCAATTGGGGTGGTGGGTGGTTCTTCTGTGATGGCTGCTTGTTCTGTGCTCCTCCTTGTGACTGAAGGTGGGGTCTGGAGGGTTTCTAGGACCTTTTGGATGGTCTCCTGGGGAATGTTTATGGGCTCGTCATCCACGTCGTCAGGGAAATCTGGGACAGGCATATCGGCAGGAGATCCATCTTCCTCTGCAATGAAACAGGGTACAATTAGTGTGTCTGTGTTGTGACAATTTTGACGTAACATGCCTGCCTTTTGATGATTTCCTTTGTGATCTTGTTTGGTATTGGTATCTGCTGTCCTTCATATGGGCATTGTTATAGGCCTATGGCCCACCTGTGTGTCACATGTATAATATTGAGTTATCAGACTTGTCTGCCTAATTGCCTCTAGGTGTTGCTTTATACCAAATAGAGAATAGCCACCTTTTTGTCCTACTCGACCCTCCGTGTATATCCATTCTCATGGTGAGACCTTTCACTGGCTGTGGGTGTTCTGATGGTCCTGGCAGCACAATTGCCACTCAGGACCTGCCCCAATCCCTGATTGTTCACATTGACTTAAATGTAATTGACATGTAGCATATCCTATGCATGGCAATGTTATGATGTGATATGGATGTTGATATTGTTAATGTGTCCTGCTGATGTTGGGTAATGTGTGTTACATTGGATTGCCCTGATTATCGTATCAGTGTCCTATTTCCCCCTCTGACTGTGCAGGTGTATTTCAGTGACTAGTTCCATGTGTCCCCTCCTCAATGCTGCTGTCTGAGCAGTATGACATTTGTGATGTTGCCTTGTTTGCCAGGCACAGGATGGACCCTGACATATGCAGCATGGGTGTGTCCTTAGTGCTGTGTCGCTCCTATTGCTGTTTACTTTGGCTGATTTTTGTGACAACTATGGGCATTGACATTTGAGTGTACTGGGGGCTTTGTCTTGTTTCAGGAGATTGTTGCAGATGTCATCCTCACCCCCTAATGTAGGTATGTATGTTCCATGGGGAGGTTACTGCCATTGGCTACTCGAGCTGCACATAGATCAGAGGTGGTAGTGTCAACTGCTGTGGCAGTTACATTGCAGTTGTTGTTTTGGCTAGAGGATTGCTGATAGGGCCCTAGTTAATGTAGGAGATATGTTGGCTGACGAGTGCCAGGATGTAAGTTTGACGTAGTGGCCTTCCCTCCTGTCGAAGCTTTCCCTTTGCTCCATTGTTGGCATGACAGCATGCCCCCATGGGACTGTTGTTGGTGTAGTGTAATGTTGTGCCCCAGCTTCTGTTTGTGCAGGCCATGCCCCCCTGCAATACCCCTTTACCCATGCCACTCCATGTATATGATGACTTAGATGCAATGTGTGGTGGGTATTTCCCCCCCCTGCTTACAGTCACCATTATTGCATTTTAATTCCCCATGCGACTTACCCTGCATGTGTGTTGTCTCGTGGTAGTCTGCGCTGTCCTGTCCTTGAATCCCTGTGACGATCTCCTCAGGGATGATGGCTGCGACCATCTCCTCCATGTGGTCCAGGGCCTCCTGGTGTGCTGAACTCCCACCTCCAGTCCGCAGTGCTGCCTTCCTGTTCCTGGCCATTTTTTCCTTTGTCCCACGTTTGCAGTCATGCCAGCGTTTCTTACACTCAGTGACTGTCCTGCGTTTTTCAGCCACACTGTTGATCTTGTCAACAATTTGTTGCCATATGGCCTCTCTCCTACTGATTGGCAACTTAGAGGTGATAAACAGTTGGTGCTGGTGTTCCGTCACCTCCTTAACCAGGATTTCCTGCTCGTCTGCACTGAAGCAACACTTTCTTTTTTTTATATATATGTCCTGGTTCTTGTATGGATCCTCCTGGCTGGTTCCTGGTCTGCTGTCATCTTCCTGGGGTCTGTAGTGGCATCTGGGATCCATTTTGGCTCTCCTCTGCTGAAATGGCATTGTTCGCTGGTATTTTTGACGCTATTGCGTTAAAAAAAACGGCGCATATCCGGGTTGCGGTGTCGGAAATCGACCCACAGTCATTTACGCCGCGTTAACGTCGTTTTCCTTTACGACTTGACGCTGCCATGTGCGTCAAAAAAAATGACTCCCACCAGTTGATTGCGCTGCCGTGCGTCAAAGTATAAATTTGACGCCCGCACGGCGCTACGAAATGGCGTTAGCCGTCGGTAAAATTTTTGACGCAAAACTGCGGCGGCGCAATTTTGCGTCAAAAAGTATAAATATGGCCCTAAGAGTCTTAGGGGGTCATTCTGACCCCCGCGGGCGGCAGAAGCCGCCCGCCTGGCGGGAACCGCCAGAAGACCGTACCGCGGTCAAAAGACCGCGGCGGTCATTCTGACTTTCCCGCTGGGCTGGCGGGCGAACGCCAAAAGGCCGCCCACCCGCCCAGCGGGAAAGCCCCAGCAACAAGGAAGCCTGCTCCGAATGGAGCCGGCGGAGTTGCTGGTGTGCGACGGGTGCAGTTGCACCCTTCGCGATTTTCAGTGTCTGCCAAGCAGACACTGAAAATCTTAATGAGGCCCTGTTAGGGGGCCCCTGCAGTGCCCACGCCAGTGGCATGGGCACTGCAGGGGCCCCCAGGGGCCCCACGACACCCGTTACCGCCATCCTGTTTCTGGCGGCGAAAACCGACAGAAACAGGATGGCGGGATAGGGGTCCGAATCCCCATGGCGGCGCTGCTTGCAGCGCCGCCGTGGAGGATTCCCTGGGGCAGTGGGAAACCGGCGGGAAACCACCGGTTTCCCTTTTCTGACCGTGGCTTTACCGCCGCGGTCAGAATGGCCCCAGAAGCACCGCCAGCCTGTTGGCGGTGCTTCCGCGGTCGTTGGCCCTGGTGGTCCATGACCGCCAGGGTCAGAATGACCCCCTTAATCCTTAGAAAACAGTGAGAATGCAGTTATTGCACAAAAGTACTTGGGTAGCCTCAAAATATAGCCGCACAGGCGAGCGTGCATCGAAAAAGGCCTGCGATGTGTTGATTTCTCACTCAAAAGCGAGACCGTGCGTCGTTCCTCCTCCGGTCGGGTCAGCGTGTGTTGTTTCTTCTCTCCCGCAAGAGAGCGATGCGTCGATCCCAGATGTGCACCTTGGGTTCAGGCAGGCATTCTACTGATGTAGACTACATTTTTTACCCAAAGCTACAAACTCAGGAATTCTTTCAATATGAAGTAGAATATCCAGTTCCAGCAAATACTTTGCCTATTGATCAATATCATAGAGTCATATACACAGATGACTCTGCACAACCTGCAATTGGAACTAAACATCAATATTCTGCTGCTTGCGCAGTCGAAAGTGGCTATAAGGAAGGGGATACATTTTGTCCTCCACATACCCTTACACAGACCCTACGGAATTGTACAGCAAAATTGGCTGAGCTGAAAGCACCGCTGATGGCACTGGAACACACGAACACCTTATGTTGATTGTTTGTGATTCCGATTACTGTGTCCAGTCCTTTAATGAATACCTGCATTATTGGCGCCAGAATGGGTTCAGAGATTCCAAAGGCAACACCATTAAACACAGACTATTGTGGGGGAAAGTAGCTGACCTGAAAGAGACGCTCCCGAATGTCCATGTTGTACACACATTTGGACACAAGTGAGTTGGAAAACACGTTGCTGGAAATACGCTGGATGATGAAGCCACAAAGTCAGCAGTGGCAGTAGCCACTGTAGCTGCAGTGACTCGTTCGAGTTCCACACCGGACGCAGACATTTGGGCTGCTGTGAAAGCTGCGGCTGATGGTAAGCCCCATCCTAAAGGATTTCCTAACAAATATCATTATCATATGGGAAGAATGCTGAACGCTGAAGTTAAGATACCAGGCGTAGGTGTACGAGACATTCCAAACAAAGACATAAGATCACAATTGATTAAAGCAGCGCATGAGGGGGTTGCTTGTGCCCATGCTGGTGTGGCGGCTATAATTTTGATCTTGCAGGCCCGCTATTGGTGGCCAGGTCTCTACTAAGTTACTAAGCAGTATGTCCTTTGTTGTGACATCTGTCAACAAATCAAGGTTTCCACTGCCAAACGCCCTCCGCAGACACCCCTCTTAATTTCAAACAAGCCATTACAATGTATGTACTTGGACGATTGTGGTCCCTTAACACCTGATAGTGCATACAAATATATCTTAGTTGCTGTGGATTCATGATCCAGATTTGTATGGATGTGGCCGATATGCTCGGCTGGCGCTCGGACTGTTATTAAAGATTTGTGAATCTTTATTGGTACATATGCTGTTGCGGCTTTCCATTTGGACCAAGGCCCTGCTTTCGCCTCAAGGGCATTCAGGGACGCCATGGCTTCATTGGGGGTCCAACTCCAGTACTCGTCTCCATTTCATCCCGAGGGAAATAGTGTCTGGAGCGATTAAACCGTGATTTAAAGCAATCCTTAACAGCCAGAGTCTTAGGTACGGGTCGTAGTTGGCTTAATAATCTGTATGGAGTCCAGAGAGCACTGAATAATCTGCCTAGAACTTCCCTGGGGGGGTCGTACTTCATATGAGTGCCTGTTCGGAACTCGAATGTGTGTTCCGGATCTTGATGGTCCTGGCGTGGAGGCAGCAGAAACACCTTTTGACATAAATGAACGTGTCACTGTCTTACAGGAATTGCAACAGTTCCGTCATGATAATTCTTCCAAAAGTGCCACCTCCACAGGAATTAAGGATGTGCCTGTAACATCTACCGGCAGGATTCCCAGAGTTGGGGATCTTGTACGTGAAAAAGTTGCAGTGAAAAAGGAATCTGGCCCTTCTTGTCGAGCACCAGTCCCTGTACGAGGGATACACTGTACTAGAACTGTCATTTTACCCCCGTTGGCGGGTGCCACAGAAAATCTTTTTGTCTCTATTGAGAATGTCAAACTACACCATGTGGCTGGTCTTGCACAGCCGACCAAAAGGAACATCCAGTAGTTCCCAAAACCCTCTCACTACTGGTGAGGAAGTTCCTCTACAAGATATACCAACACCGACACCTCTCTGAGCTTGGGGAGGGTGGAAGATGATCTTGCATTAGTTCCACTAACGGCAACTAATTTAGAAACATCTGACCAAGTGAACTCAACTCCAACACAAACGAATAGTGCCGTCTATAGTGTGCCACCGCAGGAAACACCAACTCCACCACTGACAACGGCTCCGCCATTTGCATGAACTGCCTCTGGTTATTTTGCTGACTTCAACAATGATTTCTCAGACTCATTTGCCTCTGCGACAGCTGATTTGTCAAGTACACGTAAGCTAACAAACTGGATTAAAGAAACATATTTTATTTTTCCATGGAACTATCTATAGCTCTCTTTGACTGTCCTAGCATTAATACTTTGGATTGGTTTTGTCATTACCTTTTTCCTTTTATTATATGGGCATTTTCTCCCTGAAAGATCAACAGTTGAACTGGTGGAGGAGGTTTTGAAACCAAATTTTTCATCACATAAAGTCTGGAGAGATTTATCCTTTGTGAACATTTCTGCAGTGCCAATTCCTGATAGGATTGTTTGGGACAAAATAATGTTTGATATAGATGGTCCCACGGACGTTATTCAAATACCGTATGTGTTCAAATTATCAATGAGTGACAATAATACCAGGCATTGTTTCTGATGATTGGGATGTGAAAACAGTTGATTCTATAATGACTGAATTGCAATATTATACTGTCTTTGAAAACAAAGATGTTTACCAATTTAAAGAAAATTATGGTGATATGTTTTGCTATAATTACTATGGGCACCATTTCATAAATAGAGCGAGCAGTCCCAAAACTGTATTTAATTACACGCAATGGTAACTTTACCCAACAGGGGAGTTCCAAAACATATTCTGAAAAGTTTGCATATTTTTCTGGGCACAATCAAAAGAATGCTGAGTCGTAATATTTTACGGTACCACCTACTAAGAATATAGAGATGTTATTGACCAATACATAATTTGTATATTCGGAATCCTTTTTTCCCGGCTATCATTAGAAGGCCATGAATATTGGTCCAAATCAATTGATCTGAAAAGTGTCTGGGGAACAAAAAATTGGCAAATTAAGAGAAAAGAAACATTGTTTAGAACATGTCTTATTCCTGTTCAAATGATCTTTTTAAATGAAACAGTGCAACAAATGAGTTGTTTAGGCTTAGCATCAATCCGGGAATTAAACATGCCCAATATACCTGCCCCTGCAAAATCTTACAAATGGCAAAAATATACAAATGCAACTGAAGATGTGCTCGATGAGTGGGTCCAGAATGGTATGTTTGATGCTTCACTGACAATTCCTGGCGGATGGTTATTGTAGCCAATAGATACCAACGGGTGTCATCGTTTAATTAACTCTTCGAGGGGTTTTAGGACGAGTAGGCCAGACCCTCGCTATATATCACCAGAGCATGCAGCCATAATTACAACATATAGTGTGGGAAAATTATGCCAGCAGTGGCTAAAATAATCCTCACTAGACGCAGTTAGAGAACACCTCAGTCTCCTGTCTAACTCCACTGACCTACAAGATTTCTTGTCAGGCCCCAGAACACCACATAGGAAGCGTTTCTTATATGCAGTATACAATGACATTTGGAAACTTACCCAACAAGATGCTGCAGCCCAGTTAAGGCAATTAGACCAGAAACATTTAAAAAAGGCATTAGCTGTTGTGGATAACGGGATTAAGACCTTGTCCGACCGGATATATACCATTAATAATATTGTCTCTTCTGCTATAGACATTATACATTCTGATATGTCTTCCTTACACCATGGACAGAGTCAGATCAGGTCCATTATGCAGTTGGGTTGGATGCTTCAAACATTGAAGGCGGGTCGCATTCCATGGCAGCACATCAGTGCAAGGGAGATATTTTCTTCTTTCAATCTACTCGACAACAACAACTAATGGCTAAAAAGGAAGCGACTTCTGTTATGCTTACCATCAAGAAGTTAGAAAAGTTGCCTTTTACTGTGGCCGAAATACCATCGGCTGAGTGGTTAATACATGGGGTTATTAATTTGCCTATTTCCACACTACAATTCACCTCCTTTTTTAAAACACATTCCGGTAGGCAGATATGAAAAGCTATGAGAAAGTTACATCCATGAGGTGTGGGAGCTTCCCTTCATGTACAAATGCTTCAATGGCATGAAAGAGGTCTTTCTTAGCGGCAGTGAATGCGAGACTTCAGTCAGCCATTCGATGATTTGTAAACAGCTGTCCTTGCATGAGGTGTGTAACGCCTTGGCTGCAAACTTGGCTTGTTATCTGAAGGGAGTCCCAGTCCCTTTGATCAGACCCACGTTCCAGGTGCTTTCAAACGGCAGCTATGTCCTTCTCAATAGTGAAAGCTGTTGTGGTATGCGGTCTGGAATATTTTACGTTGTTTCGGTCTCTAAGGTCGTTTCATGCTGCAGGAACGTATTGTTTCCCCCACTAAATTTAAGGAGGTAGCTGATAGTTGACCTTACATTGCTACTTCAAACGTGAATTTTGACAAGTTGAGTAGACTCAAGGCTTTACTGTTTCAAAAGCATGTGGCCCTTACATCTGGTTTTGTTCACACCTTCTCTATATTCGGTTTGATACCTTCAGCTATCCACTAAATTTTCGGTAGTATTTTTGGGAGATTTCCGATAACTTTGGCTTTATTAGCTGGCATCCTGCTGTTGCTGTTGTTTATGTGCAATGGCAGTACTGCCGCAGCGAGGAGAAATGACGGCGCTCCCATCAGTGCAGCTGTGTGGTGAGCGTATGATGCAGCATTTTGGGACAACACTCCTGGAGCAATTGGAGTGTGAGTGGTCTTTGTCATTCAAACTGGTTCTGTATTGTGTGCAGCCTGTGTTTCAGTGCCTTTGGTGCTCTTTCGAACATGCACTGGAAGTTTGTCTTTCACAGCAATAGATTCTGATCTGTTGATGTTCTCGCTGAGGGTTCATTCCCAGACATGCGCACTGAGGTTGCGTTTGCTACGTGAAGCTAATTATGAGTTACCCTTCCTGGAGGAAGTTGCCAACAACTCATCAATGGGCACTCCACGGGATGCCGCCTTGGTTGACACTGGGACTATGGAACACACTTGCTCCTTGATCATTTTTGGCACAGACTTTCCAGTTCTGACACCTGCACACAGAAACAACCTGGGATGCAGAGGCAAAAAGTTAGGGGAGACCACGCCAAGGACGCCAGATCTACAAGATAGAACAATAAATGTTTGAGCTGACCCTCTATTACTGTACACCTTACAATCTATCAGTCTCCTTCCACAACTCACACATAGGCTTTGGAGATCATTATCCCCCACTGATGATTCAAGTCAGGAGGTGTAATGGCAGCCATCCATATCTACTTTTGCACATTCAACACTAGTAGAGGTCAACTTCACATACCTGTATGTTAGTGGAAATACTGATTGATTAGCTCTGTCCTAGAGTCAGCTGCTTCTTCTTCCTCTGGCTCTCATTACTTGCCATATCAGCATCATCAGCCACTGGCCCAGCTGTCTCACCCTCATCTGCTATCAATGGTATTTGATGTCTCAGGGCTAGATTGTGGAGCATGCAGCAGGCAATGATTATTTGGCATACCTTGTGAGGTGAGTAGAGGAGGGCACCTCCAGATCGGAAACCCCCTGAACCATGACTCCGTAGCAACGAAGTCGTGACAACGAAAGCTGAACAACGCTTTTGTTAACCACGACTTTGTTGTTTTGTGCCTTAACCACGCATGTGCTGAACCACGCACATGCATGGTTAAGGCACAGAAGAAGGAAGGTGGCTGAGGAGGACGACGCAGTGAGTCAGGTACGTGGGGCTGTTTTAGGGGCTGGGGTTGGGGTATTTTTAGTTTTAGGGGTGGGTGTGGAGGGGTGGGGTTTTAGTTTTAGGGGCGGGGTGGGTGGTTGGGGTATTTTTAGTTTTGGGGGTCAGAGTGGTATAGGGGAGGGAGGTTGGGTTATTTTTTGTTTTAGGGGCAGTTTAGGTTTAGGGGCGTGGTGGGGGTTGAGGTATTTTTCGTTTTTGGGGAGGGGCGTCAGGCGGTTTAGGTTTGGGGCGAGGGAGGGGTATTTTCAGTTTTAGGGGTGGGGTGGGGGGTTGAGATATTTTTAGTTTTAGGGGAGAGGGCGTCGGGTGGTTTAGGTTTAGGGTCGGGAGGACGGGGTATTTTTAGTTTTAGGGGCGAGGGTGGAGGGTCGGGGTATTTTTAGTTTTGGGGCGGGGGTCGGGCGGTTTAGGTTTGGGGAGGGGAGGGGTATTTTTAGTTTTAGGGGCAGGGTGCGGGAGCCGGTTATTTTTAGTATTTGGGGGTGGGGGATTGGGGTGGTTTAGGTTTTAGTGGTGGGGGTGTTTTAGGTTTTGGGAGCGGGGTGAGGGGTTGTGGTAATTTTAGGGGTGGGGTTTGGGTGGTTTTAGGTTTTAGGGGTGGGTTGGGTAATTTTAGGGGTGGGGTGGGAGGCTTTGGGGGTTTTTGGTTTTAGGGGTGGGGTGGGGGCTCTGGTAGTTTTAGGGATAGGGGTGTTGGGGTGGTTTTAGGTTTTAGGGGTGGGTTAGGGGGTTGGTGTTGTTTTAGGGGTGGGGTGGGGGGTTGGGGCGTTTAGGTTTTTGAGGCGCGGATGGTGCTTGGGGTTGTTTTAGGTTTTAGGGGAGGGTGGGGGGTTGCAGTCATTTTAGGGATGAGGTGGGGGGTTGGGGTCGTTTTAGGGGCAAGGGCGGGGGGGTTGGCGTGGTTTTAGGGGAGGGGGCGGTGGGTCGCGGTCATTTTTAGGGGTGGGGTGGGGGGCCAGGAGGCGACGCATGCTGGAACCATGCATGCCTATCTCTAATGCTTTTACCAGGAATGCCTTTACAACAAAACATTTGTGGTAACAATGCGGTCGTTGTTCCAACCTCGTTGTTCAGGCATACGTTGTTGCAGCATGCGTTGTTCCAACATACATTCCCTCCAGATAGGTCCAGGCACCTGAATCCTGCCTTCAGGAGCCCGAATTTTTGCTCGATTACATGCCTTGTCCTCCTGTGGGCCTCATTGAAACAGAGTTCCCCTTGCATGGCTGAATACTTCACTGGTGTCAACAGCCAACGAAGGTTTGGACAGCCAAAGTCTCCTGTGAACACAATGGTAGTACTATTCATAAATAGGTTCTGTGACTGGCTATGATGCAATGACAGGTGACATAACACTGACACACAAAATACAATGCATACTTTTCAAGAAGCCAGGCCCTCTCTGTTTGTAGTCATGCATAAGATGTGGGACATTGTTGTTCCGCATTATGTAGGAATCATGCACTGAGCCAGGGAACTTGGCTGTGACTTGTGAGGTGTTCTGGTCTGCCACACACACCACTTGTACATTGATTGAATGGTAGTTCTTCCTGTTCCTATACATGTGTTCATTGGCATTGGGAGGGACCAGGGCTTCATGAGTGCCATCAATGGCTCCTACCACATGAGAAATGTGTCCCATCCCATAAAAGTCTGCCTGCACAAATTCCAAATCCACTCTTTGGGCAAATCTGATGTAGCTGTCCAGGTGTTTCAACAATGCACACAGTACATTCTTCAATACCAGACTGAAAATGGGCTGAGACATCCCTGCTGTTAAGGCAACAGTATTCTGAAAGTTCCTTATGGCCAGGAGGTATAGCACTGACAATACTTGATCGATGGGAGGTATGCAATAGGGATTATGAATGGCTGGCATTAGATCTGGCTCCAACTATGTACATAGTTCCATGATGGTATGACAATTCAGATGATATGTCTGGACCACATGCCTGTCGTCCATGGTTGCCAGGTCAACTAGTAAACGGTACACTGGTGGTTGTCTTACTCTCAGGAGAATTATGTTGACAGGAGAGAATGTGCAATGAGTTATGCAGTATGTACACATTACCAATACATTTTATATTACTTGACACCTAACATCTGTAGAGGATGTGTAGGACTGCTGACATAAAACACAGACAATAGATTTGCACATAATTCACCCTTATTGCTACACATTGGCTAAAATGTAAATTGGATTGTACATATGAAAAATATGTAATTGTACATGTGTGAGTGATTTAGCTGTGCAAGACTAATCACACTTATGTTTTGGAATCCAGCTATACCTAGCCGTGGCGTATGTATCTCAGGGTAGCTTTATAAGTTCTCAACATATAGACAGCCTCAACACATCATTGTATAAATATTGTCATAATATGTTGCACAACTATGATGGCCCAACTTATGATTACACTGAGAATTGGGGGAGTAAGTGACTGACACAGATACTTAAGCCAATCCGTTAATTATATGGGCCTAAAATGGCAGGTGCCTGACCTACTGTAGTAGACAGTTGGAAGTGACTTAAGTCCGCCGGCGGAAGTCATCATGGCGGTAGGCAGTCACAACCGCCATGCAGCTTGACATTGGTTAACATTGCTGGTTTTGGCACAGTGGGGCCAATGGGCCTGACCGCTGATGATGACGGTCCTGTACTTGGCGGCTGGGACCACCATTTTCTACGGTTTTTCCCACTTGACTCCAGACACTGTTGCCAGCAAGACCTCCACAATGTGAGCTGTTGTGCACCGTCTCTGGGATCCATCTTACCATGTCCTGCAGGTGATAGGGCCCCTGCCTTCATCCCGGAAGAGCTGAAAAAGCTAGTGGAGGTGGTCCTACCTATGTATGGATATTTATATGGGGCACCAGAGGAGCAGGTGAGTCCAATGCCCCAGCCATGTGTGTTAGGTTTTGTGTGTGACCTTTTTTTGGGCATGCAAACTGATGAGGGTTTGGATGCATGTGGATGGCATATTGTGAAGGCATGTGAGCAGAGAGGATGGGTATGTGTGCCTACTTGCAGTGACATATTTGTAGTGACCACTCCTATTGGTATGGTGCAAGTATACATGACTTTCTCCTTTTGTCTGTGTCATCCATGCAGGTGAATACCCATCAGAAGAAAGGGATCTGGTGTGCCATTGGCAAGCAATTACGGACTCTGGGGGTCAACTGCCAGCGGAGCACCCATTGTTGAAAGCGGTAGGAGGACCTTAGACGCTGAGAATGAAAAAGTCTGCTGAGGCCCAGTCGGGGATGTCCTCCCAATGAGGGAGGGGTGCCTGTCAGACCCTGATACCCCTATTAGCCTGCATTTTGGTGGTGGCCTACCCTGAAATGGATGGGGATTTGAGGACAGCACAGCAGCCACAAGGGGGTAAGTACTCACTGTATCCTAGTACTTGGCTCTGGTTATATGGTGTTTGCAGTCACAATGTAGCAGCTGTGACAATGTTGTAGGTGCTTCATGTAGGTAGACTAGTGGGAATACATAGTACTACATTGCCTGACTGTTAGATTTAGATCTGGCATTATGGTTTGCTATTCATACGTTTACATCACCTGTGTCAAGACATATCTATGACTTCATGTGGAGATGCTCAAATGACAATGCCACGTGTGTGACTCCACCCAGCCATTTATATTGATATAAGCTGCTGTTTCATCCTACCCATAGAGTATTTCCAGGGCCATCCTTCAACATATGTGCTTTAGTTGGTCTAAAGTGTCTGACCACTCCCATCTGTCTTGACCACCTGTATTTGCAACTGGGTTCCTGACATCATTTATAAAGGGGTTATGTAACTTTTGTCCTGGCACAGGTATTGACTCCATGTGAGGCAGGCATCTAAATCACTCCTCAGATATGGCCAGTATTGGACTGTACATATGAGTTTGTAGATGTGTCCCCATTATCCCTTCATCTTCATACTATGGGGTTTGTGAAGGTTGTAAGGGAAGGCTATTCTACTTTTGGTGTCTGATTTTGTCAATTTGCCCTTTTCATGCATTTTGATGCCATTGACATGTGAGCAAATCACATTTATCCCAATGGCTTTGTTCTAGAGGAGGTACGTGGCCAGGCGAAGCTACTCCTTTGATAATATGCAATGTCCATGCTATGAGTGCCAATGTCCTACTAATAACAGTGAAACATACATTATTAGCTGCATACATCATGTCTCAATGGTTACTTGAGGGCACATATAATAGAGTGGGACAATCATTGCTACCCTTAGTCTAGCTGATGTGGGCAGTTGGGACAGGAATTGGCATTGGTTTACTTCTTATTTCAAGATGTAATGGTTTAGCTGTACTGCTATTTCTAATACATGTGTTGTGTCGGATATGTTGCCAGTGCAATGGCAGTCATGTAATTACAGGTGTACATTATGTGTACAAGACTTTTTAGTGTGATATATGTGTTGCCTGGACTTAGGTACAGGTGTGGAAAGGAAAGGTGTGTCTGATGTTGGTTTACTCATGTAGTCATGACGTGGACCTGTAACTGCATGTCAGGTGTAATGTTAGGTTTCCGATGATGTATTGCGTGGCTGGGTAATGTTTAGGTGTTCTTTCACTGCACTCAGTGATTGTCAGTGGATGTCTTGTGTGCTATGTAGCCCACTGTAGTTGCACATGCATGTATGAAGTGATGTGGTGTATATGTGTTTAGTGTCTGCAGGTGTTCCTCTGGGATTTCTCTGTCTGTTCTCCAGACATGTGTTCTACACATCAGATGCCACCTGTATGAGAGTGCCTCATATTGTGGCAACATCAGTGGTTGTATCCATTATGGCATATATGTACCAGACAGGCATGTGATTCGAATGGCAGGTGCTGTGTGGTTTGTGAATAGAGTTGTCTTAACTACCATGGGACATTACTTATGGACATGGACTGGTCAGGTGTAGAATCAGAAGATGCGTGATGTGTTGTGATCAGTCAACTGCTTTTCCTAACGGTGATAGAAGTATGGCTAGTTGTGATCGAGATTAGGACTGATTTTCAACTTTAGCCAGGGCATGATGAGCATGCTGCCACAACTTTACAGATGATGTCTTGGAATGTTCCAGTCATGCTGCCTTAATTGGATTATGCTGTGGGTGAGAGGAAAGACATTAAGGGGTGGATAGGAGTATTATGTTGTGACATGATGTAGGTTATGTGGGTTGCTGTATGAGAAAGCCTTGCCATGAGATGCATTCCTACAGTTGTCCTTGTTGTAATGTGTGTATGTGAAGAATGTGATGACCCTCTCTCTCCTTCTCTCCCTCTCTATCTCTCCCTACCTCTCTCTTTGTGTATGTTAGAAATGGGGTTTCTGGTTGGCTAGGGTATTCACCTAAGCCAGCAGAACCCACCCACTCTAGTCAGGGCAAGGGGGTTACACGTCCAAGATAACCCCTGCTCACCCCCTTGGTAGCTTGGCACGAGCAGTCAGGCCTAACCCAGAGGCAATGTGTAAAGCGTTTGCACAACACACACAACACACGTGATGCAAAATGTACTCCACAAAGTAAACACAACACAGAGCTATGTAAAAATAAACTGTGTTGCACAAAACATAATTAGACCAACATTACACGTTAGTAACACCCTGCTACCTTAGCAGTTGTCAGAACGTTACACAAGTTACTACCACTCTGCAGGTATATGCAGTTGTCACATTAGAACACGTAAGTACTCAGGATTCTGCAACATAAGCAGTAGTCAGGAAATACAGTAAAGAATTCTATGCACTTGTCATGAATACCTCACAATTACCCATAAAAAGGAACATTAACGAACATATCACAATTCATAAGAAATACATATCGCATGTCATGCCTATAAAAGGAACATCAGCACATATATGTAATATCAGGACAGCAGGTAATAACCCTCCTGGGACCCGCGATCTTTGTGGGGGCCTCCCCCAACGGGGGGACCCACAACAGTGCCCCAAGTGAAGTTCTTCAGTGGCGCGGGGAGCCTCCGATGAGGCTTCCACCCTGCCAGCTCTTTCTCCCTAGGTGTTGGCCCTTCTGGGGCGGCATCCTCTAGGGGGCCTCTCCTGGGCCTCGACCGGCCCTCCTTCGAGAGTGGGGGGGCAACAGGGCAACAAACGATATTGAGGACCCAGTGGGGCGGGGGGGCCTCTGAGGAGGCTTCCGTCCCCTCACCCTGCTGGGAATCTTCCCAGTGAGCCAGTCCGGCTCACTGCAGCGTGCAGGCACCTAAAGCAGGTGCCTGCTTGTGCCCCGGGGGCACTCTGGAGAGCGAGCTTGCCCCAGGGGCACGATAGGAGTGCACTTGCTCCTATTCCTTTACTTTGAGGTACCCCGGGGGCACAGAGGACAGCGCTGCTCCAGCGCACGAAAAACATACCAGAAGCTGGGTTGCGGCGGATAAGCGAGGAGCCCGGGTCACGGCGGTGAGTTCATTCAGGAGAGCGTGTAGGAGTGCGCCCAAAGCTCCACAGACAGCGCGCTTCAAAGCGCTATGCCCAGGCTGTGGCGGTGATTTCCAGGCACAAAAGAGCACTCAAAACAGTGCGAGGGGCACGTCGGTGATCCCGGGCTGCGGTGGTGATTTTGGGCCAGGAAAAGCACTTTAAAAGCGTGCAGTGCACTCAGGAGCACTCTTCCAGCACTTCATCATCAAAACAGCCCTCCTTGTGCAAGAATACATTTACAGAGGTCAAGGGCAACAGCACCCTGCCTCTGGAGACAAAAAACAATGAAGAAGGGGTACAGGGCTGGTGAACCCTGCTACAGGCCAACACACAAGTGGATGTCAGCAGTGGCAGATTCTTCTTGTGACTAGACAGGTCATAGGTCAGCACAGCAGCAGCAGTCCAAGGTGGTCCTGGTGAGTCCTCTCAACAGCATCCTGCATCCAGCTCCAGGTAAGGTTTCTGGAGTCCCAAGAATGTTCAAAGAATTTCTAAATTGTAGGGAAAATTCCCAAGTACTTATACTAGGTTCACAGTGTGTTTTTTGCAAAGGGGAGGAGAGGAGGTTCCAACCAATTACAACTGGTTCTAGGAGTTCCCTTTCTCTCCTCCAGCACAGGCTCCAAACATCAGTGTGCGGTAACCGACCCTATTGTGCAAGGCCAGGGCACAGCCTTTACAAATGCAGGTGTGCCCCGCCTCTCCCTTCTCTCAGCCCAGGAAGGCTATACAATATGTAGATGCACCTCTGTGACACTTCCACCATCCCTGTATACAGGCTGACAGAAAAGTATGCACAAAGCCCCAACAGTCAGTCTGCCCAGACGTGGATTGGAGGCAAGCTGCAAAACACCAGAGTCATAAGCACAGATAAATGCACACTTTCTAGAAGTGGCATTTCTGTGATAGTAATAAAAAATACACCCACACCAGTAAGCAGCATTTCTCATCACAATCACAACCATACCAAACATGCCTACGCTACCCCCCATAAATCAGACAATACCCCTTACACATAAGGCAGAAGGCAGCACTCACAGCAGTGAGACACCAAGTTAGAGTGTTTGTCACTACCAGGACAGGCCACGCAACCTGGCACATGTCCTGCCTTCTACATACATGTCACCCTACCCATAGGGCTAGCTAGGGCGTACCTTAGGGGTGACTTACATGTAGTAAAAGGGGAGTTCTGGGTCTGGCAAGTAAATTTAGATGCCAAGTCCCTGTGGCAGAAAAATGCGCACACAGGCCCTGCGCTAGCAGGCCTGAGATAGGTTTGACAGACTACCTCAGTGGGTGGCGCAAGCAGCGCTGCTGGCCCACTAGTAGCAATTAATTTACAGGCCCTGGATATAGGGATACCACCTTACAAGGGACTTATAGGTAAATTAAATATACAAATTAGCTATAAGGCAATCATACCAATTTTTTAAGGGAGAGCACTTGCACTTTAGCACTGGTTAGCAGTGAAAAAGTGCTCAGAGTGAAAACGTCAGTCAACAAAGGTCAGAAAAACAAGGAGGCAAAAGGCAAAAAGTCTGGGGAATGACCCAGTAAAAGGGCCACGTCCAACAGTGTACATCTGCATTGGAAGGCAAAGGGGCATGACTATACTAACTAAAGTTGGCAAAAAGTAAGGAATAAAGGAAAGTGTTGGCATATCAGAAGCTTGGTCATGAGCCTTCTGTTGGGTCAGGATAAATTCAAAGTCTTCTCTTTTCAACATTAGGGAAGATTCAGGGCAAGGGCAAAGACGTCTGTACCTCTCAAAGTCCAAGGGAATAGTCTAAATTAGGTCTGCTGCAATCCACTGGCGAAAAGCAAATGAAAGTCCAAAGTTAAAGATGACTTGTACATCGATCACATCACATGAATCAGAGGGTTTAATTATCCAATCATAGTCCATCAGACCACATGCATCTGTAACATCTGGGAAGATTCCCATTACAGTAATGAGAAGGCATCCATCTTTGATCTCCAGTACAACTTCACAGCAATTCGAAATGTTAAGTTTCTCCGTCTCTTAGGCCTTCGTTATAACCCTGGCGGTCGGTGATAAAGCGGCGGTAATACCGCCAACAGGTCGGTGGTAAAAGAAATTGAGTTAAGACCAGGGTGGAAATCGCCAACACAGACAGCCACTTTAACACTCTGACCGCCACGGCAGTAGCAACAAGCACCGCGGCGGTAACCGCCAACAGCCAGGCGGAAGACAATGTACCTCCCACACTATTACAACAGACCTGTCTGTGGTACGAAAGCCATCAAAAGCACCATGGAAACAGTACACAGAAGGGAAACGACTAACCTCTGGACAATCAAGGAACAACCACAACGCCATGGTGCCCGAACTACAGGTGTTACCCATGCTGGTCTACCTCCTCCTACACCAGGAATACCAACGCAGGCAAAGACGACCACAGTGAGTACTGCCCCTAGCTCACAGGGAAGTGGGAAGAAAAAAGAGAGTGACACACACATGCAACATGCAACACCCCCACCCCCAACTCCATACACAAAAACAGATGCAGTAACATTACATATACACCGTACCATTCAGGAATAATGCAAGGACAAAAGGAAGTGAATTAAGTGATTATAATAAGATAAAATAACAGTTATACGTCCGCAAAAAAAAACACAGTATATACAGAAATACAAATGGAGGGACACTGCCCGGTCCATAATGTCCGTGGGCCACAGGGCCATATCACATAGGCCAAGGCCCCACTTGACTCCTGCCTCAATATCAGAGAACACTGCTGGGGCATCAGGTCAAAAATACACAGGCACCTCAGGTGGAAAGGGATTGGGGGGCACCTCAGCCGGAAGATGGTACAATGCCAGGGGGCTACATGCCATCTGCGATGTCCTGGGGAGTGCAAGGCCACAGTCTCTCTAGTGGGTGGTTTGCCCACTGCTTGGTCCTGGGGATTGTAAGGCCACAGTCTCTCTAGTGGGTGGTTTGCCCACTGCTTGGTCCTGGGGAGTGCAAGGCCACAGTCTCTCACCTGGGTGGCTTCTTCCACTGGTTCTGGAGGGGGCTTTGTACCTAGTGTGCTTCATCCTTTCCCTTGCCAGCTGGTGGTGCCTCCTTGCCCTTGGTAGCTGGTGCTCCCTTCTAGTCCTTGCCAGCTGGTGGTGCCTCCTTGCCCATGGTAGCTGGTGGTGTCTCCTTGCCCTTGGTAGCTAGTGGTTCCTTTTTTTCCCTTGGCAACTGGTGCAGGTACAATGGCAGTGCTGACGGGTGTCTCCTTGGAGCCTCTCACACCTGTAGTAGCTGCTGAATCTACAGTGGCCGTGGACTGGGTGGATAAGGTGCTGGCCAGGGTTCTGCCCATCCTGGCCCAAAGTGAAGGACGGGGGGTACGGGCAGGGAAGAGGTCAAGGGTGGAGAAGAAAAGCTTTTAAGGGACACTAATGGCAGGAAGAGGGTGAAGGTTTGAGAGTGGAGGAAGAGGGCGTGGTGGTTGAAAGTGTCTGTCTGCTGTGTTTGGGTGCAGGTGAATGGGCTGGATGCTGTTGTGAGGTGGATGGCTGTTGGGTGTCTGAGTGCTTGGGAGGACGAAAACAGACATAGAGGGAGAGGACACAGGGGACGTATGCATGGATGTGGTGGTGGTGACTGCCAATGAGGGGTGTGTGGTGATAGGCGTGATAGTGATGGAGGTAGTGGATGAGGATGTAGTGCATGCAGGTGTGAGTGGAGACCCAACTGGGAGGGAGGTGGACGAGGAAGAGGAGGGTAACACAGTGGAGGCAGTAGATATTGGCATGTCTGATTCTGGATGGTGTTTGTGTGAGTGCCTGTGTGATGATGTGTGGTGCTTGTGTTTGCCTGAGCCACTTCTGTGGGCTTTCTTGGGTGCATGCTGATCTGATGGTGTACTTGGGATATGCTGGGGTTGAGGGGAATGGGACTGGGTAGAGGAAGTTGGGGGGGAGGCAGGAGAAAGGGACAATGGCTGCCATCAGAGAGGAGGCCAGAGTCTGGAATGATCTCTGTTGGGCCGCCAAGCTAGAGTGAATGCCCTCCAGGAATGCATTTGTTTGTTTCAAATGCCCTGCCAGCCCCTGGATGGCAGTCACTATGGTTGACTGCCCAACAGAGATGGATTGCAGGAGGTTTATAGACTTCTCACTCAGGGCAGCAGGGCACACTGGGGCAGGGCCTGAGTTGCCTGGGGCAAAAGGGATGCCCACCCTCCTGGGTGCGTGGGCATGGGAAACACGCTGAGGGGCTACTGGGAGGGCGGTGCTGGTATAGGGGTGGCAGCTGTACCTATAGTTGGAGTGAACACAGAGGTGTCCGCCACCACCAGGGAGCTCCCATCGGAGGAGGTATCACTGTCTATCTGTCCCCTCCAGACTCTGCCGTGGTGCTCCCCTCACCCTCCGTCCAACTGGTTCCCTCACCGTCAGTGGATTCGGCCTCATGGGCCCTGTGGGATGCAGCTCCCTCCATCGCCGGTGCCTCTGCTCCTCTGTCAGAGGATGCTAATGCACATAAGGACAGGGTGACAAAACAAGAAGGGTGGGGAAGAGACAGAGGATACACTTGGACAATGCTGGCATCAACACCACTATTGGCGTACACAACACAAAGGGAACAGCCCTATACACTAGGCAAGGCACTACCAGTCACAATGCGAGTCACCAGGCCATGGAGAATAATGCCTAACGCCAATAGCAGCATACCTGAGACCCACAGAACTCTGCCCAGTAGTGGCATGTTTGGCGGGTGGAGTGCAACAGACCCTGCCCAACATGGAACCTACCCTGCAATGTTCAACCTGGCCTAGGGGCACCCACAGGCCCACATCCCCCACCCAGATAACACCCCACCACGTGCAATTTGCAGAACTGGAAACTGTACTCACCCTCTTGTGGCTGCTGTGATGCCCTGAAGATAGTCCAACTCCGGATAGTCCACCACCAGTATGTGGAACATCAGCGGTGTCAGGGTTCGATCGACACCCCTTCCTCGTTGGGAAGCCATCCCCAGCTGGGCCTCCGCCGTCTTGCTTGCCCAATGTCTCAGGTCCTCCCACTGTTTGCGACAGTGGGTGCTCTGCCTGTTGTAGACCCCAGGGCCTGCACATCCTTGGCCATGGCACACCATTTACCCTTTTTTTGATGGGCGTTGACCTGCAGACAAATAAACATAGAAAAAAGGTATCAGTCATACCATCCGGCCTGTTACACCCATGGCCCATCATATCCCTCCCATCCCCTTACCCACATACATTGACCACCATACATGCAGCATTCTGCCCAGGCCCCCTCCACCAGATGCCCCTTACAGGAGGCCTTCAAACACAGCACTACATGCATTCATGTCCAATGCATTGTGCACACAGTGTACTCACCTGTTGGTCTGGGGCTAATAAAGCAAGCAGTACTGGTGTAGGACCCCATCCACCAGTCTCTCCAACTCCTCTGAAGTGAAGGCTGGGGCCTTTCCCCAAAGACTCGAGCCATGGTTGCTTCCAGACACAGGTCAAAGAAGCACTTCCAGTGTAGGTCCTCTCCTGATGAAGGTCAGGTAGCAAGTGAGTGAACAGATAGAAAATGGCGGTCACGTCCGCGGCGGTGCCTACCATCACCGGCTGTGCACATCACCATTTGCTACTGGAGCCCATAGGGCTCAATGATAACCAATGAGGAGTTTGTAGGAAAGTACCATCTTGTCTGGCATGTTACCCCCATTTTTACATGTATGTCAGTATGTTTTTGCCTGTCTCACTGGGATCCTGCTAGCCAGGACCCCAGTGCTCATAGTTTGTGGCCTGAATGTGTATACCTGTGTAGTGACTAACTGTGTCACTGAGGCTCTGCTCACCAGAACCTCAGTGCTTATGCTCTCTCTGCCTTTAAATTTCTCACTATAGGCTAGTGACCACTTTTACCAATTTCAATTGGCACACTGGAACACCATAATAATTCCCTAGAATATGGTACCTAGATAGCCAGGGTATTCGGGTTCCAGGGGATCCCTACGGGCAGCAGCATTTATTTTGCCACCCCTAGGGAGCTCAGACAAACCGTTACACAGGACTGCCATTGCAGCCTGAGTGAAATAATGCACACGTTATTTCACAGCCATTTTCACTGCACTTAAGCAACTTGTAAGTCACCTATATGTCTAACCTTCACTTGCTGAAGGTTAGGTGCAAAGTTACTAAGTGTGAGACCACCCATGCACTAGCAAAGGTGTCCCCACATAGTTCAGGGCAATTTCCCCAGAATTTGTGAATGCGGAGACACCATTACACGTGTGCACTACATATAGGTCAATACCTATATGTAGATTCACAATGGTAACTCTGAATATGGCCATGTAACATGCCTAAGATCATGGAATTGTCGCCCCATGCCAAATCTGGTATTGGGGTGCCAATCTCATGCATCCCTGGGGCTCCACTATGGACCCCGGGTACTGCCAAACCAGCTTTCTGGGGTTTTCTCTGCAGCTACCGCTGCTGCCACCTCAGAGACAGGCTTCTGCCCTCCTGGGGTCTGGGCAGCCCAGTCCGAGGAAGGCAGAACAAAGAATTTCCTCTGAGAGAGGGTGTTATACCCTCTCCCTTTGGAAATAGGTGTTAAAGGCTGGGGAGGGGTAGCCTCCCCCAGCCTCTGGAAGTGCTTTGAAAGGCACAGATGGTGCCCTCCTTGCATAAGCCAGTGTACACTTGTTCAGGGAACCCCCAGCCCCTGCTCTGGCGTGCAACTGGACAAAGGAAACAGGAGTGACCACTCCCCTGTCCATCACCACCCCAGGGGTGGTGCCCAGAGCTCCTCCAGTGTGTTCCAGACCTCTGCCATCTTAGGTCCAGGGGTGTGAGGGCACTCTGGAGGACTCTGAGTGGCCAGTGCCAGCAGGTGACATCAAAGACCCTTCCTAATAGGTGCTTACCTGACTATGTGGCCAATCCTCCTCTGAGGGCTATTTAGGGTCTCTCCTGTGGGCTTTTCCTCAGATAATGACTTGCAAGAATTCACCAGAGTTCCTCTGCACCTCTCTCTTAGACTTCTGCCAAGGATCGACTGCTGACTGCTCCAGGATGCCTTCAAAACTACACCAAAGTAGCAAGAAGACTACCTGCGACATTGTAGTGCCTAATCCTGCCGGCTTTCTTGACTGTTTCCTGGTATGCTTTGGGGCTTCCTGCCTTCATCCTGCACTGGAAGCCACAAAGAAATCTCCTGTGGGTTGACAGAATATTCCCCCTGCTCCAGCAGGCACCAAACTTCAACGTTACTGGCACTCTGAGACCCCTCTCATCCTGACAAGCATGGACCCTGGAACACAGGTGGTAGACCCAAGTGACCCAGACTGTCCAGTGGTCCAACTGTCCAAATTTGGAGGATGTAAGTCCTTGTCTCCCCTCTTCAGACAGTAAACCTGTGCACCATGTGCACCATGTGAACTGCAGCAACAAGGGCTTCTGTGCACATTTCCATGAAATTCTTCATGCACAGAATCACCTAGGTCCCCAGCACTCTGTCCTGTGATGCTCAGCTCCCTGAGTGGATCTCCGGCTTCGCGGGACCCTCTTTTGCAGTGTTGAGATGACCACTATGTTCAGAGTTCTTGAACCCATGTTCAAGTACTTCAGCGGGTGCTACCTTCTTGTGGGTGGGCTCTCTACGTCGATGAGAGCCCTCTCTGTCCCCTCTCCCAAGTGGCAACATCCTGGTCCTTCCTGGGCCCAGGCAGCACCCTTTTTCTTCAACTGCAACTCTTGCAGCTAGCAAGGCTTGTTTGTGGTATTTTGCCAAGAAAACAACTCTGCTTTCTCCAGCACCCTGTGGGACATCTTCTGCACAAAGGAGACATTCCTAGCATCTTTCGTTGTTGCAGAATCTTCCGCTTCTTCCATCTGGAAGCAGCCATTTTGCACCTTCATCCGGGGTTTAGTGGGCTACTGCCCCCCCGGACACTTTCATGACTCTTGGACTCGGTCCCCTTCCTTTGCAGGTCCTCAGGTCCAGGAATCCATCTTCAGTGCTTTGCAGTCTGTTGTGGTCTTTGCAAAATCCTCTATCACAACTTTAGTGTGTTTCTGGGGAAATAGTAGTACTTTACTCCTACTTTCCAGGGTCTTGGGGTGGGGTATCTTGGACACCCTTAGTGTCTTCTTACACTCCCAGCAACCCTCTACACACTACACTAGCCTAGGGGTCCATTCATGGTTCGCATTCAACTTTATTAGTATATGGTTTGTGTTGCCCTTAGGCCTCTTGCATCCTATTGTATTCTACAGTGTTAGCACTACTTTCTGACTGTTTTATTTACCTGATTTTGGTTTGTGTGTATATTTTGTGTATTTTACTTACCTCCTAAGGAAGTATATCCTCTGAGATATTTTTGCCACATTTTCACTAAAATAAAGTACCTTTATGTTTAGCAACTCTGAGTATTGTCTTTCTCATGATACAGTACCTATATGATATTAGTGGCATAGTAGGAGCTTTGCATGTCTCCTAGTTCAGCCTAAGCTGCTCTGCTATAGCTACCTCTATCAGACTACTCCTAATCTACTAATAAGGGATAACTGGACTTGGCACAAGGTGTAAGTACCATCAGGTACCCACTATAAGCCAGGCCAGCCTCCTACAGAGTTGCACAGCGGTTCTCGACCACCTCTCTCAAAGGTGCATAACATTAGCGGAATTACCTCATTTCCACCTGTCCCTCCACACAGGACAGATGTCCATCATTTCAGGGGGGGGGGGTGCAGGCCATGGCACATAACTGCGTCACAGCAGACATAAGCACATTTAGGGACTACACGTAAACATACTGTTTATGTCACAACATACAATGCATTTTACTCTGAGCATATGTTTGAAAATGACCAGCTGCTCACCGTTTTGCCCTCCAGCTTAGAACCGCTGAGGATGATTAGGAGATGGAGACATCCCCCGTGTGCAGGTCCATGGTGCACTTGTCAACAATGGAGGACAGGCACATTATCCTCACCTACAGACTTGATAGGGCCACAATCCAAGAGCTTTGTGCTCAAATGGAGACAGACCTGATCTCAGCTATCCTTCAGCCCACTGGGATGCCCCCTCTTGTGAAAGTTCTATCAGTGCTACATTTCTTGGCAAGTGGCTCCTTCCAAGCGACAGTGGCCATGGCAGCAGGGATGTCACAGGCAATGTTCTCAATAGTGCTGACCAGAGTATTGTCTGCCATGATGAAACACATGCGCAGCTACATCGTTTTCCCCCAGGTGGAGGATTTGGCCACAGTGAAGTCTGACTTCTATGCAATGGAACATATCCCCAACATCATTGGGGCAATTGATGTAACACATATTGCATTTGTCCCCCCTCCGCAGAAATTAATAGGTGTACAGAAATCGAAAGAGCTTTCACTCTATGAATGTGCAGATAGTGTGCCTTGCGGACCAGTACATTTCCCATGTGAATGCAAAGTATCCTGGGTCTGGCATTGATGCCTTAATCCTGAGGAATAGCAGCATCCCATTTGTGATGGCTCAACTCCAGAGGCACCGGGTGTGGCTAATAGGTGAGCCCATGGTCCCCGCCCAGTGTCTCTTGGCATATGGGTGTGGGGTTGGTTTGTGGGGTTGGTTTGTGGCTAACAGGTATCCCTCGATATTTGCAGGTGCCTCTGGTTACCCCAACCTCTCATGGCTACTTACCCAGAAAGAAATACTAGGACAAGGGCAGAGGAATGTTACAATGAAGCACATGGGCGTACAAGAATTATTGAGTGCACATTTGGCCTCCTGAAGGCCAGGTTCAGGTGCCTCCATCTGACAGGTGGATCTCTGTGCTACTCACCAAAGAAGGTGTGCCAGATCATCGTGGCATGTTGCGTGTTGCACAACCTAGCCTTGAGACGCCAGGTGCCTTTTCTGCAGGAGGATGGGGCTGGAGATGGGCGTGTGGCAGCTGTGGAACCTGTGGACAGTGACAAAGAGGAGGCAGAGGATGAGGATGTGGACAACAGAACAACTATGATACGACAGTACTTCCAGTGACACACAGGTTAGACACTGTGGGGGTCATTACGACCCTGGCGGCCGGCGGTATGTTGGCGGTAACACCGCCAACAGGCTGGCGGTGTTCCGCCAGCAATTATGACCGTGGCGGAATTGCCACAGCCATACCGCCAGCCCCTCCACTTTCCCGCCAGGATTCCGCCTGGCGGTCATAATCCCCAGGGCAGCGGTGCCAGCACCGCTGTCCTGGGGATTATGAGTCCCCGACCGCCGGCCTGTCCAAGGCGGTACACAACGCCATGGAAAGGCTGGCAGTAAGGGGACTTGGGGTGCCCGTGGGGGCCCCTGCACTGCCCATGCACTTGGCATGGGCAGTACAGGGGCCCCCAGGCATAGCCCCGGCGCGCAATTCGGACAGTGAAATGCGTGACGGGTGCTACTGCACCCGCTGCACATCAGCATTGGCGCCGGCTCTATTGCGAGCCGGCTGCAATGTTGATGTGACATTTCCGCTGGGCCAGCGGACGGTAACACTGTTAACGTCCGCTGGCCCAGCGGAAATGTCATAATAGGGAGACAGAAATACCACCGGCAATGGCGGTATTCTGTCTCCCGCAGCCTCGGCGGTCTTCTGAAAAGACCGCCGAGGTCATAATGACCCCCAGTAACTTCACCTTCCATTGCAGTTGTGTGTAGTGATTTTTCTCTAGACAGGTTGCTGTTCCCACTACTATGGCCACTTACTGTACCCTTTGACATGTCTATTCACAGATCTTTTTGCTGTACTTTGGCTCCTGGTATATTGACTGCAGCACATTACAGGTCATACCTATGTATACATAACTGTACAGTCTAATTGCAATGTCCACAGGTTATTAAACAAATACATCCTTAAATCATTTGACAAACACATTACCTGTATTTTTTAAGAGGGTTGTTATTTCAGTGCTGAGAAGTAAATGGGGATGTGCAATGGGCTGCAGTGATAATGGAGGAAATTCCAGTCTATTTGTATCACAGGTGCATTGCCCAAGGGGGCAGAGGAAGTGGAGCAATGGAAGTTCAAGGTGGACAGGGTAACAGAGTGGGACACAAGTGTGACAATCAGGAGAGTCTTATTTCCTGGCGGGGGCCTTGGCAATGTTCTCTGGCTTCTGCCTGGATTGCACGGACCGTTTGCGTAGTGGTTCTCCTTCTGCAGGGGGTGGGGTGCTGGTGGCCTGTTGTTCCTGTGGCGGGGCCTTCTATCCACTAGCATTGGCGGAGGTGGAGGGCTGTTCATCTGTGTGGCTAGTGTCAGGGGCCTGTTGGTGTTGGCCATGTCAGCCAGATCCCCTCCAATGGTAACCAGGGTGGTGTGGATGTCCCTCAGGTCCTCCCTGACCCACAGGTATTGTCCCTCCTACAGCCGCTGGGTCTCCTGCAACTTGACCAGTATCTGGCCCATTGTCTCCTGGGAATGGTGGTGTGCTCCCAGGATGTTGGTGAGTGCCTTGTGGAGGGTTGGTCCCCTGGGCCTGTCCTCCCTCTGTCGCACAGCAGTCCTCCCAGCTTCCCTATTGTCCTGTGCCTCTGTCCCCTGAACCGTGTGCCCACTGCCACTGACCCCAGGTCCCTGATCGTCCTGTGTTTGTGGGGTGTCCTGGGGTCCCTGTAGTGGTGGACACACTGTTGATTGATGTGTCCTGGGGGCAGAGGTATGGGCTCGTTGGGTGGGTGCTGTGCTTGTGTTTCCAGAGGGGGGAGACTCTGTGGTGGTATGTGGCTGGGTAACTGACTGTCTGGAGGTCCCTGATGGGCCAGGTTGGTCATCCTGATCACGGCGGCAGAGCTGCTGTCATCACTGTGGGCCTCTTCTGGGGGGGCTGGATGTTGCTGGCACCTCCTCTCCAATGGCGTTGTGTGGGGGACCTGTAGGGATGTAAAGGCAGTGTTATAGTTTCTGCGTGTGTCATCTTGTGCATGGGTATGTTGCCCTCTGTGGTTGATATTGCCATGCCAGATTGGCCTTAGTGAGAGTTGTTATTTGGTGGGCTAGGTGATTGTCTCTAGTGTGCATGCAGTGGTGATCTTTGTCCATGCAGGTCTGTGATGGGTGTCCATGCATTGGTGGGGCATGCAGGGCTTGGCATTGGGATGATTGGGTTGTGATGATGGGGTGTATGTGAGGTGGTGGAGTTATGGTGGTGAGGGTAGGGATGGGGGTTTGTGATAGCGTGCAGGTAGGAGGGGTGAAAGTAGTAAAGAGTTGACTTACCCAACTCCAGTCCTCCTGCTACTACTGCCAGGCCCTCAGGATGCAGTATTGTCAAGACTTGCTCCTCCAATGTTGTTAGTTGTGGGGGAGGAGGTGGGTGTCCATTGCAGGTCCTCTGTACAGCTATCTGGTGTCTTTCAACCATGGAACGCACCTCCCCCGTAGGTCAATCCACTTCTTCCTGATGTCATCCCTTGTTCTTGGGTGCTGTCACACGTCGTTGAGCCTGTCCACGATCCTCTGCCATAACTCCATCTTCTTAGCAATGGATGTCTGCTGCACCTGTGATCCGAATAACTGTGGCTCTACCCGGATTATTTCTTCCACCATGACCCTTAGCTCCTCCTCAGAGAACCTGGGGTATCGTTGTGGTGCCATGGGTGTAGCGTGAGTGGTGTGTGTGTGAGGGTGTGTGGGGTGATGTTTTGAGGTGTGTGCTGTGAGGTGCATGGATGGTGTATGGGTGATGGTGTTCTGTGGCTCTGGTTCCTTGGGTGCTCTTGGCGTCTCTCTCTCAGTTGTAAAAAAATGTGGAGTCGTAAAGGGTTGTGGGTAGTGTGTGTGTGTTTTATATTGGTGTGGGTGTGGTGTGTGTATGGGTGTCAGGTGTGTGTAGTTTGAATTGTCCAACATAGTGTTGTTTTATATGTGTGTGTGTATTTTGAGCGTGGCAGTATGTACCACCAATGGTTTACCGCAGTTGATTGTCTACCACAGTGATTCATGGATCATAATGTTGTGGGTGTAGTTCTGTTGGCGTCACGGTGTGGGTTTTGGTACCAACATTTTATCACTGACCTTTGGCCTGGCGGACTTGTGTGTGTGTCTGTATATTGGCAGATTTCTATGTGTGGGTCATTATATGGATAGCGGTATACTGCTATGGTTGTGGTATGTTGGCGGCAGTCGGCCTTGGCGGTAAGCCGCACTTAGCGCCAATGTCATAATGAGGGCCTTAGTGTTCCAATTTCAGGGTCACTTTCTCATGCTCCCTGTGCGTAAAACAATAGGACATCTATTTCCAAACTAACATTCTATGGGAACAACATCTGTAAAGAAATGCAACGTTAGCAAGGAAAAATAGCTTTCTGAAAGTCTGAGGCCTAGCAAACCAATATAGCTAACTAAAGCAGAATAGAATTAAAATGGCACACTTATTCTTCTTAATTAAAGCACATATGAATGTTGAAATTATACATTCAGCACTAATAAACTCTGTCAATACTCATTGTCACAGTAGAATTGGAAAGCGAAAGAACTTGTTAATACATGTCAGCAACTATAATGGGGAACTACAACTTTCAACATCAGCATATGATATTTAAATCATTTTCTTTTAGAAAGTCATTATCTTTTCAGTGAGAACTATTTCTTGACATCATGGGGAAACACATGGAATTAAATTAAATGATTCTACTTACATTAAAATAGGCTTTAGAACATCCCATTAGATTACTAGTCTACAGCAAATGCACCTCAATATAGCCTGTCAGTGCTCAGCATTACAATTAACTTTTTAGAACATCAAACGATATAATGCAAATATGGTCACATATAGAGGTTCTCTGTGGCATCAAAAGTATAACACTTCAGCTACACCAACATTTTAGTCTGGTATTCTTCCGTGAGCTTAATCAATAACAGCTTTCAAATGGAAAGAGTAGACTGACATAGCTGTCCATAGTATGTAAACAGTCACATCTCAAAAGGCGTATTAATTCCTACTCATTTATATACAAAATGCAGGTGAATGGACACACACGCTCTTCCACCCACAGCACTCACATGCACTACCATGTTACGCTTCACGTCCACAAATGTACCTCGGCTCCTCGTCTGGGGTATGAGACGCTAAACAGATGCTATTGAAATACATTATAGAATACTTTTATGGACCTCACCCATCACTTCCTGGCCTACTCACACGTGTGAAGGAAACAGACACAAATGTCTGGCAGTAAAACCCATGGACAAAACATTCTGAGCTCTTTTCCTGTTATGATTCCCTCATTGTATAACTCATGGTGTTTGACTTAAGTCAATAGTTTAAAGCGAGAGACCGAGGAACTTGCAAAAAGCTCTGATTGATTTAGTGATGAAAGGGGTCAGGAGGTGTTATACCCCGAGCGAAAATATGCCCTTTTGACGATTTACTAAAGAAACACAATCACGTACAATTTCAGAGAAGGGATCAAAAAGAGGCAGCAACAAAACAATATATTTTGAAAGCACATGGAAATGTGATTGATTTCATAAGCCACTGAAACTGCTTCCAATGGTCAAGAAAGTATGTGGCAGAAATGGAAATGTTGTTTCGAGACTGCTAGTGACTGATTTAATGAAATCAATGCATTTAACCCATTCTATTATGACTTACCACCCTTTCATTTTTCTTCATTTGATCAACTAAATTATAATTAATGTCTTAAATTCAGAGTTTGTCCGGGGTTCATATGTATACTTTTTTTGCTTTTGACCTTTTATACATGATTTAAGTGGTTCATTACATTTTTTACAACATCCCTGTTTAATTGTTTTACTTCTTTTTTCATTCAAAAGTGGCACCGAAACTATAGCTTCCAAGGGAAGTAAGTCGATTGAAGTTTACAGACTAGCATTAAGAATGATAGTACACATTTCACTTATACGGCTAAAATCACTTCAGGATACGGTCATGTTATGCATTTATTAAGGATTGTTTCACATAAAACGATTAGCACAGTGAGATGATTTAAAGCATTTACGCATCATTCTGAGATCTGTTGTAATTCTGATTTAGGAGGAAGCTCGAGATTTCTTTTTGAGCAGGAAATTCGGCCCTGCCGGGGTGTCTGGGATTCTTTGGATTTGCAAGGAGAGTTAGCGCAGTAAAATGAAATGCGAGACAAAAGTAGCCTTGTTCTGGCACGGCTGTAGACTGCCAACTATTTTGTATCTCATCTTGGAATGGGCAGTTTGCTAACTTTACTTGAATTTGAGATAGGACCGAGTGAGGCTTTCCCAGCGGGGGATTGTCTGCCATTCGGGAGCTTTCAATAGCATGAGCGACGATTAGGACAGTAACCTCTGCACAAAATCAGCTGCTGCCAGATGAGGGAGAGTAAATAAAATCTGAAAATATTTTAAAGGTTGTTAGGGGTAAGCTCATGTCACCACATAAGAATTCCTTTCTCAGTAGTAGACACGCTCGTTTAGCACGTGTAGCAGAATACTATATCAGCTCCTTTGCAAAGGTGAATAGTTTTTTTGCTTCTCTCCATCAGAGTTGATGGGACTGAACTGGTCCGATTATGTTCTTTATTGCAAACGTGTAAAACATGTTGTCCTTGGTTTGAACTAAATAAATGAATAAATTAAGAGCAACCTAAAAGCGCACCACCATAAAATCACTCAAACTCACACAATGACACACATACCCTGACTAATAAATGTTTACATATTAGATACAAAATCCCATGTGCATCTAAGGAAGGGGTACTATGCCCAAAACAACACAATCACTCTGCTCTCTACAGCAGTCCCATCAAAATACACAAACCACAAATATCCACTAAGCCATCAATATCAGGCCTACACTGCTTCTAGCTAGTAGTCAAAGGTCAGGCACACTACCTAAAAGATTTGTACAAATATAGAACAGTATTCATTGCAGTTGCCATGAAAATGGAACATTTGTTTATTTTCATGTCAAGGGGCCTGATTTAGATCATGGCAGGACTACAACCATCCCACTGTGGCGGTGGACCCAAGTACTCCTTCAAGCTGACAGAGTTTCAGCCACTGTATATAGATCTCTGGCAGTTCAACCTCTTTCCACGCCAATGGAGTGTACTGAGTGGATTGAGACGACCATATTTAGATCTCACAGTTGTGCTGGTGGTGTACCAGTAGTGGGTAGTGGGACCCAATCACTCAGCATTTCACTATGTCTGTGGCTATTGGATGTATGCTAGCAGCACACACCCGATGTATATTGGGTAATTGTGAACAACTGCAAACCACACTATATAACACACACCATTACAGACCGTGATCCTTTGCCATTCCACTGCAGAACACCATTTCACTGCTGAATTTGTCACATAGAAGTCATTTTTTTCTGTGTTTTTTCTCCCTCGGTTTATTTTCATTTCCTTTCATTTTCTTTTGATTTGTCATCAACTTTTGTGGCACTCGATTATTCTTTTAGTTACTCAATATCGCAAGGAGGATTCCACATTTTACAGAGGGAGAATTGTTAATCATGGTGGACGAAATTATGAAAGTAGAGCCACAATTGTTTGGAGCCCAAGTACAAAATACAACCATATCTCAGAAAAGGCAAATGTGGTCCAGAATAGTTGGCAGAGCGAATGCTGTAGGAAACAATCTGTGAACACAGAAAGACATTATGAAGAGGTGGAATGACCTGTGGAGGATAGTGCACTCCCTGGCCTCCAAGAATCACCTGGAGGCCCAAAGGACTGGCAATGGCTCTCCCAGCCCCCCTTCTAACTCTTTCCATGGGAAGAGAAGCTCTTGGTGATCCTACATCCCAAAGGCTTGACAGAAATCCCCATTAGTGTGGAGACTGTTACATTAAACTAAGCAATGTCTCAATAATCACAAATGGAGATTTTTGCATTTAACATAACTGTATACAATGTTTTAAGACCCTTATCAAAACATATATGCCCTCATTACAACCCAGGAGGTCAGTAATAAAGCGGGGGTAACACCGCCAACAGACAGGTGGTGAAAAAAGTGGAATCATGACCACGGTGGAAACCGCCAACACAAACAGACGCTTTAACACACCGACTGCCATGGCGGCAGCAACAAACACCGCGGGTGTCCGCCAACAGCCAGGCGGAAGACAATGTACGGCCCACTGCATTACAACATGCCTATCTACCACCTTTTCTGGGGCGGTACCAACGCCAACAAAATCACGGCAGAAACTGGACTCCGAAGGGAAACGACTCACCTTTTGACACTCAAGGAAGAACCACAACGCCATGGGGTCCGAACTTCAGGTGTTCCCCATGCTGGTGTACCTTCTCATACACCAGGAACACAAATGCCGGCAAAAACGACCACGGTGAGTACTGCACTTAGCACAAAAGGGAGGGGGAGGAAAAAGATAGTGACCACATACACAACACGCAACACCCCCACCCCAACACCATACACACAAACACATGCAACAACATTACATATACACCCCATAACCCTCAGGAATAATGCAAGGACAAAAGGAATGGAGTAAAATGAGTGTAATATTATTAATTTTGAAAAATACATTCTTAAAGAAATAAACAGTATGTACTATATACAATATATACAAAAGGAGGGACAATGCCCACTCCAAAATGTCCGTGACCCACTGGGCCAAACCACATAGGCCAAGGTTCACTTGACTCGTGCCTCAATATGAAAAGAGCACTGCAGGGGCATCAGGTCGAAATCACACAGGCACCTCTAGGGGATGGGGAATGGGAGGAAACCTCATCCAGACGATGGTACAACACCACTGGCCTGGTGGGGGCTTCATGCCCACTGCTTGGTCCTGGGGAGTGCAAGGCCACAGTCTCTCAAGTGGGTGGTTTGCCCACTGCTTGGTCCTGGGGAGTGCAAGGCCACAGTTTCTCAAGTGGGTGGTTTGCCCACTGCTTGGTCCTGGGGAGTTCAAGGCCACAGTCTCTCAAGTGGGTGGTTTGCCCACTGCTTGGTCCTGGGGAGTGCAAAGCCACAGTCTCTCAAGTGGGTGGTTTGCCCACTACTTGGTCCTGGGGAGTGCAAGGCCACAGCCTCGCTAGTGGAAGTTTTATTCCACTGGTTCTGGAAGGGGCCTTGTGCCCAGTGTGCTTCATCCTGGCAAGGATGGAGTGAGTGGATGCCTTCTTCCACTAGTTTTGGAGGGGGCCTTGTATCCAGTGTGCTTCATCCTGGATGGGGCAAGGCCACAGTCTCTCATCTGCGTGTCACACCGACAGGTGTTGGAGTGGCAGGATGCACTGCAACCCATGTAGTCACCACTACACACTGCTCTCCAGCTGTGACGGCTGCTCAGTGGAGGCGAGTTGCGCTGCAGGTGGTGGTGCTGGCAGTGGTGGTGATATCCTCCAGGCCTTCACCTTCAGCCTCGGACGGCTGCCCACTGGGTATGCTGCTGCTGGCAGTGGTGCTGCTGGCGACGGGGCATGTGGCGGTGCTGGCGGCGGTGCATGTGTCGTTGCTGGCCACGGTGCAGGTGGCGGTGCTGGCAGTGGTGGTAGTAGCCTCCAGGCCTTTACCTGCAGCCTTGGATGGCTGAAGTGCAATGGCTGGTGTTGTGTGCCCCTTCCTGCCCTAGGCAGATGGTGGTGCCTTCTTGCTTCTGCCAGCTGGTGTCTTTTTCTTGCCCTTACTGGCTGGTTGTGCCTCCTTCCCTCTGCTGGCTGGTGTCCCCATCTTGCCCTTGCTAGGTGGTGTACCCTTCTTGGCCTTGGCAGGTGGTACTGGCACACTGGCTGGGCTGACGGGTGCCTCTTCGGAGCCTCTCACACCTGCAGTAGCTGCAGAAACCACTGTGGCCGTGGACTGGGTGTCTGAGGTGCTTGGCTGGGTTCTGCCCACCCTGGCCCGAGGTTAAAGACGGGGGGGGGGAAGGGATAGGGAATAGGTCAAGGGTGGCGAGGAAAAGCTTCTTAGGGACACCGGGGTGGGAAGAGGGTGAAGATTTTGGAGTGGAGGAAGAGGGAGTGGTTGTAGGAGGTGTCAGTCTGCTGTGTTTGGGTGCAGGTGCATGGGCTGGATGCTGTTGTGATGTGGATGACTGTTGGGTGTCTGTGTGCTTGCGTTTGTGTACTTTGGGAGGAGGGGGCAGAGACAAGTGGGAGAGGACACAGGAGACATGTGCATGGATGTGGGGGTGGTGACTGCCAGTGAGGGGTGTGTAGTGATAGGCGTGATGGTGATGGAGGTAGTGGATGAGGATGTAGTGCATGCAGGTGTGAGTGGAGACGCTACTGGGAGGGAGGTGGACGAGGAGGGGGACACAGTGGAGGCAGTTGATGTTGGTGTGTCCGCATGTGGATGGTGCTTGTGTGAGTGCCTGTGAGATGAAGTGTGGTGCTTGTGTTTGCCTGAGCCACTTCTGTGTGTTGATTTGGGTGATTTCTGGTCTGAAGGTATGCTTGGGATAGGCTGGGGTTAAGGGGATTGGGACTGGGTAAAGGAAGTTGGAGGGGGGAGGCTCGAGACAGGGACAATGGCTGCCATCAGTGCGTTGGCCAGAGCCTAAAATTCTCTCTGTTGGGCCGCCACGCCAGAGTGAATGCCCTCAAGGTATGCATTTGTTTGTTGAAAATGCCCTGCTACACCCTGGGTGGCATTCATTATGGTTGACTGCCCAACAGAGAGGGATCTCAGGAGGTCAATAGCCTCCTCACTGAGGGCAGCAGGGCTGACTCGGGCAGGACCTGAGGTGCCTGGGGTGAAGGAGATGCCACCTGTAGTTGGGGTGGGCACATAGGTGTCCGCCACCACCAGGGAGCTTCCATTGGAGGAGGTGTAGCTGTCAGAATTGCCCCCTCCTGTCTCCGTCGTGGTGCTCCCCTCACCCTCCGTCACACTGGTACCCTCACCGTTGGAGGATTCAGCCACCAGGCCCATGTGGGATGCAGCTCCGTCTGTCGCCGGTGCCTCTGCTCCCCTGCCAGATGATGCTAATGCACACAAGTACAGGGTGACAAACAAAAAGGGGGGGAGACAGAGGATACTCTTGGTCAATGCCAGCAACAACACTACCGTTGGCGTACACAACTCACAGGGAACAGCCGTATGCACTAGGCCATGCACTACCAGTTACAATGCTAGTTACCAGCCCATGGGGTACAATGCCTAACACCATTAGCTGCACACCTGAAACCCAGAGGACCCTGCCCAGTAGCAGATGCCCATTAACAATATTGGGGTTGGAGTGCATCTGAGCTTGCCCATCCTTGAATATACCCTGCCATGTTTGCCCTGGCCTAGGGGTACCCACAGCCCACATCCCCCACCCAGGTAATACCTTACCATGCGCAAAGTCATGATTCTGAATCTGTACTAACCCCCTTGTGGCTGCTGTGATGCCTTCAAGAGCCCATCCAGCTCTGGATAGGCCACCACCAGGATGCGGAACATCAGGGGGGTCAGGGTACGATGGGCACCCCTTCATCATTGGGAGGCCAGCCCCAGCTGGACCTCTGCTATCTTCCTTGCCCAGCGGCGCAGGTCCTCCCACCGTTTCTGGCAGCGGGTGCTCTGCCTTTCAAAAACCTCCAGGGTCCGCACCTCCTTGGTGATGTCCCGCCAAATACCCTTTTTCTGATGGTCACTTACCTGCAGGAAAAAAAACAGCAGAAAAGGTATTAGTCATACCGTCGGGACTGTTATACTCATATCCCACCATATCCCCCATCCACTTACGCACATACATTGCCTACCATATATGCAGCACTCTGCCCAGGACCCCTCAGACCCCCCCCTACATGGGGCTTACACACACAACAATCCATACATTCATGGCCCCACGCATCATGCTCACAGTGCACTCACCTGTTTGTCTGGAGGACCACAGAGTAAAGTGTACTGGGGTAGGACCCCATCCACCAGTCTCTCCAACTCCTCGGAAGTGAAGGCAGGGGACCTTTCCCCAGACACTCGAGCTATTGTCGCTTCCAGACACAGGTCACAGCAACACTTGCAGTGTAGGTCCTCTCCTGTTGAAGGTCAGGTAGCAAGTTAGTGCACAGATAGAAAATGGCAGTCATGTCTGCAGCGGTGCGTACCGTCACCACCGGTGTACACCGCCACTGGCTCCTGGAACCCATAGGGCCCAATGATAACCAATGCTATGTTGCACGGCAGTCGTCGACCGCTGACGGCAACGGCACACAAGGCCAGCGGAATTACCTAATTTCCACTTGTCTCTCCTCACAGGTCAGGCAGCCGCCATTTCAGGGGGGGCACAGGCCATTGCACCTAACTGCGTCACAGCAGACACTGGCACATCAACTGACTTGCAAGTTCAAATACTGTTTCTGTAAAGGAAAAATTGCAAATTAATTTTGACATATGTGTGACTATGACCTTCTGCTCAACGTTTTTCACCCTAGAGTTCAACCACTGAGGATGAATAGGAGATAGAAACATCCCCCTGTGTAAAGACCCCTGGTGGACCTGGCGACAATGGAGGTGTAGGAGGCTGGCCTGGCTTATAGTGGGTACCTAATGGTACTTACACCTTGTAACAGGTCCAGTTATCCCTTATTAGTAGATTAGTAGTGTTCTAGCAGCTTAGGCTGATAGAAGTAACTATTGCAGAGCAGCTCAGGCTGAACTAGGAGACATGCAAAGCTCCTACTATACCACTTATATTATACAGCACTATATCATATGAATCACAATATTCAGAGTTACTAAAAATAAGGGACTTTATTTTAGTGACAATGTGCCAAAAATATCTCAGAGGATATACTCCCTTAGGAGGTAAGTAAAATACACAAAATATACACACAAACCAAAATCAGGTAAGTAAACAGTTGGAAAAGTAGTGCAAAAACTGTAGACTACAATAGGATGCAATAGGCCTAGGGACAACACAAACCATATACTAAGAAAGTGGAATGCGAACCACTCAGGGACCCCAGGCCTAGTGTAGTGTGTAGAGGGTCGCCGGGAGTGTAAGAAAACCCTAAGGGTGTCCAAGATATCCCACCCCAAGACCCTGAAAAGTAGGAGTAAAGTTACCCAAGCTCCCCAAAAACACACTAAAGTCGTGATAGGAGATACTGCAAAGACCACAACTGAATGCAAAGCACTGAAGATGGATTCCTGGACCTGAGGACCTGCAAAGAAAGGGGACCAAGTCCAAGAGTAACGAAAGTGTCCGAGGAAGCAGGAGCCCACTAAACCCCAAATGAAGGTGCAAAATGGCTGCCTCCGGGTGGAAGAAGCTGAACAACGGAAGATGCCAGGAACTTCTCTTTTGCACAGAAGATGTCCCACGGTGTGCTGGAGGATGCAGAGTTGTTTCTGCACAGAAAGTCTGCAAACAAGCCTTGCTAGCTGCAAAGGTCATGGTTGAAGAAAATGGGTGCTGCCTTGGCCCAGGAGGGGCCAGGATGTTGCCCCTTAGGGGAGGAGACAGAGGGGCCACTCAGCAACACAGAGAGCCCATGCAGAAGCCAGCAGCACCTGCAGAAGTACTTGAACACAGGTTCAAGAGAACTGAGCACAGTGGTCATCTCAACACTACAAAGGAGGGTCCCAAAAAGCCGGTGGTCAGCTCAGCAAGGTGATCAATGCAGAACGGAGTGCTGGGGACCTGGGCTATGCAGTGCATGAAGGATTCCTTGCAAAAGTGCACAGAATCCCTAGCAGCTGCAGTTCACACAGCACACAAGATTACTGACTGGCGGGGGAGGCAAGGACTTACCTCCACCAAATTTGGACAAATGGACCACTGGACTATTGAGGTCACTTGGATCCAGCTCCTGTGTTCCAGTGACCAAGCTCATCAAGATGAGAGGGGACCCAGAGGACCGGTGAAGCAGAAGTTTGGTACCTGCGTTAGCAGGGGGAAGATTCCGTCGACCAACAGGAGATTTCTTCTTGGCTTCCAGTGCAGGGTGAAAGCAGACAGCCCCCAGAGCATGCACCACCAGGAAACAGTCGAGAATGCTGGCAGGATTAGGCGCTACAATGTTGCTGCTACTTTTTTGAAGTTTTGCAGGTGTCCTGGAGCAGTCAGCAGTCGATCCTTGGCAGAAGTCGAAGAGGGAAATGCAGAGGAACTCTGGTGAGCTCTTGCATTTGTTATCTGAAGAGAAGCCCACAGGAGAGACCTTAAGAGCCCTCAGAGGACGATTGGCCACCTAGTCAGGTAAGCACCTATCAGGAGGGGTCTCTGATGTCACCTGCTGGCACTGGCCACTCAGAGGCCTCCATTGTGCCCTCACACCTCTGCATTCAAGATGGCAGAGGTCTGGGACATACTGGAGGAGCTCTGGACACCACCCCTGGGGTGGTGATGGACTGGGGAGTGGTCACTCCCCTTTCCTTTGTCCAGTTTCGCGCCAAAGCAAGGGGTGGGGGATCCCTGAACTGGTGTAGACTGGCTTATGCAAGGAGGGCACCATCTGTGCCCTTCAAAGCATTTCCAGAGGCTGGGGGAGGCTACTCCTCCCCAGTCCTTAACACCTATTGCCAAAGGGAGAGGATGTAACAACCTCTCTCAGAGGAAATTCTTTGTTCTGCCTGCCTGGGACTGGGCTGCCCAGACCCCAGGAGGGCAGAAGTCTGTCTGTGGGTTGACATCAGCAGTAGTTGCAGTGAAAACCCCAGAGAGCTAGTTTTGCAGTACCCAGGGTCCATGCTCGAGCACCGGGGATGCATGAGATTGGCAGCCCAAAACCAAATTTGGCATGGGGGGGCAATTCCAAGATCTTAGACATGTTAGATGGCCATATTTGGAGTTACCATTGTGAAGCTACATATAGGTATTGACCTGTATGTAGTGCACGCGTGTAATGGTGTCCCCAAACTCACAAAGTCTGGGGAAATTGCCCTGAACTATGTGGAGGAACCTTGGCTAATGTCAGGGTGCCCTCACACTTGGTATCTTTGCACCTAACCTTCACCAAGTGAGGGTTAGACATATAGGTTACTTAAGTGCAGTGTAAAATGGCTGTGAAATAATGTGTGCATTATTTCACTCAGGCTGCAGTGGCAGTCCTGTGTAAGAATGGTCTGAGCTCCCTATGGGTGGCAAAAGAAATGCTGCAGCCCATGGGGATCTCCTGGAACCCCAATACCCTGGGTACCTCGGTACCATATACTAGGGAAATATAAGGGTGTTCCAGTGTGCCAATCAGAATTGGTAAAAATGGTCACTATCCTGCAGTGACAATTTTAAAGACAGAGAGAGTGTTGGACCTGACAGCCTTAGGGTGGTCACCCCTAACTTTTTGCCTGCCTTCCTCCACTTTTTGGACACTGTTTTTGCTGGCTTTTAGACTCTGCACACTTTATCACTGCTAACCAGTGCTAAAGTGAAATACTCTCTCCCTTTAAACATGGTAACCTTGGATCATACCTGATTGGACTATTTAATTTACTTATAAGTCCCTAGTAATGTGCACTATATGTGCCTAGGGCCTGTAGATTAAATGCTACTAGTGGGCCTGCAGCATTGGTTGTGCCACCCACTCAAGTAGCCCCTTTACCTTGTCTCAGGCCTGCCATTGCAAGGCCTGTGTATGCAGTTTCACTGTCACCTCGACTTGGCATTTAAAAGTACTTGCCAATCCTAAACCTCCCCTTTCTCCACATATAAGTCACCCCTAATGCGTGCCCTAGGTAACCCCTAGAGCAGGGTGCTGTGTGGGTGAAAGGCAAGGACATGTACCTGTGTAGTTTACATGTTCTGGTAGTGTAAAACTCCTAAATTCGTTTTGCACTACTGTGAGGCCTGCTCCCTTCATAGGCTAACATTGGGGCTGCCCTCATACAGTATTGAAGTGGTAGCTGCTGATCTGAAAGGAGTAGGAAGGTCATATTTAGTATGGCCAGAATGGTAATACCAAATCCTGGTGAAGTTGGATTTAATATTACTATTCTAGAAATGCCACTTTTAGAAAGTGAGCATTTCTTTGCACTTAAATCTTTCTGTGCCTTACAACCCACGTATGGCTGGGCTTAGTTGACAGCTCCTTGTGCATTCACTCAGACACACCCCAAACACAGATTACTCAGCCTCACCTGCATACATCTGCATTTTGAATGGGTCTTCCTGGGCTGGGAGGGTGGAGGGCCTGCCCTCACATAAAGGACTGCTATACCCCCTACTGGGACCCTGGCAGACAGGATTGAACTGAAAGGGGACCTGGTGCACTTCTTAGCCACTCTTTGAAGTCTCCCCCACTTCAAAGGCACATTTGGGAATAAAACAGGGCCTCTGCCCTACCTCATCAGACACTTGCTGGAGAAGAAACCTGAACCAGAACCTGCATCATGCCAAGAAGAACTGCCTGGCTGCCTTAAGGACTCACCTGATGCTTTCTACAAAGGACTGCTGCCTTTCTGTTGCCCTGCTGCCTTGCTAAACTCTTGTCTGGCTGTAAAAGTGCTATCCAAGGGCTTGGATAGAACTTGCCTTCTGTTCCCTGAAGTCTCAGGACCAAAAAGACTTCTCTTTTTCATTTGGACTCTTCGTGCGCCAAAAGGTTCAACGCACAGCTTGCTCCGCGGCGAGAAAAATGCAGCATACCGACGCTGATCGACGCAACGCCTTCGGGACGACCAGAACTTCGATGCACGGCCTCGCAAGGACAACGCCGCCCGACTTCCAGAGGGGAAATCGACGCAACGGCTGCGGTGAGAGCGAAACTTCGACGCACAGCTCCGCGGAACGCGCAGCCGGAAAACAAGCAGGAGAATCCACTCAGAGACCCCGGGACGTCTGGTAATCCCGCGACCCACTGAAAGAGACTGTCCGCGCGCCAGAAAATGACGCACGACTTCCCCGCATGAAAAATAACGACGCAAGTCCGTGTGTGCAGGGGAGAAATCGACACACACACCATTTTTCCACCTGTCTCTTCTTCTGCGGCCCTTTGCGGAGAATTTCCACTTTAAACCAGGTACTTTGTGCTTGAAAGATACTTTGTTTGCTTTTTAAAGTCTTAAGACATTTTCTATCACTTTTCAGTGATATCTCTACAATTTCACATTGCATCTTTATTCGTTTTGACCTGCAATTATCCAGATAAATATTATATATTTTTCTAAACACTGTGTGGTGTATTTTTGTGGTGCTATATGGTGTTATTGTATGATTTATTGCACAAATACTTTATACATTGCCTTCTAAGTTAGGCCTGACTGCTCGTGCCAAGCTACCAGAGGGTGGGCACAGGATAATTTTGGATTGTGTGTGACTTACCCTGACTAGAGTGAGGGTTCTTCCTTGGACAGAGGATAACCTGACTGCCAACCAAAAACCCCATTTCTAACAGAGAGCATAAGCACTGAGGTTCTGGTTAGCAGAGCCTCACTGACACAGTTAGGCACCACACAGGAACACATTCAGGCCACAAACTATGAGCACTAGGGTCCTGGCTAGCAGGATTCCAGTGAGACAGGCAAAAACAAACTGACACACCAGTAAAAATGGGGGTAACATCCGAGGCAAGATGGTACTTACCTACAGGAGGACAGGAACATTATCCTGACCTACATACTTGATAGGGCCGCAATTCAAGAACTGTGTGCCCAATTTCAGCCATCCGTCACCCCACAGGTATCCCCACTCTAGTGTGTGTACTGTCAGTGCTCCATTTCCTGGCAAGTGGTTCCTTCCAAGCGACAGTGGCCATAGCACCAGGGATGTCACAGCCTATGTTCTCAAACGTACTTACCAGAGTGTTGTCTGCCCTGCTGATCCACATGTGCTGCTACATCGTATTCCCCCAGGTAGAGGACTTGGCCACAATGAAGGCTGACTTTATGCACTGGGACATATCCCCAACATCATTGGTGCCACTGATGGTACACATATTACATTTGTCTTCCCCTCCCGGAGAAATGAACAAGTGTTCAGAAATAGGAAAAGCTTTCACTCTCCGAATGTGCAGATGGTGTGTTTGGCGGACCAGTATATCTCCCATGTCAATGCCAAGTATCCTGGCTCTGTGTATGATGCCTTTATCTTGAGGAATAGCATCATCCCATATGTGATGTCTCAACTCCAGAGGCACCGGGTGTGGCTAATAGGTTAGCCCATAGTCCCCACCCAGTTGACCTAGGTATATGGGTGTGAGTTTGGCCCTAAAGGTGAGTGTGTGACGAACAGGTATCCCTTGAATATTTGCAGGTGACTCTGGTTACCCCAACCTCTCATGGCTACTGACCCCATTGAGGAATGCCAGGACAAGGGCAGAGGAACGTTACAATGAGGCACATGGGCAAACAAGGAGGATCAATAAGAGAACTTTTGGCCTCCTGAAGGCCAAATTCCAGTGAATCCATCTGACCGGTGGATCCCAGTACTACTCACCCAAGAAGGTGTGCCAGATCATCGTTGCATGTTGTATGTTGCACAACCTGGCCTTGAGACGCCAGGTGCCTTTTCTGCAGGAGGATGATCCTGGGGATGGTCGTGTGGCAGCGGTGGAGCCTGTGGATGGTGACGAAGAGGAGGCAGAGGAAGAAGATGTGGACAACAGAACTACATTAATTCAACAGTACTTCCAGTGACACACAGGTAAGACACTGTAACTTAACCTTCCATTGCCGTTTTGTGTTTGACATTGAACATGGCAACCTGATTTCCCTATTTCTATGGCCACTAAGGTAACTTTGGCATCTCTATTTTCAGATCTCTGTGCCCCACTCTGGCTCCTGGTGTGTTTACTGCTACCCACTATAGGTCATACCCATGTAAATATTACAGTACATTTGAATTTCAATGTTTACAGTTTGTGAAACTAATACATTTGTCAAACAATTGACAGACTCCATATTTGATTTTGTTCCAAGGATGTTTATTTCTGTGATAATAAGTGTAGGGGGTATTACAATGGACTGGGTTGCTGATGGAGGAAAGTCCAGGGTAGAGTCCAGTCTATTTGTATCACAGGTGCATTGTCCAAGGGGGCATAGGAAGGGGAGCAATGGTGGTTCAAGGTGGACAGGGTGACAGAGTGGGACAGAAGGGTGACAATCAAGAGAGCCTTATTTCCTGGCAGGGGTCTTGGCAATGTTCTCTGGCTTCTGCCTGGATCGCAGGGACCGTTTGCGGGGTGGTTCTCCTTCTGCAGGGGGTGGGGTGCTGGTGGCCTGTTGTTCCTGTGGTGGGGCCTCCTGTCCACTAGCTTCGGCGACGGTGGAGGGCTGTTCTTCGGTTTGACTAGTGTCAGGGGCCCGTTGGTGTGCCACTGCCTCCCTCATGGTTTTGGCCATGTCTGCCAGCATCCCTGCAATGGTGATCAGGATGGTGTGAATGTCCCTCAGGTCCTCTCTGATCCTCAGATACTGTCCTACCTGCAGCCGCTGGGTCTCCTGCAGCTTGGCCAGTATCTGGCCCATGGTCTCCTGGGAATGGTGGTATGCTCCCAGGATGTTGGAGAGTGCCTTGTGGAGAGTAGGTTCCCTGGGCCTGTCCTCCCCCTGTCACACAGCAGTCCTCCCAGCTTCCCTGTTGGCCTGTGCCTCTGTCCCCTGAACCGTGTGCCCACTGCCACTGACCCCAGGTCCCTGATCGTCATGTGTTTGTGGGGTTGCCTGGGGTCCCTGTAGTGGTGACACACTGCTGATTGACGTGTCCTGGGGACAGAAGGATGGGCCTGCTGGGTGGGTGCTGTGGTGGTGTTTCCTGATGGGGGAGGCTTTGTGGTGGGTTGGGACTGTGCCTGGGTCACCGACTGTCCAGAGGTCCCTGATGGGCCAGGTTGGTCATTGTGATCTAGCCGTGCACAGCTGCTGTCATCACTGTGGGCCTCTTCAGGGGGGGACTGGATGTGGCTGGCACCTCCTCTCCGGTGACGTTGAGTGGGGGTCCTGTGGGGATGTAAATGCAGTGTTATTGTATCTGCGTGTGTCATCTTGTGCATGGATATGTTTCCCTCTATGGTTGTTATTAGCAAGGCAGCTTTGGCTTGTGTGAGTTGTGCTTGGTTTGGCTAAGTGATTGTCACTAGTGTGCATGCTGTGGTGATGGGTGTCCATGCAGGTCTGTGATTGGGGTCCATGCATTGGTGTTGCATGCAGGGCTTGGTATTGGGATAGGTGGGTTGTGGTGGTGGGGTATATGTGAGGTGGTGGAGTTATGGTGGTGATGGTAGGGATGGGGGTTTGTGATGGCAAGCAGGTAGGAGGGGTGAAAGTAGTAAAGAGTTGACTTACCCGACTCCAGTCCTCCTGCTACTACTGCCAGGCCCTCAGGATGCAGTATTGTCAAGACTTGCTCCTCCCATGTTGTTAGTTGTGGGGAAGGAGGTGGGTGACCACCAGCTATCTGGTGTCTTGCAACCATGGGCACCTTCCCCCGTAGGTCAATCCACTTCTTCCTGATGTCATCCCTTGTTCCTGGGTGCTGTCCCCCGGCGTTGACCCTGTCCACGACTCTCCACCATAGCTCCATCTTCCTTGCAATAGTTGTCTGCTGCACCTGTGATCCGAATAGCTGTGGCTCTACCCGGATGATTTCCTCCACCATGACCCTTAGCTCCTCCTCTGAGACCCTGGGGTGTCTTTGTGGTGCCATAGTTGTAGTGTGAGTGGTATGTGTGAGGGTGTGTGGGGTGATGTGTTGGGGTGTGTGCTGTGAGGTGTGTGGATGGTGTGTGGGTGATGGTGTTTTGTGGCTCAGATTCAGTGGGTGCTCCTGGCTTGTCTCTCTCTCCCTTGCCAAAATCTTTGGGTCATAAATGGTTGTGGGTAGTGTATGTGTGTGTTTTATTGGTGTGGTTGTGTGGCTGTGGTGTGTGTATGTGTGTCAGGCATGTGTATTTTGAATTGTCTAATGTGGTGTTGTTTGATATGTGTGTGTGTATTTTGAGCACAGTGGTCTGTACCATCAATGGTTTACCGCGGTTAAATGACCACCGTGGTGATTCGTGGGTCATGATGTTGTGAACGTATTTCTTTTGGCGTAACGGTGTGGGTTTTGGTAGCGCCATTTTATCACTAAACTTTGGGCTGGCAGACTTCTGTGTGTGTCTGTATAGTGGTGGATTTCTATGTGTGGGTCATACGGGTAGCGGTATACCGCCATGGTCACGTTATGTTGGCGGCAGTCAGCATGGCGGTAAGCGGCACTTACCGCCAATGTTGTAATGAGGGCCATAATTCTAAAATTAATTTATCAAAAGATCTTGTTTTAGAAAAAATACTAGCATCATAGCTGCATCTCGGTTTACAACAATAAGCAGTATGAGTTGTCAGAATGTGTGTTCTCTTTGGATCATCCCTTGCATTTGCCTAGTTTCTTGCTTTGTGTCAATGTATTTTGTTGTGCTGAAAAACAGGTTCGAAACTCCATCCATTTGCATATGAAGGAATAGTTCTTGTAAGTGTTATTTACACCTATTTACACAATTCACATATGTGGAAACATATTGTAAATGTCTGTTCATTTTCACTTTAGGTATTTATATCGGTATGTTAAATTCACATGTCATCAAGCATTGTCATTGGTGAATACAAATGACTACAACTACCATGATGCCCTGTTTTTGTCTCTGGAAAATCATAATGTGATGTGATGTTGCACAACCTTCTTTTCATCCTGCTATGTACATATATCAAAGGCCTATGCATTTAACAATCATCATTTCATGCTATTTATGAAAATGTTATTTGGTGTGTGTAGATTTAGTTGTCACCTTCTTTTTACTCCATTGAATAGATGTAATAGCAATCACAATCCTTAGTCTGTTGAATTAATGATTTACAACCATGCCTTATTGGCACGGTGAATATATGTATTATTGATACACAATGAAATGTGCAGGGCTCATATGATGACCAATGCCATTAACTCAAATAAATTGTACTGTAGTCTGTTTTTTAGCCTGCAAGCCTCTGAATTATTTCATTCTCAATTATTCTCACTACTGTGTTGGGTTGAATGACTGGAACATATAATGTACACTTTCTAAATAACATTTATAATTTCAGGACATCTCTTCAAAAAAAATTTATGTTTGCATCTTTGTAAATTATCTTGCATTATAATGTAAGAAAATACACAGAGGCCTAAGCAATCCGTTATTTATATTTTTACTTTCGAGGTGCACCATTTGTAGCTGCAGACACATTTGAGGTACAATCCAGACTTTCAATTTCCTATTGCTTGTAATTCCCACTAGGTCCAAAACCCCGGGAAAATGGACCACTGTCTACAAATGAAGACACCACCCCTCCAGATGAGGATCAAGGGTACTACTCCTGCAAGTCCGGTTGATGCGGAGCTGTCTAGTCCATCTGGTCTGTCTGGTCAGACAGCTCCAGTGAGTCTCACTCATCCCACTTCTACACCTCCCACCTCAGCTTTAACAACAATTCATCCTCAGGATACCTCCAATTCCTGTGTCCAAAGGACATGTTTAGATGTGTGTGGTTTTGTCAGTGTAGCGTAATCTGGTGCTTGTGAACACATGCATCTAGTGGGATGTACCAGACCCACATGCACATGCACAACAGACAGAAACACATAAAACACTGACTTCAGCTCCCTCTACCTCCCAAACTTCATCCTCTCTCACCCATTCTACCCCTTCTCCTACAGATGCTTTTGCTATTTCCCTATCCCTGAACCCTGTCAAACCCAAACCTGCTCCAAGGAAGAAACATCATTTAGGTGCCTGCTATGCTCACTAGATGCCCCTTACAGAGGAGGTTGTACCTAGCAGTGCAATCAGGAGCCATGTTTTGGGCCTGTAGTCCAATGTTCCCAGCCAGGAATTTTCCAAATCTGTATATATTTTCCATCTTTCATTGTATCCGAGAGAATTATCTCATTGCCTTGTTACAAATTTCATTTATTTTCAATACATTTGTCCTGGCATTGATTTTAGATTATTAGGAATTTATTGCTGGTAATTATTTGTATGCAGCTGTGTGTGACATGCATGTTTTCTCATTTCTGACAGTGACACATACAGGTATTATTTTTGACAAATGTATATAGTGTATTCATCAGTGTTTGACATTTGTGATGGACATGTTCATTTTGATGTAGCATTCATGATGATACTGAACACTTGCACAAAAATTACACATGTATATATTTTTTGTAACTTGAGAATGTAGGTGTGTTTATTTTAACATAATATGTGTTAACAATATGCACTACACAGGGAAAATGAAACTGTAGAGTTAAATGACATTTAATGTTTAGAAGAAATGCCACAAAACAGGGGGACAGAGGGCCTTAATACATCTCTGACATGTTTGAAATTTAAAGGTAACATTGGTTGTACATTCTGTGTAATCCCACTTGTTCCATTCTATAGTGCAATTATTACATTATATTGGATTTCTGTAGTTACAATGATGTGTACTGTTTATGTACATGATTTGGTAGTTTATGGAGAATTATTACACACCTGTATGGGCACATTTAAATTTAGGGACTGATGTGTCTTTTTGTGTAGGTGTTCATTGGCATGAAGGCAGTTAGCACCAGACTGGTGAGTGTTAATGATATATTGAGATGTGTTTCTTTAAGTTTTCTAGCTACCAAATTGCACATATATATGGTTCACATACTATTGCTTGCATGCATTTCTTTAAACATGCACAAGTTCAGAGCTACTGTACACAGACAATTCTGGTGATGACAGGTAAAACAGTTATTTACCTTCAGTTTCAAAGACGACAGGGTTGATATTCATCATGGTCCAGTAGCAGCAGCAAATGTAGGACTTATACATTCGGGTTCTTTTTGGCAGGAACTGAAGAATGTCGAAAAAAGGTACTTTTCTTGTTTTTTGTACCTCCCAATCGGCCAACTCAGGTGTGGAGGACTAGTTGCCACAGTTACAGCAACAGGAAGGCACATCATGATTGGCACAGCAGGAAAACTGTCTGGGGTCCCACCGGCAGCCTCTTTTGCCTATGGCTCCTTCGACGCGGATGTGCAATCCTGGTGGTTTCAGCAGTTCAACAACGGAATTTCATCAATGGAAGTCCAAAGATCTAAATTGAGCAGGCAGACCACCAGGACAATGGGCAGTAAATCCAACAGAAAATCGACAATGGACCAATTACACCAAGATCTAAATCAGGGCCAAAATCTGGATCATTGAGCCAGAACTATTCTCATGAACAATGTTTTAGTGAGGAATGCACAGTGGTATATTTCCTTCAAACATGGTTAGTGCTTTTTAAATAAATTAAGATATCCAGTGCTTAATTTTGTAAAAAAATAAGTGCCAGAGCTCAAAATTTTGTTCATAAACTGACTGGCACTGCATTGTCTTGATTCCACTTCATGCTTTTTCAAACACGGCCAGTCATTACTTTCACCTTTATGCCACTTTTGCAGTTTTTCTTTAAATCTCTTCTTTCTTGCCTTGTCACTGTTTTACCATCATTCTCGTCTTCCTTCTTTCTTTTTATGAGTTTTTCTCTCTCTTGCTCTGGTTCACTTTGGTCATAGTCTGATGATGAAAAATAAGTGCAGGTCCCCAAAAGTAAGTGATGAGGGGTGCCACCTGCAACCACAGGCTTAAATTAAGCTTTTGAGATATCCATGCCCTTATCAATGTGAAACCAATGAGACACATATTCATATTAAACAATAGATTTTAGAAGAAGCATTCACATACACAACACCAATATGCCCTATTGTGAAATGTCACTTCTTTTTTTGCACCAAACCATACCACACACACACATATCCACACAGTGGGCAACACCAGGCCCATAATAGCTCTAATCACAGGCCCTATGGTATGTTTCCTGCTTAACAGTTATTTTCCAAAAATGCAGCAGATGATGGAAGGAATGTTTGCAATAAGTCTAACCACAGGCTAACATTTGGGGTAGCATCCCAACCCATCCTTCTTTTGTCCACCATGCAACCTCCATTTGAACCTACTCACAGGCATATCAGTCTGAACCTTGCTCCAATGGGAACCCGAAACTGCAAGTCCAGGTCCTCAGTGAAAAAGAACATAAGCAATTGAAAAACAGTTTCAACCCTACTGGGGCTTGTCAATTCCGTAGAGAATGGTTCCATAGGCACAGTGAGCATGGAACCCATTCTGGGAATACCTTTGCCACTAAGGGTATTATAATAAAACTCTCAAAAGGTGATGAGAGGAATGCTTGCAATAAGTCTAACAACTGTCAATTGCTCTGAGTAGCATGCCAAACCATTGTTCTTTTGACCAACATTGCGTCTCAATTTGAAGCAAACCATATGTATATCACTCTTAACCCTGTTAAAGTAGGAAGCAGACCATGAGGCTACACTAATGACAGACTGTCATTCTACGTACTTGCCAAAGCAGAAACTACGTCAAGGCAGTCAACAGTATTTACCAAAGGTAGAAATTCTGCTTGAGCACTTTGAGTATCCATGATGAATTTGGTGAACATTCGAAATGGAATTAGAATTAGGGTGTCTTAAAAAACATCCTATACCAAACTCTATAATACAGTTTTGCTTGGCGGTAGTGCAACAATTATTGAAGGTAGCGTAAAACAATTCAGGAAACATTTGTTTATGTTATTAGACAAGCACGGCTTTTTTTTTGAGCTGTGATTACAGTTCGAAGTTAGAGGCTGTGGAGCATGCTTAATACACCTGAGACGTAGAGAGAGAACACGTGGGTATACAGAATGGGCATCAATGTCGTGATCTGAGTCGTGCAAAGAATGCATTGTGACCGGCATTCTGCGTAATAAATAAAGACAAAGCGCAAGACTTATTTTAATGTTTTTTCCAGTGCTTGTCGCACCTGTTGTCTGTACCTCGCACTGTATATAACCAGCCCATGTACTAAAACATGGCCTTCAGGGAAATATGTCAAATTCTCTTTAAGCTTACTTAAGAGGAATATAGGCTGGGGGTTTGTGAACATTACTCGTGGCACATATGGTATAATTATTGCACCTTTTAAAATTCCATACCAAAAGATGATGTATTTATACTTTTTTTAGCGCCGCATTTGCGCCGCTTTTTGACGCAAAACGGCGCAAACCTACAAAATACAATGGTATTTTACAAGTTTGCGCTGTTTTTGCGTCAAAAAACGACGCAAATGCGGCGCAAAAAAAGTATAAATACGGGCCTCAGAATTTAACAAGTTCAATAATTGTTGCCTGTTCAGACTGTGTTCTACAAAATAGCATATAACAAAGCACCAACATCTGCATGTGCTAGTATTTGCCGTTCATTGTCACCTGTCAAAATTTACTTGCAGAAAACTGCAGGGTCATGCTAATTACCACACCACTTGTAAATCCGATGACTGTGCAAACAGTAGCTTCGTTTGTACAGGGTCGAAAAAGAATGGGCTTCTTGCAGTGAGGGCCTTATTAAACACAGGCTGCATTTAAGGGCTACGGGAGTAAACTGCGTTTTCTGCCCTTGCACTAAAAATAATGTGTCCAAGTGCTGCAAGCTGCAATTCATCGTTGCCATAGAAATAAACACAATGGAGAGCCACGGGCTGTCTTTTGTTTATCGGCGAGTGCTTTTAAAATGTATTTCAGTCAAAGTTTGCAGACTGTGGTATATATGAGCATATACAGTGGAAAATACGTAATGTCACAGTGGATGGCTTGCTTGATAGCTGCCACCCTCCTCTTTATAAACACGACCGAAGCAGAGATGTTTAAATTTATAGATGCATGAAGCCTTACATTAAAAGCACCAGATACATCCCTACTCTCATTCAATACCTCGAGTCCTCTTTTCATAATATAGCACAGAAGTAAAATCATTGAAAGGGGAATGATTCTCATTCTCTTGCACCGGGCACTCTACATGTCCTTAGTGCCAAATTATTACTTTCTCACCTCCTTAACACAGGTAAACATACTTTTATCTTTTCATTAAATAATCTTCACAACACCTTCCTATGGCTTTTCAGTATTCTCTCTTAGACTCACACTGATCACTATGTCTCCCTGGAATCAGAATAAGATTTGCAATAAACATAATCCCAACCAGGTATGAATGAAAAAGTCATCAATGGTGATGAACATCTCTAAGCGGTACTCGGGTGTCTTACTGACATATCTTTCACGGAGTCCTATAGAATCATAGTCAGGAACCCCATTCCTACATTAATGTGTAATTTTTGGAAATAAATGGGTGTTGATGAATTCTAATTCCTGGTTTGCATGCAAGTTAAATTAAAAATAAATCTTCCTCCGTCCCTTTCCAAGCTTCTCTGTGAAAACCAAAGTTAAAAACACGCATGGGGAAACAATATTTTTTCTGATTTAGCATAAGAGGAGTGTGCCTGGAAAAAAAGAAGGCTGTGACCGTTTGAATTTCCATCCTCCCCAAATTTATACCACAATTTAGTTTCAAAATTCTGGGGTACTGTCACCAGATTACCAAGTACTCTCATCAGTCACAGTGCCCAAGTACTGTAATAAAATAACCAGATTAAGTCACTGTTAGAAATGGGTCTTTGGTTGGCAGTCAGGTTACCCCCTGTCCAAGCAAGGACCCTCACTCTAGTCAAGGTAAAGGAGAATCACACTCAGTTAACCCTGCTCCCCCTTTTGGTAGCTTGGTACGAGCAGGCAGCTTAACTTCAGAAGAAATGTGTAAAGTATTTGTACCATAACACACAGTAATGCAAAATGACACAACCCATGTTTAGAAAAATAGGTAATATTTATCTAAACAAAAGAAGAGCAAAATGAAAAAAATTCTACTTACATAAGTCAAGTTATGAATTTTCTAAAGAATAAGAGTCTTAGAGCCAGATGTAGCAAAGGGATTTTCCCATTCTGTGTCAATGGGAAAATGTGTTCATACATATGGCCCTTAATCCTTAGAAAACTGAGAATGCTGTTGTTACACAAAGTACCTGGTTAGCATGAAAAATAAAGCCGCCTGGGCGAGCGTTCATCGGAAAAGTCTGCGATGCATCGATTCCTTACTCACAAGTGAGGACGTGCGTTGTTTCCTTCTCCGGTCAGAGACCTGTAATTTTTCTCCCTTCCAAGAGAGCGATGAGTCACTTTCCTGACGGGGCACCTCGGATCCACGCAGAGTCGGGTTGATTTGGACGCCCAGGGCGATGCTTAGAAAATCTGGTCGCATGGTGTTAGAAAACCACACTGTGTGTGGTTTACGTTGTTAGCAGCCTCTGTAAGCAGGTGTTGTGCATTGTTTCTCCAGCCGCATTGTGTCGATCTCCCAGCCGCGATGCAGGTGGAGCGTCACTTTCATCCCCGAAGCAGGCGGCGCATCGTTTATCAGCTGCGTTGCGGAAGGTGCATCATAAGTTTCCCTGCACAGCATTCTGGGCGTGAATTTTCAGCTCTTGTCTGTCAGCTTCACCTTTCAAGGGCCCAGGGCTGGATAGGGCACCACTTGGCAGGGCAGGAGTCTCAGCAGAGAGCCCAGGTGCTCACAGGGGAAGACTTTGATGGCCATGAGACTTCAACAACAGGAGGCAAGTTAAGTTCAAGCCCTTGGAGATTCTTCTCAAACAGGAATGCACAATAAAGTCCAGTCTTTGTCCCCTTTCAGAGACAGAAGCAGCAACTGCAGGATAGCCCAACAAAGCAGGGTCACAGGCAGGGGCAGCACATCTCCTCAGCTCTTCAGCTCTTCAGCTCTTCTCCTTGGCAGGGGTTCCTCTTGATTACAGAAGTGATCTAATTTTGTGAGGGGGTTTGACTCCACTACTTATACCCTTTTCTGCCTTTGAAGTAAGTAAACATCAAATGAGAGTCTCTTTTGTTTGTAAGATTCTGCCTTCACCAGCCCAGGCCCCAGGCACATACCAGTGGTTTGGAGACTGCATTGTGTTAGGGCAGGCACATCCCTTTCAGGTGTGAGTGACCACCCCTTCCCTCTCTCCCAGCACAGATGGCTCATCAGGATGTGCAGGCTACACCCCAGCTTCCTTTATATCACTGTCTAGAGGAGAGGTGGAAACAGCCCAACTGTTAAACTGACCCAAACAGGGAATCTACAAACAGGCAGAGTAACAGAATGGTTTAACCAAGAAAATACTTACTTTCTAAAAGTGGCATTTTCAAACACACAATCTAACAACAAACTTTCCAAAAATATGTATTTTTAAATTGTGAGTTCAGAGAACCTAAACTCCAATTTTCAATCTGCTCCAAAAGGGAATTTGCACTTTAATAATATTTAAAGGCAGTCCCCATGTTAACCTATGAGAGGGATAGGCCTTGCACAGTGAAAACCGAATTTGGCAGTATTTCACTGTTAGGACATATAAAACACATTTGTTTATGTCCTACCTTAAACATACACTGCACCCTGCCTATGGGGCTACCTAGGGCCTACTTTAGTGGTACCTTACATGTAAAAAAAGGGAAGGTTTTGGCCTGGCAAATAGCTACACTTGCCAAGTCTAATTGGCAGTTCGAAACTGCACACACAGACACTGCAGTGGCAGACCTGAGCCATATTTACAGGGCTACCAATGTGGGTGTCACATCCAGTGCTGCAGGCCCACTGGTAGCATTTGATTGACAGGCCCTGGGCACCTCTTGTGCACTGTATTAGGGACTTAATAGTAAATCAAATATGCCAATCTTGGAAAGCCAATTGCACATACATTTCACACAGTAGCACTTGCACTTTGGCACTGGGTAGCAGTGGTAAAGTACCCAGAGTATCAAAAACAGCAAAAACAGAGTCCAGCACACATCAATTACCTTGGAAACAAGTAATTGGTGACCACGCCAAAGATGCCAAGTCTAATAGTCACTATATACCAAGGGACGTCTCGAAAAGTATGAACCTTGAGAGCATTTTCGCGAGCAAACGATACTGGTACTGTATGTTAACTAATACTGGATCTGACTGTGCATCTGTTGGCTATTTTGGGGTATATGATTTCTGTGTTTCAAAATTTGATGGAAGGATTTTTCTAAATTATATTAGGACATGGTTCTATCTGAATATGTTATGGTTATGAGTCAGTATTAGAAATACACACCTAGACATTTATTGGTAAACTGATAATACAAGAGTGTCTACTTCCCTTTGCAAATTCAAGGACTTGATCTTACAATTAGCAACACATCCTTGCTATAAGTCTCCAGGGTTGTTCTCCATGGTTAATATTTTGCAATGTTGCTGGTGAATGGGAGGAGCACATGTTTGAGGTGTCTTTTCCATTTTCACTGCAATTAAATTTAATTGGGTTTAATAGTTCTAGTCACCAAAATAAATTCAAATTAGTTGCTTTTTTATGGAATGGGTATATTTAGAAAACATTTTGCTGGCTAAAACACTCATCTTAGTAATTAAAAGACCTCTCATTAAGCAATCATCTGTAGATTACCTAGAAGAGGAAAATTAACTACCGATTCCCTGGGTAAAAATTTAATTCCCGGGGTCTCTGTTAAGGATTAGAAGCAATTAATGGATCTCAGGAACAACTAGGATTCCTAGATCCCAACATCTATAATTGCACAAAGGGGATTGCTAGTTAATTTTAACTGTCCTATACCAATCTACATATATTACAAATTCCTTTTAGACTCCCTGTTATACTTGGCATCCTTGTTGTGGTTTACATAAAGTATTTTGCTTTCAACCCTCCTGTCTGCTGGCTTTGTTTTTGCTGGCTTTAGGACTCTTCCCAAGTTTCCACTGCTAAACAGTGGAGAACAGGGTAGGATTGGTTTATATTCTATTGGCATATTTAATTTGCTTGTAAGTCCCCAGTAAAGTGGCACTACCTGTGACCAGGGTCTGAAAATGAAATGATACTGGTGGGCATGCAGCACTGGGTGTGCCACCTACTTAGGGTAGCACTGTAAACCTATCTTTGGCCTGTCATTGCAGAGTCACTGTGTGAAAGTTTATATTACCCTTTCAAAGTGGCAAAATAAACATTTTGCCAGGGCCAACACCTTCCTGTTAATACATGTAGGTCATCCATAGGGTATGTCCTGGACAGCCTAGAGTGCAGGGTACAGTACATTTTAAAAATTAGGCATGTACTTTTAGGTTTTACATGCTCTAGTAGTGAAAAACTCTTAAAGTGATTTTCACTACTGCAAGGCATATATCTTCCATACGTCTACCAAAGGATAACATTGATGTTACGTTATTACATGTATTAACCTGTAATTTCAAAATGGCAACAGCTAATTAGTTCATGTTTGGTGTCTTTATGATTGTAATGAGAAATCCTACAGGATGTGTCCTGTCTCCACAGAAGAGCTACCTACCCCCATGTAGTTAGTCTCGACCCAAGACAGGGAAGCCAGGATGTCAGGGGACTTCAAGGGTACACTCTAAAAGCTTCTTCCCACTTGAAAGGCACAACTAGGTACAATTATTGTACCTCAGACTCCAACTCTTCAGTACATTTTTTGACCTGTTGAAACTCTGCCACAACAAAACACTGCTGTGCTGTTGAAAGGACTGTCACTCTACTGGACTGCTGCTCTGAAATAATTGCTGCCCTGCTGACCTGCTGCCCTCTTTCCTAGGTGGGAAGGGCTGGACCTGTACTCTTGAACCCAGAAGCACAAACGTACCACAAGGTCTACATGGCTTGCCTCCTGATGTGAATCCTCAGGGACACACCAGGATTCCATCAACCTTGCCAGGTGTTGCAACCCAAGTCCGGGATCCTTGGAAACAGACCTAAGGTGCTACATCACCCTCTGTAGATCCTAAAGAAACAACATCTCTCCTCTGCTGTGTGGCACAATCCCTGCAGAACCAACGCATTGCTGCTTCTGTGTGGATTGGACTCATCACAAAGACTTGCATTGGCTCCACAGCTCCTGACCTCCTTAGACCTGTCTTTGTGTGAAGCATCCTCTGTGCAGGGCCTCGCACCCCTAATTGACGGTAGACTTGACAATGAACTATGCATCGCACTCCCTTGGAACCAATGCATCGCCCCATCAGTGCAATGCATCCTCGAGGGCGGACTTCACATCACAAGTCCTCGTCAACGGGATCCTCAATGATGACACAGGATTTTGCATCACAGCCTTACCGCACTTTGCAATAGAAACATCACTCGTGATATGAGACTCATCTTCAACATTGATCCTCACAACACTCCAAAAAGCAGAATTTAGGGTACTTTGTTCCATAGTCAAACTGGGTCCCTGTGGCCATCCCACAGTCAATCATGGTCAGCATGAACTTGTGACTTTGTCTCAGTCCGATGTGACCAGATAGTCACAATTGGCACTTTGTTTTTTAGAGCTATGTTCACTAAAATCTTTACTTTTCTATATCACTTAATTTCTATAACTTGGTGTGGGATCCTTTCTGTGTGGTGTTTTCACTGTCTTACTGTTTGAAGTGCTGCACAAATACTTTACACATTGCCTCCAAGTTAAACCTAACGGCTCTGTGACAAACAGAGGGTTGAGCACAGGTTAATTCAGGGTTAACTTGTGCCTTACACTGACAAGGCTTATGGTTGCTGCTTGACCAGGGCTCACACCCCAGTCAACCAACAGCCTGTTTTTAAACACTCAATGTTATTACTAGCCTAGAAGGAATATGAAAAGATTTCAGGCCACGTGCCCCCTCACAGAGCCAAATAAACATTGCAGTGCTGACCCAATGAGGATCACAGCCCGATGATGAAGCATGCCTCCATTGGTGAGTGAGGGCTTGTGCTCCTAGCAGGAGAATCCTTGGAAGATCTAATGGGTCCAGGACCATAAATAAAGGCTGGAATCCTATTGTCTTTTTTAGGGAATGGCAGCTTTTTTGTTGAATTTAATTTATGTAAGGAAACAGGTTTTTTTCTGGTTTTCCCCACTTTTTGCACCCATTTGAACTACTCCCTGCTGTTTTTTCAACGTTGAGAGTGCACTGAGGACTGCCAACCAGACCTCAGTGCCAGGCCAGTGTTCTAACTCCTTCCAAAGTATATGTTGAATTGGATCTACCTAATTGGCAGGTTCTGACTATACGTCCCTAGTATATGGTACCCAAGTAAGCGGGGCACGCAAAGCAGAATGTCCACCCAGACTGTTGCACTGATTGTACCACCTTGTGTGTGTGACAAAGTACAAAATGGCTCCCAGCCCGTCACTGCAGACTAGAAGGGCAGTGTTTACACTGGGACTTTGCCATTTAAAATAATGGCACTGCCACCCCTTCCCTCAATAATATATATATAAGTATCCCCAAGGAAGACCTGTAAAGCCCTGTGGCAGGGATCTGTATATTTCCACATGTCTCAGCAGCAAAACTTCCCAAACTGTTATTTTGCTGTTGAAAAGTTAAAGCCCCATTGGGTAGTACAGGGTTACCCACTGGCACCCTAGCCTAGCTAATGTCTGAATAGAACTACCTAACTGGGTACTATGAGGTACTATGAGGTATCAAATAAATCATGGCATTGAGCCTGACCTGATGCCCAGGCCAAATTTAATGTCACTTTTGAAGTTAAACAACTTTTAGAAAGTTGCCACTCTGTGCCCCAGCTGGTCAAGTAGCCTCACGTTGGCTCTGGCTAACAGACAGCTTTGTGCTTTCTCAGGGAGATGTGTGAAAGACTCCCTAAGTGACCAATCCCTAAAATCCAAAAATGGCACCTGAGTCTGCTGGACCTGGGAGTGCCATCAGAGTTCAGATTTGTCACCCAAGAGGGACACTAGTCCCCACCAAAATTTTGCCCCAACAGCGGTGCAAGAAGACATGTATCCCAGCATTTGGTGGTCAAAGAAAAATTTGAGGGACCCCGACCCTTGTGGCCAAAGTCATCCCATATCACCTGTGGACCAAGCACTCAACAAAAAGGCACCCCTGTCGACCGCACCTCAAGCAGAGCATCCTTGAGCATCTTTTTCTCCTGTATCCTCAGCATCAGGACCACTCAACTGAAGTCCACGGTGGTCGTCATGTAAAATTTTGGATCTAGAATTAAGAAAACAATGGAGGCCAGGTAACTGTTCAAAGTATTCTTACTGGCCTTTTAGACCTCTGCCTGAACAAACTTTTTTAAACTTTTCAAAAATGTCCAAACATTTTGCCAACTGATGCTTGTTTGCAGTTAAATTAAGAGGTATTAAATGCATAACTATTCATATCTTTGGTACCCTTCAGTGGACTTTGATGATTAAGGAATCATAAACATTCAAAAAAATATTCTCTTTTTTTAAATAAATTGTTGAGTCTCTTTCTTGTTGTATCACTTTTTATTCTGTTGATTTGGTACTGTTAAATGCTTCATACCATGTTCCCTTGTTAAGCCTCACTGCTCAAAGCCACAACTACCCAGGTTTAAGCTAAAGGTTGTACAAATGAGCCTGGCTTTATTTAAGACAGTTTTTGAAAGTGTACTTCATGGTAAGGCCCCACAGCCATTCCATATTATTCACCCACATTTTCAAATTGGACATATATATATATATATATATAAATATGTATATATATATATATATATACATATATATATATATATTCACATATATATAAACACATATATATATATATAAATATATATACATATGTATACATATATGTATATATTTATATATATATATATATGTATATATATTTATTTATATATATATATATATATATATATATATATATATATATATACACACACTCACTTATTAAACATAAAAAACCTTGGAAATTCACTGGTTATAGTTAGAGTTACCTCAAGTAACTATAACCCATGCCCTAAGATAACTATATTGGGGTGGTAAAGCTCTATATTACACCCCCCCCCCCTTATCTCGGCCCCGGTTTGACAGATCCCACAAAAACTTTCCAGACAGCAGCTCATGTGGCTGTCAAATCGTTTGGGAAACTTTTGTGAAGATTCATCAAACTGCGCCAAAGATATAGGTAAGCAAAAAACAGCATTTTCTATAGAAACTATGGGCGTTATTACAACTTTGGAGGAGGTGTTAATCCATCCCAAAAGTGACGGTAAAGTGCCGGATATACCACCAGCCGTATTACGAGTTCTATAGGATATAATGGACTCGTAATACGGCTGGTGGTATATCCAGCACTTTTTACCGTCACTTTTGGGACGGATTAACACCTCCTCCAAAGTTGAAATAACCCCCTATGTCCTAATTATAACTACCTAGTGGCGACCACCACTAGGTTGTATATATATATATATATATATATACCCCCTGCATATTTATCCAAGAGGACGCCACTTTTGTTTTTGTTAAAAACTCCTGTGAGAGCAGGTATTGCTCCCACATGCAGGGAACCGCAGGGAACACAGTTCCCTGCGTGAGATGCATGCGGGAGCAATACCTTCATCTCTTTCCCTGCCAGCCTTTCTGCTGGAAGGGAAAAAGTCCAGCACTTCCCTTCCAGCAAGTTGGACCACTTTGACAGCTCCCACTTTCTGGAATCTGAGTGTTTGCTTTTGCTTGGTGGTAGCTGTCACAGCTCCTGCAAAGCAAAAGCAAATAGCTATCCCCCAGGGTGGACACCTCAGGAAATAGCAAGAGCCAGTCCTAGGGGTGGTGGTCCCCAGGGCCATAAATCGCTCCAGGAAGGGGCCCCCTCCTCTCTTTTGCACAAGCCAGCCCCAGGAAGGTGATGGTCCCCGGGGCCATATATGGCCTGGGAGCGGGGGTCACGCTGCCCCCTTCCTTTTATAAAAATGTAAATGGCCCTGGGAATGTAGTGGTCCCTGGGCTGTGAGGGCTCTGTGAGCACCCTACAATAAGTTTCTTTTTGCCCTCGGAGGTGGTGGTCCCTGGGGCTCAATAGAACCCCAGGAGGGGGTTATATGCATCCTCCTCTGTTGTAAGAGAAAGCCCTGGGGAGTTGGTGGTCCCTGGAACATAAAAATACCCTTGGAGGGGGGCCCATATGCTCCCCTCTACATTATTATAAAATGGGAATGCCCCCAGGACCTGGCCCGCCCATAGGCTACATTAAAATCAATTACGGGATAGCCATGAATTTCACTGTGAATTTAAAAAGCAATGCTTTTTTGCCCAGTCAACGTTCCAGGGAAATCTCAGGACAAAGGCTAGGGGCCTCCTTTTCTTTTTTTTTTTGCATTTATTTTAGGGTTCCTGCTGAAGGTGAGTCTCAAAATGGCTCCCAACACTTCCTGGTTGAAGTGTTGGCAGCCAATGAGATCTCTGCGAGAGATCTGGACTATTCACTAATTTGTTGCAACCCTACATAAATAAATTTGGATGTCCTTTAATTTCTCAAAACCTACTTTACAGATATACACCAATAACAAAAAGTGTACTTTCTGGACGAAGAGCTACCTTTCTGGCAAATTTGATGCAATTCTGTCCAATGGTTCAGGTTGTAGTCGTGTTCAAAATCCCTCTGGGAATTAACATGGGAAACCCGCTTTATTGACCCCCTTTTTTTCTCAGCTCTCACTTGACAGATCACCCTGAAACTTACAATGCACAACAAGTACCTAGAGGACACTATTTTGGAAAAATTCATGAAGATTTGTCAAACGTCGCCAAACAAAAAGCCAAGTCAAAAAGTGCTTTTCCTATGAAACTAGGTCCTAACTACAACTACCTGGTGTCCGTCATTAGGTAACATATTTTTTTTAACCGCCAGTAAGTAACATGATTTTTTTGTTTTTCACAAGTTGTAGTCAGGGTCACAGATATTATGTGGCAGGCGAGGGCGAAATTATGTAGCAATGTTGAGTAAAATATGCGGCAAGAAAAGACAAATTATGGGACATAATGCAGCACATTTAGTGATAGTATGACACTTGATGACATTGTCTGGGCATTGGCTGCACCTCATTAGTACAAGTTTATCAATCAAATACAGAAAAAAGCAACAGAAAGGTGACCAGCCTTTGCAAAGGTCCTTCCACTGCGCTGCAACACATTGCACTGCATTTTTAGAAACCTTTGAATCGTTTGACCTACAAACAAACATTTTTGTTTAAATCTGCAGATCTTGCAGCAGGAGATTAATTATGTGGCAAGTACAGCAAATGTAGAAGTAGGTGAAAAATGCTGCAGCAGCATAATCAAATAACTCCAGTGACTCTGGTTACAGTTTCCACAAGTAACTACAACTTGTGCCCTAAGTTAACTAGAACTTATGCAGAGTGTTGCCATAAATGGTGTAATTACAGATAATTCAGTGACGTTATCAATGATATCATAGAACATTGTGAGTGATATACTATGTGAGGTAATTAGCAGTGCATGTCGAGTGAGGCCATGACTAATAGTTACTTTAAGGCACAAGGTATGGTTACTTGAATAACTATAAATTGTGAATTTCATTCGTTTTATTACCCATAAGTAGCTCTCCTGTGTGTAGTCCAGACTACAAAAAAAAGTTTATATTTAAAACAAACATGTAACCTTGTCTGGTGTGGTCAGTTTTAAAATTCTAATTATTTTTTCGCCTGATTTTTACTAACAAAAGTAGCTTTTACTACAAAAAAAGGCTGGAGACCCCTGGAAAACATAATGTTTTAACTGACATTTTCACCTACCTATCACATCCTTTTAACCTTTGTTTTTTCCAGTGAATTTCTCAACTGTTTTTTAATCTAACGGAGGATTTTATTTAAATTCCGAACTACAACGTCAGTTTAACCTCTGTTCTTTTAAGATCATTTCTGGGTTTTCTTAAAATATAAATTAAGATGTCTATTATCGTGCAACCCCTTGCATGTCCCCAACCCCTCTCCGTACACTCCTTCAGCCACTTGATGCATGGGGTAGGCCCAAATCCTGGCCTGAGGCCAGGTCATTCACCCACACCTCCCTGAGCACCCAATGCCCGTCAACACCTTACGCCCAACCACCCACCAGCATCTTACTTCCTTTTGTTAAAATGTAGAAATATAAAGGCACACCTATTAACTTGATCCGGAGATGAGCACATCAACATATATAAAGCAGACCTATTGACTTTTTCAAAAAGTCACCAATAATTATAATAAGGAATATATTGTATAAATACACACATTGCAATGATTAATAATACTTATTTTTAAAACAACCATAAACATGCATTTGAGTCTGTTTGACATTTTTAATAGCACAAAATCAGCCATAGAACAAACCACAAGTGATACATGCACTCTTCAACTTGAGGGGACGCCTACGAGGGGTTTCATGGTAATGGCTATATTTGGCTTTATCTGCACATGAATTGTCTGTAGTACAGATGGGGACATCAACCATCTGCTGCCCAGTCTGCAATACTACAGTGCCCACAACACAGAAAATGGATACACACACGTGTTATGCCCCTAGCGCATTTCATGTAATATAGGCCCTATTGAATGAATCTGAGCACAAAGAGTTTGCTATTCAAAATAACATACTTTCACTTTCCTGTGACTTTTATCACATATAAAGGGCCATGTAAGATTCCTACAGTGATAGACGTTGGTGTCTCCAGTTGTTTTATTGACACCAGACTTTATATTCAGAAGGAAATCACCTATCAAAAAACAGTTGTGGCTTGCAGGGATTCCTGGGGCAGGGTGGTGCACAGAGTGACTGCAGGGGGGTAATAATTAACATTAACAAAATAAAATTGAAAAAATGTACCTCTGCTCCCGCGCCGCTCCTCTGCTGCATGCAGACACAGGCTCCCAGCCTGTCCTGCGGCCAATCCTGATGCTGCTCAAAGCAACATCAGGATTGGCTGGGAGCACCCAGCCAGGGCGCTACCAGGCAGACTGGAAGCCTGTGCAGGATCTCTCCAGCCCAGTGTTGCTGGGCTGGACAGTGCCCAGTGCTCATGTGTGTTTGGCCGACCCGAGATGGACAGCCAAACACACAAGTGCTCCGAGGGTAGTGCACAGTGCACTCCTTCGGCTCATCACCCTCAATGCCCTCCCCTTTCACAAGGAAGGGATAATAAACAAAATGTTGGTGCTACTCCTGCAGAGTACATCAATAGTGTAAATAAAATTATGCTATTGCCCCCTATCATGTGCGATAGTGTGCGGTATTTTAAATATGCCGCGCACATGGTGGCAGTAGGGGGCTCTAAGGGGTGCAAGGAAAGTGGTGCTGCACCAAATGCAGCACCACTTTTCTTTAATATGCCCCAATGTGCTTAATTAAAGTACAGAATTACATTAAAAAGGACTTTACTCTTACGGTCTATTTCTTAGTTAGTTGCACAGATACAGTAATAAGAAGTCAGATGTCACAGAAGGGAGCATGGACAGCAGTTCACCAGAAAGAAAGAGGACTTGTGGAGGATACACAGGGACTACAGATGATTGGACATTTGATCTGACAGTTTCGATGTTTTTCTGTACTGTTCGCTTCCAGCCTTTAGATATAAATTCATATTTTACATCTGTTTGTGATACTACCACCAAAAGAAAGCAGCGCCCAGCAACATATTCGGCTTCTGTTTCTCTGAACCACCCAATCTAAATCACATTTGCGCATGGTAAGAAACCCAGGCCAACCAAAAAGAAATACCTTTACAAGTATTTAAGGAATAAGATAATATCAGCAGAGTTGAGAAAGCTGTATGCAGTGCTTAATTTGTGTCAGTGCCCAAAGTTCTGCTCAGAACTATTAGATGTTGGCACTGCGAATAACAATGCCTGCCCCTTTACCACCCTTGCTGGTCGTTGCATTCTCCCTTTATTAGGGTTTTCCGTCTGTGTCTTCCCCTTTCTTTCCCGTTTGAGTGTTTTTCAGTCTCTTGCTCTTGGTCAATATCTGATTAGAGGAAGAAAGTGCCGGTCTCCCACCGGCATTCACCCGTTCAAACTAGACACTGGCTGTATAGTGAACCACGTCTTTCTTTGTCCACCTTATTTTACTTATTTTTTTAATGTATGTTTTATAATTACAAAGCATGTTTTCTTCTTCAGGGCGACATCTATAATAAAAAAAAAGTTTACTATCTAGCCTTCACATTTGAGTTTCAGCATTTACAACGACATATACTTAGTAGGCATGACTTTCAAAGGGCTGCAGCTCTTGGTTCTGTCAGGTGTTTGACAACAAATGCAGGTTGATAAATGAACTTTCTACGGTAGTATCATGTTATCCAGTAAGCTTTCTTGGATGATTAATGTTTGACCCAGTACTATCTTCATCATTTATTAATTTGAGGTAGGAAAGTCATGTTTGCAAAAGCCTTATTTATCAACTCCCTTGCTGTGCATCACAACAATTGACTTTTAAGATTTCAATTTCCTTCCTGTTTTCTCAGGTATACGTATCCCTCACTGAACGCCACTGCCGCGATATAAGAACATACAAACTATGATTGCTAGACCAAAGCTGTCAGATCACACATCTATGATAAAGGCTCAATATTTTATGCAATGCATGATATTTTAATACAGTGTACAAAAACCCTTTGAACAGTGTGCAAATCTGTGATTGGCATTGTTACAACACTGCTAAAAACTGTGCAACACATTATTTGCAAAATCTTTACAGCGGAATTGACATCAACAGATATAAGGGTAAAAATATGGAAAATTGACAACGGTCATTATCCCAGTTTTTCTATAGAGGGTGGCGAATGACGCTTTAAAGATGGTCAAGGATGTACACACACATGGAACAGCATATGTTCCTAAGTAGCTCTCTAAACCGCAATACAATTAAAGTCTTGCACATTGTTTTGGCAGGGGGCAACAACTCTTAACCATGATTCCAAAGTGGAACGTCAGCTTAATTGATTAGCACGAGGGTTCTACAGTCCGAGACTAGTGCTGAAAATTGTGAAATAAATGCAGCCTTCTCTCCTTGCGAGCTATTTGTGGTTGGTTTGGATTTTCTTGGGTCCACGTATGCCAACTCTTGGCTGGACACGAAAATCCCATGTACTTCTGATAAACCATGGTATTATCAGAATTCATCACTTCTTGTAGGCAAAATCTTTCTCTCGTTTAATTTGTGAGTAGGTCAATGGGTGCTAATTAATTTCCCTGCTACTGCCCATTTGTAGTCTAAACTTAGCATAGAGTAACAAGGATGAGGATCCTTGATGACTGGTTGGATACAGGCCCCATGTACGCTGCACTTTTTTTCTCTTGGTACCTGCATTAGTTGGCATTTTCTGTTCATATAGTTAAGCCTTCTCTTATTAATCACACAGTTTACTGCCTCGTCACTTCTATCTGGCGTTGAGGAGCAAGTAGTTTAGGGTTTTTAGCTCCACCGGGCACAAGATCTTCACCTTCCATTTCCACCTCCAAAGATCCGTATTTCTGTTTCTAATTCGTATTTCCTTTGTAAAAATGATTAGAGATTTCTGAACACTGCGTCCTACACTGGACCGAACGATAGTCAGTAGTTTTCTCCCATCCATGTACTGATGTAGTGAGTTAACTTTTTGCCAAGACTCCCTTCAAAATATTATTGACAGTTTTGCTTGCGTTTCAGGTGAACCCTGATCTCAATTATTCCACCAACGAGAACTCATTTAATGCAGTCTCCACATTTTTTAACCATTCATGTCGAGTCTTCCTAATCTCACTTTTATCACACTTTTCCTGCACTCCCCTCACAAGCTAAGGATCAACCAATCGAATGTCTGTGGCATTTCCCATTACATTAAAGGGAAGAAAGTGTGCATTACCTCCAGACCAAGGTGTCTGGCATTGCACCTATTCAAGAGACTGACCACTCAGAGTCTGAATCATTGAAGATGAAGCGAAAATGAGTTGAATCCATGGTTAGTCTTACAGTAGAGCTTAGGATCTGTGCACTTCTACGTCATGCTATTCCAAAAAAGTTGGGGGTAGCAATCCCTGTTAAAATGTGGTGCAGTCAAAGGTCTTAAGAAATGGTCGGATCCGGAAGGAAGGTATGCATACACAAAACTTGGAACCCGATACAGGGGCTTATCTGGTAAGGTTATCTATGCACCAAAGAGATGCAAACAATCCTCCGTAAATGATCCAGTTTGTCCATTTGACGTGATTAGAACTTGCTAGGAAGATCTAATATTAGACAACTGAGGTATCCTAAACAAAAGCAATAAGAATAACAGGTCTGTAATATATGGTGTAACATAGAACCAGGACTCTATTTTGATGATTCCATTTCATACACCTTAAAGAAATAGAATGAACATTTTTGTCCTGTGTCCATGGTACGTACTCCCAAATTGACTATGTGTGGGTTTAGAAATCCTTTTTTCAGGTCCCTCACACTGTGCAATGATTAAGATGGTATTTCTAAATACTCCCTATTGCAACTGGACCTAGGCCTCCTTCACATTACATAAGCACCTTTGCTCCATAAACTGCTACTGAATTGGTGGCGGGTTAAACCTTACAAATGCACCTGTCTTGGACTACCATCAATATTAAAACTCTGTGAACTATATTGTCGCCCAATATCTATGGCTATACTTGTGCACAAATCACGGCACCTGCCACCACAGGGGCAATCCTGAAAGGATTACATGCAAAAAGATATGGATAGTGCACCACTGGGCAAAGTCAGTAAAATCCAGTAACACAACGTTGTCCTTTAAAAATCTTCATTTTTTATTATTGCTTTTTCTTGAACAAACGAGCAATCAGCCAACGCGTTCTGTCCTACACAAAAGGACTTCTTCAGGGCTTATATTTGCATGGTCTTTAAATTGATTGTCTTTCCATATTATTGGAGTTAAATGTCCAACCTATTACTACCCATAAAATAAGGGATCCGCCATGTCCGTCCCAGTCGGCAAAGAAAGTAACTTTTGCAAGCCAAAAAAATATAAGATCCCCATCCAAGAGTCGCACTCCAATCAAACATTTAGATATATAAAGGGGAAATGACCAGCCTATTGTAACAACCAAAATGTTATGAGTTGCAGTCAAGGCCACCTGGAGATATCCAGCGGGAATCCAATGCTAAAAACCCCATTAGAGTTTTAAGCAAAACAACAAACTACATAATAATAATAATACATATCCCTCCCTCCCCCACAAAGGTGTTTGGAGACTGCACAATTCTTTTTGAATTCTATTCTCAAGTGGAACATACTGATACAAAATTTAAATTGAGACATTATGGGTGTGTGGGAGAATGCCTGTAGATTGCTTGAGAGATAGGTAGTGTCAATCTGATATATATGCACTGCATGAGGGGTCAGGCCATTTACTTACCCATCCTGTTGGTTTTGCAGAAGCATTTGATGTATTTTAGGAACTGCTTTGCAGGTATCTAGATAACAAAAACACCATGTGTGCCTAGGCAGAATTCATGGAGTATTATATTTACTTGTCCTCACTCATAGGAAGGGCAAAGTTAGAAGATGAATTTATTATGAAAGTGATGTCAATGGCTACTGCTGATCTTCCTGAGGGAAGAGAGGTTTCTAGGGAAATGGTTGCATCTGGCAAAACAATACTTGCACCCATGTCATATGTGACATTTAAAGAGGGAGGGTGTCCAGTTTTCCGTGACTAATCTCCAGCAAAACCATTCTAATGTTTCCACCCATGGGGTCAAGGTCCTTTTAGAGTTGTTATTCTACCTCTTTGGTTTATTTTGTTATTAAGATTATGGCCAAACTGAGGGAGTGCCAGAGAGCTGCCATGCAAGATGGCCGCACTTCGGTTTGCCTCCGGCAGTCAGAGGATAATGTTCACCATCATCTGCTTTCCCCAAGGTGCTGCTTTGGTGATGCAGGCAGTCCATGAGACTTGGGCCCTCATTACGACCCTGGCGGTATAGAACCGCCAGGGCGCGGCACGCGGGAGCACCGCCGACAGGCTGGCGGTGCCCCGCAGGGCATTCTGACCGCGGCGGTAACGCCGCGGTCAGAACAGGAAAACTGGCGGTCTCCCGCCAGTTTCCCGTGGCCCGTTTGAATCCTCCAAGGCGGCGCAGCTTGCTGCGCCGCCGAGGGGATTCTGACAAGCCATACCGCCATCCTGTTCCTGGCGGTTCGGCCGCCAGGAACAGGATGGCGGTATGGCTTGTCGTGGGGCCCCCTGCAGTGCCCATGCCAATGGCATGGGCACTGCAGGGGCCCCCGTAAGAGGGCCCCACTTTGTATTTCACTGTCTGCATTGCAGACAGTGAAATACGCGACGGGTGCCACTGCACCCGTCGCACCTTCCCACTCCGTCGGCTCGATTACGAGCCGGCGTACTCGTGGGAAGGTAGTTTTCCCCTGGGCTGGCAGGCGGCCTTTTGGCTGTCGCCCGCCAGCCCAGGGGAAAACTCTGAATACCCGCCGCGGTCTTCCGACCGCGGTGCGGTATTCACGACGCGCAACTTTGGCGGGCGGCCTCCGCCGCCCGCCAAAGTTGTAATGAGGGCCTTGGTGTCTTGGCTCAGCTACAAAACTGGAGCTCTGTGCCCTACTAGACGAGCCAGTTGGAGCATGGCATGACCTGGCCCACCCATTTGGCACCGGGCTTGGGGCCATTGTGTGAAGTCATGACCTGGCCTTCCACCAAATTGGACTGGCAATGTGGGCCAGATCTGGAAGGAGTGAGATCAGGAATGGCAGGCCCTGAGGCCAGTGCGCTAGCTTTTGCCCACCTGGAGACACAGGGCCAGTATGACCTAGATGCCTGAGGTGGGGACTTGCAGAGACTTGGTCCCATAGCTGTGGCAGTGGAGGGGGAGGGGGTGGAGGATTGCCCCACAGGCTTATTGGAAAAGGTCTGCTCATGACCTGCCCCCTCACACGTTCTGGCTGTGGCTGCATTGAAAAGGGTGAGGCAGCATTCTACTACCCTTCATTCTAAACTAATACACCACGTGTCCCTGCTGTGATGGGCTAGGCTGATGGCAAACAGACAAACTTTACTTTAATGCTCACAGAGGCTCGTGGTCACATAGAACTGAGGCCACCACAGCTGCAAAGTGAGCCATGACGTAGACTCTGGAGGGGGAGGACAGAGTTGATGTAACCAACTTCTTCCGAGCAATGCAGGGCAGTCTGACATCTAAAGAATCCAAAATGAATGTGCAAAGATCCTAATGGACATAATTTCATGTAGGATTGAGACACATGATGCTAGATTTAAGGAAGTGGACCAGCACATCCCAAACACTGAAGATATGTATAAAATGAGGCTCTAAAAGTTTGAATGCAGCAAAATAACATTCACATTCTTGGAATGCCTGAATCAGTAACTACTAGCAGAATGGAGGAGTGTGTAGAAAAGATGCTAGTGGCGCTGTTCAGAGCTGATACGTTTACACCGCTTTTCATCACTGTAAGAGCTCAAGAGCTCTGGTGGCCAAACCACGACCTGGGGCACCATCTATACCCATCATTGCCAGGGTCCTGATTTTTTGGGATCAGGACACCAACCTACGTCTGGCCAGAAAAAGCAGACATTGTGATTTGACTTGACCATTGCAGTTTAGGATGCACAATTAAAAATATTTCAATGTCAAAAAGAAACTACAGCAAGTTAACATACCATATGCAATGATGTGTCCTGCAAGACTGAAAATATCCTAGCAGGGGAAATCCAAATTATTTCAAATCCTGCAACAAGCTATGGACTTTCTACATAAACTGGCATTGGATGGGAGATCTTCTCACCCAGTAGATCTGAAGCCTCATCCCTGTTAATGGATCTAGACTGAGGTGTGCCCACTGGAGCTAGGCTATGGTGGCACTGGTAAATTCTACAGCACTCTGACAGCTGACGACCCTGTCAATGGTCCCCCCTTGCTTATTGCAATGTGCCTGAGAGTGGAGATCAGTGCTCAGACATGAGACTATGCCTGCTCGGCATGTGGTGAAAAGTGCGCTCTCTCCTAGCTGCCCCAGGCACATATCCTCAATAAGCCAGGTTTCTTGCTGCCTGGGCTGAGATACTCACTTGTTGCCCAGGGTATTGGCTGTTGGTAATTGCAGGGGACACTATTGATTCCTCCAATGCCCTTGATGCCTGTTTGGGGTTGTATTTTGTCTCCATAGCCCCCTCAGTGGGTTACCTCCTTTTGTATGATATTGTGATGATTCAGATAATGTTCTTCAGTTTGCATCCTTGGTTCACATAGTTGTTATCCTGGGGGATATTGGCCTGGTGAGATTGGGTCACCAGTGTGCAAGTTGAAGGGATACTTTTGAAGGAAGATATAACAGACAAGAGGAGCTGAATGCACATATGTTGATGATAAGCACACTGGCTGCAACACACAGGCAGGGTCCCCAACTTCCCTTCAACAGCCTCTTTGGAAGAGCCATGTACAAAAGGGGGGACACCACACTGGCATGCTTAACCTGGAATGTAAGCAGGCTCAATAATCCATACAGGTTAATACATGTGCTCACATACCTAGACAGACATCTGGTACAGGTCACATTTTTACAGGAACCCAACCTTATGCTCACAGCAGTGACCACAACCACATTCACTGCTACATATGCTCCATATAGACTACTTTCTTCTTACTCATCTTATTCATAAGGTCTGACTACTATTTTCTTCAGGCTGGGAGTTTCCTACCCCAAAAGGGACTTCCTTATTGATGAGCATGGATGATCTGTGGTAATATGAGGGCTGATAGGCACTTTGAGAATCACATTCACAAACTGCTATGACCCAAATGCGGATGATCCAGAGTTTTTGATGCAATATGGGGAACTTATTATCCACTGATCCACACTCCCTAGTGTAGGGGGGGACTTTACTTGTGTCTTACAGGAAGATGAGAACAGGTGACACCCCGCCCCCAGATACCCTGAGCTAGTATTCAAATTCTTAAGAGAGCTGATACAGAAACATCACCTTTCTAACTTCTGGAGAGACAGACACCCTGCCGATGGAGAGGGCATATTTTACTCTGAAAGCTGATCAAATATCAATTACTGGCTGGTGAAGGGAGATATGGCCACATAGGTGCATAGTGTAGGAGATTTAATGCTCATGCTCTCTGATCACTCTCCAACGCTGTTGAAGCTCTGCATTCCCTGAATGTCCATTTTGAGACAACCAAAGCACCTGCTTTCAAAGTGCAATGAGGGAATGGTAGACTCTTTCAGCACTGTTTGGGGGGCATTTAAGGTTACTATTCACAGGAAGTGCATCAGGATCCTTTGATCTCGCTGGGGACACCTCACTGAGTTGGAAGCCACACTTAGATGTCTAGAGCTGCAATTAGTGGAGGAAGAGTGACCTGGCATACTGGTGCAATTTAGAGATTAGTTAGAGATACACTTACTGGATTTCATGAGATGGCCCCAAAAGAGTGTAAATGCAGAGGTAAATATGAAAGGGCTCGCAGTTACAGAGAAGGAAAGAGGCTGGACAGATCACTTGCCCCACTCAGTAAGCACCCAAACTGAGATTGAGGATGGTGGGGGCACAATCCGTTAGGACCCTGCAGCTATTTAAAATACATTCCTCAATTACTATAATAATATATGATTCAGAAGAGATACTTGGGCTGTTCCCTACGCTTCATAAATCATCCTATACTCTTATTGCTATATGCCAATAACATCACCCTTTATGTGCGTAAGCCAAGTGAAAACCTAAATGGCTTACCGAGGGAATGCTTGAAATTTGCTTCACACTCAGATATATATTTTAATTGGGAGAAGTCCTTGATTTTCCCACTCACTGCCAATAGCCCACATTTCAATCTAGTCTTTCCCTTGCACTGATCCGAGGAAGAACTTGGGTGTCTAGGTATCTTTTACAGAGCTTTTTCCTGCAAGTAAACTATGGGGTCACCCTCAGGGCCAGGAGTGACAGCATATCCAGTGATGGGACCATAGGAATCAGAAAGACAGTGATACTCCCTAAGCTGCTGTGCTTGTTCAGTAGTACACCACTCTGTCTTACAGCAGCATACCTTGCCACACAGCTAGTACCCCCAGCCTGGGCTGTCAAGCAGCTGCAGATAAGGTTAGAGACCCTTCTGTTGTCATTCTATTGAGGTGGCTTGAGGATGCTGATCTGCAGCCTTTTTATATCTTCACCCCGGTGCACTTCGCCTTCCAAGGTTTTGATCCCTCTCCTTTTATCCTCACTTGGCTGTGGAAGCAGATTATGCGATGTAGGCTCCACCACAATCTATCATTGGAACACCCCTCACCATTGAACTGAAGAACTTTACCACAATTGAATGTACCCTGCATGCAGGGGATAAATTACAGAAGAATGCTGGTGCAGATACTATATCCTCTCCCCAGCTACCATTTGCCCATCACCCACTGAGGTTGGTAACACATGAAAAGCTAGCTTGGACACACTCACACCACAGGGATCTGTGATGCTGGGGTAACTTGAGCATCTTTCTTACATTGGAGGAGTGCATTGGATAAGTATCTGAGGGGCAACCCTGGTTGTCCACTGGAGGTATTTACATTTCACTGAGTCAGAAGTGATTCCAAGAGCTCTGCTTTGGGATTCTAAAAGAAAGTCCAGATCCTCACAACTTTAGAGAGCCTACTTGAAGCCTGGTCCATGAACGTAACACACTGGTTGACCTTATTAATAACAATTTATTTCTACACAAACAAACCCTTTTTAGCAAAAATAGGATAATCAAAGACTGGGAAAAATCACAACTGTACCATGCAGTTTGCATGCAGCTCTTTGACTGTAGATCATAGCCCACTGTTCTAGATTATGATTGTAACTCATGAACTACACAAGAGCAAAATGATCTCTAGGACAAAAGCAGTATCCCACTGACATATGCACATAAAATACTGTCCTGTAATCCGCATAGTACCCGTTCATTGCAGAAGACATACTAACCCTCTGCACTACCTCAGATGTGTCAAAATTGCCACTAGACAAAACTCCGACCTCTCTCCAGCAGGTATATTAATCACCAGAGATATCTTGGCACATTTATTCTTGCTTAAAAACGTTTGGATATAGAAAGAACTGTGCAGTGCTTTTTACAACTGCTGCACTGCTACAAAACCAGCCCCCATTAAAAAAGAAGTGGTCCCCCCACCCTTCCAGCCCCCCCGGGGAAACATCTGATGCCTGGTAGGGCCAGTCAGGCCTTTAGTCCTTTAGTCTGTTTCTTTTAAATAATTGCATTTTACTCTAGATTTAAGAAAATGTGTGTATAATTGTGTTTTTGCATCGCCGGTTGAATTTGGGCAATTACTTTTAGAATAGCAATTTCTGGAGATGCATGATAACCCGTTATGATTGGCATGAGGGGACGAATCAGATGCTGGGGGAGCAGAGTCAATAAAAGCACCAAATCCTACAAATGCCTTCTGTGGTGCGAATGCGCTTATACCAACTGCAGCGTCGCTTTCAGTATTCTGCGCCTGCAATGCAAGTGTGTGGTGGGTGCACTACTGTTGCACCAAAGACGCACCAAAGGCAAGCCTGTCTGTGTCAGACCGTGCCTGTTCTGTGACCAGTGGCACTAATTAGGCCCAATCACAACCAGGCAAACCTTTCTTCCCTAAAGTTCTCAACAACCTCGGGAGACAATCTTCTGTTAACTGCCATAGATGGGATCCAGCCTATGTGGTGGGCCCAGTATCATATGCTGGATGCAGGGACAAGTTTGATTACTTTATAGAGGCATAACCGGAGGCCTTGCATGTGCCAACGCCCCCTAAAATGTTTCTGGCTGGATGGCTCATTAATGCACATTCTCTGAGCAGACACGAACAAGACATCACGGATAGAAGAGAAATTGGACGTTCTGTTTTTTACGGGTGTACCCCACAGATTTAGCAATAGCAGTCCCACCTATTCATGCCCAAAGACAGAATACAAGGTCGGGGTGGAGGAGTAGTGATTATTTTTCGTGATAGTTTTCTATGCAGCTCCATCAACTTGGACACTCTCAAAGGTGCAGAGTGCCAGGGATTCTGCTTCAAAATTAGCGCTTCTGAATCTTTTGCTGGCAGCCTTCTCTACCACCCCAGGGTCCCGGCAGTAGCTTTTTAAACACATTAGGAGAGTTACTTTCTCTTATGCTAATACACTAAGCTACCTTTACCAAGCTATGAGATTTTAATTTTCATTTTGACAACAGCGGAATCTGAGGGCAATGCTCTCCAATATATCTTATAAATATTAGGCCTGCTGCAGCTACTATGTGATCCAATTAATTTACTAGGACACACCCTGGATGGGATTTGCACTAACCATCCAAATTCAACACATGGTATGCCCATTAGCCAATCTCGGATAGATTATTATGTGGTCCTTTTTAATATAACGATTATGTCCCAAATCTCCCCTTCCTTTCCTTTCCAAATCCTTTATTGACCACCTTCCTGGCTTCCACGGTCCCTATTCTGAATGGGATTTTGGCAGAAGATATTACATTTCAATGTGTCCACCAGGGATACAGCATTTGATCTTGCACCTCAAACTTGTCTTTGAAATAGCAGGTTGAAACCTTGTCAGACTTGGTTTTCTAAGGCCTTATCTGAACATAAATGCCAGTGTAAACATCTTGAATGTAAATGGCCCGACTCTATAAAACTAACGGTTTGTTCGCTTTCAGAGAGGCCAAGAAAACATATCATAAACTGGTTAAAATAACCAACAAATTTGAAGAGGCCAGTCAAGACCCCCAAACTATCTTCAATATATCAAAAGCAAAATTATTCTCTCAGCCCACGACCCTTTCAAGTGAAAACCCCCTTTCAAAACCCTTTGGGCCTAATTTCCAAGGATATGTCAGCGCCAAATTTGTCAGCACCCTCCAACATTTAAAAAACACAGTGATATGCTATATTTATAATAATATGGATCACCCCTGTCTGTTCCCTAGTGCTGGTGCTAAAATTAGCTGCCTAGTGCCAATGCAGGCACACTTACACCATAGTGAAAGGGTGCCTGCATTGTAGGGAATGATTGTTTATGTGACGGAAGGTGTCCCTTCCTGCACAAAAGCAATCATTATGGGTGTTTTGCTCTCTCTAATCAGTATGCAGAATGCAGCACACATAGAAACAGCAAGAATGAGGAGAAGTAAAAATATTTCTCTCTGTTGCGCCACTGTAATGCCACATTTGGGGTGGCATTAGTTTTCGGCACTGACTCAGGTTTATGATTTCTCATAAATCTGGGGCAGTGTCAAAAGTAATAGGTGTTGCATGGAAACGCTCAGAGCAACACCCATTGCACACCCCTCTGTGCCAGAAAACTGCTTCAGGCCACAATTACAAGGCGGCGGTAAGCCACGCAAAGTGGCTTAGCGCCTACTTGTAAATATGGAAAAGGGCACTGCACCACCAGAGCGTCGCTGAAAGCGACACTCCAGTGGCGCCAGGGGCTTGTATTTGAGCCCCTTTGTGACTAGATTTCAACACTTTTTGAAGAAAAGATTTTGTCTACACAGCAAGTATTCACCTCCACTCTAATGATGGATCTCTCAAGAGCACCAGTGAAAAGTGACCATGATAATAAGAATAAGGGCCCTATTATGAGTCTGGCAGCCCAAACACCGTCAGACTTGCGGTGGAGGTCGGACTGCCATATCACAACCCTGGCAGTCGGACTGCCAAAAACTGTCATCTCTGCCAGGATCTTTGATCCCGATGGGATGACAGCAGTCAGGGCTAGGATGAGTCACGGTGGCGCTGAAGTCAGCCCCACTGTGCTGATTACAGCCATGTTCTCCTCCAGCCTTTTCATGGCGGTTTAACTTACTTGAAAAGCCTGGCAGAGAACAAGTAGTGGGGGCCACTGTGGGGCCCCTGCACTGCCCACGACATTGTCGTGGGCAGTGTAGGGCCAGCCCTCTACAGCACTGTCGGAAGGTGCACTGTCAGCTTGGCAGACAGTGTGCATTCTGAGAGTGTTGGGGGGGTCCTGTTCAACGACATTGGACTCAGCTCCTTGTGGAGGGTGGAAACCTTGGTTTCTGCCAGTCACCCCAGAGGAAAATTCGTAATTGGGCCGCTGGGGAGCCCACCAGCAACATGACTGCCTCCTCATCGGAAGTATGGCGGCTGGGTTTTTCTCAACCACCAAACTCTTAATTAGACCCTAAGTCTAGTTCACCACATTACTTCTGTGTTATTATCATGTCAAACTATTATTTCATGTAAATCAGGATCACCACACAATCCATGTCCACATATCCTTCATGAGGCTATCAACCCTGTACACCCTCTCATCAACCAAATTCTGAACAACTCTTTAGTTACCACTGAAGTCCCTCAGTTGTCAAGCCACTACAAAAAAGCCCCTAGCAGTACCCACCACTTTGATCAAACTTAGACCTTTTTCCCTGCTGCCTACACTCAGGAAATGTTTTTAAAAATTATTAATCAGCAACTTATCACTTTTTTGGAAAGCTCTAACACCTTCCAGGCTCGCCAGTTGGGATTTAGGCCTAAACATTCTACAGAGTCCGCCTTACTTGAGGTTACAGAGACTATTAAAATTATGCTGGGAATGATGCTGCACTGATTCTGTTGGACTTCTTGGCAGAAGTCAACACCATCTCACATGACATTTTCCTCCAGTGAATATAAAATGTATTGATCTCCCACAGAGCCCTATCTAGGCTTAGTTTATTCTTAACTGATAGGAGACAAATAGTGTTTTTAATGGATTGTTTCTCTAAAGTAAATCTGATCACCAGGGGCGTACCACAGGGATCCTCCCTCAGCCCTGCTCTTTTTAATATTTACATTGCCCCACTTATCTCCCTAATTAAGTCCTACAGAATTGCAACCACCTTATATGCGGATGACACCCAGCTGATTCTTTCTTTAGATAAGAGGTTAACTGGACCTGAAATGAATTTTCAAAAATGCCTCTCAAATGTGATTACATAGATGCAAAACAACCACTTGAAATACAATTCGGAGAAAACGGAAATTCTCCTTTTTGGAAAACCTAACTTTTTTTCTCCTACATGCACTGATGGCCTAGCTCAGTTCCCCCTCCAATAGAGATTTGTAACGTAGACAAGAACCTGGGGGTAAAATTTTATACAGGACTAACTGCCCAACCCCAAGCAGCAGCAGTAACAGGGGTGTGCTTTAACCTGATCAAATCTCTCAAGAAATCTTTCCACTTTCTTCCACTGAATGCCAGGAAGATGGCAGCATTTGCACTGATCCCCTCAAGACTGGATTACTGTTACAACTTGTATGTGGGATGTACAAAGCAGCTAATACATAAACCTTCAGATGGTCCAGCATGCAGCAGCTAGAATGGTGCTACAGCTCCTCAAATGGAGCTTGGCACCAGCTGCATTAAAAAGGCATCATTGGCCATCCATTTATAAAATCATCTTGTTTAAGACTTTTGTTGCTAGTCTTCAGGGCTTTTAAGGCCACAGGACTGAGATATCTGATGTCCAGATTTAGACATTTTGAGACCCTGAGATCACTGAGGTCCTCAAATGCAAATATCTTGAAGCCCTCCCTCCATTCAGATTGAAAGCCTAATGGTAAAAGTCACCAAGGCAAGGAATCAACTACCAATGCACTTCCAGTTTATAAACTCGGAAGAGACGTTTAAAAAGATCCTAAGGACGTGGCTCGTTCAAGCCTCTGATGAGCTTTGTTACTCCCAAATTTGGATCACACTTCTTCGGATAGGGTAAAGACCCGCACTTCTGTTTACTATAATCACAGGGATGCTCATTGTGTATGTGACAGTGCGCTCTATAATTCCCTATTCATTTATTAATTCACTCATTCTAGAACTATTGTGGCATGCAAACCGCCCAGGTATTGTCTAGCAGTAGGTTGCACTTTATCCATTATAAATACATACAGTGAGCACTCTACAACGCAAGCAGCACCATAGGTGGAGACTGTATATAGATGATCCTTTCTGCAGATGTGGAGGCATGTGAGCTGGATTTTGGCACCTCACCTGTGACAGTTTATGATAACATTCATCATGGGATCACCTGGTTCTCCTATTTGCAGTATTTCCTGGAGTGGAGACACTTTTGGGATGCAGTATACTGTTGCCACATTGTGCAGTGATACATAACCTTTTCTGAAAATTCATTGAATGCTCCTTGTGACCTAGTGGAAAAATGTATTGAAATGTGATTAATCTCTAAAACAATGGCCACCACAACCACCAACTCATAACAGATTTTTGGGGAAGCTAGTCTTAAATTTCTGTACACTAAAATGCTACATAAATTATAATGATTTGCACTTAAATCACAACGGGCCCGATTCACAAAGGTAAACTTAGACTTTTGGTCTAAGTTTAGATCAAAAGCTTAAGGGCCTAATTATGACATTGGCAGTCTGAGGGCTGCCAATTCCGCAGTGGTGGTCAGACCACAGCACTCCATGTGCTCTGACTGCCACATTCTGACCCTGGTGGTTGGACCTCCAGGGGACTGCTGCCCCGACCAGGAACTTGGTTCCTGATGGACTGACGGCGGATGGAGTCATGGTCAGCCACAGCGCTGCCATGCTGAACATGAGTCCAGTATCCACCAGCCTTTTCATGGCAGAGACCCTGCCATGAAAAGGCTGGTGGAAACACAGTGCTGATTCCATAAGGGGCCTCTAACCTGCCCATTCCCAGCACCCTCGGAATGATTTGCAGACAGCGCACATTCCAAGGGTGCTGGTGTGCTATGGTATTGGCCTAGGCTTCCTTAAGGGAGCTGAGACCAATACCGTAGCACTGTTCTCGCTGGGCCGACCAGCTGGAACATCGTAATACAATTATCCCACCAGTCAGTCTGGTAGGAGCATCGTAATATGGCAGGGGGTGAGACAGCTAAGCTGGGACGATGGCCACCTCGTCCCAGCCGCCAAATTCATAATGAGCCCCTAGGTTTACCTTTGTCAATCGGCCCTTAGATTGGGGATCTTTATAATGCAAATGTCTGGCATAATAATCAATTGTTATGTGACCTATTGTTCAATTTATGAAACTGCCTTCCTCTCCAAGTCTATAGAAAGTCAATATTAGAGAGATTATATGTCACCTTGGGTATCCGTTTCCCCTCAGCATACCTAGCAGTACTTCCTTATATAACTGATATCACTGGGCTATCATCTCTTTGTCGTAGATGGTTTGCAATCTACTAGGCTTTAGCAATGTTCTACTTTCTGCAGCAGTAGAGGCAATTGATGGTCCTTACTTCAAAGGCAGGATTGATCGACAGGCTAAGGATTGCTCACTGAGAATGTATCATTTATAGGACGAATGAATAGCTAGCTAGCCTTTTAATGTGATTTGAGGATCCTTCCTAGCCACCAACTGTGTGAATGAAAAACTCCTAAAATACGATACTGTGCTTACCCTGTAATTGCTACAGCTTCATCCTAACTGGAAACAGGAGTAAATTTTATGACTAAGCTCGTTTCAGCAGTTTTTTTTATTTGCACAAAATGGTCAAACTGTGCACATGATAAAAAAAAAACAAGAATTTACTTGACAATGGAGAAAGACACACTTGTAGATTGCAAATCCTAACCAGTCTAATACTGTAAGTGCATCATTAGGCATATTGTGTTAAAAAAAATATAAAGACAGTTATCTTTCTCTAAAATATTAATTTGACTTATTTACAAAAGTGATACGTATGAGGTTGTCACAGGAACACAATACATTTTGATAAAGATAAATGCAACATTCCTGTGGGAAGAGCATAGTTCAAATTGTGTTGCCTAGCTTGGCTGTAGCCTTTACTGCTGCTGAGGTCTACTCTTCTGACATGATGTTCAGTGGCAGTATGGAAATTATGGTTTCAAGAATGTAGAATATTTGAAGGTAATGGCCTTCCCTGCATATGCCAGTACCTCCGTACCATATCAGATGATCACTACCTGGTCTTTGAAAATAGCACATCCTTGAATTCAGAGCTGTTGTGAGATGCTGTTTGTGGTTACATTGTTTCTTTAAGGAGTGAAGCATAGAAGTGTGTCTCAAACTACCCAGGAGACATTATACAGCACCACTGAGTCAGACATAGGAATGTCAGTGATTATCTTATTTGGAACATTTTTAAGAATCAAAAGATAGCATTTCACTAAGCCCATCAGCGTATTAGTGATTTTCTAACATGTGACTTAGGTTTACATTGCCAAAGTCAAAAAGATCATTACAAAGGTCAAAAAGGCAATGAGCTTGTTAGTCCTTTACATTCATTATATTTGTCAGTTTGCTATGTTTTTGGTAACTCAGGACCTACCTGAGGCCTTTGTGACTTGTACTCTGGCTCAGCTGTGTAGGTGTATTCCTTAATATTATTAATTACGCCAGTCTGTTTGTGGCATTGCAGAGTTGATGTCTTTCCACATATTTCCAATACATTCTCCATTGATCCCAATAACAAATTGTTGCAAATAAAGACAATGACTGCCCTATCTTAAGAAGAACCTTATATATTCACAGATATAACTTGCCCACTCATATTTCATGGCGACATTTCTACGTACATAGTCATGATATTGCTAAAATGTCTATATTGATATTTCCACAGCCTACACCACAAAATTACTTCTTGGTTATACATTACTAGGTTTTGCTATTATATGGATAAGAGGATTAAGGCACCTATTACACATATGAACATGTAGGAATCAGAGTCACCTGTGAGTGTGAGTCTGCATCTATGCTCCATCTTAGTAGCTAACTGATGTTATAAAAATATGTTATCCCCACATATTGTCAGGTCTCCTCCTAGATTGATAGGTTTGTTCCAGCTGTGCTCTAATCTTCCTCTCAGAAAAGTCCTATAGATATTTCTCAACCTGTTAGCTGACATCATGAATTTGGCCAACAAGTATCTTGCTACATCCACCTATGTCACCTGAACCATGCCTCTTTAGTCTTCACATTTGAACTCTTGGCCAAGGACCCAATAACATTCCACACAAATGTTCATCCCTGTCATTAGACCTGTCAGCCTTAGGGTGGTATTTCGCCAAACCTTTTGCCTTCCACTTCTTGCTGAAATGTGTTTTGTTGGTATTAGGAGTATGTATAACTCACCATTTCTAACCAGTACTAAAGTGAGCGTGCACACCCCCGTAAACATGGTTAAATTGGCTTACATCTGATTGCCATATTTGATTTACTTAAAAGTCCCTTATAGAATGAGCCTCTAAATAAAATGATTCTAATGGGATGGAAGCACTTAATGTGTCACCCCCCTTATGTAGCCCCTCAAACATATCCCAGGTCTGCTATTGAAGACTGAATTCAGTTCTAAACTGCCAATTAGACTTGACAATATAATCTGGGTGCCAAGCTTCAAACTCTCCTTTTATTGTATATATGTCACTCCCTAGGTAGGTCTTGGGTAGCCCATAGGGCAGCCCGGAGTGCAGAGGTGCATTATAATTAAAAGATTGGGCATGTGCTTTTAAGTTTTACATGTCTTGGAAGTGAAAAACACTCAAATGTGTTTTTTGCTAGTGGGACGCCTGCCTGTCCCATAAGATTACATTGAGTTGTCTTATTATATTTAATAAGCTAACATTTGATTGGTAACAGTTAAAAATGTCATGTTTGCTATCTATTAAATTGTAATGAATCGTAATTAAAATATTTTTTTAAATTATAAAGTCAGATTTTAAAGTACACTTTTAGAAAGTTGGCATTATCTGGCCTTTTCAACTAGTTGGTAGTTAGATTATGTTAATTCGTTCTAGACAGTCATACAATGGAGACAGTACCAAATATAAAAAATGGGAACCTCAGTCCCACTCTTCAGTTCATTTCCTGGATCTGGGGAAGGACTCTCAGAGGACTTCCTGCTGCTGTGGCCTGCTGTGTACTTCACAATACCGCTTGGGAAGACACTCCTGCTGCCTAGAGTCTGAATTGAACCCTCAGAGCCCTGTCTGCTCTTTGAGCCCTGCTTCATCACTCGATATCAGGACTACCAGAGAGACTCCACGGGATAGTTTGCTGGCCTACTGATCGGATCCTGTGGGACATAGAAAACTCTTACCATTTTGAACCCACACCTGGACCCCGCCTGAGTGAGTCTTCAACCTCCAAGTGGTGACCCTCCAGTCCAGGCCCCATGATTGTGGTGTTAAAGGAGCCTAGAGAACCAGAATCCAAAACTTGGGTCTTAAAAAATGTTTGACTCAAACTGCTCTGAGAACCAAGGGAAGACAGGATAATCGGTGTTGTCTAACCACCCAAGATGCATCGCCAACCAGCCTGACTTTGCGGTACCTCATCATAGCATAGCAGTAAATCCTGTTCAGCAGTCCTTCACCAAAGGGTATACTCATCTTGGAACTCTCATCGGTCACAGCCTCCTTCCTCGTCCAGCCAGAGATTTTCAACTTCTAGAAAAGAGACTAAGGGCATGATCTAGATAATGTCAGATGAGTTACTCCCTCACAAAAGTGATGGATATCCTGTCCACTAAAATCTAAATCCCATAGAATATAATGGGATTTAGAATTTGGCAGGGGGCATATCCATCATTGTTATGATGAAGTAACTCATCCGCCAATATCTAAATCAGGCAGTAAGTCTGAACATAGCAATCTTCACTGTAGCTTTGCACAGTAGTTCCCTGATGATTGTAACTCCTCCTGGACCACTGCAGTCTTTCCCCACTGAACTTTATCTTCTCAGAACATTTTCATCAATTGGACCCGTGCTCCATTGCGATCAGCCATATTTCTCAACTTTGATCTCGCATGACTAGATGTTTGCAGTTACAGCTTTGATGTGTAAAGAGCTAGTGTTTACCTATACATTTTGAAAGTTTATAACTCTTGTTCTACTAATTGGATCTTTGTCATTTTGATGCCAATAATTTATTCAATTTTATTCTATTTTCCTAAATTGGTGTAGGAATTGTGCTGTGTTTTCACTTTTTTACTGTTTGAGTGCTGCATAAGTACTTTACACATAGCCTCTAGGTTAAGCTTGACTGCATTTGTGTCAAGTTACTAAAGAGTTAAGCAGGTTTATTGTTAGAACTAGGGTTTCTGATTGTCAGACTATGCACCTTGTACAAGGAGAAACCACCACTTCTAGTCAGGGTAAGCTCGATACACACTTAGAGATAACCTGTGCTCACCCTCTGGTAGCTTGGCACAGAGCAGTCAGGCTTCTCTAAAGAGGCAATGTGTAAAATATTTGTGCAACACACCCACAAACTAACTGTGAACACAATGAAAACACCACAAAAGGACTCCACCCAGGTTTAGTAAAATAGAGAATACTTTTATGAGTAGACCAAAACAACAATAATACAGTCAGTAGAAGTTGAGATATGAATTTTTAAAGAATAACTAAAAAATAGTGCTTAGAAGTCAATAGCATTAAAAGGTTACTTGAGGTCATGCTAGACTGGTGTAAATTCAAAGTTCAAAGTTCAGGATGACTGCAATAAAGGGTAGTCCGGCTATAGGACTCACTCAGAGCCCGCTGAGAAAGTACCTAGGATGGAGCAAGCATCAAGGAGCGAAGCTAAGGTGGTACATTGGTTCTGATTCACACAGTTGGGTAGTGGCATCGATGTCAAGCCTCGCAGTCAGGTCCCACATCGACATCGAACTCCATTGAAATCTTTGCAATGCTTCGTCATTGAGCTGTGCAGTGATATCCTCGGATCAGCACTATGATGTCATCGCACCTCGCAGTCGGATCCAGCATCATCGTCAAATCAGCAATGGGTCGGCACCAGGGGGCACTGCATCAGTTCCGAGCAGCCTAATGGGTTGGCTGTGCTGATTCTTACAGAGATACAGCTTCAAAACCCACTTATAAGACCCAGGACTGAATTGGCACCCCAGGCAAGTACAGGGCTCACAGATGGCAGAGTCCAGCAGCATGAGCAGAGTTGCAGTCCATCTATGAAGTCCCTATGACTGCAGGATAACAGGGGGCAAGCCAGAAAGCCCTTGGAGTTGCTCTGGCTCAGATGGGAGACTCCAGTCCTTCCTTAGTAGGGCAAAGATCACCAGGGTGTCTTATCAAGGCAGAGGGGAGTCCTTCTTACAAAGCAGTCCAGCAGTGTTGCACTCTATGTCGCACAGCAGTTCTTACTCCTGGCAGAGTTCTTCCCAGTCCCAGAAGTGTACTGAATTGGTGGGGTCAGAGACTCAGGCCCTCATTAAGGATTTGGCAGTATTTTTCAAACACCGCCAAAGTCGCTGTAGTCAACAGACTGCCAGTGCTGGTGATCTGCTGACTGCCATATAAGGAGTTTTTGGAGGACTTCTGCCCATTTATGGTCAGAAGTCCGACTTCATCAGCCTGGACGACAGAGTTGAAGAGGCGGGTGCATCTCCAGCACCACCACACCAGCAAGACTCTACCCGCTGTATTACAAGCCGTAATATGGCTTGGCAGTAGTCTTGCTAGTGTGGTGGTGCAAAACCACCAGGACCCATCCCCTCTTAGATGACCAGTTCGCCGGAAAAGGTAAGGTGACTGTCCAAAAAGGGTGGGAGTGGGGAGTGTTGTGTGCATGTGTATGGTGTGTACGTGTATGTTGAATCGGGGTGTATGAGTGTGTGTTTGTGAGCGAGTGAGCGGGGGTGTCTGTGTGCAAGTCTGCGAGTGAGTGTGGTTGCCTCTGTGCAAGTGTGCGTATGTGGAGGGGTGGGCATGTACATGAATGCGGAGGGGGTGGGGGTGTGAATGATTGTGGATGGGGTGCATGTTTGAGTGATTGTTTGTGGATGGGGTGAGTGAGTGTTTGTGAATAGAGGGAGGTGGGGGAGTGTGTGTGTGTGCGTGTGCATGTGTTTGTGTAAGTGGACAGAGAGAGTGGGTGAGTCTATGTATGTGGTGCAGGGGAAGGGGGAGTGAGTATGTATGCAGTGCAGGGGAGAGGGAAGAGTGAGTGTATGTATGTGGAGCAGATGGGTAGGGGTGTGAATAATTGCAGAGGGGGTGCATATGTGAGTGGGGTGGTGTATGTCAGTGTGAGAGCGGGTGGGGTGCTTGGATGGATGTGTACTATTGAGGAAGTGTTTGTAAGTGTGTGACAGGTGGGGGGATGCATGGAAGTGTGGGGACAAGAATGAGTATCCCTGTCACTGGGTGCGTTACCGCTTGGCTCTTTGCAGTGTCGTAATCCGGCCGGCAGGTGCTCACCACTGGCCGCGTCGGTGCGCTGCACCCGCCGACCAGGTGGTGTTGTGGCAGTTTGGCTTCTGCCAAACCCCACAACTTGTAATACAGTGGTCTTTAACACAGGGTCTGCAGCAGTAAGACTGCCACAGCAAGGCTGGCGGTCTAATGACCGCCAGCCTTATAATTAGGTCCTCAGTACTTATACCCAAAAGTGCCTTTGAAGTGGAAGTGACTTCAAAGAAGGGTCTTTGAAGTTTCCAGAGTTCCTTTCTTCCCAGCCCTGGCTCTAGACTATCATTAGGGGGTAGTCAGTCATTTGTGTGGGGATGGGCACTTCCTATTGAGTGTCAGCTCCCCTCTACCCGTCCTACCCAGGAAGAGCCATCAAAATGTAAATGAATGCAGATGAGTACTCAGAAACACGTAGCCTTCCTGGGTTTTTGGCTGTCTAGAGGGAATACACAAAGTGTAGCTGTCACTCACCACAGATATGTATTGAAGACAGGATGAAAGGTACACAAAGTAGTGAGAGCAGAGAAATGCCCTCTTTCGAAAAGTGGCATTTCTAAGATAGTAATGGTAAATCCGACTTTATCAGCAGAGATGATTTACCATTCCAATGATATGAAACATGAAGCAGCTACTCTTTTCTGATTAGGAATTGCAGCTTAAAAGTGCATGAAGGAATTTCTAATGCTGGCCTATGAGAGGAGTACATGATTGTAGTGAAACATGATTTGGGAGTTTTTAACTACCAGGAAATATAAAACTTAATAGTACATGTCCTGCCTTTTACCTACATAGCACCCTGCCCTACAGGCTACATTTGGCCTCCCTTGGGGTAACCTATATGTAATACAAATTGAGTTTAATAGTTGGCAAGGGATTATATGCAATGTCGAAGTGGCAGTGAAATGCATACACAGGATCTGCAGTTGCAGGCCTGAGATAAATTTGAAAGACTACTTGTGTGGGTTGCACAGTCAATACTGCAGGCCCACTAGTAGCAATTAATTTACATGCCATGGGTAAATGGTAAACCACTTTACAAGGTACTAACAAGTAGATTAAATATGCCAATTGGGTATACACCAATGTTACCATGTTGAGGGGAGATTCACATGCAATTTAGTAGAGGTCAGGAGTGGTAAGGTGCTCTGTGTCATTAAGCTGATAAAAACAAGGCTAGAAAAAGGCAATGAGGAAGGCAAAAATATTGCGATAACCCTTCCAAAAAAGGTTATTTTCAAAAGTAATTTAGTGACTTTTGTGGTTCACCCTGATAGGAATTGTGCTTGTTGCTTGAACAGGGCTCACCCCCCATTTACCAATACCCCAATTTCTCACTAATGCAGAAGGCCAGGAAAATGTACTGCATGTGACTTAGAGCCTAATTACAAGTAGGGCGGGCACTAGACCACCAAACATGCGGTGGCGGTTTGGACCAACCAGCATTGACAGAGCAGTGGTCAAATTCAGAGTTTGATGGTCGGACTGCCAAAAGACTGCTGTCTCCACCAGAATCAGCAATCCTCACAGGATGCTGGTGGTCGTGATCAGCCATGGCGGCGCTGAAGACAGTGCTGACATGCTGATCACAACCTTGTTCTCTACCAACCTTTTCATGGCGGTCTGACCGCCATGAAAAGTTTGGTGTAGAAAAAATGCAGAGGCCACTGCCCAGAACCACCCTTGAAATGCACTGTCGGCTGTGTACTGTCTGCTGTGCATTTCAAGGGTGCTGTTGTATAGTGCGTGTGGCAGTATTGCCACCAGCTCATTTATGAGGTGGGAACAATGCTCTCACACCTTTCCCACTGTGGCAGACCTGCAAAAACTCAGCCCAGTGAGAAAGTTGTAACGGGGCTGGTGGTGGTCTCCTCGTTGGGAGTTTGTCGGACGGATGTTTTCCCCCTAAATCCTGTGAAGGGATAGACACATGCGATTGCTAACTCATTTGTATCTCTTTAAATTTTAACCTCCAACATGCGCTTTTGACATATTCCTCACTTTGCAATAATCAGACTAACTTTGCATGTTAAATTCCCTCAAATAATTAATGATCTCTCTGATATTTTTCTGGAAGCCGGGCATCTTTCTTTACTTTCATCATCTTCAACAGGTTCATTTTTGGTCAAATCATTAATAAAAATCATGACTATGTATTCTGTAAGTGTTAAAATATTAAATCATGAATGTCAGTAAAAACAAATCTAACGTTTGAAATACTATGATTCAAAAATATCATGGCACAGCATATCACAGGTGAGAATATTTTCACTATTTTTTAGTGTTGTTTTTAAATATATAACTTGGTTATAACACTGTAATGTATAACATTTTGGAAGTGTGCTTGCATATGTGTGCAAACTAATACATTATCATAGTTTTTAAATGTTTTTGTTTTTTAATACTTTTAGGAGGGGATGTTGGATTTATAGGGGAACATGGAGGGGAATACATTTTAATATTTTTTATACATGTGTTTCTTGCTGTGTTGTGTAATTTAATTTATGTTTCTATTTACATTTGACTTTATTATGTTATTCAATGATCAAATATAAATCTGTTATTTTACTCTTTTGGTAATTTAAGTTTTTTATATTTAAATTTTTTTGATATATTTTTTAAATTGTCACATATTTTATGAGTATGTTTTTATAATTGGAATTTTATTATCAATTTTTGATCCTTGTTTTATATGTTAATATATTTATTATTATGTTTTCTATAAAATTACATTTGACTAAAAAAAAAAATTGTTGTTTTCTTTATCAATATATTTTTCTTACAGTACATTTTATAGAATATTTGTAAGATATTCATTTTCTAAATATCTCTTTAAATACATTCAGTTTTTACTATATTTTATATTGCAATGATTGCATGTTTTCGGTATTTCTTTAATAAAGACACAATGATTTTTACTGATAGAGTAATTAACATCACACATAATATAACTGTTGTGCACATATATTTTTTGGTGCAGTTATATCATTTTCTAAACAAGTTATAAGGTTGTTTTGTAGCAAACAAATATTTTTGCACATTATTTCTGTGTTCAAAATTGTATTTAAATGTTGTATCAGTATTTTTGAAATAATTAAATAGCTTTATACATTTCTTTCAAAACAGAATATTTAAATATATTTTGTTATGTTATTTATCATTTTCAAAATATTAAAAAATATATAGTTTTGTAATTACATTGATTGCTGTTGGTTGCAAATCTTTCATTATGTTCATTTCCACCATGTGCTCTAGTTTCTTTTTTTTATGGTCTTTCCTCATCATTTTCTGCTATTTGTGGTGTTTGCAGTTGCAGTTTCACACTGCTATTCATCGATTCAGCTAATGATATTTTTAAGGATTTAATGGTAGATGTTAGATGTTCAGAGTTAGGTAGGCTGGTATTTGTTAGTGGTGTGGTGTTTGTTAGTGTACTATGTGTTAGTTGATTTAAGGTAGTACAGGAGACTTTGTTGGAAAATGTAATATTTATATGTAATTTATATTTCTTTAATGACTTTCTCCTATGTGTGTTCTATGTAAGGGATGTCAACCTTGATTATTGGGTTTATTTCTTTTTCAATTTACAGTATTTTCTGGTGTAGTAAACTCTAGCAGAATAATGCTGTCCCACTGAAACTGTTCTCTAGAGAGCATTTAGTTGCTTGTTTTGATATCTCTCTGTAATCTTTTTAATTGGCAAAGCATTTCTCTCTGTTAACTTTTTAAAGTTTACTTTGATTGGTTGGTTGGGGAGTATCTTAACTGCGTTTGACTACTATTGTAAATATTAATAAGAGTGTTTGTTACATACTAAATACATTTTAGAAATTCATCTGTTATAGTTAGAGTTATCTCAAGTAAATATAACTTGTGCCACAGGGTAACTATAAATTGCACCGTCTCAATGCACTGCTAATTACCCCACAAATTATGGCACTCATGACATCTTTCATAACATCATTGATAATATCAATGCAATATTTGCAGTAAGGTGTTAGACAAAAAAAATGCATGGCAGGGGTGTGAGTTATAGTTATATAAGGGTGTGCGTTATAATCACTGGGGATAACTCTATAACGGGTGAATTTCTATGCTGTTCTATGTTTAAAATGTGAGCCTAAATATAACATATGTTTAACCTTTGGTTTTTTAAGTGAATATATATATACATATATATATAAAACAAATGGCACAAATTTTAGTTACTTGAAATAACTCCAACTATAATTGCTTAATTTATGTTTTTTTGTGTGTAAAATCAGAAGCTAACTATAACGTCCCTGTAACCTTTGAGTTTTTAGTGATTTTCTAAGGTTCTGTGTTAAATCTGTTTCCTAACTATAATGTCTCCGTAACGTTTGTGTTATATATATTACATTCACCAGTAGGTAGTTATATTAAGGATGAAGATCCCATTGAAAAAGAGTGTTTTGACTTGGCTATATCTTTGGTGCCATTTGACGAATCTTGGCAACATTTTCCATAAAAGTGTGCCCAATGTTCTTGTTGTGCATGGAAAGCTTCTGGATCATCCGTCAATTGATGGTGGAGAAAAAGGGTAGTTTAAAAAAAGTGTGTTACCTATGTTAATTCCTATAGACTTTTTAGACACACCTGTAGCCTGAACCGCTGGACAGAATTACACCAAGGCCCTCATTACGAGTTTGGCGGTCTTTTGGAAAGACCACCACGGTTGTCAGTGCCAAAAGACCACCAGTGTTGGAGGTATCCTTTCCACCTTATTACGAGTCACACAGCACACAGCCAAAAGACAGCCACAAATCTGAGACCGCCAGGATGACCGAGGGCGGGAGATAGGTGGCCCCACCACCAACACTGCCACGCGGACCACATTCCGCCTTATATTACAACCCACAAATCAGCACATCAGTCATTGCATGCCGGAAAATCATTGACGGTGCAAACCACAGTGATCAAAAAGTCACCTCAGCCAGAACACCACACCACATTGGACAGTTCTAATACCCAAAATCTGATACACATTCACACACTAGACACACCTACAAACACCATTATAAAACACTCCCCACAAATCCACACTCCTTTGCAACTCAAAGGACGATCGCAGACAGCGAGGAGCCAATATCATACGATTTTGCACTTCTACACATCTCACTTGACAAACACAACACAACACAGATCAACACAGCACACAAACAACACAAAACAACCAGCACACACAACCAAGCACCCCTCACCCAATCAAGCACCCTACACTGCACCCTGGTACACAACATCCCCACACTCTCAACACAACCACCATTACACATCAAAAGCACCCACGTCTCACAGACAAAGAATTGAGGCTCATGGTTGATGAAATCATCATGGTAATGCCACAACTGTTAAGAGCACTGGTCCAGCAAACATTGATTCCCAGGAAAATTGAGTTATGGCAGAGGGTCGTCAACGGGGTCAACTCAGTGGGCAACCGTCCACGCATGAGGCAGGATATCAGGAGGAGGTGGAGCGACCTATGGTAGAAGGTGTGTTCCATGGCATTACAACATCAAATTGCCATTAAGACTGGCAGTGGGCCCCCACCTCCATTCCCAGAGATCACATCATGCAAAGAGAATTTAATGGCCATCCTGCATCCTGAGAGTCTGACTGGAATAACCAGAGGACTGGACTTTGGTAAGTGACTAACACTCTCCTAGCACTAAATACTCCTGTCCAACATGCATCCTTACCACCCATCACCACCCAAGTCACCCTATTTCCCACTCCTCCTCCAACCCAATCACCAAATGCCCCTCCCCTGCATGCCACACCACCACCTAGCCACTATCCCCACACAGTCCTTGCCCAGCACACAGATACCACAACCAAGAACCATCACTACAACTCCTACAATGCACCTGCCCAGTCACATGACAACCTGAAATGTCCACGTCACAGTGCAACACCTGCGTAGCTAAGTATTGCACCTGCTACACCTACTGCATGCTACGACTGAGGACCACTACATGGCAATGCAATCTTGATTCCTCAATTCGGAATGGAACATGATACCCATTCTGTATTCATGTCTCGCAACTATATCAACAATGCTGCATCTGTCATTGCCATAACTGGGATACAAGTTAAGCCACAGTATGCATCACACAATGTCAACATCAATCACACCTCCACTATGTAGCCCTCTCCCACTCCAGTCAGGACTATGCCTCTGGATGTCTGGACAGTGACGACTTACCTGGCCCATCTGGGACTACTGGTCAGTCCACCACTACCAGCCTCACCCTGCCCACATGAGACCCCCACCCTGTGACATCAACAGCACAACCAAACCCTCATCCTCAGATCTGTGTCCCAATGACTGTTCAATCAGCCGTGTGCCCCACAGTACAGAGACCAGAGTCGACCCCTCACACCGAAGAATATGTGGACCTGGTGTAACTGGGAATGGGCACACCATGCCAAGGTTACCAACACAGGAGGGCAGGGTGCGTTGGAGGAATGTTGTAGGCCAGAGAATGGGGCCCCCAAGGGACTCAACTGATCAGGAAACCATCTTCCAAGTCCTGGGAGCATACCAGCAATCCCAGGACAAGATGGGCCAGATACTCACCATCTTCCACAAAAACCAGGTGCTGCAGAGGGAAAACCACCAGGAGGTCATGCAGCGGTGGCAGGCTCGCAATGCCACCATGACCTGCATTGCAGGGGTGTTAAAGGAACTCACCACGATCCTGTGTGTGGCCTCCACCAACCAGCAGGCCCCTTCCACTAGCCATGTACCAATGAAGCCTTCAACATCTGCCACAGCTAGTGGAATGGAGGCCCTGCAAGAGGAACCATAGGCCACTGGTACCCTGTCATGTCTCCATTATTCCATTGGCCCTTGGACACTGGAGCTGTGCTACCTACAGCTAGGCCACCGACTATGAGGAATTCGTCCACCATTCCCACACTCATCACCTATTGGACAATAGATGTACAATAAACACCATAGAACACAGCTATTGCATTTGTGTCTTTATTTTAACATGTTCCAATTTGTGCTCACCACGATGTAATGTGTGACAATCCACATTCACCATAAGTCTGTTACATTGACAGGAGAGGGAGGATTCATCAGCAGGTCACACATTACCTCAGACATGTTCCAAAATCCAATTTTCAAGGGAGCCACTAGACACCAGAGTAGCTCCCCTAATCCAACCTGAAAAAAGACCAAGACAGGGACAACCACCAGGACAGGAGTCATGGTGGCACACACAACACATATGCAGTACATTGTAGCCGGCCCCAGTGTAAATTGCCAAGTGGCATGGGAAAACAGTATACCATGCCACATTCACAATCTCTGGAAACACATTGCCATTGCTCCCTAGCTCACAGCTGGGTACAACTGTTAGGGAAGGCCATGTCCATGAATGGCAAAGGGTATAGTCAGAATAAGGAGTGATACATACTACCCAATCTATTGTTGTCAAAACATCCGCAATGGAGTTTGCAGGACTGAGAACACATCACATGCCTGTACATAAAGGATGTCAACCTACCAAGCTGCATTGTCAACACATGTGGGACTTGAGATGAGTAAGGCAGCTCTTGATGGGCAATCTGTCTCCCACCACAGGCCACACAGAGGGATAGGTACATTGAATACCTCCACTGAAGTAACTGACCAGGTGGAGCAATGTCAGAAGGCAGATAGGAAATCAGAGACCCGATAATACACATTATACATACCTAAATGTCACTGAAAGTATTGGTTGATTAGCTCAGTCCTAAAGTCAGCTGCACCTTAATCATCAGCCTCATCATCACTTTGTATGTCACCATCATCAGCCACTGGTCCAGCTGCCACCTCTTCATCATCCAGTAATGGTATGTGACATCTCAGTGCCAGATTGTGTAGCATGCAGCAGGCAACAATGATCTAGCAGACCTTTTGTGGAGTGTAGAGCAGGGCACCTCCAGAAACGCGGAGTCACCTGAATCTGGCCTTCAGTAGCCCAAAAGTCCTTTCTATCACACACCTCACCCTGGGCCTCATTGAAATAGTGTTCCCCATCCATTGTAGGATATCTCACTGGTGTCAACAGCCAGGGAAGACTGGGAAAGCCAGAGAAACCTGTGTGCACAAAGGTAGGACCTGTCACTATACCAGTAGAGACACAGGGCAGAATGGGATGACATGTGACATCACAGTTCCACACATAATGCTCCATACATCTCAATTAGCCAGGCCCTCTCTCTCTGTAGCTAGGCCATCATGTGTGGGACATTGCTGTTCCTCAGAATGTAGGAGTTATGCACAGATCCAGGAAATTTGGCCATAGCTTGGGAGATATACTGATCAGCAAGATACACTACCTGGACACTGATGGAGTAAAAGGTTTTCCTGTACACTTGTTCATTGGCCCTGGGAGGAACCAAAGCAATGTGGGTACCATCCATGGCCCCTATCACTTGAGGGATGTATCCCATATCATAGAAGTCAGCCTTCACAGTGGGCAAATCCACACTTTGTGGGACACTGATGTAGCTGTCCAGGTGTTTCAGAAAAGCACAAAGTACATCCTTCAACACAAGACTGAACATGGACTGTGATGTCCTTGCTGCCAAGCCCACTGTAATCTGGAAGGAGCCTGAAGCATTGAAGTGTAGCACTGACAAAACCTGCACTGTAGGAGGGATGCATGGGAATTACGTATGGCAGCCAATATATCCGGCTCCGACTGATTACACAGTTCCATGGGGGTCTGATGTTTCAGACAATAGGTGTGTATGATGTGCCTCTCTTCCAGGGTAGCAAGGTCGACTAGGAGGCAGTACACCAGTGCATGTCTCATTCTCGCCTTTGCACGGTATCTAGGAAATAGAGAGTGTGAGAAACTGGGGCTGATTGCAGAGGCCCCATAACTTTTTGCCCCCATTTTCCACTTTATGCTGGTGTTTTCCTGACTCTGATGGTGCCCTGGGTACTGCTAACCAGTCCCAGGGCCTGTGCTCTGTGTAAAATGGATATGCAAATTAGGCTAATTATAATTGGCTAAGTTAACCTACCTATAAGTCCCTAGTATATGGTAGGGCATGTAGGTTTAGGGACCACAGCATAGGTGGTGCACACCTAGGTGCATTGCTGAGGTGCCCAGTGTCATTTTAAAAGCAAGCCTGCCTTGCTGGCTGCTTTTAAATTAAAGTTATATGCAAATTCGACTTTGGAATTAAAGGTACTTCCAAAGTCTTAAACTACCTTATTTTTACATATAAGTCACCCCTAAGGTGTGCCCTATGTGCCCCTAGGGCTGGGTGCCATGTAACTATAAGCAGGGACTTTATAAAAATAGATTTATAAGCCCTGGTGAGGTAAAAACAGGCAAATTCGTTTTTCCCTCATTGAAGTAAATGGCCTTCATAGGCTAGAATGGGCAGACTTTATTTTAAATTTTAAAGTCTCCTTAAATGTTACATACCAAGAATTTGGTATCAAATTGATTGTTATAATAAATCCCACAACTTCCAGTTGTTGGATTTAATATAACTAGTGCAGGTAAAAAGTTTAGACTTTACCTAAAAAGTTGCCAATTTCAGCTCTGCATTGTTTTTGCTCCTGTGCTCTGATTGGCCAGCCTGCAGCAGCTTCTGCCAGGCTACTTTAATGAGGTGTGAAGTGGCCTGACTTCACACAAAGGAATGTGCTTGGGGGAGAGAATCTCCCCTCAGCACATGGTGAGGCAGGAAGGGGGAGGGCTGCCAAACTGGTCTTCAAAGGCAGAGAAGGACATCTGGAGCACCCAGCAACACCCCCACATCCTGCAACCCCAGACAGCTAGGTGCCCCCTTGATTAGATTAGGAGAGGGCAGGAGAGGGGTGTGTTTATGATTTTTAGCCACACCAGTGGGTGGGCTCAGCCAGATCTCTCCTCCAAAAATCAGATTCATCCATTTTGGATTTTTAGAGACTGTTGCCTTCTGGGATGGATTTTTGCCACACTTCCCAGGAAGTGGTCATCACAGGGGGACGACCCTGTCCCTGATTGGAGAACCAGGGCCCCCCTGCTTTTCACCCAGGAGCAAGGATAAAACTGGCAGACCTGCACCCACGCCTCAGATCCCCACCAAATTTCAAGAAGAAGGAACTACAAGAAGAAGAAGGACTGCCCTGCTGGACCCCTGGCCTGCACCTGGACCCTGCACTCAGAAAGACTGCACCAGCTGCACACTTGGGCTTCACCACAAGAAGGACTTTGCCTGGCTTCCCCTGGTTCAAGGAGGGACTCCCTGTTTGCTACAGGTGAAAAATTGCTAACCAGAGTCCCCTGCACCAACTCCTGAAAAAGTGACCAGCTGACCACTGTCCAGTGGCCAAAAAGGAGTTTGCGCCAGGTGCATTCTGGGAGTTGAAGTCCGCACTTCCCAAGGACCATCACAGAACTTCTGGACCCTTGGGGTGAGCTGTGGACCCCAAAAGAACCTTAAAAGAACATCTGGGTGAAGCCCCAGAAGTTTGGAAAAGATTGGAGAATTTTTGAAAAAAAGCTCCATAAAGTGACCGACCCGACGCGGAAATTCTAGCCGGCTTGCCTCAACCGCGACCCGGCCTGACTTCGTGGTTCGTCCCGGTAAAGAAAAACATCCAAAAAAGAGACTAAGTCCGAATGTAAAAAGTTGACCGGGACCTTCCAGCCATCGTATCCGAGAAGGGCTCCACGGACGTCGGATCAAGATCCAGGTTTACCCCGGTCGAAGGATTTTCATCTCGAAAAAACGACTAAGTCCGAAGGTAAAAATCACCACCGAGGAAACCGACTTCGCGTATCCGGACAAGGGCTCCAGGAGGTCGGATCCAACTGGCAGGTTCGTCCCGGTGAAGAAAAACTTCAAAATAAAGACTAAGTCAGAAGGTAACTTTTTAACCGAGGCCTCCCGCGACCTGTAGCCGAGCAGGGCTCCATCGCGGTCGGCCTGAAAGTTTGACTTTGCCCCGGTCCTGGTGCAACCAGATGACCCGATTGGCGCTTTTTGTTTCTAAGCGCTAGAAAATAATAATACTTTAAAAATTCATATCTCCGGTTCCCCTGAACCGATTTTAATCGTTTTTGTGTCATTTTAAAGATAAAAATATAAGCTATTTTTATAAATTGGTTTTGGATTTTTAAACTGTTTCCTGTGTTTTATTTAATTACTGTTTTGTGATATCTGAATGCTTTACACTTTGTCTCCTAAGTTAAGCCTTGACGCTCGATGCCAAGCTACCAAGGGTAGAGCTGGGATTAATTTACTGAGACCTAACTGTACTTTTGTGGAGGTTTGTGGCTTGTTGCTAGGTGTAGGTACCTACCTGCCCTACCAATAACCCATTTTCCAACAGAGAGGAAAATGTACAAGTTGATGGCCACTATAAACATGCTAGCTAACACTAGACTTGTAGCACGAAGCAAACACTGTAGACATGTTGCTAAAATTTACACATTCAATATAGGGCATGTTGATGGACTGTGTATGCCACCCTAGCTACCCATTTCATCCCCGGACCAACTGCATGTCACACATAAACCATGTGTTATGTTCTATGTTTCAGCAGCCTATTTCCCCAGGACATAACTTGTATGTACAAATTTCAGTGCCACATATGGTTACCCCACCAATGAGGCACCAAGTAGCTGCACAAGTACTGGAATTGACAGCCACACATCTTACTTCAATGTGCCATTAATGGCACATGTATGGGCCCAGCCATGAGGGCAAAATATAGGACAACTCTGCATAATGAACAAAAGACTGTCATGATGCACTTATTTTTCTCTACAAGCCATGAAATGTGTCTAAAATGGCAGCCACATGTCCTGCATGCACAGGACAGATGGAAGTGATCTAATTCCACCGGCGTATGTCGTCATGGCAGTAGGTTGTCGCAACCACCGTGCAACTCTTCATTGGATAAAATTTTTGCCAATGGAGACTCGGGCCAGTGATGATCACCGCCAGCGGTGATGGTCGTGTACGTGGTGGCTGTGACTGCCATTTTCTGCTGCCTAGCTCACTGGACTCCTGACACTCCTTCAAGCAAGACCTCCACTAAGTGAGCTGCTGTCCACTGTCTCTGCGAGCCATCATGCCACATCCTGCAGGTGATAGGGCCCCAGCCTTCACTCAGGAGGAGTGGTAGAAACTTGTGGACGGGGTCCCACTCCTGTATGGACAGCTGTATCCGGGCACCAGAGGAGCAGGTGAGTGCAATTCCATTGTCCTGTGTGATAGGGGTGTGTGTGAGGCCGTAAGGCATTGCCATGACACATAGGGAGTGGATGCATGCAGGGGGCATGGAGTACATGCGATTGTGGCAAGTAGACATGTTATTGTGGGCATGTGATGTGTATGATGTGTGCATTCCACTGCTGCTGATGTGGTGCAATCTACATGATTTTTTCCTTCTGTTGTTGTTACCGATGCACGTCAGCACCCATCAGAAGAAGGGGATTTGGTGTGCCATCCCAAGCAAGTGCAAACCCTGGGGGTCCATAGCTGGTGGAACAACCACTGCAGAAAGCTGGGCTGAGAAGACTGCCGAGGAGGGAGGGGTACGGTCAGACCCCGATCCTCCTAATTCCCTGTATTTTGACAGTGGCCTACCCTCAGGTGGATGGGCGCTTGTGGGCAGCACAGCAGCCACAAGGGGATAAGTAGAGACTCTCACCTCACACATGGCAGGCATTGTTTGGGATTGGGTGGCTTACTTGTGGGCAGATGTGTATGTGATCAATGGTAGATGCACACCGACAATGGGTATCAGTTACCCTGGCAGGCTCTGAGTTGATTATGTGTGACAATACAATGCTGTCAGTGTATTTCCAATTGACATATTAGATGGATGGGTGAGTGAGTGTGGGCACCCTATATATTGTGCCAGAGCAGCTTCTTCCATGTGCATCAGTGTACCTGAGGTGTAAGTGCTATCAAATCCGTATTTGTCTCCACAATGACTGAGGCAATCTCTTTGTTGTACAGTAGGTGGCATGGACTGATTGTAGGGGTGACATCAGGGATCCAATACATGTATGGACTCAATGGGACAGCAGTTTGGCAATGGTAGATTACCATGCTGACAAATGTTGACTTAAGAGTGTAGGGTAAGCGTAGGGAAACAACCATGTGAAGAAGCCAGTGTTGTGAATCTATGAGGGCAAATAGTTCAGCAAATTTTATTTTTGAAGCTATCATTGTGTGGACTTGCCTTTCCAACAATGGTATGGTACTACATGTGGTAAGTCCCCTGTGAGGTCCCTGGAGTCTAATCATAACGTTTACATGGCATACATGACATCGCCCTGACAATTACGATGCTGCTATGCAGTGTTTCAGCCTTGACCAATTCAATAAGTCAAAATGTTCCCACAATTACAGGGTTTTGACCATTGCATCTTGAATTACCATTGCATCTTGAATTACCCAATGTGTATTTGCAGAAATGAAGTGCCATTGTAATGGCAAGGCCTGCCATAATATAATTGAAGAGATGTACATACTGTTCTGTGTAAATTGTAGGTAGGTATTGACCCTTTTGCACCATACCTTTCTCTCTCTCCCTCCTTCCATCCCTCTCCTCCTCTGTCTTTGTGTGCACCAGCATCATCAGGCGAAGGAGAGGGGACACTGGCGAGTGGGGAAGCAGCAGCTCTTGGCTCCCATCAAAAGCACACAGTTAGAGCGCCATTCATCCACCTCAACAGACATGGTTTGCAGTGACAAACACAAACAACACAAGACTCACCACCGGCATGCACACAGACAACACCTACCTGCACACACAACAACATTTACTCCCTACACTGACCCCCACACAATCCCTTCCTTCACAGACACTATACCACTCACACCTGCTGGCAAAACACTCCCTGATCCAGCCACAAGTCCATTCATACCCACAGTCACCACACTTCCAGACCCGCATACATCCACTACATTCACCACATCAGCACTCACCACAACTACCAACACCCCAACAAGCAGCACATCCACCTTACCTGCAGGCACCACCCCAACAGACAGTCACTCATCCACCATGGCACCCCCCTACACCTTATCCCCCCTCCTCCCAAAACACCTAAGTACCTGCACTCACCTACCCGACAGATACACATGCCTTCAACCCACGCACCAGACACCTTCAAGAACACACCTCACAACCACTCCCTCTCCCTCCACTCCCAAATGATTTTCCCATGACCTCCCTTGTTTCCCTAAGTAAAGATTCCTTTATGAGTTTTCCCTCTTCCCTACTACCCCCCCACTCCGTGGTTCACTGAAGCACCCTCTGTCCCTCCCTGAGCCCAGCCCTTCCACCTCCCAGTCATCCCCTGCCACCTCTGGTGTTGACCATGACCCACCCCTGCAAAAAAAAATCAACCTCCCCCAAATCCAAGGTCACCCCTCCCAAGCCCAAAGTGAAAGAGCTGCCCCCAAATACTAAACCTAAACCAAAGCCCCACTCACCAAAACCAAAACCGAAGCCTAAGGACTCCGCTCCCCACCCATAACCCCCATCTCTGCCATCAGCCCTCACCCCTGTGGTGCCTCCCTGCCCCCTTGATGCCCCGACCACATGGAGGCCACTTTGCAGTCAGGAGTCAAGTTGGGGCAATGACAAGTGCCAAATGGACTGGCCTATTTTGTATACAGGTTTGCAGAGTTTTATTTCTGTCTAAAATATATTGGCCAACCACATGTTGGTTTGGATGGTGATATACTTGCCCTGCCTTTCCTTCAACATGGATGTGTTGTATTTGTGCGATTTGGTTTGTGTGTGTCATGGCTCTCTGATTGTGTTGCAGCATGAGTTGTGTAACTGACTTGTGCATTATACTAGGTGTGATGTGTTGTGACGGTGATGTGTGGCATTGTGTGGTTGTTTTGTGTGCATCCATGTGTGTGGTGATGGATATGTCATGTGCATTGTGTATTGTGTGGACATGATGTGACATCTGATATGTTGTATGGCAGTGTTTTGGTATTGATTGGTTGTGTGCGGTTGTTACCTGTTGCTTTCAGTATGTGTTGTCATGTGGAGGTGTGCAGTATTCTTCCTTGCCAATGTGTTTGAGTTGTTGTGGTAGTGATATAGTTGTGTGACTCAGTGGTGTTGTGTATGATTGTGTTAGACAGTGGCAGTAATGTGTGTGTGGGGTGTTGTGTGTATGGCACGTGTATGTTGGCCGTGGGGTGTGTAGTTTGTGTGTGCATTTTGGTGTATGTGTGTTGGTACGTGTGTTTGTTTGTGTGTGTGCGACCATCGCTAGCCATTCAGGCTGTGTGTGCTATGCCTGCATGTGTACTAATAGCCTTCCCTTCAGTGTGTGACATGTGAATGTACTTACGGTTGTTGTCTTCAATCGTAGTCACTGGTTCTTGAGTCATAGTGTGATCAAGAGCAGTGGAAAGACTTAATGTTCAGGTTCCATGGCGGCTCCGAACGGGTCTGTGTTCCTGAAGGTTAGTGTCTCATTTTATAATGTCCATTTACACCAGGGTTTTGGTGGTGGTCTGACTGCCCCAGAAATCCTGGCAGTGTTCAACTTCGTAATATGCTCGGCGGGAACATGATCGCCACCGGGCTGGAGATGCCTGCCGCCGTCTGCGCCGGTCTGTCCGCACTGGCAGTGTGTTGACTGTGTTCCGTTGGCAACAATGCCATGGTCATAATATTGCGGTCTTCTCAATCGGGCCGGCGGCGTTGGGACTGCCACCATGACGGGCCAAGGACTTCCAAACTGATAATGAGGGCCCACGTTTGTCAAAAAGGTAGCTTTTGGTCCACAGATCATCCTTTTTTTATTTGGTGTAAATCCGGTCAGTAGTTTTCAAGATAATAAAGAAAATCTAATTTTGCATATCTTGGCAGAGCCTTAACACAGATCTCATGATGAAAAATATTTAAAAGTGCTTTGACGCTGTTTGAGAACTCTGATAATATGTCTTAATTTTAGTTTTTTAGAGCACTAACCAAAATTTGTGTGAGAATAAGACCCTTTAATTTTTTATAATTTCTGAAGAAAGTAGTTTAGGTATTACACTTTTTATTACATTAAGATAATGTCAGGTGTGCCACACTTTTGTAATAAATTATAGATTGTTAGCAACCTAGTAGTTCATTAGAATACTGTGGGGAGGCAGATATCAGGGGCACAGACTCGGATAATTGGGGCTCAGAGAGGAGGATGCAAAAGCAACAAGCTGACCATGCTGGGCAGATGGGAGGGGCAGTGTCAGCACAAGGGACCAAGGAAGGCAAACGAAAGGGGGGCAGGGGAAACAAATCAACCATGCAGGAAAGGCAAGAGAGGCAGGCTGTGGCCATATAACAGACTACTGAGGGCAGAAGGAAGCGGGAGTGTCAGTACAACCATAAATACCAACAAACCTGGTTCAGGTAGGAGACTGCCAATGTTTCAAGCCCATAAAGGCTTTATTTTATCTGTCCCCCACCTACAATCCCCTCTTTTTCAATGTAAGTCAATAGGGAAATTCGATTCCCTAGGTTGTTTTCCCAATCCTCCTCTTACTAAGTTCAAAATATTCGCAAGTATGGTACATTGGTCAAACAGGAGGGACAGTTGCAGCATAACAGACCATGCGGGACATGATAGAGAGGGCAGGGGTACAACCATGGGCAAGGCATGAGGGACTGCACATGGAAAATAGAGGGCATGGGGTCAGGGAGCAAGGCTGGAGCTGCAAGCTGACCATGGAAGGCAGGCTGGATGAGCACTAGAAGCACAAGACATCATGGAGGGCAATATTGAGACTATGATAGCATACACACAGACAATGGAAGCAAGGTGGGAGGGGGTTAGGGACAGCAAGCAGACCACACAGGGCAGATAGGAGGGGCTGCAGTAGCACAGAAGGCCATGCATGGTAATGAGGAGTGTTAGTGGCAGCACAATGGCCATGGTGGGCTAGATGGGGGCAGGGGCATGCACAATGGACCATGGAGAACAGAAGGGATGGGCAGGGGCTGGACACAGGGAGGAGAGGGCAGGGAAGGGGCTTCAAAACAGATCACGAGGTGTAGGCAAAAAGAGCAGTTGCAGCACAACAGAGCATGGGGCAGAATGGGGTGGTGGCAAAATGAACCATGGAGGACAGGAGGGAGGGGATACAGGCATGAAATGTAGACAGGCAGGGTAGAGGTGGCAGGGGCTGGCAATAGTTATCTGACCATGTTAGGCAGGTTTCAGGGACAGTGGGAGCTCAACAGAACACTCAGAGTATATAGGATTGACAGTAGTAGGTCCATGGAACATGGTGAGCAAAATGGAGTGAGCAGGGCAAGCACACAGACACTGGAGTGAAGGAGGGTAGGGGCAGCAAGCTAAGAACAGAGACTAACATGAGGGCAATGATGCAGCATAGAATTTGGCAACGGAGGGCAGGAGGAGGGGACAGGGACATCAAGCTAAGTGGAGGGCACTGGCAGCACATCGGACCATGCAGTGCAGAGGGAGGGGGCTGTTGCATTGACTCGGACAACAGAGGGTAGGGAGGAGGTACATGGGGCATCAAGCTCACTGCTCAGGGCAGGTGGGATGGGCAGTGGCAGAATAACGGGCACATAGGGCCGTAATGAGGGTCGGTGGCATTGACTTGGACAATGGATGGCAAGGAGGAGGGGACAGCAGGAACAGCAAGCCTGATAGGGAAAGCCCAATGTTAGGCCAGGCCCTGCATCCAACTCCCTCCCCCCCAATGTGAATTGCAATGGCCATTTTTATTAACGTTAAAAGGAACCTAAAAATTCACTGAAAAAAACAAAGGTTACAGGGACGTTATAGTTAAGAAATGGAATTAAAAAGAAACCTTAGAAATTCACTTGAAATTTACATTAATGTGAGTTATAACTCTAACTATAACAGCTGAATTTCTATGGCTTTGTGCATAAAAGATCTGAACGTAAGTATGACAGCCCTGTAACCTTTGTTTTTTTAGTGATTATATATATATAATAAATAGGTAGATTGATAATATAGGTATCATTTTGAATTATTTTTTTGGGTCGCAGACATTTAGTCCTCCATAGCCCCATCATATGATATTATTTAATTTTCTTCCCAGCATTGACTATCACAAATAGTGCATGCCCCTAAACTTACTACTGCAGAAATCTAGAGCAACCTAACAATGTGTTTTTCCATCTCCACCTCAAAACTCACCCTCCTCATCGCCTTGATTTTTTTCCAGAGTCTACTCCACTAAAGCAGAAGAAGTTACTTTACATACAATCTTTTACATTTCCTCTTAGACTACCCAGCAGGGCATGTCTGCACCGTCTGCTGAACTTCCAATGTGGAGGTTGCTGCTACAGTGGCTACCTCCCCACCAGACCCATTAAGTATTTCCCGCTAGGCTGGCTCTGGCTGGCAGTTTCTGCTCGCCAACCTGGCGGGAAACAGTCTACAGCATTATCTCTGGCTCATAATCAAGCTGGTAGCAATGCTTTAGCCACCAGGGTGCATCAGCACCCTCATAATTTTCACTGTCTGCCCCGCTCTGCCTAAATCCAAAATGTTAAAAACCTTTCCCTTTGTGCAGAGTCTGTACGCTCACCCCTAAGCTCTGGACAGGGAAATGAGCAATCCATTCTCTGTGTCACTTGAAACCAGTTGTGGCAGTCGCTTCCTCCCCACTGTAATTGGAGCCTAACTGACTGGGGGAACAAAGAAGAGGCCTGTACAGGTATCTGTCTGTGACAGGGGATACCTCTTTGAAGGTATTTAAATTCATGGGCAATTCCTAAATGGTCATCCTGCCAGAGGAACAGAAACACTTCTCCACCTCTAAGGCAGTTTACACACCTCATTCAGGGTTAAGCACTCAGAAGGCTGCAGCTAGAGGATAATGTAAATCAGCCTCCAGAGACTTTTGGCATCGAAAAGGTAAGTTTTGAAAAGTAGCCTTTCCATAATATTTGTTAAAAAATCCAACTTCACAAGTACATTGGGCTTTTAATGAATATTAGAAAGAGTCCAAGAGCAAAATTTGTAGGTTTTTCCGAGCTGGAGATAGCACTATTAAAGTTAATGTTGCATCCCAGCCTACAGTGAAATAGCATTGTAGGCCTTTTCATTGTAAGGATATTTTTAACATTATAGTTATACATGTCCTAAATTTACATACCATTCACCCTGTTTGTGGAGAGTAAATCCTAAGTAGGATCAACATTGATATTTAAAATAAAACATACATTTATCAAAATGGTTTATTTTGACAAGTTGAATTGCAGTTTACAATGTGATCTATTCAGGCTGCAGATGTAGGCCTGAAGCCATGTTTTACACTGAGGCAGTAGTAGGTAGTGCAATAGGTACTACATTACACTAGGGACATTTACCTTACGGGCCCTGAGTATACTTTGTACCATATACACTGGACTCATAGGTAAGTTAAGTATGCTAATCAGGGATATACCAATTTCGTCACATTGAAAGGAGGATCACAAGCACTTTATCCCTGGTTGACAAGGGTAAAATTATCAGAGTTCTACGGCCAGCAACAACAGTTAAGTAAAAAAATATGGGGGTACGCCATACCAAAGCTGTTCATTTTCTTAACATTGGAGATTCAATTGTTACTATACAATGATCCTATTTGTTTTCTGTTTCTTCTGCATTTATTTCTATTAAAGCTGTGCTGAGGAGATAGAGCAGAATGAGCAGCCTTTAGTGTGTGTGTGTTTTTGCCAGATGTATACCTGTATGAGTGAGGTGGAGTTTGCTGTAAAAGACACTGATTATGGTGTAGATAACCTAAGTCCCATTTACAAAACAGGGCTAGATTCCCAGAAGTGAGCAAGGATTTAATTGAGCGGAACAGCAGAAACAAGCTCCAAATCAAATTCAACGAAAGTGGCACTGGCAATAAACATTTGAGAGCAAGACACATGAAGGTACAGGTGCATGGAGCTCCAGGAGCTTCCACACTGTGGGCCTCATTACAAGTGTGGCGGTCTTCAGACCGCCAGACTTGCGGTGGCGGTCAGCACTGCCACTGTTGCGGTGGTTCGACCACCACCTTAAAACCCTGGAGGCCAGACCGCCGAAGGTACTGCTAGGATCCATGATCCCGTCAGCCTGGCTGTGGCAGAGATCGTAATTCTCCAGGGCAGCGCTGCTCTGTGGATTAAGACCTTGTTCTCCGCCAGCCTTTTCATGGTGGTGACACCATCATGAAAAGGCTGACAGGGAGCAGGTGCAGGGGGCAGACAGGCAGTGAACATTGCAAGGGTACATTGCAATGGTGCTTGTGCACGCTGCAGGCTACAGCATTGCCCCCGGATCAGTTACGTGCCAGAGACAATGCTGTAGCCTGTTTCCTAGCAGAAAACTCATAATGACTCCTGCCGAGATTTTGTCAGACAGGCTTTCCATCTGCCAAACTTGAAATTAGGCCCTCTGTCTTAAGTTGGCCTAGCTAGTGACATAGGGGGTGATTCTGACCGCGGCGGACGGCGGTCGCCGCCCGCCAAGCGGTTCCCGCCGAAAGACCGCTCCGCGGTCAAAAGACCGCAGCGGTCATTCTGGCTTTCCCACTGGGCTGGCGGGCGACCGCCGAAAGTCCGCCCGCCAGCCCAGCGGGAAACACCCTTCCCACGAGGAAGCCGGCTCAGAATGGAGCCGGCGGAGTGGGAAGGTGCGACGGGTGCAGTTGCACCCATCGCGAATTTCAGTGTCTGCAAAGCAGACACTGAAATTCCTTGTGGGGCCCTCTTACGGGGGCCCCTGCAGTGCCCATGCCATTGGCATGGGCACTGCAGGGGCCCCCAGGGGCCCCACGGCACCCCATACCGCCATCCTGTTCATGGCGGGCGAACCGCCAGGAACAGGATGGCGGTAAGCGGTGTCAGAATCCCCATGGCGGCGCAGCAAGCTGCGCCGCCATGGCGGATTCCCATGGGCAGCGGAAAGTCGGCGGTACACCGCCGGCTTTCCGCTTCTGCCCGCGGCGGTACAGAATGCCCGGCGGTGCACCGCCAGCCTGTTGGCGGTGCTACCGCCAACCTCCGCCATGGCGGTAATTACCGCCAGGGTCAGAATGACCCCCATAGTTGGCTGGAGTGTGAAGTGAGCCTCTATGTTCTAATTGCTTTCTTCATAGCTCTATAGAAAGGAAAAATTAAGCGCAGTGCAGGCTGGTAGGAAGAAACTTTTTTCCACTCCAATTACTAGAGTAGTTTGAGATTTCTATTCCTTGAATCATAAACACAACAATTCTTTGTGCCATTATGCCCCAGAAGTTGTTAGCCCATTCACCGCTATTCAAAATATATTTCTGCATCTAAGATATTAATTCATAATATCTGCTATGCACCTTCTCCCCATTGCTACATTTCCTCTATCTCACATCTACTATTTGTTGCTATTGACAATGCCAAGTGCTCATACTTTAGAAACCTTATCATCTCATTTCTGCATTAGCCACAAAGATTATCACTCACTATCAGCAATATATTTTGTCTAATATGCCGGTATATCACAGAATAAACCTTATCAGTTAATGAATTTATAACATACTTCTCTTAAAAATAATGACCCATCATGTGACAGCTGTGTTGCACCTTTACCCTACCTTCCTCTGGCACCCCACTTCAGCGCAGTGTCACTTAGCCATACTCTCACACTTCATTACAACAACACCTAACGAGCTCCATACAAAAATCAAAGCTGCAAATGCTTCTTGTTTACTATCTAATGATTTTAGCCCTCAGACCATTATCCTATCTCCCCTTCTACAAATATTTGGATTACCTGGTCTTCAACACTGAGTATTCTTTAAAAACCTACTTATCCAACTGTGTTTCACTCAAGGGAGACTGTTTTGCCATGCTAAATCTTCAAAGTTCCAGACCTAGTTGCTACCTTTGACAGTGTTGCCCATTCAACAGTACAATACAATCACATCTCACTTGGCATCAGTCTCCTGAGACACAAATGGCTATATCATCTGTTTCTGTGAACTTCTTCTTGGTCCCAAGGAGTTTCAAGACAGCATCCACCCAACTCTCAATGCTAAGCTCTTGGCCATCTCCTTACACAACCCACTTCTACATACCTTAATGACAATATTTCCTCATTTGGGTCTTGTACCATATTTACAGTGATGACATCAACATATTTTTCCTATCTGTTATGTTTTCATCCCGCCTTCAATGAAATGTATGTCTCACTGACATCCACTTCTAAATGGCATCACTCATGCTAAACTCCAAAACTGAGGTCATGTGTTTTCCTTCTCCACCTGCACAAATCACTCTCTCTAAATTGATCTGTTGTCACACTAACATTCTGACACATGCATCATCTCTGCAGGTCCTTCAGGCTAGTCATAAAATAAAGTCCTTAAAACTAAAATAGCAATCATAGAATTTTACTGTCATGGTCTCCACTACAGCTTGTGTCACTGCACACTTGTAGAACTGTAAAATGACAGGGACACCTTGCAGAACTGTAAAATCACAGGGACATCATGTCCACTTTATATTAAGAATGTGGAATCTCTCACAAAGGTTGTGATGTGTGTATTATGCTTCACTGTTATGGATCACTGTTTCCTGGTAGCAGTGGTAGGCACTTAAAAGTACTGTTTCATTGCAAGAATTCTCAGTATTGACATACTGTTTGTGTGCTGGCACTGTATGGTCTGAGGCATCACTCTGCATGCAAACACCCGCTGAGCAACTGTCTCGTGCTCTATGTAAGCCGGCTTCTATTTAAACCTCACTCTTGCTTATTTTTAGCACTTAGGCCCACATATATACTTTTTTAGCGCCACATTTGCACCGCTTTTTGACGCAAAACCAGCACAAACTTACAAAATACAATTGTACACACAAAAAAAGGGAGCACACAGCCTCACACTCCAGCATAAAATAGCCCCGATGTATCATGGTAAATGCAGTCATTCGACTTAAAGATAGAGAAATTTTTCAAAAAGTCTTTCACCTTAAGTAGGTGCAGCAAGTGCTGTATCTCTGGACATGTTTTTCTGGCTTTCGGCCGTCATCAGCAGAGAGAAAATATATCTGAAGGGGTTGCTTGAAATGCCGCCGAACGTCTTCACAGGTTTTTGTACCACTCAGCAGACGAACAGGTGCATCACCAGAGCTCGGTAGCTCGTAGGCTCGTAGTATCTCCGACTATGGCCATGTAACATGTCTAAGATCATGGAATTGTCCTCCCATTCCAAATCTGGTATTGGGGAGCCAATTCCATGCATCCTGGGGGCTTCACCATGGACCCCCAGTACTGGCAAGCCAGCTCTCTGAGGCTTGCACTGCAGTTACTGCTGCTGCCACCTCAAAGACAGGGTTCTGCCCTCCTGGGGTCTGGACAGCCCAGTCCCAGGAAGGCAGAACAAAGCATTTCCTCTGAGAGAAGGGTGTTGCACCCTCTCCCTTTGGAAATAGGTGTTACAGGCTGGGGAGGGGTAGCCTCCCCCAGCCTCTGGAAATGCTTTGAAGGGCACAGATGGTGCCCTCCTTGCATAAACCAGTGTATACTGGTTCAAGGACCCTTGCTTACCTGCTCTGGCAGGAAACTGGACAAAGGAGATTTCTCTATCTTTAAATCAAATGACTGAATTTACCATGATGCATTGGGGCTATTTTATGCTGGAGTGTGAAGCAGTGTGCTCCCTTTTTTTGTGTGTCTAATTGACGGCTCCTGTGAGCCTACGAGCTGACAAGCTCCTTCAGTGTGTCCCAGACTTCAGCCATCTTGCTATGCAAGGTGTGGGGGCACTCTGGTGGGCTCTGAGTGGCCAGTGTCAGCAGGTGACGTCAGAGACCCCTCTTGTTAGCTCCATACCTGATAAGGTAGCCAATCCCCCTCTCAGGGCTATTTAGGGTCTCTCCTGTGGGTTCTCTTCAGATTCTGCTTGCAAGTTTCCTTCAGGAACTCGCTGCAACAACTTCAGCATCCTCTGACCTTAGATCAACCGCAGCCTGCTCCAAGAAATGCTGTTACTGTAACAAAGTGACTACAAGAGACACTTTTCTTCAGCAACCTCAGCTCCAAGTCAGCAACTGCAACAGTTTCCATGGTGTGCATGCTCTGGGTACTCCCTGTCTTCATCATGCACCAGAAGGACTGAAGAAATCTCTTGTGGAATGACGGAGTCACTCCCCTGCTCCAAGCAGGCACCTTTCAAGGCAAAGACCGGTACCCTGGGACTCCTCTCACGGTGACGAGCATGCTCCTAAAGACACAGATGGTAGACATCATCAACATAGTCTGTTATGAGGGCCTTCTGATGCAATTTGGAGGAGGTAAGACCTTGCCTTCCCTGAGAACAACGGTACCCCTGTGTATTGTGTCTTCTTTGCCTCCTGAGGTCTCTGTTCACTCTTTGCAAAATTCCTTCATGCACAGCCTCGCCCAGGTCCCCAGCACTTCACCCTGCAACGCTCATATCACTGAGTTGTTCTCCGATGGCGTGGGGCCTTCTTTTGTTATGCTGCAGCAACTGCATTTTGCACCTCATTTGAACCCAGATCCTGTGGTCTCTGGGGGTGCTGGATGGCATCCTGAGGGCTCTCTAAAGTGCTGAGAACCCCCCCTTCCTCCTCACAGAAAGTTGAGGCCCCCAGGTCCCTCCTGGGTCCATCCAGCACCATTTTGATGAAAAATGCACTTTTGTCGCAGCCAAGGTTTGTTGGCGCCTTCCAACACAAAATCTCATCTGCAAAGATCTTCTCACCGTGAGACATCTTTTGCATCATGATGGAACCCGCTGGCATCTTCCTAGGGTGCATTTCTGCAGTCTTCACCTAACCAGGGACTCTTCTTTTGTACCCTCTTCTGGGTTGGCAGGGGCTCCTGTCCTTCCTGGAACTTCTTTCGACTTCTGGACTTGGTCCCCTTCCTTTTCACGTCTTTCAGGTCCAACAATCCAGCAGTTGTTCTTTGCAGACTTGGGCCCATATTTATACTTTTTGACGCACAACTGCGCCAACGCAGTTGTGCGTAAATTTTTTTACCGCCGGCTAACGCCATTCCAACGCGCCATGCGGGCGCCTTATTTATGGAATGACGTTAGCCGGCGCTGCGGACTGGTGTGCGTCAAAAAAAATGACTCACACCAGGCAGCGCCGGCTAATGGGAAAATGGGGGTTGTGCGTCAAAAAATGGGGCAGGTCAGGTCTGAGGCAAAATTCAGGCCTCAAACCCGATTTGCGCCATTTTTTTTGACGCCCAACCTCCATTGACATAACTCCTGTCTTAGCAAAGACAGGAGTCATGCCCCCTGCCCAATGGCCATGCCCAGGGGACTTATGTCCCCTGGGCATGGTCATTGGCCATAGTGGCATGTAGGGGGGCCCAAATCAGGCCCCCCTATGCCACAAAAAAAATCTGAAAAAAAGTACCTTTACTTCCCTGGGATGGGTCCCTCCATCCTTGGGTGTCCTCTTGGGGTGGGCAAGGGTGGCAGAGGGTGTCCCTGGGGGCAGGGGAGGGCACCTCTGGGCTCCTTCCGAGCCCACAGGTCCCTTAATGCCTGCCCTGACCCAGGCGTTAAAAAACAGCACCCATCAGGCTGTGCGTCGTTTTTTAAGGCCCACCCCCTCCTGTTCGTCAAAATGACGTCAGAGTGTAAATATGGGGCACAGGCCTTAAAGTCATTTTTTGGAAGGGAACGCCTACCTTGCATATAATTAACGCAAAGCTGGTTCCCCCTTCCAAAAAATGACTCACAGGGTGGAATTTTGACACCCGCGGGGTCGGACGTCAAAGTATAAATATGGGGCAGGGTTTGCGCCGATTGTGCGTCAACATTTTTGACGCACATTCGGCGCAAACAGAGTATAAATATGCCCCTCGGTTGGCTGCTGCAAAATCCCCAAAACAAGGTGTAGTTTGTCCTAAAGAAACTTGCAGTACTTTAATCGTGCTTTTCTGGGCTCTTGGGTGGGGTATTTTACTTAAGTTTACTGTATTTTTACCCTCCCAGCCATTCTGCACACACTACAGTTTTCTAGGGGGTAATTTGTGATTCACATTCCACTTTCTTAGTACTGTATATGGTTTGTGTTTCCCCTAGACCTATTTTCTCCCATTGCATGCTATAGGAATTCCTACTGTTTGTATTGTTCTATGACTATTTACTTGTCTCATTTTGGTGTCTAGTGTATATATTGTGTTTAATACTTACCTCCAGAAGGGGTATTTTCTCTAAGGCGGTCATTATGAACATGGCGGTCCGTTCCCCTCCTCCGGCGGTGGCGGTAGAAACCGCCAACAGAGGAGCGGTCCGGATCCCCAAATAATGAACCAAACTAAACACACGCATCCCGCGCACCACCCACCGCCAGGAAAGGAGTCCCGCTGATGATGGCAGAGTCCGCCCACAGGCTGTCAGAAAGGCCCAAACCGCCCATCAAATTATGAACCACCATTCCGCCGCCAGTTCCGGGGCGGGAACCACTGCCACACAAAGCCAGGCGGAAATGAAATAAGTAGAAGGAAAGACTCACCGGAGTTCCAAAAAACGTGCAGCGGCAGCCATGGACATCGATCTGCTGATCATGCCAGCTTTGCTCCTTGCCATATACCTACACAACTGAGACCGCTGACGAAGACGACAACGGTAAGTACCGCAACCTTCGACACACGGGAGGTAAGGGCACAGTTACATACCCACCCACTCCACCCACTCTGCAACATCCCCCAACGCTTCCCAGCAGAACAAGTCAGACACCCCACACCAAGAGGTACGTACCCGACCGAAGGCAAATGTAACTTGACTATAATACATACAATAGCCCCACACCAATTAAAAATTAAAACAAACATCAGGGTGGAACTGCATGCAGCCCAAACACAGGCCACACAGAAACCTTAATTTGTTGCACACTGAGCAAAACAGTGCCAACAGGACCAATGGGCAGTCGATAAAATTAAACTTGTCCTTGGCCACAACTGGCCACACCTGACTCCCAAAAGTGCTGGGTACTCCACTGAACGGGGCACCATATGGGGATGCAGGCACCTCACGGAAGGGGGGCAAAAGGGGTGGGGGATTTCTGACGGGGACAGGACTTTCACTTGCGTGAGGAGGTTGGAGGGGGTGGGCTTCACCTTTGAAGGGGTGGGGGCTGTTTGGCTTGGGTGGAGCAGGATGGTCTCGGCTCTGAGCAGGCCTTCTTCTTCTCCGGGGAAGGGGCACGGGAATGGGAAGGCTGGACTGGGGTGGGCTGTGATGTGGAAGGAGCGAAAATGGCAAGGAGGTGGGCACGTTTGGGGACAAGACAGGGTGGGCCAGTGTGTTGGAACAGGTCTACACAGGAGAGGAAAAGTTTCTTGGGAGCAATTGGGGTGGGCGTGGATGAGGGTGTGGGAGTGGAGGCAGAGGGAGATGATGTATGGGGTGTAGGTGTGCGTGTGGTGGATGCAGGTGACTGCTCAGTATGCTGTGGTGTGGTGAATGTCTGATGGGTGGGTGTCTTGGTGCATTTGTGTGCTTTGGGAGGTGGGGGTGAACACAGTGGGAGAAGACAGCTAGTGTGGATGTATGTTCGGTTGGTGTCTGCAAGTCTGGTGAGTGTGCTGCATGTGTCAACTACAGTAGAGGTGGTGAGTGCAGGTGTGGTGTATGGGGTGAATGTATGGCTGTCTGCTATCGTGCTGAGTGCAGGAAGAGGAGCAGTAACAGTGAGTGAAGGTGCAGTGCATGAGGGTGTGGATGTAGGGGGACAGACAGGGAGGCAGAAGAGGCGTGCAAACTGAGGGAAATGGACGTTGTTATGTGTGAAGGTGTCTGTTGGCTGTGTGAATGCTTGTTGTGGGAGGTGTGTTGCTTGTGTTTGGAAGTGTGCTTCTTGTGTGTTGATGTGCCTGCAAGCGGGTCTGAATGTGTGCTTTGGAGGGGTGAAGGGAATGGGGTGCTGGAAGGGGTAGAGGAGGTTTGAGGGAGGATGGAATGGCCAGGGAAACTGGCTGCCATCCAAGAGGAGGCCAGAGCCTGAAAAGATCTCTGTAGGGCAGGCACAGCACCGTGAATGCCATCCAGATAGGCGCAGGGCGGTAAACACCGCCACACAAAGCCAGGCGGAAATGAAACAAATAAAAGGAAAGACTCACCGGAGTTCCACAAAACGTGCAGCGGCAGCCATGGACAGAGAGCCGCTGCTCATGCGAGCCTTTCTCCTTGCCATATACCTACACAACCGAGACGGCTGACAAAGACGACGACGGTAAGTACCGCAACCTACGACACAAGGGAGGAAAGGGCACACTTACATACCCACCCACTCACAACGCCCCCCCAACCTTTCCCAGCAGCACAAGTCAGAAACCCCACACCAAGAGGTACGTACACGACCGAAGGCAAATGCAACTTGACCATAGTACATACAATAGCCCCACACCCATTAAAAATTAAAACAAACACCAGGGTTGAACTGCATGCAGCCCAAACACAGGCCACACAGAAACTTTAATTTGTAGCTCACTGAGCAAAACAGTGCCAACAGGGCCAATGGGCAGTCCATAAAATGAAAATTGTCCTTGGCTACAACTGGCCACACCTGACTCCCAAAAGTGCTGGGTACTCCACTGAACGGGGCACCATATGGGGATGCAGGCACCTCACGGAAGGGGGGCAAAAGGGGTGGGGGATTTCTGACGGGACTTTCACTTGCGTGAGGAGGTTGGAGGGGGTGGGATTCACCTTTGAAGGGGTGGGGGCTGTTTGGCTTGGGTGGAGCTGGATGGTCTCGGCTCTGAGCAGGCCTTCTTCTTCTCCGGGGAAGGGGCACAGGAATGGGAAGGCTGGACTGGGGTGGGCTGTGATGTGGAAGGAGCGAAAATGGCAAGGAGGTGGGCACGTTTGGGGACAAGACAGGGTGGGCCAGTGTGTTGGAACAGGTCTACACAGGAGAGGAAAAGTTTCTTGAGAGCAATTGGGGTGGGCGTGGATGAGGGTGTGGGAGTGGAGGCAGAGGGAGATGATGTATGGGGTGTAGGTGTGCGTGTGGTGGATGCAGGTGACTGCTCAGTATGCTGTGGTGTGGTGAATGTCTGATGGGTGGGTGTCTTGGTGCATTTGTGTGCTTTGGGAGGTGGGGGTGAACACAGTGGGAGAAGACAGCTAGTGTGGATGTATGTTCGGTTGGTGTCTGCAAGTCTGGTGAGTGTGCTGCATGTGTCAACTACAGTAGTGGTGGTGAGTGCAGGTGTGGTGTATGGGTTGAATGTATGGCTGTCTGCTATCGTGCTGAGTGCAGGAAGAGGAGCAGTAACAGTGAGTGAAGGTGCAGTGCATGAGGGTGTGGATGTAGGGGGACAGACAGGGAGGCAGAAGAGGCGTGCAAACTGAGGGAAATGGACGTTGTTATGTGTGAAGGTGTCTGTTGGCTGTGTGAATGCTTGTTGTGGGAGGTGTGTTGCTTGTGTTTGGAAGTGTGCTTCTTGTGTGTTGATGTGCCTGCAAGCGGGTCTGAATGTGTGCTTTGGAGGGGTGAAGGGAATGGGGTGCTGGAAGGGGTAGAGGAGGTTTGAGGGAGGATGGAATGGCCAGGGAAACTGGCTGCCATCCAAGAGGAGGCCAGAGCCTGAAAAGATCTCTGTAGGGCAGGCACAGCACCGTGAATGCCATCCAGATAGGCGCAGGGCGGTAAACACCGCCACACAAAGCCAGGCGGAAATGAAACAAATAAAAGGAAAGACTCACCGGAGTTCCACAAAACGTGCAGCGGCAGCCATGGACAGAGAGCCGCTGCTCATGCGAGCCTTTCTCCTTGCCATATACCTACACAACCGAGACGGCTGACAAAGACGACGACGGTAAGTACCGCAACCTACGACACAAGGGAGGAAAGGGCACACTTACATACCCACCCACTCACAACGCCCCCCCAACCTTTCCCAGCAGCACAAGTCAGAAACCCCACACCAAGAGGTACGTAGACGACCGAAGGCAAATGCAACTTGACCATAGTACATACAATAGCCCCACACCCATTAAAAATTAAAACAAACACCAGGGTTGACCTGCATGCAGCCCAAACACAGGCCACACAGAAACTTTAATTTGTAGCTCACTGAGCAAAACAGTGCCAACAGGGCCAATGGGCAGTCCATAAAATGAAAATTGTCCTTGGCTACAACTGGCCACACCTGACTCCCAAAAGTGGTGGGTACTCCACTGAACGGGGCACCATATGGGGATGCAGGCACCTCACGGAAGGGGGGCAAAAGGGGTGGGGGATTTCTGACGGGACTTTCACTTGCGTGAGGAGGTTGGAGGGGGTGGGATTCACCTTTGAAGGGGTGGGGGCTGTTTGGCTTGGGTGGAGCTGGATGGTCTCGGCTCTGAGCAGGCCTTCTTCTTCTCCGGGGAAGGGGCACAGGAATGGGAAGGCTGGACTGGGGTGGGCTGTGATGTGGAAGGAGCGAAAATGGCAAGGAGGTGGGCACGTTTGGGGACAAGACAGGGTGGGCCAGTGTGTTGGAACAGGTCTACACAGGAGAGGAAAAGTTTCTTGGGAGCAATTGGGGTGGGCGTGGATGAGGGTGTGGGAGTGGAGGCAGAGGGAGATGATGTATGGGGTGTAGGTGTGCGTGTGGTGGATGCAGGTGACTGCTCAGTATGCTGTGGTGTGGTGAATGTCTGATGGGTGGGTGTCTTGGTGCATTTGTGTGCTTTGGGAGGTGGGGGTGAACACAGTGGGAGAAGACAGCTAGTGTGGATGTATGTTCGGTTGGTGTCTGCAAGTCTGGTGAGTGTGCTGCATGTGTCAACTACAGTAGAGGTGGTGAGTGCAGGTGTGGTGTATGGGGTGAATGTATGGCTGTCTGCTATCGTGCTGAGTGCAGGAAGAGGAGCAGTAACAGTGAGTGAAGGTGCAGTGCATGAGGGTGTGGATGTAGGGGGACAGACAGGGAGGCAGAAGAGGCGTGCAAACTGAGGGAAATGGACGTTGTTATGTGTGAAGGTGTCTGTTGGCTGTGTGAATGCTTGTTGTGGGAGGTGTGTTGCTTGTGTTTGGAAGTGTGCTTCTTGTGTGTTGATGTGCCTGCAAGCGGGTCTGAATGTGTGCTTTGGAGGGGTGAAGGGAATGGGGTGCTGGAAGGGGTAGAGGAGGTTTGAGGGAGGATGGAATGGCCAGGGAAACTGGCTGCCATCCAAGAGGAGGCCAGAGCCTGAAAAGATCTCTGTAGGGCAGGCACAGCACCGTGAATGCCATCCAGATAGGCGCAGGGCGGTAAACACCGCCACACAAAGCCAGGCGGAAATGAAACAAATAAAAGGAAAGACTCACCGGAGTTCCACAAAACGTGCAGCGGCAGCCATGGACAGAGAGCCGCTGCTCATGCGAGCCTCTCTCCTTGCCATATACCTACACAACCGAGACCGCTGACAAAGACGACGACGGTAAGTACTGCAACCTACGACACAAGGGAGGAAAGGGCACACTTACATACCCACCCACTCACAACGCCCCCCCAACCTTTCCCAGCAGCACAAGTCAGAAACCCCACACCAAGAGGTACGTACCCGACCGAAGGCAAATGCAACTTGACCATAGTACATACAATAGCCCCACACCCATTAAAAATTAAAACAAACACCAGGGTTGAACTGCGTGCAGCCCAAACACAGGCCACACAGAAACTTTAATTTGTAGCTCACTGAGCAAAACAGTGCCAACAGGGCCAATGGGCAGTCCATAAAATGAAAATTGTCCTTGGCTACAACTGGCCACACCTGTATCCTACAAGTGCTAAGGTACTCCACTGAACAGGGCACCATAGGGGGATCCAGGCACCTCACGGAAGGGGGGTAAGGGGCAGGGGGGATTTCCGATGGGGTTGGGACTTTAACTTGCGTGAGGAGGTCAGAGGGGGGTGGCCTTCTCCTTTGAAGGGGTGGGGGCTGTTTGGCTTGAGTGGAGCTGAATGGTCTAGGCTCTGAGCAGGCCTTCTTCTTCAACGGGGAAGGGGCATGGGAATGGGAAGGCTGGACCGGGGTCAGCTGTGATGTGGAAGGAGCGGAAAGCGCAAGGAGGTGAGCACATTTGGGACAAGTCAGGGTGGGCCAGTGGGTTGGAACAGGTCTGCACAGGAGAGGAAATGTTTATTGGGAGCAATTGGGGTGGGCGTGGATGAGGGTGTGGGAGTGGAGGCAGAGGGAGTTGATGTATGGGGCATAGGTGTGCGTGTAGTGGGTGCAGGTGACTGCTCAGTATGCTATGGTGTGGTGGATGTCTGATGGGTGGGTATCTTGGGGCATTTGTGTGTTTTTGGAGGTGGGGTGGACACAGTGGGAGAAGACAGACAGCTAGTGTGGATATATGTTAGGTTGGTGTCAGCAAGTCTGGTGAGTGTGCTGCATGTGTCAACTACAGTAGAGGTGGTGAGTGCAGGTTTGGTGTATGGGGTGCATGTATGGCTGTCTGCTATCGTGGTGAGTGCAGGAAGAGGAACAGTAACAGTTAGTGAAGGTGCAGTGCATGAGGGTGTGGATGTAGAGGGGACAGACCGGGAGGCGGAAGAGGCGGGCACACTGAGGGAAGTGGACGTGATTGTGTGTGAAGGTGTCTGTTGGCTGTGTGAATGCTTGTGGTGGGATGTGTGGTGCTTGTGTTTGGAAGTGTGCTTCTTGTGTGTTGATGTGCCTGCAAGCGGGTCTGAATGTGTGCCTTGGACGGGTAAATGGAGTGGGGTGCTGGAAGGGGTAGAGGAGGTTGGAAGGGGGACGGAATGGCCAGGGAAACTGACTGCCGTCCAAGAGGAGGCAAGAGCCTGAAAAGATCTCTGTAGGGTAGACACAGCACTGTGAATGCCATCCAGATAGACATTGGTCTGCTGCACCTCTGATGCCAGACCCTGGATGGCATTCACAATGGTTGTCTGCCCTACAGAGATGGTTCTCAGGAGGTCAATAGCCTCCTCTGGGAGGGCAGCAGGGCTGACTGGGACAGGGGAGGAGGTGCCTGGGGTGAAGGAGACACCCACCTTTTTTGGTGGGCAGGCACGGGCAACTCAGTGGGTAGCAAAACGGAGGGCGGCGATGATATGAGTGGGTGGCGGAAGATCTTACGGTAGTGGTGTGTCCACTAGGGTCCGCCACCGCTGGAAAACCCCCATCGGAGGAGGTCTCAGAGTCACTACCTCCTGTGGTAGTCGCCTCCACCATGGAAGTCCCCTCGCCCTCCCACCCACTGGTCCCCTGGGCGTCCGTTGTCTCTGCCTCGGGGGATCCGTGGGCTGCTGCTTCCCCACTTGCCGGTGCCTCAGCTCCCTCACCTGATGTTGATGCTGTACCAAACCAACACAAGAGAACAGGGATGGGGAGACAAAACAAGATAGACATTTGTAAATAGCTGAATGCTGATACACAATGGCCAGACATACACCCACGCAGCAAACACACCCAACAGGCAGCACCGTGCACTATGCCCATGGCCATGCCCCTGACTACTGAGGAGAATACTGACCTACACCCATCCCCTGAAATAGTATTGGAGCTGAGGTAGGTGAAACCTGACAGGGACACCCCTACACCCTTTGGGGAACATACAGTAGATGGACAACAGTCTAATTCCCTGCTCTAAGCACCATGAGCCCTATCACACACTCATCCTTCCAGGCTGAAGTATGGTCTGTGAGTACTCACCCCCTTGTGACTGCTGTGCAGCCTTCAAGCGCAAATCCAGGTCTGGGTTCACCATTGCCAGGATCCAACACATGAGGGGGGTCAGTGCCTGATGGGCATCCCTTCCACGTTGGCAGGACTGCCCCAGCGGGGCCTCAGTGATCTTTCGCGCCCAGCGCCGCAGGTCTTCCCACCTCTTTCGACAGTGGGTGCTCTGCCGGTTGTAGACCCCCAGGGTCCGTACCTCCTTGGCGATGGCATGCCAATGTGCCCTCTGCTGGTGGGCGCAGACCTAATAGGGTGACACAGAAATGGAACACAGAGGTCAGGCACCTGCACAAATGGAACAGCTGGCAGATTGTCAAACATAGGACTAACAGTACTCTCAGACATGCAGGACAGTGGCACGCAGCATTTCATGCACCATGGCCCATCCTGGCTCACAAGAGTACACATATGTACAATCCACTCCATCCATTACTCACACAGTGCCCTCCAAACCCGGACTCACCTGTACCTCTGGCCGGCCGTAGAATCTGTCATACAGGGGCAGGACCCCTTCCACTATCTTCTCCAGTTCTTCCTGGGTGATGGACGGGGCCCTTTCCCCGCACCACGTGGAACATCCATAGTCAGAGACAGGCGACAGCAGTACATAGAGCGGACTATCTGTCCGCACAAGATCAGGGAGTCAAGTGATCAAACGATGACGAACGCCCGTACGTTCCGCGGCGGTATGCACCGTCACCGCCGGCGGTGATCATGATACACCAGGATTCCCCATTGACATCCATGTTAGCCAATGAGGGTGCGAACAGGGTCAACACCGCCGTACACTGTGACGTCAACCGCTAGCGGTATTAGGTCACTTCCACAACGAAGGGGCAGAACTACAGTGGGCAGACATTATGCCATCACCTACGCATCTTGAAATTCATAATACTCACAATGCAGGGCCTACTAGCCATATGAAACACCTAGGCCTCTATCCATTGCGTATATTAGCACACATGATTTACTCTGTTCCCTCCTAGTGATGTACATGTACATCTCTCAGGTTGCAGTAATTGTACAGACACTACTATGAACAATGCACTACCTGTATTTAGCAAATAAGCCAATGTATGTGTGCACATCACTCCTTTTTTTTACCCCTCATAGGTACTGACCCTTGTGGCGAGGAAGGGCACCATCAGTGTACAGACCACTTGTGGATATGGGGACCATGGTGGAGTGTCATATCATTATCACTTACAGACTCACATGTGCAACTATTCATGACCTATGTGCATTACTGGATCCATCACTGACTCCCGGAAATCGTAATCAGCATGCCATTCCAACTGAGGTGCAGGTGCTCTCCGCACTCCATTTCCTAGCCACAGGCTCATTTCAAGTGACAGTGGGCATGGGTGCTGGTTTCTCACAGCCAATGTTCAGCCAGGTAATGACAAAGTTTCTGAATGCATTTGTACAACATTTGCAATCCTATGTGCAATTCCCCCAAAGTGCTGACCTCCCTGCCATCAATTCTGACTTCTATGCCTTTGCAAACATTCCCCATGCCATAGGTGCCATCGATGGCACCCACATAGCTATCATTGCCCCAAGAGTGAGAGAACAGGTGCACAGTAATAGGAAGAACTTTCACTCCATGAACATCCAATTGGTATGTACTGCAGAACAGTACATTTGCCATGTGTATGCCATGTTTCCGGGGTCAGTCCATGATTCATTTGTTTTGAGGACCAGTAGTGTGCCACAGAAGATGGAACAACTACAAGAGGACATAGGGCGGATCATAGGTAAGTTTGCCTGTCACTAACTGACACATTGCAGAGAACCTGCCTGTCTGACTAAAGGACATTAAAATGACGACTCTGTATGGAACCTTTTTCTAGGTGATTCTGGCTATCCAAACTAGCATTGGCTCCTAACACCAGTGAGGAATCCCAGGACGGATGCAGAGAGCAAATACAATGAGGCCCATGGACGTACTAGGAGGGTGATAGAGTGTACTATAGGTCTCCTGAAGGCTAGATTCCGGTGTCCACATATCTCTGGTGGGTCCCTGGCCATTGGGCCTGATAAGGTGTGTAGAATAGTGGTGGCCTGCTGCATGCTGCACAACGTGGCTGTGAGACATTCTATCCCCCTTTTGGAGGTGGAGGGTGCTATAGGTCCTGATCAGTTACCTCAGAGAGGTGAGGAGAGTGATGGTGAGGATGAGGAATGGGGAAGATGTAAATTCCAGGAACCAACTGATACAACTCTACTTCCAATAACTGTATGGGACTTAAGCCTGTAATTTTGGTTAGTGACTGATACTGTCAGTGTGCCATGTCATATAGGGGGGATTGGTCATGATAGGCGAGACATAGACCTCTTTAGCATGGTACTGACAGACAATACATGCATTCTCTCCTTGCCTAATTTGAAACACACATTACCACCACCAAGCACAAATTGACAATAAAGTTGTTCTCTGCCAGTTGCATCCATACTCCAATTTGTTCAACATTGAAGACAGGGGACAGGTTTACAGGTGAGAAATGTGTTTCATTGGTCGAATACAGTGAAATGTGCTGTATACAGTGATGGAAGTCGTAAGGGGTGGGTGTCCTCAAAAACGACTTGGTGGCAGCCCTGTTGGATGTCATAGGTGAGTCCTATTTGTAGTATAGTACTTCATTTTGCCCTCAGCTGAGTGGAGTTGGTGAATGGGTGGGATGGTTGCTTTGCAGTAGTAGCAGTGTCAATTGATGGAGTGGGGCTTGTTCTTAGCTGGGTTTCCAGTGCCATATCTTGGCCTGAGAATACGTTTGGGTGCCTGCTGTGGAGCTTCTTGGGGTGGCATGGTTGGCCCTTGTGATTCCTGGGAGGGTATTTCCTGTGCTGTTTCTACTGCTTGGGTCATCTGTTGCTGGTTGTCCAGGGTTGTTGTGGGGGACTCTTGTTTGGTGTGGGTGTCTGACTGTTTGTTGACCAACTGCAGCAGTGCTCCAGCAATGGTGGCCAAAGTGGCATTGTGTTCTTTCCACTGCTCCATGGCCTGTTGGTTTTGTTCCAGCTTCAATCTCTGACTTTGTTCCAGGGTGGACACAACCTGTGCCAACCTGTCTTGGGTATGTCCCCTGACCCACTGGGGCACTTGAACTTGCCCTAGCCCCCTGTGCCTGTGTCCCCTGGGCAGGTCTTTATGTGCCACTTGTACGGTGGCCCTCACCTTCCTGCATGTTGGGAGTGGGAGACTGTGCCTCTGTTGCTGTGTTCCACGTGTCTGTGCCCTGGGTCCACTGGTGTGGGTACGTCTCCCCTGGCCTGCTGGTCTTGACTGGGTGTTAAGGGTGACATGGTTTCCTGGGTGGGGCTGCTGCATGGTGAGCATCCATAGCTGTGTGAGGGGCCTGCCTGCTCATCAGTGTCCAGGAATCCTTCACCAATGTCTCTTGAGGTGCCTGTGCCTCCCTGGAGTGCTGTGGCACTCCTTATCCCCTCCATTAGGGTTGCATGGGTGGTGGTGCCTGTTGGGGGACATAGACATGTCTGTTACATATGCCTGAGAGTTTGAGGTGTACAGAACTGTGCAATTTTGTGCTGGTGTGATTTTCTATGGCCTTCCAGTGTGCCTTTCTGAGGTGGACTTTGCATTAAATGTCAGTGGTAGGCTTACATTATGGTGGGGGGTATTATTTGATTGTGGGTACGTGCAGGGGTGGGTGGCTGTGCACAGCGGGAGTGATGTGGGCCTGGTAGTGAGTTGTGGGTAATGCAGGATGGTGGATGTGGTGGCTGATGCCTGGGTGGGGTGTTGGTCCTGGTGGGTGTGGGTGGGGTGGGGTGGTGCATGCATTGCAGATGTGTTGTATATGGGGTAATTGTGGATGATTTACCTGAGTCCATTCATCCAGTGAGTCCAGTTAGTCTCTCTGGGTGCAGGATGGCGAGTACCTTCTCCTCCCAGTCAGTGTGGTCGGGTGGTGTTGGTGGTGGTCCTAGCCCAGTCTTCTGCACTGCAATGTGGTGCCTGGATGCCATGGCCCTGACCGTCCCCCGCAGGTCATTCCATCTCTTGCGGATGTCGTCACTGGTGCATGGATGGTGTCCCACTGCATTCACTCTGTTGACAATGGTCTGCCACAGCTCCAAATTCCGCTCACTGGGTGTGTGCTGCACCTCAGACCCGAATATTTGTGGCTCCACCTTCAGGATCTCGTCCACCATGGTCCTTAGCTCCTTTTCGGTGAAGCGAGGATTTTTCGGGGGCATGGTGAGGGTGGTTTATGGCGTCAGGACTGTGGTCAGGGTATGGGTGCTCCTGTGTGGGTCGATATGCGTGTCCTGTGTGCTGGCATTCGCTGTCTGGCTCCGGTGCTCTCCGTCTTCTGGTCCTGGTTTCGTTGCAAGGGTTTGTGGGGTGTGTATGGTGGTGTTTTATAGTGTTCTGGATGTGTGTCAGGTGTGTTAGTGATAGGCCTAGCCAATGTGTGCACTTATTGCTGTTGGGCCCACTTGCCATCCGTGGCGGTCGCAGCCGCCAATGGTCGTCCGGACACCACTGTCCACCGAGGTGATTTGTGCATCATTATTTGGATGGTGGGATGTGGGTGTGCTTGGCGAAGGTGGGGTGGGGTAGGCCTGGTTTCCCACCAACAGGGTCCTGGTGGGTCTGGTATTTTTTGGCGGGCTGGGTTTTTCAATCAATATATGGCGGGTTTACATTCGCCGCCACCGGCGGGAGTCTGTTCACCACCAATACGGCGGTCGGCGGTCTTTCCCGCCATGTTCATAATGACCACCTAAGATCATTTTGGTACTGTGTCACTCAAATAAATACCTTTATTTTTGGTAACACCGAGTATTGTCTTTGCTTGTGTATAACTACTGTGTCAGTATAAGTGGTATTGCATGAGCTTTGCATGTCTCCTAGTTCAGTCTGAGCTGCTCTGCTATAGCTATCTCTATCAACCTAATCTGCTAGAACACTACTACACTCACTAACAAGGGATAACTGGACTTGGTGTAAAGTGTAAGTACCCAAGGTATCTACTACAAACTAGGCCAGCCTCCTACACTGACAGGGTCAGGGCTAGCATTAAAGGTGAAGTATCCAAAATGTTAACCTTAGGGGTTATTGAGCATTCCAGTAGTCCTTGGGCCAGCCCAGTGGTGTTGGTCCCAAAGGCTGCTGCATCTGGTGCCACTCCAGACCTCAGGTTCTGTGTGGACTACCAGGGACTCAATGCGGTCAGCAAGACTGACGCACACCCCATCCCCCGAGCTGATGAGCTCATTGACAGGTTGGGAGCTGCCAAGTACCTCAGTACATTTGACTTAACGTCTGGGTACTTGCAGATTGCCATACCTGAGGGGGCCAAGGAGAGGTCAGCATTCTCTACACCAGATGGACACTTTCAATGTAAAGTGATGGCATTTGGAATGAATAATGCCCCTGCCATCTTTCAGAGGTTGGTCAACCAGGTGTTGGCTGGGCTGGATGAGTTCAGTGCCGCTTACCTGGATGACATTGCTGTGTTTAGTTCCACCAGTGAGGAACTCTTCCAGAACCTCTGGAGAGTGTTAGAGACCCTGCAGAAAGCAGGCCTCACTATTAAGGCAAGCAAGTTCCAAATAGGGCAGGGTTCTTTGTTGTACTTGGGACACCAGGTGGGGAGTGGCCATGTGGCACCCCTACAGCCAAAGATTGATACCATTCTGGCTTGGGACCCTCCCAAGACCCAGGCTGAAGTGAGAGCCTTCCTTAGGTCTCACAGGATACTACAGGAGGTTTGTCAAGGGGTATGGTACCATTTTTCCCCCCTCAACTGAGTTGACTTCTAAGAAGCAACCCAGGAGGGTGATCTGGACAGAGGCTTGCCAGACTACTTTTGTTGCCCTGAAGGCTGCCATGTACATAGGAGTTTGTTGTGCAAACAGACACCTCAGAGCATGGTATTGAATCAGTACTCTCACAGCTTAATAGAGAGGGCCTAGATCAACCCGTAGCCTTCATTTGCTGTGGTTTGGGCACTGAAGAAGCTAAGACCCTACTTGTTTGGGACTCACTTCCGGGTTCAGACCGACCACAGGCTCTCAGATGGATAATGCAGATGAGGGGTGAGAAACAAAAACTGGTGAGGTGGTCCATTTCCCTACAGGGAATGGACTTTACGGTGGAACACACTCCTGGTACATAAAACGCCAATGCTGATGGTCTGTCCATGTTCTTCCACCTTAGTGATGAGAACTCCCATGAGGTTGGGTAGTTGCTCCCCACTTTCAGCTGGGGGGACAAATGTTAGACTTTTCTTTCATGGCGTGGTCTCCCTTAACTTTTTGCCTCTGTTTCCCAGGTTGTTGATGTGTGCTGGAATCTGTTTTTGCTGTTTTTGTCACTCTGGGCACTTTACCACTGCTAACCAGTGCTAAAGTGCAAGTGCTCCCATACAAAATGTGTATGTAATTGGTTCATCCATGATTGGCATATTTGATCTAATAGTAAGTCCCTAGTACAGTGCTTTAGAGGAGTTCCCAGGGCCTGTAAACCAGATGCTACTATTGGGCCTGCAGCATTGGTTGTGCCGCCCACCTAAGTAGCTCTGTAATCATGTCTCAGACCTGCCACTGCAGTGTCTGTGTGTGCAGTTTTAAAATGTAAATTCGACTTGGCAAGTGCACCCACTTGTCAGGCCTAAACCTTCCCTATTCTTACATGTAAGACACCCCTAATGTAGGCCCTAGGTAGCCCCAAGGGCAGGGTGCAGTGTATGGTTAAGGTAGGACATATGGAAATGTTTTTTATATGTCCTGACAGTGAAATACTGCTAAATGTGTTTTTCACTGTTGCAAGGCCTGTCCCTCTCATAGGTTAACATGGGGCTACCTTAAAAGATGATTAAAGTGTAGTTTCCCTTTGGGAGCAGATAGACATTTGGAGTTTGGGGTCTCTGAGCTCACAATTTAAAAATGCATCTTTTGGTAAAATTGATTTTAAGATAGTGTGTTCGAAAATGCCATTTTTAGAAAGTTGTCATTTTCTTGCTTAAACCATTTCTGTGACTCTGGCTGTTTGTGGATTCCCTGTCTGGGTCAGTTTGACAGTTGGGCTATTTGCACCTCTCTCTAGACAGTGACACAAAGGGAGTTAGAGTGTAGCCTGCATTTCCTGATGAGCCATCTGTGCTAGGAGGGAGGGGAGAAGTGGTCACTTACACCTGAAAGGGCTGTGCCTGCCCTCACACAATGCAGTCTCCAATCCCCTGGTGTGTGTCTGGAGCCTGGCCTGGGCAAGGCAGGATTTCACAAAGAAGAGAGACTTTTCTTTGAAGTAGGCCTACTTCAAAGGGCAAAATGGGTATAAGAAGGGCACCCAAAACCACAGACTTTAGAACACTTCTGGAAACCAAGAGGGACCTCTGCCTGGAGAAGAGCTGAAGAACTGCCCTGCCTGTGACTGTGCTTTGTGGCACTATCCTGCAGTTGCTGCTTCTGCCTGTGCTAGAGGACAAAGACTGGACTTTGTGTGCGTTCCTTCTTGTGAAGAACTCTCCAAGGGCTTGATTGAGAGCTTGCCTCCTGTTGTTTGAAGTCTCAGGGACAGCAAAGACTTCTCTCTGCCAGCACCTGCAGCCTCTGCTTAGACTCCTACTCTGCCAAGTGGTGCCCATCCAGTTCCTGGGATGCTGAAAGGAGAAGCTGACAGACCAAGAGTAGGAAATCCACACATCGACCGCTGTGCGGGGAAAAGAACGACGCAACTCCGATATGCGGCTGCAAATCGACGCTCACCTACAGCGCGACTGAAAGATCGACACACGAAGCTGGAGAAACGACATGCAGCATCGCTGACAGAGGCTGGTGAGATCGCAACCCGCCCTGCATGGTTTTCGGATCATCGTGCGGCAGGATTTCTGATGCAAACATCACTGGGTGTGCAAAAACGACACAACGCCTTCCGGACATGAGTGTGGTTCGAATCGACGCATCGCTCTCCTGCAGAGAGAAGAAACAAGGCACGCCAACTCAACTGAAGGAGAAACGCTGCCCGCCTCGCTCGAGTGAAATCGACGCATCGCATGCCCTTTTTGGCACACCCTCACCCTTGCGGGGATATTTTTGGCTCACCCAGGTACATTTCCATGCTAACAGCGTTAGCATTGTGTTGAAAATTACATGAAGAGTCTTTTTAGTTTTTAATTGATAACTTGACTTGTGTATTGGGGATTTTTTGTTGTTTTGGTCTTGTTTTGTTTAGATAAATATTTTCTATTTTTCTAAACCTGTGCTGTGTCATTGTGTAGTGTTTTCACTAAGTTACTGTATGTGTTGGTACAAATACTTTACACCTAGCACTCTGAAGTTAAGCCTACTGCTCGTGCCAAGCTACCAAGGGGGTAAGCAGGGGGTAGCTGAGGGTGATTTTCTTTTCCCCTGACTAGAGTGAGGGTCATTGCTTGGACAGGTGGTAACCTGACTGCCAACCAAAGACCCCATTTCTACAATTCCCTACCAACAATGCCTCAAATAGACCCCTGCTTTTGCACCATGTGGAAAAACACTCTCAAAAAGCAAGGATCCCACTAGACACCAGTGATTTGTGTGAGAATTTCGGCCCCCACCCCAGCATTGTCCACCCCCTAGGGGACAAACACAATATATTTATTTTCCTTTTTCTGGGGGAAAGGGTGCTATTGGCACCCAAGGGTGTGAGGTTAGCACCTCCAGACTATTGAAAAGAGCACAGCCATTTTTTTGCCCTTCTACTATCCAGGGCCTTTCTAGCAGCACAATGTTTTGAGAGACATAGCTAGAAAATGGAGTGCCCCCCAGGCTAGACTAGAGTAATGTTTCTCACATGGATCCCATGACGTTTTCATACTCATGGTGCCCTGCAAACCTCTAAATTTGACTGACATCACACATTTTCCTCATATTTCCTCATATTTCAGTGACACACACATCTGAAATCTGCAGGGATCCACACAATTGCTTCCCACATTTGTCCTATTGAAACACACTATCGCCCTTGTGTTGTTGGGCATAGTTCCTGTGACAGCAATGGATCATACCAGGGATAATGGGAATCCTCGCAAGTGGTTTATAAATGTCACAAGAAATGGAATGGTGATATAGAACCATAATATGCATGGTATCTGTTACCTTCAAAGCTGAACTAATAATGCACACTGATTGGAATTAGAATGTTTGGGATTTATTTACTTTTCTTTATTAAACGCTTAATAATACTATGGATAATGGTATGATTAAGTGCGTTCAAGTAAGTCTGTTGGTTTAAAGCTAACAGTATAAATATTGATTTATTGCACTTGTCACATAATTTGCAAAAATTGGAGATTTTACCAAAATGATTTTTTAATCTCAAATTAATAAAGAATGATAATGTTTTATAATGTGCTGCATAAGTCTAATTTTTGCTCCATAATTTAGACAACCTTCTGACATAATTTGTCCTCATGCTGCATACTCTTAGTGACCCTGAACATTTTAAAGCTCTGCATTTTGGTTCAAAGACTCTCATTATGGCGATAAAATCCATATTTTACAGCCAACTGTGAAATCTTTTATATATTCCATGGTTTGATGTGAATTAGGGGTTTTCATCCTACCATGACAGACAGTTAGGTACATTTACACTATTCCAAGTTGTACTTTATTTTCTTTCTTTATATATGTCTTGTTAAACATATTATATAATGTCAATACTGTACTACAAAGTAAAAATACATCTTGCATGATTTTAGTTTCTTGACTGCTGGAAATGGCCCTTTCTCTTCCTATTTTTCTGACCCTCTTTTTTTGGCTTTAGGACTCTAGGCACTTTGTCATCGCTAATCAGTGCTAAAGTGCATGTGGCCTTGCCCCTAAAACCTGGTATAAATGGCTTATAATTGTTTGGCTTAATTAATTTACCTGTAAGTCCCTTGTAGAGTGATATACAATATACCCAGCGCCTGTAAATTAAATGATGCTAATGGGCCTGCAGGGCAGATTGCTATACTGACTCGGCAAGTCAAACTACTTGCCAAGGCCTAAACTCCCTTTTAACTACACCACAGTCACCACTAAGGTAGGCCCTTGATAGCCCTATGGGCAGGGTGCTGTGTATTTAAAAGGTAGGACATATATTTTTATGTGTTACATGTCCTAGTAGTGACAAACAGCCTATTTTGTTTTTCACTGCTGTGAGTGCTGCTCCTCTCATCGGTTTACATTGGAAATTCCCCTATATATGTCTAAGTGTTAATTTCTGATCTATGAGGAGTAGGTTAGGTATTTTTGGTTTGTTTGGAATGGTAGTGAGAGCTCCTGCTTACTGGTGTAGGTGGATTTCACATTACGATTTTAGAAATGCCTCTTTTAGAAAGTGAGCAAAACTCTGGTGCTCTGTAGCATGACACTCCACTTCTAGGGCAGATTGACAGTTCCACGTTTGTGCAGCCATCTTTCAGGGAGGGTTAGGTGTGGCAGGGTTACATTGGCATTCATTTACATACTGATGGTCTTCTTGGGCTGGGAGAGAGAGAGGGTCATTCACACTTTACACTTGAATAGGCTGTGTCCTGCCCTCACACAAAGGGCTTGTTCCACCTTACTAATATCTGGAGCCAGAGCAAGGGAGAAGGGACATTCTTGGAACTGGTCAGATCTGAGTGGAAACATCTCCCACCTTCTAGAAGCTGGGCACCTGGGGTATAAGTACAGAGAACTTTTTGAATTGGGACTGAACCTCTGTCAGGAGGACTGCTAGACTGCACAAAGGACCCATCTGGACTGTTCTGCTGTTGTTGACCTGCTGCCTGTTACTTGCTAGGTGGCATAAAGGAGTCAGGGTGGCTTTTCTGTTTGTTGCCCTGCTGCCAACTATGCCCTGATTGTGTTCTGAGTGGACACTGGTGTGCTGCCAAGAAAAACCACAATTAATGGGACCTGCTTAGCTGTAGTGACCTGCTGCTCCCTACTGCCGGGATACAGGTTGGACTACCTCTTTGAACTAGCACTGATGGACTGGTATGCCTGCCTATTTCTTGTCCCTAAATTCTTCCCTAGGACGTGCTGACTTGCACCTTTGTGGGACCCTCCCAGGATCATCAAAGATTCCCCTGAGTGCCTCTGCTGTAGTACTCTATTGCCTGAGAGTCTAGCAGCAGTGCACCAGTAAAATACCTCCTTATTCCACTCTTTTGGTTTCCTCTCAGAAGAACATGTTGAGAGCTTCACCTTCCTCCCAGCAAAGGTGAAGCTCTGTATGTCCTTAAAAAATGCCTTAGCATGAAGATGCCAAAGGGGAATACTTGACTGCGGAGGTAGGTCCACCATGCGCTGCCGTAGCAATCAGGATTTACCTTCACCAATGTCACTGATGAGTCAGCATAACCACTGCTGCACTCCTTCTTGATGAGCTGAAGAGGGATGGCACATGGACATCAAGGAATCCCTTCAGAGTGCCCCCACAGCCATCCTCACACCCCAGGGATTGCGGCAACAAAAAGAGAGGTACTGTCTTTGGTTGCCACCACACTCATGAGGAAGACACGGATGGTGACCCCACTACCCTGTGGTGAAATTCCTAATGCGGGACCCAGTGAGGTCTCCCTGATAGCCCTGCTCCATGCAATAAGGACTTAATGGTTCCCCAGGACTCTAGCCACCAGGGGAAGGAAATAAGGCCACTGCCTCCAGGAACCAGAGATACTGTTCTCTGGGAAACTGCACCATCCCCAGGAAGGACGTGGGTGTCACTGAGTCTCCCTTCCTGTTTTGATTCTCAATGTGGGAGGGAACCCAAGGAGGTCTCCCCCTGCAGGGTGGCAATATGTGTGCCCCCACACCAGGAACACGTTTAAGGGGCCTAGCCCTTACATAAAGATGAATGTGAGCACAGGTGCTCCATGCTCGACGCTGTCCTGAGGAGCTAGTGACTGTACTCATGAGCGATGGCTCCCATTTTTGTCCTTTATAATCAGATTGGATTCAGAAAAATCACTCTAATCAGCCTAAGTGATGTGCAAGTCACCTGTGCGAGCTCCTTAGTCGAAACGACTCCTTCCCTGCAAGTTGTAGCAAGGGACGACACCAAACGTATTTAGTCTAAAAGGGGTACCGGGCCCTGTGCCTATAATTGTACAAAGGAGATGATTTGTTAAGGCTAGGTGCAAGGTCATTCTATTGTTTGCACCTCATGTTGTCCAGAGTCACAGGAACTCCCTGAATAAGGATGTTACGGCAAGGTAAATTACCAGTATATTTCATTCTTATTTTTACTGTGTTGGGATAACAATTCTATCATGACAACTGCATAATGTATACAGTATGTGTGGTACATGATGATTCATGGGTAATCTGCTGTGTTTTGTGCCATGATGTTGTGATATATCACAAATTTCATTTCTGCTCAGCCAGGATAATGAGTACTAACTCAGAATGTGTCTGGGTCACACTGTGTTTATGAATAATGTCATTTGTGGTTGATGATTATGCACAAGATACAATATCTATATATTGTTATATAACCCTGTGTGGAGTCTCCTTTGTGCTGTATTTGTTGTGGCACTGGTGTGAGTGTATTGTGCAAATGCTTTACACATGACCTCTACGGATACGCCTGACTGCGCAGTGCCAAGCTACTAGGGGGTGAGCATAGGTTATCTTTAGTGTGTAACTGACTTGCCCTGAGTTGAGTGGTGGGTTCTGGCTGGCTGAGGCACATACTCTAGCAACCAGAAACCTAATTTCTAACATTGGTGATCAGCGGTCAGGATATGACTTGCGTTTCCGCAATACAACAGTGATTCAGGCCCTCATTTTGAGTCTGGCGGTCTTGAGACTGCCAGACTCTTGGTGGCGGTCGGAACGCCGCGGTCGTGGTGGTGCAACCACCACATTATGACCGTCGCAGATCTACCACAGTCGGAACGCCGACACCACCAGGTTGCAGCCAGCCGACAGACTCGAGATCCCGGTAGTTGTAATCCGCTAGGGCAGATTACGAGTCCCCATATCGCCAGCCTTTTCATGGTGCTTCCACCGCCATGGAAAGGCTGGCAGAATGAGGGCACCCTCATGCATTGCCCATCGCGCATTCCATTGTTCGAATTATGGGCAGTGAAATGCGCGATAGGTGCCTCTGCACCTGCCACACCACCACATTGCCACCGGCTCGATTACGATCCAGCGGCAATGTTAAGGCCCTGTTAACCCCAAAGCCGGCGGGCGAAAATGCTGTTTTCGCCCACCAGCCATGCGGTGAACTCCAAATAGGGACGGAGGTGTTTGGACTGCACAGGTGGTCTCTAGCCGGTTTGAGTTTGGCAGGCAGCCTTAGCCGCCCGCAAAACTCACAATGAGGGCCTCAGTGTTGCACTACAAACTATTCACTTAGACTTTTGAGTTTTGTTGATTTTCTCCTGTTCTCCCATTGGACATTTTTATTGTTTATCCCCTACTTTATTCTCTTGCACTTGGGACTCTTGTTTTGTGCCTGACAAAAATGGAATCTACCTTTGACCTAGAAAACCTATTGGTGTATAATATAGACGAGTTAAAGGTCATCTGCAGGGAGAGGGGCCTAACTCTGGGTGAGGACTCTGACAAGTGGGTCCTTCGGAGAGCCCTGCTTACTTTTGAAGAGGCACTCTGGGAAACAAAGGAGAAAAGGTACCAGAAGGGGGGATGCTTCTAAGGGAGACTCTGAGGAGGAGCCCGAGAATGGTGGAGATACTGGTTGGGGTCGTTACCAATATACAGCCCCAGATGGCAGTGACTTTGAGGAGTCTGTGGAGAAAGGAGAAAATGACAAGGCTTGGGCACCAGTAAAGAGTGAGGACCCCATAGATAGGGAGTCTTTGCTGGGTCTTGTGCCAGGAGCAGTGTCACCTCCCATTCACTACCCCCTGGGGAGCTCAGATAGAGACAGACTGAGAGGGTCCTGAAGTTGCAGCTGGCACAGCTGGCTGTGGAGGAGAGAAGGCTAGAGACTGAGATGGTCTTGGTGCAGAAAAGGATGGCAGAGGTTGAAAGGGCCTTTGCCAGGTAAAAGCTTGCCTTTGAGGGAAGGAAACTGACCCTTAAATACAGTGTTAGAGTTCTGGACTAACCAGCGCTGGAGGTAGAGTCCAGTGGTGGCAGAAATGTCTAGTGACAGGAATAACACCCTTATATCTACAGTCTTGGTGCCTAACTTCAAGGAGGGGGGTGACAGATGTCAGTGGCTGCAGGAGTATGAGAGGGCTCTGACAACATGCATGATCCTTGAGGAGGATTGGGTAACTGGCCTAGGGACTTATATTCCTGATGCTACGAGGTATGCTGACCCTACTGACCCTAGAAGGGAGTGACAGGCAGGAGTACAACCCCATGAAGGAAGCCCCAATTGCGAAGTATGGATTCGCCTCTAAAGAGTATAGGTTGAGGTTCAGGGGCAGTAGGAAACTATCTTACCAGTCTTGGGGGGTGTTTTGTAGAGCAGTGTTGTAAAGCACTGGATGGATGGATTTTGGATGGTGCAGCAGACATTTTTGAAGGGTTGTACAATCTGATTGTCATGGGGTACATGTTTCATTGCTGTTTTCCACGGCCACACAAACACCTGTTTAAGTGTAAGTTCTCAGACCCCAAGGAACTTGCAAAGGAGGCAGACCTCTGGGTGAGTAGCAGGAGGTCTGGAAAGGCACTGGGGAGTGACTCTAAAGAGAGTGACTCAGGTTCCCCACAACTGAGGACAGGGGAGGTTCAGAGTGACCTAGACAGGTCCCCATGGAGTGCGGTGGGTGCAGGGTCCCATATCCTTTCCCTGAGTAGGAGAGGTGGGGGTGGAAGACATACCAGGTTGCCCTTTTCCCAGCCCCTAACCTGGAGAGTACCCTATGGGGGCCCCAAGAAGGGAATCTAGTTTGTACTGGGAGACCATCCACTGAGGGGGCCACATAGTGTTAGGAGAACTTGGGGGCAGCTGACACAAGCATCCAACCAGCACTGGTGTCTGACAGTAACACTCCACAGAGGAGGGTGCAGAAGTCGAGGTGGAGTGGTAGAGGGAGGAAGGCCTCGCCTCCCCAATCTGTTCAGCCTTAGAGTACGGACCCTGGGTTGGAGGTTCAGGGTGTAATCCTTGAACTGAAGGGAGATGTGACTGCCAGAAGCATTAGTAGCATTTTGTCTTCTTGGGGGTACCATTCCTGGTGGGGATTTGTGGAACTTGCCACAGGGTAGGAAGGGTAGGAAGGACTCACCTCTAACCCCAGTGCATACCCTGGTTTGGAAGACCAGTTGCAGAGCAGAACCCCTGAGCTGGTGGGGAAGCCGAAAAGGACGGCTGACACAAACACCCTAACAGTTCTGGATTCTGTGGGTACCAACCCTGAGCTGGTGGGAAGATATAACCCTGTGCGAAGGCTCTTTTTTGGCATATTTGTTGTGTCACTGGAGTGTACTGTGCAAATACTTTACACATGACCTCTAGGGATAAGCTTTACACATGACCTCTGGGGATAAGCCTGACTGCTCAGTGCCAAGCTACAAGGGTGTGAGCACATGTTATATTTAGTGTGTAACTAACTTGTCCTGATTAGAGTGGTGGGGTTTGCTCAGCTGAAGTGCATAACCTAGCCAACCAGAGACCCTATTTCTAAATTTGACAATGTGCTTTGTAGTTAACATTTGATTTATAATTGTATTAATACACATTGTTGAGTAATTTACATTTTTTTAATATTAGCACATTATGCCCAAAAAACACACATCCCTCAAAATATTGACAGGCAGGGTCAGGCAAACAATGAACACTAAATGAATGACACTTAAGTGCCGGACACTTATTTAACTCTAAATAAAATGTGGGTTTTATATTGGGTTGCCATGATCCCGCTGAACTCTCACATGAGACAGCATGGCCCTCTTATTCGTGGGAGAGTCCTGTGGGATCAAGAAACATTTGAAAAAGAAAAAAAGGGTTGGGGGTTTTCCTGGGGGCAGAACATGCCAGGACATGTTGTCAATCCCACACTATGCATGGCAGAAAGCTGGGAGCAGTGGGGTTCAAAAACATGTGGGGGGTAAGATGCAGGGCCTGACTGCAGGCCAGGTCCTGTGGCCAGCTTCACAGCATGCATGACCAAAGGCTGTTCACAAAGGGTGGGTTACCACCCACAGGAGTTGGTGCAGACCATGAAGGCAATTACATACCACAACCGGGGGCCACCTGCTCACAAGTGTGTGGTAATGATGAAAACATATGGCATTATAGTTAGGTATAGTAAATATATTTTGTTTTACAATGGAAAAAAGTAGAAACCTTAGAAATTCACTAAAAAGGCAAAGGTTAAAGTGATTTTATAGTTAGGTAAAAATATAAGGTATAACATAATATTTTAAACTAGGACAAATCACTGAAATTCACAGCTTCTGTCAAGTCTGCAAGATTCAGTTACTTCATGTAATTATAACTGGTGAATTTCAGTGTTTTTTATGGTTAAAATGTAACATTTTACCTTACCTTTTCACCTAACTATAATGTCTCTTTAACTTTTGTTTTCAGAATATTCGAAGAAGTTAAATAATGTAAAGTAAAATATTTTTACTATAGTTATCAATAACACCTTTTTCACCTTTGTTCTTCACTGAGCATATGTGTGTGTGTGTGTGTGTGTGTGTGTGTGTGCGTGTTTATGTGAGTGTATGTGGGGCGGGTTGTGTTACTATCCTTGTGGGGACTCCGATGTGATAACATACTCACGCTGTGAGGACTTGATTGCACTGTCGGGACCTGAACCTAAGTCCCCAAAAGGTAATGACTTTTAAATGATAGAAAATTATTTCCCTGAACTTCGGTGATAATCGTCATACTTTTTTTTGTACAAATTGACCTTGTGAGGACCTGTGTTTCATGATATGTGTTTATCTTTTTGCTCAGCTCTGCCCCTATAAGCAGGAGGTTGTACTGCAATCTTAAACAAACAAAAGGATTTAGACACACTTTCTTAATCTGATCCCTTTGGTTAGGAGCATACACATTTCAATGGGAAGGTAGCATATTTGTCACTGGCTATATTTAACCAATTAAACAGGCTTTACAATGCCATATACCAATTCTTTTTTTATTAAAATTCATCTAAATCAAATTAAGTAATTTTGCATATTATGCCCAGATTTACCAAGAATCAGGCAGTGCAGAGGTTTGAGAAAAAATACAGGGCTGACTTGAGCACATTGAAGAAAACTGCACATTGGGAACTATACCAAGAGGTGCACATTGATGATGTAATTGACTTAATTTGTGCAACAAAAGCATTTTCAAAATTGTGCTGAATGCTGAGTAAGGGTACAAAGTTAATCAAGCAGAGTCTTGTGTGAGATTTCGATTCAAGACATACCTCCCCCCCCAGGACACATTTCTAAACGCAAATAGTCGAACACGGGTAACCCACGTAAAATGTATAGTTTTGCAGAAATTATTAAAGTTGCAGTTGAAAATATCACACAATATTCTGCTTGACCGCCGTTCTAGTCCCATTGCTGCTAGGATTTCAAACAAAGCTTGGCCATGCTACTTTAGTGGATGTGGCTTCGTAACGGTCAAATAGAAAGCCCCCGAAATTATGAGGCTATGGAGGGCACATTGTGAGGCAGGGTTAGTTACCTGCCATTATGCTGCAAGAAAAGACAACGTGTGGAATTCTATGCAATTAAAGAAACAATTGTGGGCCATAATGCAGGATTTCACCTAGCTCATTTTACATTTTAATACTCATTGACACAAAAGGGTTCCGATAGTGTATAGAAAGTATGCAGGCTTCTTTACAAAGAAAATTAGATATGAGAAGCGAATCCTATTCAAACGGATATTATCTATTTTATGTAGCGTCTCAGGCCACACCTTCACTGAAAATACTGTATCATAAAATAGTACAATATGCATTGCACATTTTAGTGGCATGTGTTTAGCTCACTGACATGTTGGTGAGCATTATTTTCTAACATGTTTTTAATTTGAAGTTGCATATGACTTGAAGAGCATTCTATTAACATCATTTTTAGATTGGTATTTTTTTGTGTAAAACATATGCTGTGCTGCATTCAGCATGAAGCTGACATACATAAATGGAAGTATATTAAATAAATGTCGTGCCTCTTTTATACTTTCCATTCGGAATAATTTTTAGGGGCGAGCTTGCGTCGCATGCGCTTGCACATGCATTTTGCTTGCGAGACACTTTACGAATTAGAAAAGGTCTCGAAGCCCTGTTGACGTCATGTCAGTTGTCTTTCATTGGTTCATGGGCTTGCCTGTTAAAATCGGCTTGCTTTCATTAGTGGAAGGCATGCATACGTCATGCCTTTTCCGGTGGTTAGCCCTCCTCGAGTGTAGCAACCAAGTACTGGAAACATGCGAGGCTCGCTGTTTCCAGTCAGGTTTGTGGACTACTTTTTATCTTTTTTTCACAGTTCGATCTCGCTTGGCAGAAGTCCAGCGCTTCGCATGACATCGACAATGTTACATAGTTAATTACACTTTTGCCGGTTACGTACATAATTGCACTTTTGCATAATTGAACTTCTGCCATAGGTTTCACTATGAGTGTACTCTGTAGCAGCGCAATTACGCTGTTTTTTTGCATTTTTTTTCTTTCTACTTTCATGCCGTCTTCAACTGTCCGTACGAGTGAACTGTAGCAGCACAATCGTGCTGTTTTTTGCCATTTAATGTGGCTAGAAAAGTCTGGTTGGGAGTTTACAACTGCTAATAGCTGTAACTCGGAGAAATGCGAGACCCTATTGTATTGCAAATGATTGTTTTCACTTATTTTCAGTACGTGTTTAGCCTCTGTTCACACTGTTGTGCACTCGGCAAGTGCACACACCAAAACAGGAATGTTTCTGGGTCTTTCAGTAGGCCGGAAATCGGAATCAAATAAATAACACCACACACACGGCACGGGTGCTGTTACTGCCTGTTGGTGCCAAGCCAGCCGGCAACTTTATTATCTCCGAGTCCTGAAATCAGGACTCTACCATTTGGGCCCTCCATTAGAGGGTTACCGCTATTTTATTCATAGCGGTGTCAGTAACGCCCCTGTGCTAATTGTGTGCCCCATTATAAACATAACACACACAAAGGGACCTCATGAAGCACCCATTTCCCAAACAGAAAATTCCTCCACAACTGCATTGTTTGCTTTTTATGCATTTTGAAACCTGTCTCATTAAAGCGCTCTTTAAAATACATGAAATCGGAGTTTAAGAACATTAACCATGAAATAAGGGGCGTTTGAAAACAGTGTCAGTGAACTAACTCCAGCTTCTAATAGTGCAAGTGTTTAAACATTTATTTTCAAGGGAAAAAACAATTTCAAAACATAAGGGCATATATTTCACCCTGTTTAATAATTTAAAACACTGGATATAAGGTGATCCTTCAGTCGCCTATCTGGGTATGCCAATATCTGAAGTTCCAGGAGGCTCAAGACAGGAATAGGTACGACTGGAGGTGGGAAGGGGCGGGCGTTGGGGCTTCGGCGGACGGGGGTGGGGGCACTGTGATCTTGCAAATGCATTGTCACACATATCAAAAGTTCTTGTAGAAAGACAAAAGACCAGTGGTCTGTGAACCCTGGAGGGAGTCTGTGACTCTCTCAGACTGGGGCATGGAACGTGCTGCAAAGAACTCCTTTTTGCGAAGTGAAGCAGCCCGATTGAGACTAAGCTCACAATCTGTCAGTATCCAGGAAGGTGCTGCAGTACCCAAACAAAGGTGCTTTCTAATCAAAATATTCACCGAACAGAGTCGTTTTTTCACTTTTAATAAGGGTCATTTGGAAGAGCACAGCAAAATGTCACGCGCACATTGTTTTAATTGTCTTCAATCGATGTTACTTTTGTAATTAAATAAATTATTCCTCCTGCCCAACCTGCAGTTCTATGGGAAGTTTTCACTCCAAACGAATACATGCCTCTCAGAGCTTCTCACAAGCTGAAGCTTGATGCTGTTTGATGTTTTTTCAACAAACTGCTCAAGCACTGCTTTTTAGATTAAATCGAGATACCTTATGTCATCCTGGATAGTTACATATTTAGATTTATTATTAAGTATTTGGAATGCTGTTGTGCAGTGCCTTAAATGTTCTTCAGAACTTGAGAATTTGTTAGTCTGTGAAAAATAATGTATGTTTTCGTCTTCAGTTGCTTTTTTAATTGTGCCCTCTGTCCTGTTTTCTACTAAATTCCATATATTGCATGATGTATTTTGTCACAATCTTTGGTGCCCAGCCATTGGTGTTCCAGATTTCTGTCTGTTTTTTCTTAGGTGTGCGACCTCTCAGATATAACACTTGTTCAATGCTTTCCTTATGCCTGTGAAGTTTGTAAACTTACTTTTTGAACATGCACATAAAGATATGAAAACTGCAGATTTGTATGAGTACACCGATGCTTAAACCAGTGGATATTTTGTAACCTCTGCAATTAAAATACACCAGAAATGTATCTTCTTTTCCACTTCTTACAGTTGGAGAAACATTTTAATATTTTTTGTTGTCTTTCATGTCCCACTTAAAGCCTGCTGCACGTGATTTATTCGATTATCAGACTGAAATACACTGGCGTATTTGGGCACATACACAAAGCTGCTGTAAATGTCATCTACCCCCCACATCCTCAAGTGCACCCATGTTCCCACCCCCCATACCACTGTGGAAGTACGGCCAAACCTGCAGCATTTTTACTGTACTAATGAGAATTTGCAGGCATTCAAATCTGCAAGGGTAATCAGAACGTGTGAATTATGCCTGAACATCAATATTTTTGCTCACCCACATTGAGATTGGATGCACATAAATCTTTGGGAACATGACCATTCAAGAAGAGCAATGGTTGATATTCTCGTTATGTCAAGACAGGTATTGTCTAGTAGGCATGAATGATCTGTTGTGTGTGCTTTTCCTTCCTACTGAGATGGGCCTGTCACTATAATGGCAGTAGATTTTGTTTTGCTCTAATTATTTTGCCTCAATGTAGCATACCTAGATTGGTCATATTGTGGGTATTGGATCTTTCCGAATCTATAGACAGTGAATGTAACAGCATGTGATGTGAGCTCTGCATGGACTGCAACATAAATGCATAAATCTGATATTTCACTGTAATGTGAGTAGACTAGATGTATCATCTGTGTGTTTGTGGGGGTGCATTTGGTGAATTCCCAGGCTTGGAAGTTAGGGGGAGAAAACAATTCCTTTGGTGGATATCTGCTAGTAGTTAAATTTTCTGAGCTAACCTTTACATACAATCTGAACCTCATTGGAAAGTTGGATAAAAGCAAAACTAGGTTTGTTTCACTTTCCTGTTACTTTACCTATGGCATGCAGAAAATACAGGAATTTGTGTACTGTAAGCCTTTTGGACTCTAAAGACTCAATCTACTGGTAATATGATCATGTATTATTTGGCTGATTCTGATTTTCAAATATATATTTTTTATATGTATTTGTCAGACCACTACATTCCTGTGGCCTCGCTCTCTGCCCAAAAAGCAGAAGAGCTGAGTTCCTCTCAAGGATGGTGGGCAGGAATACATACTTGCACTCTACTTCATTTCATTCCACTACAGGCATGAGTGCAGCAACACAATCACAGGGAACATCATGCACATCACCAGATCATTTTCAATATAGGCCACACTCATAACCTAGATCCTTCCAACCAGACATAAAATTATATTAATGTGAAGCTCATGCATTCTGTGACTCACGTCTATTACAATACACTACTTATGTAAGTGAAGCCTCCAATTGCAGAATAAGAGTAACATCCTGGTCATCAAATACAGCAATAAAGCACTTTAAACATAGACATCTGTGCCTCAGTGCATTTTAGCACCCTTTCAGCTGATCATTGCAACCCATCCACTAATGCACATTTGCACATCATTATGGGTATATAGCACTATGTACATTCACTTCTAATAGTATATATGTGACTAGAGTGTCTTGAGACTTTGGATTTACACTACATTTCCTGAGAACCATTTCGTGGCACGTCTATGGACCTGATTTCAAGTTCGGCAGGCGGGATTACCTATCCGCTGAACTTCTGAAAGGGAGGCTGCTGCCATACTGGCTACCTCCCCGCCAGACCCACTAGGACTTTCCTGCTGGGCTGACAGGTAGAAACCGTCAGCCCAGTGGGAAAGTGGCAGCAGCATTGTTGCCAGCTCGTAATTGAGCCAGTAGCGATGCTGCTGCCAACAGGGTGCCCCAGCACCATCGCAAAGCAGACAGTGAGCTTTGTGAGGGTGCTGGGCAGGGCAGCAAACAAATGCGGCAATCTGACAGCCACCACAGGTGTGGTGGTCCGAGGACCACCACACTCGTAATCAGCCCCTATGTCTCTAGATTAGAGGAATAACAGAACATTGAAAATGGTAATTCCTGTAGTAAGTTTGAAGATTTACACACTTTTGGGTATTCACCAACTCCTCCCTGACCCATTTCTACCCTGAAAAACATTGAGTGTTTGCTCCTAACATGGAAAGGAGTAAATATTTTTCCAAAGTGGGAAGGGAAAGGCTAATCTCCCATTTTTGTTGTTATTAATCATGATTTCGGCCTCTGTAGTAGACACCACAGAACACAAAGTGCATTTAAAGAAACCTAAAAAGTCAATGACATCCTGGGAATGTATATATATATATATATATATATATGAGTTTAAAGCACAGCTGTCAAAGACAGTCATTGGTGAAACGACACAGCGATATGCAACATAACTCATAACTGTACATGATGGTGAGAGTTAAGTTACATGCAGGTATTTAACAGTGTCCCCCAGTCTACCCCATCTTTTCAAAAGTGGCCACTAGCCTAATGTATTGAGGCACACAAAAATCTGTACTTGTCCATTTTCAAGTTCCATTGTCTTTCACAAGTGCTGCTATTATACAATCGTTTTTTACAATGCCCCGCATAACTAGAACATGCTCAACTAGAGCATTAAAGAGTTCCATCTTGGGGTTACTAACCACATAGAGACACAGCACTTCTGAAAACACCCACGCTGTATTGACCCCAAAACCATGAACAATGAGGCAGCTCTATCCTGTTTGAAAGACATTCACCTCTACCATCCCACAGTACAACAACATGTTGGTGGCATGAAATTCATATGCTTTTGTCAGGTCTGCTTGAAATGTACTCTAAACTAAATTGAAAGGGGCTGAAACCTGCATATTAGAAGGTGCCATGAGAGCTGTTTACAGTAGTCTTTATCTTTTAATGGACCCAAGTTGACCCCTGATTCCATCTGAAGAACCAGAACCTTTTGGGCCTGGCGGCGCAGGGTACGCCTAAAATCTCCTTGGATTCACCTGCCTCAACTAACAGAGACACGGGACACTCTGTCAGGCGTAAAAGATCGGATTTTATTAGCTGCAGCTAGTACAGTTGTCCAAGAAGTACACAAGGTATGTTCTCAGGAGACTGCCACTTTACTTTGTGGCGCACAATCTTATATACCGTATAAAAACATTTATTAACTACATACACTCCCAGAACACATAGAAAGGAGCCAGTAAGAATGATGTAAAGATAGAACAGAGTCAATAGAAATGTCGGAAAACAAGACAGAACAAAGTATCAAGTGACTTAAGGTTGCCTCCCCTCCAGCTGTGTTTGTCACCCCTCCCTTGAACTAATTCATTAACCGATCCACAACGAAGTTGCATGTGGTGCGATAAGTTTGTGTGCGTTTGGAAGACAGTTGTGAAATGAGAGAATACTAGCAAAGGACAGCGAAGGCCAGACGATAAGATAAGATCGGCGGAGAATAGTGTGAGCCTACAGATAGTTGAAACAAGGATTAGAAAACCAGACAGGGATTAGTGTACTCGGTCAGACCTTAATACCAGTCTTGTAAAGATAGAGGCAGAAGACTGTTTTGAACACCATGTTGCAGAATAAGCAGAAAAGGCAGAATGGACTTCGTTCGCTGTGCTGCCTGAGTGAAGGCAACATAAAATGGCGGCGGGCCACAAAATGGCAGGTCGATACGATCGTATTAAAAATCGAATTTCCTCAGACCCTCCTTTTGCCAGAACTCAGGCAAGATACACAAACTCATGTTAATCTGAGTCGATGTCTATGGCCATGAGGTCATCAAGCTGTTGCTGTACCATCATTTTGATATTCTCTGCTCTTTGTGACTTGGGTTTGGGAATACATGCAGTAGCACATAGGTTGCAGACGGCAGGACCGCAGTGCATACAAAGACAACAAGAGAATATAAAAGCTAAAATTACTCCAAAGAATGTCAATACATTCCAACCCCATTTGGACAGCAATCCCCAAAACCATTCTGAAAAGGACCAATCTCCTTCGTCCTGATGAATCGACTCGGAGATTATGTGTAACTTAGAGATAGCTTGGTATACTGTCGGAGCGTCATTAGGTATGAAAATACAGCAACTTGATCCGATCAATTTGCATACTCCACCACGGTCCGCAAGAACAAAGTCTAAGGCAACACGGTTCTGCAAGGTCATAAGACGATCAGCTTGTAGTTCAGCTGTAATGTTACTTAAAGCTCCTACAGTGATGTCTATGGTGGTTTCTACGACACGAACCAATTGCCTTATATTTCTGCTGTTGGCCATTGGACCCCAGAAGGGAAGAAATCCTTTGAGGAAATCTCCTCCCTCTTGTCCTGCTGTGTCTTTCGAATCCACAATCCCTCTGCCATATCTATTTTTATGATGGTTCGCAGGAGCGGTGTATGTAGGGGGAAGAAGAAAGGCTATATAACAAGTACCAGAGAAATCAGCTGGCAACCATGTATAAGCCCTATCGTGGCAAACGAAGTATGTACCTTGAGATGGTACTAACGGCGGTGAATTCAGGGCTGAATAAACATATGTATGGGAACATAAACTTTCTCTTTGTCCGGTGTTTGGAGTTCTACCATTTATTTGCAGACAGAAATTTCCTTGTTGGGGTATGACCCGTATCGGAGGAGATTTTCCTTGCTTAACCTTATCATTGAGGCTGGAAATGTAATTAGTTATGTTCCAATTGGTATATGCTTTTCTTTCATCTATGGAAGCTTCACTTTTTTCCATGATTTTAGCCATAGCTACCATTCCCTTTATCAATAAACTATGACTGAAATCTGAACCAACACTATGTGAACTGACAGGTTGTTTAATTTTACTTTGATATGCATTATTGAAAATGACAAAATAAGCCCAAGCGGAACCTTCATAGGAGAATGGAAGAACTAAATATGGCATTCCTTTTTCTACCGTATGTGGTATGAGTCCACACACCCAACAGTCAGTTGTATTGATCACTAACTGATGTTGATGTAACAACTGGACGAAGGAATTGTTAAAGTATTCAGTTCTTCTGATGAGTTCATGCTGGGGAAGAGTGTGAAATAGGTGCGGAGAGATAGTGGAAGAAGATGTAGAGGTAGGAGAAGAGACAACTTTTTGCTGCAGAGTAATAATGATCCAGTTTACAGATGCCAAAAGAATACACGACAATATAATGACGCATAGAGCAATACTACAACGACTATATATTTCTTTACAATTATTCTTTACATTTTTACTTTCTCTTTTATCTAATGTAGCCTCCATCTTTCTAAGTGGATGCTCACGGCAATCTTCCTCAATCACTGTAGTCACGATTATCTACCGTCCTATGACACTGTGAGGTCCTGCAGGCCTATTGCCACTTACTCAGGTCGTGACTAAGACTCCTACCGTGACCCTGCAACCGGGATAGAGTACTACATAGGAGAGAAATTTACAAGTTCTTTGGTCTTGGTCTCAAATTATAGCGTTCCTGTCCAGAGGCAGTCTGGTTTTGAAACAATGTTCCTGGATTTGTCGTGTTCAAGCGACGATGCGATGGTATTGCTTCTTGAAGGATGTCGTCGTCCTCTTTCTCAGAAAGTGTTCCAATTAGACGCGCATCACTGAATGGTACAAATTGCGGAACTTTCTCACTTTCAGAGTCACTGATGCCTCTACGGACCCACTGATCGAAAGGCAAGGGCAAAGGCACTTTCTTGCAGTGCACGGCATGCACCCAGTTTTTCTTTCCTTCGACTTTAACTGCTGTTCTTGTGGTCAAAAGAACCAGGCGTGGCTCTCTCCATCGGGGCTCCAAATTTCTCTGTCGTTGGAAATTTTTCGTGCAGACCCAGTCACCTGGTCGGATGGAATGACCTGGGTCTGTGGAAGCCTCTGGTAGAGCACTCTGAACCTGTTGATGAAGAACACGCAATTTAGTTGTAAGGTCATGCAAGTAGTCAATCAACATCGGGTATGGCAAGTCTGAGTATTTCTTAGGGCGAGGAACTCCCCATACATTAGCTGGGCGACCAAATATCACTTCGTAAGGGCTAAGCCCCAAACGAGAGTGTACTGCTGTTCTGGTGGACAGAAGAGCCAATGGTAAAGCATCAGGCCAATTAAGTCCTGTGCTAGCTTGCACCTTAGCAATTTTAAGCTTCAAGGTTCCATTGTAGCATTCTACTAAACCAGCCGACTGTGGGTGATTCGCCGCGTGGAACTTTTGTTTTATGCCAAGACCTGCACAAACTTTTTGCATGACTTGACCCACAAATTCGCTCCCATTGTCACTCCAGACAATGCGCGGCAAACCAAACCTAGGGAAAAATTCTTTCAAAAGTATTTTGGCAGTTGATAAAGCAGTATTGTCCTTCAGAGGGTAGGCTTCTACCCATCTAGAAAAAGCACATACTACCACCAGAACATATTTGAGGTTGTTGCATCGTTCCATGTGAATATAATCGATCTGCAACACCTCAAATGGATATGTTGGAGGAGCAAAATGACCTGCTGGAGTTGGGGTTCCCTTTCCCGGATTGTACATCAAGCAAACAATACAATGTTTTACTACATTATTTGCACACTTTGGGATCCCCTCATTTTGCCACACTGGAGCCAGAAGTTTACATATTCCTTTTGCACTTAGGTGAGCTGGACCATGTGCCATAGTAACTATAGGTAGTACATAAGCATCTGGTAACAGCCAACGTTGATGTTCTGATAATTCAACCCAACATCCCATCTCATCTAACATTCCTGTACTTTCCTTCCACTTTCTCAACTCATTCTCCGTAGCCTCTCCTTGAATTGATTTCACACTCTCTACTGTATCTTCACACATTCCCTTTTCTCTTACGCAGTTTGCGGGACCTGCAACATACATTCGACTTGTGTTGTCTCTGGCTGTCTTTTTCGCTACCTCATCTGCAAATGCATTTCCTCGACCAACATCGTCCACAATCTTTTTGTGTGCACTACACTTCACGATAGCTATCTGAGTAGGCATTGTAAGTGACTCAAGAAGTTCAGTCACTAATTGACCATGTTGTATCTTAGTACCATGGGAAGTAAAGAATCCTCTTTCCTTCCATAAGCGCCCAAAGTTAAACGCTACACCAAAAGCGTATTGGCTATCAGTGTACACGTTTACTCTTTTTCCTTCGGATAACACACACGCTCTAGTTAAGGCTATCAATTCAGCTGCCTGAGCTGAATTATGTCTAATGCGTGCTGTCTCCACAATCGTATGCAAAGTAGTAATAGCGTAGGCTGAAACTGTATCTCCATTCGGGAGCTTGAAACAAGAACCATCTACCCATAGTGTTCCATCTGGATTCACTAATGGCGTGTCTTTTAGGTCAATTCTACCCTTAGTCTCTTCTTCAGTACGGAGAAAACAATCATGCTGTTCAGAGACATCTCTCTCTTCTGGAAGAGGCAACAAAGTAGCTGGATTCAGGGTATTACATCGTTTGATGTGTATGTGACTAGCCAAAAGCGTCAGCTCATATCCGGACAACCGAGCACTCGTAAGATGCTGCGTTTTTGTCCTATTTAGTAAAATATCCACTGCATGTGGCACCATAACAATGAGAGTATTATCTAGCACTACTCCAGCAGACTGTCGAATAGAAATTGCTGCTGCCGCTGTCGCCTTAAGACAACTAGGCAATGCTTTAGCTACTGGATCTAACGTAGCTGAGAAATATGCGCATGGTCGCTGTTGATCTCCAAAACGCTGCGTTAAGACTGACAATGCACAACCCTCTCTTTCGTGGACATAGAGCGTAAAGGGCTTACTGTAATCAGGAGTACCCAATACAGGAGCAGAACACAAAGCAATACGCAAATCAGTAAAACTCTTCTGACACTCGTCAGTCCACGGAAGAGGCTGAGGCGTATCTTTTAAAGTTAGCGCCAACAGCGGTTTAGCCAATAAAGAGAAACTCGGAATCCACTGTCTACAATAAGAAGTAATGCCCAAAAAGGCACGTACCTCTCTTTGTGTGGATGGCACTGACATTTGTGCAATTGCCTGAATTCGTTCGGGGGTCAATCGTCGTCCCTCCTTTGACAAGAGATGACCCAAATAAGTCACCTCGCGACAAACATATTGTAATTTAGAAGGAGAAACCTTGTGATTCAGATCAAACAAATGACGCAACAGTGCAACGGTCACGTTTTTGCAAATCTCCTCTGAATCAGCGGCAACTAATAAGTCATCCATGTACTGAATGAGAGCGGCACCGGACGGTAAGGAAAAGGCATCAAGATGACATTTTAGAGCTTGACTGTAAACAGAGGGACTTTCACAATAACCTTGAGGTGCGCGTTTAAACCGGAAGCTTCGGCCTCCGAGGGAAAAACCAAAAATATCTCTACTCTCTTCGGCGATGGGAATACTAAAGAAAGCATTCTTTAAATCGATAACTGAAAACCAAGTCGCTGTAGAAGGTATCATCGTCAACAGAGCAGTGATATCTGGGACTACAGGAAACTGCGGTACGACAATCTTGTTTACCTCCCGAAGATCAATTACAAAACGATAAACAGGAGGCTGAGAAGGATCAGTGCGTTTAAGAACCGGAAGAACAGGACTGTTACATATATTTCCTCTCGTTTCCTCAACCACACCCTTCTGAATCAAATCATGGACAATTTCCAGAAGTGCTTTCTCACCTTCAGTAGAGATTCTGTATTGCGGAATACGTGGCATTTCAGCATTGGGCTTAAGAGTAACAACATAAGGTGGGATCTCAAGACAACCAACGTCATTCGGACCCGTAGCCCAAAGCGTTTCGGGAAGAGAAAGCAATTCAGGTGGGAATTGATCTTTTGATAAGTACATTGGACTAGTCATTTTCTGTCCTAGAGTAAGGTATACACCAGAAGGTGAACAATATATCGTAGCATGCATTCTTTTTAATAGATCTAAACCCAACAGATTTTCACCACAACCATTCGTCAGAAGAAGCGGAGCTTCTAAATCATAAGGGCCTATTGAAACAGGCAAAGGGCAAGAAACTGGATTGCGAACAGGGGCGCCAGAAAATCCTACAGATACATTCGTTAAGCCAGACAAAGGTGCGCCAGGGAGTTTAGAATGAATGATAGAGCTTCTCATGGCACCAGTATCTAAAAGAAATGGCTCTGAAACACCCATTGTAGTGACATTAACATAAGGTCCATTCTGATCCACTGGAATTGACGTAACCCCCTTACTTTGTCCATGGCTGTCCTATTCAAAATGAAGACTTTCATTCCCTCCTTCAATATACTGATCCTCACTGTAATACTGTGTAGACCTAACATTTTGCTGATCAAAGTAATTTCCGGAATTTGGAGGAACAAAAGAACGCTGCCCTTGGGTTAACACACCTCGACCTCTACCTCTATTTGCTGACTGAAGACCACCACGACCTCGTGAAGCAGATGTTGCTCCATTACGCTGCAACAATGCCGGACAACTGTTCTTAAAATGACCTTCCTCCCTACAATAAGCACATTGATTGGGACCTAGCAAAGGTCTTGGAATGAATGGTTCAGGCTTTTGATACAACCTCTGAAACTGCGGAGGCTGTTGAAACTGAGGCTGAACATAACGAGGAGGATAAGCCTGTTGCAAGAGAACTTTAGTTTTTAATTCTTTCGTCTTTTTCTCTTGTTTTTCCCTTTCTTCTTTGTCTCTATTTTCATAATATTGTGCAGTAGCCAATATCTGGGCGGAAGAAGAAACTGCCCATGAACTCTCGGAGTCTTTTAGCTTGTGTGATAGTTCAGGAAGCAAGTTATATACGAACTTATCCACAAATAATCGCTGTCCCCCTTCTGTAGCCATATCTTGACCACTGTGATCAATGAATGTCTCCTCGAATCGGGTAAAGAAATCGGAAACACTTTCATCTTTCTTTTGTTTACATGCTGCTAGCTTATCCCAATTAACTCTCAAAGCAGGCATCATTGTTTTCATTAATGTAATAATCCTACCAGGGAGTTCTGAGATCAAAGCGTCGGGCTTTGCACCACCTACTTGACCTCTATCTGCGGCAATAATAGCGTTCCAATCGCCGCCTAATTCTTGAGCGTGATCCTCTCTACGAATTTTAGCCCATATTGTCTGTGGAACTACATTTCCCATCAACATGTCAATATCTGCTAGATTCATAGTACATGCATCAACTGTCTGCGACAACTCTTTATAGTAACCAGCAGGATTTTTGCGTGGATCTGGTAGTGACTGTTTAAGTGCTAAAACTTCAGACCTTTTCCAGGGGACATGTATCCATATGCGCTGAAAATGCGCAGGAATAGCTGGATTAGCACCTGCTGCTGCAACTTCTTCCTTCCATATTGGAGAAACCTCTCTCATGGGATAGTTTTTCAGTGCTGTCCTAACTGAAGGATCAGAATCAGGAAAAGTCTGTGAGAACAATAGGGATCTGAAAGAAATAAGTGTTCTGACAGCGTTTTCAACCTTAGGACCCACAATAAGTCCTTTGTCAAAGTCAGCCTGAACATCTAACAGATCCTGTGGGACTGAACCCAAATTCATATCCTCCCATTCTTTAGCGAGAGTATCGCACATAACTTTAAAAACATATCTCTGCGTAGGTGCATTCCATTGCAGAAAGGTGGACATAATATCAGACGTACTATATTGGGGACCCTTCTTGATCCATCTACAAGCAAGTGAGTCCAATTTTTCTCGCTCTTCGGAGTCTGGGAATTGACTACGAGACTGTCTTCGAGAAAAAGCTGGAGACACGTTTAAAGCTTCAAAAAAAGGTGATAAGAGACCAGAGACAGTATCGGTAAATCGCTTACGCGTAGATGGAGAATTTGACATAAGGATAGGGGACAAGGTATTAGGTGAATTAACTAAAGGAGCATTAGGAATTGCCAAAGGAGCAGAAGGCAAAGGAGTTAAAGGCAAAGCTGGCATAGGCAATACTTGAGGAGGCAAATGTGGAAAAGCTGGAGCAGGCGGAAGCACAACTGGCGGCTGAACAGGCTGTAACATCGGGGGTGCATTAGCACCTTGTACATAGGGCGGAGGCAATTTCAATAAGTGGGACATTAAGGAATCTTCCTCAAAATCTTTTCTCTTATCAAGGGAAGAGATAGGCAACGTCGGATAGCATTTATCTATTGCCATTCGATGCTGTCTGTCTGAAATTTCCATTGCATTATCTATTTCATCATCTTTGAATTGCTGAGCAGCCTGTATAATCGTCATTCCCTGTGTTTTCCTATCTCGTTTCGCTTGTTTAATTTCTCTCTGTTTGGCTTCCTTACGCCAAAGGCGAAAAGAGTCAAACATTGCCGGCCGGGCTTTTCTTTTAAATAACGTTGCTTCTAAATTATCTAGCACATCAGTTTCGAAACTACCATTTTCTGGCCATTTTAAAACACCATCTTTCTTTGTATATCGGGTCCATGTCTTATTAAAGGCAATAGGACCAACACCATGTTTAGAATAGAGCTCATATGTGGGAGTTCCAACCGAAGGAATCGGACAGGAGTCCTCAAGCTGGGAGTCCCTATTACAACCAAAGCAACAAAGTTTTCCAAACTTAGTCAGACCAGACATCTCACGATTTTTACTGGCTGTTCACAAACATCAAGGGGGTAAAACTTTCAGTTTACACAGCACAAATGCACTTACCCCTCAGCTTTGGCCACTGCAATGGCCAAATCTAAGAACCTAAGGACAAAACAAAGACCAAAATTTGTGGGCGCGACCCACCAAATACTTAACTAAGGATGTCTTCTTACACCAACAGAGGCCCGTCTATCGTCTCGCTTTACCATACATCATCAAAGAAAGGGCCAAGGCAGGGCGGCAGTCAGGGCAGCAGTCGTCAGTAGCCGTCAGGAAAGAGTAACCGCGCTGAAAAAGACCTTCGGACCACTTCGACATACAGGGGTCGCTTGACGTGGCTCGCGATTCCTCCAGAATTTTCTTGCGGGGTTCCTCACGACCTTCAGGCAGAACCGGTACCGCTGAAGCCGCCCCACGTTGGGCGCCAGTTGAAGAACCAGAACCTTTTGGGCCTGGCGGCGCAGGGTACGCCTAAAATCTCCTTGGATTCACCTGCCTCAACTAACAGAGACACGGGACACTCTGTCAGGCGTAAAAGATCGGATTTTATTAGCTGCAGCTAGTACAGTTGTCCAAGAAGTACACAAGGTATGTTCTCAGGAGACTGCCACTTTACTTTGTGGCGCACAATCTTATATACCGTATAAAAACATTTATTAACTACATACACTCCCAGAACACATAGAAAGGAGCCAGTAAGAATGATGTAAAGATAGAACAGAGTCAATAGAAATGTCGGAAAACAAGACAGAACAAAGTATCAAGTGACTTAAGGTTGCCTCCCCTCCAGCTGTGTTTGTCACCCCTCCCTTGAACTAATTCATTAACCGATCCACAACGAAGTTGCATGTGGTGCGATAAGTTTGTGTGCGTTTGGAAGACAGTTGTGAAATGAGAGAATACTAGCAAAGGACAGCGAAGGCCAGACGATAAGATAAGATCGGCGGAGAATAGTGTGAGCCTACAGATAGTTGAAACAAGGATTAGAAAACCAGACAGGGATTAGTGTACTCGGTCAGACCTTAATACCAGTCTTGTAAAGATAGAGGCAGAAGACTGTTTTGAACACCATGTTGCAGAATAAGCAGAAAAGGCAGAATGGACTTCGTTCGCTGTGCTGCCTGAGTGAAGGCAACATAAAATGGCGGCGGGCCACAAAATGGCGGGTCGATACGATCGTATTAAAAATCGAATTTCCTCACATCTTCAACTTAATGAAAAGATCTAGAGTACTGATAATCAGAGTCCTACAGATCTTGGTAATTTTATTACTTCCAGTGATCCAACTGTGAGAACTGCTTCTCAGAGGCGCTCATAGGGTATATTATTGAGCTCTTTAATGTATGGCATTAGAGAGTGATGAATTACAAGCTATGGTAAAGTTAATGTAGGTAGCAGACTAAAGCTGTTTTGAGGTGACACAGCAGAAATTTTGGTACTGTTCCTCATTTCATAATGATCATCTATATGTGACAGTTTATGCCTTATGTTAACGAAAGTTGTAAAGTGGTGCACCAAAAAGCCATAATAACGTACATTCACTCTGGGTTAGCCATTGAAACATATGTTGTATAGCATTTAGATTATATGTTTAAAGAATTAATTCATTATTATGTTATGATTCATGATGTAAACTATTGGTCTGCATTAAAACAATATTAGTTTTTGTGTGGATAATGTTTTAAAAATAACACACAATGTAGAGAATGGAGTAGTGTGTTATATTCACTTGAAAGAGTTAACAGAATTCTTTTAATTTTTAATGTATTGTAACATAAACAAGTCTGGTTGCTTATTAATACTGAATTATGGGTTAAGATGCTAACTTTGTATTAATTGCAGAGATTAATGTGGTGCTATATTTTACTGCATTAACCTAAGTGAAGCCTGCTAGGATCTGCTTCGTGACTGTGCAGAAAATGTTTATTCATTCTTGTAAACGTGAACCTTTCTTTCAGAATTCATTCTCATGAGAAAGCTAGTTTGGTAATAGATGCCTTATTGTCTTACACATGGCGAGTTTGTGAACTTGGCCTTGAATCTGGTAAATTTAGAACTATGGACTGGCAACATATGAATAAAATATCAAAGTCACATGGATGAGACCCAATGGAAAATTTCCTATCTGCCGGAAATAGGAATTCATGGCCATGTTGCAGTCTATGTTGCACAGTCGATCTCTATTGGATGTTACATCTTCTATGTCACATGGACTGATGAAGTGATGAATCATCATGCTCTATTAATTTTTATGTACCATTGACCAGATGGATTAGCAGCAGATCTTATTGCCTACGCTTAGATACTGAACACCTTGGACTCTTAGAGGTACAGTTCTCTCTACCCCTGCCCTTTGAGATGTCTTGCTGAGACTTAGCAATTTTCACCTGGCCCTGAGGAAAAGAAGGCTCTTGACCAAGCTATTGAAATTCTGATGCCTTCCCTTTTAACCTAATTTTCTTCTACTTTAGTTAGAAATCTGTTGTCCCAGATTTCTTTTTTTTCCAAATGTTATTTCTCCTTTTTGTACTTTTTGCCATTTGCACACATGTGTTTAGCAACAGAAAAGGATGATAAACGGAGTCCTGAAACTTTCCAACCACTCACCCCCAGTCACAGATTTGGGTTTAATCCATTGTTCATTTGTTCACCATGTGCCCGCCCTCCCCAAGTTTGGAGTCAGCCAAAATCAAATCAGTCTTAAACCTGTTCCCCATGGGAACAGTCCAGCCCGAACTGCCGGGTCAGGGAAGGTCCTCCCTGGACCGGAAACAAGCATTCTGGGAACGGTTTCAGGGTATCATCCTTCATCAGCCAGGATAGTTTTAATCCAGTGGCACAGTGAAAAAGAGACCCACGTATGGGCATACCATTGCCACTTAAGGCAACTTTAGCAACACAAAAGGATGATAGGCAGAATGCTGACACTTTTCAACCACTCACCCCAGTCTCAGATCTGGGTTTAATCCATTGGTCATTTGCTCACCATGCTACCCTAGTTTGGACCCAGCCATATGCAAATCCGTCTTAACCCTGTTCCCCATGTGAACAGTCCAGCCCAGACGTGGGACCCTTGCTTTTCTGACACAGTTTTTGTTGATTTTAGGACCCTGCACACTTTACAACTGCTAACCAGTGCTAAGGTGCATATGCCCCCTCCCTAAAACATGGTACCATTGGTTCATCCCCAATTGACATATTTGATTTACTTATAAATCCCTAGTAAAGTGCACTACATGTGCCTAGGGCCTGTAAGTTAACTGCTACTAGTGGGCCTGCAGCACTAATTCTGCCTCCCACGTAAGTCGTCCCTTAACCATATCTCAGGCATGCCATTGCATGGCATGTGTCTGCAGTTTTACTGCTACTTTTACTTGACTTTAAAAGTACTTGCCAAGCCTTAAACTCCCCTTTTCCTGCATATCAGTCACCCTTAAGGTAGGCCATAGGTAACTCATAGGGCAGGGTGCTATGTATGTAAAATGCAGGACATGTACATATGTGTTTTATATGTCCTTGCAGTGAAAAACTCCTAAATTAGTTTTCCACTATTTTGAGGTATGCTCTTTTCATAGACTAGCATTGGGTCTGCTCTCATATACTTTTGAGTGGTAGAGTCTGATCTAAAAGGGGTAACCAAGTCATATGGTCATATTTAGTATGACCATAATGGTAATGGAACATTCTGCTTGTTGGTGAGGTCGGATTTTATACGACTATTTTAGAAATGCCAATTTTAGAAAGTGAGCATTCCACTGACCTCAAAACCATCTGTGCCTTACAGCCTGTCTCCAGTCAATATCTGGTCTGTGCTGGCTGACAGCTCCCTTGTGCATTTCACCCAGACAACCACAAACACAGAACACTCAGCCTCACCTGTATTCATCTGCATATTGAATGCGTCTTCCTGGGCTGGAAGGGTGGGAGGGCTGACACATACATTTCAAAGAGCAGTGGACTGTCCTCACACAATGTACTGCTAAACCCCCTTGCAGACAGCACTGAATTGAAAGGGAACGTATCCACTTTAAAACCACTTGTTGACGTTTCCCCCACTTCAAAGGCATTTTGGGGTACATAAACTGGGTATCTGACCCCACCAACCCAGATATTTCTGGTCCTACACATGCATCCTGTCAGAAGAGCTGTCTGGCTGCCCAAAGGACTAACCTGGACTGCTTTGCTGGACTCTGACTTTGCAGAGAAGGACTCTGCCTTCCATAAAATTGCTCTCCAAGGTGTTGGATTGAGCTTGCCTCCTGTTTTCTGAAGTCTCAGAGGCAAAAAGACTTCATCTCTTCAGGAAACTCCTTCTGCATCGAAAATTGATGCGCTATCTGCTGTAATTAGCGCAAAGCCTGCATTGTGACTGAGAAATTGCCACACAGCTAACGGGAACGACGCAACCACGACTCCTCGACTAGAAATTTGAAACAGCACCTGCCTTGCAACTGAAAATTTGACACATCGCCTACCGGATCGACGCAGCACCTGTGCCTTCTGCCAGCACATAAATGATTTTCCCTATATCATCCCTGAGCAGCAATATATCACCATAACGCAATGAGGAATCAAGACTGCCTGCCGAAGAATGATGCAAACCCCTGGCAGCGTGGAAAGAAACAACTAGTCTGTGTCGCGTCAGAAATTTCAATGCAACACCCTTTTTTTCACTCGCCTCCTCCTCTGCAGTCTCCATGCGTTGTTATTTTTGACACATACTATGGACTGCGTGTAACTAAGAGACAACTGCTTATTTCTAAGGATTCAGACTCTTTTAAACCTTTTAAAAGTGATATTTCAACTTGTGCTTTTTGAGCCTTTGTCGTTTTGACCTTATTTTATTCAGATAAATATTATCTATTTTTTTAAACCTGTGTGGTGCATTTTTGTGGTGTTTTCACTGTATTACTGTATGACTTATTGCACCAATTCTTGCCTTCTAAGTTAAGCCTAACTGCTCAGTGCCAATCTACCAGAGGGTGGACACAGAATAATTTGGATTGTGTGTGACTTACCCTGACTAGGATTGCAGTCGCTACTTGACCAACGGTGTATACCTCTGGCAACTAGAGACCCCATTTCTAACAGTTTAGTTCTTCTAATGTTAGTTTGCTTGAATCTTTTTCATCGTCTAGGTCAACCCTTGGTGATTTTGCATCTTCATAACTTTTTTTTGAGAATTGTTTATATGACTTTGAGTTTGAGATTGTAATACAACCCCTTAACTTGATTTCAGACTGGAGTTTTCCTTGTGTGGTCGTATTGGTCATATTGTTAGTTTTAACATGATTTGCTGTAAAATTTGGTGATTTGTGTCTACAACCTTATGCTGGGCCCAAAGGTTTATTGACCTTGCCAAGCACTGATTCCTGAAGATATGCGCCATCAAATCTGGTAGCAGACTGATGGTCTGCCCCACGAGGGTGGGACAAATCAGATAGTACTCCAGTTCACCCACCGAGGTTGGAGAACAAAGTAGGCATAGTATTAGAAAATAGGATTGGTCCCATGCAATTTGTGCACACCAAAGTTTTGCCCACCTGGAGTTCTGTCCCATGGCTCATTCCAAAGAATGATGAAGTTCCAGTGCCATTCCTGTGAGAGATGGATGTGCGAGTATCAATAAGGTTTTGATTTACTTTGCTTTTGGCCTGAAGATTGCAGTAAAGTGTGAGTTTGTTTCCTCAGTTTTTGAAGTATGATTGTGGCACTTATTGCAAAAAAAAATTCCATAGTTGTTGACAGGTCCGTTGTGGGCTAAGATCCTGGGATAACGCACACGTGTAGAAGACACTTCATTAATTTATTGGCTGTAATGAGGTGCTTGTTTTGAGGCTTCGTCAACAGTGGCAACAGTTTCCTTGCACAAGTGTGGATTTGGTTGTTATTCAGTGAATCCTGAGTGCACATAGAGGATCTGTATCAACCAAAGTGAGTTTTGCTGGTCAAGTCTCACTCGTTGTGTAATTGTGAAAACTGTAGTCGCAAAGTATATCTCCATACTCCTTTGAAGTGTTTGGTCACCCTGTCCTTTAGTAAGCAGACAGTTTGTTAGTTTTTGCTTGCAATATTGTTCCATTAGGTGTGTGTGATAGGGATTGTGTGACAGACAATTGCAAGGTGAATGCGTTGGTGAAAGGAGTAAGTCTAATGTCATTGTATGTCACAATGCTATAGGATGGTAGGTGTGAAGCCACTCTGGTATTGGTGAACAGTGCTGCATTGCTATTGGCTGAGAACTCGGAGTAGAGAACTGTTGAAATGAAGTTACCTCCTGATTTAAATGAAAAGTTTATTTTGATATATTGAATTTGACTGAAAATGAAGTTCTTTAAATCATTGAAATATGCGTTGAGAGGAGATGTATTTATTCCAGTGAGAGAAAAAACAGAGACCCCATCCAAAAGTACTCCAGGTCATTGTGTTATGTCCATAAACGGTGTTTATGCATGTTTGTGCCTTGCACAGTGGTGCAAAATTACAGAGAAAGAAGGTGCATTAGCATTTCCTCACTACAGAACTTTTAATATAACAATTATTGACAACCTGAGGCGAGTGCTGTATGAGAGGAAACTGCCTCCGAGACCTGCACAATTTGAAGCAATTAATAACTGGGAAGTCATAGCACACTGGAACTGAAAACCAAGTATGAAAACAGGTTGCAGAAAGCAATAAAGACAATTGTTGAGGCAAGATGGGATGAAGAGCAGAAAGCTTGGAGAGCAGAGATTATTGAGCCAACTAGATTATATCCAACTGTTTTGGGTGAAGAAGAAGAAAGCAGAAAACCTAATATTAAGCGAAGAACAGGGAAAAAAGAACACACACAACATCCGAAAAAAAAAGACTGAGACACATGAGAGTTATTTGGATGATGAGTTTATAAATCAGTTCTTGTTAAATCGGTCACCTCTGCATCATTCTGTAGGAGTAAGAGCACCAAGTGAAGCAGCATGAGATTTAACCACTAACATGCCTACTGCTCCAATTGCATAAACTCCAAATCAGATAGTGTCAGATACACCTGCCAATTTAGGGACACAGATACCTAATGTGAATCAACCAGTTCAAAGCTTTAGCACATTTCAGCCCAAACAGAGCCATATTGTGAATCAGATTGTGCTGAACTCCAGTTCAGTTGGTGAAGCCGGCTTATGTGAATTCCCCAGTGCAGAATTTCAATACAAGTCAACCTATACAAATGTCCAGTCCCAATGAGCCCATACCAAATGTTCCCCTGACTCAAATGGGACAATGTTTTAGTACTACTTTGTCAGGACAAGGTGTGCGACTGACAATTCCTCAGAATCAAACAAACTATTTTGGCCCGATGCATTAACTGACCCTGTAATGTTTGGTCCAGTTGTTCCTTTGTATTCTCCAGGTACATCCGGAAGTAATGAGCATTCATTAAATATCCTAACTGTGCCTGATACACCGGTTATGTCCAATAGGATGACACCAAGCATTATACAGAGACCTGTATATTCAAGTGACTCAGCAATGGAGTGAACACATTCTCTTGTGAGACCATTATCAGAGCACACAGCAGTTGTTAGTTGCAGTATCCCGCAAAAAAGAATGCTTTTTAAAACACCAGAAAATTTCTTTTTTTCAAAAACCATGAATCAGCAAAATGTATTTCCTTTAAGAGCAGAAGTGTTGCAACGTAATTCTGTGAGTTTAAGAGGTTTCACTGCACAAAAATTAAATGATTTGCTGAATAATTTGAGTTCTGAAGATACAACATGTGTAACAAACTGCAATGTGAGAACACAAGAAATTCCTGAGAGAGATAGATCATTGAATGTGACCAGACTGATATTAGAATTAAACAAAATTATATTAGGAACTTTAGACACAGCCCAGTTAGAGACTTACACAGAGGATGAACTGTGGCTTGTAAGTAAAATCATTACCCAGTGTGAAGGGCAGGCTTATACAAGATTATCTGAAGTGGCCAAAAAATATGATGTTGATTTAGAGAAATCCCTTAAATAGAAGTTTCAGATTGAAGTTTAGGGTAAAAGACATAGCTAACATTAAATTATCTAGAATAAAATTTCACATCAAAGAAGTGAACACATACATTCATAAATGGTTTAGATAAGTGAGAAAGTAGATGGGAGAAGAAAAGAGATCAGAAAAAGACAAAACCAGACGTGCCTCCTGCAGGAGCAAATCAGGCTGAGTCAAATGTGAATAATGCTTCCTCTGAGAGAAATACCAGGTGGAAGGTATGTTCAGGTACTTTGGAGTAGGAGTGAATTTGTCATTCACAAATGATTATCTGAAATTGAGAGAGAAACCAATGAAATAGTACAAACAGACATAAAGGTTTGTAAAACTTTCAAAATGCCTGCGGGAAGTTTGAGTACACTGTTTGAGACTGTGGTTCCAAGTGATTTGTGGACTGAGTGCAACGTTTTTGCTGCTTTGCCAGAAAGTGAACATCCAAGAGCTCCAGTACCAGGCTTGCCATCTAAAGAGGGATGAGAAAGTATTACAAGGTAATTGGCTTTCTAAAGGACAAAGCCCTCATTACAACTCTGGCGGTAAATGCCACCTACCGCCGTGCTGGCGGCCGCCAACATACTGTGACTGTGGTGGTATTCCACTACAGGTATTATGACCCACACAGAAAAATCCGCCGCTATACAGACACCCACACAAGTCTGCCACACCAAAGGTCAGTGATAAACTGGCGATAGCAAAACCCACAACGTTACGCCAACAGGAATACGCCCACAGTATCACGCCCCACGAATCACAGCGGTAAACCATTGGCGGTACACACTGCTGCACTCAAAATACACATATACTTACAAAACACCACCACATTGGACAATTCAAACTACACACACCTGACACACATACATGCACCACACCCACACACCCACAACACTATAAAACACACACACACATTACTCACAACCCTTTACGAGAAAAAAAAAATGCCAACAGAGGGAGACACAAGCCAGGAGCACCCACTCAATCTGAGCCTCAGAACACCATCACCCATACACCATCCACGCACCTCACAGCACACACCCCAACACAGCACCCCACACATCACCCCACACATCCTCACCCATATCACTCACACCACATCCATGGCACCCCAAAGACACCACAGGTTTTCAGAGGAGGAGCTAAGGGTCATGGTGGAAGAAATCATCCAGGTAGAGCCACAGCTATTCGGACCACAGGTGCAGCAGGCGTCCATTGCAAGGAAGATGGAGCTATGGCAGAGAATCGTAGACAGGGTCAACGCCGTGAGACTGCACCCCAGAACAAGGGATGACATCAGGAAGAGGTGGAACGACCTACGGGGGAAGGTGCGTTCCGTGATTTCAAGACACCAGGTAGCAGTACAGAGGACTGGTGGTGGACCCCCACCTCCTTCCCCACAACTAACAACATGGGAGGAGCAAGTCTTGGCAATCATGCATCTGGAGGGCCTCGCAGGAGTAGCACAAGGACTGGAATCTGGTAAGTCAAATCTTTACTACTATATCCCCCACCCTACCTGCATGCCATTACAAACTCCTACCCCTACCCTCTCCCCATCACTCCACTACCTCACATATACCCCACTATCACAACCCACCCATCCCAATACCAAGCCCTGCATGCCGCACCAATCCATGGACCCCATCACAGACCTGGATGGACATCCATCACCACAGCATGCCCATTAGCGAGACTCACCTAGCCCACAAAATCCCCACACACCCAAGGCAAAGCTGACAGGGAAATCACAATCATGCAGGGAAACACACCCATGCACAAGATGGCACACGCAGATACAATGACACTGCTTTTGCATCCCCACAGGACCCCTACTCAATGTCACCAGAGAGGAGTTGCCACCAACAACCAGTCCCCCCCCCACAGAGGAGGCCCACAGTGATGACAGCAGCTCTGCACGCCTGGATCATGATGACCAACTTGGCCCATCAGGGACCTCTGGACAGTCGGTTACCCTGCCACAGTCCCATACCACCACAGAGCCTCCCCCCTCAGGAAACGCCACCACAGCACCCACCCATGCTGGCCCATGCCACTGTCCCCAGGACATGTTAATCAGCAGTGTGTCCACCACTACAGGGACCCCAGGCAAACCCAAAAACACAGAACAATGACCTGGGGTCAGTGGCAGTGGGCACACGGTTCAGGGGACAGAGTCACAGAACAACAGGGAAGCTGGGAGGACAGCCGTGCGACAGGGGGAGGACAGACCCAGGGAACCCACTCTCCAGGAGGAACTCACCAACATCCTGGGAGCATACCACCATTCCCAGGAGACCATGGGCCAGATACTGGCCAAGTTGCAGGAGACCCAGCGGCTGCAGGAGGGACAGTACCTGGGGATCAGGGAGGACCTCAAACACATCTACACCATCCTGGTCACCATTGCAGGGTGCTGGCTGACATGGCTAACACCATGAGGGAGGCAGTGGCACACCAACGGGCCCCTGACACTAGCCACACCGAAGAACAGCCCTCCACCTCCGCTGGTGCTAGTGGACAGGAGGCCACACCACAGGACCCACAGGCCACTAGCACCCCACCCCCTGCAAAAGGAGAACCACCCCGTAAACAGTCCCTGCGATCCAGGCAGAAGCCAGAGAACATTGCCAAGACCCCCGCCAGGAAATAAGACTCTCTTGATTGTCACCCTTCTGTCCCACTCTGTCACCCTGTCCACCTTAAACTGCTATTACTCCACATCCTATGCCCCATTGGACAATGCACCCGTGATACCAAGAGACCTGACTCTAACTGGGCATTCCTCCACCATCACCCCACCCAGCCCATTGCACATCCCACTCTACTTATTAGCACTTAAATAAACACCCTTGGAACAAATACAAATCTGGAGTCTGTCAAATTATTGAAATATGTATTTGTACAACATTCTGAAAGCATTGGATGTTATGTGTACAGTTATATATACATTGGTATGACCTTTAGTGTGCAGCAGTAAACATAACACGAGTCAGAGTGGGCCACAGAGATCTGAAAATAGAGATGCCAAAGGGTACAGTAAGTGTCTATAGACATAGGGAAATCAGGCTGACATGTACAATGCCCAACACAAAACTGAAAAGTAAAGAAAACTGCAATGGAAGATGAAGTTACAGTGTCTTACCTGTGTGTCACTGGAAGTACTGTTGAATTATAGTAGTTCTGTTATCCACATCCTCTTCCTCTGCCTCCTCTTCATCACTTTCCACAGGCTCCACCGCTGGCACAAGACCATCTCCAGGCTCATCCTCCTGCAGAAAAGACACCTGGCGTCTCATAGCCATGTTGTGCGACATGCAACATGCAACGATGATCTGGCACACCTTCTTGGGTGAGTAATACAGGGATCCACCCGTCAGATGGAGGCACCAGAACCCGGCCTTCAGGAGGCCGAAGATCTGCTCAATTCTCCTCCTTTTTTGCCCATGTGCCTCATTGGAACATTCCTCTGCCATTGCCCTGGCATTCCTCACTGGGGTCAGTAGCCATGAGAGGTTGGGGTAACCAGAGTCACCCGAAAACATTGAGGGACAACTGTTAGACACACACTAATCCTTAGGGTCAACCCTATACCTAGACACTAACATATACCGGGTGGGGACGTTAGGCTTACCTACTAACCACACCCGGTGCCTCTGGAGTTGAGCCATCACATATAGGATGCTGCTATTCCTCAAGATAAAGGCATCATGCACATAGCCAGGATACTTGGCATTCACATGGGAGATGTACTGGTCTGCCAAACACACTATCTGCACATTCATAGAGTGATAGCTTTTTCTATTCCTGAACACTTGTTAATTTCTCCAGGGGTGGAACAAATGCTACATGTGTACCATCAATGGCACCAATGATGTTAGGGATATGTCCCAGGGCATAGAAGTCAGATTTCACTGTGGCCAAATCCTCCACCTGTGGGAATACAATGTAGCTGCACATGTGTTTCAGCAGGGCTGACAACACTCTCATCAACACGTTTGAGAACATTGGCTGAGACATCCCGGATGCTATGGACACTGTTGTTTGGAAGGAACCACTTGCCAGAAAATGGAGCACTAACAGGTCCTGCACTAGAGGGGGGATACCTGTGGGCTGGCTCCAGTTGGGCACACAGTTCTTGGATTGTTGCCCGATCAAGTCTGTAGGTTAGGATAATGGGTCTATCCTCCGTTGTGGCAAGGTCCACCAGGGGTCTGTACACTGAGTCTCCATCTCATATTCATCCTCTGCGGTCAAAACCTATGGAGGAAAACGGTGAGCAGAGGTTCATAATCACACATCTATTGCAATAATGATGCATTTCTTCCTTCACAGAACCAGTATGTGAATCCGAGAGTCAGTTGCTGTGCCAATGTCTGCTGTGACGCAGTTAGGTGCCATGGCCTGTGCCCTCCTGAAATGGCTGCTGCCTGACCTGTGAGGAGGGACAAGTGGAAATGAGGTAATTCTGCTGGCGTTGTGTGCCATTGCAGTAGGCGGTCTACGACCGCTGCGCAACTTCGCATTGGTGATCATTGGGCCATACAGGTTCCAGGAGACAATGGCGATGTATGCTGGCGGTGATGGTACGCACCACTATTGACGTGACCGCCATTTTCTATCTATTCACTCACTTGCTACCTGACCTTCAACAGGAGAGGACCTACACTGCAAATGCTGCTGTGACCTGTGTCTGGAAGCGACAATGGCTCATGTGTCTGGGGAAAAGGCTGCTGCCTTCACTGCGGAGGGGTTGGAAAGACTGGTGGATGGAGTCCTACCCCAGTACCCTTTACTCTAAAGTCCTCCAGACAAACAGGTGAGTACACTGTGAGCATGATGCGTGGGCCATGAATGGATGGAGTGCTCTGTGTGTAAGCCACATTTAGGGGGGGCTGAGGTGTCCTGGCCAGAGTACTACATGTATAGTGGTCAATGTATGTGCATCAGGGTCTGGGAGGGATAAGGTGGGACATGAGTGTGACGGTCCGGACGGTTAACTAATTCCCTTTTCTGCTGTATTTTTCCTGCAGATCAGCACCCACCAGAAAAAGGGTATTTGGTGTGCCATCCCCAAGGAGATGCGGACCCTGGGGGTCTTTGACAGGCGGAGCACCCACTGCTGCAAGCGGTGGTAGGACCTGCACCACTGGGCAAGGAAGACGGTGGAGGCCCAGCTGGGTTTGGCCTCCCAATGAGGAAGGGGTGCCCTTCGTACCCTAACCCCCCTGATGTTCCGTATCCTGGCGGTGGCCTATCTGGAGTTGGATGGGTGCTTTAGGGCATCACAGCAGCCACAAGGGGGACAGTACAAATTCAGAATCATGAATTTGCGCACGTTAAGGTTGTACCTGGGTGGGGATGTGGACTGTGGGTGCCCCTAGGCCAGGGCGAACATGGCAGGGTAGGTCCCTTGTTGGGCAGGCCCTGAAGCACTCCAATCCCAATGGTGTTAGTGGGCATCTACTACTGGTCAGTGACCTGTTGGTTTCAGGTGTGCAGCTGATGGCGTTAGGCATTGTACCCCATGGGCTGGTGACTAGCATTGTAACTGGTAGTGCATGGAATAGTGCATAGGGCTGTTCCCTGTGAGTTGTGTACACCAAAGGTAGTTTTGCTGCTGCATTGACCAAGTGTATCCTCTATCTCTCTCCCCCCCTTTTTGTTTTGTCACCCTGTCCTTGTGTGCATTAGCATCATCTGGCAGAGGAGCAGAGGCACCGGCGACTGAGGGAGTTGCAGCACACATGGGCCAGGAGGCCGAATCCACCGACGGAGAGGGCACCAGTGGCACCACAACGGGGTCAGGAGGGGACACCACAGACAGCAACTTCTCCTCCGATGGAAGCTCCCTTGACCCCTTTGTGCCCACCCCAACAACAGGTACAGACGTCGTCCCGCCTACCAGCACCGCCCTCCCACCAGCCTCTCAGCGTGTTTTCTGTGCCCACTCACCCAGGAGGGTCGGCATCTCCTTCTCCCCAGGTCCCTCAGGCCCTGCCCCAATCAGCCCTGCTGCCCTCAGTGAGGAGGCTATTGACCTCCTGAGATCCCTCACTGTTGGGCAGTCAACCATTCTGAATGCCATCCAGGGTGTTGCGAGGCATTTGCAACAAACAAATGCAGACCTAGAGGGCATTCACTCTGGTGTGGTGGCCCAACAGAAAGCATTTCAGGCCTTGGCCTCTGCGCTGATGGCAGCCATTGTTCCTGTCTCTAGCCTCCCCTGTCCAACTTCCTCTACCCAGATCCAATCCGCACAACCCCAGCCTATCCCAAGCACACCTTCAGACCAGCATTCACCCAAATCAACACACAGAAGTGGCTCAGGCAAGCACAAGCACCTCACTTCATCTCACAGGCACTCACACAAGCACTATCCCCATGCAGACACACCAACATCCACTGCCTCCACTGTGTCCCCCTCCTCCTCCTCATCCACCTCCCTCCCAATAGCATCTTCACTCACACCTGCATGCACTACATCCTCATCCACTATCTCCATCACCAGCACGCCCATCACTACACACCCCTCACTGGCAGTCACCACCCCCACATCCAGGCACACATCACCTCTCCTCTCCCACTGTGTCTGTGACCCCTCCTCCCAAAGTACACAAATGCAAGCACCCACCCACCCAACAGCCATCCACTTTACAACACCATCCAGCCCATGCACATGCACCCAAACTTCGCAGACATAAACCTCCTACAACCACTCCCTCTTCCTCCACTCCCAAACCTTCTCCCTCTTCCCGCCCCAGTGTCCCTAAGAAGCTTTTCCTGGCAAACATGTTCCTTACCCCTCCCCCTGTCCTTCCTCTCAGGCTAGGGTGGCCAAAACCCTGCACAGCACCTCAGCCACCACGTCCATGACCGTTGTGATTCCTGCAGCTGTCAGAGGCTCAAAGTGGGCACCCGTCAGTACGGCCAGTGTGCCACCAACCCCTGCCAAGGCAAAAACCATTCCGCCACCTGGAAAGGTAAAGAAGGGGACAGCATCCAGCAAGGGGAAGGAGCCACAACCACCCACAAAGGCCACCTCAAAGACTCCAGCTGCCAGACGCAAGGTGACACCACCATCTGCCAAGGTCAAGGAGAGGCACAAAACACAAGGCAAGGCACCTCAGCCGTCCGAGGCTGCAGGAGAAGGGCTGGTGGCTACCAGCACAACCGCCAGTACTGTCACCTGCACCGCGGCCAGCACCACCAGCTGCCCCGCCGCAAGCACCGCCACCTGCACCGCCACCTGCACTGCCACAAGCACCACTACTCTCAGCAGCAGCAGCCCCAGTGGGCAGCCGTCCGCGGCTGCAGGAGAAGGGCTGGAGCCTCAACTCACCACTGGCAGCACTGGTACCTGTACTGCGGCCAGCACCGCCACCTGCACTGCTGCAAGCACTGCCGCAAGCACCACCGCAAGCCCCGCCGCATGAACCGCCACCTGCACCGCTGACAGTAGCATCACTGCCAGCAGCAACAGCCCCAGTGGGCAGCCGTCCGAGGCTGGAGGAGAAGGGCTGGAGCCTCCCTCCACCACTGGCAGCACCCCACCAGCACCAGCACTACCACCACTGTGGAGCCGTAGCCACCGTTGGATGTACTCTAGCCCTGCCTCCATGGACTTTCATGCATCCTGGTCACTGCATATCTCGTGGCTCAGACACCCAGGTGAGGGACTGTGAACTGCCTCCCCCCAATTGTTGTATTACTGGGCACAAAGCCCCCTCCAGAACCAGTGGAGAAAGGCATCCACTCACCCTATCTTTGGCAGGATGAAGCAGACTGGACACAAAGCCCCCTCCAGAACCAGTGGAGAAAGGCATCCACTCACCCTATCCTTGGCAGGATGAGACTGGGCACAAAACCCCCTCCAGAACCAGTGGAGAAAGGCATCCACTCACCCTATCCTTGGCAGGATGAAGCAGACTGGGACAAAGCCCCCTCCAGAACCAGTGGAGAAAGGCATCCACTCACCCTATCCGCAGCATGAAACAGACTGGGCACCAAACCCCCTCCAGAACCAGTTGAGAAAGGCACCTCCTTGAGAGCCTGTGGCCTTGCACTCCCCAGGACCAGGCAGTGGGCAAATCATTCACTAGAGAGACTGCGATTTGCACTCCCCAGGACCAAGCAGTTGGCAAACCACCCACTTGAGAGACTGTGGCTTAGCACTCCCCAGGACCAAGCGGTGGGCAAACCGCCCACTTGAGAGACTTTAGAGACTGTGGCCTTGCACTTCCCAGGACATCGCTGTGGGCATGTAGCCCCCTCTAGGAGCAGTGGCGTTGTCCCATTTTCCGGCTGAGGTTCCCCCCCCTTCCTCGTCCTCCTGAGGTGCCTGTGTGTTTTTGACCTGATGCCCCTGCGGTGTTCTCTCCGTATTGAGGCAGGAGTCAAGTGTGGGCTTGGTTCTGTGATTTATGGCCCAGTGGACAATGTACCACCTTAGGTGCATATTGTATATATTCTAAATACTGTTTTTTGAATTTGTTACGTGTATCTGACTATTTCTAATATGACACTCATTTGACTCCATTCCTTTTGTCCTGGAGTTATTCCAGAGGGTTACTGGTTGCATATGTAATGTTGTTGCATGGGTTTGTGTGTATGGTGTTGGGGGTGAGGGGTGGGGTTGTTGCGTGTTGCGTGTGTGTCACTCTCTTTTCCTCCACCCCTCCCCTGTGTGCTAGGTGCAGTACTCACTGTGGTCGCCGCCGCCGCCGTTCGAACTCCTGGTAGATGAGAAGATACATCAACATTGGGAACACTGGTAGTTTGGGCTCCATGGTTTCCTGGTTCTTCGTTGAGTGTCGAGAGGTGAGTGGTTTCCCTTCATTGTACTGATCCCGCTGTGCTTTTGATGGCATTGGTACCGCCCTGAGAAAGGGAGCGGATGGGTGAGTTATAATGGGGTGGGTGGTACATTGTATTCCGCCTGTCTGCTGGCGGTTACCGCCACGGTGTTAAAATAGCTGTCTGTATTGGGGGGTTTCCTCCATGGTTTACCGCCGGCCTGTTGGCGGTACTACCGCCGCTTTAATACCGACCACTAGGGTTGTGATGAGGGTCAAAGTGTCCCCGAAAGACATTGATTGGGTGAAAATTGACAGGAGAACTCACGAACCAATGAAGTCGATTTATTACTGTTATGAGAGATTTTTGCAGGCTTTCAAATATTACTGTGTCACAGATACCATAAGATCTAAAGATATGGGTCCTTTTGTGTTCACATTCATGCAAACTTTTAAACACAAGATAAGTGAAATGATTCAGCAGCATTTGATTTCTTGGGATAGCAGACCAGTAGATGAAATCCTGTGGTACGCAAAAAATTACAGTGATGAATTGGAATTGAAACAGAAGAAAGTGAAAGAGAAGGTCATTGCCATGCAATTGAAACCTGCACAAAAAGCTAGTCAAAGTCCGTAAATGTTGGTGAACACTAGTGGTGTTCAAAGTGTGCATCAGAAAGGAACTAATGTTTTAGCCTAGAGGGAGAGACCATGGTGTTCATGCAGATCAGACTGGTGATGTTGATGTACAGACTTTGAAAAGAACAAAGCCATGTCATAAGTGCAGAAATTTGGGCCACTAGAGAAAGTAATGTCCCCTTAAGATTGTGACAAGAATAATGGAGCTGTTTAAGTATAGGGCAATAATCAGGTTCAATTACAGAGAGTTCAAAGACCCTGAATGCAAAGTGTAAATATTCCCCAAGGACAGCAGATGCAGATACCACAAGTCTGATAACTCAGTAGCAGATAAATGTTCCCTGACATAATTTAAATCAGGCTTCAAATGTAAATATGAATCAGTTGGCATCACAATTTCCTTTATGGATTTGAGTGATTAAGATTTTCCCAAAATTCTTCAAGTGTATAGCTCAGATGTTGAGGATTGCATGCTAGGTGTTTCCTTAGACGTAGATCAACATGGTCCCTATGTAAACATTGATGTAATTTGCCGCCATGTGTCATTTATGGTTAACACTGGGGCTACATGCTGCATTGTTAGAACAGCAGAAGAACCAAATTTGCCCTTTTCGGAAATAAGAATTCAGGCTGTAGGAGATGTAAATAAACAATTGTCCAACCCAGTAACAGAGTGTGTACCAGTAAAAATAGGCTCCTTTGAAGATGAGCATCAATTTCTGGTCTGTGATTCAAGTCCTGTAAGTTTGCTTGAGCGCAACATGCTGTGCAAGCAAAAATGTTCCATTAGCTGTTCATCCACAGGCATTGAGATTCAGACAAATGATAAGGATGTGTCATGTAAAATTGCAAGAGAGTATCCAAGTGTCACATTGTATGTGATTCTGGCATGTAATGACTTCCCAAAAGATATAAAAGGCACAGTGAGATGTGACATTATAGATTTTTTAGGAAAAGATATATGACTTATGTAGGAGCCTGGCCTGGCTTATAGTGGGTACCTTGTGGTACTTATACCTTGTGCCAGGTCCAGTTATTCCTTATTAGTAGATTAGAGGTGTTCTAGCAGCTTTTACTGATAGAGGTAGCTATTGCAGAGCAGCTTAGGCTGAACTAGGAGACATGCAATGCTCCTACTATACCACTTATATCACTTAGAACTATATCATAAGAAAACACAATACTCAGAGTTACTAAAAATAAAGGTACTTTATTTTAGTGACAATATGCCAAAAGTATCTCAGAGGATATTCTCTCTTAGGAGGTAAGCAATATACACAAAATATACACACACAACCAAAATCAGATAAGTAAGCAGTTAGAAAAGTAGTGCAAACACAGTAGAATGCAATAGGGAAAAATAGGCCTAGGGGCAACACAAACCATATACTCCAAAAGTGGAATGCGAACCACAAATGGACCCAAGGCCTAGTATAATGTGTAGAAGGTCGCTGGGAGTGTAAGAAAACACTAAGGGTGTCCAAGATACCCCACCCCAAGACCCTGAAAAGTAGGAGTAAAGTTACCCTACTACTCCAGAAAGACAGTGAAGTTGAGATAGGGAATTCTGCAAAGACAGCAACTGACTGCAAAACACTGAAGATGGATTCCTGGACCTGAGGACCTGCAAAGGGAAGGGACCAAGTCCAAGAGTCATGCAAGTGTCCGGGGGGAGGGGGGGTGGGGGGGCAGGAGCCCACTAAACCCCGGATGAAGGTTCAAAAGGGCTGCCTCTGGGTGGAAGAAGCTGAAGATTCTGCAACAACGGAAGGTGCCAGGAACTTTTCCTTTGGTCAGAAGATGTCGCACGGCATGCTGGAGGATGCAGAGTTGTTTCCACGCAGAAAGACTGCAAACAAGCCTTGCTAGCTGCAAGAGTTATGGTTGAAGGTTTTGGGTGCTGCCAGGGCCCAGAAAGGACCAGGAGGTTGGCCCTTGGAGGAGGAGACAGAGGGGGCACTCAGCAATACAGAGAGGCCATGCAAAAGCAGGCAGCACCCATAGAAGCACCTGAACAGACGTTCAGAAGATCTGAGCATGATGGTCGACTCAGCACAACAAAAGGGAGTCCCACAAGGTTGGAGTTCAACTCAGCGAGCTGGGCAATGCAGGACGGAGTGCTGGGGACCTGGGCTAGGTTGTACAAAAGTGCACAGAAGCCCGAGCAGCTGCAGTTCACGCAGTACACAGGATTACTGTCTGGCCTGGGGAGGCAAGGACTTACCTCCACCAAATTTGGACAGAAGGGCCACTGGACTGTCGGGGACATTTGGATCCAGGTCCTGTGTTTCAGGGACCATGCTTGTCAAGATCAGAGGGGACCCAGAGGACCTGGGATGCAGATGTTTGGTGCCTGCGTTGGCAGGGGGAAGATTCTGTCGACCCACTGGAGATTTCTTCTTGACTTCCAGTGCAGGGTGAAGGCAGACAGCCCTCAGAGCATGCACCACCAGGAAATAGTCCAGAAAGCTGGTAGGATGAGGCGCTACAATGTTGCTGGTAGTCTCCTTGCTACTTTGCTGCGGTTTTGCAGGCGTCCTGGAGCAGTCAGCGGTCAATCCTTGGCAGAAGTCAAAGAGGGAAGTGCAGGGGAACTCTGGTGAGCTCTTGCATTCGTTATGTGGTGAGATACCCACAGGAGAGACCCCAAATAGCCCTCAGAGGAGGATTGGCTACAGAAAAAGGTAAGCACCTATTAAGAGGGGTCTCTGACATCACCTGCTGGCACTGGCCACTCAGAGCTGTTCATTGTGCCCTCACACCTCTGCAACCAAGATGGCCGAGGTCTGGGCACACTGGAGGAGCTCTGAGCACCTCCCTTGGCAGGTGCTGGTCAGGGGAGTGGTCACTCCCCTTTCCTTTGTCTAGTTTCGTTCCAGAGCAGGGCTGGGGGGATCCCTGAACTGGTGTAGACTGGCTTATGCAAGGAGGGCACCATCTGTGCCCTTCAAAGCATTTCCAGAGGCCAGGAGAGGCTGCTCCTCCCAGGCCCTTCACACCTATTTCCAAAGGGAGAGGGTGTAACACCCTCTCTCAGAGGAAATCCTTTGTTCTGCCTCCCTGGGATTGGGCTGCCCAGGCCCCAGGGGGGCAGAAACCTGTCTGACGGTTGGCAGCAGCGGTAGCTTCAGAGAAAACCCCAGAAAGTTAGTTTGGCAGTACCCAGGCTCTATGCTGGAGACCCGGGGATGCAAGGAATTGTTCCCCCATTACCACAATGGTATTGGGGTGACAATTCCATGATCCTAGACATGTCACATGGCCATGTTTGGAGTTACCATTGTGACGCTACATATAGGTGTTGGCCCATATGTAGTGCACACGTGTAATGGTGTCCCCGCCCTCACAAAGTCCGGAGAAATTGCCCTGAACAATGTGGTGGCACCTTGGGTAGTACCAGGGTAACCACACACTAAGTAACTCTGCACCTAACCTTCACTAAGTGAGGGCTAGACGTATAGGTGACTTATACGTTACTTAAGTGCAGTGTACAATGGCTGTGAAATAATGTGGATGTTATTTCACTCAGGCTGCAGTGGCAGTCCTGTGTAAGAATTGTCTGAGCTCCCTATGGGTGGCAGAAGAAATGCTGCAGCTCATAGACATCTCCTGGAACCCCAATACCCTGGGTACCCAGGCACCATATACTAGGGAATTATAAGGGTGTTCAAGTGTGCCAATCAGAATTGGTAAAATTAGTCACTATCCTGCAGTGACAACTTTAAAAGCAGAGAGAGCATAAACACTGAGGTTCTGGTTAGCAGAGCCTCAGTGATACAGTTAGGCACCACACAGGGAACACATACAGGGCATACTTTATGAGCACTGGGGTCCTGACTAGCAGGATCCCAGTGACACAGGCAAAAACAAACATACATACAGTAAAAATGGGGGTAACATGCCAGGCAAGATGGTACTTTCCTACAGCTTATTAAAGGAGTTGAGACTGTAAAAATAACAGTGAGTGAAGCCGAATAGAGCGTAACTGAAAATGTCCCCATATAATATGACTCCTGAGACAATTGCAGGAATTACTCCCTTAATTAATTGTTTGATTTAAGAAGGTATTTTGAAGGAGATAATGGGAAGTCCACGTGACTCTCCCAATATGGGACTATGGCAGCCCAATGGAAAATATTGCATAGTGCTGAATCTTGAAAATGTTTATGAAATAGTTCTCCCATGTTGTTCTGTAGTACTGAATCCAACAGTGATTTTATTTCAAATTCCATCTGAAGCAAAATGGTTCACCATGAGTGACCTTTGCCAAGCATTTTTCTCCATACCACTGTGTGAGGAGAGTCAGTTTCACTTCACATTTCAGTTTGGCAGTTGCGTCTTGGCATGGTGCTGGGTTCTACAAGGGTATACCTAAAGTCAGACCATTTTAACTGGATCTTGAACAAGAATCTGGAATCACTTAAAATGCCATATCATTCAGTCTTAGTTCAGTATATTGATGACCTACTTGTGGCATCAAACAGTCAATGAATCTGTAGGAGAGACACAATTTCTCTTGTGAATCATTTAGGAGAGAATGGACACAAAGGGGGTCATTCCAACCTCAGCGGTAAAAGGCGCTTACCGCCATTCAGAAGACCGCCATAACACTGCCGCAGCCGCGGTAAACCGCCACGGTCATTCTGACCCACAACAGGCAAACCGCCAAAATACAGACATCCACAAAAGTCCGCCACACCAAAGGCCAGCGAGAAACTGGCGATGACCAAACCTCCACCGTCACGCCAACAGAAATACGCCCACACTATCATGACACACGAATCCACGCGGTGGTCTTTCAACCGCGGTATTCCATTGGCGGTACACACCGCCGCGCTCAATATACACACACTTGTACAAAACACTACCACATTGGACAATTCAAAAATACACACACCTGATACACATACACACACCACTCCCACACACCCAATACAATATAAAATACACACCCACATCACCCACAAACCTCCACTCCTAGAGATTTGTGAACACGCACCGAGAAAAGACATCCGAGCACCCAGACGCCCAATTCACTGTCACCCAGCAATATTTGCACGCACTTCACACAACACAACAATACACATCACCACACTTAGCACCACACAATCCACCCTACACATCACCCACACCACCCCATGGCACCGTAAGGACACATCAGGTTCTCTGATGATGAACTCAGGGTCATGGTGGAGGAAATTGTACGAGGAGAGCCACAGCTGTTCGGGACACAGGTGCAGCACACCACCATTGCCAGGAAGATGGAGCTACGGAGCAGAATAGTGGACAGGGTCAACGCTGTGGGACAGCACCCAAGAAAAAGGGAGGACATCAGGAAGAGGTGGAACGACCTACGGGGGAAGGTGCGTTCCATGGTATCCAGGCACAGCATCGCGGTGCAGCGGACTGGCGGCAGACCCCCACCTCCTCCCCCAGAATTTACAACATGGGAGGAGCAGGTCTTGAACATCCTGCATCCTGAGTGTTACGACTCTGTCGTCCCATTTCTAGGGGGTGCTGTAAGGGGACTGTCGGAAGCCTGGGAATCACCTTAAACACTTATCTAGAGTCCCTTGCTGACTCCTGTTTGTTTCTCTTTTCTCTAGGGTACACTTGTGTAGTACTGCATTTGCTTCCTGGGACTGCAAATCCCATAATGCACAGCCTGGTAGTCAGGAAAGCCCGGATTCTGTTTCCCATTGTTTTCTATGGGAGAAGTCCAGTTGCTCCTTTTCACCGGATCCTCTCCTCCAGGACTTGCAAGTGTCTGAAACTACACACACCTGAGACCTCTCCTGTGCAGCCCAGCTTGGAACTGCTATAAGCAGCCATTTCCTCAAGATCCCCGTCGTGCATTGGAGTTCGATTTTTTTGTGTTACAGACCCTTTGTCAGATGGTGTTCCAATTTTGTTCCTGTTCTGTTCCAGCTTGATCCTTTTTCCTGTTTCTCTGCCCTGCTCCTGATTGTTCCAGCCAGAGTCTGCTCCCTATCTCTTAGCCTTGTACCTGTTTGTTTCTTCCAGAGCCTGCTCCCTGTTTCTCTGCCCTGCTCCTGCCTTGTTACAGCCTGAACCTTCTCTCTGTTTCCCAGTCCTGTTTACTACTTATTCCTACTCCCTGTATTCCAGTCCTGTCCTTGCCTGTTCCAGCCAGAGCCTGCTCTCTGTTTCCCAGTCCTATCTCTGTTTGTTCCAGCCAGAAGTTTGCACCCTGTTTTCAAGTCCTATTCCTGCCTTTACTTCAGCCTGAGCCTGTTCCTAGTTCTTGCCTCTGCCTCTTTGTTTGTTCCCTTCTGTTTCTGTTTCTTCTTGGTTCTTTGTGTATGGTAAGTGTTCTATCAGTCTTCACCAGTGTATAAGTGTCCTCCTTTGTACTGGGGTTGGCTCCTTGTTTCCAGGAGGCAATTCCAGCCCCATCCTTGTCTAGTGTTATACGTTGTCTTTCGTGCCTAACAGTGACAGTGTGCTATTGCTGTTTTCTCAGGAATCGCCACTGTGTTTCCAGCTGGACCCACAAGAGCGTGTCCTGTGTATGTAAGTACTATCCTTGTCTGTGCTCTAGGGTCCAGAGACAGAATCACTTCTGCTGCCTCCTTTCTATGGGGCTGGCAGGGTGACTATCTGTAAGAGCAAACTGCACAGAGGCATTGAGGTTCCCTGTCACTGTGGGAGGTTCTGCGCCTTAATCTGTGTACAACCCCAGCGTGTTTGTCCACTAGTAATCCGTTTCCTATTTGTTCACACAAGGGTTGCTCTGCTTTTACTTTCCTGTTTCCTGTGTCTGTCTATAGCTGTCCTTTCCGTGTATGCCTTTAGCTGCTCTTCTGCCCCAGCACACTACCTCTTTAGGATATTCGGTGACCTCAAGGGGTGTCCCAACCATAGTCCTGATCAGACCTGCCCGAAACCGTGACAGAATGCACGACCCAAAAATGTCAAGCCCCCCCACTGGCAGTAAAGGCACACACAGATCTAAAATGCTTTCCTTTCATGTTAAGACACCCCTTTCTAAACCTAGACATTCTCTTAAGACCTCTAAAAAAGGCCTTAGTTTAAAGGATAGACTTGTTAAAGAAAATCAAAGATTGCAAATGCAGTACTACATTGCGTGGCTTGCTGATCCAAAAATGTTCAACTATTATAATATCTGATTATGACCCCCAATCCCTGTCTGTAGAAGAATTACAAAGTAATGATGAGTTTTTGGAGGTTCTATTACCTCAAACAGGGGAGAATGTTCCTAACAGTGAAAGTGCTGTTGCTACTTCTGCACAAGACATTTACTCTCAAGAAAACCTGGTTAATTCCTTGCCTCATGCTAGTGCATCCCAAATTCATATCCAGGACTCTGTCAAAACAAAGAACCCTGACACTGTTCAAGAAGCCACACTAGGGATTCCCTTGTTTTCTGTTGAGTGCTTCAGCCCATCTAGGCCAGTTTCTCAGAATTCAAAGTGCAGTGCTGACTCTTATAAAGACCTATCAGTCCCTCAGAGCTTTCAAGTCAGCAGGCTAGACCCTGTATCTAAGGAATCAGTAAAAACTGTGGGATTCCTTAGTTCAACTCAAATGGCTTGTGCTCTTCCCAAACTGGATGATAATACACCAGTCTCAATCCCTAAAAGCTCTGCTAAACCCTTTTCTATTCTGAGTTGTTTGATAACAATATGGACATACACACACTAAAAGAGCAGTTTTGGCAGATTAAAAGGCAGATATTGGACTTCTATGATGACTATGTTGTAACATACACAAGAAATCGTGCTCGTGGGCTCTTTTCATCAATGCATGTTTCACTGTTGCCAGAACCAGACATTCTGTTTATCTGTAAGGTAGAAGAAGTAACAGAGCAGCTGATGGAAACTACTGCAAGGCAATTTGAAAACCTGAAAAAAGAAAATGATCACCAGCTTTGGCTTAAAGAACAGTATGCTACTTTGTGTGCCTCTCCAAAGACTTCTATAGAGCAGATTGTCCCTTCTATTAATGACAGTCAAAAGACAGCTCCAGTTATAAATATATCAGCCTCTTCTTCAGACTTCCTCTCAGCCTGTAGTTCTCCAGTGAAAATTCCTGTACAGTTGACTGAATCTCTGACATCTCTGAGAGATTTGACACCTCTTGATTCAAAGGATGGATCAGAGTCTTCAGAAGGAAGTGTCTCAGCCCCTCTATCAGAACAAATAAAGCCAAAGGAAGAAGAGAGTTCTGATGCAGACTCCAAAAGCTGCACCTTAAGAAACCAAGATATGATTTTACTGGAGATTAATGGCAAGTTGTGCAACAGTGTTGAAGAACCCGATTCTAGTGATGACAGTGGTTCCTGCCTTGCAGTGAACAAACCTGCAGATAGTGCTGTTCAAATGGCGCACACACCAGAATTTTCAGATTGTGGGGATACTCCTGCCCTTTCATACAATATCATAGAATTTTCAGATAATGAACAGACAGTTCCTGTTTCAAGTGAACCAATGGATTTTTCTGACCGTGAAGAAATACCCGCAATTACTAAGAATGTAATGGACTTCTCAGAAAGTTTAAAAATCTCTTCTGTGTCAAAGCAAACCATGGAGATTTCAGACAAGGAAGAAAGCCAGCAATCTGAAACTAAACAGCCTGTCATAAGAAATGAGAGCCTTCTCCTAGAACTGGACACAGTTCCAGCCTCAACCACTGATCCTGACCTGCGGATCTCTGCCAATGTGTATCCTGTTTCCAGCTCCACTAATAGTGAAGAACAGATCTCTGAGCTACCGGTATCTGATCTTGATGTAAAATCAGCCACACCAATGTCACCTGCTGTGTCCCTGAAACTAAAGACTCCTGAAAACCAGAAATCTGAAACCGAAGCTCAAGTGCTGAAAGATGTAATACTTCCCTCTAAAACTAAAGACTTGAATTTGAATATTGTATTCGAAAATCTGATGATAAGTACTGTTCTTGGTGTTTTATTGCAAGAAACCATCATCAATTCAAAGGCAAGAGCTGAAAATGTAGATACCAATGTAAAGGCGATTTCTGAAGAGACTCCGGTTCCATTTCTTTCCAAAGAACAACCTTTCAGTGTTAACAGAGTTGAAGATCAACTACCTGTAGTAGAAACGCTTTGTAAAGAAACCATTTCTGATACCATGAATACACCACAGAGCACTTGCAATGATGAAATCTCAGTCTTGTCTGAAGATCACCCTAAAGAATTAGCTTGTAGAACTTCTACATTTTCAGATGTTAATTCAGTTTCTAAAGACTTAAAAACTCTTGTTGATCCTGAATTTGATACTCCGAATCCATCCAAAACTGAAAATTCTGACTTTTTCATGTTTACCTTGAGAACACCAGTTACCCATGTCTCCCAAGTCTCTATGCTTTGCAAGCCTCCGACCACAATCAATGCAAATACTGGTGAAGAAACAGACATATCCTGCTTGTCGGAAGGTGTTACAGACCTGACAGTTACTAATACACCAATTATCTCCTCCAAAGAAGAAAGTATTGAACAGGAAACTAATGTCATAAAGAATACCACCCATAATGCCATTTCAGATCTCCTTGCTCCTGAATCCACTTCACCAGAAACCAACTCCACGCACTCCTCCCATATCAATCGAACAATAAAGAGGAAAGACATCGGAGCCCATATGGGTATTAATACATGCTTTGCTCATTGGAAGATTCACCTATGGCAGGACTGTAAACTTATCCACCAAGGTTGGTGTTGGATTTTCTTGCTATGGCTTTTCCTCTTCAACTTTTTTCAGCCAAAGGATCACCTTCTCTTCTTGAGCAGACTGGTGGGAGGGAGTATACTGTTATGACTCTGTCGTCCCATTTCTAGGGGGTGCTGTAAGGGGACTGTCGGAAGCCTGGGAATCACCTTAAACACTTATCTAGAGTCCCTTGCTGACTCCTGTTTGTTTCTCTTTTCTCTATGGTACACTTGTGTAGTACTACATTTGCTTCCTGGGACTGCAAATCCCATAATGCACAGCCTGGTAGTCAGGAAAGCCCGGATTCTGTTTCCCATTGTTTTCTATGGGAGAAGTCCAGTTGCTCCTTTTCACCGGATCCTCTCCTCCAGGACTTGCAAGTGTCTGAAACTACACACACCTGAGACCTCTCCTGTGCAGGCCAGCTTGGAACTGCTTATAAGCAGCCATTTCCTCAAGATCCCCGTCGTGCATTGGAGTTCGATTCCTTTGTGTTACAGACCCTTTGTCAGATGGTGTTCCAGTTTTGTTCCTGTTCTGTTCCAGCTTGATCCTGTTTCCTGTTTCTCTGCTCTGCTCCTGATTGTTCCAGCCAGAGTCTGCTCCCTATCTCTAAGCCTTGTACCTGTTTGTTTCTTCCAGAGCCTGCTCCCTGTTTCTCTGCCCTGCTCCTGCCTTGTTACAGCCTGAACCTTCTCTCTGTTTCCCAGTCCTGTTTACTACTCATTCCTACTCCCTGTATTCCAGTCCTGTCCTTGCCTGTTCCAGCCAGAGCCTGCTCTCAGTTTCCCAGTCCTATCTCTGTTTGTTCCAGCCAGAAGTTTGCACCCTGTTTTGAAGTCCTATTCCTGCCTTTACTTCAGCCTGAGCCTGTTCCTAGTTCTTGCCTCTGCCTCTTTGTTTGTTCCCTTCTGTTTCTGTTTCTTCTTGGTTCTTTGTGTCTGGTAAGTGTTCTATCAGTCTTCACCAGTGTATAAGTGTCCTCCTTTATACTGGGGTTGGCTCCTGGTTTCCAGGAGGCAATTCCAGCCCCATCCTTGTCTAGTGTTATACGTTGTCTTTCGTGCCTAACAGTGACAGTGTGCTATTGCTGTTTTCTCAGGAATCGCCACTGTGTTTCCAGCTGGACCCACAAGAGCGTGTCCTGTGTATGTAAGTACTATCCTTGTCTGTGCTCTAGGGTCCAGAGACAGAATCACTTCTGCTGCCTCCTTTCTATGGGGCTGGCAGGGTGACTATCTGTAAGAGCAAACTGCACAGAGGCATTGAGGTTCCCTGTCACTGTGGGAGGTTCTGCGCCTTACTCTGTGTACAACCCCAGCGTGTTTGTCCACTAGTAATCCGTTTCCTATTTGTTCACACAAGGGTTGCTCTGCTTTTACTTTCCTGTTTCCTGTTTCCTGTGTCTGTCTATAGCTGTCCTTTCTGTGTATGCCTTTAGCTGCTCTTCTGCCCCAGCACACTACCTCTTTAGGATATTCGGTGACCTCAAGGGGTGTCCCAACCATAGTCCTGATCAGACCTGCCCGAAACCGTGACAGAATGCACGACCCAAAAATGTCAAGCCCCCCACTGGCAGTAAAGGCACACACAGATCTAAAATGCTTTCCTTTCATGTTAAGACACCCCTTTCTAAACCTAGACATTCTCTTAAGACCTCTAAAAAAGGCCTTAGTTTAAAGGATAGACTTGTTAAAGAAAATCAAAGATTGCAAATGCAGTACTACATTGCGTGGCTTGCTGATCCAACAATGTTCAACTATTATAATATCTGATTATGACCCCCAATCCCTGTCTGTAGAAGAATTACAAAGTAATAATGAGTTTTTGGAGGTTCTATTACCTCAAACAGGGGAGAATGTTCCTAACAGTGAAAGTGCTTTTGCTACTTCTGCACAAGACATTTACTCTCAAGAAAACCTGGTTAATTCCTTGCCTCATGCTAGTGCATCCCAAATTCATATCCAGGACTCTGTCAAAACAAAGAACCCTGACACTGTTCAAGAAGCCACACTAGGGATTCCCTTGTTTTCTGTTGAGTGCTTCAGCCCATCTAGGCCAGTTTCTCAGAATTCAAAGTGCAGTGCTGACTCTTATAAAGACCTATCAGTCCCTCAGAGCTTTCAAGTCAGCAGGCTAGACCCTGTATCTAAGGGATCAGTAAAAACTGTGGGATTCCTTAGTTCAACTCAAATGGCTTGTGCTCTTCCCAAACTGGATGATAATACACCAGTCTCAATCCCTAAAAGCTCTGCTAAACCCTTTTCTATTCTGAGTTGTTTGATAACAATATGGACATACACACACTAAAAGAGCAGTTTTGGCAGATTAAAAGGCAGATATTGGACTTCTATGATGACTATGTTGTAACATACACAAGAAATTGTGCTCGTGGGCTCTTTTCATCAATGCATGTTTCACTGTTGCCAGAACCAGACATTCTGTTTATCTGTAAGGTAGAAGAAGTAACAGAGCAGCTGATGGAAACTACTGCAAGGCAATTTGAAAACCTGAAAAAAGAAAATGATCACCATCTTTGGCTTAAAGAACAGTATGCTACTTTGTGTGCCTCTCCAAAGACTTCTATAGAGCAGATTGTCCCTTCTATTAATGACAGTCAAAAGACAGCTCCAGTTATAAATATATCAGCCTCTTCTTCAGACTCCCTCTCAGCCTGTAGTTCTCCAGTGAAAATTCCTGTACAGTTGACTGAATCTCTGACATCTCTGAGAGATTTGACACCTCTTGATTCAAAGGATGGATCAGAGTCTTCAGAAGGAAGTGTCTCAGCCCCTCTATCAGAACAAATAAAGCCAAAGGAAGAAGAGAGTTCTGATGCAGACTCCAAAAGCTGCACCTTAAGAAACCAAGATATGATTTTACTGGAGATTAATGGCAAGTTGTGCAACAGTGTTGAAGAACCCGATTCTAGTGATGACAGTGGTTCCTGCCTTGCAGTGAACAAACCTGCAGATAGTGCTGTTCAAATGGCGCACACACCAGAATTTTCAGATTGTGGGGATACTCCTGCCCTTTCATACAATATCATAGAATTTTCAGATAATGAACAGACAGTTCCTGTTTCAAGTGAACCAATGGATTTTTCTGACCGTGAAGAAATACCCGCAATTACTAAGAATGTAATGGACTTCTCAGAAAGTTTAAAAATCTCTTCTGTGTCAAAGCAAACCATGGAGATTTCAGACAAGGAAGAAAGCCAGCAATCTGAAACTAAACAGCCTGTCATAAGAAATGAGAGCCTTCTCCTAGAACTGGACACAGTTGCAGCCTCAACCACTGATCCTGACCTGCGGATCTCTGCCAATGTGTATCCTGTTTCCAGCTCCACTATTAGTGAAGAACAGATCTCTGAGCTACCGGTATCTGATCTTGATGTAAAATCAGCCACACCAATGTCACCTGCTGTGTCCCTGAAACTAAAGACTCCTGAAAACCAGCAATCTGAAACCGAAGCTCAAGTGCTGAAAGATGTAATACTTCCCTCTAAAACTAAAGACTTGAATTTGAATATTGTATTCGAAAATCTGATGATAAGTACTGTTCTTGGTGTTTTATTGCAAGAAACCATCATCAATTCAAAGGCAAGAGCTGAAAATGTAGATACCAATGTAAAGGCGATTTCTGAAGAGACTCCGGTTCCATTTCTTTCCAAAGAACAACCTTTCAGTGTTAACAGAGTTGAAGATCAACTACCTGTAGTAGAAACGCTTTGTAAAGAAACCATTTCTGATACCATGAATACACCACAGAGCACTTGCAATGATGAAATCTCAGTCTTGTCTGAAGATCACCCTAAAGAATTAGCTTGTAGAACTTCTACATTTTCAGATGTTAATTCAGTTTCTAAAGACTTAAAAACTCTTGTTGATCCTGAATTTGATACTCCGAATCCATCCTAAACTGAAAATTCTGACTTTTTCATGTTTACCTTGAGAACACCAGTTACCCATGTCTCCCAAGTCTCTATGCTTTGCAAGCTTCCGACCACAATCAATGCAACTACTAGTGAAGAAACAGACATATCCTGCTTGTCGGAAGGTGTTACAGACCTGACAGTTACTAATACACCATTATCTCCTCCAAAGAAGAAAGTATTGAACAGGAAACTAATGTCATAAAGAATACCACCCATAATGCCATTTCAGATCTCCTTGCTCCTGAATCCACTTCACCAGAAACTAACTCCACGCACTCCTCCCATATCAATCGAACAATAAAGAGGAAAGACATCGGAGCCCATATGGGTATTAATACATGCTTTGCTCATTGGAAGATTCACCTATGGCAGGACTGTAAACTTATCCACCAAGGTTGGTGTTGGATTTTCTTGCTATGTCTTTTCCTCTTCAACTTTTTTCAGCCAATGGATCGCCTTCTCTTCTTGAGCAGACTGGTGGGAGGGAGTATACTGTTATGACTCTGTCGTCCCATTTCTAGGGGGTGCTGTAAGGGGACTGTCGGAAGCCTGGGAATCACCTTAAACACTTATCTAGAGTCCCTTGCTGACTCCTGTTTGTTTCTCTTTTCTCTATGGTACACTTGTGTAGTACTACATTTGCTTCCTGGGACTGCAAATCCCATAATGCACAGCCTGGTAGTCAGGAAAGCCCGGATTCTGTTTCCCATTGTTTTCTATGGGAGAAGTCCAGTTGCTCCTTTTCACCGGATCCTCTCCTCCAGGACTTGCAAGTGTCTGAAACTACACACACCTGAAACCTCTCCTGTGCAGGCCAGCTTGGAACTGCTTATAAGCAGCCATTTCCTCAAGATCCCCGTCGTGCATTGGAGTTCGATTCCTTTGTGTTACAGACCCTTTGTCAGATGGTGTTCCAGTTTTGTTCCTGTTCTGTTCCAGCTTGATCCTGTTTCCTGTTTCTATGCTCTGCTCCTGATTGTTCCAGCCAGAGTCTGCTCCCTATCTCTTAGCCTTGTACCTGTTTGTTTCTTCCAGAGCCTGCTCCCTGTTTCTCTGCCCTGCTCCTGCCTTGTTACAGCCTGAACCTTCTCTCTGTTTCCCAGTCCTGTTTACTACTCATTCCTACTCCCTGTATTCCAGTCCTGTCCTTGCCTGTTCCAGCCAGAGCCTGCTCTCAGTTTCCCAGTCCTATCTCTGTTTGTTCCAGCCAGAAGTTTGCACCCTGTTTTGAAGTCCTATTCCTGCCTTTACTTCAGCCTGAGCCTGTTCCTAGTTCTTGCCTCTGCCTCTTTGTTTGTTCCCTTCTGTTTCTGTTTCTTCTTGGTTCTTTGTGTCTGGTAAGTGTTCTATCAGTCTTCACCAGTGTATAAGTGTCCTCCTTTATACTGGGGTTGGCTCCTGGTTTCCAGGAGGCAATTCCAGCCCCATCCTTGTCTAGTGTTATACGTTGTCTTTCGTGCCTAACAGTGACAGTGTGCTATTGCTGTTTTCTCAGGAATCGCCACTGTGTTTCCAGCTGGACCCACAAGAGCGTGTCCTGTGTATGTAAGTACTATCCTTGTCTGTGCTCTAGGGTCCAGAGACAGAATCACTTCTGCTGCCTCCTTTCTATGGGGCTGGCAGGGTGACTATCTGTAAGAGCAAACTGCACAGAGACATTGAGGTTCCCTGTCACTGTGGGAGGTTCTGCGCCTTACTCTGTGTACAACCCCAGCGTGTTTGTCCACTAGTAATCCGTTTCCTATTTGTTCACACAAGGGTTGCTCTGCTTTTACTTTCCTGTTTCCTGTGTCTGTCTATAGCTGTCCTTTCCGTGTATGCCTTTAGCTGCTCTTCTCCCCCAGCACACTACCTCTTTAGGATATTCAGTGACCTCAAGGGGTGTCCCAACCATAGTCCTGATCAGACCCGCCCGAAACCGTGACAGAATGTACAACCCAAAAATGTCAAGCTCCCCAGGCAGTAAAGGCACACACAGACCTAAAATGCTTTCCTTTCATGTTAAGACACCCCTTTCTAAACCTAGACATTCTCTTAAGACCTCTAAAAAAGGCCTTAGTTTAAAGGATAGACTTGTTAAAGAAAATCAAAGATTGCAAATGCAGTACTACATTGCGGGGCTTGCTGATCCATCAATGTTCAACTATTATAATATCTGTGATTATGACCCCCAATCCCTGTCTGTAGAAGAATTACAAAGTAATAATGAGTTTTTGGAGGTTCTATTACCTCAAACAGGGGAGAATGTTCCTAACAGTGAAAGTGCATGCCAACTCATACCCCCACCCCCATCACACCTACTCCTTGCAAATGTCTCACCATCACAACCCACCCATCCCAACACCTAGCCCTGCATGCGTCCACAAAGCATGGACACCCATCACCAAAGCATGCCCACTGCACATACACATACAACCCCCCCCCCCAAACCACCGTCACAACAGCCCCCACAAAGGAATGCCAGCACTGGGGTACACGGGCACCCACCCATTGCACGCTATGGCACACACAGATGAAATAACCATACTTTTATACCCCTGCAGGACCCGAACGCCAGGTCACTGTGCAGGAGGGTCCAGACATGTCCACTCCACCCCCAGAAGAGGCCCACAGTGAGGACAGCAGCTCTGTCTCCCTGGATCTAGATGACCAGCCCGGTCCATCTGGGACCTCGGGACAGTCAGTTCCCCTCAGACAGCCACAGGCCACAGCAGACCTTCCCCCCTCTGGGAACACCAGCACAGCACCCACCCAGCGGGCCCATACCTCTGTCCCAAGGACACGTCAATTAGCGGTGTGTCCACCACTACAGGGAACCCAGGCTAACCCAACAACAACAGGGACCTGGGGGCAGTGGTAGTGGGCACACGGTCCAGTGGACAGAGGCCCAGGGAAACAGGGGAACTGGGAGGGCTGCTGTGCGACAGGTGGGGGACAGGCCCAGGGAACCCACTGTCCACGAGGCCCTCTCCTCCATCATGGGAGCATACCACCACTCCCAGGAGACGATGGCGACGGTCCTGGCCAGGTTTCAGGAGATCCAGCTTCTGCAGGAGCAACAGTATATGGGGTTCAGGGAGGAACTAAGAAACATCAGTTCCGCCATGGGTACCATCGTAGTGGCCCTGAATCAGGTAGTCACCACATTGCGGGACGCTGTGGCACCTCAAAGGGCCGCTGACACTAGCATGGACCAAGAACTGCCTACCACCTCCGCCGGCGCTAGTGGACAGGAGGCCCCGACACAAGACCAACAGGCCACCAGAACCCCACCCTCTGCAGAAGGAGAACCACCCCACAAGCGGGCCCTGAGATCCAGGAAGAAGACAGAGTAAGATGTCAAGACCCCCGCCAGCAAAGGATACCGCCCTGATTGTCATCCCACTGTCCCACATTGTCACCCTGTCCAACCTTAAACTGCCCCTGCTCCACTTTCCACAGGCATTTCGACAATGCACCTGTGATACTGATAGTCTGGACTCTGCCATGGACAATCCTCCACCATCACCCCTCACCTGTTTGCAACCACCCATCCAATTTAGAGCACTTGAATAAACACACTTATTGGACAAAACAATCTGGAGTCTGGCTGTGATTTAGAACAAATGTATTAGACATGACCGTGCCAAAATGTTCATTCACATTGTGATGCCAACAAACCGCTGTCACACAGCTGTAGTCCATGGGGAAACAAAGCAGATGTCACGCAGTGGGGCCCACATCTCTGAAAACGGAAGGGAAAGTCACAACACAGTTACCATACACTGGGGGAAAAAGCCAGACAGTAGAGAGGTAGGAGTCTTTAAGTAAATGTAATATGCCGGTGTGTACTCTTACCTGTGTGTCATTGAAAATACTGCTGTATTACTGTGTTCCTGTTCTCTATGTCATCCTCTTCGGCTGCATCCTGGGGATTGCAAAGCCACAGTCTCACAAGTCTCTACAGTGGGTGGTTTGCCCACTGGACCATCCTGGGGAGTGCAAAGCCACAGTCTCAAAAGTCTCTGCAGTGGGTGGGTTGCCCACTGGACCATCCTGGGGAGTGCATAGCCACAGTCTCAAAAGTCTCTTCAGGCTAGGCCCCTCCGTAAGGCATGGCCCCCCACCTCTGTAAGGTGCCAAGTACAGGTATCCATGGCCCTGTGTCATCTATGTGTGCAGTTGTCGTCCATAGGCTTGTAGGCCATGTCCCACGGATTGCGTAGTGGACCCCAAGTGCGCGGCGTAGTGCAGGGGGCTTCTGTGTCTGTCCTCTCCGCCAACGGTGTCGCCAATGCATGCACTCAACATGTCTTTATTTCCCCCCCCTTTTTTGTGGTCTTCCTGTTCATGTGTGCATTAGCATCATCAGGCAGAGGAGAAGTGGCATCGGAGCACGAGGGAGCTGCATCCCACATGGCCCTGGAGTCCGAATACACCAGTGGGACGGAGGGTGAGGGGAGCTCCACAGCGGGGACTCGTGCTGATGTCAGTGACAGCGACTCGTCCTCTGAAGGGAGCTCCCTTGTGGTGGCGGCAACATCCGTGCCCCCCACAACAACAGGTACAGCCGCCACCCAGAGCACCAGCACCGCCCTCCCAGCAGCCCCTCAGCGTTTGCCCCGTGCCCGCTCACCCAGGAAGGTGGGCATCTCCTTCGCCCCAGGCACCTCAGGCCCTGCCCCTGTCACCCCTGCTGCCCTCAGTGAGGAGGTCATTGACCTCCTGAGGACCATCATTGTTGGGCAGTCTACCCTTTTGAATACCATCCAGGGTGTAGAAAGGGAGGTGCACCAGAGTAATGCATACCTGGAGGGCATTCATTCTGTTCAGGCTACCTATCAGCGATCGTTCAACGCTCTAGCCTCAGCACTGACGGCAGCCATTGTCCCTGTCTCTAGCCTCCCCCATCCAACTTCCTCCACCCAGGCCCGTGGGGGGTTTGGGGGGTGTAACTGTGATGTGGTGCTATGCATTGATGTGTGTGTTGTAGTGGGTGAGGGTGGGGGTGGGTGTGTCACGTATGTGTGTCCCCGTAATTTTTTGCCTCCCCCCTCCCCTGTGTCGTAGGTGCAGTACTCACCATTGTCTTCTGAGCCGGCGTTCGTGTTCCTGGTAGAGGAGCAGGAAGACAATAGCTGGGAGGATGTGGAGTTCGGGTTCCATGCTGTGCAGATTCCTCGTGGGGTGTATGGAGGTGAGCGTTTCCCGTTCAAAATGGCTGTTTCCACCGTGCTTTTATCGGCGGGGCTACCGCCCCGGAAAGGGTGGCGGATTGGTGGGTTGTGATAGGGTGGGCGGTACATTGTCTCCCGCCTGTCTGTTGGCGGTGACCGCCGCGCTGTTTGTTTGTCCCTCCGTGGCAGTCGGAGTGTTGAAGTGGCGGTCTCTGTTGGCGGTTTCCGCCAGGGTCGGAATTCAATTTTTTTTACCGCCACCGCTTTAACACCGACCGCCAGGGTTGGAATGACCCCCAAAGTTTCCTCTGCAAAATTACAGCAGAGCAAAAGAGAAATTCTGTATTTGGGTCATCTCATTGAGTAAGGCGTCTGAAAGGGATCACACGAAAGAATCTCAGCAATTTCGAAAATGAATGCCTCTATCAGTCTGAAAGTAATAATGTTCCTCTGAATATTTCTCTACTGTTGTCAGTGGATTCCAAACTTTTCCCTTTACAGAGGCAGACACACACAGATGTGACTGATTAGGTACCATTTAATAACAAATGCAAACGTGCTTTCGCAGAGCTGAGAGAAATCCTTTGCAATGCCCCAGCTCAGAAAATGCCTGATTATAACAAATGCTTTGCTTTGTTTTGCTGTGAGTGGGAGGGATGCATTCTCTTAGTTTTGACTTAATTGCATGGAGATGCAAAAAATCCTGTGACTTATTTTTCTGCCACTCTTGATCATGTGGCCTCCGCTTTGCTCAGCTGTTTACAATTTGTGGTAGCTGTGAGTGTCAGCATTGCATAGTGCAAAGGCATTGTTATGGGTCCCCCCCTAAATGTTTTTGTTCCTTACTCATTGGAAATATTGTTACCCGAACCAAGTCCTAACATTTGACCAGTGTGCGTTTGACTCATTATGTGCCAAATGTCAATTTGAATTGATACACTGTCCTGAATCCTGCTAATTTGCTACATACCCTTGTTAAGAATATTGATGAGTGTACTAATGAGATTGAGCATGAGTGTGTTGATGTTACTGAACTATGACCAAAAAATAAAGGGCCCCTGTGTAAATAAGGAGAACAGTTACCAGGGGAAATTAAACATTACGCAAGAAGAGACTGCGTCTCCAGACTGCATTGAATTCGGGTTAAATAACCTCATACACTATTCAGTATTATAAATTCTTGAAACCAAAGACAAATGTAAATAATTCAATATAGCACAAACTATTTATAATATATAGGGGGATATTACAACTTTGGAGGAGGTGTTAATCCGTCCAAAATGTGACGGATATACCACCAGCCGTATTACGAGTTCCGTAGGATATAATGGACTCGTAATACGGCTGGTGGTATATCCGTCACTTTACTGTCACTTTTGGGACGGATTAACACCTCCTCCAAAGTTTTAGTAACCCCCATAATGTTTGATATTATACATACGAAAGGTATGTATGCATAGAAAAATAAATTTTACACAGATAACAAAAAACACTCATGTACCCAGGGTGACTTTACTGATGACAATCAATCATTCTGCCACCATGCATACAGTTTTAGACACTCATCACAAAAAACATAAAAATGCATAACATTTCAAATAATTTCATAGTTGACTGCCTGAGTCCTTAGTAACATATAGAAAGATCTATAATTTCTAAATACTTTATCTATCATTGCTGGATCTTAAGGCAACCTGATCCATAAATTATGTAATTACTTCTAGGTTGCAATAACTGGCCTCTCTACATTCCAATTATTATGGTCCATGGTTAGAACCTTATGATCCAGAATGAGTGCTTTGATATTGCCTATGGGTGTTTTGAATTTGGTTGCAATACCAACGTCCAATGTTAGCATTTTGTCAGCTCAGTTAAAACGCTATTAGTCCATTTTTTTCTTTTGCGAGTTGTTGTTGGAAAACCAACAAATAGCGAGGATCACCCTCTTCATGACAAAACCATTAAAAAAAAAAGGTACAGGACCCCAGGAATGCTTCTAAATAAATACAAAACATAATGAATACTGGCTCCAAAAAGAATGAAAGCATGTAAAAAATAAAATATAAGAAACATATTATTGATGTGGTAGGCCAAGGTTAAAGTGAATATCACAGAAAATGAGAATCCTTAACCACATAGATGTGAAAGTACAGATGTACTATATATATGCAATCTATACCCTAGTGTGTAAATGTATTTAACTAAAAGTTCTTATCATCCAACTACACACTAAAAATCCATACCAGAGCCACACCTCAGTGTCTTAACCTATGTTACCATCTTATAGAGAAGGTATCTAGCCCACTTTCTCATAAGAGAGAAAAGACACAACTATGGCCCTCACTACAACCCTGGCGGTAAATGCCGCCGATCGCCGTGCTGACGACGACCAACATACCGTGACCGCGGCGGTAATCCGCAATGGGTAACATGACCCACACATAGAATACTGCCACAATACAGACACCCACACAAGTCCACCAGACCAAAGGTCAGTAAAAACTGGTGCTAACAAAACCCACACCGTTACACCAACAGGAATACGCCCACAGTATCACAAACCATGAATCACTGCAGCGGTCTTTCAACCACGGTAAACCATTGGCGGTACACACTGCCTCGCTCAAAATACACACACATTTACAAAACTACACCGCATTGGACAATTCAAAATACACACACCCGACACACATGCACACACCACACCCACACACTCGCACCACACAAAAAAAAATACACCCACATTACCCACAACCCTTTCAAATAAAAAAAAGATTGCTACAGAGAGAGACACAAGCCAGGAGCACCCACTCAATCTGAGCCATAGAACACCATCACCCATACACCATCCATGAACATTACAGCATACACTCCAACACATCACCCTACACATCCTCATACATATCACTTGCACAACATCCATGTCACCCCAAAGACACCCCAGGTTTTAAGAGGAGGAACTAAGGGCCATGGTGGAGGAAATCTTCTGGGTAGCGCCACAGCTATTTGGATCACAGGGGCAGCAGACATCCATTGCAAGGAAGATGGAGCTATGGCGGAGGATCGTGGACAGGGTCATCTCCGTGGGACAGCACCCAAGAACCAGAGATGACATCAGGAAGAGGTGGAACGACCTACGGGGGAAGGTGCGTTCCATGGTTTCAAGACACCAGATTGCTGTACAGAGGACTGGCGTTGGATCCCCACCTCCTCCCCCACAATTAACAACATGGGAGGAGCAAGTCTTGGCGATCATGCATCCTGAGGGCCTCGCAGGAGTAGCAGGAAGACTGGACTCTGATAAGTCAAATATTTACTACTAAATCCCCCACCCTACCTGCATGCCATCTCAAATTCCTACCCCTACCCTCACCCACATCACTCCACCAACTCACAAATACCCCACTATCACAACCCACCCATTCCCATTACTAAGCCCTGCATGCAACACCAATGCATGGACACCTATCGCAGACCTGCATGGGTAACAATCACCACAGCATGCCCAATAGAGAGACTCACCCAGGCCACAAATTCACCACTCACACAAGGCCAAGCCGACAGGGAAATCACAATCATAGAGGGAAACACAGCCATGCACAAGATGGCACACGCAGATACATTAACAATGCATTTGCATCCCAACAGGACCCCTACCCAACGTCACTGGAGAGGTGGTGCCAGCGACATCCAGCCCCCCTCCAGAAGATGCCCACAGTGATGACAGCAGCTCTGCACGCCTGGATCAGGATGACCAATCTGGCCCATCAGGGACCTCTGGACAGTCGGTTCCCCTGCCACAGTCCCAACCCACCGCAGAGCCTACCCCCTCAGGAAACACCAGCACAGCACCCACCCAGTGGGCCCATGCCACTGTCCCCAGGACACGTCAATCAACAGTATGTCCACTCGACACAGACCCCAGGCAACCTCATAAACACAGGATGATCAATGACCTGGGGTCAGTGGCAGTGGGCACACAGTTCAGGGGACAGAGGCACAGGACAACATGGAAGCTGGGAGGACTGCTGTGTGACAGGGGGAGGACAGGCCCAGAGACCCCACTCTCCAGGAGGAACTCACCAACATCCTGGGAGCATACCACCATTCCCAGGAGACCATGGGCCAGATACTGGCCAAGTTGCAGGAGACCCAGTGGCTGCAGGAGGGACAGTACCTTGTGATCAGGGAGGACCTAACAAAAATATACACCTTCCTGGTCACCATTGCAGGGGTGCTGCCTGACATGAGCAAGACCATGAGGGAGGCAGTGGCACAACAAAGGGCGCCTGACACTAGCCAAACCAAGGAACAACCTTCCACATCTGCCGGCGCTAGTGGACAGGAGGCCCTGCAACGGGACCAACAGGCCACCAGCACCCCACCCCCTGCAGAAGTAGAACCACCCTGCAAACAGTCCCTGCGATCCAGGCCAAAGACAGAAAATATTGCCAAGACCCCCGCCAGCAAATAAGACTCTCCTGATTGTCACCCTTCTGTCCCACTCTGTCACCCTGTCCACTTTGAACTGTCATTGCTCCACTTCCTATGCCCCCTTGGACAATACACCTGTGATACCAATAGACTGGACCCTAACTGGACATTCCTCCACCATCACCCCAGCCTCTCGCACATACCCACATACTTATTGGCACAAAAATAAACACCCTTGAAACAAATACCATACTGGAGTCAGTGTAATTAATAAAAAAATGTATGAGTACAACACTATCAAAGCATTGCAACGTATATGTTCAGTGAAATATAGCAGTACATATAGCAGGAGCCAGAATGGGGCACGCAGATCTGAAAATAGAGAATCCAAAGGGTACAGTCAGTGTCCATAGACAGAGGGTAACAGGCTGCCATGTACAATGTCCAAAAGATTACTGAAATGTAAAGTTGAGTTTCAGTCTCTTACCTGTGTGTCACTGGAAGTACTGATGTATAATGTTTGTTCTGTTGTCCACATCTTCTTCATCTGCCTCCTCTTCCTAACTGTCCACAGGGTCCACCGCTGCCACAAGACCATCTCCAGGCTCATCCTCCTGCAGAAAAGGCACCTGACATCTCAAGGCCTGGTTGTGCAACATACAGCATGCCATGATGATCTGGCACACCTTCTTGGGTGAGTAGTACTGGGAACCACCTGTCAGATGGAGGCACCTGAACCTGGACTTCAGGAGGCCAAAGGTGCGCTCAATAAACCTCCTTGTACCCCCATGTGCCTCATTGTAGCGTTCCTCTGCCCTTGTACTGGGATTCCTCACTGGGGTCAGAAGCCATGAGAGTCTGCCTTAGACACCCAGGTGAGGGAATGGGAACTGCCACACCCCAGGTGCGACATCAATGGGCACAAGGCTCCCTCCAGACCCAATGGGGAAATGCATCCACTCGCCCTATCCTTGGCAGGATGAAGCACACTGGGCACAAAGCCCCCTCCAGAACCAGTGGAGAAATGCATCCACTCACCCTATCCTTGGCAGGATGAAGCACACTGGGCACAAAGCCCCCTCCAGGACCAGTGGAAGAAGGCATTCACTCACTCTATCCTTGGCAGGATGAAGCACAGTGGGCACAAATCCCACTCCAGTACCAGTGGAGAAATGCATCCACTCACCCTATCCTTGGCAGGATGAAGCACAGTGGGCACAAAACCCCTTCCAGACCCAGTGGAAGAAGGCATCCACTCACCCTATCCTTGGCAGGATGAAGCACACTGGGCACAAAGCCCCCTCCAGAACCAGGGGGAACTCATCCACTTGGGAGACTGTGGCTTTGCACTCCCCAGGACCAAGCAGTGGGCAAACCACCCACTTGAGAGTCTGTGGCCTTGCACTCCCCAGGACCAACCAGTGGGCATACCACCCACTTGAGAGACTTGAGGTACTGTGATTTTGCACTCCCCAGGACCATGCAGTGGGCAAACCACACACTTGAGAGACTGTGGCTTTCAAATCCCCAGAACATCACTGAGGGCATGTAGCCCCCTTCAGGAACAGAGGCGTAGTGCCATCTTCCGACTGAGGTACCCCCCCCATTCCCTGTCCCCCTGAGGTGCCTGTGTTTTTTCGACCTGATACCCCTGCAGTGATCTCTCCGTTGTGAGGCAGGAGTCAAGTGTGGGCTTCGTCCATTATTTTTTGCACATTGGGCCATACACATTTGCAACGGACCGTGTACGGCCTTCTGCACATATTGTAAATATTTGGATATACTCATTATTCTACATGTTAACTTTATCTGCATATTTCTAATATATCACTGATTGAACTCAATTCCTTTTTTCCTTGTGTTCTTCCAAGGGGTTACGGGGTGTAAATGTACTGTTGCTGCATGTGTTTGTGTGTATGGTGTTGTGGGTGAGGGTGGCGGTGGCAATGTACCGAGCTGCAGCCTTGAATAAAGCACACAGTGATCAGTGATTATGTACATATTGTATGTATTCTAAACACTGTTTTTGAATGCGTAATGTATATCTGACTGTTTCTAACATGACACTCATTTGACTCCATTCTTTTTTTCCTGGCGTTATTGCAGAGGGTTACGGGGTGTTGGGTGCTACCGCCGTGGCGGTCGGAGTGTTAAAGTGGCTGTCTATGATGGCGGTTTCCTCCTTGGTCGTGATCCCATTTTTTTTACCACTGGCATGTTGGCGGTATTACCGCCGCTTTAACACCGACCGCCAGGGCTGTTATGAGGGTCTATGTGTTCTACACACAAAGAACAAAAAAATAAAAGAAAAGTCAACCACTTATCAATATTACTAAAGCAGAAAGCAGTAGTCAAAAATAGATCCATAGGCCCTCATTATAACATTGGCGGTAAAAACCGCATACCGCAGCAGTGACAACCGCCAAAAGACCATTGCTACGGCTACCAGCCATCCGCCATATTATGACCACAGCCCGATTTCCACCACAAGAAGGGCAGAAATCCTGCTGTGGCCACACTGGTGGATGGCGGTAAGGTGGTGCTGCTACCACCAGCAGCGCCACGGCAATAGACCGGCGTCAGCCGTATTATGAGAAATAATACGGCCTGGTGGTGTTCTGCTGGTGGGCGCTGCTAGAGGTAGCAGTGCCCCGTCCTGTCTCCTGCCAGAAGACCCTCTGGATCCTGGTAAGTCGGGTCTCCGACAGGGGAGGGGTGTGGTGGGTGTTGTCTGTGTGTGTGGGGGTGTGTGCATGTATGTGTGTGCGTGAATGCGGGTGTGTGTTGAGTGTTGATTATGTGCGTGAATGTATGGAAGTGTGAGTGCGTGTATGTTTAGAAATCATAATGCATGTCTGCGTGTATGTTTGGAAGTGTGTGCGGATGTGTGTGATTGGATGTATGCATGTGCGTATGTATGCATGAATGAGTGTGTGTATGCGTGTGTGGGGGTGTGAATGTGGCGCGTGAATGTGGGGGGTGGAGGAGAAGTAGGGGTTGGGATGGGGGGACCTTGGAGAGGTGAAGGCCCCCAGTCGATGACAGTGAAGCAATTCCCTGTCACTTATAGGACCTGTTATGAACGCCACAAAAACCATGGTGGTGGGGGGGGTCATAATCCCTCAGGCATCACAATGGCGGCCGCCGGGCTGGAGATGGTTGCTACCACCTTGGTGGTCGGGGTGGTACATTGGCGGGTTGGCTTCAACCGCCAGTTTGCGGTATTATCGCCACATTTTCGCCGACCGCCGGGGTCATAAAGTCCCCCATAGGGTATCACCAACCTCGTGATGTAAATCAAAGCACATCTTCAAGAAAAGTCTTGGGTCTATTTGATATCTAAAATGTCATTCTGAAAGCATGATAGAGCAAAAATAAGCCACTTCCAGCTAAATGCCCCAAAAACATTTTCGAGGTGTTAAGCTGCGCTAAAGCATCAAGAAAACAAAAACAGCCTTTCAAGAGTATGCAAGAATACTTTCTAAAGAAAAGCATCAAGCTAGTGCTTTCCCCTTTTGGGTGTACTCTGCTCCATGTGCAAAGTACACTACAACATAGAAAAGGTACCTAGTTTCAACAAGCAATAAAGATACTAAGATGTACTTGACATGTTGAAAGTGTACAAAATCAAAACATGCAAAGTAAGTATCCCTTCTAAATTATATAAAACAAAAGCTTCTGTTTGTGATGAAGGCACAAAACAGATGAAAATAAATGCAACTCAGGGCATGCTCAATTATTGCGGACACTAAGCAGCAGTCAAGACATTTTTGTGAAAAACTCTGGGACATGCGGAGGGCAATAACAAACCTACCTGAAGCATAGAATTGTCTACCGTCTCATGTCAGGCAAGAAGAAATAACCTCATCTGTTGCATCCATTTTTATGGAGAGCCAAGGTCACATGCTAAGGGCAATCCATTTTCATGGTGAAAAGAGAAAATAGACCAAATCAAGAAAAACAAAGGTGGTCAAGTTAGACAAGGAAAATGGCCTCAATAAGTATAGAATGGAAATATTACCAAAAAAAGGATTCAAAACTTCAGTTTGTCTAATGAAGCACAGTTCAATGGAACTTAGCTCTACTCTATATATTAAGCACAGTCCAAGGAAAAGAACTATAGCAAACATTCAAAAGCATCAGGATCACATAATTGAGGGGGGCCTTCTAAACAAGAAAAAGAAGAAGTCAGATATAAAAAAACTAAACTGAGCAGACATCTTAGAGAAGGAAGAGAGTTCTTCATGGGTGTGGAATATGTATGATATGTATCTAAATCAAACAAGGCCAAAACAACAAAAATCCAAAATACACAAAAACGATATAAATGTTTAAAGTAAAAAGAGTCTTAATCCAAAGGAATCAATGGATGCGTTGTTTTAGCACAAAGTACGTGGTATGCATCAAAAATAAGCAGGCATCAGAAAAGCAAGCAATGTTTTGATTTCTTACTCTCAAGTGAGGCCATGCGTCGATTCTTTCTCCACCGAGTAAAGAAATGCACGGATTTTTTCCTTGCAGGGAAGGGATGCCTCAGTTCCAAACAACCATCTCGGATCTATGCAGTGATGTTGAAGATATTGATGACCAAAGACAATGGCCCTCATTATGACTGCAGTGTTTTTTTGCTAAGACCACCGCAGCCGCAGCTATAGGTTCCTCTTGATCCAGAAGTGTTCTAAAAGTCTGGGGGTTTAAGTCCACCATGATACTAATTTTTGCCTTTAAAGTAAGCAAACTTCAAAGGAAAGTATTTTTAGTGCACAAGACCTTGCCTCTTCCTTTCCCTGTCCCGGACACACTCTAGGGAGTTGGAGGCTGTATTGTGAGGGGACAGACACAGCTCTTTATTTTAAAATTGTGAGTTCAGAGAACCCAAACTCCAATTCTCTATCTGATCCCAATGGGAAACTGCAGTTAAAAGGTATTTCAAAGCAATCCCTATGTTAACCGATGAGAGGGATAGGTCTTGCAATAGTGAAAAATGAATTGGTAGTATTTCACTATGAGGACATGTTAAACACAATAGTACATGTCTTACCTTCCGAATACACTGCACCCTGCCCATGGGGCTACCTAGGCCTACCTTAGGGGTGGCATAAATGTGGTAAAAGGGTCGACTTGGCTTTGCATACCTGCACACACAGACACTGCAATGGCAGGTCTGAGACATGTTTACAGGGCTACTATTGTGGATGACACAATCAGTGCTGCCGGCCCATTAGTAGCATTTGATTTACAGGCCCTGGGCACCTCTAGTGCACTTTACTAGGGTCTTACTAGTAAACTAAATATGTTGATCAGGGATAACCAATCATAATCTCAATTTACACTTGGAGCACATGCACTTTAGCACTGATCAGCAATGGTAAAGTGCCCAGAGGACCAAAAACCAGCAAAACTGAAATCCAGCACAGTCACAAATAAAGGAACCAGAGGCAAAACACAGGGGAAACCGCGCCAAGGATGACAAGTCTAACAGTTTATGTTTTGTTGAATGCATTACAATAAACCGCAAAAATCCCTGCTGTTAAGTGGTTGGCTCATCCCAAATCTACTGATTATCTAGCTTTGGGAAACTTATACGCCAGGGAAGTAGCAAGTTATTGCACCCCGAGCTATACTTCTTTCAATGGGAAGTGGAGCGAGGAATCAAATGATGAGACAAGTCAAAATTTCCTATTTTCTGCTGTTGATATCTGGGGAGAAGTTAAGAGATTACAAGAGCATCTGACAGAAGAAGAAGAGCATGGTTGGGTGAGAGCAGGATGTGTCAAGAGAAATGGGGATGATATTTGGGTTTCAAAGGATAGAAGAGCCATACTTCTTTTTAGCTTGTGACCACCCAAGGCTAGACACTATCATGGATAGGAGCATATAGATCGAGATGAAATGATCAGAACCTTTAGACAGACATGTTGGATTTTATAGAGTTGCCTGTTTACAATGGACTTAGATATGTGTTGGTCATTGTATGTATTTTCTCTCATTCGGTAAAAGGTTACCCAACCAGGATAAATGAGAGTCTCACAGTTGCAAAGCTATTACTTAAATAATTTATTCCAAAGTCCAGCTTCCTGACTTTGCTAGAGTCAGACCGAAGGATACACTTCAATAGTGAGGTCCTTAAATTGTTATATGCAGCTTTACAAGTTGAGCAAAGATTACATTGCAGTTACAGATCTGAGGTTTCTGGATTGGTGGAGCAAGGCAACAGTACTTCAAAGACCACACTGGCAAAAGTATGTGCATCCACAACTTTGAAATGGCCAGAACCATTGCTGCTCTTTCTGAGAAGTATGAGCAGTATGCCCGAGAAAATGACTGGTATGTGGCCTCATGAGATAATTATAAGGAGGGCCATGAAACTGTCAACTGTGCCTGGGTTATTGCAAAAGCCTAGCTGACATGGTTGATTTTATGTCTCATCAGATTTGAGAAACTACAATTCAGCCACTGCAGGATATCTGCCATGACCTGTGTCCAGGTGACTGGGTCATAGTGAAAAAAGCATGGGAGAAAATCCATCTTAGAAAGGTCCTCATCAGGTACTATTGATCACTACCACAGCTGTGAGTGTGCTAGTCTCCCAAACTGGGTACATGCAAGCCATACTCACAAATTTCCAGATACCCCAGATGACACAGCACCTGTTCCCGAAGAGAGGGGTTGATTACAGTGACGGAACGGGATCAGTTAGTTGAGCTGTAGGGGCTGGACAAGTAGCTATTACAGCACAATTATGGTCCAAGGGTGGGCCTGAGTGAATCAACAGCAGTGGTACAGAAGGTTTGGCTATGTTCCCCTGACCTCTCCCTTCCAGACCATCTCCTGATCTAATTACTCCAGCTCCCATCTGGCTGGGGAAACAGGAAACAGAGGAAGTCCAGTTTCTGTTCCAGGTGGCTTTGCCTACTATGAACACCAGTTTGGCCACTCTACCCCCCCCCCCCATCCTGCTCTGACATTTGCTGCAGCAATTCTCCCACCAGATGCTTCTTTTTTTCAGCCCAAGCCACTTCACACCTCATTAAGGCAGCCTGGCTCAGTCTTTCAGAGACTGACCAATCTGGAAAGGGAGCTTTAAGGCTGATTTTGGCAACTTTCAGAAAGAGTTCTAAAGTTCTTTCTCTGTGCTAGTTATAATACATCCCACCTTAGCAAGTTGTTTGATTTATTCTAACATTTAATTTGATCCCAAACTTGACAGAGTTAGCGCTTTTCTAGTTTTATGTCTCACCATATTCGACAAACTACAATTCAGCCACTGCAGGAGATCTGCCATGACTCGTGTCCAGGCGACTGGGTCATAGTGAAAAAAGCATGGGAGAAAATCCATCATAGAACGGTCCTCGTCAGGTAGTATTGGTCACTACCACAGCTGCGAGTGTGCTAGTCTCCATAACTGGGTACATGCAAGCCATACTCACAAATTTCCAGGTACCCCAGATGACACAGCACCTATTTCTGAAGAGAGGGGTTGATTACAGTGAGGGAAAGGGATCAGGTTTGTCAAGCTGTAGGTGCTGGACAAGAAGCTGCCACAGCACAATGATGGTCCAAGGGCGGGCCTGAGTGAGTCAACAGCAGTTGTACAGAAGGTTTGGCTATGTTCCCCTAACCTACCCCTTCCAGACCCTCTCCCGATCTAATTACTACTGCTCCCCTCTGGCTGGGGAAACAGGAAACAGAGGAAGTCCAGTTTATTTCTCAGGTGGCTTTGCCTACTATGAACAACAGTTTGGCCACTATACCCCCATCCTGCTCTGCCATTTGCTGCAGCAATTCTCTCACCAGATGCTTCTTTTTTTCAGCCCAAGCCACTTCACACCTCATTAAGGCAGCCTGGCTCAGTCTTTCAGAGACTGACCAATCTGGAAAGAGAGCTTTAAAGCTGTTTTTTGGTAACATTCAGAAAGAGTTCTAAAACTCTTTCTCTGTGCTAGTGTCAGAGTCACCAGATCCTCGGGGTCTGTGCACGTTCCCAACACTTCCACCACAAGACAGCTCCAATACTCTGATTAGATTTATCACAGAGTCTAAGAGAGTCCAAGTGGGGAAAAGGGGATTAGGACGGGAATAGCTGGGAAGGAGACCTGTAGGAAGCAAAAGGTTAAAACACAACATCAAAATTACATCTCATGAAATCAGTACCATGCTACAACTCTAAGCTTCGTCTTTTCCGAAAAAACATGAACAACCCTAGAATAGTCCTAAAACTGACTAGGCTTTAGATGACCGAATACCTGAGGAGGAAACAGGAAAAGTTAAATAGGACTTTCAGATTCAAGTACTTTCTTTAGCATGAGAATCAGGAAACACTCTGAGCAATTTCTAAACAACCATATGAATCTCCTTTTAAGAATACATATCAGGAACACACAGCATTACATCTAGAACTCTGGTATTGTTGTGTTCATCTCAGAAAAAACATTGGAAAGTGAATTGCGCACATTGCAGATTTTTATATGAGTATTAAACACCATAAAGGATTGTGCACCATGAAATCACACAACGTAGATTCAAGGAATAAATCACGTGACGTGTCAACTCGAAATGCCACCAAGAAAATGTCCTAGAATGGTAGCGCACAGTAATTTACATTATTTATACACGAGGAAAGAACTGCGCGTCTTGCCGATTCAAATGCCACCATACAAATGCCAAGAAATGGTAGCGCACAATGAACAACATGAAAAGCACTCAGGAAAAAAATTGTGCGTCTTGTCGATTCAAATGCCACCATGCAAATGCCAAGAAATGGTAGCGCAGAATGAATAACATGAAAAAACACTCAAGGAAAGAATTGCGCGTGTTGCCGATTCGAATGCCACCATGTAAATGCCAGAAAATGGTGGCGCACAATGAACAGCATGAATTACACACGAGCAGTGAGCCACCATGTAAATGTCAAGAAAAGGTAGCGCACAATGAACAACAAAATTAAATGCTCATGAAACGAGTTGCACGTCTTGCCAACTCGTAAAACATCATGTAAATGTCAAGAAATATCAGCGTGCAATGAACAACAATGTAATAACGAAGTCAAATCTTTATGGAATAAATTGCGCGTCCTCCCTATTTGCAAACCACCATACAAATGTCAAAAAATGGCAGCGCACAAGTAATCTGTTATTCATTTAAGAATTAAAATCAAGAATATGAAAATTCTCAATTACGGTGTTGGAAAAAGTCCAAACACCGTCTTACCGCCTGGAAACAGTGATCACCAATGAGAGATGAGTGCAGAAGACTGGAAAATCCAAATCGGCCGCCGGGACAGGAGCTCAGGAAGAAGCTGCAGCTCTGCACCGGGACCTCTGAATAGTGAGCACTGAAAGTTGGGCTGACTCTCTTTTATAGAGTCTTGGCCCAGCCTAGAACCACGCCCAGGCATGTTGCAGGGAAAGTCTCTAGAAGGCCCTGGAAAGGGACCACACCCTAACACACTCTGAATGTCTGCAGCAATACATTGCAAATGTACAGTATTTATAAGCACCTTAAAAATGAATCTTTTGGATGGAATTCTGCAATGCAAAAGTTTAAACAATAACATATCATCACAATGCATAAATTACATTATCTTGCGAGTGTTGGTTTTTTGCATTCTAGATGCCCGTAGAGCGCGCACTGTCCTGGTGTTGACAGCTAGTTATAATACATCCCACCTTAGCAAGTTGTTTGATTTATTCTAACATTTAATTTGATCCCAAACTTGACAGAGTTAGCTCTTTTCTAGTTTTATGTCTCATCAGATTCGACAAACTACAATTCAGCAACTGCAGGATATCTGCCATGACTTGTGTCCAGGCGACTGGGTCATAGTGAAAAAAGCATGGGAGAAAATCCATCATAGAACGGTCCTTGTCAAGTAGTATTGGTCACTACCACAGCTGCGAGTGTGCTAGTCTCCATAACTGGGTACATGCAAGCCATACTCACAAATTTCCAGGTACCCCAGATGACACAGCACCTGTTTCTGAAGAGAGGGGTTGATTACAGTGAGGGAAAGGGATCAGGTTCGTCAAGCTGTAGGGGCTGGACAAGTAGCTGCCACAGCACAAGGATGGTCCAAGGGTGGGCCTGAGTGAGTCAACAGCAGTTGTACAGAAGGTTTGGCTATGTTCCCCTAACCTACCCCTTCCAGACCCTCTCCCGATCTAATTACTACTGCTCCCATCTGGCTGGGGAAACAGGAAACAGAAGAAGTCCAGTTTCTTTCCCAGGGGGCTTTGCCTACTATGAACAACAGTTTGGCCACTATACCCCCCATCCTGGTCTGCCATTTGCTGCAGCAATTCTCTCACCAGATGCTTCTTTTTTTCAGCCCAAGCCACTTCACACCTCATTAAGGCAGCCTGGCTCAGTATTTCAGAGACTGACCAATCTGGAAAGAGAGCTTTAAAGCTGGTTTTTGGTAACATTCAGAAAGAGTTCTAAAACTCTTTCTCTGTGCTATTTATAATGCATCCCACCTTAGCAAGTTGTTGGATGTATTCTAACAGTTAATTTAATACCAAACTTGACAGAGTTAGCTCTTTTATAGTTGAAATGAGGCTTTATTACATTTAAACAAAGCCTCCCAATGTTAGCCTATGGAGCTAATGTAATACAATGGGGAAACACAAATATGGCTGTTTTTTCTTCACCGGGGCTTAAAAGACATCTTTTATAAAGTTGCTACTTATCTTTACACTGTGCCTACCTTTGGTGCACTAAGGGCAGACCTTAGGGGTGATGTACATAAAATAAAATGCAGTTAGCTACTTTGGAAGTACTTTCAAAGTTGACTAGAATGTTAACTTTAATTTACAAGCAGCCAGCAAGGCAGGCCTGCATTGACAATGACAGCAGAGACCACAGCAGGGCTTACAGGAGTGTCCTAACTACACTGGGATCCCTAAACCTACAAGCCCAACCATACACTAGGGACTTATAGGTAGGTTGTCAGAGCAAATTATATGTATGCCTAATCCGCATATACCATTTTACACAGAGCACTGGCCCTGAGACTGACTAGCAGTGCCCAGGGCACATTCAGAATCAGTAACCACCAGTATCAGGCAAAAGGTTTGGGGGTGATCAGAGCCAAAAGGATGACTTTCTCACACTTCACATGCTCAGAAATTACTTTGAGAATTGGTCCCCATGCTTTGACACATGATAGAGCCTAGATTTGAGATCCCCAGTAATTTACCCCCTTTGAAGCCCCAAGTGCTTACACCAAACCATTGCCCACCCGCAACTATGTTTCTTTTGTCAGTTTGTCATACCATTCCATGGGTTTCGGAGGCTCTCTAAGTATGTAGTACCATCAGAGTTGTGAGAATTGTACCAGAGGAAAGATGTCTCCTATCCAGGAAGCAAAGCTGTGAATGTATGCCCACAGTTAGAGTTTGTTTTTGCATACCAGATTGAAACCTGTCCTGATCAACCAGTAAGCCATTGAAATGCTCGAGAAAAAAGAGAGAGCCTTTGCCTTTTTCACCCCACTATTGAATGTAGACTTGTTATACTTCATCTTGGGCACTGCCTAAACCCCAATCCTGGCAATGAAAAGGCCGCATCATTAAGTCAACCCATCATAAAAAAAGATGTGGATAAATGGAAACAAGATTTCCAAATAGAGATAAGAAGTTGCTTGCATCCTGCAACTATACACACAAACACACACAAACACACACACACACACACACACACACATACACACACACATTCTCTTAAAAAACAAAGGTTATAGGGAAGCTATAGCTAGGGTGACATTTTAAACAAACAAAAGCATACAATTTAAATTTTAAATGCCAAAGCTTTTAGGGACATTATAGTTAGGTTTGGAATTTACTCACAAAAAAACATTGAATTTCATCAGTTAGCGTTATTTCAAGTAATTATAACTCACGCCGTAAGGTAACTATAACTTACGTCCCCGTCATGCATATTATTTTCTTCAATAATTTGTCTGCTAATGTAACATTGATATTTTTATATTCTTTATACTTTATAAAAGTTCTCATGAATGATGTAGTATCTGGTGAAATTAGCAGTGCATGGCAGAGGCACAAGTTATAGCTTCTAGTGAGTAATTACTATCAGCTTTGTGCAAGTAAATTCAGAATCTAATTATAACATCCCTGTAACTTTTGTTATTTTTAAGTGAATTTTTGTTTTGTTTAATTCTATTTTTGAATTATAACATCCCTGTAAATGTTAATTACTATGGCCCTCATTACAACCCTGGCGGTCAGTGGTAAAGCGACAGTAAGACCGCAAACAGGCCGGCAGAAAACAAATTGGAATCATTACCGCAGCGGTTACCGCCGCAGTCGTCTGCCACTTCACCATTCCGACCGCCATGGCGGTGATGACCGCTGGGCTGGAGATTTCGGTCTCCAGCCCGGCGGCCATCACTAGACCGCCAATGGTATCAGGACCCTGCATACCGCCATGGATTTCGGGTGATCGTGAACCACCATGAGATCCATGGCGGTAGGCACTATGAGTGCCAGGGAGTTCCTTCCCTGGCAATGATAGGTGTCTCCCCCACCCCCGCTACCCCCCACGAGTCCCCCCCCACACCCTCCACCACCCCCCAAAGGTGGCACAACCCCCCTCCCCACCCTCACCCCAATATGCTCATATACACATATACACACCCCTACACGCACACACCCCCAACATGCACATACATCGCGACAACACATACCCGCCCACATACAAACAAACATGCACACCGACCGACCCGCACATATTTCCCATACACACAGCACCCCCGCACACATACACTCACATACACACCCTCTACACACTCACACGCATACCCCCATGCACGCACACAACACACATTACCCTCCACCCGCCTCCCCTAACGGACGATCAACTTACTTTGTCCGTTGGCCCCTTCGGGAGGGGACGGGATCCATGGGGGCAGCTCCGCCACCAGCACACCGTCACCAGAACACCGCCACACCGAATCAAGGGACGTGATTCTGTGGGCAGTGTTCTGTTGACGTGGCGGTGGAGGTTGAGCAGCCTCCACTTTCCCGCCGACCGCCAGTATGGCTGCTGGTGGCTTTCCGTACGGAAAAGGACAGAGGGCTGCCAGCGGTCATAATACGCGGCACAGAAGACCACCACCACTGGTGGTCTTCAGCACGGCGGTACCTCAGCGGTCTTGCGAAAAGACCACCGAGGTCGTAATGAGGGCTTATATGTTAATCCAATCACTGCTGCGCATGGGCTTTGGCCGTGCATGGTGGGGGTTGGCTGCAGGGCATGGTGTGCAGCCAGGCCCTGTGTCCAGCCTCCTATAACCAGCCAACCCCACGTCACACATCACCCTCAGCCGTGTGCAGTACGGGCGGGCCACAGGACCTGTCTCTCTGGGTGTGAGAATAGGTGTGTGAGGGTGTCTCTGAATGTGAGTGTGGGTGTGACAATATCTGTTTGGGTGTGAGAGGGTCTATCTGGATATGAAAGTGGGTGTCAGAGTATCTGTCTGGGTGTGGAGAGAAGGTGTGAGAAGGAGTCTCTGGGAGTGTCTTAGAGTGAATGTGTGAGTGTCTGAGTGGGTCTGTGAGTGGGTGTCTGAATGTCTGAGTGGGTCTTTGAGTAGGTGCATAAGTGGCTAAGTGGATTTGTGAGTCAGTGCCTGAGTCTCTAAGTGGGTGTGTGAAAGTCTGAGTGGATCTGTGAGTGGGTGTCTGAGTCATTGAGTGGGTCTGTGGGTGAGTGCATCAGTCTCTGGGTCTGCCTGAGTGGGTGTCTGAGTTTCTGAGGGGATCTGTGAGTGGATGCATGAGTGTCTGTGAGTGGGAGTCGGAGTGTGAGTATGAGAGTCTGAGTGGGTCTGTGAGTGGGTGCATGAATGTCTGAGTGTGTCTGTGAGTGGGCGCATGAGTGTCTAAGTGGGTCTGTGAATGAGTGCAAGAGTCTGAGTGGGTCTGTGAGTAGGTGTGTGATTGTCTGATAAGTAGGTGTCTGAGGCTCTGATTTGGGCTGTGAGTAAGTGTGTGACTCTCTGAGTGGGTCTTGAGTGGGTGCAAGAGTCTCCGAGTGGGTCTGTGCGTGGGTCGGTGAGTTGGTCCATGAGTGTCTAAGTGGGTCTGTGAGTTGGTGCATGAGTGTCTGAGTAGGTCTGTGAGTGAGTACATGAGTTTCTGAGTTTGTCTCTGAGTAGGTGCATGATCTACTTAGTGGGCCTGTGAGTGAGTACACAAATCTCTGAGTGGGTATATGAGTGGGTGAGTGAGTCTGAGTGGGTCTGTGAGTGAGTGCATGAATGTCTGAGAGGGTCTTTGTGTGTGTGCATTAAAGTCTGAGTGGATCTGTATATAGGTGCATTACTGTCTTAGTGTGTCTGTGTGGGTCTGTAAGTGTGCCTGTGAGTCTCTGAATGGGACTGTGAATGGATGCATGAGTGTCTGAGTGAGTGTTTGAGTGTACCTATGACTAGGGGCATTAGTGTCTGTGTGGGTGAGTCAATAGCTGTGTGAGTGACTCAGCCACAACCTCATCTGCCCTTTTATCCATCAAGAGTCCACAGCTTTTTCACAAAATATCTACCTAAGTGGAAGTCTTTCGGCCCCCCTTGGGTAAATGTCCTGCATGTATTCTACACTGCGGCTGTGTAATGTAGCACAAGGAAATGTGACCTTGTGTGCATTTTGACAACATGATTGTTTCCGTTGCGTCTTTCTCTAACATTCTGTGATACCATGGATTCTCCTACAGAGAGGCTAATGAGACTACAAAGAAGTAAATCTTCATGAAATAAGGGTCCTTCCTTTTATCTATATGACGTGTTTCTTTTTTTATGGAGATGTCCTAATATTCCTTGGCATTATGAACACACCACCAAAATCAATGGGAACTGCACTGGCGGCCCTTTGGTAACCTGTTTGGCATCCTGGCAAAAGGACAGGAAGATACAAGCATATTACTAAGATGGAAACTGCTGGGCCAAGCGGGTGCAGCTTTGAGGTTCTTTGTACATTTGCATACATATAGCAATTTAAAGGGAGTACCAATGACTACCCCCTCCCTGGGCTTATTTCGGATTCGGGGACCCCATCCCCTGAGGCCTGGCCATAAACAAATGGAGGAGGAGGCCTCATTAATTGCACATTTAGCCCTGAGGAGGTGGCAGTCCCAAAGGGCTGCAGGGGAGGCTGTATGGGACTCCCGCATTAAAAACTTTGCCCCGCAAATGTGGTGGTCCCTGGGGTTTAGGGTCACCGCTCGGTCCCCCAGCAAATTTTTGCATCATCGCTCCAGGAAGGTGGTGATCCCTGAGGCTAATATAAGCCATAGCGGCGTGTCCCCTATTTTATGCCCCCAATGCTCTCATGAATTGGCCCATCAGAGGCCAAAATAAATGAAAAGGGCGAAAGACTGCCCATTTTTTAATACCATTTTCAGAAAACTCTGCTGAGATTTAAAAAAAATGCTTTTTAGCCAGGGTGTGGTCCCTTGGGGACCACTTCACCAAGGCTGTGGGCTCAGGATGTCTTTGCTCTTTCCCTTTTCTTTTTTTATCTTTTTTGAGGGACTCGGCTGAAGCTGAGTCCCAAGAAGGCTGTCACCACTTCCTTGTTGAAGTGTTTGCAGCCAACCAGATGTTAGTACGGGGACAGTTGGATCCACAGAGGATTTTCCTCCATAGATATCTATATTTTGTAACCTCCGATATCTCAAAAACTACTGAACACATTTACACCAAATCACAAAAAGCTCAATCTGTGGAACAGGATCTAGCTTTCTGCTAAATTTAGTGTAATTCCATTCAGTGATTTGGGCTGTAGGCATGTTTAAAGACCCTCTTGAACAATGAATTGGAAAAATGTGCATGAGGCCCCCTCATTTTTCTGCCCCCACTTGATGGATCAAAGGTTATAAGGATGTCATATTTAGGAAATAGATTTTAAGAAAACAGTCATTCACTGAAAAAAACAAAGGTTAGAGGGACGCTATAGTTAAGCTCACATTTTAAACTTACGAAACCATAGGAATTCAACATTCCCTTAGTCACCCCTTTTTTTTTATTTAAAGAGTTGCACGGGGTGGTGGTGGTCCCTGGGTGTGGCGGGCCGCTCTCCTCCCCACTCACAATTCAGTGTAGCCAAGGGGGTGGTGGTCTCTGGGGCTGATTTCTCTTTTTAAAAATATTAGCCCGAGGGGTGGTAGCCCCCGGGGCAGTGCGAGGGGGCGGGGCAGCCCCCGCGCACATCATAACAGCCCTGGGGAGGTGGCAGTCCCCATGGCAGCAGAGGGACATGCGGACCCCTGCATAAACAAGATAAGCCCTGATTCCTGGGCAGCAGGAGGGGGCCATGAGGTCCCCCCTTCCTTATTTATAAACAAAAGCCCCTGTGCCTTGGCCAACCCAGGGACATTAGACTAACAAAGTGTGGGATACCGCGCTTCATTTTTTTCAGATTTTACAGTGGATCCACCGCGTCTCCACTTGCAAAATAAAAAAAAAGTTTTTTTGCCTTGGGGGGTCCTCACCACCAGAGCTAAAGGGTCAGGGTGTTCATACCCTGGCCCTTTTGTATTTTTTTATCATTTTTTTGTGAGACTCAGTATCAGTACTGATGAACTCACTCACAGACCCACTCACAGGCTCACTCAGACCCTCACGCACCCACTCACAGACGTACTCAGACCCTCACACACCCACTCACAAACCCACTCAGTACTTATGCACACACTCACAGACCCACTCATATCATCTCACATCCACTCACAGACCCACTCAGACCCTCCGGCACCCACTCACAGACCTGCTAAAAAGCTCACATATCTACTCACAGCCCCACTCAGTTTGTCCCATACCCACTCATAGACCCACTAAAACACCCATACACCACTCACTGACCCACTCAGACCCATACGCACCCACTCACAGACCCACCCAGACCTGACGCACTGACTCACAAACCCACTCAGACACTGACGCACCCACTTACAGGCCCACTCAAACCATCACACATCCACTGACTGAAGAACTCAGACCTTCATGCACCCACTCTCACACCCACAGACACCCTCTCATACCTATTCTTACACCCATAGAGACAGACCCTTTGGCAGTGCATGGTGCAGGGTTGAGTGGTTATGGGGTTTGGTCGCAGCCAACTCCCACTGCAGATAGACAAAGGCCTTGTGCAGCTATGGTTGCACTAATGTTTAGTAATTAAAATGTCTTTACATTAAAGAAACCTTAGAAATTCACTGAAAAAAAATAAAGGTTACAGGGACGTTATAGTTAGGAAATAGGAAATTAAAAATAAATTGAAATGTTTTCAAAAATCAAAGCTTACAGGAACCTTATACTTAGGTTATGAATTTACAACAAACATAAAATGTCAGCAGTTACAGTTAGAGGTATTTCAGGTAACTATAACTCATGCCCTAAGGTAACTATAACTTGTACCCTCACCATGCACTGTAATTACCCCAAGTATTGCAGCCCTCATGACAACTCCTATAATGTCATTAAAAATATAAATGAACTGTTAGCAGTCAAATTATTGAAGAACAAACTGGGCATAGCGGGGGCGGGGGATTCCCTATAATTGTGCATTGCACCTTTCTTGTCACATTTTCGCTAAAAATAAAAATGTGATACAGGCAGTCCTGAAAATGCATTTTACATGTTTTACCTTTACCATTTCATTTATTATCACGTTAATATTTAACTTAATTTAATTGTTTTATCGTGCACCTCTAGCTTTAAAATAGATTATCATCCATATGATATGACTCAGAATCTCCTTGGAAGTGTTGGAAGCATCATCTTATTATGGTCATAGAATATGTATATGTGTATTATTACTACCCACATAGATTTGTTCTGGTATCAGTATATATCACAATGTCTTGCACTGAATGCCTTCAATACTCCAATAAGTAATATTATGCCAGACACTCTTAGGTTATTACATTATATTATGCAGCAATTTAACAAAACCCATGATAAAATAAAAAACAATGACACTCTTATGCTAGGGAAAGGTACATTCGAAGAGAGGGCATCCACATGGCACTCATGTTCACAAGAGGCTAGGAGTTATGATGTTTTTTGCCAGATCAAGCATTATATGCTAGGTAGGTAGTGAACAAAAATGCACACCTTATGCCATGCATTACCACTATTATTCCATAGCCAGCAATGATGGGTACCGTCATGCTATGGGTGTCACCATTAGTTTATGACCAACTACTCATGTGTGGTCTTCTCCAGATGCATAAATCCTAACTTACACAGACCAAAAGCCACATTAGAGTGACAAAACTGCCAGGGTAGTTTCCCTTTGGGAGCAGATAGAAATTTGGAGTCTGGGGTCTCTGAACTCACAATTTAAAAAAACATCTTTTAGTGAAGTGGGTTTTTAGATTGTTAGTTTGAAAATGCTACTTTTAGAAAGTGGGCTTTTTCTTGCTCAAGCCATTCTGTGATTTTGCCTGTTTGTGGAGTCCCTGTCTGGGTCAGACTAACAGTTGTGCTATTTGTGACACGAAGGGAGCTGGGGTGTAGCCCCCATATCCTGATGAGCCATCTGAGCTGGAGTGGAGGGAGGGGTGGCCACTTATTCCCAAAAGGGCTGTGCCTGCCCTCATGCACTGCAGTCTCCAACCTCCTAGTGTGTGTCCGGGGCCTGGGCAACACAGGATCTTGTGAAGAACACCGACTTTCTTTTGAAGATTGCCTACTTCAAAGGCGGAAATGGGTATAAGTAATGTACCCAAAACTCCAGACTTTAGATCACTTCTGGAACCAAGAGGAGCCTCTGCCAAGGAGAAGATCTAAAGAGCTGAGGAAAAGTGCTGCCCCTGCCTGTGACTGTGCTTTGTTGATCTACCACGCAGTTGCTGCTTCTGCCTGTGAAAGGGGTCAAAGACTGGATTTTGTTGTGCAGTCCTGCTTTAGAAAATTCTGCAAGGGCTTGAACTGAGCTTGCGTCCTGTTTTGAAGCCTCAGGGCCATCAATGATTTCCTTTGCCAGGACCTGGACTCTCTGCTGAGATTCCTGCCCTGCCAGGTGGTGCCCTATGTGATCTCTGAGCCTGTGAAAGGTGAAGTTGGCAGAACAAGAGCTGAAATTCATGTTCAGAATGCCGTGCGTGGAAATTATTGACGCACCATCTGCAATGTGGCTGATAAATGGCACAGCTGAAATTGACACTCCACCTGCATGACGGCTGGGAGTCTGATGCATCGCGTCTGGAGAAACGACACAACACTCGCTTGCGGCTGCTGTTAAAGACACAAACTCCATGCAGCGCGGTTTTCTAACACTGTGCGACTGGATTCTCACGCATCATCCCTGGCCGTCAAAGTCATCATGAACCTGCATGGATCCGAGGTGCCCGTCCAGAAATCGATGCCTCACTCTGTTGCGAGGAAAAAAAATGATGCATCGCCTTCCTGACCTGAGAAGAAACGACGCACGGCCACACTTCCGGATAAGGAATTATCACATCGCTGACTTTTCCTGATGCACGCTAGCCCGTGCTGCTTTGTTTTTGGTGCAAACCAGGTACATTGTGCCTGCACCCCATATGAAAGCGCTTGTATTGACATTGTGGGGCCTCTGGATCTCAAGAAAGCCCTGGGCAACAGGTTCACCCTGGTCTTGGTTGACCATGCCATTCGATACCCTGAAGCCATTCCTTTGAGGTCAATCATCTCCCTTGTGGTGGGATGTGCTTTGATGTGGGTTTTTACCCTCATGGTGTTCCCAAAGGAGGTGGTATCTGATAGGGCTACCAACTTCATATCAACTTATATGAAGTCTCTGTGTAAGGAGTGTGGAGTGCCATCTAAGTTCACCACTCCCTACAAGCCCCAAAGTAACGGTCTGGTTGAGATATTCAAATGCACCCTGAAAGGCATGATCATGGGTCTGTCAGAGCCCTTGATGTGTAAGTGGGACCTCCTCTTGCCATGCCTTCTGTTTGCCTACAGGGAGGTTCCTCAAAAGGGTCTTGGATTTAGCCCATTTGAGTGACTGTATTGCCACCCTGTCAGGGGACCTTTGAGTTGGGTTAGAGAAGGCTTGGAGAAGCCCTCCAGTAAGGCCCGCCAGGAAGTATTCAGCTACATGCTGGCTTTTAGGAACCAGACAGCTTGTTTCAGAAAGCTTGCTCAAGAGAACCTGGAAGCAAGCCAAAAAGATATGAAGCGCTGGTACGACCAAAGTGCCACTCTCGTTGAGCTGCAGCCTGACCAAATGGTTTGGGTGATAGCCCCAGTGGAGCCCAGGGCTCTCCAAGATAAGTTGACTGGGCCATTTGAGGTAGTGAAGCGTAAGAGTGATGTCACCTATCTGGCGAAATTGTGGACTCCCCGGAACCCTTTAAGGGTCCTGCATGTCAAATGCCTCAAGCCTCAGTTTCAGAGGGCAGCCTCTTTCTGACCTCCCATCTGCCAAAGAGAAAGATGGTTCTGTGGAGGGTGTGAACCGCTCCCGCTCCCTGACCTCAGAGCAACAGAAGGACTCTCACCAAGTGTTGGGGCGGGTTGTCTCTCTCTTTTTCTTGATCTCAGGGGTCACCTATCTGTGTACACATAAAGTGGATCCATGGGACAGTCCTCCTGTTACACATAAGGTTTACAGAGTGACTGACAAGGTTAGGGCTAACATAATGGATGAGGTATCCAAAATGTTAGCCCTTGGGGTAATTGAGTTCTCCAGTAGCTCTTGGGCCAGCCCTGTGGTCTTGTTCCCAGGGGCTGCTGCCCCTGGTACCACTCCAAAACTCATGTTCTGTGTAGATTACGGGGGACTCAATGCAGTCACTAAGACTGCCGTACACTCCATCCACAGAAACAGCCCTCATTATGGCCACCAATGACATCAGATGCATCCTCGGCTGGGTAAAAATTATCACACTCATCCTCCTCAACCACTCTGCAGCTTTCGATACGGTCTCCCACAACTCACTCATCAGAAAACCTCAGTATTGGGGATCTCTGGAGTGGCCCTCGAGTGGACGCCTTCCTTCCTCAAGGACAAAACTCAATGAGCTAAACTTTACCCTCTACCTCAGAACCCAAAAATCTCATCTGTGGAGTCTCTCAAGGATCATCACCCAGCCCAACACTCTTCAAAGTCTACATGACACCCCTTGCAGACATCATCAGAGCCCACATCATCAATATAGTATCTTACACTGAAGACAGACAGCTCGTCATCTTCCTTACTGACTTACAAAGCAAACTTCACCTGTATGACTAACATCTCTGCTTGGATAATAAACAACTGCCTCCAGCGCAATATAGAAAAAACTAAAGTCATTGGCCCTCATTACAACTTTGGCGGTCTCCCATGAAGACTGACAAAGCTGTGGTTGCCAAAAGACTGTCAGTGCTGGTGGTCTTCCACCTACCATATCACAGGTACTGCCGGATCTCTGCTACTCTTTGGGTGGAAATCCAGCAGTAGTCTTGCTAGCGGGCAGAGGCACTCTGGAGGATCTACCACCGGCCCGCTCCGCCAGTAGAACACCGACCACTTTATTATGGGCCATAATACGGCCTGGTGGTGTTCTGCTGGTGGGGCGTTGCTGCCAGTGGAAGCGCCCCTTCCAGTTCCCTGCCGGGCGCCCTTCTCGCCGGAACAGGTAAGATGATCGTCCAACAGGGGAGAAGGTTATTACAGTGGGGGGTGTTGTGTGTACATGTATGAGTGTGTGGTGTCTGTATGTGTGCATGAATGTGTGTATGTGTGGTTGTATGCATGTCTGAATGTTAAAGTGAGTGTGTGTCTGCATGTAAGTATGTATGGACGTGAGTATACATGTTTGGATGGGTGTGAGTATGTATGCTTGAATGCGTGTATGAATGCTGTTGTGAATGCATGCATGGAAGTTGTTGTGACTGCGTGTATGGATGTTGTGAATGCGTGTATGGATGCGTGTGAGTAAATGTGTGTAAGTGTAGGTGAATGTGTGTATGCGTGGTACGTGGGGTGTCTGCATGCATGTATGTGAGGAGGGGCGATGTGGCTGAAGGAGGGTGGGTGAGGCGGTGTGGCTGAAGGGGCGGTGAGGGGCTGGGGGTGCTGTGGGTGAAGGGGGGTCTAGTGCTTCCTGGGTGGTGTGGGGGAGCCGCCTACCGGCGACAGGGATGAAATTCAGTTTCACAGGTTGCCTTTCTGCCATGGTTGTCGTGACGGAGCTATCGCCGCGGAAACCAGAGCGGAAAGCTGGGTCTTAATACTGCTGGCAGTCTTCTGTGGACCGCCGGGTCGGAGATGATTATCTCCGGCCCGGCGGTTCCGACCGCCATACCAGTATGGGTGGAGTTGTGGCGTGTTGGCAGAGACCAACCATCACACTCATAATGTGGCGGTCTGCACCACCAGCCTATTGGTGGTGGGACCGCCACATTTACCCTGTCACAATGAGGGCCATTATCTTTGCAACAACCACTAACCCTGGGATGCCTCTTGGTAGCCCCCCATAGTTGCTCCACCCTCCTTACAGACCATGCCAAGAACCTCAGGATGATCATGGACACCAACCTCTATATGAGCAGACAGATCAAGGCTGTCCCATCATCATGTTTCCACATCCTTTGAATGCTACGCAAGCTTTTCAAGTTAATCCCACTTAACACCAGGTAAACAGTCACCCAGGCTCTTATCACAAGTAGATGTGACTATGGGAACACCCTCTTACTCTAAATGCATGCCCAGTTTTTACACTGACTCCAAACCACCCAGAATGCCACCTTCAATCAATCAATCAATATTTGTAAAGCACAACTACTCACCCATGAGGGTCTCAAAATGCTGGGGGGCAGGGGATGGGCCTCTACCGAAGAGCCACATCTTGAGGTTCTTGCTGAAGATAGTGAGCAACAGGCTCTGTCTGAGGTGCAGGAGGAGGTTGCTTTAGCAGTTGGCTGCAGTGTAGGTGAAGGATCGTCCTCTGGTGGTGCTTTTGAGGATGCGAGGGATTGTGGCCAGGGCCATCTGGGCACAGCGGCGGGATCTGGAGGGGTGCGGCAGGAGACGCAGTGGTTCAGGTAGGCTGGTCCTGCATTGTGTATGGCTTTGTACGTGTGGGTGAGAAGCTTTAAGGTGATTCACTTCTCGACCAGTAGCCAGTGGAGGGTCCTCAGGTGTTGGGAGATGTGTTCTCGGTGAGGAGGTCCAGAATGTGTCTAGCGGGGGCGTCCTTGGTAAGTTGTAGTATTGATGTTTCTATTTGAGGTGCAGGCGTAGAGGGCAGCTGTTAGACTCCTCATCCTTGGCGTGGTCTCCCTTAACTTTTTGCCTCTGTTCCCCAGGTTGTTGATGTGTGCTGGACTCTGATTTTACTGTTTTTGTTACTCTGGGCACTTTACCATTGCTAACCAGTGCTAAAGTGCTCAAGCGCTCCTTTTTAAAATGTGTACTTAATTGGTTCTCCATGGTTGGCATATTTGTTTTACTGTTAAGTCCCTAGTAAAGTGCACTAGAGGTGCCCAGGGCCTGTAAATCAAATGTTACTAGTGGGCCTGCAACACTGGTTGTGCCACCCAGACAAGTAACCCTGTAATCATGTCTCAGACCTGCTACTGCAGTGTCTGTGTGAGTATTTTTACACTATAAATTCAACTTGGCAAGTGTACCCACTTGCCAGGCCTAAACCTTCCCTTTTCTTACATGTAAGGCACCCCTAAGGTAGGCCCTAGGTAGCCCCAAGGGCAGGGTGCAGTGTATGGATAAGGTAGGACATATAGTAATGTGGTTTATATGTCCTGACAGTGAAATACTGCCAACTTCGTTTTTCACTGTTGCAAGGTCTGTCTCTCTCATAGGATAATATGGGGGCTACCTTTTAAAATGATTGAAGTGTAGATTCCCCTAGAGAGTAGATGGACATGTGGAGTTTGGGGTCCCTGAACTCACAATTTAAAAATACATCTTTTAGTAAAGTTGATTTTAAGATTGTGTGGTTGAAAATGCCACTTTTAGAAAGTGAGCATTTTCTTGCTTAAACCATTCTGTGACTCTGCCTTGTTTGTGGATTGCCTGTCTGGGTCAGTTTGACAGTTGGGTTGTTTTTCACCTCACACTAGACAGTGACACAAAGGGAGCTGGGGTGTAACCTGCATTTCCTGATTAGCCATCTCTGCTAGGAGGGAGGGGTGGAGTGGTCACTCTCATCTGAAAGGTCTGTGCCTGCCTCTAACAATGCAGACTCCAACCCCCTGGTGTGTGTCTGAGGCCTTGCCTGGGCAAGGCAGGATTTCACAAGTAGGTGTGAGTCCCCTTTGAAGAAAGGTGACTTCAAAGACTAAAATGGGTATAAGAAGGGCACCCAAATCTACAGACTTTAGAAACACTTCTGGAACCAAGAGGAACCTCTGCCTGGAGAAGAGCTGATAGCTGAGGAAGAAGTGCTGCCCTGCCTGTGACTGTGCTTTGTGGAGCTTCCTGCAGTGCTGCTTCTGCCAGAGTAAGAGGGCAAAGACTGGACTTTGTGTGCCTTCCATCTTGTGAAGAAATCTCCAAGGGCTTGAGTTAGAGCTTGCCTCCTGTTGTTTGAAGTCTCAGGGACAGCAAAGACTTCTCTCTGCCAGCACCTGGAGTCTCTGGAGAGACTCTTGCTCTGACAAGTTGTGCCCTATCCAGTCCCTGGGCCCTTGAAAGGAAAGCTGGTGGAAATCCAAGGAAATCGACTTCGGACGACTCGGGACCGCCGCCGCTGCTGAATCTGGTGACGCCGCCTGCACCCGACGCATGACCTTCGCTGGAACGCGACGCTCTTCGCAAGCCCGACGCTGCTGCTGCCCCGCTGAAGTCCGCGACTCCGTGGAAGTGGCTGCACCATGTCGTGACCGACGCCGCTCGAAGTGCGTGGATTCAAAGTTTCGCACAGACGCCGCGATCCCCGACTTTGCCCATCGGCTTGTTTTCACTCTTCACCAAAGGTACTGTACTTGGGGGTCTACACGACTCTGTGTCCGACGCCGCTGGTGTCGGCTTGTTGGGAACAACTCTGTCACGACGCCGTGTTAACATCTCATTGAAGCATTTTTGTTTCTAAACGTTATTTTTGAGTTTAATCTTTAAAAATTCATAACTTGACTTGTGTATGTTGGATTTTCGTCATTTTGGTCTTGTTTTGTTTAGATAAATATTTCCTATTTTTCTACACTGGTGTTGTGTCATTTTGTAGTGTTTTTCATTAATTTACTGTGTGTGTTGGTACGAATACTTTATACCTAGCACTCTTAAGTTAAGCCTACTGCTCTGCCAAGCTACCAAGGGGGTAAGCAGGGGTTAGCTGAGGGTGATTCTCTTTTACCCTGACTAGAGTGAGGGTCCTTGCTTGAACAGGGGGTAACCTGACTGTCAACCAAAGACCCCATTTCTAACAGCAGCGCTATAGTCGAGCTTCCTTGCGACTTAGGCATGGGTGACTGTCCTGAGACAGTCTGCTGGGCTCCATCTGAAGATCTTCTGAAGTTTGCGGAGTGTGTGCCAGCAGGAGGAGATCACAGAGTTTAACTTTCGGGTCATAGATAGGGAGGAGTCGAGGATAATTTCTAAGTTGCAGACATGCTCCGTCGGTGTGGGGGGGGGGGCACTGAGGGATGTGGGCCACCAGGAGTCATCCCAAGCTGAGGTGCCATTTTTGAAGATGTTGAGCTCATTATTGTCGGAGTTGAGCTTACGGCAGATTTCTCTCATCCAGGTGGTGACGGCTTCCATTCCTGAGTGTAAGTTCCTTTTGGCTGCGTACGGGTCTTTGGTGAGGGAAATGATGAGTTTTGTGTCATGGGCATGACACAATGTTCATACCGTGGCTTCTGACGATGGCAGCGAAAGAGGCCATGTTTACGTTGAATATGTGGAACTCAGTGAGGATCCTTGGGAGACTCTGCAGTTGACTACTATGGGTCTGGAAGTGTAGGGTGGGAGTCTGACCCTCTGCGTCCTCCCAGAGAGGAAGGAATGGATCCATTCCAGTGCTCTCCACAGATTCATTTGTCGTTGACTCTGGTGCTCAGAGTGCTGTGGGAGACCGTGTTGAATGCTGCTGAGAGGTCGAGGAGTATGAGTGCTGTGGTGTGGCAGCGGTCTAGGAGTAATCAGATGTCATCAGTGGCTGCCAGGAGGGCTGTGATCATGCTGTGGTTGCTGTAGAATCCAGACCGGGAGCTGTCCAAGGAGTCTTGGCCTCGATGAAAGTCCGTAGTTGTGCGTTGATTGATTTCACAAGTACTTTGACGGGGCAGGATAGCAGCAAGATGGGCCAGAAATTCTTTAGTTCTGATGGGTCTGCTGAAGGTTTCTTCAGGAGAGGGTCTATTTCAGCTCTTTTCCAGGACTCAGGGAAGGTGCCCGTGTTGATGGAGCAGTTAATTGTGTTCCAGAGCTTGGGGTGATGGATGCACTGGCTCTGATGTATATGTGGTGCGAACAGGGGTGCGAGGGGGCTCCAGAGTGGATTCTGGTTATGATGTTGACTGTTTCCTCTGTGGTGAGTGTGGACCAGCTGTGGATGGTCTGGATGGGTTCTGGGATAGTGGGTAGGTCACAGGCTCCGGTGCCAGGATTTTCTGGGAGGAAGCTGTCGTGGATGTCCTGGATCTTGTGGTGGAAAAAGGAGGTGAGTTTGTTTCAGAGGTCCTGTGAAGGGGGATGCTGGTTGCTTCGGAGGGGGGATCTGTGAACTTGACTGAGAAGAGTTCCTTAGAGTTGTGTGCGGAGCAGTTGATGCACTCCCGGAGTGCGTCCTTCCTTGCGTTCTTGATTTTCTGTCGGTGGGCGGTTGTTGAGGCTCTGAATGAGGCAAGGTCTTTGCTGATTTGGCTGTTCCTCCATTTTTTCTCGAAACGTCTGCACGTATGCTTTGATTTTTGGAATTCGTTGTGAACCAGTTGACTTTCTTAGGTACGCATTTGGTCAATGTCAGCCATAGAGGGAATAGAGTGTCAGCACATTCGGTGATTCATGAGTTGAGATTGCGTGCTGCTGTGTTGGCATCGTCAGACGGAGGAGAGAGGGATTTGGTGAGCGATGAGGTGATTTGTTTATTGGTGATCTAGGTCTATTCCCTATAGGGGTTTCTGAGGGTGTGGGTGCGGCTGCTGGGTGCGGTGATTGTGAAGTGTATGCAGAGGTTGTCGGTCCAGTCTGGGGTGGAGATGGTCTTGATGGTGATCCAGTTGTTTGAGGTGAAGATGGTGTCCAGTTTGTGTCCTGTGATGTGTGTGGCAGTGGAGACTAGCTGCCTGAGGCCATGGGTGGTGAGGTTGTCAAGTAGAACGGTGGTGTTTTTGCCGCCACGGTCCTCGAGGTGGAAATTCAGGTCACCCAGGAGGAGGTAGTCGACTGATGCCATGGCCTGGGGGGGTAGCAATGTCTATGACATCATCTATGAAAGCTGGGCAGGGGCCAGGTGGCCTGTACACCGGGGTGCCCCAGATGGAGAAGTTGTGGTTGGAGTGGACCAGGAAGTGAAGGTGTTCCATGGTGCTGCATTGTTTTTTGGGGATGGCCTTGACGCGTAGTGAGGACTTGTATACAATGGCGATTCCTCTGCCAGGGCAGGTGGGCCAGTCCATCATCAGGATGCTGTAACCATCGGGAATGGTGATGACAATGTATGGGCCCGAGGTGGAATCGGTTTAAGACTCGGTAAGGAGGGAGATGTGCGGTCCGGCAGTGTCAATCAAACCCCAGAATTTGGTGGCATGTTTGCAGAGGGAGTGGATGTTCAGGAGCAGGCAGTTGATGGGTTTGTGGATGTTGTTGGTATCTTTGTGTGCGGAGAGTACCTTCTGCTTGTTGAGGCTGGTGCTGAAGTGAAAGGACCGTGGGTGTCTTTGGGGGAGATAGTGCAGCAGTTGCAGAGATGTCTGGTGTTGAGATGGAGGAGGGTCTTGGAGTCGTAATGGATGCAGTCCACGGCGTGGTTTAATGGAGATCCAGGGTTCCTGTTGCTGGGTGCGGTCAGGCGCAAACAGGCATAGACAGGCTTGCCTTTGGCACGCCAGCGCCGCGGCCGTTACATGCAGCCGCCATAATGAAGAGAAAGGGGCAGGAGGAACGGTCAGTTGGGAGGCGAGAGGGTGGGAAAGGTGCTTCGCGGCAGGCAGAGGGAGGAAAGAGGGGAATAAAAGGAATAGAAGGAAAAACGTGAAAAAAAGAGAAAAAAGGCAGAAAAAGCAGGAGTGAAAGAGTGACAGAGAGAAATACTTACTTGTGATGGCCACTAGACCACAAGGGATGAGGTGCAGAGATGAACCTGCGGGTGGAGGAGGACCTCAAACTGAGAGTCAGTAGACTCTCAGTTTGTCCCAGCAAAAGGCAAAGGCAGCAGCAGCCAGAGTAGCTGGGAAGGGCAGCAGACACTGACCAGGAATTTAGTGCAGTTACCCTCTCACAGCGCGGTGGCTGCGATTAACAAGGGGAGGGGGTGGGGGGAGCAGTCAGCTGGGAGGTGGGAGGGTGGGAAAGGTGCTTCGTGGGGGAGGGGCAGAGGAAAGAGGGGAGAAATTAAAACAAAAAGAATAGAAGGAACAACAAGAGAAAAAAAGGCAGAAAAAGCAGGAGTGAAAGAGCGACAGAGAGAAATACTTACTTGTGAAGGCCACTAGACCACAAAGGGATGAGGTGCAGGGACGAGCCTGCGGGTGGAGGAGGGCCTCGAACTGAGAGTCAGGAGACTCTCAATTCATCTGAGAAAAAAGCAGAGACAGCAGCAGACAGAGGAGATGGGGCCGGCAGCAGACATTGACCAGGAGGTCAGTGCAGTCAGCCTTTAGACTCATCCTGAACATCCTGTGAAATGGAATATCTCTCCATACCTCAACAATCTCCACTGGCTCTCAGTCCAGAAAAGATGTAAGTTCACGCTACTCACCCATTCCTACAAAGCAGTCCACATCACTGGTCTAGAAAACCTTAATCACTGCCTCAACTTTTATCAACCCACCAGACACCTTCGATCTATGTCCCACTCTAGAGCACACTTCCCTCGCATCAATAAAGCCAGAATCAGAAGACGTCCCTTCTGATACCTCGCAACTATGACCTGGAATGACTTCTCACAACACTTCAAAACCTTCTCCTCACTCATGGACTTCAGAGGGAACCTCAAAACATGGCTCTTTCAGATGAAACAGGCAGTGCTATACAAATTAACTCAACACAACACAACATAACATAGTAAATTAAAGACTACTAGTGGGCTCACAACAGTTATTGTGCCACCCACTTAAGTAGCCTTCCAAAACATGTCTCAGGCCTGCCACTGCAGCCTGTGTGCAGTTTTAAAGTGCTAGTTCGACCTGGCAAAATAAATTCCTTGCCATGCCTATAACACCCTTTTTATTACATATGTCACTCCTAATGGAGGCCCTAAACAGCCCATAAGTCAGCGGTCTTAGCAATTCAGATTTGAAAATGTACTTTAAAATTTTGCATGTATTGGTAGTGAAAAACTCCTTCCCAATTGGGATACCTTATTATATTCAACAAGTGATAACTTTGGTTTGAGAACAGGTAGAAATGGCATGTTTCCTGCCAAAAGAATTGTCATTTAAAATCCTCTTAAATGGATTCTAAATTACAATTCTGAAAATGCCACTATGGAAAGTTGGCATCATCTTGTCCTAACCATTTGAAGACCTGTCAACTCATATGGTGCTACTGTGTGTCACACAATTAAGGCATTCATCACACAGTCACACAATGAGGAGCTGAAATCACACAGTAGCAGTGCAAATGAGCTAAACGCAACTGCAGGCAGTGAATTTCCAAATACTTTTCAGAGGCAGTAAGCACCCAATGTCCATTAAAGGGTGTGTAAGCACCCAAGAACATTGGCAATAGTCTCAATGGCCCTTTGTTTTTGTTTTTTTGGGGGGTGGGGGCTTAGTGAGGTCTCACCACCTCCAAGGTCCTCCCCCCTCCTCACATGGTAAAATTAATTTGTAAGTTGGTATGTGTAGGAGGCTGGCCTGGCTTGTAGTGGGTACCAATGGTACTTACACCTTATGCCAGGTCCAGTTATCCCATATTAGTAGAATGTAGTAGTGTTCTAGCAGCTTAGGCTGATAGATGTAGCTATAGCAGACCAGCCAAGGCTGAACTAGGAGACATGCAAAGCTCATTCAATACCACTTATATCATATAGGTACTATGGCCCTCATTACAACCCTGGCGGTCGGTGTTAAAGTGAGGGTAAGACCGCCAACAGGCCGGCGTTAAAAAAAAATGGAATCATGACCATGGCGGAAACCTCCAACATGGACAGCCACTTTCAACACTCCGACCGCGACGGCGGTACAAACAAACACAGCGGCGGTCACCGCCAACAGACAGGCAGAAGACAATGTACCACCCACACTATTATGACAGACCAATCCGCCATCTTTTCTGGGGCTGATTCAACGCAAATAAAAACACGGCGAAAACAGGACTTGGAAGGAAAAACACTCACCTCTACACAACCCACGAGGAATCAGGACGCCATGGAGTCTAAACTCCAAATACTCCCTGCGATAGTATTCCTGCTCCTCTACCAGGAGCAGGAAAGACGGCGGCGATAACCACGGTGAGTACTGCACCTACAACACACGGGTGGGGGGAGGGAAAAGAGAGTGACACACACACGCAACACGCCACCCCCTCACCCCCACCCTCACCCACAACAACATACACACCAATACATGCTGCAACATTACATTTACATCCCCTCACCCCCCTTTCAAGAACGCAAGGACAAAAGGAAATGAGTGTTTATCCCTTGGTATTCATTATGCGCAACCATTTTCTGTTATTCATAAGGGTGCTTTCGAATCGGCAAGATGTGCAATTCTTTACTCATGTACAATTCACAATATTGATTGTACGCAACCTTTCTCTGACATTTGCAAGGTTGCATTCGAATCAGCAAGATGCGCAATTCGCTTTTCGTGATTAACCCTTGGTATTCATTGTGCGCAACCATTCTTTGACATTTTCCAGGTTGCATTCGAATCGGCAAGAAGCGCGATTCTTTACTTGTGTATAAACCAAGATATTCATTGAGCGCAATCATTTTTTGGCATTTACAAAGCTGCCTTCAAACCGGTAAAATGCGCAATTTGTTTCCTGTGCTTAATTCATGTTATTCATTGTGCGCAACTATTTCATGACATTTACAGAACTCTTGTGGAAATCCACGATGTGCGCAATCTATGTTCTGACATTCTAAAGTTCTATTGTGCTAGAATTCTGGATATTGTATTCTATGTGCATGTAGGGTCTCTACTACAATTCCTATTGTTTTCCAAGGAATGTTTGGAGAGTCTTATCCTCATGTAATGAGGCTGTGTTTGTTTTGGGAATTATTCTGGAAGGTTCTAGTATCCCTAGAACAGTATGTTTTCAATTCATGAAAATTCTATGTGAAACATTGTACTAACCATTTTTGATTATTTTCCAGGTATCTAGATTTAGTAAGGTCTAATTAGAGTCTAGTTCTAGTCCATACATGTTTTCCCTAGTTTTAGGTGTTATTTCATGTTCCGAGTATCACTGAACTCTAGACTCAACAGAGTGTTATTTCATGTTCCGAGTATCACTGAACGCTAGACTCAACAGAGTGTTGTTTCATGTTCCGAGTATCACTGAACTCTAGACTCAACAGAGTGTTATTTCATGTTCCAAGTATCTCTGAACTCTAGACTCAACATAGTGTTATTTCATGTTCCGAGTATCACTGAACTCTAGACTCAACAGAGTGTTATTTCATGTTCCGAGTGTCATAGAATTCTGGAACTCAATAGAGTATTATTTCATGTTCCAAGTATCATTGAACCATAGATCCAACAGAGAGTCTTTATGAATCTAAATGTTGGTTTTGAATCTGATGTTGGTTTGATTAATCTTTTGCTTCCCACAGGTCTCCTTCCCAGCTGTCCCTTTCCCAATCCCCTCTTCCCCTCTTGAACTCTCTTAGCCTCTGTAATTTATCTATCAGAGTCTTGGAGCTGTACAGTGGTGGACGTGTTGGGAACGTGCGCAGACCCCGAGGATCTGGTGACTCTGACACATCCTGCCAAGGACTGAGGAAGTGGATGCCTTTCTCCACTGGTTCTAGAGGGGGCTTTGTGCCCAGAGTGCTTCATCCTGCCAAGGACTGAGGTAGTGGATGTGAATCTCCACTGGTTCTGGAGGGGGCTTCATGCCCAGAGTGCTTCATCCTGCCAAGGACTGAAGTAGTGGATGTAAATCTCCACTGGTTCTGGAAGGGGCTTCGTGCCCAGAGTGCTTCATCCTGCCAAGGGCTGAGGTAGTGGATGCCTTTCTCCACTGGTTCTGGAGGGGTCTTTGTGCCCAGAGTGCTTCATCCTGCCAAGGACTGAGGCAGTGGATGTGAATCTCTACTGGTTCTGGAGGGGGCTTTGTGTCCACAGTGCTTCATCCTGCCAAGGGCTGAGGTAGTGGATGTGAATCTACACTGATGTTGGTGCAACATGCAAGCTGCCCAGGCCCCTGGAACTGACCACCAGCCTCGTACTAATGACCACTGGGGATGGCAGCCATGCCTGTGGTGGTGCCACTGGCTCAGGATGTTGTGGGCCGCTGGCGGTGCTGGTGGCGGGCTCACTGACTGCGGTGCTGGTGGCGGGCTCACTGACTGCGGTGCTGGTGGTGGGCTCGCTGACTGCGGTGCTGGTGGCGGGCTCACTGACTGCGGTGCGGGCGGCGGTGTCATTAGCAGTGGTGCTGGTGGCGGGCTCACTGACTGCGGTGCTCGTGGCGGTGTCAGTAGCGGTGGTGCTGGTGGCGGGCTAACTGACTGCCGTGCTGGTGAAGGGTACAGTGTCTGCGGTGCTGGTGAAGGGCTCAGTGTCTGGGCTGCTGGCTGCAGTGCAGGTGGCGGTGCCGGCGGCGGTCTGGTCCACCGTGCATATTGGCGTCGACGTGGACTTGCCTTTCATTTTCAGGCCTTCCACACCTTGGATGGTGGCGCAGCTGTCTTGCCACTTTCAAGTTTTGTCTTGCCTGAGCCCTTGGAGGCAGGTGTTTTCACATTCTCCCTCTGGGATGTGGGCAACTTTTTCTGTTTTGGAGGTGGCGGAATGTCCTTGCCCTCGCTCCTTGGGACACTGGCAGCCCTGTTGCTTGGTGCACTCCAAAATCCCACTATTGCTGGCACCACGGTGCCCAGTGATGTGGTGGCTGAGGTGCTGGGTTGGGACCTGGAAAGGCGTGCTCTAGGGGAAGGACAGGAGGGGGGAGGTGTAGGGAAGAGGTCAAAATTTGATAGGAAAAGCTTTTTAGACACACTGGGACGGGTAGATGGAGGGGGTTTGGGAGTGGAGGAAGAGGTAATGGTTGTAGGAGGTGTTCATTTGGTGACTTTGGGTGAAGGTGCTTGGGCTGTAGGCTGTTGTGAGGTGGATGGCTGTTGGATGGGTGTGTGACTGCGTTTGTGTACTTTGGGAGGAGGGCTCACAGACACCCTGGTAGAGGACACAGGGGATGTGTGAATGGTAGTGGGGGTAGGGAATGCACATGAGTGGTGTGTGGTGATTGGGGTGCTGGTGATGGAGGTAGTGGCTGAGGATGTAGTGCATGCAGGTGTGAGTGGAGACGTGATAGGGAGGGAGGAAGGTTACGTGGAGGAGGAGGACACAGTGGAGGCAGTGGATGTTGGTGTGTGTGCATGGGTATGATGCATGTGTGAGTGCCTGTGGGATGTGTGGTGCTTATGTTTGCCAGAGCCACCCTTGTGTGTTGAGGTCTGTGCATGCTGGTCTGATGGTGTGCTTGGATAGGCTGAGGTACTGGGGATTGGGTCTGGGTGGAGGAAGTTGGAGGGGGGAGACTGGACACAGGGACAATGGCTGCCATCAGTGCTGAGGCCAGAGCCTGAAATGCTCGCTGTTGGGCTGCCTGGCCAGAATGAATGCCCTCCAGGTATGCATTTGTTTGTTGCAACTGCCTCTCTACACCCTGGAAGGCATTCAGAATGGTAGACTGCCCAACAGTGAGGGATCTCAGGAGGTCAATGGCCTCCTCACTGAGGGCTGCAGGGGTGACTGGGGCAGGGCTAGAGGTGCCTGGGGCGAAGGAGATGCCCACCCTCCTTGGTGAGCGGCCACGGGACACACGCTGAGGGGCTGCTGGGAGGGCGGTGCTGGTAGGGGGGTTGGCGGCTGTACCTGTAGATGCGGTGGGCACAGAGGGGCCCGCCACCGCAAGGGAGCTCCCATCAGAGGAGGAGTCGGTGTCGCTGGTCTCTGCTCCTGTCCCCGCCATGGAGCTCCCCTCGCCCTCCGTCCCACTGGTGACTTTAGACTCTGTTGTCTCGTCCTCCAGGGCCATGTGGGATGCCGCTCCCTCCTGCTCCGGTGGCGATGCTCCTCCGTCTGATGATGCTAATGCACACAAGAACAGAGAGACCACAAAAAGGGGGGAGAAAGAAGAAAGACACGTTCAGTGCATGCAATACCGCTACCGCTGGCGGACACTACAGACACAGCAGCCTTCTGCACTACGCCATGCACTTAGAATTCCCTAATTAATAACAGGGACATGGGGTACATGGCCTATGCCTGATTGCTGCACACATGGAAGTCACAGGAGCCTGACTAGGTATAGATGGCTCTTCCACTGGTGGGGTTGGGGTGCCACATAGCCTGCCTCACAAAGGGTCCTTGCCTACAAAGCTCGCCCTAGCCTAGGGTAACACACTGCCCACCTTCCCCAACCAGACACCTCCTAATGCGCGCAGAGTCAGATGGATGTGACCGTACTCACCCCCTTGTGGCTGCTTTGATGCCCTCAAGCGCCCATCCAACTCCGGATACGCCACCACCAGGATCCGGGACATCAGGGGGTCATGGTGCAACGGGCACCCCTCCCACATTGGGAGGCCATCCCCAGCTGGGTCTCCGCCATCTTCTTGCTCCAGCGGCGAATGTTCTCCCAACTTTTACGGCAGTGGGTGCTCCGTCTCTGAAGGACCCCCAGGGTCCGGATGTCCTAGACCTAGAAGAATAATACAGGGGAAAAGGAAAAACTTTAACCGTCCGTACCGTCACAGTCATTGTCCCATGTTCCCACCCTTGCCCTGTCGCACATACACTCACCGTCCGCTCATGCAGCCCTCACCCCTGTATCTTCCATGCACACCACTCCAAACAGCCATTGCCCATACAGCATGCTCACAGTGTACTCACCTGTTTGTCTGGAGGACCGTAGAGTAGCGTGTACTGGGGGAGGACCCCATCCAATAGTGTCTCCAACTCCTCCGATGTGGAGGCAGGGGCCCTTTCCCCAGACACGTGAGCCATTGTCGCTTCCAGACTGAGGTCACAGTAGCACTTGCAGTGTAGGTCCTCTCCTGTCGAAGGTCAGGTATCAAGAGAGTGAATAGACAGAAAATGGCGGTCACGTCCGCAGCGGTGCGTACCGTCACCGTCGGCGTACATCGTCATTGGCTCCTGGGACCCATAGGGCCCAATGTTAACCAATGCAGGATTGCACCGCGGTCCTGGACCGCCTACCACGACGGTGTACAACGCCAGCGCAGTTACCTCAGATCTCCTTGTCCCACATTACAGGTCAGGCAGCCGCCATTTCAGGGGGTCACATGGCATTATTTTTAAATGTGTCACACATATCCAGGCCTTGCATACACACAGAGACAGGCACATAGCGGATTGACAAATGTGTGCAATACATTCTTTTTTCACTACTCAGTGTTGGCTGACTCTGTGCTCGCTGTTCTCATCCATAGGGCACGTCCGCTGGGGCAGGTGAGGAGATGGCGGCATCCTCCGTTGTACAGACCACTGGTGGACCTGTCGAAAATGGAAGAGAGACATGCAATAGTCACCTACAGACTTGATCGTGCCACAATCCAGGAACTGTGTGCCCAATTGGAGCCAGACCTGATGTCAGCTATCCACCATCCCACAGGAATCCCCCCTCTAGTGCAGGTCCTGTCAGTACTCCATTTCCTGGCAAGTGGGTCTTTTCAAACTACAGTGGCCATAGCATCAGGGATGTCCCAGCCTATGTTCTCAAACATGTTGTCCAGAGTGTTGTCTGCCCTGCTTAAACCCAAGCACAGCTACATCGTTTTCCCTCAGGTGGAGGATTTGCCCACAGTGAAAGGTGACTTCCATGCCCTTGGACATATCCCCAAACTCATAGGTGCCATTGATGGGACAAATGTGGCCTTGGCACCCCCCGCAGGAGTGAACAGGTGTACAGAAATCGAAGAGCTATCATTCAATGAATGTGCAGATGGTGTGTTTGGCCGACCAGTACATCTCCCATGTGAACGCCAAGTTTCCTGGCTCAGTGCATGACGCTGAGGAATAGCAGAATCCCTTATGTGATGGGGCAACTCCAGAGGCACCGTGTGTGGCTAATAGGTGAGGGCAAGGACTCTATACCCTGTGAATAGTTGTCTGGGTCTGGGGTTGTCCCTAAGGGTTAGTGTGTGTCTAACAGCTGTCCCTCAACATTGGCAGGTGACTTTGGGTACCCCAACCTGTCATGGCTACTGACCCCGGTGAAAAATCCCAGGACAAGGGCAGAGGAACGCTACAATGAGGCACATGGGCGAACTAGGAGGATTATAGAGAGAACCTTCAGCCTCTTGAAGACCAGGTTCCAGCGCCTCCATATGACAGGTGGTTCTCTGTACTACTCACCAAAGAAGGTGTGCCAGATCATCGTGGCCTGCTGTATGCTGCACAACCTGGCTTTGCGATGACAGGTGCCTTTTCTGCAGGAGGATGGTCCAGAAGGAGGTCTTATAACAGCTGTGGAGCCTGTGGACAGTGAAGAAGAGGAGGTAGAAGAAGAGGATATCGACAACAGAAACAACGTGATCCAGCAATACTTCCAGTGAGGCACAGGTAAAAAGACATAGCTGCCTCCTACATCTGTCACTTTGACCCAGTGTATGGACCCTGACCTGTCACTTTGCCTTTCCATTTCACAGATGTGAGTCCCACTGTGTGACCTCTGCTATGTTACCTCATGGACTAGAGCTGTGTGACATAGGTATGTTGACAATACAATGGACATTGCTATTTTCCTCAGTTATTGGAAATACACATTTGTGAAAGCACAGACTGACTCCAGGTTGTTTTGTGATTCAAGGGTGTTTAGTTCAGTGCAAAGTAGTGGAGGTGGTTGTAAAATGGTCAGGGGTGATGGTGGAGGATTGTCCATGGCAGAGTCCAGTTATTTGTCTCACACGTGCATTGTCCAAAGGGGCATAGGAAGTGGAGCTAGGGCAGTTTAAGGATGGACAGGGTGACGAAGTGGGACAGAAGGATGACATTCAGGGTAGTCTCATTTCTTGGCGGGGGTCTTGGCATTGTTCTCTGTCAATGTCCTGGATCTCAGGGACCATTTGCGGGGTGGTTCTCCATCTGCAGGGGGTGGGGTGCTGGTGTTGTGGTCCTGTGGCGGTGCCTCCTGTCCACTAGCGCCTGCGGAGGTGGTGGGCAGTTCATTGTCCAGGCAAGTGTTAAGGGCCCCTTGTTGTGCCACAGTGTCCCTCCTGGTGTTCACAAGGTCCTTCAGCACCCCTACAATGGTGACCAGGGTGGTGTTGATGGACTTGAGGTCCTTCCTCATCCCCAAATACTGTTCCTCCTGCAGCCGGTGTATCGCCTGAAACTTGGCCAGTACCGTTGCCATCGTCTCCTGGTAATGATGGTACGCTCCCATGAAGTTGGAGAGGGCCTCTTGGAGAGTGGGTTCCCTGGGCCTATCCTCCCCCTGTCGCACAGCAGTCCTCCCAGTTCCCCTGTTTTCCTGTTCCTCTGTCACCTGAACAGTGTGCCCACTTCCACTGCCCCCAGGTCCCTGCTGTTCTTGGGATTGTGGTTTTGCCTTGGTTTCCCTGTAGTGGTGGACACACTGCTGCTTGACGTGTCCTGGGGACAGAGGGATGGGCCCGCTGGGTGGGTGCTGTGCTGGTGTTTCCTGAGGGGGGAGGATCTGTGGTGGCATGTGCCAGTGTGTGGGGAACCGACTGTCCCGATGTCCCAGATGGGCCAGGCTGGTCATCTTGATCCAGTTGGACAGAGCTGCTGTCATCACTGTGGGCCTCTTCTGTGGGGGGGTGGACATGTCTGAAACCTCCTGTCCGGTGATGTTGGGTAGAGGTCCTGCAGGGGTGTAAAGGCATGATTATTGCATCTGTGTGTGCCATCGTGTGCAATGGGTGGGTGACCCTGTACCCCAGTGCTTACATTGTTGTGTAGGACCTTGTGTGATAATTGTTTTGGGGTCTGTGTGGGTATCTGTAGTGGACATGCTTTGGTGATAGGTGTCCATGCATTGTTGTTGCATGCAGGGCTTGGTGTTGGGATGGGTGGTTTGTGATAGTGGGACATATGTGAGGTGTTGGAGTGATGGGGGTGACGGTGAGGGTTGGGGTATGTGATAGCATGCAGGTAGGGTGGGGGATATCGTAGTAAAGAGTTGATTTACCAGAGTCCATTCCTCCTGCTACTCCAGCGAGGCCCTCAAGATGCAGTATAGCCAAGACCTGCTCCTCCCATGTTGTTAGTTGTGGGGGAGGAGGTGGGGGTCTGCCGCCAGGTCTCTGAACTGCAATCTGGTGTCTTGAGACCACAGAACGCACCTTCCCCCGTAGGTCGTTCCACCTCCTCCTGATGTCATCCCGTGTTCTTGGAAGCTGTCCCACTGCGTTGACCCTGTCCGCGATTCTGCACCATAACTCCATCTTCCTAGCTATGGAGGTGTGCTGCACCTGTGATTCGAATAGCTGTGGCTCTACCCGGATGATTTCCTCCACCATGACCCTGAGCTCCTCCTCAGTAAGGTGGTGTGAGTTGTGATGTGTGAGGGGATGTGTTTGTGTGTGTTGTGTGAGGTGCGTGGATGTTGTGTGAGTGATGGTGTTGTGTGCCTATGGATGCTAGTTTGTTGATGGTGGTGTCTCTCTCTGGCCCTCTTTAGCAATTCTGGTTTTAAGGGCTTGTGGGTGATGTGGGGGTGTGTTTTATATTGGATTGGGTGTGTGGGAGTGGTGCGTGTATGTGTATCAGATGTGTGTCTTTGTAATGGTCCAATGTGGTTGTGTTTTGTAAATGTGTGTGTTTTTTGAGCGCGGCGGTGTGTACCTCCAATGGAATACCACGGTTGAAAGACCGATGCGTGGATTCTCGGGTCGTGATAGTGTGGACATATTCCTGTTGGCGTGACGGTGGAGGTTTTGTTATCGTCACTGACCTTTGGTGTGGCGGACTTGTGTGGGTGTCTAGATTTTGGCGGATTCTGAGCTGTGGGTCGTAATAGCTGTAGCAGAATTCCGCCATAACAGCGGTGTGTTGCCGGTCTTCTGCACGGCGGTAAGCGGGATTTACCGCCAGTGTTGTAATGAGGGCCTATAGCATAAGAAAGACAATACTCACAGTTACTAAAAATAAAGTTACTTTATTTAAGTGACAAAGTGTCAAACAACTCTCAGTGGATATACTCCCTTAGGAGGTAAGTAACATACACAAAATATACACAACTAACCAAATCAGGTAAGTAAAACAGTTAGAAAGTAGTGCAAACGCTGTAAAACACAATAAGATGCAATAGGCCTAGAGGCAACACAAACCATATACTAAGTAAGTGGAATGCGAACCACAAATGCACCCCTAGGCAAGGGTAGTGTGTAGAGGGTCGCTGGGAGTGTGAGAAAACACCAAGGGTGGAAAGGAGACCCCAACCCAGGACCCAGGAAAGCATGAGTAAAGTCCTACTATTTCCCCAAAGAGACCCTAAAGTTGTGATAAAGGATTTTGCAAGGACCACAACAGACTGCAAAGCACTGAAGATGGATTCCTGGACCTGCAGACCTGTAAAGGAAGGGGACCAAGTCCAAGAGTCACCAAAGTGTCCAGGGGGGGCAGGAGCCCACTAAACCCCGGATGAAGGTGCAAAATGACTGCCTCCTTTTGGAAGAAGATGCTGGTTTTGCACCAATGAAAGGAGGTAGGAGGTTCTGCTTTGTGCAGAAGATGTCCCATGGCGTGCTGGAGGATGCATCGTTGTTTCCTTGGCAAAATACCACACACAAGCCTTGCTACCTGCAAGAGTCGCTGTTGAAGAAAAAGAGTGCTGCCTGGGCCCAGGAAGGACCAGGATGTCGACACTCAGGTGATGAAACAGAGGGGGCCCTCAGCAACATGGAGAGCCCACTGGAAGGAGGGAAGCACCTGCAGAAGTCCTTGAACACGGGTTCAAGAAGCCTGAACACAGCATTCGTCTCAACACTGCAAAGAGAGGTCCCACGACACCGGAGGTCAACTCAGGGAGCTGAGCATCCCAGAACGGAGTGCTGGGGACCTGGGCTCTGCTGTGCATGAAGGATTTCTTGGAAATGTGCACAGAAGCCCTTGAAGCTGCAAATCACACGGTGCACGGGATTACCTCCTCCAAATTCGGACAGTTGGACCACTGGACAGTCTGGGTCACTTGGGTCCACCACCTGTGTTCCAGGTTCCATGCTCGTCAGGATGAGAGGGGACCCAGAGTAACAAGGAAGCTGAAGTTTGGTGCATGTTGAAGCAGGGGGAAGGGAGGAAGATTCCGTAGACCCACAGGAGATTTCGTCATGGCTTCCAGTGCAGGGTGAAGGCAGGCAGCCCCAGAGCATGCACCACCAGGAAACAGTCGAGAACGCCGGCAGGATTAGGTGCTACAATGTCGGCGGTAGTCTTCTGGCTACTTTGTTTCAGTTTTGCTGGTGTCCTGGAGCAGTCAGTGGTCGATCCTTGGCAGAAGTCGAAGAGAGAAGTGCAAAGGAGTCCTTCTGGATTCTTGCAAGTCGTAATCTGAAGAGAAGCCCAACGGAGAGATCCTAAATAGCCCTCAGAGGACGACTGGCCACCTAGCCAGGTATGCACCTATCAGGAGGGGTCTCTGACATCACCTGTGGTCACTGGCCACTCAGAGACCTCCAGACTGCCCCCACACCTCTGAAAACAAGATGGCAGAGGTCTGAGACACACTGGAGGAGCTCTGGGCACCACCACTGGGGTGGTGATGGACAGGGGAGTGGTCGCTCCCTTTTCCTTTGTCCAGTTTCACACCAGAGCAGGGGCTGGGGTTCCCTTAACTGGTGTAGACTGGCTTATGCAAAGAGGGGACCATCTGTGCCCTTCAAAGCATTTCAAGAGGCTAGGGGAGGCTACCCCTCCCCAGCCAATAACACCTATTTCCAAAGGGAGAGGGTGTAACATCCTGCTCTCAGAGGAAATGCTTTGTTCTGCCCTCCTGGGATTGGGCTGCCTAGACCCCAGGAGGGCAGAACATTGCCTGTGAGGTGGCAGCAGCTCTAGCTGCAGTGCAAGACTCAGAGAGCTGGTTTGGCAGTACTGGGGGTCCATAGTGGAGCCTCCAGGATGCATGGAATTGACTCCCCAATACCAGATTTGGAATGGGGGACACTTTCATGATCTTATACATGTTATATGGCCATATTTGGAGTTACCATTGTGAAGCCACATATAGATATTGACCTATATTTAGTGCATGCACGTAATGGTGTCCCCGCACTCACAAAGTCCGGGGAAATGGCCCTGAACTATATGGGGGCACCTTTGCTAGTGCAAGGGTGCCCTCACACTTAGTAACTTTGCACCTAACCTTCAGCCAATGAATGTTAGACATTTAGGTGGCTTATAAGTTACTTAAGTGCAGTGAAAATGGCTGTGAAATAACATGTGCATTATTTCATGCAGGCTGCAGTGGCAGTCCTGTGTAAGAGTTTGTCTGAGCTACCTATGGGTGGCAAAAGAAATGCTGCAGCCCATATGGATCTCCTGGAACCCCAATGCCCTTGGTACCTAGGTGCCATATACTACGGACTTATAAGGGGGTCCAGTACGCCAATTGGACTTGTAAATGTAGTCACGAGCCTATAGTGACAAATTTAAAGGCAGAGAGAGCATGAGCACTGCGGTTCTGATTAGCAGAGCCTCAATGACACAGTTAGGCACTACACAGGCATACACATTTAGGCCACAAACTATGAGCACTGGGTTCCTGGCTTGCAGGATCCTAGTGAGACAGGCAAAAACATACTGACATACATGTAAAATTGGGGGTGATATACCATGAAAGATGGTACTTTCCTACAGTATGCATCCATTTGGTATCTGAGTCCTGGGACACTTGACAATGATTAGGAAGGGAGCTGGTCTTTGTGTATTTCTTCCAGACAGTGACAGAAAAGGGGACAAGGTGTTGGCATGGTGGGCCAGCCTGCCAGGACAGGAGGGGTGGAGTTGTGCACAGCTCCACTTACTTTTCAGGACACTCATAAAAGACATTACCATAGCCTTTTGTCACCCTAGAAATCCGGGCACCAGGGCAGGGAGGAAGGAAATTCGAGAAATGTCAGGGGGAAACCCCAGCAGTTTCTTCCATTTCACAGCAGGCGCCAGGAATAACATTAGGACACTCACAATGACTTTGAAATTCACTCATGGACCTGTGGAGGATTTCAGAAGGCCTTCTCTGCACTTCAGAGGCCTGCCCTGCTGCTTGAGGTCTGTTCATGCTTTAGAGGTCTACTCTCCTGCTAGAAGGCCTGCCTTGAATTTTCAGAGGGCTGCCATTCTGTTGGAAGACTGCCTTGTGATTGAACCCAGGACTATCAGATTGACTCCAAGGGCTAATTGGCTGACCTCCTGTTCTGAACTATAGAGGCAGAAGAAGTTCCAATAACTTGAACCTTGCATCTTCCTGAAATTAACGGTGCCCTCCATATAGTTTCCACCTAATCCTGGACTCATGGAAGTGGTGCTAAAGGTACACAGACATCCTCAATTCAAAACTTGGGACCTAGAAAATTTTCAGCCAAAAAGTGACCTGAGAACCGAGAGAAGCCTGGGATCTCCCTGCTCGCCAATTCACCCAAAATGAGTTGCTAGAAAGCCTGACTTTGTGGTAGCTCCCACTATATTCTTCTCTGTAGCCAAAAATCCTGTTCAGCAACTTCTCACAAAAGGAGTATCTGGCCTTGTAAAGTCCTTGTTAGATATAGCATGTAGCTGTGTCCTGTTGGAGAATTTTGACTCCCAAAAAAGTCACAAAATCCAAACATAGCAATATTCACAGCAACTTCATCCAGCAGCTCTCCAACGGCAATACCTCCTCCTCAGACACCACCAGCTGACTTTCCAGCTTAACCTTACCTTCCCATGAATCTTTCTTCAAGAATTCTTCTAAGTCTGAAGGTGAGCAAAGACTGGGCCCAATGCACCTTATATATCTGAACCTTGCTTCTTCACCGTCAGCTATTACTTTTGACTTTGCCCCAGTCTTTTGAGATGCCCACTGATGGCACTTTGATATTTTAGGTGCTAGATTTTACAAAAAAAATCATATTTCCTGTTGTACTGATGGGACTTTTGTTGCTGGTGTCAAATAATTTATTGCATTTTAGTCTATTTTTTAAATTAGTGGGGGATTTTTCTTGTGTTGTGTTTTCACTTTATTACTGTGAAGTGCTGTATAAAACTTACACACTGCCTCAATGCTAAGCCTGACTGCTTTTGTACCAAGCTACTAGAGGGTTAAGCATTGGTTAATTTAGTGACTTTTTGTGGTTCACCCTGACAAGACTTTTGGTTACTACTTGAGAAAGGCTTACCACCACTCAACCAAAAACCCAATTTCAAACAGAAGTAATCTGTACCACATCAAGGGGCAGATTTAAGAGCCCCTAGTGCCTCCTTATGCCACACTAGCATAATTTTCTAATGCTAATGTGGCCCAACGAGATTTGTTTTGGCACTTTTAACACCTGCTCAGAGCAGGCATTTAAAGGAGGCACACCATTGTTTTCAATGGACCTTAATGGGATTTGCTGGATTAGTGTCTACATTTTTTACTCTAATCCTTCAAAGCTCAGAACTAGCATCCCTAACAACCGCTATGGTGCACCGAATCTTAGATACAGCATACATATGGTGGAGTTAGGGGGTGCTAACGAGCCCAAGAAAAGTGGCGCTGCACCCAGTGCAGCACCATTTCTCTGAAATAAGGCCTTTAGTTTTAAGCAACAGAGGCTGTGATTTGTCTGATCAAATGCACTGGGAGAATATTATATCCTGACAAACAAATGGTGTCAATACACTGCAAATAACATGCTTGATTGCCTCTGAGACCAACATACCTTAGTTACCTTTGAGCTCTAGAATGCTGGACTGTAAACTAAACTCACTTGTACAATGTCTTCTGAAGTAATGAGCCTTAGTTGCAGACATTTGGGTCTAGTAATAGGTACATCTATGTCACTATTGAATAAAATGAAACAAACAAACAATGACTGAGGATTTATGCTAGACTACAATGGGAAACCCCCAGCTCACTGACCTCTGCAATGCCAAAATAAAGTCAGGAAGAAGAGATCAGTTTTGAATGCTTGGTCATCCATGTGAACTAGGGCCTTGTCCTTCTGCCATTATTTTGTTTTTATACAAAACCTGACTTGTTATACAATATAAGTATTGGAAATTAGATGGTGGTACATAGTTCTTCCTGGAATCGTGTCCTCCTTTTTCTTCGTAGTTGTTAGCACTTTAGCCAATTGCTGGAACCCCTTTCAGATGGTCATGGGGTAAGCAGGAGTGACTAGACCAAACAATGGGGGCTGAGGCATTTTACTTCTGCTTTCCCAGGCCCCAACTTAATCTGTGTCCTGAGTAAACTGGCAAGTACTACCCCTTCCAGCACTTGACTGTCAGTAGTAGTGCTGTACTAACAGTCTAAGGAGGGAGGGAGTGGAAGGTGTGAGGCATACACAGGGTCAAAACACAAACAGTGATGGCAATAAGATGATTGTCAAACCAAATTCTTGCTTCTATGAAAAAAAGGAATATTTTAATGAGATCACTCAAAATATAGAATTAACACACTTGATAACCCTCATACACTTTAAATGTCAGGTTGCTAGCACTGCACCTGGTGGACTTCCCGTCTCTTTTTCCCATCTAATGGGATTGGTTATACGACGTTCTATACTGGAGGTGACTTCCAAATGCAGCCCACACTAGTCCCCATTAAACAAAGTTGATGGGCCCAATTAGGAGTTGGGCAGTTGAACCATCGCTGTATTACAATGTTTCCATTGCTCAGCCATTAGGGAGCCGAGGCCAATCCCATCACACACAGCACCCTCAGACTGTGCAATGTCTTAAAAGCAAACAGTACGCATTATTAGGGTGCTGAATGGGGGCCCCTGCTCTGCTCACAACATGGTCGTGAGCAGTGCAGGGTCCCCCCTGTGGCCTCCAGCATTGCCTTTCCACCGGCTTTTACATGGACCGGTTTACCCAACTCAACGGCAGACAGTAATCCTGGGAGGACTGGGGCACTCTTTCCCGAACTCCAGTCTCCTAATGTTGAGGGCCAACAAGCTCTTGATAAAATATAGCCCAGATTGGTTCTCTGCTAAATTTCACACAACATTCTCTAGGACTCTCAGGTTGTGTAATTCCTACCTGGACTACCCAGATCCCTGCCTCCATGAGAGAGGTATTAGTATCGCCCATCCTCAAACAAGAAAAAGATCACACCCCATGCCATTTATAGAAGTTGATATAATTCGTAAATGTACAGTGGAATGTAGAATCAAAATGTGCTTGAGTATTCTGGCACCCTGCTTGAACCTTTTCGTTCAAGGGATGATAGAGATGCTCCATTTCTGTACCAACCCATGTTTATGGATCTTTGCAAATATGGGTTTGTGTCAGAATACATTGGTTTATGCACAGGAATGCCCATGCTCCACCCTGTAACGCCTTACTAACTCAAAGTGTTGCAAAGCAGTGGTATGTGTTGCTTTTTATTACAAAGCTGGGCTTTGTGTGGATTTGTAAAATCCTAAAATAGATTTTGCATCAGGACAGTTCCAAAAAGTGCTGTAACCCAAATGCAAAATTGTCTGTACACTACTGGGAGTTGGTAGCAGGACCTTATAACCAAATGCCTTCAGTCAATACTCCGCAGTGTACGGTTTTAGGGCATGCACAGATAGAAGTAGACTGCAGAGCCTATGGCTGCATTTGGCTTGGGGTTTGCCACAGGGTCTGGCCTTGGGCAAAGCCCAGACCCAACCCCCATGGACAGCTGACACCCCATGATTAGCCAACTGGCCATATAACCCCTCCACATAATATCCATTTGTTAATATTTTTTTAATAGTTTTTGCTACAGGACTCCTGTGAGAGCACAATGGGTCCTTATAGCTCCTGTGGGAGTCCCTTGGGATTGGTGCTCTAGAAAATTTTTAATTGTTGGGTTAGGGCACCTCTGGGCCCCCCTAACCTGCAAACATCAAAGGTCAGGGTAGTGCTACCGTCCCTCCTTATGCTGTCCCTAATTGCGTTTTTTAGGACAGGGGGACGGTGGCAGCCGCAACATTTTTCTTCATGCTGCAGTCAGCTGCTCCCATTGCTTGCTACTGTGAGAACAATGAATCTCATGATACTGAGTAAATTGATAAGGAAAGAAAATGAGAAAGCTCTATTTTTTTAAATCTGAGGTCCACACAACTTCTGCAGGAATAACCATTTAGATAGTTCTATTTTGAGAATATTCACTTCTCAAAACTAGCTGAAAGGATTTATTGCAAATAACACAAAATCATGATTTCTGGTTAAAGATCTAGCTTATTGTTAAATTTGATGTAATTCTGTTGAGCTGTTTTTCTGTAATTTTCACAATGGAAATTGCATGGGGAAAAATGTTTTTGGGGGTGGGGGGAAGCGTTTGTGGACACATTTTTGTAAGACCCATGTTTGACAAATCACCCTAAAATTTTCCAGGAAGTTGAGGTGGAAAAACGTTTTGTTGAAATGTTTTGTGATGATTCATCAACTGGTGCAAACGTTATTAGCACAACAAAAAATTCTCTTCCTATGGAAACTCTGACGTAGAAATAACTACGACTCCAATGATCCAGATATGGCTAGCATTTTAACTCCTCAGTATAAAATGCTTTCAACTTTCCACTTTCATTCCATCAAGATGGCATTCAGGTGTGCCACACTTTTGACATAAATTGAGAATGTTAGCACTCTACTTGCCCGTTAGAACACTATAAGCTGCTGCTCACAAGGGAGTTACTGGCTGTCTGCTGCTGGTGTTGAAAGAGCATGATTCAGTCCACATGTCAGAGGCGCGCAGAGGGCAGAGGAAGCACCGCCAACAGGCTAGCGGTGCTTCCGGGGCATTGTCAGAAAAGGGGAACCAGCGGTTTCCCGGCGGTTTTCCCCTGCCCCAGGGAATCCTCTATGGCGGCACTGCATGGGGATTCCGGCCCCCTTCCCGCCAGCCTGGTTCTGCCGGTTTTCACCGCCAGAACCAGGCTGGCGGGAACAGGTGTCGTGGGGCCCCTGGGGGCCCCTGCGGTGCCCATGCCACTGGCATGGGCACTGCAGGGGCCCCCTAACAGGGCCCCAACAAGATTTTCAGTGTCTGCCAAGCAGACACTGAAAATCGCGACGGGTGCAACTGCACCCGTCGCACCCCTTCCACTCCGCCGGCTCCATTCGGAGCCGGCATCCTCATGGAAGGGGGTTTTCTGCTGGGCTGGCGGGCGGCCTTCTGGCAGTCGCCTGCCAGCCCAGCTGGAAACTCAGAATTACCGCAGCGTTCTTTTGACCGCGCAGCGGTCTTCTGACGGCGGTACTTTGGCGGGCGCCATCCGCCGCCCGCCAAAGTCAGAATGAGGCCCAGAATTTTTTATGAAACAGAAGAGACATTTTTCTTTCTACAGCACCAACCATAATTTCTGTGATGGAATGAACCCCCTTATTTTGTTCTTTTCTGAATTAAGGGGGTCATTCCGACCCCAGCGGGCGGCGGGCGCCGCCCGCCTTGCGGGAACCGCCATTTGGCCGCACCGCGGTCAAAAGACCGCTGGTGCCATTCCAACTTTCCCGCTGGGCCGGCAGGCGCTACCCAAGGTAGCGCCCGCCGGCCCAGCGGGAAAGAGGCCTGCAACACTGAAGCCGGCTCCGAATGGAGCCGGCGGTGTTGCAGGTGTGCGACGGGTGCAGTTGCACCCGTCGCGCTTTTCACTGTCTGCTAGGCAGACAGTGAAAAGCAGGCTGGGGCCCTGTTAGGGGGCCCCTGCACTTCCCATGCCAGTGGCATGGGCAGTGCAGGGGCCCCCAGGACACCCGTTCCCGCCAGCCTCTTCCTGGCGGTGAAAACCGCCAGAAACAGGCTGGCGGGAAGGGGGTCAGAATCCCCAAGGCAGCGCTGCCCTGGAGGATTCTCCCAGCCGGGGGAAATCCGGCGGGGGAAACTGTTGGCGGTGCTTCCGTCATTTGCCACCCTGGCGGTCATAGACCGCCAGGGTCGGAATGAGGGCCTAAATGTTTTACAAGTTTGATTCAATCAAGATGATTTCAGGTGTGCCACATGTTTGTCATAAGCAAGACTGCTAGTGCTCTACTTGTACTTTAGAACACTCTGGGAGGCCGCAGCAGAGCACAAGGGAATCAACTGACAAGCTGCTCCTTTTGGAGGTACATGTTTTACTGAGAATGTCAGACTTCATTATCATTTGGCTGAGAAAGTGAGTGAACTTACAGAAAATACACTCATTTTAGTTTCTGGAGCACCTTCCATCACCTCTATAGGACAATAATTAGAACACATCATGGATTATTTGTATACCAAACAAACGTAAACTGCACAAACATTAGAAGTTCTAAAGTTATAGTTATAGCTTAAAGTTAAAATATGCTCACCGCACAAAGCTTACTATAGCACTCAGACCTCCATACACAATGTTGTGAGTGCACTAGCCATACTACATTAACTATAACTTGCACCTTCCATATGCAGAGCGTATACCCTACCATGTTACATCACTTGGAGCATGTTTAGTCATAGTGTTTATAAGAACACTCCTTACATCTAAAACGAAATAATTTATATGAAGACTGTGCATGGTAGAGAAGTGGATTATAGTCAATGTACAGTGTGTACAGAGCTCTGCAAGTTATAGTAAGTTTTGTGCAAGTCACACATTATAAAAACATTTTTTCAGTCATACAGTAGGCTGTGGTTGGGTGAAGTCTCATAGAGTGGTAGTGCCACAGAGGGGAGGATTGCACACTAGAATAGAGTGAAGTGGCATAGAGTGGATTGCCATAAAGTGGAGGGTGTTATAGTGTGTCATGGTTTACAGTGTCATGACCTACAGTGTCGTGGAGAACAGTGCCAAGGAGCAGACTGTAGAAGCATAGAATGGAGTAGCATAGAGAGGACTGGCATAGAGTGGAGTGACATAGAGTGGCGTGGTATATAGTTGAGTAGTGTGCAGTAGAGTGTCTTAGTCTGGAGGGGCATAGAGTGGAGTTCCGTAGAGGAGCATTGCATGTCATAGAATGGAGTGGCATATTGTACAGTGTAGTGGTGTGGAGTGTCGTAGAGTGGAATAGCATGTCATAGAGAGAAGTAGCATGGGGTAACATGTTGTGGAGTGGAGTGGACTGGCATTTTGTACAGTGTCTTTTGTCATATGTTTTTTTTTTTATTTCAATAGGTAAGCCATCGCCAAGGAAGTCTGGACCCTGGGTGTCTACAACGGGTGGAGCACCCACTGCAGGAAGCGGTGGGAGGACCTGAGGCACTTGGCCCGGAAGACCAGAGAGGCCAAGCTGGGGAAGGCCTCACAATGAGGAAGGGGTGCCCGTCGGACCCTGATCCCACTAATGGCCCACATTCTGGCGGTGGCCTATTCGGATTTGGATGGGCACTTGAGGTCAGCACAGCAGCCACAAGGTGGTGGGTACCAACAATGATGTGATAGTGCTTTGATGGATGTCTGTTGATGCTGTGGTGTGCATGCATTCTAGTGGCAGGCACTTGGACAGGTGGTTTCCTACAGTCCTGCCCCCTCAAAGTCTATGGGATAGTGTGAGGGCTAGTTTGGGTAGTCTTTATAGGCCCATGGGGGGTCCCCTTTCTGTCATCTGTTATGCTCTGTGGCCTCATGTGGGCATGGTCTCTCAATGGTGTACTCCACACAGTGTATCAGGTCTGTGTCTTCTGTGGGTAATGTGCTGGATTTTGGTGTAATCACCACTAGTCAGGGGCACAATCATGACATATGTTGTGTGTGCTGCGTGTAAGTGTGTGACCTGAATGGGAGTGTGTGAGAGCTAGAGATGTACATATATTCAGTTTCTGAAAAAGTTATTTCTTTTTTTGTCTCTTCATTACTGTGCTCTTGTGTTCTTTGTGCACATCAGCATTATCTGGCAAGGGAGCAGTGGCACCGGTGAGTTGGGATGCAGCAGCCCAAGGTTCCAAGGAGGCAGAGTCAGCAGACGCCAAGGGGACCAGTGGGTTGGAGGGCGAGGGGAGTACCATGGGTGAGGCAACTACCACGGGAGGTAGTGACTCTGATACCTCTTCTGGTAGGAGCTCCATGGTGGTGGCGGACCCTACTGGGCATACCCATTCTATGCCATTTTCTAACTACTCATGCCATCACTGCCCTCCCAGTTGCTCCCCACCCAGTTCCCCGTGCCTGCTCACCCAGGAGGGTAGGCATCTCCTTCGCACCAGGCACCCCGTCCCCTGCCCCAGTCAGCCCTGCTGCCCTCAAGGAAGAGGCTATTGACATCCTGAGGACCATTTCTGTAGGGCAGACAACCATAGTGAATGCCATCCATGGGCTAGCATCCCAGATGCATCAATGTAATGCATACCTAGAAGGCATTCACAGTCCCATGTCTGGCCTACAGAGATCTTTTCAGGCTCTAGCCTCCTCTTTGATGGCAGCCAGTGTCCCTGGTCTTTCTGTCCCCCCCTTCCACCACCTCTACCCCTTCCAGCACCCCACTCCCTTCACCCATCCCAAGCACAGGTAGAGACAGCCATGCACACACTTCAACACACAAGAAGCAAACAGACAAACACAAACACCACATATCCCACCACAGGCAGACACACACCCAACATACCACAGCACACACAACAACATCCACTTCCATAAGTCTATCATCCTCCTCCACCACCCTATCTGATACCTCACCATGCACACCCACACACACTGCACCCTAGTCACTGCTGCTGCCCCCATTCCTGCAGTCAGCACAACATCTGACTGTAGGAAGCTAGCCTCTTTCTAGCCTTGTTACCCCCACTTTTGTCCTGTTTCTGAGTATATGTCAGGGTGTTTTTACTGTCTCACTGGGACCCCGATAGCCAGGGCCCCAGTGCTCATAGTGGAAACCCTATGTTGTCAGTGTGTTTGATATGTGTCACTGGGATCTTGCTAGCCAGGACCCCAGTGCTCATAATTATGTGACCTATATGTGTTCCCTGTGTGGTGCCTAACTGTATCACTGAGGCTCTGCTAACCAGAACCTTAGTGTTTATGCTCTCTCTGCTTTTAAAATTGTCACTGCAGGCTAGTGACTAATTTTACCAATTATGATTGGCACACTGGAACACCCTTATTATTCCCTAGTATATGGTACCTAGGTACCCAGGGTATTGGGGTTCCAGGAGATCCCTAGGGGCTGCAACATTTCTTTTGCCACCCATAGGGAGCTCAGACAATTCTTACACAGGACTGCCACTGCAGCTTGAGTGAAATAACGTCCACATTATTTCACAGCCATTTTACACTGCACTTAAGTAACTTATAAGTCACCTATATGTCTAACCCTCACTTAGTGTAGGTTAGGTGCAAAGGTACTAAGTGTGAGGGCACCCTGGCACTAGCCAAGGTGCCCCCACATTGTTCAGGGACTTTGTGAGTGTGGGGACACCATTACACGTGTGAACTACATATAGGTCAATACCTATATGTAGCGTCACCAATGAAACTTCGAACATGGCCATGTAACATGTCTAGGATCATGGAATTGTCACACCAATACCATTCTGGTATTGGGGGGTGAGAATTCCATGCATCCCCGGAGCTTCAGCATAGAACCCGGGTACTGCCAATCTAACTCTCTGGGGTTACCGCTGCTGCCAACCCTAAGACAGGTTTCTGCCCCCCTGGGGCCTGGGCAGCCCAGTCCCAGGAAGGCAGAACAAAGGATTTCCTCTGAGAGAGGGTGTAACACCCTCTCCCTTTGGAAATAGGTGTTAAGAGCCTGAGAGGAGTAGCCTCTCCTGGCCTCTGCAAATGCTTTGAAGGGCACAGATGGTGCCCTCCTTGCATCAGCCAGTCTGCACCGGTTCAGGGATCCCCCCAGCCCTGCTCTGGCATGAAACTGGACAAAGGAAAGGGGAGTGACCACTACCCTGACCAGTACCTCCCAAGGGAAGGTGCCCAGAGCTCCTCCAGTGTGTCCCAGACCTCTGCCATCTTGAATACTGAGATGTGAGGGCACAATGGACACCTCTGGGTGGCCAGTGCCAGCAGGTGACGTCAGAGACCCCTCCTGATAGGTGCTTACCTCTCTCTGTAGCCAATCCTCCTCTGAGGGCTATTTAGGGTCTCTCTTGTGTAGGTTTCTCACAAGATAACGAATGCAAGAGCTCACCAGAGTTCCTCTGCACTTCTCTCTTCGACTTCTGCCAAGGATCGACCGCTGACTGCTCTAGGGCGCCTGCAAAACCGCAACAAAGTAGCAAGAAGACTACCAGCAACATTGTAGCGCCTCATCCTGCTGGCTTTCTCGAATGTTTCCTGGTGGTGCATGCTCTGAGGGCTGTCTGCCTTCACCCTGCACTGGAAGCCAAGAAGAAATCTCCCGTGGGTCGACGGAATCTTCCCCCTGCCAACGCAGGCACCAAACTTCTGCATCACTGGTCCTCTGGGTCCCCTCTGATCTTGACGAGCGTGGTCTCTGGAACACAGGAGCAGGATCCAAGTGTCCCCGATAGTCCAGTGGCCCTTCTGTCCAAATTTGGTGGAGGTAAGTCCTTGCCTCCCCACGCCAGAGAGTAAACCTGTGTACTGCGTGAACTGCAGCTGCTAGGGCTTCTGTACAAGACTTCCTTTGTGCACAGCCCAGCCCAGATCCCCAGCACTCCATCCTGCATTTCCCAACTTGCTGAGTTGACCTCCGACTTCGTGAGACTCCCTTTTGCTGTGCTGAGACAACCGCTGTGCTCAGATCTTCTGAATGCCTGTTCAGGTACCTCTGCGGGTGCTGCCTGGTTCTGTGTGGGCTCTCTATGTTGCTGAGTGCCCCTCTGACTCCTCCTCCAAGGGGCGACCTCCTGATCCTTCCTGGGCCCTGGCAGCACCCAAAAACTTTAACCGTGACTCTTGCAGCTAGCAAGGCTTGTTTGCGGTCGTTCTGCGTGGAAACAACTCTGCATCCTCCACCACGCCGTGGTACATCTTCTGACCAAAAGAAAAGTTCCTGGCACCTTCCATTGTTGCAGAATCTTTGGCTTCTTCCACCCGGAGGCAGCCCTTTTGCACCTTCATCTGGGGTTTAGTGGGCTCCTGTCCCCCTAGACACTTGGGTGACTCTTGGACTTGGTCCCCTTCCTTTGCATGTCCTCATGTCCAGGAATCCGTCTTCAGTGATTGGAAACAGTTATTGTTGCCTTTGCAGAATCCCCTATCTTGACTTTACTGTCTTTCTGAGGTAGTAGGGTAACTTTACTCCTACTTTTCAGGGTCTTGGGGTGGGGTATCTTGGACACCCTTAGTGTTTTCTTACACTCCCAGTGACCCTCTACACAATACACTAGGCCTGGGGTCCATTTGTGGTTTGCATTCCACTTTTGGAGTATATGGTTTGTGTTGCCCCTAGACCTATTGTCTCCTATTGCATTCTATTGTGTTCTACAGTGTTTGCACTACTTTCCTAACTGTTTACTTACCTGATTTTGGTTTGTGTGTATATTTTGTGTATATTACTTACCTCCTAAGGGAGTATATCATGTGAGATACTTTTAGCATATTGTCACTTAAATATACCTTTATTTTTAGTAACTATGAGCATTGTGTTTTCCTGTGATATAGTGCTATATGATATAAGTGGTATAGTAGGAGCTTTGCATGTCTCGTAGTTCAGCCTAAGCTGCCCTGCTATAGCTACCTCTATCTGCCTAGGCTGCTAGAACACTTCTAATCTACTAATAATGGATAACTGGACCTGGCACAAGGTGTAAGTACCACAAGGTACCCACTATAAGCCAGGCCAGCCTCCTACACTGACATCCAGACATGCAACACATACACCACACCTGCACTCACCACAGCTACATTGACAGACACTTGTAGCACACTCACCAGAACTACAGACACCGAGACAACATCCATATATACTGGGAGCCTGTCTTGTCCCACTGTGTCCACCCCCCTCCTCCCAACACACTCAAACATTCGCACACATCCACACCACACACATCCACTGCACATCAGCATACTTTACAGGCACCTGCAACCATGGCCGGCACACCTACATCTTATACAAACACTCCCTCTACCTCCACTCCAAATCCCCTCCAACTGGCCCTAAGAAGCTTTCCTCTCCCATGTTGAACTGTTCGAACTCAATAGCCCACCCCATCTTGTCCCTAAATGTGCCTATCTCCTTGCCCTGTCCACTCCTTCCATGACCAAGTTTGCCCTTCCCATTCCTGTGCCCCTTCCCCAGGGTGGAAGAAGCCCTTTGTTGCCCCAGTTCCCTCTGCCACCACCAGGTCCAAGCCTGCTCCCCCTCCTTCCAAGGGCAAGCCCAAACCCCCTTCAACTCCCAAACCTAAGCCCAAGCCCCCACTTCGAGACGTACGTCCCCATCCTTGCCACCCCCTGCACCTGTTCCCTGAGGTGCCTGGCTGCCCCATTGATGTCTATTTCAAGTGGATTATCCTTTGCACATGTGGGAGTCAAGTTCGGCCTATTTTTCCCCTTCAGGGTATATGCAATGGACTGGCCAATAGCCTTATTTGGACAGTACTTTTTTCATTCAATAAAGTTTGAGTGCCCAGTGGTGCTGTTGGCACAATATGGTGAAGTTGTTGAGCATTTCACTGTGGGGGTGTGGTGTGCACATGTGTGTACATTGGTGCAGGTCTTTGTTGACTTGTGTCTGGTAAGTGCATCTTGTTTTGGTATGTATGGCTTGGGAGGATGGGAGGGGTTGGGAGTGCGTTGCAGGGTGGGTGGGGTGGTTGAGTAACTGTGCCCTTTCTTCCTATGTGTGCTAGGTTGCGGTACTTACCATTGTCGTCTTCGTCGGCAGTCACAGTCGCGGAGGTATATGGCAAGGAGCAGCACTGGCATGATTTCCAACTCTCTCTACAAGTCTGTGTCAGCGTGTTGTGCGTGCCTCTGATGAGTGTGACCTTTTATATTGCTTGTTTCCGCCACGTTTTGCCTGGCGGTGGTTCCCGCCCCGGAACTGGTGGCAGTCTTGTGTTTCATTATTTGGTGGGCGGGTAGGACATTTCCGCCGGCCTGTCGGCAGCCTCCTCTGTCTTTGTCGGGACTACAAAGATGGCGGTGTGTGGATGGACCGCTACTTGTTTCTCTTTGGCTTCATTATTTGGCGGTCCAGACTGCCAGCCTGTTGGAGGTAGTTTCTGCCACCGCTGGCAGGGTGGTGTTTCCCACCTTCTTCATAATGACCACCATAATGTATGTAAGGAGGGTGTTCCCGTGATAAGGAGGGGTAAAAAAATGGTGCAAAGAAATTTTCTTCGGCATTTTTGACCCCTGCATAGAGCATGCATTAGAATGAGGCTCCCATTGATTTCAATGGGTCACTAGGTGCTTTGCAGGATTAGTGTCAACATTTTTTATGCTAAACCAGCAAAGCAAAAAAACACTATTGAAAGTTTTGACACTAGTTACCTAACTACCACTACGATGCACTGTAAGTTAAATATGGTGCACACATGGTGGTATTAGGAGGGCACTAAGGGGTGCAAAGAAAGTGGCACTGCACTGGGTGCAGCGCCACTTTTCTTAAATATGCCCCTTAGTTTCACTTGACCATATGACGAGTATAAAAGTTAATTTCTATATGTTAGTTCCCTTACTCCCTGTGATTTTGAGCATTAAGCAATGGGTTAAGTACAGTTTAAGGGCCATATTTATACTCTGTTTGCGACAAATTTGCGTAAAAAATGTTGACACAAATTCAGCACAAACCTAACAACATATTTATACTATGACGCCCGACCCCGTGAACGTCAAAATTCCTCTGTGTGCGTCATTTTCTGGATGCGGGAAACCGCCTTGCGTTAATGACATGCAAGGTAGGCGTTCCTGTCCAAAAATGACTTTAAGGCCTGTGTGCCTTATTTATACCCCTGAGTTATTTTTGAGACACAGGAGGGGGCGGGCCTTAAAAAATGGCGCACAGCCTGATGTGTGCCGTTTTTTAACGCCTGGGTGAGGGCAGGCGTTAAGGGGCCTGTAGGCTCACTTCCATGGTCTCTGACCATGGAAGCAGTCCAGAGGTGCCCTTCCCTACCCTACCCCGAGGGACACCCCCTGCCACCTTCGCCCACCCCTGGAGGACACTCATGGATGGGGGGGCCCATCCCAAGTAAGTAGAGGTAAGTATAATTTTTTTAAAGTGGCATAGTGGGGGCTATCTTAGGCCCCTGTACATGCCACTATGCCCAATGGCCATGCCCATGGGATAGATGTCCCCTGGGCATGGCCATTTGTCAAGGGGGCATGACTCCTGTCTTTGCTAAGACAGGAGTCATTTCAATGGGGGGGGGTGCGTAAAAAAATGGCACAAGTCCGGTTAGAGCCATGATTTTTTACCCTAACCTGACTTGCACCATTTTTTGACACATAACCCCCATTTTTCCCTACGCCTGCGCTGCCTGGTTAGAGTCATTTTTTTTTACTCTGAACAGCCCACAGTGCCGGCTAACGTCAATCCATAAATAAGGCGCCCGCCAGGCGCGTAGGAATGGCGTTAGCCGGCGGTAAATTTTTTAAACCAGCTCTGGTTTGCATCAAAAAGTATAAATATGGGCCTTTCTGTAACCATTATTTATTTTTGACCTATTAAAAGCATAATATATTTTTTGTGTTCTATGAAGATATGTGTAGACATACATGTATGATTAGATTATGATGTAATTTGTGCATAATATTGGTAAAATAAACATTTAGCCATGTGTCTTAACTGTATTTAATCTCAAAGGGTAAATATGGAGTAGGGTCTTTCAAGTCTAGTAGCACATATTTTGAGCCCCCGCAAAGGTGGTTCTGTCTGTGTGTATGATTAAATACCTAATTTTGCAAATTTGAAGAAGGATCCTGTATCATGATTTTTTTCGTAACTTTTTTTGTTATTAGAACTTTTTTTTTAAACATTTTGAAATATTAGTCCCCACAAGGTAGGTATTCACAAACGGGGCCTAATTTAAAGTTCAGTGGATGGGGTTGCTCTGTCAAAATGTGATGTATATGATGTTTGTAATATTACGATTCCATTATAGCCTATAGAAATTGTAATATAGCGAACAGGATATCCACAACATTTGTGACATAGTAAGTGGTCCAACAAACTCTAAATCAGGTCCATAGTCCCCAACAGGGTGGTAACACATGTATGTGTGTGGGTAGTGAAACCAATAGACAAAATATATCTACATTTTTGGGGGGGAGGGTTGGGGAAGAAGGGAGTATGCTGTACAAGAAAGCATTTTTTGCTTTTACTAAAACTGACATCGACCAATTGTTGGCTGTGCTAACATCACCTTCCTGCCAGCTTTCAGGAACAAGCAGATATGTATAAAAAACACATTTTTATCATTATTTTTGCATTTTTTAAGAGTTAGTCCATGTGTTCCTTTTTTGTGTTTTTACTTGCAGCTTGCGGTGCAAACAGTTGGAAACCCATGGGTGATCACAGGAATACAGTATATATATCTCTGAAAAGGAGACACAATTCTAAATGCAGCATGGGGTCAGTTCTGTAATGTCCTCTCAAAGAAACTAATAGCTGAAAGAAGGAAATAATGAAATAAGTAGAAATAATAGCATTTGGTAACAGCATTTTAATTTGTAACTTTTTGACATGAAAGCCAATTTAGAGAAGCAAAATACTGCTGCATCTATTAGAACCTTTTAATTGCAAGGATGTATAGGATTTGGAGGGAGGTTAGGGCAGATTATTTAGCTCTACCTTTAATCATCGTAATGAACGCTTGAGACTGTTAGTTTGGCTAGTTTATGGTATGAAGCATATTGGCAGTCAAATAGATGTGAGGGTCATACTTCCTTTAATAGATTGATAGATGTGAGGTTCATAATACTTATAAGCATCCCCTGTAGCCTTTTTTCACCATATCTAGGGTACCTAATATTAAAAGAATATCCTCTGCCTCATAAGGTATTTTTATCTGGATCCCTGCAATTACTCAGGAATTATAATTTATCTAGAACTCCATCATACTCCTGAAGTTCAGTCAGTCCTGGTAGTACCATCTTGCCAGGGTGGAGTCGGGAAGCCTATAATGAAGCATGCCACATTACGTAGACAAGGCTTCCTTATACAGAACTGCTAGACCTGCTCTTTCATCTAGGAATATTTAATATGGTATACAATGTTCTACCATATTACCTTCTCACACCCCATACTCATTATGGTTAGATGGGTTAACGTTTTGGAGGACTTAAAGTGCACATCTTTTTATTTTCCTTCCTTATATACTCTTATGATTGCACAAAATATTCCCTTTGCCGGACCTAATCCTCCGTTTTTATTACATTTGGGTCAGCCCTAAGGTAAGCCCTAAACAGCCCATAAGTAGGCTTGGACGGGGAAGGTAGAGTTCTGCTATACAGAACTCTGCGAAGTGCGCAAAAAACTGTGTTGCACTATGCAGAGGTCCACAAGCAGTGAAATGTGGATAAGTCACACTGGATGATATTCAGCACCAGAAAATTCTCCCATAATGTAAAATCAGCTCAAACAGCATCATTCGGAGCTCCAGAGGATAATAACTTCTTTCTGACGCTCAAGCAGATTTTCTACTGCAGCGGCAGCTTCCTCACCCATCATTATATTTTATTTTAATTTTCTAAATTTGTGTCGATTTTGTTTTATTGTGTTTTCACTTTATTATAGTTTATCCACTTAACTTCTGCCCGCCATTATGCCCACTCCTCCCTCCAGTCCTGAGTCCTGTTAGGCCATTTGGGGTTGTTTATGGCTGTATAACTTATTTCCACATAAGGTACCTATATCAAATTGAGGTCCTTTCAAAGGTACCCAGGTACCCAGGGTTTGTTTTTCCCCTGGAGGGAACTGAGAATATAGCTGAGTCTTGTGTTTTTTTAATTAGAAATTAGAAAAAACACGCTCTGGATAAACATGGAATTGTTTTTCTTCCTAAAATGGTATCAACAAACAGTTTGGTGTTCCAAAGTCACCATCTTCCCAGCTTTCAGGGACACATAAACCTAAATCAAATAAGCAAATTCATTACCACAATTTGCCATTTTTTTAAAAGGTAAAAAGCTATAGATTTCTGAACTCAACAAGGGGTCCTCTGTGTAGATCCCTCAAGGTTTCCCCAAAGAAACTAGCTGTTGAAATTAAGAGATGTTAAAAAAAATGAGTAGGAAATATTAGCCATTTGTAATAACGTTTAAATCTGTGAATTTTTGTCACAATGGCTGATTTACGAAAACAATATACATTTACGTCCACCAGATCCTTCCAGTTGCAGGGACATGTAGAGTTTGTAGGCCATCCAAGAATCCGCGTTACTCAGAACCAACAACGGAGATGCACCACACAACGTTTTTTCATTGTGCACCCAGTATAGACCAATTCATCTTGTGAAATATGTAGAGTGAAAAATGGGTATCAAGAAAACTTATATATTTCTGAAATGTGCACAAGATCCGAGCAGTGGTTATGTGTACACCACTGACTTTGTGGGTACCCATACTAGCCTCCGTTTCAAAGTGTATTTGTCAAAATGTATTCTTTCCTACACTTTGGCGTACATTAAGAAGACACAAATGCAGTGAAATTCAATTGGTAATAACAAATGCTTTACTTTTACCCCTTGTCTTTCAATAAAAATGGTACTTCACTTGTGTGGGTAAGCCTAATGTCTGTGACAGGAAATAGACCAAAATACAACATGGACATATCACATTTATCAAACTGAAAAATGACCCTTTTTCCCAATGAAGGTAGCTCTGGATATTGGGCCCTAGTTCAGAACGCACCTAGGAAAACCTAGAAAACTTCTATATTTATAAAAACTAGCCACCAACCATAATCCAGTGTGAGGTGACTGGTACAACTCCTACAATATTTGTTTACCAAGAATCACTTGCAAACCTGAAACTTTGACTAAAAACATATTTTCTCACATTTCTTTGATGGAAAGTCCTAGAATCTGCAGAGAGCCACAAACTTCCTTCCATCTAGCATTCCTGCGACTCTACCGATAAAGCTGGAATGTGACCGGGGAGAGTAGGCCTAGTGCCCGTGACAGGAAAGAACCCAAAACCCAACATTGGCACATTTGACTTTTCCACTGAACACTGAGATTTTGGGCCCTATCTCAGCCGGCACATAGGGAAACCTTAAAAACCTGTGTATTAAAAAAAAACTAGGCAGCTAGAGCCATCCAGGCTGAAGTGACTTGCATTGCTCCCTCCAGAATTATTTACACATAATCCCTTGCAAACCATAATCTTTGACTTAAAATACGCATTTTCCTCTTATTGCTGTGATAGAAAATCCCGGAATCAGCGGTGACCTACAAGCTTCCCTCCACCTAGCATTTCCCCAAGTCTCCCAATAAAAATGGTACCTCGCTTGTGTGGGTAGGCCTAGTGACTGCAATAGGTAACTGCCCAAAACATAACACAGACATATCACATTTTTACACAGAGAAATGACCTTTTTTTGCAATATTAGTAGCTGTGGATATTGGGCCGTAGCTCAGCTGGCACCTAGGGTATCCTAGCAAACCTGTACATTTTTCAAAACTAGACAGCTAAGGACATTAAGGGGGTCATTCTGACTTTGGCGGGCGGCGGAGGCCGCCCGCCAAAGTACCGCCGTCAGAATACCGCTGCGCGGTCAAAAGACCGCCGCAGTAATTCTGATTTTCCCGCTGGGCTGGCGGGCGACTGCCAGAAGGCCGCCCGCCAGCCCAGCGGGAAACCCCCTTCCATGAGGATGCCGGCTCCAAATGGAGCCGGCGGAGTGGAAAGGGTGCGACGGGTGCAGTTGCACCCGTCGCGATTTTCAGTGTCTGCTTTGCAGACACTGAAAATCTTGGTGGGGCCCTGTTAGGGGGCCCCGCGACACCCGTTACCGCCATCCAGGTTCTGGCGGTCTGAACCGCCAGAGCCAGGCTGGCGGTACCGGGGTCGGAATCCAGGCAGCGCCGTCATGGAGGATTCCCCAGGGCAGCGGGAAACCGGCGGGACACCGCCGGTTTTCCGTTTCTGACCGCGGCGGTACCGCCACGGTCAGATTGCCCATGGATGCACCGCCAGCCTGTTGGCGGTGCATCCGCGGTCGTTGGCCTGGTGGTAGTCTACCGCCAGGGTCAGAATGACCCCCTAAGGCTGGGGTGGCTTGCATGGCTCCCACCAGATTTGTTTACCCAGAATCTCTTGCAAACCTCAAACTTTGATTAAAAAACATATTTTCCTCACATTTCCTTGATGGAATGTTCTGGAATCTGCCGAGAGGGCACAAACCTCCTGCCACGTAGCATTTCCCCAAGTCTAAAGATATAAATGTAACTCACTTGCGTAGGTAAGACTAGTGCTCGCAATAGGAATCAGCCCAAAATGCAACATAGACACCTTATATTTTCTACTGAAAAATTACCTTTTTTTTGCAAAGTGTGGAAATGTGGATTTTGGGCCTTAGCTGAGCTGACACCTAGAGAAACCTAGCAACCTGGACATTGTTGAAACCTAAACAACCAGTGGAGGTCAGATGTGCATGTCTTGTGTGGATCTCAACAAGTAATTTTACCTAGAGGCCTTTGCAAACCTCAAACTTAGAATAAAGGACAGATCTAGGGAGGGGGGGGCTCCCATTTACCTTGGTTTGATCAAGTCTTGTTGCAGGCACTAGACCCAGCTATACAAGTGGTCCACTGTTTTTATCGCACAAGTGGAGTAACTCTATGTGGTTGGAACTTTGTGGATTCCTGAGGATTCAGGAAGATTCCATCACAGAAATGTAAGGAAAATGCATGATTTTAGGGCAAAGTTACAAGGTTTTGTGAGTAGGAACATTTCATGCGATCTGTGCAAGGCTACTAACCTACTCTTCCCTTATTTGCTAGTGTTCAGAAATATCTATGGGTCATATGTTTGCATGGGTACACAGACCCAAAAACAGCAACTACACCAATTGCTTATCACTCAATGTGGGGTACTGTTCTTATCAGGAGACATGTGGGATCTGAGGGTGGTAGGAAACATGTGGCTCTCAGCAGATTCCAGATCTTTCTGTCACAGAAATGTTAGGAAAATGTATGTTTTTTATCAAAGTTTGACATTACACTGGTCACACACCCCTGGACAGCCCTATTGTCTAGTTTTAAAAAAAAATATGTGGGCTTGGTAGGTATATCCAGGTGGCAGGACAGGCAGGCTCCAAAATTCACAGTTACCAACACTGCAAAGACAGGGTGGTGTTCTAAGGAAAAATGTAATGGGTCCATGTTGCGTTTTTGGTACTTTCCAGTTGTGAGCTTTCGGGCCACAAACAAAAAGTGGGTTCTATGTTGATGTGGAGATTGTCCAATTTGTGGATTGCAACAGATTTACAAAATACCATCATAAAATGCAAATAAAGAAGTAATCTTGGCTATTTTTGTAAACTTTCAAGATTTGCAGGGCATCATGGGAACACCACTGGGATCAATACAAGTTATACTACCCAACATACCTGTGTGTGTTCCTTTATCCAAAAAAGAGCGGTTGTTACTGACCTGTCGAGGTAAAACCACCACTCATACAGGTTGGTTTTGACACTTCCAGAAGTGCTTGCTTCTAAGAACTAATAATATTCACCATATCCGAATGTTGAAACCAAGCCCATTGAAGGTGAGCAATAAAATCACAACAAGGCCTCAACTGTTTTATAGACATTCCCATCCCATTTACGCACTACACTCAAGGCATTCGTACTGCCAGTCATGGGGCCAATCCAACACACCAGTACAATTTCATGAACATATTCCTCCATTCAAGTGCTCATCAGATTCAAACACTCAAGGACAGAATCTCCAATCAACTCTCTCCCAATCATCAACCAACTTGCATACAAACACACCACAAGCAAAACTCTACTCACATATGTTCAGGCATGGTTATGGTTGGTGCTTCAACAACCTTTACAAATGAAAATAAAGGTTGACTACTTTCTTTACTACTTATAAGGTATTCACCTTTGTGGACATTCTGAGCATTACTGTAAACATGCCTAGTGAATCTTTACTAACGGCTCCCATGACAGCCACATGAGGCTAAGGAAGATGTGTCTTTCATGCTTTTTCGGTGCACTTACTGTGTAAAATCCAACTCCTTCCAGTTTGTGGATGCACGTTGGGGGTGTCCAAGAGTGCCTTGCCAGGCTCACAGTCCATGAACTGAGTGAGCATATCTACCTTTAAAACTAAGGCAAACTAGCTGGGAAACACTGCCACGTTCCCTAAAAAGCATGTTCCAGACTAAAAGGGACATTAGTTCTTGACACACTGGCAGTCAGTGAGAATGTGGCATATGTCCCTTCCTCTATTATGTGCAGTGCTGTGACTGTAATGCGTGTGTCATATGCTCTGATGGAGAATGAAAATGGCAAGCAGCACACATATGCCACCATACATGTAGTATTGGAAGCAGAGTTCTCTGTAATGTATTTTGTGTTTGTAAAGTGCAACACCCGGAAGGTTACCATGATGCATCGAAGGAGCAATCACAGATGATCAATGGACTTACCTAGTTGAAGAGCCAAGTGTTCATTTTCTTGCGGAATGCAATATTTTTAGAGGTGATGAAAATGTGTAGAGTCAGGTCAAGTCAAGTCAAGTCAAAATAATATTTAATCAGTTAATTAACACAGAAAACACAGAAAAATCAGACAAGTTTTGAAAAGTCAGAAATTGCATACAGAGCATCAAGGACCAAATTCAGAACATTTGGTTTACTAAAACACAGTTTTATAAATAATATAAATAAAAACAAGACAGTACCACAACACGGAAAACGTTATAAACTGGGCAAATCTATGTGCATTATACGTCACAGTCAATTCCTTCTTTTTCTGATCATACAGCCACTCATTAAAAACTGTGCAACACTAAAGGAAACAAAGTCATTATGCACCATTTGTAAAAAAAAATAACAGCAGGTCAAGCCTGCGTAAACTGCTGCCTATTCAGGAGATGAACAATGGCCTGACTCAGCGTATCACTGAAGATGTCACAAAACAAGACAAAGTGCAATGTGTCTTGGTCTGAGAAGTTATCACTACTACACGGAGCTAAGCTATCAACAGGATGCCAACCAACAGGATCAGCTAGGAATCAATGAAGTTGATTCAATCCAAAGTGGGTCAAAATAAAATGGTGTTGGGGATCATTGACAAGAGTGAGGTAGGGTTCCATACACCCAAACCTTGAGATAATGGGATAGGCATGGACTAAAGGCTTGACTAATTCCCCAGATTCTCTACTGGCCTGAATTTTAACCAAAAAATGTTTTTAACCCCCAATAGATTGCCTTTACTGATAGTTTCAGGGTGATCATATAGTTCTGGATGACCAAGATCCAAACAAGCAAGTCTGAGGTAATTCAACCATGGGATCAATTTGATCGATCTTTTCCAGCAAATACACTCCATCAAAATATCCCTATTGAGTTCCAATTTTGTGTTCAGCCATACTGAACTCCATTTTAACAAAGGGCGGATAGAAAAAAAAAAGAAAAATAGCTAAAGCCTAGCTCTTTATAGATCATAAAGGAAGATGTAGATTGAGGTACGGCCAGGAGATGCCTCAAACACTTGTTTTTAGTAATTTTGAGGTCCAGGGCCTTTTTGTACCCCTAGATATCACACCCATATGAGGACAGGGAAATACATTTTGATTGATAGATTTTAACAAGGGTCTCAATGGGTTTAGCCACTAGTCGACTGGCAAAATCACACACAGAGGCCACTGCCCTAGCCAATACTTTCCTTTTAGCTTTCAAGAGGGGCACCTAGGAGTCCTTATCATCGAACTGCACCCCCAGATACAGAAAGCCTTAATGGTCGAAATCTCACCCCCCACTATATAAGTCCAGCCTGTCCTGAAACTAACAAGAACATTTAACATTTTTAATAGGCCGACCGCGGTCCTAGCAACTATGACTGCATCGTCGGCATACAAAAGAGTTGGGATATGACTGGAGCCAATGTGAAGAATATCTTAAAAAGCAGCTCATAGTGTCTCTCTTAGGTTATTAATATAAAGAATGAATAAAACCGGGGCCAATATGTAGCCCTGCCTTGTACCACAGTGAACTTTAAAGGGGGCAGTGGTATCGCCATCTTGATTGTATCAGATCACTGCTTCCAGATCAGAGTGCAGATCATATAAGAAGTACACTAAGGCCCTCATTACAACCCTGGTGGTAAATGCCTCCGACCGCCGTGCTGACGGCCGCCAAGATACCGTGACCGCTGCAATATACCGTTACGGTTATTATGACCCACACAGAGAAATCCGCCACTATACATCATCCACATAAGTCTGCCAGCCCAAAGGTCAGTAAGAAACTGGCGGTACCAAATCCCACACCGTTACGACAACAGAAATATGCCCACAGCATCAGGACCCTCGAATCACTGCGACAGTCTTTGAACCAGGGTAAACCATTGGTGGTACACAACACTGCGCTCAAAATACACACACACTAACAAAACTACACCACATTGGACAATTCAAACTACACACACCTGACACACATACACACAACACACCCAATCCAATATAAAACACACACCCACAATACCCTTAATCCCTTAATATTAAAACAAAATATTGCCAACTGAGAGGGAGACAAACCAGGAGCACCCACTCAATCTGAGCCACAGAACACCATCACCCATACACCATCCATGCACCTCATATCACACACCCCAACACATCACCCCACACACCCTCACACATACCACTCACACTACACCCATGGCACCCCAAAGACACCCCAGGTTTTCAGAGGAGGAGCTAAGGGTCATGGTGGAGGAAATCATCTGGGTAGAGCCACAGCTATTCGGATCACAGGTGCAGCAGAGGCCCATTGCAAGGAAGATGGAGCTATGGCAGAGAGTCGTGGACAGGGTCAATGCCGTGGGACAGCACCCAAGAACAAGGGACGACATCAGGAAGAGGTGGAACGACCTATGGGGGAAGGTGCATTCCGTGTTTGCAAGACACCAGGTAGCCGTACACAGGACTGGTGGTGGACCCCCACCTCCTCCCCCACAATTAACAACATGGGAGGAACAAGTCTTGCCAATCATGCATCCTGAGGGCCAGGCAGGAGTAGGAGGACTGGACTCTAGTAAATCAAATATTTACTACTATATCCCCCACCCTACCTGCATGCCATCACAAACTCCTACCCCTACCCCCACCCCATCACTCCACCACCTCACACATACCCCACTATCACAACCCACCCATCCCAATACCAAGCCCTGCATGCAACAACAATGCATGGACACCCATCACAGACCTGCATGGACACCCATCACCACAGCATGCACACTAGTGACCATCACTTAGCCAACCGAATCACAACTCACACAAGCCAAAGATGCCTTGCTAAGAACAACCATAGAGGGAAACAAACCCATGCACAAGTTGGCTCACGCAGATGCAATAACACTGCATTTCATCCCCACAGGACCCCGACTCAACCTTACCGGAGAGGAGGTGGCACCAACATTCAGTCCCCCCACAGAAGAGGCCCACAGTGATGACAGCAGCTCTACACGCCTGGATCACGATGAACAACCTGGCCTACCAGGGACCTCTGGACAGTCGGTTACCCTGCCATAGTCTCAATCCTCAACAGAGCCTCCCCCCTCAGGAAACACCACCACAGCACCCACCCTGTGGGCCCATCCCTCTGTCCCCAGGATACGTCAATCAGCAGTGTGTCCACCACTACAGGGACCCCAGGCAACCCCACAAACTCAAGACAATCAGAGACCTGGGGTCAGTGGCAGTGGGCACACGGTTCAGGGGACAGAGGCACAGAACAATAGGGAAGCTGGGAGGACTGCTGTGCAAAAGGGGGAGGACAGGCCCAGGGAACCCACTCTGAGTGGGCCAGATAATGCACAAGTTGCAGGAGACCCAGCGGCTGCAGGAGGGACAGTACCTGGGGATCAGAGAGGACCTCAAACACATCCACACCACCCTGGTCACCATTGCAGAGGTGCTGGCAGACATGGCCAAAACCATGAGGGAGGATATGGCACACCAATGGGCCTCTGACACTAGCCAAACCAAAGAACAGCCCTCCACAGGCGCTAGTGGACAGGAGGACCCACCACAGGAACACCAGGACACTAGCACCCCTCCCCCTGCAGATGGAGAACCACCATGGAAAAGGTCCCTGCGATCCAGGCAGAAGCCAGAGAACATTGCCAAGACCCCCGCCAGGAAATAAGACTCTCCTGATTGTCACCCTTGTGTCCCACTCTGTTACCCTGTCCACCTTGAACTGCTATTGCTCCCCTTCCTATGCCTCATTGGACAATGCATCTGTGATACCAATAGACTGGACTCTACCCTGGACTTTCCTCCATCATCAACCCAGCCCATTGCAATACCCCCTTCACGTATTAATACTTAAATAAATACCCTTGGAACACATACAAGTATGGAGTCTTTCAATTGATTCAAATATATATTTGTTTAACAAGCTGTAAACATTGCAATTCAACTGTACAGTTATGTATGCATAGGTAAAACCTGTAGTGGGCAGCAGTAAACACAACAGGAGCTAGAATGGGGCACAGAGATCTGAAAATAGAGATGCCAAAGGGTACAGTAAGTGGCTATAGAATATGGACAATCACGCTGTCATGTACAAAGTGCAACACAAAACTGCAATAGAAAGTTACAGTGTCTTACCTGTGTGTCCCTGGAAGTACTGTTGAATGAGTGAACTTCTGTTGTCCACATCTTCTTCATCTGACTCCTCTTCTTCACTGTCCACAGGCTCCATCGCTACCACAAGACCTCTCCCAGGCTCATCTTCCTGCAGAAAAGGCACCTGGAGTCTCAAGGCCAAGTTGTGCAACATGCAAAATGTAACGATGATCTGGCACACCTCCTTGGGTGAGTAGTACAGGGATCCACCTGTCAGGTGGATGCACTGGAACCTGGCCTTCAGGAGGCCAAAGGTTATTTCAATTATCCTCCTTGTTCACCCATGTGCCTCATTGTAACGTTCCTCTGCCCTTGTCCTGGTATTCCTTCCTGGGGTCAGTAGCCATGAGAGGTTGGGGTAACCAGAGTCACCTGCAAATATTCAAGGGATACCTGTTAGACAGACACTCACCCTTAGGGACAACTCCACATCCATATACCTACATCGACTGGGTGGGGACCATGGGCCGTACTCGGTGCCTCTTGAGTTGAGATATCACATATTGAATGCTGCTATTCCTCAAGATAAAGGCATCATGCACAGAGCCGGGATACTTGGCATTCACAAGGGAGATGTACTGGTCTGCTAAACACACCATCTGCACATTCAGAGAGTGATAGCTTTTTCTATTCCTGAACACTTGTTCATTCCTCCCGGGGGGGGGGCAAATGCTATATATGTACCATCAATGAAACCAATGATGTTGGGGATATGTCCCAGGGCATGGAAGTCAGCTTTCACTGTGGCCAAATCCTCCACCTGGGGGAATACGATGTAGCTGCGCATGTGTTTCAACAACACTCTGGTCAACACGTTTGAGAACATAGGCTGTGACATGCCTGATGCCATGGCCACTGTTGCTTGGAAGGAACCACTTGCCAGGAAATGGAGCACTGACAGGATCTACACAAGAGGGGGAATACCTGTGGGCTGGCGGATAGCTGAAATCAGGTCTGGCTCCAATTGGGCACACAGTTCTTGGATTTAGTGCCCTATCAAGTCTGTAGGTCAGGATAATGTGTCTGTCCTCCATTGTCGCCAGCTCCACCAGCGGTCTGTACACGGGGGGATGTCTCCATCTCATATTCTTCCTCAGCGGTTAAAGTCTAGGGAGAATAACGGTGAGAAGAGGGTCATATTCAAATATATGTTGAAATAATGATGCATTTCTTCATTTACAGAAACAGTATGTGAATTTGAGAGTGAGTTGATGTGCCAATGTCTGCTGTGACGTAGTTAGGTGCCATGGCCTGTGCCCCCCAAAATGGCGGCTGTCTGACATCTGAGACAGTTGTAAATGAGGTAATTCTGCTGGTGTTGTGCGCTGTAGTGGTCGGCGGTCGATGACTGCCACGCAACTTAGCATTGATTAACATTAGGCTCTATGGGTTCCAGGAGCCAATGGCGATGTACGCTAGTGGTGATGGTACGCACCGCCGCGGACATGATGGCCATTTTTTATCTGTTCACTCACTTGCTACCTGACCTTGAAGAGGAGAGGACCTACACTGCAAGTGCTACTGTGACCTGGGTCCGGACGCGACAATGGCTCAAGTGTCTGGGGGAAAGAGCCCCTGCCTTCACTTCGGAGGAGTTGGAGAGACTGGTGAATGGGGTCCCACCCCAATACACTTTACTCTATGGTCCTCCAGACAAACAGGTGAGTACACTGTGAACATGATGCGTGGGCCATGAATGTATGGAGTGCTGTGTGTGTAAGCCTCATGTAGTGGGGGCTGAGGGGTCCTGGTCAGAGTGCTGCATGTATGCTGGTCAATGTATGTGTATAAGCGAATGGGAGGGATATGGTGGGCCATGAGTATGACAGTCCGGATGGTAAGACTAATCCCTTTTCTGCTGTATTTGTCCTGCAGGTCAGCAACCATCAGAAAAAGGATATTTGGCGTGCCATCGCCAAGGAGGTACGGACCCCGGGGGCCTTTGACAGGCGGAGCACCCACTTCTGCAAACGGTGAGAGGACCTGCACCGCTGGGCAAGGAAGACGGCAAAGGCCCAGCTGGGGATTGCCTCCCAAGAGGAAGGGGTGCCCGTGGTACCGTGAACCCCCTGATGTTCCGCATCCTGGCGGTGGCCTATCCAGAGTTGGATGGGCGCTAGAAGGCATCACAGCAGCCACAAGGGGGTAAGTACAGATTCTGAATCATGACTTTGTGCACTATAAGGTTTTACCTGGGTGGGGGAAGTGGGCTGTGGATGCCCCTAGGCAGGGCGAACATGGCAGGGTAGGTCCCTTGCTGAGCTGGCTCTGAAGCACTCTAACCCCAATAGTGTTAGTGGCCATCTACTACTGGGCAGGGTTCTGTTGGTTTCAGGTGTGCAGCTAATGGCGTTATGACATGTACCCCATGGGCTGATGACTAGCTTTGTAACTGGTAATGCGTGGCCTAGTGCATAGGGCTGCTCCCTGTGTGTTGTGTACGCCAACTGTAGTGTTGTTGCTGGCATTGACCAAGTGTATCCTCTGTCTCTCCCCTCTTCTTGTTTTGTCATCCTGTCCTTGTGTGCATTAGCATCATCTGGCGGAGGAGCAGAGGCACCGTCGACGGAGGGAGCTGCATCCAACATGGGCCTGGATGCTGAATCCACCGACGGTGAGGGCCACAGTGGGACAGAGGGCGAGGTGAGCACCAAGACAGAGAAAGGAGAGGACACTACAGACAGCGACTCCTCCTCCGATGGAAGCTCCCTGGTGGAGGCAGTGACCTCTGTTTCCACCCCAACAACAGGTACAGCCGCCATCCCCGTACCAGCACCGCCCTCCCAGCAGCCCCTCAGCATGTTTCCCGTGCCCGCTCACCCAGGAGGGTGGGCATCTCCTTCACCCCAGGCACCTCAGGCCCTGCCCCAGTTAGCTCTGCTGCCCTCAGTGAGGAGGCTATTGACCTCCTGAGAACCCTCACTGTTGGGCAGTCAACCATACTGAATGCCATCCAGGGTGTTGAAAGTAATTTGCAACAAACAAATGCATACCTGGAGGGCATTCACTCTGAATGGCCTCCCAATAGAGAGCATTTCAGGATCTGGCCTCTGCACTCATGGCAGACATTCCAGCCTCCCCCCCCAACTTCCTCCACCCAGTCCCAATACCTTCAACCCCAGCATATCCCAATGACACCTTCAGACCTGCATTAACCCAAATCAACACACAGAAGTTGCTCAGGCAAACACAAGCATCACACTTCATTTCACAGGCACTCACACAAGCACCATCCCTATGCAGGCACACCAACATCCACTGCCTCCACTGTGTCCCCCTCCTCCTCCTCGTCCACCCCCTCCCAGTAGTGTCTTCACTCACACCTGCATGCACTACATCCTCATCCACTACCTCCATCACCAGCACGCCTATCACCAAGCACCCCTCACTGGCAGTCACCGCCCCCACATCCATGCCCACATCCCCTGTGCCCTCTCCCACTGTGTCTGTGACCGCTCCTCCCAAAGTACACAAACGCAAGCACACACCCACCTAACAGCCGTCCACCTCACAACAGCATCCAGTTCATGCACCTACACCCAAACACAGCAGACTGACACCTCCGACAACCACTCCCTCTTACTCCACTCCCAAACCTTCACCCTCTTCCCGTCCCAATGTCCCTAAGAAGCTTTTCCCAGCCAACGTTGACCTTTTCCCTACCCCTACCCCGGTCCTTCACCTCGGGCCAGGGTGGCCAGAACCCAACCCAGCACCTCAGCCACCAAATCCATGTCTGCTGTGGTTTCTGCAGCAGTTAGAGGCTCTAAGGGGGAACCTGTCAGCCCAGCCACTGTGCCACCAACACCGTTCTGCCACCTGGCAAGGGCAGGAAGGGGACAGCATCCAGCAAGGAGAAGGAGCCACAACCACCCAGCAAGGCCACGCCAAAGTCTAAAGCTGGCAGACCCAAGAAGGCACCAACATCTGCCAAGGGCAGGAAGGGGCACAGAAAACCAGCCAGGGAACGTCATCCGTCCAAGCCTGCAGGTGAAGGCCTGCTGGCTACCAGCACAACCGCCAGCACCACCACCTGCCCCGCAGGCAGCACTGCCACCAGCACCGCTGCCTGCACCACCGCAAGCACCACCACCTTGCCTGCAGCAAGTAGCACCACTGCCAGCAGCCCCAGTGGGCAGCTGTCTGAGGCTGCAGAGGAAGGGCTGGTGCCTCACCCCACCTCTGGCAGCACCGGCACCTGCACCGCGGCCACCACCGCCACCTGCACCACCGCAAGCACCATCGCAAGCACTGCCACCTTGCCCGCCGCAAGTAGCACCACTACCAGCAGCAGCATCCCCAGTGGGCAGCCATCCGAGGCTGCAGGGAAAGGCCTGGAGCCTTCCCCCACCACTGGCAGCACCCTTACCAGCACCGGCACTCCCACCACTGTGCAGCCATAGCTGCCGGTGGATGGACTGTAGTCTTGCCTGCATGGAGTGTCATGCATCCTGCCCACTGCAAATCCTGTGGGTCTGACACCCAGGTGAGGGACTGTGACCTGGCACTCACCAGTGTGTCTAAAAAACGTTTCCTTGGAAACTTTGACCTCTTCCCTACGCCTCCCCTGTCCTTCCATTCGGGACAGGGTGTCATGATCCCAGGCCAGCACCTCACCCACAGTGGGCAACCATCCGGGGATGCAGGAGGCATCCTGGACCGTCCACCCACCACTTGAAGCACCACCACCAGCACCGGCACTACCAGCAGTTTGCAGCCTTAGTCGCCGAAGGTAGGAGTTTGGCTCTGCCTCCGTGGAGTATCATGCTACTTGTTCCCAGCACATCTCGTGCCTCAGACACCCAGGTGAGGGAATGGGAACTGCCACACCCCAGGTGCAACATACCTGGGCACACAGCCCCCTCCAGAACCAGTGGAAGAAGGCATCCACTCACCCTATCCTTGGCAGGATGAAGCACACTGGACACAAAGCCCCCTCCAGAACCAGTGGAAGAAGCATCCACTAACCCTATCCTTGGCAGGATGAAGCACACTGGGCACAACGCCCCCTCCAGAACCAGTGGAAGAAGGCATCCACTCTCCCTAACCTTGGCAGGATGACGCATACTGGGCAGACAGCCCCCTCCAGAACCAGTGGAAGAACGCATCCACTCACCCTATCCTTGGCAGGATGAAGCACACTGGGCACAAAGCCCCCTCCAGAACCAGTGGAGAAGTCAACCATTTGAGAAACTGTGGCTTTGCACTCCCCAGGACCAAGCAGTGGGAAAACCACCCACTTGAGAGACTGTGGCTTTGCACTCCCCAGGACCATGCAGTGGACAACCCACCCACTTGAGAGACTGTGGCCTTGCACTCCCCAGGACCAAGCAGTGGGCAAACCACTCACTTGAGAGACTGTGGCTTTGCACTCCCCAGGACCATGCAGTGGGCAATCCACCCACTTGAGAGACTGTGGCTTTGCACTCCCCAGGACCATGCAGTGGGCAACCCACCCACTTGAGAGACTGTGGCCTTGCACTCCCCAGGACCATGCAGTGGGCAATCCACCCACTTGAGAGACTGTGGCTTTGCACTCCCCAGGACCATGCAGTGGGCAACCCACCCACTTAAGAGACTGTGGCCTTGCACTCCCCAGGACCAAGCAGTGGGCATGGAGCTCCCTCTAGGAGCAGTGGCATAGTACCATCTTCCGGCTGAGGTGCCCCCCTTCCCTGTCGCCCTGAGGTGCCTTTGTGTTTTTGACCTTATGCCGCTGCAGTGTTCTCTCCGTATTGAGGCAGGAGTCAAGTGTGGGCTTGGCCTAGGTGTTATGGCCCAGTGGGCCACGGACTATTTTTGTGTGGACATTGTCCCTCATTTTGTTTATATTGTATATATTGTACATACTGTTTATTTATTTATGAACGTATTGCTCAAAATTTCAAATATTACACTCATTTGACTCCATTCCTTTTGTCCTTGCGTTATTCTTGAGGGTTACGGGGTGTATATGTAATGTTGTTGCATGTGTTTGTGTGTATGGTGTGGGGGGTGAGGGTGGGGGTGTTGCCTGTTGCGTGTGTCACTCTCGTTTTCCTCCCCCCCTTGTGTGCTAGATGCAGTACTCACCGTGGTCATCATCACCAGCATTGGTGCTCCTGTATATGAGCAGATACACCAGCATGGGGAAGACCTGCAGCTCGGGCTCCATGGCGTCCTGGTTTTTCCTTGAGTGTCGAGAGGTAAGTGGTTTCCCTTCAAAGTACTGCTTCCGCCGTGCTTTTGATGGCACTGGTACTCCCACGAAAAAGTTGGCGGATGGGAAGGTAGTAATGGAGTGGGCGGTACATTGTCTTCCACCTGGCTGTTGGCTGGTACCGCCATGGCAGTCAGACTGTTAAAGTGGCTGTATGTGTTGGCGGTTTCCGCAGTGGTCATGATTCAATTTTTTTTACCGCCGGCCTGTTGGCGGTATTACCACCGCTTTAACACCGACCGCCATGGTTGTAATGAGGGTCTAAGGCGGTCATTCTGACTTTGGTGGGCGGCGGAGGCCTCCCGCTAAAGTCCCGCCGTCAGAATACCGCTGCACGGTCAAAAGACCGCCGCGGTATTTCTGAGTTTCCCGCTGGGCTGGCGGGCGACCGCCAGAAGGCCGCCCGCCAGCCCAGCGGGAAACCCCCTTCCATGAGGATGCCGGCTCCGAATGGAGCCGGCGGAGTGGAAGGGGTGCGATGGGTGCAGTTGCACCCGTCGCGATTTTCAGTTTCTGCTTGGCAGACACTGAAAATCTTGGTGGGGCCCTGTTAGAGGGCCCCTGCAGTGCCCATGCCATTGGCATGGGCACTGCTGGGGTCCCCAGGGGCCCCACGACACCCGTTACCGCCAGCCAGGTTCTGGCGGTCAAAACCGCCAGAACCAGGCTGGCGTAAGGGGGTCGGAATCCCCATGGCGGTGCTGCCTGCAGCGCCGCCATGGAGGATTCCCCAGGGCAGCGGGAAACCGGCGGGACACCGCCGGTTTCCCGTTTCTGACCGCGGCTGTACCGCCGCGGTCAGAATGCCCATGGATGCACCGCCAGCCTGTTGGCGGTGCATCCGCGGTCCCTGGCTCTGGTGGTAGTCAACCGCCAGGGTCGGAATGACCCCCTAAGTCTTTATCTAAGCCCATGTTTAATAAAATTGACCACAATTTACTCCTGTTGAACATATCAAAGGCTAAAGATAAATCCACATAAGCCAGGTGAAGACATCCATGTTTAGCAATGGCAATGATCAAACACAAACTTAGACATTGATCAAGGATGCTTCTACCCGTTCTAAAGCCATATTGTAGGTCACTCAGGATTTTATTCTCCTCCGGCCAAACGGTCAGCATGGAAAGAGTCCTGATCCAGGATCTTAATTGTTTAATCTATTAAAGAAATTGGATGATAACAACAGGATCACTTCTCACCCCTTTGTTAAAGATTGGCACAACTATAGACCTAGACCAGGAATCCAGCATGTCACCATTCACTCCAGTATTCACCACATAAGTCATAATTCTGGGCCATGTCTCTGAGTCAGGTTTAAAAAAAATCAGCCAGCACACCATCCTGGCCTGGTGATTTCTTATTGGACATGTCCACGATAACTGGCCTAACTTCCTGAAAAAAACAGGTTAGGTCTGCCCACCTCAAACCCCAAGTTAGTCCATGGGGCTTCAAACAGCTGGACCTTATAGAGGCCCTTGAGGTGCTATAGGTAGTCTTCGGGCAGAAATGGCAATCTATACTAGCATTACCAGTCCCAGCAAAGCATGGAAAATTAACTATAGACCAAAATTGGGCACTGCTCATTACAACATCAATGTGGAGGAATTTATCCCACTCATCCTGTTTGATCTGCTTTTCCTTGTGTTTACTATAGATTTATAAATGTTACTGCACATAGCCACTTATTTAGCATCACATTGACTTTTTAGGGCTGTTAAAAGGGAACTGTGGGCTTGGTATAAGGTCTGATCAAACTATCTACAAACAGGAGCAGAAAATCCCACTCTGATCTTCCTTATACTAAGAAACCCACAAATAAGCCTGTAGATTTTACTAAAGGTGAGCAAAACTCCATCAGGTGTAGAGGATGCACCTCAGAACACAACACTATCCTGCCTACAGATAAGATACAAATTTGTAATAAGATTCTGAGAGGGCACAGTGGACCATTTCAACCTGCTCCCCTGATCGACTGGCTTGAGATTGCAAACCTCCCTCCCCTTGTCATTTGTTGAATTTTTCCTCAAGACCCATTACAAAGTCAGGCACAAAGGGTTGTGATCACTAAACTGGCTCCACATGGCCCCATACTGAATAACAAGATGCACAAAATTGGGAGAGAGTACAATGTAATCCACATCAGAATTGCAAATGCACCCAACAAAAGTAGGAACAGCTCAATCAGAACCAGTACCATTATTACAATATTTTAAAAGTTACAGATTGTTATCAGCCATGATATTACCCTGAAATGTACCCTGGCCAGAGTGTTACAAATGGCCACTCTCATCTGAGGTCAGCTCCTCAGGACTTATGGAAGACTACGCGTAAGTGGGATTGAAATCCCCTAACACTATCACCCCAGGGAGAACACTTTGTTTATCCAAAAAGTCATTCAAAAACGTATTGAGTGCCCTCAGGTGTTCCCTCTGGGTGTTCCCTCTGGGTGTTCTGAGAATATGATTATAAAAATTAATAACTAAAATAGTAACTCCAACGTGACTGACAGAAGAAACTGAAAACCGTTGTGAACCTGGACCACTTTGCAATGAAGGTCTAAAGAGACGAAAGCAATAAGACCACCCCTGGCTCTCCCTCTGACTAATTGGATAAATGACAGAGAAAAAGAGAAATACCCATCCAGATACAAGGACAGACCAGTGTCCCATGTTTCTTGCAGTCCCACAATGTGATAGTCTTTCAGAGAGCTCAACCACCTGATATCAAAATCTTATTGGCTAAACCTTCCACATTCCAGCTCATAGTGCTAAGCTGTTAGTCCTGTGAGGGAATGGAGGGGGGCAGGGAACTAGAGATCACGTCCTCAGCAAAACCCCCTGTAGAAAACAGTAGTTGTCAGGGGCTAAGCAGTCAGTTATTACAATCCAAGGAGCGAAGCAGGTTGACTCTATTCTGCTGAGTTATGGGCTTTCTCATGCTCCCACAGGCCCCTCGATGTTTGGAGGAGAGCCCAGTATCCCTCTCCTTCACCAGATATTCAATTCTCCACAAACGTTTAGATAACTATAAGGTCACATTTGCAGTTATGCCCTCTGACAGGCTGGATAGATCCCCTTTACAAGTGTGAGGCGGCTATGAATGGGTGACACCTCCTTAATCAACAAGGACCGCTTCCCCTCACCAAAGTCTTTGTTAGATCCCAAGTCCTGTTTCTTCTTTTTCTTTGCCGGTTGGATAGAGTTAGGTGGAGACAGACTGAGGTTACAATGAATGCCAATTGTAGTGACCAGCTCGTTACCTATGATGCCAGAGTGAACCTCCTGACCATGCCTACTCTCACCATTGTGTACAACAGCAACTAGACAGGATATCTGGGAAGTGGGAGTGACCACTCAGGCCAAACTCTTTCTCAGCAGATAGGATCTTATCATTAAGAGATCCCACTGCCAAAGAAAAGTAAGAAATAATTGACAATCTAGGGCCAACTGTGAGGTCACTGCTGCTGCAGGATAGAGGGATTTTGTTTTTGCCCATAATTTACCTTACAGGCAGGTCCAAGAACTAAATTCCAACAAGAGGCCACTCAATTACTACATCTTCAAAACTATACAAAAACACTGTCCAGGTAGAAGACAGCTAGGGGCGAGTAAAACAAGAAGTAAAAGGGCCCAAAAAACTACTTCACATGTTCTGTAATGAGACCAAGGGTAGAGACACAGATACTTCAAAAGTTAGACTTAAAGACACACTGCCCAACACAATCCAGAAAAGAGTAGTCACCCAGGGGGCACAGGAACATGGATAAAATGCTGTCAATGCACACTTAAACTATTCAGCCCCTCCAGAGGCTGCAACAGAACAAACAGACCAAAGGACACACTAGAACTAAGTCAACACTGAAGGGCAGTGTTACCTTTGATCTACAATGAAACACAGCTATAAATCTAGATACAGAGGGCCCCAAATAAAAACCCATGGGGTTGGTCCATCCCTTGCTCATCCTGGCTTAGGACAGGCCTGCCCTTGGTCTGGGCTTGGCTTGGGCACGACCTGCGTGCATCCCACACAGTGGGTGTGTTGAACACGCTTTATAGCGCTGACTGGCCAAAAGTGTGCTTGCACGGGGCTACTTCCCTGCCACTCAGAGCCAAGTCAATCCAGCTTTTCAAAGCAAGTTAGGATACATCATGACTGCCTCTTTTGGTGCTGCTTTTGCATGAAATTTGTTCAAGTATAACTATGGCTGAGCAAAGGTTTCTTGAAGGTTTCTGAAATCTGAGACAGTTTTGATTAATGCAGGCTAGTGCTGTTAGGGTTTGAAAGTGTGTGTCAGGAGTTTGGAAACAGCTGGAGATGGGGAGCTAGTGAAGCTCTTTGAGGTGCATGGTGTGTGCATGCTAGGAGGTTGATGGAGAGGTACGCTGCATTGTTCTGTATGGTTTGGAGGCATCAGTGAGGGAGCAATTAATTGTCAGAGTGAGTGAGACACTGATGGAATTGAGTCAATTGGTGAAAATAAAATGATGGCATGTGTTTCTATACTTCCTTGACTAACTTCCTTCTACCTATGTTGTATCCCTGTCAAAGCACACAGAGTCTCGGTTTTTCCTATCCGTTTATGTCTCTGTCCCATTCAAAGTCCTGGCTAATCCTGTCACCTTGCCAAATGAATCTTTACTGAACCTTCTGCTGCTAGCTATCCGAATAGCAAGAAAATGTGTCTTTCACGCTCCTACAGTGCACTCACTGTGCTAAATCCAAAAATAAAATCCATGGCCGCTTGCCTAGTGGAGTAGTGGCTCATGCAAAGACATTGAAAAGTCTATGTCATAGCAGGTACGCTTCAGTCAATATACCAATACTTCAATTTGTATGGTATAGCATAAAGCAAGTAGGAAAACATAGGACTGGCTGAGATTGGCACTGGAGTCAGTAACAACAAATCTCCTGCCTCTTTCCTTGCTGAGAACAGACCCTGCAAGGAAAATGTGGTCAAGTGTTTCTAGCTGTTGCAGGAATACGGTCGGCAAATTGTCAATCTTGCAACCTTGCCACATCTTCCAGAACATATGAAGTTGAAGCTGCTACTTCTATAGCAGTAAAACTTTCAATGATGGTCAACTGAAAGTCAAGGAAAGCCATGGGTGTGTCTGTGGTATTGTTCTGATGATATGCAACATATGCATTGTATGCTGCCATATGGATCAGGAGAATAAACAGCTTCTTTCACCAAGTGTGATTTTAATTACTCACATTGTATGGCTGAAGAACCTAGTCATTCTTATTTATGTAACGCATGTATTTGTTGTATTCAAGTACACTGGTAGGCCTGTGAACATGTGCCATCTGACTCCAAACTGTAACAGGGGAAAGTGCTCTCATCATGATGAAGTGAGCATGTACACATCATGCCTATCAGAGAACTTGCTTGCTAGACGTTTTTGTAATGCAACACAGTGCTGTGGGGATTTGAGAGCTGGTTACATACAAGCTTCTGCAGGAATCTTTTGCAGTGACAATGAACTGTACCACATACCAGAGTTGCTGATCTGTACACCTGAACAGCACTACTTCTGTATAGATGCTGTCCACATAAAGGTTATAACCTTTGTGAAGGAGTGGCTGGATAAGATCCCATGCAGTCTTTCCCATGGCTACCAGGGTGGGAAAGCAACCTACAGGGTTTAAATTGGAGTCCTTTCCAGTATAAACTCCTAAGCTATATATATATATAGCCAGTAGAGGTCTCACAAAGCATACACAACTTATTGCCATAGCAAGCTAATGCACTGGCTGAAAAGCAGCCGCCTTTTGTACAGGATGAAGGACTTATCAGTGGCGAAATTCCTCCTGGGGCAATACAGCAGAATTATCAATGAAATGCAGCATACGCTACACTAGCAAAAAACAATCTCAGCTCATGTACAGTATGAAGATGGTTGTTACCCAAACTGTGTGATTAGACCAGTTGGACTGCAAGTTTGGTTTGTGCACTAATCTCATTTTGAGAGCAATGCCCAAAAATGACTTCAACTCCTCAAGTAAAGTGGAAGTCAACCAGTGTGCCCTTGAATGAGACCCTAGAGAGCCTCCATGCTCCATCAGAAACTGTCCTGCATGCAAATGTGTTTGCTGTACAATTTCCTCAAGGAAGTCAACATCCAAAAAGAGAAGGACATAGTGAAATGGCAAAACAAATTGCTATGTCAGCTTCACATCCAGTGACACCAGCCAATGAGGAATTTGGGCCTGCACTAAATTAAGTAGCTGCTAATAGAGCAATCCATTTTTGGTTGCTGTCACACATGCCTGCTCTCTGGTTTGATCTACCCTGCTATGGTCACTCAGCTGCACAGACTGCACTTGTGAAGGGGCATTGTGACTGCCATCATCATGTTGCTCAGAATCGATCGAAGATGAGTTTTAGGATGGAACTCTCCTGACTGAAATTCACTTTCAGATTCTGCTTCTTGTTCCTCTTCTTAGATTCTCTCTCAGTATCTGATCCTGCCTGAGACCTGTCCTCCATAACTTGAGTTAGGGTCCGTTCAGCATTCATTCACTGAGATGCCCCACCTGAGACACCAAGATGTGAGATCAGGGTTAAGTTCTGTGTGTAAGCCCATCCCATCAAAAATCTTTTAGGAAGTATACAGCACCACCCCTCTAGTATGGCAAGTACAACAGAATCACAACTTAATGATTTAAAAAATGTGTTTAACAATAGCTTACCTATCTATGTATACCATTTGTAACTTCTGGAGAGGTTGTGTGGTTGAATGACTGTAAGGTGGGATGAGAAGGGGAGAGAGAATGCCCAGTACCCCCTGCAACAAAGGCACTTGAAATGTTATAAAAGTGGCCTCTATTCTAAACGTAATGCATCATGTCTACATACATGCAATGAATGTCAGTGTTATGTGTGTCCACTGTGTTATAGAAATTAATGGCTGTTGGATATCATTGTGCCACACTTAGGTAGCACATTAGCGATATAAAACATGGCTCCAGCGATTACATTGTAGCTTGGCTGTGCAGTTTTTTAAAATCACCATTTTGACAGTCCTTAACCTTCCTTTTAAAATATGTATGTCACCCTTAAAGTAGGCCTTACTGAACAATAAGGCAGGGCGTATGGTATTTGAAAGTAAGGACTGTAAATATTAAAGTTATATATGTCCTGACTATGTTGAGGCCACACACGACCTTTTCCTGGCGGCAAGGTTAGCTTCCCCATAATAAAACACTGGTTTACATTACAAACCTTTCTCATGATAATTTCGGGTTGGAATCAGCTAAAAATATAATTCAAAAACTAATTTTAAAAGCAATTTAAAATCCAATGTAAAGGCAAAATCTAGTTTTTTCACCATCGCTGCCAGAAAATGTAATTTTATAAAAGTTACCTTTCCTTCCCTAAACCTCTGGATCACTTCTGCCAATATTGAACTGTCACTTGACTGATGATGGCTCCCCTGTGGTGAAATGTGGATTGTGCCAGACATAGGACTAAGATTGTGGGGAAGTGCTGTCCTACCCTTGACAAGATGGTCTGGAGAACAGTGCCCAAGGACTAGCTCAACTTAAACTTACCATAAGCAGATAGACCTGATACCAGGCCACCTCCATTCCTTTGCCCTTCAATGCAGCTTTGCTCTAAACCCGACAGGAGGTTGCCCCAGAGATCTTTTGGATTGACCAGAAAGGGGGCATTTGCCCATTATCTTAGCCTCACCTTTAGGTTTGTCCATGGAGCCCTGTCTAAGGGAAAAAAGGTCCTTGCATCTAGGAGTTAGGTAGAGAGATGCACTGTAGAATAATTAACAGTGATACACACAGGAAGTAATGTGAAGTGGGTGGGTCACCTCTGGGAACTCCTACCTCACTGGCTAGAGTGTGGCCAGTAGTTGGCTTCACACACGGGCTCGTACTGGGCATAATTGTGGCATCCCCAGTACCATTCTCAGAACACTGAGAAGAATTAGAAGAAACACTGCCCTGCTGTCTGAATAACCTAAAGAAACTGTGCCTTCTTGTTTGACTCTAAGCTGCCTGACCTGTTTGGGCTAACGAGCTAGAGTAAGATTCCAGAGGTCTTTTCCTACTTTCAGCTGGCCAGTACCAGCTAGACCGCTTCTGGCCTTTGTTGGAGTGCGTCATGACCTCCAAGTACTGTCCCAAAGGTCCTGAACACCTGACTGTGGTCAGAGTGTAGTACTCCCTGCCTAACTGAAAGCATTGACGCTGATAACCTTCAGCAACGGCTAAACCTGATTCAACATTAGGCAGCACCGAGTCAGCACCTGATTGAAAAGCTTCACACTGAGCAGCTTCTGATCAACTCCAAGATCTCACATAATGGCTGCCTATTGTCATTGAGCTCTTCCTTGGAACCAGTTGGCTGCCTGGCCACACTGAAGACGTTACACTAGGGATGGGTGGAGCTTGCAGAGTTCTACTCAGTGGAGTTCCAAGTGTGAAGAAATGCCACCCAGTCCTACAGTCCTTCACCAACTGCCCTCCTTCACACACCTGGTGTGGATGGCCAAGCACACACCCTGTCTAGCAGGAGCTGTGGACTTACTTCTTTTGCATTTGCACACAGCCTCAGACTGCCTCAGCACCGCACCTCATAAAACCATTTCATTTCGCAGGGAGTCTGTGGAGACAGGTGATTTTCCGTGGCGCTCTGACTCAAAGCTTCCTTTTTTTCCGAGCACAGTCTCCCCCCTTGTTTGATTTCAAGAGTGTAGACTACTTTTAGATGGTCATAATTACTCTTTGATTTAAGATCTTCAGGGAGCTCTTGGCAGGCTTAGATCCAAATAATTTATATTACTGAAATGCAAGAAGCACATTCTTTGAGTATGCAGTGGCTTTGGAGATAAACATCTATACCACTGGCTTTCTTTTCTAGTTGCTCAGCAAGCGGGGGCCAAGCTGAGGATGGAATTCGGACTAAGTACAGCCAAACTGAATTAACTAACATTTATTTTGGTAATACGCAACTTATTACAAGATGGTTCTCTGAAATAAAAGGTATATGGATGCAGAGTAATAGACAAGAGCATACTTAAAATTGAAAATACTTCAGGGAATCTGGAATTTGACAAATGCCTACAATTTGGACTGTCTGGAAATAACTGTCAAGCTAAGGTTGTGAGAAAACACTAAATGTGCCTTTCCGGACCAATTAGCAGTTCTGCACAGCCCTCGGCTTGGTCAGCATCTAAGTGACTCTCACTCAGGCACTGCAATACTTCCCTTGAAAGATGAGGATGCGCGCAAAACCTTCATGTTCAGAAGAGAGGACTGGGGAATCTAAGCTTCAGTGAAGCACACTGCCCACAGACCTCCTGCGGAGAGCAAATACCATGAGATGACAGCCCTTGGCGAGGCACCCTTTACGTTCAGAGGACTAGATTAGTAGGAGAATGACTGATAAGTCAGTGTCTGTGACAAGCAGGACTGAAGCAGAGTTGAGTTCGTATACATGTCAGCCTGAGGTGGACTCGTCCCCAGCCCTGCATGTCTTCAAGAGGTGCCTGACCATCTGAGTATCTTAATGTGGCTCAGCCGAGTCACTGCTGTGAAACACTGTAGAGGACACGCATTGAGAGTGGCAACACAAGGAAGGACATCAGCACCTACCTTCCATCATGATGGCAGAAATTTAACCAAAAAAATGTTTTTGACAGCTCACCTGCCTGGGATCTATAACATTTAGTTTTGTTACACAACATTATTAAGTTTTCACAAAATAACTAAAACAAATCCTAGTGCAGCTCCTCACATAGGATGCAGTTACAAAATTAATAATTAGTCTTCCCAGTACTAAATTGTAAAATAAATTATTTATTATTTCCCATTCCCTTCATAGTGCTATCAATACATAGCCATTGAAGGTAGGCACCTTTTTGTCTTCTTAAACGAACAACCCTTTGAGTCCTGTTACCTTGTTCCTAATGGAGCAACCAATCTCTACAGCAGGCTGTTGAGTCACATCAACAGATAAGATCAACCTCCATCTCTGCCTAACAATATGTTAGTGGTGGGTAAGTGGTGCAGAGTTTTTTTGCCAAACTCCGTGCTCCGTTTGTAGCGCAGAATGACCAAAACTCCGTGAGCTCTGCCAGCGGAGCAGAGATCACCTCCCACCTCTACTTTCTACATCCATAATCAGTTTCCAATTAAGAAGATAATTGTGTGACTGGTAGTAATCTGGACCTTGGATTCTGGACCTTATCATGCTCCATAACAGTCACCCTCATATCTTACTCTAGACCTTGTCCAGTGCAATTAGATACCCAAGTTTGGTATTTTGTGCTTTAGGTGGTATTTCAAATGCAAATATTAAAAATTCATTATTCCGGTTCTACTAATTGGATTTTTGATCTTGTATGTAATAAAATATTCTCTTATTTTCTAAATTGATTTGCACATTTTTTTGTATTGTGTGTTTACCTTATTAGTGTGATAGACTTGATCTCCTCAGGTGGTATTTTACCCAAACTTTTTGCTTTCAATCATTTTGTTTTGCAGAACTCATTTTCCTTAGAATTAGGATTCTGTGCACATTACCACTGCTACGCAGCGCTTAAGTGCTTGTGCTCTCACCTTTAAACATGGTAACATTGGCTTGTTGCAAATTGGCACATGTAATTTACTTATAAGTCTCTAGTAAAGTGGTACTACGGGTAACCAGCAAATGCTCTGAGCTGGCTTGCAGCCTTTATTGTTCCACTCACCTATGTAGACAGTAATGTAGTTTTAACCTGACAAAATAAGCCTTTTGTAATGCATAAACACATACATATAAGCCTCTCCTATTGTAGGCCCTAACCATCCCATAGGGCAAAGTACAGTGCATTTAAAATGTTGGACATGTACTTTTAAGTTTTACCTTTCCTGGTATTGAAAAAACTCTTGGATTTGTTTTTCACTACTGTGAGTCCTATTGCATTTATTAAGAGATATATGTTTATTGGGAGCAAGTGGAATTTCATGTTTGGTGTCTAAGAAATTGTAATCTAAAACTCTCTTTAATCACAAAGTCCAATTTTAACTGCCAATTCTGAAAATGCCGCTTTTAGAAAATTGGTATTTTCTTGCCCCAGCCATTTGAAGCCTGCAGGCTATTTCCTGGGTCACACCTAAGTATAGTTGCCAGTTGTCCTTTGTGCATTCCTCCCAGACAGTATCAAAATAGACGGTCTGGGTGTTGGCAGGATGAACCATCCTGATGTGAAGGGGGGCGGAGCAGTCATCTACACCACTCGCACTTCAAAGGCACTGACTCAGCTCACACACAAAAGTCTTCACACTAGCTTATTGTGACTTCAGACAGACTGGGAGAAGAGCATGGGACAGGAAATTCCAGACACTTCTGTAGAGGTATATCTCCAGAATTCTCGTACACTTCAAAGGGGGTACCAGGTATTAAAATGAGAACTTTATACCTACTCTTGAGTACACTCCTGGTCCGAAGGATATGAAGGAAGATGGGCTGCCCTGCTGTCTGAGAAGGATGATTGGACCTGCACTCTTCATACCAGGCTGAAGAGACTCCAAACATCAGCTGACTGACTTGCTCTTCTGAGCTTCAGTGACACAACAAGCTCTGGAGCTTTCCCTGTAAAAGCCAGTTGACATGCTGCTTTGGACCTGCTTGGCCCTGCAACACGACCTGTCTGAGCCCTGCTGGCCTCTACTAGAGTGAGTTCCAGATCCCCCAGAGGTGCCTCTCAGGCACTGAACCCTTGGTTTGGCATCAGTTAAGCTCCCCCTAAAAAAATAAATCCTGAAGCTGTGGGCTCTTTGTGAAAATGTAGAGGCCTGTTCATGCCAAGATATTGCCACCCATGCTGACTGGGATTACAAAGCCCCAGTGAATCCAACTCTTTGTGCTCCAGCGACTGTCAATAACAACTGAGACTGTGAGACCTGCATTTTGTGCTACTGCATAGACAGTCCACAGAGACAGACAACATGAGTTGACATGACTGTCCACCATTTCCGACAGAATCTTTGCTCAACATCGATGACTGTTGAGATTCCCGACCGGCTCTTCACAACACAGAGATGACCACTCAGAGTGCTCTCCCTGTAACTTGCGGCCTCCTCCACTACCCAAAACAGAAACCTTAGTTCTAGACTCAAAAAGGTAATATTTTCATTGGGAATAACTTGGTCCCTGCATGCGGCCCGTGCTCCATCGCGGTCGACCAGATAACTGCTACTGGCTGTTTCTCCTTTTAGGCACTTAACTTACCATAAACCTTTGAAGTTGCTTGTCTCCCATTCTACTGATTGGATTTTTATTGTTTAACTGTGGCTCATTTTTTAGTTTGGTGTGGTAAATTTCTTGTTTTGTGTTTTCGCTTTTTTATTATTTGAGAGCTGCATAAATAACTGGCTGATGAAGGGTGAAACCCCGAAACCTGTCCCAGGATCCTTGTTTCTGGTCCAGGGAGGACATGGCCTGGCAGTTTGGGCTGGACTGTTCCCATGAGGAACAGGGTCAAGACTGAATTGCATATGGTTGGGTCCAAACTGGGGTGGCATGGTGAGCAAAAGAACAATGGATTCAACCCAGATCTGTGACTGGGGGTGAGTGTTTGCATTGTTCAGCACTCCATCCATCATCTTTTTTGTGTTGCAAAAATACTTTGTGCATAGCCTCTAAGTGAAGTCTGAATCTTTTTTGCCAAGTTACCAGAGGGCTGAGCATAGGTTTATTTTGTGATTTTTTGTGCTTCACTCTAAGTAGTATTGTGGCTGTTGCTTGAGGAGGGCTCACACCACCATCAACCAAAAACCCAATTGCGTATACAATGTTTTGAATACAACATAAATATTTTACAAAATGCCTCTAAATTAAGCCTAACTACTATGTACTGTAGCTGCCGTGGAGTTGAGCAGAGGTTTAACTGACTTCTATGATTCACCCTGACCAGGACTGTGCTTTTTATTTGAGGTGGATCATCATACCTCAATTAATACTTCAATCTCTTATGATGAGTATGTGTGAGATGCCACCCCTTGTATGCATGTCACAGCAGTGTGAGATCTTGTTACTTACCAATGAACCACATGTCTCTGAAATACGCAGCAACCAAATATGAAGGAGGTGAATGACAGAAGATGTTGCTGTTGTGTGTGATTACAGTAAAGACAATAAACAGCAATAAAGCAGCTCCTGGCACACAGACAGCTTTCACCTTGAAGGAGTGCCAGTAGTGTCTATTATGGACATGCTTTGCTGTGCAGTGAGGTAGCTGAAGCACCACATGGGTGCATTCAATTGCACCTATCACATGAGGGAAGAGGACAGAGGCATAAAGAATCCTTTGCCACCCTTTGCTTTTCCAACTGTGTCTGTAGGTGGTGATGAACTGTTGCACCCTTCTGTTGGTGCATCTGAGTATATGATGCAAATATTGCCTGTGAGAGGCATATATTATCAGATGTGACCCTCTGAAAAGATTATATGGCTGTGAAATGAGTGTTGACTGTAAATTTTTCAAGCTCCTGTTTGCACTCTTCAACCATAACAAGCACTCAGATAAGAGGCAGTCTCGGACAATACCTGCTTCCCTGAACATCTGAAAGATGCTGGTCCTTTGTCTGTAATCCCTCTCTCCCCCTCTCAAATAAATGTGCCTCAAAATGAGGGATGAAGAAAAAAACACATTCACCGACATAGTGAAGGCATAAAAAGGGGATTATAGTGTAAGTGCATTTATTACCAAGTCTGCCTGTATATGATTGTTTGGTGTTGAAATGTGTTTCGCCTGTACATAGGTGTTGGGTATCAGAACAATCATGCATGACAGATGTGTTGCAAGAGCTGTAAGCCTTGTTGTAAAATGCAACATTTTTGGAATTAAAAAAAACGGATATTGGGAAAATCTTTGCAATCCTATAGGAGCTGTAAGATTCCATGTGTGACAATGTTAAACCCTCTTTGAAAGTAAACCTATACATTTTTGTGGAACTATACTGGGTAAACTCAAATATTTGTAGAAACCTGACACAGAAGATAAAGGGCAGCTGGGAAGCGATGGCAAGTAATCCAACTGCCCATAATATAAGATTTGACAACCAAGATGTACAATCTGAGCTGAACGCAATAGCTCACACTTGGTCAGGCAGTAGGAGGACAAGCAAGCATGAGGGTATACATAGGCCCTCATTTCAACCTTGGTGGGCGGCGGAGCCCGCCCACCAAGGTTTGAGTGCTGAGCGGCCGCCCGCCAAGGTTTGAGCGCTGAGTGGCCGCCTATGTGGCCGCAATCCGGCCGTCCGCATTACGACATCCCCGCTGGGGATGTCGGCCGTAACATTGGAGCCGGCTCCTAATGGAGCCGGCGGTGTTGCAGCCGTGCAACGGGTGCAGCTGCACCCATCGCGCTATTCACTGTCTGCTGTGCAGACTGTAAAAAGCGGGGTGGGGCTGTGCCTTCCCACCAGCCTTTCCATGGCGGTCTCTAACGCCATGGACAGGCTGGCGGGAAGGAGAGTCGTAATCCCCTGGGCAGCGCGGCAAGCAGCGCTGCCCTGGCGGATTAAAACCGCAGGAACAACCATGGCGGGAAACCGCCGGTCCCGGCGGTGCGACCGCGGCGGTAATACGCCAGATTGTACCGCCAGCCTGTTGGCAGTACAATCGCCAAACAGCCCTGGTGGTCTTTGACCACCAGGGTTGTAATGAGGCCCATTGTGTCTTCACCTTGGACATGGAGAAGATCAGTATACCTAGTGGTCCTATAAGTCAAAATTACCCTAGAATGCTTCTCTAATATCTCCCTTAGGTCACACAAAGTGTCAGGTATAAACATAAATCTTATCTTCAATTGCCTTCTGCTGCCTCACCTTCTGTAATAGTAATTGAAAACACCACTACGTTCTGTACAATGCAAAGAGAAGAGTGGGAGGCTGAGAAAAATGAAGATGTCTACTGGCTATCGAGGCATACATGAAGTAGTGAAGACCTGTTCAATTTTAGATTCATGGCAGGAAGTGTGCCTTGAGAGCCTTAGGTGGTAAATGAGCAAAAGCTATCTGCAGGTGACTGTATTATAATTAACATTTGAAAAAAAATGGATTACAGTGAGCCTACTCAAAAAACTGAAATTAGGACAGTAGATTGAAGGTAAAATCAGAGCTTTACTCCTTGACTTTTTCAACAGTAGTAGTTCATGGCCACTCAACTTCAACTGATGTGCAATGGGGTTCCCAGCAAAACCTAGACTGATTATAACATTGAAACTAGATTTTTTTGCACCACATGTGCAAATGAGTGACTCCTCCTCCTATAAGACCTAATGAAGACCATGTACAAAAAATCTCTGATGCATCACTTGAAGAGGGACCTAATATTGACCTAGTATTGAACCAAATACTCATATTTACCAGCATTTATGTAAGAGCGGTTAAGGACTTAAAGTGTGTTTCTGCTGTTTTACCATTACTGGGGTAGGGTTCTAGCTTAGCAGCTCAAGTGGTTTACATTCCTAAACAGTTTTATTTGGTCTGTTGGCAGGAGAAAGGGGCTCTAAACTCTTTTTGCACAGAAGATTATAGCACATTTCTAACCACTGCTCTCCGTTCAGTAATAGGGAGAGCAATAGAGGTTTAGTGATTTTTATTATGGTTGCAAGCGTTATTAAATTGCCCAGGTTCATAATTATTTCTCCCCATTTTCAGCTTTTACATATGAGGATTTCATATTGTGAGAATATTGTACAAATAAATATGTGTCACAACATTCTTATGTGAACCACACTGAAATAAAAATGACCTTGAGTGTACCTTGAGAAGTGTGCCCACCCGACAACATTGATACAGGTAAGTATTTTAATATACTTACTTACAATGTGTTACCTTAACTGACTGGTGTTTTAGAAAGAACAGAGAAAGGGCAAATTCACATCATAAGTAACCCATGCGGTAAGGAAGTGTTAGAAATTGGGTCTCTAGTTGGAAAAGGTATACAACCTTGTCCAAGTAGGGACCACAGTCCTAGTCAGCATAAGTCACTACACAACCTAAATTATCCTGTGCTCACCCTCTGGAAGTGTGGCACCAAGCAGTCAGGCTTAACTTAAAAGGCATTGTTTAAAGTATTTTAGCAATAACTCATATGGTAGCACAGTGAAAACCCCACAAATAGTACTCCACACCAGATTGTGAAAATAGATAATATTTAGCTGAATAGAATAAGACCAAAATGTCACTAATCCAATGTACACAAGTAAAGTTATGAATTTTTTAAGATTAAATCCTAATACAGCACTTACAAACACAATAGCTCCAACTGAGGCTATTGCAACGGCGTGACAGGGTCGTCCCCTAAAGGCCAGTGGCACTCACAAGGGAGTATGAGCCAGTCACAGAGTTGCACGGACTCTAGGCACAGTGCCTTTGGTAAGTGAGGAACCAAAGACAAAGCACGGAGGTGGGGAGATGAAGCGTCGCTGGGTCCAATGCAACATCGGTTCCTAGCTGTGGCCAGGGAGGTCAGGCATTGGTTCCTTACTGCTGTGCAGGGGAGGTGAGGCTTGAGTTCTGTCCAGTTGGAGGGGAGGTGATGCAGTGTCAGTGGTGAGGCGTTGGCTCCTTGTGATCTGCTGGGTTCGATGAGTTCAGCAGGTCAAGACACAATGTATCGACTTCGCAGTGTCACAATCACACTACTGGACTTCAGCGGCATTGTGACCATGGTGGGCTTACATTGCAGGCCGCAGTTGTTGCGCTCGTCGAGGGCCACGGAGCTGGAGCAGGCAGCGGTGTGACATAGGACAGTGGCATTGGTTTCAGAGTTGCCAAAGTCAGTGAACTAGCTAGGAGCTAGTAGACAAAGGCCCACATTTTGAACACGGCGGGATTTCCCGCCGTGTTCAGGCTGGCAGTCTTTTCATCGACCACCAGCCCCCTGGAAAACCCGCCGGCCGTATAATGTTTTCCCTGCCAAGCCAGTGGGCGGAGACAGTGCTTCTGCTCGCAGGCCTGGCGGGGAACACGGCCGTAACATTGAGGGTGGCTCCATTAACCCCTTCCCCGCCACGGACGTAATGGTTACGTCCATGGCAGCGCCCGTGTGGCGCCATGGACGTAACCATTACGTCCGCAATGCTGCCCTCGGGAGAAGCGCTAGCGCTCCTCCCGAGGGCTGCCCCCCCACCCCCCTAGGTCAGGGCTGACCGGGGAATCCCTTCCCCTTCAACCCCCGACCCCCCCCCCTGTGACGTCAGCGTGCGAGCGCGCGCTGACAATCACACAACCTCCCCCATCGCGCTGGAAGCAGAGCTTCCAGCGCGATCGAAAGAGAAATGCTCAGCATTTCTCTTTCGATCACGTGGGGGAGGCCCGGAGGGGCTTCAAAGGGAAGGAAATGTATTTCCTTCCCTTTGAAGTCTCTCCGAGGGTTTCAAAAGCCGGATTGCTTGCAATCCGGCTTTTGAAACCCCACTAGACACCAGGGATTTTTTTTTTTTTAGATGAAATTGACAGAAGGGAGCGACCCCTTGGGCAAGGGTCGCTCCCAGGGGGTCATTTTTTTTTAAGGCCTTTTCTGCCCCCCCTGGGGGCAGATCGGCCTAATAATAGGCCGATCTGCCCCCAGGGGGGGCAGAAACCTCTAGACACCAGGGATACTTTTTTTTTTTATTTGTTTTCTTTTGTGTTTTAGGTGTGGGATGCGACCCCTTAGGCAAGGGTCGCTCCCATAGGGGGGAAATTATATTTAGGCCATTTCTGCCCCCTTTGGGGGCAGATTGGCTTATTTTTATGAGGCCAATCTGCCCCCAAGGGGGGCAGAAACCACTAGACACCAGGGAGTTTTTTTTGTTTGTTTGTTTTTCACGTAAGGGGAGCGACCCCTTAGGCAAGGGTCGTTCCCATGGGGGGCAAATTTATTTTAGGCCATTTCTGCCCCCCATGGGGGCAGATCAGCCTATTTTTATTAGGCCGATCTGCCCCCACGGGGGGCAGAAACCACTAGGCACCAGGGATTTTTGTTGTTGTTGTGTTTTACAGATGAGGAGCGTCCCCTTAGGCAAGGGTCGCTCCCCTGGAGGGGCAAATTGTATTTAGGCCATTTCTGCCCGCTTTGGGGGCAGATCGGCCGATTTTAGGTCAATCTGCCCCCAAGGGGGGCAGAAACCACTAGGCACCAGGGATCTTTTTTTTGCGCCGTCACGCAAGGGGAGCGACCTTGTAGGCAAGGGTCGCTCCCCGGGGGGGGGGGTGAGGGGGGCAAATTTATTTTAGGCCATTTCTGCCCCCCCTGGGGGCAGATCGGCCTATTAGTATTAGGCCGATCTGCCCACAGGGGGGGCAGAAACCTCTAGGCGCCTGGGCAAATAGTTTTCTTGTGTTTTTTTTTTGTTTGTTTGTTTTTTTAGAGATGGGGAGCGACGCATTAGGCAAGGGTCGCTCCCCTGGGGGGCAAATTGTATTTAGACCATTTCTGCCCCCCTTGGGGGCAGATTGGCCGATTGTAGGTCAATCTGCCCGCAAGGGGGGCAGAAACCACAAGGCACCAGGGATCTTTTTTTTGCGCCGTCACGCAAGGGGAGCGACCTTGTAGGCAAGGGTCGCTCCCCGGGGGGGGGGGGGGGGTGAGAGGACCAAATTTATTTTAGGCCCTTTCTGCCCCCCCTGGGGGCAGATCGGCCTATTGGTATTAGGCCGATCTGCCCCCGGGGGGGGCAGAAACCTTTAGGCGCCAGGGCAAATTTTTTTTTGTGTGGGTTTTGTTTTTGTTTGTTTGTTTTTTTAGAGATGGGGAGCGACGCATTAGGCAAGGGTCGCTCCCCTGGGGGGCAAATTGTATTTAGACCATTTCTGCCCCCTTTGGGGGCAGATTGGCCGATTGTAGGTCAATCTGCCCCCAATGGGGGCAGAAACCACTAGGCACCAGGGATCTTTTTTTTGCGCCGTCACGCAAGGGGAGCGACCTTGCAGGCAAGGGTCGCTCCCCGGGGGGGGTGAGGGGGGCAAATTTATTTTAGGCCATTTCTGCCCCCCCTGGGGGCAGATCGGCCTATTAGTATTAGGCCGATCTGCCCACAGGGGGGGCAGAAACCTCTAGGCGCCTGGGCAAATAGTTTTCTTGTGGTTTTTTTTTGTTTGTTTGTTTTTGTAGAGATGGGGAGCGACCCATTAGGCAAGGGTCGCTCCCCTGGGGGGCAAATTGTATTTAGACCATTTCTGCCCCCCTTGGGGGCAGATTGGCCGATTGTAGGTCAATCTGCCCCCAAGGGGGGCAGAAACCACTAGGCACCGGGGATTTTTTTTTTGGCACCAATGTCACGCAAGGGGGGGCGACCCCATAGGCAAGGGTCGCTCCCGGGGGGGCAGGGGGGATGGGGGGTGGGGGACAAATTTATTTTAGGCCATTTCTGCCCCCCCTGGGCCCGGCTGAGCTAGAGGCCAAAATCCACAGGTAGGCACTGTTTTCTATGAAAAAATGTGATGTGTCCACGTTGTGTTTTGGGCCATTTCCTGTCGCGGGCGCTAGGCCTACCCACACCAGTGAGGTATCATTTTTATCGGGAGACTTGGGGGAACGCTAGGTGGAAGGAAATTTGTGGCTCCTCTCAGATTCCAGAACTTTCTGTCACTGAAATGTGAGGAAAACATGTTTTTTTAGCCAATATTTGAGGTTTGCAAAGGATTCTGGGTAACAGAACCTGGTCAGAGCCCCACAATTCACCCCATCTTGGATTCCCCTGGGTTTCTAGTTTTCAAAAATGCGCTGGTTTGCTAGGTTTCCCCAGGTGCCGACTGAGCTAGAGGCCAAAATCCACAGGTAGGCCCTGTTTTCTATGAAAAAATGTGATGTGTCCAGGTTGTGTTTTGGGCCATTTCCTGTCGCGGGCGCTAGGCCTACCCACACAAGTGAGGTATCATTTTTATCGGGAGACTTGGGGGAACGCTGGGTGGAAGGAAATTTGTGGCTCCTCTTAGATTCCAGAACTTTCTGTCACCGAAATGTGAGGAACATGTGTTTTATTAGCCACATTTTGAGATTTGCAAAGGATTCTGGGTAACAGAACCTGGTCCAAGCCCCGCAAGTCACCCCTCCTTGGATTCCCCTAGGTCTCTAGTTTTCAGAAATGCAGAGGTTTGGTAGGTTTCCATAGGTGCCGGCTGAGCTAGAGGCCAAAATCTACAGGTAGGCACTTCGCAAAAAACACCTCTGTTTTTTTCCAAAATTTAGGATGTGTCCACGTTGCGCTTTGGGGTGTTTCCTGTCGCCGGCGCTAGGCCTACCCACGCAAGTGAGGTATCATTTTTATCGGGAGACTTGGGGGAACGCTGGGTGGAAGGAAATTTGTAGCTCCTCTCAGATTCCTGAACTTTCTGCCACAGAAATGTGAGGAACATGTGTTTTTTTAGCCAAATTTTGAGGTTTGCAAAGGATTCTGGGTAACAGAACCTGGTCCGAGCCCCGCAAGTCACCCCTCCTTGGATTCCCCTAGGTCTCTAGTTTTCAGAAATGCACAGGTTTGGTAGGTTTCCCTAGGTGCCGGCTGAGCTAGAGGCCAAAATCTACAGGTAGGCACTTCGCAAAAAACACCTCTGTTTTTTTCCAAAATTTAGGATGTGTCCACGTTGCGCTTTGGGGTGTTTCCTGTCGCCGGCGCTAGGCCTACCCACGCAAGTGAGGTATCATTTTTATCGGGAGACTTGGGGGAACGCTGGGTGGAAGGAAATTTGTAGCTCCTCTCAGATTCCAGAACTTTCTGCCACAGAAATGTGAGGAACATGTTTTTTTAGCCAAATTTTGAGGTTTGCAAAGGATTCTGGGTAACAGAACCTGGTCCGAGCCCCGCAAGTCACCCCTCCTTGGATTCCCCTAGGTCTCTAGTTTTCAGAAATGCACAGGTTTGGTAGGTTTCCCTAGGTGCCGGCTGAGCTAGAGGCCAAAATCCACAGGTAGGCACTTCGCAAAAAACACCTCTGTTTTTTTCCAAAATTTAGGATGTGTCCACGTTGCGCTTTGGGGTGTTTCCTGTCGCCGGCGCTAGGCCTACCCACGCAAGTGAGGTATCATTTTTATCGGGAGACTTGAGGGAACGCTGGGTGGAAGGAAATTTGTAGCTCCTCTCAGATTCCAGAACTTTCTGCCACAGAAATGTGAGGAACATGTGTTTTTTTAGCCAAATTTTGAGGTTTGCAAAGGATTCTGGGTAACAGAACCTGGTCCGAGCCCCGCAAGTCACCCCTCCTTGGATTCCCCTAGGTCTCTAGTTTTCAGAAATGCACAGGTTTGGTAGGTTTCCCTAGGTGTCGGCTGAGCTAGAGGCCAAAATCTACAGGTAGGCACTTCGCAAAAAACACCTCTGTTTTTTTCCAAAATTTAGGATGTGTCCACGTTGCGCTTTGGGGTGTTTCCTGTCGCCGGCGCTAGGCCTACCCACGCAAGTGAGGTATCATTTTTATCGGGAGACTTGGGGGAACGCTGGGTGGAAGGAAATTTGTAGCTCCTCTCAGATTCCAGAACTTTCTGCCACAGAAATGTGAGGAACATGTGTTTTTTAAGCCAAATTTTGAGGTTTGCAAAGGATTCTGGGTAACAGAACCTGGTCCGAGCCCCGCAAGTCACCCCTCCTTGGATTCCCCTAGGTCTCTAGTTTTCAGAAATGCACAGGTTTGGTAGGTTTCCCTAGGTGCCGGCTGAGCTAGAGGCCAAAATCTACAGGTAGGCACTTCGCAAAAAACACCTCTGTTTTTTTCCAAAATTTAGGATGTGTCCACGTTGCGCTTTGGGGTGTTTCCTGTCGCCGGCACTAGGCCTACCCACACAAGTGAGGTATCATTTTTATCGGGAGACTTGGGGCAACGCTGGGTGGAAGGAAATTTGTGGCTCCTCTCAGATTCCAGAACTTTCAGACACAGAAATGTGAGGAACATGTGTTTTTTTAGCCAAATTTTGAGGTTTGCAAAGGATTCTGGGTAACAGAACCTGGTCCGAGCCCCGCAAGTCACCCCTCCTTGGATTCCCCTAGGTCTCTAGTTTTCAGAAATGCACAGGTTTGGTAGGTTTCCCTAGGTGCCGGCTGAGCTAGAGGCCAAAATCGACAGGTAGGCACTTCGCAAAAAACACCTCTGTTTTTTTCCAAAATTTAGGATGTGTCCACGTTGCGCTTTGGGGTGTTTCTTGTCGCCGGCGCTAGGCCTACCCACGCAAGTGAGGTATCATTTTTATCGGGAGACTTGGGGGAACGCTGGGTGGAAGGAAATTTGTAGCTCCTCTCAGATTCCAGAACTTTCTGCCACAGAAATGTGAGGAACATGTGTTTTTTTAGCCAAATTTTGAGGTTTGCAAAAGATTCTGGGTAACAGAACATGGTCCGAGCCCCGCAAGTCACCCCTCCTTGGATTCCCCTAGGTCTCTAGTTTTCAGAAATGCACAGGTTTGGTAGGTTTCCCTAGGTGCCGGCTGAGCTAGAGGCCAAAATCTACAGGTAGGCACTTCGCAAAAAACACCTCTGTTTTTTTCCAAAATTTAGGATGTGTCCACGTTGCGCTTTGGGGTGTTTCCTGTCACCGGCGCTAGGCCTACCCACGCAAGTGAGGTATCATTTTTATCGGGAGACTTGGGGGAACGCTGCGTGGAAGGAAATTTGTAGCTCCTCTCAGATTCCAGAACTTTCTGCCACAGAAATGTGAGGAACATGTGTTTTTTTAGCCAAATTTTGAGGTTTGCAAAGGATTCTGGGTAACAGAACCTGGTCCGAGCCCCGCAAGTCACCCCTCCTTGGATTCCCCTAGGTCTCTAGTTTTCAGAAATGCACAGGTTTGGTAGGTTTCCCTAGGTGCCGGCTGAGCTAGAGGCCAAAATCTACAGGTAGGCACTTCGCAAAAAACACCTCTGTTTTTTTCCAAAATTTAGGATGTGTCCACGTTGCGCTTTGGGGTGTTTCCTGTCGCCGGCACTAGGCCTACCCACACAAGTGAGGTATCATTTTTATCGGGAGACTTGGGGCAACGCTGGGTGGATGGAAATTTGTGGCTCCTCTCAGATTCCAGAACTTTCAGACACAGAAATGTGAGGAACATGTGTTTTTTTAGCCAAATTTTGAGGTTTGCAAAGGATTCTGGGTAACAGAACCTGGTCCGAGCCCCGCAAGTCACCCCTCCTTGGATTCCCCTAGGTCTCTAGTTTTCAGAAATGCACAGGTTTGGTAGGTTTCCCTAGGTGCCGGCTGAGCTAGAGGCCAAAATCTACAGGTAGGCACTTCGCAAAAAACACCTCTGTTTTTTTCCAAAATTTAGGATGTGTCCACGTTGCGCTTTGGGGTGTTTCCTGTCGCCGGCGCTAGGCCTACCCACGCAAGTGAGGTATCATTTTTATCGGGAGACTTGGGGGAACGCTGGGTGGAAGGAAATTTGTAGCTCCTCTCAGATTCCAGAACTTTCTGCCACAGAAATGTGAGGAACATGTGTTTTTTTAGCCAAATTTTGAGGTTTGCAAAGGATTCTGGGTAACAGAACCTGGTCCGAGCCCCGCAAGTCACCCCTCCTTGGATTCCCCTAGGTCTCTAGTTTTCAGAAATGCACAGGTTTGGTAGGTTTCCCTAGGTGCCGGCTGAGCTAGAGGCCAAAATCTACAGGTAGGCACTTCGCAAAAAACACCTCTGTTTGTTTCCAAAATTTAGGATGTGTCCACGTTGCGCTTTGGGGTGTTTCCTGTCGCCGGCGCTAGGCCTACCCACGCAAGTGAGGTATCATTTTTATCGGGAGACTTGGGGGAACGCTGCGTGGAAGGAAATTTGTAGCTCCTCTCAGATTCCAGAACTTTCTGCCACAGAAATGTGAGGAACATGTGTTTTTTTAGCCAAATTTTGAGGTTTGCAAAGGATTCTGGGTAACAGAACCTGGTCCGAGCCCCGCAAGTCACCCCTCCTTGGATTCCCCTAGGTCTCTAGTTTTCAGAAATGCACAGGTTTGGTAGGTTTCCCTAGGTGCCGGCTGAGCTAGAGGCCAAAATCTACAGGTAGGCACTTCGCAAAAAACACCTCTGTTTTTTTCCAAAATTTAGGATGTGTCTACGTTGCGCTTTGGGGTGTTTCCTGTCGCCGGCGCTAGGCCTACCCACGCAAGTGAGGTATCATTTTTATCGGGAGACTTGGGGGAACGCTGCGTGGAAGGAAATTTGTAGCTCCTCTCAGATTCCAGAACTTTCTGCCACAGAAATGTGAGGAACATGTGTTTTTTTAGCCAAATTTTGAGGTTTGCAAAGGATTCTGGGTAACAGAACCTGGTCCGAGCCCCGCAAGTCACCCCTCCTTGGATTCCCCTAGGTCTCTAGTTTTCAGAAATGCACAGGTTTGGTAGGTTTCCCTAGGTGCCGGCTGAGCTAGAGGCCAAAATCTACAGGTAGGCACTTCGCAAAAAACACCTCTGTTTTTTTCCAAAATTTAGGATGTGTCCACGTTGCGCTTTGGGGTGTTTCCTGTCGCCGGCACTAGGCCTACCCACACAAGTGAGGTATCATTTTTATCGGGAGACTTGGGGCAACGCTGGGTGGAAGGAAATTTGTGGCTCCTCTCAGATTACAGAACTCTCAGACACAGAAATGTGAGGAACATGTGTTTTTTTAGGCAAATTTTGAGGTTTGCAAAGGATTCTGGGTAACAGAACCTGGTCCGAGCCCCGCAAGTCACCCCTCCTTGGATTCCCCTAGGTCTCTAGTTTTCAGAAATGCACAGGTTTGGTAGGTTTCCCTAGGTGCCGGCTGAGCTAGAGGCCAAAATCTACAGGTAGGCACTTCGCAAAAAACACCTCTATTTGTTTCCAAAATTTAGGATGTGTCCACGTTGCGCTTTGGGGTGTTTCCTGTCGCCGGCGCTAGGCCTACCCACGCAAGTGAGGTATCATTTTTATCGGGAGACTTGGGGGAATGCTGGGTGGAAGGAAATTTGTAGCTCCTCTCAGATTCCAGAACTTTCTGCCACAGAAATGTGAGGAACATGTGTTTTTTTAGCCAAATTTTGAGGTTTGCAAAGGATTCTGGGTAACAGAACCTGGTCCGAGCCCCGCAAGTCACCCCTCCTTGGATTCCCCTAGGTCTCTAGTATTCAGAAATGGACAGGTTTGGTAGGTTTCCCTAGGTGCCGGCTGAGCTAGAGGCCAAAATCTACAGGTAGGCACTTCGCAAAAAACACCTCTGTTTTTTTCCAAAATTTAGGATGTGTCCACGTTGCGCTTTGGGGTGTTTCCTGTCGCCGGCGCTAGGCCTACCCACGCAAGTGAGGTATCATTTTTATCGGGAGACTTGGGGGAACGCTGCGTGGAAGGAAATTTGTAGCTCCTCTCAGATTCCAGAACTTTCTGCCACAGAAATGTGAGGAACATGTGTTTTTTTAGCCAAATTTTGAGGTTTGCAAAGGATTCTGGGTAACAGAACCTGGTCCGAGCCCCGCAAGTCACCCCTCCTTGGATTCCCCTAGGTCTCTAGTTTTCAGAAATGCACAGGTTTGGTAGGTTTCCCTAGGTGCCGGCTGAGCTAGAGGCCAAAATCTACAGGTAGGCACTTCGCAAAAAACACCTCTGTTTTTTTCCAAAATTTAGGATGTGTCCACGTTGCGCTTTGGGGTGTTTCCTGTCGCCGGCACTAGGCCTACCCACACAAGTGAGGTATCATTTTTATCGGGAGACTTGGGGCAACGCTGGGTGGAAGGAAATTTGTGGCTCCTCTCAGATTCCAGAACTTTCAGACACAGAAATGTGAGGAACATGTGTTTTTTTAGCCAAATTTTGAGGTTTGCAAAGGATTCTGGGTAACAGAACCTGGTCCGAGCCCTGCAAGTCACCCCTCCTTGGATTCCCCTAGGTCTCTAGTTTTCAGAAATGCACAGGTTTGGTAGGTTTCCCTAGGTGCCGGCTGAGCTAGAGGCCAAAATCGACAGGTAGGCACTTCGCAAAAAACACCTCTGTTTTTTTCCAAAATTTAGGATGTGTCCACGTTGCGCTTTGGGGTGTTTCTTGTCGCCGGCGCTAGGCCTACCCACGCAAGTGAGGTATCATTTTTATCGGGAGACTTGGGGGAACGCTGGGTGGAAGGAAATTTGTAGCTCCTCTCAGATTCCAGAACTTTCTGCCACAGAAATGTGAGGAACATGTGTTTTTTTAGCCAAATTTTGAGGTTTGCAAAAGATTCTGGGTAACAGAACATGGTCCGAGCCCCGCAAGTCACCCCTCCTTGGATTCCCCTAGGTCTCTAGTTTTCAGAAATGCACAGGTTTGGTAGGTTTCCCTAGGTGCCGGCTGAGCTAGAGGCCAAAATCTACAGGTAGGCACTTCGCAAAAAACACCTCTGTTTTTTTCCAAAATTTAGGATGTGTCCACGTTGCGCTTTGGGGTGTTTCCTGTTACCGGCGCTAGGCCTACCCACGCAAGTGAGGTATCATTTTTATCGGGAGACTTGGGGGAACGCTGCGTGGAAGGAAATTTGTAGCTCCTCTCAGATTCCAGAACTTTCTGCCACAGAAATGTGAGGAACATGTGTTTTTTTAGCCAAATTTTGAGGTTTGCAAAGGATTCTGGGTAACAGAACCTGGTCCGAGCCCCGCAAGTCACCCCTCCTTGGATTCCCCTAGGTCTCTAGTTTTCAGAAATGCACAGGTTTGGTAGGTTTCCCTAGGTGCCGGCTGAGCTAGAGGCCAAAATCTACAGGTAGGCACTTCGCAAAAAACACCTCTGTTTTTTTCCAAAATTTAGGATGTGTCCACGTTGCGCTTTGGGGTGTTTCCTGTCGCCGGCACTAGGCCTACCCACACAAGTGAGGTATCATTTTTATCGGGAGACTTGGGGCAACGCTGGGTGGATGGAAATTTGTGGCTCCTCTCAGATTCCAGAACTTTCAGACACAGAAATGTGAGGAACATGTGTTTTTTTAGCCAAATTTTGAGGTTTGCAAAGGATTCTGGGTAACAGAACCTGGTCCGAGCCCCGCAAGTCACCCCTCCTTGGATTCCCCTAGGTCTCTAGTTTTCAGAAATGCACAGGTTTGGTAGGTTTCCCTAGGTGCCGGCTGAGCTAGAGGCCAAAATCTACAGGTAGGCACTTCGCAAAAAACACCTCTGTTTTTTTCCAAAATTTAGGATGTGTCCACGTTGCGCTTTGGGGTGTTTCCTGTCGCCGGCGCTAGGCCTACCCACGCAAGTGAGGTATCATTTTTATCGGGAGACTTGGGGGAACGCTGGGTGGAAGGAAATTTGTAGCTCCTCTCAGATTCCAGAACTTTCTGCCACAGAAATGTGAGGAACATGTGTTTTTTTAGCCAAATTTTGAGGTTTGCAAAGGATTCTGGGTAACAGAACCTGGTCCGAGCCCCGCAAGTCACCCCTCCTTGGATTCCCCTAGGTCTCTAGTTTTCAGAAATGCACAGGTTTGGTAGGTTTCCCTAGGTGCCGGCTGAGCTAGAGGCCAAAATCTACAGGTAGGCACTTCGCAAAAAACACCTCTGTTTGTTTCCAAAATTTAGGATGTGTCCACGTTGCGCTTTGGGGTGTTTCCTGTCGCCGGCGCTAGGCCTACCCACGCAAGTGAGGTATCATTTTTATCGGGAGACTTGGGGGAACGCTGCGTGGAAGGAAATTTGTAGCTCCTCTCAGATTCCAGAACTTTCTGCCACAGAAATGTGAGGAACATGTGTTTTTTTAGCCAAATTTTGAGGTTTGCAAAGGATTCTGGGTAACAGAACCTGGTCCGAGCCCCGCAAGTCACCCCTCCTTGGATTCCCCTAGGTCTCTAGTTTTCAGAAATGCACAGGTTTGGTAGGTTTCCCTAGGTGCCGGCTGAGCTAGAGGCCAAAATCTACAGGTAGGCACTTCGCAAAAAACACCTCTGTTTTTTTCCAAAATTTAGGATGTGTCTACGTTGCGCTTTGGGGTGTTTCCTGTCGCCGGCGCTAGGCCTACCCACGCAAGTGAGGTATCATTTTTATCGGGAGACTTGGGGGAACGCTGCGTGGAAGGAAATTTGTAGCTCCTCTCAGATTCCAGAACTTTCTGCCACAGAAATGTGAGGAACATGTGTTTTTTTAGCCAAATTTTGAGGTTTGCAAAGGATTCTGGGTAACAGAACCTGGTCCGAGCCCCGCAAGTCACCCCTCCTTGGATTCCCCTAGGTCTCTAGTTTTCAGAAATGCACAGGTTTGGTAGGTTTCCCTAGGTGCCGGCTGAGCTAGAGGCCAAAATCTACAGGTAGGCACTTCGCAAAAAACACCTCTGTTTTTTTCCAAAATTTAGGATGTGTCCACGTTGCGCTTTGGGGTGTTTCCTGTCGCCGGCACTAGGCCTACCCACACAAGTGAGGTATCATTTTTATCGGGAGACTTGGGGCAACGCTGGGTGGAAGGAAATTTGTGGCTCCTCTCAGATTACAGAACTCTCAGACACAGAAATGTGAGGAACATGTGTTTTTTTAGGCAAATTTTGAGGTTTGCAAAGGATTCTGGGTAACAGAACCTGGTCCGAGCCCCGCAAGTCACCCCTCCTTGGATTCCCCTAGGTCTCTAGTTTTCAGAAATGCACAGGTTTGGTAGGTTTCCCTAGGTGCCGGCTGAGCTAGAGGCCAAAATCTACAGGTAGGCACTTCGCAAAAAACACCTCTGTTTGTTTCCAAAATTTAGGATGTGTCCACGTTGCGCTTTGGGGTGTTTCCTGTCGCCGGCGCTAGGCCTACCCACGCAAGTGAGGTATCATTTTTATCGGGAGACTTGGGGGAATGCTGGGTGGAAGGAAATTTGTAGCTCCTCTCAGATTCCAGAACTTTCTGCCACAGAAATGTGAGGAACATGTGTTTTTTTAGCCAAATTTTGAGGTTTGCAAAGGATTCTGGGTAACAGAACCTGGTCCGAGCCCCGCAAGTCACCCCTCCTTGGATTCCCCTAGGTCTCTAGTATTCAGAAATGGACAGGTTTGGTAGGTTTCCCTAGGTGCCGGCTGAGCTAGAGGCCAAAATCTACAGGTAGGCACTTCGCAAAAAACACCTCTGTTTTTTTCCAAAATTTAGGATGTGTCCACGTTGCGCTTTGGGGTGTTTCCTGTCGCCGGCGCTAGGCCTACCCACGCAAGTGAGGTATCATTTTTATCGGGAGACTTGGGGGAACGCTGCGTGGAATTAAATTTGTAGCTCCTCTCAGATTCCAGAACTTTCTGCCACAGAAATGTGAGGAACATGTGTTTTTTTAGCCAAATTTTGAGGTTTGCAAAGGATTCTGGGTAACAGAACCTGGTCCGAGCCCCGCAAGTCACCCCTCCTTGGATTCCCCTAGGTCTCTAGTTTTCAGAAATGCACAGGTTTGGTAGGTTTCCCTAGGTGCCGGCTGAGCTAGAGGCCAAAATCTACAGGTAGGCACTTCGCAAAAAACACCTCTGTTTTTTTCCATAATTTAGGATGTGTCCACGTTGCGCTTTGGGGTGTTTCCTGTCGCCGGCACTAGGCCTACCCACGCAAGTGAGGTATCATTTTCATCGGGAGACTTGGGGGAACGCTGGGTGGAAGGAAATTTGTAGCTCCTCTCAGATTCCAGAACTTTCTGCCACAGAAATGTGAGGAACATGTGTTTTTTTAGCCAAATTTTGAGGTTTGCAAAGGATTCTGGGTAACAGAACCTGGTCCGAGCCCCGCAAGTCACCCCTCCTTGGATTACCCTAGGTCTCTAGTTTTCAGAAATGCACAGGTTTGGTAGGTTTCCCTAGGTGCCGGCTGAGCTAGAGGCCAAAATCTACAGGTAGGCACTTCGCAAAAAACACCTCTGTTTTTTTCCAAAATTTAGGATGTGTCCACGTTGCGCTTTGGGGTGTTTCCTGTCGCCGGCACTAGGCCTACCCACACAAGTGAGGTATCATTTTTATCGGGAGACTTGGGGCAACGCTGGGTGGAAGGAAATTTGTGGCTCCTCTCAGATTCCAGAACTTTCAGACACAGAAATGTGAGGAACATGTGTTTTTTTAGCCAAATTTTGAGGTTTGCAAAGGATTCTGGGTAACAGAACCTGGTCCGAGCCCCGCAAGTCACCCCTCCTTGGATTCCCCTAGGTCTCTAGTTTTCAGAAATGCACAGGTTTGGTAGGTTTCCCTAGGTGTCGGCTGAGCTAGAGGCCAAAATCTACAGGTAGGCACTTCGCAAAAAACACCTCTGTTTTTTTCCAAAATTTAGGATGTGTCCACGTTGCGCTTTGGGGTGTTTCCTGTCGCCGGCGCTAGGCCTACCCACGCAAGTGAGGTATCATTTTTATCGGGAGACTTGGGGGAACGCTGGGTGGAAGGAAATTTGTAGCTCCTCTCAGATTCCAGAACTTTCTGCCACAGAAATGTGAGGAACATGTGTTTTTTAAGCCAAATTTTGAGGTTTGCAAAGGATTCTGGGTAACAGAACCTGGTCCGAGCCCCGCAAGTCACCCCTCCTTGGATTCCCCTAGGTCTCTAGTTTTCAGAAATGCACAGGTTTGGTAGGTTTCCCTAGGTGCCGGCTGAGCTAGAGGCCAAAATCTACAGGTAGGCACTTCGCAAAAAACACCTCTGTTTTTTTCCAAAATTTAGGATGTGTCCACGTTGCGCTTTGGGGTGTTTCCTGTCGCCGGCACTAGGCCTACCCACGCAAGTGAGGTATCATTTTTATCGGGAGACTTGGGGGAACGCTGGGTGGAAGGAAATTTGTAGCTCCTCTCAGATTCCAGAACTTTCTGCCACAGAAATGTGAGGAACATGTGTTTTTTTAGCCAAATTTTGAGGTTTGCAAAGGATTCTGGCTAACAGAACCTGGTCCGAGCCCCGCAAGTCACCCCTCCTTGGATTCCCCTAGGTCTCTACTTTTCAGAAATGCACAGGTTTGGTAGGTTTCCCTAGGTGCCGGCTGAGCTAGAGGCCAAAATCTACAGGTAGGCACTTCGCAAAAAACACCTCTGTTTTTTTCCAAAATTTAGGATGTGTCCACGTTGCGCTTTGGGGTGTTTCCTGTCGCCGGCACTAGGCCTACCCACACAAGTGAGGTATCATTTTTATCGGGAGACTTGGGGCAACGCTGGGTGGAAGGAAATTTGTGGCTCCTCTCAGATTCCAGAACTTTCAGACACAGAAATGTGAGGAACATGTGTTTTTTTAGCCAAATTTTGAGGTTTGCAAAGGATTCTGGGTAACAGAACCTGGTCCGAGCCCCGCAAGTCACCCCTCCTTGGATTCCCCTAGGTCTCTAGTTTTCAGAAATGCACAGGTTTGGTAGGTTTCCCTAGGTGTCGGCTGAGCTAGAGGCCAAAATCTACAGGTAGGCACTTCGCAAAAAACACCTCTGTTTTTTTCCAAAATTTAGGATGTGTCCACGTTGCGCTTTGGGGTGTTTCCTGTCGCCGGCGCTAGGCCTACCCACGCAAGTGAGGTATCATTTTTATCGGGAGACTTGGGGGAACGCTGGGTGGAAGGAAATTTGTAGCTCCTCTCAGATTCCAGAACTTTCTGCCACAGAAATGTGAGGAACATGTGTTTTTTTAGCCAAATTTTGAGGTTTGCAAAGGATTCTGGGTAACAGAACCTGGTCCGAGCCCCGCAAGTCACCCCTCCTTGGATTCCCCTAGGTCTCTAGTTTTCAGAAATGCACAGGTTTGGTAGGTTTCCCTAGGTGCCGGCTGAGCTAGAGGCCAAAATCTACAGGTAGGCACTTCGCAAAAAACACCTCTGTTTTTTTCCAAAATTTAGGATGTGTCCACGTTGCGCTTTGGGGTGTTTCCTGTCGCCGGCGCTAGGCCTACCCACGCAAGTGAGGTATCATTTTTATCGGGAGACTTGGGGGAACGCTGCGTGGAAGGAAATTTGTAGCTCCTCTCAGATTCCAGAACTTTCTGCCACAGAAATGTGAGGAACATGTGTTTTTTTAGCCAAATTTTGAGGTTTGCAAAGGATTCTGGGTAACAGAACCTGGTCCGAGCCCCGCAAGTCACCCCTCCTTGGATTCCCCTAGGTCTCTAGTTTTCAGAAATGCACAGGTTTGGTAGGTTTCCCTAGGTGCCGGCTGAGCTAGAGGCCAAAATCTACAGGTAGGCACTTCGCAAAAAACACCTCTGTTTTTTTCCAAAATTTAGGATGTGTCCACGTTGCGCTTTGGGGTGTTTCCTGTCGCCGGCGCTAGGCCTACCCACGCAAGTGAGGTATCATTTTTATCGGGAGACTTGGGGGAACGCTGCGTGGAAGGAAATTTGTAGCTCCTCTCAGATTCCAGAACTTTCTGCCACAGAAATGTGAGGAACATGTGTTTTTTTAGCCAAATTTTGAGGTTTGCAAAGGATTCTGGGTAACAGAACCTGATCCGAGGCCCGCAAGTCACCCCTCCTTGGATTCCCCTAGGTCTCTAGTTTTCAGAAATGCACAGGTTTGGTAGGTTTCCCTAGGTGCCGGCTGAGCTAGAGGCCAAAATCTACAGGTAGGCACTTCGCAAAAAACACCTCTGTTTTTTCCCAAAATTTAGGATGTGTCCACGTTGCGCTTTGGGGTGTTTCCTGTCGCCGGCACTAGGCCTACCCACACAAGTGAGGTATCATTTTTATCGGGAGACTTGGGGCAACGCTGGGTGGAAGGAAATTTGTGGCTCCTCTCAGATTCCAGAACTCTCAGACACAGAAATGTGAGGAACATGTGTTTTTTTAGCCAAATTTTGAGGTTTGCAAAGGATTCTGGGTAACAGAACCTGGTCCGAGCCCCGCAAGTCACCCCTCCTTGGATTCCCCTACGTCTCTAGTTTTCAGAAATGCACAGGTTTGGTAGGTTTCCCTAGGTGCCGGCTGAGCTAGAGGCCAAAATCTACAGGTAGGCACTTCGCAAAAAACACCTCTGTTTTTTTCCAAAATTTAGGATGTGTCCACGTTGCGCTTTGGGGTGTTTCCTGTCGCCGGCACTAGGCCTACCCACACAAGTGAGGTATCATTTTTATCGGGAGACTTGGGGCAACGCTGGGTGGAAGGAAATTTGTGGCTCCTCTCAGATTCCAGAACTCTCAGACACAGAAATGTGAGGAACATGTGTTTTTTTAGCCAAATTTTGAGGTTTGCAAAGGATTCTGGGTAACAGAACCTGGTCCGAGCCCCGCAAATCACCCCTCCTTGGATTCCCCTAGGTCTCTAGTTTTCAGAAATGCACAGGTTTGGTAGGTTTCCCTAGGTGCCGGCTGAGCTAGAGGCCAAAATCTACAGGTAGGCACTTCGCAAAAAACACCTCTGTTTTTTTCCAAAATTTAGGATGTGTCCACGTTGCGCTTTGGGGTGTTTCCTGTCGCCGGCGCTAGGCCTACCCACGCAAGTGAGGTATCATTTTTATCGGGAGACTTGGGGGAACGCTGCGTGGAAGGAAATTTGTAGCTCCTCTCAGATTCCAGAACTTTCTGCCACAGAAATGTGAGGAACATGTGTTTTTTTAGCCAAATTTTGAGGTTTGCAAAGGATTCTGGGTAACAGAACCTGGTCCGAGCCCCGCAAGTCACCCCTCCTTGGATTCCCCTAGGTCTCTAGTTTTCAGAAATGCACAGGTTTGGTAGGTTTCCCTAGGTGCCGGCTGAGCTAGAGGCCAAAATCTACAGGTAGGCACTTCGCAAAAAACACCTCTGTTTTTTTCCAAAATTTAGGATGTGTCCACGTTGCGCTTTGGGGTGTTTCCTGTCGCCGGCACTAGGCCTACCCACACAAGTGAGGTATCATTTTTATCGGGAGACTTGGGGCAACGCTGGGTGGAAGGAAATTTGTGGCTCCTCTCAGATTCCAGAACTCTCAGACACAGAAATGTGAGGAACATGTGTTTTTTTAGCCAAATTTTGAGGTTTGCAAAGGATTCTGGGTAACAGAACCTGGTCCGAGCCCCGCAAGTCACCCCTCCTTGGATTCCCCTAGGTCTCTAGTTTTCAGAAATGCACAGGTTTGGTAGGTTTCCCTAGGTGCCGGCTGAGCTAGAGGCCAAAATCTACAGGTAGGCACTTCGCAAAAAACACCTCTGTTTTTTTCCAAAATTTAGGATGTGTCCACGTTGCGCTTTGGGGTGTTTCCTGTCGCCGGCACTAGGCCTACCCACACAAGTGAGGTATCATTTTTATCGGGAGACTTGGGGCAACGCTGGGTGGAAGGAAATTTGTGGCTCCTTTCAGATTCCAGAACTCTCAGACACAGAAATGTGAGGAACATGTGTTTTTTTAGCCAAATTTTGAGGTTTGCAAAGGATTCTGGGTAACAGAACCTGGTCCGAGCCCCGCAAGTCACCCCTCCTTGGATTCCCCTAGGTCTCTAGTTTTCAGAAATGCACAGGTTTGGTAGGTTTCCCTAGGTGCCGGCTGAGCTAGAGGCCAAAATCTACAGGTAGGCACTTCGCAAAAAACACCTCTGTTTTTTTCCAAAATTTAGGATGTGTCCACGTTGCGCTTTGGGGTGTTTCCTGTCGCCGGCGCTAGGCCTACCCACGCAAGTGAGGTATCATTTTTATCGGGAGACTTGGGGGAACGCTGCGTGGAAGGAAATTTGTAGCTCCTCTCAGATTCCAGAACTTTCTGCCACAGAAATGTGAGGAACATGTGTTTTTTTAGCCAAATTTTGAGGTTTGCAAAGGATTCTGGGTAACAGAACCTGGTCCGAGCCCCGCAAGTCACCCCTCCTTGGATTCCCCTAGGTCTCTAGTTTTCAGAAATGCACAGGTTTGGTAGGTTTCCCTAGGTGCCGGCTGAGCTAGAGGCCAAAATCTACAGGTAGGCACTTCGCAAAAAACACCTCTGTTTTTTTCCAAAATTTAGGATGTGTCCACGTTGCGCTTTGGGGTGTTTCCTGTCGCCGGCGCTAGGCCTACCCACGCAAGTGAGGTATCATTTTTATCGGGAGACTTGGGGGAACGCTGGGTGGAAGGAAATTTGTAGCTCCTCTCAGATTCCAGAACTTTCTGCCACAGAAATGTGAGGAACATGTGTTTTTTTAGCCAAATTTTGAGGTTTGCAAAGGATTCTGGGTAACAGAACCTGGTCCGAGCCCCGCAAGTCACCCCTCCTTGGATTCCCCTAGGTCTCTAGTTTTCAGAAATGCACAGGTTTGGTAGGTTTCCCTAGGTGCCGGCTGAGCTAGAGGCCAAAATCTACAGGTAGGCACTTCGCAAAAAACACCTCTGTTTTTTTCCAAAATTTAGGATGTGTCCACGTTGCGCTTTGGGGTGTTTCCTGTCGCCGGCGCTAGGCCTACCCACGCAAGTGAGGTATCATTTTTATCGGGAGACTTGGGGGAACGCTGCGTGGAAGGAAATTTGTAGCTCCTCTCAGATTCCAGAACTTTCTGCCACAGAAATGTGAGGAACATGTGTTTTTTTAGCCAAATTTTGAGGTTTGCAAAGGATTCTGGGTAACAGAACCTGGTCCGAGCCCCGCAAGTCACCCCTCCTTGGATTCCCCTAGGTCTCTAGTTTTCAGAAATGCACAGGTTTGGTAGGTTTCCCTAGGTGCCGGCTGAGCTAGAGGCCAAAATCTACAGGTAGGCACTTCGCAAAAAACACCTCTGTTTTTTTCCAAAATTTAGGATGTGTCTACGTTGCGCTTTGGGGTGTTTCCTGTCGCCGGCGCTAGGCCTACCCACGCAAGTGAGGTATCATTTTTATCGGGAGACTTGGGGGAACGCTGGGTGGAAGGAAATTTGTAGCTCCTCTCAGATTCCAGAACTTTCTGCCACAGAAATGTGAGGAACATGTGTTTTTTAAGCCAAATTTTGAGGTTTGCAAAGGATTCTGGGTAACAGAACCTGGTCCGAGCCCCGCAAGTCACCCCTCCTTGGATTCCTCTAGGTCTCTAGTTTTCAGAAATGCACAGGTTTGGTAGGTTTCCCTAGGTGCCGGCTGAGCTAGAGGCCAAAATCTACAGGTAGGCACTTCGCAAAAAACACCTCTGTTTTTTTCCAAAATTTAGGATGTGTCCACGTTGCGCTTTGGGGTGTTTCCTGTCGCCGGCACTAGGCCTACCCACACAAGTGAGGTATCATTTTTATCGGGAGACTTGGGGCAACGCTGGGTGGAAGGAAATTTGTGGCTCCTCTCAGATTCCAGAACTTTCTGCCACAGAAATGTGAGGAACATGTGTTTTTTTAGCCAAATTTTGAGGTTTGCAAAGGATTCTGGGTAACAGAACCTGGTCCGAGCCCCGCAAGTCACCCCTCCTTGGATTCCCCTAGGTCTCTAGTTTTCAGAAATGCACAGGTTTGGTAGGTTTCCCTAGGTGCCGGCTGAGCTAGAGGCCAAAATCTACAGGTAGGCACTTCGCAAAAAACACCTCTGTTTTTTTCCAAAATTTAGGATGTGTCCACGTTGCGCTTTGGGGTGTTTCCTGTCGCCGGCGCTAGGCCTACCCACGCAAGTGAGGTATCATTTTTATCGGGAGACTTGGGGGAACGCTGCGTGGAAGGAAATTTGTAGCTCCTCTCAGATTCCAGAACTTTCTGCCACAGAAATGTGAGGAACATGTGTTTTTTTAGCCAAATTTTGAGGTTTGCAAAGGATTCTGGGTAACAGAACCTGGTCCGAGCCCCGCAAGTCACCCCTCCTTGGATTCCCCTAGGTCTCTAGTTTTCAGAAATGCACAGGTTTGGTAGGTTTCCCTAGGTGCCGGCTGAGCTAGAGGCCAAAATCTACAGGTAGGCACTTCGCAAAAAACACCTCTGTTTTTTTCCAAAATTTAGGATGTGTCCACGTTGCGCTTTGGGGTGTTTCCTGTCGCCGGCGCTAGGCCTACCCACGCAAGTGAGGTATCATTTTTATCGGGAGACTTGGGGGAACGCTGCGTGGAAGGAAATTTGTAGCTCCTCTCAGATTCCAGAACTTTCTGCCACAGAAATGTGAGGAACATGTGTTTTTTTAGCCAAATTTTGAGGTTTGCAAAGGATTCTGGGTAACAGAACCTGGTCCGAGCCCCGCAAGTCACCCCTCCTTGGATTCCCCTAGGTCTCTAGTTTTCAGAAATGCACAGGTTTGGTAGGTTTCCCTAGGTGCCGGCTGAGCTAGAGGCCAAAATCTACAGGTAGGCACTTCGCAAAAAACACCTCTGTTTTTTTCCAAAATTTAGGATGTGTCCACGTTGCGCTTTGGGGTGTTTCCTGTCGCCGGCACTAGGCCTACCCACACAAGTGAGGTATCATTTTTATCGGGAGACTTGGGGCAACGCTGGGTGGAAGGAAATTTGTGGCTCCTCTCAGATTCCAGAACTCTCAGACACAGAAATGTGAGGAACATGTGTTTTTTTAGCCAAATTTTGAGGTTTGCAAAGGATTCTGGGTAACAGAACCTGGTCCGAGCCCCGCAAGTCACCCCTCCTTGGATTCCCCTAGGTCTCTAGTTTTCAGAAATGCACAGGTTTGGTAGGTTTCCCTAGGTGCCGGCTGAGCTAGAGGCCAAAATCTACAGGTAGGCACTTCGCAAAAAACACCTCTGTTTTTTTCCAAAATTTAGGATGTGTCCACGTTGCGCTTTGGGGTGTTTCCTGTCGCCGGCACTAGGCCTACCCACACAAGTGAGGTATCATTTTTATCGGGAGACTTGGGGCAACGCTGGGTGGAAGGAAATTTGTGGCTCCTCTCAGATTCCAGAACTTTCAGACACAGAAATGTGAGGAACATGTGTTTTTTTAGCCAAATTTTGAGGTTTGCAAAGGATTCTGGGTAACAGAACCTGGTCCGAGCCCCGCAAGTCACCCCTCCTTGGATTCCCCTAGGTCTCTAGTTTTCAGAAATGCACAGGTTTGGTAGGTTTCCCTAGGTGCCGGCTGAGCTAGAGGCCAAAATCTACAGGTAGGCACTTCGCAAAAAACACCTCTGTTTTTTTCCAAAATTTAGGATGTGTCCACGTTGCGCTTTGGGGTGTTTCCTGTCGCCGGCGCTAGGCCTACCCACGCAAGTGAGGTATCATTTTTATCGGGAGACTTGGGGGAACGCTGCGTGGAAGGAAATTTGTAGCTCCTCTCAGATTCCAGAACTTTCTGCCACAGAAATGTGAGGAACATGTGTTTTTTTAGCCAAATTTTGAGGTTTGCAAAGGATTCTGGGTAACAGAACCTGGTCCGAGCCCCGCAAGTCACCCCTCCTTGGATTCCCCTAGGTCTCTAGTTTTCAGAAATGCACAGGTTTGGTAGGTTTCCCTAGGTGCCGGCTGAGCTAGAGGCCAAAATCTACAGGTAGGCACTTCGCAAAAAACACCTCTGTTTTTTTCCAAAATTTAGGATGTGTCCACGTTGCGCTTTGGGGTGTTTCCTGTCGCCGGCGCTAGGCCTACCCACGCAAGTGAGGTATCATTTTTATCGGGAGACTTGGAGGAACGCTGCGTGGAAGGAAATTTGTAGCTCCTCTCAGATTCCAGAACTTTCTGCCACAGAAATGTGAGGAACATGTGTTTTTTTAGCCAAATTTTGAGGTTTGCAAAGGATTCTGGGTAACAGAACCTGGTCCGAGCCCCGCAAGTCACCCCTCCTTGGATTCCCCTAGGTCTCTAGTTTTCAGAAATGCACAGGTTTGGTAGGTTTCCCTAGGTGCCGGCTGAGCTAGAGGCCAAAATCTACAGGTAGGCACTTCGCAAAAAACACCTCTGTTTTTTTCCAAAATTTAGGATGTGTCCACGTTGCGCTTTGGGGTGTTTCCTGTCGCCGGCACTAGGCCTACCCACACAAGTGAGGTATCATTTTTATCGGGAGACTTGGGGCAACGCTGGGTGGAAGGAAATTTGTGGCTCCTCTCAGATTCCAGAACTCTCAGACACAGAAATGTGAGGAACATGTGTTTTTTTAGCCAAATTTTGAGGTTTGCAAAGGATTCTGGGTAACAGAACCTGGTCCGAGCCCCGCAAGTCACCCCTCCTTGGATTCCCCTAGGTCTCTAGTTTTCAGAAATGCACAGGTTTGGTAGGTTTCCCTAGGTGCCGGCTGAGCTAGAGGCCAAAATCTACAGGTAGGCACTTCGCAAAAAACACCTCTGTTTTTTTCCAAAATTTAGGATGTGTCCACGTTGCGCTTTGGGGTGTTTCCTGTCGCCGGCGCTAGGCCTACCCACGCAAGTGAGGTATCATTTTTATCGGGAGACTTGGGGGAACGCTGCGTGGAAGGAAATTTGTAGCTCCTCTCAGATTCCAGAACTTTCTGCCACAGAAATGTGAGGAACATGTGTTTTTTTAGCCAAATTTTGAGGTTTGCAAAGGATTCTGGGTAACAGAACCTGGTCCGAGCCCCGCAAGTCACCCCTCCTTGGATTCCCCTAGGTCTCTAGTTTTCAGAAATGCACAGGTTTGGTAGGTTTCCCTAGGTGCCGGCTGAGCTAGAGGCCAAAATCTACAGGTAGGCACTTCGCAAAAAACACCTCTGTTTTTTTCCAAAATTTAGGATGTGTCCACGTTGCGCTTTGGGGTGTTTCCTGTCGCCGGCGCTAGGCCTACCCACGCAAGTGAGGTATCATTTTTATCGGGAGACTTGGGGGAACGCTGGGTGGAAGGAAATTTGTAGCTCCTCTCAGATTCCAGAACTTTCTGCCACAGAAATGTGAGGAACATGTGTTTTTTTAGCCAAATTTTGAGGTTTGCAAAGGATTCTGGGTAACAGAACCTGGTCCGAGCCCCGCAAGTCACCCCTCCTTGGATTCCCCTAGGTCTCTAGTTTTCAGAAATGCACAGGTTTGGTAGGTTTCCCTAGGTGCCGGCTGAGCTAGAGGCCAAAATCTACAGGTAGGCACTTCGCAAAAAACACCTCTGTTTTTTTCCAAAATTTAGGATGTGTCCACGTTGCGCTTTGGGGTGTTTCCTGTCGCCGGCGCTAGGCCTACCCACGCAAGTGAGGTATCATTTTTATCGGGAGACTTGGGGGAACGCTGCGTGGAAGGAAATTTGTAGCTCCTCTCAGATTCCAGAACTTTCTGCCACAGAAATGTGAGGAACATGTGTTTTTTTAGCCAAATTTTGAGGTTTGCAAAGGATTCTGGGTAACAGAACCTGGTCCGAGCCCCGCAAGTCACCCCTCCTTGGATTCCCCTAGGTCTCTAGTTTTCAGAAATGCACAGGTTTGGTAGGTTTCCCTAGGTGCCGGCTGAGCTAGAGGCCAAAATCTACAGGTAGGCACTTCGCAAAAAACACCTCTGTTTTTTTCCAAAATTTAGGATGTGTCTACGTTGCGCTTTGGGGTGTTTCCTGTCGCCGGCGCTAGGCCTACCCACGCAAGTGAGGTATCATTTTTATCGGGAGACTTGGGGGAACGCTGGGTGGAAGGAAATTTGTAGCTCCTCTCAGATTCCAGAACTTTCTGCCACAGAAATGTGAGGAACATGTGTTTTTTAAGCCAAATTTTGAGGTTTGCAAAGGATTCTGGGTAACAGAACCTGGTCCGAGCCCCGCAAGTCACCCCTCCTTGGATTCCCCTAGGTCTCTAGTTTTCAGAAATGCACAGGTTTGGTAGGTTTCCCTAGGTGCCGGCTGAGCTAGAGGCCAAAATCTACAGGTAGGCACTTCGCAAAAAACACCTCTGTTTTTTTCCAAAATTTAGGATGTGTCCACGTTGCGCTTTGGGGTGTTTCCTGTCGCCGGCACTAGGCCTACCCACACAAGTGAGGTATCATTTTTATCGGGAGACTTGGGGCAACGCTGGGTGGAAGGAAATTTGTGGCTCCTCTCAGATTCCAGAACTTTCAGACACAGAAATGTGAGGAACATGTGTTTTTTTAGCCAAATTTTGAGGTTTGCAAAGGATTCTGGGTAACAGAACCTGGTCCGAGCCCCGCAAGTCACCCCTCCTTGGATTCCCCTAGGTCTCTAGTTTTCAGAAATGCACAGGTTTGGTAGGTTTCACTAGGTGCCGGCTGAGCTAGAGGCCAAAATCTACAGGTAGGCACTTCGCAAAAAACACCTCTGTTTTTTTCCAAAATTTAGGATGTGTCCACGTTGCGCTTTGGGGTGTTTCCTGTCGCCGGCGCTAGGCCTACCCACGCAAGTGAGGTATCATTTTTATCGGGAGACTTGGGGGAACGCTGGGTGGAAGGAAATTTGTAGCTCCTCTCAGATTCCAGAACTTTCTGCCACAGAAATGTGAGGAACATGTGTTTTTTTAGCCAAATTTTGAGGTTTGCAAAGGATTCTGGGTAACAGAACCTGGTCCGAGCCCCGCAAGTCACCCCTCCTTGGATTCCCCTAGGTCTCTAGTTTTCAGAAATGCACAGGTTTGGTAGGTTTCCCTAGGTGCCGGCTGAGCTAGAGGCCAAAATCTACAGGTAGGCACTTCGCAAAAAACACCTCTGTTTTTTTCCAAAATTTAGGATGTGTCCACGTTGCGCTTTGGGGTGTTTCCTGTCGCCGGCGCTAGGCCTACCCACGCAAGTGAGGTATCATTTTTATCGGGAGACTTGGGGGAACGCTGCGTGGAAGGAAATTTGTAGCTCCTCTCAGATTCCAGAACTTTCTGCCACAGAAATGTGAGGAACATGTGTTTTTTTAGCCAAATTTTGAGGTTTGCAAAGGATTCTGGGTAACAGAACCTGGTCCGAGCCCCGCAAGTCACCCCTCCTTGGATTCCCCTAGGTCTCTAGTTTTCAGAAATGCACAGGTTTGGTAGGTTTCCCTAGGTGCCGGCTGAGCTAGAGGCCAAAATCTACAGGTAGGCACTTCGCAAAAAACACCTCTGTTTTTTTCCAAAATTTAGGATGTGTCCACGTTGCGCTTTGGGGTGTTTCCTGTCGCCGGCGCTAGGCCTACCCACGCAAGTGAGGTATCATTTTTATCGGGAGACTTGGGGGAACGCTGCGTGGAAGGAAATTTGTAGCTCCTCTCAGATTCCAGAACTTTCTGCCACAGAAATGTGAGGAACATGTGTTTTTTTAGCCAAATTTTGAGGTTTGCAAAGGATTCTGGGTAACAGAACCTGGTCCGAGCCCCGCAAGTCACCCCTCCTTGGATTCCCCTAGGTCTCTAGTTTTCAGAAATGCACAGGTTTGGTAGGTTTCCCTAGGTGCCGGCTGAGCTAGAGGCCAAAATCTACAGGTAGGCACTTCGCAAAAAACACCTCTGTTTTTTTCCAAAATTTAGGATGTGTCCACGTTGCGCTTTGGGGTGTTTCCTGTCGCCGGCACTAGGCCTACCCACACAAGTGAGGTATCATTTTTATCGGGAGACTTGGGGCAACGCTGGGTGGAAGGAAATTTGTGGCTCCTCTCAGATTCCAGAACTCTCAGACACAGAAATGTGAGGAACATGTGTTTTTTTAGCCAAATTTTGAGGTTTGCAAAGGATTCTGGGTAACAGAACCTGGTCCGAGCCCCGCAAGTCACCCCTCCTTGGATTCCCCTAGGTCTCTAGTTTTCAGAAATGCACAGGTTTGGTAGGTTTCCCTAGGTGCCGGCTGAGCTAGAGGCCAAAATCTACAGGTAGGCACTTCGCAAAAAACACCTCTGTTGTCTTCCAAAATTTAGGATGTGTCCACGTTGCGCTTTGGGGTGTTTCCTGTCGCCGGCACTAGGCCTCTCCACACAAGTGAGGTATCATTTTTATCGGGAGACTTGGGGCAACGCTGGGTGGAAGGAAATTTGTGGCTCCTCTCAGATTCCAGAACTTTCAGACACAGAAATGTGAGGAACATGTGTTTTTTTAGCCAAATTTTGAGGTTTGCAAAGGATTCTGGGTAACAGAACCTGGTCCGAGCCCCGCAAGTCACCCCTCCTTGGATTCCCCTAGGTCTCTAGTTTTCAGAAATGCACAGGTTTGGTAGGTTTCCCTAGGTGCCGGCTGAGCTAAAGGCCAAAATCTACAGGTAGGCACTTCGCAAAAAACACCTCTGTTGTCTTCCAAAAATTTGGATGTGTCCACGTTGCGCTTTGGGGCGTTTCCTGTCGCGGGCGCTAGGCCTACCCACACAAGTGAGGTATCATTTTTATCGGGAGACTTGGGGGAACATAGATTAGCAAAACAAGTGTTATTGCCCCTTGTCTTTCTCTACATTTTTTCCTTCCAAATATAGGAGAGTGTGTAAAAAAGACATCTATTTGAGAAAAGCCCTGTAATTCACATGCTAGTATGGTCACCCCGGAATTCAGAGATGTGCAAATAACCACTGCTCCTCAACACCTTATCTTGTGCCCTTTTCGGAAATACAAAGGTTTTCTTGATAGCAATTTTTTACTCTTTATATTTCAGCAAATGAATGGCTGTATACCCGTTATAGAATGAAAAAGCACGTCAGGGTGCAGCTCATTTATTGGCTCTGGGTTCCTCGGGTTCTTGATGAACCTACAAGCCCTATATATCCCCGCAACCAGAGGAGTCCAGCAGATGTAACAGTATATTGCTTTCGATAATCTGACATTGCAGGGAAAAGTTACAGAGTAAAACGTAGAGAAACATTTATGTTTTTTTCACCTAAATTTCAATATTTTTCTTTTTCAGTTGTTATTTTCTGTAGGAAACCCTTGTAGGATCTACACAAATGACCCCTTGCTGAATTCAGTATTTTGTCTAGGTTTCAGAAATGTTTAGGTTTCTGGGATCCAGCATTGGTTTCATGCCCATTTCTGTCACTGACTGGAAGGAGGCTGAAAGCACAAAAAATTGCAAAAATGGGGTATGTCCCAGAAAAATGCCAAAATTGTGTTGAAAAATTGGGTTTTCTGATTCAAGTCTGCCTGTTCCTGAAAACTGGGATGCTGGTGAGTTTAGCACCGCAAACCCTTTGTTGATGCCATTTTCAGGGGAAAAACCACAAGCCTTCTTCTGCAGCCACTTTTTCAAATTTTTTTGAAAAAAAACAAAATTTTCCCTATATTTTGGCCAATTTCTTGGCCTCTTTCAGGGGAACCCACAAAGTCTGGGTACCTCCAGAATCCCTAGGATGTTGGAAAAAAAGGACGCAAATTTGGCTTGGTTAGCTTATGTGGACAAAAAGTTATGCGGGCCTAAGCGCGAACTGCCCCAAATAGGCAAAAAAAGGCCTGGCACAGGAGGGGGAAAAGGCCTGGCAGCGAAGTGGTTAAGAGCCTCTGCCAATGTTGGTGTGAGGCGGGTGCAGTAGCCCCCGTCGCGCATGTCACTGCCCGTAAATTGGGCAGTGACATGCGTGACGGGAGCCTGCACGGGGGCCCCTGCACTGCCCATGCATAGTGCATGGGCAGTGCAGGGGCCCCCCGAGGTGCCCCGGGGCACCCCCTTCACTAGCCTTTTCCTGGCGGGATATCCCGCCAGGAAAAGGCTGGCGGCATGTGAAACATTATCCCCAGGGGTAGCGCAGATACCCTGGCAGATGGTGTTTCATCCCGCCGCCCGGCTGCCTGGTGGCGGGAGCATGGCAGTGGGTGAAGGCTGCCGGCTGGCGGCTTCTGCTGCCGGCTTTAGCGCTGGTTAGCAGTGGTATAGTGTCCAGAGTCCTAAAGCCAATACAAATTAGGTCAAAAATAGAGGAGGAGGAAGGCAAAAAGTTTAGGGTGACCCTGCAGAGAAGGCCATTTTCCAACAGGCACAAAATTATTTATTGGCAAAATACAATTTGGCATTCACATACAAGTTCTGTCTCTCCAAAAACCCACTGTTACCAAACTATGTGGGTCATGGAGAGGGAAGTACAATCAACTTAATATTGTTGTACCATGAGAATGTTTCAGTAGATAATATACTACCAGATTCTAACTTATTGCACAAGTTTTTACAACCCCTTGCATTATTCATGACACTGGTGAGAAGCAGAATTGAAAAAAAGCAAAAGGGGGGTGAATGGTTTATACAAAATGCAGAATTTTACATAGGAAAGTTAGTAAAATAGATTAAACCACCTATGTTGTAATCAATTTAGTATGAATTCTAAAGTGTGTGGGGTTTGCTTAGATGATGGGACAGGACTTGAAAAGATACTACATTCTCTGGCATACATGTAATTCTTTAAATGATCTTGTGACATCTATTAGGACTCCATCTGCTTCAATAATGGCTATGTGATTTGACGGGGCTTGGTTTATTAATCAACAAGGATTAAAGATAGCTTTAAAAAAGAAGCCACATATGAACAATGATCTGCAGGTGTGTAGAAGAACATATACATATATCATGGATCAAAGAAAGAGAGAGATCAGTAGTGAATCTTGGAATTACATAATGACTTCAAACAAAAACAGGGATAGGCAGACCTTTTGGAAAGTAATACATTCATGGTTTTTAAGGAATTCCAGACACCAAAAGTTAAAGCTGTAATCTCAGAGGACAATTGGATCAATCATTTTAACAAACTCTGCTGTGTATTGTTCAAAGATAATTTCAAGGGGCTCTGGGAGGCACATCTGACCAAAATGGCAGGTTGTATCTTGAACCTTCCTGTTGAGGTCACTGAAATTACTTGTGTGATAAAACAACGCCCCAGTGGAAAAGCTCCTAGCCCAAATAGTGTCCCAGTAGATGTATGTGAACATAATACTCAATCGTGGGCCCCAATATTAATAAATGTTGTCAGAGATGCCATGATAAATGTAATTCCTTGCCCTTTGTCTGAGGTCCTAATTATCCAAAATTTAAAATAAGGAAGACAGAAACTATTCCAGCTCTTGTTGAACAATCTTCCTGTTTGACCAAACAATTAATATCATATAGCAAAACTGGAAATCTGGACCACAGAGAGTTCAATTGTCTCTGACATCTGGTATAGTTTCCACCAATGGATTGGGAATATTGAACAATGTGTCAACTTGTATTTTCTGGCCGGCAAGTACACAAAAGTCAAAGGGGTGTGGTGCACATTGGATTCATGGACATGATCTATGCTATTGATACAGTGTACAAATCAAAGCTCTAGTCTATTATGGAATAAATTGGGTTATGAGTCCCTAATTACCCTACTGAGAGTGGTATACACTGATCCCACAACTAGGGTGTGTTATAGTCTAAGTGCATGATTACAAGTTTGTTGCTCAGCTTTGCTGACTGGCAGACCCCCGGTGAGGAGACTGCCGTCTAGGTGGTGGTCTCCCCACCAGCCCCATTACGCCTTTCCTACTGGGCTGATTGGTCGGTACAGTAGGAAAGGTGCGGCAGCACTACAACCAGCTCATAACAGATCCAGCGGCAATGCTGCAGCACGCAGGGGGCACCAGCACCCTTGAAATGCACACTGTCCTCATAGCAGGCAGTGAGCATTTTGAGGATGCTAGGCAAGAGGGCCCCTGGACTGCCCAGATATAGACCTGGACAGTGAAGGGCCCCCTCAGTGGTCCCCTGCACTTATTCTCCACTAGCCTGTTTATGGCGATTGAACCACCATGAAAAGGCTGGCAGAGAACAAGGTTGTAATCAGCAGAGCTGCACGATTTCAGCACCGTTGTGGCTCATTACAACATACACCACCAACATCCCGTCTGGATTGGGCCCTAAATGGTAAATGCACAGGTGCTGTCAAGCTCTAAAGTGAGGTACATCAAAGCTGTGCTCTGGTGCCTTTTTGGTTTAGTCTGTACATTATCTAATTGGAGTAACACTTAGTGAGCACTGGGAAAGAGGTACCCAACTGGGCAAATGTCCAATTCTCAACTTACTGTATGCAGACAATGTGGTCCTGCTAGCCAAGCAGGCCTCCAAGGGTCTTCTAGACAGTATTACTGCTTTTATTATAGATCTGAATTTACCTAAAAAATTTAATAAACCATTCACATAGATATGTGGGCTACAAATTTTAGAAACATGCACACTATGTCAATACCAGTGCAGTCAAGTGGATAGACACATTTACATACATGTATGTCCCACAACAGTCCACACTTGGTTAGAGCCACGTACACAACAACACCAGGCATCAACAATTTTCCATATCTATTGAGGCTCTTTTGTTAAGTATGTTCACTTGTTAAGCAAGGGAGAAGCCTATAAAAGAGGTATTGATCATTTACAGTAGTTAATGTATATCTGTGGTCTCCTATTAAGCAGGACTTTAGGGGCACTCGCAGTTTGCTCTTCCGCAGTGTGGAGAGGACAATTGTTTGGCAACGTTACTCTCAGTGCTCTATGAGTGCTCCACCTTTGTCTGACAGAGTGACTTGGGGCTCCCTCACCTCAGAGATCAAAGTAAAATGTGGCAGCTTTCACTGTGGGTCTGCATATGGGTTAAACAGAAGGTAAAGTTCCAGTGGGCTACGTTATCAGTGTGTTTGCTTTTGGATAAAGCACTATCTACCCCTTGTTGGGTTAGATAAAAGACATTTCTGAGATGGTAGGATTTCAGGAGCTGATGATGTGCAGTATGGGATTTTTTTTCTGGATCTGGAGTAATACTGTTTTGGTTCAATTTTGACTGGTAATAGATTTCTTCATCACACCCTGCCCCCCCAGAATCATAGAAAACGAAGCAAAAAAGATGGGTAGGAAACCAGTAAAAAAAAGTGTGTATGAAAAATAGCCCACATGGTGAGATAAAGAGACAGGAAGTGTAGAGAGATGGACAAAAAGCCATAAGGTAGATTCAAGACCTGGCAGTCTTTAAACACTTCCAAGAAAAAAATATTGCACACCTACACAAATTTTAAAATAAATTAAGCATTATTGTTTGTAATGCACATTCTCATGGAAATGGTGGTGTATATTTAATTGAGTTAACATTTCCAGGACTTTTTTATGAGCATCAAATGTACTTTGATTGACTTTCTCATCCATCTCTTTGCTCAAGCATATTACCTCTTGGCAAAATCTCCAATTTCCTGAAATCAATACCGTATCAGTCGATTTTATAGGTGTAAGAAATTAGGTTATTGGCTAGGGAGGGAGGCGGCATGCCCTACTAAGGTAACGACCACAATCATTCTTAAGGTAAACCAGAAAAAACGTTAACTTACATATGTGCAACCCTCTGGTAGCTTGGCACAAAACAAAAGCAGTCAGGATCAACTTAGGGAAATTGTGTAAAGTACTTATGCAAAACGCAAATGATAATAACGTAAAAACACAATGCAAAACAAATTCAAAACCATTAGAACAATCTGGAAGATTTTAATAGCTAAAATGATAACAGAACAACAAAAATCCAATGCAATCAGATAGACTCAAGTTTACTTTCTGTTTTGTGAAAATAGCACCTAAAAAACTAAGGGGGATATTTATACTCCGTTTGCGCCGAATTTGCGTCGTTTTTTTCGACGCAAAATCGACGCAAAACTAACTCCATATTTATACTTTGGAGTTAGACGCGTCTAGCGCCAAAGTATGAGGAATGAGCGTCATTTTTTTGCGTGGACGCCTTCCTTGCGTTAATGAGATGCAAGGTAGGCGTTCCCGTCTAAAAAAATGACTGCGACGCAAATGCGTCGTATTTATACTCCCGGGCAAAAATCACGCCCGGGAGTGGGCGGGGCAAAAAACCCTGCATTTGCGCCTCTTTTTAACGCCTGGGTCACGGCAGGCGTTAAGGGACCTGTGGGCTCAGAATGAGCCCACAGCTGCCCTCCCATGCCCCCAGGGACCCCCCCTGCCACCCTTGCCCACCCCAGGAGGACACCCAAGGATGGAGGGACCCATCCCAGGGACATTCAGGTAAGTTCAGGTAAGTATAATTTTATTTTATTTTTTAAATTTTTTGGCATAGGGGGGCCTGATTTGTGCCCCCCTACATGCCACAATGCCCAATGACCATGCCCAGGGGACAAAAGTCCCCTGGGCATGGCCATTGGGCAAGGGGGCATGACTCCTGTCTTTACTAAGACAGGAGTCATGTAAATGGCGTCTGGGCGTCATAAAAAATGGCGCAAATCGGGTGGAGGCGATTTTTTTGCCTCTACCTGACTTGCCCCATTTTAAGACGCCCTAACGCCATTTTCCCCAACGCCGGCGCTGCCTGGTGTACGTGGTTCTTTTCCACGCACACCAGGCAGCGCCGGTCTGCTAGCGCCGGCTAACGCCATTCAATAAATACGGCACACGCATGGCGCTTCAGAATGGCGTTAGCCGGCGCTAATCTTTTTGGCGCAAAACTGCGATAGCGCAGTTTTGCGTAAAAAAGTATAAATATGGCCCTAAGTACCACATGTGGTCATCTGGTTGGCCTAAACTGGGGGTAAATCAAAGCTCAAGCCAACCGTGATGGAGTCTGGATTTGATAGAGGGAACAGGTTAGTCCCGCTGAAGAGTTACCTTTACAAGTCCAGCATGAAGTGATCTGTTCGCTTTGGAGGAGGTCAGGAGGAGGAAGCTTTCGGTGTGAAGAGCAGGATGAGCATCACAGATGATCATTGCTTTTGTGTGAAAATCTTCTCACTGCTGCAGCTTTGCATTGGCAGTCATTGAGGGCTTTCATTGCTGTAATACGAAGTGCAGTTCTTGCATTGCTGGTCATGCTGAACGGTCAGTGAAGCGCAACGGGCAGGCCTCAATGGGGCTTTGTGTTGGCGGTCATCCCCGGGGCCAGAGTTTAGGTATGAATGGGACAATTTGCTGTTGCGAGGAGCACAAATTTCACCTTTTCTTCTTGGAGGAGCTTCCACTGATTCCTGTCAAGAGTCTAGGACATGGGTGACGGGAACCGCTTTGGGATCAGTACTTACTCCAACAGAGGTTATCAGCAGGGCTCTAGCAGGTCCAGGCAGGTTTCATTGCAGCTTGCTAGTTAAATGGAGGCCTCTGAGGCTTGTTGTGTCCCTGTAGCTCAGATAGAAGGCCATCCAACTCCTCTGGCTGCAGAGCAGACCTTCTGATTGCCCACAAGTCCAGGAGTGTTCTTATGAGTTCGTTCTGAAGGTTCAATAATTACACCTGGTGGCAGTCTTTCAAGCTAAATACATCCTTATTAAATTATACAAATATAATCATAAAAAAATAAAACATGCATCACAATTTCATGCAATAGTTCCATACTAACCAAGGAACACTCTCCAACATATCAATCATTTATCTAAAGAATTTCTTATTGGGACAAAAGGGACAATAAACTACTTAAAAAGATAAGTAGGCTAACATCTATAACATGCATTCATTTTGAAAACTATGCCTCAAACAGTAACTTTCTGAAGTTGTAATATCTGCTAATGAATCATGGATTTAACTGGAAATTGAGAGACAAAATCAAATGCACAGGTGAATTAAGAAATATTGATTCACCCTTAATTATCTATTGTGCAGAACAGTTTTCACTTCATAACACAGATGCGGATCACGCAACATCTGAAGAAAATAAAAAGCAGACCTTTACTGGAAAAGTACACAAAGCTTTAAAACATGTGCTAAATATTTACGACTGGCTCTCTGATCAAATGTACGGCAAAAGAAGAAATGGACCAATGATTGAGTGAAGGATTCATCACATGGGCAGATCAAAATAGGTTTTGTATTGAACTGAAACAGAAGGAAAAAAGGAGGCTTCTGATTCTGCCTAGGCGAAATGTGCTCACAAGCGTTTTTGTCCCATGCAGTTTGCACAATAGACAAATATGTCTCAGTGCTCGTGTCTTTTTAAGTTGCAGCTAACTCTCTCACAGTGGGCTTGGTCAGCTCTTTGCTCTCTCTGTTGGCAGCCGCAAAATTCAAATACAACTCCCTTACCTTGGTTCACTCACCTCTCATAAGAGTTTGTGGTGATACAAAGAGTTCACACATGTCTAGATCTTAAACATTTTTCTTGACATATCTCAACCAATGGATCCTGATCCCAAAACCAGAAGCAAGGCAATCAGTGATAACTTCACGATTGAACAATGTTTCCTCAGTACTCCAAGTCAAGGTCCAGAGGAGGAATTCGGCAAGCCTTAACAGCCTTAGTCACGTAGCTCAGGCCCAGATCTTCATTTAAAAATGAATGTGACCTACCTGAACCTACTCCCATCAAACACTTGCAAAAACGATTCTACTCCTGTTGTAACCTTGTACAATACCAGAAGCCCCATATTCTGGCCCCCTAAATCAGAACATGTACATATTTTATTTGATATATTTCCAAAAGAGTAAAACATGTGTGCTACCAACATTTCGAGGCACATCATACAGGGCCCCAAATGAATGGCAAAATTAAGGAAACGGATTGTAAAAAGCTGCTTCCATAGCCAAAGGTCACTCCAAGTTAGGGGAATTAAGGTACCCATGTAATGAGATTGCCCTTGATGTATACGGGTCTGACCATGACACTTTGCTGCCCCTACACAATATAATGGGTTTTAGATCTCAGTTGTTCATTAAAAGGACAAAGTCCTTAATAAGCCCTGCATAAACCATTAGGCATGCAGAAAAATAATACAGCCTCATCTGCACAGAGCAGAGCTAGAACTGGGGTTGAACTTACCTTTGGGAGGCCCATTCCATTAGCTGTTAGAAAATGTGTCAGGCCATTTATATTTAAAAGGAGCAAAACTGGTGCCAGAACGCAATCCTGCCCTAAGCCTCAGGGCAGCCCAAAAGTGTCAGTTCACTCACCCAGGCCATACCTAGTCATGGCTGACACCCTGCATTGTAATGTGTGTAACAAATTGATCAAAACCAGAGGCAGACTCATGTAAGCTAAAATGAGCCACAATTTGGAGCGATTCATATGATTGAAAGCACTACTTAGGTCTATAAATGAGAGAAAGAGGAAATCATTTTTTGTCATTGTGTACTATCCAATCAGTAAGCTAAAATAAAGGCACGGTTCCTGCGTCCCCAATCCTTCTTTGAATCCATAATGCACCATATTAATAGCATCGGACTGCGATACCCAAGACTCTATCCTAAGTAGGATGATCTGGCCAACAACCTTTACTACTGAATCCAACAGAGATATTGGTTGATTGCAGCAGGGATCCTTCCTGTGCTTTTTTCTAATATGGGAACTATAATGGCCAGCTGTCAGGAGGTCATAATCTAATAAGCTACTGCAGCATTCAACACGTTGGTAATAATGGGGATCACAAGATGACATTTTTCTTATAAGGGTCTATTGGGACCCCATTAGGGCCTGGTGCCTTTCTAGAGGGACTGGAAGAGATAACTAAGGTCACCTTTTCAACAGTAAAACCAGTATCAAGTAAACCCATAGATGAGCCATCTGCCTGAGGCACACTCTGATTATGCTGAAAGGAGTAGATGCGTTTAGAGTGATCGGTCCAACTATCTTCCCTAACGTAGGTTCCTAACCTGTTACATTTAACAACTAATGCCCTTCTCTCATTCACAATATCCCAAAAGCCCTTGGTGTCTCTCTGTTTACAGGCTCTAATCAGACTTTTCCAGGTTTTCTTTTTGATGATTTGCTTTCTTTTTTAATGGCTGATTTATACTTGTGCTTTGCTAGGACTATGATGGTACAATCCCTAAGGTTACATTCAAGTGTGATGCACAAGCATTGATCAGTCATCCTACACTCCCTTTGTGAGGGGGATTCCCTTATCTACTCACAATGCTGGTTCTGAAAAGTTTTTCCCCTTTTCTTGGTCAAAGCTCCAAAATGTCTGAGGTGACAAAAGGCAGGGCAGGACAGGTGTCAGGTTCCTTTGTGTGTGCTGTAGGCAAAGCCCTTAGAAGTGCAATCTGGCTGGGTACAGCCCCTCCCCACTCATCCGTCCAGGATGGCATATCCTGTGCACACCTAAGGCCCATTTGTGTCACTGCCTGGAGGTAATACACAAGCCCCAACAAACAGTTGTTTGGGATGAGAAAATGTAAACTTTCTAAAAGTGATATTTTCAGAATTGCAATTGAAAATCCAACTTCAAAGAGGAGTCTAGATTACAAATAATTCACAGCATATCTTTATCTTTTCCCTTTCTAAAGTTATCTCATATTAAAGGTAATAAAGTAAGCAACCCATTGTTAGCCAATAGGAGAGATAATCATTAGAACAGTAAAAAAAAACTTTGGGAGTTTTTTACTGCCAGAACATGTAAAACGTAAACACACATGTCCTACTTTTTCAATCCAATGTAGCCTGCCTATAAACCTTCAGCGCCTATGTTAGAGGTGACTTATAATTATTAAAAAGAAGGCTTTAGGTCTTACAAAAGGTTTATTTTGCCAGGGCAAATCATTTAAATCTGCACTGCAGGCTGCATTGGCAGCCCAGAAATGTTCTAAAGTGTTACTTTAATGGGTGGCTCAATGAGTGCGGCAAGCCCACTAGTAGCATTTAATTTACAGGCCCTGGGTAAAGGTAGTAGCACTTAATAGGATCTTACATGTAAAATATATGTGCCAATTAGGTATCATGTTGGAAGGAAAAATCTCAAGCACTTTAGTACTGGTTAGCTGCAGTAATGTGCACAGGGCCCTAAAGCCAACATAAACAAATTCAGCAATTTAGAGGTGCAAAAATATGATGGTGACCCTGAAAATGGCCCAGGACTAGCAATAGATATGCTACAAACCTATTTCTATATATACCCCTTCATTTGGCTTTTCTGAACATTGGTGCATGCTTAAAGGTCTATGAGATATCAGAATAATATAAGTCATAAGCACTAAAAAGAAAGGGATACCTAGTCATCATTTTGCATGTTTCCCATTTCATAATGTAGACTATTTATTTCAGGTGTACCAACATTTTTATTTGCTATTTCCCCAACAAAACGATCAATTTCATATTATATGTCCTTTACCATTCAGTACTGTAGTCCAAATGCTGCGCCCGTCACGAAGAAGGAAGTTGATTTAGTAGAAATGTTTTATTGCAAACTCATCCCTAAATGAGAAGAAATACATTATGTCCGCGATAAAATATAACAGGCATTTTACATTACCTTATCTCTGAGCAGCAATTAGAGCTTTCTGGTAAGTCGTGGGCTTTACACAGTATGAATCATGGCAGAAACAAGAGTTGAAAAAATATTGCAGCATTTTTCAGAAATATTAGTAACATACACAAAATTCGGACAGAAGGGCTGGGACGTGTTTCTTGCTGTATATTTTTCATTGTGTACGATTTCTTGACTGATGTATAAATAGTTCTGTAACTGCATTAAAATTATGTAAACACATTTGATGCCATGAATTGGAAGGCAAAACGAATGGCAGTAAAATAAGGTGGACAATAGCGCATGAGTGAACTCTAGCTGCCATGGGCTTCTGCTTTGAAGGTAACAAGCAGTCTCCATTCAGATGAGCCACTTTTGAGTGAATGCATTTTAGCATTACACCATATGACTCAGAACAACAAAAAGCCAATTACTAGAAACAGAGATAGCTATTGAATTTTAAAGTTGTATGTGAAAATAAAGCCAAAAACCACAAAACGTGGCCGCACTGGACGGGGACAAAGACACAAGTTCGTACTAACTACAAGGGAACATTGGCCGCCTACGTGAACACAGTTAGGCTTGCAGGACAAAAGTACCTTCAATAATGTTTTGGGGACCGTTGTGTTGGAGATAGTTTGCACAGCTGAGATGAGGTGCTGGTTCGGGCGTGGCAGCGGCGCAGGGTCCTTTTACATTGACGTTTGAGGATTTAGTTTATGGAGCTTGTGATGCGAAGTCTGTGTCAGGGATTCTGTGTACATTCGGGGCAATGCGTCACTTCAGAAGGGCTGACAGGCTGCAGTGTGGAGTCGGGTGTTGTCACTGAGGCTGCCTTCGATGATGGATGCAAGGGCTGGGCCCCAATGTGCTTTATGCACCATTCGGTTCCATAGGTGATGCAAGTCTTTGTGACGCATCCAACCCATGCAGTAGTGAAAAATTAATTTAAGAGTTCTTCACTATCAGTACTTAAAACTTAAAAGTACTTGAAAGTACTCCTACTTTTTAAATTCATTGCACCCTCCCCACTGGGGAGGGTGCAAGGGTACACTCCCCACTACATGTATTCAAAGTAAGATTTGGGCCTAGAAAAAGCTTTATTTTGCCAGGTAGGCATGGTAGTTTGAACTGCACATACAGGATCTGCGACTACAGGCCTGGGACATGTTTTAAAGGGCTTGTGCAATCAGTGCTGCATGCCCGCTGGCAACGTTTACTTTACAGGCCTTGGATACATGTAGCACAACTTTCTAGGGATGCATATGTAAATTATATATGCACATTGGGTATAAGCCGACGCATGAGGGGGGTCAGTGCCCGACGGGCACCCCTTCCACATTGGGAGGACTTCCCCAGCTGGGCCTCAGTGATCTTTCACGCCCAGCGCCGCAGGTCATCCCACCTCTTTTGACAGAGGGTGCTCTGCCGGTTGTAGACCCCCAGGGTCCGTACCTCTATGGGGATGGCATGCCAATGTGCCCTCTTCTGGTGGGCGCTGACATAGTAAGGTGACAAAGAAATGGAACACAGAGGCCAGGCACTTGCACGATGGGAACAGCTGGCAGAATGTCAAACATAGGACTGACAGTACTCTCAGACATGCAGGACAGTGACATGCAGCATTCCCTGCACCATGGCCCATCCTGGCTCATAGGAGCACACATATGTGCAAGCCACTCCATCCATTACTCACACAGTGCCCCCCAAACCCGGACTCACCTGTACCTCTGGCCGTCTGTAGAGTCTGTTGTACAGGGGCAGGACCCCTTCCAGTAGCTTCTCCAGTTCTTCCTGGGTGAAGGCCTTGGCCCTTTCCCCTGCACCACGTGGAACATCCATACCCAGGCGACAGCAGTACACAGAGTGGAGTACCTGTCCGCATGAGATCAGGGAGTCAAGTGATCAAACGATGATGAATGTGCATAGGTTTGGTGGCGGTATGCACCGTCCCTGGTGGCAGCGATCACGATACACCAAGATTCCCCATTGGCATCCATGTTAGCCAATGTGGGTTCGAACAGCGGTCAAAGCCGATGTACGCTGTGACATCAACCGCTAGCTGTATTAGGTCACTTCCACAATGAAGGGGCAATACTACAGTGGGCAGACATTTTTCCATCACCTACGCATCTTGAAATTCATACTACTCACAATGCAGGGCCTACTAGCCACATGAAGCACCTAGGCCTCTAGCCATTGCGTATAGTAGCACACATGATTTACTCTGTTCCCTCCTAGTGATGTAAAAGTACATCTGTCAGGTTGCAGTTATTGTACAGACACTACTATGAAAAATGCACTGCATGTATTTAACAAATTTGCCAATGTTTGTGTGCACATCACTCCTTTTTGTAACCCCTCATAGGTACCGACCCTTGTGGCGAGGAAGGGCACCATCGGTGTACAGACCACTTGTGGATATGGGGACCATGGTGGAACGTCAGATCATTATCACTTACAGACTCACACGTGCAACTATTCAGGACCTATGTGCATTACTGGATCCTGCACTGACTCCCAGAAATCGTAATCAGCATGCCATTCCAACTGAGGTGCAGGTGCTCTCCACACTCCATTTCCTTGCCACAGGCTCATTTCAAGTGACAGTGGGCATGAGTGCTGGTTTCTCACAGCCAATGTTCAGCCAGGTACTGACAAGATTTCTGAATGCATTTGTACAACATCTGAAATCCTATGTGTGATTCCCCCAAAGTGCTGACCTCCCTGCCACCAAGTCTGACTTCTATGCCTTTGCAAACATTCCCCATGTCATAGGTGCCATCAATGGCACCCACATAGCTATCATCCCCCCAAGAGTGAGTGAACAGCTGTACAGAAACAGGAAGAACTTTCACTCCATGAACATCCAATTGGTATGTACTGCAGACCAGTACATTTCCCATGTGAATGCCATGTTTCCAGGTTCAGTCCATGATTCATTTGTTTTGAGGAACAGTAGTGTGCCACAGAAGATGGAACAACTAGAAGAGGACAGAGGCTGGATCATAGGTAAGTTTTCCTGTCACTAACTGACACATTGCAGAAAACCTGCCTATCTGACTAAGGGACATTACAATGAAGACTCTGTATTGACCCTTTTTCTAGGTGATTCTGGCTATCCAAACTTGTGTTGGCTCCTGACACCAGTGAGGAATCCCAGGACAGATGCAGAGAGGAAATACAATGAGGCCCATGGACGAACTAGGAGGGTGATAGAGCCTACTATAGGTCTCCTGAAGGCTAGATTCCGGTGTCTACATATCTCTGGGGGTTCCCTGGCCCATCGACCTGATAAGGTGTGCACAATAGTGGTGGCCTGCTGCATGCTGCACAACGTGGCTGTGAGACATTCTATCCCCCTTTTCCAGGTAGAGGGTGCTATAGGTCCTGATCAGCTACCTTAGAGAGGTGAGGAGAGTGATGGTGAGGATGAGGAAGGGGAAAATGTTAATTCCAGGAAACAACTGATACAACTCTACTTCCAATAACTGTCTGGGACTCAAGCCTGTAATTGTGGTTAGTGACTGATATTGGCAGTGTGCCATGTCATATAGGGGGGATTGTTCATGATAGGCGAGACATGGACCTCCTCTGCATGGTACTGACAGACAATATATGCATTCCCTACTTGACTAATTTGAAACACACATTACCACCACCTATCACAAATTGACAATAAGGTTGTTCTCTGCCAGTTGCATCCATACTCCACTTTGTTCAACAATGAAGACAGTGTTACAGGTGAGAAATGTGTTTTATTGGTCGAATAAAGTGAATTGTGCTGTATACAGTGATGGAAGTCGTAAGGGTTGGGTGTCCTCAAAACCAACTTGGGGGCAGCCCTGTTGGATGTCATAGGTGGGTCCTATTTGTAGTATAGTACTTCAATTTGCCCTCAGCTAAGTGTTGTTGGTGAATGGGTGGGATGGTTGCTTTGCAGTAGTAGCAGTGTAAATTGTTGGAGTGGGGCTTGTTCTTAGCTGGGTTTCCAGTGCCATATTTTGGCCTAAGACTACGTTTGGGCACCTGCTGTGGAGCTTCTTGGGGTGGCATGGTTGGCCCTTGTGATTCCTGGGAGGGTATTTCCTGTGCTGTTTCTGCTGCTTGGGCCATCTGTTGCTGGTTGTCCAGGGCTGTTGTGGGGGCCTCTTGTCCGGTGTGGGTGTCTGACTGTTTGTTGACCAACTGCAGCAGTTCTCCAGCAATGGTGGTCATTGTGGCATTGTGTTCTTTCCACTGCTCCATGGCCTGTTGGTGTTGTTGCTGCTGCATCCTCTGACTTTGCTCAAGGGTGGACACAATCTGTGCCAACCTGTCTTGGGTATGTTGGTAGGCCCCCAATACCTCTGCAATGACATCCTGGGCTGCTGCATCCATCCGGTGCCCTACCCCCTGACCCACTGGGGCACTTGAACTTGCCCTAGCCCCCTGTGCCTGTGTCCCCTACACAGGTCTTGACATGCCACTTGCACTGTAGCCCTCGCCTTCCTGCAAGTTGGGAGTGGGAGACTGTGGCCCCTGTAGCTGTGTTCCACCTGTCTGTGCCCTGGGTACACTGGTGTTGGTATGCCTCCCCTGGCCTGCTAGTCTTGTCTGGGTGTTAGAGGTGACAGTGGTTTCCTGGGTGGGGCTGCTGCATGGTGAGCATCCAGTGCTGTGTGAGGGGCCTGTCTGCTCATCAGTGTCCAGGGGTCCTTCACCAAGGTCTTGTGTTGTGCCTCTGTCTCCCTGGAGTGCTGTGGCACTCCTTGTCCCCTCCATTAGGGTTACATGGGTGGTGGTGCCTGTTGGGGGACATAGATATGCCTGAGGGTTTGAGGTGTACAGAACTGTGCAATTTTGTGCTGGTGTGACTTTCAGTGGCCTTCCAGTGTGCCTTTGTAAGGTGGACATTGCATTTAGTGGCAGTGGTGGGGTTACATTGTGGTGGGGGGTATTATTCCATTGTGGGTACGTGCAGGGTTGGGTGGCTGTGTGCAGCAGAAGCGATGTGGGCCTGGTAGTGAGTTGTGGGTAATGCAAGGTGGTGGATGTAATGGGTAATGGCTGGGTGGGGTGTGGGTTGAAGTGGGTGTGGGTGGGGTGGGGTGGGGCATGCATTGCAGATGTGTTTTATATGGGGTAATTGTAGATGACTTACCCAAGTCCATTCCTCCACCGAGTCCAGTGAGTCCCTCTGGGTGCAGGATGGCGAGTACCTTCTCCTCCCAGTCAGTATAGTCGGGTGGTGTTGGTGGCGGTCCTCCCCCAGTCTTCTGCACTGCGATGTGGTGCCTGGATGCCATGCCACAGACCTTCCCCCGCAGGTCGTTTCAACTCTTGCGGATGTTGTCCCTGGTGTGTCCCACTGCATTCACCCTGTTGACGATGGTCTGCCAAAGCTCCAATTTCCACATGATGGGTGTGTGCTGCATCTCGGACCCGAATATTTGTGGCTCCACCTTCAGGATCTTGTCCACCATGGTCCTTAGCTCCCTTTCAGTGAAGCGTGGATTTTTGGGGGGGCCTGGTGAGGGTGGTGGATGGTGTCGGGACTGGGGATGGGGTATGGGTGCTCCTGTGTGCGTCGATATGCGTGTCCTGTATGCTGGCGTCCGCTGTCTGGCTCTGTTGATCTCCGTCTTCCGGTCCTGGTATCGTTGCTAAGGATTGTGGGGTGTGTCTGGTGGTGTTTAATGGGGATCTGGATGTGTGTCAGGTGTTTGGGGGATACTTGTTGCTGTTGAGTCCACTTGCCGCCCGTGGCGGTCGCAGCCGTCAATGGTCGTCTGGCCTCCACTGTCCGCCGAGGTGATTGGTGCATCATTATTTGGAGGGCGGGATGTAGGTGTGCTTGGCAGTGGCGGGGTGGGGTGGGCCGGGATTCCCGCCGACAGTGTTCTGGCGGGGAGTGGTGGTCTGGGATTTTTTGGTGGGGTTGGGTTTTTCAATCATTATATGGCGGGTTTCCATTCGCCGCCACCGGTGGGATTCTGTTCACCGCCGACACGGCGGTCTTTCTCTCCGTGTTCATAATGACCGCCTATGTCACCAGAGCATCACAAAAATGATGTTCCAGGGGCGCAGTGTGCGCTAGGGCCTTGTAAATGAGGCTCATAGCCTCTAAAGTATAAAAAAACTCACCTCCCTTCTTTTCCCTTTTATGGCTCTGGCCTTTAATTGTTCTTCATATCACATTATGCAATCATCTACTGTACACTGGAAGACTATTTGGTTAACTAATATTGCTACTCTTATACAAACTAAAGCATATCTTTTATATCAATATTTTTGGTCACTATTTACAATTTTTTTAAAGCACAATTATTAGAATCAACAAATTGTTGGCCTTGTGAATCTACTTCTAGAAGTTTAAAACCTATGTTGTATGATTGCTCTATTGTTCTTGAATTTCGGACAGAACTTTGGAATATAATTGATCAGCTTCTTAACCGCCAAATCCCTTAATCATTCCATGTACTAATTTATAAATCTCATGCTTTTGAAACTGTATTATCTACTGCTGATTGTAAACTTTTTGATTTCCTTATCTCTACCGCTGTTAAATCAATTACTTCAAACTGGAATGATGCAAATGTATTGTCGGTTAATGCTTGGTGGGACTGGATTATTTTTCTTAGATGTGGAAATTCCTCATTAGTATGTACTTGTATAGACTCTAATATACTCACATCTAACAGGTGTCATAGTTGTGACCTATCCTCCCTTTAAAGTGCGTGCTTGAGTGGCCACGCAGATCCTCTCACATTACCCCGCAATTATATTCGTGGAGCGCACATACATTTCTAATTCAATTAAACCTTTACGAGGCAGTGTGTTTATGTTGGTTTTCCCTTTGAAGAGTTGGCTACATCAATCTCACCTCCCCCTGCTAAACACTATGGCAAGGCAGGATTAAACAAAAGAAAGGATTAACATGCATTGAAAATAATGACTCTAATCATTCACTATAGACAACATTTGCATTTAAAACAATCCTTGTCACCAATTCCTATCATGAGAAACAAAGTGCTAATTCCAGGGCTAAACATATATTTGCTGTTATTGGGAGGTGGAATGCAGGGGAAACAGTTTCCTCCTTTTTAACACTACTTCTAGTTTTTAGGAGGCAAACATCGTTATTGAAGTAGTAAAGTTAAAGAGGGTGTCTGGAAGGGGGCCCTGAGTAGCAAGTAACTTTCCTGTGCAAAGTCACAACACTATTGTCTACTGAGGTAAGAACTGATCGATGCTCAGATGACGCCATGGGCAGAGATGCATTTGGTGCACTCACTGCTATTGGTGAATAAAATTAGAGAGCAGGGGGCTGTAGGTGAGGGTACCGCTGTTTGCATAACCTTAATGCAACAGCTCCATGCGCACCTCTAAAGATTGGCACCATGGGTCTAGGTCGAGCTCACCCACGCTAAGAGGGACCCTGGCTGAGGGTTTTCTCGTTTGATTGCATTCAGTAATACTGCAGGATGCAACTAGGCTTGGGAGAGTATTTTGCTAATGTGAAGTATACCACAGGGAACATGGGCTAAAACTGATCTCTGTAAAAGCATACATTGTATTCTTTTTGGAAGGGGGATACAAAAATGTTTGAGAGTCGAAACTGAGGGACATTTAAAATTGTGTGCATTTTTACAATGTATTGTTATTTGTCAACAAAATATTCTGTTTTGATAAAGCGATTGTGTAAATCTACTTTAAAACGATACCAATTTGTCAAAAAATGCCCCAGGGACACATCATATATTACCTCCAACCCAAAACCTACTCTATCCAGAAATGGGTTGGTGGCTTACATAGTGACATACGCTTTAATCCAGTTTTGCACATGGACCAGGGAAGTGCAAACGCAGTCTCGTGCTGCATATGGAGAAATAAAATTAGAGCGAACGTTGTTCTTGACTCATATATTCCCAACTGTAATTCGTTATAAGGCATACACTACTTTGTTTTCTATTTCTTTCAGTAGCCCTTATTTGCTCAATTATTTAGTTATTTAATATTCGAACTCTACAAATATGCTGATGTAATTTATCGTTCACTTACTTCATTGCATACTTCATATGTACCTTTTTCTGTTTTTATTCCTTACAGTTACAGTGAAATTGTTGCATGGTATTCACTCTGTATTATTTTTTAAAAATCTAAAAATATTTTAAATGTAAAATAAATGAAACACTTGAGATTAGCTTAAGACCTTGTGCCCCTGCTCAATATGTCTGGATGCAGACCTAGACATTTGAAATCCCTGTGATATCCCTCTGTCCTCCCTTCTATATGTGACTATGCAGTGATGCCAAGAAAAAAGAGTTTTCCTAGCCCTTGTGGCCATGTGTGTATGTTAGGGATTAACAGATCAACTCTAGGTGATTAAAACACTTATAAATAAGACACACAACACCTCGAAGAGGATTAAGTCCTCAACTGGAAACCATCTTGATGACAGGAATGTGTGCAATTACATAGCTTAGTCATCATAGACATCATTAATAATCTCATATACCTCAACTAGTCACCTAGCGCCACCCGGAATTTCATAGAAGATTACATTTTTAAAGGGATACCAGTGTTCTGCCCATTATGATTCCAGAGCTCTGAGCTCATACAGTGAGTAACTGGGGATACCAATGGTGAATCTGAATCATCTATTGGCAGACATTATGGCAAGCCATGGATGCTCGTACCCCTGTGGCATGTCACATCAGCTTATTTTGAAATCAGAGCTCATCATAAAGAAGGAAAACATTGAGACATCCATTTCATTACCATTGCCAATCAGGAGATACCAGCCTCAATTTTTAGTCAATATGTCATACGTCACTATGAACCCATACTCAAAATACTCCCTATAATCCTGACATGGTGCAGCCTTTCTGGATTCCAGAAGTGCTTCAGGCCAAATATCTAAATATCTAAAATAAACCATTCCAATATGACTTATTTCAAACATTTATCCCTACCCACTTCCCCCAATGGTGTCAGCCGATACCCATTGAAAGAATGATTGTTCTATCTAAAAAACAACTTACCTCCAGGGAAACACCAATGTCAGGACAGACCAAGCAATGGTTTAGAGAATGTATGCCATTCCAACAGTGGATAAGCCAACCTAAGCTTTAAAACCTGTGGCCTTAGTCCAACATAATATTGATGAATAATTATCAATAGTGTAATAAGTTCCAATATCAATACACCTAAATATCATGTCAATAACAATGTTAGTACAACAATATCAGGCCACAGAATATTGTAGTCAAAATTATCATTTTTAGGCAATACTGTTTTAAATAATATTGTTTTATTTAATATTGTTTAGTTAATTATGGTTATTCAAATATTGACAGTTTTTTTAATTTTCATATAAATTAGTTAACTTTTTAATTGCCGGTATATGCGTTGTTAGTATTGTCGTAGTTTGAGCCGCAGGTTTGTAGGTGACTAGGCCAATCCTACAACAAGTCACAACTGTCCGCCCAAACCTACTGACTCACAAGCAGTACCTCACCAAAAACCCAAACAGTAAAAGGTGATTTGTGACCGCCTTTACACATGGACTCAAGAGTACGACATCTCATGGGGGTCGTGGTTAAATGGAGATTACCCTTTTCTTGCATGAGCTACATGTCTCTTTCAAACACAGGCAATGAAGGCAATGCAGTAAAGTTTTCAATAGGTTTTATTAACAAGACTGCAATCTATTGCAAAATGCATGGGCTGAGATGATTAAGATAATGAACAATTCAAGAAACAGAATTGTAAAAATGAGAGTCATGACTACAAGACCCCAGCAATCTTGCAATAATGTAAAATGTGAAGCAGGTGTGAAATAGACCTTACTACCCTAGCATGATAAACCTAATTTCTAACCTAAAGAGAGCTGGGTGTGTTAAACCCAATATGCCGGTACCATGTCCATGAGAAGAGCCCCCAAACCCTTGTTTCCTTGGAATGAGGTCTCTGGATCAGACTCCGTGCAGACACAAAGGCTGGATCAGCATCAAGGCAACGTGTAGCATAGATAGTGTCAATGGCATCTGGTAGGAATCCCTCTGATTATCTTGTCTGCGTGAGATGTATTTATAAAGATCTTGTAGGACCCTTGATATAGGTATGTTCCCAAACAATAGATAAGAAGGCATGCTTGCTGCAGCAATTATATAAACAATTCCCTGAAAAGATACATTATGTTGCTGTCTCACGAAAGTGGGAAAGTACATGATGTAAATACCTACGTATCTCATTTATTTTTTGACTCTGATAGTGACGCCTTTGCAGAGTGGCACTGATAATGTGAAACTGAAACATCTTCCTAACTGTAAACATTGCAGCTATCTTGGAAGAAACAATTAAATAAATGTGCTAAAATAGAGCAAGCTAAGTAGGTTAAAACTCACTAGGTGGCAGGGGCACAGGCCTGCAAGCCAAAGGCTAAGCTAAACTCCTGAGTCACATTAAAACAAAATAGGATCCACTACACCTTCCTCATTGCTGGAACAAGTATGATGCCATACAAATGACACCTGAGAAAGTGAATGATCCAAGCTAAAATACTCTGGACTAAAACAAGCTAAAATCATATTCATGTATAACAAAAAGCTAATTGAAAACTTGTTAAAAAATAGCTAAAGCATACAAAGAGGCACAATGTCGACCACGACAAGCACAGCAGGCCAAAGTCAAAGGCAATGTTGGCAAATTTTAATCTTTAGAATAGGCCAATGGTGAAATCTATTTAACTTAAACAGTAGTCATGATCTTGAAGAATGTCTTTGAAGCCATAAAAAAGGAAAGACATTCGAGAAAGAAGCCACATCATCAGATGTTAGATTGATGACAAGATTGGCAGATGGATCCACGGAGCAGTAGTGAGTAGCAGTCTCAGGAACTGGATCTCCCTCAATGGCAGCACCATTAAAGTGCCCAAAGGAGCCAGAGAGTCCACCAAGGGCGATTCCAAATTGGCCCCGCGAATCAGCCTCAGTCTCATGGGGCACAACTGTGAATTAACCCTCATCAGGAGCATCGGCAGTTCTTTGTCCACAAGAGGTACTGGCAGAACAGCAAGGCACACCAAAGGTAGATTTTGAAAGAGGCATCAGGTGCAATGAAAGACTGGTTGCACACACCATAGGACTGGTCGGAATGACAATGACCAATCATGCTCCAATTCTTCCAGCAACAGAGCACCAAAGAACTGTACCATGCAATCACAGCACAGCTGGGCTGGGGTTAGTGGCTCCATCACTCTGTTTAGATGGAAAGGCACAAACACTGCGTATCAGGAACAACAGCAGCAGCATCCTGCTGATAAATGCCAAAGTCACTGGAAAGCCACCAAACACATTGGAAAAGAGTGAATAGATAGCTGAAGGAATGACTCCGAAGACAGCCTGGAAGATGGATACAGATCCAGACCCAACAGCCTTAAAGAAATTGACAATCCCTGTACTGCTCAAAGCCGTAAATATTCTGGAGACCAGCTCTCTAAAGTGCTTGAAGGAGTTGGTATTTAATACGGATTGTGTCTCGGCTGATGATCTCGCTCTCTGAGAACATACGTCTCTCTAGCCAATGTCAACGCACATTGTTTCCGGGACAGTAGCGCCTTTAATCTGCTCAGCTTGTCATAATTTACATTAGTAGTATCAATGTGAGGTCACATTTCTGCTACTCTTATCTCTTGTGTAGGGAGGAATAAAACATATCCGCAACACGTTACAATCTGAGAGACCGAAATTGTGTAGGCAATTCCTGGTCACATACCGCAACAGCTTTCTTCGTTCAGCACCACGTAACTTCCATTCTAAAGTACATGAAATGCAAGACGGGGATACCCTTCAGAAAACAAGCCAAGTTTGTGAGGTCCGCATTGCAAAAGCCATGAAGGGACACCTCTTTGCAAATCATTGAATGACTAACAGTAGTCTCACATTTGCTTCTGCTAAGAAAGATCTCTGTTTCACCATTCAGACATTTATATTCAAAGGGCAAATTCAAAGCCGCTCGTATCTGCCCATGTCAAGATGTTTCAAACATTTCAAAAATCAAAAAGTGGAAATGGGCAGATTTATAATGCTATGTACTAGCCATACTGTCAATGGACTTTCTGGAACTGTGAAAGGCAACTTTTCTAGTTTTTCTATGTGAAGCGTGGTGAAACTCGCTTTGCTTTTAGCAACTGTCTGTTGTTCCCTGGATAAATTAAAAGCAGCAAACAAGTCACTACCTTTAATATACTTCCATGGAACGCAGCTGTTTTTCAGAATCTGTAGTGTCCAACCTAACTGCATGATGGAAAGCAGTTGACTTTGTCCACGGTGTAGAAAGGACATGTCATACTGAATTATATTTATCGCAGATGACACTACGTTATTAAGGGAATAAATCCTGTTGGACAGAGTATTCATGCCGTTATCGACAACAGCCAATCTATCTGCCTCAAATGCACAGCAGCTTCCATTTGAGAGAGCGTGGCTTTCTTGGACCTAGCAAGAAGTCCTGTAAATCTATTTTCAGAAAGAGTATTAAGATGTTCTTTAACTGCTGCTAAGGTGTTAGTCCATAACCACTGTTGGCACAGTTTACCCACACTGTAAGTAGTAACTATTACCGAGTGCTGACCTGAGACAAAGCGAGGGTCCGGCCGGCTAATCTTGAAACCACCTGAGGAATTCACAAACCATCCGTCAGGACTGGAAAGTGAAGAATTATAGATACCAGCCTGAACCTTTGCATCTAATTTAGCCTCTGTGACGTTGAGGAAGGGCTGCCAATTAGTGAATTTTGCCAGTGTGGGGAATGTGCCACATTCATTTCCTTCATTTTTGCTAGCCCTAGATAGGGTGAATGTTGACTTGTATCATTTAAAAAGATAATTTTCACAGGAATAAGGCATGCTATAAATAAAGGTTCCCTACCCTGAATTGGCCAATCTTGCATTCCCCACACACTCTTTACATCAATAGTGTTTTTCTTTTTCCATTATTTGTATCCCTCAACTGCAAGTCGGAAAACAAAAGGAATCTGAATAAATCAATCTTGTGTTTGTTAGCAAAATTTTACTAATTTTAGAAGATGTTAACGTAAAATAGTATGACTTCACATTTTTAATGTCACGCCCAGCAAGATAAGTGAATTTATCTGGATAATGTTTTGTGCTCCCCACAGGTGGAGATGAACAGTGTTCCTATTGTGTGTAATTAACTATTGTTCTGTGTCTAGTTGCAAGGTGCAGGTATTGATGTCCCCAGTTGGTTTAACAGAACATCTCCCCATACTTCTTTGTGTTAGTGTACACATCACCACTTTCAAATACAGTGTAATTCTTCATTTTGTCTAACATAGATTCAACTGTTTGAACATCCCAGTCATCAGAAACAACACCAGGTGTAATTACATCAGTCATTGAAATCTTAGAGACATATGGAATTTGAATGACCTCAGTAGGCCCGTATATATCAAATGGAACTTTATCCTACACAATCCCATCAGGAATCAGTACTGCTGAAATGTTCCCAATGGACATGTCTCTCCAGACCTTACGTGAAGAAAGCAATGGAGTGCGAACTTCATCTACTGGCTCAACAGAGGAGCGTTCAGGAAGGTAATGCCCATTTATAAGCAGGAAGAAAACAGTCACAAAACTAATCCATATAAAAAATGCAAGCAATGTCAGAAACAACCACACATAGTTCCATTGATAAATTAAATAATTATTTTTAAGCCATATGTTCAGCTTACATGTCTGTGAAACAGTTTCAATAGCAGGTGTGGATGAAGTTGAAGAAAAGTCATCAATGTCGATGAAGTAACCAGAAGCAGTCTCTCCAAACACAGGAGCAGGTGCATTACTGGTGGAAGGATCCAATTCATGTGGAGGCTCATAGTAGACAATGATGTCAGTTTGTGTTTTGTTGGAGTAGAAGACAGCCACATCCTGGACAGGTGTTGTCATTGAAGTGGTAAAAGGAATCAGCGAAAGCTCATTTTCCACCCTCCTCTTGCTCAAGGAGGCATTTGTAGCATTGCTGGGCATGCCTGTGTTGTCAGAAGTGTTGTTGTTTCTTTCTTGAAGAGGTCTGAGAGGGCACTGGGAACTACCCAAGGGACTGTGCAGGATCAGCCACATGATGAAGTTTAATGTTGTCAATGGAGACAAATCTGATTGCTTTGGAACTAGGCAGCAGTGGTAGGATGAAAGTTCTGGTACCTTGCATTGCCAGGACTTTGACCGGTGCTCTGTAGGATGGGCCGAATTCCTTCTTCATAGCAATCTTCTCACAAACCAGATCCTCGACTGGAATCCAGCAAGTAGAAGGTGTTGGCAAATCCCTTATTCCTAAGGTGGCAGCACTTGCAGATGGTTTATCATCACAAAATTGCTTTTGCTCCTGTAAGACAGTGAGACGTTCATTTATGTCAAAAGGTGTATCTGCCATGGCCATCTAGATCTGGGACATACATAGGTATCCCAAAGTGAACCTCATAAGGAGTGCGTCCTCCCAAGACCTTCTTGGCAGATTATTCAGTGCTATCTGGACCACAGGTGATGAAGCCAGCTGCGGCCAGAACCTAATACTCTAGCTGTTAAGGACTGCTTCAGATCTCGATTCCTCCTCTCTACAACCAAATTTCCCTCTGGATGCTACGGTGACGAGTAATGGAGTGTAACACCCATTGTCCCCATGGTGTCCCTGAATGCCTTAGAGACAAAAACAAGGCCATAGTCCGAATGGAATGCTGCAACTGCATATGTACCAATAAAAAATCGGCCAGTCTTTTGTAACAGTTCAAATGTCAGCCGACCACTGAGGCCATACCCATAGGAATCTCGAACCAGAATCTGCAGCGACTAAGATGTATTTGCATGCACCATCCGGTTGAAGAGGACCACAATGGTTCAGGTACACACACTGAAGTGGCCTGTTGGACACTAAGAGGGAAGTCTGCAGAGGGCGTTCAATGTTTGAGCCCTGTACCTGCTGGCAAATGTCACAGCAAAGGACACATTGGTTGGTTTGTTTGTATAGACCTGGCCACCAGAAGCATTTCTGTAAGAGTGTTATTGTGGCCGCAACCCCAGCATGTGCAGAAGCGACACCCTCATGCGCTGCTTTGATGAAATCTAATCTTTGATCTTGGTTGGGGATCACTATATCTCCAACCCCAGGAAGTGTTGCATAAGCAACATTCTGTGCTCTGATATGGTAAGAGTGTTTTGTAGGGTTTACTTTTGGGAGATGCTTGCCTTCAGCCAACACTTTCACGGCAGCCACAATTTCATTATCCAATCTCGTCTGAGAATGAGTCACTGCAGCCACAGAAGCCGTAGCTACTGCTGACATGGCCGCTTCATCAGCCAAAGTGTTGCCAATAACATGTATTCCTACACGTTGGTGGCCCAATGTCTGGACTACATGAGCACTAGGTAGCTTATCCTTCAGATCAGCCACCGTCCCTAACAGATTTCTGCATTTTATGATATTCCCTTTGGAGTCTCTGAACCCGTTCAATTGCCAATGATTAAGGTAATCATTGCAGGATTGGATACAGTAGTATGAATCACAGACAAGCAAAGTGAGTTGTCCTGGATCCGTATGTTCTGCTGCTAGGATAAGGGCTTTAAGTTTAGCCAGCTGTGCTGTGCAGTCCCCCAGGGTCTGCGTGTAGGTATTGTGAGGGTGCAATATACCATTCTTCATCACTCTACTCACGGCTGCGGAAGCGCCTGAGTACTGATGCTTAGTGCCTACAGCTGGTTGTGCTGAACCATAAGTGTAAATGACAGTGTGGTAGCTGTCAAGTGGCAAGATGTCTAGAGGTGCAGGGTACTCCTGTTTATATTGGAGAAATTCTTGTGTCTGAAGTTTTGGATCAAAGATGTAATCAACATCAGTGGCATTCAGGGAGGTTGCCCATTGAATCCAGCGTGAATGTAATGCTTTAGCACTAGGAACTCTAGCTTTGGTAACGGCCTCTAGAGCTGGTACCAGGGTAATGGCAATAATGTCTTTCCCTGTAGTAAGTGGCCTCTCCTTGATGACAGCCATCTGTACTGCAGTTAGATTTTTTTTTTTAGGTGCAAAACGTGGTTTTTCTTTGGAATATAAATGTGATTTGTATGCTATGGGTACTGTGTTGCCTTCATTAAAGGTGACATAAGTGAACCCAAAGGCACCAGTAATTATTCTGATGACCAAATTTGTTTTGTTGTCACAAGTGTGTAAGTGTGTAACGAGGCAGGTGTGCTCTAGTGTCTGCTAGAAAAATCAGGGCGTATTAAGTCATAGAGTGGCTTGATACATTGTGCATAGTCAGGAATGTAGGTTCTGCCAAAGTTTAAGAAACCAAGTAAAGACTGTAGTTTCTTGATAGTATTTGGTGGCTGGAGTTGAGCCTATGTTTCTAAGTGTGGGACAGGCTCTTGCCCTTGTTTGATAGGTCATACCCCAGGAACAATAAGCTGAAAAAGGCTATTTTCGTTTTCCTAAAATGTAATTTGTAACCAAGGGCTGCAAATCCAAGAATGAACAGATCGACCCTGGCAAGATGAATGCTGAGGTCATCATTGTTGAGATAGATATCATCCACAAAAGACAATGCCTTGGGATCGATATCATGCAAAATTGATGTTACACGGGCTGAGAACAGTTGTTCTTATAGCCTTGGGGCAATTGACAAAAATATTTTTATGAGCCAATTGAGAATGCACTCAGGTCCCGACGTTTGTGAGCTACGTTTTGGCAGAAAAAAACATTGGAGATATCCAAGGTTGTTTTTTTTTTTTTACGCACTATGGTGGTCATTATGATGTTGGCGGGCCACACCGCCACATAAAGAACCCCATGAGGGCTGCCATCACTGACTGCCAGGCTGCCTCCGTCAGGCAGCCTGGCGGTGGTTGGAATCATTATCCGACAGGGCAGCGGTGCTGCCCCTCGGATAATGATTCCTCAGCCACCAGCCTTTCCCTGGCGGGTTTCCCCACCAGAGAAAGGCTAGAGGAAGGGGTGCACCGGGGCACCACTGGGGCCCTTGACCTGGTCATGCACTTGGCATGGGCAGTTCCGGTGCCCCGGTGCAGTGCCCCATCGCGCAGGTCACTGCCCGATTTTTGGGCAGTGATCTGCACGACGGGTGCAGCTGCACCCGCTGCACAGAGGCATTGGTGGTGGCTCCATGTGGAGCGGCTGTCAATGTCCTGGCCAGGCATTCCTGTGGGCGGGCGGAAACAATGTTTCCATCCGACGGCTCACAGGAATGTTCTCTATGCGGCCGGTGGGGATCCGGGGGCGCTGGCGGTCAGTGGTTTGATCGGCAGCATGAACACTGCGGTTTCGACTGCTGTGTTCATAATGAGGGCCTGTGTGTTTAATTATTGTGTGTTGTGTGAATTTTGTATAGCGTATGTGTGAGTATGACTGTTTAAGTATCTAAAATCTAAGACTGTTCTGTATGAATGGTCAGGTTTTGCAACAAGGAATAATGGGTTATTATTTGCAGAAACACAGGGCTCAATTACTCCCTGGGTCTCAAGCTGAGTGACGATCTCCATCACTGGAGCTTTGGCTCCATGTTCAACAGGATATTGGGGCTGGGGTGTAGACCTAATGGGTATCACGTGGCAAGGTGAATCCTTGTCCCAAGCTACGTGACTGCAGTTTAGTCAAGGTGTCTGCGCTAAAGCCCAGTTGACAGAGTAGGCTTGTTTCACTGCCTCTGGAACAAGATCAGAGAAAGAAAGTAAAATGAAATTTTCCTCATGTGGGAGCTTTCGGACGTGCTCAGATGGCCAGTCTCTTTCGGCCAGTTGAATATCACAACTAAGTTCATTCCAGAATATCACACTAATGGTGCACTCTATGTCTTCCTCAATTTGGATATTTAGACCATAAACCCTGTTGGTTGGAGAATGCACCCGTCTGCAGTCTCCACTGCAATAAAGTTGCTAGTTGTTGTCGCATCCAGAGAATCTTTTAGACTACGGCGATATATTGTGACCTCTGCTGCACTGTCTAGCAGTGTCACTGCCCACGTCATGTTCTTCAGCAATGTTCTAAGTGTACTAGCATTTTTTATTGAAAATGCGGCAACCTTTTTATTTTTAAACTGTGGCTTTTGTTTGTGGGGACTTATCTTCTTTTTTGTCTGAAGGCTGGGGTGACTCTATCTTCTGTTTCACGTAGTCAGGATGTCACTCTGACTGGCCCAATCTTTCTCTACTTCTATCTGGTGCCTCCTGAAAGGAATGAGAAGGATGTGAATCAGTATATCTGTCAGGAGCTTTTATGTTTTCTCTATTTCTGAGATTATGGCCCTCATTCCGACCCTGGCGGTTTCAAACCGCCAGGGTGGAGGGCAGAGGAAGCACCGCCAACAGGCTAGCGGTGCTTCCCGGGCCATTCTGACCGCGGCGGTAAAGCCGCGGTCAGAAAAGGGGAACCAGCGGTTTCCCGCCGGTTTTCCCCTGGCCCAGGGAATCCTCCATGGCGGCGCTGCTTGCCGCGCCACCATGGGGATTCCGACCCCCTTCCTGCCAGCCTGTTCCTGGCGGGAACGGGTGTCGCGGGGCCCCTGGGGGCCCCTGCACTGCCCATGCCACTGGCATGGGCAGTGCAGGGGCCCCCTAACAGGGCCGCACAAAGATTTTCAGTGTCTGCTTAGCAGACACTGAAAATCGCGACGGGTGCCACTGCACCCGTCGCACCCCTGCAAATCCGCCGGCTCCATTCGGAGCCGGCTTCCTCTTTGCAGGGGCTTTCCCGCTGGGCCGGTGGGCGATCTTTTGGAGATCGCCCACCGGCCCAGCGGGAAAGTTGTAATGACCCCCGCGGTCATTTGACCGCGGTGCGGTCTTTTGGAGGTTTCCGCCCGGCGGGCAGCGCCCGCTGCCTGCCGGGGTCGGAATGACCCCCTATATCTCCTTTTAGAGTTCTCCGGGTGTGGAGAATATGCTCTCTGACTTTTTCTGTATTTAATTTGCTTTTGTTTATCCTACCGCTTTTAAAACCCACCTGTGCTTGTTTAGTACCTTCCTTAGTGGTGGTACTCTGTATGTCAGGCTTTTTCTGCTTTGCTCCCAAACTACCCCGTACTGGAATAGGTATCAGAAATTATTTTCGGTAGTTGTTTCTCCTGGTCCACATGTGGAATCTCTCAGATCCGCTGAAGTATAGCCAACATTACTGCTTCCTCTTTAATGTTACTAAGGCCCTCATTATGACATTGGCCGTAAATCCCACTTACTGCCACACTGACTGCTGCCAGCTTACCGCAGCGGAAATCTGTTCACCTTATCATGACACACATACACCAATCTGTCAGTATTCAGCCACATACACAGTTCCGCCACACCGAAGGTCAGTGACAAACTGGCGGTATCAAAACCCACACCGTTATGCCAACAGAACAACGTCTGCCACATTATGACCCATGAATTACTACGGCAGACATTCAGTGGCGTTAAATCATTAGCGGTACATACCGCCACGCTCAAAATGGACATACGCAAACAAAACACCACATTGGACAATTCAAACAACGCACACCTGACACCCATACACACATCACACCTACACAACCACACCACTATAAAACACAAACCCACACTACCCACAACCCTTTACCATTACAAACAATTGCCAGCAGGGAGACAGCAAGACCACAGACACAACCAGAACCACACACTACTCACTCCTATATACCACTGACGCACCCCACATCACAAACCCCAACACATTACCTAACACACCCTCACTGACACACCTAACACAACTTCCATGGCACCAGAAAGACACCCCCGCTTCACAGAGGAGGAGCTAAGGGTCATGGTGGAGGAAATCATCATGGTAGACCCACACCTATTTGGAGCACAGGTGCAGCAGATATGAAGATGGAGCTATGGCGGAGAATCGTGGACAGGGTCAATGACGTGGGGCAGCACCCAAGATGTAGGGATGACATCAAGAAGAGGTGGAACGACCTACATGAGAAGGTACATTCCATTGCAGCAAGACACCAACTCGTTGTACAGAGGACTGGTGGTGGAACCCCACCCCCTCCCCCACAACTCACAGCATGAGAGGATCAAGTCTCGGCAATCCTGCATCCTGAGGGCCTGGCTGGAGTAGGAGAAGGACTGGACTCTGGTAAGTCAACTCTCTACTACTATCACCTCCCTACCCCCATGCCATCACTGACCTCCCACCCTCACTCCCTTCACTCCACCACTACCCACACAACCCACCATCTCATCTCACTCATCCCAATGGCAAGCCCTCCATGCTCTACCAATGCCTGGGCACCCCTCACAGTCCTGCATGGACACTCATCGCTAAAGCATGCACACTATAGAGAACTAATCATCCCACCATAAACCAACGTACACAAGTGAAACCTGCCAGGGCAAATACAACTAAAGAGGGCAAGCAACGGTTGCACAATATGTCAGACACAGAAACCATAACACATCATTTACATCCCCACAGGTATCCCAGCCAATGTCAGCGGAGAGGAGGTGCCAGCAATATCCAGTACCCCAACAGAAGAGGCCCACATTGATGACAGCAACTCTGGTCTTCAAGATCTGGATGACCAATCCAGCCCATCAGGGACCTCTGGACAGCCGGTTACCCAGGCCCAGCCACCCACCACCACCTAGTCACCCGCATTAGGATACAACACCACAGTACCCACACCTCTGTCCCCAGGACACGTCAATCAGCAGTGTGTCCACCTCTACAGGGACCCCAGGCCACACCTCATGCCCATGACAATCAGGGACCTGGGGTCAGTGGCAGTGGCACATGGTTCAGGGGATAGAGGCACAGGCCACCAGGGACACTGGGAGGACTGCTGTGCACCGGGGGAGGACAGGCCCAAGGAACCGACTCTCCAGGAGGAACTTGCAGAGATCCTGGGAGCATATCAACGTTCCCAGGACACGATGGGCCAGATTCAGGACAATGTGCAGGAGAACAGGAGGTTCAGTACCTCCTGCTGCAGGATGTACTGAAGCAGGAGTACAGTACCCGGGGATCAGGGACGACTTGCAGGCCATCAACAACACCCTGATCTCCATAGCAGGGGTGCTGGCAGACATGGCCAACATTATAAGGGAGGCAGTCACACAACAGCGGGACTCTGCCAATAGCCAGACATCTGAACAGCCTTCCACCTCTACTGCCACTAGTGGATAGGAGGCCCCGCCACAGGACTCATGGGCCACCAGCACCCCTCCCCCTGCAGAAGGTGAAAAACCCAGCAAACGTTCCCTGCAATCCAGACAGAAGCCAGAGATAATTGCCAAGACCCCCTCCAGGAAATGAGACTCTCCTGTCACCCTTGTGTCCCACTCTGTCAAACTGTCCACCTTGAACTGCCATTGCTCCCCTTCCTATGTCCCCTTGGAAAATGCACCTGTGCTACAAACAGACTGGAACAATACCCCAGACTTAACTCCATCATCACCCCATCCCAATGCACGTGCCCCTCAATATGTTAGCACTTCAGTAAACACCCATGGAAAAAGAAAAGTTTGGAGTATGTCAAATATCCAAGTATGTATTCATTTAAACAGGTGCAAACATTGCAATCCAACTGCACAGAAAATGAGCATAGATTAATGACCTGTAGCTGGCTGCAGTGATCACACCAGGATCATATGTGAGGTCACCAACATCTGCAAAATGAATTGCCAGAGGGTACAGTAAGTGGGCATAGAAGTGGGAAATAACAGCATGCCAGTGCCACCGAAATTCCAAAAATGCCATTGAAATGTGAAGTAACACTGTTTTACCTGTGTGTCATTGGACGTATTGTCTGATCACTGATGTTCTGTTGTCCTCATCCTCATCTTCTGCCTCCTCATCCTCACTGTCCACAGGGTCCACTGCTGCCACACGGGCATCTCCAGCCTCCTCCGACCGCAGAATGGCACATGGCGTCTCAGGGCAAGGTTGTGCAACATGCAGCATGTCGCCACAACTATCTGGCAGGCCTTCTTGGGTGAGTAGCACAAGGATCCTAGCACAGGGATCCACCTGTTAGATGGAGGCACTGGAACCTGGCCTTCAGGAGGCCAAAGGTCCTTTCAATTATCCTTCTGGTTCACCCTTGTGCCTCATTATAACGTTCTTCTGCTCTTGTCCTGGCATTCCTCACAGGGGTCAGTAGCCGTGATAGGTTTGGGTAACCAGAGTCACCTGGGAATTTTGAGGGACAACATTTAGCCACACATTATCCCATATGGCCCACACCATACCCAGGGTGTGAACCAGGGCTCACCTATTAGCCACACCCTGTGTCTCTGTAGGTGGGCCATCACATTTGGGATGCTGCTGCTCCTCAGGACAAAGGCATAATGCACCGACTTAAGATACTCAGCATTGATGTGGGAGATGTACTGGTCCACCAGGGACACTATCTGTACATTCATAGAGTGGAAACTGTTCTGATTTCTGAACACCTGTTCATTCTGACGGAGGGGGACAAATGCAATATGTGTTTCATCAGTCGCACCAATTATGTTGGTGATATGTCCCCATTGCCTTCACTATGGCTAAATCTTCAACCTGGGGAAATACAATGTAGCTGCACATGTGTTTAAAAGGGCAGACAACATTCTTGTTAGCACTATTGAGAACATTGGCTGTGACATTCCTGCTGCCATGGCCACTGTCACTTGGAAAGAACCAGTTGCCAGGAAATGAAGCACTGATAGAACTTGCACAAGAGGGGGAATCCCAGTGGGGTGACGGATACCAGATGTCAGGTCAGGCTCCAATTGGGCACACAGCTCTGTGATTTTGGCCCTGTCAAGTCTATAGGTGAGGATAATGTGCCTGTCCTCCATTGTTGCCAAGTCCACCAGGGGTCTGTACACGGGGTATGTGTCCATCTCCTATTCATCCCCAGTGGTAGCAATCTAAGGGGTAAACGAGTGAGGAGCCAGTCTCAAAGTGAACAATGGGGCAACAACAGAACTTAGCATGCTGTTAACTTGTAATATGTAAGTGTGATTTGTCCAGTATGTCCTAATTTCACCAGTGACGCCACAATTATCCAGGGCTTGCCCCCCCCGAATTGGCATCTGCCTGTCCTGTGTGGAGGGAAAGGTTGAAGTGAGGTAATTCCGCTGATGTTGTGCGCCATTATGGGAGGCAGTCGGGAACCCCCATGCCACTCCTCATTGGTTAACAGTGGGCCCTAAGGGTTACAGTGGCCAATGGTGATCTACACCGGTGGTGACGGTATGCACCGCCACTTATGTGACCGCCATGTCCTATCTCATCCCTCACTTCCTTCTTGATCCTCAACAGGAGAGGACCTAAACTGCATGTGCTGCTGTGACCTGTGACCTGTGTCTGGAACCTACCATGGCCGTGTGACTGGGGAAAGGGCCCCAGCCTTCACTTTGGTGGAGTTGGAGAGACTGGTGGAATGGGTCCTACCCCAGTACGGACTGCTGTATGGGCCTCCAGACCAACACAGGAGTACACTGTGGACATGGTGCATGTGGCCTGAATGCATGGAGTGGTGTGTGTGAAGGCTTTGTGTAAGGGGATGGGTGGATGTCCTTTGGGCGGTGTATTGGTTCTGTGCTGTGCCATGTGTGTGTAAATGGTGATGTGAAGGGGTATGGTGGGCCATAAGTGTAACAGGCAGGAATGTTTGACTAAATCTATTTTCCTGTGTGTGTTTCCTTTGCAGGTCAGCGCCCATCAAAAGGAAGGTATATGGGGTGCCATTGCCAAGGACGTGCAGACCGTGGGGGTCTACAGAAGGCGAAGCACCCACTGTCACAAATAGTGGGAGGACCTGAGACGATGGACACGGAAGCCAGTGGAGACCCAGCTGGGGATGGCCTCCCAATAAGGAAGGGGTGCCCATCAAACCCTGACCCCCCTGATGGCCCACACACTGGGGGTCGCCTATCCTGATCTGATTGGGCGCTTGAGGGCATCACAGCAGCCACAAGGGGGTAAATGCAGTGCCCATCATTACAACTTATGCATGGTAGGGTGGTATCCGGGTGGGGGATGTGTGTCAGTGGGTGCCCCTAGGCCAGGCCTGACATTGCAGCGTAGATCCCCTCCTGGCTAGGGCTCTGAAGACATAATCCTGCTACCTACCTCGTAGGCATCCACTACTGGTCAGGGCTACAAGGATCCCAGGTGTGATGCATTTGAGGGTGTGTGCCCCTCCCCATTCCTTGGCTGCTACCTGCTTCTCTGGTAGCGCTATGGCATATTGCGCAGGGCTGTTCCGTGTGTGTGAGAGTTCTGTGTATGCCAACGGGGGAGTTGGTGCAGCCACTGACCAAGTGTATCCTTTGTCTCTTCCCCCCCTTATTGTTTTGTCACCCTGTCCTTATGTGCATTAGCATCATCTGGCAGAGGAACATAGACACCAGCAACGGAGAGAGCTGCATCCCACAGGAACCAGGAGGCAGAGTCCTTGTTGCTTTATCTCAATTTTATTTTTCAAACTTTAACGTCTATATAAATATTGATTTTTTGTAAGTAATTTATATTTTGTAGCATGTGGTTTGTTTTGTGGGGGAATAATGTAGGGAGCTGTTGAAGTGTTTTTTTAATTTATTGTAATTTTTTTAAATTTATAATTATTTATTTAAAAGCATGTTAAAAAAAAGGTCTGAAAGGAAAGCCCCAGTCCGCCTGGAAAGCATAAAGGCACCCGAAGGGGCAATACTTGTTTGCGATATCAATCATCCAACTAACAAAACAAAAAATCCATTCATTTCCACAAGGCGGAGGTAAAGTGCATCAAATCCAATACGTTTATTGCTCATACTATACCCATGATGCATTTTTGCTTTGCTCACATGACCAGCAATGCCAATCCCACCCGTCTTAAGCTAACAGGTTTAATAGACATAATGAAAGGACGTATCTTGACAAACTGGGCACCATTTTGTAATATCTGTATCTCCATACATCCCCATGGAGACTTTACAAATAGTATTTTGTCAATAAATTCCAAAATAACCTCAAAATTGTATAGAATAAGACACATCATACATAAGGTATGCGAAAATAACATAAGAATATCAAAATAAACAGAACAAATGTATGCATTAGATACAACTTGTGTAAGAGTACTAAAACAAACTTAATATACACATAAGAAGGTTCACATACAGCCCAACTGGGCTAAAGGTCAGAACCAATGAGAGAGAATACACACCATGGTGTGCCATAACTGCAATATCAAAATAAACAGAATCTAACATATTGGAAATGGCATAAATCACCCCTTACACTCAGTGATCATATTTTAATTAGCTACCTCAATTCCACATATCTAAGAATTCATCTGGCATCATCATTTTGAAAAACCAACATAATAAAAACCTACAGACCTATAAAAGATAAGAGAAAAACACAGAACATCTTATCTGCAAAAAGTTGTTCATGGCATGACCATAACCTGAAGAGGAAAAGCGTGGGGGGATCATGTCCAGATGTGCAAAAACTCATCCATTACTTTCCTCTTTTGCAATTAAAAAGAGATGTGGAGAAAAAGAGAGGGGGAGAAAATCCTGTTTAAAAAATATATAGCCTTACAGCAGGATCAAAAGAAGACAAGAAAAATTATCCTATGAAGCTCCTAAGGCCTAGCACAACCTGTAAAGAAATACCACTTACTTCAATTGTCTACCAAGTGAACCTAAAGTTCTTCTTTGGTATTCCACCTATGAGACTGATTATTGTTGGAAAGTGGATTATTGGTAAGGGCAGGTAGGTGCCTTCACTTAGCAAAAGGCCACAAACCACAACTAGGTCCAGTCAAGGTTTCAATAAATTAATTCTTGCTCAACTGTTGATAGCTTGCCCATGAGCAGTTAGGCTTAACTTACAAGAGAGGTGGGTGAAGTATTTAATATCAGCAAAAAAGTAAATAAGCAAAACACACCAAACAATAAAAATCCAAGACCAATTTATAAAAATAGGAAATATATATTTCTTCAAAATGGCACCAAAACGATAAATATTAAATGTGAGGAACTAGAGATATGAATTTTTGAAGATTAAAAGTACAACTAGTGGTCAGAAGCAAATAACGCTCAAGCAGTTAAAAAAAAAGGTCAAACCGCACAGGGACAAAGGTCCCAATTATGAGTTCTGCAGACGGGTCTTAACTTCCGACTGGGAAGTTATCACCATACTGGCTACTTCCCAGCCAGACCCGTTGAGATTTTCCCCGTAGGATGACCGGCAGAAACCTTGGTTTCTGCCAGTCAGCCTGGCGGGAAAGTGGTGGCAGCATTGTCTCCGTCTCATAATTGAGCCGGTGGCAATGCCACAACCTGAGGGTGCACCAGCACCCTTGCAATTTTCACAGCAGGCAGGGGACCCCTGCAATGAACATGCCTATCTGGTGCAGAACTAGGTCGTAATCAGCAGGGTGGCGCTGCATGCACCGCTGCCCTGGTTAATTAAAACCTCTGCCACCGTCAGCCTGTCTGGATTACTGAACCCGACTGAGATGGGGAGTCTTAATGTGGCGGTCGGACCACCACAGCACCAGCAGTCCTGACCAGCCTCGTAATGAGACCCAAAGTCCAGAGTTCAGGCCAAGAGTTCAGAGGCTCAGGTTTGCCTCTTGGGGTCTGGGACTACAACTCCCACAATGCACCTCTTCAACTGCTGGAGCATTTACAACAGTAGCTCCAAACTTCTAAAAAGTTCTGGATCTTCTTCTAGAGGTCCTTTTTGGATCCTTGAGCCAAGGTTCCTAAAGCTCAGAGATGCTCCTTGGAAGTTAGGACTACAATTCCCACAATTCACCAGATCATAATCCTCAGATGGCCACTGGACACTGGTCAGTTGGGCTCTTCTTGCAGGACTTGATACAGGGGACTCTTGTCAGCTAATTTGTACCTGTAGCTTACAGGGAGTCCAATCCTGGAGTTGCAAAAGCAAGGCAAAGTCCTTTTTTTGGTGAAGCTAAAGTGTGCTGTTGGTGCAGTCCTTGTGAGTGCAGTTCTTCAGGTGCAGGCCAGGGGTCCAACATGCCAGTCCTTCTTCCCCAGTATCTTCTTCCACCAGGGATCTGAATTGTGGGGCATTTCTGTCATATTTATCCTTGTTCCTGGGGTGGGAAGCACTAGGGTGTGCCTTTACAATTGGTTGCAGGCCACCACCCTCTGGGGTGACCAATACCTGTGAAGTGTGGCAAAAAACAGCTCCAGAAAGCAACATTCTCTAAAAATCAAAGATGGCATAAATTAATTATTGGAGGTTCTGGCTGAGTCCACCCACTAGTGGGGATAAGTCTCCCTTAACACACCCCTTCCAGCCCCTCTCCTAATGTAATCAATGGGACTCCGATCTGCCTGGGGGAGCAGGAAATGGGGGCGGGGGTCCAGTTCTTTCCCAAGTGGCTTTCCCTCCTTTGAAGAACAGTTTGGCTACTCCCATCATGTTCTGCCATCTGCTGCAGCAGTTCGCCACCCACCAGATGCTTCCTTTGTCATAGTCCAGGCGACTTCACAACTCATTAAGTAGCCTGGTTCAGTCTGCCAGAGTCTGACCAATCAGGAAAGGACTGAATTTGGTAACTTTCATAAAGAGTTCTAAAACTCTTTCCCTGTGCTAGTTATATTAAATTCAACACTGGAAGGCTGTTGCATTTATTATAACATTTAATTTAGTTACAAAGTTGCTATATTTAGCTCATCTCAATTGGAAATAAGACCTCATTATTTTAAAATAAAGTCTCCCAATGTTAGCCTATTGAGCCCATTGACTACAATGGGGAAAACACATGTGGCTGTTTTTCCCTTGCCAGGGCTTATAGAACATCTTTTATAAATGCCTTGCTTAAATCTACATTGCATCCAACCCTGGGGGCATCTAGGGCAGACCTTAGGGTTGACATATGCAAAAATAAGGTAATGTGAGATTTTGGAAGTACCTTTAATTCCAAAGTCAAATTTTGAGTTAATTCGAACTTAAAAGCAGCCAGCACGACAGGCTTGCCTTTACAATGATAACAGGGACCGTAACAGTGTGCCCACTGGTGCCCTATCTTTTCCCTAAACCTACATGCCATACCATATACTAGGTACCTATAGGTAGGTTGTCAGAGTCAATTATAATTAGGCTTACTTTTTCTATACCATTTTAAACAGAACACTGGCCCTGGTCCTAGTTAGCGGTGCTCAGGGCACAATAAGAGTCAGGAAACACCAGTATCAGCTAAAATGGGGCAAAAAGTGAGTGGACTTCTGCAATCAGCCCAGTTTTTCCACAATTATATTTTGTGACTGCTCCTGTCTTAAGAGTAATTCTCTAGTGCCTCTTTGTGCATTAGATGTAAAATGTTCAATAGCAAATAATGATGATTTGCTTCTGTCCTCGTAATATCTTTCTTCGAAGTGTCTGGCCATTGGATAGCAAGGATCACACTTATCAATAATTTGCATATGTTCTAAAATTATTTTTCTTGACAGGGTCTATCATGTTCCCCATGTATGTTTTATTACAGGGACATTCAAGAATATATATTACATAGGTGATTTGCATTTCCAGAATGTATTGTTCATTGTATGCCTTTACCATAAGGTGCAGTAAAAGTTTTTTGGTGGTACTATATTTGCATGCTTTGCAGTTCAAACACGGATGGATTCCTTTGAGGGTACAGATAGAGTTACTACTTACAGTGATGTCACTTTTTACCAGAAAGTCTCCTAGGCCCATATTTATACTTTTTTAGCACCGCATTGGCGCCGCTTTTTGATGCAAAAATGGCAAAAACTTACAAAATACAATTGTATTTTGTAAATTTGCGCCTCTTTTGCTTCACAAAATTATGCAAATGCGGCGCTAAAAAAGTATAAATAAGGGCCTTTGACTCTTACCCCACCTGTAAGTGAAACTAGGTTTACTATTCAGCAGGAGAACCATAGTGGGAACGTTTTTAACTGTACTCAAATTCTTTCTTACAATCTTGCCAATTTCCTTGGTTCTGGTGTTAAATTATGGAAACAGCTGCATTTTTATGTTTTGTTGTTTGGAGAATTGATAATTATTTATCTATTTTTTAATGTTGGACATATTAAATACTGTTTCAGTTTTTTTAATTCAGTGTTTTCAATAATAAAGTTTGTTAAGTTTATTTTAAATACATGATATTCTAAAGTTTTTTCATTTGTAGCAGACATTTTTGTCAAGATAATTTTTTTTATTTTTTTATTTTTTTGTCCTCATGCACCTCAAACCTCCAGCCGTAACTCCATACCACAACCTTCTTTCTTTCTGAAAAATATGGAGGCGATCTAAGCCAGAGGGACCAAATCTCACTCACTCAGCCTTCTCTAGGTGGCTGGAGAGTGAAAAGACAGGTGTTTTAATCATTGGACTAGATCTTCAACTTTCACCCACTCTGATCTTTACCAAGCACTCCAAGATCTCTAGGTTGTGAGTTGTACCCCCCACTCCAGTATGGGGGCTCATAGCTTCTCCTTTTTCTGCCTCTGCTCAGTGCCACCCGCCTTTATATCCATTTTTTCTGTGTAGAAAAGGGCATTAAGCCAATTCCTACATATAAGAGGGGACGCTGTGACCCATTTTAAACAAATCCCCCTTCTCGCCAGAAGGATAGAATAGAACAACAAGCTCCTCTTTTCTTTTCTCCAACCCTCAAGAATTTGCGGCTTCCCAAAAATAATAAGGGCGAGACTTATCAAAATCTCCCTCCCCAATATCTCTGAAAGCGTTTCACACACCTCTGCCCAGAAAGAATCAATAGTCGGACATTCCACAAACATGTGGCTATCTGTTGCATTTGATGCTCCACAATTAACACAATTTACCACTCCCCCTTTCTTCATTTTGGTGAGCTTTGCTGGGATGATATAGGCTCTATGTATTAAGTACAATTTTTTTTTTCTTACTGTGGTGGATTTTACTACCTCAAACAAGGTTGTCATTGATTCTTACCACCACACGTGTATCTGTTCCCGAGGTATATTGTCTCCCCAAAGATACTCAGGCAATTTAAATTCACCATCTACTAACTCCAAGAGTTCCCAATACCAGACTGACACCTTATTAGTACTGGGAAAGCTGCTAAGCAAATTGTCCGCTAGAGGTTTATCCCCCCTACGCTCATTCAAATGTTCTGTGACCAATCTTCCAACTGAATATATTTGAATCTAGATAAGGTGCCCCCAGTCGTATCCTTTAGCTTCTCCCAGGGGAGTAGTGCTCCCAAAACTCAATGCATGCTTCCCTGATAGGTTTGGCCATTACGTCTTTTAAATATTCCAGGGTACTTAGAGAGTCCCAAATTGGGGCTTTCTGGCTGTAATAGGCTACTTTTGTTACTGTTCTTAACTGATGCCACCTTTTCGCCAAATCTCGCAAGATCTTTTGCCTTACTTTCTTGAAATACTTTGGGTTACCAAATTTAAACAGAAAATGATTGGCTGCTCCCGACACGGTTTCTGTCATGGCCCCAAACATTACACCAATTGCTGTGGCATCTGGTGAAGCAAACAACATCCTCAAGTTCCTCAATTGACATGCCCGTGCATAAAGTTGTACATCCATCAGTGATAAACCTCCCTTCTCTCTCCTTCTCTCTCCTTCTTTGTATCTTTTTCCATGCAGTACTGACACCCTTAAAGGCCCAGATAAATGAGTTTATAACTTGTTGGATCGTGTTGAGATATCTTCCATTCATTTGAAGTGGGACGGAGTTATAAATAAAATGTATCTACCAGACTAACTCTACCCAATATCGTCAAAGGGAGATGAGCCCATCCCCTGATTACTTTGCTGCAATCTTACGAGAGCTTTTTCTGATACCTCATTACAAGTTGTTTAGAGTCCTGAGTCATCATTAGGCCTAGAGGGGTCTTATAAGTAGTCGCCAAATCTATTGACCAATCAGGTTAAAAGTAAGTTCATATAAATACCGGCCCCTAATAAAGTCTTTCTGATCCACATGAATCAAACCTTTCACTACCTCATTCAACCTATCTGCTAATATTTTGCATATAACTTGTTATCACAGTTCAACAAAGATATAGGCCTATATAACTCACACTTAGCTGGGTTTTTGCTTGGTTTTAAAAACAATGAAACAATTTCCTCATTCCAAGAGTCTGGTCTGGGGGAGCCATTCCCATATATCCCAGTAAATAATTCTAACAAAAATGGTGCTAGTGCATCACCCAAAGCTTTGTACAGTTTCACCAGGAGACCATCTGGACCTGCTGCTTTCCTTCCTTTATTTCCCATCAAAGTTGCTGTTATTTCCCCTAACGTAATTGGTTTATTCAACCAAAGCTGCTGTTCCTGTGATAAACTAGGAGTTCGAACCTCTTCTTCCCCAACATTTACTTCTTCTGTATAGAGCTATGAAAAGAACTTCAGAAAGGCGCTTTCGGTTCTCTATCTGTGGTCCTTTTCCCTGACTGATCTAGCTCAATTTCATGAACTGTGTCAAAGTCGTCTTTAATTAGAGCTTCATAAGTCCAGTTGAAAGCAAAGAACATAAAGTGTGTCGAATGACGAGAAATGTGATAAAACAAATCCAATCAATCCAAAGAACATTAGGTAGATTACAACAGCCCAGCTTCAAAATGGTGCCTAAATAAGACGCGCTCCCGGCATTGTTGTGCCGTTCAATATAGAATTATTTGCTCCAGTGGTATTTGGACCAATGACTTTCTATTGAAGTGATGAATGAACAAGATTACTATATTGCCTTGAAAAAGCCCCAGGTGAAACTACCATAGGGGGCGAAACACGTGTTGGCTGTTGTAATGTTCTTTGGATTGATTGGATTTGTTTTATCACGTTTCTCGTCATTCAACGCACTTTATGTTATTTGCTTTCAACTGGACTTATGAAGCTCTAATTAAAGACGACTTTGACACAGTTGATGAAATTTGAGTTCTCATCTTTCTACTTGTGTTGGTCATCTTCTCGTTCTCCTTAACACTATTTGTTAGCTGATCCCTACACTTTCCAATCTCTGTTTCAAATGATCCTATCTTAACCCTATACTGCTTATTCGTAAAGCTAGCTAGACTCTAGACTTTAAAAGTATCCCATACCATGTTGAGCGAGGCTGAGCTTAAATTAGCCTTAAAGAACTCCACTACCTCTACACACAACTGAGTTGTAATTTCCTCATCCAACAATAATGTACGATCTAACGTCCACCTCCTGTTCTCTATATCCTTTGATAGCTTCATTTTCCATACTACCGCCCCATGGTCTGACAAATGAGCACGCAGGTATACTATATCCTCTACTGAGTCACACCACAGCTGGTCCAGTAAAAAATAATCAATACATAAAGAGTGTCTGTATTTTTTAGTATTGTGTGAAAAGACTTGTTTCATGCCTGCTCTCTGCTTCCACGGATCACACAAGGCCCAACCCCTCATCACCTCTCTCAAAAATTGATGAGATTCTGGACTTACTACTGATCTATTCTTTTTCAATCTATCCAGTCTACTATCTAAGACATCATTGAGTCTCCTGCCATTTATAAGTGGATCAGGGAAATCCAGAAGCTGGGCAAATATCTTTCTGAGTGGCTCTATATCATCGCAATTGTGGCCGTAGTACCCTACCAGCGTGATATTCCTTCCAAATATCTGTGCTTTCACTCTTATCCACCTACCCGCCATATCTGCTTTTACTCTTAGTTTTGCTGTGTTGCCCTGATATTTAAACAAGATAACCAAACCCTTAATGTCAAAATCATGTTTAGTACAGAGACAATGGTGGACCCGCTTTTGTGCCTTAAACAACTCCCTATATTTGTCTCTGGCTAGGTGTGTTTCCTGCAAAATGAACACTTGGGCAGGGGAATCCTTCAGATACTGTAAAATCCTATCACTTCTAGCTCTAATCCTCAAACCATTCACATTCCATGACAGTATCTGACTACCTTTTTTACCACCGGTCCCCTGGGCCCAGCCTGGCATTATCCATCTATTGCGCTTGATTTAATAATTCCTAGAGTGCATGAGGCTCTTTTTGTACGCCCCTCTATCACCACCAGGCCCCCCCATCTCTTCCCTTGGAGACCCCCATTCACAGTGGAATGATATTGGTCCAATTCTAAAGCGCTTTGGGTCTTTTTCTGCGGGTGTAACACTCTCACCCTCTAGCTTCTCTCACCACCCCCACTTGTGATGACCTCCAACAACTCATCCGTTGTTTTGATCTCACTTATATTAAACAATTGTTTACTGTACAAAACTCTAATGGCAGTCAGGAATTTGAGCTGCACTGATGGACCATACTTTTTTAATTCGCCCATTCATCTCCCTAGCTCCCATTGTTTGTTTACTGTTACTCTGGATAGATCTGACCTAAACTCAAATAAAAAAAATCTTCTCCTTTTTAGAGTTTTCAGACTGAGCACTGTGGGCAGTATCTTTTCCTTCAGTGTATATGTTTGAAAGTTTATCAAAATCTTCATAGGCTTTTTGGTGTTAGGGTTTCTCTTAAAAGGATCTCTGTAATTCCTCTGGATATCACTCGCTATTCCTTCCAAACTTTCCTCCAATGAAAGTAAGAATTTTAAAAGAGAGCTAAGATACAACTTGAGGTTTTCTCCTTCCACTCCTTCCGGGACATTTAGAACTCTCACATTATTCCTCCTGGAGCTATTTTCTAACTGCTCCAACTTATTTTGTAAGTCTCCCTTATGTGCCCTTATTACCTCCTTTATTACTTCCACTAACTCTTCTAACGCCTTAGTTCTCACCATCAGGAGGTCCAATTTATTTTTCAAGGCTCCGCAAGCTTCCCTTATCTCCCCTTGGTTTGTTTCTGAAATTGCGAAGGGCTGAGAACACCTTCGCAATTGAGTATTCTGAGATGTTTGAAGCCGAAACTGAGACTGGGGAAGGAGTTGGAGACAGGGGGATAGGAGTGTGAGAGATAAATGGATCATAGCTTAACTCTGCTGCAGGTGCAGGTACTGAAAGATCCAATATAACTAGTAGTTCTGATCTAGTTTCTGAACCCAGACAGTCCACCTCATTTCCCAGCTGTGAGAGCCCAAAGCTCTCTATGTTCTCCCTACTTCCCTTGGTGAGACCAAGTGTTGCCTGGGGGGCTGCCAGAGGCAGTCGCGGCTGGCCCTGCAACTGTAAGTGATTCTCTTCTTTGTGGTGGTCTTCTGCTCCCTCCATGCCAGAAGTTCCTTATGAGCTACAACCCACTGCTCCTTCTTCATTGAAATGCCTTATTGGGGACCTTACCTTAAGGTAGGACTTCAAAGAAGGGGTCATTTGGGGGTTTAATTTAACAACAAGAATTCATTTCCTAGCCTTAGTGCTTTTATAATTACTCTTATCATCACACTTATCATTCCCTCTTCACCATCAGTTTTGCTTTTAGTGTATGGCAAGCTTTGCCTCTCTTGTCCCATGTTTCGCCTCATGCAGTCACCTCTGCCCCAATCCGATTCCTACTGTTTCTCCTCCAAAATGATTCCTACCTCTTCACACCGACTGACTTCTTGCCTATTGGGGGGCCAAAACACAGCCCCTTTCCATTGATACCTTCTTGCTTCCTCCTTCTCCACTGTCGTCCTCGGTGTCTCAGAATTTCCTCAGATAGACTGCAGAAAGTCAGTGCTTGTGCTGACTCTTCCGTTGTTCCGCGGAGGGGAACGCGTGCTGCATCTCGTCTGGAGCGTCTGAGCTCCAAACGCCCATGTCCAGCTGGTGACTCCAGGAAGCCCGTCAGAGACTCGAGTGGAAGCCCCTGAGCCTTGGGTGGAATATACACATTTAGCCATCCCTGAAGCCGCCATGTTCTCCTCTCTCCCCATCTTTAGTAAATTCTTCTTTTGTCACAGCTTTTGTAGATTATTATTAGAGTTATTTTTTGGGGGGTTTGCTGCTTGATATTTGTTTGTTGGGTATTAGATTTTTTATTTGGACTATATTACATTTTTATCTATACTAATTAGTTAATTTGTTTTTATAGTATGATTTTATTTTTGATGAAACTAAGAGCCATATTTATGACAAAGTGGTATAGTGTGGCAAGTCACCTTGCTGCTCTGCGTCACAGGGAAAGGGCAGGAATGAACTGCATGTATCCAAATACGACATTTCGTCTTTTCCCCAGTGCTGCAGCACAAAGGACTGGCTAGTGCCAAGGCAGGCACCTTTATACCATGGTGCAAGGGTACCTCTGTTACATATAGAATTATTTTTGTGCACGAAGGTGCATCTCCCTCAACAAAATTATCTCCAGAGACGTTTTCCTCTTTCTATGTGAGCTGCAGAATGCAGCACACATAGAAAGAGGAAAAAGCAAGGAGAAATGTAGATACTTGCCCTCATTATGCCTGACCTGGGAAGGAGTAGGTTCTTGTGCATTCCCGGATCTACCACATATTGTAACTCTGGGAATGTGTCAAAATCCATAGATGCTGTGTGGGAACACCCATGCAATAACCATTGAAGCCTCGCTGGTGCCAAGTACGGCAACACAATGATTCGTGCTGCATTGCTTTACTCAAGATTTATGAAGCCACTCAGGGCCAGTGGCTTAATTAATCTCATTTTGGGCTTGTGTCACTCTTGCTCCATGTTGCATGATGCAAGAGTGACATAACCCCACTCACAAATATGGGCCCAGCTGCCAAGGATTGGGCAAGGATTAATTTTGTTGAGACCTTGACTGGACCTTATGTAAGATTGTGGCCTATTACTAAGTGTAGGTACCTACCTGCCCTTCCTAATATTCCACTTTCCAACATTTTGGTGCACAATGGTGGGATCCAGTATTTCTGTTTGAAATCACAATTCAGCATTTAAGTAAATCAAATTAAAAATGCTCTACACTGTCCTGGTGAAAAAATAGGTTCGATTTTTTTTCAATTGCACTCATTTCAATTTGTTCTTTTGTTGATTTTTTTAACTTGCTTACTCATTTGTTGCAATGTGTTTTTTTGTGTGACACACAACTTATATACCATGGAGCTTGGTCTGGCTATCCTACCCACTCTCTGTAGTGTAGTTTAGGGAGTTGTGTAATGGCAGGGGATTACCATTAGCTACTACCCTTAGGAAGATTGAACTGGTTAAGTCCATTAGAGCCTGTGCAGAGGCTCAGCAAGAAGGCACAGAGGAAGCTGCTGAGATAGGAGGCAGAATTCTTAGGCTTCAGTTATGAGGAGAGAGAGAGGATGCCCATCAACACAATGGCCAGGGACCTGCCTAGAGTTATTTGGAGGAGAGAATCCACCACACGGGAAGTTGGTCTGTCCCTCAGGGAAAAAGAGCTTGACGCACAGTTAGCCTACATAGTTGGCCCTGAAGAAGTGGACAAGAGAACAGCGAGATGGTAGCAGCAAAGTAGCGTTCAATGTGTCCAGAGGTGGTGAGTTTGACACCAGACTCCCCAAAGGCATTTTCCTAAAATACCAGGAGGGTGATGATATAGATAAGTGGCTGACAGCCTGCCTGACAGTCTTTTGCAAGGTTCTCAGGATGAGAAGGTTTATTATTAGGGTCCACTTCTGTGGAAACTGATCCCAGTATCTGGGTGTGATGGGTTCATGACTCTAGAAGGGGATGAGGCAGAATCCTACCCACAAATGAAGAGATGTCTCATAAAGACGTTTGGTCTCATCCCTTAGCAGTATAGTATGAAGTTCAGGGACACCTAGAAAGTCAGTCCCCAGTCCTGGATTGTCCTTGTATACACGTCAGGTAAGGTCCTAGAGGGCTGGATACAGGGTAATGATGTAAGTATTTCTGAGGGGCTAACAAATGTACTCACGAAGAAGGACATCTTGAGTAATTCTACCTCAGAGAAGCTACTCCAGTATCTAGTGGACTCTAAGCTGTCTAGTGCCAGGGACATGGGAGTGGCCACTGATGAGTGGTTGAAAACCAGGGTTTCCAACAAACACCATGGGGTGATCAGAAGAAGGGAGGACAAGGTCTCTTCAGGGGAATGCCCTGGGGAAAAATGATCAAAAACTAAGAGTCTTTACAAGATTCCCAAAAACCTACACAAGGAGTGGGATCCTGAACCATTCTACTTCCAAGGGGTGGGGGTGTCAGCGGAAGCACTTTGATTCTGCTAAGGTAGGTAAGTTCTCTGTACCTTCATTGGCAGGGAAGTGTTTTGAAAGCTTGAAGCCAGGACACAAAAGAGGAGATTCTGCCTGCTCCAAAAATCCCCCCACTTGTGTGCAGTGCCAGGGGATTGCTAGTGGAGGTGTGGCAGTGGATATTGTCCCAGAAGTGGGGACAGGATCTATAGAGTTAACCTTAGTGTCTGTGGGTGGGGTGGAAGTTGCTGCCCTGGCCACCTTACCTCCAAGTGTGGAGAAGTACAGGTAGAACCCTAAAATCATCAATACTGAGGTTGAGGCTCTGACAGATACAGGTGCCAGAGTGGCTATGGTCATGGACAAACTGGTTTCTCCAAAGCAGATCCTACCTTGTGTGTTCTACAAGGTGACTTATACAGACAGCAGAGCCAAGCTCCATCCCATGGCAATGGAATAGGGAGGTGTGACTGGCCCTAAGAAGGTAGTTATGTCACCTGCCTTCCCAGAAGAGTGTCTACTGGGGAATGATCATGAAGCATCTGAATGGCCAGACCTCCCTATGTCAGTGTGTGCTGTGACCAAGTCAGAGGCTGCACAACAGGGAAGTGTTGAACACTTGGACCCTGGAACAATGGGCAAGCTTCCAGAAGCAAGAAAAAGGCCACCAAGGTATGGTTAGCCATTCCAAAGAACTTCAGAGGTACAGGTGGAATCCAATCCTGAGGGGGAGGATCTGACCTCTGAGTTAGGAACTCCACCCTTGAAAGCTCTGCATGATTTGGCAGAGTTGCAGAGAGCCGGTGGACCCACCAGGGAAGAGTTGTGACGGAGACAAAGAGAGTATCCCACATTTGAGGGTCTGATGCAGGCTGCCTCCAGGCAACAGCATGGTGATGTGAATAGATTCCATTGGATTTACTTGGAGGGTGGAGTCCTCTATACTGAGACAAGGGACTCCAAACTAGAGGCAACAAGAAGAGTGGTGGCCCCCCAGAAGTATATGGAATTTCTCCTCACCTTGAGCCACAACATCCCCTTGGAAGGACATTTGGGGCCGACCAAGACCTGGAATAGGCTAGTCAACCATTTCTATTGTCCCAACATGTCTCTCAAAGTGAAGGAGTTTTATAGCTCCTGTGTCACCAGTTAGGCCAGTGGCAAGACTGGGGGAAAGTCAAATGCTCCCTCACTACCACTGCCAGTAGTTGAGACTCATTTGGAGAAGGTGGGAGTTTATTTTCTTTGTCCCCTAGACCAACCAACTGCCTCAGGCAACAGATACATTTTTGTGGTAGTGGACCATACCACCAGGTATCCAGAGACAATACTGCTCAGAATAGTCACTGCTCCCAGTGTCTCAGGCCATACTTGTTGTGTACACCAGAGTGCGTTTCCCAAAGGAGGTGATCTCAAGTAGGGGCATATATTTTATATCTGCCTAGCTGAATGCACCGTGGATTGTAGTGCTACTTACAAGTTCACCACCCTGCATCGTCCCCAGACCAATGGTCTGGTGGAAAGATTTAATAAGAACCTGAAGGGCATGATTATGGTATTCTCAAACAAACTCAGGAGGAGTTGGGATGTTCTCCTCCAATGCTTGCTGTTTGCGTACAGGGAGTTGCTACACAATGGGGTTGGCTTCAGCCCCTTTGAGGTACTTGTGAGAAGGCAGCCTCTTTCTAGCATTGTTACCCCCACTTTTGGCCTGTTTGTGAATATATGTTATGGTGTTTTTACTGTCTCACTGGGATCCTGCTAGCCAGGGCCCCAGTGCTCATAGTGAAAACCCTATTTGTCAGTGGGTTTTGCCTGTCTTACTGGGACCCTGCTAGCCAGGACCCCAATGCTCAGAGTTTGTGGCCTGAATGTGTATACCTGTGTATTGCCTAACTGTGTCACTGAAGCTCTGCTAACCAGAACCTCAGTGCTTATGCTCTCTTTGCCTTTAAACTTGTCACTATAGGCTACTGACCACTTTTACTAATTTCAATTGGCACACTAGAACACCCTTATAATTCCCTAGTATATAGTACCCAGTTACCCAGGGGATGGGGTTCCAGGAGATCCCTATGGGCTGCAGCATTTCTTTTGCCACCCATAGGGAGCTCAGACAAATCTTACACAGGACTGCCACTGCAGCCTGAGTGAAATAACGCACACATTATTTCACAGCCATTTTTCACTGCACTAAAGTAACTTATAAGTCACCTATATGTCTAGCCTTCACTTGATGAAGGTTAGGTGCAAAGTTACTAAGTGTGAGGGCACACTTGCACTAGCAAAAGTGCCCCCACATAGTTCAGGGTAATTTCCCCAGACTTTGTGAGTGCGGGGATACCATTACACATGTGCACTACATATAGGTCAATACCTATATGTAGCTTCACAATGGTAACTCCGAATATGACCATGTAACATGTCTAAGATCATGGAATTGTCCCCCATGCCAAATCTGGTATTGAGGTGCCAATCCCATGCATCCCCGGGGCTCCACTATGGACCCCATATACTGCCAAACCAGCTCTCTGGTGTTTTCTATGCAGCTACCGCTGCTGCCACCCCACAGACAGGGTTCTGCCCTCCTGGGGTCTGAGCAGCCCAGTCTCAGGAAGGCAGAACAAAGGATTTCCTCTGTGAGAGGGTGATACACCCTCTCCCTTTGGAAATAGGTGTTAAAGGCTGGGGAGGGGTAGCCTCTCCTGACCTCTGGAAATGCTTTGAAGGGCACAGATGGTGCCCTCCTTGCATAAGCCAGTCTACACCGGTTCAGGGAACCCCCAGTCCCTGCTCTGGCACAAAACTGGACAAAGGAAAGGGGAGTGACCACTCCCCTGTCCATCACCACCCCAGAGGTGGTGGCCAGAGCTCCTCCAGTGTGTCTCAGACCTCTGCCATCTTGAATCCAGAGGTGTGAGGGCACGCTGGAGGCCTCTGAATGGCCAGTGCCAGCAGGTGATGACAGAGACCCCTCCTGATAGGTGCTTACCTGACTAGGTGGCCAATCCTCCTCTGAGGGCTATTTAGGGTCTCCCCAGTGGGCTTTTCCTCAGATAACGACTAGCAAGAATTCACCAGAGTTCCTCTGCACCTCTCTCTTCGACTTCTGCCAAGGATCGACTGCTGACTGCTCCAGGACGCCTGCAAAACTGCAACAAAGTAGCAAGAAGTCTACTATCAACATTATAGCGCCTAATCCTGCCGGCTTTATCAACTGTTTCCTGGTGGTGCATGCTCTGTGGGCTGCCTGCCTTCACTCTGCACTGGAAGCCATGAAGAAATTTCCTGTGGGTTGACGGAATCTTCTCCCTGCTCCTGCAGGCACCAAACTTCAGTGTCACCGGTACTCTGGGACCCCTCTGCTCCTGACGAACGTGGCCCCTGGAACACAGGTGGTGGACCCAAGTGACCCAGACTGTCCAGTGGTCCATCTGTCCAAATTTGGAGGAGGTAAGTCCTTGCCTCCCCTCTCCAGACAGTAATCCTGTGCACCATGTGAACTGCAGCTGCTAGGGCTTATGTGCACTTTTGCAAGAAATCCTTTATGCACATCCTAGCCCAGGTCCCCAGCACTCCGTCCTGCATTGCTTAACTCCCTGAGTTGACCTTCGGCTTCATGGGACCCTCTTTTGTAGTGTTGAGACGACTGCCATGTTCAGTCTTCTCAAACCCATGTTCTGGTACTTCTGTGGGTGCATGGGTTCTCTGTGTTGCTGAGGGCCCCCTCTGTCTCCTCTCCCAAGTGGCAACATCCTGGTCCTTCCTAGGCCCAGGTAGCACCTTTTTTCTTCAACCATGACCTTTGCAGCTAGCAAGGCTTCTTTACAGTCTTTTGCCAAAGAAACAACTCTGCATCCTCCAGCACTCCGTGGGACATCTTCTGCATGAGGGAGAAGTTCCTTTCTCTGGTGCAGAATTCTCAGCTTCTTCCATCTGGAGGCAGCCATTTTGCACTTTCATCCGGGGTTTAGTGGGCTCCTGCCCCTCCTGGACACTATCACGACTCTTGGACTTGGTCCCCTTTCGTTGCAGGTCCTCAGGTCCAGGAATCCGTCTTCAGTGCTTTGCAGTCTGTTGTGGTCTTTGCAGAATCCTCTATCTCAAGTTTAGTGTGTTTCTGGGGAAATAGTAGTACTTTACTCCTACTTTCCAGGGTCTTGGGGTGGGGTATCTTAGTGTTTTCTTATACTCCCAGCAACCCTCTGCACACTACACTGGCCTAGGGGTCCATTTGTGGTTCTCATTCCACTTTCTTAGTATATGGTTTGTGTTGCCCCTAGGCCAGGACTATTGCATCCTATCGTATTCTATAGTGTTTGCACTACTTTCTGACTGTTTTACTTACCTGATTTTAGTTTGTGTGTATATTTTGTGTATTTTACTTACCTCCTAAGGGAGTATATCCTCTGAGATATTTTTGGCACATTGTCACTGAAATAAAGTACCTTTATTTTTAGTAACTCTGAGTATTGTGTTTCTTGTGATATAGTACTATATGATATAAGTGGTATAGTAGGAGCTTTGCATGTCTCCTAGTTCAGCCTAAGCTGCTCTGCTATAGCTACCTCTATCAGCCTACGCTGCTAGAACACTACTAATCTACTAATAAGGGATACCTGGACCTGGCACAAGGTGTAAGTACCCTCGGGGGCCCACTATAAGCCTGGCCAGCCTCCTACAGTACTGCATAGGCATAATGTAAGAGGGCCATTGTGTTTGGTAAGAGAGTCTTAGGAGAAGCTTCTAAAGGAGCCCAAGCAGAATGTGCTTGACTATTTTCTAGGCCTGCATTCTTGCGTACATGAAGAAAGCAGGCAGCAACCTGGAGGCCAGCCAAGACCTCATGAAGGTCTGGCATGACCAGAGGGCTATTATGCTTGGGTCCCATCCAGGTCAGCATGTGTGGGTGTTGGAGCCTGTGGCTCCCAGCACCTTCTAGGTACAATGGACTGAGTCCTACCCCCATTATAGAGAAAGGGGATGAGACCACTTATGTGGTGGACCTTGGCACCCCCAGGAATCCGCACTAGATCCTGCATGTCAACAGACTTCAAGTACACCAAGACAGTGCATACATGACCATGCTGATGATCACAGAGGAGGATAAGTTGGCCTCTGCCAGATCTCCTCTCTACCAATGTGCAAGATGTGTCAGTGAAGGGAGGGGTACTCTCTCCCAAACTGACAGACCAGCAGAGAAGAGACTGCAAAAAACAGTTGGAGCAGATCGCTGGGCTATTCTCTATTATTTCTAGTTTCACCACTTGATGTGTTCATGACATTGACACTGTCGTGACGGGGCCACTCACCTGAAAAGCAGGATGTCTGCAGGGGCAATGGTATGCCCTCGACCTCCTGTAACACCTCTTGGCGCTTCCTGGTGGACACAGAAACCCCGGCAGGTGTCCCAAAAGAAAAGGGGGAGTGGAAGAGAAAGAGACAAAACACTGCCATGTCTTGCCGGTCCAGCCAGGCACCTTGGGCCTCATTCTGACCCTGGCGGTCCATGACCACCAGGGTGGAGGCCGGCTGAAGCACCGCCAACAGCCGGGGTCGCCCAGCCGGGTCCGGCGGTTTTCCGCCGGATTTCCCCCGGCTGGGGGAATCCTCCATGGCGGCACCATGGTTTTCACCGCCAGAAACAGGATTGCGGGAACGGGTGTCGTGGGGCCCCTGGGGGCCCCTGCCCTGCCCATGCCACTGGCATGGGCAGTGCAGGGGCCCCCTAACAGGGCCCCAGCAGGATTTTCACTGTCTGCTTTGCAGACAGTGAAAATAGCGACGGGTGCAACTGCACCCGTCGCACCCCTGCAACACCGCCAGCTCCATTCGGAGCCGGCTTCTATGTTGCAGGGCCTTTCCCGCTGGGCCGGCGGGCGCCCTTTTGGCGGTCGCCTGCCGGCCCAGCGGGAAAGTCGAAATGGCCCCCGCGGTCTTTTGACCGCGGAGCGGTCTTTCGACAGGGGTAGTTTGGCGGGCGGCAACCGCCGCCCGCCAATCTCAGAATGACCCCCCCCCCTGCATCTTCATGGCGGGCAGGTCATTGTTGACAGAGTGATAGTAGAGTTAGTGCACTCAACTTCCTTGAAACTGAATCTCTCTTTCTGATATGGGCACGGGAGTGGTAGAAGAACACCGGGATGCTTCAGCACTTTCCTTGGATAATAATAACTGTTGGCACAATTACTAACAATGCATTACCAAAACCCAAACTGAGTACCATAACAAAAAGTACTGCAACACTAGGGCTGGCTTCACAGAAGTTGCACACTACAATTAGAACTGTGGTTGCATTTATCATGCAGAAGAAAGACAAACAAGGGCATTACTTATATCACATATAACTTTCCTGCATGCATAGGTTAAACTAAAAGGAACAAAAACAATCCAAGAAATACACTCTGGGTTTAAACAGTTAGAATGGCACAGTTTGGTTTGGTTTCTCTGTGTGTGTGAAAAACCCTACAAAAGCAAATTCCTCAAATCTGAAACACAGGCATGAATGACACAATTTAAATTCAAGAGTTATGCTATTAGAGAAAGAAATGTCATGTAAATGCTCTTTTAAAACTGCACTGTCACTTTTTGTAGTGCTTGAGCTCAAGCAGATTTCCTGAAGTACATTTAGGCAAGTAACTACAATAATAATGTAGAATGTTCAGAAATACATTTGTCTCTTTCAAGGTAGGCACTCTGTCAAAATACAAGGTCTGAAATACACCAGCTGTTCTAGGAAAGCGTGGCGCTCAAAGAACAAACTCCCCGGAGAATACTAGTCACTTATCTGCGGTCTTTTCCGGAGTGCTGGAGGAATGCCTGGTGTCAGCTGGTACAGGAATGAAGAAAAGAATTGCCTCAAAAGTCCTGAATACGAGGATGACAGCAGGGGCTGGACTGCCAAATCAGATGCTGAGATCAGGAAGCAAAACAAAGCCAAGCAGGGAGGCATGCTTCACTCTGGTATTTATAGCCAATCAGGAAAGCGACTGAGTTTCTACATGTGGATGAGTCACCACACCCAATTAGAAGCACATGTCTACACCATACACAATTAGAAGCACATGTCTACATCTGCTCACAGTAGCAAACAAGCATTGGTAAAACAAGCATTGTTAAAACCAATTGTGCAACACAGCACATTATGTTTACTTAGAAACATGAAGGTTTAACCAAGAACAGAGATATGATTTAACCCTAATCCCTGGGGATGCTGACAGATAACGCAGGGGGCACCTTGGGGATTCCTGACAGACACTGGTGAAAGCTGACCTTTCAAAAAACAAGTTGTCCAGGTTTTCTGGTCAATTCAGAGCCAACATCAAGGCTATGGTACATGTTGTAGCGAAGGATAATTGAGCACTCTGATAGTCCCTGAGCCAGTTCAGTGTTACTAGTACCCAAGCCTAATTCCGAAGGTGGAAAATGGGGTTAAGATTCTGTGTGGACTACAGAGGTTTGAATTAAGCCTGGCAGAGTACGTGGAGTCCCGCTATGTAGAGCTCCGCAAAGTGTCTAAAAAACTCTGCTGCGCTACACAAATACAACACAAAGTACATACTTGTGTTCAAAATCACACGCAACATGCAACATAGACTCTTCTGTTCTCCTGTCTCTATAGTGAATTAGTGACTTTATGTAGCTCATACGGTCCCAAGCAATTTCACAGTTATGCGAGTATGCATGTATTGCAAAACAAAGGAGACTGAGTTGGTCCATCAAGGGGTTTGAGAAATGAGAATAGAATGCAAAATCAATTAATTGCAAATGGAATGCATTGGTTCCAAACATAGTTTTTGATAAGGAAATTTGAAATAGGGATTTTAGGAGTATAGCCAACTCAAGGATAGGCCATCTGATTTAAGTACAATGTTATTGCATTTGCCTATTATATAATAATTTTGTGGACATTAACTGTAACACTAATGTATTTTTTTTATCTTCTTCCTAATCTTACATCAGCACCTGAGGGCAAGAAGAAGGGTACTACACTGGTTGGTCCCGCAGGAGCTGAGGAGGGTCTAACCACCAGCGCCGATGCTGATGGCTTTGATCATCCAAGTAAGTCCTATTATATAATGTTATTATTATTAATATTTCCCTAACTTTTACCTCCCCCACTTTTATGCTACTTCTAATTTTGCCTTGTTTACATTTTTCATACTGTCTGTTTTCCAACTCCCCAATCCAAATTTTGTTTTATTCCTGTAATTCCAGCATTATCTTTTTTGTCTGTCTTCTATGACCATTTTTTATTCTTCCCCTTCGTTGCTCTTCAATGATTCTGAGTCATAGTCAGTTCCAGAGTAAGGGGTCATTACAACATTGGCGGTAAAAGGCGCTTACCGCAGTGCAGAAGACCGCCAATACACAGCCGCTGCAGCTTATGACATACATCTAGGAATCTGCCGAAATTCAGACACCCACACAACTCCGCCACACCAAAGGTCAGTGTTAAACTGGCGAAAACAAAACCTCCACCTCCACGCCAACAGAAACACGCCCATGCTATTACGACACACAAATCCACGCGGCTGTCTTTCAACCACGGTATTCCATTGGCAGGACACACCGCCGCGCTCCAAATACACACACATCTCCAAAACACCGCCACATTGGAAAATTCAAAATACACCCACCTGATACACATAGAAACAACACTCCCACACACCCAACACAATATAAAACACACACCCACATCACCCACAAACCCCTACGACAAAAAATTAGAGACGAAGGCCAGAGAGAGAGCACAGAATAGACAACCCCACCACACAGAGGCACACAACACCATCACCCACACAACATCCACGTAACAAACACCACACACCACTACACATCACCACACTCATCACCACATACACCACCCCACACATCACCTACACCACCCCATGTCACGCCAAAGACACCCCCGGTTTTCCGAGGAGGAGCTCAGGGTCATGGTGGAGGAAATCCTACGGGTAGAGCCACAGCTATTTGGCTCACAGGTGCAGCACACATCCATAGCTAGGAAGATGGAGCTATGGCGCAGGGTCAACGCTGTGGGACAGCATCCAAGAAATAGGGAGGACATCAGGAAGAGGTGGAACGACCTACGGGGGAAGGTGCGTTCAGCAGTCTCCAGGCACAACATCGCGGTTCAGCGGACTGGCGGCAGACCCCCATCTCCTCCCCCACAACTAACAACATGGGAGGAGCAAGTCTTGACCATCATGCATCCAGAGGGCCTCGGAGGAGTCGGTGGAGGAATGGACACTGGTAAGTCAAATCTTGACTATCATTTACCACCCTACCTGCATGCTATCACACACCCCCACCCTCACCCCCTCCCCTATCACTCCAACACCTCACTAATGTACTAATAACACAAACCACCCATCCCAACACCAAGCCCTGCATGACATAACTAAGCATGGTCACCCCTTACCAAAGCATGCTCACTGCACATACCCAGAACACCCCCCCAACCATCATCACACAAGCCCCCACACAGGAATGCTTGCACTGGTGTACACAGTGACCCACCCATTGCAAAACATGACACACACACATGCAATAATCATGCACTTATGCCCGTGCAGGATCACGAAGGACTGTCACCACACCGGAGGGTCCAGACAACTCCACTCCACCCACAGAAGAGGCCCACAGTGACGATAGCAGCTCTGCCCTACTGGATCCTGATGACCAGCCCGGACCATCGTGGGCCTCGGGACAGTCGGTTCCCCTTGCACAGGCACAGCCCAACACTGACCTACCACCCTCTGGTAACACCAGCACAGCACCCACCAAGCGGGCCCCTACCGCCGTACCCAGGACACGTCAATCAGCAGTGTGTCCACCACTACAGGGAACCCAGGATAACCCACCACCCCAACAACAACAGGGACCTGGGGGCAGTGGTAGTGGGCACACGGTCCAGGGGACGGAGACAGAGGCACTGGAACACAGGGGAACTGGGAGGTCTGCTGTGCGACAGGGGGCGGACAGGCCAAGGGAACCCACTCTCCACGAGGCCCTCTCCTCCATCATGGGAGCATACCACCACTCCCAGGAGACGATGGCGACGGTCCTGGCCAAGTTTCACGACACCCAGCGCCTGCAGGAGGAGCAGTATTTGGGGTTCAGGGAGGAGCTCAGGACCATCAGCTCCGCCCTGGGCACCATCGTAGGGGTGCTGAAGGACATACAGCAGACCTTGAGGGACACCGTGGCACTCCAAGGGGCCCCTGACACTAGCCTGCATGATGAACTGCCTACCACCTCCGCCGGCGCTAGTGGACAGGACGCCCCGCCACAGGACCACCACACCAGCACCCCACCCCCTGCAGACAGACAACCACCACACAAGCGGTCCCTGAGATCCAGGAACAGGACAGAGGAAGATGGCAAGACCCCCGCCAAGAAATGAGACCACCCTGATTGTCCTCCCACTGTCCCACTTTGTTACCCTGTCCATAATTTAACTGCCCCAGCTCCAATTCCTTTGCCCATATGGCCAGTGCACCTGTGTGACCAATGGACTGGACTCTGCCATGGACATTCCTCCACCGTCCCCCATCACCATATTACAACCCCCCTCCATTTTTGAGCACTTAAATAAACACCCTTGAACCACAAAACAATCTGGAGTCAGTCTGTGATTTGGTCAAATGTATTATCAATGACAGTGTCAAAATGCGTTTCGAGTTGTAAAGCCAACATACCTATGTCACACATCACAAGTCCTTGAAGGATGCAAGCAGATAACACACGTTAGTAACCACACCTGTAAAACCGTAATGGAAAGGTACAACTCAGTTACCAAATAATGCAATTAAATTACACACAGGATAGAGTAAGACGTGTGACAGTGAATGTAATGGTAAAAATGAAAATGTTCTCACCTGTGTGTCACTGGAAATATTGCTGTATGACTGACTCCCTGTTGTCGATGTCTTCATCCTCAGCTTCCTCCTCATTACTGTCCACAGGATCCACAGGCTCCACAGCTGCCACAACACCGTCATCTGGACAATCCTCCTGCAGAAAAGTCACCTGGCGTCGCAAAGCAAGATTGTGAAGCATCGAGCAGGCGATGATGATCTGGCACACCTTCTTTGGTGAGTAGAATAGGGATCCACCTGTCATATGGAGGCACCTGAACCTGGCCTTCAGGAGGCCGAAGGTACGTTCGATCATCCTCCAAGTCCGCCCATGGGCCTCATTGTAGCGTTCTTCTGCCCTGGTCCTAGGATTCCTCACTGGGGTCAATAGCCAGGACAGGTTGGGGTAACCAGAGTCCCCTAATAGCCACATACAGTGCCTCTGGAGTTGACCCATCATATAAGGGACGCTGCTATTCCGCAGGATGTAGGCGTCATGCACTGAGCCAGGGAACATAGCATTTACCTGCGAGATGTACTGGTCGGCCAAACATACCATCTGTACATTGATCGAATGATAACTCTCCCTGTTCCTGTACACCTGTTCACTCCTGTGGGGGGGGGCAGAGCTACATGGGTCCTATCAATAGCACCTATGATGTTGGGGATATGTCCAAGGGCATAGAAGTCACCTTTCACTGTAGCCAAATCTTCCACCTCAGGGAAAATGATGTATCTCCTTACGTGTTTCAGCAGGGCAGCCAACACTCTGGACAACACGTTGGAAAACATAGGCTGGGACATCCCTGATGCTATGGCCACTGTTGTCTGAAAGACCCACTTGCAAGGAAATGGAGCACTGACAGCACCTGCACGTCAGGGGGGATTCCAGTGGGATGGCGGATTGGTGACAACAGGTCTGGCTCCAACTGGGTACATAGTTCCTGGATAGTGGCATGGTCAAACCTGTAGGTGACAAGTAAATGTCGCTCCTCCATTGTCAACAGGTCCACCAGCGGTCGGTACACCGGAGGATTCCGCCATCTTCTCAATTGTCCCAGCTGACGGTGCCTAGGAAGGACAACAGCGACCACAGAGTCAACAAATTTCCAGGTATGGACCCACAGATACACAGAACACGAGACCAAACACAAAACCCTTCCTGTATGTGTGTAAGTAAATGAAGCCATGTGGGCCCCTGAAATGGCGGCTGCCTGAACTCTAAACTGGGACAATGGTATTGTGAGGTAACTGCGCTGGAGTTGCACACCGTCGCGGTAGGCGGTCGTAGACCGTGGGGCAATGCTGCATTGGTTAACATTGGACCCTATGGGTCCCAGGAACCAATGAACAAGTGCACCGGCGGTGATGATACGCACCGCCGCGGACGTCACCGCCGCGGACATCACCGCCATTTTCTATCTGTTCAATCACTCGATATCTGACCTTCGACAGGAGAGGACCTACACTGCAAGTGCTGCTGTGACCTCGGTCTGGAAGTGACAATGGCTGCTGCGTCTGGGGAAAGGGTCCCTGCCTTCACTGCTCAGGAGTTGGAGAAACTAGTAGACGGGGTCCTCCCCCAGTACACGCTACTCTACGGTCCTCCAGACCAACAGGAAAGTACACAGGGAGCACGTTGTATGGGAAGGCCTGTGTGGAGAGGGCTGGTTGTAAGAGGGAAGGGGGCAGAGTTCAGGGAACATGAATGCATGTGAATGCATGTGCCACATGGCAAGGGTAGGGAGGGGGGACACTTCCATCGGCGGTGCAGTTGGTAATGACTTCTCTTCTTCCCTTGTGCATGTCATGTAGGTCAGTACCCACCAGAAGAAGGACATTTGGCGTGCCATCGCCAAGGAATTCCGGACCCTGAGGGCCCACCAGAGACGGGGCACCCACTGCCATAAAAGATGGGAGGACATTCGCCGCTGTAGCAAGAAGACGGCAGAGGCTCAGCTGGGGATGGCCTCCCAACGTGGGAGGGGTGCCCGTCGCACCATGACCCCCCTGATGTTCCGGATCCTGGCGGTGGCCTACCCTGAGTTGGAGGGCGCTTGAGGGCATCACAGCAGACACAAGGAGGTGAGTACAACCTCATTCTGGGTACTTGGCGCGCAGTTGAGGGGCTGGCTGAGGGAGGAGGGCTGTGGGTGTACCTAGGCCAGGCAGAAATACATAGGCTATGCCCCTCCGTAATGCAGGGCATGTGGCACTCCACTCCACCTCAGTAGTGGCCCAAGTACAGGTATAGATGCCCCTGTGGCATCCATGTGTGCAGATGTCCACCATAGGCATGTAGGCCAGATCGCAGGATTTGTTTCTGTAGAAGCCAACAGCACGGCGTAGTGCAGGGGGCTGCTGAGTCTGTATTGTCCCCTCCCCTTTTTTCTGCTCTCCCTGTTCTTATGTGCATCAGCATCATCAGGTGGAAGTACAGTGGCACCGGGGCCCGAAGGAGCTGCATCCCACATGGCCATGGAGGGCCACACCACGGACTCAGAATGCACCAGGGACGGAGGGCGAGGGGAGCTACACGTTGGTCACCGGATCACCAACCAGCGATACAGACTCGTCCGCTGATGGAAGCTCCCTTGTGGTGGTGGCACCATCTGTGCCCCCCACTTCTACAGGTACAGCCGCCACCTCCCCTACCAGCACCGCCCTCCCAGCAGCCCCTCAGCGTTCGCCCCGTGCCCGCTCACCCAGGAGGGTGGGCATCACCTTCGCCCCAGGCACCTCAGGCCCTGCCCCAGTCACCCCTGCTGCCCTCAGTGAGGAGGCCATTGACCTCCTCAGGTCACTCACTGTTTGGCAGTCTACCATTGTGAATGCCATCCAGGGTGTAGAAAGGCAGTTGAAACACACTAATGCATTCCTGGAAGGCATTCATTCTGGTAAGGCTGCCCATCATTGAACCCTGCAATCTCTGGCCTCAGCATTGATGGTAGCCATTGTCCCTGTCTCTAGCCTCCCCTCCAACTTCCTCCACCCAGACCCAATCCCCTGTACCCCAGCCTGTCCCAAGCACACCATCAGACAAGCATGCATACACCTCAACACACAAACGTAGCTCAGACAAACATAGGCACCACACAACCCACAGGCACACACACAAGCATCACACACATGCAGACACAGCAACATCCACTGCCTCCACTGTGTCCCCCTCCTCTTCGTCTGCCTCCTCCCTCCGTCCTCCCTCCCAGTCTCGTCTACACTCTCACCTGCATGCACTACATCTACAAGCACCAGGACTCACACCAGAACATCCAGCACCACACCCCGCTCACCTGCACTCACCACCTCCACTCCCATTTACACGTCCCCTGTGTCCTCTCCCAGTGTGTCTGTGACGCCCCCTCCCAAAGTACACAAACGCGGGCACCCACACACCCAACATCCATCCACCTCACGACAGCCTCCAGTACCTGCACCTGCACCCAAAACACCTAAAGTGACACCTCCTACAACCACCTCCTCTTCCTCCACTCCCAGACCCCCTCCAGCTACCCATCCCAGTGTTCGTCAGAAACTGTCCCTCTGCAAAGTTGACATTTTTGCCCCTATCCCCACCCCTCCAATTCATCAGTCCCGTCGTAGCGCCTCAGCCAAAAAGCCTCCAGCACCAGTGGTGCGTGTTCAAGGTGTGTGGAGTGCACCGGCCACCAGGGCAGGCAGTGTGACATGGAGCCAAGGCACTGCCAGTCCACCCCCTGTAAAGGTTCTGAAGTTGGAAAGTGCCCGACGGGACCGGGTGAAGACTCCGGAGGAAAAACTACTCACAAGGGTCCCAGGGGGATTGCAGAGTCAGCTGTGACTCCTCCAAAGTTCAGAAAGGGCCAGAAGAAGTCTGCACAGCCTGGTGTGAGCATCACGGTGGAGAACGGCGGCATCCTTCCCGGCAGCCTGGACGCCACCGCCAGCACCGTCGTCACTGGTCAGGAGACCACCGCCATAGGTATTGCCCAGGAGGGCCCAAGTATCGTCACTGGTCAGGAGACCACCGCCAGAGTCATTGCCCAGGAGGGCCCAAGTATCGCCACTGCTCAGGAGACCACCGCCAGAGTCATTGCCCAGGAGGGCCCAAGTATCGTCACTGGTCAGGAGACCACCGCCAGAGTCATTGCCCAGGAGGGCCCCGCCAGCCACAGCCCCTCTGGGCAATGAGAGACCGTCATACCACACACCAATGGCCAGTCCAGAGACCGCCATGGCAAAGCACAGCTGAATAGTCCAGAGACCACCATGGCGAAGCACCGCTGAACAGGGCATGCACCGCTGAACAGGGCAAGCACCGCTGAACAGTCCAGAGACCGCCATGGCGAAGCACCACTGAACAGGGCATGCACCGCTGAACAGGGCAAGCACCGCTGAACAGTCCAGAGACCGCCATGGTAAAGCACCACTGAACAGTCCAGAGACCGCCATGGCAAAGCACCGCTGAACAGTCCAGAGACCGCCATGGCGAAGCACCGCTGAACAGGGCATGCACCGCTGAACAGGGCAAGCACCGCTGAACAGTCCAGAGACCGCCATGGCAAAGCACCGCTGAACAGGGCATGCACCGCTGAACAGAGCAAGCACCGCTAAATAGTCCAGAGACCGCCATGGCAAAGCACCGCTGAACAGTCCAGAGACTGCCATGGCAAAGCACCGCTGAACAGTCCAGAGACCGCCATGGCGAAGCACCGCTGAACAGGGCATGCACCGCTGAACAGGGCATGCACCGCTGAACAGGACATGCACCGCTGAACAGGGCAAGCACCGCTGAACAGTCCAGAGACCGCCATGGCGAAGCACCGCTGAACAGGGCATGCACTGCTGAACAGGGCAAGCACCGCTAAATAGTCCAGAGACCGCCATGGCAAAGCACCGCTGAACAGACCAGAGACCGCCATGGCGAAGCACCGCTGAACAGGGCATGCACTGCTGAAGAAGGAAAAGACCGCCACATCAAGCATCGTTATCCCATGTGCAGCTGGGACAGTGACGGGACAGGAACTGTCATGGGGACACTAATCCAGTCTGGGCACCATTCCCCCTCCAGAACCAGTGGAGAAATCCATCCACTACCTCTGTCCTTCACAGGATGAAGCACTCTGGGCACCAGCCCCCCTCCAGAACCAGCGGAGGCTGTTATCCACTTGAGAGACTGTGGCTTTGCACTCCCCAGGATTGGCCAGTGGGCATACCACCCACTGTAGAGACTTGTGAGACTGTGGCTATGCGCTCCCCAGGATTGACCAGTGGGCAACCCACCCACTGTAGAGACTTGTGAGACTGTGGCTTTGCACTCCGCAGGATTGGCCAGTGGGCAACCCACCCACTGTAGAGGCTTGTGAGACTGTGGCTTTGCACTCCCCAGGATTGGCCAGTGGACAACCCACCCACTGTAGAGACTTGTGAGACTGTGGCTTTGCACTCCCCAGGATTGTTCAGTGGGCAACCCACCCACTGTAGAGACTTGAGAGACTGTGGCTTTGCACTCCCCAAGATACATCAATGGGCACGGAGCCCTGTCGTGGATGTGGCGTGGTGCTGTAATCCGGCTGAGGTGCCCCCCTCTTCCCTTCCCCCTGAGGTGCCTGTTGTTTTTCTCTCTGATGCCCCGGCAGTGTTCTCTCCGTTTGTGGACAGGTATCTTGTGTGGGCCTCGCCCATGCATTTTTGGCCTAGTGGTGCACGGACATTGAGATGTGCATATCTGCACTACTTCTCGTAATGTATATACCTTTGTATGAGTTTATATATATCTGTATATATTTGACACATGTATATTGATACATTACAATGTTTGAACTGATTTCGTTTTGTCTTTGCATTATTCCGGGGGGCTTGTGGGTTGTTACTGTGATGTTTGTCAATGCATTGGTGTGTGTGTTGTAATATGCGAGGATGGGGGTGGGGGTGTTTCGTGTGTCCCCCCCTCCCCTATGTCGTAGGTGCAGTACTCACTGTTGTCTTCGCCGCCGCCAGTGCTGGTCTTCGTAGATGAGTAGGAAGAGAAGGGCAGGTAGGATTTGTAATTCCGGCTCCATGGTGTCCTCCTTCCTCGTGGGATGTGTTAAGGTGAGCGTTTTCCCATTGCAGAAACTGTTTCCGCCGTGTTTTTATCCAAGGTGAATCCGCCCCGGAAAAGGTGGCGGATTGGCGGGTTGTGATACTATGGGCGGTACATTGTCTTCTGCCTGTCTGTTGGTGGTGACCGCTGCGCTGCTTGTCTGTACCGCGGTGGCGGGCGGAGTGTTAAAGTGGCTGTCTTTGTTGGCGGTTTCCGCCACTGTCATGATTCCCTTTTTTTGTCCGCCAGCCTGTTTGCGGTATTACCGCACCTTTAACACCGTCCACCAGGGTTGTAATGACCCCCTATATCTCTGCCCCTCTAGCTTGTAGCTGGCTTGACTAACTGGCTTTTCTAACATTCCAACAAAATGTCCAGAGTGATATTTTTGACAGAAGATACTGCAGTGCTAACCGAGCTGTAACAATTGTGGTTGCATATTTTTAATTAAAAAAATTAAGAATTGGACCTGGCAACTAAAATCTGTATACTGTTTATTTACAGCAACACCAACCAGTGATGCTGGCTCAAGTTTGACTGCTGCAGGAGCAGATGGAGCAGGAGGAGAGGCGGCAGCAAGGACGGGTGCTGGTGAGTCACATTGCTTGCTTTTTGACAATTACTCTTAATCACTAGCTACAAGGGCGTTGTTTTATTCGGATTTATGAACCCACCAGCATTACACCTGCAGAGGCGGTTGGGTCACATATGGCCTTTTCTATCTCCTACTCAGCAAAAGCATACATATTGTACACTAAAAATGATGACTTGATGGAAAAGTGAAAGAACAGAAGGTTAAAAGAAAGGATGGTTGAAAAGCGTAAAAGAGAAGGATGTGTAGTTGGATGAAAAAGGATGCATGGGCGAGTATTGGTATTGGGAAAGTGGATGGATGGTTGAAAGGATGATTGAAAGAAAGGGTGGATAGTGTGGGTACTTAATGGATAGATAAAGGACTGTGAATTTGGGTTAATGACTGTATGAGAGAAAGTAAAGTTTAAATCATGGTGGCTATGGGTGTATCTTGGGGAAGACGGAAAGGACAAATAAATAATTGTTTAGATGAATAAAGAAGGGAGCTCTTTTTCTATGGAGAGATCAGTGACGCCCCTCTATTCCTCTATAGCAAAAGCACTGCCTACCTGTCTAATCCATCTGCCTTACTCGGCAGTAGAGTAAGTTAAGTTCTTTACTTTCCTTATTGCCCAGCAAATCAAGTTGCTGGAAAGAATTAGTGATGGTGGGTGAAACCAGTGAGAAAAGTGGGACTAGGAAGTGCCCAATTTAATTTCAAGTTTGGCATAGGGAATACTCTGTGACAAACGCCCCAAATACAATCTACATAGTCCATTCATTTATCTGTAGTGCAGTGCATCGTTTTACCCCGTCTACTTGCGGCAGACAGGATAAAATATATCCGCATTGTACAAATGACATGTCTGACGTATCTTGTGTATTCATCTGCCTCTTTGGAGTCAGAGTAGAAACTAAACTAAATGAAAGGCATGGACCATTGGAATTAAAGATGGATAATCGTCAGCTACAGCTACCCAAGCTGCAGAAAGTAGCAATTTACTTGAGGTGCTGGCTAGCATGCCTCCACTTGTTTGGCATAACAACTTACACTCCATAGCACATAATGCATTACTCATCATAATGAGAGGGAATTTATTCTTATTTTTCCACTAAATGTGCCTGTTTAGTTGCTAGAAAAGCCTTTACAAAAAATAAATCACTGTTATTTATTCTGGCTTTCTGGTGCCTTCATTCTTTTCTACCAGACAGTTAGTGCTTGTTATGTGAGACATGTGTAGGGAAACAAATAAAACATTGGCCCTCAGACTCTCCTCATCATAAATAATCACTTCAAACTCCAACATCCCCAGGGGACCACCAATGTAGTGCAACAGTGCCACCTATTATCTGTCATTTGAGGAAGTGTTTGTTCATTGCATTGTTTACAATTTGTCTTTCGTTATTCTGCTTTATCTCGTTATAGCTACTTCTGCCCAATGACTACCACAAAGAATGTGAGAGGTAGCAGCCCGTCTGCTGTAGGAGGCTGGTCTGGCTTGTAGTGGGTACCAGAGTTACTTACACCTTGTGCCAGGTCCAGTTATCCCTTATTAGTGTAAAAGAGGTGTTTCTAGCAGCTTAGGCTGATAGAAGATAGCTATGGCAAAGCAGCTTAGGCTGAACTAGGAGACATGTAAAGCTCCTACTATACCACTGGTGTCATATGCACAATATCATAAGAAAACACAATACACAGATATACTAAAAATAAAGGTACTTTATTTTTATGACAATATGCCAAAAGTATCTCAGTGAGTATCCTCAGTATGGGGATAAGAAATATACACAAGATATATGTACCCAAACCAAAATTATGCAGATAATAGCAAAAGGAAGTAATGCAAGCAATGTAAAGTTACAGTAGATTGCAATAGGAGCACATAGGTATAGGGGCAACACAAACCATATACTCCAAAAGTGGAATGCGAACCACGAATGGACCCCAAACCTATGTGAGCTTGTAGAGGGTCGCTGGGACTGTAAGAAAACAGTGAGGGTTAGAAAAATAGCCCACCCCAAGACCCTGAAAGGTAGGTGTAAAGTGCACCTACTACCCCCAGAGAGCACAGAAGTCGTGATAGGGGGATTCTGCAGGAAGAACAAACACCAGCAATGCAACAACAGTGGATTTCTGGACCTGAGTACCTGTAAGACAAGGGGCCCAAGTCCAAGAGTTGCGACAATGTGGAGAGTGGGCAGGAGCCCCGGAAATGCCAGCTGTTGGAAGAAGCTTAGTGTTCTGCAAGAACGAAGAGGACTAGGAATTTCCCCTTTGGAGGATGGATGTCCCACATTGTGAAGAAGCTTGCAGAGGTGTTCCCACGCAGAAAGACCACAAACAAGCCTTGCTAGCTGCAAGGGTCGTGGTTAGGGTTTTTGGATGCTGCTGTGGCCCAAGAGGGACCAGGATGTCGCCACTTGAATGAGGAAACATAGGGGGCACCCAGCAACATAGGGAGCCCTCACAGAAGCAGGCAGCACCCGCAGAAGTACCTGAACAGGCACTTGGAATAAGAGTGAACTGGAGTCCATGCAAAGTCACAAAAGGGAGTCCCACGACGCCGGAGGACAACTCAGAAGGTTGTGCACCACAGGTTAGAGTGTTGGGGACCCAGGCTTGGCTGTGCACGAAGGAAATCCTGGAAGAGTGCACAGGAGCAGCTGCAAATCACGCGGTACCCTGCAATGCAGTCTAGCGTGGGGAGGCAAGGACTTACCTCCACCAAACTTGGACTGAAGAGTCATTGGACTGTGGGAGTCACTTGGACAGAGTTGCTGAGTTCCAGGGACCACACTCGTCGTGCTGAGAGGGGACCCAGAGGACCGGTGATGCAGTCTTTTGTTGCCTGCAGTTGCAGGGGGAAGATTCCGTCGACCCACGGGAGATTTCTTCAGAGCTCCTGGTGTAGAAAGGAGGCAGGCTACCCCCAGAGCATGCACCACCTGGAAACAGTCGAGAAAGCCGGCAGGATGAAGCGATGCAAGGTTGCTAGTAGTCATCTTGCTACTTTGTTGCAGTTTTGCAGGCGTCCTGAGCAGTCAGCGGTCGATCCTTTGGCAGAAGGTGAAGAGAGAGATGCAGAGGAACTCTGGTGAGCTCTTGCATTCGTTATATGAAGAATTCCCCAAAGCAGAGACCCTAAATAGCCAGAAAAGGAGGTTTGGCTACCTAGGAAGGAGGATTGGCTACCAAGAGAGGTAAGAGCCTATCAGAAGGAGCCTCTGACGACACCTGCTGGCACTGGCCACTCAGAGGAGTCCAGTGTGCCACAGACACCTCTGTTTCCAAGATGGTAGAGGTCTCGGACACACTGGAAGAGCTCTGGGCACCTCCCCTGGGAGGTGCAGGTCAGGGGAGTGGTCACTCCCCTTTCCTTTGTCCAGTTTCACGCCAGAGCAGGGCTGGGGGATCCCTGAACCAGTGTAGATTGGCTTATGCAGAGATGGGCACCATCTGTGCCCATCAAAGCATTTCCAAAGGCTGGGGGACGTTACTCCTCCCCAGCCTTCACACCTATTTCCAAAGGGAGAGGGTGTTACACCCTCTCTCAGAGGAAGTCTTTTGCTCTGCCTTCCTGGGCCAGGGCTGCCTGGACCCCAGGAGGGCAGAAACCTGTCTGAGGGGTTGGCAGCAGCTACAGTGGAGACCCCGGAAAGACCCGGGGGGTCATGGAATTGTCACCCCAATGCCAGAATGGCATTGGGGTGACAATTCCATGATCTTAGACATGTTACATGGCCATGTTCGGAGTTACCATTGTGACGCTGTACATAGGTAGTGACCTATGTACAGTGCACGTGTGTAATGGTGTCCCCGCACTCACAAAGTCTGGGGAATTTGCCCTGAACGATGTGGGGGCACCTTGGCTAGTGCCAGGGTGCCCACACACTAAGTAACTTTGCACCCAACCTTCACCAGGTGAAGGTTAGACATATAGGTGACTTATAAGTTACTTAAGTGCAGTGGTAAATGGCTGTGAAATAACTTGGACGTTATTTCACTCAGGCTGCCGTGGCAGGCCTGTGTAAGAATTGTCAGAGCTCCCTATGGGTCACAAAAGAAATGCTGGAACCCCAATTCCCTGGGTACCTCAGTACCATATACTATGGAATTATATGGGTGTACCAGTATGCCAATGTGAATTGGTAAAATTAGTCACTAGCCTGTTAGTGACAAATTTGGAAAGCAGAGAGAGCTAAACCACTGAGGTTCTGGTTAGCAGAGCCTCAGTGAGACAGTTAGGCATCACACAGGGAACACATACATATAGGCCACAAACTTATGAGCACTGGGGTCCTGGCTAGCAGGGTCCCAGTGACATATAACAAACATACTGACAACATAGGGTTTTCCCTATGAGCACTAGGCCCTGGCTAGCAGGATCCCAGTGAGACAGTGAAAACACCCTGACATATACTCACAAACAGGACAAAAGTGGGGGTAACAAGGCTAGAAAGAGGCTACTTTCTCACATCTGCGGCAGCAGATGCTGGGCAACATTCAGGCAGAATACCAGCGTATAGTGATCCGGGAGGAAGAAGAGGCCAAAACAGCAGCCTCAGACTCAGGACCGAGGAGAGCAGCATACCAGCCCCAAGCCTCCCCGCTAGCAGTCAGGATCCCTGACTGCACTGCTGCTGCACACTCCCGCTCCTCAAGGGCATTGCACCAACACATCCTGCACTGGATGGACCGAATGGAGAGCCGGTTCACCAGCACTGTGCAGAGCTCTGAATCCGTATTGACAGTGCCCTAATTTAAGCCCTTTTTAAAATGTTTTTGTTTTGGTGGGAGGGACTTGAGGGTGGAGAGGGTGACAAAGGATTTGGGCTAGACTTTGGACTTTTCATTAGACTTTTAGGGGACAGGGTTATTTGTTCGAGGAGAGGGGTGGAACGGTTATGGGTAGAGATGGAGGGTTTTTATCTGTAAATAATAAAGAAGATTTTTTAAAACTTTATTTGGATCTCAAATCGTCATTTTGGTATTTGGACTTATAGGGGCGGATTTAAGAAACGTGGTGCTGCACCCACCATGTCTGCGCCATATTTAAAATACGACACACTATGGCACATGGTAGGGGGCACTAGCATCAAAATTGTTGATGCTATTGTTGTATTGTTCAGGGTTAGCACCAAAATATTGGTGCTAACCCTGAACAGTATATAGGGGCCCATTGTAACAAATGGTGTGCCCCCTTTTATCACCTGCTCTAAGCAGGCGTTAAAAGTAGCTGCAAACAATATTGCATGGGAATCTCTTAGACTCCACTGTGCCATACATGGCGCATGCATAATGTGGAGCAAAGGATGACATTGTACCACTTTGTAAATATGTGCAACAATTTTTGAAGCCTAACCCCACATTAGCATCAACAAAAAATAATTTATACTGCTGTCTTTCAGTGTAGCCTGTCATCTTTAATCTGCTAAAAAAGAGGATGCCATCTACTTAGACCCTTGCTCTATTGCATTTTGCAACTATTATTGACCACTAGGGGATGACTATCCTTGCCTATTTTGCCTATAAAAACCCAGTAGACAAAGACAACATCTTCTTCAGGGGGAGTTAAATACTAACTACACTAGTTCTCTTCAATCTATAGTTCATCTCTTACATGAATAGATAAAGGGAGGGAGTATTCTCACTGCAGGGTTTTTTCCCAAGATGGCATCTTAGGTAGTTAGGTAGGTAGTGGTAGTAGCAGGCTGCCAACAAGGAAGTTATAATTTGACAGAAGGTGCCACTCCCCCTTATGCAAACTCCAACTGCAGGATTAATCAAAGGGTTATCCATCACTGTCAGCTTGATTGAAAAACACAGAGAGTTAGTGGGTTATTTTCATATTATAATAACTGTAGGAAGACTTAGACCAGACTACCACAATGGCAGTATTTCACAAACTGCAAAGAACACCTGAGATTATAATAAAATCTAGCAATATTAATTTCTTCTGAGCAATGGTGGGGAGCTATGGTGTAAAACTAAACTTAGGAAATTAAATCATGGAGTCAGGAGAAGTGGGCTCAGACTCAAGAACGTTTGGACCAGGTTAAGTGTTTATGGAACACACACATAAGACATGATTGAATGATGGGGCCAGTATGGATTATTATTCAGGTAATAAAAGGTAAAAGGTCACGGAGTGAATTGGTGTTGCTTTCACCACATCCACCCTAGCAAGTGTGTGATTTATTTATAGTGTAAAATGAGGTCAGACCTCAATAAATCACACAGCCTTGGGAACAGGGCTAGGGACTCAATGAATGGATGGGAAAGAGGATTTGAGGAAAGGTGTGACAAAGAGAAATATTACACAAAAGAAACCATGCCAATATTAATTGGGATGCTGAACAGCACACATTCATCAATCTGTTATGGAAGGAAACAAATGGATAAGTAAGTATGTATGACAAAGTTCAGTAAATTCATTGGAAACAGGCCTTCCACCCCAGAGAGACCTCAGATAGTATATCCTAAGTGTTTATGTCTTCTAGTTTTGAAATATAGAACATTGAATGTAACAAATCCAGTTCTAAAATTTGTGATTGTTAAAAAGAAAATGATACTGTATTGTCAAACTGGGTGATGCCTGTCTTTGCCTGTCCAGTAGTTAAGTTGGAGTTGTGAGCTTTCCATGTTTTGTTCATGCAAGAGAAGACTAGGAGAAGGCCTGTGAAAAAATTAACAAATAACTGTATTAGAAAAGAAAAGACAACAAAAGCAAGGTAAGCTTCATGAGGATTCAGGAGTATACCAAGAAGGCACAGAGGCAGAGCAAGAACATACGAGGAGTTTCAAGTTTGAGCTAGCAAGAGAGCAAACACATACTCAGCAGTGTTTTCCAATCAACGCTCCTCTCTCCATTTCACAGAGCTGAGTGAGTATTAGGCCTCAGAGTCTTCAACATCATCATGGGTTCACTTTGACGACAAAAACATTCTCCTTTCTAGCTGTTGGGATAGTCCTACACTTAGTCCTTCTATTTTTCTCCTCCAGATTCAGAGTAACTCCGTCCCAGTCCTAAACCAAGCAAGGTAGACCTGTGAAATGCTCTGCAGTTGAAGAACAAATAGAGAAAATTACCTGGAGTACTTTTTTTGTAGATTTGTATTTGGCAGCTAAAGTGGCTGGTTTGTTGTGAGGAACCAGAAAAAAACGGGTAGACCCTGCAGGTAAATTTCACTATGTTTGAAAGGCCAATCACTTTCAGGAAAAAATTATCACCCACCAGCCCACAAAGATTGAAAATCATCGGAGGCCAATGCAGAGGTTGGGTCTGTTTCTTCTGTTGCTGTTGGTGCCAGTTGTCTTGTTGGTGGGTTTGGCAAATGTGAGACAGGACTGCCCTCTCTGGAAATTGAAGGTGGCACCCCAGAACTGTAGAGTGGGACTCTAAATTCTGGCCGTTATTTATCCAGTTCTCCTGCTTCCTCAACAATCCACCTCTTGTATTGTGAAACATCCCCTTCAGAAAAAGGAATCCTAGCAGAAAGAAGTTTTCTGTAGCGTGGATCAAGTAGGCTGGCACAGATGTACTCTTTGGATGAGACAATGTCATTTTTCAGTCATAAATTACAAGTCAAATGATAGTTAAGGCTATTAACCAAGCCATGCACTTCTTGGTTTTCATTAACACCCCTAAATGTGAACCTTTTAGACACCTACTTTAGATTCTTCTGTAGCAGATGAAATAACAGAGTAGCTTGATCCATTGTTATGTCCTCCTTGCTAAATTCCTGCTTAAAACCTCAAAAGGGAGCAGCATCTGTGTGAGGCATTTGACTAGGCCCCATTTCTCCATATTTCTGGTCATAACTTTCCCAATTGCATTGCTTCCTCTTTGAATGACATAGTCATTGATTTGTTTGTACGGCTCAAACAAATATTGCAGCATACAATGGGGATGAGTTCCAATGTATTTGCACATCCTGTATCAGGGCTTAACTGCGTCTCTGTTATCACGCTGAATAACCCACAACTGTTTCTTGGTTTTAAAAGAAAGGATGAAATGAGTGTAGATGCATCTGCAGGAAGGCAATATCTTACTGACTATGTCTTCCTTTTTAAGAATGTCTTTCACAACCAGGTTGATGCAATGCACCACAGACAGGACCCTGAAATAGCCACCGTCTGCCATGGCCTTGACTATGTTATTGCCATTGTCTGTAGAAACAATTTCAACTCAAAGACCTCTGGGTTGCAGCCATTCAGACACCTTGCTATTAAATTTCTGCAAGACGTTTGCAGTTGCGTGTGATTTCTCCATGGCAAACATGGCTATTGTTGCATGCCGTTCAACCATCTTTAAAATGTATTCAGGGCCAAGACTTGTAGCTAGATTTTGATTTACCCCCAGAAAAGAGATCCAGTGTGCAGTGATGTACACGTAATGAGTCACCTGACAGTTGGTCCACATGCCTTTTGTCAGGTTGATAGTGTGAACAATACTTTGTTGCAAAGCTTGTCCAACCAATTGCAGCACATCGTGATGCAGCACAGGAACAACAACTCCGGCAAATTAGTTCTGGCTTGGAACCTTGCATGTCAGGCAGAGGGTTACCACAAACTCTAAGAATCCCACTCCTTCCACAAAAGGAAGAGGTAGGAGCTCCAGCGCTAATATTTTTGTGGACTTTCCATTGTACAGACATGCCATTGGGTGGTTGCGGTCATAGGGCCCCTTCTTCCTAAACATGCCCTTAATTTTAGCCTGGATTTCTTTTTTTGTGGGGCAACTCACACTGGTGACTTTTGAGATGCAGGTAGTGGTAGACTCAAAAGTTATGGTGGTACATTCACCATATGCTGTAGTGATTCCATCTGACTCTAAGTCTTCTGGTGCCATTTTGAGGTTGCTGAGGTGGGTGATTGTGGTGCACTGCTAGGGACAGGGCTGCTTTGCATGAGAATCACCCTCTTCTTCCTCACCTTCCACCGTGAGATGACTAGATGTAGCTGATGTTTCCTGGCTCTCCTCACCTTCACCACCGTGACCACGTTGAGCCATTTTTTAAGGTGCTTCTCCCACCGGATTGCGGGATGTTTTTTCACAAAGGTCATCTGGCCTCCAGCACCATAATGTGAATAGGCTTATCTCGACAAACAGTTGCATGGCAAATGGAGCATATGGAAATGTTTTCCTCCTGTTTGCTAATCGTAACAAAAGTCCCAAACTGGGAAGGAGTACTTTGTTATTAGGCCAATGCCTGAAGAAGAACTGGATGTAGGTGGGTGTGTTGATTGTCTTTCTGCAGTGCATACTTCTACTGAGGTTCGGGTTGGTGCAGGTCTCTGCTGGGGCCTTGAAACTATGAGAGCTGCTTGTTCCACATCAGGTTTAGCAGTTTGGGTAGTAATGTTGGACTCCTCTGTGTCTGCTTCCACAATGACTGGCTTGTCATTATCATCCCCTTCCCTGATTTAAGGCTTTCCAGAACTTTTCTTTTTCATTGCCTCTCTTGTCATCTCCCAGACTCTGCTGGGGTCCACGCCCTGTCCCTATCATGATCATCATCAGAAGTGGTGCTTGGAGAAAATGGTAGAGAGGTACCCTTCCTTTTTCTTGCTGAATATCTGGGAGCCATTGATTCTAAAAAAAAGAGGTTCTTGCTCAGTAGGAAGCTTGAACTTCTGTTTTGCTCCATCCTTGTGAAAATCTTGCTGTGGCTGCTTTCCACTTTGCTCTGTTGCCTGAAATGATTGAGTACTACTTTGCGAATGGTACAAATCCAGTTCAACATAACTGCTCGTTGGCATCGCCATGATTGCAGTGGCTGCCTCACTGACAGACATGGTCTTGGGCTTGGGATGGCGTGGTGCTATTGATGCAGAAGTGCTGCTCCCAGGTTCCTCTCCAGAGGTCAGTATGACAGGCACACATCTCTTGAAACTGTTTGTTCAGTGAATAGATATATTTTTATATATATATATATATATATATATATATATATATATATATATATATATATATATATATATATATATATTTTGACTCATTGTAATTGGACTGTCTGCTTGTTATGGAGTCCTGGGCCAAGGAAGATTCAGGGACAGATTTTGCCATCACTACTCTGCCAGGTTGTGGCGTGGTGAGATTAGATAGGATCAGGGGAAGGGGGGAGGGATAGCCATTAGTTTTAGAGAGCAGATGAGTTGCACACTAGAACCGATCAACACGTGTATTGAAGGATGCAAAGTGGGAGATTTTAAAATCAAAATTAAGAATGTAGTCAGGCTGGCAGGGGTATTGATCTATATGCATCAGGCTCTAAAAACAAATTAATTCCAATTGGCACTGGGTACTGGAGTCTTTTATCTCTTGTAAAAACCTCATTATTTTGGGGTTTTTTAATCTGCACCGAGGTGAATAGTTAAACCAGGGTACTAAAGTGTATTTTGGTTTTATGCTCAGCTTTGGCTTAGTCTAATGAGTCAAATCAGCTACTCATGAAGCTGGTCATATACCTGACAGGATTTGTGCCAGCCAAGATGTTTTAATTTCCATGGAGAGCTCCAAGTTAGGATGGACTGATAACAGGCTGGTATCATTCAAGGTTCATTGGATACAGTACATGGAATATATTCACGCTCCCCAGGAGTAGTAGACATTGGGATTTGTTTAAACAAGAGGAGCTTGTTAATGCCCTTGAGAAATTAAGGAGAATGACTTGATAGGCCTAGGTTCACCTACTGAGAATTTTAAGAATTTGCAGAGGTCAATGGTGGAGGAGGGTGTTCCTATGATGAGAACCAGCTTAAAGGACAGGATGAAAACATCTGCCCCATGGTATTCAGAAGAGTTTAAGGAGCTCCAAAGGCAGTGTAGGAGGCAGGAATGGAAATGGAAACTGGCCTCTGAGCCCATAGAGAAAATTAAACTCAGGGAGCCTATCTTAAAATATAAAAGTGCAATTAAAGAGGCCAAAGCATGACATTTTGCCCAGAAAATCAGGGCAGCTATGAATGTCTCGAAGGAGCTTTTTAACACTGTCCACTCCCTTATGTTCCTCTGGGTGCATCTAGATGTTGAGACTTCACACGTTTTTTTACATCAAAGTGGCTCAGTTCTTCAAAGAGGCAATCTTTAAGGTCCATGATGAGTTGCCAGCTCTTATTGAGAATCTGGATGACTCTGGGCCCCGGTCATGCCAGAGCGAAAGTAGGACAGACTTAGAACAACCTACCCACAAGTGTTTGAGCAGATTCTCCCCACTGCCTACACTGAAGATCAAGACCCTGCTAGAAAGCATTACTAGATGACCCTACACGACCCATGTTCACCCAGGGTCCTGCAGATTGTGCTACACCTCATAGCCGCGATCCTGGAGATGATCTTTGCAGAGGCCCTGGAGACTGGGGTGTCACCTCAGGTCTGGAAGGAGACTGTGGTTATTCTGCTGAAAAAATAAACCCGAAGGGGACTCCAGGGATCATGCAAAGAAGTTGGATAAGTATGTAAACCAGAAATTAACCAATTTTCTCCTTGATCAAGAACTCCTGGACCCTTCACTGAATAAGCACTTATTGCCACTGAGGGTCTGATCCACAGGTAAGTGGATCAGGAAAGTGCAGCTATCCTGGTTTTGCTAGACCTATCAGCAGTGTTTGATACCATTTCTCTAGCTTTGATGAGAGTCAAAGGTTGTGGCAGGCAGGGCTGAAGGATGTGGCATTGAAGTTGCTGGAGTCCCTGATCTATGATAGATGGATTGCAGTGAGTTGTGGTGATTTCAGAGCAGCCACCTTTCAGCTTTCCTGTGGAGTTCCCCAAGGGTTGAACCTTAACCCAACTGTATTTAACTTGTATGTTGCTCCCTAGCAAAACGAGTATGATATGTTGCCCCAGATCATCGTCTCTATCTTGGATGACTGGAAAGTGTCAGTGGACAAATTTCAGATCTGTACGCAGAAAGTCAGCAGGTGGATCAGGGAGAACTGGCTGAAAATGAATGAGGGAAAAAATATATTGTGGTATTTGAAATGGTCAACTCTATCTGGTCTGAACATTGGTGGCCAGAATTTTGTGGTGCTCTACCTGTCCCAATAGCCGCAGACAAAAACCTGTGTGTGATGTTTGACAACACCTTGACGTTTGACACCCAGGTTAATAGAACAGTCAGTTTGTGTTTTTAGATGATTAGAATCTTGAAGTAAATATTGTCACTTCTGCCAAAAAAGCTTAAAGAGCTAAGGGTACTGCACAACTGCGATGCCTTGTATTTAAACATCAAACAGCTCTTGCTAAACAAGCTTCAAATCACTCGGAGTGCAGCTGCATGCTTAGTCCTGGAACTACCCAAATACTCTTCTATCACAGAAGGGCTGAGACACCTCCATTGGCTGTCTATAAAGAAACAAGTGCCCTTTAAGGTCCTGTGCCTGATGCATAAAGCTCATTGCTCTCTGGGCTCGAGCTCTCTTAAGACAACCATGAATTGTTATGTTCCTAGGAGACATCTGAGATCAACGGAACTATATACGTTGGTAGCACTGTGGTGTAAGAAAGCCAGAGGGGGGAAACAGGCCTTCTCAGTAGCTGCCTCAAGGCTATAGAGCTCTCTTCCTGGACATATCTGTAGCCATAGTTCACTGTTTCTCAAGCAACTCAAAAAAAGTTGTTAACGTTTTAGGTCTTGGTAGGGGCTGCTTAGTAGTGGTTTGCTTGTATTGGAGTGCCTTGGATTTCCTGTGTTCTCCTTTTCTCTATAGCTCTTCCATACCTTTTCTGTGTAATACGCTTGGGAAATTTTGTTTAGGTGGAGAGCAGCTCCAGTGAATAGCACCCTACAACACTAGCAACACTCTAAATTTGCACACCTCAAATCTCTGATCTTAAGCATAGGATTTCTAGCTCAGTGTGGGTGGCAGAAAAACAGACATTGCTGATCAGCAACTTTAAAGTGTTGTTGGTGCTGTAGGGTGCTCTATACTGGAGCTGCTCTGCACCAAAACGTGGGTACTACCCAGCGTTCTCTATTCTTTTTGCATAATTTATGTGTCACTCTTAGCTTGAAAAGTAATTTTAACTTATACTGGGCGCTGCCTTGTGTGTGGAGAAAACTAAATGTCTTTGAAGAGCTAGAAAGACAGTGAATCACGTGTCAGGGGTTGCTTTTGCTCATTATAGGTTGTCTTGGATGGTATTGTAATACTGTGCATGAAGTGGTGAAAGTCTTTTGTTAGTTTACAGCTGGGCATGTAGGGCACTTTGCTAATCCTATACTTAAAGACTTTGCTCTATAAATGGAAACAATTTTTGTCCTGGACACAAGTGACTATGGGCCAGATGTAGCAAAGTTTTTTACCCATTCTGTGTCTATGGGAAAAAGTGTTCGTACATATGGCCCTATACCCCTAATTGGGTATGATGAATTTAATAAGGCGGCAGAGAAAACAAGCCTGTTCGGAAGGCCAAAAGGTGGCATAGTGATTAACATTAATACTAATATTTCTGTCAAGCGCTCAGAAGTCCATATGGAGGATCAGCCCTTCCTGTTGGTCCGTCTGGATGGTTGGGTAAATAACATAAATGAACCCCTGATTTAAAATAATGCATATGTTAATCCAAAAGGAAAAGTTGTTAAAGCTATTGAGCTGGTAGAACATTTTCTCTATCTAAAAAGTTTAATTAGTCCGGTACATTGGCTAGTCTCAGGTGAATTCAATCTTAACTTATTCCATCGCCCAAGCGAGGAACATGTACACACATCGGTATCGGTGGCAAGTCAAAGCATGCCATTGCATGTAAAGAAAGATAAGCTTGGAGACAAGTTGATAAAGACCTGTGAGTCAGCTGGCCTATTTACCCTGAACTGGCAGATCCCAGCTGACATGCCTCCTGCATGGACAAGAGCCTTGGGAAAAGTGGTTTCATACCTAGATTATACACTGATACATTTCCTATTGTACAAACATGTGAGCTACTTTAGAGTTCTAGATCGCATGGAAAGTGACCATAATCCCCAGATAAATAAGGTATAGACTACTGTACGTAAGCAGGAGAAAGCAGCAGTCTTAAGGGGGGGATTGGCATTGAAAACTTAAAGCGATTGGAGTGGAGCTCCTATTCAGTCAAAACTCAAGCAGAAGAGGCAGTGGCCAGCCTGGAGTTCATGGCCACCAGGAATACAATTGTGACATCTGTATGGGAGGCATTCACTAAAGGACACACAAGCCAAGGCTCTTCAAAGATAATAAAGAAGGGAGCTCATCTGGGGCTCCCTAATGGCATATCTATGCCGCTCTCAGTGTGCATGAGAAAATTCGCTGTGTGTAGGCTTCTGAGGCAACTGCTTCAATTTCTGGAGGATGAAACATTACTAAGTATCCTTAGAGAACAAAGGAAGCTCTTGAAAAAGAAAATATGTTCTTTGAAAAAAAAACAGTAGGAAACATTATGGGCTAAATTGCAGTATGCGTCAGCATTTGCGGACTCTAAACATTTTTGGAAACTTGTTAACAACATTGAACAAAGTCCTAAGAGCTTCCCACAATGGAATTATAAGTAAGGAAGCTTGGATTAGTCATTTGAAATCACGTTTTAAAGAAAGTTCTATGGTAGATGTCTCTCCAGTACAATGGGAGAGACATTCTCAGGGATCTGAGGAACAGAATGCTATTGTATTTACATCATCAAAAATAAGCAAGATTATTAGAAAATCATGATCTGACTGTGCATCTGTCCTTAATAGTTTACCACAAGCACAGTTCAAGCAATCAGCAGTAAGATGGGAAACCTTCCTTGCAGCAATGTTTAATTACATCCTGTCAACTGGAATTGTTCCGGCTAGTTGAAAGGGATCTATAATCCATCCTATCTATAAGGGAGGCAAGGCCACCTCACCAAGTAATTACAGATTAATTGCACTTTTGGACGTGGACCTTAAATGCTTCTCTATACGTCTATTGCAGGATCTAGAGTCTTGGGCCGTAGATAATTTCAGCCTCCCATTAATCAAACTGGCTTTATTAAGAATCAAGGCACATTAACTAATCTAATCTTTTGGTGCTGGGTTTAACAGTTAAGAGGGAAAAGGCAGCTGGGACCCCACTCTATTTGTGCTTTGTTGATTTTAATGCAGCCTTTGACTGTGTCCCCTGTGGCAACCTGTGGGTAAAATGACAGCAATGGGGACTACCTTCGACTATATGAATGGCATTAGACTACTTTATTCTGATACTTGGGTAAAATCAAGTTCGGGGAGGGCTCTTATTTAGCCAGGGCAGTTAAAACAACAGCTGGCTTAAAACAAGGCTGTGTTTTAGCACCACTTCTCTTCAACTTATATATTGCAGACCTTTCCACAGTTTTAGACAGCCAGTCAGCTCATTCTCCTACTCTTGGTGATCACCAGCTATCTAACTTGCTATATACAGATGACCTGTTTTTGTTAGCTATTCTAGACTCGTTTTAGAAAGACAGTTGAACAGCTTAGGAGGGTATACTAAGATCAATGATTTGGAAATAAATCAAAGTAAAACAAAAATGACCACCCTTAAATGTGGACCCTCTCAACATCATAAGTGGCATCTAAATGGAAACGTAATTGAGGAAGTGGTCACTTATATATATTTAGGGGTCAAGATAGACTCAAGAGGCATGTATGCATGCCATAGGGAAGCAATACAAGATAAAGCTCAAGCTCACGCTCAAGCTCTCAACCATGGCTTTGGAACCTAGCAACAACTACTAATGCTCTCTCATGGTACAGAAATAATGAGGGGCGGAGAAAGTTCATTTGGATAAACTAATGCTAAAATCATACAAGCAAGCTTTCCGGTTACCCAAGTCGACATCCCCTGCCCAAGTCAGACTGAAATTATCGCTAGTAAGGCAGTCGCTGCTAGACCTGCGGCATTTATAACATTTTGTCACAAATTGCAGCATTCTTTGGAAGGAACGCTAGCTAATTTAGTACGGCTGGAAATTAATCTTTAGAGGGCCAATATTAACTATAAGAAGTATCTTGAAGAAAAGTGTAAAACAGCTGGATCTGGGTGACTTATGGGACAGGCACAGTATTTAGGAAAGCAGTCAACAAATCAAGTTCCAAAGCTGGCTAGAAGATATGGAAGCTGTCACATGGGTGGCTGGTTCTAAAATTGTATTATGCATATAAAGAATCACACATTATGGCCGCTCCTATTTTTATTATTTTAATTCAGCAAACCTTTTTAAGGCTAAGACTTGGAGACATTCCAATGTTAGACTTCCTACCAAAATGGAAAAAGGATGCTCAAAGAGAGAACGAGGAATGTTTGTTTATGTCTTCTGGCTGTGGCAAAGTTGGTACCTTTGGTCTGTATCTGTATAGACCTGGTTAATCAGAAAAGAAAATTGTTGATAAAGTAATCTAATGCTTTAGGGATCAGAGCCTGTAGACCAGCTCTCATTGAAGCATTCGACTCAAAAAATGTAACTTAGAACATCAGGCTGGTCCACTTTCTATAAAGTTTTACTTCACTTGTTGCTTTAACTAGTTCCTAGTGACAATGGAACCTGGAGGAGTAACAGGGCATGCTGGTAATGGGTCTGTGTGCTTGTTTCCCAACATCTTTGATCCCTACCTTCTCCGAGTCCTGTTATATGACTTTGTATTATGATGTGTAAATTACCCACAGCATATGATATCAGTTAGGGAAAAACATTAGTTTTGAGTATTTTAGTTAGACCAGCATTAGGGCTTGTTGATGAATATAAATTGGCCAGTTGCTAAATGCCCTGATAACTACCTCCTATGTTGATGGGATGGGATGCACTTTTCTGATCTATTGTGTACATCATACCTGTTAGTAAAGTATCAATTTGTGGTTCCTATGAGGCTGAAGTATTAGGCACTTCCTGCACATATTGTATATTAGCAAATGCACTAACATGGAATTTTGAAGTTGGGTTAGTGCCTGGGCAATAGGTTAAGGGTTAATTTGCTCATACTCAGTTGCTTAGGTATTTCTACCATGTTTACACTGGTCGTAATGCCCTCCTTGTTGAACTTTGCCCAGGATATTTGTTATTATAGAAAATTAAGATGGGCCAGTTTTGGGATATTTTATTAAGGATTAATTCTTTAACCTGTTCTGTGCCTTGGACAAGGTGACCTCGTCCAAGACTACAGTTCCTGTGTGCCTTGGACAAGGTCACCTCATCCAAGTCACAGGAACTTGGGGGAGCGCTAGCGCGCCCCCCCTGTGCACACCTTCCCACCCCCCCAAGGCGGGGATGGAAGGGGAAGCCCTTCCCCTTCCACCCCCAACTCCCCACCACCCTATGACGTCAGCGCGCGAGCGCGCGCTGATTTGTCACAGGGTCTGCTTCCAGCGCGATTGAAAGAGAAATGCTCAGCATTTCTCTTTCAATCACGTGGGGGAGGCCCGGAGAGGCTTCAAAGGGAAGGAAATGTATTTCCTTCCCATTGAAGTCTCTCCAAGCGTTTCAAAAGCCGGATTGCTTGCAAAGCCCACTAGACACCAGGGATTTTTTTTTTTTTTATTGAAATAGACATAAGGGAGTGACCCCTTGGGCAAGGGTCGCTCCCAATGCGGGGCATTATTTAGGAAGGCCTTTTCTGCCCCCCCGGGGGCAGAAACCTCTAGGGCACCAGGGATCATTTTTTTTTCTTTTTTCTATTTTGATGAGGGACAATCTGCCCCCAAGGGGGGCAGAAACCATTAGACACCAGGGAGTTTTTTTTGTTTTCGTGAATTTTACGCAAGGGGAGCATCCCCTTAGGCAAGGGTTGCTCCCCTGGGGGGGAATTATTTTAGACCATTTCTGCCCCCCTGGGGGGTAGATCAGCCTATTTTGATTAGGCCGATCTGCCCCCAAGGGGGGCAGAAAACACTAGGCACTGGGGATTTTTTGTTTTTTTTTGTTTTACAGATGGGGAGCGACCCCTTGGACAAGGGTCGCTCCCCTGGAGGGTAAATTGTATTTAGGCCAAATCGGCCGTTTTTTGCTAAGCCAATCTGCCCCCAAGAGGGCAGAAACCACTAGGCACTGGGGATTTTTTTTTTGGCGCCAATGTCACGCAGGGGGATCGACCCCGTAGGCAAGGGTCACTTACGGGGGGGGGGGTTTGGGGGCAAATTTATATTAGGCCATTTCTGCCCCCAGGGGGGTCAGAAACCTCTAGGCGCCAGGGCACATTTTTTTTGTGTGTTTTTTTTTTGTTTGTTTGTTTTTTAGAGATGGGGAGCGACCCATTAAGCAAGGGTCGCTCCCCTGGGGGGAAAATTGTATTTAGACCATTTCTGCCCCCCTTGGGGGCAGATTGGCCGATTTTAGATCAATCTGCCCCCAAGGGGGCAGAAACCACTAGGCACCGGGGATTTGTTTTTTGGTGCCAATGTCACGCAGGGGGAGCGACTCCGTAGGCAAGGGTCGCTCCCGGGGGGAGGGGCTGGGGGGGGCAAATTTATTTTAGGCCATTTCTGCAGATCGGCCTATTATTAGGCCGATTTGTCCCCAGGGGGGTCAGAAACCTCTAGGCGCCAGGGCAAATTTTTTTTTGGTTTGTTTGTTTTTTTAGAGATGGGGAGCGACCCATTAGGCAAGGGTCGCTCCCCTGGGGGGCAAATTGTATTTAGACCATTTCTGCCCTCCTTGGAGGCAGATTGGCAGATTTTAGGTCAATCTGCCCCCAAGGGGGCAGAAACCACTAGGCACCGGGGATTTGTTTTTTGGCACCAATGTCACGCAGGGGGAGCGACCCCGTAGGCAAGGGTCGCTCCCCAGGCGGGTGGGGGGGCAAATTTATATTAGGCCATTTCTGCCCCCAGGGGGGTCAGAAACCTCTAGGCGCCAGGGCAAATTTTTTTTGTGTGTTTTTTTTTTGTTTGTTTGTTTTTTTAGAGATGGGGAGCGACCCATTAGGCAAGGGTCGCTCCACTGGGGGGAAAATTGTATTTAGACCATTTCTGCCCCCCTTGGGGGCAGATTGGCCGATTTTAGATCAATCGGCCCCCAAGGGGGCAGGAACCACTAGGCACCGGGGATTTGTTTTTTGGTGCCAATGTCACGCAGTGGGAGCGACCCCGTAGACAAGGGTCACTCCAGTGGGGGGGGGGGGAATTTATTTTAGGCCATTTCTGCAGATCTGCCTATTATTAGGCCGATTTGCCCCCAGGGGGGTCAGAAACCTCTAGGCGCCAGGGCAATTTTTTTTTTTTTTTTTTTTGGGTTTGTTAGTTTTTTTAGAGATGGGGAGCGACCCATTAGGCAAGGGTCGCTCCCCTGGGGGGCAAATTGTATTTAGACCATTTCTGCCCCCCTTGGAGGCAGATTGGCAGATTTTAGGTCAATCTGCCCCCACGGGGGCAGAAACCACTAGGCACTGGGGATTTGTTTTTTGGCGCCAATGTCACGCAGGGGGAGCGACCCCGTAGGCAAGGGTCGCTCCCCAGGGGGGTGGGGGGCAAATTTATTTTAGGCCATTCCTGCCCCCCCAGGGGCAGATCGGCCTATTATTAGGCCAATCTGCCCCCAGGGGAGGGCAGAAACCTCTAGGCGCCAGGGCAAATTTTTTTTGTGTATTTTTTTTGTTTGTTTGTTTTTTTAGAGATGGCGAGCGACACATTAGGCAAGGGTCGTTCCCCTGGGGGACAAATTGTATTTGGACCATTTCTGCCCCCCTTGGGGGCAGATTGGCTGATTTTAGGTCAATCTGCCCCCAAGGGGGCAGAAACCACTAGGCACCGGGGATTTTTTTTTGGGCGCCAATGTCACGCAGGGGGAGCGACCCCGTAGGCTAGGGTTGCTCCCGGCCAGGGTGTTTGGGGGGGTGGAGGGTCAAATTTATTTTAGGCCATTTCTGCCCCCCCCTGGGGTTGGCTGAGCTAGAGGCCAAAATCCACAGGTAGGCACTTTGCAAAAAACACCTCTGTTTTCTGTGAAAAAATATGTTGTGTCCACGTTGTGTTTTGGGCCATTTTCTTTCGTGGGCTCTAGGCCTACCCACACAAGTGAGGTACCATTTTTATCGAGAGACTTAGGGGAACGCTGGGTGGAAGGAAATTTGTGGCTCCACTCAGATTCCAGAACTTTCTGTCACCGAAATGAGAGGAAAAAGTGTTTTTTTGGCCAAATTTTGATGTTTGCAAAGGATTCTGGGTAACAGAACCTGGTCAGAACCCCGCAAGTCACCCCATCTTGGATTCCCATGGGTCTCTAGTTCTCAAAAATACATAGGTTAGGTAGGTTTCCCTAGGTACCGACTGAGCTAGAGGCCAAAATCTACAGGTAGGCACTTTGCAAAAAACACCTCTGTTTTCTTTAAAAAAATGTGATGTGTGCACGTTGCGTTTTGGGGCATTTCCTGTCGCAGGCGCTAGGCCTACCCACACAAGTGAGGTATCATTTTTATCGGGAGACTTGGGGGAACGGTGGGTGGAAGGAAATTTGTGGTTCCTCTCTGATTCCAGAACTTTCTGTCACAAAAATGTGAGGAAAATGCATTTTTTTAGCCAAATTTTGAGGTTTGCAAACGATTCTGGGTAACAAAACCTGGTCAGGGCCCCACAAGTCACCCCATCTTGGATTCCCCTAGGTCTCTAGTTTTCAAAAATGCATAGGTTTGGTATGTTTCCCTAGGTGCTGGCTGAGCTAGAGGCCAAAATCTACAGGTAGGCACTTTGCAAAAAACACCTCTGTTTTCTTTCAAAAAATGTGATGTGTGCACATTGGTTTTGGGGCATTTCCTGTCGTGGGCGCTAGGCCTACCCACACAAGTGAGGTATAATTTTTATCGGGCGACTTGGGGGAACGGTGGGTGGAAGGAAATTTGTGGCTCCTCTCTGATTCCAGAACTTTCTGTCACCAAAATGTGAGGAAAATGTGTTTTTTTAGCCAAATTTTGAGGTTTGCAAAGGATTCTGGGTAACAGAACCTGGTCAGAGCCCCACAAGTCACCCCATCTTGGATTCCCCTAGGTCTTTAGTTTTCAAAAATGCACAGGTTTGGTAGGTTTCCCTAGGTGCCGGCTGAGCTACAGGCCAAAATCCACAGGTAGGCACTGTTTTCTATGAAAAAATGTGATGTGTCCACGTTGTGTTTTGGGCCATTTCCTTTCATGGGCGCTAGTCCTACCTACACAAGTGAGGTATCATTTTTATCGGGAGACTTTGGGGAACGCTGGGTGGAAGGAAATTTGTGTCTCCTCTCTGATTCCAGAACTTTCTGTCACCAAAATGTGAGGAAAATGTGTTTTTTTAGCCAAATTTTGATGTTTGCAAAGGATTCTGGGTAACAAAACCTGGTCAGAGCCCCACAAGTCACCCCATCTTGGATTCCCCTAGGTCTCTAGTTCTCAAAAATACATAGGTTAGGTAGGTTTCCCTAGGTACCGACTGAGCTAGAGGCCAAAATCTACAGTTAGGCACTTTGCAAAAAACACCTCTGTTTTCTTTAAAAAAATGTGATGTGTGCACGTTGCGTTTTGGGGCATTTCCTGTCGCGGGCGCTAGGCCTACCCACACAAGTGAGGTATCATTTTTATCGGGAGACTTGGGGGAACGGTGGGTGGAAGGAAATTTGTGGTTCCTCTCTGATTCCAGAACTTTCTGTCACAAAAATGTGAGGAAAATGTATTTTTTTAGCCAAATTTTGAGGTTTGCAAAGGATTCTGGGTAACAAAACCTGGTCAGGGCCCCACAAGTCACCCCATCTTGGATTCCCCTAGGTCTCTAGTTTTCAAAAATGCATAGGTTTGGTATGTTTCCCTAGGTGCTGGCTGAGCTAGAGGCCAAAATCTACAGGTAGGCACTTTGCAAAAAACACCTCTGTTTTCTTTAAAAAAATGTGATGTGTGCACATTGGTTTTGGAGCATTTCCTGTCGTGGGCGCTAGGCCTACCCACACAAGTGAGGTATAATTCTTATCGGGCAACTTGGGGGAACGGTGGGTGGAAGGAAATTTGTGGCTCCTCTCTGATTCCAGAACTTTCTGTCACCAAAATGTGAGGAAAATGTGTTTTTTTAGCCAAATTTTGAGGTTTGCAAAGGATTCTGGGTAACAGAACCTGGTCAGAGCCCCACAAGTCACCCCATCTTGGATTCCCCTAGGTCTTTAGTTTTCAAAAATGCAAATGTTTGGTAGGTTTCCCTAGGTGCCGGCTGAGCTAGAGGCCAAAATCTACAGGTAGGCACTTTGCAAAAAACACCTCTGTTTTCTTTAAAAAAATGTGATGTGTCCACGTTGCGTTTTGGGGCGTTTCCTGTCGCGGGCGCTAGGCCTACCCACACAAGTGAGGTATCATTTTTATCGGGAGACTTGGGGCAACATAGATTAGCAAAACAAGTGTTATTGCCTCTTGTCTTTCTCTACATTTTTTCCTTCCAAATATAAGAGAGTGTGTAAAAAAGACATCTATTTGAGAAATGCCCTGTAATTCACATGCTAGTATGGTCACCCCGGAATTCAGAGATGTGCAAATAACCACTGCTCCTCAACACCTTATCTTGTGCCCATTTTGTAAATACAAAGGTTTACTTGATAGCTATTTTTGACTCTTTATATTTCAGCAAATGAATTGCTGTATACCCGGTATAGAATGAAAACGCACTGCAGGGTGCAGCTCATTTATTGGCTCTGGGTACCTTGGGTTCTTGATAAGCCTACAAGCCCAATATATCCCCGCAACCAGAGGAGTCCAGCAGACGTAACGGTATATTGCTTTTGAAAATCTGACATTGCAGGAAAAACGTACAGAGTAAAACATAGAGAAAAATTGCTGTTTTTTTCACCTCAATTTCAATATTTTTCTTTTTCAGTTGTTATTTTCTGTAGGAAATCCTTGTAGGATCTACACAAATGACCCCTTGCTGAATTCAGAATTTTGTCTACTTTTCATAAATGTTTAGGTTTCTGGTATCCAGCATTGGTTTCACGCCCATTTCTCTCACTGACTGAAAGGAGGCTGAAAGCACAAAAAATTGTAAAAATGGGGTATGTCCCAGTAAAATGCCAAATTTGTGTTGAAAAATTGGGTTTTCTGATTCAAGTCTGCCTGTTCCTGAAAGCTAGGGAGCTGGTGATTTTAGCATCGCAAACCCTTTGTTGATGCATTTTCAGGGAAAAAACCACAATCCTTCTTCTGCAGCCACTTTTTCCCATTTTTTTGAAAAAAACGAAATTTTCACTGTATTTTGGCAAATTTCTTGGCCTCCTTCAGGGGAACCCACAATTCTGGGTACCTCTAGGATCCTTAGGATGTTGGAAAAAAGGACGCAAATTTCGCTTGGCTAGCTTATGTGGACAAAAAGTTATGAGGGCCTGTAACCGGGCGTCCCCGGCAGCCGCGGCTCGTCATGACGCATCGGAGCAGGCCGATGCGTCATGTCCGCGTCTCCCCGTTGCCGGGGCGACGCGATCCGACCGAGGCAGGGGGAAGGCCGTTGCCCGGGAAACCGGATGGGTTTCCCGGCGCGGCATGAACAAAAGGGAGGACGGCACCGGAAGAGGAGGAGAGGAGCAGGAGAGGAGAGCCGAGGAGAAGAGACAGGAGACGGAGGAGGAGAGGAGAGCCGAGGAGAAGAGACCAGAGGAGGAGGAGAGGAGAGCCCAGGAGAAGGAGCAGGAGAGGAGAGCCCAGGAGAAGGAGCAGGAGAGGAGAGCCCAGGAGACGGAGCAGGAGAGGAGATCCCATGAGAAGGAGCAGGAGAGGAGAGTCCAGGAGAGGAGACCGGAGGAGCAGGAGAGGAGAGCCCAGGAGAGGAGACCGGAGGAGCAGGAGAGGAGAGCCCAGGAGAGGGAGACCAAACAAAAGACGGCAGGAGAAGAGACCGCAGTAGAGCAACGCCACAACGCCAGCCACGACCCAGGAGGGTCGTGGCTCACCAAGGTACGGTCCTTGTGGACCAAAACAAAGGCCATATCAGACTAAGGGGGGGGAGGGAATATAGAAGTGGAAAGGGAGGGAACCGAAAGGGGCACAATAACGAGCACATATGGGCACCCCACAAAATCTATAATTAGAGAGTGAGAGCACTTATTCCCCCAACTCCTCACAGACACCCCTCCTTATCGTTCCTACCCATACCCAGACAAGACTACAGAGAAAGAGTGAAATAATCCTTTTGGTTAAACCCCATACTTACCCCGGTGTTGTTTTCCTTTGTTTTCCGGTATCCGGGAATCCACCTGAGGGGATCCGCCAGACGACTCCCGGGAAAAGAAACATTGAAACTAAATCAACACTACAGGAACTGAACCACAACACCGAAAACCCTAAGGAAACCCCGCCCGCTTGATTACATACTTCAAGTTTTTGTCTTTATTCCACCTTAATCTTAGAATAAATTCCACCATAAACTAAAACGCATATCTCGTCGTCATTTGTATGCTGTTCGATCTGTCACAGGGCCTAAGCGCAAACTGCCCCAAATAGCCAAAAAAAGGCCTGGCACAGGAGGGGGAAAAGGCCTGGCAGCGAAGGGGTAAAAATCTGATCGTAACTTACCTGTTAGGCATTTGGGATGGGATGCAGGTTTTTGCTTAATTTTGCACATTATTAATGTTAAAAATGTTAGCAATTTTAATATCAATTGTTTTTATAATTTGCTTCCTAGGAACAACGACTAACATGCTTCCTTTGACATAATATTTATATTATGATATGTGTGACAGAATTCTTTTAACGTAATTTCATGGCTAGGGCCAAGAAATATTTTAAAAATGGATTGCTGGATTGAGCTGCATTTTAATTTTGATGGATTACGAATGCCTATCTTGTGCTACAACTTGTTTATCTATTTTTTTATTGGTTTGGCATGTTTTATGGTTTTTATTAACTAATAAAATAATCATTACCATAAGTTTGTGTCCCTGTCTAGCATGGCCTGGATGGCACTTTGCTAATTCTATGCTTACAAAAATTCTTGAGAAACAGACATTTGAGATGTGCAAATTCAGAGTGTCGCTGGTGTTGTATTGTGCTCTACACTGGAGCTGCTCTCCACCAAAACTTGAGAACAACCTAGAGTTCTCTCTTCTCTTTTGAATAATGTATGCATCACTCTAAGCCTGAAAGGGTATTGTTTTGACTTATTCAGCTTGATAATTATGCTGCATTAACTATTACTTGTTACTTCACCACGCACTGCTTATACCCTTTTATATTATACCACTTATACCATACAAAATAATGTGACACTAAGGGCCTCATTACGAGTTTGGCAGTGCTGTGACTGTCATGTTAGCTGGCAGGGAAGACCTCCAAATTATGAATTTGGCGGTGGTGCACACAGAAGACCCCCAGTGCACTGCCGGCAGCACCAGGCAGGGCAGACTGTTACAGACGAACAGAGGCACAAACAGTCCCACGTATACCACGTTTCTGCCAGACCGATTAGAAGGTTACACATCACCAATGTGACCGACGTGGTCGATCCACCATGGAGCACCAGGTGAAAATGAACAGTATAAAAGGAGACACACTTTCAGGAAGTCAAACATGTCTGGAGCCATCATGGAACCACAACTAGACGTCATCCCACTGCTCCTGCTCACCGAAAGACAAGGACGAGGATGACAACAACTGTAAGTACACACACTCACCTGTTACATATGTGAAATATTTAAATTTGTGCAGTTACACTACATATAGTAGTGAGGGGGTGCAAAGAGCTGCACTCACATGTAACAGCATAGTGACACATGCACTCGCATACTGCATCAAGGACACCCACACATAAAGATCACATACATGGCAGCACACACACACACCACATGTCAATACCACACATTTGCACACATCAACACAGCAACCGTTCAGCCATACAGATCCCCATTCAACATACAAACTCATAACAGCAAAACAACAACTGCACAAATACAAACACATGTCACACACTCACAACCAACACTGGTCAGCGACTCTACACACACAATGTACAATCATGTGTGATGGAACACACACAACACCATCATACAACCTAGCAATCAACACATACATGACACACACAGTATATCAAACCTATTATGCCATGGCCATGCACAATGCACGCAGACTCAAGCAGTCAAAGCACACAAAGTGACACAGCACAACAGGAAACACATATCACGCCACACACAACATAGTGTTATGACACCAACATTTCAGCTACATACACATACCTATCCCATAACACACACCCTACCCCTGGGGGACAAAAGCACTGCACACAACCTCGTATACTACTCAAATGATACATGATACAGCAAGCAGCACACACAACAAAATACTGGCACACAAGCTATTGGAAAGTGGATTATTGGTAAGGGCAGGTAAGTACCTACACTTAGGAAAAGGCCACTAACTCCCACTAGGTCTAGACAGGTCTCAATATATTAATCCCGCTCAACCCTTGGTAGCTTGGCAATGAGCAACAAAGCTTAACTTAGGAGACAGGTGTGTAAAGCATTTAAAAATCACAAAACAGTAAATAAGTAAAACACAATAAAAATCCAACACCAATTTATAAAAATATATTATATTTTTATCTTTAAAATGACACCAAAATGATTAGGGGACCGGAAGTATGATTTTTTAAAGAATTAATGTTTCCTAGCGCATAGAAACTAAAAGCGCCAATCTTGTCATCTCTTCGCACTAGACCGTGGCAAAGTCAAAGGTTGAGGCCCACCACAATGGCGCCCTGCTCGGCTACAGCAAATGGGAGGTCAAAAGTTTACCTTTGGACTTAGGCCCTCATTATGAGTGTGGTGGTAAAAATAGCCGCATTATGAGTTTGGCAGTTTGTCCAAAGCAAAACCGCCACAACGCCGCCAGTCCTTCCGGTGCTGTCAGACCCACACAGCCTGCAGTGAGCACCTCTTGGCTGGCGTCATACTGAAGACCGCTGGACATACTACGAGGGAGCAAACCACCAGGTTTTTTGCGGTGGTCGCCCTGCCATGAAAACCCTGGTGGTAACGCACCCGGCAACAGGAATCTCCATTCCTGACACTGGCACATGCACCCCCACATGTCCACACACTTGTAGACACACACCTCCACCCGACCACATGTTTACATACAAACACCCCTACTCGCTCACACACAAATAGACATGCAGCCCCACTTGCTCGCACACATACTCACCCCCCCTGCATTCATACACAAACCCACCTCCACCATCCGCATATATACACACCCCATCCTCTGCATACATGCACACCCCCACCCTCATCATACATATATTACCACCCCTACGCACGCATAGTCACACACACATTCATACACACCCATTCTGACACACACCCATGCTTGCACACATACATGCACACACATGCACCTACCACACACACCCCTTTCCACCCCTTTCCAGACGGCCCACCTATCTGTCTGGGCCACACAGCAGCCCACGTTGAGGTGGTCATCCGAGAGGGACTGGATGTCGCTGGTTCCACCGCTAATGCCACACCGCTGGGGAAAACGCCTCTCACCCGCCATCTGTCAGGCCAACAGTGTCTGATTTCTGCCTGTTCTGGGTGGAAATCCATAGGTAACTCATAATACAGAAGTCTTCGGAAGGCCAACACTGGTGGTGTTTTTGCACCCGCTTCGACAGCGTTCTTCACAAAAGTCCACTGAAGTTGAAATGAGCACCTTAGTCTTTTTCTTGAAGATTTTTCCTGAAGAGGGGGCCATCAGCAATGTACAGAACCCATGCACAAGAAGGTAGCACCCAAAGAAGTACTTGAACACAGGTTCAAGAAGTCTGAACACAGCAGTTGTCTCAACACTGCAAAAGAGGGTTCCCACGACACCGGAGATTAACTCAGAGAGCTGAGCATCGCAGGACAGAGTGCTGGGGACCTAGGCTTGGCTGTGCATGAGGGATTTTGCTGAAATGTGCACAGAAGCCCTTGTAGCTGCACTTCACATGGTGCACATGATTACTGACTGGAGAGGGGAGGCAAGCACTTACCTCCTCCAAATTTGGACAGTTTGACCACTGGACAGTCTGGGTCTCTTGGGTCCTCCACCTGTGTTCCAGGGGCCATACTTTTCTGGATGAGAGGGGTCCCAGAGCACTGGTGATGCTGAAGTTTGGTGCCTGCTGGAGCAGGGGAAAATTCCGTCAACCCACTGGAGATTTCTTTGAGGCTTCCAGTGAAGGATGAAGGCACGCAACCCCCAAAGCATGCACTGCCAGGAAACAGTCGAGAAAGCCAGCAGGATTAGGCACTACAATGTCGCTGGTAGTCTTCTTTCTACTTTATTGCAGTTTTGCAGGCGTCCTGGAGCAGTCAGCGGTCGATCCTTGGCAGAAGTTGAAGAGAGAGGTACAGAGGAACTGTAGTGAATTCTTGCAAGTTGTTATCTGAGGAAAAGCCCACTGGAGAGACCCTAAATAGCCCTCAGAGGAGAATTGGCCATCTAATCAGGTAAGCACCTATCAGGAGGGGTCTCTGACGTCACCTGCTGGCACTGGCCATTCAGAGGCCTCCAGATTTCCCTCCCACCTCTGGATCCAAGATGGCAGAGGTCCGAGACACACTGGAGGAGCTCTGGGCACCGCCCCTGGGGTGGTGATGGACAGGGGAGTGGTCACTCCCCTTTCCTTTGTCCAGTTTCGCACCAGAGCAGGGACTGGGGGTTCCCTAAACTGGTGTAGGCTGGCTTATGCAAGGAGGGCACCATCTGTGCCCTTCAAAGCATTTCCAGAGGCTGGGACAGGCTACCCCTCCCCAGCCTTTAACACCTATTTCCAAAGGGGGAGGGTGTAACACCCTCTCTCAGAGGAAATTCTTTGTTCTGTCTTTCTGGGACTGGGCTGCCCAGACCCCAGGAGGGCGGAACCCTGTCTGTGGGGTGGCAGCAGCTGTAGCTGCTGGGAAAACCCCAGAGAGATGGTTTGGCAGTACCCGGTGTCCATAGAGGAACCCAGGGGATGCAGAGAATTGGCACCCCAATACCAGATTTGGCATGGGGGAACAATTCCATGATATTAGACATGTTACATGGCCATATTCAGAGTTACCATTGTGAAGCTACATATAGGTATTGACCTATATGTAGTGCACACATGTAATGGTATCCCCACACTCACAAGGTCCGGGGAAATGGCCCTGAACTATGTGGGGGCACCTTTGCTAGTGCAAGGGTGCCCTCACACTTAGTAACTTTGCACCTAACCTTCAACAAGTGAAGGTTAGACATATAGGTGACTTATAAGTTACTTAAGTGCAGTGAAAATTGCTGTGGAATAACGTGTGTGTTATTTCACTCAGGCTGCAGTGGCAGTCCTGTGTAAGGCTTGTCTGAGCTCCCCATGGGTGGCAAAATAAAATTGCAGCCCATAGGGATCTCCTGAAACCCCAATACCCGGGGTACCTAGGTACCATATGCTAGGGAATTATAAGGGTGTTCCAGTGTGCCAATTGAAACTGGTAAGCGTGGTCACTAGCCTATAGTGACAAATTTAAAGGGAGAGAGAACATAACCACTGAGGTTCTGATTAGCAGACCCTCAGTGACACAGTTAGTCACTACACAGGTATACACATTCAGGCCACAAACTTTGAGCATTGGGTTCCTGGGTAGCAGGATCCCAGTGAGACAGGCCAAAACAAACTGACATACATGTAAAAATGGGGGTAACATGCCAGGCAAGATGGTACTTTCCTACACTATGGCTGCTTCCAAAAGTGATGATGCCCTTGACTAATGTTTGCACACATTTAATGATTACTTACAGGGGACTATGGCTACCCAAACCATCCCTGGTTGTTGACACCAGTGAGGTACTCAACCACGCCTGGTGAAGTCTGCTTCAACGAGACTCATGGAAGGATATGACTTGTTGTGGAGTGGACTTTTCGGCCCTTGAAGGCAAGATTCTGTAGCATCAATAAGTTTGATGGAGCCCTCCTCTACTCACTCGCCAAAGTGTGTCTGATCATTGTGGCCTGCTGCATTCTCTACAACCTCACTCTGAGGCGTCAGACCCCATACATCCCAGATGAGGGAGAGTCAGCAGGTCCACTGGGTGAGAATGCAGAAATGTCAAGTGAGGATGACAATGATGAGAATGAAGGTGGAAACATGCAGGCAGATCTCATCAATCAGTTCTTCAGCTTAAGTATGTGATGGTCTGTAGTGTGACTGACTCAGTGAGGTAGTGTGGGGGGTCAGGAATGTTTGAGAAGGATCTTTGTGTGACCATCAGACAGGTTATGTGTTACTTAGCAGTATGCATATCAGGTTTTCAGGCAAATTAGGGCATGGAGTTGTGATACTCGTGATAATCTGCTTTGTTTGGGGCAGTCAAAATGCAGATTCTGTGAAACCACTGTATTTGGAAAATGTCTTTCTAGGTCATGTTTGCCTTTACCTGCCTAAACTCTTTGTTCACCATTATTTCCTTCCAGATCTCTTCGCAATGCCATCTTCATGTGAACATTTCTAACTTGTGTCACTGGCAGGTAGGTTTAGCTGGTCTGACATGTAAAAATGGACATGTATTGATCAAGGTACTGCGTGACATAATTTTGGCGGTGTATGAGTCCCGTGCCCAGGCTGTCAAGACAGTGGGATGGCAGTGTTGTGTTCTACACAATAGACCTGTTAGCCATGTTATCTGGGTCCAATGGTGTCATGTGTGTGACCATGTGTCTTTGAAACATGTCTTCCTGTTCAATACATTCAGTCAACCTTCTCAATGTTTTGGTAATTTTACTTTTTGACTTACATATAGCTGTCACTGTGTTTCCTCATTGCAGGCCACTGTGCATGTTTATGAAGTAGCATGCTGAAAGATACCTGGCCACTGTAAGTGGAATGGTCCCTGACTAGGTGCAGTTTTAATTACCTCTGTCTCTATTATGGGGTATGTTCATTTGGTTGGCATGTTATAGATATGTGATTAGGGTTTAGCTGATGAGAATTTCCACCAATCTGTTTACCTATTCGGATGGACAAAGTCTGACATGTCCCTTACTTTAGTGGTCTATAGGATGTTAGTTACTAACACCTATGCAGATGCAAAAATGTGTAAAGACTTACTTTTCTATGAGACCCCTGATATTTGGTCAGCCTTTGAGCAGCACAGTACAATAAATGGGGATTCATGATTCTCCACTTGTGTCATTGTATTTGTATTGAGCCCAGGCATGACAGTACCTGTGACATGTACCTTCTCCCATTTCCTATATATGAGTCGTTCATGTGCACACAGAATATTTAACAGTTTACTGTTCAACATAGATGACAATTGACTCTGAAACATAATTTGTGTTTTAATTGTGTTTATTTACACGTGTACCTGACATTACCGAGCAAGAAATAAAGTTCAAACATTGAAGGTTTCAGTCATGGTGGATGTTCTCATTAAGGTAGCTGCCACAATATTTGAATTCTCCAGTCAAGTGTCCTACTATCCCCGAAAATTGGACAGTGGTTGTAGAAGAGTCAACAGGGTGCATCTGCAGCAACAAAAGGGAGCCAATCATTTGGGTGGTTGTAGTCTTGGCATTTGTTATTTGGGGGCACAGCCACACTTGAGTGGGAGTTCTTGCACTATGGAGGCAGGGGTGTCTGAGGCATGTCCTTCCCCTGGCAGAGGCTCCCACAGATGTTGAACAGGCTAGTGTTACTTGGCCAATGGAAGGGGTCTGATGTTGTGGACATACCCTTCTCAGGGTGGTGTTGATGTCTCTGTTAGGGAAACCATGTTGGCATTGAGGGCCTCCCACTGTTGCATGACTTCCTTGTGGTTGTCCCTCTGCAGCTGCTTGATTCCCCCCACCATGGCAAGTATCTGGCCCATCACGCCTTGGGACTGTTGGTAGGCTTCCAAGACTTGGGAGATGGTGTCCCGGACAGATATATCCCTAGCAGCCTTAAGCCACTGGCCTACACCATCCCTCCCATGCACCCTATTCCCACATTCCTGTACCTTTGGCACAGTTTGCCCACTGCCACTGGTGCCAGGTACTTCATTGTCAGGGTTTTCGAGTTGTGATACTGGTACCTGTACTGTGGGGCACATGATGGTTGTAACTGTCCTTGGCACACAGGATTGGGGCAACTTGTTGCCTGGGATGTAGATGCAACAGTACTGGGAGGAGTTGATGTGGGCAGGGTGAAGCTTGCAATTGTAGTCTAACCAGGTAGCCAAGATGAGCCTGGGGCGTCCTCATTGTCCACACATCCAGGAGTGCTCGCCTCACTGAGAGCTTCATCCAGGGGTAAGTGGCTGTCTCAGACGTGCTCTCCATGGCCCCAGTGGCAAGTAGACCTGTTGGAGATGTAAAGCAAGCAAACACAGATTGTCATGTAACATATAGTACCAGATTTGACAGGTAGATATGTTTTGGGCCATGTACAGATTAGCTTTGCTTGCTCCCCTCATATGACACTGACACCTACTTTCAATAATGGAGACCTGATGTATGGGGTACCGAAAATTCCTATTTAAGTCACCTTGCTACAGGATATCAGAGTATCTTGACAGTTGAATGCCTGTTAATTGACTCAAAACTGTTTAATCATACCTCCCAGTTAGCAGTACTTCATTACTGAGTCAACAGACAGATGCACAATGTCATGTGGACACTGACCTGGACACTAGATTGGGAGTAACCAGTCTACCTGGCCATATGTGTCAGGTTACCCCAAGTACAGTACAGTGCATATATATGTGAGATGTCCCTAGGTGAGTACAGTTCAATAGTTAATGGGCGGTAGAAGGGACAGTTTAGCAGAGGACACAGTTGCTGTGTGCTAGTGGTATTGTACTGGCAGATGCCAATAGCATTGCTGTCATTGCCACAGACTGTACAATTGTGGAGCATTCAGGCGGGTTTACTTTATTGTTTATTTGACATGCAGGGCAATTGTCATTGTAGTACACTGTTTTGATTTTCTTATTGGTGGAACAGTAACTGCTGGGAGTTGTAGTTCTGTCAGTCCATGTACTACCCACTCTAGCTCAGTTAAACTCACATGTAAGTTGCTAAACTGGAGTATTCAGACAGTTGGACACAGGGGTGGTGAGTGGGTTGGCTGTTGAGGTGGCATGCATGCCAATACATTTGCGTGACAATATTTTCTGTTGTGACTTACCCAGGTATTTCTGTCAAGCCCTGAGGATGCAGGATATCCAAGACCTTCTCCTCCTGTGATATGAACATTGGGGATGGAGGTGGGGAACCACCGCCAGTCTTGATGACAGCCAGCTGGTGACTGGCGGCCTTGGAACACACCTTCCCCATGAAGTCGTTCCACCTCTTCCTGATATCCTCCTTTGTGCGGGGATAGCTGCCTACAGAATTCACCCTGTCGAGTATTCTTTGGCATATTTCCATTTTCTGAGCAATAGAAGTTTGCTGGACTTGGGGTCCAAATTAGTGTGGCTCTACTCTGATAATTTTGTCCATCATGACCCTTAACTCTTCGTCAGTGAAACAGGGATGTTTCTGTGTGACATGGTGGTGGTCGATGACACAGAAAAGTAAAAAGATGGATGATGAGGTATGGGTGCTGTGATGTGAGGAGGTGATGGTTGGTGTGTGATGTGTAGCAGTTCTATTTTGTGTGGTGAGTATTTTGTGCGGGTGTGGAATGAGTACTATGTGAAGTGTGGAGGAGGGCCTAATCTATGGTACGGTTTGTCTATACTTTTCGGCTCTGGCTTCTATGTGTAACGTTGTTGATGCAAAGGATTGTGGTGTATGAAGGGGTGTGTTTTTTAGTGCAGTTTGTAGGTGTGTCGGGTGTGTGAATGTGTGTCAGCTGTGTGAATTATAAAGCCATCCAATGTAGTGTTGTTTTATACTGAGGTGACTGCAGCGCTTAGCACCACCATTGGTTGTCTGCAATGGAAGAACCAGTATTGTGATTTGTGAGTCATAATAGATTTGGTGGTTGTTTGATGGGCTGGTGGTGGGACACCTCTTTCCTGCTTTACAGAGTCCTGGCTGTGTTGTTTTTCTGGCAGTGTTTTGGCGGTCCTGCCTATGTGACTCACAATATGGCGATCTGTATGACCATCAACATGACAGTCTTTTTGCGGCCGCCACCATTGCAACCTGGCGGTACGACCGCCACAGTGGTAATGAGGCCCTAAGTGGTATTGGTACAATAGAGTGGAGGTGATTGTCGCAGAGTGGACTATCACAGAGTGGAGTGTTTTAGAGTGGGGTAAAGTGGAGTGGAGAAGAGTGAAGTGTGGTACAATGAAGTGGCCTACAGTAGAATAGTATACAATGGAGTTGTTTAGAGTGGAGTGGCGTGTACAGTGAACTGTTACAGAGTGGAGTGACGTATAGTGGAATAGTACAGAAAGGAGTGGAGTAGAGTGAGGGTGGGCAAAACATTTAATTGCTCTGGCATTATTGGAGTAATTTGCTGAGTTTGCTTTAGTCATGTAATATGGAAATGCTAATTGACTCTGTTGTTCTGGTAGAGCAATTAGATCAGCACTGAAATGATTTTAAACAAGGCTGGAAGAGGGAGCAGTCACTAAGGGGGTCATTATGATTTCGGCAGGTGGTTTGCACTGTCTGCCAAAGTCTAGACGGTCAGGTTGCTGCCAGTGCGGCTGCCGTCCCGCAGACCCCATTAAGAGTTTCCCACTGGGTCAACGGGTGGAAATGGTGTTTCTGCCTGCTGGCCTAGTGGGGAACAGCCTACAACATTGACACTGGTACATAATAGAGTCTGTGGCAATGCTTTAGTGCGTAGGGTGCACCTGTCACAATATTTATTGTCTGAAGAGCAGACAGTGAACATTGCAATGGGGCTGGCCAGGGATGCTCCTTGACTCCCCATACCAAGTGCATGGGCAGTGCAAGCCACCCCTGGGGCCCACTGCACCCTGTCTCCACCCAGCAGTTATATGGCAGTGCTACCGCCAGGTAACCGCTGGCGGACAAGGGTGTTTTAATCCCCAGGGTGGTGCTTCTTGCAGTGCAGCCCTAGTAGATTAGGACCACCAGCACCGCAAGTCCCCCCTATGAAAGAAAGCTGGCAGTAGCATGGCAGTACTGCAATGGTCGTAATGTGGTGGTCAGACCACTACATTGACGGCAGTCAGACCACCACCACTGGTCGTAATGAGGCCCAAAATGTTTAAGAACACTCCAGAATCAGCTTTAATTTACAGTGATTTTAAACAATGAGGAACTGCTACCTCTTCCGGCCCTGTTTAAACCTCTGCAGTACAGTGCATTTCCCTTGGTACCTTTAAATGAATATGTAAGCTCACCGAGGGGTATGCACTGTAGTGGATACACCTCTGTGCCCTTACATACACATGTAAGGACAATGAGATGTATGCACTGCACTACAGTGCACTATATACCACCTTGCACCCTTACATGAGTAGTAAGGGCACCTATGGGTATGTACTGCACTGTAGGGCATTGCATACCCCTCAGTTCCCTTACAAAAGTATAAAGAGTACCAAGCAGCATGCACTGGAATAGATAACTCCTGTTAAAAATGGAAAATAATTTGTGAACATTTGTCAAATGCTCCAAAGTTATAATGGAGTGCTCTACAATGCAGTGCATACCCCCTGGTGCCCTTACATATGTAAATAAGTGCACAGAGGGGTATGTTCTACACTGTAGTGAACTGCAAGAGAACTTTGGAGCCATTTGACAAATGTTCACAACATTTTCCAAAATGTTCTCTTTTTCTGGTTAGCTACTTCTTGGAAAGTTTCAGGGTGATCCAACAAGCAGCAGCCTAGAAAAGAGGGGATCCCAAAACACAAAATATCCATGCATGTTCTGTAGACATACATCATACATGATACAGCAAAAGCAGTATTACACCAAATTTGGCAGGAAGCTAGATCTTGGCCCAGAAACCACTTTTTTGTGATTTGGTGTAAATTTGGTCAGTAGTTTTTGAGAAATTACACAACAAAATATTTGTAGATATTTTTGTTTCAAGCCCCACAAGCACAACTTCAAAAAAATGCTCTTCTTGGCCAAGGGGGCTTTTTCTCTTTTGGGTCACTTTGCCCAATAATAATAACATTGGAGGGAGCGTGTGGCCGTTCTCCCCAAACGTTCTCAGGCCCTGAGGACCCCCAACTCTGGGTTGCAATACTTCACAGTGTCCCAGAGAACCCACCTCCATGACTTTGTGGTTTCCTGCTTGGGCGAGTGCAGGCATACACTGTTAAGTAAAAATATACCAGCTGCTTCTGTTACCCAGTATGCATGCCTGGTGGAGGGCCTGTTGGAGCTCCTTCTGTGGCCCCATAGCAAAAATTAAAATATGGGAGTTCCAGGTGGGCACCATGAGACCCATAATGATATTATTCCTTGAAGGAACCCCACAATGCCATGCAAGTGCTATTCACATTTTCAGCAAGGTGATGTCCCTAGAATTGGAAGGGTCCCCAAGGATTTTGTCATGGTATGGGGGTGCAGGAACTGCAGCAGCAGTCCCCAGCAACATTACAAAAAAAAACAGTACGTCTTCTGGGGCATTAAATCCATGACCCCAAGAAAACTTGCCATATATTTTGAAAGCTCTTTTAGATGGAGCTCTATGCTCTTCAGCTGGAGTGCAAAGCACTTTTGTGGTTGTTCTTATGGTTGGTTGCATTCCGTGAGCTGAAAAATGTAAAAAAAATACTCAGAGACAAGATGATTTTATTTTAAAAGAAAAACATATCTATGTCTTTCCTTTAACATTTTTCACCTCAAAAAATGCAATCATAAAAACTCTTTGCTGCAAGAAAGGCACAGACCTGTTGATTTATTTTCTTTTAATTAAAACTATTAAACCGTCTTTTAATAATTACTGCTATCAAACATTCCATTGAACATTCAACATATTTCAATAAAACAATGTTCATTTATATATATATATATCCTCAGCCCTTGTTAAAGCCAGTAGGCACACTATTAATATTTTGGTTTTGACTCTTTGACAAAGTCATCAAGTCTGCCTGAGTACAGTCAGAAGGCTGTGTGCAGAGGGAGGAAGAACACTTGTAGGCAGTTCATTCAGCCAATCCCATAGCAGCTGTGCATAGTGGGGGTTGGCTACCCGGGAGCGGTTAGATGCCTGGCGTCGCTTCAACTACCTAACCAAATAAGAAAAAGTGATATTTAAATTAAATCTTTGTTGTAAATATAATTAAATATGTAAAACAGCAAATATTTAGCAAAGCACTCTTCAACTTCTATCTCTTTGCATGCACTTCTGTTAGACCTGGAATCCTTGGTTTGGTTTCTTCCAACGTTTTGCCCTCTGACCTCCTTTTGCTGATATCCTTTTTGTTGACTTTAATATTCTGTCACAACTGTTATCCAGTGCTAACGTGCATGTGATCTTTCTGTAAAAACATGGTAACACTGGCTTATCCACAACTCGCACATTTAATTTACTTACAGGCCCTTTAAAAGTGTAATACCTGTGCCCAGGGCCTTTAAGCTAAGGGTCCGATGTATGATGCCTTTTTTTGGTCGCAAAAGGCAAAAATCACTGTTTGTGACCACAAAATGGCCACGATCTCTATTTTGCAGATCGGTACGCAGTTACCGACTCACAAAATACAGAATGCAACTTGCAATCTGGAAGGGCCAACTCAAGGGAGTTCCTTCCTTCTTGCAAGTTGCAGTGGTATGTATGATTGTTTTGTGACCATGAGTGCGGTTGCAAAACAAACACAAATTTAAAATTTGTATTAACCCATTCACAAACGGGAAGAGGTCCCCGCAGGACTCCTTCCCCTTTGTGAAAGCATGCAAAAATATTTCAGAGGAGGCACTGATCCCACGCACCACTGATTACTCTAAAAAAAATTAAAAGAAAACTTTTCATTTTTCTCTTTGAAATGCATCTCGTTTTCCTTTAAGGAAAAGGGGCTAAATTGAAAAAAATATATATATCCGCTTTATTGAAAAGCATTCACAGACATGGCTGTCTGCTGAGCTCTACAGACCACCATCCGTGTGAGTGTGGGCATTCCCAAATGGGTTGCAAATTGCAACCTGCCTCATATATATTTATGAGGCAGGTCCATTGCAGTAGATATGTTTTGCAACTCACAACTTGCAATTCAAAAACGGTTCACAAATTGTCACAAAACAAAAGGTCATACATCAGGCCATAAATGCTACTAGTAGTCCTGCATCACTGATTGTGCCACCCATTTTAGTAGCCCTTTAAACATAAATCAGGCCTGCCAATGCAGAGCATGTGTGTGCAGTTCTAAACTGCCATGTCAGTTATTCATCTTGCCAGGCTCACACCTTCCTTTTTAATACATATAAGTCATTCCAAGGTAGGCCTCGGACAGCCCCAAAGACAGGGTACAGTGTATTTAAAAAGTTGAACATGTACTTTTAAGTTTTACATGTCAAGGTAGTGAAAAACTCTTAAATGTGTTTTTACTACTGCAGGGCCTATCTCTTCCATAGGTTAACACTGGGATTGCCTTATTGCATTTTATAAGTGCAATTTCCATTTGGGATGTGATGGGTCCCCCAAGTTTGTTGTTTCTGGAATCACAATATAAAATCACAACTGATGATGAAGTCAGATTTTAAATTGTAATTCTGAAAAGGCCACTTTTAGAAAGTTGGCATTTTCTTGCCTTAAATCATCTAGAGTCTTTTGCCTGTCTATGAATATAGGTCTGTGTGGGTGACAGCTAGGATCTTGTACATTCCCTCCAGATAGTAACACACAAAGGAAGCATAGGTATAACTGCTGTATCTTCATGATCCTGATGGCCCATCCTGAGAAGGATGAGAGGAACAAGCTGACAATTACCCTTCAATGGGCTGTGCCCTAATTCCACTTAAAGGGATGCATAACCCCCCTGTAGTGAGTCAGGAGTGAGGCACCACTGGGTGAAAGAACTGGACTTCTCACCCCACCACATTACTGAACATCTAGACCTGAGGACATTCTGCCTGGAAGAATGACTGCTGTGCTGCTGAAGGGACTGTCACTCTGCTGGACTTTGCTGAACTACTGCTCTGCTGTGCCTGTCCTGCTGCCCTTCTTGCCTAGAAGTGAGAAGGAATAGACCTGCATCTCTATGGCCCTAAAACCAAAGTAACTGAAAGGCTTTCTGGCTTGACTCCAGTTTGGAAGTCTGAGTGACATCAAAGACTTCACTTCATCCTGCAACAGCACCTGGACTTTGCTTGCCTTGCCAAGTGATGGCAATCTAGTCCTGGGTCCTTGGAAGTGGCTGTAAAGGTCTGCAACTGAAAAACACATATGTTAGAAATGGGGTCTTTGGTTGGCAGTCAGGTTACCCTCTGTCCAAGCAAGGACACTCACTCTAGTCAGGGTAAGTCACAAATGATTCAAATTATCCTGTGCACACCCTCTGGCAGCTTGGCACTGAGCAGTCAGGCTTAACGTACAAGGCAATGTGTAAAGTATTTGTGCAATAAATCATGCAATAACACAGTATAGCACCACAAAAATACACCACACAGTGTTTAGAAAAATATCTAATATTTATCTGGATAAATGCAGGTCAAAACGATTAAGATGCAATAAGTATATTTTGGAATATCACTGTCAAAAAATATAAAGTGCCTTTAGTCTCGTAAAAGCAACAAATGTCTCTTGCAAGCACAAAGTACCTGGTCTGCATACAAAATCTCCACAAGGAACTGCAGAGGAGGAGATGTGTGGAAAACAGGGAGGTGTGTGTCGATTTCTCAGCCCGCACACAGTGATGCGTCATTTATTTTATACACAGAGAAGGCTTTGCGTCGATTTCTGGTCCTCGGTTTTGGATCCTGTTCAATTTGCAGGGTTTTTGGACACCCTGGGGATGATGCGTTGAAATCTGGAGCTGGCAGGACAAAGTCACAGGGGCTGCGTTGATCCGGTGGGCTTTGCATGGAAATGTCTACCGCAAAGCAGGCACTGTGCCAATTTCTCTCTGGAAGTCGGGCTGCGTACTTCCAGCTCGGCTTTGCATCGATCCATTGGGCCGTGCATCGAATTTCCAGTTGCTACGCTGAGGCCGAGTCAATCTTCTCCTTGCGAAGTTGGGCTGCGTCACTACGGTTCAGCGTGCAGTGATATGCTCACTGCGATGAAGGCTGTGCGTCGTTTCTGGCAGGGTGTGCGTCGATTTTCGACGCACAGGGAGTTCTTCTTCCAGAAATGAAGTCTTTTTGGTCCTGAGACTTCAGGGAACAGGAAGCAAGCTCTACCCAAGCCCCTGGAGAGCACTTCTTCAGCACAACAAAAGAGCAGCAAGGCCACAGGGCAACAGCAAGGCAGCAGTCCTTCTCAGAAAGCAGTCAGGTGAGTCCTTTGGGCAGCGAGGCAGTTCTTCTTGTCAGGTTGCAGGGTCTGGTTCAGGATTCTTCTCAAGGAAGTGTCTGAGTTGGGAGGGGCAGAGGACCTGTTTAAATACCCAAATGTGCCTTTGAAGTTGTGGAGACTTCAGAGAGTGGCTTAGAAGTGCACAAGGTCCCCTTTCAGTTCAATCCTGTCTGCCAGGGTCCCAGTAGGGGGGTGTGGCAGTCCTTTGTGTTAGGGGAGAATACTATCCTTTGACTTGTAAGTGTCGAGCCCTCCCAGCCCAGGAAGACCCATTCAATATGCAGATGTATGCTATGTTTGGGGTTTGTCTGAGTGAATGCACAAGGGAGCTGTCAACTGAACCTAGCCAGATGTGGATTGTAAGGCACAGAAGGATTACATTAGTCTGAACATTAAATAAGACTCCATTGCTAAATGAGACTGAGATTTAAAAAAAAACAATGAATATAGGGGAAAAAGCCAAAAGAACAATCTAAATCCATCCTAAAACCTAAATACAACACATAAGCCACACATTTCCAAATTGCAATCATATTGGGACTCATAATGACTTCAGCAGTCCTTTCACAGGACCGCCGTAGCTGCTGCAGGACAAAAGACCACCAGTACTGGAGGTCTTTTCCCTGCCATATTAGGAGTTTTCCACTGGGCCAGCGGGCGAAAACAGCAGCAATGTTGTGGTGCGTCGGGTATTTCGGGCAGTGACATTCGCGATAGGGCTGTGCAATGGGGCACTGCCCATGCCAGGTCCATGGGCAGTACAGGGTCACCCAGGGGCCTCCTGATGTCCCCATTCCACTAGCCTTTCCATGGTGGTCTAAACTGCCATGGAAAGGCTGGCGGATGGGGACTTGTAATCCCCAGGGCTGCGTTGCTTGCGTTGTTTGGATTAAAACCACCAGGACCATCAGGTTGCAGGCCGGCGGCAGCTTGGCGGTGTTGGCGGTTGCACCGTGGTGGCTCCGCCACGGTCAGAAAGGGGCGGTCGGGCTGCCCTTTCTGTGGCGGTCCGACCGCCACCGTGAGCTGGCGATTTTAGGACCGTGGCCTCGTAATGAGGCCCATAATATTTATGAAAACAATAGAATAAAACATTTCCCCCTGAAAACAAATAAAACAAATAAAATAAATATGTCTTAGTGTTCTGTATCTGGAGGTTTCCCCTGTGTCCATGTAGTCAAAAATAATAATCCATCACAAAGGGAAAAATATTGTTTTCCCAAAAACCCTGCAGAAAATGCATAAAAAATAAATCCTTGGAAGCAACCCAAAGTATCTAGGAACCATAAGAATCTCAAAAATGTGTTTTGAAAAAAAGCTCCAGGAAACCTCAAAGAAAGGACATTAAAATTACAAAATATTGCTTTATTAGAAATCAAAACTTCCATTGCCCATAGGACATATTTGTAGACAAATACCTGTAAAGTAAACAAGAAATCCCACCTGCAAAACACATTACAGTACCATAAATACAAATACATTACACTTTGGCCCTCATTGTGGGGGCAATCGGACCGCCACACTCCAGGCAGTCAGACTGCCAGGGACCACCATGCCCACCAGTAACATGGTTCTAGACGGGCTGATGGTGGTGTGATTCGTGCTCAGCCACGGCGGTGCTGAGTTCAGCATCGCTGTGCTGAGCATGAGTCTCCTTTCTGACAATTTTTTCATGGCAGTTCAACCGCCATGAAAAGGCTGATGGAAAGGTTGTGCAGGGGCCACCCTGGCAAGTATCCTTAGAATGCTTTGCAAACACAGCACGTTCCAAGGGTTTAGACTGACCGGTGGGAAGGTCATCATTGAAAATATCGTAATACGATGGGGTGGAAAGGCATCTGGTATGATGACTGCCTCCACCCTGCAGCTTTGGCAGTCAGAATATTCCAACCTCCAAACTCGTAAAGATGCCCTTAGTCAATAGAAAATAAGTAACACAACACAATTTAACAAAACAGAACACGTGACTATAACAGTGCACAAAAACAAAAACTACACACTAGTGAAAATCTCTACTATTAATATCACTAAAAGTACAAAAACCCTCAAACATCTTCATAACAAAACTCTAGACCTCCTCCTACATCCCCCTCATGCTCAAAAACCTTTAAAAAGGACTTACCTATTCCAAAGAACAGTAGCACCTTACCGCAAGCTGGTTGCCAGAAATATAGACAAAAAATAGACTACAAAATAGAAGGTAGTGGCAAAAAAGAATGGCCTCTAAATAACATTTTAAAAAGACCATCTTGTGACAGAAATGACTGAGAAAATTTTTAAAACGTTGAATAAATGTATTCAAAATTTTTAAAATTAAAAATGTAAAACATTTTGTGAAAATAATAAAACCATTAAAGGTCTGATTTAAATAATCTTGGTGGGTGATTTTAATGTCCATCTATGTGATTCAGAACTATTAGACTGTTGTGGCATTACCGATGAATATGATTGCCCCATAGACCATTTGAAACATTCTCCTTTTGGGAATGCATTAAATTGACTGATGGCCGCCAACATGCTGACATTTCCAACCCCGGAAATCAAGGGGATTCCTACATTTACAGGGGGCAGTGCTCAATCGATAATTGATTTTATAGTTTATTCTAAAGTTCTTACCCCCTTTGTAGGGAAGTTTAGGGTAATTCCAAACTGCATGAGTGATCATAACCCCTTAACTTTAGAGTTTAGGCAAGATGGGGATAAGGGTTTTGATGGTGAGTCACAGCAGCCAGCTTTGAGTTTCAATAGGCACAACCTATAGATAACCAAGTGGGTTAAGGCAACCAATAGATAACCAAGTGGGGTAAGGTAGATAAACACAGTTTTTATAAAGATTTAATGAAGAGCAAGAAGGAAGAAATTATGGGGGTCATTACAACATTGGCGGTAAAAGGCGCTTACTGGCGTGCAGAAGACCGCCAATACACCGCCGCGGCCGCGGAATCCCACCACAGGTATTATGACACACATCTCGGATTCCGCCGAAATTCAGACACCTACACAACTCCGCCACACCAAAGGTCAGTGATAAACTGGCGAAAACAATTCCTCCACCTCCACGCCAACAGAAACACGCCCATGCTATTACGACCCACAAATCCATGCGGCGGTCTTTCAACCGCGGTATTCCATTGGCGGTACACACCGCCGCGCTCAAAATACACACACAAATACAAAACACCGCCACATTGGACAATTCCAAATACACACACCTGATACACATTCAAACAGCACTCCCACACACCCAACACAATTTAAAACACACCCCCACATCACCCACAAACCCTTACGACCAGAAATTTAGATGAAGGCCAGAGAGACAGCACAGCAAAGACAACCCCACCATACAGAGGCACACATCACCCACACAACATCCACGCACAAAACACCACACACCACTACACATCACCATACACATCAACACTCACACTGCCCCACACATCACACACACCACCCCATGACACGCCAAAGACACCCCCGCTTTTCCGAGGAGGAGCTCCGTGTCTTGGTGGAGGAAATTGTCTGGGTAGAGCCACAGCTATTTGGCTCACAGGTGCAGCACACATCCATAGCCAGGAAGATGGAGCTATGGTGCAGAATAGTGGACAGGGTCAACGCTGTGGGACAGCACCCAAGAAATCGGGAGGACATCAGGAAGAGGTGGAACGACCTACGGGGGAAGGTGCGTTCAACAGTCTCCAGGCACAACATTGCGGTTCAGCGGACTGGCGGCGGACCCCCACCACGTCCCCCACAACTAACAACATGGGAGGAGCAAGTCTTGACCATCATGCATCCAGAGGGCCTCGGAGGAGTCGGTGGAGGAATGGACACTGGTAAGTCAAATCTTAACTATCATATCCCCCACCCTACCTGCATGCTATCACACACCCCCACCCTCACACCCTCCCCTATCACCCCAACTCCTCACTAATGTACTAATAACACAAACTACACATCCCAACACCAAGCCCTGCATGACACAACTAAGCATGGACACCCATCACGAAAGCATGGCCACTGCACATACCCATAACAACCCCCTAACCATCATCACACAAGCCCCCACACAGGAATGCTTGCACTGGGGTACACGCACACCCACCCATTGCACACCATCACACACACACATGCAATAATCATGCTCTTATACCCCTGCAGGATCATGAAGGACCGTCACCACACCGGAGGGGCCATACAACTCCACTCCACCCACAGAAGAGGCCCACAGTGACGATAGCAGCTCTGCCCTACTGGAGCCTGATGACCAGCCCGGACCATCGTGGACCTCAGGACAGTCGGTTCCCCTTGCACAGGCACAGCCCAACACTGACCTTCCACCCTCTGGTAACACCAGCACAGCACCCACCCAGTGGGCCCAAACCTCCGTACCCAGGACAGGTCAATCAGCTGTGTGTCCACCACTACAGGGAACCCAGGATAACCCACCACCCCAACAACAACAGGGACCTGGGGGCAGTGGTAGTGGGCACACGATCCAGGGGACAGAGGCACAGGAACACAGGGGAACTGGGAGGGCTGCTGTGCGACAGGGGGCGGACAGGCCAAGGGAACCTACTCTCCACAAGGCCCTATCCTCCATCATGGGAGCATACCACCACTCCCAGGAGACAATGACGACGGTCCTGGTCAAGTTTCAGGAGACCCAGCACCTGCAGGAGGACCAGTATTTGGGGTTCAGGGAGGAGCTCAGGACCATCAGCTCTGCCTTGGGCACCATCGTAGGGGTGCTGAAGGACATACAGCAGACCATAAGGGACACCGTGGCACTCCAAGGGGCCCCTGACACTAACATGGACGATGAACTGCCCACCACCTCCGCCGGCGCTAGTGGACAGGACGCCCCGCCACAGGACCACCACACCAGCACCCCCCCCCTGCAGACGGACAACCACCACGCAAGCGGTCCCTGAGATCCATGAACAGGACAGAGCAAGATGGCAAGATCCCCGCCAGGAAATTATACCACCCTGATTGTCCCCCCAACTGTCCCACTTTGTTACCCTGTCCATACTTAAACTGCCCCAGCCCCACTTCCTATGCCCATATGGGCAGTGCACCTGTGAGACTAATAGACTGGACTCTGCCATGGACATTCCTCCGCCATCACCCATCACCATTTTACAACCCCCCTCCATTTTTGAGCACTTCAATAAACACCCTTGAAACACAAAACAATCTGGAGTCAGTCTATGAATTGGTAAAATGTAATATCTATAACAGTGTCAAAATGTGTTATTAGTTGTAAAGGCAACATACCAATGTCACACATCACAAGTCCTTGAAGGATGCATGCAGATGACACACGTTGGTAACCACACCTGTGAAACCGTAATGGAAAGAAACAACTCAGTTACCAAATAATCCCATGAAATTACACACAGGATAGAGTAAGACGTGTGACAGTGAATGTAATGGTAAAAATGAAAATGTTCTCACCTGTGTGTCACTGGAAATATTGCTGTATGACTAACTCCCTGTTCTCGTTGTCTTCTTCCTCAGCTTCCTCCTCATCACTGTCCACAGGCTCCACAGGCTCCACAGCTGGCACAACACCGACATCTGGACCATCCTCCTGCAGAAAAGGCACCTGGCGTCGCAAAGCAAGATTTTGAAGTATCGAGCAGGCGATGATGATCTGGCACACCATCTTCGGTGAGTAGAATAGGGAACCACCTGTCATATGGAGGCACCTGAACCTGGCCTTAAGGAGGCCGAAGGTGCATTTTATCACCCTCCTAGCCCGCCCATGGGCCTCATTGTAGCGTTCCTCTGCCCTAGTCCTGGGATTCCTCACTGGGGTCAATAGCCAGGACAGGTTGGGGTAACCAGAGTACCCTAATAGGCCACACGGTGCCTCTGGAGTTGACCCATCATATCAGGGATGCTGCTATTCCGCAGGATGTAGGCGTCATGCACTGTGCCAGGGAACATAGCATTAACCTGGGAGATGTACTGGTCTGCCAAACAGACCATCTGGACATTCATGGAATGATAACTCTTCCTATTCCTGTACACCTGTTCACTCCTGTGGGGGGGAACCGGGGCTACATGGGTCCCATCAATGGCACCTATGACGTTGGGGATATGTCCAAGGGCATAGAAGTCACCTTTCACTGTACGCAAATCTTCCACCTAAGGGAAAATGATGTATCTCCTTACGTGTTTCAGCAGGGCAGACAACACTCTGGACAACACGTTGGAAAACATAGGCTGGGACATCCCTGATGCCATGGCCACTGTTGTCTGAAATGACCCACTTGCAAGGAAATGGAGCACTGACAGCACCTGCACGTCAGGGGGGATTCCAGTGGGATGGCGGATTGGTGACATCAGGTCTGGCTTCAACTGGGTACATAGTTCCTGGATTGTGGCACGGTCAAACCTGTAGGTGACGATTAAATGTCGCTCCTCCATTGTCAACAGGTCCACCAGCGGTCGATACACCGGAGGATTCCGCCATCTTCTCAAATGTCCCAGCTGACGGCGCCTAGGAAGGACAACAGCGACGATCAAGTAATTTTTTTTCCAGGTATGTACCCACAGTTACACAGAAGACGACACCAAACACAAAACCCTTCCTGTATGTGTGTTGAGTGTAGGCCTAGCTATGTGTGACGCAGAAGTAAATGAAGCCATGTGGGCCCCTGAAATGGCGGCTGCCTGACCTCTAAACTGGGACAATGGGATTGTGGGGTAACTGCGTTGGCATTGCACACCGTCGCGGTAGGCGGTCGTAGACCGCGCCGCAATGCTGCATTGGTTAACATAGGACCCTATGGGTCCCAGGACCCAAAGAACAGGTGCGCCGGTGGTGATGATACGCACCACCGCGGACGTCACCGCCACGGACGTCACCGCCATTTTCTATCTGTTCAATCACTAGATACCTGATCTTCGACAGGAGAGGACCTACACTGCAAGTGCTGCTGTGACCTCGGTCTGGAAGAGACAATGGCTGCTGCGTCTGGGGAAAGGGCCCCTGCCTTCACTGCTCAGGAGTTGGAGAAACTGGTAGACGGGGTCCTCCCCCAGTACACGCTACTCTACGGTCCTCCAGACCAACAGGTTAGTACACAGGGAGCACATTGTATGGGCTAGGCCTGGGTGGAGAGGGCTGGTTGTAAGAGGGAAGGGGGCAGAGTTCAGGGAACATGAATGCATGTGAATGAATGGACCACATGGCTAGAGTAGGAAGGGGGACCACTCACTTCGACGGTGCAGTTGGTAATGACTTCTCTTCTTCCCTTGTGCATGTCATGTAGGTCAGCGCCCACCAGAAGAAGGACATTTGGCGTGCCATCGCCAAGGACGTCCGGACCCTGGGGGTTCACCAGAGACAGGGCACCCACTGCCAGAAAAGATGGGAGGACCTTCACCGCTGGAGCAAGAAGACGGCAGAGGCTCAGCTGGGGATGGCCTCCCAACGTGGGAGGGGTGCCCGTCGCACCATGACCCCCATGATGTTCGGGATCCTGGAGGTGGCATACCCGAAGTTGGATGGGCGCTTGAGGGCATCACAGCAGACACAAGGGGGTGAGTACACTCTCAATCTGCAGACTTTGCGCTCAGTGGAGGGGTCTGGGTGGAGGAGGAGGCCTGTGGGTGTACCTAGGCCAGGCAGAAAAACGTAGACTAGGCCCCTCCGCATTGCAGGCCATGTGGCACTCCACCCCACCGCAGTGGAGTGCCAAGTACAGGTATAGATGCCCCTGTGGCATCCATGTGTGCAGATGTCCACCATAGCCATGTAGGCCAGATCCCAGAAATTGCATCTGCAGAGGCCAGGAGCACGGCGTAGTGCAGGGGGCTGCTGTGTCTGTATTGTCCGGCAAAGGTAGCGGTATGCCATGCACTCAACCTCTCCATCTTCTGTTCCCCCCCCCCCTTTTTGTGGTCTCCCTGTTCTTTTGTGCATCACCATCATCAGGCGGAGGTACAGTGGCACCGGAGCACGAGGGAGCTGCATCCCACATGGCCATGGAGGGCCACACCACGGACTCAGAATGCACCAGTGGGACGGAGGGCGAGGGGAGCTTCACGTTGGCCACCGGATCACCAAGCAGCGACACAGACTCGTCCGCTGATGTGAGCTCCCTTGTGGTGGCGGCACCATCTGTGCACCCCACTTCTACAGGTACAGCCGCCACCTCCCCTACCAGCACCGCAATCCCAGCAGCCCCTCAGCGTTCGCCCCGTGCCCGCTCACCCAGGAGGGTGGGCATCACCTTCGCCCCAGGCACCTCAGGCCCTGCCCCAGTCACCCCTGCTGCCCTCAGTGAGGAGGCCATTGACTTCCTCAGGTCACTCACTGTTGGGCAGACTACCATTGTGAATGCCATCCAGGGTGTAGAAAGGGAGTTGAAACACGGTAATGCATTCCTGGAGGGCATTCATTCTAGTCAGGCTGTCCTTCAGCGAACCCTGCAATATCTGGCATCAGCACTGATGGCAGCCATTGTCCCTGTGTCTAGCCTCCCCCTCCAACCTCCTCCACCCAGACCCAATCCCAAGCACACATACAGACCAGCATGCACACAAGTCAACACACAAGGGAAGCTCAGGCAAACATAGGCACCACACAACCCACAGGCACACACACAAGCATCACCCACATGCAGACACAGCAACATCCACTGCCTCCACTGTGTCCCCCTCCTCCCTCCCAGTGTCATCTACACTCTCACCTGCAGGCACCAGGACTCGCACCAGAACACCCAGCACCACAACCCGCTCACCTGCACTCACCACCTCCACTCCCATTTACACGTCCCCTGTGTCCTTTCCCAGTGTGTCTGTGACGCCCCCTACCAAAGTACATAAACGCGGGCACCCACACACCCAACATCCATCCACCTCACGACAGCCTCCAGTACCTGCACCTGCACCCAAAACACCTAAAGTGACACCTCCTACAACCATCTCCTCTTCCTCCACTCCGAGGCCCCCTCCAACTACCCATCCCATTGTTCGTCAGAAACTGTCCCTCTGTAAAGTTGACCTTTTTGCCCCCACCCCCCCCCTCCAATTCATCAGTCCCGTCGTAGCGCCTCAGCCAAAAAGCCTCCAATACCAGTGGTGCCTGTTCAAGGTGTGTGGAGTGCACCGGCCACCAGGGCAGGCAGTATGACCCGAAGCCAAGGCACTGGCAGCCCACCCCCTGTAAAGGCTCTGAAATTGGAAAGTGGCCGACGGGACCCTGTGAAGACTCCTGGAGGCAAAACAACTCACAGGGGTCCCAGGGGGATTGCAGAGTCAGCTGTGACTCCTCCAACGGTGGGGAAGCGCCAGAGGAAGTCTGACAGCCTGGTGTGAGCATCACGGCGGAGAAGGGCGGCATCCTTCCCGACGGTCAGGACGCCACCGCCAGCACCGTCGTCACTGGTCCGGAGACCACCGCCAGAGTCATTGCCCAGGAGGGCCCAAGTATCGTCACTGGTCAGGAGGCTACCGCCGGAGTCATTGCCAGGAGGGCCCAAGTATCGTCACTGGTCAGGAGACCACCACCAGAGTCATTGCCCAGGAGGGCCCAAGTATCGTCACTGGTCAGGAGACCACCGCCACCGCCGGGTTCATTGCCCAGGAGGGCCCAAGTATCGTCACTGGTCAGGAGACCACCGCCGGAGTCAGTGCCCAGGAGGGCCCAAGTATTGTCACTGGTCAGGAGACCACCACCGGAGTCATTGCCCAGGATGGCCCAAGTATCGTACCGTCACTGGTCAGGAGACCACCGCCGGAGTCAGTGCCCAGGCGGGCCCAAGTATCGTCACTGGTCAGGAGACCACCGCTGGAGTCAGTGCCCAGGAGGGCCCAAGTATCGTCACGGGTCAGGAGACCACCGCCGGAGTCAGTGCCCAGGAGGGCTCTGGCTGCCACAGCCCCGCTGGGCAATGAGGGAACGTCATGCCACACTCCAATGCCCAGTCCAGGGAACGTCATGCCACACACCAATGCCCGTTCCAGAACCGCCATGGCAAAGCACCGATAAACAGTCCAGAACTGCCAAGGAAAAAGCACCGCTGAACAGTCCAGAACCGCCATGGCAAAGCACCACAGAACAGTCCTGAACCGCCATGGCAAAGCACCGCTGAACAGTGCTGAACCGCCATGGTAAAGCACCGCTGAGCAGTCCAGAACCGCCATGGCAAAGCACCGCTGAACAGTCCAGAACCGCCATGGCAAAGCACCGCTGAACAGTCCTGAACCGCCATGGCAAAGTACCACTGAATAGTCCAGAACCGCCATGGCAAAGCACCGCTGAACAGTCCAGGCCGACGGGACCCTGTGAAGACTCCTGGAGGCAAAACAACTCACAGGGGTCCCAGGGGGATTGCAGAGTCAGCTGTGACTCCTCCAAAGGTGGGGAAGGGCCAGAGGAAGTCTGCACAGCCTGGTGTGAGCATCACAGCGGAGAAGGGCGGCATCCATCCCGACGGTGGGGACGCCACCGCCAGCACCGTCGTCACTGGTCCGGAGTCCACCGCCAGAGTCATTGCCCAGGAGGGCCCAAGTATCGTCACTGGTCAGGAGACCACTGCCACCGCCGGAGTCATTGCCCAGGAGGGGCCAAGTATCGTCACTGGTCAGGAGACCACCGCCAGAGTCATTGCCCAGGAGGGGCCAAGTATCGTCACTGGTCAGGAGACCACCGCCACCGCCGGGGTCATTGCCCAGGAGGGCCCAAGTATCGTCACTGGTCAGGAGACCACCGCCGGAGTCAGTGCCCAGGAGGGTCCAAGTATTGTCACTGGTCAGGAGACCACCACCGGAGTCATTGCCCAGGAGGGCCCAAGTATCGTATTGTCACTGGTCAGGAGACCACCGCTGGAGTCAGTGCCCAGGAGGGCCCAAGTATTGTCACTGGTCAGGAGACCACCGCCACCGCCGGAGTAATTGCCCAGGAGGGCCCAAGTATCGTCACTGGTCAGGAGACCACCGCCAGAGTCAGTGCCCAGGAGGGCCCAAGTATCGTCACAGGTCAGGAGACCACCGCTGGAGTCAGTGCCCAGGAGGGCCCAAGTATCGTCACTGGTCAGGAGACCACCGCCAGAGTCAGTGCCCAGGAGGGCCCAAGTATCGTCACTGGTCAGGAGACCACCGCCGGAGTCAGTGCCCAGGAGGGCCCTGGCTGCCACAGCCCCGCTGGGCAATGAGGGAACGTCATGCCACACACCAATGCCCAGTCCAGGGAACGTCATGCCACACACCAATGCCCGTTCCAGAACCGCCATGGCAAAGCATTGCTGAACAGTCCAGAACCGCCATGGCAAAGCACCGCTGAACAGTCCAGAACCGCCATGGCAAAGCACCACAGAACAGTCCTGAACCGCCATGGCAAAGCACCGCTGAACAGTGCTGAACCGCCATGGCAAAGCACCGCTGAACAGTCCAGAACCGCCATGGAAAAGCACCGTTGAACAGTCCAGAACCGCCATGGCAAAGCACCGCTGAACAGTCCTGAACCGTCATGGCAAAGTACCGCTGAACAGTCCAGAACCGCCATGGCAAAGCACCGCTGAACAGTCCAGAACCGCCATGGCAAAGCACAGCTGAACAGTCCTGAACCACCATGGCAAAGCACCGCTGAACAGTCCTGAACCGCCATGGCAAAGCACCGCTGAACAGTCCAGAACCGCCATGGCAAGGCACCGCTGAACAGTCCAGAACTGCCATGGCAAAGCACCGCTGACCAGTCCAGAACCGCCATGGCAAAGCACCGCTGAACAGTCCAGAGACCACCATGGCAAAGCACCGCTGAACAGTCCAGAGACCGCCATGGCAAAGCACCGCTGAACAGTCCAGAACCGCCATGACAAAGCACCACAGAACAGTCCTGAACCGCCATGGCAAAGCACTGCTGAACCACCATGGCAAAGCACCGCTGAGCAGTCCAGAACCGCCATGGCAAAGCACCGTTGAACAGTCCAGAACCGCCATGGCAAAGTACCGCTGAACAGTCCAGAACCACCATGGCAAAGCACCGCTGAACAGTCCAGAACCGCCATGGCAAAGCACCGCTGAACAGTCCAGAACCGCCATGGCAAAGCACAGCTGAACAGTCCTGAACCACCATGGCAAAGCACCGCTGAACAGTCCTGAACCGCCATGGCAAAGCACCGCTGAACAGTCCAGAACCGCCATGGCAAAGCACCGCTGAACAGTCCAGAACCGCCATGGCAAAGCACCGCTGAACAGTCCAGAACCGCCATGGCAAAGCACCGCTGAACAGTCCAGAGACCACCATGGCAAAGCACCGCTGAACAGTCCAGAGACCGCCATGGCAAAGCACTGCTGAACAGGGCATGCACCGGGGAAGAATGAAAAGACTGCCACATCAAGCATCGTCATCCCATGTGCAGCTGGGACAGTGACGGGACAGGAACTTTCATGGGGAGACTAATCCAGTCTGGGCACCAGTCCCCCTCCAGAGCCAGTGGAGGCTGTTATCTACTTGCGAAACTGTGGCTTTGCACTCCCCAGGATGGTACAGTGGGCAAGCCACCCACTGTAGAGACTTGAGAGACTGTGGCTTTGCACTCCCCAGGATGGTACAGTGGACAAACCACCCACTGTAGAGACTTGAGAGACTGTGGCTTTGCACTCCCCAGGATGGTACAGTGGGCAACCCACCCACTGTAGAGACTTGAGAGACTGTGGCTTTGCACTCCCCAGGATGGTCCATTGGGCAACTCACCCACTGTAGAGACTTGAGAGACTATGGCTTTGCACTCCCCAGGATGGTACAGTGGGAAACCCACCCACTGTAGAGACTTGAGAGACTGTGGCTTTGCACTCCCCAGGATACATCAATGGGCATGGAGCCCCATCGTGGATCCGGCTTTGCACTCATCCGGCTGAGGTGCCCCTCCTTCCCTTCCCCCTGAGGTGCCTGTTGTATTTCTATCTGATGCCCCGGCAGTGTTCTCTCCGATTGTGGACAGGTATCTTTTGTGGGCCTCGCCCATGCATTTTTGGACTAGTGCTGCACGGACATTGATATGTGCATATCTGCACTACTTCTCGTTATGTATATATTTTTGAATGATTTTTTAATATATCTGTATATTTTTGAAACATGTATATTGATACATTACAATGTTTGAACTGATTTCGTTTTGTCTTTGCATTCTTCCGGGGGGATTGTGGGTTGTTACTGTGATTTTTGTAAATGCATTGGTGTGTGTGTTGTAATATGCGAGGGTGGGGGTGGGGTTGGGGCTGAACACATCCTTGTGGGATGTATTCAGGTGGGCGTTTTCCCATTGCAGTAACTGTTTCTGCCGTGTTTTTATCCACTGTGAATCTGCCCCGGAAAAGGTGGCGGATTGGTAGGTTGTGATACTATGGGCGTTACATTGTCTTCCGCCTGTCTGTTGGCGGTGACCGCCGCGCTGCTTGTCTGTACCGCTGTGGCGGGCGGTGTGTTAAAGTGGCTGTCTTTGTTGGGGGTTTCCGCCAGGGTCATAATTCCCTTTTTTTGTCCGCCGGCCTGTTTGTGGTATTGCTGCACCTTTAACACCGTCCACCAGGGTTGTAATGACCCCCTATGTCTGTTTTAGGTGAACATGCCCCGGCACAAAACATTGTTGAGGACTTTTCTGCCCTAACAAGTTATATGGCTGATAAATTATAGAAGTCAAGTATTAAAAGAAATCCCCGCTGGTTTGATCATGCATGCACATTTGCCCTCAAAGATCTAATGAAGATCACTAGCTCTGTACCACGCAATCAATCTGAAATTAAAAAGGCAACAAGGATTTATAAAGTCACTCTCGCTGCTAGGAAGAAAGAAATGAGGGAGCTTGCCTGGGATGAATTAATTGAGGCCATTAGTACCAAAGATGCAAAGGCTTTTTGGAAGGTGGTTAATTCCACCCCAATTGCGGAGAAAGATAATTCGGTAATAGATACTGTCATTACCCCGCAAGTCTGGTTGGAGCATTTTTCCAAAATTTTCAAAACAGAAGTTAATACTTCCCAGAGCGATCCGACTGGGTTTGTGATTGGGGGAATGCATTTATAACAGCCCCTCATAATTTACTGGAAGTATCCGAGGTATTTCGGGCTATTTAAAATTGTCCCTCTGACAAAGCCCCTGGCCCAGATAGAATTCCAGCTGATATATATAAAGCTTTGCCCACATTTTTGGCCCCTCTTCTCACCAAGGTTTTGAGGGCTGCTATGATGGGCCCATTGGTAGACACCTGGAGTGAGGCGACAATTGTGCCCATGTTTAAGAAGGGGGACAGAGCAGATCTGCAGTGTTATCACCCAATCTCTATTTTAGATAGTTCTGCCAAGATTCTAGGGCGGGTGCTATTGAGTAAGTTAGAATACTGGGCTAAGGAGAGCAACAGCCTACTGAAGGTCCAGTTTGGGTTTCAACCGGGGTTGGGTACAATTGAAAAGACTCTCAACTTAACTCTGATAGGACAGAAATACACCTAGGCTAAAAAAGTATGTCTCCATCTAGCCTTTATGGACTTATCCTGTGCTTTCGATACAGTTGACAGACATAAATTGTGGTCTGTCATGTCAGATATGGGAGTTGATGAAGACCTGATCTCCTTACTCAGTAGACTTCATTCCTGCACTACCGCCCTGGTTCGTTTTAGCCAGGACTGCGATCTTACTGAAGAATTCCCCTCCCTGAAGGGGGTGAGACAGGGGTGCGTGTTGGCCCTTTTTTGCTTTCTGCTCTATATTAATGGATTAGAAGATTTTTTATGTAAGATGGGGTGGGACCCTCCTATTATTAATTCTGAGCCAGTATTACTCTACGCGGATGATGCTGCCCTAATCTCAAGGACAGCAAATGGCCTGCAATCCCTATTAGATGCTTTTAATATTTTCATGGGAAATCTTGGCCTTAAAATGAATAGAACAAAATCATTTGTGATGAAGTGTGGTCCAAAGTCATCAAAAAGTAAGACATTTGTTTTGGAGGGTTCAGAAATACTTAAGGTTCCTAATTTTACTTACCTGGGGGTCCCAATTGATGTTGATTGTAATTGGAAGTTTTTAATAAATGTTCGTGTTTCGCAGTCTCAAAGACCCATTGACGCAGTTTTTAGGTTTTCAAAGAAAATGGCACATAAACCAGTTGAGTAAATGATGACTATTTTTAAAAACAAATGTCTTTCAATTCCCTCATTTAGAGCTGGGGTGTGGGGGTGAAACTGACTGCTCAAGTCTACAGCTAATGGAAAATAAGTTTCTGAGAAGGTTGTTAGCAGTCCCTCAATCCACTCTGGCTGCTTTTTTGCCATGATGAAGTGGGGTTGAGGGATGTAGCCGACTATATAAGAGTGCAACCTTTACTGCTCTGGTTAAGAGTATGGCTAAATCCTGAAGCTCACTTGTGCAGATCTGTGATCAGTGACTGTTTGTCACTGATGCGTTTTATGGATATTCCTTGGATTAGATATGTAAATTCCATGTTCTCACGCCTTGGAGTAGAAGAATATTTCCAGGATCCCAACTCCGTGCCCGGAGGCGAGGGTTTATACGGAGAACTAAGGATTTGTACTGACACTCTAATCACAACCCGGATTTAACTGGTAATATGTCTGGGGCACGGGAGCATTTGTCTCTTAAGCCATTACTTCTCAAGTTATATCTTAGTATGATCACTTCTGAACGGCACAGGTTTTTACTCACTAGACTCCGCCTGAAGTCCATACACTTTTTATTGGCATTTCCTACTTAAGGTACCTGGTTCAAGAAACTACCCCCATGTGGCTGTGAAGGTAGATCGCATCAAAGCACCTTTCATTTTATCCTTTTTTGTAATTTATACAGAGTCCCCAGAAGAAGGTTTTTACGCCCGGCCCTTCTTTCCTCGGGTATCAGACGTAGTTATCCTGCCTCCTCTTATTTACAGGACCTGGATAGAGAAGAGACAAGAGAGGCGGTGCTAAATTTTCTAAATGCTGCTATCCGAATTTGTTATTGCTATTAACTGTTTTAATCTGTTTTTATATTTGATATTGTTCTTTATTTCTATTTATTAAGGCTTTTTTCTGATGATGATGTTTGTAATTGACTGTGGGCCTGATTCTAACCTTGGCGGACGGCGGAGGCCGTCCGCCAAGGTTCCGCCGCCAAATGACCGCACCGCGGTCACAAGACCGCGGCGGCCATTCTAACATTTCCTCTGGGCCGGCGGGCGCTCTCCAAAAGAGCGCCCGCCGGCCCAGAGGAAATGCCCCTGCAACGAGGACGCCGGCTCAGAATTGATCCGGCGTAGTTGCAGGGGTGCGACGGGTGCAGTTGCACCCGTCGCGTATTTCAGTGTCTGCATGGCAGACACTGAAATACTTTGCGGGGACCTCTTACGGGGGCCCCTGCAGTGCCCATGCCATGGGCATGGGCACTGCAGGGGCCCCCAGGGGCCCCGCGGCACCCCCTACCGCCATCCTGTTCCTGGCGGGAGACCCGCCAGGAACAGGATGGCGGTAGGGGGTGTCAGAATCCCCATGTCTGCGGAGCGCGCTCCGCAGCCATGGAGGATTCCCCCGAGCAGCGGAAAGTCGGCGGGAGACCGCCGACTTTCCACTTCTGACCGCGGCTGAACCGCTGCGGTCAGAATGCTCGTGGGAGCACCGCCAGCCTGTTGGCGGTGCTCCCGTGGTCGGTGGCCCTGGCGGCCACCGGCCGCCAGGGTCAGAATGACCCCCTGTGTCTTTTATGGCTCTTTTGAGCCTAATAAAGTATTTTGATGATCATGATGATTTAAATAATACTATAACATATAAACAATTATTTAAATGATGCTGAAAAAATGCATGTTAAAACAACGTTAAAAACATGTATGCAACATAATGAAAGACATGTTAAAAAAAATTAAAAAGGAAAAGAGGAAAATGTACAACATATAATACTATTTAAACATAATTTACATGTTTATGTAATAAAAACAATGTATTATTTTTTTATCTACATATAAACTATATTTTTAAGTTGAAATATATATGTTTAAACATGTAACAGTCTACAGTAAAGAAACTTTGAAAACAAATAAAATTAGAAAAATGTGTTACATGTGTTTATTCTATAAAAATTGTAATGAATCATACTATTGATTACAAACATACAACTATTTTTTATATATTTCCAACTATACCAGTTAAATACCGTAAACTATTTCTACACCATACTAATACAATTAAAATGAAGGATTTCACATGAAAGTTATAAAATTAAAAATCACACTACAACGTAAACCATTTCAAAGAAAGTGTTGGACTCTAAGGGGGTGACATTTACTTGTACCACTCCAATCTACACAAAGTTGGGGAAGTTGTTGGACACTATAGGGGTAACATTCACTATTCCCACTCCAATTAAAACCAATTTGGCAAATGTGTTGGACACAAAAGGGATGACATGTAGTATTCTGATCCAATCTAAAACAATTTGTGGAATGAGTTTGACACAAAAAGGATGGCATTTGCTATTCTCACTCCATTCTAAACCAATTTGAGGAAGGTATTGGACAATAAAGGGGTGAAATTCAGTATTCCAACTTCACTGTATACCAATTTGGGAAAGTTGTTGGACTTGGAAGTGGTGACATTTACTATTTCCTCTCCAATGAATATCAATTTAGGGATGGTGCTGAACACTTAACGGCTGACATTTGATATTCCCAAGTCAGTCTAAATGAAATTTAGGTAAGCTTTGGACACTAAAATGATAATATTCTGTTGCCACCCTAATCTAATCCATTTTGGGGTAGGTGTTGGACAGGTAGTGGGTGGCAAATACTATTCCCACTCTAATCTAAACCAAATTGGGGAATGTGTTGGCCATTTACTCTGGGCACTCAGGAGGTGACATTTACTATTCCCACTCAAATCTATACCAATTTGGAGAAGGTGTTGAACACTTAAGGGGTGACATTTACTATTCCCACTGTAATCTAAATACATTTGTAATAGGTGTTGGACACTAAAGAGGTGGCATTCACTATTCCCACTCCAGTCTTAAACAATTTGGGAAAGGTGTTGGACACTAAAGGGGTGAAATTTATGATTGTCACTCCAAACTATATGACTATGGAAAAGGTGTCGGACACCAAAGGGGTGACATTTACTAGTCTCACTGTAATTTAAACCAATTTTGGGAAGGTGTTAGACACTAAAAGGTTAATATTTAATATTCTCATTCCAAAAAAACTATTTTGAAGAAGGTGTTGGAAACTTAAGACATTTACTATTTGCACTGCAGTCTAATGGATTTTATGCAAATTTAATATAGCCAATCAATGCTCCACATTCATACCTACTTTTTAACTATAAAATAGGATACAAATTAATACAAAACAACAAACCCAAAATAGAAACCCGTATCTTCATAATTATACATTGACATATGATACGTTTTCTTTACAACTATTAATAAGTAAAATATATTTAAAAATATTTACTGCTACTTCTAATATTTCAGCATAAAAAAGTTAGCATCATATTCCAAAATACCAATCACAAATATATATATATATATATATATATATATATATATATATATATATATTCTTGTAAAAACTAAAAGTGATACATTCTAGAACATATATTACATAAAACAGAAATTATTTGAATATTAAACATAAGAATCAGACTATTTATTTTTTGTTAGCAAACCTTTCATAAATAAACCAAAAACATGTAAATATATAACAAAATATGAATGTACGCATCATAATTAATACATATTCGTAATATTGCCACATTATAATTATACAATATTTCAAAAACAGTTCAAATAAATGTAAATATATAAATTAAATGTGTCCAAAAATCTTTTTACATCTAGGTTATTATTTTCAAAATAAAAAATGAAAATATTTTAATTGCGATAAAATGGTGTACTTAAATTACAACATTTATTTAATAATAACTACATATATTTCACGCAACTAAGATATTACGTTATATAGTTTTATTATTCATACATGTGAAGTAACTTTATTATGTAGTTCCAAAATTGCATTTAAATATTGCTCAATTTCATATAAATAATATGAATTCAAAATTGTTATGAACTAATATTTGAAATTGTTAATGTAACAAAATAAATGTTAAACTTCCACTACACTATTAATATATCATTAAAATTGTGAACATTAAATCAAATTAAATGATTCACTTTTTAATATTCTCCCCACCTTTATTCGCCTAAAAAACAAGTATCCCGCTGCTAAAAACAAAAAAATATAAATGCATTTTTTACACATTAAATCAACTAAAACACTAAACAATTTCTTAATTTTCCTGAAAAAAAAATCAAGAAAAATTTAACAAATATTATAAAAAGCACTCCAATAAATTGCATGCAAAATAATTCAACAATATTCCTACCTACGATATTCCTGTGAACAATATTATTGACATCCTGGTATTCTATTTTTGTGTCACGATATTTTTTATTTTGCCCAAATACCGTGGACATCTCTACTGTCATCCACTCCAGATACAAGGTCACAGGCCTGGAGGATAAATCACAATTTTCTACAAATACTCCGTCAACTGCACTGCCTCCTCTGAAGCCATAACAAATGACATGGAAAACCTCAACCTGAAATTACAAACAACAGCAATTTTCACCTTCAGTGGAACCCTATTCTATCACCCCGTGTCTTGAGCCAAATATGCTAGCAAGATTACAAACTACATTGCACCCTTAGTCCTCAACTCCAGTACATTCATCCTCCAAGAAGACCTCAATTTCCATCTAGATGACCAGACTAAACCCAACTCAGACGCCCTACTTGACGGCTTCAGAAACCTAGAACTAATCGCATGTATCATAGTTTCCTCACCAGGCACATCCTAGATCACGTTTTCACATCCTTCAACAACATCACAATCAGTACACTAAGACCAGTCAGAAGAATCCCCCACAGCAGAGTAGAACAACCTCACAAAGGCAGATTAGACAGCCGCCCTCCACGAGAACAAACCTGAACACATGAGCCTCGAGGAATATGACATCAAAAACCTCAAAAAGTGGATCACTATCTGTGCCAACAGTCTGGCCCCCAATAAATGAAGGCATACAACAAACATTAGAGCACAAACTTTTTGGTACACAGAAGATATCAGAATAACCAAACAGCTCTAAAAACAACTGGAATGGAAAAATGAAAAACCAGCAAAGGGGAAGTAGGAAAAAAACCCTTTCAAAACTTCCCAGAGACTGCACCGCCTAAGAATCTGAGAAACTAAGAGAAAGGTCCTTGTCAAAATAATAAATGCTAGCCCCAACAGCAACAAATAAATATTTACAATCGTGACGGACTTCACCACACTCCTAGCTGCCATTACAACATCAGTCCATCACAAGATTTGTTTACTGAATTCTCAAGTTCTTATTGCAGCAAGATCACAACCATATACAGTAACAGCACCTTGCAACTCGACCTCCTAACACTCTCTAGAAGTCTCTCAGTGATGAACGAAGCCAACACATTCCCCACATACCATACCATTAGAACAGAGAACACCACAACAATCACAAAGGCAACCATGAAGGCACCAGCGGACTCTTCCCCATCACATCTTTGACAAATGAACAATTCTTATGAGCGGGCTCTGACCTCCATCCTCAGTGCAGTCACCTTTCCAGAACCATGGAAACATGCAACCACCAGTGACCTCCTAAGGAAACCATTGGCCGACCCAACCAAACTTACCAACTACCAAGTGATATACCTTCTTCCTTACCCTTCCATGGTCAGATGGAAAAGCACAGCCCTCATCCTTCTAGACCTATCAGCAAACTTTGGCACCATCTCCCATCCCTTTCTAATCTAACCAATCCATGAAGTAGACATCCAGGGACATGCTCTTGCATGAATCTGCTTCTCCTTCACTGGAAGAATTCAAACCATCTACATGCCCCTGTACTCCTCTGAAGCATGTGACCTAATCTGCAAAATCCTGTAATGCTCCTTGCTTAACCATAAGCTCTTCAAAATCCTCATGACTTCTCTGGTGCATGTCATATGCAATCACAACATAAACATCATCATGTACACCAACAACATGCAACTGATACTGTCACTCTTGGACAAAACACCCAACACCAAGAACAAGTTTATAACATACATGATTAAAATATCCACCTGGATGAAATCCAACTGCCTCAAACTGAACTCACACAAGACCAAATTGGTGGTCTTCAGGAACAACACCTCGCCATGGGACTCCATGTGATGACCCAAAGATCTGGGACCCACCCCACACCTTTGTCAACTGGACATGACCACACAAAGTCAACACAGTAGTCTTATTTGACTTCAGCACACTAAGGGCCTCATTATGACTTTGGCGGTCTTGTCACAAGATGCTGCGGTGGCAGCTGTCAAAAGACAGCCATGTTGGCGGAAATAAGATCACGGTATTGAGAGTCACACACTGAGGACCTCCAAAAAAGAGCCACAAATCTGAGGCCACTGGGACACGGGAGGGAGGGAAACAGCCGCTTTCAGCACCAGCACCGCCAGCTCGACAACTTTCCACCCACCAGATTTTGACCCACAAATCACCACAGCGGTTCTTCCATGGTGGGAAAACATTGGCGGTCCGAACCGTTGTGCTCAATAACCCACATCTGACACAATACAACACCACATTGGACAGTTTGAATACCCCACTCCTGACACAAATACACACACCAAACACACCTACTCACAGCATTATATGACACACTCCCATACAACCCACAATCCTTTGTAACAAAAAGCACATACAGAGACAGTGAGGACCCACAAACTCATTACTAAGAACTTATACACCATAGGCACGTATACACTTCACATTCAGCAGACATGACACAACCGCACTGTCAACAAAATTCACACATCACTACTACACACAAACACCACAACCAACCTGCATACATACCCAAACATCCCCTCCCCATCGAGCACCCAACATTGTACCCTTACACACACAACACACACCTCCACCCACAACACAACCCCCATGTCCGGCCAAAAGCACCCACGCTTCACAGATGATGAGTTTAGGGTAATTGTTGATGAAATTGTCAGTGTAGAGCCACTAGTGTTTGGAACACAGGTACAGAAAATGTCCATTGCCAGGAAAATGGAATTATTGCAGAGAATAATCAACAGGGTCAACTCAGTGGGCACCCATCCACGCACAAAGGAGGACATCATGAAGAGGTGGAATGACCTGTGGGGGAAGGTGTATTCTTTGACATTGAGGCACCAATTTGCCATGCTGAAGAGTGGTGGTGGGCCCCCACCTCCTCTTCCAGAGTTAACATGATTGCAGAAGAAGGTCTTGGGCATCCTGCATCCAGAGGGCCTGATTGGAATACCTGGAGGACTGGATTCTGGGAAGTAACTAACACTCCCCTTGCACAAAATCATCTGGTCCAGCATGCCTCCTCATTAGCCAATCAATCCCCAATTAATCCAATCTTCCACTACAGCCCCACCTAATCACCTAATACCCCTCTCTTGTATGCCTCACCACCACCGAGCCCCAGTGCTCACACAGTCCCTGCCAAGTGTGCAGATAACACAGCCAATCAGAATCACTATGACACACAAAATGCACCTGCCCATCATTATCACACCTGCAATGTGCACATCTTGCATGCTTGACTATTGCACTAGCTACACCAACTGGATGGTTTGACTGAGGGCCACTACCGGTCAATGACGGCAATGCAAGAGCACAACACAATGCCAAACAATGCCAAACACAGACACAGCACTGTCACCAAACATAAGGGCTACTTATCTAGATCAACAACCATGAATAGGACTTATCATGGGCCTCTAAGTAAGAAGGTATACTTCATGCACAACATGCACATACAGGACAAACAATCTTGCATACACATATACCCTCCTCCCACTTGGACACCTTGCTGACATGTACAACAATACTCACTGACAACTACCAAGCCTTAATTGCCACCTGCTAACAAGGCACACCTGTCATGTGAACCACACACAGGAGCAGAACACAACCATTGACCTAAAGTTACCAAGCCTGACCGACAACAACCCCTATGGAGCATGGTACATATGTCACAATCCACTATCCACAAACTGTGTTAACAGTGCCTCACCTGTCATTGCCACTGAATCATTTCAAGCCACTATATGCATCAGACAATGAAACAACCATTTACACCTCCACCATTAAACCCTATCCCACTCCATCCACAGATACCCCTGCTAGTACCACCATGGAGAGGAGACCAGAGACGGTCAGCCCTCCGCATGATGAAGGCCCCAGTGAGGACAACACCACTGGATGTCTGGACACTGACAACCTACCTGACCATCTGAGACCTCTGGTCAGTCACCTCCTGCCTCACCCTGCCCACATCACCCCACCCACCCAGTGGCACCAACATCACAGCCAACCCTCTATCTCCAAACCTGTGCCCCACGGACTGTTCAAACTATTGTGTACCCTGCAGTACATGGACCTGAGATGACTCCTCACACCCAAGACAATGAAGGTTCTGCTGACACTGGGAGTGGGCACACCATGCCAGGGGCCCAGGCACATGGAGGCAGAGGTGTGGGAGGGAAACTGTGGGCCAGAGGACGGGGCACCCAAGAGAGTCACTTGACCAGGAAGCCATCTCCCAATCTTGGGAGCATATCACTAATCCCAGGACAGAATGGGCCAGATGATTAACATGTTGGGGGAAAACCAAAGGCTGCAGAGGGAATCCCACCACAAGGTCATGCAGCAATGGCAGGCCCACAATGCCACCATGGTCTCCATAGCAGGGGTGCTCAGGGACATTAACACCACCCTGCCTGCTTCCTCCAGCCACCAGCAGGCTACTTCTACTAGCTACATCACATTTTAGCCCTCAACATCTGCGGCAGCTTGTGGAATGGAGGCCCTGCCAGGGAAACCATAGCCCTTAGGCACACTTCCTTCTGTAGCTGAAGAACCTCCCACAAACATGGACATCCACTCAGACATCTGGCTGCAGCAGATACCAAGACAAATCCCACTGACAGGAAGTGACCTCTCCTGATTTTAATCCCTTGTGTGCTACTGAGACACCCTGTTGACTGTTACATTTTCCCATTTTCCCATGGCCCTTGGACCCTGGACCTATGCTACCTATGCCACCTACTCTGATGATTTCATCCACCATGATCCCACTCATCACCTGTTGGACAATTGATGCATAATGAACACTGTAGATCACAGCAGATACATATGTGTCTTTATTTGTGACTTTATTTGTAAATATACAAAAGTATGGTCAGCAATATATTATATGGGTATGGCCCCCTAAACCAACAGGCAGTGTAATGGACAGCAGAGGGAGTCATCCTCTTCAGGAGACACAGAACAACAGACATGTCCCAGGGCACAAGTAAGGGAGTCACTAGTCCAGCCACACACAAGAACATATCCACTTATACAGCCTGCAAAAAGAGCATGGCAGAGACTTCCATCAGGATAGTCGGCATGGTGGCACATAAATCACATATGCTGTTCATAGTTGTTGTGCCCAGTGTGGATTGCCAACTAAGCAGGGCACAACAGATGTCACTTCTACATCACCAGTCTCAGTAAATACATCACAGAACACTGTAGCTGGCATGTGTCATGAGCAAAACTCTACTCTGTAATCAGTTAGCAAAGGCTAATGAACATGAATGCCTCAGGCAATTATGTAGGAGAGGCAAAGATTCACAGTACACAGTTACTTGCTGTATTGACATGAAAACAGGAGAATGCTGGGCACATGTCCTTAGGTGAGACTTGCAACCTGCATAGGGTAAAAGTTAGAGATTATACATTTTAACTCTGCACCTTACATACAATCAGTCACCTCCCACAACACACACATATGGATAGAAACACATTACACTACCACTGATGATACAAATCAGGAGGACAATTGATACCAATCAATGTGAAAATATAACACTTGCAAATACACACACAGCATGCTTGTGCGTTACTGGAAGTACTGATTGATTAGCTCTGTTCTAGAGTCAGCTGCACCTTCCTCATCTGCATCCTCATCACTTTCCATGTCTGCATTACCAGCTACTAGTCCAGTTGCCTCCTTCTCATCAGCTAGTAATGATATATGATATCTCAGGGCTAAAGTGCGGAGCATGCAGCAGACAACTATGATCTGGCATACCTTTCGGGGATTGTAGAGGAGGGCACCTCCAGAGACGTCCAGGCACCTGAATCTGGACTTCATTAGACCAAATGTCTTTTCTATTATACGCCTTGTCCAGCTGTGTGCCTCATTGAAACGGGGCTCCCCTTCCCTGGCAGGTCCTTCACTGGTGTCAACAGCCAGGGAAGGTTAGGATAGCCAGAGTCACCTGTGTGCACACAGGTGGGGCATGTTACAATACAGGTACAGACACAGGGAAGAATGTGATGACAAGTGCTATAACAGAAACACACATCCAAATGCATACATACCAATGAGCCAAGCCCTCTCTCTCTGTAGTTGTGCCATCATGTGCAGGGCATTGCTGTTCCTAAGAATCTAGGAATCAAGCACAAATCAGGAAAAAATGGCTGCCACTTGGGAGATGTACTGGTCTGCCACACACACCACCTGAACATTGATGGGGTGGTAGTTTTTCCTGTTCCTGTACACTTGTTCATTGGTACGGGGAAGGACCAAAGCTATATTGGTGTCATCTATTGCCCCTATCAGATGAGGAGTGTGCCCTATCTCATAGAAGTCTGACTTGGCATAGGCCAAATCCACATATTGGGGGAACCTGATGTCTCTGTCCAGGTGTTTCGAGAAAGCACACACTACATCATTCAACACAAGACTGAACATGGGTCCTGACATCCCTGCGGCCAAACCCAATGTATTCTGAAAGGAACCTGTGGCAAGAAAGTGTAGCACTGACAGGACTTAGACTGTGGGAGGGATGGCATAGGGATTACGTATGGCAGGCAAGAGATCTGGTTCAAACTGGGTACAAAGATCCATGATGGTCTGACGATTCAGATGATAGACCACGATTATATGCCTGTCCTCCAGGGTTGCAAGGTCAACTAGCAGACAGTATACTGATACATGTCTCATTCTCCTCCTGACAGGGCATCTGGGATAGAGAGAAGAGAAAGTACAAACTGAAAAAGCACTTCACACACACATGTCAGCTGTACATGTCCTCATCGCACACACATAATACTATAGACATGCATCGGACTGCTGACACACATTATATATTGGGCATGCTGAAACAGCATGGGCACCATCCTTGCTGCACATTGCGGCCCCTGACCAAGAGTTTGTGACACACATCACATGTGTAATGTTCCATATGTGGTACATTGAGCTGTCCTGCACTGAGCATGTATGTATTCATGCTATATACCTACCATGGTCACACCGCCTGTGAGGCTCCAAGTATCTGGACATGCATGTCATCTGACAACCGACCCAATAACAGCACTGTGTCATGCATGTAACATGTATCAGACTAACCATGATGACACAACATAGGCCTCTTCTTCATTGTGGTAAGAAATTTGTATGGCACACTTATTCAGCTGCAGCAAGGCATGATATGTGCATAAAATGGCGTCCATCAGTCCTGCTACACAGGACAGTTGGAAGTGACCAAAGTCTGCCAGCATATGTCATCATGCAGTAGGCGGTCGCAACCACAGTGCAATTTCTCATTGGTTATCATTGCTGCCCATGGTGTACTGGGGCCTATGGCAATTACCGATGGTGGTGACGGTCCTGTACGCAACAGCTGTGACCACCAGTTTCTGCAGCCTTGCTCACTTGACTCCTGACACTCTTGCAAGCAAGACCTCCACGACATGACCTGCATTGTACTGTCTCGGGGAGCCATCACGCCACATCCTGTAGGTGATAGGGCCCCCGCCCTCACCCAGGAAGTGCTGGAGAAGCTGGTAGGAGGGGTCCTACCCCTGTATGGACAGCTGTATGGGCCACCAGAAAAGCAGGTGAACCCAATGCTGTAGTCATGTGTGATAGGGGTGTGTGTGAGGGTGCATGGCATAACTGTACTGGTCAGGGAGCACATGTAAGCAGGAGGCATGTAGTTAAGGTGTGTGAATTGTGACAATGGGTGTGTGTGGGCATTGGTTGCGTCTGTCACTGTAGTCTACTGCTGTTGGCATTGTGCCAGTCTACATGACTTTCTCCTTCTGTCTCTTTCACCCATGCAGGTAAACGCCTATCAGAAAAAAGGGATCTGGCATGTCATCGCCAAGCAAGTGAGGTCCCTGGGGTTCCATGCCCGGCGGAGTACACATTGTCGCAAGCGGTGGGTGCACCTACGACACTGGGCCCCACTGGGGATGCCCTCACAATGAGGGAGGGGCACCCGTCAGACCCTGACCCACCTAATAGCCTGCATTTTGGCAGTGACCTACCCTGAGGTGGATGGGCATTTGAGGGCAACACAGCAGCCACATGGGAGTGAGTACTGACTGTATCCTGGGACTTGGCTGGCCTTAAATGGGATTACATGCCTCACTGCAGGCAAAGTGCCAATTGGTAATACGTATTAGGCACCCTGTCAGAGTATCTTTAGTATATGTGTTTCCATGCTGTACTGTCAGTGGATGTACATCTCACATTTCCATACCTCTCCATGTCTGTAATGTGGAGTTGCACTGATGACATAGGCACATGTTGGACTCTATCCTGGCCATACATTGGATGTGAATGTTTGGACCACCCTAAGCATTATGTACCACCAGCTCCATGTATCTGCATTAGTGGCTCTGAGGTGACAGCCCGCTCCCATCTGAGTAGCCAACCTGTATATGCTATTGTGAGACTCTCCTTTTATCACTGTGACTATGTACATCATGTACTGTATCTGGTATTGACAGATAGTGGGGCTGGCATTACAGTTCCACCACAGAAATGGCCCTAATGGGACAGGAGAATAAGCCTGATAGCTCAATAGGTATATATAGGTGATCTGCTGACTCTAGGGTATTTGTAGGTAGCCAAACTGGGATTCTGCAATATGTAGAACGTACGAGGCCTGATTGCACAGATCATGCATTCCTAGAAGCTATAGTTGTGGGGATGTGGACTACACACCTATGGGATGGTACAACAGGTGGCAAGTGCCCTGGGAGATCCCCTATTTGTCACCATGGTGTGTACATGGCATGTATGACAAAGCCCTAGCAATTCCTATGCTGCTATGCTGAGTAACTGCCTACATCATGTCAAAATGGATATTTGGGGGCACATCTGATGGCCTGTGACTGTTACAGCTTGACTTGGGCAAAAGGTAGTGGCAGATTAGGAGTGGTTTGGGTAATGCATGACACATGGTGTGTTGATGTGATTCAATATTTGGATTCAGTCTCCTTAGGCTCCCTTATGTGGTAGTGGGATGTGTAATTGCTGTACTGCCAGTGCTGTATGTCCAGGTGTGCCTAATGAATGCTAAACTTTCCCCTATGAGATGTGTGTTGTATTGCCTCTGTGGCAGGTTTTGCCATTTGTGGAATGGTGTGTGTGAGTCTGTGGTTGTCATGGTGCGTAGTCCAAGTGGTATGCCTGCATGTGTGGTGGCATTGGTAGTGGTCCATGAGGTTATATGTGTGTTCCAATGGTACATCTGTTGTGATACTGCAATCAGTGGATGTGTTTGGATGTGTTTTATGTGGTGCATGGCCTTTGTTGGTGCATTTATCAGTGTGCTGAATACTGTGATATGTGTTGGGTGCCAGCTGCACTGGCTCTGTGGTAGGGCCGGACAGATCAAATGGCTATACTACATATTCACACATTATACATCAGATGTGAACTGTTTGGGTGCCTGACTTATATTGGTTAACTCAGAGTTGTTCTCAATAATGGCATCACTGCACTGAGTGGTCAGCCAAGTAAAATGACCTGTAGGTGCAGTGTTGGTGGTGAATGGAGTTTTGTTCACTGTGATTGACATGTAACAGAGGACATGGACCTATCAGGTATTGTAATGTAGAGGCCTGAAGTATTGTGTTCAATCAGCTGCAAATCCAATGGGTGAAAGGGTTATGAAGAGGTAAAATGTGTATTCAGGCATACTATTGAAACTGCATCCAGGGGATGCTGCACAGGTAAAAGGGATTTGGTTGGCATCATGGGATGACTATAGTAGTGCTGTCCTACTTAGGTACTGATGTAGGTGTGAGGGTTGGCATACATGTTGTGGGTAGTAGTGAAGTGTAATGACAAGATGTAGATAATGTGTAATGGCAAATGCCATTAGCTAGCTCTGATGTATTGTCACAGATTAACATGTTTAGCTGTTACTATGGGAGATATATGTTGACCCTTTTCTCTCCTATCTATCTCTCTCCCCTCCCTCTCTCTATCTTTGTGTGCATCAGCATTATCTGTTGAAGGAGAAGGGGCGCAAGTGAGTGGTGAGGAAGCAGCCCATGGGACCCAGGAAGATGCCACCAGCGACAGCAAGGGGCCCAGTGGGATGGAGGGCAAGGGGAATGTCACGGGGAGACTGGATCTACCACCTCTTCTTTGGAATCCTCCTCTGGAGGACACTCCCTGGTGGTGGTGAACCCATCTGAGGCCACCCCAGGAACCATCTTTGTCCACCACTCCCATACTACCACTGCTATCCCTGTTGCTTCCCACCCAGTTGCCCTTGCCTCCTCACCCAAGAAGGTGGATGTCTCCTTTGCTGCAGGAACCTTTGCCCCTGCCCCAGTCAGCCCTGCTGTCCTCAGTGAGGAGGCTATTGACCTCCTGAGATCCATCTCTGTGGGTCAGTCAACCATTGTGAATGCCATCAAGGGACTGGCAGTTCAAGTTCAACAGAGCAATGCGTTCCTGGAGGGCGTTCACAGTGCCATTGTTGGCCTACAGAGATCATTTCATGCTCTGGCCTCCACTCTGATGGCAGCAAGTGTCCCTTTGTGTCCCAGCCCCCCTCCAACTACCTATTCCTAATCTCCAACCCCTCTCCCCATACCCATCCAAAGCACACATACACACAGACATGCATCCACCTCAACAGACAGGTAGCTCAGACATGCAGAAGGACCATAAAACCCACCACCAGCATGCACACAAGCAACACCCACCTGCAGACACACCAACATCCACTCCCTGCACTGACTGACCCGCCACCCCCTCCTTCACAGACAGTACACCAGACACACCTGCAGCCACCACACCATGATTCAGCAAGCTCGTAATGTCCTCCTAAGTTTGCTGAAGAAAATCTTCAAGTGGCTCCAACACAATACCATGAAAATGATCTCCTAAACCTTAATCATCAGCAGATTAAACTATTGAAACACCCTGTACGCTGACAGAAACAGTAAGCTCACAAAAAGACTGTTGATATCCAAAATACAGCAGTCAGTCTAGTCCTCAACCTATCATACCAAGCCCATATCACACCACAATTTAGGGAAACTCCCCTGACTCTCACTCAATTCACAGCCGTGCACACTTCAAACTCCTCACCCGCACCTACTAAGCACTCCACAACACAGGCACTGTGTACCTGAGTAGCTGCATTCATTACCACTATCCTTCCAAGTGGCTCCACTCTGTCGGTCTCTCGCTAGCACACCCCCACTCATACACAAAAGCAGAGCAAGGGCTGTGTCTTCTCATACCTGGCACTTGAAGCCTAGGATAACCTCCCACAACACATCAGAGATTCCTCCTCTCTTCTGGACATTCGCAAGCAGCCGGAGACCTGGTTTTTCAACTGGCTACAGAGTACTTTGATAAGATAAGATAAGATAAGATAACATACCATAACTTAGACCTGGCATCCTTGGTGGGATTTTCACCCTAACTTTTAGCTTTCAAACCATCTATTTTGCTGACTTCATTTTTGCTGCGCTTAGGATTCCGCATACTTTGCCATTGCACAACAGTGCAATAGTGTTTGTGCTCTCTCCTTAAAACCTGGCAAAACTGGATGATACCCAATGGGCAAATTTCCTTTACTTATAACTCCCTAGTAAAGTGTCACTATTTGTGGCAAGGACATGTACATTAAATGCTACTAATGGGCCTGAAGCACTGATTGTGCCACCTTCTTAATTGCCATTTAAACATTCCTCAGGTCTGTCATTGCAGCCTGTGTATGCAGCTGTAAAACTGAAATTTTGAGCTGGCAAAAGAAACCCTTTGCCAGGCCCAAATCTTCCTTTTCAATCCATATGTCATGCCTAGGTTAGGCCATGGACAGCCCAGAGAACGGGCTCCAGTGTATTTAAAAAGTTGGACATGTACATTTTACATGTTGTGGTGCTGAAAAACTCATGTTTTAGTTTTTCAATATTGCAAAGTCTACCTCTCTTATAAGGTAACATTTGAATTACATTAAAAATGCTATAACTTCCAAATGGGGACAGACAAACAGTTCATGTTTGGTATCTGTTGAAATGTATTGAAAAACCCTCTCTTATGATAAAGTCAGAATTGCAATAGCAGTTTTGAATATGCCACTTTTAGAAAGCTGGCATTTTCCAACCTTTGTCATTTAGTACCTGCAGCCTGTCTCTGGATCACATCACTGGGTGTAGTCATGTGGGCATGGCTTGGGCAGCTGGGCGTTGTGTATTATTCCTAGACAACCACACACAATAGAGAGTTTAGGTGTTTTTGGATGGTCCATCACTGGCAGGCTGGATAGACTGCATCCTGCTTCCACACAAAGGGCTGCATATCCCCTGTAGTTAGTCTGGATCCAGGGGGGGCAGAAAACCTGTGTACTTTAATGGGAACCCTCTCAAAGCTTCTCCCACTTCAAAGGAGGTCCCTGGTATAAATCAGGATACTCTGCCAGGAAGAAAGACAGCTGTGCTGCTAAAAGGACTACAACTCTGCTGGACTGCTGTAACACTGCCTTGCTGGATTGTTAACTTGCTAGATTGCTGCCCTACTGTCCTTCTGTCCTCCTGCCAGGGTCAGAGGGATTGGATCTGCACCTGACCCCAGGACTTCAGAGTGACTCCAAGGGCTAGTTTACTAGCCTCCTTTTTGAGAGCCACAGGGAAACAACTGTTTCCCAACCACTGAACCAGTTGGAGTAAGCCTGTGGCCCCCAAGTGGTGCCGCTCAGGTCATGGACCCTTGATGTGGCCTCAATGGACCTGAGTTGAAGTTTTTGGGCTCTTTGAGACTGTGAATGGGTCCATTAACACAAACACTTTGTCTTTCGCATTGCCCACCAACACAAAGTTCAGTCAGACTGACCCTTCACGCTACAGTATCAATTTTAGGTGGGTAGCAACCCCAGCCATTTGAAATTACAACAGGATCTTCCCACTACAATAATGACCATTTATGACACTACGCCTGTTCTTTGTGCAACCTTGGTGACCGTCCGCAACACTACCCTGCTCCTACCAGCCACCTCCACCACAAATGGGAATCTTTGCGGGATTATGAGCGGATTAGCCTGGTCCGTGTATCCAACCCAGGATCCATTTTGGTTAGTCTGAACTTGCGACTGTCTCACAGTCTCACATGAACAGATAGCCACCAGTGGTGCTTTAGGATTTTGGGGGCTATTTTCATTCAAGTGTTTAAAATTGCATACCTCCCGATCTACCAGTTGAATATTTGTTATTTTGGTCTTGCTTTAATTATTAAATGTTGCTCTATTTTTCTAAATTGGTGTGGGATTTTTCTTCTGTTGTGTTGTCCCTTCATTAATGTTAGAAGTGCTGCATAAATAGTTTACACATTGCATCTAAGTCGAGCCTGACTGCTCTGTGCCAAATTACCAGAGGGATGGGCACTTGTTAATTTGGGGTTTGCTTGTGCATCATCTTGAAAAGGATTGTTGTTGCTGTTTGATTAGGGTTTCACCCTCTCCCTCAACCAAGAAACCAATTTCTCACAATGAAAAACAACAGTCTATCTGTTCTGACCTGCTCATAAAACACTTTTGCCACACACCAGCGAAACAGACATCTTTTTGTGTTGTGTGTTGTTTTCCCTTCTGCAATAGTTCTTTTTTTTATGCTGTGCTGGGCAAGTACATTACCTTTCTGGTACAAGGATAGCCGTGGACCTGAAATGCCATTTACCTTCTACATTCACCTATAGCCTTTACCCTACAAGTGTGTTAATGGAGACATGCCTCACACTTGGGCAATTACTCACTGCACTGGGTCATGCCAGCCATATCAAATCTTGAAACTTGTTTCCTCATTAGTGTATAAGTAACATTGTCTTCTCCTTCTACTGAATTGCTTGACCTTTCAAATAAAACCCTGGTAACTATCACTTTCTATCTTTCACTTTTTGTGGCGGAAGTCCCATTTTGTTATTATTTGATCTTAAGTTGTGTCTAGGGGCATACATATTTGCATAGCATGCAATGTGGTTTTCAAAAGGCCTTTATATTAGAATACTTTCACAAGACACTGAACCCCACTTTGAGCATGTGCATTACATGTTTGATGAAGCAAAGCAGAGCAACTTGCTACTGCCACTAGTCTAGTTAACATAGCCTTAATTGGTCATTCACTTGATGGTCACCGGCTGTGGGCTAGTGCTATTGATGATGCTGTCCATGTGGCCACTGTCACTTGATGTATCTATGAGAGCTATAAGGTAGATATTGCTTGGTTGGTGCTTTGTTTCGAGATTGTTCGATCCAGCCAAATTGACTTGTGATCTAAGTGATTACCTAGATATGCAATAGGTAATAATTCATGCACTCTTCTGTAGGTGTACTTTTCTCCGTAGGAATGGATAGACTGTTAATAATGTTGTGATAATTCTGGTAGCAAATGTAGGAGGCTGGCTCTCTATATAATGTACGAAAATTATGTGTTCTGTGCAGAGAGTCTAAACAACCCCACCTTGGAAGCCAGAGGTAAAAAGCAGACTACGTAATGCTCTGTTTTTGTGTGTATTGTGGGAAAGCAGTTAGGCTTCTCTTGGAGATGTACTGAGCATTTGTTGCACTTACAGTATCAAAAAATGTGGACACACATTCGAAAGAATAACTCAAAACCAAATTACAAAAATACGTCAAATTTGTATAAAATGTTTACGTTTTAAGACTAAGATCATCAACATAAGGTAAGTAATTTTTAACCACAGGAATCAATGGGGAAAAGTTTAAAAATGCATATATAATCAGGCAATACTCTCACAAATGTCACCTTCTATTTTTAAGTTAAGGTCATCAAATGGGTCAGCCAGAAAATTTTGGGTGGTTCCTGGTTCAAGCAAGAGCAGTGGCTGAATGTCTTGGAGTTGGCACCAAAAACAGAAGGGGACCAGTTTGAAAAACACTGCAAAGATGGACTTAAAGGTAAGTCTGGTGGGTTCCCTTGGAGGGTAGAGGTTGCAAGGGGTTAGGGACCCCTACAGCACAGCTGAATTGTCAAGTCAAGGCCCAGGGAGTCCAGGTGCAGCACAGATATGTCAGCCAGGAGTTGTGCATCTTGGAGTTCATGGAGCCAGGAGCAGGTCTCTTGGAGGGCAGATTGCAGGTCAGCAGGGCCATTCTGGGGGTGGTTACTGGGGTTTTTGAGAGTCAGGAGTGGACTTTGCTTCTGGACCTCCAACAATGGGGGTCCGGTACCCCAGGTGGTGGTTATGCCACAGCCCCTGAAAGTCCCAGTTCCACCAAACTTGGCACAGAGGTAGGTTTTGTCCTTTGGTTCTCTCAGGTTGCCTGGTCCATTTTCTTGGTCAGCAGCAGGTCAGTGAACTGGACTTCACGATTTCCTCACCTGCAGGGTGCAGGAGAGTGATCCCGTCACAAGCAGGGAGGTTCTTGGCAATCTATATAAGTTTGCAGGTGCTCTGGGGTTTTGTAGAGTACTTCAGATTTCCAGGAGACACCTCAGCAGTGATTGTCAAGGCCTTGAAGCAGCAGGCAGGGTTTGGCATTTTTTTCTTTGTGCAGCAGAACTTCAGTTCTCGTGCCTCGGGGTCTTCTTTGTTCCTGGACTTCTTGTGCCAATCATATCTAATCTCTTGGTCTGGGGATGCCCCTCTAAATACCACATTTAAGGGGAAAGTCAGGGGGTGTTCCCGGTAGTGATCAATGGGCCACCTTCCTTAGGGTGGCTATACCCATTAACTGACCACTTCCTGTGGTAAAGGGTCACACCCCTAACCCTAATTTGCTATTTTCCTGCCATCCACAATGGAGGAAAATGAAAATGAGTGGTCACCTCGCAGGCCACACCTTAGTAACAGTGCAGCTGGGGATGTCGACGACTCCTATCCTTGCAAGGTTATCGGATGGTTTTCCAACCTAAAGTGGAGGAAAACAATTGGGCGGCCATCTGCTGGTAGCAGCAGAGGTTGAGGTCAGATTTTAAAGGTGGCAAATACTTTGAAGCTGACTGCTGGTGCAGGGTGCCTGCCTGGGAAAGGAGATGTAACCTCTCCACCAAAGAAAGGTTTTGTGTTCTGGTTCCTGAGTGCTAAAGGCTCTCACCTCAGAAGTCCAGGTTCATGTCTGGTGGTGGCAGGATCATTAAAACCAGTCAGCAACCATGCCAGGTGCCCTCTGGGTATGTTTTATAATACATCAAACACTGGCATCAGAGTAGGCTTATTGTTCTGGGTTGTTTGATTCCAAAAAGCCCAAGGTTCAAAGAAGCCATCATGTAGCTGGGGAACTCATAATGACCAGTGTCCAGCACATGCATTTGCTATGGCTTCCATGTACACTGACTATGTCTAAGAATTTGCAAAGACACAGTAGAGGCATATTTGCTCATGCAAACATATGCCCTCCTATTCATCATAGTGCACCCTGCCTTAGGGCTGTCAGGCCTGCCAGAGGGGTGACGTACCTCTATTGCATGCAGTGTTAGTCGGCATGGCACTCTTGGTGAGTGTCACATTGAGTTTGCAGCTTTGGATACACCTTGTCATGCACTTGCAATGGCAGTCTGCATAAGGTTGGTGTAGGGCCCCTCAGAGTGGCACAATTGGTACTGCAGCTCTGTGGAGCCCTCTTTAGTACCGATGCCCTAGGTACCAGTGGTAGTATTTACTATGCACTTTCAAAGGGGGTTGAAGTGCCAAACATAGTACAGCTTTGGGGAAAGAGATCTGTCCTTGGGAACCTGTTTAGCAGGAGCCCAGGGCACTTGCCGTTTCAAACCACATAATTTTCCAGGCAAAAAGTGGGGAACAACCATCCAGTAAGAGGCCATTTCTCACAGCTAATACCTTCATTGGCAAAGTATTTCTCTATGTTTCTTGAGACTGGTCATCCAATGAAGTATACTAATGAACAGAAAAGCCAACACTGACATTATAACATATAGGGCCTGATTACGAGGCTGGCGGTCAGGACCGCTGCTGCTGTGGCGATCTGACCGACACATTACGACCCTGGCAGTCACACCACTAGGGTACCACCATCTCCAACCTGGATCACTGATCCCGACAGGCTCATGGTGGCAGAGGTCGGTATCAGCCAGGGCGGCACTGCATGCAGCGCAGCCCTGCTAATTACAACCTGGTTCTCTGCAAGCCTTTTCATGTTTTCTCTCATTTTATTTTATAGTATGACCACCATGAAAAGGCTGACAGAGAACAGGTGCATGGGGTCACGGATTGTATCTTCTGTCCTGAATCAAGTTTTGCACCCTTGAATTTAGTGTTGACAAGGTAAGTGAATTTATGTCCATATTTTATATGTTATTTCCTTGTTTCATCTTCATTATATGCCAGGATGTTTTGTGTGGGCTGAATATTATGTTGCCCCTCACCTTTCAGTCAAGTGTGAAGTGTGAGTTGCCGCTGGCGAAGAGGTAGGTGCTATGCGCTCATAAATGCACAGGACTGAGGGGAATTGGCTTAAATAATGTTTTAGCCTAGGTCAGTTTTGTGGTTCTAGAAGGTTTATAATAAATTTGATATTTCTGTTGCTTCATATGTGCGTGTCCGTGTGTGTGTGTGTGTGTGTGTGTGCGTGTGTTGTGTGGAGGGTTGTATCTCAGAATATTGCAGGCACAAGCTTAATCCTACACAATACTGTCAGCAGAATATCAACCATATGAATAGTCAACATACATATATGTGTGCAACGTCCTCTACAGCCCGGGTGCATGTGAACGAATGCACTACACACTGAGCTGTGTGACAGATGTCTTTATTCCTCACCATGCTATCACCCTCTTTCAGCTTTGCGTCATAACTTTTTTAACCACACCTTAACACCTTGCATCTGATTACGTGATTCCTGTCTAGGGTCCACCCCAGACCGCGAGGGCCCCAGCATGCATGATATCAAAGAGAGTATTGTGTGGAGTTAAAACCAGTAAATCTGTGCTTACCTATACATACATATCTTCTCTATATCATGATAATGGATATTCTGGTTACGACATTTCTGTAGAAAGAGATTTCAACATGATATTCTGTTAGAATGTGGGTTTATATGTGTGCACACCTCTTTCCATAGTTGGTAATGGGAGCGCAGCAGACCAGTCTGCCACATTTCAGTTCTTCCCTCTTTTCTGAACTAGTGGGACTCTGCTCATGTGGGCGAGTCATGGCGCTGATGAGACATCCTAATGCAGAGAACCAAATCATCGATGTAAAAAATAAAGACACTCAATGATCAGATCAAATGTGCGTTGGTGAAAGTTAAAGAATGTCCGGTACTTTGTAATCGTGCCTAAAGTTATGAGATAAAATCTGTTTTCTTGCATGAAAGTCGCGTACTGGCAGCTACATCTGGAGTCGAAAAAGACTTGAAAAGTACAGTAACTAAAAGGTAAAGGGCATATTTATACTCCGTTTGCGCCGAATTTGCGTCGAAAAAAATTCGACGCAAAACTAACTCCATATTTATACTTTGGCGTTAGACGCGTCTAGCGCCAAAGTTCATGGAGTTAGCGTCATTTTTTTGCGTGAACACCTTCCTTGCGTTAATGATATGCAAGGTAGGCGTTCCCATCTTAAAAAATGACTCCGATGCATATGCGTCGGATTTATACTCCCGGGCAAAAATGACGCCCGGGAGTGGGCGGGTCTAAAAAACCCGCATTAGCGCCGGATTTTAGCACCTGGGTCAGGGCAGGCGTTAAGGGACCTGTGGGCTCAGAATGAGCCCAGAGGTGCCCTCCCCTGCCCCCAGGGACACCCCCTGCCACCCTTGCCCACCCCAGGAGGACACCCAAGGATGGAGGGACCCACCCCAGGGACATTAAGGTAAGTCCAGGTAGGTATTTTTTTTTAAAAAAAATTTGTGGCATAGGGGGGCCTGATTTGTGCCCCCCTACATGCCACTATGCCCAATGACCATGCCCAGGGGACAGAAGTCCCCTGGGCATGGGCATTGGGCAAGGGGGCATGACTCCTGTCTTTGCTAAGACAGGAGTCATTTCACTGGGGGATGGGCGTCGTAAAAAAATGGCGCAAATTGGGTTGTGGCGATTTTTTTGCCTCAGCCTGACTTGCACCATTTGTGGACGCCCATACGCCATTTTCCCCCTACGCCAGCGCTGCCTGGTGTACGTCGTTTTTTTTAACGCACACCAGACAGCGCCGGCGGCTAACGCCGGCTAACGTCATTCAATAAATACGGCGCCCGCATGGCGCTTCAGAATGGCGTTAGCCGGCGCTAATTTTTTTTACGCAAAACTGCGTTGGCGCAGTTTTGCGTCAAAAAGTACAAATATGGGCCAAAATGTGTTATGCTCTCACTTTGATAGACTGAAATATCGTCTAACACAAAGTGTTCTTTTTCAAATGCTAATAATAGTACAAACATAAAGAACATTGATGGAAGCGTTTTTTGTAAACATCCGTGCTGTTACTTTTGCTTGTTGTGCACTCTTTGTTAAATGAAGAGTTGGAAAAGATCTTTCAATATTAAAGTCAAAGAACGTGAGCGTATATTAATTAATCGCCGTTGCAACAGCGCATTAACACCTCAAAGACAGTACAGGGAGAAACAGGTCTGTTTGTAAAACAGCGCATCCAGTACATACCCACGTGTCGAAACTGGGCCATTTACATTCAACTGGAAAATACGATTAATTATACTGAGGCTCAGTTGCTTATTCTCTTACAGAGGAAGCTTTTGAAGTTTACGATAAAGTTAAAACAATCCTTTGAACAACTCACGAGAGGAGTTAATGCAGTCATATCACACTTTGAGTCAGGTGAGTACTCGAATATTGTTAGACTATTGATACACTGCAAGCTTGGTGTATTCAGGGCCGTAGCTTTGTCATAAAGGAATCGGTTCCTAGGGATACCAGATTAGTTTAAAGCAGGTTGTGACTTTCCAATATCAAGTAAAGTCTTAATCACAAACTGGTTCTGCAACATAAATCCACTTGAGATGTTGAACATAGCTCTACATTTGTGTTACATGGTTACATAATTTCTTTTCTGCTTGCAACATTTACATAATGAAGCGTACTTAAAATAAATATTGTCTTAGATTAAAACAAACCAATGATAGAACAGTCACTTTACCACCACAATGCTGGATAAATAGAATTTGCACAATTGTAAATATCCTATCTATCTGACCTCTAAATTAAAATCGTTGGGGCGTGTTTACAAGAAAGTTGCGCATCATAGATGATGTGCCACTTTCTTGCACCTCCTTACTGTCACCTAACATGGTTGAGCCAAATTTACTATACAGCGCACCATGGTGGTTGTTAGCACAATAGCGTAAAACATTTTTACGCTATTGTGGCGCTTTGCTAAACTAGCTGCAAAGCTTTTTACGCTAGTGCAGCAAAGCACAGAGAGGCCCACTGAACATAATGGGTGCGTCATTTTAACCCCTGCTCTGAGCAGGCGTTAAAAATGACACAAAAAATGGTACAGTAAAATCTTGCAAATTTCACTGTGCCATTGTTTCGGGTCTCCCAGCGCCGGAATGCCATCTTGTATACACTATGTCTGGCGCAGGCATAATGTGATGCAAGGGGTGACAAAGTGGCACAAATCAACCATTGTGCCACTTTGTAAATATATGCTAATGTGCTAATAATGTGCTATTGTGCTTATGTGGCGCAAGGGGACTGTAAATACCCCCCACATGAACTGTAATGAAATGTGTAATTAGTGACAGAAGGGACCGATAACAATGCATGGGTCATTTAAGGGTCGCCAGGGGTCACAGCTGTGACCCCTGGCTTGCCCCATGTGACCTCTGGCACTGTGTTTGGGATCCCTGGCTTCAGAAGTGGCAAAAGTAGAAACAGGAACACAGTGGCAGTATGTGGTTATTGACATTGGTTGGGGCTCATTTCTTTTTGTTTTCCCTCATGTTTTATTACACTGACAGTGAATAAGGTTTAATTCTTCAATATTAGTGTAATACAAAATCGAAGTACAATTAGCAGAATTAGACCCTCCCTTAGATCTGAGGAAAGCATACAAACTACTTTTAAATGTATGTTGTGTGCATGCTTGAAAGTGAGTGTGTTTAGGTGAGCGATTTTGGGGGTAAGTGTGAATGTGTAAGCATGTGTGTGTGAGTGGAATGCAAAGTCAAAATGAGTGTGTGAGGTCCCTTTCGCTACCCCTGACATTTTGGTGAATTGACATTCATATGCAGGTGGGGGCCACAAAACTAGCAGCCATTTTCACATTTAGGCCCATATTTATACTTTTATAGTGCCGCATTTGTGTCATTTTTTGACACAAAATCGGCGCAAACTTACAAAATACAGCCCCATATTTATACTTTTTGATGCAAACCACCACCGGCGCAATTTATTTTTGACGCACAACCCCTATTGAAATGACTCCTGTCTTAGCAAAGACAGAAGTCATGCCCCCTTGCCCAATGGCCATTCCCAGGGGACTTCTGTCCCCTGGGCATGGCCATTGGGCATAGTGGCATGTAGGGGGGCCCAAATTAGGCCCCCCCATGCCACTTAAAAAAAATAAAACAAAATACTTACCTCAACTTACCTGTACTTCCCTGGGATGGGTCCCCCCATCCATGGGTGTCCTTCAGGGGTGGGCGAGGGTGGCAGGGGGTGTCCCTGGGGGCAGGGAAGGGCACCTCTGGACTCCTTCCATGGTCAGAGACCATGGAAGTGAGCCCACAGATCCCTTAACGCCTGCCCTGACCCAGGCGTTAAAAAACGGCGCACATCAGGCTGTGCGCCGTTTTTTAAGGCCCGTCCTCTCCTGTGCGTCAAAATGACGCGGGAGTATAAATAAGGCGCACAGGCCTTAAAGTCATTTTTTGGCCGGGAACGCCTACCTTGCATGTCATTAACGCAAGGCAGATCCTGCATCCAAGAAATGACTCACACAGAGGAATTTTGTTTAATATGGGGCAAGGTTTGCGCCAAATGTGCGTCAAAATTTTTGATGCACATTTTGCGCAGAGTATAAATATTCCACACAATTGTATTTTGTAGGTTTGCCCTGCTTTTGCGTCAAAAAATGACTCAACTGCGGCGCTAAAAAAAGCATAAATATGGGCCTTAATACTTTTCTATATTGCACGGTGTACAAATTAGATGGTGTGCTGATTGCTCTCAATTATGAGTTTACTATCTTGGCATGGAAAACACGCACTGTTGCTGCATGTTACTTATTATTTTGATTTGTGATTCTGTTTTCTCCTGTGATTTCGGCAGGAGAGACCTGTAATCAACGCAATTCAGATAATATTGTATATCATAAAAATGCTTGCTAAAATGTGCTTTTTATAAGTGACCATTTCTTAATGCCTGATCTGCACGTTTACTAGTAAATGTACATTGTCTCGCACGGATTTTTATTACCGATAACAATGGTTCCCAACCTGTGGTCTGGGGAAATCCCTGCGGGTCCGTTAAGCCTTCTCAGTGGTCGTGACTACTTAGAATATTTAATAATATTAACAGATTAATAAAGTGTATATAAGTAAAATGGCTAAATATACAATTGATCATTTTAAAACATCCATAAATCAGGGGCAACTGGTGTAAATGGGATCAAGGGGCATTTCCCGGTCACCCTCGGGGGAAAGGCAAGAGGCAGGAACAGAGAAATAAGAAAAGAGCAGCTGAAAAGAAATCACTGTTCAAAGACAGTGTGCTGATTCTCCTGGGTGAACTCTACTGCACTTTGCAGATGTCATGCGCAAGCACCAGCCCGAGAGGTTTTCTTCGAACTGCAGGCACAAGCTACAGCAGTGACATCACAGGAGAAGGAGTGCTGAATTAGAGAGCAATAAATGCTTTTGGGGCACATGAACAGTGGCTCTGGGAATAGTTAGGCAACTCCAGTCACTTCGATGGATGGGGATGGAGCAGGCTGATGAGTACAAGGAGTGAGTGGGTGGCAGCCATTTATTGGTCATCAGAGAGGGTGGTGGATGTAGGAGGGGGTAGGGGGCTGGTCTCCTTGCAGTAGCACTGCTTAATACTGCATTTGGTTTCGCTTTGAAAAAAACATTATGAAGCTGAGAACGACAGAGACAGAGTGCTCCATATCTCCAAGGTAGAAGCCCAATAGAAGGAAGGAACCAGCTGCAGACAACAATTACAGAAGTGGACTAAGAGGTACGTGTGCAGTTAAGCTTCTACAGCAGGATGATTATCACCTCCCACCCCTCCCTTACTTAGGAGCTTCCGGGAGGGTTCGTTGTGGGTATCTTCTGGCTGCAGCTTGTCAGACAAAGGCTCATAAAGAACTTGGGAGGGTGAGTGAGTGAAAGGAAGGATGGGTGGATGGAGAGATGGATGAAATGCTGGATGCATAGATGCAGAGATGAATAAATGAAAGGATAGATGTAAGAATGAAAGAGTGAAAGGGAGAGAGGGTGTATAAGTGAGAGGCAATGCATGGATGATCAAGGGATAGGTTATAGAATGACTGGATGGAGGAATGAAAGGATAGATTGATGGACAGATGGCCTTTCTTCTCCCATGTTTTCCAAGCACTCGGCTCAGCATCAGGATATTTTTTGTTCCATGATTTTGTATTTTTGATTTCTTTGTGTTTGGCCTGAATTACTGCTACAAGTACTTTGTGGAATTTAGTAATATTCAAATTTTATGGAAACTACAAATGTACTTATCTCCATGGATTCCTTCAGGAGCATTGTCTGAAAAAATTTGTAATCCAAGGAGAAAATTTGAAAACTAAAGTAATCTACAGATAAGCTGGAGTAATAATGCCTCTAAGAAATTATTAGGAGTTTGTAATTAAATATATATTGGATTGTGGAAGCTTCTAGAGTATATTAGAGGCTATATGTACTGACCTTTACCTTTTAAGGTGTATTCGTTATCAGTGTCAAGATATATGGTCTCAGAATATTCACCTTGATATTTCATCTATTTGCAGGAAAAAGTGGAAAATACTAATATTTCCTTGACCCTTTTATTTTCCATTACATGAACAATATCTAGGTATATGTTATATATATATAAAATGCTGGGCATTCTTATTTGTTGTTTAGTAATTCATGTTTGTGTTTATCTCAGTTACAGTTTATGTCAATCAGTTTTCCAGGCTCAATTCCATAAAGAAAATAAGGTAATAGTATTAAAGGTTCCTGAATTCCTAATGTAAAATGTATCACGTTTCTCATAAGAACCTATTCATTAACATTATACAAGATGTTAGTTTTGTTTGAGATCCGCATTTCTCATTATTCTGTCGGTGTGTTTGTTGTTTTATTCAGTGTCAGCTTAAGGATTTTTGTGGCCCTAGGCAAGAAGTATTTTTGTGGCCTCTGTTCTGATCAACAGTGAATTTATTTTTGATTTTTAACTAGTGCCAGACTTTGTGATGACAAGCAGTAATTAATTTTATATTACAGGTTTTCAAAATTGGGGCACTCAAAAGAATTCAACATATACTAGTGCTAGCTACATTCCAACACAAATAAAGTTTTGCATTTTATAGTAAATCCATAATAAACATGGTATTGTTGTTTATCAGGGGCTATAAAAAACATGTCAACTCGTAATCTGGCCCTTGGTGTCTAACCAGTCTATTACTTTCTTTATAGGAAAGATAGGGTAAAGGTTGGTATTACTAGATGGATTTATAGTGGACCAGTGCATAACAATGAAACAAGACGTTAACATAGCACTTGAAATTATAGCTTTATTTGGTGGATATCAAAATCCCAAATAATTCACCCTTCACAACAAGCAATCTTCCGGCAGAAAAAATGTAAACATTGCTTAAAGGACTTTCACCATTTCATTGGGTGAAATCTTATACTTTTCTCTTCATTCTCTTTTCTTGCCTGGTTCTTCCTCTCTCATTTCGATGTACTCACTTCGTTATCAAGACTGTGACCTCTGACTGTATTGAGTAAGATAAATAGTAGGGTGGGAGACAGGAGACGGACGTAAAGGTGCAGTGAGGGAAGGGAAATAGAGGGTAGCGAGATCAGTGAGGTAGGGATAGAAGTACATCAAAAAGAGAAATGTGATGTAGTCATAAAAACAAACAGAGAGGTAGAAAAAGGATGAGGTAGGTAGCGAAAGAGAAAAGCTGAAAAATTTAAGGTTCCAGAAGGAGCTAGAGAGACCAATGACAGAATGAAATGTAGAAAGAGACAGAGAGAGGTGAGAAGTAGACAGGGAGAGAGGTGAGGTAGACAGGTAGAGAGATGAGGTAGTGAGAGATATATAGAGAGGTGGTGCAAGGTAGATTGGTGGCATACAAAAAGGTGTCAAATTCAAAGTGGCAGAGAAAGCCAGATGAAGTGAAGAGAGAAGTAAGGCAGAGAAAAAGGTTGAGAACTTTGAAAGGTAGAAATAGAGGGGCAGTGTGTTGTGGATACCTGGAATGTTGGGCACTGTCTAGAATTTACAGTTTATCCAAGTTCCAGGTGATGTCACTGGAACTGGGAGAGAACTGACAGTTGTGGAGAAGTGAAGACGTGTTTATGTTTGCTGTGGGTTGGTGGTATCTAATAAAGCTCTTCTACAAAATTACATGCGTGAGCTTAACACTGGCGACGAGGGCGTCACCACCAACCCAGAACCCACGGATTTCTCACCTGTTGACATCTGCTCTGGTCGAGGTCAGCTGTTGGAGGTTCCCAGCTTGGAAATATTCGTGGAAATCACAGTGGTGAGGTCCCGATTACACTGATTCTATATCTTTCAACTTTATTCATCACCGATGGCAGATGTAGATTAATGGCAGCACCCCTGCTGCTGTGGTGTATCATCAGACCGGAATCCCTGGAGGCCTGCGCTAGAGTGGTACAGTACTGTCTTCATGTTTGGCTCTGGCTATGTTTTTATTAGGGATCTATTTTTACTAAGTTTGTTTTTCTTGAGATCCCTGTATTTTTCTTTCCGGGTGCGCGAGCCTAGTAACGGCTCCTTTTCTTTAGGAGCGCGAGAAACACGCGCATGCAGCCATAGCGACGGTCAACAGCTTCTCCCATTGCGCGAGGAGCGCAAGGAGCTGCAGACGCAACCATAGCGACGCGTCTCCTTTTCCTGAAGAAGGGAGGCGTGTGCGCGTGTGTGCAGGCTTCGCGAGGAGGCTCCTTCCTGTGTTCTCATCGCACTTCCTGGGGAGCGAGGCTCCTTTCCTGTATTCGCATCGCACTTCCTGGGGAGCACTAGACCGCATCTTCGCGAGGAGCCAACAGTTTTTTTTTTCCTTGTGTTTTGCATCGCACTTCCTGAGGAACACTAGTCCGCAGATCAAATTTCTTAAGCCTCCAGATTCTTCCTGTGTTTCGCGTAGTACACTTTCTTTGAAGCACTAGACTGCAGATTACATCTTGTTCACGTCCGTGTGTGATTTTTATGTGAAATTATATCCTGGAGATGTTTTGTACATTAACATTTTTATTTTCTGGTGCTCATTCAGGGTTTAACTCAGATTCTTAGTTGTTCTGTCTCCAATGTCTTAGATGTGAATATATTGATGTATATGAGAATTTCAATATTTTATTTCATCTGTTGTCCTGTTCCACATCTGGCCTGTACCATTGTTTTATGTTTTGTTACTTTTAAATCATTTTGTGCTGCTTAGTGAGCTCATAATGGCTACTCCTATGATGCCTCAACCGCCCCCCTTTTTGTCTGATAAGGGAGACCCCATTCTTCCTTGGAAACGTTGGAAGAATCTTTTTGACTCTTACTTATTGGCAATTGGGGGGGAAAAATTCTCTTCTGCCAGGAAACAAGCAATTTTGTTGCACAATTTGGGAATTGAAGGTAGGAATATTTACGATAGCCTTGAAACCCTACCTGTAGGAGGAGCAGAAGGAGAGCCTAGAGATGTTTATGAAATGTCAGTAGCGATCTTAGCTGCGCATTTTGAATCCAAGCTCAATGTCGTTTTGGAAAGGCACACATTTTTTGCAAGATCTCAAGGGAAGTCTGAAAATGTGGGAAACTTTGTTGCAGCATTGCGCACATTAGCACGTACATGTGACTTTGGCGATATCACAGATTCCCTCATTCGCGACCAATTAGTCCGTTGTGCAAACAATAAGAGGGTTCAGGAAAAGTTATTGATGAAGAAACCTGATTTAAAAGAAGCCATTGCTATTGTCGAGGGAATGGAAAGTACCAGCAATTGGATTAAGGAGATGAAGGACCCTGAAGAGGACAAATAGTGCATGGTCCAAGCACCTCAGATTCGGCAAGAGATTTCTAGAATCAACAACGACAACAAAGCCCCAGTACCCACCCTAGGAAAAAAAAGAGAAATTAAGAATCAACATTGTTATCGTTGTGGCAACTCTGGACACACGGCAAACAGTTCAAATTGTTTTGCACAGAATTCCCTTTGTAGGAAGTGTGGAAAAAAGTGCCACTATGTCAGAGTCTGCAATAGTGACAAATGTAACGTAGATTCTGTGTCTGACAATGTTAGCAAAATGGTTTTGTGTGTTGAACCTGATATTAATCAAATTGAAAACAATGGTAACATGGTGGATATAGGGCCTGTCGTCATGCCTGAGTGCGCCATTAAGCTTGATGGTAAAGCAATTACAGTTTTAGCAGATTCGGGATCTCCTTACACCATGGTGGGTGAAAAGAACTGGCGAGAGATTTTTGGGGAGGATTTCCAGTCTCTAATTGTACCTGATATTAATCCTGTTAGTTATGGTGGCACTAAAATAGATGTAATTGGGTACAAGGTCATGAGGATTCAATTTCATGATAAATCCACTATGGGGAAGGTTTATGTAGTGAAGTGTGGCAACAATTTACTAGGTTGGCGTCACCAGCGTGACATGGGAATCAAGTTAGATCTCAATTCTCAGTGTCAGGTTATGGTGGTGAGTGAAGATCTTGGAATTCTTAAGGAGTTTCCCTAAGTATTTAGTGACAGGTTAGGATGTCTGATTAACTTTGAACATAAGATTATCCTTAAGAAGAATGCTATTCCATCCGTGCACAAGGTGAGGAGAGTTCCTAAGCTAATGCTGGAACCTCTTAGAGCAGAATTGAACAAGCTTTTGAATGCAGGTGTAATTGAAGAGATAGAATCATCTGAGTGGTTGGCTCTCATTGTTCTTGCACCAAAAGACGGCGGTAAACAGATCCGCATGTGTGTGGATCTGAGAGATCTTAATAAACACATATGGGTGGATCGTCAACCCTTACCTAACATTTCTGAAGAGTTATCAGGCCTGGGTGGATCAAAGGTGTTTAGCGTATTAGACCTATCTTCAGCTTATCACCAAATCATTTTACATCCAGATTCCAGGCATCTCACGTCATTTGTGACACCTCTGGGAGCCTACCAATTTTTAAGAATGCCTTTTGGCTTGGCCTCTGCAGCCACCTGTTTTCAGCGAATCATGAAGAAGATCTTAGGGGGAGTCTCTGGTGTTCTATTTTTCCAAGATGATATCATGGTCCATGGCAGTACTATAGAAGAACATGACAAGATTCTTAGAGAGGTTTTAGGCAAGCTGGCCTGTTCGGGCCTTACTGTTAAGAGGGAGAAATGTAAGTTTAGAGTCTCTTCAGTAACTTACTTGGGCCACACTGTCTCCAGTGAGGGGATTAAGCCTAAGTTGGAGTTGGTTGATTCTATTATCCAAGCACCTCAACCCAGAGACAAGGATGGAGTAAGATCCTTTTTAGGTCTTGCAGAGTACTATTCTAAATTTATTGCCAATTTCTCGAGTGTGACACTACCCCTTAGATCTCTCCTGAAGAAAGGGTGTGAATTTGTTTGGACTGACGAGTGTACAGCCGCTTTCATTTTTGTGAAGGATTGTATTGGGAAGATGCCTACTTTAGGACATTTTGATACGCATGCCAAAACCTTTTTGTACACAGATGCAAGTATTAAGGGACTGGGAGCAGTATAGATCCAAAGGGTTAACCAAGAGGAGAAGGTAACTGCGTTTGCTTCTCGATCCCTCAAAGGGGCAGAACAGCAGTATTCTGTGATAGAAAGAGAGGCACTTGCGTGCATGTGGGCGGTTAAGCATTTCAGGTTCTATTTGTGGGGTTTGCCCTTTATTGTAAGGACACATCACAGACCCCTTGTTCAAATATTTTCTTCTAAGAAAGGGGAAGAATTGACTCCCAGGATAAAAAGGTGGGTTGAAGGATTAATGGAATATAATTTCTCTTCCAAATATGTGCCTGGCCCAAAAAATATGGTAGCTGATTTCTTGTCCCGAACATCAGTTGATTGTGATGATGAGTCTGAAGATGAGGTGGAAGTTAATTGGGTGAGGGAGATGGCCATATGTGAAGATGAATGGAAGACTGCTGTCACTCAGGATTCCGATAGACGTGATCTTACCGGATTCATTATAAGTGGTTGGCCTGAGTTCAAGAATGTTTCTGATTCTCTAAAGGGGTACTGGAACGTAAGGAATGAGCTGTCACTAAGTGGGGGTGAATTATTTAGTGGTACTAAATCTATACCTCCTATAAGTCTGAGGAGCAAAATTGTCAATTTGGCTCATGAGGGTCACTTGGGCAGAAATTTGACCAAATCTAGGCTAAGAACTGTTTATTGGTGGCCAGGGTTAGACAGAGATGTTGAAGTCGTGGTCAAAGATTGTTTGACTTGTGCAAGAAATGATAAAAGCAAAGTGGTGTCTAAATCTCCACTCTCTCCTGTTGCGGTTCCTGATAAGCCTTGGGTGAAATTAGGTCTTGACTTTATGGGTCCATTCCATCTCTTACCAGCTAATGAACAATATGTTATGCTCTTAGTAGATTATACCTCGAAGTGGGTAGTGACTAAGGCCCGTATTTACACTTTTTGACGCTAAACTGCGCTAACGCAGTTTAGCGTCAAATATTTTTGCGCCGGCTAACGCCATTCTGAAGCACCATGCGGGCGCCGTATTTATTGAATGGCATTAGCCGGCGCAATCAGACCGGCGCTGCCTGGTGTGCGTGGAAAAAAAACACGTACACCAGGCAGCGCCGGCGTAGGGAAAAATGGCGTTAGGGCGTCTTAAAAATGGCGCAAGTCAGGTTGACGCTAAAAAATCGTCTTAACCCGATTTGCGCCATTTTAAACGACGCCCAGACGCCATTTACATGACTCCTGTCTTAGTAAAGACAGGAGTCATGCCCCCTTGCCCAATGGCCATGCCCAGGGGACTTCTGTCCCCTGGGCATGGTCATTGGGCATTGTGGCATGTAGGGGGGCACAAATCAGGCTCCCCTATGCCAAAAAAAAATATTTAAAAAAAAACAAAATTATACTTACCTGAACTTACCTGAATGTCCCTGGGATGGGTCCCTCCATCCTTGGGTGTCCTCCTGGGGTGGGCAAGGGTGGCAGGGGGGGTCCCTGGGGGCATGGGAGGGCAGCTGTGGGCTCATTTTGAGCCCACAGGTCCCTTAACGCCTGCCCTGACCCAGGCGTTAAAAAGTGGCGCAAATGCGGGGTATTCTGCCCCGCCAACTCCCGGGCGTGATTTTTGCCCGGGAGTATAAATACGACGCATTTGCGGCGCAGTCATTTTTTTGGACGGGAACGCCTACCTTGCATCTCATTAACGCAAGGAAGGCGTTCATGCAAAAAAATGACGCTCTTTACTCATACTTTGGCGCTAGACGCGTCTAGCGCCAAAGTATAAATATGGCGTTAGTTTTGCGCCGAATTTGCGTCGAAAAAAACGACGCTAATTCGGCGCAAACGGAGTATAAATATGCCCCACAATGTGTGAATGTTGTGGACACTAGAGCTGTGATTGAGTTCCTAAAGGAAGAATTCTCGCAGGAGGGTGTACCAAGTCATTTAATCACAGATAATGGTGTACAGTTAACTTCTCAGGAGATGAAGTTCTTTTTAGATTCCCTAGCTGTTATACATCTGAAAACAGCCTTATATTTACCTCAAGCCAATGGCCTTGCTGAACGCATGAATAGATTGGTAAAATCTTGTGTCCAAGAAGCAATTGATACTAGCGTTTCCCTGACGGATCTTTTGAGGGATCTATGGTGGGCATATCGCAATACCCCCAATTGTATCACTGGTATCGCTCCTTTTGAATATATGAGGGGGAGGTCAGGTGGTACCAAAATGTCCCCTGCTTGGTTGAGAAATAGATTTGGTCAAGGAGATCTTGATCTAGAGAAACTCAGTAAGGCGTCTAGTTGTAGAGAGAGTTATCAAAATAAGTACAAATTGAGGTATGATGACAAACATGGTGTTTCAAGGATTAAATGGAAGGTTGGTGACATGGTGTTGCTGAAGGATCCCAGGTTCAAGACCAAGGGCAGGTCAAACTTTAAAGGTCCATTCTGCATTAAAGAAGTCAGGAAGAATGTGGTGGTCCTTGACAATGGAGATGTGTGGAGTATGTCCAGAATAGTGAAATGGAATAACCGGGTGACAAATGTTCCTGTCTCGGAAGATGATCACCTCCTGAGTGAACCTGAGCCTAAGACAGCACCATGCATCAAAGCTTCTAGATCACGCTCTAGACCAGTGTGGTTGAAAGATTATGTATCTTACTAATTTTTGTAACTTTGTTATTATCTACCTTTGTGCATTACAGACATTGTTGTTTTCATTTTGTACAGCGTTGCCGTGTTACAATCTTTATCCTTCTAATTCCATTTCTTTCCTCTTCTTTTCCGTTCTTTTTGTTGTGTATGTAAAGGGGATGTGTTGTGGATACCTGGAATGTTGGGCACTGTCTAGAATTTACAGGTTATCCAAGTTCCAGGTGATGTCACTGGAACTGGGAGAGAACTGACAGTTGTGGAGAAGTGAAGACGTATTTATGTTTGCTGTGGGTTGGGGGCAGTGTTTGTCGAAAGAAACAAAGAGGAAGGTGAAATGCAGTAAAGAAAAAGGTCAGAATAATACAGAGGTAGAAGAAGAGCACACCTTAGAGTTGTGGGTAGAGAGATATATGCATACTGAGAGATTTAGGCCTACATTTATTAAAAATTATACACAACTGCACAAGCACAGTTGTGTGTCATTTTTTTAACGCAAGCCAACGTCATTCCCTAGCACCATCTGTGCTCCATACTTAAAAAATGTCGCAAGATGACTCTAAGGAATTGTAAGTGTCAAAACAAATGACGTTAACCATTGGAACATGCCATAAGGAAAAATGATGCTAATGTTGCAAAAGTGGTGCTATATCATTTTGCGGCACGTATATGTCGCAAAATGGCTAGTCACCATTTTTTACCACATTAGTGTCAAAATAAAAACGCACAAGCAGGACGAATAGAAATTGAAAGACAAGATGGCAATTGCAGGCCAGGAGAGAACCCAGGGAGACCCCAATCACCCAAAAACCTACCATGAGGGTCCAGAAAAGTCCCAGGAGAAGAGGAAGAGGAAGCCCAAGTGTTGCTTTAGTGAGGAAGAGCATGTCATCCTGATCAGAGAGGTGACGGAGCACCAACACCAGCTCTTCATCACCTCCAAATTGCCAGTTGATAGGATAAACGCAATATGGCAAGCAATAGTAGACAAAGTTAAATATGTAGCAAAGGTGAAGAGGACTGTCACCGAGTGCAAGAAGTGTTGGCACAATTGCAAGCGCAGGACTAAGGAAAAACTGGCCAGGAACTGAAAGGCTGCACTGCAGACTGGTGGCAGAAGTCCAACACCACAGGAGGACCTGGAAGAGCTGGAGAAGATGGTTGCAGCAGTCATCCCAGAGGAGCTGGTCACTGGAATCATAGGGCAAGACAGTGCAGACTACCAAGAACCACCACAAATGCAGGGTAAGTTGGGGGGGTGGGGGAATATCTGGAATTTCGCAATTAGCAGAAGGGGGAGGTATGTAGGACATACTCAACGCATGATAAAGGGTTGAATCAGGAAAGATAGGCCCTGACTCAAGATGCGCCATCCCCACCCAAGCTACACATGTACTGACACTTTGGTTGTGCAATGCACTCCAACATATACACAACATGGACATAAGCCACACACTGGCTATACTCAACCATGCAAATATGCAGCACATTGCCTGGAAGGGGCGTGCAAATAGTGTGGCTGTGGGAGTGCCATGACAACACCCATTGCATATTGTCAAAGCCCCAGTACCTACACACAACTTAGACATCAGAGACTAGGACTGAAGTCAATACCACCCCAGAGATAGTGTGAGGGTCGTGTAACTGGCCTTAATGCTTCCCTTTCTCCTTGCCTCATTGCCCTTCTCATGTGTGCTGCATATTGCAGCACACATTGAAATGGCATATTTTAAAAATTTGCTTGTACATGTGCAGGAAGGGACACCTCCCTGCACATAAACAAATTATCTCCACAAGGCAGGCAGCCCTTCATCATGTATTTATTTGTATTTATTTAGAGAGTTTTCTATAGCGCTGGAATGACCCAAGGGTATCACAGCACTTTACAATAGTACATGTTATCAAACACATCAATTATATAAAAGTATAGCTTCCCGTATCCATACATATTGGAGTGTAAGCAGGAGTTAGGTGGAGAAATTGCAGTGGAGAGGAATAGGTCTTGGGTGATGGATGACTCGTTAGCTAAGATGTTGGTTGATGAGTAGTTCCTTCAGCTGCTTCTTGAAGATCTTGAGAGAGGGGGTTTGGCCTGATGTGTTCTGGGATGGAGTTCCAAATTTTAAGGCCGTTGCTTGTAAAGGAGCAGGTCCAGGTTTTTTCTTTTTAGGCTTTACGCGGGATGAGGAGTAGGGTGTTTGAGCTTCTTAGTTTTCTTGTCTGTTCTACCTTATTGAGTTTAGCAGCAAGGTATGCTGGTTTCCCAGTGTGCAGGGCTTTGTGAGTTAGACAGGCAGTTCTAAAGCTGCAGCAAGCTTCGATTGGGAGCCTCTTTAGTCCTTTCAGGGCAGGGGAGATGTGGTCATATTTTTTAATTTATGTTCCCAATCTGGCCGCTGCATGGGGAGCGGATCTAATGGGTGCAAGCTGGACTTTTGCTGTTCCTGTGAGGATGGCGTTCCTGTAGTCTAATCTGGAAAGCACAAGCACGTGGCAGGTAGGAATGGTTTGATTTTGTTCAGCAGTTTCAAGTTGTAGAAAGCATTCTTCATGATATTCTTATGTTCTTTAAATGATCCTTCATGTCAAATTGGTGCCCAGAGTGATTCCTAGTGAGTTGACAGAGTCTATTGGAGTAAGATTGCATTTAAGACCGTCTATGGATTTTATCCATTCTTGCATCTGGGGGAACTGCTTTGTCTTTAATATGAGAATAATTTCAGTCTTATATTGATTGAGTTTTAGGTGGTTGCAGGATAGCCAAAGTTATACTTCTTTGAGGGTGGCATTTAGTGTACGTACTCTGTTGAGGAGATTTCCATGTAGAGTCAGCTGTCATCTGTGTACAGATGGAAGGGGATGTTGGCTCGGTTGAGAATGACGGTAAGGGGATCCATGTATTGATATTGAATAGTGTAGGCGAGAGAACAGAGCCTTGTGGAACACCTCTGGTGATTGCAGTTGTACAAGAGGTCATGTTGTTTATTTTTATTTGTTCAGAGCGTTTCTGTAGGAAAGATGAGAACCAGCGTAGGACCACTCCTTCCACACCAATCCTTTTGTGGAGGGAGCCCAGGAGAAGCTTGTGGTCGACCGCGTCAAAGGCCATCGATAAGTCAAGGAGAATGAGCAAGCAGCATCGGTCAGTATCTAGAGATTTGTGAAGGTCATCTACTATGTTCAGAATTGCTGTTTCTGCGCTGCATCCTTTTCTAAATCGAGATTGAAGAGGGTTCAGAAGGTCGAATTGTCTATGTGTTGGTTTAGCAAAGAGAGAACACATCTCTCTAGAGAACACATCTCTGTAGAGTTTTGGCAAGGAAGGATAGATTGGAGACAAGTCTGAAGTTGTTGAGGTCGTTTGAGGTCTGCTCCTGGTTTTATTAAGCATTGGCATGACTTGACTGAGCTTGAGGCAGTCTGGTATCACACTGGTCTGCAGGAAGCTGTTAATAATCTTAGTCCAGATGGAGGTAACAGCGTGGTTGAGTTTTTTTGCCAGGAGACTGGGAGTGGTTCTGCCAGATGAGCGGATGGTTTAGGTGTAGCCAATAGAGTAAAGATGTCCACCTCTGAGAGTGTGTTGAAGATCTTCCAGCCTCTGGGAGTTGCCGTAGTCTCTTGTATAAGATGACATCCATTGTTTATAATTGGAGAGATAGATGGTAGGTAGTCCATGGAGAGAGAACTGTGATTATTATTTTCCTTTCTGGGAGGAAGGTTCTCCATGGCTGACAAATTGTCAGTTTCCAGGGAGAGCTCAATCTTTGTGATTTTGTTGTTGAAGAAGTTGGCAAAGTTGGCACGTCATTCTTTGGAGACCTGAGGGTTTATTAGGGGCAGTTTGGATGTTTGTTGTTTGATGATATCGAAAAGCTCTTCTGGGTGGTTTTTGGCTCTATTGTGGAAGAATGTGTTTTTTTCATTCATGATGTGTTTTTTTTAGTTTCTGCTTTCTCTCCTGAGTTGCTCAAGGTGCGCTGTGGATGGGTTCGATCTCCAAAGTCTTTCAGATGCTCTCAATTGTCTTCTTTTGGTTTTTAGATCTTTATTGAACCAAGCTCTTGAGGGTGTGTTTCTCACCCTTTTCAATTTCATAGGGGATACTTGGTCCAGTATGGAGGATATTGTACCATGCTGCAACAATGCCTGTGTTGGTGCAGGGAGAACAAATCTGTGCAGGCACAGGGGGAATTGCAGGGTTGTAACATATTCTAGTAAACATGGCACATCCCTGCATTTCTAAACTGGTGCAGTGTCATGCAACACATATTGCTGCTACGCTGAGCTGTGTCACGAGAAAAAATGAGCCCTAAAGCGTGCAGCTTGTGGGACACAATCCACTCAGGGTGAACCCACAACAACTCACTGTGAGAAAACAGGGCTGATTGCAGAGGCCCCCTAACTTTTTGCCCCCATTTTTAACTTTTTGCTGGTGTTTTCCTGACTCTGATGGTGCCCTGGGTACTGCTAAACAGCCCCAGGGCCTGTGCTCTGTGTTAAATCAATATGCAAATTAGGCTAATTATAATTGGCTATGTTAACCTACCTATAAGTCCCTAGTATATGGTAGGGCATGTAGGTTTAGGGGCCACAGCATAGGTAGTGTACCCATTGGTGCACTGCTGAGGTGCTCAGTGTCACTTTAAAGGTAGGCCTGCCTTGCTGGCTGCTTTTAAATTAAAGTTATATGCAAATTCGACTTTGGAATTAAAAGTAGTTCCAAAGTCTTAAACTACCTTCTTTTTACATATAAGTCACCCCTAAGGTGTGCCCTATATGCCCCTAGGGCTGGGTGCTGCTGTGCTCTGATTGGCCAGCCTCTAGCAGCCTGGCCAGGCTGCCTTGATGAGGTGTGAAGTGGCCTGGCTTCATACAAAGGAATGTGCCTCTGGGAGGGAATCTCCCCTCAGCAGATGGTGAGGCAGGAAGGGGGAGGGCTGCCAAACTGGTCTTCAAAGGCAGAGAAGGACATTTGGAGCAACCAGCAACACCCCTACATCCTGCAACCCCAGACAACTAGGTGCCCCCTTGATTAGATTAGGAGAGGGCAGGAGAGGGGTGTGTTTATGATTTTTAGCCACACCAGTGGGTGGGCTCAGCCAGATGTAACCTCCAAAAATCAGATTCAGCCATGATGGATTTTTGGAGAATTTTGCCTCCTGGCATTGATTTTTGCCACACTTCCCAGGAAGTGGTCATCACAGGGGGAAGGACCCTGCACCTGATTGGAGAACCAGGACCCCCCTGCTTTTCACCCAGGAGCAAGGAAAAAACTGGCAGACCTGCACCCACACCTCAGTTCCCTACCATATCCAACAAAGATGAACTACATAAGAAGAAGGACTGCCCTGCTGGACCCCTGGCCTGCACCTGGAACCTGCACTCAGAAGGACTGCACCAGCTGCACACTTGGGCTTCACCACAAGAAGGACTTTGCCTGGCTTCAACTGGTTCAAGAAGGGACTCCCTGTTTGATACAGGTGGAAAATTGCTAACCAGAGTCCCCTGCTCTAACTCCTGAAGAAAGCGACCAGCTGACCACTGTCCAGGGACCAAAAAGGAGTTTGCGCCAGGTGCATTCTGGGAGTTGTAGTCCGCACCCCCCAAGGACCATCTCAGAACTTCTGGACCCTTGGGGTGAGCTGTGGACCTCAAAAGAACCTTAAAAGGATATCTGGGAGAAGCCCCAGAAGTTTCGAGAACTTTTGAAAAAAAGCTCCATAGAGGGACCGACCTGTCGCGGCAACTCTAGCCAGCTTGCCTCAACCACGACCGGGCCTGATTTGCTGGTTCGTCCCGGTAAAGAAAATCTCAGAAAAAGAAACTAAGTCCGAAGGTAAAAAGTTGACCGGGACCTCCCAGCCAGCGTATCCGAGGAGGGCTCCAGGGACGTCGAATCAAGATCCAGGTTTACCCCGGTTCAAGGATTTTCACCTCGAAAAAACAACTAAGTCCGAAGGTAAAAATCTCCTCCGAGGATTCCCGCGATGCGTATCCGGAGAAGGGCTCCAGAAGGTCGGATTGGACTGGCAGGTTCGCCCCGCTGAAGAAAATCTTCGAAAAAGAGACTAAGGCGGTTACCGCCGAATGACCGCCCCGCGGTCAAAAGACTGCGGCGGCCATTCCAACTTTCCCGCTGGGCTGCTGGGCCGGCGGGCGGCCTGCAACGAGGAAGCCGGCTCCGAATGGAGCCGGCGGAGTTGCAGGGGTGCGACGGGTGCAGTGGCACCCATCGCGATTTTCACTGTCTGCAAAGCAGACAGTGAAAATCTGTATGGGGCCCTGTTAGGGGGCCCCACGACACCCGTTCCCGCCATCCTGGCTCTGGCGGTGAAAACCGCCAGAAACAGGCTGGCGGGAAGGGGGTCGGAATCCCCATGGCGGCGCTGCAAGCAGCGCCGCCATGGAGGATTCCCTGGGCCAGGGGAAAACCGGCGGGAAACCGCTGGTTCCCCTTTTATGACCGCAGCTTTACCACCACGGTCAGAATAGCCCAGGAAGCACCGCCAGCCTGTTGGCGGTGCTTCCGCTTACTTCGCCCTGGCGGTCCAATGACCCCCTAAGTGTGAAGGTAAACTTTTAACCAAGGCCTCCCGCGGCCTGTAGCCGAACAGGGCTCCATCGTGGTCAGCCTGAAACTTTGACTTTGCCCCGGTCGAGGTGCAACCAGATGACCCGATTGGCGCTTTTTGTTTCTAGGCGCTAAAAAAGTAATAATTCTTTAAAAATTCATATCTTCGGTTCCCCTTATCCGATTTTATTCCTTTTTATGTCCTTTTGAAGATAAAAATATAGGGGGTCAACCCTGCAGGACGGGGTAAAACAGCGGTAAGACCGCCGACAGGCTGGTGGTCTTTTTTTTAGTATTATGACCATGGCTGTTACCGCCATGGTCATCCGCCGCTTCCCCGTTCCGCCCGCTGGGCTGGAGACCTGGGTCTCCAGCCCGGCGGCCGTGACAATACCGCCGGCGGTATTGTGACCCGGCTTACCGCCGTGGATTTCCAGTGGTAGGAACCGCCGTGAAATCCATGGCGGTAAGCACTATCAGTGCAAGGAAATTCCTTCCCTGGCACTGATAGGGGTCTCCCCCACCCACCACCCCCACCCCGACTCCCTCCCCTACACCCCCACCACACCTGCCACCCCCCAAAGGTGGCAGGGCCCCCCTTCCCATCCCGACCCCCGACCTTACCTTACACATACACACCTGACATGCACGCAGGCACCACCAACACACACACACACACCCCGACATACATGCCAACATCCACACACACACTCAGACACGTACACCCACATTCACACACACAGCCATACAGACATACATACAGACAGACACGCACACATTTACGAAAACACGCATACACGCACTCACACCACCCCGTACATACACAGACGTACACCCCCATGCACCCACACAACACACAACACCCCCCACCCCCTCCCCTAACGGACGATCGACTTACCTGTTCCGTCCATCCGCTGGGAGTGGACGGGAGACATGGGGGCACCTCCGCCAACACCACACCGCCAACAGAACACCGCCGCGCACAATCACAGGACGTGATTAGCTCGGCGGTGTTCTGTTGGCGTGGCAGTGGAGGTGGAGCAACCTCCACTTCCCCTCCGCCCGCAAGTATGGCTTTGGCGGCTCTCCATCGGAAAAACGACAGAGGGCAGCCTACGGTCATAATACGCCGAGCCGCAAACCGCCACTACTGGTGGTCTTCCGCACGGCGGTCCCTCGGCGGTCTTCTTAAAAGACCGCTGAGGTTGTAATGACCACCATAATCTATTTTTATAAATTGGTTTTGGATTTTTAAACTGTTTCCTGTGTTTTATTTAATTACTGTTTTGTGATATTTGAATGCTTTACACTCTGTCTCCTAAGTTAACCCTTGACGCTCGTTGCCAAGCTACCAAGGGTTGAGCTGGGTTTAATTTACTGAGAACTAGCTGGACCTAAGTGGAGGTTAGTCACCTATTGCTAAGTGTAGGTACCTACCTGCCCTTACCAATAACCCATTTTCCAACACTCACACACAACTGTATCCTCCATATGGAAATGGCCACAAAATAAGACACATAGAACACATGGAGCATCTCTGTGAACATCATGTGTGCAGCTGTACAAGTAGCTGCAATGTCACCATTTGACAAGATAAAGTGTCTTGTGTGAAAGGTTGGTCTACTACTTAATGACACATTCAACATGTGTGATAACTGACACAAGTGGCATCAATGTTGCACCACGGGCACACCGTCACTAGCCTGTAATGCAACTGTATCATAATTCTAATAATAGACCTTGTGGAACGGAACTGCACATTCCCCAGTTCCACATCTACAAAGTCACAAAATGCATGCAGTGTTCCACAATCCATAAAGTTTGCAATGTCACCTCCAATTAACACATGTGTGGGCCTGCTATAGGCAGTTGAAAATGTAACAAAATCATTGTATGCAATGACTGTGCCTGTGCTATGGTGCACTAGTCCTATTATTCATGATGCCAATGCATCATTGCACCAAAAAAGGGACATCACATATTATACTACTGTGGCAATGTCCACCATGGTCAATAGGAAGGCTAATTACATGCCACCATTGTGTCAGTAGCAGGGAGAAGGAGCCTGCAAGCAAGTATGAGGCATGGGATAAAATCACAACAGCCCAGATGTAATAGGAAATGATTGTTTTCCATGCAACCCCAAATGTGGCAGCGTTGCGCACCATCACTTTCAAAATGCACTGATGGCCTGTATTCAGTAGAATATTGAGCACCCCTGTGTCACTCCCTGTGACGGGGCTAAATTAGCTGATGTGGGTCAACGCAGCAAGCCATGCAACATGGTGCAAGGGTGTTTGCGTTGAGGGGATAGATTGTTTATGGGCAGGAAGGTGTCACTTCCTGCACGTAAACAATCGTCCATGACATTTTGCTTCTTCTATGTGTGCTGCAGAATGGGACACATAGAAAAAGCAAAAAACGAGGAGGGATAAAATAATTCCTCCTAATTATGCCATGCGAAAGCCACCCATTGGGAGGGGTTAGTTTTTGGCGCTGCCTCAGGTTTATGACAACTCGTAAATCTGAGGCTGCGTCAAATCAAGAGGTAATGTGGTGGAATGCCCATCGCAACACCCACTGCATGCCCCTCTGATGCAGAAAACTGCGACGGAGGGGTCCATATTTACAAGGAGGCGTAACCCCACAAACTTGTGTCATTACACCTCCTTGTAAATATGGAGTAGTGCTTATCGTGACTGAAGCATCTCGAAAAGTGACACTCAGGTGGCGTTGGGGGCACCTAAGTATGCCCCAAAATACCTTGTGAGCTTGACCCATGTGTGATGCACAATGCTACACATAATGTACAACTACAACCTTGGGTCAGTATCATGTCACTGAGCCTCCAGTAGCAAATAAATGACGTACCATGTCAACAGCCACAACAATCTAAGATTGACTTTACACTATCTCATTGCAGAGGATGATAGCTAACCTCCTGCTGACCTGCCTGGCCTGGATTTTGCAGATGACATGGAGGACCAGCTACCAACCATCAATTAAGAGACTCTCCAGGATGTCCTAGGATCCCTCCAGACACAACCTCCAGTCACAGGATGGGCACACAGCATTGTGGGGTCCCCACATGAACCACCCAGCTACCAACACAACACACACCAGCAGCCAATACTGACAAAGCCGTCGACTCCATGGACCAAGAGATCACCTTTCAGAGGACAGTGTTAGGAGTCCAGCGGGTGCTGGCCAAGAAGGTTCAAATGGGAATGGAGACCATGGCAGCCAGCCTAAAGGGATTCAAGAGGTGCCTTAGTACAAAAAAGGACAACCCAGGTGCCATCAGAGGCACCCAGTCCCCGTTACGTGGACTCCATCAGCCCCTGACCGACATAGCTGCTGTCATGAGGCAGAGGCCGCAATAATTGCCCTCCCAAGCTGGCAGCAGCATGACAGACAACAGGCTGTTAGCTATGCAGAATACCCTGGAGTCCATACAGCGGGAAGTGGCCTCCCTCAAGGAAGTCATGGCTGCCTACCACCGTGATATTGCTGCGGTGTTGACAAATCAGTAATTCCTCCTTGCTGCAATGATGCCTTATGTGTTCCCACAAATGGCAGCTGTCAGGACCTTTGACTCCACATCTCTATCCTCTGATGTGTGTGAGGCCCCCTCTAGCTCTACAACAATACCACCCATGGCACAGGAGGCACCACACACATCAGAAGATGAAAATGTGGAAGGAATAGCCTTCACAAGGAAATCCACCTGGTAGCACCAGTCTCTGCCACATGGACAGTATCTCCTTGGTTCTGGGCTTAAGATCATGCCAGTGTTGTGACAATATGAAATGTGCTTTCTTCACTCCCCCACTGTTGACTTGTCTGCTATGTACTGTCATTGTCTCCATTCTTACCAGATGCCCATTTTAAACCTCCTCACTAATGCACACTTCTCATAACCATGTCTCATGACTTGACCCTCAACCCTGGACTCTGACTGTGCTAGATATGGCTAAGGTTCACTCATCAGGTCTGTGAACTGGACACTGTAAGGCATTTGAAAATACTTTTGCACCTGTAAATAAAGCACCTTGCGTACATGTAGCATTTCTATGTTTACTGTGGTCCATCTACTCAGCTTAATGATTGCATTGTGTGAATCCATGTCAATGAGAACAGAACATCATTACATGAGTGCATTACTGTCAGACACAAAGCCACATACTAGGACCCTAACATGAGAAAGGTGACTGATGGTGTTGTGGGCTACAACCAACTAACTGAGTATTCTATACAAATATTGAACAGATATCCTTTAAAGTTGATGTATAGCATGTATGACTCAGAACCAAGTCAATAGTAATTTATCGAGATGGGAGTACCAGTACAACTAATTTGTGTGGTACAGAGGAGACCAGCTTTATCAGTGATGGGCACCTGCTGTTGCAGAATACAGTACAGAAATTGCCTGTTGTCATATGTGCCACACTTGTGAACAATGAAACTGCAAGACCCCACCAATGACAGTTGATGTTCCATACTGTCCAAGATAATGTATACATACAAATGTGAATGGCTGAAACAGTGGAAGGCAAATGTATTGTCGCGTGGGCTCTCCTTATCCTAAATGAGACTACTGGATTTCTAGGCAGCAGGATCGATAACGGTGTGGGGGACTGAGTCTGACCCACGTGTAAGGAACTCTGTCACCCTAAATCCGGTTGTTGCTCCGGCTAACTAGCAGTGCCTCATTTCTCCCACGGGGAAGAAATTATTGGGCAGCCGAGCGCATGACATCTTTGGAACTTCTCAGGGAAGTCGTGGTCACTCAGATCCAAACCAACTCTCTCATTCACTATATGGTCTCATATACAAATGACAAAGACAGTATAAGTTTTATATAATGTTTTAATAAAACAACTGTATTTTAGATATTAAGGCGTGAGCCGCAATAACCAGAACAATACAACATAGTAGGATTGATATAGTAACCAGGAGAGTAAAACATAGAAATAAAGCTATCATAATTCCTAACCGTTTCTACTCTCCCTCTGCTTGTTCTATTTAGAGCACAGCATGTTAAGCTTTCAGCTTGCCTTTCTGTATCACTAGGGAGACGGACACACTCATACCTCAGCAAAGGCCTGTGATCTGGTTCAGCATCTGCAACGAGGCAGTCAGCGTCTAGTTGTGGTTCCCTGGTCGGAATCTCCCTCTTGCATGTATTGGGACAAGGAAGTGATTTTATAACTAACATGTCATCGTGATCACAAAATGTTCCTACGCAGGAATGGCAAGTCTAGACTCCTACCACGTCTATCGGCAATGTACCAGACTGTATCCTTGACTAAAGCACAGAGTGAATATGTTATGAAGAACTCCAGTGCTGAAGTAGGCAAAACAGTGTGATATGAATAAAAAACAACACCGTAGAACTGGCTATTCTGTAAAATAACAGTACGAAGCCTAATAGAAAGCATTTAGAGCAAAGTGCACAGAGGCTCTAAGCTGTTAGCAAATGAATAAAATATATTTAGGGCAAAGTGCACAGAGGCCTAAGGCCTGAAGCTAATGCGCAAAATATACGTAAAACTGACCACACTACACCCTCCCCTTGTCGGTAGCAAGTGGTTCCAACAACATAAAAAAAAAAAAAAAACATGTCCTAAATTTAAACCCAACATTTCGACAAGATGAGAAGACAACAAAGTCATAAATTTAGGAAACATGTGACGATAGAGCGAATTGCAATATAGTGTCAATTTAGTCGGGAGAGAGAGAAAAAAAATCCAATTGTCAAACAGAAGCAATAGAACGTAGAAGCTCCTCCACTTCAAGATATGTGAATATCGGAAGATCCACGCCACAAAGTACCATGGAGCATATGTGTTCCAAAGCCCCAAAACCATTCAGGGCGGCACCCCATGTAGTGCCACGGAAAGAGACAAAACCATCTTCCTCCAGGAAGGGAATCTCATAATCCGCTTCACGAAGCAAACGCAACCGCAGTGCACAAGTCTGGGAATGAGCCCTAATCGGGAACATCAACAGATCAAGATCAACCACTGGAGAGCGCTGCAGGGAGAGACAGAAAGCCAGTGCATGTTCAAACGAGCACCAAAGGCATCGAAACACGGGTTGCACACAATCCAAAACCGGTCGGAACGACAAAGACCAGTCACACTCCAAATGAGCCAGGAGTGTTGCTCCAAAACGCTGCATCATGCGTTCACGACACAGCTGCGCTGACGGGAGCAGCAATACAGGATCTCGTTGCGGTGGGACAGCCATTGCGAAAAAATAGCAACAATAGCAAAACTCCAGCCAATAAAGCCAAAGTAATTGGGAAACCCCCAAAAATGCTTCCGAAAATAGAGTGTATAGCCGAAGGTATCAAACCGAATACGGAAGAGAAGGTGTGAACGAAACCAACACCAACGGCTTTGAAAAAATGAGCAATACCAGCAGTGCTAGATGCATTAAATATACGTCCCACAAGTTCACCGAAGTGACTCGGAAAGTTAGTATTCAAAAGGGACTGTATCTCCGCCGATGACCTTGCCACTTGAAGTGCGTAGGTCTCGCTAGCAGATGTAAGGGCCACATGCTTTTGAAACAATAAAGCTTTCAGCCGACTCAACTTGTCGAAATCAACCTTGGAAGTAGCAATATGAGGCCAGATGTCCGCTACCTCCCTAAATTCAGTAGGGGGAAACAACACATTCCCGCAGCACGTAACGGCCTTGTTGACGACAACGACGTAAACTAGTCCGGCACGCATGCCACAGCAGCGTTCGCTGTTAAGAACAATGTAACTGCCGTTAGAAAGCACCTGGAAAGTGTTTTTAATTACCGGGACTGGAACTCCCTTCAGATAACAAGCTAAGTTAGCAATCGAAGCATTACACGCTCCGTGCAAGGACAGCTGTTTGCAAACCATGGAATGGCTAACAGAAGCTTCGCATTCGCTACCGCTAAGAAAAACTTCCCGCAAACCATTAACACATCTGTACTGAAAAGGAAGCTCCCACACCTCGTGTATGTAACTGTCACCCAATAGTTCATATCTACCCACCGGAATGTGCTTCAAACAAGAAGTAAATTGCAGAGTAGAGATAGGCAAATTAATAACCCCATGAATCAACCACTCAGCTGACGGAATCTCAGCCACCGTAAAAGGCAGTTTCTCCAACTTTTCAATATTTAACATAACATACGTCGCTTCCTTCTTAGCCATCAATTGTTGTTGACGAGTTAAATTAAAGGAGATAAAGATCTCTCTGGCACGAAAGTGCTGCCATGGAACGCGACCCGCCTTCAAGGTCTGAAGAGTCCAACCCAGCTGCATGATAGATCGTGTCTGACTCTGCCCATGATATAAAGAAGACATGTCTGATTTTATAATGTCAATAGCAGAAGAGACAATGCTGTCAATCGTGTAAACACGGTCAGAAAGGGTATGCATGCCATTATCAACAACAGACAAAGTCTGCAGCAGATTTTCTTGATCAATCTGTCTTAACAGGGCTGCAGCCTCCTGCTGGGAAAGTTTCCAAAACTCATTATACACTTCGTATAAGAACCTTTTTCTCCGGGGCACCTTGGGACCTGACAAGAAATCTTGTAAATCAGTACCATTAGACAGTAACTTGAGGAGTGACTTAACTGCACCCAGCGTGGAGTACTTCAACCATTGTTGACAAAGTTTCCCCACACTGTATGTAGTTATTATATCTGCATGTTCTGGTGAAATGTAACGAGGGTCTGCCCTACTAGTCCTGAACCCCCCAGAAGAGGTAACAAAACGTTGATGACACTGATTAGTGTCTACAGGCCACAATAACCACCCGCCCGGATGTAACGATGAAGCTTTAAGCGTACCATTCTGGACCCAATGCGTAAATTCACTAAAAGTAGCATTCACATAGTGCTGCCAGTTATTTAATTTAGAAGGGACAGGTATTCTAGGCAAAGTCAATTCTCTAATCGACGCCAAGCCCAAACAACTAGTCTGTTGTACTGTGTCATTGAGGAAAATCATTTGCACAGGGATAATGCATGCTCGAAATAATGTATCTCTGCCTTGCATCTGCCAATTTTTCGTACCCCAAACACTTTTCAAGTCAACAGTCTTCAACCAGTATTCATATCCTTCGACCGAAAGTTTAGATACAAACGAATTAGAATACAGTTATTTAGTATCGGTCAACAAAATTTGCTTATTAGAATACGGTGTCACTTTAAAATAGTAAGACTTAGCGTTTCACTGATCATGCCCAGAAAAATATGCAAATTTATCATTATACGTTTTCGAACTCCCTTGTGGAGGAGTCGAGCAATGTTCCCATTGTACATAATTAAAGATGGACTTAGGGCTACTCGCTTTGTGAAGAAAGTGGTGTCCATAATAGGTGTAGCAAAACATATCACCATGATTATCTTTAAATTGGTAAGCATCTTCATCGTCATAGACAGTATAATATTGCAAATCTTTTAGCATAGCATCTACTGTCTTCACATCCCAATCATCAGAAACAATGCCTGGAATAACAATATCATTCATTGATAACTTAAGAACTTACGGTATTTGAATCAATTCAGTGGGACCATATATATCAAACATTACTTTATCCCACACAATTCCATCCGGAATTGGTATTGCAGAAAGGTTCACATTGGAAAAGTCTCTTTGAACCATATGAGACAAAAAATGTGGTCTCAACACAGTCTCCACGTGCTCAATGTCTGATCGATCAGGAAGAAAATGACCATGTATTACCAGAAAAAAGGTAACCACAAATCCCAACCATAAAAAAATAGTCAGTACAGCCATAAAAAGCAACAAATAGTTCCAAGGAACAACAAAATATGTACGTTTAAGCCAACTTAGTAGCTTACGTGGACCTCGGATTGAAGACAGCGAAGACGAAGAGCTGGATACAGCTGCATCCGCGTCGTTGAAGCAGCCAGAGGCAGTTCTCGCAAAAGGTGCAACAGTGAACAAGGAAGCTGATGGAGGTTCTCTCCTAGGTACGCTATAAATCACATGTTCAGAAACATCAGTAGAACGTACAGCAACTTGAGGAAAAGAATCGATATCAATCGTTGACTGTGGAACAATCGCAAGATCATCTTCCACCCTCCCCAAGCTCGGAGAGGAAACATGGTCGGTGCTAATCACCTGCAGCGGGACTTCTTCCCCAGTAGTGAGAGGGATGCCGGAACTACTGGGTGTCCCTCTTGGTCTGCTGTGCAGAATCGGCCACATGTTGTAACTTGACATTATCAATGGAAACAAAACGATTTTACTTTGGCCCCTTGCAGCGGCGGCAAAATCACAGTTCTCGTGCCGCTCACCCCCAACACCGGGACAGGTGCTCGATAAGAAGGACCAAATTCTTTCTTTACTGCGACCTTTTCACGCACTAGATCCCCAATCCTGGGTATCCAACCAGTAGGTGTTACTGGCTCATCCTTAATTCCAGAGGAGGCAGCACTTGCAGAAGAGTTATCTTCACGGAATTGTTGTAAATCCTGCAAAACAGTGATACGATCCTTTATGTCAAAGGGCGTTTCTGCCGCCTCCACACCAGGACCATCTAGATCAGGAACATACATTCGTGTTCCGAACAGGCACTCATATGAAGTACGACCCCCCAGTGAGCTTCTAGGCAAGTTATTAAGTGCTCTCTGTACTCCATACAGGTGGGCTAGCCAACTACGACCCGTACCTATAACCCTGGCTGTTAAGGATTGCTTTAAATCACGATTTAAACGCTCCACGACAGAATTTCCCTCGGGATGAAATGGAGACTAAAATTGGAGTTGGACCCCCAACAAAGCCATGGTGTCCCTGAATGCCTTAGAGGCAAAAGCAGGGCCCTGGTCCGAATGAAAAGCCGCAACTGCAAATGTATCGACAAAGATACGCAAATCTTTAATAACAGTCCGAGCGTCAGCCGAGCGCTGTGGCCAGACCCACACAAATCTGGAGCACGAATCTACAGCAACCAATATGTATTTGTATGCACTATCTGGTGTCAGTGGACCACAATGGTCCAAGTACACACACTGTAATGGTCTATTTGATATCAGAAGAGGAGTCTGCTGCGGGCGTCTAGCCGACGATGCTTTAATTTGTTGACAGACGTCACAACAAAGGACATACTGCTTTGTCTCCTTATAGAGACCAGGCCACCAATAACGGGCCTGTAAAAGCGAAATCGTGGCAGCCACACCAGCATGCGCAGATGCCACCCCTTCAAGCGCTGCAGAAATTAATCGAGGTCTCTCAATCTTATTCGGTAACTCACGTACACCAACGCCTGGAATATTAACAACAGCATTTAGTGCACCACTCAAGCAGTAACTATATTTAGAAGGGAATCCTTTAGGAAATGGCGTGCCATCAGCCGTAGCTTTTATGGCAGCCGAAATCTCTATGTCTGGTTTTGAACTCGAACGAGTTACCGCGGCTACAGTGGCGATAGCCACCGCCGACTTTGCAGCCTCATCAGCCAAAGTATTCCCAGCAACGTGTATTCCAACGCGCTGGTGTCCAAGTGTATGTACAACATGGACTTTAGGAAGCGTCTCTTTCAGACCCGCAACCTTACCCCACAAAAATTTATGTTTAATGGTGTTGCCTTTAGAATCTCTGAACCCATTCATTTTCCAATAATGCAGATATTCATTGAAGGATTGCACACAGTAGTAGGAGTCACAGACTAGCAAGGTCAATATCGCCGGCTCTGCATGCTCCAACGCTAACAAAAGAGCTTTGAGCTCAGCCAGCTGCGCCGTGCAATCTCCCAAGGTTTTAGTATAAGTATGTCGGGGGCAGAAAACTCCCCCCTCCATAGTCCCGCTCACCACCGCACAAGCAGCAGAATACTGTTGTTTAGTCCCAACCGCCGGTTGCGCAGAGCCATCGGTATACATGACCACTTCATATTGGTCAATAGGTAATGTGCCAGCAGGAACCGGGTACTCTATTTCATATTGAAGAAATTCTTGAGTCTGCAGCTTAGGGTCAAATATGTAATCCACATCAGTGGCCGTCAAAGACGTAGCCCATTGTATCCACCGCGGGTGTAAAGCTTTCGAATTAGGAACACTCGCTTTTGTAACAGCCTCTAAGGCCGGAATTGGGGAAACGACAATAATGCGTTGGCCCTGGGCTAGCGGTCTTTCTTTGATCACAGCCATCTGTACTGCAGTGAGAATTTTCTCAGTCTGTGCAAAACGTTGTTCTGCAGCAGAATACAAGTGGGACTTGTATGCTATCGGGACTGTCTCCCCTTCATTAAAGGTGACATACGTAAATCCAACAGCCCCAGGAATCACCCCGATGACCAAATGAGTTTTATTGTCCCGCGTGTGTAAATGTTTAACCGCTAAGAGATCATTCTGCAGCTCTCGCAGTATGTGTGTATGCTCAATCGTCCAAAATCTACTTGAAAAATTCAGGGGGAATCAGTTCCTTTAAGGGTTTTATACGTGTAGCATAATCAGGAATGTAAGTTCTGCCAAAATTCAGAAACCCCAACAAAGACTGGAGCTTCCGAACCGTATTAGGAGGCTGCAGTAAAGCACATTTCTCCAAAAAATGTGGCGCCAGGCTCTTGCCCTCACTCGATAACTCATATCCCAGGAAAATAACAGTGAGGAAGGCAATCTTCGATTTCTTAAAATTAAACTTATAACCAATATCAGCAAAACCCACAACAATGCGCGATACGCGACTGAGATGTTGTAGAATCTCATTGTCCGTCAAATAAATGTCATCAACATATGATAACGCCTCAGGGTCCAACCCGTGCAGAAGTTCAGTCACACGAGCCGAGAACAGTCCTGGGCTATTCTTATACCCCTGAGGTAAACGACAAAACTTTTTCTGAGAGCCAAACGCACTGAAACCGGTATAGTCCCGACTTTCGGGTGCTATATTCTGGCAGAAAAATCCATTTGAGATATCCAAGGTTGTTTTGTATTTTTTACGCACTATATTATTCATAAGCGCAGCGCTATGTGAATTCTGTATAGCATATGTGCGTGTATGACTATTCAAATGTCTGTAATCCACCACTATCCTATAGGAATGGTCCGGTTTAGCAACCGGAAATAAGGGATTATTCATCGGCGAGACACAAGGCTCAATCACACCTTGGTACTCTAATTGTGTAAGAATTTTCCGAACCGATGCCCTTGCTTCAAATTTAATAGGATATTGCGGCTGTGGCTGAGGTCCTCCTTTAATGGGAATGACATGATAAGGTGATTGTTTATCCCACCCCACATTATTTCTATATAGGGCGGGGGCTTGTGCTAGAGCCCATGATTTACCATATGACTCCGCTAGTTCTCTCGGAACAAGTGGTGAAAAGGAAGGCGCAATAACCTCCTCCCCAACTGGACAGTCGCGAACAAAGTCAGGTGGCCAATCTTGTTCGGCCAACAGGACATCATATGATTTCACCATATGGTCCCAAAAGATGGCGTGTACAACGCGGTCAATGTCCCCTTCTAATCGTAGAGTCACAAGATATACTTGATCAGGATCAGAGACTCGCATATCTGCCGTCTCAACTTGTATGAAGTCATCAGTTGCTTTCGCCTCCAGATGCTCTAGAAGACTCCGGCGAACTATTGTGACCTCTGCCGCGCTGTCTAACAGCGCTAACGCCCATGTCTTGTTCGTCAAGAGAACTCTCTTCTTGAGCGGCATGTCTAACTGAGACTGCTGCCACTTTCTTCTTTTTAAACTGCTGTTTTTGTTGCAGCGGTTTCTCTTCTTGTTTAATAGAAACCTCCGCTGAGCGTTGTGAATCCTGTCTCGGTTTCACGTACTCCGTCCTCCGCTCTGACCGGCCACCTCTCTCACTTCTTTTGTCCGAGGAGTCCTGAAAGGAACGAGATTGGCGCGTATCAGTACATTGATATCTATCAGGCGTCTTCAAAGTATCCCTATTCCTGAGATTATACTTATTTTGTGGGGTCTCCGGTTGCGGAGACTGCCCACCATCTTTCTTAGTTGTTTGCTGTTTCTTATCCCAGCGCTTTTTCGCACCCTCAGATTTGCTGTTGCTTAGAATTATCCTTATTATTTTTACCCTGCAATTGTGGTTTCTGCGGTCGAGCCCCTAGGCTATCACGACCAATACTATAATATGTTTCAGCTATTATTCTCGGAAGTTCCCGCTCCTGATTAATCTGCGGAAGTCCCGAAGACGCATTCGCACCGCTAGTGCTACAGCCTCCCCCTTGAGATTACTCAAAATAATAGAAGAAACCACGTCAAAATTACCCATCAATTGCATGCCTAAATCCAAGGCAGGGGCAGCCCCATATTCATCCTGAATTTGTTTAAGTACCTCCGGCATATTAGCCAAAGTCGGTGTACCGTGTGCTGTAGTATAGAGAGCGGCAAACACCGTGCCCCAAGTATTACAAAGATCCACCGTAGGAACCATCCCATACGGCAAACACATCGTCAAAATTCTATGCTTATCCTGAGGTCTCGTATGGGGAAATACTGCTTCCAGCGTATTAATTTTTTGCGCCAGCCAAAATGGAGTCTCCTCACGTTTAGCCGGTACTTTGCCCATTACAGAGTGTACAGTGGCCGGATTTATTCCCGGCACCACCGCATGTGGGTGAGCTGGAGCAGCACGCGCTGCATTAGTATTTAATGTCTGCATCACAAACTGAACTAATCGTCTGTACGTTGCAGTTAATTCCACATATAAACGACGCACTTCAGCCACTGCCACATTTGCCCCTCCAGGATATGGTGTATATGTAGCCAATAAAGGCCAGGTCGGACCATCATTACTCAACGGACCTAACCGTACTGGTGTTACTGAATGTGGGAGGGCGCCATCAAGCCAATTATTGTGTTCTTGATAAGATAAAGGTATTTCTAAGTATGCATAAGCCCTGTATTGTCCAGGGACATTCGCAACAGTATATTCGTGAAAAGTATTTGTACCTCCATCTGCCGCTGGAAATAGGACCCAAGAATAAAAAAGTTCTGTTCTATAGGCTGCATGGGCGTCCACCACAAAAGTGACCGGACCCCCCTGGACCGTCAGTCCATGTGCTATCAGATGACCCGTGAGCGGAAATCGCATATTAAGCGGTATATTTATTACAACTGGATTCGCCTATAGCTCTAGGACAGAGAAGGCACACCAATATCGGGGTATTTCCTTTCAAAGTTCAAGCTTGAACAACCAACCACTAAGTAATAGGATGTACCCAACCTGTGGTGGCGGAAACCCTCAGCCCCACGGACGTCTCCACATACGGAACCGAGGAGTCAAAATATATACGAGACCGAGAGAGTCAGTCGGACCCAAACATTAGAGCCAGACCAAACGTTGGCGGCGCCATATCGCGTGGGCTCTCATTATCCTAAATGAGACTACTGGATTTCTAGGCAGCAGGATCGATAACGGTGTGGGGGACTGAGTCTGACCCACGTGTAAGGAACTCTGTCACCCTAAATCCGGTTGTTGCTCCGGCTAACTAGCAGTGCCTCATTTCTCCCACGGGGAAGAAATGATTGGGCAGCCGAGCGCATGACATCTTTGGAACTTCTCAGGGTAGTCGTGGTCACTCAGATCCAAACCAACTCTCTCATTCACTATATGGTCTCATATACAAATGACAAAGACAGTATAAGTTTTATATAATGTTTTAATAAAACGACTGTATTTTAGATATTAAGGCGTGAGCCGCAATAACCAGAACAATACAACATAGTAGGATTGATATAGTAACCAGGAGAGTAAAACATAGAAATAAAGCTATCATAATTCCTAACCGTTTCTACTCTCCCTCTGCTTGTTCTATTTAGAGCACAGCATGTTAAGCTTTCAGCTTGCCTTTCTGTATCACTAGGGAGACGGACACACTCATACCTCAGCAAAGGCCTGTGATCTGGTTCAGCATCTGCAACGAGGCAGTCAGCGTCTAGTTGTGGTTCCCTGGTCGGAATCTCCCTCTTGCATGTATTGGGACAAGGAAGTGATTTTATAACTAACATGTCATCGTGATCACAAAATGTTCCTACGCAGGAATGGCAAGTCTAGACTCCTACCACGTCTATCGGCAATGTACCAGACTGTATCCTTGACTAAAGCACAGAGTGAATATGTTATGAAGAACTCCAGTGCTGAAGTAGGCAAAACAGTGTGATATGAATAAAAAACAACACCGTAGAACTGGCTATTCTGTAAAATAACAGTACGAAGCCTAATAGAAAGCATTTAGAGCAAAGTGCACAGAGGCTCTAAGCTGTTAGCAAATGAATAAAATATATTTAGGGCAAAGTGCACAGAGGCCTAAGGCCTGAAGCTAATGCGCAAAATATACGTAAAACTGACCACACTACAGTATGGACTAGTTGATGTTATTTAGCAGCTAATTTGGAAGATCATTGGTCATAGGGGATGCACATGGTGATCCATGGAAATCAAGACAGTAAGCATACCCTAGGCCATTCCTTCAACTTGGCCGGTGAAAACATTAAAACCCCCAGACACTCAATCAACATGGAAAAAAATAATCTTATACAAACAGGAATTATTGTAAATGATTATTTACTACATCCCCAAAACTATACTAAAACTACCCCACCCTAAACTAACCTAAACTAACTTAAAATGATTTACAACTAGGCCTATTTAACCTGTTCTAAACTAATCTTACATATGTAAAGCTACACTCTAAACATTGTCTCCACACCCCCCTTAACAAGATACAAGTATAACAACATAAACTATGACTACACTTGTACTAACAACCTATGTCCTAAACAAATACACATATTTTTTGGGTTAAAAAAAAAAATGTTTGGTATTTGTTGGAACTGGCCCTTTTACAGGGTCATTCCCTAGACATTTTGCCTTCTTATGTTTCTGACCTTTGATGTCTGACGTTATGACTGAGCACTTTTTCACTACTAACCAGTGCTAAAGTGCATGTGCTCTCCCTTGTAAAATTGGTATGATTGGCTTATGCCTAATTGGCATATTTAATTTACCTTTAAGTCCCTTGTAAAGTGGGATCCCTATACCCAGGGCCTCTAAATTAAATGCTACTAGTGGGCCCGCAGCACTGCTTGCGCCACCCACTGAAGTAGCCAGTCAAACCTATCTCAGTGCTGCTGGCACAGGGCCTGTGTGTGCAGTTTTCTGCCACAGGGACCTAGCATCTAAATTTACTTGCCAGGCCCTTTTACTACATGTAAGGCACCCATAAGGTACGCCATATGGACAGGGTGCCATGCATGTAGAAGGCAGGACATGTGTCAGGTTGTGTGGCCTGTCCTGATAGTGACAAACAGCCTAACTTGGGGACATATTTATACTCTGTTTGCGCCGGATTTGCGTAAAAAATTTTACGCAAATTCGGCTCAAAACTAAGACCATATTTATACTTTGACGTTAGACCCCGCTAATGTCAAAATTCCTCTGTGTGCGTCATTTCCTGAATGCGTGAAACCGCCTTGCGTTAATGACATGCAAGCTAGGCGTTCCTGTCCAAAAAATGACTTAAACACCTGTGCGCCATATTTACCCAACACGGCAAAAATGGTGCACAGCTGGGAGGCGGAGCCAGCAAATGACATAAACGCCAATTTGCATAAAAAATGAACGCCTGGGTCAGGGCAGGCGTTAAGGGACCTGTTGGCTCTTTTCCATGGTGGGAGACCATAGAAGCAGTCCACAGGTGTTTTCCCCTGCACCCAGGGACCCCCCTACCACCCTAGCCCACCCCGGAGGAAATCCATGGATAGGGGACCCATCCATGGTAAGTGCAATTAAGTGCAGGTAAATATATTTTTTTATTTTTTTAGAGTGGCATGGGGGTCCTAATTAAGGGGCAGGGGGGCATGGCTCCTGTCTTTGCTAAGACAGGAGTCTTTTCCATTGGGGTTGTGCGTCAATAAATGGCGCAGGTCAGGTTGGAGCCAATATTTTTTACTCTTACCTGACTTGCACCATTCTTTGACGCACAACCCCCAGTGTTCCCTATGCCTCCGCTGCCCAGTTTGAGTCACTTATGTTGACGCAAGCCAGGCCGCAGCGCCGGCTAACGTCATTCCATAAATAAGGCGCCCGGCTGGCACGTTGGAATGGTGTTAGCCGGCTGTAAACTTTTTGACGCAAATCTGCCCTGGCGCTAATTTGCGTCAAAAAGTATAAATATGGGCCTCGGTCTCTCACTGCTGTGAGTGCTGCCTTCTCATAGGATTGAATTAGAAATGCCCTGCCTTATGTGTAAGGGGTGTTGTCTGATTTATGAGGGGTAGCGTAGGCATGTTTGGTATGGTTGTAATGGTGGTATGAAATGCTGCTTACTGGTGTAGGTGTATTTTTCTATCACTAATAAAGAAATGCCACTTCTAGAAAGTGAGCATTTCTCTGTGCTTATGACTTTGGTGTTTTGCAGCTTGACTCCAATCCACATCTGAGCAGACTGACAGTCGGGGCTTTGTGCATACCTTTCAGACATCCTGTACAGAGGGAGGGTGGGGATGTCACAGAAGTGCATCTACATATTGTATGGTCTTCCTGGGCTGAAAGAAGGGAGAGGCCGGGCACACCTGCATTTGTAAAGGCTGCGCCCTGGCCTCGCACAATAGGGTTGTTTACCCCCCACTGATGTTTGGAGCCTGTGCTGGAGGAGAGAAGGGGCACTCCCAGAACCAGTTGTAACTGGTTAGAACCCCCTCTCCTCCCCATTGTAAGAGACACTGCAAACAGAGTATAAGTAAAGGGGAATTTTCCCCACAATTTGGAGATTCTTGGGATTCCAGAAAACTTACTTGGAACTGGACACAGGACGCTGTTGAATGGATGCACCAAGACCACCTTGGACTGCTGCTGCTGCGCTGACCTGGTCACTATTACGAACTGCCATCACCTGCACCTCTTGTGCTGACCTGTTGTTGGGCCTGCCAGCCCTGTTCTTTTCCCTCCTTGCCTGTCTCCAGGAGTAGGGAGCTGTGGCTCCTGACCCCTGTAAACTACCTCCATCACAAGGGGTGCTCCAACTTTGGCTTGGCTGCTTTAACGCTGAGTGTAGTGCTTCCTTGACTGCTTAAGCGCTAAGTGCGTCACTCTTGTTGGGCCCTAGGTGCTCGTAGGCACATCACTGTGGAAGGAGATCACCGCCGCAGCATGGGCATCACTTGTATCGAGCATGTTGCCTCGTGCTTCAACCAGTGCCCCCAGGGCTCGGAGAAAAGGAAACCGGAGCAAGTGTGCTCCTGTCGGTGCCCCGGGGCAAGGTTTGTTCCAAGGAGCACCCCCGGGGCACCACTGAGTGTCTTCAATCCGAGCTAAAGTCACCGCCACGGCCCAGGAGGAGTTTGCGCACCAGACTTGGGTGCGGGCTGGGCCAGAAGCCAGTGGAGCACCGGGCTCTGAAGAGCTTGCGGCACCCATCCTCTCCCTTGCCTCTGGACTGGAGGGAATTACAGCCTCGGGTGGTCCTTCCTCCCTTGAGGCGGTTCACCAGTCTCCATGACGCAGGGCACAGGGAGCGGAAAAGGAGTTCCTTTCCCCTCCGGCCCTGCCTTAGAGGCGCAATCGCTCCAGTAACTCACTTTATCATTGTTTGGTGGCCCTGACTTGTTGGTTAGGCCAGTGGGCAGGCCCCCCTCTCCCTCAGGAGCCTAACGTGCCCCCATTGAGCGCTCAGTAGCGTGGGGGTCCCACCTTATTCTTCCATGCACTAGTAGTGCCTTTTCTACAGGACCTTTTGGGGACACTGGGAAGGTGGTATGCTCCAGGCTCATTTTTCTAAGGATATATATTTGCTACCAGTTTCTGTTATGGTCATGACATGCTGAGATATGTTTTTCATGACTTGCCATATCATTTTATAATCTTCCTGATGTAGGCCTTCATGATATTTTTTTATGACAAGTGCATTTATGTTTTTACTGTGATTCCTGACTACTGCTTATGTTGCAGAATCCTGAGTACTTACGTGTTCTAATGTGACAACTGCTTATTATTGCAGGGTATTAGTAACTTATGGAACGTTCTGACAATTGCTAAGGTAGCAGGGTATAACTGACGTGTAATGTTAGGTCTAATTATGTTTTGTGCAATACAGTTTATTTTTACATAGCTCAGTGTTATGTTTACTTTGTGGTGTACATATTGCGTCACATGTGTTGTGTGTGTTGTGCAAACGCTCTGCACATTGCCTCCGGGCCAGGCCTGACCGCTCGTGGAGGTAGAACAGATGTATAATGTACACTGAATCTGCAACTGACACATGCAGTCCACCACACATTCCTCAACAATGACTTACTCCTAATCCAACAGTATTTCCTACCAGCCATCTACGGTATCATGTACATGTCACTGGAATAAAGGATATCCATTGTTGACCATCAGGCCCCAGAGGTGAGTGGACCAATGCGTCTTTGTTCAACATATGTATTAAACTTGTCAGGATCATGTGACCCTACAACTCTAGATTTCCTGAGACTTTGTCAATATGGGGGACTTTGTAGTTACATCAGGGCTTGCCCAGACATCATGCATGCATGGTGGGGGTCATCAGATATGGGTACTGGAAAGTTTCTACCAGCTAATGTAAGGTTTTGCAAAGCCTTATTCGTGTGCCCTGGTTTAGGACCTGATCTGAGCATATGCTACAAGGGGCACACCATTGTTAAAAATGTGCCCGCATGCACACATTATACTATGGGGGTCATTCTGACCCTGGCGGTCAGTGTTAAAGCGGCGGCCAACACGCCAACAGGCTGGCGGTCAAAAAAACGGAATTCTGACCCTGGCGGGAACCGCCAACACAGGCCACCACTTTAACACTCCGACCGCCACGGCGGGACAGACAAACAGCGCGGCGGTCACCGCCAACAGGCAGGCGGCAGACAATGTACCGCCCACAGTATCACAACTCACCAATCCGCCACCTTTTCCGGGGCGGGAGCCCCGCCGATAAAAACACGGCGGAAACAGACTACGAATGGGAAAACGCTCACCTCTATACACTCCACGAGGACGGAGGACAGCATGGAACCCGAATTAAACATCCTACCAGCTCTTGTCTACCTGCTCATCTACCACGAGTACGAACTCCGGCGCAGAAGACAATGGTGAGTACTGCACCTACGACACAGGGGAGGGGAGAGGACGAAAGGTTACGGGCACACACATACGCCCCCCCCCCAACTATCAACATACCAATGCAGAGCAACAACTGAGTGACCCCCCCAAACCCCCCTGAAAAAAGCAAAGACACAATAAAATTTCAATTTAAATTTATGTATAAATTAGGTTCATTGAAGTCATGGAAAATTATCGTCATGAAATATCAAAGCAAAAATCATGATCAGTGCGAAAGCTATGTACATAGTCAATAAGTCCTGCTCAGTGTGTCAAATATCCACAGTCCGTGGGCCAATGTCTACCAAACACATGGGCAAAGCCCACACAGGAGACCTGAGTCCATTGGAGAGAACACTGCTGGGGCATCAGATGACAAAACTACAGGCACCTCAGGGGGAAGGGAAGGGGGGGCACCTCAGCCACAGGAGTCCACGATGCCAGAACCACGAAGGGGCCACCATGCCCACTGTGCCATCCTGGGGAGTGCAAAGCCACAGTCCATCAGGTGGATTACAGACTCCACTGGTCATGGAGGAGGCAGGGTGCCCAGAGTGCAGCGTGAACACTAGCTCGACACAGAACCAGCACTGTCAATGGGCCAGCGGAGCGGTGCTTGAGACGGCGGGGCCCAGCGGAGCGGTGCCTGAGATGAAGGGCCCAGCGGAGCGGTGCTTGACAGGAAGGGCCCAGCGGAGCGGTGCTTGAGATGAAGGGCCCAGCGGAGCGGTGCTGGACAGGAAGGGCCCAGCGGAGCGGTGCTTGACAGGAAGGGCCCAGCAGAGCGGTGCTTGACAGGAAGGGCCCAGCGGAGCGGTGCTTGACAGGAAGGGCCCAGCGGAGCGGTGCTTGAGATGAAGGGCCCAGCGGAGCGGTGCTTGAGACGGCGGAGCCCAGCGGAGTGGTGCTTGACAGGAAGGGCCAAGCGGAGCGGTGCTTGAGATGAAGGGCCCAGCGGAGCGGTGCTTGACAGGAAGGGCCCAGCGGAGCGGTGCTTGAGACGGCGGGGCCCAGCGGAGCGGTGCTTGACTGGAAGGGCCCAGCGGAGCAGTGCTTGACAGGAAGGGCCCAGCGGAGCGGTGCTTGACAGGAAGGGCCCAGCGGAGCGGTGCTTGAGATGAAGGGCCCAGCAGAGCGGTGCTTGAGGCGGCGGGGCCCAGCGGAGCGGTGCTTGACAGGAAGGGCCCAGCGGAGCGGTGCTTGAGATGAAGGGCCCAGCGGAGCGGTGCTTGACAGGAAGGACCCAGCGGAGCAGTGCTTGAGACGGCGGGGCCCAGCGGAGCGGTGCTTGACAGGAAGGGTCCAGCGGAGCGGTGCTTGACAGGAAGGGCCCAGCGGAGCGGTGCTTGACAGGAAGGGCCCAGCGGAGCGGTGCTTGAGATGAAGGGCCCAGCGGAGCGGTGCTTGAGACGGCGGGGCCCAGCGGAGCGGTGCTTGACAGGAAGGGCCCAGCGGAGCGGTGCTTGACAGGAAGGGCCCAGCGGAGCGGTGCTTGAGATGAAGGGCCCAGCGGAGCGGTGCTTGACAGGAAGGGCCCAGCGGAGCGGTGCTTGAGACGGTGGGGCCCAGCGGAGCGGTGCTTGAGACTGCGGGGCCCTGTTCAGCGGTGCCTGTCTTCACGGCGGGGCCCTGTTCAGAGGTGCCTGTCTTCACGGCGGGGCCCTGTTCAGCGGTGCCTTTCTTCTCGGCGGGGCCCTGTTCAGCGGTGCCTGTCTTCACGGCGGGGCCCTGTTCAGCGGTGCCTTTCTTCTCGGCGGGGCCCTGTTCAGCGGTGCCTGTCTTCACGGCGGGGCCCTGTTCAGCGGTGCCTTTCTTCACGGCGGGGCCCTGTTCAGCGGTGCCTTTCTTCTCGGCGGGGCCCTGTTAAGCGGTGCCTGTCTTCACGGCGGTGCCTTTCTTGTCTATCAAGGGAGCCAGACCTGGCCAGGACGTGTGGTGATTGGTAGTTGTGTGGGTGGCTGCCTGCGTTTGTGTGTTTTGGAAGAGGGGGTGACAGACACAGTGGGAGAGGACACAGGGGACGTGTAAATGGCAGTGGGGGTGGTGACTGCACGTGTGCGGACTGTACTGGAGGGTGTTGAGGTGATGGAAGTACTGGCTGATGGTGGTGTGCATGCAGGTGTGAGTGGAGACGTCACAGGGAGGGGGGAGGGAGACGAGGAGGAGGGTGACACAGAGGTGGTAGTGACTGTTGGCATGTCTGCATGTGGATGTTGCTTGGGTGAATGCTTGTGGGATCTGTGGTGCTTATGTCTGGATGAGCTGCCCTTGGGTGTTGAGGTGTGTGCAGGCTGGTCTGATGGTGTGGATGGGATAGGCTGAGGAACAGGAGACTGGGAGACGGTGGAGGCAGTTAGAAGAGGGAGGCTGGAAACAGGGACAATGGCTGCCGTCAGTGCTGAGGCCAGAGCATTGAACGATCGTTGATGGGCAGCCTGACCCGAATGAATGCCCTCCAGGTATGCATTGCTCCAATGCACCTCCCTCTCTACCCCCTGGATGGCATTCAAAAGGGTAGACTGCCCAACAATGATGGTCTGTAGGAGGTCAATGACCTCCTCACTGAGGGCAGCAGGGGTAACTGGGGCAGGGCCTGAGGTGCTTGGGACGAAGGAGATGCCCGCCTTCTTGGGCGAGCGGGCACGGAGCGAAGGCTGAGGGGCTGCTGGGAGGGCGGAGCTGGTGCGCTGGGTGGCGACTGTACCTGTTGAGGCAGGTGGTACGGATGTTGCCGCCACCGCTAGGGAGCTCCCTTCCGAGGACGTGTCAGTGTCGCTGGTGTCACCACGGGTCCCCGTTGTGGAGCTCCCCTTGCCCTCCGTATCACTGGTGACCTTGGTGTCTGTAGCATGGCCCACCGGGGCCTTGTGAGTTGCAGCTCCCTCGTGCTCCGATGCCAATTCTCCTCCGCCTGATGATGCTAATGCACACATGCACAAGAAGATTAAGAAAAAGGGTGGGGAGAGAAATAAAGACAGGTTGAGTGCATGCATTGTAAACACCGTTGTCGGAGAGGACAGACACAAGAGCCTCCAGCACTACGCCGCGCAATCGGGGTACACTACTCAGTACTTGTGACTAGGCCTACAGGTCTATGGACAACAAATGCACACATGGGTGATGCTGGACCATGGATTGCTGTACTTGGCACCCTACAGAGGTGGGGGGCGGGGGCACAGGGCCATGCCTAATGGAGGGGACTACACTACAGAATGCGCCCTGGCCTAATGTCACCCACAGCCCTCCTCCCCCACCCAGGCACCTCCACTGCGCGTAAAGATAGCAGAATGTGCTGGTACTCACCCCCTTGTGTCTGCTGTGATGTCCTCACGCGCCCATCCAAATCGGGGTAGGCCACCGCCAGGATCCGGGACATCAGGGGGGTCAAGGTACGACTGGCACCCCTCCTACGTTGGGAGGCCATCCCCAGCAGTGACTCGGCGGTCTTCCTGGTCCTGCGGCGGATGTCCTCCCACCTCTTTCGGCAGTGGGTGCCCCGTCTGTTGTGGACCCCCAGGTCCCGGACTTCCTTGGCGATGGCACGCCAACTGTCGACTTTCTGATGGGCGCTGACCTATTTGACATGTACAGGGTGGGAAAGGAAATTTCAACATTGTTCTGCATGTTAGATGTGATTGCCCCCCCCCTCTCCAACCCTGCCATGTGGCACATGCTCTCATCTGTCGTGCCTTGCACTCCTCATTCACTCCCCACCCCACCATCTTACATCCACTATACACAACCCAGGCATAGCCCATTCAACCTGCACCCAGTGTACTTACCTGTTGGTCTGGAGGACCGTAGAGTAGCGCATACTGGGGCAGGACCCCATCCACAAGTTTCTCCAACTCTTATGAAGTGAAGGCAGGGGCCCTTTCCCCAGTCGCAGCTACCATTGTCTCTTCCAGACCGAGGTCACAGCAGCACTTGCAGTATAGGTCCTCTCCTGTGGATGATCAGGTCTCAAGTGATTAAGCAGATAGAAAATGGCGGTCACGCCCGCGGTGGTGCGTACCGCGGCGGTGCGTACCGCGACCGCCGGCGCACATCGTCATTGGCTCCTGAGACCCATAGGGTTCAATGTTAACCAATGCTGCTTTGCGCCGCGGTCTTCGACCGCCTACCGCCACGGTGTGCCACGCCAGCGCAGTGACCTCACATCCCACTGTCACACTTCACAGGTCAGGCAGCCGCCATTTCGAGGCCCCACATGGCATGATTTCTACTGCGTCACACAGGCCTAGGCCTTGCATTGCCACTCATACAAGCCGTTCCATGCATAGCGATTCGTGTACTGTGCAAGCTGTGTGAACGAACCTGTGGGTTGCTTGACTCTGTGCTCCATGTTGTCCTTCCTAGGCACCGTCCGCTGGGACTTGCGAGGAGAAGGATGAATCCTCCCGTGTACCGACCGCTGGTGGACCTGTCGACAATGGAAGAACGACATATTATACTTCGATACCGACTTGACCGAGCCACTATACATGAACTGTGTGCCCAGCTGGAGCCAGACCTGATGTCCCCCATCCGCCAACCCACAGGGATTCCCCCTCTGGTGCAGGTTCTGTCAGTACTCCATTTTTTGGCAAGTGGGTCTTTTCAGACAACAGTGGCCATGTCATCAGGGATGTCTCAGCCTATGTTTTCTAAGGTTTTGTCCAGAGTGTTGTCTGCCCTGATGAAATACATGCAGAGATACATTGTTTTCCCTGAGGAGGGTGATTTGGCCACTGTGAAGGGTGATTTCTATGCCCTTAGACATATCCCCAACATCATTGGTGCCATTGATGGGACCCATGTGGCTTTAGTACCCCCAAAAGACAATGAGCAGGTGTACAGAAATAGAAAAAATTACCATTCGATGAATGTCCAGGTGGTCTGTTTGGCTGACCAGTACATCTCCCATGTAAATGCAAAGTTCCCTGGGTCAGTGCATGACGCGTATGTCATGCGAAATAGCAGCATCCCTTATGTGATGGAACAGCTACAGAGACACCGTGTGTGGCTAATAGGTGACTCTGGTTACCCCAACCTGCCTTGGCTATTGACCCCAGTGAGGAATCCCCGGACCAGGGCAGAGGAACGGTACAATGAGGCACATGGGCGAACTAGGAGGATTATAGAACGGACCTTCGGGGTCCTGAAGGCCAGGTTTCGGTGCCTGCATATGACAGGTGGATCCCTAATGTACTCACCAAAGAAGGTGTGTCATATCATCGTGGCCTGCTGTATGCTTCACAATCTTGCATTGCGACGCCAGGTGCCTTTCCTGCAGGAGGATGGTCCAGATGGTGGTGTTGTAGCAGCTGTGGAGCCTGTGGAGAGTGAAGAGGAGGAAGACGACGGGTACGACACGGACAACAGGGACACAGTTATACAACAGTATTTTCAGTAGCACACAGGTAAGAATCACCCACGCCATTTTACATTTACTTCTGGCCACCTGCATCTCTACTTTCTGTGTTTCCCCCCCAGTTCCTTTTAACTGATTTTTGACTTTCCCTTCCCTTTTCAGAGCTGTATGACCCACATCGTGACTTCTGCTTTGTTTGCCCATGGACTAATGCTTATTGACATTGGTATGTTGTCATCACAATGTAACTGAACATTATTGCACCGTTATGTGTAATACATTTGTAAAGAATACAAGCAGACTCCTGAAATTTGAAGTGCAATTGGTGATTTATTTTAAGTGCTGCATATAGGTCCATGATAGTAAAACGGTGATGGGTGGGGGTGGAGTAATGTCCATGGCAGAGTCCAGTTCTCAGTCGCACAGGTGCATTGTCCATATGCCTGTGGAAGGATGGAGCAGGGGCAGTTCAAGGTTGGACAGGGTGACAATGTGGGACAGTGGGATGACATCAGGGGGTATCTTATGCTGGCGGGGGTCTTGGCATCCTACTCTGTCTTCTTGTGTGATCTCAGGTTCCGCTTGCGGGGTGGTTGATCTTCAGCAGGAGGTGGGGTTCTGGTGGCCTGTCGTTGTGTGGGGGCCTCCTGTCCACTAGCGCCGGCGGAGGTGGTAGGCTGTTCGTCGTCCGGGCTAGTGACAGGGGCGCTTTGGGGTGCCACATGGTCCCGCAATGTGGTGACTATCTGGTTGAGGGCCAGGACGATGGTCCCCATTGCGGAACCGATGTTCCTGAGTTCGTCTCGGAACCCCATGTACCGTTCCTCCTGCTGTGCCTGGATCTCCTGGAACCTGGCCAGTACCGTCGCCATCGTCTCCTGGGAGTGGTGGTATGCTCCCATGATGGTGGTGAGGGCCTCTTGGAGAGTGGGTTCCCTGGGCCGGTCAACCCCCTCTCGCACAGCAGCCCTCCCAGTTCCCCTGTTTCCCCGGGCCTCTGTCCCCTGGACGGTGTGCCCACTACCACTGCCCCCAGGTCCCTGTTGTTGTTGGGGTGGTGGGTCAGCCTGGGTGCCCTGTAGTGGCGGACACACCGCTGATTGACGCGTCCTGGAGACAGAGGCATGGGCCCGCTGGGTGGGAGCTGTGCTGGTATTCCCAGAGGGGGTTGGGTCTGCTGTGGCCTGTGTCTGTGTGTGGGGAACCGACTGTCCAGAGGTCCCCGATGGTCCGGGCTGGTCATCAGGTTCTAGGTCGACAGAGCTGCTGTCATCCCTGGGGGCCTGTTCTGGGGGCGGGATGGACAAATCTGGACCCTCCTGGCCGGTGTGTTGACGTGCGGGCCCTGCAGGGGTAAAAGAGTATGGTTATTGCTTCTGTGTGTGCCATGGCGTGCGATTTGTGGGTGCCCTTGTCCCCCAGTGCTGGCATTCCCTTGTGGGAGGAGTTGTGAGGGTGGTTTGTGGGGGGGGGATGGGTATGTGCAGTGGTCATGCTTAGGTGATGGGTGTCCATGGTTTGTGTTGGCATTCAGGGATTGGTGTTGTGTTGGGTGGGTTGTGCTGGTGAGACATTGGCAGGGAGGATGTGTGCTGGGGGGTTGGGGGTGAGGGTGGGGGTGTGGGTTGGCATGCTGGTGGTTGGGGGGTGAAGTAGTTGGGATTAGACTTACCAGAGTCCATTCCTCTGCCTACTCCAGCGAGGCCCTCAGGATGCAGGATGTTCAAGACCTCTTGCTCCCATGCTGTGAATTCGGGTGGAGTGGGTGGGGGTCCGCCGCCAGTCTTCTGCACAGCGATGTTGTGTCTTGACACCATCGACCGCACCTTCCCCCGTAGGTCGTTCCAGCGCTTTCGGATGTCTTTCCGGTTTCTGGGATGCTGTCCCACAGCGTTGACCCTGTCGACGATCCTTTGCCATAGCTCCGCCTTCCTGGCTATTGTGGTGTGCTGCACCTGTGTGCCGAATAGCTGGGGCTCTACCCTAATTATTTCCTCCACCATGACCCTGAGTTCTTGGTCCGAGAACCTGGGGTGTCTTTGGGGTGCCATGGGGTGGTGTGGGGTGGTGTTTGTGGTGATGGGTGTGGTGTGTGTGGTGGTGTGTGGTGTTCTGTGCGTGGATGTAGTGTGGGTGATGATGTTGTGTTCCTCTGTGTGTTGGGGTTTTCGATAGCTGTGCTCTCTCTCTCTCTCTTGCCTTCTCTCCGAATTTCTAGTAGTGGGGGTTTGTGGGTGATGTGGGTGTGTGTTTTATAGTTGATTGGATGTGTGGGAGTGGTGTTTGTATGTGTATCAGGTGTGTGTATTTCTAATTGTCCAATGTGGCTGTGTTTTGGAGCTGGGTGTGTATTTTGACCGCGGCAGTGTGTACCGCCAATGGAATACCGCGGTTAAATGACCGCCGCGTGGATTCGTGGGTCGTAATGGCATGGGCGTGTTTGTGTTGGCGTGACGGTGGAGGTTTGGTCATCTCCAGTTTATCGCTGACCGCTGATGAGGCGGCCTTCCGTGGATGTCGGGTTTTTGGCGGTTTAGCAGTTGTGGGTCAGAATGACCGTGGCGGTTTACCGCGGCCGCGGCGGTAGAATGGCGGTCTTCTAACCGGCGGTAAGAGCCTTTTACCGCCGAGGTCAGAATGACCCCCTATGTCCCTAATAAGTTTGGCCAAAGTATGACCAGCACATCAAATTTGTCTACAGTTTAAGTAACCTATGCCCTCTACCCTGTGCTATGTTGTGCTTAAAATGTAAATCGGCACACACATGGTGGCTGTATGGGTACCCTTAAGGCCACAGTGAGTTTGGAGCTGCACTAGGTGCTGCTACAGTATTCTTATATATTGAACATCATGTGCACATGCATGTCAGACCTCATCAAAGTATCAGTTATGCATTCAGAATTCACATCATATCCACATGTGATTTGACCAAGATCACTCACATATATCATGGCAGCAGGACCATGCTGGTAATTCTGCTGAGATTAAACTTTTCCCACAACCATCTGGAGCTGAGTTGTCTACTAATTGTGTACACTACTGACTGTTGTCCAGCACAATATGGCTCCTTGCAGTACTGTGGCTTCACTTTTTATCTGAGGGGTACTAATGCACCTGTGGTGCAAGTGTCCTACATAAGGCCCCTTGAGACCTCACTACATTTCCTTCATCTGTAGAGTTTTGTGAGTAAATATTAGCTATGTGTGGCACACAGTGCTCTGACAAAATTTGTTCTCCACAGGCATGTTATTTACATTAACAGCTGCTCTGACACCTATCATGATAGACATCAATGAATATGTGGTCATGCATTCCATTTCCTAATACTCACAATTCCATACTGGCACACATTGCCACTTGTGCCACAAACAAGCCATTCTCAATACTCAAAATTCATAGCATTGCACACATCAGACTGACTCACACCAAACCGTGGACTGGCACACATGACGCACAAGGTGACACTTACTGGCTGCATTCGGGTCTTAAAATCTGGTGACCTCTCCAGCGGTGTAGGGTGGAGGTCCACCTGCAATACATGAAAGGAAAACATAGCTTTGTGATATTTGGACTTTTCTGTTAAAGAACAACATTGTTTAATATCAACTTGATTGAGGCTGGATGAGCAAGTCAACCTAGTGGTAGATCAGACCAACTAACAGACATCTATGATCAGTCAATCACACATAGTCTCAGACAATGGAGACCCTGGCACCTATAAACCCTCACTTTCCCAGACCCTCCTATGGTGCTTTTCACTGCACCATATATACATGGCATTGTCATGCAGGTGTTTTTTAGCTTTACACCTCCATGACCATATGGGACTGCATTACACTGTATACTGCATCTGAGGGGCATGTCATGGTTGTTGCAGTGGCCATCCCATTGTGACACCCATATCTTTTGTGCCTGCCCCAGATGTTTTAGACATCTACCTCATTTTCATCACAAACTGACAAAGAACTGCCCAGGGGATTTGTGAGCATTTCAAAGTGTAGAGGAATGCTTTGATACATCCTTGTTTGTAGTTAATAATATGAGGGTTCCATTACATGGCAAACAAATGAGCAATAATGCCATAGGACTTTACTTATGTTCATTTAGTTGTGCCTACCTGCACATTGACTGATTGAAATCACAGATGTATTGCTAATACTGTGTGGCCAGCCATTGTTGGCACGGCATTCCAGTATTTGTCCAGGAAGGGATTAGAATATACATATAGACAAATGCCTCAAGACCAAGACATTTGCTCTGTGGTCCTAGGATGCATGTGTTGGTGCAGGTTTCTGAGTAATGTGCCAGTGATGGTGCAGATGCAGGGCAGCCCCATACTGTAAGTAAGAAGTGGCAGGCCTGTGGTACAAAATCAGCACATGTGTGTAGGGTAATAGACAAAGTTAGGGGTGCATGTGATACACAATGTACAGAAAGAAGACAGTAGTAGTAGTCTGGACCCAGTGCATAGTCAAGGTCCCTTACAAAGCCTTGGCCAACTGACACAAAGGGACAGATTGTAGTAACGTGGTGCTTCACAAAGTGCGCCACTACAGTCCTTATGTCCCTCAGTGCACCCCTTTACCCACCATGTGTGCACCTAATGAGAAATAAAGCACAACATGATGCAGGTAGGGTCCATTGCATCTATTTATATGGAGGAAAATGATGTACCCAGCAGGAATAGCAACAAAACTGATCATCATGACTTCTGTAGAGTACTTAGGGCCCCATCATATATATTTATATACCCCCTTATAACACCAGCTCTCAGCAGCCATTCAAAGTGCATGAAACATGTCATTAAGTTATTTCTCATATTTCCGAGAGGCTTGTACATTTTTCCCCCAAGCAGGTGTTGGGTCCCCATCCCATACATGATGCATGGCGTAGGCCTCATGTTGTACTGCTCAAAACAGAGTTGCGCTATGAATGCATCACAACACTTTGTTATGGTTATGCAGGGAAGATGGCACTTCTGCCTTGCCTCTGCTTCATAAATGTATTTTACAAAGGCAGTCCTAAAGTGGCGCTGGGGCTCATAATACAGGCAGCATAGAACATGTCCAGATCCTTGGAAAAAACATGCTACATTCAACAGTAGCAGCACCTGCCATGCATATGCAAATAATGGTGTTGGTATGGATACTTACCAACTGCTCCACCAATCTCAATCCCCAGGTGATCCAGTAGGTCTTGCTCTATAGCACTGAGGTCAGTCCAATGGTGTTTTAGTTGGTGGTCCTTGCGTCCAGTGCCAAAAATACAGGTGAGGTCGTAGAGCACCATGCCCCACCACAGCCTCTGTGGGGTAGATCTGGATTACACTGCCACCCAGGATAAGCATCATGGGGAGGTAATGTTTGACAAGCCAAATTAAGCCCCCCATCTCATCTGCCAACATCTTGGGCATCCTCCCTTTCCCTGACATCATGTAGTGTAAAATACTGCAAATGTAGTTGCAGTAAAATAATAAAACCTAACAATACTCCAACTACCCAAAAAACTATCCTACCCCTAGACAAACAACCCATAATAGAGTGAAAGATACAGAACAAATACAATACAGAAGACTGATTAGAAAACAAATAATACACAACACCAACAGGACATAGAACAGTAACAGTCCAATAACTCTAAATCACCTACAACACCAGCTCCACACTCCGTTACACAGTCACAGACAAATAGAATGTTAAGTGAAAGTGAACTCACGTTCCCATGTATGCAGGCAGGAATTCCCGTTTCATCAATTCCTGGGCCTGTGTGTCACGTTTTCAGTCATGCTTTGTGTTTTTTGACACATGACAGTCATGCTTTGTATTTTACCCATTGTGTGTAAAAAGGCCTGCGGATGTGGGGTAGACACTCAGGGGCCAGGCATCTTTTTGCTCAAGAAAAAAGTGTGAAGTTTAGGTGTTAGCATAAATGTTTTTAATGCATTACAGCCATGCGTCATATTTTTCCCATTTTGTGTAAAAAGGCCTGTGGACGAGCAGTAGACGCTCAGGTGCCAGGTGTCTTTTTTCTGAAGAGAAAAGTATGAAGTTTAGACATTAACATCAAAATTTTTGACATATGACCGGAATGCATGGTAATTTGCTATGTAGGCCTTGAGTGTAACCAGATTCACATACCATGTCACATGGGTTATTCAATAATATTGTCATTACGGTATGGCTACGTGTGTGAATATCCAGTCATATCTTTATGGTGCCATTGGTATGTTCAACCTATATGTTTGTTTATGTGTCTGCTGCATATGATGACTAATACCTTGTGCATACGTACATGTGTAGCTACACTGTGTCCACATACATGTTAGCACATGAGTACTATGAGTGTACATATGTGTTCAAACACTTATTTGTGGGTGTACCACATTCTGATGTGTGAAATGCAAATTTACACATACTAACAACACAATAGATAAGATAGCCTATGTCCAAAACGTGGCAAGGCATGTGACAGCTATGACAATTTGTATTCAGAAGATGCATTGGATTAGGACTGGGTTGACACACTTCCAACGTGGCAATTTGTGTGCATGTGTGAGCACTCTGTTTTGTGTTGTTGGTTCAGCCTTCATGATGCTCTGCTCCACATGTGACATATGACATAAACGGGCAGATTTAAGAAAAGTGTCACTGCACCTAATACAGTATTACTTTTCCTGCGCCCCTTAACACCCCAACTATGCCACCATGGTAGGGCGGTATTTAAAATATGGCACACCATGGCAGTAGTTAGGCTGACTTGCATCATAGTTTTTTACACTAGTCTGGTGCTTAGCAGGATTAGTGTTAAAAATGATGATGCTAATTCTGCAAAGCACCCAGAGGCCCATTGTAATCAATGGGAGCCTCTGTTTAAGGCCTGCACTTAGCAGGCGTTTACGAATGCTGATAAAAATGGTGCAAAAGAATCTCATAGATTCCTCTGCACTATTTTTACAGCCCCCCTAGCACACCCTTGAGTGCATTATGCTTGGTGCAGGCATAATGTGGTGCAAGAGGTAACAAAGCGGGCCACATCAGCATCAAATATATGACGCTAATACAGCGCTGGAACGGCGCAAGGGCAGCATAAATCTGGCCCATAGTTTCCCATGCATCTTAGTTGCAGGAGATGGTCTAAACACATGTGTCAGTGAAAGTTGCTACATGCCATGTGTGTGTGTGTGAAGATATGTGTAGTGTTATTTCTGTAACATTTAACCTCAGTGGTGTGTTAATGGACTATGAAATCTCACATATCTATATTCCTTCATGGACACATGTTGGAATTTGGCAAATGCCTGTGTGGTAACATCAGTGCCATCTATGTTTCTGTATGTCTGAACACATGTGAACGTCATTTATTTCAGTCACTGATCTTGTGATACTTATGCACTTACATTTGTGGTATGTTGCCTTTTGTTCAGACTCCAAAACACATTACTATCCCTGAGCCATTTGAGTGGTACGTGTGTGCTGAGATATCTGGTGTATGTGTGCATGCCACCAACTAGGCACTCACATTCGTCCACACCATGTTTGTTATGACTGTCACATACAATCGCATACCACTGTGTAGCAGTGTTGCAGTCTGGCATAGATGGTAGCCTTCTCATCATCACGACTGTGGGATTTTTTATTCCAACACAAACCCATGGTTGCATGTGAAGGGGCAGGTTTACAGAGCTCCAGATTACTCAGTCCACTGCGCACATATATCAGGCCCCTGACAATGGCATAGGTTTATATAGCCAGAGCAGTGGTTTTAGGGTGTTTTGAGCAGGGGTCTAGCCTCTTCGTGATTGCTAATGAGCAGAGCAATGCACAGTCCCCTGCAGACTGACACATGCACAATTGTGATCCAATGGACTGGGATATAAACTTTTCTTCTGCAGTAATTGATATCAGCCTTCCCATATCATGTACAGAGGACTGGCTACCTCCACGTGTTGGACGTGTTTCATCATTTGTTGTCCTTGGAAACTTCCATGGACAGCTTGGTTAAGGGTTGTACCTCTGTTGTGACGTCTATTTTGGGACCGTGCCAAGTGACAGATGGTGTTATCTGTCACTGCCTCCTGTCATGTTGGCATGAGATGGGCAACTACCAGGTTATGATAGTGATAAACATGACAGGTTTATGTACTGATCTAGCCACCCTCTCTGTACATATGTTAGATGCTCACATGTAGACATTGATGTGTTGCACAGTCAGTACTGGTCTATGTGTGACTTGTGTAAATTGTAGACAAACACATATTCTACTACTGGCTACATGATAGGTACCATCCCACTGCCGGTATTTGTGAGATGTAATAAGTGACACATACACATGACATTACACCAGCCACAGCATTTGTGTCATCTCAAAGTGACCTGCCATGTTGTATTTCAAAGTATCTGAGGGTATCTCTCAGCTGTCCATCCACATCTTCCACTGAACATGGGTATGCATTTTTTTCCTGCATGCCACAATCTATGTAACTCTTACCATGACTGAATGATGTTGGCATGTGAAATCATCTCAGTGCTGCTTTTTTGATTAGCCAAATTAAACATATGGCTACTTCTACACCCATTCATTTTTTGGATCTGTCTCTGACATTTTTAGACATTGCTGGACATAGTTGCACTTCCCACACCTGATGTCATGTTGGAGCCCAACACATGTTTGGAATAATTCGTAGCTGTTGGTACCTTTCTCTTGGTCTGGCATGTGACTGACATAGAGTGGTGTATATTGCTATGTGCTGTGTGATGGTTTTATACAGAGCATACTAGGTAACCATGCTGACACATGTCAACCATTGTTGGTACTCACAAACGCTTTGCTACTTGGGGCATACACCTGTACATCAGTCTTCACTATATATGGAATTGCTGTAGGCATGTGTCAAGACAGCAGGTTTGTGTGACAAGTGTGCATCTTCTGTACATAGGAAGTGTACACATTCTGCCTACATTCCACCCAGATAATAATTTGGTGGTGGATTGTCCCATTTTATTCTTTGATCCTGACAAAGGGTCATAAGTTTGGATAGAGAATCAGCACTCATTGCTGCTTCATTTCTCTAGCAACCCATGGCGCACTCCACAGCCAACATGTGTGTGTCATTAGTGAGGTACTGCCCAGCATGTGGCAGGGTGGTGCCCAATGGCAGTGCCAGGGCATAATCCCATGGATACACAGTGCAGGGTCTGCCCCTAACATTGGCTGCACACCCTGTACAGTTACCGCAGGTCCATAGATACCTATGATGCCCTCCCTTGTCGCACATGCACAGTGCAGACAAAGTAGCAATCCCCCTGAGATGTGACAGTGTTCAGTTCCCACATTACTTAAACACCATTTGATCACAGCCCCTACCGTATTTATGCCCCCCTTGCATACATCTTGGCAGGAGTGGTGATGATGTGGGGATAGGGCTAGGAATTAACATATTGGCCATTTGCCGGCATGTTATATGTTGTGGTGCATGGTTCTAGGCCTTCGAGAGTAACATGCCCATGAATTAAGTGTCACTGATATGTGAAATGTAGACTGTAGTCCCTCTTACATCACAAACTATGCTGCTACCATACCTGTAAATATTGTGTTTCTTTCCTGCTCTCTGACTTTTGGGTTACATTCCAGTGGTACATGTAGTGCAAAATGAGTAGACCAAGGAGATTCAGGTGCAATGTATTTTATTGGTGCTATTTACAATGTGATGATGATTGTACAGTCACTATGTGTAAACGTTCTGTACTGTGTGGAGTCTCCTGCAAACTCCTGCAGCAGTGTTATTAGTTACCCCTCCAAATGTGCTGCACCATTGTCATCATCCTCCTCACTGGGGACATCAACCAGTTCATCCCAGGGAAAATGTGTCCACATACATATATTATGTGGGATTGCACATGTGAGTATGCTCTTACATACCAGGGGTGGAGTATACAACAGGCTTTCTCCTGTCAGGACCAATCACCTGAAGCTTGACTTCAGAGGCCCAAGTGTCCTCTCCATCACATTGTGTGTACTTCTGTGCCCTTCGTTATATGCACGCTCTTCCACCTTTGTGGTATTGGCAAATTAAGTTATAACCCATGGCTGTATGTCGTAACCTTGATAGTCTGCAAAGGAGTGAGATAATATGTGTTGGTATAACTTGTTAGTAGTTTGGAATATGCCATGACAGTTGTTAGTTGTAGGTGGATTGGTGACTCAGATTTGCTTCTGGTATGCTGTATGTTCCTGCTTTGTGAAATGTTTTAATAGGTCTGTGTTGATGGACATGACAATCTTGGGTTGTGGCTCAGGGACCTGGTAATTATCAAATTAGATCCAAACTGATTGTTAAACCATTGCAAATAGTCCATATTTAGGCATTGTATAATTGTTGGATGGAACCTACTACCTCTTTGCACCACAGTGGTGTCATACGTAGAGACACCATGGTAGCCCTACACTCTGGCCTCCATGTTAAAATGTGGCACTATGCATGCAGTGCAACACTTTGTAACCCTTTGTGGCAGATGATGGTTGTGCCAGCCATCAAGTATACAGGGGTGTGAATCACACATTTGTAAGATGATTGAATTTGGTGCTGTTGCATCCCCTACCTTCCAATACATGATTTATTGCAGACAATCTTAACACATGCACAGTGCAGGCTTTGAGAGGTAAACACCATTTTTTTGCACAGGTCCCTATGTATGGTGCACGAAAGGTCAGGCATGTCCTCTATACTCCTACAGAGTCCTACTGTGGCATCCAATATCTTTACAGTTTTGCAAAAACTCTACACCATGGTGGACTGTTTTTTGTACACAGAACACACATTGTGGTGTTAGGGGGGCTATGGGGCGCATGTGAGATGGCACTGGTGTAGGTGCTGCACCATTTCCCATTATTCTTTCCGATGGTCTTTCATAGCAAGTTAATTTCTATTTGTATGTGTGCGACACAATGCAGCAGACAGGTGAATGTGCACACTATAGGTATGTCAGCTATGTGTAGGTCGGTAATGGAACCACTTGGGTGGCATTTGATATTCATGCAGCCAGAATCCTCATGTGGTTTGTCAGTCAGGTTGTGGCTGTGTTATGTACATGTGGGAGTATGTGTGTGTGATGTGTAATTATTGCAGTGTAGTGTGGTATGTTGCATGTGTTGTCTGTACAACTGTGTTTCCCAGCCCATGTGTATTTAGTGTGGTCTTACATGTTTGGTGTGTTGTGTGTGTACTGAATGGTATGGTGGCTTACCCACAAGTAGCCCATTGCCATATTGCCCTTCCTGAACTCAGATAGGAGTGTAGTAACGTCCTAGCAAACAGAATTGACAATATCAAATCAATAAGCATCATTTTCAATTTGGAGTCAGTAATTTATATGCATCGTGACCTATGTGACCATGAATCACCACACCAGTTTAGTAAAGTTCAAACATTATTTGTCTTTATATTAACAATGCTAAGATCATGCAAATCAAATGCAAGACCGAATGATAAAAATGCAGAAATAATACAGGCTGACCAAATCTTCAAGAGAATCTGAACCTAGACAGAAGATTTATCATTAAAGATTCAGGAACTACCATGCAGAATAACAACAATAATAGATGAATGCTAGAAATGGAATACATTTAGTTATCGTAGATGATTTGTTTACAATCAATTTATATACAACAGTTAAATTTAGAATGCGGCATCCTTAACTGTTTCTCTAATTCAATAAGCATGTTTGGAATTCATGCAAAAAGAAAAAAAGACAAAAAATAATTTGAAAAATATCTGACTATGTCGCTTACCAAAAATAGTGGTTGGGTTTTCTAATGACATTAAAATCTGCTATAAAGACAAATGTGCATTTGGTTATACCTCTCCTGAAGGGATCAGCAAGCAGTGATGTCTTCATCAGTTGATCATCTTCTGTCTTCTTCATTGGCAATTATATAATAGGGAACATTTCAGTACAGTTTGACCTTAATGCATATGAACTATCAGAATCACAGAAAGAGGCTAAGGAAAGCAGGAATACATCATTTCACTAGCTGAGAAAAAGTAAGGCTGCACTTCCATCACATCAGTTTTGCTATATTAAATCCCTATAAAGCAACTAATCTTCTACTGGTCAGTCTATGGGGTGGTTTAGGTCAGAACCGATTGAAATTATTCCACGTTCTCAGAAGTATCTTTTCTTCATTTTCTGCATTCACCATTGGCTCATCTTCTCTCACGCTAGTCACCAGTTTCCGCAGCAGCAGTGGCTTGTGGTTATTCCTGGGGGCAGAGTGGCAAGCGAGGGGCAGAGTAGGAATAAATAATACAATTAAATTAAAACAAAACTTACCTCTGCTCCTGCACCGCGCTGAGCCAAGATGCTCCTCTCCGCGCCTTCGTCCAGATGCTGCAGGCACAGGCTCCGAGCCTGCCCTGCGGCCGATCCTGACACTGCTCAAAGCAGTGTCAAGATTGGCTGGGAGGGCCCAGCCATAGTGCTCCAGGCAGACTAGGAGCCTTTGCAGGCTCTCTCCAGCCCAGCAATTGTATTGCTGGGCTAGAGGGAACCCTGTGCTCATGTGTGTTTGGCAAACCTGTGACGACCGGCCAAACACATGAGCAGTGAGTGGGAGTGCTGTTCACTCCCCCTCAGTGCACGTCACACCCATGGCCCCACCCTAAACATATTTTATTATTCTTTTCTTTGAAAGGTTTTGCAACTGCCACTGCTGGCGGGTGGGGGATGCTCCTCTGACCTTATGGAGGAGCCGCCCCGTGTTGCAGGTTATACATGAGCACTGAAGACTATTGTTCCTGGGTTCACATTATCTCATCCCAGGAAGACAGACAAAAGTGGCAACATAAGAACATAATTTTTCCACAGCGTACATGTCATTTGCAGAGTTAACACTTTTCAAACATTGCCTCTGGAAAATTACTAAAATGTGGGGCCTTTTTAAAACCAATGCTAAAATATGTAGACTTAGACATTTCATAATATTGAAACTATTAATCCTTTTAGTACATATTAATATTAATTTTTCAGTACATTTAATCATCAATAAACACAATACATTCCATTAGATATCATTCATTACATTTTAATACATTTTGTTTATGGTGTCCACCATTTCTGCCAATTTACACGTTGCACATTTGAAATGCACCTTAATTTCAAAATGGATTTTTAATACACACTTTTTTTAAAGTAGTAGTTTGCTACTTCAAAATGTATTAATTAATTTGCTCTCTAAAACAGGTTAGTGAGGGCTAACACGTAATTGATGTTACTGGTAATGGGATGGACCACGCCAACACCTTATAGCGTTTCCTACCAGTGGTTGTCACTTCACCCCTATTCTTGTCATCTGATCCATTATGCTTAAAAACTGCTCAAAAGAGTACTTGGGAAGAAACCTCTGGTAACCATGTTTCACTTATTAACATTATGTCTACAGTGTCTTTAAGGATGAGATCGCAGACCTTTGTGGTTTATTTAACTAGGAAATGTGAATAATTTGATTGCTTTTTTTATGACAATTGGGGTAAGATCTGGGCCTGAAATCTCTCCTTTAGATGTCTTGTTACTTCCAAGTTTGAAATAAGTGCCAGTATTTCGGCCTTCACACGGGAGTGGGTGAATTTGTAAAGCTTTGAAACATCTCAGTTTATAGTTTATAAGTTGACATTGGGTTCTGGTCCCTGGTCGTGTCTTGTGACAGCCAGGCGTAGAAGGGCTTGCCTCTGGTGCTGAGCATCTCAGCTATATATATGCACCTCTCCAATACACATGCTCTGAGCAGCAGCTTGGTTACATCCTGGGACTTAAACTGGTTGATGCAGTTGTAGTAATAACCTGCAGGTATGCTGAATCAAAGTAATCTAATTTCTGGTAAGAACCTTAAAAATCTAATTTTGTTATTTTCATTACATTCATGTGAGGATTAGTCAGAGCTAGGAGTCAAAAGGTAAGGTTACACATTTAGTTATAAAGTGCGGAAGATTAGTTAGAATAAAATACTTACACATAGCAACAGTTTGAGCAAACAGTTCAGGAGCAAGCCAGCAATTGCTATTTGTAGAGAGTCAAAGGGGCAGCATGGTTAGAGCTGTTACTATACTATAGTTTACTACCGGAAATGTACATATGCTATAAAGCTTATGTAGTCCACAGGGGTAAAATGTTGTTGGCTAATTACTATCCTATCCCCTTGGCATAAGTAGAAGATGGGTGAGGATAATATTGTATAGTCCTTGAAGTTCAGTGTACCTCTGTCCTTCTTAGATGGAGTGTGGCAGGTCAAGGCACACACTGGATTCTGAACCATAACCCTTCCAGATTCATATATGAGTACAGAGTGAAGTTACTATTTACCAATGTTGCACTTAATTGCAAGCTGACAGGGCATCATTTAAAAAAGGTTATGCATCGCTGTTGCAATGTGGCGATGCATCAAAAATGTTAAGACACGGTACGACATATCCTAATGGTATGATTGCAGTGAATTTACAAAATGGTGCACCATAGCATTAGGATATGGGCTGCATGAGTGAAATGGGGCTAGGCAGTGCGCCACATCAGAAACAAAAATGACCCTACTGGTGCAAAAGTGAGACTAGGCTGAATTGCTGCACTTAATTTGATGCACTTTTGAACAACGGAAGTGTAAAAAAGTAAAGAAATGCTGCATTTGAAAAATAAAAGGGAGACACTCCAGAAGCAAACATGGAGAACACTTGAAACCCCAGGACAACCCCAAGAAACCCACTCCCAGCCAGGATGTCCATACAGACTCCCAGGAGAAGGGAAAGAGGAAGAGAAATTGCACTGAGGTGACAGAGCACCAACACCACTTATTCGTCACCTCAAAATTGCTATTAGGGAGGAAAGAGGCCAAATGGCAGTCCATTGTGGACAATTCAAACATGTGGCAGAAGTCAAGAGGACAGTGATCAACTGTAAAAAACACTGGCATTATTGCAAGTGCAGAACAAAGGAGAAACTGGCCCAAAATTGGAAGAAATCATTGCAGACCAGAGGTGGAAGTCCAGCACCCAAGGAGTACCTAGATGAGCTGGAGAAGATGGTGGTAGCTGTCATCCATGAGGAGTGGGTGGCAGGAGTCCCAGGACAGGACAATGCAGCATATTACAATCAACAAGAACCACAGGGTAAGCCACAGCAGGTGGGGCAATGTGTGAACTAGGCAATGTCATAAGGTGGATGCAGCTATGTCCCAGTGCTAAAACACACTGACTGCAGACCAAAGGGTAGTATGCTGCCAAACTGACGGTTAAACAGCAAAGACATGTAATGTGCACTGAACTCCAACAATTTGCACAGCCCAGTCCAGAACCGTCACCTCACTCTCTTCATTGTGTGAAGTGCAGCATCAGTCCACTGTTCCTTCACTTTGTATTCTGGCACTTGGAGTCCTATCTACTCAGCAGAACTACAACTCCCAGGATAAACAGTTAAAAACATGGAATGGAACAATATACTAAGCATGCACACTGCTACCTTGCACAACCTGACTGTTACAAGCCAGGACACCTTGCATCATGTTGCTACTCGGTCTCACTAGGACCTCTGCACACAAATCTACACAAGAATCTAGAATTTTGATACCTATCTGAGGGGGCGCTAGGAGTGGCTGATGGGAAAGAGCCACACTTGGGGACATGGCAAGAGACATTTCTATAGTGCCCTGCATCAAATTATATTGTTTTAGCTGACATGGCAGGCAAGCTGAGTGCATACAGGCGTCAGGTGCCATGGAAGTGACCACAGGAACTCCTCACAAATAATCAATTGGAGAGGGGATGTAAGTGAATCACACCACAGAACCATGTGTACAAACAAATGATGTGAGCATGGTGGACACCTGATACAGCTCTGCATGGTAGGTGCTGACTGTGCATGGCAAAATGACATCCAGTTTAAACGGGGTGACTGTGCATACTGGGGAGGTGGGGATGGACATGTGCACTGCATTGTAGCTACACAAATACACATGCACCACTGGGTCTGACTGTGCAACACTTGTGGGACACCTGGGAAGGGCTGGCAGAGAATAGCCCATTGGGAGACTACAACCTACACGTCTTGTGGACTGGGGGAACATGTAATATGTGCAAGGAGGGAGTCTGATGCAACATTGTGACAAAGTATACCAAAACGTAATTAGCCATCACAAATGATAGGACGCATAGAAGAACCTAGGCTGAAGTGGGTGGGCCTACTGATGTGGGATTCATATGTAGGTACTTGCCACTAATTACACCACTACTACTATGTTTGGTGAGGCCCCAACAATAGCCTTCCATAACAAACCAACATGTAGTACTACTGGATATGGTCATGCAGAATCTACGTGTCATAGGCATGTGAGAATGAATGTATGATCTGGGTGGGATCAATGCATGGCACTTATTCGTGTAGCACAACTAAAAATTGGGTAAATAGAAGATGTATGTACACATACAATAGCATGGACATGAGTCAAATTACCATGTGACACTCTAAAGATAAATAACTCGGATCATGATGATATGTGGGGAATACCAATGAGATAAACTACGCAGTAGGACAGGCACACAGTGCTTGTGAGAACAATGCAGAGATACTTCTATTCTTAATGGAAATAATGGGAAACTGCATATCACCTTTCTGCACATAAAAAAGGTTAATGGAGAAGCACATGTAGAAAGAGGGGAGAACATTTTTTTTCCCAGTTGCGCCACTTTAACACTACTCCTGAGGTGGTGTAGGAATCTGACTTGTAAACCTGTGAATGTGTCAGATTCCTTTGGATTCCATGGGTGTTGCATGGGAACACCCACAGCAAGACCCATGGAATGCACCTTGCATGCAGTGTTATGCGTGAAAGGGGTCCATATTTACAGACCATGAAAAGCCACTCAAGGAGGTTTTGTGTGGCATTGTAAATATGGGCTGGCACACTCTGCCACTGAAGCATCACAAACAATGACACACCAGTTGCACAGTGTGCCGCTATGGCCTCATAAATGAGGTGTTGAAAGTGCTACATCTGAAACCTTGAATGATAACCTGATTACTCATGTCAACATCTAGCAGAGATCACCATTAACACATCTCTATCTCATTGAGGATGAATCCATACCTCCTGGCCAGCTGACTGCCCTGGACTTTTTCGATGATGTGCATGACTAGCTGCAAACCATACATCCTTACACCCTCAAGCAAATCCTGGGCACCATATAGCAACCATCTCCGGTTGTGGGGAGGCTGACATCATTGCATGGTCTCCCGATTATCCACTCAACTTTCGAAATGCACCACCTGCCATCCCACCCAGAACACTGGACTCCGAGGACCCACAACCTACATTCCATCGTACTGTGATAGGAATGCAAAAGGAACAAGCAGATCAGATGTAAGTGGGGATGGAGACAAGGTGAGCACGCTAAAGGCAGTTCATAGGTGCCTCAGTCCAAATAAGGACCACTCAGCCACCTACTCTCCGTTCTTTGGCGTTCAGAAGTTCCCGGTGAGTTAGCTGACAAGTTGGGGGCAATCCAAAACATCTTAGAGTCCATAGAGCAATGTCTCCCTCATTGCCACCGTGATGTTGCAGCTGTGTTGCCACAGATGAAAGCTGCCAGGGACATGGGATCAACATCTTCAGCCCCTGATGTGTGTGTGTCTCCCTCTACTTCAACACATACCATACCCCTGTCATGGGAGAACCTGCATACATTAGAGGAAGAAGATGTGGAAGGCACACCTTTCACCAGAAAAACTGCCCAATAGCATTTCTCTGTGGCACATGCCCAATTTCTCCTTTGCTCTGTGTTTAAGATCATGCCGCTGTACAAACAACTAGCACTATCCTCAATTTGACTCTCCCTCTGTTGACCTCTCACATTTGTGAGCTGTCATTGTGGTCAATCTACCGTAATTGCAATGTGGTCCTCCTTCTCACTGGAGCACTTCTCTCTTACACATGTCCCTTAACATGCTCCCCCATAGACTTAGGCCCATATTTATGGGAAAATGGCAGAACATGACTCTGCGCCAAAATTGCAGTGCCGCGATACATCGTTTTCACAAAGTAGGGATGTGCCATATTTAAGTGAATACGATGCACCCCTGTGTTGTCCCCTGTGCAGACACTAAATTTAGCTGGCAACACAGGCATCCTTGCACCATCATGCGAGGATGTCTGCGTTGACGTGTGTCATTGTTTACGTGCGGGAAGGTGTCCCTTCCTGCACATAAACAATCACTAATGGCGCTTTGGCACTTCTGTGTGTGCTGCATAATGCAGCACACACAGAAGTACCAAAGTGTCATTTTCAGATGATTGTTTATGTGCAGGAAGGGACACCTTCCCCACATAAACAATCATTTCTGTCACTTTGCTCTTATATACGTGCTGCAGAATGCAGCACGCATAGAAAAAGCAAAAAACAAGGAGGAATAAAAGTTTCTTCCTCGTTGTGCCTTGCTAACGCCACCCCTCGGGGTGCCGTTAGATATTGTCGCTGCCTCAGGTTTAAGAAATCTTGTAAATCTGAGGCAGCGTCAAAATGCAGTGGGTGTTGCTGTGGCTTGCCCACAGCAATACCCATTGCATGCCTCTCTGACGCAGATAACTGCATCAGAGGGGCCCATATTTACAAAGAGGTGTAAATATGGAGCAGAGGTTAGCACCACTGGAGTGTGACGTAAAGTGACGCTTCAGTGGCACTAGACGCTCATAGATACGTCCCTTAGTCTGGACATCCAGTGGCTTAACACATCTGTTGAGGTTGTTGTCTCATGAAATGTACATCATAATATCACATAATGTTGCACCTGTATATAAAGCCTCTAACTACAACATGTCTGTTGTATGTGGCTCTGAAGCAGGACCAATTTAAACATGTTGCATTGTGTGAAGCAAATACACTGGCTACTTGCCAAAGAGACATGTGGATTGGAACCAGAGACAAAGCCACACAGACTGAGTGAAACATATTTTATGAATATGATGTGCATGTTGACTATAAAGCAGTTTCTGAGGCTCCCAAACATGTAGTGCAACACGCATCATACAGCCATTGTGAATGGTGATGTAATTCACACCACAGGTAGTTGGTCGAAGCATGGATAGTAGTAACAAAAGAACATTGCTGTGACAACCAAATGACACATCCATGAGTCTGTGAGGGGCAGGCATCAGTGCGTGAGTAAAACATCCATGAACTAGGGTGAGTGCAATAGCAACAACATTCCACCAATTCGTGCCCTATGATTTACCTACATAGGTCAAATGTATATGAGTACCTGTTTTGGGATGTATGTCCATTCACATCCAGATTACCACATGCAGACTCACCCTTGTCTGTACCCCTAGCCTTGCTGGTGGTAGCAGGCCTCATCATCGGTACACCTTGGGGAAAGGCCGTCAAGGCCCCGGTGCCTTTTCCCTCTCTAATCTCTTACCTATCTTCTTTAAGGTCTTGCGTACTTGTCTAATGTGCCTATACCGTTCCTTCCTCAGCTGGTGTTGATTTTTCTAGGCTGGGAACATGTTCCCCATGTAATAATAAAGAAGACATGTCATACAAAGGTTAACTTGGTAAATGAGCATCAAGAATCCCATGTAAATACTATCTTCAAACATGACATGTTGCACTTTTCAAATAACAAATATATCTGGAAGATCAACGTGATCATACATCTGCACACTATCTATCATCTCCCAATATACCATGGTCAAGGCACCAAGGCTAAGCTAATGTTGCATAATAGCAATGCAACATGTTTAAACATCATTGCATGAACATGTCAGTACTGAGTATGCTTAAGAATAATGCTGTTTTGTGACCACTGCAAGGCACACTCTTTATGTTGTATTGATCAGTGTTCCTTCTTTATCCTGCAATGCACTTGATTCCTTTGGCATTAGCTAAAGTGAGTTGAGCAAGAACTCCAGGTTGCATATATTGTGTCACAAATTTGGGTGTTTGGTATTGCAAGGATACAAATCTGGACACATTGTTACATAGAATCTACATGTGCCAGGTATCATATGTGCTAATCGAGGGTGGATAGCTCACTCACATCACACAGAGATGTATGACAAAGCTCCTTTATCAACTCCTGTTAGTTCATGGTGGCCTGTGCCACGACTTCTTGCATACTCCCCATGTAACTCCATGTGTCTCACTACGCAGCCCATTGCCTGTACATACAAGTAGGCTATTCATTTCACCTAGCTGCACACCAGGACTCAGCATAACCATTTGATTAGCATGTGCTTGTATGCCCTACATCTCATCCGCAAAGGGATAATGGGATGACAATGGCTAAGGCAGTTCAAAGTATGATTCTGTTTACAGTACATTTTAGAGAGTATAATGGCCAGCACTATCTAAAGATGGATTGGGCATTGGAATGTTGCATGGCAATGCTGTGCAGACATTCCTCTTGTCCAACTCACATTGCCAGATCTGGAAAGATGACAGGGGATAGCAATGTTGATCCATCCAACATAGAGATAGGGGCATCATACCATGTGAGTGGGCAATTCAACTGCAGTACCAAGTGTGAAATGTTGACATCTGTCCTGATACAGTTGGGGCCTTTTCCACAAGTCCCTTAGTCCTGGAAGGACATCATTTTTTGTGAGGTTCCAGTGGCACACACAGCAGGAACATAATTTGTAAACTACATGATGCTACCCTGCATGGCTTTTAGGGACCCTGTAATTCAGGCGCATGTTGTTGTTGTCATCACTGTGTTGTGACTTATCCCCTTGTGTGGGCTGGCCTTACACGCTGGACATAAATTGCACTGTGAGTAACAACAGTCTATCTGTGCATCGGATATGCATTTGTTAGGTATATCATCCCCTGCCATGTTGACCCATGAATTAACCACCACTTATGTTCACAGATCCAGGCACTGAGGTCATTGCTCTTTGGTCGTACCACAAACATGTGGGCCCTCAATGATAGCAATTAGATACTTTTTGACATAAGTCAGAGGCAATTGTGCATCCTGGACACAACCTCTAACTTACTGTCCACATACATGTAACATATGTAGTTTGATTTTGAATACAAGGACTTTGAACATGGCATTGCACACAGTATACTACATCACAGACACTCCCTGCACTATCGATTAGGCATACAGGATGACACTCACTGATAACATCAGGGTCAGTGAAGCTCTCAACCTCTCCAGTGGTGTAAGGCTTGGGTCCACCTACAGGATATAACAAGAGACATAGCACTGTGGTTGTTGAAATTGAAACACTGTGGTCAAATATTGAACATTAAACATGACTTGCAAATGGCCATAGAACAATTCTGGTTGTAACAGCTTAAATATCTCATTTGACATGGCTCGATGACATACATCAGTAGGGCAAGCTGACAAGAACGCACAAAACAATCATCACATCCCAAGATTTTGCAAGGCTAGCTGAATTTATTGGCACTCTGACCCTAAATGTCTAACAGAATAAACTTAGCTAGGCTAGCAATACCCCTGTCTTACTCTAAAAAAAAAAAAGAAATTACCATACTTACCTGGGATGGGGTCCCCTGTCCTCTGGGGTCTCTCTGGTGTGGGTGGGTGTGTTCCTGGGGCTTGGGATGGGCCCATTGAATGGTGTGTGGCTAATGAAATAGATCAACAGACTCCCCTAACACCTGGTCTGACCGAGGCGTTAAATAATGGCGCTAAGCAGGCTTAGTGCCATTATTGAGGTGCCATTTTTGCATGGGGGATAAATATGGCGCTACAGGCTTAGAGTAATTTTTGGGACGGGAACACCTACATTGCATCTCAGAGACACAAGGTGGGTTCATGCATCCAAAAAATGACATTAACTCCGATATTTTGATGCTAGATGGGTCTAGCATTCAAAATATAAATATGGAGTTAAATTTGTGCTGTTTTTGCATCAAAAAAACATGACACACAAGGTGCAAACCGAGTATAAATATGCCCCTATATCCTTTGTCAGAGGCATAGTGAGTAAGGGGTGGATTGGGGTATAATCATGACAGCTGTTGTCCCCTCATCCATATACAAATTATTATGGGGGTCATTACAACATTGGAGGTAAAAGACGCTTACCGCCGTGCAGAAGACCGCCAACACACCGCCGCAGCTGCGGAATTCCACCACGGTCATTATGACCCACAGCTCGGAATCCGCCAAAATATAGACACCCACACAAGTCCGCCACACCAAAGGTCAGTGATAAACTGGCGAAAACAAAACCTTCACCATCACGCCAACAGGAATACGCCCACACTATCACGACACACGAATCCACGCGGCGGTCTTTCAACCGCGGTATTCCATTGGCAGTACACACCGTCGCGCTCAAAATAATAACACATATACAAAACACTACCACATTGGACAAATCAAAATACACACACCTGATACACATACACACACCACTCCCACACACCCAATGCAATATAAAACACACACCCACATCACCCACAAACCCTTACGACCACAATTGCGACAGAAGGCCAGAGCAAGACACTACAATCTACAACCAAGCATCCACAGGCACACAATACCATCACCCACCTAACATCCACGCACCTCACACAACACACCACTAAATATCACCCCACATATCACAACACACACTACCCCACACATCACCCACACCACCCCATGGCGCGGCAAAGACACCCCAGGTTCTCTGAGGAGGAGCTCAGGGTCATGGTGGAGGAAATCATCCGGGTAGAGCCACAGCTATTCGGATCACAGGTGCAGCACACCTCCATAGCTAGGAAGATGGAGCCATGGCATAGAATAGTGGAAAGGGTCAACGCAGTGGGACAGCACCCAAGAACACGGGATGACATCAGGAAGAGGTGGAACGACCTATGGGGGAATGTGCGTTCCGCGGCCTCAAGACACCACATCGCGGTTCAGAGGACTGGCGGCGGACCCCCACCTCCTCCCCCACAACTAACAACATGGGAGGAGCAAATCTTGGCTATTCTGCATTCTGATGACCTTGAAGGAGTAGCTGGAGGAATGGACTCTGGTAAGTCAAACCTTAACTACTATATCCCCCACCCTACCTGCATTCCAACACATACCCCCACCCTCGTCCTCACCCCCATCACTCCTACTCCTCACAAATGTCCCAATATCACAAACCACCCATCCAAACACCAAACCCTGCATGCAACAACAAAGCATGGACACCCATCACCAATGCATGGCCACTGCACATACCCATACACCCCCCTAAACCATCATCACACAAGGTCCCACACAGGAATGCAAGCACTGGGGTACACGGTCACCCACCCATTGCACACCATGGTACACCCAGATGCAATAATCATGCTTTTACACCCCTGCAGGATCCCTACCCAACGTCACCGCACAGGAGGGTCCACACATGTCCACACCACCAACAGAAGAGGCCCACAGTGATGACAGCAGCTCTGTCCAACTGGATCTATATGACCAGCCGGCCCATCTGGGACCTCGGGACAGTCGGTTCCCCTCACACTGGCACAGGCCACTACAGAGCTTGCCCCCTCTGGAAACACCAGCACAGCACCCACCCAGCGGGCCCATACCTCTGTCCCCAGGACACATCATGCAGCAGTGTGTCCACCACTACAGGGAACCCAGGCTAACCCACCACCCCAACAAACAACAGGGACCTGGGGGCAGTGGCAGTGGGCACAAAATTCAGGGGACAGAGGCCCAGGAACACAGGGGAACTGGGAGGGCTGCTGTGCGACAGGGGGAGGACAGGCCCAGGGAACCCACTCTCCACGAGGCTCTCTCTAACATCATGGAAGCCTACCATCATTCCCAGGAGACGATGGCAATGGTACTGGCCAAGTTTCAGGAGACCAAGCCGCTGCAGGAGGAACAGTATTTGGCCTTCAGGGAGGAACTCAGATCCATCAATTCCACCCTGGGCACCATTGTAGGGGTGCTGAAGGAAGTCCTCAACACCAGGAGGGACACTGTGGCACAACAAGGGGCCCCTGACACTAGCCTGGACGATGAACTGCTCACCACCTCCGCCAGCGCTAGTGGACAGGAGGTACCGCCACAGGACCACCACACCAGCACCCCCTGCAGAGGGAGAACCACCCCGCAAACGGTTCCTGAGATCCAGGACAAAGACAGAGAACGATGCCAAGACCACCGCCAAGAAATGAAACCGCCCTGAATGTCATCCTTTTGTCCCACCTTGTCACTTGTCCATCCTCAAACTGCCCCAGCTCTACTTCCTATGCCCCTTTGGACAATGCACCTGTGAGACTAATAGACTGGACTCTGCCATGGACATTCCTCCACCATCACCCCTCACCATTTTACAACCCCCTCCAATATTGAGCACTTAAATAAACACCTTTAAAGCACAAAACAATCTGGAGTCTGTCTGTTATTTCAAAATAGTGTATTAGCAATTACAGTGGCAAAATGTTCTTTCAAATGTAATGTCAACATACCTATGTCACAAAGCTCTAGTCCATGAGGAAACAAAGCAGTTGTCACACAGTGGGACCCACATCTGTGAAATCGTAAGGGAAAGTGACAACTCAGTGACCATACACTGGGTGAAAAGGACAGACAGTAGAGAGGTAGTAGTGTTAAAGTACATGTAGGAGGCAGGTTTGTATTCTTACCTGTGTCTCACTGGAAGTAGTGCAGGATCACAGAGTTTTTGTTGTCGAAGTCCTCTTCTTCTGCTTCCTCGTCTTCGCTGTCCACAGGCTCCACAGCTGCCACAACACCTCCATCTGGACCATCCTCCTGCAGAAAAGGCACCTGTCATTGCAAAGCTAAGTTGTGAAGCATACAGCATGCCACGATGATCTGGCACACCTTCTTTGGTGAGTAGAATAGGGAACCACCAGTCATATGGAGGCACCAGAACCTGGCCTTCAGGAGGCCGAAGGTCCGCTCTATAATCCACCTAGTTCCCCCATGGGCTGCATTACAGCGTTCCTCTGCCCTTGTCCTGGGATTCCTCACTGGGGCTAGTAGCCATGACAGGTTGGGGTAGCCAGAGTCACCTGCAAATGGCGAGGGAGAACTGTTAGACACACACTAACCTATAGGGCTATCCCCAGAACCAGACAACTATTCCCACTGATTTGGTTCCAGGTGCTCACCGAATAGCCACACACGGTGCCTCTGGAGTTGCCCTATCACATAAGGGATGCTGCTATTCCGCACGATGTAAGTGTCATGCACTGAGCCAGGGAATTTGGCATTAACATGGGAGATGTACTGGTCTGCCAAACACACCATCTGCACATTCATCGAATGGTAACTCTTCCGGTTTCTGTACACCTGTTCACTCCTGCGGGGGGTTACCAAGGCCACATGTGTCCCATCAATGGCACCTATGATGTTGGGGATATGTCCCAGGGCATAGAAGTCACCTTCCACTGTAGGCAAATCCTCCACCTGAGGGAAAACTATGTAGCTACGCATGTGTTTCAGCAGGGCAGACAACACTCTGGCCAACACGTTGGAAAACATAGGCTGGGACATCCCTGATGCTATGGCCACTGTAGTTTGAAAAGACCCACTTGCAAGGAAATGGAGTACTGACAGCACCTGCACTTGAGGGGGAATTCCTGTGGGATGTCGGATAGCTGACATCAGGTCTGGCTCGAACTGGGCACACAGTTCCAGGATTGTGGCACGATCAAGCCTGTAGGTGATGATTACATGTCTTTCCTCCATTGTCGACAGGTCCACCAGAGGTCTGCACACCGGATGATGCCACCATCTCCTCACATGTCCCAGCGGATGGTGCCTATGAAGGACAACTGCGAGCACAGAGTCAACCAGCTCAGAGGTACGTAAACACAGCTTACTCAGAAAACCATTCATAACCCGAATTTTGCCTGTATAAGTGTTGAGGCAAGGCCTAGGTATGTGTGACGCAGTTAGAAATTAAAGCCATGTGGGCCCCTGAAATGGCGGTGCCTGACCTGTAAAGTGGGACAATGGGATGTGAGCTAACTGCGCTGGCGTTGTACACCGTCGCGGTAGGCGGTCGAAGACCGCGGCACAATTCTGCATTGGTTAACATTGGACCCCTATGGGTCCTAGGAGCCAATGATGATTTACGCCGGCGGTGACAGCACGCACCGCCGCGGACGTGACCGCCATTTTCTCTCTGTGCAATCACTCGATACCTGATCTTCGACAAGAGAGGACCTACACTGCAAGTGCTGCTGTGGCCTCAGTCCGGAAGAGACAATGGCTCGTGCGTCTGGGGAAAGGGCCCCTGCCTTCAGCACGGAGGAGTTGGAGAAACTGGTGGATGGGATCCTCCCCCAGTACACGCTACTCTACGGTCCTCTAGACAAACAGGTAAGTACACTGGGAGCATGCTGTATGGGCAGTGCCTGTGTAGAGTGGTGTGGATGAAAGATAGGGGGGCAATGATGCGTGCATGAAATGACGGTGAGTGCATGTGCCATATGGCAAGGATAGGGATGCAGGCCAATGACTGTGACGGTGCAGTTCGTAATAACTTCTCTTTTTCCCCTGTACAATTCATGTAGGTCAGCGCCCACCAGAAGAAGGATATTTGGCGTGCCATCGCCAAGGACGTCCGGACCCTGGGGGTCTATCACAGACGAAGCACCCACTGCCGGAAAAGATGGGAGGACATTATGATGGAGCAAGAAGATGGCGGAGGCCCAGCTGGGGAAGGCCTCCCAACATGGGAGGGGTGCCCGTCGCACCATGACACCCCTGATGTTCAGGATCCTGGCAGTGGCGTACCAGGAGTTGGATGGGCACTTAAGGGCATCACAGCAGCAACAAGGGGGTGAGTACACTCTCATTCTGCTGATTCAGCGCCCAGTGGAGGTGGCTGGGTGGGGGAGGTGGGCTATGGGTTTTCCTAGGCCAGGGCGAGTGTGCTAGTTAAGTCCCCTTTTTCAGCCAGACCCTGTGGCACCCCACCCCACCTGGGTACAGTGCCAACTACACCTAGTCAGGCTCCTCTGACATCCATGTGTGCAGATATTGGCCATAGCCTTGTAGGCCATGTCCCAGGGATTGAATAGTGAACCCCAAGTGCGCGGCATAGTGCAGGGGGCTTCTCTGTCTGTCGTGTCCACCAACGGTAGCGGTAATGCATGCACTCAACATGTCTTTCTTTTTGTGGTCTCCCTGTACATGTGTGCATTAGCATCATCAGGTGGAGGAGCAGTGGCACCGGAGCAGGAGGGATCTGCATCCCACATGGCCCTGGAGGGCAACACTACGGAGTCTGATTTCACCAGTGGGATGGAGGGTGAGGAGAGCTCCACGGCGGGGGACAGGAGCTGACACCAGTGATATGGACTCGTCCTCTGGTGGGAGCTCCCTTGTGGTGGCGGCACCATCTATGCCCCCTGCATCTACAGGTACAGCCGCCACCCTCCCTCCAGCACCGCCCTCCCAGCAGCCCCTCAGCCTTTGCCCTGTACCCGCTCACCCAGGAGGGTGGGCATCTCCTTCACCCCAGGCACCTCAGCCCCTGCCCCAGTCACCCCTGCTGCCCTCAGTGAGGAGGCCATTGACCTCCTCAGGTCCCTCACTGTTGGGCAGTCTACCATTTTGAATGCCATCCAGGGTGTAGAGAGACAGTTGCAACAAACCAATGCATTCCTGGAGGGAATTCATTCTGGTCAGGCAGCCCTTCAGCGAGCTTTTTCAGACTATGACCTCAGCACTGATGGCAGCCATTGTCCCTGTCTCTAGCCTCCCCCTCCAACTTCCTCCACCCAGACCCAATCCCTTGTACCTCAGCCTACCCCAAGGACACCATCAGACCAGCATGCACACACCTCAACACACAAGCGAAGCTCTGGCAAACATAAGCACCACACATCCCACAGGCACTCATGCAAGCATCACACACATGCACACCTAGCAACATCCACTGCCTCCACTGTGTCCCCCTCCTCCTCGTCTCCCTCCTCCCTCCCATTCTCGTCTCCACGCACACCTGCATGCACTACATCTACAGCCACTACTTCCATCACCAGCACACCCGCCACCACACCTCGCTCATGTGCAGTCACCACCCCCCTGTGTCCTCTACCAGTGTGTTTGTGACACCACCTCTCAAGGTACACAAATGCAGGCACACACCCACCCAACAGCCATCCACCTCACGACAGCCTCCAGCACATGCACCTTCACCCAAAGTCACCAAACGTACACCTCCTACAACCACAACCTCTTCCTCCACTCCCAAACCCCCTCCATCTACCCATCCCAGTGTTCCTAAGAAACTTTTTCTGGCCACCCTTGACCTCTTTCCCTCACCTCCCCCAACCCGTCAGTCTCCTAGGGCCAGACTCTCCAGGTCCCAACCTAGCACCTCAGCCACAGCATCGGCGGGACCAGTGGTGCCAGTAGTCACCGGATTCTGGGGTGCACCAGGCAGCAGGGCAGCCAGTGTGGCAGGGAGCCATAGCACGGACAGTCCCCCACCTGTCAAGCAGCAAAAGTTGGCCAGTGCCCGGCGGGAGAGGGGGAAGACACCAGCCACCAAAGCCGCTGCCAGGGGTACAGGTGGGAGTGTGAAGTCAGCTGCGACACCTTTCAAAGTGGGGAAGGGGCACAAGAAACCGGCAAGTGTGGGAAGATCAGCACAGTGGAGAAGACTGCCATCAGCCCCGCTGCCCAGTAGGCGACCGCCAGCAGCCCCGCTTACCCAGACAGGACCGCCAGCATCAGCCCCGCTGCCCAGGAGGCGTCCGCCAGCAGCCCCGCTGGCCCAGACAGGACCGCCAGCAGCAGCCCGGTGCCCAGGAGGCGACCGCCATCAGCCACGCTGGCCCAGACAGGACCGCCAGCAGCAACCCCGCTGTCCAGGAGGTGACCGCCAGCAGCCCCGCTGGCCCAGACATGACTGCCAGCATCAGCCCCGCTGGCCCAGACAGGACCGCCAGCAACAGCCCCGCTGCCCAGGAGGCGACTGCCAGCAGCCCCGTTGGCCCAGACAGGACCGCCAGCATCAGCCCTTCTGCTCAGGAGACGACCGCCAGCAGCCCTGCTGGCCCAGACAGGACCGCCAGCAGCAGCCCCGCTGTCCAGGAGGCGACCGCCAGCAGACCAGCTGGCCCAGACAGGACCTCCAGCAGCAGCCCCGCTGCCCAGGAGGCGACTGCCAGCAACCCCGCTGGCCCAGACAGGACCGCCAGCAGCTGAAGCGCTGTCAAGGACACCGCCGCAACAAGCACTGCTGCCAAGGACACCACCGCCACAATCACCGCTGCCAATGACACCACCACCACAAGCACCGCTGCCAAAGACACCACCGCCACCAGCACCGCAGGCCCATGAGCGCCGAAAGCACTGACACTACTGAGGCCGCCACAAGCAGGATGAAGCACTCTAGGCACCAAGCCTCCTCCAGAGCCAGTGGAGATTTACATCCACTACCTCTGTCCTTGGCAGGATGAAGCACTCTGGGCACCAAGCCCCCTCCAGAACCAGTGGAGATTTACATCCACTACCTCTGTCCTTGGCAGGATAAAGCACTCTGCCCACAGTATCACAACCTACCAAGCCCCCTCCAGAAACCAGTGGAGAATGTTATCCACTTGTGAGACTGTGGCTTTGCACTCCCCAGGATTGAACAGTGGGCAACCCACCCACTGTAGAGACTTGAGAGTCTGTGGCTTTGCACTCCCCAGGATTGAACAGTGGGCAACCCACCCACTGTAGAGACTTAAGAGACTGTGGCTATGCACTCCCCAGGATTGAACAGTGGGCAACCCACCCACTGTAGGCACTTGAGAGAATGTGGCTTTGCATTCCCCAGGATTCAACAGTGGGCAACCCACCCACTGTAGAGACTTGTGAGACTGTGGTTTTGCACTCCCCAGGATTCAACAGTGGGCATGGGGCCCCCTTGTGGATTTGGTGTCGTTCACTCAACCGGCTGAGGTGCCCCCCCTTTCCCTTCCCCCTGAGGTGACGGTTTATTTCTATCTGATGCCCCTGCAGTGTTCTCTCCTTCATGTTCGGGTATCTTGGGTGGGCCTCTCCCATGCAGTGTGGGCCCAGTGGTCCACGGACTTTAAGGGTGGAATACCCTGGACTAATATTCATGTTGTGTATATTTGTAAAAAGTGTATGTATATTATTGGACTACTGAATTTGAATATATTACAATCATTCACCTCATTTCCTTTTGTCTTTGCATTCTTCCGGGGGGGTTGGGGGTATAACTGTAATGTATCATTCTGTATTAGTGTGTGTGTTGTCGTGGGTGAGGTTGGGGGGGTGTTGCATGTTGCGTTTGTGTGTCACTGTATTTTCCCTCCCCTGTGTCATAGGTGCAGTACTCACTGTGGTCTTCGCCGCCGGCATTCGTGCTCCTGGTAGAGGAGCAAGAAGATAAAGGCTGGTAATATGTGGAGCTCGGGTTCCATGGCGTCATGGTTCCTCGTGGGGTGTGCACAGGTGAGCGTTTTCCCTTCTAAGCCCTGTTTCCACCGTGTTTTTGTTTGCGGTGAATCTGCCCCGGAAAAGGGGGCGGATTGGTAGGTTGTGATACTGTGGGCGGTACATTGTCTCCCGTCTGTCTGTTGGCGGTGACCGCTGCGCTGTTTGCTTGTACCGCCGTGGGGGTCGGAGTGTTAAAGTGTCTGTCTTTGTTGGCGGGTTCCGCCACGGTCGTAATTCCATTTTTTTTCCCGCCGGCCTGTTGGCGGTCTTACCGCTACTTTAACACCGACCGCCAGGGTTGTAATGACCACCTACGTGTCCTGATTGACTCATACGCTTTTCCAACAGTATGAGACGTGCTATGACATTGTCTGGCATACATGCACGATGAACACTGATTTCACTGACATTGTTGTAGTGGATCCTATTTAGTTTTAGTGGGAGCTTATCTTAGCCTCCTGGCTTAAAGGCCTGTGCCCTAGTCACATAGTGACTTTTGACCTACTTAACGTGCTCAGTTTTAGCCTATTTATTTTATTATTTCTTACAAAATGGCTACTATGTTTAAAGTTATTGAATTATTTTGATTTTACGTTGGCAGTGCCACTCTCCATCAGCGACAAAGTTAAGTGAAATACATAGATATACACATCATGTCCCTTTCCCACTTATGTGTGACAGGAACATAATGTAGTTTTGGAGGGAACGCCATCTATACTGCACATGGCTTTGATGCAGACCCAGCCTTTGTGTCACCACGGAGTCTGATCTAGAGACCTCATTCCAAGGTAACAGGGGTTGGGGAGGTTCTCCTGGACCCAGTACTGGCAGGTGAGGTTTATCACAATTTGCTCTCTTCAGGCTAGAGATTAGGGTCTTCATGCTAGGGCTTTAGGGATATTTTACAGTACATGTTATTGCAATATGGTGGGGGTCTTTGTATTCACAACTCATCTTTACCATTCTGCGTCTTGCATCGTTCATAATCCTAATCATTGCAGCTCATGCATTTTATAGTAGATTGCAGTCTTGTTAATAAACCTATTGAAAACGTTATTGCATCTCCTTCATTGCCTGTGTGTGACTGAGACTTATTGCTCATGTGAAAAAAGAGTAATCTCCGTTCCATCAAGACTCCCCTGAGATGTCGCACTGTTGAGTCCAAGTGTAAAGGCTGCCAGAAATCAACTTTTACTGTTTGGGTTTGTTTGGTAAGGTACTGCTTGTGAGCCGGGAGAGCTGGGCTGACAGTTGAAAATTGTTGTAGGATTGGTTTAGCTGCCTACAAACAAAAGTGCTGTCATCCCTCAACAGTCTTGCCTAGGAGAGAGAGTCCAACTATGACACTGTGAGTCACGTACAGGTGTACTGTCCTTTGTGATACTTTTACTATTTGTCATACAAGTGAGTGCACATGACATGAATCTGCTGAGTTGTCACCAGTTGAAAAAAAGACATTTAGCCATTGAGTTGTCACATATCTCACATTGATCTATTGTTGCAGTTTATGACATATTGTCAGTCATGCACATCAAGTTTGGACCTAATGCATCACATTGGTTTCAGACCTGTCTGTTTTTTTTTTTTTTTACCAACACATATTTGGCTACATGCGTTTTCAGCTCCACATATTTGTTCACAGGCAATGCAAACATTACACACACAATACGATTCAGAGATCAGTGCATTGTGTCTGGTACTTTGAGGAGGATGACAGTGGTCACATATCATTGACAAGTGTTGTAGCCTATGTATGGTTTACTGGACGTGGGTGAGTTGTTGTATTACTGTGACATAAACTCCAAGACATATCTTAAATGTTATCATTTATTTAAATGTTGAATCACTTTCATACATTCACTGACATGTAGTTAAAGAAATTCTGCACAATGTGTGTGTATCTATGTGCACTTGAAGATGTATTTTGTATTTCACCATCATTTGCTGCCTCCTCCTCCTCCTCCTTTGGGTCCTCCGGCTGTTTATCCCAAGGAACATTTGTACGCACACATATATTGTGCAGTACAACACAAGCCCAAATTATTTTGCAGGCCTGAGGGGTTGAATATAACAGTCTACCCCCAGAAACATCCAGGAAGCGAAACTGGGCCTTGAGCAGGCTAAAGGTTCGGTCAACTGCATTACACGTGCAAATGTGCACCTGGTTGTAGGTCTTCTCCAGCTCTGTCTGTGGGTTGCCATATGGGGAGATCATCCACTGCTGGATCCCATATCCTTGGTCAGCCGAAATGTAAAAAAAAGAGACAGTGTCAATGTTTTGGATGATTGCATTTGCTAAAGTCCTGCACGTGTGTTATTTGTAGTGGTATTGTCATGCACTTCTTCCAGTTATGATCACCTGATGTGTGACTTTCATAGGGGCCTGTTCAATTACTACTCTATGTGATGTAAAAAATGCAGTGAATGAACAGATACATCGTGCAATTCAATATCCAGACTGTCACATTTCTGCAGCAGATTTTGGTGGTGCCAGCTTCCTAACACTCCAGTCCACTCGATGTTATGTGTTTACAATACATGCGTTGAGAGACAGAATGTGGATGGTCCTGCCTAGGTAGGTGTGGCACACTGGAAATAGTTCACAGACACACATGCATGGGTTCAAGGTCATCCCCAGATGTTGGTGTCAGCCTTCTTTACATTGGCCCAGGCCTTTGATTGTCCTATATTGTCCAGGGCAGTGGACAAGATGCCATCCACACAGTATGCACTCCCACATACCAACTGACTGACATGGAGTCACAACTGCCATTTCCCAAACAACGTTTGCATGTCACAGTGGGGAACACTGTGTACACGTGTGATGGCATTGTGCCCCATTTGTGCACCTAGGACATGGATCCTGAAGATTTGTGAGTGGTCGTCTGCAGTCCAGCTACACAATTTCCTGAACTGTACGACATCTCTGAGAAGGGGAATTGGTACACAATACTTGGGGCCTCCTGCACTTTCTGGTTCCTTTCAACTAGACTTGCACCCAAGTTGCCTAGCAAGTACACATTCATACTTGCATCAGAGGTTGTAGGGTCTCTTCTTTGCTTTCAGGATTGCATTTGTGTGTGGAAGTGCACATTCCAGCCAAGGCTACTGCCTCAGAGGCATGGTTCATGATGAATGTGTGTAGCACTACACATCACACATGTAAGATGGAAGTGAGTTTGCAGATTGTTATACATTTGTGCAGTTACAAGTCATATGCCCATGAGCAGTGCTTTGTCACCTTGTACCTAGTTCCTGGTGTGTGAGCCATGACACAGCTGATGGCAATGTGTTCTGCATATGTACACCCCCAGTTAACATGGTCAACCTCCCTTGCATACAGTGACGTTGGCCAGATTTTCTGCCTGCCATGCATAGCTGTGTACATTTACATGATGCAACATCTGCAGAACTGGCTTGAGATGAAATGATATGTACGTCAAGGTGATTTGCATTGCATATGTAAACTGAAGCATAATGCATGTATGTGGAACTGTTCTCATCCTGCAGTCCCTATCACTGTAGGCAGACAGTGAGCTTTGTATTGTGTCCCTGTATCTATTTGTTATTGTGCCTGCTGCATACTTGCTGTTAGCTTACATACAAGTAGGCCACTCCCATGTTGCCCAACCTGGAATCATTGGTTGATAATGAAGTGCCGGAATATGAGTATATCATGCACACTGCCAAGGTATTTTGCTACCACTTTAGTGATAAGCTCATGATGGTCAACTATGGCCTGGACGCTGATGGAGTGGGTGTGTTTCCTGTTGTGGTATAGGTGGGCATTTGCAGCAGGAAGAACAAGTTGCACATGCGTGCAGTCCATGGCACCGAGCACAAGTGGGAAGGCAGCAATGGCATAGAATCCCTCTTTGGTCTCCTGTGAAGTTGCTGGTGGTTGAGGAAGAGGATGTGGTCAGGTGTGAGCCAGATAATGGCATCCAGGAAAGGGGGTAGGAATGATGAGAATGATGGCTGTGAAATTCTAGCTAATCGGGCTGCAGTTGTCTGGAAGGACCCTGAGGCCAGCATGTGAAGCACAGCCAGGAGCTTTGGCTGTGATGGGATGCTGGTGACCCTGTTGACTGTTGTCTGTAGTCTTGGCACAATCAGGTGTAGCAGCTGTACGATGGACTCCCTCCCCAGATGGTAATAGTTGATTACCTCTTCCTCCCTGAGTCCAATTAATAAGGTAAAATGGTGATATATGCGCTCTTTTCTCCTGCGCTGCCTCTGTGGTGCAGACAGTGGTAATTGTGGTGGTGATGGGAGAGGTGGTGGTGGTCTCTTGGTGCTTCAAGCTGAACTGCGAGGAGGTACATGGCATCCTAGAGCTTGCCCAGATGATTTGGGTATGTTCCCCTTATGTACCTGTGCAAATATATAATTTCTAAGTCTAGTCTGAGCAGGCAACATTAGGGTGCATAATTTTTTGAAAGCTTGCAATTATGGCTCTGTCAGTTCTGCGTGAATTTTTCAGGGAAAATGCTTACCTTGCATATAATTGTTAGTATCTGCTTCAGCCAGATCATACACAATTAAAAAATTACGCTTAGGGGGAAAAGTCACAGTAGAGGCGTCCACTTTGAAAATATAGAGTTGTTCTTGTGCTGCGGCTGCATAACAAAAAGGATGCAGCAGCGGCGCAAGGGCCTTGTAGAGGGGGCCCTGAGTGTCAATGAATATAATAATTTGGCATTTTAAAATGGAACCTTAATCATAGAACAATGCATTGTGATCTTGTTCCAAAATTCAGAGCAAGGATCTGCCAAAAATAGATATTGGTCTTCAGGTAAAAGCAGAGTAGGAATCCCATGAAAAGGAGAAAAATAACCAGATCAGGTACATTCATTACTGAGTGAAAGGCAGTGATGAGGCCAAATGGGCAGACCGCAAGAAATGAGACAGAAATGTAATAGTTACAACACGTGGGATTATCCCTCAAAGGGTATATTCAGAAGGGATCAGGATAACATAGGAGGAGAGATTAAGGGGTCCAAAAGTAGTGGCCAAAGGCAAACTCTTGTGGTAAAGTGACAGGACAGGTGAGGAGAGAAGGAGAACTTGTAGTACAAAAGGGGACAAAGGTGTTAATTACCAGTATGCAGGTATTTGTTACAAGAATACTGGAGGGTGATTCCAGCCAGCATTTTCTCACCAAAAGCTAGCAGTTTTGACTTCACTTTTCAGAATGGAAAATAACTAGGTAGACCCAGAAAAAATGACTCACTTTTTGGGGTGTTTTTCTCTGATCCCAGGGCATGTCAGTTCGAAGGCCTGAGTTATGAGAGTCATTTAAGAGGGTAAAGGGGTGGGAGGACAAAGGTTCGGGCAGGCTTCGGTCTTTCTAGAGGGAGCAGTGCCTGCTTCTCCTTTACTGCACTTGAAGCATTAAACAGTGTCTGGTGTCTCTCTGCCCAAACTACTTGTCCTGGAGTTAGCATACCTAATAATCCTGTGTCCAGAGGCACTTCAAATTGCAGGTGATAGAATTTCACTCAGACTTATCTTTCTGGGTATGAATCTACAACTCACAGTGAGGGCCTCATTAGATGTGAAACATGGATGCAAGTGAGATAATATAATAGAATAAAGCAGAACAAGAAAAAATAGTGGATACCCTGAACTCTAAAAAATAAATGGGAAGAAGCATGTTGTGGGGAAATATTAGCACAAGTGAATGGCTATAGTTTGAGTTATAGTGTTTAGGCTAAGATAATGGGAGATAAGAGGGGGGATGGGAAAAGAAATAGAGAACCCATAAAGGAGAAAAGAGAGGAGAGGAAACAATAGCTTGGAACCAAGGCCTGAGGGTTTAAACCAAATGAAGTATTTGAAGAAGCAATGTAGAGAGAAAGAGAAATGTAGGAGCAGTAAAGAGGGTGTGATCGAGGAGGAACAAAAGCCAGGAGTGAACATCATATGGACTCAATAAGAAAACATTTAAGACAAGCCCCAGTGGGTTGTATTAGAGCAAGGGTGAAGAAAATGGAAGTAAGAGAAGGCAAATAAAAAAAGAAAAAGAAAAAGAATACTCTAAATAGGAACAGCAATTCAGAGACTGTGAGCCTCTAGATGGAAAACAGACACCTAGCCTAAGAAAAAGAGACACTGTCAGATACAGAGGAAGGGTAGATGGAAAGAGGAGGAGAATAGTTAGAGCTCTAAAGAAAAGTTGAAGGTGGAGCAAAGAGCTGGGAATGATGACCACAGAGAGAATAAAAAGCCCCCAGAATGAGAGAGAAGGCCAAGTGAAAAGAGAACCTGCCTGGGAGGAAATACAGAGAAATGGTGAAATATTGTAGGAGGCTGGCCTGGTATGTTGTGGGTACCTATGGTAATTACATTATACCAGGTCAAGTTATCCCTTATCAATGAAATGTAGCCAGTGTCTAGACTCCAGGCTGTCTAGAGGTAGCTGTAGGCAGAGCAGCCAAGGCTGAACTAGGAGACATGCAAAGCTCTTGCAATGCCACTGTAGTCACACAGTACTTAAACAAAAGAAAGACAATACTCAGTGTTACCAAAAATAAAGGTACTTTATTTTAGTGACACAAGGCCAAAAATATGGTAAAGGCTATACTCCCTTAGGAGGTAAGTAAAACAACCAAAATCAGGTAAGTACACAGTCACAAAATAGTACAAATATTGTAAATCACCATAGGCTCGAATGGACCTACGGGCAACACAAACCATATACTAAAATAGTGCAATTCGAAAGTCAGTTCCCCACCTAGGCAAGAGTAGTGTGTAGAGGGGACGCTGGGAGTGTAAGAAAACACCAAAGGTAAGGAAAGTACCCCACCACAGAGCCCAGGATTATGCAAAAACAAAGCAAGACTGCAAGACACCTACGTTGGATTCCTGGACCTGAAGACCTGTAGAGAGAGGAGACCAAGTCCAAGAACAGATGAAGAGTCCAGGAAGAACGGGAGCCCCTGCTAACCCAGATGAAGGTGCAAAACTGAATTCTCAGGTTGGAAGAAAAAGTCAGAAATGCACCAAAGAAGATTGCTGTGGGTTCCTGCTTGGTGCAAGAGATGTCCCACATCGAGTTAATGGATGCAGGCTAGTTTTTGTTGTTGGATTCCGCCAACATGCCTTGGATCACGTAAATGTTGCAGTTGGCTGAAAAAGTGCTACATGGGTTCAGGAGGGACCAGGGGGTCTCAATTCAGACTGAGGAGACATAGGGGTCTCTCAGCACTTTAGAGAGCCCTCAGAAGACCAGGCAGCACCCGCAGGAGTCCCATGACATGGGGACAAAGGAGTTGCAGAATGCGATTGTCGCAGCAGTACACAAAGGGATCCCACACCACCGGAGAACAACTCAGGGAGCTGAGCATCACAGGACAGAGTGCCGGGGACCTGGGCTATGCTGTGCATGAAGGATTTCTGGAAGAAGCACAGAGAAGCCCTAGGCGGTGCAAAACACTTGGTACACAGGGTCTATTGTCAGGGTTGGGGAGGCAAGCCCTTACCTCCATCAAATTTGGTGAGCTGGACCTTTGGACAGTCAGGATCACTTCGGTCGACCACCTGTGTTCTAGGGATCACACTCGTCAACAGGAGAGGAGTCCCAGAGTACCGGTTGGCGCTGCAGAAAGGTGCTTGCAGAAGCAGGGAAGTGATTCCATCACTCCACAGGAGATTCCTTCGGTCCTTCTGGTGCAGGATGAAGACAGGCAGTCCTCAGAGCATGCACAACCTGGAAACTGTTGCAGTTGCTGGCAGGAGACGAAGTTACAGAGTTGCAGTAGCCTTCTTCAATACTTTGTTGCAGTTGTAGAGTTCCTGGAGCAGTTCTGCAGTTGATCTGGCGGAAGAAGGTGATGCTGGGGTTGCAGAGGAGTTCTGCTGGAATCTTGCAAAACCGAATCAGAGAAAACACTCAGAGGAGAGACCTTTAATAGCCATGAGAGGGGGATTGGTCACCTAACCAGGTAAGCACCTATCAGGAGGGGTCTATGACGTCAACTGCTAGCACTGGCCACTCAGATGTTTCCAGAGTTCCCTTACCATCCTGAAAACAAGATGGCAGAACCCTGGGACACTCTGGAGAGGCTCTGGGCACCACCCCTGGGGTGGTGATGAACAATGGAGTGGTCACTCCCCTTTCCTTTGTCCAGTTTCATGCCAGAGCAGAGACTGGGGGTCCCTGAACAGGTGTAGACTGGGTTATGCAAAGCATTTCCAGAAGCTCTTGGAGGATACTCTTCCCATGCATGTAACATCTATTTACAATGGGAGATGGTGCAACACCCCTCTCCTAACGGAAATGCATTGTTCTGCCTTCCTGGGATTGAGCTGCTCAATCCCCAGGAGGACAGAAACCTGTGTGTGAGGGGGCGGCAGCTGGGGCTACAGTGAAAACCTCAGAGAGCTGAGTACTGGGGGTCCATGGTGGAGCCTGCAGGGTGCATGGAATTGCCCCCCCCCCACTACCAGAATCGTATTTGAGGTATATTTTCTCAATCTTAGACACCTCACATGGCCATATTCGGAGTTACCATTGTGAAGGTACATATATGTATTATAATGGTGTCCCACACTCACAAAGTCCGGGAAATTGGTCCTGGACAACGTGGGGGCACCTCTGCTAGTGCAGGGGTTCGCTCACGCCCACTTTGCACCTAGCCTTCAGTAACTGAAGGTTAGACATATGGGTGACTTCTAAGTTACCTGGTACAGTGAAAATGGCTATAATATAGTGCTTGCACTATTTCACTCAGGCTAAAGTGGCAGTCCTGAAGGAGTGTTTGTATGAGCTCCTTATGGGTGGCAAAAGAAATGCTGCAGCCCATAAGGATCTCTTGGAACCCCAATGCCCTGGGTTCCTAGGTACCATATACTAGGGACTTATAAGGGGGGTCCAGTGGGCCAATCTGGAGTGGAATACTGGGTTACCAGTATGTAAGTACAAATTTGGAATCAGAGAGAGCATAAGAACTGGAGTTCTGGTTAGCAGGAGTCCAATGACACAGTCAAGCATACAGACAAAACAGTAAAATATACTGACATATAGACCACAAACTATGAGCACTGGGGTCCTGACTAGTAGGATCCCAGTGACAAAGTAAAACACACTGACACACACTCACAAACAGGCCAAAAGTGGGGGGTAACCATGCTAGAAAGAGGCTACTTTCTCACAAATATGAGTTAAACACTTTAAAGGATCTTATGGAGCAGAGCTGTTTCAAAAGAGAGACACCTGCAAGGGAGGAATAAAGGACTAAAGTTAAGGCATGAGGGATTAATACATATGAAAAGAAAGGACATCAGATACATATGGAGAGATTAGGGAAACACCACAAGAAGAGTTGATGAATTAAATGAGATTTGCATACAGATGGAGGAAAGTGAACCTCAGTGAAGATTTGAGGGGTCGAAAGATCTGGTAGAGTGTTAAGTGTTTGAAAGACAGGGTAGAGTGAAGCAAGAAAAGGAAGAGAGAAGGAGAACCTGGGGAAACCTTCAAGACTGGTCTAACCCGAAAGGAAAACTCAGAAGATGGAGTCTTTAGAGTGGAAAGAAGAAGTCTAAGCAAAACTCAGACAAGTTGAAGCAGAACAATGGCAGGTAAGTTAGAAAAATTACAATAGGAGAGGAAAATGGGGGCCCTCATATAGAGTCCATAGAGAATCAAAGGACTAGGTGGAAAGATCCTATAGAAAGAGAGAGAAGACTAAAGCAAGACAATAGTGTTAAAGAAAGGGAACATTGAAGAGAAAACTGCATAAGTGTAACAATTCAGGGACTCAAAGCATATAGAATTGGATGCAACAGGCCCGTGGCAAGGCCAGAAGTATTCACATGCAGTAAGGGTGCTAAGAGGGTTATAAATAGAAAGGTAACGAGAATCATAAAATGAGATAAAGGGAAGAAATCAGCAAGGAAATGTCCAAAGAGGAAGAAAAGAGGCCTATTAAAAGCTTTCAGTGGTAGAGATGCAAGAATTAGAGATGAACAGAAAAGGAACACAGAAGAAAATTGGAGCCATATTAAAAAGAGGCCTTAATAGAGAATAGTGCTAACAGAAACATCCTACAAGGAAAAAAGAGAAAAGGAAAAATCCTAATCAAGACATAAGTGGTACAGGAAGGGAGGGAAACTAGATGGGATAAGAGGGCAAGTGAGTAGATAAAATGTGTGGATCTGCCAAAGGAGTAAAACAGCCATGGGGAAATAACATATAGGTGAAGAAATGAAGGATCTAAACCAAGGTCTGAGTAACAGAGATATAGCATGGGTACAGATGCAGCAACAGGAGATAATGAAGAGGAAAATGGAGGCTGGGTCCTTCTAAAAGAACCTCTGGAGAAGCAACAAGCCAGGGGTGAGGATTTCAAAAAGGAGGAAAAAAGACTTCTATAGTATGGCCAAAGGGATTAAAACACAGAAGGACATAGCAAAAGTTAGACAGGGAAAAAATGTAATGGGACATGGCCACCTGATATTCTGCCCCAATCAATCCATGTCATCAAACCCGGATAGATTTTCTTAGCCCCAAGGGGTTTTTGCTTATTGCCTCCCTCTTGAGAAATGAAAAAAAGGAAGTTATCTCTCACTCATCTTTTTGAGGGAGTAACCTGGATAAATGTGGGAGAGCTGCCAAACAACTTAGATCCCTGTCTGGAAATATCAAGAGAGGAGGACTGACCTGCTGGACCCCTGGTCTGCACCAAAAGAATAAGGAGTTTACTCCCTGAAAGTAACAGGTAGAAAAGAGCTTCAAAAAGTCACCTGCATCAGCTCCATCCAAAACAAGCCCAGCTGACCTGCTATTCCTGGACTTTAAAGGAATTGACCAGATTCATTGTGGGAATTGTAGTCCCAAACCTCAAGAGGCAAATCAGAGCTTCTTGACCCTCGGCAGCTTTTGTCGACCCTCAGAGACCCAAAAGAAACATTCGGAGAAGAAGGACTGCCATGCTGGACCCTTGGACTTCACAAGAGAGGTCTGCACTCATAAGGACTGCATCTGATGCACTCAAAAGGCTTCACAACAAAATGAATTTTCCTGTCTTAACAGATGAGGAGTGGACTCCCCAATCAGCAACAGGTAGAAAAGGTCAAAAGTGCTGGAAAGACTGGAAATTCTGGAAGGGCTCCCAGACCCCAAGAGGCAAACCAGAGCTTCTGAACACTTGGCTGGTGTCGTGGACCAATTTCCTGCATCAAGAAACACTTCTGGAAGTAAGTGTAAAAGTGTTAAATCATGGGCATCTTGAATTATTGACTTTGTTCCAGTCCAGCATGACCATTTCAAACCCTTTGAGCTCTATTTGCTTCTTGGAACTAGTTTTCCTTTTAAGGTTTAAAATGAAGATTTCTGTTTCTTTACATTGGATTTGATTGCTTTGGTGTTATTTAAAACATAAAAAAGTTCCTATTTTGATAAATTGGTGATGGATTTTTATTGTGTGTTGTGTGTTGTGTCTTATGTATGGTACTGATGATTTTAAATGCTTTACACACCTGTCTGCTCGCAGCTAAGCTACCAAAGATTGAGCATGGCTTTGTTTATTGAAAACCTTACACAACATGTGATTGTGGTATTTTTACTAGCTGTAAGTACCTACCTGCACCTACATCTAGTACCTACCTGCACCTACTAATAAACCACTACCCAACACATGGTATGCCTCCAAGAAGCTCTCAGATTTGCAGACCAATCTCAGGTCTCTGGAATTTTCCCCAAGCAAATAGCCTGTCAGCCCCTTCCTAACTCTTAGGTCTTTTTATACTTTTCTACCCACTGATCTTTAATGGAGAGTGGACGTGTGGTTCTGTGTGCAGCTTGTCACATCCACGTTTAATATGTGGACATTGCCTCATTCAGAGAGTTATCGAAAAATTAGGCAATTGTATCAGTATACATGTATGGACATGATAACTCCTTATGCACTCATCCTGGAAGGGTTGATTGAGCTGCTCTGTAGGAGTGTAGAATCCCCAAAGTAATACAAAAAACATACATGAAACAGGTGAGGAGCAAATAGCAATGATGACAGTTCATGTTACTTGGGCAAGCTGATGTAAGGGGTGGATTAGTCAGCAGTTGATGGATCCTATTATTGATAGACTTGGAGGAAGAGACAAATATGCATCATGTTTGTAAAATCCTGCACTGGAGAGAAAAAGACAGGAGAGCACTTTCAACTGTGGGAGCCAGATGGGAAAAGACTACCATCAGTGTAATCAAGGGTGGAAGATTCGTCCTTGAAGCAGTGTTGATAACTCAGGAGGCAGGAGAAGACTATATACTCCTCAATATGCTGCCAGAATATTGTGACCAAAATATCGCATTTCATAAATATGCCCTCGATTTCATTTACAAAAATATAGCTCCATTAGATTAAATGATAGAAAATCTACATCCAAGCGAGCAACATGTTTGCAAACGATAATTAGGCCTTAATATTTCTGATAGATAATATTTTGTCCCAAATATTCTGGCATTTAATCAAACTCAACTGCCCTATTTGAAATGACAAAGGATTGAGATGACTAAGAAAGGGGCTGTTATGAATTGGAGAAAATTTAAACAAGCAACAAGCCCCTACCCATTAAACAAAAGGACTGAAAAATAAAAAATAACGGATGAAAATCAAAATGCATATGAAGTAGCTCAATAAGTGAACCTGATAATATGAAGAGGACATGGAAATTCATGTCTATTAAATTACAGTAGGAGGAAGCATCTGATCATCCAAATGTTACTACTGACTTTGGCTTCAAGCTAATGGGCATGGTTATAAAACTAAAATGTGTCATCTCCTGCAGTTGCCCTCTTAGAGCAGAACAAGTGACAACCTTGTCCTTCACGAAAAGAGCAGAGTCCTCTCACTTCTAGTTTCCGTCGGTGAGACTGTTTCAGCGGAAGTTCTTCTAGATATAGTGACTGCTTTTGAGGAGGAAATAATAGAGCTGCAACACTTTTAGGTGCTTTTTCTAGCTACGCCCCCTCCTCTGTAATTTTTATTAGGTGGGGAAATTATATTTTAAAATACCTGCCAGGCCATGTATACCTTGTGTCATCTATTGCCCACCTCTTTACCCAACTGATGAAGTGACCACCTTCTTATTCTCCACAACCCTGCTCATCACTTATGGTACACCCTCTCACCTCCACGTTTCAATGGTGAGACTGTGGCAATGGCAATTCTTTGCTGTATATTGATTATCTGTGCAGCGTACCGGAGGACTCAGGATCTTCTGGCATATCTCACCTAAATAAAACTCTCAGCTATGGTTCATGTTAAATGTGGGCACATATTTCATGTTTACTCCTGGGCCACATTCAGCTACTGCCCCCCTGCATGGACTCAACAGACAAACTGACCACTTCCTTATACTATAAACCCTTGCTCACTACCCATGATGTATCTCCTGAACTCTAAGGGTCACTTTAAGTGATACAGCGGTGGTGCAAACCTGTCAACCATATTGATGAGGCCACTCAAAGCCACTTTGCTCTGCTTTGAATGGCCTCATGATATGGGATTGGGAAAGGCAATGCAAATCACTGCATTGCCTTACTCTGAACAAGGGAGATGTTTGTTTGGTGTTGCAGTGGGTTTACTTATTCTGCAGTACACGTAGAAAGAGGAAAAAGCCTCCTGGGATTGTTTCTGTGCAGGGCGGTGCCCCTTCTTGCACATAAACAATCCTACCAACAATGCAGACACCCTTGTGCCTGTGTTAGTGCTAGGCAGCCAAAGTGGTTCCAGCACAGTTGAAAGGGACAGAAATGTGCCATATTCTATAGATACGGTGCATTCCTGCCCTTTCCTTTTGCTGCAGGTCTGCACAGCAAGATGACTTGCTGTGCTGTCCTACGCCAACATTTTGTAAATTTGGCCCTAAATTCTAACTGTGAGGCTAGGGCGGTTCCCTAGAAATTGCTTATTGCTTGTGTGCAACTATTAGAGGGTCGAAAATTCTCCACAGTGGTTCATCAAGCCACAGACCACACTAATAATTCCTGCAGTCATTGAGCTTGTGTTTCATGTTGCTTGCCATGCAGTGCACAGTTCATTTTGTGATTGTCTGCAAGACCACTGAACCTCCCCCACCCCCTGCATTGTCTCCTCACCCCCATATTCCACGTTCCACTGTGTAATGACTGTTAATGTAGAAAAGAATGAATACCAGTGATCTTACCTGGCTGGAGTTCCCTCCACTAATTCCTAATAGTAGGCTTGCCTTCATTTAAAATTAATGGATACTTTATATGCAACACATGTCTTCTGCACCTGGGCTGGCCTGGCTGATTGACTGATAGAAACACCATTTTCAAACCCATTGTTTAGTGCCCATGCAGTACTCTTACGTCCACATTCCAACAGTAAAACAGTGGTGGTTCTTTTTAGGCTTTTGACTGCTTATGCAAGGGACCTACAGGATACTGACCCTCCAAATTGTCATGTCTGACTGGGCACTCACCTACATTTGTTTATGGTGGGACTTGTGTACTAAACGAACTGATAGGCTGATGCTAATATTGAAAGTACATGTTTCAGTCTGCCTATTATCATATTTTATTGGAATGGTTGGGGAAGATATTGGGGATCTCATCAAAAATTGTATCCTCATTGTAGCTTCCCAAAGCACTGACTTTCATTTGTAAAGGAAATGCTTCATAATTTACAGCATTGATTCCATCAAGATTATGGAAGCTGTGACACATGTTTGTCAGAAATATAGAAGGTTAGAGCTCTAGTTGTTCATTAGAACACCGTGGAAAACTACATTTGACTACTAGGAATTTAACCAACAGACTGCTGCTGAAATTATGTTTGACTCTCCATGTCATGATACTTTCCTGACACCAGTGAGAAACATATATGAGAACTCATAAAATAGTGTTCTCTTTTTAGCTTTCTAAGTAGTAATCAAAATTTCTATGACAAATGAACCCCCACATTCTGTTCTTTTCTAAATGAAATATTTTAAGATTTACAACTTTGATTCCATCAGATTGCTTCAGCTGAGCCACCGTTTTGTTATAAATACAGACTGTTAGCACTGTAGTTGCTCACTAGAACACTGTGAGAAGCTACAGTAAAACACTAGGAGTCAGCTGACAGACTGATGAGGCTTTGTAAAGTACTTGTTTTACTCAGAATATTTTACTTTATTCTTTAATGGCTGAGGGAGCTAGTGTGAACATAAAGAAAATGTGCTGTCTATCTAGCTTCTGGAGAACATTTCATGGACTACTTAAGAAAATAATGAGAGAAAACTGTTGTCCCACAATCATCCAATGCCAGCAGAGTATCAGCATTTTTCACAGGATAAAATCACCCAGTACACAGAATAAGTCCTAAAATGGGTATGGTACCACCAACAAATTTGTTATTGTGACAAAAATCGAACCTGTTGTCAACCATAGAAATATACTCCTTTTTTGTGACAGTTATCAGAAATTCATCCTTTTTGACCTGATCACACTCATTTGTTTTGACTGACACTGGTGGTTCCTGACTCTGGTTAGCCGTAGGCTCTGCTAACCAGGGCCAGGGCCAGTGCTTCATTTAAAAGGCATACCATAATTAGGCGATATACAATTGGCTCTCACAACCTAGCTGTAAGTCCCTAGTAGATGGTAGGATATGTATGTTTTGAAACTTACAAGAACTGTACCTGCTGCATACTCTCTGGGCTTCACCACAAAAATGATTTTGCTCTGCTTCTATAGATTCAGAATGAATGGACTACCTGTAAGCAACGGGTAGAAAGGAGCTACCAAGAGTCCCCTGCATCAAGTCCTGCAAGAGGAGCCAGCTGACCAGTGTCTAGTGGACATTTTTACCAAGTGCATTCTGGAATTTGTAGTCCCAAATTCCAATGAGCAACTCAGAACTTCTTGAACCTTGGATAATGTCTGTGGACACTTCAAGACCCCCAAAGGACATTCTGGAAGAAGATCCAGAAGTTTGGAGTACTTTTGAAAAACAATTCCATTAGGTGACTGAACCATTGTTGATAGCCAAGCCTGGGATGTCGAACTGCGACCCAGTCTGCATTTCAGGTTTGTGCCGCTGAAAATCCAGAGCTTTTCACAGTCACTGAGACCTCCAGGAGTTCGCTTGGGCATCAGGCTAAGTTGCTGTAGTTGAGCCTCAAGCTGGCCTGAAGAGGAGACTTGCTCAACGTTGAGAGAAAAAGCTCCAAACAAAAGGCTGGGGTCCTGATTTTGAGTTTGGTGGACAGGTTACTTCATCACCAATGTAACGGATGTTCCATCCGTCGTATTCCAATTTCCATAACATATAATTGGATTGTAATACTGCTGATGGGATATCCACCACATTTGTCATGGTGTATCCTCAACCACCAAACCCTAAATCAGGCCCTAAGCCCGAAGATAAAACTTTGACTGAAGCCTTCTGCTCAGTATATCCAACATGGGCGCTGTCTCAGTCAGCCTCAAACTTACACTTTGCCCCAGTCAGGCATGACCAGATGGCCGTGTTTGGTGCTTTTTGTTTTTAAGCACTAGATAGCACATTTTTTTATTGAATATTTAAAATGAAGATCTCCGGTTCCCTACATTGTATTTTTGTCATTTTGTTGTCATTTTAAAGAAACAAAATATTTCCTATTGTAATAAATTGAGGTTAGACTTTTATTGTGTTCTATGTTTGTCTTACTTTCCCGTTGATATTTAATGCTTTACACACTGGTCTTCTAAGTTAAGCCTAACTGCCTGTGGGCCAAGCTACCAAGGGTTGAGCAAGAATTAATTTACTGAGATGTTGTCTGGACCTTATTTGTGAGAGTAGCCTTATTACTAAGTGCATGTACCTGTTGCGTAGGCTCTCATTATCCTAATGAGACTAATGGATTTGGGCGGCAGAATCACTTGCACAGTGGGGGACTGAGTCTGGGCCCAATACAGTTGACACCTGTGGGTCTAATCCAGGTTTTGGATGATTGGGCAGCAGAGCGCATGACACAATTGACTCTTCAGGGAAATCGTGGTCACTCCGATCGCATCATATTCTCTCAGTTAAATTTGTCTCACATATACAAGGACAATGGGGGGCAGAATAGAATTCAATAAGGTTTTATTGAAGTAACTGCATCTTAGATAATAAAGCATGTACTCTAATAACTAGGACGATGAAGCATGACAGTATTAAAATTGTGACAAGGAGATTAAAGCATAAAAATAACGCTACCATATTGTCATTAAAATTGTAAATAATAGTGTAATTTAGGCTTTATTAGAGCACAGCATGTTAAGCTCTAATTCTGCCATTCAGGTTCCTCTGGGAAGACATCATCCCTCATACCTGAGCAAGAGGCCTGTAGTCTACATAAGCACCTGCAGCAAAGCACTCAGCAATCAGCATACAGTTGTGGTCATCTGGCTGGAATCTCCCTCTAATGCACCTGGGTCAAAGTTGTGTTTTTATAATAAAACAGCTGATGTTCCAAGAAAGGATCCCTACGTAAGAGTGTGTATGTTTCTATGAACACTAGAGACAAAGCGTTATCACGTTTGCCGACAACCTATCTTACTGCAGCCTTGAGAAAAGCACAGAGTGAAAGAAATGCCTTATTTAAGAAGGCAGTGCTGGCCTAGGCAAAGAACTGCTAGATATAGAAAACAAAACAGGACCGCAAATGTGGCTATTGTTAAGATAATAAACAAAGCTGAATAAAATATATCTAGGTTAAAGTGCACAGCGGCCTAGTTCGCTAAATTAACGTGTATGAAGCCATCACTAAAATGGCTACACAACACACCTACCTTTCATTACTAATAAACCACTTTCCAGCAACCCTCAAAAACAGATGTTCACTACATACATTTCAATAGGAATATTTCTCTGAGTTCTGTAATTGCTTCCACAACTTGTTGTCCATGTAATGGCAGGCTGATTAAAGGGGGGGGTCCCTTAGGCATGCTGCCATATGCCCCCTGAGTTTAGGGTGTGCTTGCCCTGTATGTGCTTATATATTTTGTTAATTCATATTCAGGACCAAAGACCACATGCCTGATTTTGTAGTGGCTGCCAAAACATATTGTACTAGTTGCGAACAGCTGATTAGGATTTACTAGACCTATTGAAAACAGCAGTGCAGTCCAAACTGCTGAACTAAATTTCACTAAATTTGGCAGGAAGCTAGATCTTTACACAGGAATTTTGTTTTTGTGATTTGTTGTAAGTCCATTCAATTGTTTTTTGAGAAATTAATGTTAAAAATGTCTCTATATGTGGACAGTTGGGTTAGCCGGATTCATGCAAGAGTCCTGTGGGCTTGCAACTTTAACTAACAGACTGATATGATTGGCCAAGGGGGCTTTTTCCCTGTTGACTGCTGCACTCCTGTGAGTCCTGTTGGTGCTCATGTTGTGATTGGCTGGCAGCAACATGAAGAGAAATGTTGTGGTATAAGGGGGCAGTATAGGGGTTTGTTAACCCCTGACCTTGAGAGGGATTGGGCCAAATTTACAAAGAATATATTTTGTGGCATCTGTGAGACTCTTGCTGGAAATTGCAGGAGTGCAGGGGGCCTTGCTGCCTCCCTTGAGAGTGTTTGTGGTGGAGGGCCACTCACAGGTAGTTGGCCCAGCTGCTAACCCATGCTGTAGGGTTTGGCTGCTTATGGGGCATGAGGTACTGTCCCTGGTGACAGGCCAGGACCTGCTGTCAACCCTACTCTGTGCACGGAAATATGCTATGAGCAGTGGTGGGTTGGCATAGTTATGTATAGTAATACAAATTAATTTAGGTTAAAAACAATTTTTGACAATAAATGTTAGTCTTCCTATTGTGGGTTTCTAATCAAAGGTTGAGGTTTGGAATGACGTCTAGGGAAGCAGCCTGGCAAGAGCCACACAAGTCTCACCACCCTAGACTCACCCTGGTGTCTAGTTATGAAAAGTGCCTCTGTATGGTAGGTAACCCTGGGTGGCAGCTTTGGTAGTATCCAAAAGGTATAAGGGTTACAGGTTGCATTTTTTGTGAAATGTATCACAGGTGTGTCCTAAAGGTGGTAAGTGGAAACACAGGATAGTAGAACATTTATTATTACCAACTGAATTTCTCTGTATTTTGCCCTTCCGAATATAAGACAGTGTATAAGAAATAAGTCATTTTGCAGACAGGCCTTAAAATCAAATGCTAGTATGTCACAAATTCAGAGAGGTTTAAATAATTACTGTCCATAAAGTCAGCATCTAGTGTACAGTTCAGAAAGACATAGATTACATACATACTATTTTTTCTCTATTTATAATTTACCATATGAATTGGCTGTGACTCTGTACACAATGAATAACCATTATAAGGTGCAGCTCAGTTGCTGGTTCTGGGTACCTCAGGTTCTTGGAGAACTTACAAACCCAATTTAACCCAATGACCAGAAGGGTATGGCAGGATTAACGGTATACTGGTTTTGTCATTTGGCCATTGTGACATGACTTTACTGATAAAAACTTTGTCACAAATAGCTGGTTTTCCCTACTTATCTTCAATATGTTTTCTTTTTATTTCAAGAGTTATTTGAAAAAAGCCTTGATTGACCAACACAAATGACTCATTGCTGAATTCAGCAGTTTGTGTACTTTTCAGAAATATATATCATCCTGCATCACCCACGGGTCTCACACCCTTTTTCACCACAAACTGGAATTATGTAGAAAGCATAAACAAGGAAAGATTATTTGTATCTTAGAAAAATCGAAATACTGTGGTAAAAATATTTTTTTATACAGCTCTGTGTGTTCCTAAAAGTGTTGTTAGCTCAACAACCATTTAATTGATCCCATTTTTAGGACACAAAAGCAGCTTTTTTGTAGCTCACTTTTTCCCATTTTTCCCCAAAAATCTCTAAAGTTAACTATGTTTTGCTTATTTTTCTTGGTCCCATCCAGGGAAATCCGCAAACCCTGGGTGCTTTAGAAACACCAGGAACGTAGAAACAAAAATAATTCAGTTGGAGTGAATACCTTATGTGGGAAAAATGTTATTGAAGCCCATGCAGGAACTACCCTAAATAGCTAAAAAATAAAGGGCTTAGCATTCTTGGTGAAAAACTCTTCACCGAAGTCTTGGAAAAACATCTGGAAGCTAGGCTTCCCCAAATGATAAAACCTGATCAAGAGAGTTTCATCAAACACAGGCAGTGACAATATCAGAAAGCTGATGTGCAGAGGCAGTACAGGGCACAGCCTCCTAGACTACAGAGTGGAGAGACGAACAAAAGGATTCCAAATTTCAAGCCACACCAAAGGATGTACTTTAGGGCTACAATGGTGCAATTTAGGATTGGAGGCCCCACCAAAGTGTTGTTGAAACTAAAAGGAGTGGGAGAATTGCAGAGACCAAGGTAAAATTACGGCAGTGGTACAATGCACAAGTGGGCATTCTCTAGTGCTACTTTGCCCATAAAACATTGTTCCATAGTGGCATTGCCCACAATACATGATTCTTAGCACTTGCCTACATAAATGCTGGATGAAGCCTTCCACCTCTTTTGCTTGCAGCACATAGTGGTAGCCTTTTTGATCAAAACATGAATGCAGTATAAATGAGCTATAAGAGCTGAAAATGAATTTGGGTATTTCACATGAACATCCTACTGAACCTTCGCAAGTATGTCTACTGCCTTGGACTGGCCAAGGGCAGAATATGATCAGGTTTTGACCACATTAAGATTACCGGTTGGTAATACCTTGATATTTCAGAATGAGATGATCAAATCAGAAAGTCACACTAGGAGGATAAGAAGGCTACAGTCTTGGTCAGATCTGTGAGTGAGTTTGTGAGGGTTTTTCTCTTATCTTACAGTTGGGTGCAGCTTTGTAGCAGCTCCAGTCCTTTCCAGTCCTTTCCCATCTCCCACCCACCCCCATGTGCTCAGTTTTTGGGACAAAATTAAATTCTTGGGCGTCATCTTGTTTCCTCTGTGAGTGTTGGCTTGATTGAGTGAACTCTGGAGCAGTACTCTTTCTTGCATGCTAGAAATTCCAAAAAGACCACTTGCAGGAAAGATTACAAGAACTGTGCTATCTTTAAGCCCACAATTCAGCATTGTTCCTGAATAAGTTATGTATATCATTATAATATATATTATAGAATATCCACCTTCTACACTTTCTGTCCTTGACACTTCTTTGCTTTTCACCTTGCTGGATGGCCTGGACAATAGGAAGTTTGTTTCATATTTGTATATATATTTATATAGGGCACAAGTTAGAGTTACTTGAGATAACTATAGCTATAACAGCTTAAAATGTGAGCCTAACTATAACGTCCATGTAACCTTTGGTTTTTAAGTGAATTTTTATGTGTTTTAAATTCCATTACTGAACTAGAACGTCCCTGTAACCTTTGGTGTTTTTTCAGTGAATTTCTACGTTTCTTCTTAACGTAATGCAATTTTCATTACTGTACGTAATCCAGCCACTGTTGCACATGGCCTTCAGCCATGCAGGGCAACGGAGGCCGCAGGGCCTGGTCTGTGGCCAGGCCCTGAAGCCAATCCCTTACAATCACCAAACTTTGCTTTGAGCACGGCCTTTGGCCATGCACAATGAATTTGGCCGCAGAGCCTGGCCTGTGGCTAATCCCTGCAGCCATCACCTAACCACCCAACCCTGAGAGAGAGAGATTGAGAGAGAGAGAGAGAGATTTAGGCTTTGATGAATGATATACTTAGAATGAGATATTTCTTGAGAAATTGAAAAGTAAAATGTTTTTTCAATTAAAAAGAGTGGGATCACCTTTCAATATGAACATTAAACTTTTGAAGTTTAAAAAAAAATGAAAGAAGGAAAATGGCCACTGTTATGATCACTAATTCCCACACCCAAGTATGTACCTTATGTTCTGCAACTCATCGCTTTATAACTCATGTAACCACTCCTCAACCTCACACACCTTAGGTTAAGTATTTGAAGTAAATTTGGTATCACTGTTGACTGAGCCAAACCTTTAAATTATCCTTGTGTTTGCAATGTTCCATGTGCTTGTAATTATCCCTAAGTCTGACTGAAAGGCTTCATGTTTCTGTTTCACGTTTGTACAAGTCTCACTTCAATGATGACCTTTTCTCTGCTATTGTAATTATTCACATGCTTGATAATTACAGCTGTGCCTGCAGATGGGGACTTTAAAGCCAAGGACTTTCCAGAGTGAATCATGTGCCACTAATAAGGGGACTTTCTAGTAAGGGACTTTCCAGAGTGATTCACGTACCCTTCTAGAAAGTACCATTTACCTATAAATACTCTTTCAAACCTCAGTCGTACGCTTGGTTTTATTTCTGACAAAGAACCCTTATTCTCCCTTCTACTCTCCTGGATCATCGCACCCTCTTTTCCCTGGTCCTGAGCCAAGGACATGTGTGTCCCCGCAGTCATTTCTGAGTAGCTCATCAGACTTTTGTGATCCCCACTTTCCAGAAAAGACCCACATGAGCGAGAGTGGGGAATCCTTTTTGTGGCTGCAGCCATTCAGGAACCAGCCCATTGGTCATTCTGACATATGAAGGCATAACCTGCAATGAAATGAAGGAAAAGAAAAATAAGAGAAAACAAGGTTAGTGAACTGTTCTTTGTTTCTTGTCCACAACAATTGTACACAAACAACTTTAGGACTTGTGAATAAACCCAGCAGAAGACTCCCATGCAATCTGCTGGAAGTTCAAAAGACTATTTGCAAACTTTTTAAGAGAAAAATAAAATGAAAAAATAAGAAAATAAAGATCAGTCACATAACAAGATCATACAACATAATATGTTCCAGGGAAAAAATTAAGAACTGTTGTCCGAAGCTCACGAAAGGAGTGGGAATTTCTATCCCGCAAGAACTAAAGGAGTGCATATTTTCTGTGTTGTCATAAGCATCTCTGAGTGTATTTACTTCAATTGCTCAAATGGTATTTGAACTAACTATGTTAATGCATGCCAATGATAATATAGTGTGTTTGTTCCTTCTCTTAAGTTGACTCTCCTGCACACCCCTAGTGAGGAAGACACTTGGGGCATTCCCGAGCAGGATGAGGAGCTGGACACCACTCAGAGGCCACAAGTCTTTGTTTCTTTTTATCCCAACCCCATTCCCGCTTAGGACAGCACCTTATTTGAGATTATGATTACTTGGTTGGGCGTTGTTTTGGAAGAGAGTTGGGTCCAATATCATCTCTGCTGACAAGTTCTCCAGGTGAGTGGCCTGACAACCAGGGTCCCACCTGGAGAAGAACCCTCAACTTTCAATGCAAGTGTCTGTGACCGTTAGGCCATAGGTGACTGCTTACTGTGATTCTTTCGGGCATACCTATGACAGTCAACCCACGCATGTGATAAGAAAGAAATGTTCCGTTACTAGGAAGGTTTAACAGTCAAAATATCACTGAATAAACAAACACACTGCCAAGCGAAATTAGGATTTGAACCTTAAGCTTCCTGAGTGGCAGCACAAGGCCATGACCAATAGGCCAGAGGGACTCTGTTCCAATCTGCAACCAAACGTAACTATAACTTTTGTACCAAGCATCTTCCTAGTCTTGTTGTCATTGTATGGAGAGACAATCACAATGACAATCTCTCTCCCTCTTTCTCTCTCTCTCTCTCTCTTCCATGCAATTATGGGATAGAAGATAGAGAGTGACAGGACAGTGGGGGTAGTCTCAAGGCACCCGCAGTCTTGGCCGGCTCCCCGTGTACTGCAGGAGTTGGTATTGCTCATACCAGCAGGGAGCTGCTTTAAATAGCAGCTCCCTGCTGGTGGGACAATGTTTTTATTTGTTTCCTTGCATGCACATTTGGGTGCAGGGAAACAGATGAAAAGTCTGCTTTCTGACAGCGGGAGCTGTTTGAAAGCTCTCGCTGTCAGAAAGCAGACTTTGGGGGTCATTCTGACCCCCGCGGGCGGCGGTCGCCACCCGCGTGGAGGGAGCCGCCACATGGCCGCTCCGCGGCGAAAGACCGCGGAGGCCATTCTGGCTTTCCCGCTGGGCTGGCGGGCGACCGCCAGAAGGCCGCCCGCCAGCCCAGCGGGAAACCCCTCCCCACGAGGAAGCCGGCTCCGAATGGAGCCGGCGGAGTGGGTATGTGCGACGGGTGCAATGGCACCCGTCTCGTATTTCAGTGTCTGCAAAGCAGACACTGAAATACAAAGTGGGGCCCTCTTACGGGGGCCCCTGCAGTGCCCATGCCATTGGCATGGGCACTACAGGGGCCCCCAGGGGCCCCACAACACCCCATACCGCCATCCTGTTCCTGGCGGCCGACCCGCCAGGAACAGGATGGCGGTATGGGGTGTCAGAATCCCCCATGGCGGCGCAGCAAGCTGCGCCGCCATGGGGGATTCCCAGGGCAGCGGAAAACCGGCGGGAGACCGCCGGTTTTCCTTGTCTGACCGCGGCCAAACCGCCGCGGTCAGAATGCCCTGCGGGGCACCGCCAGCCTGTTGGCGGTGCTCCCGCATCCCAGGCCCCGGCGGTCCTTGACTGCCGGGGTCGGAATGACCCCCTGTTACACCGCAGCGCTCGCTGCGGCCGCGGGCTCAGGTTGCCGCGGCACGGCACGTTAATTTTGCCGCGGCCGACGCCCGGGCCGCGGTAGACGCCGAGGCAGACACCCAGGTCGCGGTGGTCGCCGTTGCTCCGGCGAGGGCCATAAAGGCTCCAGGGAGCCGGTCTGGGGGTCACGGCGCTCGCCGCTCCCCCTTTTTTAAGTTCTGCCTTAAAGGCAGACGCGGCAGAGCCTGAAACCCCGAGGGGGTTTCAGGCATGACCGCACACAGCGCATTATGCGCTTAACATTTATTTCTCTTGCATGTCTTCACCTGCCCACCACCACTTACCGATGTTCCTAGGACAAACCGAACCCTTACACTGGGGGTTCTTTATACTTGCCTTTTTTCTCTTCCCAGCATGCTTACCACTTCCTCTCTACCCAGCATGCATTGTCTAACACACATACCTAATTCATTACTGTTTTCTTTTCCCCAATCCAAGATGGCGGTGTTCTACTTCCTGTTTCCTGTTTCCTGTCCAGGGGTATTTAAGGGGATTCCAACTGCCTGTTCATTGCGTTGCAACACTCCTTGGTGATAGTCACTCTCCTATTTGATATCCTTCTGCGAATCCTGTCTGTTCCTGATTTGCTTTGTTTTCCTGCCTTCCTGAACTGCGGTCCTAATACCCTGGTGTCCTCCTTTCGTTTCAGGGAGTTCCTGTGGAGGTTTTTTACCCTACTGGGGTTTTTCCTCTGGGACTCCTTCTGGAGGGCACGGACTGTAGTGGTTCGCTCATACCAAACAGCACCGTGGCTACCGGAAGGGGTCGCCCCTACCTCGGCCAGAGCAGAACCCGTTGGAACAAGGACCGTTCCCCTACGCCTCTCCGCTGCGAGGGTAAGACCGTTGAGAACCGCGACAGATTGCAACGCCCACAATTCCTGTTGCAGTCCGGAACTATGGATAACCCAGTGGTAAACACGGAACCTACTAACCAGGACCTGCTGGCGACGATACAACAACAGGCTCAAGAACTCCAGCAATTACGTACTGAGAATACTGTTTATCGACAAACCTTTGCCTCCAGGACCACAGATGTCCCTGCAGTAGCCGCCTCTACACCTCGATTTTCCGGGGATCCCACCACATTAAAAGAATTCCTGGATGCCTTAACGGTGTACTTTGCCTTTCGCCCCTCGCAATTTGTACAAGATAAGACCAAGGTGGGGTCTTTGATTAGTGCCTTATCAGGACCAGCCTTGGCCTGGGCCACACCTCTAGTAACCAGAAACGATCCCTGTCTATCTAATTATTCCACCTTTATCACTACTTTTAAACAGATGTTTGAACGCCCTGGACTCGAGGCGTCAGCAGAAGAGGCTCTTTGCGAAGTCCAACAAGGGCGTCAGGATGTATTACAATACATCACCCGTTTCAGACAATTAGCTGCAGAAACAACCTGGGTGGAACGTACCTTGGTGACACTCTTCCGTAGAGGTCTAAGAGAGGACATCAAAGATGAACTAGTACATTCTGCCAGGATAGAAAACCTCAAAGGGTTGATGGACCAAGCACTAACTATAGAGTATCGGTTAAATGAACGACGAATGGAGAAAAAGAAGAGTCGTTTGCCTTTTCACTCAGTACCATCTCGTCCCTTCGCCCATCGTTCCGAGGAAGCCCGCCCTGAATCCAAAGGGAATACCGAGGAAGAGCCCATGCAGATTGACACAGCTCGCGGACCTCTATCCGCCAGCGAAAGGGAACATAGACAAAGGAAGGGGCTTTGCCTATATTGTGGTGCAGCTGGTCACCTAATTCGCGCCTGCCCCATTCGTCCAACCAAGCCCTTGGGAAACGCCAACTCCCGTCCCCAGTAAGAAGGGTGAGGACGGGATATCGTGATATACCTTCTATTTGCTCTTCCAGGGAGGAAGGAACTGCTCTTTTTCTCTTACCAGTTATCCTCCATTTAACTGATGGCCGCGAAGCAAGAACTTTGGCTTTATTGGATTGCGGAGCCAGTGGCCTATATTTAGATGAAACCTGGGCCAAAGAACAACAAATAACACAAATACCCAAAGAAATACCAGAACAGGTACATACTGTTGATGGGTCACTCTTGACCTCTGGACCGGTACAATACACCACCCCTACTTTCTGTTTACAGTTCGGTAAACATCATGAAATTCTCTCGTTTGACTTAATCTCATCACCACACCATGTCATGATCCTGGGAATTCCATGGCTTACACGGCACAATCCTTACATCAACTGGGAAACAAAAACCATTTCGTTATCCTCCCATTTTTGTCAACACCATTGCTATCCGGCCGGGGATTATTGGTCCCCAAAAAGTCTCTCAACAGCACCTGCCCAGGTGGGAGGATCCATTAATGTTCTACAGGGAGTTCCCAGACAGTATCAGGACTATATCGATGTATTCCAGAAGCCAGAAAGACCTGAATTGCCACCCCACTGAGAATACGACTGTGCCATTTCTTTAGAGCCAGACACTGTAGTTCCTTTTGGGCGGATGTACTCCCTCACCGAACCAGAGAAACAAATTCTGAAGGAGTACCTAGATGAGAATCTACAAAGTGGGTTAATAACTCCCTCCTCTTCACCCGCCGGGGCTCCTCTTTTCTTTGTACCAAAGAAAACCAAAGACCTGCGTCCCTGTATCGACTTCAGAGGGTTAAACAGGATCACTATCAAAGACCGGTATCCGCTACCCCTCATCAAAGACATCTTAGAAGCAGTCAGAGGAGCCAAGAGGTTCACTAAGCTGGATCTCCGAGGAGCCTATCATCTGCTAAGAGTCAGAGAAGGTGATGAGTGGAAGACCGCCTTTAGAACACCTTTTGGTCACTACGAATATAGAGTAATGCCCTTCGGACTCACTAATGCCCCGTCCATCTTTCAAAGATTCATGGATTCTATCTTTTCTGATCTTTTGCAACAAACAGTGGTAGTGTATCTTGACGATATCCTAATTTATTCGGTTCATCCAGAGGAACATTCCAAACACGTCCGCCAAGTCTTAGAAAGACTCCGACAACATCATTTGTTCTGTAAGCCTGAAAAATGCGAATTTGATCAGATAGAAGTGAAATATTTGGGATACTGTATAGACCAAACCGGAATTGCCATGGACTCAGACAAAGTACAGGCTATATTGAACTGGCCATCTCCTTCTTCCATCAAGGAGACTCAATGTTTTCTGGGACTAGCCAACTTCTACCGGCAGTTCATAGCAGACTTTGCCCAGAGAACCAGCTTCATTACTCAAACCCTCAAAAAGGAACACCTAAAGAAAGGTTTTTGTTGGACACCAGGCGCTGAGTCAGCTTTTCAGGACTTAAAGAAAGCCTTTAGTCAAGCCCCTATTCTTCGACACCCAGACACTAGCAAACAATTCATTGTTGTCACAGACGCCTCAGAAAGAGCCATTGGGGCTGCCTTGTTACAAAGACAAGACGATGATGACCTAGAACACCCTGTATTCTATCTATCCCACATTCTATCTGATTCTGAGCGAAACTATTCCGTGCTAGAACGCGAATTACTCGCCTTAAAGGTCGCGTGCACTGAATGGAGACACTTTTTGATGGGATCAAAGGAGCCCTTCGAAGCCCGGACCGATCATAGAAATCTACAGTGTTTAAGAAATTTCCAGTGCCAAAATAGCCGGCAAGCTCGATGGGCCTTCTTCTTCAGCCAGTATGATTTCTATATCACCTACATCCCTGGTTCTCAGAACATCCTGGCGGATGCCCTGTCCCGACGTTATCCTGGGTGCGGTGATTCCGCGGTTCAAAACTTATTCGACAACAATAAAATCATAGGGGTAGCACAGACCTTTTTAGATCAAGTTAAGTCTGAATATGCCCGTCTACACGAAACAGAACTAAAGAGGTTACGTCCACAGCTGCACATAGATCATGACTACTATTATCATGATAAGGCCCTGTTTTTACCCACTAAAACAGTGCAAATCGAAGCCTTACACATGTGCCATGATTCTCCTATTGCGGGTCATCGAGGAGTGAAAGCGACTCAAGATCTTTTGCTTCGCTCTTTCTGGTGGCCAACTCTCAAGGCTGACACTGAGGCATATGTGTTATCCTGTCCTACATGTGCTCAAGCCAAGACACCCCGAACCAGACCTGTGGGCTTACTCCGCCCATTACCTGTTCCCCCAGGCCCATGGCTTACCATATCCACCGATTTTATGTGCGCCTTACCTTCCTCAATGGGAAACCACGTCATAATGGTAACTGTGGACTCCTTCACCAAGATGGCCCACTTCACGGCCTTGAGAAAGTTACCCACGGCAAAGGAGTTAAGTCAGGTCTTTACTCAAGAAATTTTCAGGCTACATGGGCTACCCCAAGTTATTATATCAGACAGAGGTCCCCAATATATCTCCCGTTTCTGGAACCAATTCTGCAAGATCTTGGGGATCCAGGTGGCCTTGTCATCCGGGTTCCACCCTCAAACCAATGGACAAACAGAACGACTCAATCAGGGTCTCGAGCAGTACTTGCGTAGCTTCTGTAACGCTACACAAAGTAATTGGGCTCCCTACTTACCGCTTGCCGAATTCTCCTATAATAACTCTCTACACAGTGCCTCTAAAGTCTCTCCTTTCTATGGCTCCTATGGTTTCCATCCCAGGGCCTTCCCAACTCCCCTGAGAGACAACTCCAACCTTCCCGCCATCTCCTCTTTCGTTCGACAGCTACGGGGTATACAGCGAATTATCCATTCTAACCTTGTGTCCACCAAGTCCCGCATGAAGACAATAGCAGATAGGAGACGCTGTGCGGCTCCTCTATATCAAGTCCATGATAAGGTCTGGCTCTCCTCTAGATTCCTACCTCTCCGACTCACCCAAAACAAATTCAAGCCCCGCTTTTATGGTCCCTTTCTCATTCTCAAGAAGATCAACCCAGTGTCCATGCGTCTTCGCCTACCTCGGACATGGAAGATCCACCCAGTATTCCATGTCTCGCAACTGAAACCTTACCGTCCTGATCTCTTTCATAGGCAGTTGCCCTGTCCCCCTCCTTTGTTGGTTGACAATGTGCCTGAATACGAAGTGCAGGAGGTCTGTGACTCTCGATTTTTCCATGGGCGCCTCCAATACCTTATTCATTGGAAGGGGTACCCTTTGAGTGAGTGTTCCTGGGAGGATGCCTCTTCAGTCCATGCTCCTCTTTTAATCCGCCGCTTTTTTCGTCTCTTCCCTCACAAACCCGGGGCCTCGGGGAGGGGGCATACTGTTACACCGCAGCGCTCGCTGCGGCCGCGGGCTCAGGTTGCCGCGGCGCGGCACGTTAATTTTGCCGCGGCCGACGCCCGGGCCGCGGTAGACGCCGAGGCAGACACCCAGGTCGCGGGGGTCGCCGCGGCTCCGGCGAGGGCCATAAAGGCTCCAGGGAACCGGTCTGGGGGTCACGGCGCTCGCCGCTCCCCCTTTTTTAAGTTCTGCCTTAAAGGCAGACGCGGCAGAGCCTGAAACCCCGAGGGGGTTTCAGGCATGGCCGCACACAGCGCATTATGCGCTTAACATTTATTTCTCTTGCATGTATTCACCTGCCCACCACCACTTACCGATGTTCCTAGGACAAACCGAACCCTTACACTGGGGGTTCTTTATACTTGCCTTTTTTCTCTTCCCAGCATGCTTACCACTTCCTCTCTACCCAGCATGCATTGTCTAACACACATACCTAATTCATTACTGTTTTCTTTTCCCCAATCCAAGATGGCGGTGTTCTACTTCCTGTTTCCTGTTTCCTGTCCAGGGGTATTTAAGGGGATTCCAACTGCCTGTTCATTGCGTTGCAACACTCCTTGGTGATAGTCACGCTCCTATTTGATATCCTTCTGCGAATCCTGTCTGTTCCTGATTTGCTTTGTTTTCCTGCCTTCCTGAACTGCGGTCCTAATACCCTGGTGTCCTCCTTTCGTTTCAGGGAGTTCCTGTGGAGGTTTTTTACCCTACTGGGGTTTTTCCTCTGGGACTCCTTCTGGAGGGCACGGACTGTAGTGGTTCGCTCATACCAAACAGCACCGTGGCTACCGGAAGGGGTCGCCCCTACCTCGGCCAGAGCAGAACCCGTTGGAACAAGGACCGTTCCCCTACGCCTCTCCGCTGCGAGGGTAAGACCGTTGAGAACCGCGACACCCCCTTTGTTTTCTTTTGCTTGGTGGGGGCTGTCAGCTTGGCAGACCAGACATCTCAAACGTCAATGCTAGGTAACCTGGGTTGGTGCATGATGCCTGTGTCCTGAGTAAATGCAGCATTCCAAACGTGATGGGCCAACTACAGAGGAACAGGGTGTGTCTAATAGATGAGCCCTGGTCCCCACCCAGTATATGTTGGTGTATGGGTATGGTGTGGGCCATATGGGATAGTGTGTAGCTAAGTGTTGTCTCTCAATATTGCAGGTGACTCTGGTTACCCCAACCTATCTTGGCTGCTTACCCTGTGAGGAATGCCAGGACAAGGGCAGAAGAACGTTACCATGAGGTACATGGGCGAACCAGAAGGATTATAGAACTGACATTTGGCCTCCTGAAGGCCAGGTTCCGGTATGTGATGGCATGCAGGTAGGGGGTGATAAAAGTATAGAGTTGACTTACCAGAGTCCAGTCCTCCTCCTACTCCAGCAAGGCCCTCAGGATACATGATTGCCAAGATTTGCTCCTCCCATGTTGTTAGTTGTGCGGGAGGAGGTGGGGGTCCACCGCCAGTCCTCGGTACATCAAGGTGGTGTCTTGCTGCAATGGAACGTACCTTTCCCCGTAGGTCATTCCACCTCTTCCTGATGTCATCCCTAGTTCTTGGGTGCTGTCCCACGGCGTTGACCCTGTCCACGATTCTCCACCATAGCTCCATCTCCCTAGCTATCGATATCTGCTGAACCTGTTCTCCAAATAGCTATGGCTCTACCCTGATGATTTCCTCCACCATGACCCTAAGCTCTCCATCTGAGAATCGGGGTGTCTTTGTGGTGCCATGGGTGGTGTGTGAGGTGTGTAGGTGAGGATGTGTAGGGTAATGTGTTGGGGTGTGTGATGTGGGGTGCGTCGGTGGTGTATAGGTGTAGGTAGTGTGTGGCTCTGGTTCTCTCTGTGGTCTTGCTGTCTCTCTGGTGGCAATTGTTTGTAATGGTAAAGGGTTGTGGGTAATGTGGGTGTGTGTTTTATAGTGGTGTGAGTGGGTGGATGTGGTGTGTGTATGGGTGTCAGGTGTGTGTTGTTTGAATTGTCCAATGTGGTGTTGTTTTGACTGTGCGTATTTTGAGTGCAGCGCTATGTATTGCCAATGGTTTACTGCCACTGAATGTCCGCCTTTGTGATTAGTGGGTCATAATGTGATGGACGTTGTTATGTTGGTGTAACAGTGTGGGTTTTGATACCTCCAGTTTATCCCTGACCTTTGGTGTGATAAAATTGTGTATGCAGCTGAATAGTGACGGATTGGTGTGTGTGTGTCATAATATGGTGGACGGATATCCACAGCAGTGGCAATAACTTGGCGGTGGTCAGCATGGCAGTAAGTGGGATTTACCACCAATGTCATTATGAGGGCCATAATGTTAACAAACGTTCTGTATTTTTAAGCAGGCAAAAATCAAGTTTCTGCCCTAAACCTTGATAAAATAAATTAACATTTCCACATGATAAAACAACACTAAGGGGGTCATTCTGACCCTGGCGGCCGGTGGCCGCCAGGGCCACCGACCACGGGAGCACCGCCAACAGGCTGGCGGTGCTCCCACGAGCATTCTGACCGCGGCGGTTCAGCCGCGGTCAGAAGCGGAAAGTCGGCGGTCTCCCGCCGACTTTCCGCTGCTCGGGGGAATCCTCCATGGCTGCGGAGCGCGCTCCGCAGCCATGGGGATTCTGACACCCCCTACCGCCATCCTGTTCCTGGCGGCTCTCCCGCCAGGAACAGGATGGCAGTAGGGGGTGCCGCGGGGCCCCTGGGGGTCCCTGCAGTGCCCATGCCCATGGCATGGGCACTGCAGGGGCCCCCATAAGAGGGCCCCGCAAAGTATTTCAGTGTCTGCCATGCAGACACTGAAATACGCGACGGGTGCAAACTGCACCCGTCGCACCCCTGCAACTACGCCGGCTCAATTCTGAGCCGGCGTCCTCGTTGCAGGGGCATTTCCTCTGGGCCGGCGGGTGCTCTTTTGGAGAGCGCCCGCCGGCCCAGAGGAAATGTTACAATGGCCGCCGCGGTCTTGTGACCGCGGTGCGGTCATTTGGCGGCGGAACCTTGGCGGACGGCCTCCGCCGTCCGCCAAGGTTAAAATCAGGCCCTAAATTTCCAAGTGCGGCATGTATCAAACAGTAACACACATCAACATATTAATGTTAATTAAAAATATAATTGTTCCCAACATTTAATTGATATATTACTCTAAAATATTTAGTTATAATCTGTAGTTATACAACATATCTCAAGAAAGAAAACTCTTATTGTCACACATGATGGATAGATTCAAGAGTGCAAAAGCACTGAAAATATACATTGGAAATGTACAAAAAAATATTTAAATCCTTTTTATGGGAGGGCCAAAATTAAAAATGATGCAGTAATAAACATTAGAGAGCACAATCATCCACCCAAGGTGACAGAACTAAAAGTTAGAAATGTTTCAGAAGACATAAGAGAAACAAGGATTAGTTTGCAGGAGCCTACATGAACTATTTAAAATAACTCATCAAAAGTTCCTGACTATACTACAGGATAACTCGCAGGTATCCCACACCAAAACATACCTCATAGCATGCACCAGAAATGTTACAACAGAAATGCCTGCCACTCCTAAAATATTCCAAGACATAAAATCCCTGATAACATAACTACAACACTTAGGCCCTCATTCCAACCCTGGCGGTCAGGGCAGCGGAAGCACCGCCAACAGGCTGGCGTTGCTTCCAGGGCTATTCCGACCGCAGCGGTAAAGCCGCGGTCAGAAAAGGGGAACCGGCGGTTTCCTGCCGGTTTTCCCCTGGCCCAGGGAATCCTCCATGGCGGCGCTGCTTGCAGCGTCGCCATGGGGATTCTATCCCCTTCCTGCCGGCCTGTTTCTGGCGGTTTTCACCGCCAGAACCAGGATGGCGGGAACGGGTGTCGTGGGGCCCCCTAACAGGGCCCCATGAAGATTTTCACTGTCTGCTTTGCAGACAGTGAAAATCGCGACGGGTGCCACTGCACCCGTCACACCCCTGCAACTCCGCCGGCTCCATTCGAAGCCAGCTTCCTTGTTGCAGGGTCTTTCCCGCCTGAATGGCATCCGCGGTCTCCTGACCGCGGAGCGCCCATTTGGCGGTGACCGCATGGCGGGCGGCGGTAGAACGCTTTCTCATATATGACAACACTAACAACAACAGAGCAATAGTCATATATGCTACACAAAATTTCATGCTCTGATTAACACACAGCCAGAAATGGATGGTTGATGTTACATTTAAATTGTGCCCTCAACCATTCACAGAAATTCATACTCTACATAGTGAATATCACTATACAAACATACCTTTGGTGTATGCACTTTCTCTACACAAGCAGAGTGCTTCGTACTTCAAATTATTAACTCAAGCACAAATCCAACTTACAACTAATACTAAATAGAAAGTATTATTAAGTTCGAACAAGCAATGGTTAGTTATGTATTAAAAATGTATCTCATACAACTAAATGGCTGTGTTAGTATCATTTCAACCAATATGACTGACTTTAACACTACTGATAACTATTTTTTAGGCAGATAATGCTGACATTCTTTTTTTAAAACAGGCAAAAATCAAGTACCCGCCCTAAACCTTGCTAAAAGAAATGAAGACCTAAACTAACATCTCCACAACATAAGACAATACTAAGGCCCTCATTACGAGTTTGGTGGGCCGAGGACCATTAAGGTGGGGGGTCACACTACAGCCAGCCTTGTGGAGAAGACCACCATATTATGACCATGTCAGTGTTCCCAATGGACACAGCCAATATACCACCAGTACCGTCATTAGACGGTCCGCCGTGGATGGCGGCAGGCATCTCCAGACGGCAGGCACCAAGTTACCGCTGAGCATATTATGAGGTTGCACATCACCAGGATTTCCTGGGCATTCTGACCTCCACTAAAACTCAGGCAGAAACGAACAGTGTAAAAGGAGACAATTACCTTCAGGAACACAGGCACGTTTGGAGCCACCATGGAACCGGAACTTTAAATCTTCCAACTGCTTCTGATCGCACTACGACTCCAGAACCAGTGGCAGCAACAAAGACAATCGTAAGTACACCCACCTAGCACACACTGGAGGGAAGGCCATTAGTACACATGCACACACAGCTGAAATGGCTAGTGACATCCACACACACGCGCAAACAAACATCCAAACTAGCATACAGAGGACCCCCATTGCAGCTTTCTGAGGTTTCCCAGGCAGCCCCAGATGCTGCCATCTCACAGACAGGTTTCCGCCATCCTGCTGCTTGAAAAGCTCGAGCCCAGGAACACAGAACAAAGGATTTCCTTTGGGAGATGGGTGATACACCCTCGCCCTTTGGAAATAGGTGTTAAAGGCTTGGGTGCCAATGGAAATGCTTTGAAGGGCATATTTGGTGCCCTCTTGCATAAACCAGTCTACACCAGTTCAGGGACCCCGAGTCCATGCTCTGGCACAAAATTCAACAAAGGAAAGGGCGGTGACCACCCCCCTGTCTATCACCACCCCAGGGGTGGTGCTCAGAGCTCATCCAGAGGGTCCCTGGGTTTTGCCATCTTGGATTCCAAGTTGGCAGGGAACTCTGGGAGCATCTGAGTGGCCAGTGCCAGCAGGTGACGTCTGAGCCCTCCCCTGATAGGTGCTTAACTGGTTAGGTGACCAATCTCCCTTTCAGGGCTATTTAGGGTGTCTACTTTCGGTGGTTCTTCAGATTTGATTGCAAGACTCCAGCAGGAATCCTCTGCATCTTCCACTTCGAATTCTAATGGAAGAAATTGCATTTGGACCCTCCAGGAGCTCTACAGCAGTAACAAAGAAGCCAGATGCAGTCTGCAACATTGTATATCAGGCTCCTGCCAGCAACTGCAACTGTTTCCCAGCAGTGCATCATCTGAGGACAACCAATCTTCAGCCTGTACCAGAAGAGCGAAGGAATCTCTCTTGGGGTGAAGGAGTCACTCCCCTGCTTCAGCAGGCACCAACTGCAATGTTAACTAGCTGTGTGGATCCCCTCTCCTGAAGAGCTGCGTGGATCCTGCATCACGGTTGGTGGATTGAAGTGGTACCAACGGTCCTCATGTCCCACTGTCTAACTTTGGTGGAGGTAAGAGCTTGCCTCCCCACGCAAGACAATACCCCCATGCACTACATGTTTTGAAGCTGTCAAGGCTTGTTGGCATCCTTCTTCCAAGTCCTTTATGTATTTTGTAACTCCTGCCCCCAGCACTTTATCCTCTGATGCACAGCTTCCTGAGTGGTTCTCTAGCAGCGTGGGAGCCTTTGTCATAGTGCTGGGTGGGCCTCTTCTGCAACTTCTTTGACCCCATGCTGTGGGACTCCTGTGAATGCTGCCTGGTCTTCGAGGGCTCTCGAAATTGCTGAAAGCCCCATCTGACTCCCCCTCTTGGGTAGAGTCCACCTGGTCTTTCCAGTTCCAGGGCAGTGCCATTTTCTGCTAACTGCAAGCTTTGCATGTGCCAATGCTTGTTGGTGGACTCCAGCAACTCAAACCAGACTGCAATCCTCCATCTGGCATGAGACATCACTTGCACCAACCAATAACCTGACTCAGTTTTCTTGGGTGCAGTACTGACTGTTCTTCTTCACTGGTGGTTCTTGTTTTGCACCTTTATCCGGTTAGCAGGGGCTCCTGTTCTCCTTGTACTCTTCTGTCTTCTCGGAATTGGTCCACTTCTTCCACAGGTCCTCAGGCACAGGAATCCACTATGGGTGTCCTCTAGACTCTTCTGGTTCTTGCATTAATCTTCTTGTTTCTGTGTGTGTTTTGAGAAAGTTACTGTGATATACTCATGTTTTCCTGGTCACTGGGGTGGGTTCTAGTACTTACCTTTGGGGTTTTCTAGTACTCCCTGCTCCACTCTGCACACTACACTTGTATAGGTGGGAAACCCACTTTCGCATTTTACTTTCTTAGTCTATTGTTTGTGTTCCTCCAAGGCCCATTTCAAACTATTGTGATTTTTCATTAATTGCAATTTTTACCAACTGTTTTTACACCTGTTTCTGCATTCTTGTGTATTGAATTTGTGTATTACTTACCTCCTAAGGGAGTATAGTCTCTATGGTATTTTTGGTATTTGTGTCATCATGATAAGGTACCTTTATTTTCTTTCATGTGTGTGAGTACTGTGTGACTACAGTGGTATTGCATGAGCTTTGCATGTCTCCTAGATAACCCTTGGCTGCTCTTCCACAGCTACCTCTAGAGAGACTGGCTTCTAGATACTGCCTACTCTACACTAATAAGCGATAACTGGACCTGGTATAAGGTGTAAGTATCATAGGTACCCACTACGAACCAGGCCAGCCTCCTATACAGACACATAACACACAAATACAACACATCCAAGTTGAAGGAAAGGCAGGACAAATATGTCACCATCAAAACCAACAAGGAGTTGACCCATATATATTAGGCAGAAATACAAATCTGCTCAACTACATACAAAATAGGCCAACTGGCCGGACAAAAATGTCCAAGTGATCCAGGCACATATGGGACTTGTCATTGCCCCAACTTGATTCCTGACTGCAAAGTGGTCTCTAAATGATAAGGGTATCAAGGGGGCAGGCAGGCACCTCGGGGTTTGGGGGGTTGGTGGAGGTGGGGGTAATGGCTTGGGAGAGGGGCTTGTGTTTGGGTTTCAGCAGGGGGGGCTTTGGTTTAGGTTTAGTCTTTGGGGGCAGCTCTTTCACTTTGGGCTTGGGAGGCGTGACCTTGGATTTGGGGAGAGTTGATTTTTTTGCTGGGGAGGGGCATGGGCAACACCAGGGGTGGCATTGGATAACTGGGAGGTAGACAGGCTGGGCTCGGGGAGGGACACAGGGTGCTTTGGGGAACCTCACAGTAGGAGAGTGGTATGGAAGAGGAAAAACTTGTGAAGGAATCTTTTCTTAGGGACACAAAGGCGGTCATGGGAAAAGCATTTGGGAGTAGAGGGAGAGGTAGCGGCTGTGAGGTGTGTTCTTGTAGGTGTCTTGGGTGCAGGTGCGTTGGTGGAAGGCATGTGTGTGCTGGATGTCTGTTGGGTGTGTGTAGGAAAGTACCATCTTTCTTGGCATGTTACCCCCATTTTTTCACATGTGTGTCAGTATGTTTTTGCTTGTCTCACTGGGAACCTGCTGGTCAGGACCACAGTGCTCATAATTTATGGCCTAATATGTATGCCTGTGTAGTGCCTAACTGTGTCACTGAGACTCTGCTAACCAGAACCCCGGTGATTATGCTCTCTCTTTTTTTAAATTTGTCACTGTAGGCCAGTGACTTCATTTACCAATTTCAGTTGGCATACTTGACCCCACCTTGTAAGTCCCTAGTATATGGTACATAGGTACCCAGGGCATTGGGGTTCCAGGAAATCCATATGGGCTGCAGCATTTCTTTTGCCACCCATAGGGAGCTCAGACAAACCCTTACACAGAAATGCCACTGCAGCCTGTGTGAAATAACGCACACGTTATTTCACAGCCATTTTCACTCATAAATCACCTACATGTCTAACCTTCACTTGCTGAAGGTTAGGTGCAAAGTTACTAAGTGTAAGGGCACCCTTGTACTAGGAAAGGTGCCCCACATAGTTCAGGGCCATTTCCCCAGACTTTGTGAGTACGGGGACACCATTACACGCCTGCACCACATATAGGTCAATACCTTCACAATGGTAACTCTGAATATCGCCATGTAACATGTCTAAGGTCATGGAATTATCCCCCCATTCCAAATCTGGTATTGGGGAGCCAATTCCATGCATCCTGAGGGCTCCACTGTGGACCCCCAGTACTGCCAAACCAGCTCTCTGAGGCTTGCACTGCAGCTACAGCTGCTGCCACCTCACAGACATGGTTCTGCCCTCCTGGGGTCTGGGCAGCCCAGTCCCAGGAAGGCAGAACAAAGCATTTCATCTGAGAGCAGGGTGTTATACCCTCTCCCTTTGGAAATAGGTGTTACAGGCTGGGGAGGGGGTACCTCCCCAATCTTCTGGAATAGCTATGAAGGGCACAGATGGTGCCCTCCTTGCATAAACCAGTCTACACCGGTTTGGGACCCCTTCTCCTCTTCTCTGGAGGGAAACTGGACAAAGGAAAGGGGAGTGAACACTCCCCTGTCCATCACCACCCCAGGGGTGGTGCCCAGAGCTCCTCCAGTGTGTCCCAGGCTTCAGCCATCTTGCTTTGCAAGGTGTGGGGGCACTCTGGAGGGATCTGAGTGGCCAGTGCCAGCAGGTGACATCAGAGACCCCTCCTGATAGGTCCATACCTGATAAGGTAGCCAAACCCCTCTCAGGGCTATTTAGGGTCTCTCCTGTGGGTTCTCGACAGATTCTGCTTGCAAGTTTCCTTCAGGAATCCTCTGCAACAACTTCAGACTCCTCTAACCTCAGATCAACCACAGCCTGCTCCAAGAAACACTGTAACTGCAGCTAAGTGTCTACAAGAGACAACTTTCTTCAGCAACCTCAGCTCCAAGTCAGCAACTGCAACAATTTCCATGGTGAGCATGCTCTGGGGAATCCCTGTCTTCATCCTGCACCAGAAGGGCGGAACAAATGTCCTGTGGATTGACAGAGTCACTCCCCTGCTCCAAGCAGGCACCTTCCAAGGCAACGACCGGTACCCTGGGACTCCTCTCACAGCGACGAGTGTGCCCTAAGGACACAGAGGGTGGACACCATCGACATAGAGTGTCCTGAGGTCCTGCTGACGCAATTTGGAGAAGGTAATGCCTTGCCTTCCCTGAGAGCAACGGTATCCCTGTGTACTGCATTTTCTTCACCTCCTGAGGTCTCTGTGCACACTTTACTAAATTCTTTCATGCACAGCCTGGCCCAGGTCACCAGCACCGTCCTGTGGCGCTCAACTCCCTGAGTTGTTCTCCGGTGGCGTGGGACCTTCTTTTGTTGTGCTGCATCAACTGCATTTTGCACCTCCTTTGAACCTGGATCCCGCGGCTTCTGGGGGACCTGGCTGGCATCCTGAGGGCTCTCTAAAGTACTGAGAGCCACCTCTTCTTCCTCACACAGAGGTGAGGCCCCCAGGTCCCTCCTGGGCCCATCCAGCGCCATTTTGACGCAAATCACATTTTTGTCGTAGCCAAGGCTTGTTGGTGTCTTCCAAAACAAAATCTTATCTGCAACGATCTTCACGCCTTGGGACATCTTTTGCATCATGCAGGAACCCTCTGGCATCTTCCTAGGGTGTATTTCTGTAGTCTTTGACTAACCAGGGACTCTTCTTTTGCACCCTCTTCTGGGTTGGCAGGGGTGCCTGTCCTTCCTGGAACTTCTTTCGACTTCTGGACTTGGTCCCCTTCCTTTGCAGGTCTTCAGGTCCAATAATCCAGCAGTTGTTCTTTGCATACTTGGTTGGCTGCTGCACAATACCCAAAACAAGGTGTAGTGTGTCCTAAGGAAACTTGCAGTACTTTACTCCTGCTTTTCTGGGTTCTGCGGTGGGGTAATTTACTTACCTTAACTGTATTCTTACTCGCCCAGCAATTCTGCACACACTACACGTGTCTAGGGGGGAATTTGTGATTCACATTCCACTTTTTTAGTATATGTTTTGTGTTGCTACTAGACCTATTTTCTCCCTTTGCATTCTACAGTTTACAGTTTATAGGATTTCCTCCTACATTGTTCTATGACTATTTACTTGTCTAATTTTGGTGACTAGTGTATATATTGTGTAAATACTTACCTCCAGAAGAACTATTGTCTCTAAGATATTTTTGGTACTGTGTCACCCAAATAAATACCTTTATTTTTGGTAACACTGAGTGTTGTCTTTACTTGTGTATAAGTGTGTATAAGTAGAATGTAACTATAAATGTTATTGCATGAGCTCTGCATTTCTCCTAGTTCAGCCTAAGCTGCTCTGCTATACATACCTCTATCAGCCTAAGAGGCTAGAACACTACTGCATTCACTAACAGGGGGTGACTGGACCTGGTGTAAGGTGTAAGTACCCAAGGTACCAACTACAAACCAGGCCAGCCTCCTACAGTGTGTGAGTGTGGGCATTAAGGTGTTTTGGGAGGAGGAGGGACGAGGTGCAGGGAGATGCCAAGGTGGATGGGTGACTGTCTGTTGGGGCAGTGCCTGCAGGTAAGGTGGATTTGCTACAAGTGGTGGTGTTGGTAGATGTGGTGAGTGTCCACATGGTGAATGGGTGGATGCAGGCAGGTCTGGAAGTTTGGTGACTGTGGTTATGATGGGACTTATGGTTGGATCAGGGAGTGTTGGTGTCGTGCCAGCAGGTGTGAGTGGTGCACTGTCTATGAAAGAGGGGGATGGTTTGGGGGTCAGTGTAGGGAGTGGATGTTGTGTGTGCAGGTGGGGGTTTTCTGTGTACATCCCGGTGGTAGGTCTTGTAGTGGGTGTTTGTTACTGCAAACCGTGCCTGTTGAGGTGGATGAATGGCGGTCTGACTATGTGCTCTGGATGAGTATGGAGAGAGTGGTATGGGATTGAGCAGAGGTAGCTGGAGGAGGGCAGAAGAGAAAAGGACACTGGCTGCCATCAGCGAGGAGGCCAATGTGTGAAGGGATCTCTGCAGACCAGCCTGGGCACCGTGAATACCTTCCAGATAGGTATTGATCTGGTGTACCTGAGCTGCCAGCCCCAGGATGGCATTCACGATGGTTCACTACCCATAGAGATGGACCTCTGGAGGCCAATAGCATTCTCACTGAGGACAGCAGGGCTGGCTTGGGCAGGGGTAGAGGTGCCTGTGGCAATAGAGACACCCACTCTCCTGGGTGAACAGGACAGGTGTGTGCAACTGGGTAAGGAGGTACAAGGAGGGTGGTGCTAGTAAGGGGGCTGGTAGACAATGATGGTGCTGGGCTGTTCCCAGATGGGTCCACCACCACCAGGGAGCATCCACCGGTGGAGGAATCCAAAGATGATGGTCCTGCTGGTATCAGCCTCCTGAGTCCGGTGGGCTGCTGCTTCCCCACTCACCCCCTTCTCCTTCACCTGATGATGCTGGTGCACACAATGAAAGAGGAGGAGAAGGAGGGAGGTAGGGAAAGAGAGAAAGATAGGGTCGAAAAAGGTCAATACCTATCTACCATTTACACAGATCAACATGTACATCTCTTCAATTATCTTATGGCAAGCCATGCTATTACAATGACACTCCATTTCTGCAAATACACATTGGGAAATTCAAGATGCAATGATCAAAAACGTGCTATTGTGGGAACATTTTGACTTGGTGAATTGGTCAAGGTAGAAACACTGCATAGCAGCATTGTAATTACACGGGCGATGTCATACATGACATGTAAACACTGGTTAGTCTCCAGGGACCTCCCATGAACTTATCACATCTAGTACCATACCATTGTTGGAAAGGCAAGTCCACAGAATGATATCTTCACAAATAGATTTTGCTGTGCTATTTGCCCACATAGCGTCACATTTAGCAGAATGCAATGGTTGTTTCCCTAAACATATCCTACCCTCTTAAATCAACGTATGTAATCATAGTAAGCTCCCATGGCCAGAATCATGTCCCATTGAGGCCATAGATGTAGTGGAGCCCTGATGCCACCCCCATAACCAGTCAATGCCAGCTACTGTACATAAAAGAGATTGCCTCAGTCATTGTGGGAGATAAATACTGATATGATAGCACTTACACCTCAGGTACACTGATATAGATGGAAGAAGCTAGTCTGAAAACAATGAGTAGGGTGCCCACACTCAACCAACCATCAAATATGCCAATTGGATGTACACTGGCAGCATTGTATTGTCACACATAATCGATTTAGAGCCTGTCAGGGTGACTGATACCCATTGTTGGTGTGCATCTACCACTGATCACATGCACATCTGCCCACAAGTAAGCCACCCAATTCCAAACAAGGCCTGCCATGTGCGAGTTGAGAACTTTTACTTACCTCCTTTTGGCTGCGGTGCTGCCCTCAAGCGCCGTTGACCTCAGGATATGCCACAGCCAAAATGTGGGGCATTAGGGGGTCAGGGTCTGACGGGCACCCCTACCTCATTGGGAGGATGTCCTCAGCTGGGCCTCTTCGATTTCTGGGCCCAGTATCTCAGGTCCTTCCACTGCTTTCTGCAGTGGGTGCTCTACTGACTATAGACCCCCAGGGTCAGTACTTGCTTGTTCATGGCACACCAGATCCCCTTCTTCTGATCAGCACTCACCTGCATGGGTGACACAGACAAAAGAAAAAAGTCATACAGAGTGGCACCACATCAGCAGCAGTGGACTATTCACATCATACACATCACATGTCCACACTAATATGTCTTCATGGCACAAACGCACTTACTCCATGTCCCCTGCATGCATCCACTCCCTGTTTGTCGTGGCAGTGCCACGCAGGGCCTCAGACACACCACTGCTGCCATGATACAGCTGTACATACAGGGGTAGGACCCCATATAACAAGTTTCTCTCACTCCTTCTGAGTGAAGGCTGGGGCCCTAACACCTGAAGGATATGGCATGATGGCTCTCAGAGACAGTACACAGCAGCTCACGTAGTGGAGGTCTTGCTTGCATGAGTGTCAGGAGTCAAGTGAGCTAGGCAGCAGAAAATGGCAGTCACAGCTACCACGTACATGACCTTCACCGTCGGCAGTAATCATCATTGGCTCCAGTCTCCATTGGAAACATTGTTCTCCAATGAGTAGTTGCACAGAGGTTACAACCACCTACCACCATGATGACATACGCCAGAGGAATTAGATCACTTCCATCTGTCCTGTGCATGTAGGACAGATGGCTACCATTTTATACACATTTCATTGCTTGTAGAGCAAAAATAAGTGCATCATGCCAGTCTTTTGTTCATTATGTAGAGTTATCCTATATTTTGCCCTCATGGCTGGGCCCATACATGTGCCAAACATGGCACAGTGAAGTAAGATGTGCAGCTGTCAATTCCAGTGCAAGTGTAGCTACTTGCTGCCTCATTGGTGGGGTAATCATATGTGGCACTGAAATTGGTACATACAAGTTCTGTTCTGGGGAACTAGGCTGCTGTAACACAGAACATAACACATGGTTTATGTGTGACATGCTTTTGGTCCTGGGATGCAATGGGCAGCTAGGATGGCATTTACAGTCCATCAACATGCCCTCTATGGAATGTGTAAACTTTAGCGCAATGTTAACAGTGTTTGTTGTGTGCTACAAGTTTAGTGTTAGATAGCATGTGTATAGTGGACATAACTTGGAGATTTTCCTTTTGATGTCCTAGATACCGTGCAATGGTGAGAATGAGACATGCACCGGTGTACTGCCCCCTAGTTGACCTTGCCACCCTGGAAGAGAGGCATATCATACACACCTATCGTCTAAATCATCAGACCACCATGGAACTTTGTAGCACAAGAAAAGACTTTTGAAAAAGAAAAGTGTAAGAATAATATACAGTTTCAAGAAGAGAGGTTATAGTGACAAGAGTATTATGAGTGAAGTTAGGCAAGGGAACAGCACAGGCAGGAAAAATGTGCTTACACTTGTAATTTACAGCCTCACGGATGATACGGAAATAGTGAGATTTATTACACACTACAGTAGCAAGGTGGGAAGTGTTACAAATTTTCAAAAACATTTGACATCTTTAAATTCTGATGAAACACTCTCTAAGGTAGTCAGCCAATATCTTAGATTTACCTTAAAAAGGAATAAATCATTAACAAATATTTGAAGACCTAACAAGAGTTAAAGTCCAGTGAGAATACAATGGGAGTTAGGATCCTGTGGATATTACAAATGCTAGAATTGTAAAGCATGTAAAACTAGTAGAAATGTTATTTCATTTTGGATCCCACACACCATCATGGACTTTAAAATCACTTAAAGACTAACCTGCAATTCAGATCACAGTATTTGCAGTTTGGCATGGCAATGTGAAAAATGGTACATGGACAGTACAATTCACCCAGTTAAAAAACATTTCTTGAACGTATGCAAGCGATCAATACGCATCACACACAATTCACATTGGATAGACATTTTTTCACCACACACAAGCAAGACTGCAGTTGCTTGAGTTTTTTTTGCCCTGGATAAAATCAAGGTCAACATAAAAGTTGGAAATAGTATTTTAGCATTACACCCCATAGAACTGGTACATTATTCTCCAAAATGTTTGGTGAACTTTGCATTTTTAATAGGCACTGTATCTCTGCAGACGACCTATACACCTGAAGGTCATAGGTCTCTCTGGCTGATGTCAGAGTCACGTGTTTGTAAAACAGAAGAGCTTTAATTCTACTTAGCTTGTCAAACTGTTCATTTGAAGTAGTGATGTGAGGCCTCAATTCTGCTACTTTTATCTCTTGTCTAAGGGGAAAAAAACATTGCCACAGCAAGTTACAATTTGATAAAGCAAAATCACATAGGCAATTCCAGATTTCAACCCACAGAAGCCTTCATCACTCTACATCAAATAACTTTGATTCAAAAGTATCTGAAATACCAGGCAAATCACAGAGACAGGAGTACCCTTGGGATAGAAAGACAAGTTTGCCACATCCATATTGCATATGCCGTGCAAGGACATCTGTATACAAATCATAGAATGTCTAACAGAAGTCTTGCATTTGCTTCTGCTAAGAAAGACCTCTGTCTCGCCGTTTAGGCATTTGTAACCAAAAGGCAGCTCCTACTCCAGGTGAATGTAACTATCCCGTAACCACTCAAATCTGCCTACAGGAAAATGTATTAAATATGAAGTTAATTGAAATGTTGAAAGTGGCAGATTATTTACTCCTTCTTTCTCAGCCATTACCTAATGCTGTCTTGCTAAATTAAATGTGGTAAATAACTCCTTTGAGTTAACATTCTACCAGAACACGCGGCTACTTTTGAGAACTTGCAATGTCCAACCCAGCTGCATAATGGATCTAAGTTGGATCTGTCCATGATGTAAAAATTAACTGTCATTTTGAATGATGTCAATTGCAGATGACACAATGGTGGTCATTCCAACCTCGGCGGTAAAAGGCGCTTACCGCCGTTCAGAAGACCGCCATAACACCGCCGCGGTAAACCGCCACGGTCATTCTGACCCACAACAGTCAAACCGCCAAAATACAGACATCCACAAAAGTCCGCCACACCAAAGGGCAGCGAGAAACTGGCGATGACCAAACCTCTACCGTCACGCCAACAGAAATACGCCCACACTATCATGACACACGAATCCACGCGGCGGTCTTTCAACCGCGGTATTCCATTGGCGGTACACACCGCCGCGCTCAAAATACACACACACTTACAAAATACAACTGCATTGGACAATTCAAAATACACACACCTGATACACATACACACACCACTCCCACACACCCAGTACAATATAAAATACACACCCACATCACCCACAAACCTCCACTCCTAGAGATTCATGAACATGCACCGAGAAAAGACATCCGAGCACCCAGACGCCCAATTCACTGTCACCCAGCAATATTTGCACGCACTTCACACAACACAACAATACACATCACCACACTTAGCACCACACAATCCACCCTACACATCACCCACACCACCCCATGGCACCGCAAAGACACCCCAGGTTCTCTGATGATGAACTCAGGGTCAAGGTGGAGGAAATTGTACGAGTAGAGCCACAGCTGTTCGGGGCACAGGTGCAGCACACCACCATTGCCAGGAAGATGGAGCTGTGGAGCAGAATAGTGGACAGGGTCAACGCTGTGGGACAGCACCCAAGAAATCGGGACGACATCAGGAAGAGGTGGAACGACCTATGGGGGAAGGTGCGTTCCATGGTATCCAGGCACAACATCGCGGTGCAGCGGACTGGCGGCGGACCCCCACCTCCTCCCCCAGAATTTACAACATGGGAGGAGCAGGTCTTGAACATCCTGCATCCTGAGGGCCTCGCAGGAGTAGCTGGAGGTATGGACTCTGGTAAGTCTCATGTTCACTACTTCTTCCCCCCCACCCCACCTGCATGCCAACTCATACCCCCACCCTCACCCCCACCCCCATCACACCTACTCCTTGCAAATGTCTCACCATCACAACCCACCCATCCCAACACCTAGCCCTGCATGCGTCCACAAAGCATGGACACCCATCACCTAAGCATGCCCACTGCACATACACATACAACCCCCCCCCAACCACCGTCACAACAGCCCCCACAAAGGAATGCTAGCACTGGGGTACACGGGCACCCACCCATTTCACGCTATGGCACACACAGAAGCAATAACCATACTTTTATACCCCTGCAGGACCCGAACGCCAGGTCACCGTGCAGGAGGGTCCACAAATGTCCACTCCACCCCCAGAAGAGGCCCACAGTGAGGACAGCAGCTCTGTCTCCCTGGATCTAGATGACCAGCCCGGTCCATCGGGGACCTCGGGACAGTCGGTTCCCCTCACACAGCCACAGGCCACAGCAGACCTTCCCCCCTCTGGAAACACCAGCACAGCACCCACCCAGCGGGCCCATACCTCTGTCCCCAGGACACGTCAATCAGCGGTGTGCCACCACTACAGGGAACCCAGGCTAACCCAACACCCCAACAACAACAGGGACCTGGGGGCAGTGGTAGTGGGCACACGGTCCAGAGGACAGAGGCCCATGGAAACAGGGGAACTGGGAGGGCTGCTGTGCGACAGGGGGGGGACAGGCCCAGGGAACCCACTCTGCACGAGGCCCTCTCCTCCATCATGGGAGCATACCACCACTCCCAGGAGACGATGGCGACGGTCCTGGCCAGGTTTCAGGAGATCCAGCTTCTGCAGGAGCAACAGTATATGGGGTTCAGGGAGGAACTAAGAAACATAAGTTCCGCCATGGGTACCATAGTAGTGGCCCTGAATGAGGTAGTCACCACATTGCGGGACACTGTGGCACCTCAAAGGGCCCCTGACACTACCATGCACCAAGAACTGCCTACCACCTCCGCCGGCGCTAGTGAACAGGAGGCCCCGACACAAGACCAACAGGCCACCAGAACCCCACCCCCTGCAGAAGGAGAACCACCCCGCAAGCGGGCCCTGAGATCCAGGAAGAAGACAGAGTAAGATGTCAAGACCCCCGCCAGCAAAGGATACCGCCCTGATTGTCATCCAACTGTCCCACATTGTCACCCTGTCCAACCTTAAACTGCCCCTGCTCCACTTCCCACAGGCATTTGGACAATGCACCTGTGATACTGATAGTCTGGACTCTGCCATGGACAATCCTCCACCATCACCCCTCACCGATTTGCAACCACCCATCCAATTTAGAGCACTTGAATAAAAACACTTATTGCACAAAACAATCTGGAGTCTGGCTGTGATTTAGAACAAATGTATTAGACATGACCGTGCCAAAATGTTGATTCACATTGTGATGCCAACAAACCGCTGTCACACAGCTGTATTCCATGGGGAAACAAAGCAGATGTCACGCAGTGGGGCCCACATCTCTGAAAACGGAAGGGAAAGTCACAACACAGTTACCATACACTGGGGGAAAAAGTCAGACAGTAGAGAGGTAGGAGTCTTTAAGTAAATGTAATATGCCGGTGTGTACTCTTACCTGTGTGTCATTGAAAATACTGCTGTATTACTGTGTTCCTGTTCTCTATGTCGTCCTCTTCGGCTTCCTCCTCTTCACTCTCCACAGGCTCCACAGCTGCTACAACACCACCATCTGGACCATCCTCCTGCAGAAAAGGCACCTGGCGGCGCAAAGCCAGGTTGTGAAGCATACAGCAGGCCACGATGATCTGGCACACCTTCTATGGTGAGTACATTAGGGATCCACCTGTCATATGGAGGCACCTGAACCTGGCCTTCAGGAGGCCAAAGGTTCGCTCAATCACCCTCCTAGTCCGCCCATGGGCCTCATTGTACCGTTCCTCTGCCCTTGTCCTGGGATTCCTCACTGGGGTCAGTAGCCATGACAGGTTGGTGTAACCAGAGTCCCCTAATAGCCACACCCGGTGCCTCTGGATTTGCCCCATCACATACGGGATGCTGCTATTCCGCAGGATGTACGCGTCATGCACTGAGCCAGGGAACTTGGCATTAACATGGGAGATGTACTGGTCAGCCAAACACACCATCTGTACATTCATGGAATGATAACTCTTCCGGTTCCTGTACACCTGTTCACTCCTGCTGGGGGGGACCAAAGCAACATATGTCCCATCAATGGCACCAATGATGTTGGGAATATGTCCAAGGGCATAGAAGTCTCCTTTCACTGTAACCAAATCCCCCATCTCAGGGAAAATGATGTAGCTCCGCATGTGTTTGAGCAGGGCAGACAACACTCTGACAACACCTTGGAAAACATGGGCTGGGACATCCCTGATGATATGGCCACTGTTGTTTGAATTGACCCACTTGCTAAGAAATGGAGTACTGACAGCACCTGCACTAGAGGGGGGATCCCTGTGGGTTGGCGGATGGGTGACATCAGGTCTGGCTCCAGCTGGGCACACAGTTCCTGTATAGTGGCTCGGTCAAGCCTGTATGTCAGTATGACATGTCGTTCCTCCATTGTCGACAGGTCCACCAGCGGTCTGTACACGGGAAGATTCCTCCATCTCCTCGCATGTCCCAGCGGACGGTGCCTATGAAGGACAACAGCGAGCACAGAGTCAATCAACCCACAGGTACGTAACCACAGCTTGCACATAACACGATTCCCAATGCATTGAAAGGTTTGCATGAGTGTTGGTGAAAGGCGTAGGTATGTGTGACGCAGTAGAAATTAAGCCATGTGGGCCCTTGAAATGGCGGCTGCCTGACCTGTGAAGTGCGACAGTGGGATGTGAGGTCAATGCGCTGGCGTGGCACACCGTGGCGGTAGGCGGCCGAAGAGCGCGGCGCAAAGCCGCATTGGTTAACATTGAACCCTATGGGTTTCAAGAGCCAATGACGATGTGCGCCGGCGGTCGCGGTACGCACCCCGCGGTACGCACCGCCGCGGGCGTGACCGCCATTTTCTATCTGCTTAATCACTCGATACCTGATCTTCCACAGGAGAGGACCTACACTGCAAGTGCTGCTGTGACCTCGGTCTGGAAGAGACAATGGCTCATGCGACTGGGGAAAGGGCCCCTGCCTTCACTGCGGAGGAGTTGGAGAAACTTGTGAATGGGGTCCTCCCCCAGTATGCGCTACTCTACGGTCCTCCAGACCAACAGGTAAGTACACAGGGACCATGCTTAGTGGGCAATGCCTGGGTTGAGTGGGGTGGATGAAAGATGGTGGGGACGGGAGCGATTGAGGCATGCATCAAACCACAGATGAGATCGTGTGCCACATGGCAAGGGTGGGGATGGGGGGCCACTCACATCGAGCATGCAGAAGGTGATGACAATTATTCTCTCCCTGTACATGTCACATAGGTCAGCGCCCACCAGAAAGTCACGATTTGGCGTGCCATCGCCAAGGACGTCCGGACCCTGGGGGTCCACAACAGACGGGGCACCCACTGCCGGAAGAGGTGGGAGGACATCCGACGCTGAAGCAGGAAGACGTCGGAGGCTCAGCTGGGGATGGCCTCCCAACGTAGGAGGGATGCCAGTCGTACTTTGACCCCCCTGATGTCCCGGATCCTGGCGGTGGCCTACCCCGATTTGGATGGGCGCATAAGGACATCACAGCAGACACAAGGGGGTGAGTACAAATACATTCTGCTGACATTGCGCGCAGTGGAGGTGTCTGGGTGGGGGAGGAGGGCTGTGGGTATCCCTAGGCCAGGGTGATTTCTGTAGGCTAGGTCCCTCCGTAAGGCATGGCCCTGTGCCCCCTTACCCCACCTCTGTAGGGTGCCAAGTACAGGTATCCATGGCCCTGTGTCATCTATGTGTGCAGTTGTCGTCCATAGGCTTGTAGGCCATGTCCCACGGATTGCGTAGTGGACCCTAAGTGCGCGGTGTAGTGCAAGGGGCTTCTGTGTCTGTCCTCTCCGCCAACGGTGTCACCAATGCATGCACTCAACATGTCTTTATTTCTCCCCCCCCCCTTTTTTGTGGTCTTCCTGTTCATGTGTGCATTAGCATCATCAGGCGGAGGAGAAGTGGCATCGGAGCACGAGGGAGCTGCATCCCACATGGCCCTGGAGGGCCATGCAACAGAGTCCGAATACACCAGTGGGACGGAGGGCGAGGGGAGCTCCACAGCGGGGACTCGTGCTGATGTCAGTGACAGCGACTCTTCCTCTGAAGGGAGCTCCCTTGTGGTGGCGGCAACATCCGTGCCCCCCGCAACAACAGGTACGGCTGCCACCCAGCGCACCAGCACCGCCCTCCCACCAGCCACTCAGAGTTTGTCCCGTGCCCGCTCACCCAGGAAGGTGGGCATCTTCTTCGCCCCAGGCACCTCAGGCCCTGCCCCTGTCGCCCCTGCTGCCCTCAGTGAGGAGGTCATTGACCTCCTGAGGACCATCATTGTTGGGCAGTCTACCCTTTTGAATGCCATCCAGGGTGTACAAAGGGAGGTGCACCAGAGTAATGCATACCTGGAGGGCATTCATTTGGGTCAGGCTGCCCATCAGCGATCGTTCAACGCTCTGGCCTCAGCACTGATGGCAGCAATTGTCCCTGTCTCTAGCCTCCAACTTCCTCCACCCAGACCCAATCCCCTGTACCTCTGCCTATCCCAGACACACCATCAGACCAGCCTGCACACACCTCAACACCCAAGGGTAGCTCATCCACACATAAGCACCACACATCACACAAGCATTCACACAAGCAACATCCACATGCAGACAAACCAACACCCACTGCCTCCACTGTGTCCCCCTCCTCCTCGTCTCCCTCCTCCCTCCCTGTGACGTCTCCACTCACACTTGCATGCACAACATCTTCAGCCACTACGTCCATCACCAGCATACCCACCAGAACACTCCGCACACGTGCAGTCACCACCCCCACTACCATTTACACGTCCCCTGTGTCCTCTCCCAGTGTGTCTGTTACCCCTTCTTCCAAACTACACAAACGCAGGCAGCCACCCACCCAACAGCCATCCACCTCACGACAGCCTCCAGCCCAAGCACCTGCACCCAAAGACACCAGACTACACACTCCTACAACCACATCCTCTACCTCCACTCCCATACCCACTACACCTACCTGTCCCTCTCTTTCCAAATTGCTTTTCTTTTCCAAACTTGACCTCTTTCCAACAACTCCCCCACCCCGTCCATCTCATAAGACTCCAACCAGCACCTCAGCCACCACAAAACCGGGACCTGTAAAGACTGGTTGCCATGGACTGTGGAGTCCCCCACCCTCAAGGGCATCCAGTTCAGCTAGGAGCCAAGGCACAGCCAGCCCACCCCCGGAAAAGCATCCGAAGATTGCCAGTGCCCGGCGCGAGAGACCAAAGACACCAGGGACCAAAATCCCTACATTGGCTCCGGCAGGAAGTCGGGTGCCACCTGGCACACCGCCAAAGGTGGGAAAGGGCCACAGGCGTACAGGGAAGGGTGGGAAGGGCAGCACGCCCGACAAGTCCGGCAGCAGGCCAGCTGGCCAGGAGGGCCCCACCAGCCCCATCCCAGGTGTGCAGGAGGACACCCACAGGCCCGGTACTGCAGCCCAGGAGGGCCCCGCAAGCCACGTCCCAGGTGGGCAGGAGGACACCCACAGGCTGGGTACTGCAGCCCAGGAGGGCCCCGCAAGCCACCAGACAGATGGGCAGAAAGGCCCCGCCAGCCACATGTCAGGTGGCGAGTGACATCCATGCCTGGGCCGGATCCGCTGACCAGGACACTCATCTCAAGCACCGCTCCGCTGGGCACCGCCGTCTCAAGAACCGCTGAACAGGGCCCTTCATCTCAAGCACTGCTCCGCTGGGCCCTTCATCTCAAGCACCGCTCCGCTGGGCCCTTCATCTCAAGCACCGCTGAAATGGGCCCTTCATCTCAAGCACTGCTCCGCTGGGCCCTTCATCTCAAGCACCACTCCGCTGGGCACCGCCGTCTTAAGAAACGCTGAACTGGGCCCTTCATCTCAAGCACCGCTGAACAGGGCACCGCCGTCTCAAGCACCGCTGAACAGGGCACCGCCGTCTCAAGCACCGCTGAACTGGGCCCTTCATCTCAAGCACCGCTGAACAGGGTACTGCCGTCTCAAGCACCGCTGAACAGGGCCCACCGTCTCAAGCACCGCTGAACAGGGCACCACCGTCTCAAGCACCGCTGAACTGGGCACCGCCATCTCAAGAACCGCTGAACTGGGCCCTTCATCTCAAGCACCGCTGAACAGGGCACCGCCGTCTCAAGCACCGCTGAACAGGGCACCACCGTCTCAAGCACCGCTGAACAGGGCACCGCCGTCTCAAGCACCGCTGAACAGGGCACCGCCGTCTCAAGCACCGCTGAACAGGGCACCGCCGCCTCAAGAACCGCTGAACTGGGCCCTTCATCTCAAGCACCGCTGAACAGGGCACCGCCGTCTCAAGCACCGCTGAACAGGGCACCGCCGTCTCAAGCACCGCTGAACAGGGCACCGCCGTCTCAAGCACCGCTGAACTGGGCACCGCCGTCTCAAGAACCGCTGAACTGTGCCCTTCATCTCAAGCACCGCTGAACAGTGCACTGCCGTCTCAAGCACCGCTGAACAGGGCACCGCCGTCTCAAGCACCGCTGAACTGGGCCCTTCATCTCAAGAAACGCTGGCCCATTGGCGGAAGGGGCAGGCCTGCATCGGTGTCGGGCAGGGCTGCACAAAGCACTCTGGGCACTAGTCCCCCTCCAATACCAGTGGAGACTGTTATCCACTTGAGAGACTGTGGCTTTGCACTCCCCAGGATGGCACAGTGGGCAACCCACCCACTGTAGAGACTTGAGAGACTGTGGCTTTGCACTCCCCAGGATGGCACAGTGGGCAACTGTAGGAAGTTGGCTCTGTATGTGCTATTTCAAAGTAAGGAATAGCATGCACAGAGTCCAAGGGTTCCCCTTAGAGGTAAAATAGTGGTAAAAATAGATAATACTAATGCTCTATTTTGTGGTAGAGTGGTCGAGCAATAGGCTTATCCAAGGAGTAGTGTTAAGCATTTGTTGTACATACACATAGACAATAAATGAGGTACACACACTCAGAGACAAATCCAGCCAATAGGTTTTTATATAGAAAAATATCTTTTCTTAGTTTATTTTAAGAACCACAGGTTCAAATTCTACATGTAATATCTCATTCGAAAGGTATTGCAGGTAAGTACTTTAGGAACTTCAAATCATCAAAATTGCATGTATACTTTTCAAGTTATTCACAAATAGCTGTTTTAAAAGTGGACACAGTGCAATTTTCACAGTTCCTAGGGGAGGTAAGTATTTGTTAGGTTAACCAGGTAAGTAAGACACTTACAGGGCTTAGTTCTTGGTCCAAGGTAGCCCACCGTTGGGGGTTCAGAGCAACCCCAAAGTCACCACACCAGCAGCTCAGGGCCGGTCAGGTGCAGAGTTCAAAGTGGTGCCCAAAACACATAGGCTAGAATGGAGAGAAGGGGGTGCCCCGGTTCCGGTCTGCTTGCAGGTAAGTACCCGCGTCTTCGGAGGGCAGACCAGGGGGGTTTTGTAGGGCACCGGGGGGGACACAAGCCCACACAGAAATTTCACCCTCAGCAGCGCGGGGGCGGCCGGGTGCAGTGTAGAAACAAGCGTCGGGTTTGTAATGGAAGTCAATGGGAGATCTAGGGATCTCTTTAGCGCTGCAGGCAGGCAAGGGGGGGGTTCCTCGGGGAAACCTCCACTTGATCAAGGGAGAGGGACTCCTGGGGGTCACTCCTCCAGTGAAAGTCCGGTCCTTCAGGTCCTGGGGGCTGCGGGTGCAGGGTCTCTCCCAGGTGTCGGGACTTAGGATTCAAAGAGTCGCGGTCAGGGGAAGCCTCGGGATTCCCTCTGCAGGCGGCGCTGTGGGGGCTCAGGGGGGACAGGTTTTTGTACTCACAGTCTTAGAGTAGTCCTGGGGTCCCTCCTGAGGTGTTGGATCGCCACCAGCCGAGTCGGGGTCGCCGGGTGCAGTGTTGCAAGTCTCACGCTTCTTGCGGGGAGCTTGCAGGGTTCTTTAAAGCTGCTGGAAACAAAGTTGCAGCTTTTCTTGGAGCAGGTCCGCTGTCCTCTGGAGTTTCTTGTCTTTTCGAAGCAGGGGCAGTCCTCAGAGGATGTCGAGGTCGCTGGTCCCTTTGGAAGGCGTCGCTGGAGCAGGATCTTTGGAAGGCAGGAGACAGGCCGGTGAGTTTCTGGAGCCAAGGCAGTTGTCGTCTTCTGGTCTTCCTCTGCAGGGGTTTTCAGCTAGGCAGTCCTTCTTCTTGTAGTTGCAGGAATCTAATTTTCTAGGGTTCAGGGTAGCCCTTAAATACTAAATTTAAGGGCGTGTTTAGGTCTGGGGGGTTAGTAGCCAATGGCTACTAGCCCTGAGGGTGGGTACACCCTCTTTGTGCCTCCTCCCAAGGGGAGGGGGTCACAATCCTAACCCTATTGGGGGAATCCTCCATCTGCAAGATGGAGGATTTCTAAAAGTCAGAGTCACCTCAGCTCAGGACACCTTAGGGGCTGTCCTGACTGGCCAGTGACTCCTCCTTGTTGCTTTCTTTGTTCCCTCCAGCCTTGCCGCCAAAAGTGGGGGCCGTGGCCGGAGGGGGCGGGCAACTCCACTAAGCTGGAGTGCCCTGCTGGGCTGTGACAAAGGGGTGAGCCTTTGAGGCTCACCGCCAGGTGTTACAGCTCCTGCCTGGGGGAGGTGTTAGCATCTCCACCCAGTGCAGGCTTTGTTACTGGCCTCAGAGTGACAAAGGCACTCTCCCCATGGGGCCAGCAACATGTCTCTGGTGTGGCAGGCTGCTGGAACTAGTCAGCCTACACAGACAGTCGGTTAAGTTTCAGGGGGCACCTCTAAGGTGCCCTCTGTGGTGTATTTTACAATAAAATGTACACTGGCATCAGTGTGCATTTATTGTGCTGAGAAGTTTGATACCAAACTTCCCAGTTTTCAGTGTAGCCATTATGGTGCTGTGGAGTTCGTGTTTGACAGACTCCCAGACCATATACTCTTATGGCTACCCTGCACTTACAATGTCTAAGGTTTTGTTTAGACACTGTAGGGGTACCATGCTCATGCACTGGTACCCTCACCTATGGTATAGTGCACCCTGCCTTAGGGCTGTAAGGCCTGCTAGAGGGGTGTCTTACCTATACTGCATAGGCAGTGAGAGGCTGGCATGGCACCCTGAGGGGAGTGCCATGTCGACTTACTCGTTTTGTCCTCACTAGCACACACAAGCTGGCAAGCAGTGTGTCTGTGCTGAGTGAGAGGTCCCCAGGGTGGCATAAGACATGCTGCAGCCCTTAGAGACCTTCCTTGGCATCAGGGCCCTTGGTACTAGAAGTACCAGTTACAAGGGACTTATCTGGATGCCAGGGTCTGCCAATTGTGGATACAAAAGTACAGGTTAGGGAAAGAACACTGGTGCTGGGGCCTGGTTAGCAGGCCTCAGCACACTTTCAATTGTAAACATAGCATCAGCAAAGGCAAAAAGTCAGGGGGCAACCATGCCAAGGAGGCATTTCCTTACAGCAACCCACCCACTGTAGAGACTTGTGAGACTGTGGCTTTGCACTCCCTAGGATGGCACAGTGGGCAACCCACCCACTGTAGAGACTTAGAGACTGTGGCTTTGCACTCCCCAGGATGGCACAGTGGCCATGGAGGCCCCTCGTGGATCTGGCGTCGTGGACTCATCTGGCTAAGGTGCCCCCCCTTCCCTTCCCCCTGAGGTGCCTGTAGTTTTCCTATCTGATGCCCCTGCAGTGTTCTCTCCGTTGGAGGCAGGTATCCTTTGTGGGCTTTGCCCATGTGTTTTGGCCCAGTGGCCCACGAACAATGGCTGATAGACATATCGGACTGGACAATTTATGTATATAAAATTATTGATGTGTGATATATTTTATACTCAGTCTTACAATATAATTCTAAATTTATAATCATTTCCTTTTGCCTTTGCATTCTTCTGGAGGGTTTGGGGGGGGGGTAACTGTGATGTGTTGCTATGCATTGATGTGTGTGTTGTAGTGGGTGAGGGTGGGGGTGGGTGTGTCGCGTATGTGTGTCCCCGTAATATTTTCTCCTCCCTCCTCCCCTGTGTCGTAGGTGCAGTACTCACCGTTGTCTTCTGCGCTGGCGTTCGTGCTCCTGGTAGAGGAGCAGGAAGACAATGGCTGGTAGGATGTGGAGTTCGGGATCCATGCTGTCCAGATTCCTCGTGGGGTGTATGGAGGTGAGCGTTTTCCGTTTGAAATGTCTGTTTCCGCCGTGTTTTTATCGGCGGGGCTACCGCCTCGGAAAAGGTGGCGGATTGGTGAGTTGTGATAGGGTGGGCGGTACGTTGTCTCCCGCCTGTCTATTGGCGGTGACCGCCGCACTGTTTGTTTGTCCCGCCGTGGCGGGCGGTGTGTTAAAGTGGCGGTCTCTGTTGGCGGTTTCCGCCAGGGTCGGAATTGCATTTTTTTTACCGCCAGCCTGTTTGTTGGTGGTTTTGCCGCCGCTTTGACACCGACCGCCAGGGTTGGAATGACCCCCAATGTTATTTAGTGTGCAAATTAGGTTGGACAACTTGTTATCAACAATAGCTAGAGCCTTCTCCATGTTTTCCTTCTTAATGTGCCTCAAAAGTGCAGCTGCTTCAATTTGAAATTTGCTCCCATATCTCGTTGTGTATGGCATATAGAATATGTTTTGAGCACAACTTTATAGGACCTAAAAATAGTCTTGTAAGTTTACATCTTCTGAAAGGTAACTAAGGTATTCGTTTACAGCTGTTGATGTTGAAGAGCGTAACCGCTGCAAACACAGTTTGCCCACACTATGGCCCTCATTACGACTTTGGCAATCTTTTCAACAGACCGCCAAAGTCGCGGGGACCAGAAGACTGCCAGTGTTGGTGGTCTGAAGACCGCCATATTATGACTTCATTCAGATTTCTACCCGTTTATGGGTGGAAATCCAACATTGTCAGCATGGCTGACGGCGGAAGAAAGGCATATTCCACCTCCAGCACCACTGCGCCAACAGGACTCTATCTGCCATATTATGATACAGTGGTTTCCTGAACGGTGGTGCGGTGCTGGCAGTGGAAAGCGATGAGACCCATACCATCCCAGATGACCACCTCACTGAGACAGGTAGGTGGACCGTCAAAAAGAGTAGGATCTGTCTGTGTGTGTGAGTGGGCATGAGTATCTGGGAGTGCGCGGCCGTGTGGACATGCATGTCTGCGGTTGTGTGGACAGATAGGGGTATGTTTGCAAATGTGTAGACAGGTGTGTTTGCAAGTGTGTAGACAGGAGGGGTTGTTTGCTAGTGTGAATATGTGTGAGGGTGCGTGTGCCAGCGACAGGAATGTGGATTCCTTTTGCATTTCCAAGCCTGGTGGTGTGCCAACTCGTAATACTGGCGGCGGTGTAACCATTGCCTCCCACTCTGAGGTACTGACCTCCGGCCCGGCAGTCCGACCGCCTTGACAGTAGTGGAGGCATTGTGGTAGTTTGGTTTAGGCCAAACCGCTGCAGTCACAATACAGTAGTCTTCAGCCCGGTGGCGGTAAGACCATTGCCGCGAGTATGCAGTCTTCAGACCGCCACACTCTTATTGAGGGCCTATATGTTGTGACAATACCTGCGTGTTGAGCTGTGATGTAACAAGGGTCCGGTCGGCTCGCTCTAAAACCCTATGTCAAGTTTACAAAATGCACATTGCGAACATTTGTGTCCGCTGGCCACAATAACCACCCATCGGACCTGAAAGTAATGGATTAAAGGTATTATTCTGAACCCAACTATTGAGGTGTCTTCTGTGACATTTAAAAGCTTTTACTAATTGCCACATTTTTTAAAGGTGGGAATACTGGGCACATTCAGCTCTTCTATTTTTGCTAACCCAAGGCACCTTGTTTGCTGAACGGTGTAATTCAAAAATATCATTTGCAAAGGCATAAGGCATGCTCTAAATAAAGCTTTCTTTCCCTGTATTTGCCAATATTGTGTTCCCCACACACTCCTTAAATCAATTATGTTCTTCCAAAACTCATAACCTTCAATGGCCAGCTGGGAGACACATTAATCTGAATAAATCAATTTGCAGTTGGCTAGCACCATTTTTCTTGATTTATAAAGAGGTAATTCGAAATAATATGTCTCAACATTCTTAGCATCATGCCCACTAAAATATGCGAATGTGTCTACTTATGTTCTAGAACTGTCCACTGGTGAAGTTGGACCATGTTCCTATTATGTGTAATTGTAAATTAATCTCAGGGTACCAGCTTGGTGCTGAAAATAATGTCCAAATTGATGATCATAGAATATTTTAACATTATTCACGGATTTCCCATCTGTTTGTGCTGCTTTGGAATAGTAAAGATCTACATCTTGGACATTTCTTGTCAGTGAACCTGTGACAGGATCAAACAAAAGTTCATTTTACTGCCTCCCCAAGCTCGGGGAGATAATTGTAGCAGTGTTGTGTGTTGAAGCATTGTTGAGTGCTTGAAGATTTACACATCTTCGGTTTCAAATACAGTGTAATATCCAAGCTCAGAAAGCTGGTTTTACATTTCAGCCATCAGATACAACCCCTGTGCAATAACTTAATTCATAGAACCTTTGAAGACATATGGAATTTGAATAAATTCAGTAAGATCAAAGATATCATACAGTACTTTACCCCCAAACAATCCCATCAGGAATTGGAACAGCAGGAATGTTCACAAGGGCCTCTTCTGCCCCTTTGTGATGATAGGCAAGGGGTTAAAACCTCATCCAATAGTTCAACAGCAGAGCATCCAGGAAGAGAGTGACCATGCATCAGCAGAAAGAAAAATGGTAATGATGATAAAACCAATCCAAAGCAGAAATGCAAGCAGTGTCAAAAGTATAAATTGATAGTACCATGGGCAAGCTAAATAATAGTTTTTAAGCCAGTTATAAAGCTTATGTATTCTTGATAAAGGTGCAGTTGCTGATGCTGGAGAATTTGGAGAAAAGTTGTCAATGTCGACAAAATAACCATGCGATAAACTTGCTACACTCAACCAACCCGCCATGCTACGAGGACGACAACGGCACTGCCACTCCCGACCCAGAAGTGGAGTGCTGGGCGCCCAATCCCTTTTCCCTTCCGGAGCGGAAGGGCAGCGACAGCTGCTTCACGCGGATTTTTGTTTAAAACCGGCAGCCAAATCAAGGGATGAGGAAGACGGGAGCCGAGGGAGCAGCGGAACCGCCAAAGACGGAAGAAGAGAAGAGGCCAAGGACAGCAGTGGATCTGGAGACCCGGACGGAGAACCAGAATCCAGCACCAGCGGCGGAGGAGGCACCCAGCGCATATTCTGGCCAGGCTTTGGGAAAAGCGTGGCCCCCCTCAGGTGGGTGGCCATCCTAACTTGGGGAAGGGAAGGGAATAAAAGGAAGGGAGGGTCAGAACGTTATCTGATTGTGGTTTTCTTGGGGAGGGAGTGATGGGACAGCACATTGTATGGGGGAAAATAAACACAGGGAGTTTAGGGAATTAGATCACTCAGAGATCATCAAAAGGACTGCTAACTTGAACCAGGAGACAGAAAAGAAGACAGGAGAAAGGGGAACCAGGTCCATAGAAGGAAGGCGGTCGTAGAGGTTAAGACCAGACTTAGAATCCTATAGATAAAGCCATACGAGAGAAAAGAACAAACCCAGGCAGGCCCTAAAGAAGAGAGCCAGCAAACAGGGCAAATAGAGGAAAAAGGGAAAAGGAGCAGCCATAGCGAAAAAGCAGAAAGCACAAAAGAAGAGAGAATGACAGAAGAGATAAAAGAAGAAGCAGCCAGTATTGACCCTATAAAAGACAAAGGAAAGCCAGATAGTCCTCAGAGAGGGCACCAAAAGGGAAAAAAGGAAGGGGGGAAGGAGGAAGAACAGAAAACAGAGGAAACCAAATAACAAAGGATAGCCTACTTACCCATCTTTTCTCGTTCTTGTTCCCACTTGTGCCTCCTGTGAGCCCTGAAACGAGAAGACAAGAAGAAGATGTAAAGTGACAGTACTCATGCATGCACACGTGAACCTTACCTTCAACTGAAATCAAAGTCACCATATCATTCGACCACTGACTATGTGTCCTCATTGCGCCGCCCTGCTACAAACCGGAAGCAGTCTATGCAAACACTGGTACCAGTGCTTAAGTAGTAAATGTAGACAGAGGTAGCCAATAATAAACAATGTCATCTGTTTGTGTTGCATTGCAGTAGTAAAGATCTACATATCTGTAATTTCTTGTTTGTGAAGCGGTGACAGGAATGAACAAAAGTTCATTTTCCGCCCTTCCCAAACTTGGGGAGACAATTGTAGCTTTAGTGCATGTAGAAGCATTGTTGAGTGCTTGAAGAATTACAGCCCTTTGGGTAGTAAGAGAGGCAAGGGAACTACCCAAGAATCCTCTTGGTCTACTGTGCAGATTCAGCCACACAATTCAATTTGACGTCCATTGAAACAACGAGGCTTTCTTTGGAACCAGGCAGTGGTGGTAGAATGACAGTTCTGGTACCGTGTATTCCCAAAACTGGAACTGGTGCTCGACATGATGAGCCAAAGTCCTTCTTTACAGCAATTTTTTCAAGTACTAGATCGCCAACTTTAGAGTTCCAGCTAGTAGATGTTGTTGACGAATTCCTCATTCCCAAGGTGGAGGCATATGCGGATGAATTTTCATCACAGAGGTATTGTGTTTCCTGTAAAACTGTTACACATTCATTTTGGTCAAAGTGTGTTTCTGTCACCAGAGCACCAGGGCCATCTAGATCTGGAATATACATAGGTATCCCAAATAAGACTTCACATTACATACATCCTCCCAAGGACAATCTGGGAAGGTTGTTTAGTGCTCTCTGGGCCCCATACAGGTGATGAAGCCAACTTTGACCAGAACCTAATACCCTTGTTGTTAAGGATTGTTTTAAGTTTTGATTCTTCCTTTCCACTGCCAAATTTCCTTTAGGTTGGCATGGTGAGGAATAATGGCGTTGAGCAACCATTGTTGCCACTGTGTGCCTGAATGCCCTGGAGGCAAAAGCTGGGACCTGGTCCGAGTGGAATGCTGTGATTTCATATGTCACAATGAAGACTGATTGTTGTGGCCACACCCACAGAAACCTGGAGCATGAATTACAGCAACTAAAATGTATTTGTATGCACCATCAGGTTGGAAAAAAGGCAATGGCCCAGGTACACACATTGTAGTGGTTTGTTGGAAATTAGGAGGGGTGTATGCAGTAGGTGTTTGATGGTGGACCTTTAATTTGTTGGTAGATGTCACAGCAAAGGCCATACTGGTCTGCTGGTATAGACTTGGCCACCAATAACAGGGAGATGGCAGCCACCACACCAGTATGGGCAGAAGCAACAACCTCACAAGCTGCATTAATGAGATCTAATCGCTGGTCTTGTTTGAGGATCACATGATTACCCACCCCAGGAATTGTTGCAAATGCAATGTTTTGGGCACTTAAATGGTAGGAATATTTTGCAGGGTATGCTTTTGGTAAAGGCTTGCCGTCAGCTTTCACAGCAGCCAATATTTCATCATCCATTCTCGTCTGAGAAGGAGTAATCACAGCAACAGAAGCAGTATCTACTGCAGATTTGGCCAATATGTTTCCTACAAGATGTATTCCTACACATTGATGTCCGAATGCACGTACTACTTGAGCTTTTTGTAGCCTGTTTTTAAGATCTGCTACCCTCCCTCACAAGAATTTAGGGCCGTATTTATACTTTTTGGCGCACAACTGCGCCAACGCAGTAGTGCGTCAAAAAATTTAACGCCGGCTAACACCATTTCAAAGCGCCATGCGGGCGCCTTATTTATGGAATGACGTTAGCCGGCGGAGCTGCCTGGTGTGCGTAAAAAAAAATTACTTACACCAGGCAGCGCCGGCGTAGGGGAAAATGGAGCTTGGGCGTCAAAAAATGGGGCAAGTCAGGCTGAGGCAAAATTTTCGCCTCAACCCGATTTGCGCCATTTTTTTTAACTCCCAACCCCCATTTAAATGACTCCTGTCTTAGCAAAGACAGGAGTCATGCCCCCTTGCCCAATGGCCATGCCCAGGGGACTTATGTCCCCTGGGCATGGTCATTGGGCATAGTGGCATGTAGGGGGGCACAAATCAGGCCCTCCCTATGCCACCCAAAAAAAATTAAAAAATTACTTACCTGAACTTACCTTAAGTTCCCTGGGATGGGTCCCTCCATCCTTGGGTGTCCTCCTGGGGTGGGCCAGGGTGGCAGGTGGTGTCCCTGGAGGCATGGGAGGGCACCTCTGGGCTCCTTCCGAGCCCACATGTCCCTTAACGCCTGCCCTGACCAGGCGTTAAAAAATGACGCTAAAGCGGCTGGACGTCATTTTTTTTGACCCGCCCACTCCCGGGCGTCATTTTTGCCTGGGAGTGTAAATACGGCGCACATGCCTCGGAGTCATTTTTTAGACGGGAACGCCTACCTTGCATCTCATTAACGCAAGGAAGGTGTCCACGCTACAAAATGACGCAAACTCCTAGATCTTGGGCGCTAGACGGGTCTAACGCCAAAGTATAAATATGGAGTTAGTTTTGCGCCGGATTTGCGTATAAAAAAACGACGCAAATCTGGCGCATACAGAGTATAAATATGCCCCTTAGTGTTTGATGGTATTTCCTTTTGAATCTCTGAACCGTTTAGGTGCCAGTAGTGTAAGTATTAACTGAAGGACTGGACACAGAAGTAAAAATCACACACATAGAATGTTCAGGATATGTATGTTCCAGTGCCAAAATTAGAGCCCTGATCTCTGCGCGTTATGTGGTGCTGTCCCTTAGGGTCTGCATATAGGTATGTTGAGGGAAGAATTTACTATCCCTCATGACTCTGCTAACGGCGGCACAAGCAGCAGACTCTTGGCATTTGATGTCTACAGCTGGATGTGCTGAACCAATGGTGTAAATGATGATTCAATATTGATCAAGAGGCAAGATGTTAGTGGACATGAGGTACTGAAGCTTATATTGAAAGAATTCTTGGGTCTGAATTTTAGGGTCAAAAACACCATCAATATCAGTACCCATTTTGGCATAAAAAACATTGAAAGTATCCAAGGTTGTCTTTTATTTTTTACACACAATGTTGGTAATTAGGTGCTGTTAATGTGCATTTTGTATTGCAAATGTGCATGTGTGACTGTTTCAATTTCTATAATCTAGCATTATACTAAATAAATGATAGAATTTTGCTACAGAAAATAAAGGGTTATTCTTTGCCGATACTCAGAATTCAATTCCTCCCTGGTACTCAAGTTGTGTGAAGATTTCTCTCACCGGTACTTTAGCTTCATGTTTAATTGGGTATTAAGATTGGATCTGCGGTGAAAATCTTAAGGGAATCACATGGTAGGGAGACTCTCTATCCCTCCATACATGGCTGCGGTACAGCGCTGGCGTTCACACCAATGCTCAATCTGCAGCGTAAGCTTCATTTACTGTATATGGAACAATGACCAAGAAAAAAAGGCAAAATGACGTCTTCCCCTTGTGGAAGCATGCAGACAAATTCAGGAGGCAAATCTTCGGCCAATAAAATATTATGATTTGGTCTTCACCTTCTCTAGAAGATAACTTTAATAATGCTCTCTATGTCTCCCTCAATCTGTATGTTTGGTTTGTAAACCCTGTCTGGTGGGGAGACGCAGACAGCAGAGACACTGCCCAATTCCTGCTCTTCAATAGTGTTCTCAATATTTTTGGCATGTCTGACTGAGAGAGCCACAACCTTTTTCTTTATAAATTGGGTGTTTTTTCTGTGAAAATTTCTCATTTTTCTAAAAGTTTCTGAAGAATATTGTGAGTCCTTTTTCAGCCTCATGTAATCACTCCGGTATTCTGTCCACCATCCTCTCTCACTCTGTTTATCTGGTTGTTCCTGGAAAGAATAAGATGGGTGACTCTCAGTATATTGGTATCTGTCAGGAGCGTTTTAAGTTTCCCTATTTCTAAGATTTTATCTTTTTTCTGAAGTCTCCGTTTGCAGAGCTTCTCCTCTTTGGATTCTTCTTTCTTTATTTTGTTTTTGTTTATCTCCGTGTTTTTTAGAACTATCTTGTGGCTGCTTAGTACCATCCTTTCCGGAAGTGCTATGTGTATGTGATTTGGTTGGTCTGGCCCCCAGACTATCTATACTAGTAAAGTTTCAGAAACAACTTGCGCTCCTGATCCTTTTGAGAAACTTCTCAGAGCTGCTAGTGTTTTGCCAATGCTGCAGCTTCTTCTTTAATGTTACTTAAAATATTTGAGGTGACTTTGACAAAATTGCGCATCAGTTTCATCCCCAAATCCAGGGCCAGGGCTGCCCCATGTTCATTCTGAATTTGTTTTAATACTTCTGGTAAATTCACAAGTGTCAGTGTACCATGTGTGATGGTATATATTGCTGAAAAGACTGTGTCTCAAGTGACACAAACTTCTTTTGAGGGAACCATTCCAAATGGTAAGCACATTTTGAGAATGCTATCTTTATCTTGGGGTCCAGTATGGGGAAACACTGCTTCCACCTGGTTCATTTTTTGGGCAACCAAACCTTCTGTCGCTCAGTGGGTGCTTTTTCAATTAATAAATGAACAGTTTGTGGGTTTAGCCCTGCTACAGCCAATTAATTTATCCCTGAAGCAGCCCTCACTGTGGCAGTGTTTAAATCTGCATTACTAATTGTATTAAGCTTTTATTTATATCTGCGAGGTAATTGTATAACATGTGCATTTCATCTGCTTGCATAGCTTGTCCATTGGGATGTTGTGTGCATGTAGGTCCATTGATTACTTAAGGGACCTAACCTAACACAATGTATTACAGGGAGGAACCCATTATCACTAAGTATTGATATAGTTTGTATTTTTGTGGCACGTTCGCTAATCTGTATTTGTGAAATGTATTTGAGTCTGCCTTAACTTCAGGAAAGGTGACCCATGAGTATGTATTTCTGTTCTGTATGCGTTGTGAGCCTCAACCGAAAACATAACTTCCCCACCCTCAATTGTTAGTGCATTGGCTAACAGAAACTGTGTGACATGTTGTCTACAGTTTTCTGGGATATTTACTGGTTGTACCATATCAAAGAACAGGGATCAGAGAATGGAACACCAATGGGGGAATCCTTTTAAAGTTCTAGATTTAACAACATAACTCACACAATGTTTTCTCTGCAATATTAATGCAATCCCATGACTATATGGCTTGCAAATGACTTTGTACTCACCAAAGTGGGCAATACTCTGACCATCAGATTGGCTGTATACACACTGCCTTTCTAGAAATGAAAAAAACAAAGAAATCATTGCATCGAGTGGTGCCCCAACGATTGTGCCCTAGTGCTCCAACATAGCCTCATGCATCCATGCGAGTCATATTTAGGAACCTCGCATACCTATCAATACTTTGTGTGATTACACTCAATAACAAGCTATCAAACAAGAAAATCAATCACAAAATCTTAGCTTTGGTGATAAACTTCATTTGAAAGATATGACGATCACCCATGTGTTTCTGTGAAAAAAAAACATGCATATTAAAACCTTTAAAATTCCTTTGAAAATTACAAAAAGTCAGCTTATGTAAATTATCCAATGGCACAAAGGAGGAAAATACCTAACAGATCAATAAAATGTTTTTTGTCACAAATGCACAGACATCTCTTCATCAGTATTCAAACCCACTTTGGTGAGTACAGAGGCATTTGCAGGCAATATAGTCATGGGATTGCATTAATATTGCAGAGAAAACATTGTGTCATAGGGAATATGTGTTTATGTAACTAGAAAATCTATCTTTGTAAACAGTTTTTTAACCTTAGTGTATCATAAATTTGAGGAGATTAAACCTATTAGTGTGGGCAACGCCTGCACACCCTCCCTGGTACAGGTCACGACCAGTGGCTGACACCAGGGAGGGGCTTGAAAAATTCTCCGATGAGTTGCATGGGAGGGTTTTTTAATATAAATGCCCCTTGGGAGACACGGAAGAGCTTCCCTGTCTTCCCCTGCCCCCGCTGCACTGCAATCAAGGGCCAGGAAACCCCACTAGACACCAGGGATTTCACTTGGGGGGTTGCACCCCTCTGAAAATGGGCTACCCCCCGCTCAGGGGCATATTTAAAAAAAAAATACGTTTACCCCTAGGGAGGGGGGGAGGGGATGCATTCGCCCCACCTCAGGGGTTAAAAATTGGTAAAAAAATGTTTAATAATTATTAAATAAAAATGAAATTGAAAGGGGGTTGCCCATGAGCAGGACTGATCCCCTGAGGGGGCAATTTTTTTTTTTAATAGCAGTATGGTTTCCCTGGGAGCCACTATGTAGGAGGGGGGCTATGGAGAGATGAAGGGCACATTTGCTGGGTGTTATCAAGGGAATCTGAGGAGGAAGTCATGGGCGTGGGGGCACCAATAATGATTGTTGGTCTGGGTGCCAGAGGCGCTAAAGACTGTGACGATTGGTATGTGACAAGGTGAAGTAATATTGTGTCTTTTTTGTTTTTGGAGTTTCTTGAGAGAATGTGCTGATTGAGGGAAGAAGCGAAGGTAAGGTGACCTTTACTGTTGCACGCATCACACACACACCCACCAGCAATTCTGTGACTGTCTACTTAGGCTAGTGTTTTAGAGCGACAGTTTAGCCAGTAGCAGAGATTGTGTCTCGTTGGATGACTGCTGCCCAAACCCTAACTCAGGTTATAGAGGACAGCTCTGACGTAGGATCAGAGCCTGAGACAGCAGATACTGAGACAGCATTTGAGGAATGGGACAATGGCGCAGACTCTGGGAGTGATTTTTCTGACAACTCCTCTTCCAGTGATTCTGAGGGAGGTGATGAGGACAGTCCTGCAGTCCCTTCGCAAGCACAGTCTGTGCAGCGGGACAATAGCGAGTTAGCCCAACCCAGAGAGCAGGTGGATGTGGACTCAGGCACACAGAGAGTGCTCCTGTGGGAGTTCCCTAATTTAGTTCAGCCCCAAATTCCACCGCCGAAATCGTATTGTAGAGACATTGAAATTATCTATCACAAAACAACCTGGTTTTGTAAGGCAGGCACCTGCATTTTTGGTCCCTGGCTAGGCAGCCATATAGTGAGACCTACCAAACCCAGATATTTCTGAAACTAGACACAGAGGGGGATCCACAGAGGTGTGGCTTGTGTGGATTCCCCAAAGTTTTCTTACTCAGAATAGCCTGCAAAGGTGAAATGTTGAATAAAAACTCTATTTTTTTTTTGCATTTCTGTCACACAAACTACAGGAATATGCTGGGATGCACAAATCCTACAGACTGACTACAATCTCCTCCGATTCAGATGCATGTTAAAGCCTCAGTTATTCAAACATACTTTTTTTCTCTACTCTCTGCTTTCATAGTTCCTCACCAGTTAGTGCCATGAAACCATGTGGTAAATGCATGCTCTATAAATAAAAAAAACATAACATTTAAGGTATATATGTGACAATAGTAGCATCTTTAAAATAAACATTTCTATGCATTATCCTACCAATTTAAGGAACTCTACACACAGTCTACCTTAAAAATATATTGCATTTTCATTTTCTCTGCAGTTAGTGATACGCGTCTCGTGGCTACAAGTTTCATATGGATATTCATTCCGGAAACAGGGAAGTGCATGTCCTCTAAATTTGTCTTTGATGACACTGCCACAAGAAAACATCTTATATGGATATTCAAAACTTCAGAATATTGAAAGGAAGGTGTTTTAGGTGTTTCAGTTAGCCCCTTTTTTGGCTAACAGCATGAGCATCAGCCCGCGTCTTGTTCCTAGTTCACAGGTTTGTTGCATATTTTCAATATTCAACAATCTGGGAAGTATGTGTTTTGGGAAGGTGCTAGGCATTCTTTTCTAAGAACACTATTTCTAGTACATCATAGGTGATCAGAAAGCAATAGCTTTAAGGAAAATCAGTCACTTACTGAACTTATGAAGCATTGAACCTTAAAAGAAATGTTGTTCCATCTTTTAGTATGAACTATGGTTTCTCTCTAAATAGCAGTACATTACTTCTGCAGTTTTTCAAATGTCCAGACAAATAAAACAAACACTTAAAGAAACACTCTGATCCTCTTCTGTTTGCTCATTGGAAGTAGTAGATATCTCCTTCATAATGAGTGCTCCCAGCTTCATTCATCCCAATCTCAATGTCATAATTATATGTAGGTCTCCCAGGGTGGTACTTTTACTCGAGTCATGTACATTCAACACTTTCAATCTCGGGGGGCAAATCAGTGATCTGACTATTTTGACACAATGGCCCTCATTACAACAATGGCGGTAAATGCTGCTTACCGATGTGCAGAAGACCGCCAACACACGGCTGTGGCTGTGGAAATCCGCTACAGCTATTACCAATCCACCAAAATCTAGACGCCCACACAAGTCCGCCACACCAAAGGTCAGTGATAAACTGGCGATAACAAAACCTCCACTGTCACGCCAACAAGGATACGCCCACACTATCACGACCCATGAATCCATCTTTCAACTGCGGTATTCCATTGGCGGTACACACCGCCACGATCAAAATACACACACATTTACAAAACACAACTACATTGGACAAATCGAAATACGCACACCTGCTACACATACACACACCACTCCCACACACACAATACAATATAAAACACACACCCATGTCACCCACAAACCCCTACAACAAAAGTTTAGAATGGAGCACAGAGAGAGACACCACCATCAACAAACTAGCATCCACAGGCACACAACACCATCACTCACACAACATCCACTCACCTCACACAACATACACAAACACATCCCCTCACACATCACAACACACACCAACTCACACATCACCCACACCACACCATGGCACCGCAAAGACACCCCAAGTTCTCTAAGGAGGAGCTCAGGGTCATGGTGGAGGAAATAGTCTGAGTAGAGCCACAGCTTTTCGGATCACAGGATGCAGCACACCTCCATTGATAGGAAGATGGAGCTATGGTGGAGAATCGTAGACAGGGTCAATGCAGTGGGACAGCACCCAAGAACTAGGGATGACATCAGGAAGAGGTGGAACGAACTACGGGGGAAGGTGCGTTCCGTGGTCTCAAGACACCAGATTGCAGTTGAGAGGACTGGCGGCAGACCCCCACCTCCTCCCCCACAACTAACAACATGGGAGGAGCAGGGCTTGGCTATACTGCATCCTGAGGGCCTCGCAGGAGTAGCAGGAGGAATGGACTCTGGTAAGTCAAATCTTAACTATTACATTCCCCACCCTACCTGCAGGCTATCACATACCCCACCCTCACCCTTACCCCCATCACTCCAACACCTCGCAAATGTCCCACTATCACAACCCACCCATCCCAACACCAAGCCCTGCATGCAACACCAAAGCATGGACACCCATCACCAAAGCATGTCCACTACAGTTACCCACACAGATCCCCAAACCAAATAGCACACAAGGTCCTAGACAAGAATTTAAGCACTGGGGTACAGGGTTTACCCACCCATTGCACACAATGGCACACACAGATGCAATAATCATGCCTTTACACCCCTGCAGGACCCCTACCCAATGTCACCGGACAGGAGGTTCCAGACATGTCCACCCCCCCCCCCACAGAAGAGGTCCACAGTGATGACAGCAGCTCTATCCAACTGGATCTAGATGACCAGCCCGGCCCATCTGGGACAAAGGGACAGTCGGTTCCCCAAACACTGGCATATGCCACCACAGAGCCTCCCCCCTCAGGAAACAGCAGCACAGCACCCACCCAGCGGGCCCATACCTCTATCCCCAGAACACGTCAAGCAGCAGTGTGTCCACCACTACAGGGAACCCAGGCAAACCCACCACCCGAAGAACATCAGGGACCTGGGGGCAGTGAGCACACGGTTCAGGGGACAGAGGAACAGGAAAACAGGGGAACTGGGAGGACTGCTGTGCGACGGGGGAGGACAGGCCCAGGGAACCCACTCTCCACGAGGCCCTCTCCAACATCATGGGAACGTACCATCATTCCCAGAAGACGATGGCGACGGTACTGGCCAAGTTTCAGGAGACCCAGGGGCTACAGGAGGAACAGTATTTGGGGATCAGGGAGGAACTCAAGTCCATCAACACCACCCTGGTCACCATTGTAGGGGTGCTGAAGGACCTTGTGAACACCAGGGGGGACACTGTGGCACAACAAGGGGCCCCTGACACTAGCCTCGTTGATGAACTGCCCACCACCTCTGCCGGCGCTAGTGGACAGGAGGCACCGCCACAGGACCACAACACCAGCACCCCACCCCCTACAGATGGAGAACCACCCCACAAATGGTCCCTGAGATCCAGGACAAAGACAGAGAACAATGCCAAGACCCCCCCCCAAGAAATGAGACCACCCTGAATGTCATCTTTCTGTCCCACTTCGTCACCCTGTCCATCCTTAAACTGCCCTAGCTCTCATTCCTATGCCCCTTTGGACAATGCACTTGTGAGACAAATAACTGGGCTCTGCCATGGACATTGCTCCACCATCACCCCTGACCATTTCCCAACCCTCTCCACTAATTTTCCCTTAAATAAACACCATGTGTGAGAAAGTAGCCTCTTTCTAGCCTTGTTACCCCCACTTTTGGCCTGTTTGTGGGTATATGTCAGGGTGTTTTCACTGTCTCACTGGGATCCTGCTAGCCAGGGCCCAGTGCTCATAGTGAAAACCCTATGTTGTCAGTATGTTTGTTATGTGTCACTGGGACCCTGCTAGCCAGGACCCGAGTGCTCATAAGTTTGTGGCCTATATGTATGTGTTCCCTGTGTGATGCCTAACTGTCTCACTGAGGCTCTGCTAACCAGAACCTCAGTGGTTATGCTCTCTCTGCTTTACAAATTGTCACTAACAGGCTAGTGACCAATTTCACCAATTCACATTGGCATACTGGTACACCCATATAATTCCCTAGTATATGGTACTGAGGTACCCAGGGTATTGGGGTTCCAGGAGATCCCTATGGGCTGCAGCATTTCTTTTGCCACCCATAGGGAGATCTGACAATTCTTACACAGGCCTGCCAGTGCAGCCTGAGTGAAATAGCGTCCACGTTATTTCACAGCCATTTACCACTGAACTTAAGTAACTTATAAGTCACCTATATGTCTAACCTTCACCTGGTGAAGGTTGGGTGCAAAGATACTTAGGGCCAGATGCAGCAAAGGTTTTTACCCATTCTGTGTCTATGGGAAAAAGTGTTTGTGCATATGGCCCTTAGTGTGTGGGCACCCTGGCACTAGCCAAGGTGCCCCCACATCGTTCAGGGCAAATTCCCCAGACTTTGTGAGTGCGGGGACACCATTACACGCGCGCACTATACATAGGTCACTACCTATATATAGCGCCACAATGGTAACTCCGAACATGGCCATGTAACATGTCTAAGATCATGGAATTGTCACCCCAATGTCATTCTGGCATTGGGGAGACAATTCCATGATCCCCCGGGTCTCTAGCACAGAACCCGGGTACTGCCAAACTGCCTTTCCGGGGTCTCCACTGCAGCTGCTGCCAACCCCTCAGACAGGTTTCTGCCCTCCTGGGGTCCAGGCAGCCCTGCCCCAGGAAGGCAGAACAAAGGATTTCCTCTGAGAGAGGGTGTGACACCCTCTCCCTTTGGAAATAGGTGTGATGGCTGGGGAGGAGTAGCCTCCCCCAGCCTCTGGAAATGCTTTGATGGGCACAGATGCTGCCCATCTCTGCATAAGCCAGTCTACACCAGTTCAGGGACCCCCCAGCCCTGCTGTGGCGCGAAACTGGACAAAGGAAAGGGGAGGGACCACTCCCCTGAACTGCACCTCCCAGGGGAGGTGCCCAGAGCTCCTCCAGTGTGCCCCAGACCTCTGCTATCTTGGAAACAGAGGTGTTGCTGTCACACTGGACTGCTCTGAGTGGCCAGTGCCAGCAGGTGACGTCAGAGACTCCCTCTTAGTAGCCAATCCTCCTTCCTTGGCAGCCAAACCTCCTTTTCTGGCTATTTAGGGTCTCTGCTTTGGGGAATTCTTCAGATACCGAATGCAAGAGCTCACCAGAGTTCCTCTTTATCTCCCTCTTCACCTTCTGCCAAAGGATCGACCGCTGACTGCTCAGGACACCTGCAAAAACCGCAACAAAGTAGCAAAGACGACTACTGCAACCTTGTATCGCTTCATCCTGCCGGTTTTCTCAACTGTTTCCTGGTGGTGCATGCTCTGGGGGTAGCCTGCCTCCTTTCTGCACCAGGAGCTCTGAAGAAGTCTCCCGTGGGTCGACGGAATCTTCCCCCTGCAACCGCAAACAACAAAAGACTGCATCACCGGTCCTCTGGTTCTCCTCTCAGCACGACGAGCGTGGTACCTAGAACTCAGCAACTCTGTCCAAGTGACTCCCACAGTCCAGTGACTCTTCAATCCAAGTTTGGTGGAGGTAAGTCCTTGCCTCCCCACGCTAGACTGCATTGCTGGGTACCGCGTGATTTGCAGCTGTTCCGGCTCCTGTGCACTCTTCCAGGATTTCCTTCGTGCACAGTCAAGCCTGGGTCCCCGACACTCTAACCTGCAGTGCACAACCTTCTGAGTTGTCCTCCGGAGTCGTGGGACTCCCTTTTCTGACTTCGGGTGGACTCCGGTTCACTCCTCTTCTAAGTGCCTGTTCCGGTACTTCTGCGGGTGCTGCCTGCTCCTGTGAGGGCTCCCTGACTTGCTGGGTGCCCCTTCTGTCTCCTCATCCAAGTAGCGACATTCTGGTCCCTCCTGGGCCACAGCAGCATCCAAAAACGCTAACCGCGACCCTTGCAGCTAGCACGGCTTGTTTGCGGTCTTTCTTCGTGGGAACACATCTGCAATCTTCTTCATGACGTGGGACATCCATCCTCCATAGGAAAAGTTCCTAGTCTTCTTCGTTATTGCAAAACACTAAGGGGGTCATTCTGACCCCGGCGGGCGGCGGGAGCCACCCCCCTGGAGGGAACCGCCAGAATACCGCTGCGCGGTCAAAAGACCGCCGCGGGTATTCTGGGTTTCCCACTGGGCTGGCGGGCGACCGCCAAAAGGCCGCCCGCCAGCCCAGTGGGAAACACCCCTCCATGAGGATGCCGGCTCCGAATGGAGCCGGCGGAGTGGAGGATGTGCGACGGGTGCAGTGGCACCCGTCGCGTATTTCAGTGTCTGCAAAGCAGACACTGAAATACAAAGTGGGGCCCTCTTACGGGGGCCCCTGCAGTGCCCATGCCATTGGCATGGGCAGTGTAGGGGCCCCCAGGGGCCCCACGACACCCCTCACCGCCATCCTGTTCCTGGATCCAGGAACAGGATGGCAGTGAGGGGGTCGGAATCCCCCATGGCGGCGCAGCAAGCTGCGCCGCCATGGGGGATTCCCAGGGCAGCGGAAAACCGGCGGGACACCGCCGGTTTTCCTGTTCTGACCGCGGCCGAACCGCCGCGGTCAGAATGCCCTGCGGGGCACCGCCAGCCTGTTGGCGGTGCTCCCGCCGACCCCGGCGGTCGGAATGACCACCTAAGCGTCTCCAATCCGGAGGCAGTTCCTTGCACCCTCAGCTGGCATTTCCTGGGCTCCTGCCCACTCTTGACACTGTTGCGACTCTTGGACTTGGTCCCCTTGTCTTACAGGTACTCAGGTCCGGAAATCCACTGTTGTTACATTGCTGGTTTTGGTTTTCCTTGCAGAATCCCCCTATCACGACTTCTGTGCCCTCTGGGGGTTGTAGGTGCACTTTACACCTACCTTACAGGGTCTTGGGGTGGGCTATTTTTCTAACCCTCACTGTTTTCTTACAGTCCCAGCGACCCTCTACAAGCTCACATAGGTTTGGGGTCCATTCGTGGTTCGCATTCCACTTTTGGAGTATATGGTTTGTGTTGCACCTATACCTATGTGCTCCTATTGCAATCTATTGTAACTTTACACTGCTTGCATTACTTCCTTTTGCTTTTACTACATATTTTTGGTATTGTGTACATATATCTTGTGTATATTTGGCATCCTCATACTGAGGGTACTCACTGAGATACTTTTGGCATATTGTCATAAAAATAAAGTACCTTTATTTTTAGTATATCTGTGTCACACTGCTCTAGTCCACGAGGTAACATAGCAGAGTTCACACAGTGGGACCCACATCTGTGAAATGGAAAAGCAAAGTGACAGGTCAGGGTCCATACACTGGGTGAAAGTGACAGACATATGATAGGTCTAACAATTGTATGAGATGTAGGAGGCAGTGATGTCTTCTTACCTGTGTCTCACTGGAAGTATTGTTGGATCACATTGTTTCCGTTGTCGATATCCTCTTCTTCTGCTTCCTCTTCTTCACTGTCCACAGGCTCTGCAGCTGCTACACGACCTCCTTCTGTACCATCCTCCTGCAGAAAAGGCACCTGTCTTCGCAAAGCCAGGTTGTGCAGCATACAGCAGGCCACGATGATCTGGCACACCTTCTTTGGTGAGTAGTAGAGAGAACCACCTGTCATATTGAGGCACCGGAACTTGGCCTCCAGGAGGCCGAAGGTCCTTTCTATCACTCTCCTAGTTCGCCCATGTGCCTCATTGTAGCGTTCCTCTGCCCTTTTCCTGGGTTTCCTCACTGGGGTCAGTAGCCATGACAGGTTGGGGTACCCAGAGTCACCTGCAAATGTCGAGGGACAACTGTTGGACACACACTAACTTATGGACAACCCCAGACAACTATTCACAGGGTATAGGGTCCTTGTCATCACCTATGAGCCACACATGGTGCCTTTGGAGTTGCCCCATCACATAAAGGATGCTGCTATTCCTCAAAAAGTAAGCGTCATGCACTGAGCCTGGAAACTTGGCGTTCACATGGGAGATGTACTGGTCGGCCAAACACACCATCTGCAGATTCATTGAATGGTAGCTCTACCTGTTTCTGTACACCTGTTCACTCCTCAGGGGTACCAAGGTCACATGTGTCCCATCAATGGCACCTATGATGTTGGGGATATGACCCAGGGCATAGAAGTCACCTTTCACTGTGGGCAAATCCTCCACCTGAGGGAAAATGATGTAGCTGTGCATGTGTTTCAGCAGGGCAGACAACACTCTGGGCAACACGTTTGAGAACACAGGCTGGGACATCCCTGATGCAATGGCCACTGTCGTTTGAAAAGACCCACTTGCCAGGAAATGGAGTACTGACAGGACCTGCACTAGAGGGGGGATTCCTGTGGGATGGCGGATAGCTGAAATCAGGTCTGGCTCCAACTGGGCACACAGTTACATGATTGTGGCACGATCAAGTCTGTAAGTGATAATGATGTGTCTGTCTTCCATTGTCGATAGGTCCACCAGCGGTCTGTACACCGGAGGATGTCGTCATCTCCTCACCTGCCCAAGCGGACGTGCCCTATGGATGAGAACAGCGAGCACAGAGTCAGCCAACACTGAGGTAGTAAAAAAAGAATTTATTGCACACAATTGTCAATCCGCTATGTGCCTGTCACTGTGTGTATGCAAGCCCTAGATATGTGTGACGCATTTAAAAATAATGCCATGTGACCACCTGAAATGGCGGCTGCCTGACCTGTAATGTGGGACAAGGGGATATGAGGTAACTGCACTGGCGTTGTACACCGTCGCGTTAGGCGGTTGAAGACCGCAGCACAATCCTGCATTGGTTAACATTAGGACCTATCAAATCAAATCAAATCATTAACATTTATAAAGCGCGCTACTCACCCGTGCGGGTCTCAAGGCGCTAGGGGAAAGGGGGGGGTTTACTGCTGCTCGAAAAGCCAGGTTTTTAGGAGTCTCCGGAATGCGGAGTGGTCCTGGGTGGTCCTGAGGCTGGTGGGGAGGGAGTTCCAGGTCTTGGCTGCCAGGAAGGAGAAAGACCTCTCACCCGCCGTGGAGCGGCGGATGCGAGGGACGGCAGCGAGCGCGAGGCCAGAGGAACGGAGGAGGCGGGTGGGGACGTAGAAGCTGAGGCGTCGGTTGAGGTATTCCGGTCCCTTGTTGTGGAGGGCTTTGTGTGCGTGGGTGAGAAGTCGAAAGGTGATCCTTTTGCTGACTGGGAGCCAATGCAGGTGTCTCAGGTGTGCGGAGATGTGGCTGTTGCGGGGTTTCGTCGAGGATGAGGCGGGCCGAGGCGTTTTGAATGCGTTGCAGGCGATTTTGGAGTTTGGTGGTGGTCCCAGCGTAGAGGGTGTTGCCGTAGTCCAGGCGGCTCATGACGAGGGCGTGGGTCACGGTTTTTCTAGTGTCGGCGGGGATCCAGCGGAAGATCTTGCGGAGCATGCGGAGGGTGAGGAAGCAGGCGGATGACACAGCGTTGACTTGCTTGGTCATGGTGAGAAGGGGGTCCAAAATGAAGCCGAGGTTGTGGGCGTGGTCTGCGGGGGTCGGTGCGGTGCCGAGGGCCGTGGGCCACCAGGAGTCGTCCCAGGCGGACGGGGTGTTGCCGAGGATGAGGACTTCCGTTTTGTCAGAGTTCAGCTTTAGGCGGCTGAGCCTCATCCAATCTGCGACGTCCTTCATACCCTCTTGTAGGTTGGTCTTGGCGCTGGCGGGGTCCTTGGTGAGGGAGAGTATAAGTTGGGTGTCGTCGGCGTAGGAGGTGATGATGATGTCGTGCTTGCGTACGATGTTGGCGGGGGGGCTCATGTAGACATTGAAGAGTGTCGGGCTGAGCGATGAGCCTTGAGGTATGCCGCAGATGATCTCGGTGGGGTCTGAGCGAAACGGTGGGAGGTAAACTCTTTGGGAACGGTTTGAGAGGAAGGAGGCGATCCAGTCCAGGGCCTGGCCTTGGATCCCGGTGGAGCAGAGGCGGGTGATTAGGGTGCGGTGACAGACGGTGTCGAAGGCCGCCGAAAGGTCGAGGAGGATGAGGGCGACTGTTTCACTGTTGTCCATCAGGGTTCTGATGTCGTCTGTGACTGAGATGAGGGCGGTTTCCGTGCTGTGGTTGGTTCGGAATCCGGTTTGTGAAGGGTCGAGCAGGTTGTTGTTTTCCAGGAAGGTGGTCAGCTGTTTGTTGACGGTCTTCTCTATTACCTTGGCTGGGAAAGGCAGGAGAGAGATGGGGCGGAAGTTTTTCAGGTCGCTCGGGTCAGCCGTAGGTTTCTTTAGGAGGGCGTTGACTTTGGCGTGTTTCCAGCATTCGGGGAAGGTAGCAGAAGAAAAAGAAGAGTTGATGACGGCCTGGAGGTGTGGGCGATGATGTCGTCGGCTTTATTAAAGATGAAGTGAGGGCAGGGGACCGAAGGGGCGCTGGAGTGGATAGAGTTCATGATGGATTTGGTTTCTTCAGTGTTGATGTGGGTCCAGTTGTTGAGGGTGAAGGCCGGGGGTGCGGGTTCGGTGATGTTAGGTTGGGTCTGGTGTCCAAAGCTGTCGTGAAGGTCGCTGATCTTGCGGTGGAAGAAGGTGGCGAGGGATTCGCACAAATCCTGTGAGGGCGTGACGGCGTTTGCGTTGGCGTTGGGGTTGGAGAACTCCTTGACGATGCTGAAAAGTTCTCTGCTGTTGTGGTTGTTTTTGTCCAGTCTGTCGGTGAAAAAGTTCCTTTTGGCAGCGCGGATCAGGTGGTGTTCGCGGGTAGCGTTCTTGAGGGCGGTCATGTTGTCAGTGGTGTGGTCCTTGCGCCAGGCCTTCTCGAGGGTGCGACAAGTTTTCTTTGATTCTTTGAGGGTGTCAGAGAACCAGAGAGGTTTTTTGGTGTTGGTCTGTCAATGCGTGCGTTTGAGGGGAGCAAGGTTGTCTGCGCAGTTGGAGATCCAGTTTGTGAGGCTGAGGGCTGCGTGGTTGGGGTCGGTGGTGAGGGTGGGTTGGTTGGCGGCGAGTGCGGAGAGGAGTTGCTCTTCGGGGATCTTGTTCCACTGTCGACGAGGGATGGGTTGAGTGCGGAGGTGGCGGGTCTCGCGTCGGAATGTGAAGTGGACACAGCTGTGGTCGGTCCAGTGTAGAGCGGAGGGGTGGCTGAAGAAGATGTGTTTGCTGGCGGAGAAGACAGGGTCGAGCGTGTGGGTGGCGGTGTTCACCAGTTGCTTGAGGCCGAGGTTGGCGAGGTTGGCGAGCAGGGCGGTGGTGTTGGCGTCGTTGTTCTGTTCCAGATGAAAGTTGAGGTCGCCTAGGAGGATGTAGTCCGGCGAGGCGAGGGCGTGCGGGGAGATGAAGTCGGCGATGGCGTCGCTGAAAGGGGCGCGCGGTCCGGGGGGACGGTAGACGAGGGATCCTCTGAGGGTGGTCCTGGGGTCGGTGCGGATTTGAAAATGCAGATGTTCAGCGGCGAGAGGGGTGTCTTCGGTGGAGGTGGTGACGCTGATGGAGTCTTTAAAGACGATGGCGATGCCTCCTCCTACTTGGTTGGTGCGGTCTTTTCTGGAGATCTTGCAGCCTTCGGGGATGGCAGTGGCGATGTCTGGAGCTGATGAGGCGTTCATCCAGGTTTCCGTGATGAAGGCGACGTCCGGAGCTGTGGAGTCCAGGAGGTCCCAGAGTTCAACGGCGTGCTTGTGGACAGAGCGAGCGTTGACCAGGATGCACTTGAGGTGGTTGATGGCGCGTGGGCTGGTGGTCGTGTAGTTGCGTGGTGGAAGATGCGTTTGCAGGAGTTACAGGCGAAGGGTCCATGGGTGCGCTTCGGGTGGGCTTGGAAGCAGGTGTTGGAGCGCCCGGGGTTGAGGGTGGTGGGGTCGTAGCGGGTCAGCGGGGTAGGGGAGGGCTGGGGAGCAGGGGTCGTGGCACTGGGCGCGGGCCAGGTGCGGACGGGCGCAGACGGGCTTGCGGCCGCCATAAGAGGGAGGAGGGGGAGGGGTCAACTGGGGGCGAATGGGAGCTGGGGGGCAGGGGCGTGCAGGAGGTTGCGGCGGGAAAGTGCGAGGGAGGGGGGGACAGGTAGAGTGAGAAGAGCTGGGGTAGGGGGGTTTAAGGGTGGAGGGGGGTGAGAGTTAGAGTTTTAGGAGAATAGGGAGATAGATAGGAGTAGGGTTGAAACGATAGGGGAGGGGGGTGGTAGAGGTGGGTGAGGGTGAGAGGTAGAGTGAGACGATAGGGAGATAGGTAACAGAGGGGGTGTCGGGACGGGGGAGAGATAGGGAAATAGATAGATGGAGAGATAGGTGGAGAGATAGAAAAATAGGTAGATAGGAGGAGGGGGTGAGTGAGGGAGTTAGGTGGAGAGATAGGTAGAGGAGTGAGGGAGGCAGGTAGCGAAAGGGTAGATGTGGGTGATAGTGAGAGATAGGTGGAGAGATAGAGGGGGGTGAGGCAGGAGCAGGAGGGCAGAGACAGGGGCGGGAAGAGACAGGAGTCGGAGAGGACCGAAGAACAGAAGAAGCGAAGAACACAGAAGACCGGAAGAACACAGAAGAACAGAAGAACACAGAAGAACAGAAGCGAAGAACACTGAAGACCGGAAGAACACAGAATTACAGAAGAACAGAAGAACACAGAAGAACAGAAGCGAAGAACACTGAAGACCGGAAGAACACAGAAGAACAGAAGAGAAGAACACAGAAGAACAGAAGAACACAGAAGAACAGAAGAGAAGAACACAGAAGAACAGAAGAACACAGAAGAACAGAAGAACACAGAAGAACAGAAGAGAAGAACACAGAAGAACAGAAGAGAAGGACACAGAAGACCGGAAGAACACAGAAGAACAGAAGAGAAGAACACAGAGGACCGGAAGAACACAGAAGAACCGAAGAACAAAGAACACAGAAGAACAGAAGAGAAGAACACAGAAGAACAGAAGAACACAGAGGAAGATGTAGGGGACGAAGAAGCAGAAGAGCAGACGAACAGAAGATCAACAAAGAAGATACAGAAGACGAAGAGCAGAAGGCAGAAGACCACAGAGCAAGATGAGGAAGAAGAGAGGCGACAGGAGAGGCTGAGGAGCACACAGAAGAAGAGAGAAGACAGGGGAGAAGAAGAGTGCAGAAGAAGATTGCAGAGGAGGAGCGAGGAGGAAGAGACAGAGAGGAGGAAAAGAAGCAGGAGCAGGAGAGAGGGTGAGTAGCGCGGGGCAGGGCGAGGGGCTGGGAGGTGGGGGTACTTACTGTGAGGTGGGTCTCAGGAACTCAGGAACCTGGAGGAGCTGGGGGAGCTGCAGCGGCAGGGGGAAAGACCTACCCTTGGGTCAAGGGTCGCTACCAGTGTCGCGGAGCGGCCGCCATAAGAGGGAGGAGGGGGGGAGGGGTCAGCTGGGGGCGAATGGGAGCTGGGGGGCGGGGGCGTGCAGGAGGTCGCGGCGGGAAAGCGCGAGGGAGGGGGGGACAGGTAGAGTGAGAAGAGCTGGGGGAGGGGGGGAGAGTTAGAGTTTTAGGAGAATAGGGAGATAGATAGGAGTAGGGTTGAAAAGATAGGGGAGGGGGGGTGGTAGAGGTGGGTGAGGGTGAGAGGTAGAGTGAGAGGATAGGAGATAGGTAACAGAGGGGGTGTCGGGACGGGGGGAGAGATAGGGAAATAGATAGATGGAGAGATAGGTGGAGAGATAGAATAATAGGTAGATAGGAGGAGGGGGTGAGTGAGGGAGTTAGGTGGAGAGATAGGTAGAGGAGTGAGGGAGGCAGGTAGCGAAAGGGTAGATGTGGGTGATAGTGAGAGATAGGTGGAGAGATAGAGGGGGGTGAGGCAGGAGCAGGAGGGCAGAGACAGGGGCGGGAAGAGACAGGAGTCGGAGAGGACCGAAGAACAGAAGAAGCGAAGAACACAGAAGACCGGAAGAACACAGAAGAACAGAAGAACACAGAAGAACAGAAGAACACAGAAGAACAGAAGCGAAGAACACAGAAGACCGGAAGAACGCAGAAGAACAGAAGAGAAGAACACAGAGGACCGGAAGAACACAGAAGAACCGAAGAACACAGAAGAACAGAAGAGAAGAACACAGAGGAACAGAAGAACACAGAAGAACAGAAGAGAAGAACACAGAAGAACAGAAGAACACAGAGGAAGATGCAGAGGACGAAGAAGCAGAAAAGCAGACGAACAGAAGATCAACAAAGAAGATACAGAAGACGAAGAGCAGAAGGCAGAAGACCACAGAGCAAGTTGAGGAAGAAGAGAAGCGACAGGAGAGGCTGAGGAGCACACAGAAGAAGAGAGAAGAAGAGTGCAGAAGAAGATTGCAGAGGAGGAGCGAGGAGGAAGAGACAGAGAGGAGGAAAAGAAGCAGGAGCAGGAGAGAGGGTGAGTAGCGCGGGGCAGGGCGAGGGGCTGGGAGGTGGGGGGTACTTACTGTGAGGTGGGTCTCAGGAACTCAGGAACCTGGAGGAGCTGGAGGAGCTGCAGCGGCAGGGGGAGTGACCTACCCTTGGGTCAAGGGTCGCTACCACTGTCGCGCAGCGGCCGCCATGAGAGGGAGGGGGGGGAGGGGTCAGCTGGGGGCGAATGGGAGCTGGGGGGGTGGGGGCGTGCAGGAGGTCGCTGCGGGAAAGCGCGAGGGAGGGGGGGACAGGTAGAGTGAGAAGAGCTGGGGGAGGGGGGTTTAAGGGTAGAGGGGGGTGAGAGTTAGAGTTTTAGGAGAATAGGGAGATAGATAGGAGTAGGGTTGAAAAGATAGGGGAGGGGGGTGGTAGAGGTGGGTGAGGGTGAGAGGTAGAGTGAGAGGATAGGGAGATAGGTAACAGAGGGGGTGTCGGGACGGGGGGGAGAGATAGGGAAATAGATAGATGGAGAGATAGGTGGAGAGATAGAAAAATAGGTAGATAGGAGGAGGGGGTGAGTGAGGGAGTTAGGTGGAGAGATAGGTAGAGGAATGAGTAAGGCAGGTAGCGAAAGGGTAGATGTGGTGATAGTGAGAGATAGGTGGAGAGATATAGGGGGGTGAGGCAGGAGGGCAGAGACAGGGGCGGGAAGAGACAGGAGTCGGAGAGGACCAAAGAACAGAAGAAGCGAAGAACACAGAAGACCGGAAGAACACAGAAGAACAGAAGAGAAGAACACAGAAGAACAGAAGAACACAGAGGAAGATGCAGGTGACGAAGAAGCAGAAGAGCAGACGAACAGAAGATCAACAAAGAAGATACAGAAGACGAAGAGCAGAAGGCAGAAGACCACAGAGCAAGATGAGGAAGAAGAGAGGCGACAGGAGAGGCTGAGGAGCACACAGAAGAAGAGGGAAGACAGGGAGAAGAAGAGTGCAGAAGAAGATTGCAGAGGAGGAGCGAGGAGGAAGAGACAGAGAGGAGGAAAAGAAGCAGGAGCAGGAGAGAGGGTGAGTAGCGCAGGGCAGGGCGAGGGGCTGGGAGGTGGGGGGTACTTACTGTGAGGTGGGTCTCAGGAACTCAGGAACCTGGAGGAGCTGGAGGAGCTGCAGCGGCAGGGGGAGTGACCTACCCTTGGGTCAAGGGTCACTACCACTGTCGTGCAGCGGCCACCATAAGAGGGAGGGGGGGGAGGGGTCAGCTGGGGACGAATGGGAGCTGGGGGGCGGGGGCATGCAGGAGGTCGCAGTGGGAAAGCGCGAGGGAGGGGGGGGACAGGTAGAGTGAGAAGAGCTGGGGGACGGGGGTTTAAGGGTGGAGGGGGGTGAGAGTTAGAGTTTTAGGAGAATAGGGAGATAGATAGGAGTAGGGTTGAAAAGATAGGGGAGGGGGGGTGGTAGAGGTGGGTGAGGGTGAGAGGTAGAGTGAGAGGATAGGGAGATAGGTAACAAAGGGGGTGTCGGGACAGGGGGGAGAGATAGGGAAATAGATAGATGGAGAGATAGGTGGAGAGATAGAAAAATAGGTAGATAGGAGGAGGGGGTGAGTGAGGGAGTTAGGTGGAGAGATAGGTAGAGGAGTGAGGGAGGCAAGTAGCGAAAGGGTAGATGTGGGTGATAGTGAGAGATAGGTGGAGAGATAGAGGGGGTTGAGGCAGGAGCAGGAGGGCAGAGACAGGGGCGGGAATAGACAGGAGTCGGAGGGGACCGAAGAACAGAAGAAGCGAAGAACACAGAAGACCGGAAGAACACAGAAGAACAGAAGAACACAGAAGAACAGAAGAACACAGAAGAACAGAAGCGAAGAACACAGAAGACCGGAACAACACAGAAGAACAGAAGAGAAGGACACAGAAGACCGGAAGAACACAGAAGAACAGAAGAGAAGAACACAGAGGACCGGAAGAACACAGAAGAACCGAAGAACACAGAAGAACAGAAGAACACAGAAGAACAGAAGAGAAGAACACAGAAGAACAGAAGAACACAGAGGAAGATGCAGGGGACGAAGAAGCAGAAGAGCAGACGAACAGAAGATCAACAAAGAAGATACAGAAGACGAAGAGAAGAAGGCAGAAGACCACAGAGCAAGTTGAGGAAGAAGAGAGGCGACAGGAGAGGCTGAGGAGCAAACATAAGAAGAGAGAAGACGGGGAGAAGAAGAGTGCAGAAGAAGATTGCAGAGGAGGAGCGAGGAGGAAGAGACAGAGAGGAGGAAAAGAAGCAGGAGCAGGAGAGAGGGTGAGTAGCGCGGGGCAGGGCGATGGGCTGGGAGGTGGGGGGTACTTACTGTGAGGTGGGTCTCAGGAACTCAGGAACCTGGAGGAGCTGGAGGAGCTGCAGCGGCAGGGGGAGCGACCTACCCTTGGGTCAAGGGTCACTACCACTGTCGTGCAGCGGCCGCCATAAGAGGGAGGAGGGGGGGAGGGGTCAGCTGGGGGCGAATGGGAGCTGGGGGGCGGGGGCGTGCAGGAGGTCGCGGCGGGAAAGCGCGAGGGAGGGGGGGACAGGTAGAGTGAGAAGAGCTGGGGGAGGGGGGTTTAAGGGTGGAGGGGGCTGAGAGTTAGAGTTTTAGGAGAATAGGGAGATAGATAGGAGTAGGGTTGAAAAGATAGGGGAGGGGGGGTGGTAGAGGTGGGTGAGGGTGAGAGGTAGAGTGAGAGGATAGGGAGATAGGTAACAGAGGGGGTGTCGGGACGGGGGAGAGATAGGGAAATAGATAGATGGAGAGATAGGTGGAGAGATAGAAAAATAGGTAGATAGTAGGAGGGGGTGAGTGAGGGAGTTAGGTGGAGAAATAGGTAGAGGAGTGAGGGAGGCAGATAGCGAAAGGGTAGATGTGGGTGATAGTGAGAGATAGGTGGAGAGATAGAGGGGGGTGAGGCAGGAGCAGGAGGGCAGAGACAGGGGCGGGAAGAGACAGGAGTCGGAGAGGACCGAAGAACAGAAGAAGCGAAGAACACAGAAGACCGGAAGAACACAGAAGAACAGAAGAACACAGAAGAACAGAAGCGAAGAACACTGAAGACCGGAAGAACACAGAATTACAGAAGAACAGAAGAACACAGAAGAACAGAAGCGAAGAACACTGAAGACCGGAAGAACACAGAAGAACTGAAGAGAAGAACACAGAAGAACAGAAGAACACAGAAGAACAGAAGAGAAGAACACAGAAGAACAGAAGAACACAGAAGAACAGAAGAACACAGAAGAACAGAAGAGAAGAACACAGAAGAACAGAAGAGAAGGACACAGAAGACCGGAAGAACACAGAAGAACAGAAGAGAAGAACACAGAGGACCGGAAGAACACAGAAGAACCGAAGAACACAGAAGAACAGAAGAGAAGAAAACAGAAGAACAAAAGAACACAGAAGAACAGAAGAGAAGAACACAGAAGAACAGAAGAACACAGAGGAAGATGTAGGGGACGAAGAAGCAGAAGAGCAGACGAACAGAAGATCAACAAAGAAGATACAGAAGACGAAGAGCAGAAGGCAGAAGACCACAGAGCAAGATGAGGAAGAAGAGAGGCGACAGGAGAGGCTGAGGAGCACACAGAAGAAGAGAGAAGACAGGGGAGAAGAAGAGTGCAGAAGAAGATTGCAGAGGAGGAGCGAGGAGGAAGAGACAGAGAGGAGGAAAAGAAGCAGGAGCAGGAGAGAGGGTGAGTAGCGCGGGGCAGGGCGAGGGGCTGGGAGGTGGGGGTACTTACTGTGAGGTGGGTCTCAGGAACTCAGGAACCTGGAGGAGCTGGGGGAGCTGCAGCGGCAGGGGGAAAGACCTACCCTTGGGTCAAGGGTCGCTACCAGTGTCGCGGAGCGGCCGCCATAAGAGGGAGGAGGGGGGGAGGGGTCAGCTGGGGGCGAATGGGAGCTGGGGGGCGGGGCGTGCAGGAGGTCGCGGCGGGAAAGCGCGAGGGAGGGAGGGACAGGTAGAGTGAGAAGAGCTGGGGGAGGGGGGGGAGAGTTAGAGTTTTAGGAGAATAGGGAGATAGATAGGAGTAGGGTTGAAAAGATAGGGGAGGGGGGGTGGTAGACGTGGGTGAGGGTGAGAGGTAGAGTGAGAGGATAGGAGATAGGTAACAGAGGGGGTGTCGGGACGGGGGGAGAGATAGGGAAATAGATAGATGGAGAGATAGGTGGAGAGATAGAATAATAGGTAGATAGGAGGAGGGGGTGAGTGAGGGAGTTAGGTGGAGAGATAGGTAGAGGAGTGAGGGAGGCAGGTAGCGAAAGGGTAGATGTGGGTGATAGTGAGAGATAGGTGGAGAGATAGAGGGGGGTGAGGCAGGAGCAGGAGGGCAGAGACAGGGGCGGGAAGAGACAGGAGTCGGAGAGGACCGAAGAACAGAAGAAGCGAAGAACACAGAAGACCGGAAGAACACAGAAGAACAGAAGAACACAGAAGAACAGAAGAACACAGAAGAACAGAAGCGAAGAACACAGAAGACCGGAAGAACGCAGAAGAACAGAAGAGAAGAACACAGAGGACCGGAAGAACACAGAAGAACCGAAGAACACAGAAGAACAGAAGAGAAGAACACAGAGGAACAGAAGAACACAGAAGAACAGAAGAGAAGAACACAGAAGAACAGAAGAACACAGAGGAAGATGCAGGGGACGAAGAAGCAGAAAAGCAGACGAACAGAAGATCAACAAAGAAGATACAGAAGACGAAGAGCAGAAGGCAGAAGACCACAGAGCAAGTTGAGGAAGAAGAGAAGCGACAGGAGAGGCTGAGGAGCACACAGAAGAAGAGAGAAGAAGAGTGCAGAAGAAGATTGCAGAGGAGGAGCGAGGAGGAAGAGACAGAGAGGAGGAAAAGAAGCAGGAGCAGGAGAGAGGGTGAGTAGCGCGGGGCAGGGCGAGGGGCTGGGAGGTGGGGGGTACTTACTGTGAGGTGGGTCTCAGGAACTCAGGAACCTGGAGGAGCTGGAGGAGCTGCAGCGGCAGGGGGAGCGACCTACCCTTGGGTCAAGGGTCGCTACCACTGTCGCGCAGCGGCCGCCATGAGAGGGAGGGGGGGGGAGGGGTCAGCTGGGGGCGGATGGGAGCTGGGGGGGCGGGGCGTGCAGGAGGTCGCGGCGGGAAAGCGCGAGGGAGGGGGGGACAGGTAGAGTGAGAAGAGCTGGGGGAGGGGGGTTTAAGGGTGGAGGGGGGTGAGAGTTAGAGTTTTAGGAGAATAGGGAGATAGATAGGAGTAGGGTTGAAAAGATAGGGGAGGGGGGTGGTAGAGGTGGGTGAGGGTGAGAGGTAGAGTGAGAGGATAGGGAGATAGGTAACAGAGGGGGTGTCGGGACGGGGGGGAGAGATAGGGAAATAGATAGATGGAGAGATAGGTGGAGAGATAGAAAAATAGGTAGATAGGAGGAGGGGGTGAGTGAGGGAGTTAGGTGGAGAGATAGGTAGAGGAATGAGTAAGGCAGGTAGCGAAAGGGTAGATGTGGTGATAGTGAGAGATAGGTGGAGAGATATAGGGGGGTGAGGCAGGAGGGCAGAGACAGGGGCGGGAAGAGACAGGAGTCGGAGAGGACCAAAGAACAGAAGAAGCGAAGAACACAGAAGACCGGAAGAACACAGAAGAACAGAAGAGAAGAACACAGAAGAACAGAAGAACACAGAGGAAGATGCAGGGGGCGAAGAAGCAGAAGAGCAGACGAACAGAAGATCAACAAAGAAGATACAGAAGATGAAGAACCGAAGGCAGAAGACCACAGAGCAAGATGAGGAAGAAGAGAGGCGACAGGAGAGGCTGAGGAGCACACAGAAGAAGAGGGAAGACAGTGAGAAGAAGAGTGTAGAAGAAGATTGCAGAGGAAGAGCGAGGAGGAAGAGATAGAGAGGAGGAAAAGAAGCAGGAGCAGGAGAGAGGGTGAGTAGCGCGGGGCAGGGCGAGGGGCTGGGAGGTGGGGGGTACTTACTGTGAGGTGGGTCTCAGGAACTCAGGAACCTGGAGGAGCTGGAGGAGCTGCAGCGGCAGGGGGAGCGACCTACCCTTGGGTCAAGGGTCGCTACCACTGTCGCGCAGCTGCCGCCATAAGAGGGAGGGGGGGGGAGGGGTCAGCTGGGGGCGAATGGGAGCTGGGGGCGGGGGCATGCAGGAGGTCGCGGCGGGAAAGAGCGAGGGAGGTGGGGACAGGTAGAGTGAGAAGAGCTGGGGAGGGGGGTTTAAGGGTGGAGGGGGGTGAGAGTTAGAGTTTTAGGAGAATAGGGAGATAGATAGGAGTAGGGTTGAAAAGATAGGGGAGGGGGGGTGGTAAATGTGGGTGAGGGTGAGAGGTAGAGTGAGAGGATAGGGAGATAGGTAACAGAGGGGGTGTCGTGACGGGGGAGAGATAGGGAAATAGATAGATGGAGGGATAGGTGGAGAGATAGAAAAATAGGTAGATAGGAGGAGGGGGTGAGTGAGGGAGTTAGGTGGAGAGATAGGTAGAGGAGTGAGGGAGGCAGGTAGCGAAAGGGTAGATGTGGGTGATAGTGAGAGATAGGTGGAGAGATAGAGGGGGGTGAGGCAGGAGCAGGAGGGCAGAGACAGGGGTGGGAAGAGACAGGAGTCGGAGAGGACCGAAGAACAGAAGAAGCGAAGAACACAGAAGACCGGAAGAACACAGAAGAACAGATGAACACAGAAGAACAGAAGAACACAGAAGAACAGAAGCGAAGACCTATGGGTCAGAGGAGCCAATGACGATGTACGCCGGCGGTGACCTGACTGCCATTTTCTCTCTGTTCACTCACTTGATACCTGACCTTCGACAGGAGAGGACCTACACTGCAAGTGCTGCTGTGACCTGTGTCTGGAAATGACGATGGCTCATGTGTCTGGGGAAAGGGCCCCTGCCTTCACTTCGGAGGAGTTGGAGAAGTTAGTGGATGGGGTCCTCCCCCAGTACACGCTACTCTACGGTCCTCCAGACAAACAGGTGAGTATACTGTGAGCATGCTGTATGGGCAATGCCTGTTTGGAGTGGTGTGGATGGAAGATAATGGGGGCTGAGGCCTGCATGAGCGGACAGTGAGTGTATGTGCTTCAGGGCAAGGGTGGGAACGTGGGCCAATGACTGTGGCGGTCCGGACGGATAACGTTTTTCCTTTTCCCCTGTACTATTCCTCTAGGTCAGCGTCCACCAGAAGAAGGATATTTGGCGTGCCATCGCCAAGGACGTCCGGACCCTGGGGGTCCACCACAGACGGAGCACCTACTGCCGGAAAAGATGGGAGGACATTCGCTGCTGGAGCAAGAAGACGGCAGAGGCCCAGCTGGGGATGGCCTCCCAACGTGGGAGGGGTGCCTGTCGCACCATGACCCCCCTGATGTTCCGGATCCTGGCGATGGCGTATCTGGAGTTGGATGGGCGCTGGAGGGCATCACAGCAGCCACAAAGGGGGTGAGTACCGTCACATCCATCTGACTCTGCATGCATTATGTGGTGTCTGGGTGGGGGAGGTGAGCAGTGGGTTATCCTAGGCCAGGGCGAGCTTAGTAGGCAAGGACCCTTTGTGAGGCAGGCTATGTGGCATCCCAACCCCACCAGTGGAAGAGCTATCTACACCTAGTCAGGCTGCTGTGACTTCCATGTGCAGCAATCCGGCATAGGCCTTGTACCCCATGTCCCTGTGATTAATTAGGGAACTCTAAGTGCATGGCGTAGTACAGAGGGCTGCTCTGTCTGTAGTGTCCGCCAACTGTAGTGGTACTGCATGCATTCAACATGTCTTTCTTCTTTCTTCCCCCCCTTGTTGTGGTCTCCCTGTTCTTGTGTGCATTAGCATCAACAGGCAAAAGAGCAGTGCCACCGGAGCAGGAGGGAGCTCCATCCCACATGGCCCTGGAGGGCGAGACAACGGAGTCTGAAGTCACCAGTGGGATGGAGGGGAGCTCCACGGTGGGGACAGGAGCAGAGACCAGCGACACTGACTCCTCCTCTGATGGGAGCTCCCTTGCGGTGGAGGGCCCCTCTGTGCCCACCGCATCTACAGGTACAGCCGCCACCCCCCTACCAGCACCGCCCTCCCAGCAGCCCCTCAGCGTGTGTCCCGTGGCCGCTCACCCAGAAGGGTGGGCATCTCCTTCGCCCCAGGTACCTCGGGCCCTGCCCCAGTTAGCCCTGCTGCCCTCAGTGAGAAGGCTATTGACCTCCTGAGATCCCTTACTGTTGGGCAGTCTACCATTCTGAATCCATCCAGGGTGTAGAGAGGCAGTTGCAACAAACAAATGCGTACCTGGAGGGCATTCATTCTGGCCAGGCAGACCGACAGCGAGCATTTCAGGCTCTGGCCTCAGCACTGATGGCAGCCATTGTCCTTGTGTCCAGCCTCGCTCCTCCAACTTCCTCCACCCAGACCCAATTCCCTGTATCTCAGCCTATCCCAAGCACACCATCAGACCAGCATGCACACACATCAACACACAAAAGTGGCTCAGGCAAACATAAGCACCACACATCCAACAGGCACTCACACAAGCAACATACCCTTGCAGACATACCAACATCCACTGCCTCCACTGTGTCCACCTCCTCCATGTCTCCCTCCTCCCTCCCTGTCTCGTCTCCACTCACACCTGCATGCACTACATCTTCAGCCACTACCTCCATCACCAGCACACCCATCATCACACACCGCTCACGTGCACTCACCACCCCCACTACCATTCACACATCCCCTGTGTCCTCTCCCAGTGTGTCTGTGAGCCCTCCTCCCAAACTACACAAACGCAGTCACACACCCACCCAACAGCCATCCACCTCACAACAGCCCCCAGCCCATGCACCTTCACCCAAAGTCAGCAAACGGACATCTCCTACATCCACTACCTCTTCCTCCACTCCCAAACTCCCTCCATCTACCCGTCCCAGTGTGTCTAAAAAGCTTTTCCTATCAAATGTTGATGTCTTTCCGATACCTCCCCCCCGTCCGCCCCATGGGCCCGCCTTTCCAGGTCCCAACCCAGCACCTCGGCCACCACATTACCGGGCACAGTGGTGCCAGCAATAGTGGTATTCTGGAGTGCGCCAAGCAACAGGGCTGCCAGTGTCCCAAGGAGCGAGGGCAAGGACATTCCCCCACCTCCAAAACAGAAAATGTTGCCCACATCCCGGGGTGAGAAGGCGAAAATACCTGCCACCAAGGGCTCAGGCAAAACAAAAGTGGAAAGTGGGAAGACAGCTGCGCCACCATCCAAGGTGGGGAAGGGCAAAAAAATCAAAGGAAGGTCCACGTCGACGCCACCCTGTACGGCGGACAAGACCACCACCTGCACCGCCGCCACTAGCACTGCCGCCAGCACCGCAAGTCAGTGAGCCCGCCACCATCACCGCAGTCAGTGAGCCCGCCACCAGCACCGCCACTAGTACTGCAGACACTGAGCCCTTCACCAGCACTGCAGTCTGTGAGCCCGCCACTAGCACCGCCGCTACTGACACCACTGCTACTGACACCGCCGCCAGCACCGCCAGTGGCCCCACGACATCCTGAGCCAGTGGCACCACTGCAGACTTGGCTGCCATCCCCTGTGGTCAGTCGTACGAGGCTGGTGGTCAGTTCCAGGAGCCTGGCCAGCTTGCATGTTGCACTACCGTCAGTGGGGTGTCACATCCACTACCTCAGTCCTTGTCAGGATGAAGCACTCTGGGCACAAAGCCCCCTCCAGAACCAGTGGAGTATCACATCCACTACCTCTGTCATTGTCAGGATGAAGCACTCTGGGCACAAAGTCCCCTCCAGAACCAGTGGAGAGATACATATACTACCTCAGTCCTTGGCAGGATAAGGCACTCTGGGAACAAAGCCCCCACCAGAACCAGTGGAGAGATACATCCACTACCTCAGTCCTTGGCAGGATGAAGCTCTCTGGGCACAAAGCCCCCTCCAGAACCAGTGGAATATCACATCCACTACCTCAGTCCTTGGCAGGATGAAGCACTCTGGGCACCAGGACCCCTCCAGAACCAGTGGAGTATCACATCTACTACCTCAGTTCTTGGCAGGATGAAGCACTCTGGGTGCAAAGCCCCCTCCAGAACCAGTGGAGTATCACATCCACTACCTCAGTCCTTGGCAGGATGAAGAACTCTGGGCACAAAGCCCCCTCCAGAACCAGTGGAGAAAGGCATCCAGTTGAGAGACTGTGGCTTTGCACTCCCCAGGATAAAGCGGTTGGCAACCCACCCACTGAAAAGACTTGAGAGACTGTGGCTTTGCACTCCCCAGGATAAAACAGTGGTCAACCCACCCACTGAAAAGACTTGAGAGACTGTGGCTTTGCACTCCCTAGGATAAAGCAGTGGGCAACCCACCCACTGAAAAGACTTGAGAGACTGTGGCTTTGCGCTCCCCAGGATGAAGCAGTGGGCAACCCACCCACTGAAGAGACTTGAGAGACTGTGGCTTTGCACTCCCCAGGATGAAGCAGTGGGCAAACCACCCACTGGAGAGACTTGAGAGACTGTGGCTTTGCACCTCCCCAGAATACATCAAGGGGCATGGAGTCCCCTCATGGAGCTGGCATCGTGCACTCATCCGGCTAAGGTGCCCCGCCTTCCCTTCCCCCTGAGGTGCCTGTTTCATTTCGATCTGATGCCCCGGCAGTCCTTTCTCCGTTTGCAGTCTGGTATCGAGTGTGGGCCTGGCCCGTGCATTTTGGGCCCAGTGGTCCACGGACTTTGAATGGTGCACTATCCAGACTTATATAGTTGGTGTACATAATTGTTTATACTGTATTTAAAGTTTTGACTATTGGATATTTATTGATTACAATCGTTACAATAATTTCCTTTTTTCATTGCGTTCTTCCAGGGGGGTTTGGGGTGTGTAAATGTAATGTTGCAGCATGTATTGGTGTGTGTGTTTTTGTGGGTGAGGGTGGGGATGGGGATGTTGTGTGTTGCGTGTGTGTATCACTCTCTTTTCCCTTCCCCCTTCCCCCTTCCCTGTGTTGTAGGTGCAGTACTCACCGTGGTCGCCGCCGCCGTCTTTCGTGCTCCTGGTAGAGGAGCAGGAATACTATCGCAGGTAGTATTTGGAGTTCTGGCTCCATGGCGTCCTGGTTCCTCGTGGGTTGTGTAGAGGTGAGTGTTTCCCCTTCCAAGTCCTGTTTCCACTGTGTTTTTGTTCGCGTTGAATCTGCACCAGAAAAGGTGGCGGATTGTATTATATTGTACTGTAATCGTATTTATATAGCGCTTACTACCCCTGACGAGGCGTTGAAGCGCTTTTCGGTGAGTAGCACGCTACTCTGGAACCCAACAAGAATTAGTGATGGATTAGTTTCGAGAAACAATGAGTACAGTTTTAGTATTATTATGAAATAATTTGAGCCGCGGATATGAGAGGTTGTTAGTTAGATTGACTGGAGTAATGGAGGGGTGGAGGAGGAAAGAAATCCAGAAGTGTTAATTGGGAGTATATCCTTAATTTACTCAACCCAAAGGCTTGGGATGAGTAAAGGGGGATGGAGGAGGGAAGAGTATGTGGAAGGGTTAGGGAGAGCATAGTAGCAGGGTGAGATAGATGCGGGAGAATTTAGTAGGGTTGTGTGGGAGGTCACGGTAGTAGAGTAAGGTTTGGTGAGTTAGGTGTGGAAGCAGAGGGAAGCGGAGGGAAGAGCTTAGGCGGAGTTATTTAGGAGATGAAAGTAGTAGAAAGGATGTGGGATGAGTCAGAGTGAGAATGGAGGATAGTTTGATAGAGACATGACACATGATGATGGGTAGATAAGTGTGATAAGATGATAGCAGGAATTCATAGATATCTGGTATAACAACCCAACCAGGAGCCATGCAAAAACCTACGAACCTGCCAAACAACATATATACATACATACATACATATATATATATATATATATATATACATACACACACACATGAATACACACACATATGCACATACAATACATAAATAGAACCATGGGTAAAATATACTTAGTCAAACAGGTTTAAAGAGTGTGTGTGTATTTTATTGTTATGACATAGTAGCAATACATATTTTCAAAAGAAACTATACATGATTAGAAATATACACATAGGGGGTTATTACAACTTTGGAGGAGGTGTTAATCCGTCCCAAAAGTGACGGTAAAGTGACGGATATACCACCAGCCGTATTACGAGTCCATTATATCCTATGGAACTCGTAATACGGCTGGTGGTATATCCGTCACATTTGGGACGGATTAACACCTCTTCCAAAGTTGTATTAACCCCCATAATCTTAAAAAAATATTTATCAACATAGGCATATGCAGTTCATAGTTGTTTGAATATGGTGGTTATGAAGGAAAGAGCCAACTCTTGAGTAGTTTTTTCTGAAGACAAGAAAGTTATCTGTGGCTCTTATAGCTGGGGGTAATGAATTCCATAGTTTGGCTGCTTGAACTGAGAAGGATGTACCACCTACAGGGGGTCATTACAACCCTGGCGGACGGTGTTAAAGATGCGGTAATACCGCAAACAGTCAGATGGACAAAAAAAGGGAATTATGACCGTGGCGGAAACCGCCAACAAAGACAGCCACTTTAACACACCGCCCGCCACGGCGGTACAGACAAGCAGCGCGGCGGTCACCGCCAACAGACAGGCGGAAGACAATGTACCGCCCACAGTATCACAACAGGCCAATCCGCCACCTTTTCCGGGGCGGATTCACAGTGGATAAAAACACGTCGGAAACAGCTTTTGCTATGGGAAAATGCTCACCTTCTACACATCCCAGGAGGAACGACGACTCCATGGACCCGGAACTGCAAATACTACCTGCCATTGTCTTTCTGCTCCTTCACGACCAACAGCGACGTAGGAGCAGAAGATACCGGTGAGTACAGCACCTACGACACGGGGGAGGGGGGAGGCAAAAGTTAGGGGGACACCCGCCAAACACCCCCACCCCCACCCTTGCATATTACAACATACACACCAATGCAGTCACAAACATAACAGTAACAACCCACAATCCCCCGGAAGAATGCAAAGACAATGCAGGCAAACTTTGTAATGTGCCACTATATATGTCATACAAAAATATACAAATATATGCATTCTAAAATCACTCATATTTACATATACAATCCGAGAAGTATTGCAGATATGTACACAACAATGTCCGTGCACAAACAGTCCAAAAATGCATGGGCGAGGCCCACAATAGATACCTGACCAAAATCGGAGAGAACACTGAAGGGGCATCAGATAGAAACACTACAGTCACCTCAGGGGGAAGGTACTTTGCCATGGTGGTCTTTGCCCTGTTCAGCGGTGCTTTGACATGGCGGTTCAGGACTGTTCAGCGGTGCTTTGACATGGCGGTCTTTGCCCTGTTCAGCGGTGCTTTGACATGGAGGTTCTGGACTGTTCAGCAGTGCTTTGCCATGGCGGTCTTTGCCCTGTTCAGCGGTGCTTTGACGTGGCGGTTCTGGACTGTTCAGCGGTCCTTTGCCATGGCGGTCTTTGCCCTGTTCAGCGGTGCTTTGCCATGGCGGTCTTTGCTCTGTTCAGCGGTGCTTTGAAATGGTGGTTCTGGACTGTTCAGCAGTGCTTTGCCATGGCGGTCTTTGCCCTGTTCAGCGGTGCTTTGACATGGCGGTTCTGGACTGTTCAGCGGTGCTTTGCCATGGCGGTCTTTGCACTGTTCAGCGGTGCTTTGACATGGCGGTCTTTGCCCTGTTCAGCGGTGCTTTGACATGGCGGTCTTTGCCCTGTTCAGCGGTGCTTTGACATGGCGGTTCTGATACGGACATTGGTGTGTGGCATGACGATTTCCACACTGGACATTGGTGTGTGGCATGACGATTTCCACACTGGACATTGGTGTGTGGCATGATGATTTCCACACTGGACATTGGTGTGTGGCATGACGATTTCCACACTGGACATTGGTGTGTGGCATGACGTTCCATCATTGCCCAGCGGGGCTGTGGCATCCTGGCCCCGTCTGGGCTGTGACTGCGGCGGTGGTCTCTGGACCAGTGACGATACTTGGGCCCTCCTGGCCTGTGACTCTGCCGGTGGTCTCAGGACCAGTGACGATACTTGGGCCCTCCTGGGCTGTGTCTTGTGCAGTGGTCTCAGGACCAGTGACAATACTTGGGCCCTCCTGGGCACTGACTCTGGCGGTGGTCTCTGGACCAGTGACAATACTTGAGCCCTCCTGGGCACTGACTCTGGCGGTGGTCTCTGGACCAGTGACGATACTTGGGCCCTCCTGGGCACTGACTCTGGTGGTGGTCTCTGGACCAGTTACGATACTTGGGCCCTCCTGGGCACTGACTCTGGCTGTGGTCTCTGGACCAGTGACGACGGTGCTGGCGGTTGTGTCTGGACCGCCGGAAATTATGGCGCACTTCTCCGCCGTGACACTCACAACAGGCTGGGCAGACTTCCTCTGGACCTTCCCCACCTTTTTTGGAGTTACAGCTGACTCACCAATCGCCTTCGATCCCATTTCACTTGTTGTCCCACCAGGAGTCTTGACACCAATTTCGGAGCCTTTACAGAGGGTGGGCTGCCAGTGCCTTGGCTCCGGGTCCTACTGCCTGCCCTGGTGGACGGTGCACTCCAAAAACCTGGAACACGCACCACTGGTACTGGAGGCTTTTTGGCTGAGGCGCTACGACGGGACTGATGAATTGGAGGGGGGGGTGGGGGCAAAAAGGTCAATTTGACAGAGGGACAGTTTCTGACGAACACTGGGATGGGTAGCTGGAGGGGGTCTGGGAGTGGAGGAAGAGGAGGTGGTTGTAGGAGGTGTCACTTTAGCTGTTTTGGGTGCAGGTGCAGGTACTGGAGGCTGTCGTGAGGTGGATGGATGTTGGATGAGTGATTGCCGGCGTTTGGGTACTTTGGGAGGGGGCATCACAGACACACTGAGAGAGGACACAGGGGACGTGTAAATTGCAGTGGAGGTGGTGAGTGCTGGTGAGCGGCGTGTGGTGCTGGGTGTCCTGGTGCGAGTCCTAGTGCCTGTATATGTGGTGCATGCAGGTGTGTGTGTAGACGACACTGGGAGGGAGGAGGGAGAAGAGGAGGAGGGGGACACAGTGGAGACAGTTGATGTTGCTGTGTCTGTATGGGTCTGATGCTTGTGTGAGTGCCTGTGGGATGTGTGGTGCCTATGTTTGCCTGAGCTACTTTTGTGTGTTGACTTGTGTGCATGCTGGTCTGTAGGTGTGCTTGGGATGGGCTGGGGTACAGGGGATTGGGTCTGGGTGGAGGAAGTTGGAGGGGGAGGCTGGACACAGGGACAATTGCTGCCATCAGTGCTGAGGCCAGAGATTGCAGGGTTCGCTGAAGGACAGCCTGACCAGAATGAATGCCCTCCAGGAATGCATTACCGTGTTGCAACGCCCTTTCTACACCCTGGATGGCATTCACAATGGTAGACTGCCCAACAGTGAGTGACCTGAGGAGGTCAATGGCCTCCTCACTGAGGGCAGCAGGGGTGACTGGGGCAGGGCCTGAGGTGCCTGGGGCGAAGGTGATGCCCACCCTCCTGGGTGAGCGGGCACGGGGCGAACGCTGAGGGGCTGCTGGGAGGGCGGTGCTGGTAGGGGGGGTGGCGGCTGTACCTGTAGAAGTGGGGCGCACAGATGGTGCCGCCACCACAGGGGAGCTCACAGCGGCGGACGAGTCTGTGTCACTGGTTGGTGATCCGGTGGCCGACGTGAAGCTCCCCTCGCCCTCCGTCCCACTGGTGTATTCAGAGTCTGTGGTGTGGCCCTCCATGGCCATGTGGGATGCAGCTCCCTCGTGCTCCGGTGCCACTGTACCTCCTCCTGTTGATGCTGATGTACAAAAGGACAGGGAGAGCAGGAAAAGGGGGGGAGACAGAACAATGAGAGTTTTAGTGCATGGCATACCGCTAACGTTGGCGGACAAGACAGACGCAGCAGCCCCATGCACAACGCCGCGCTCCTGCCCTCTGCACATGCAATTTCTGGGATATGGCGTACATGGCAATGGTGGAAATCTGCGCACATGGATGCCACAGGGGCAACTATACATCAACTTGCTAATTTACTGAGGTGGGGTAGAGTGCCACATGGCCTACATTACGGAGGGGCCTTGCCTACCTAACTCTCCCTGGCCTAGGGACACCCACAGCCCACCTCCCCCACCCAGACACCTCCACTGCACGCAAAGTCCGCAGAATGAGGTTGTACTCACCCCTTTGTGTCTGCTGTGATGTCCTTAATCGCCCATCCAACTCCGGGTAGGCCACCGCCAGGATCCGGAACATCAGGGGGGTCATGGTACGACGGGCACCCCTCCCATGTTGGGAGGCCATCCCCAGCTGAGCCTCCGCCGTCTTCTTGCTGCAGCGGCGAATGTCCTTTCATCTCTTCTGGCAGTGGGTGCCCCTTCTCTGGTGGGCCCCAGGGTCCGGAACTCCTTGGCGATGGCACGCCAAATGTCCCTCTTCTGGTGGGCGCTGACCTACATGACATGCACAAGGGAAGAGGAACAGTCATTACCAATTGCACCATCAATGTGTGTGTCCCCCTCCATACTCTGACCATGTGGCCCATTTATTCCCATGCTTTACTGTAGTATGACTTCTTCCCCCTTCCCTCTTCCACCCAACCCTGTCCACCCATGCCTAGCCCCTACAACGTGCTCCCTGTCTACTAACCTGTTGGTCTGGAGGACCGTAGAGTAGCATGTACTGGGGGAGGACCCCATCCACAAGTTTCTCCAACTCCTGTGCAGTGAAGGCAGGGGCCCTTTCCCCAGACGCAGCAGCCATCGTCGCTTCCAGACCGAGGTCACAGCAGCACTAGCAGTGTAGGTCCTCTCCTGTCGAAGGTCAGGTATCTAGTGATTGAACAGATAGAAAATGGTGGTGACATCCGCGGCGGTGACGTCCGCGGTGGGGCGCATCATCACCGCCGGCGCACCTGTTCATTGGCTCCTGGGGCCCATAGGGTCCAATGTTAACCAATGCAGCATTGCGCCGCGCTCTACGACCGCCTACCGCGACGGTGTGCAACGCCAGCGCTGTTACCCCACAATCCCATTGTCCCAGTTTAGAGGTCAGGCAGCCGCCATTTCAGGGGCCCCCATGGATTCATTTTCAACTGCATCACACATACTGAGGCCTACACTCACCACACATACAGGAAGGGTTTTGTGTCTGGTGTAGTCTTGTGTGTAACTGTGGGTACATACCTGCAGGAATAGTGACTGTTTCTTCGCTGTTGTCCTTCGCAGGCACCGTCAGCTGGGACATATGAGAAGATGGCGGAATCCTCTGGTGTACCGAACGCTGGTGGACCTGTTGACAATGGAAGAGGGACATTTAATCGTGACCTACCGGTTTGACCGTGCTACAATCCAGGAACTATGTACCCAGTTGGAGCCAGAGCTGATGTCACCAATCCGCCATCCGACTGGAATCCCCCCTGTCAGTGCTCCATTTCCTTGCAAGTGGGTCTTTTCAAACAACAGTGGCCATGGCATCAGGGATGTCCCAGCCTATGTTTTCCAACGTGTTGTCCAGAGTGTTGTCTGCCCTGCTGAAACACGTAAGGAGATACATCATTTTCCCTGAGGTGGAGGTTTTGCCTACAGTGAAAGGTGACTTCTATGCCCTTGGACATATCCCCAACGTCATAGGTGCTATTGATGGGACCCATGTAGCTCTGGTCCCCCCCGCAGGAGTGAACAGGTGTACAGGAACAGGAAGAGTTATCATTCAATGAATGTCCAGATGGTCTGTTTGGCAGACCAGTACATCTCGCAGGTAAATGCTATGTTCCCTGCCTCTGTGCATGACGCCTACATCCTGCGGAATAGCAGCATCCCTGATGTGATGTGTCAACTCTAGAGGCACCGTGTATGGCTATTGGGGGACTCTGGTTACCCCAACCTTTCCTGGCTATTGACCCCAGTGAGGAATCCCAGGACCAGGGCAGAGGAACGCTACAATGAGGCCCATGGGCGGACTAGGAGGGTTATCGAGCGCACCTTCGGCCTCCTGAAGGCCAGGTTCCGGTGCCTCCATATGCCAGGTGGATCCCTATTCTACTCACCGAAGAAGGTGTGCGACATCATCATCGCCTGCTCCATGCTCCATAGCTTGGCATTGCGACGCCAGGTGCCTTTTCTGCAGGAGGATAATCCAGATGGCGGTGTTGTGGCAGCTGTGTAGCCTGTGTAGCCTGTGGACAGTGATGAGGATGAAGCTGAGAAAGATGAAAACAACAACAGGGAGTCAGTCATACAGCAATATTTCCAGTGAGACACAGGTGAGAACATTTTCATTTTTACCATTACATTAACTTTCACACATCTACCTCTATCCTGTACCGACATTTCACTCACTATTTGTTAACTGAGTTGTCCCCTTCCATTTCAGTTTCACAAATGTGGTAACCTACGTGTCAACTGTTTGCATCCTTGAAGGGCTTGTGATGTGTGACATAGGTATGTTAGCCTTCCAATGGGTAACCCATTATGAAACTGTAATTGATAATACAGATTTACAAATCATAGACTGACTCCATTTGTGTTTAGTGTTTCAAGGGTGTTTATTTAAGTGTAAAAAAATGAAGGGGGGTTGTAAAATGGTGATGGGTGATGGTGGAGGAACATCCATGGCAGAGTCCAGTCTATTAGTCTCACAGGTACATTGCACATCTGGGCATTCAAGTGGAGCTAGGTCAGTTCCGATTTGAGCAGGGTAACAAAGTGGGACAGTGGGGGGACAGACAGGGTGGTCTTATTTCCTGGCGGGGGTCTTGCCATCTTGCTCTGTCCTGTTCCTGGATCTCAGGGCCTGCTTGCGTGGTGGTTGTCCGCCTGCAGGGGATGGGGTGATGGTGTGGTGGTCCTGTGGCGGGCGTCCTGTCCACTAGCGCCGGCAGAGGTGGTGGGCATTTCATCATCGTGGCTAGTGTCAGGGGCCCCTTGGAGTGCCACGGTGTCCCTCAAGGTCTTTTGAATGTCCGTCAGCACCCCTACGATGGTGCCCAGGGCGGAGCCGATGGTCCTGAGCTCCTCCCTGAATCCCAAATATTGTTCCTCCTGCAGACGCAGGGTCTCCTGTAACTTGTCCAGGACCGTGGCCATCGTCTCCTGGAAGTGGTGGTATGCTCCCATGATGGAGGAGAGGGCCTTGTTGAGAGTTGGTTCCCTTGGCCTGTCCTCCCTCTGTCGCACAGCAGCCCTCCCAGTCCCCTGTGTTCCTGTGCCTCCGTCCCCTGGACCGTGTGCCCACTACCACTGCCCCCAGGTCCCTGTCATTGCTGGGGTGGTGGGTTAGCCTGGGTGCCCTGTAGTGGTGGACACACCGCTGATTGACCTGTCCTGGGTAGGGAGGTTTGGGCCCGCTGGGTGGGTGCTGTGCTGGTGTTACCAGAGGGTGTAAGCTCGGTGTTGGGCTGTGGCTGGGCAAGGGGAACCGACTGTCCTGAGGCCCACGATGGTCCGGGCTGGTCATCAAGATCCAGTGGGGCAGAGCTGCTGTCGTCACTGTGGGCCTCTTCTGGGGGTGGAGTGGTGTTGTCTGGACCCTCTGGTGTGGTGACGTTCCTTCGGGTTCCTGCAGGGGTATAAGTACATGATTATTGCATGTGTGTGTTTCATGGTGTGCAATGGTTGGGTGTTCGTGAACCCCAGTGCAGGCATTCCTGTGTGGGGGCTTGTGTCCTGCTGGTTGGGGGGTGTTGTGGGTCTGTGCAGTGGGCATGCTTTGGTGATGGGTGTCCATGCTTAGTTATGTCATGCAGGTCTTGGGGTTCGGATGGGTGGTTGGTGTCATGGGTAGATAGGTGAGGATTTGGGGTGATAGGGAAGGGTGTGATGGTGGGGGTGTATGATATCATGCAGGTAGGGTGGGGGTTATGATGGTTAAGATTAGAATTACCAGTGTCCGATCCTCCAACGACTCCTCCGAGGCCCTCAGGATGCAAGATGGACAAGACTTGCTCCTCCCATGTTGTTAGTTGAGGAGGAGGAGGCGGGGTCCGCCGCCAGTTCGCTGTACCGCGATGTGGTGCCTGGATACCGTGGAACGCACCTTCCCCCGTAGGTCGTTCCACCTCTTCCTGATGTCCTCCCTATTTCTCGTTTGCTGTCCCACAGCGTTGACCCTGTCCACTATTCTTTGCCATAGCTCCATCTTCCTGGCTATGGATGTGTGCTGTACCTGTGAGCCAAATAGCTGTGGCTCTACCCGGATGATTTCCTCCACCATGACCCTGAGCTCCTCCTCGGAGAAGCGGGGGTGTCTTTGGTGTGACATGGGGTGGTGCGTGTGATGTGTGGGGTGGTGTATGTGTTGATGAGTGTGGTGAGTGTAGTGGTATGTGGTGTTTTGTGCTTGGATGTTGCGTGGGTGATGGTGTTGTGTGCCTCTGTGTGATGGGGTTGTCTGTTCTGTGCTATCTCTCTGGCCTTCGTTCGTGAATTGTGGTCGTAGGGGTTTGTGGGTGATGTGGGTGTGTGTTTTATATAGTATTGGGTGTGTGGGAGTGGTGTTTGTATGTGTATCAGGTGTGTGTATTTGGAATTGTCCAATGTGGCGGTGTTTTGTAGATGTGTGTGTATTTTGAGCGCGGCGGTGTGTACTGCCAATGGAATACCGTGGTTGAAAGACCGCCACGTGGATTTGTGTGTCGTAATGGCATGGGCGTGTTTCTGTTGGCGTGGAGGTGGAGGATGTGCTTCCGCCAGTTTATCGCTGACCTTTGGTGTGGCGGAGTTGTGTGGGTGTCTGAATTTCGGCGGATTCCGTGATGTGTGTCATCATAGCTGTGGCGGTCTACCGAGGACGGGCGGCGGTGTATTGGCGGTCTTCTGCACGGCGGTAAGCACCTTATACCGCCAATGTTGTAATGACCCCCATAGTCTTTTTCTTGTATGGTGGTGTTCTAAGGCGGGGTGCCAATCTTGAACAGAGGTTTCTTTGTTGGATGTATTTGGTTATTTTGTTTCTGATAAAAAGTGGTCCTGTTCCATGTATAGCTTTGTGGGTGCTACAAAGCAGTTTGAAAGTGCATCTTCTGGCAACCGGTAACCAGTGTAGTGCTCTCAAGGCAGGGGAGATGTGGGCTTGCAGCTTTACATGTAATAGTAGCCTGGCTGCGGAATTCTGGATACGTTGTAGTTTTTTCATAACAGATAGAGATGATCCATGGTAGAGGCCATTGGCATAATCCAGATTGAATAGTACAAGCGAGATAGTAGCTTGCACCTTGTGTGGAAATCCGAGGTGGGGGAAGATGCGTCGTAAAATCTTCAAGGTGATGAAGCTTGTTCGTGCTAATTTTTCCACTTGGGCATTCATAGTTAACTTGGAATCCATGGTGATTCCTAGGTTTTCAACTTCCTTGGATAATTGAGGAGGTGGTCAGAGATCGTCAGGCCAGACGCACAGAGGGTCATAAATTTTCCAGTCACCATATATGAGTATTTCTGTTTTGGAGGTATTTAGTTTGGGATGGCTCCAGGTCATCCACTGATCAACGGCTCTGAGGTAACTGAAGATTTGTGAGTTTTCAATGTTTTTGGGGCATTCTAATTTAAGTAGTATTTGTGTGTCATCTGCATAGTTGTAGCATCTGAGATGGAAATCATTGATCAGTTCTGGTAAAGATATCATGTAGATGTTGAAAAGCAAAGGTGAGATGATTGACCCTTGGGGGACCCCTGCTTTTGTGAGGTAGGGTTCGGAGGAGAAGGGGGCGCGTGGATTATATTCGATCTTTTTTGAAGATGGGAAGTAATCCAGTCGAGAGCAATCCCTTGCATGCCGGCTTTGTGGAGTCTTTGAATTAGGGTGTCATGGTCAACCGTATCAAAGGCAGCTGAGAGGTCCAAGAGAAGTAGTGCAGCAACTCCATTTCAGTCTACTGTGTTTTTAAGATCATCCCAGATTGCTATGAGTGCCGATTCAGTGCTTCTTCCTGGGCGGAATCCAGTTTGGAAGTCTGAAAGTATAGAATTGTCTTCAATGAATTGTGACATCTGGGCGAATGCTACTCTTTCTATCAATTTGGCCAGATGTCACAATTCATTGAAGACAATTCTATACTTGGCCTCTCATAATAGTGTGGGCGGTATATTGTCTTCAGACTGTCTGTTGGCGGTGACCGCCATGCTGTTTGTTTGTACCACCGTGGCGGTCGGAATATTAGAGTGGCTATCTATGTTGCCGGTATCCGCCATAGTCGTGATTCAATTTTTTTTACCACTGGCATGTTGGCGGTCTTACCGCTGCTTTAACACCGACCGCCAGGGTTGTAATGAGGGCCAATATTACAGTAATTGTTTCCAAAGCTAGTGAAAACATCATAATATTGATTCCTTGAATATTTCAGCTTCAGAGCTTTTTTAATACCTATTGGCTTCACAGCCAACAATTCCACAATGATCACTGTGGCACAGTCTCTGTCTTTGATAGCATGGCTATCAGAATCCTGGTTGTGTCAAATAGGTGCCCCACAGGTTTTTTTCAGGTTTATTTATGTAGGCCATATTTCTGTTCCTCACCCCACTATCACCACGCCTGGTTCATGCTGGAATAGGGATAGGACATACCAACATCTCTTTAGTTACCCTTAAAACTATCAGATGTCCGGGTCAAGAGTAGACAACAAAATATGCAACAGATTTTCTTCTACTTCACCACAATGTCAGTTGTGTGAGCTATCAGATACACCTTTATTAACCTCAACAGAGAAGTGATAGATGCAACATGAAAAAAATTACCTGGGTGTACAAGTGAACCAGATTGTTAATATGACAGCCATCTTACAATTCATGTTACCTTTGTATTTCAGGCAAAGCTTTCAAATTAATAGAAACAACATATATTTCAATTATGACAATTAACCCCTTAAGCTGCTGCCCCCCCCCAAGTGCTGAGCCCGTTTTGGCTATTTGGGGAGTTTGTGCTTAGGCCTTCATAATGTTTTGTTCACATAAGCTATCGCTGCCAAATTTGCATCCTTTTTGCCCAACATGCTAGAGATTCTAAAGATACCCAGATTTTGTGGGTTCCCCTGAAGGAGACCAAGAAATTAGACAAAATACAGCAAAAATTTCATTTTTTTCAGAAAAAAAATGGAAAAAAGGGCTGCAGAAGAAAGCACATGTTTTTTCAGTGAAAATCAACAAAGGGGTTGTGGTGCTAAAATCACAATTTTCCCAACTTTCAGGAACAGGCAGACTTAAATCAGAATACCACATTTTTCAACACAATTTTTACATTTAACTGGGACACAGCCCATTTTTGCTATTTTTGGTGCTTTCGTCCTCCTTCTAGTTAGTGGCAGAAATGGTCATGAAACCAATGCTGGATCCTGGACAGCTAAACATTTCTGAAAAGCAGACAACAATCTGAATTCAGCAAGGGGTTGTTTGGGTAGATCCTTCAATGTTTCCCTACAGAAAGTATTAGCTAAATTAAAAATACATTGAAAATTAGGTAAAAAAAGAGCCAGTTCCGGCCACATTTTCTTCTATAACTTTTTCCAGCTATGGCTGATTTTTAAAAGCAATATATTGTTACGTCTGCTGGACTCTTCTGGTTGTGGGGATATATAGGGCTTATAGGTTCAGCAAGAACCCTAGGTACCCAGAGCCAAGAAATGAGCTGCACCTTGCAAAGGGTTTTCATTGTATACCGGGTATACAGCAATTAATTTGGTGAAATATAAAGAGTGAAAAATAGGTATCAAGGAAACCTTTGTATTTCCAAAATGGACACAAAATGAGGTGTTGAGAAATAGTGGTTATTTGCACATTGATGAATTCCGGGGTCCTCATACTAGTATGTGAATTACAGGGCATTTCTCAAATAGACTTATTTTTTAAGCACTGTCTTACTTATGGAAGGAAAAAATGTAGAGAAAGGCAAGGGGCAATAACATTTGTTCTTCCATTCTGTGTTCGCCCAAGTCTCCCGATAAGAATGGTATCTCACTTGTGTGGGTAGGCCTGGCACCCGCGATAGAAAGCACAACATGGACACATCACATTTTTACATTGAAATATGACGTGTTTTTTGGAAAGTGCTTAGCTCTGGATTTTGGCCTCTAGCTCAGCCAACACCTAGGGAAACCAACCAAACCTGTGCATTTTGTAAAGATAACCACCTTGGCAAATCCAAGATGGTATGACTTGTGGGGCTCTCGTCAGGTCCTGTTACCCAGAGTCCTTTACAAACCTCAAAATATGGCAAAAAACACCTTTCACTCAGATTTCGGTGATAGAAAGTTCTGGAATCTGAGAGGAGCCACAAACCTCCTTCCACCCAGCATTCCACAAAACCTCCCAATAAAAATGACACCTCACTTGTGTTGGTAGGCCTAGTGCCCGCAATAGGAAATGCCCTGAAACACAATGTGAACACATCACATTTTCCCAAAGAAAACTGACCTTTTTTTTTGCAAAGTGCCTAGCTGTGGATTTTGGCCTCTAGCTCAGCCGGCACCTCGGGAAACCTAGCAAACCTATACATTTTTTTAAACTAGATGCCTGTCAAATAGGCCAAGACACTCGCTAAGTTAAGGCCTACAATTAATAAAGCTTATGCTTACTGCATAACCCTTAATATGACATATTTATTCATAAGTCTAACATATATGCAACCTTTCATACTATTTAATCATTGATTAGTACACTTTGTTAACATTGGTGGCCATTCTTCGTGATCACATTTTCAAACGCATGCATTATTTTTGTACGTTATTAATTTTCTAAATAAACTAATTATTATTCAAAATACATAAACACTCGTTAATAATTTTTATTAAAACACACATGCTAGCAATCCCTCCTCTGATGACTAAATATGTCATCACACTAACCATTACCCACAAATGTTTGCATCAGCTAAAATGTTTACAATTCAATCTCTTCATAATTTTGTTTCCCCTTTGAATTTTCCCTGTAAAATTGTTCCCTTTTCTTTTCTTCCCTCCTCTGATTATTCTTTGACCTTTTCATTGAAATCCGTTTACATAATTTGCATAATCCCCATATCAATATCAATATTAATATTTTATTATCATGATTTGGAACTCCTAAGAGATCCACATGTGTAAAGATACAGAGTCATATTAATTCATCGTAAAATTATACACTTTTCTAAAAAGGGACAAAACATAGAAATACATAGTAAAAATAGTACATTTTTAAAACACAAAGAATCAGAATATATGAAAAAAGGTATGAAAAATGTAAAAATCCTGTAACAAAATCTTTCCTGGGGGTATAACATGAATCTAAGGGCTCTCTATAAGATCTAATATTAAGCCGCAGAAAAAGGGGTTTCAACCATATAAAGCAGAACAAGCAAATAAAACATGTTTAAAATTCTGTACCCCACCTTGACACAAATCACAGGAGTTAGTAGAGCCATCCCACTTAGAAATAAGATCTCTTAGGGGTATTCTGTGAAATCTAATTAGAGTACAAAATCGCCTCACCCCATGTGCTAGATCCAGGTCAAATGAGGTTGCACCACTTTCATAGTTAAAGAGTTGATTAACTTCTCAAGACCTTTCTATGTTGACATGCATCCAGGTACAACAAAAAACCTTTAGACCATATCTCTTCCTTCAGAGTTTTTTTTTGGAATACATAGGTTATTGAAGGACAGAGGTCTGAGTTCATCTCTGAGAGCTGTATAGCTTTGATGTAATTTCTGAAAAACCCGGGTTTTTCTCCCAAAATATTAAAGATTTCTTTGTAAACCAGATTTCTCAGCGTAAATTCCTCGCTATGCATTAGGCTATGCACCCTCCTTCTCACTGCCTCAAGGCCTTGCACAAAGATATTCTTAATGCCATATTCAAGTCATAGTGCTGCCCCTGAGACTTCATGATTACAGGAGGTCATGCGTCTTAGAATACGGCCTTCTGTCTTATCAAGAAAATCCCATTTATTTGTATTTATACATTCAATCGCATATAAGAGAGTCGCTGGAATCTTGACCTGGTAGGCAGACAGCAACTGTAAAAAGTGATGTTTACCATTTGCATTATAAAAAGCTGCCATACCTTGTGCATGTGAAATAGCCTTAATAGTGTTACGGCAAATATGCTCTTGCTCATTTATTGAAGCTGAAAAGATCTTACCCAAAAACTGGTATGAATTTTGCTGTTCCAGCTTGTTTTGACCCAGAACCCAAGGGGAAGAGAATTTCCCTCTGCTTTTTTTTCTGGAAAAACATACCACTTGAGACTTTTCTGTATTAATTCTTAAGTAGTGCTTCTCTGAATAAGTATTTAGGGTGGCCAAGCGTCGATTTAGGCCTTCTAGGGTAAGATCATACACAACAATGTCATCCACATATAATAAGCATACGATTGGCGGGCCCCCCACCACAGGGGCATAGCCAGAAGTGCTCCTATGGCTTTTGGGAAGGTCATGAATATAAAGGGAAAAATGCAGAGGGGCCAGCAAACAGCCCTGTGTCAGGCCATTTTTGGTTGAAACCTTTGAAGACAATCCCTGCTCCCCACCCATTAAGAGTTTACACCAAGTCGATGAGTGCAGGGCAATCACCAATTGCATAAGATTGGGTGGGACTCCTAAATCTTGGAGTTTCTTCCACAGTATTTTCCTATCCACTCTGTAAAATGCTGTGGAGTAATCGATAAATGCCCCACTCAATACTCCTCTCCTATTCTGGACATATTTATCAATTATAGTTTGCATAGTGAGGATATTATCTAAGGTATTTTGGGCCTTTCTGAAGCGTGCCTGTTCCACTGGAAAAAAAAACATTTTCCTCATCCCAGTCAGTTAATTGCAGTAAGATGCTTTCAGCAAATATCTTTCTGGTTGCATCTAATAAGATGATTTGTCTCTAATTTGACGTTACTGTTCTGTCTCCTTTTTTATGTAGAGGAAGTATTATACTACCTGTCCATGATTCCGGGATATTGCTTTGGGCATAACAAGAGCCAAACACTGGTTGAAGTAGTTTTGCCCAAAGCAAAGGCTCCCTTTTAATTAGAGTCATCAAAACCTCCTAATGGGTCATAGCACCTGGAGGGTGCATTGATGTTATGATCCCTTCTAATTCAGCCACAGTTGGAGCACCCATATTATCCATTTCTCCCCCTTCGTTTAATACTATCACCTTTCTCCCAGGGTCAAAGCCCTGGTTTTCAGTGTAAAGGTCTTGAATACAACTTCCACTCTTCCTCTGCTATTGGGGGGCGACTAAGGTTTTACAGTTTCTGCACCCCTCTGAGATGATAGCCTAACATTTTCTGGGGTTTCTTTTTGTGGCTGCTACCCTCAATGCGATCCACTTATAGTCCTCTTCTTTTCTTCAGATTGCCAGTTTCAGTCGCGATCTTTTTCTCGTAATTTTTTCTTATCATCCTATTCATTTCCTTAGTCTTGGGCTCTAATTGTCGCCTTACTGACTTATTTATTTCTCTGTTCAGGTTCAAGATAGGAAGCTGCGTTTTATTAACTTAAGTTATATTACTCTCAAGTGGCTTACGCGAAGTAATGCACTTTATTAAGTTGGAAAAATGTGTTAAAACGTCTTTCCACAGACCTCCATATTTCCTGCAATGTTTTCCAGCAATGGCGTGATCAATATTATTTTAGCTGTCATCCAAGACATTCTCCTATTTTTTCATTGATTCTAAAGTTTGCGCCTTTTATAGACCATTAATCTGTGGCCCCAAGCTTCAAATTAAGTATCTTGAAGCTTGAAGTTAGGAACAATAGGCCACAAGCAGCCCACCCCCTGCAGAAGGAGAACCACCCCGCAAATGGTTCCTGCGATCCAGGCAGAAGACAGAGAACATTGCCAAAACCCCCACCAGGAAATAGGACTCTCATGATTGTCGCCCTTCTGACCCACTCTGTTACCCTGTCCACCTTTAACTGCCATTGCTCCCCGTCCCATGCCCCCTTGGACAATGCACCTGTGATACCAAGAAAATGGACTCTACCATGGACTTTCCTCCACCATCACCCCATCCCCTTGCACATACCCCTATACTTATTAGCACCTAAATAAACACCCTTAAAACAAATAACAATTTGGAGTCAGTCAAATGATTCACGAATGTATTAGTACAACATTATCAAAGCATTGCAACGTATATGTACAGTGAAATATACTACAGGATGACCTTCGGTGGGCAGCAGTACATATAGCAGGAGCCAGAATGGGGCACAGTGATCTGAAAATAGAGATTCCAAAGGGAACAGTCAGTGGCCATAGACAAAGGGAAACAGGTTGTCATGTACAATGTCCAACAGAAAACTGAAGTGGTAAGTGAACTTACAGTGTCTTACCTGTGTGTCACTGGAGGTTCTGCTGTATTATGTTTGTTCTGTTGTCCACATCTTCCTCCTCTTCGGCGAAGAAAAAAATGGGATTACGACTGTGGCGGAAACCTGCAAAAATAGACAGCCACTTTAACACTCCGACCACCATGGCAGTAGAAACAAACAGAGCGGCAGTCACCACCAACAGACAGGCGGAAGACAAAGTACCGCCCACCCTATTACAAGAGGCCTATCTGCCACCTTTTCCGGGGTGGAACCAACTACATCAAAAGCACGGCAGAAACAATACACAGAATGGAAAACACTCACCTCTCGACACCCAACGAGGAACCAGGACGCCATGGAACCCGAACTACACATACTGTCCATGTTGGTTTACCTTCTCTTCTACCAGGAGTACGAATGGCAGCAGCGGCGACAACAGGGAGTACTGCACCTACAACACTGGGGAGGGGGGTAGGAAACAGAGTGACACACACGCAACACGTAGCACCCCCACCCTCACACACAACAACATACACACAAATACATGCAGCAACATTACATATACACTCCCCCACCCCCTGGAAGAACGCAAGGACTAAAGGAATTTATTGTAACCACTGTAATCATGAAAAATCCATTAGTCAAAATTCAGTATATACAAATATGTACATCAACTACACAAGTCTGGATAGTGTTCCAATTATTGTCCGTAGACCACTGGGCCCAAAATGCATGGGTGAGGCCCACACATGATACCTGACTGGAAACGAAGAGAACACTGCAGGGGCATCAGATCGAAAATATACAGGAACCTCAGGGGGAGGTGGGGCACCTCAGCCTAATGAACGCACAATGCCACTGCTGCACGAGGGGATTCCATGCCCATTGATGTATCCTGGGGAGTGCAAAGCCACAGCCTCTCAAGTCTCTCCAGTGGGTTGGTTGCCCACTGCTTTATCCTGGGGAGTGCAAAGCCACAGTCTCTCAAGTCTCTCAGTGGGTGGGTTGCCCACTGCTTTATCCTGGGGAGTGCAAAGCCACAGTCTCTCAAGTCTCTCCTGTGGTTGGTTTGCCCACTACTTTATCCTGCGGAGTGCAAGGCCACAGTCTCTCAGGTGGATAACAGTCTCCACTGATTCTGGAGGGGGCCTGGTGCCCAGAGTGCTTCATCTTGCCAAGGACGGAGGTAGTGGATGTATCTCTCCACTGGTTCTGGAGGGGGGCTGGTTCCCAGAGTGCTTCATCCTGTCAAGGACTGAGGTAGTGGATGTATCTCTCCACTGGTTCTGGAGGGGACCTGGTACCCAGAGTGCTTCATCCTGCCTAGGACTGAGGTAGTGTATGTATCTCTCCACTGGTTCTGGAGTGGGCCTGGTACCCAGAGTGCTTCATCCTGCCAAGGACTGAGGTAGTGGATGTATCTCTCCACTGGTTCTGGAGGGGGGCTGGTACCCAGAGTGCTTCATCCTGCCAAGGACTGAGGTAGTGGATGTATCTCTCCACAGGTTCTGGAGGGGGCCTGGTACCCATAGTGCTTCATCCTGCCAAGGACTGAGGTAGTGGATGTGATACTCCACTGCTTCTGGAGGGGGCCTGGTGCCCAGAGTGCTTCATCCTGCCAAGGACTAAGGTAGTGGATGTATCTCTCCACTGGTTCTGGAGGGGGCCTGTTGCCCAGAGTGCTTCATGCTGCCAAGGACTGAGGTAGTGGATGTATCTCTCCACTGGTTCTGGAGGGGGACTGGTTCCCAGAGTGCTTCATCCTGCCAAGGACTGAGGTAGTGGATGTATCTCTCCACTGGTTCTGGAGGGGGCCTGGTACCCAGAGTGCTTCATCCTGCCAAGGACTGAGGTAGTGGATGCGATCCACCACTGGTTCTGGTGGGGGCCTGGTGCCCAGAGTGCTTCATCCTGCCAAGGACTGAGGTAGTGGATGTATCTTTCCACTGGTTCTGGAGGGGGCCTGGTGCCCAGAGTGCTTCATCCTGCCAAGGACTGAGGTAGTGGATGTATCTCTCCACTGGTTCTGGAGGGGGCCTGGTGCCCAGAGTGCTTCATCCTGCCAAGGACTGAGGTAGTGGATGTGATCCTCCACTGGTTCTGGAGGGGGCCTGGTGCCCAGAGTGCTTCATCCTGCCAAGGACTGAGGTAGTGGATGTATCTCTCCACTGGTTCTGGAGGGGGCCTTGTGCCCAGAGTGCTTCATCCTGCCAAGGACTGAGGTAGTGGATGTATCTCTCCACTGGTTCTGGAGGGGGGCTGGTTCCCAGAGTGCTTCATCCTGTCAAGGACTGATGTAGTGGATGAATCTCTCCACTGGTTCTGGAGTGGGCCTGGTACCCAGAGTGCTTCATCCTGCCAAGGACTGAGGTAGTGGATGTATCTCTCCACTGGTTCTGGAGTGGGCCTGGTACCAAGAATGCTTCATCCTGCCAAGGACTGAGGTAGTGGATGTGATACTCCACTGCTTCTGGAGGGGGCCTGGTGCCCAGAGTGCTTCATCCTGCAAAGGACTGAGGTAGTGGATGTATCTCTCCACTGGTTCTGGAGGGGGCCTGGTGCCTAGAGTGCTTCATCCTACCAAGGACTGAGGTAGTGGATGTATCTTTCCACTAGTTCTGGAGGGGGCCTGGTGCCCAGAGTGCTCCACGTGCAGTGTGGCTGGTACAATCCCCTCACCTGGGTGTGCGTGCCATGAGATTTGCGAGGCTCAGGTAGCATGATACGCCATAGAGGCAGCGGCACACCCCACACTGCTGCGGCTGCACCTTCCACCTGCAGGTGTAAACAGTGATGGAAGAAATGCCTCATGGAAGCTGCCCAGGATCCAGGAACTCTCCTCCAGCCTCAGACAACTGACCACTTGGGATGGTAGCCATGTCAGCGGTGGTGCCAGTGTCCAAGTACGCCACGGGGCCGGTGGCGGTGCCTGCGGCGGTGTCTGTTATGGCGGTGCTTGCGGCGGTGCTGCCGGCAGTGCATGGGTCAGCACCTGCAGAGGGACACAGCAGGATGTTTCCTGCAGCCTCGGGCGGCTGCCCACTGGAGAAGAGGCTGGGTACTGTTGCTGAGGCTGTAGATGTGGCGGGGACAGTGCAGGTGGCGGTGCTTGCGGCGGTGTCTGTTGCAACGGTGCTTGCGGTTGTGTCTGTTGCGCCGGTGGTTGCGGCGGTGTCTGTTGCGGTGGTGCTGGTGGCGGTGCTGGCAGCGGTGCATGGGTCAGCACCTGCAGTGGGACACAGCAGAACGTTTCCTGCAGCCTTGGACGGGTGCCCACTGGGAAAGAGGCTGGGGACTGTCGGTGAGGCTGTAGACGTGCCGGGGACGGTGCAGGTGGCGGTGCAGGTGGCGGTTGTGGTGGTGGGCCAGCTAGCGGTGTTCGCCACCGTACAGGTTGGCATGGTCGTGGACAGAAAGTGTGACACTGGTCCCTCAGTCAGTGCCACCATGCCCTCTCCTGACCTGCTCTTCAGCTTTTGGCCCTTCCCCAGCTTTGATAGTGCCGCAGTTGTCTTGCCACTATCCGCTTTGGTTTTTGCAGAGCCCTTGGTGGCAGGTACTTTCGGCTTCTCCATCCGGGATGTGGGCACCTTTTTCACCTTGGCATGTGGGGGAATGTCTTTGCCCTCACTACGTGGCACACTGGCAGCCCTGATGTGTGGCACACTCAATGACCCCGCAGTTGCTGGCACCACTGTAGCTGGGGATTTGGTGGCTGAGGTGCTGGGCTGGGACCTGGAAACCCTGGACCTAGGGGAAGGACGGGGGGGAGGTGTAGGGAAAAGGTCAATGTTAGCCAGGAATAGTTTTTTAGACACACTGGGAAGGGGAGGGGGTTTGGGAGTGGAGGTAGAGGTAGTGGTTGTAGAAGGTGTACGTCTGCTGAATTTGGGTGAAGGTGCATGGGCCGGAAGCTGTTGTGAGGTGAATGGCTGTTGGGTGGGTGTGTGCCTGCATTTGTGTACTTTGGGAGGAGGGCTCACTGACACACTGGGAGAGGACACTGGGGATGTGTGAATGGTAGTGGGGTGGTGAGTGCACGTGAGCGGTGTGTGGTGATGGGCGTGCTGGTGTTGGAGGTAGTGACTGAGGATGTATTGCATGCAGGTGTGAGTGGAGATGAGACAGGGAGGGAGGAGGAGGACGTGGAGGAGGGGGACACAGTGGAGGCAGTGGATGTTGCTGTGTCTGCATGGGGATGGTGCTTGTGTGAGTGCCTGTGGGATATGTGGTGCTTATGTTTGCCATGTCCTCTCTTGTGTGTTGATGAGTGTGCATGCTGGTCTGATGGTGTGCTTGGGATAGGCTGAGGTACAGGGTATTGGGTCTGTGTGATGGAAGTTGGAGGGGGGAGGCTGGACACAGGGACAATGGCTGCCATCATTGCTGAGGCCAGAGCCTGAAATGCTCCCTGTTGTCCAGAATGAATGCCCTTCAGGTATGCATTTGTTTGTTGCAAATGCCTCTCAACCCCCTGGATGGCATTCACAATGGTAGATTTCCCAACAGTGAGGGATCTCAGGAAGTCAATAGCCTCCTTACTGAGGGCAGCAGGGCTGACTGGGGCAGGGCCTGAAGTGCCTGGGGTGAAGGAGATGCCCACCCTCCTGGGTGAGCGGTCACGGGACATACACTGAGGAACTGCTGGGAGGGCGGTGCTGGTAGGGGGAGTGGCGGATGTACCTGTTGATGCGGTGGGCACAGAGGTGACCGCCACTGCAAGGGAGCTTCCATCAGAGGAGGAGTCGCTGTCACTGCTGTCTGCTCCTGTCCCTGCCGTGGAGCTCCCCTCGCCCTCCGTCTCACTGGTGGCTTCAGACTCTGTTGTTTCGCCCTCCAGGGCCAAGTGGGTTGCAGCTCCCTCCTGCTCCAGTGCCAATGCTCCTCTGCCTGACGATGCTATTGCACAGAAGAACAGGGAGACCACAAAAATGGGGGGGGAGACAGAAAAAAGACATGTTCAGTGCTTGCAACACCACTACTGTTGGTGGACACAACACACAGGGAGCAGCCCTCACCACTACGCCATGCACTAACAGTTCCTAGAAATTTTAGCTGACCATGGGGTACGAGGCCTAAGACCAATTGCTGGACACCTGGAAGTCACAGGAGCCTGACTAGGTGTAGATGGCTCTTACCATTGGTGGGTTTGGGGTGCCACAATGCCTGCCTCACAAGGGACCTTTCCTACCAACTTCACCCTGGCCTAGGGGAACCCACTGCCCACCTCCCCCAACCAGACACCTTGTTATGCGCACAGAGTCAGCTGATTGAGAGTGTACTCACCCCCTTGTGGCTGCTGTGATGCCCTCAAGCGCCCATCCAACTCCGGATAGGCCACCACCAGGATCCGGAACGTCAGGGGGGTCATGGTGCGACGGGCATCTCTCCCACGTTGGGAGGCCATCCCCAGCTGGGCCTCCGACGTCTTCTTGGTCCAGCGGTGCAGGTCCTTCCATCTTTTATGGCAGAGGGTGCTCCGTCTGTGGTAGACCACCAGGGTCCGGACGTCCTTGGCGATTGCAAACCAAATACCCTTCTTCTGGTGGACTCTGACCTAGAGGAATGGTACAGGGGAAAGGAAATTACTTACCCGTCTCGACCATCATACTTATTGCCCCCCAGTTCCCACCCTTGCCCTGACGCACATACACTCCCCATCCTCACATGCAGGCCTCAGCCCCCCCCATCTATCTTCCATCAACAACACTCCAAACAGGCATTGCCATGCAGCATGCTTACAGTGTACTCACCTGTTTGTCTGGAAGACCGTACAATTGCGTGTACTGGGGGAGGACCCCATCCACTAGTTTCTCCAACTCCTCCGAAGTGAAGGCAGGGGTCCTTTCCCTAGACACATGCGCCATTGTCGCTTCCAGACTGAGGTCACAGCAGCGCTTGCAGTGCAGGTCCTCTCCTGTTGAAGGTCAGGTATCAAGTGAGTGAACAGACAGAAAATGGCGGTGACGTCCTCGGCGGTGCATACCATCACCGCCAGTGTACATCGTCATTGGCTCCTGGCACCCATAGGGCCCAATGTTAACCGATTAAGAATTGCGCGCGGTCTTCGACCGCCCACTGCGATGGTGTATAACGCCAGCACAGTTACCTCATATCCCCTTGTCCCACCTCACAGGTCAGGCAGCCGCAATTTCAGGAGGCCACATGAAATGGATATTAACTGCGTCACACCTGTCTAAGCCGGGAATATAGACAGATACCGGCACATTGCAGATTAATAATGTTTCTGAAAAAAAGACTTTGTGATACCTCAGTGTTGGATGACTCTCTGCTCGCTGTTCTCCTCCATAGGGCACGTCCGCTGCAACAGGTGATGAGATGGTGGCATCCTCCGGTGTACAGACCCCTGGTGGACCTTTCGACAGTGGAAGAGAGACACATCCTAGCCACATACTTACTTCATCGTGCAACAATCCAGGATCTGTGTGCCCAGTTGGAGCCGGACCTGAGGTCAGCTATCCACCATCCCACAGGAATCCCGTCTCTAAGGCAGGTCCTGTCTGTACTCCATTTCCTGGCCAGTGGGTCTTTTCAAACAACAGTGGGCATGGCATCAGGGATGTCCCAGCCAATGTTCTCTAACGTGTTGTCCAGAGTGTTGTCTGCCCTGCTGAAACACATGCGCAGCTACATCATTTTCCTTCAGGTGGAGGATTTGCCCACAGTGAAAGGTGACCTCTATGCCCTGGGACATATCCTCAACATCATTGGTGCCATTGATGGCACACATGTGGCATTTGTACCCCCCTGCAGAAATTAACAGGTGTACGGGAACCGGAAGAGCTACCATTCTATGAATGTGCAGATGGTGTGTTTGGCAGACCAGTACATCTCCCATATGAATGCCAAGTATCATGGGCCAGTGCATGACGCTTACATTTTGAGGGATAGCAGCATCCCTTATGTGATGGGGCAACTCCAGAGGCACTGTGTGTGGCAAATAGGTGAGGCCAAGGTCCCAATAAAGTTGACATAGGTGTCTGGGTATGGGGCTGTCCCTAAGGGTTAGTGTGTGTCTAACAGTTGTCCCTCGACATTTGCAGGTGACTCTGGTTACCCCAACCTGTCATGGCTACTGACCCCAGTGAGGGATCCCAGGACAAGGGCAGAGGAACGCTACAATGAGGAACATGGGTGAACTAGGAGGGTGATCGAACGCACCTTCGGCCTCCTGAAGGCCAGATTCCGGTGCCTCCATCTGACAGCTGGTTCCCTATACTACTCACCGAAGAATGTGTGCCAGATAATTGTGGCCTGCTGTATGCTGCACAACCTGGTTTTGCGACACCAAGTGCCTTTTCTGAGGGAGGATGGGCCAGATGGTGGTCTTGTGGCAGCTGTGGAGCCTGTGGACAGTGAAGAAGAGGAAGCAGAAGAAGAGGATATCAACAACCGAAACAACATCATCATGCAATACTTCCAGTGAGACACAGGTAAGAAGATGCCACTACTTCCCACATCTCATTCTACTGTTGGAACTAGCATACGTGTGTCATTTTCATTTAGTGTATGGACCCTGACTTGTCACTTTGACTTTCTATTTCACAGATGGGGGTCCCACTTTGTGCCATCTGCTATGTTTACTGCTGGCCTACAGCAGTGTTACATTGGTATGTGAACAAGTAAATTGACATTGCTATATTCCATAGTTATTGCAATTATACATTTGTGAAAGCAGAGACTGACTCCAGGTTGTAAAATGGGCTGGGGTGATGGTGGAGGAATGTCCATGGCAGAGTCCAGTCTATTTGTTTTCACAGGTGCATTGTCCAAAGGGGCATAGGAAGTGGAGCAATGGCAGTTTAAGGATGGACATGGTGAAATAGTGGGACAGAAGGGTGACATTTAGCGGGGTCTCATTTCCTGGCGGGGGTCTTGGCAATGTTCTCTGTCTTGTTCCTGGACTTCAGGGACCGTTTGCGGGGTGGTTCTCCATCTGCAGGGGGTGGGGTGCTGGTGTCCTGTAGTTCCTGTGGTGGTGCCTCCTGTCCACTAGTGCCGGCAGAGGTAGAGGGCTGTTCATTGTCCAGGCTAGTGTCAGGGGCCCATTGTTGTGCCACTGTGTCCCTCCTGGTTTTGCCAAGGTCTGCCAGCACCCATGCAAAGGTGACCAGGGGTGATGTTAATGGACTTCAAGACCTCCCTGATCCCAAGGTAGGGTTCCTCCTGCAGCCGCTGGGTCTCCTGAAACTTGGCCAGTACCATTGCCATCATCTCCTGGGAATTATGGTAAGCTCCCATGATGTTGGAGAGTGCCTCATGGAGAGTAGGTTCCCTGGGCCTGTCCTCCCCCTGTCGCACAGCAGTCCTCCCAGTTTCCCTGTTCTCCTGTGCCTCTGTCCCCTGAACCGTATGCCCACTGCCACTGCCCCCAGGTCCCTGATTTTCTTGGGTTGGTGGGTTTGCCTGGGTTTCCTGTAGTGGTGGACACACTGCTGATTGACGTGTCCTGGGGACAGAGGGATGGGCCCACTGGGTTGGTGCCCTGCTGGTGTTTCCTGAGGCGGGAGGCTCTGTGTTGGCTTGTGACAGTGTCAGAGGAACCGACTGTCCCGAGGTCCCAGATGGGCCGGGCTGGTCATCTTGATCCAGTTGTGCAGAGCTGTTGTCATCACCGTGGGCTTCTTCTGTGGGGGGGACTGGATATGTCTGGCACCTCCTGTTCGGTGACGTTGGGTAGGGGTCCTGTTGGGGTGTAAATGCATAATTATTGCGTCTGTGTGTGCCATCATGTGCAATGGGTGGTTGACCCTCTACTCCAGTGCTTGCATTATTGGCTTGGTCCTTGTGTGATTGGTGATTTTGGGGCATGAATGAGTCTCTGTAATGGACATGCTTGGGTGATGGGTGTCCAGCATTGGTGTTACATGCAGGGCTTGGTTTTGGGATGTGTGGGTTGTGTTAGAGGGGTATCTATGGGTTGTTGGGGTGATGGGTGTGAGGGTAAGGGTGGGAGTATGTGATGGCATGCAGGTGGGGTGGGGGGATAAGGTAGTAAAGATTTGCCTTACCAGAGTCCATCCCTCCTGCTACTCCTGCGAGGCCCTCAGGATGCAGTATTGCCAAGACTTGCTCCTCCCATGTTGTTAGTTGTGTGGGAGGAGGTGGGGGTCCACCGCCAGTCCTCTGTACAGCAATCTGGTGTCTTGAGACCACGGAACGCACCTTCCCCCATAGGTCATTCCACCTCTTCCTGATGTCATCCCTAGTTCTTGGATGCTGTCCCAATGCGTTGACCCTGTCGACAATTCTGCGCCATAGCTCCATCTTCCTTGCAATGGAGGTCTGCTGCACCTGTGATCCGAATAGCTGTGGCTCTACCTGGACGATTTCCTTCCTCCACCATGACCCTGAGCTCCTCCTCAGAAAACCTGGGGTGTCGTTGAGGTGCCATGATGTGGTGTGGGTGATGTGTGAGGTGGTGTCTGTTGTGATGTGTGAGGAGGTGTGTTGATGTTTGTTGTTTGAGGTGCGTGGATGTTGTGTGAGTGATGGTGTTGTGCGTCTGTGGATGCTGGTGTTGTTTTAGGTGGTGGCTCTCTCTGTTGTGCTTTAAAAATTCGGGTAGTAAGGGTTTGTGGGTGATGTGTGTGTGTTTATGTGTATCAGGTGTGTGTATTTTGAATTGTCCAATGTGGTTGTGTTTTTTAAGTGTGTGTGTATTTTGAGCACGGCGGTGTGTACCGCCAATGGATTACCTCAGTTGAAAAACCGCTGCGTTGATTTGTGGGTCATGATACTGTAGACGTATTCCTGTTGGCGTGACAGTGTCGGTTTTGTCATCGCCAGTTTATCATTGACCTTTAGTGTGGCGGACTTTTGTGGGTGTCTGTACTGTGGCGGATTCCGGGCTGTGGGTCGTGATACCTGTAGCGGAATTCCGCGGCAGCAGCGGTATGTTGGCGGTCTTCTGCACGGCAGTAAGTGGGATTTACCGCCAGGGTCGCAATGAGGGCCTATATTTTTGGGGCTTTTTCCTCTTCATCATCAATATTTGTCTGAAGCTCAATTCCATCATTTGAACAAGTAATCGAACACCTTGTTTTACACAACAGGTCTCTTCCCAGTACTGATACCGGACTTGAATCGAAGACTACAAATTTTTGTAATCCCTGGAAATTACCAATCTCCACTTGAACTGGGTCTGTAATCGGGTCTGTCAAATACTGGTTTGCTACTCCCACAACTTGTACTGTTCTACCTGAAAGGGGCAAATTTGGAACTTCTGCACTTCTCACTGTAGAGCGTGTAGCTCCTGTATCAACCAAAAATGAAACCTTGTGACCTATAACTTTTCCGTTCACATAGGGTCCTCTTTGCTCTACTTCTAAGGAAGTCGCAAGCACACATGGCTGCTCATCTGAACTGTCACTCGTCCATTCATCATTTATATCCTTCTCACTGTGTGACCGGAATTGGTGGCCTGTGTTACTATTTCTGCTATGTCACTGACCTGTGACCTGTTGAGAAAGCATCATCTGTTTCTGCTCCATCGGGGCTTGAGGTTTTTGAATTTGCTGTCTAGGAACTATGGGAACCTGCTGTTACATCGGCTGCAACAATGACATTTGTGCACAGGGCATTTGCACCTGAAAATTCTGAAAATTTTGATTTGGACTTCTCACTCTTGGTCCCCTCACATTCTGGAATGAATTGATGTCATTACTCTGCTGAACAACACCTTCCTGCACCATCATTGGACACTCCCATTTCCAATGTCCAACGGCTCCGCAAATGTGACATAGCAATGGCTTTTCATTCCCTCTAAATCATTATGAACCACTACAGTATTCATGTCTGGATCATGATTCATATTGCCTCTGCGACCTCTACCTCTCATCTGAGGCTGAAACATCATGTTTTCCTGCTGCTGCTATGGTAACTGCTGCGAAAAATTCCCTTGCATTCCTGTTTGAGAGGCTTTAATCTGCATCACTATCCCCTTCCCTTTCAACTTTTTCTGCTTCCACTCAATCTCATCACTACAGTATTTTGCATACTGCAACACCTCATCAATCGGCTTTGCATGCCAGCAAATCAAATGACTTTTAATCATCTGGCTAATTTCAGGTCTCAATCCTTCCACAAATTTGAACACACAATGAAGCATGTCTTTCACCTCAATTATTTCTGCACCCCTGAAATACTTGAATGCCTGCAGCAATCTCTCATAGTACGCATGCATCTACACTTTTGCTTCCTGAGCTGTCCTGTCAATCCTCTGCCAATCAATATTCTTGGGAAGAATCCTTGATTTCAGAAACTCAATCACCTTATAGTAATATTTCATTACCTCAGGAGACGGTGCACCTGTATACTTGTCTCTCTCTGGTTCACTTGTTGGCCAATCTACACTCCTCTTACATGCAATCCAGAAGTCAGCTGGAACCACTATCTCTAGTAATGTGTTCAAGTCCTCCCACAAACACATTGCAAGTTTCACGAATCTGTCTGCTGATACCATTCTACTGGCGTTCCTCTCAATTTTGAATAATCAATTGCAAATGACAGAATTTTACTTCTGCTCCAAGGGACATGAACAAAATTCCCCCCTGCAATCTCTCTAATTGGTACAATTTTTACTGGATCTTTAGTCTGCTGCACATTTTCAGTCAGCTCCACAGAATCCCTTTTTCTCTTGTCTCTTTTCTTTACCCATTTGCCTTTCCATTTGTCTAATGCTCCCCATTTCTGAGCACTTTGAAACAATTCTTTAAGGTGTGCCTTTATTGCAGCAGATCTCATGTATTCAAAATCTTTCGCCTCAAAATCTAATTTGTAATTCCTTTTCAAATGCTTCATTTTCTCTATTTCTATGCTGTAATTCTCTGCCAAGATCTTCTAGTCTCTAGTACACATTGCTCACTTATCTCGTAATCTTTGGGCACTAATTCTCTGCCAAGCTCTTCTAGTCTCTAGTACATATTGCTCACTTATCTCGTATCTCAATTCTGCCTCTGTGTAGGATTCCAACCTATTCACCCCCATTCTTCCCTCAATGAGTTAACCTGCTTCCATGCCTAGCCTAGTGTAATTCAAATGCTCCTCTCCTTTACGGGCACTCTGTGGGGAATTCAGCTTGTCTAACCATTCAATTAATTGCTGAGCTGTCAGTCCTTGTAACAAAATGTTACTTGCTTGAACCGGTGGCATCTGCTTTACAACTGCATTTGGAGTCTGCGGTGTCAATAATTTAAAGCTTTAGCTAAAGTTTGGCCCTGTCACTGTATGTGGAAGTGCTACAAATGGACTAAGGTCTAGCAATGATGTTGATCTGTCAAAAGTCTGCCCAACAGGAGAGACTACCTGAACATGTTCATTATGTCCTCCCCTCAGTAAGTTCTGGGACATTGCTCCTTGTTCACCTACAGTTGTTTTCTTCTGTGCAAATAATGGTACAGCTGGACCAACAGTAATATGTAGCGATATAGCATCTGGGGCTGCTCTGGCACCTACACTCTGTTGGAGAGTAACGCCCATATGCTGACTCATCATCGGAGTCATATCTGACTGTGACCCTGTCACTAGGGTAAATCTTGGCATTACCTGTGGCTGTACTTGGAGGAATAAAATCGGAGTTGGTTCAGTCTGAACTAATATCAGTGTTGGGAAGACCTGCTCTGTGGATACCACTAAGTTTTAAGTTGTTTCCATAATGGGCACTGCAGGATAAATTATCTGCACCTGTGGCGGTTGCATCTGGGTCTGTACTAAAGGAGTGGTAGGCACCTTAAGACCACTTTGCACCGCATTCTGTGTCTGGTTAACATTAACCTGCACTGGACTCTCTGTCCCAATAATCTGTGTCAGATCTGTAAGATCAACACCGGTACTTGGAGCACTCTCATGTACTGCATAAAGTGGTGGTCGATCTCTCAATAACTGTGTAGTAAACTCCTCATAGTTGGAGTCCTCCTCTACTGTTGAAGACTTCTAGCCTCCATACCCTCGGACGAACTTTTACTAGTTTTCCCGTTAGCTTTCTTTACTTCCTTCTCATTCTCCTGTGTAATTGCCGGAAACAACTTAATTCCGTGCAAAGTCTCCATTCTCAATGCTTTCTGAACACAGTCCCATCTAACCTCCGCTAGAGTCTTTTCTGCCTTTCTCATCCTCCTCTCGAATTTCAGTTGCTGTTGCTGTCTGGCTACTAGCTCCCAAATCGCTAATGCCTCAAACTGTGCTGGTCTCAGAAGGGGCTTCGATTCATATAGCACCATCCATAAATGCTCCAAAACCCTCAAATTGAATGTCCCATATGAAGGAAACGCTAAGTTCTCATCTTTCTCTGTCAATTTGCACCATTGCTTCAGCCAAAGACATGGTGTGACACCCTTCTCTTCCATTACAATGTAAGCTGCTGTACCTTCTGGCGGTGTAGCCTAGCTCATTGTAATATACATCTCTTAGGGCACTCTTTAACACTTTGAAAAACGTCATCTTTTCAACCTTTTGGTTATTCAAAATCAAATCAGGAAGTGACTTTTACCTACGTTCTCAACCAATTGCTTCTCAAGGATGGCTGCCAATCCGTGCATGACCATTCTTACTAACCGACCTATCCCAGCATGGCTCCAATGACGTCACACTCACATGTACTGCAGCTGAGAAAGTCTTGCGGCTCATCCTCCTTCACTCCAATTCACACAAAACTAATGCAAATATTGCGAGCACTTATTAAAACCAAAAACAAATCTGCTGGTTTACTGCAGGAAAGGTAACGCAATTACTTCAGAAACCTTATGGATTTTCCACTGATGGCTCTTTCTGCACCTACAGCCACTCCTTCTTTCTCGGTCTCCCAGATTCGCAAGCACAATTTGGCCCGCAAATTTTACTCTCAACTGATCAAAGGGTCTGGCATGGTGTACAGAGGACTCGCCAAATCTCAGTAAAAAATGTCTTTCACTTAGTTTAATTCACAAAATTGTTGACCACATCCGATTGACCTATTAAACCAGACTGATTACAACATATAACCAAGTGTCTCATACACTTTTCAATATACTCCGGAGTTTTAGACCGCGCAAGGTCTGTACATCAACAACCACGTGGACAATTTTTTAGCAGAAAGCGCCACACACATATGAAGTTCGATGACTTCCCTACTTTCACGCTGCAGAGTACGCACACTCCTACTAAACTTCTTTTGGAGTACGCAGGCTCCCTAAAATTCTTGCAAACCTCACAATTCACTTACGATTTGCATAGGCTGTGCAATCGCAACCTATTTCTTTCACACTATCTCCAGAACGCCGGGAACATCCTCAAATTCCCATTAGCAGTATCCAGGATCCGGGAAAGTCATTTCTGAACTTAAGGAAACATCATTTTCTCTCCAATTATCGTCTTTGAAAAAATCCAACTCTCAATTAACTCTACTACCTCCTCTGGGACCTTCAATCCTGCTACTATCTCTGTTAACACCTGTCACTTTGTACCGGACATATATGGCAAGCTCTTAAGGAGATAAACCATCAGCCTCTCTCACCGCCTCTCCATCAGTCTGCTACCATATCTATTAGCGCGTCTGACCTTAATAAGTAAACTTACAAGGGAGGGGGGGCGAATAGGTGGATGAACCTTTTGACTTGCAATTAAGATGTTCTTACCATAGATCCAGTACATAATCAATAATCAATACACAATAATCAATCATTATTAGCGCTCAGCAAAATAAATAACCAGTGGAATCAGTAATTGTCACTCACCATGACCTTTCAGTCATGAATGACCACACCTTTAGTAAATGTTTAGAATGTTTATTTACCTATATTAACAATGGTAAGGTCATGTAGATTAATCTCAAAATCAAATGAAACACATACAGAAACAACACTGGTTGTCCAAAACTGCGGAAGAAACGTAATCTAACCAAAGCTTGAACTACAACACATTCTAAAGTTATGGTGCAAATCAATAGCTAAGTCAACTGCATCAGTGTGATAACATACATGAAGTTTAGCAGAGAAATTCATTGAGCATTAGTCCTTATTATCATATCACATTAGTGAGGATCCTTAACTAACGTCAGATTAGCATCAGCATGTTGGGCTTCAAGCAAAAAAATTTAGTAACACAAATTTGGAAAAACATCTAACTATGGCTCTATCAAAATAGCACAGTTGGTACCTAGATAGAAAAAGCAAGTATGCATATTAATCACAATTTGGATATACCTATCCTCAGGTTGGATCAGCTAAGCAGAATCAGTCTTCGTCCTCAGGACATCAGTCGATCAGCAAGGCATCAGGATTCAGCATCAGAATTAAAAGGGCAAAGTTTTAAGCATTAAAGTTAAGCATGTTTCTTGTCAAGATGCAATAAAGTAGTAACCTCTCGGTCAGGAAAAATGGGCTGTACGCTGTCTTCTCTCAGAATAACCGTCTTCTGTCTGTGCAGTGTTGTTAAATCGAAATTGCCTAAACTACCCCCCCATATCCCTATTGGTCAGTTAATCGTATGTTCACATTCTATCCAATACAACTAAAATCCCAAATCTATGAATCCTAATATTTCTCCATTCTCATATCGTTGATTGATTCATCTTGCAATGTCCTCATCATCCAGCTTGTCAGGTAACAATATTGTTGGAGCTTCTACTCAAGTCAGTATCTTCATTGTTCTTGTCCTGGGAAAGTCAGTCTCGCACACATTACACATAAAATGTTGCATTAGCAAGAACATCATCTCCTAGCATTCGGTTCACACAAAAAGCTTCCGTTATGAGCTCATTTAAACAATACAATAGAGATTCTCATTTTAACTCACTTGGGGCCATATGTACGAACACATTTTCCCATAGACACAAAATGGGTAAAACCCTTTGATACATCTGGCCCTTGGTCAGCTATTTTGTTAAACACTAAGAAATACAGCTTTTACATGGAGGCCTGTCAAATAGGCTAAGACACTCCCTAGGTTAAGGCCTAAAATTATTAAAGCTAATGCTTACTGCATAACCCTTATTATGACATATTACTGCATTAGTCTAACAGATACTAAACATTTCATACTATTGAATCATTGATTAGTACACTGATAACATTGGTGGCGATTCTTCGTGATCCCATTTTCAAATGCATGCATTATTTTTCTACGCTATTATTTTTCTACATAAACTTATTATACAAAATACATAAACACTCAATAATAATTTTTATTAAAACAACTGTGCTAGCATTTTTGCTAGGGAGGGAGATGTGAATTTTGTCTAGAGGCAGCTTTGACTCAACATAAAGTAGCACAGAGGGTTAATATGCATGCTGCAAAGAACAGGTCTGTATTCTATGTGCACAGCTGACTTGATTAGTAAAGTCAGCCTTTACACGCACTTTAAAACAAATGAATGTATATGAAAGGGGGGCTATGAAGAGTTGAGGGGCACATTTGCTGAGTGGTAGTGAGGGAGTCCAAGGGGGTGGTCATGGGGAGATTGGTGGAGCCAAAATAAATGTTGCAAAGGGCGTCAACAGCTAAAGCCGGCCCTGATTACACTAGGTGACATAGAATAATTTTAAGAATTTTGCCATCAAGTGTGAAGTGAAACCCGAAATTACATGAATTATGGCAGCGCAAATTAATTTTGACCCAGGCCTAACCTTTTGTCAGTAGTTACATCTATAAGGGTGGTCTTATACACAAAATAGGAGCCAGGTTGCTCACAAAAGCCTGGTGATCTACTCAAGGTGGGGATTATGGCAGAGACAGTGAAATCACAATCCTAAATATGTCTTTCTGCTGGTTTGTGGATTCATTAATCCTGACAGAAAAGTATTTTTGCATAGCTGACTAAATCTACCTTTCGATAAAAAAAGAATGTATTCTTTTGTATCTTTAAATCGCGTGCGTCAACACCCAAAAAATGTGATGGTAACTTGTCCCGTAGGTATCATGTTACACATACGAAATGTATAATTTATATGTTTAGAGTCATCAGAATGAAAGCTTTCAAAACTGGTCCTGAGCCTTGAAATTTGTAAAGCCCATAAAATTACCATGATGAGCTGCAGGGCGATCAAATCTTTATAAGATAGAGAACAGCATGCCCAAAATTGTGTTGCATCGTTTTGTTCATAGCTCACATTAGAGGTTTATCCCGTACATGATGCAACATTATGGACTCCTTTTACTGTATCACTAGACATCGGATTAGACTCTCCACTTCATAAGCATTCATTTGTTTTGTGAAACATTTTTCCGTTAGGGGTCATGGAAATATTTGCCAGATCGCGCTACGAAGAGGAGACGCCTTTTTTCCATTTTTCGCATGAGTTTAACAATTCACAGAAGATCACATAGGAGATATGGTGAGGTCACGGGTGTAGCTCAATTACAGTTTAAGCTTACCTCTGACAATGCTGAGAACAATCAGAGAGGCACAGTGTCTCTGCGCATCAAGCTGTTATGTTTCAACCATCCGTCTTGCTTAATGAGTGCTAATTAGAAGCATTTTACTCATTGCTTTAATACAGGGGCTTTTATTGTGCTCATTAATAATGCACATTTATAGGGCCATTAATTTCAACTTGCAGCGTTTTATGGAAATATAAATCACTTTGTTTCAACTTTGTCACTTGGCACTGTTGATCGTAACCCTGCCGAATCACATTAAAATGGGGCAGGGTTCCAGTTTAGTAATGAACAGTCTGCTGAAGCGAAGCGCTGCTGACCAGTTTTTTCTGGCACAGGTATTAAACATCTTCCTGTTAAAAGCTTATTATCAACAGACCGAGTCTCTAATTTTCCTAGTGAAGATGTGGTTTGTAGCTAACCCCAATGTCAAATACCTTACTCACTCTGCGATTCCTTTCAAATTGTAATTACATCCAATTTGCTGTGATCGTTTATTCTCGTTTTCCAGATGCCATCCCAATTAAACAACACTTCCTACTGCAACAAGAAATATACAAGAGGCATATGTAACGAATGACAAATATGTTTTCCTAGTTAATAGAAACAAAACATCTCTCGAAGCAATACAACATATACTCAAGTGCAGAAAGCGTTATCGTATTGCTGTACTAAATAACACATATATAGTTTCTAAAACAATGAAGTAACATGAATGCATCCATTTACCTAGCAATAATGGTCTTTAAATTTGTATCAGTAATGCTGAAAAGTCACACCAGGGAACACTGGCCTAAAAGGCACATAATCTAGGTGTCTCCTCATTAGTCTATTGTGCAAAAAGGAACATACAACAGATTTCAAAAAGTACACTTCAGAGGCATACATATTAAGATTAACATATATTCACTTACTGTGGTTTATCAAACTTGGCTCCGTGTCTCTGTACGTCAAAGTTTTAGTCACCTTGCACAAAGTACTAATCAAATGATAGTTCACACTTGACTACTACTTGATAAAATACGATACTGGTAGGATTATTTGTAATAATGACAATAGTACATTACAAGACTAAGCGAAGAAAGAGGGACCATATTTATGCAGGGGAACAGGCCCATCTCAAAGAGAGGTGTATTCCGTTCTTTCTCTTAGCCAGTCAGAAATAATTTAGAATCAAAATATTTTTTCACTTCCTTTCCTGAGGTATTTGGTGAAATACAGGACTACAGTATATGAAATGAAACAATAATCGTTATAATGAGGAGAACGAAGAGTGGCTGCAGTGGGAGAATCACACAGTGATTTTATGGAGTTCATTTAAACCATTATCCTTTAAAGCATTGTGTACACTGAATAATGCCCGAACTGTGAATGCTGCAAGGCTACTAGCAAATAGAGATATCACATGAATGTCAGTGAAGCGACCCTCATTATTCATAAACTCCTCAACATTCCTATAAGTTCTCACCACATCTCAGGTCAACAGAGAGAGACGGTAATTTACAATTATATAAGATAATAATATATGAACGCCTGGTTCACAGCCAACAAACTCTAAAATCATGTTAACCCATTACTTCTAATTTAGTGTGGCTCAAGAAGTAATTCCAAGAGAACGTTTTTACTCATGGGGAGGAGCACATCATTCCTAGAAGTGAAAGTGCTGACCTCTCCTCTGCCATCATCCCTGAAAACTCAAAAATTTGGATGCCTTCTTTATGCTTCAGCAACCCTGATATAGCCTCTCTTCCTTGCACCTGCACATTCTTTCCCTGAGCAATGGTATTGTAAGACAGAGAATTATCAATAGGTATGGAAGAAAGTCCACCACAAACAATAAAGTCAATAACCTGCTAGGTCCAAACAAAGGTTTCAGTAATTTAAACTTGAGTTTGACCCCTGAGTAGGCATGGCGCAGTGTGGACAGGCTTAACTTAAAGAAAATATTTAAAACATTTAGAAATACTCAAAGAAAGTGGTTTATTAGTTGGAGTAGATTGGTATTTATTGCAAGTAGTAATGTCACTAACTTACAAGGGACAGTCAAGGGTTTCATTAAGTTAAACCTGAGCTCAGCCCTTGGTAGCTATTACACAGAGCACACAGGCTTATCGTAATTGAAAGATGTGAAGCATTTAGAAGTAACAAAACTGTTACAAATTCCAAAACAGAACACAGCAAAATAAAAACCCTATTCCAATTTATAAACATGGAGAAAAATGTAAAAAAACAAATGACACCAAAACACCACAAATCCAATACACGGAACTGGAGATACAAATTTCCAAATATTTTAATGGGATAAGCACTAAGAAAAACAAAATACACCAACACCAGGTCCACGGTCGCAGTAGAATGGGACCAAGGTGCAACTTCGGGCTGAGTGTAATGGACCCCAGGTCCCATTCACCAAGTTGGTTGTCCCAGGTAAAAGCCTGGAAGTCAAAATTTTTATAAATGTTTCTAAGTTTCACTGGTCTTGAGGAACACATTTCAAATTTTTCCTAGCCTTCGTCTGGTGCCTAAACAATGACATGAGTTCTACAAATCTAAGGCCCCAAGGACCTTCGGAGAAGCAGTTGGAGACTCACAGGATAGCAAACAGAGGCCATCAGAAGGGTCCAGACCAGGTCCAGTGGCTACTGGCCAGCTGGACACTTTAGAAAAGCAGCCTCTAGCAGCGTGTTGAGTCTCTGTAGTTACAAAGGAGGTCAGCCAACTCTTCTTCTTTGTCCTGGGTACAAGTGGGAGCGGTTACAGTAGTTCATGTCTCCTCACAGGTCTCAAACAGCAGGTGCAGTCCTTTTGTTTTTCTCATATCAAGAAAGTGTTCTGTTGGGGTGCATTGGGGTGCCTCTTTTATGCATTGCAACAGTTAATGGGAGGGTGTCTCCTTTGCTCCCATAACAAAGGGATACAATTTACCTGGGGTAACCTTACCTACTTTTGTACTAGTTCCTGTTTGCTTTACCACAGTCAGTCTCAAAGTCCTTCATGCAAGGACAGTGTTAATGTGGCAGAAGTTGTCAGCCAGCTAAACTTCGGATGTGAAGGCTGATGGTGTGTATGGGATTGGACTATTGAAATTGCAAGTGTCCAATCAAAACTAGCACTAAAATTTACTTTTGAAGCAGGCCCTGCAGCCACAACAAAGTAGGAGACCGGTGTCTGACACAAAACAAAATATGGGTCTTTCAGCGTGCAGACAGGTGACAAAAAATAGTGGTTCCAGCACCCTGGTTTTTGCTATTTCCAGTGTACAGAAGTGATACATGTGGCTCAAACAGACCTGGTAGGCAGAATTTGACATTGTTGTGCCAATAGGGTGGCAGCCTATTCCCATTCAATTCAACTTGTCAATCACAGTGACTTACTATTTAGCTCCTATGTGAAACTGCATGCCGCATTCACGCCTTATTTATACCATGTACATTCATGCCAAGTACTGGCTGTGAAAGCAGGAGAATTAATGCAAATTAGTATCCAGGAGCTTCAGGCAATGAAAAGCTAACTTTCTAAAAGTTAGTTTTCCATAACATTTAATAAAAATCCAACTTCATAAGTGAATTAGATTTTTAATAACTATTAAAGTAGCTGTTTCTTTATTTTTCTACCTGGTCTCATTTCTTTGTTACAGTGTTAGTATTTTAATCTGTACAATTATTTTCTACAAAGGATAGCTAGGTGTGCCACAGTTACAATAGCTTTTTGGGCCTTGTCATTGCAGGGACATAATCACTTTAATTGTATACGTGTCCCACTTTTCAAATACCAGATTGTGGGCTACAACATCACATTCTTTTTAGAAGATTTAAGGAGGAATAGTGCAAAAAAGCGTATAGTGCCAATGAGGGTCTATGTTCACTGGAGCCTGGGACTTACGTGTGATTGCAGGCCAACTGTGAAGTTGCACATGTTAAATATTTTACCTTGAGGCTTGGTTTCTAAAATGGAAGTTCAAATCCTTCACTATGGCAAAGTTCCAGACTGTATCACAAAATCCTCTCAAAGTCAAATAGTTGGTGGACAAGGTCCCTCTGAAGCTGTTGGTTTTGGCTAAAAAAAACATTGAGCAGGAACAATTCTAATTCTGTGCCCAGGGAAGTCATGTTGGGCATTTACTTTTGGTGCTTTCTACTGGTGAAGATTTAAATGTTCAGACTATTTTTCAGACCTCAGAATCCACTAGCGAGACTAGGTCTATTTCAGCAATGAATTTCAGAAGGAGGGATACCTTCGCTCGAAGGGCCAACTGAAACAGTTTTTCTGCTGCAGAGAAGCTCCAAGCAGGAGAAATATTTTTCTCCAGCCAAGCAAAGTCGCTGCTTAGGTGGATTGGCTTGAGAGTTGGTCATGGTTATCTAAAGGTCTGGAGGTTGAAAATGTTTCTAAGTCTCAACTTTTCAGGGTTGTTAGGGGAAGTCAAGTTAGAAACAACCAAGGCTTCCAGGACCTTAGGAACACCGCTTGGGGGGTCATGACAATCTTCTTTAAATACTTTCAGCAGGGTCCGTGAGCTGGGTACTTCAAAGAAAAGGCCTCTTTCATCATGCTGTGTCCCTGTAGTCTCACAGCTGGTCATCCAAATGAACCTTGGAGTGTCCTTCTTTGTCCTTGGTACAAGAATGAACAGGTCCAGTCCTTTAGGGGTTCCCACAGGTCTCAAACAGCAGGTGTCCTCCTTCAATTCTTCCATAGGTTCAGAGCGTGCTTTGAGGAGCAAACCTTTCACTGCCCCATTAATAGTTGGTACCCACTAGTTGCCTGGGTTGACTCTTGGCTCCACTCTAACACATGGGATAAAGTTCCCAGGGGGAAATTGTACCTACTTTTGCAGTCATTTCCAATTGGCCTAGTGTAAACAATCCTACAGTGCACATTACTTCCAGAATCCAAAAATAAGGGAATCCATGTACTTTTGTGAAGCACCTTTGTGCCCACCCAGGATTGTGCCTCAAACCGGGTTCTTATGGTAGCTTTCCTCCCACTAGGGTTGGTGCCACCCTGAGTATAGGGAAAAAGTATGGGTCTTTCCAGGTGTCACCTGACATTTATTTGTCACAGGTCAGTTAATGAGGAAAACACTTTCCCACATCCATGCCATTGTTATTGCTCTGGGAGCAGCTTACATACTTTATTGAGGTCAAGCAGTGGCTGGGAAGCTACTTGATGACTAATACACGTTAGCATCCAGGAGCTTCAGGCAGGAAAAGGAAACCCTGTAAAAGTTAATTTTCCTGACCATTTATTACAAATTAAAATTCCCCCTTGAACTGGGATTTTAATGAGTGCTAAAAACAGAAGTTTAACTTTTTTGTAGCTTGTCCCAAACCCAAGATAGCAGCATTAATATTTTAATCTGTAACTCAGGGCCTGATTTAGATGTTGGTGGAGGGAATACTTCATCACAAATATGACGGATATCCCATCCGCCATATTACAATCCCAATAGAATAGAATGGGATCAAATAAGACAGATGAGATATCTGTCACATTTTTTATGGAGTATTCCCTCTGCTGACATCTAAATCAGGCCCTTATGTTTCTTATACGATGGTGGGTTACCAGGCCTACCCAGAAGTGACATTAATATTTAAAAGTGTGTTTAACTGTTAAAACAACAGGCCCCATCACAGATTTAAACTGCAGCAGTCGGACTACACTGGTAAACCTGAAGCCATATTTTCTCTGTCACATTAGTGGATGGTACAATGCATGCTGCAATCCACAGGTGACATTTAACTTTCCATTTAATGGGTGTTTTTCTTCTCACAATACCAAGTCCTTATAGGAAAGTTAAATATGTGATTTCGGAGTTAGGCAATTTTACTACATTTGAAGGGTCAGAACTCATGTTCTGGGGCTTGCTTATCAGTATCCCAGTGTGCAAAGTAAACAAAAGAGCAGAATCAATCTTGAAAAACGATGGGGTGATCTTGACAAAAAGGGTCCATTCTCACAAAAATCCTCAGGAACATTTTTTGTGTAAGGCAAAATGTATTTTCATGAAGTGATATGACTAAAACATTGTACTAGTTTGTGAAATTCATGCATCCAACAAACAAGAAGTTATTAATGTAGGAATACATGTAATTACCTCAAAACATCTCTTAACTTTTAGAATGAATAGAATCATTTGTACAAAGGGACACTGGGTTTTCAGGCAGGCAGCAAAAGTACACTGAACATTATATTTTAGTGTTTACCTACATTCAATGCGAAATATGAAAACATCAGATTTCAGCTTTTACCTACACTTACTAGGAAATATGTAAAAAACAGACTATAGAGTTTACCTACATTCAATGCAAAATATGAACACATAGGATTTCAGTGTTTACTTGCACTCTTCATGAACATATGAAAACATCAGATTTCAATTTGTACGTGCGCAAACTATATTCTAGTTGTTGGCTCTCATGTTAAAATGGGCATTCGCTTAATTCAGGATGCACAATCTACATCATGGTGGAATGCATTCTCAAAGATAAGCAGTCACCATCGTCAAAACCGCTATTACCATGAAGACAATCCTCCTGTGTGCCCCATTGACCGTTGCCTCAACCATGCCAAGCATTCCTGTAGATCATTCAAGCACTCAGACTCATCCTTAACACCTTGTTTGAAAGATCCAAGGAAATATGCCACCCTCACTCACCCTCTCGAGAAGCAATCCACTGACCAAGCTATACTCTCCAACTACAGACCCATCTCTCTACTACCACACCTTTCCAAGGACTTAGAGAAACTAGTAAACATATGTCTCACCAACCACTTCAGCAATCACCAGCCCCTTAATGCCATGCCTCCACAGTCATCTGTACGATTCTTCACAGAGGTGACTTGGTAGCCCTCATTCTCCTCTGACAGGGGAGTAAATTAAGGATAGAACACAAGTTATCTCCCTGGCACCTTAGTCCTTGAAAGCCCACAAACTCATTTGCGGAGTGGTTCAGGGTCAATATCCCACTCCCACCCTTTAGCCAGTGACACCTGTGCACACAAAGTCAGCATTCTTTCCTACAGTGAAAACCCACAAATCATAATCTCCCTCTCAGGCAAGTCCACCAACCAAAGAAACAAGCCAAATACCTGCATGACAAAAGTCATTAACTGGATAAAGGTCAACTATCTGAATCTCAACACCACCAAGACAGAAGTAGTGATCTTCTGCAAGTACACTGTGCCATGGGACTTCAACTGATAGCTGGCAGAACTCAGACCTAGACTCACATGAAGCACCCACACCAGGAACCTCAGAATCATCACTGACAGGAAACTGACCATGACCATACAAGTGAACCGCATATCTCCTGCTTCATCACCTTGAAGATGCTGAAGAAGATCTTCAAATGGCTCCCAGGCAACACCAGATAAATTGTCACGCACACCCTAGTCACCAGTGAGATTAACCATTGAAACACCCTTTATGCTGGAATCAACAAGCAACTCATCAGAAGACTGAAAACCATCCAGATTTTGACAGCCAGACTCAACCTCCCACAAGAACTCACATCATACCACACCTCAGGAAGCTTCACTGGCTCCCGATACACAGATGTGCTCATACACACTTTCATGGCACTATGCAATTTAGTCCCCACATATCCGAAGAGTTGCATCTCCTTCCACAAACGATCCAGATACTTCTACTTGCACGCTTACCACACATACACAGTCCGATACCAGGAGAATGGCCAATCTCTTACATTTCTCCTAAAGTATGGCACAACACCACACTTTATATCAGAGCCTCTTGCTCTTTTTTTGAAAGCCACAAGAATCTGAAAACCTGGCTTTTCAATTGAGCAACCAACCTAGGCAGGACTAGACAGGACTCAAAGGGAATAGTGTAGCACATTTTCCAAATACAAGTGATATAAACTTTCTAACTAAATAGAATTAAATAAATAGTTTCCTTTGTCTGCAATTTCACACAAATATTTCTTGTTCTGTGCATTATTTAAGCAAAACAAAGCCCTTGAACGTGGACTAACTTAACCAGGAAAGGAACATTATTTCAGCTCTATAATGTGCATGTTGATGAATTCTTTTGCTTACCATTGACTGAAAGCATACTGTGATCCAAACACTTGAAGTCAGCAAACTAAAACACAAATCAGGTATGTGTTCAGGAATCAGACTCAACTGACAAAAAGGGATACGGCTCAAGTTTGTGATATTGTCCATTCCTGTTCTGAGATAGTCTAATCTATTTCAACTTTATGCTTGTGTTTTGTTATTTTTATGAAAACTATTTTACAAATATGAATCATTAAATCAGGCTGTTCTTTAAAGTATATCTCATTTTAAAATATGGAGCTAAGTATAACATTTTATGACCATAAATGTCAAATTGGAAGGGAACAGCTAATGACTTGAAGGAACATCATGGATTTTTGAACAATAATGAGTTGAATATAGGATTAGCATTGGAGTATAGTGTGAGCAATAATGTCTCTTTGGGTATTGAGCTATATGTAAAGAATAGATGTTTGTAGAGCAAGATTCATAGGAAACCTACTACTATTGATCCATGCCAATTTATGTAATTCTCGCCATCAGGTGACTAATACCCCTGAAGGTGAAATTGTTATTTAGGAAGATGTGTGCGGGACTGAGTGTAGGACTATAATCCAGAAACTGAGACAAAGAGTTCATTCAGAGAGAATCTTTCTGGGAGCAAAGGCCAAGTAGACCTTGTTTGGCATGGGGTCTCTTTTGATGGATATAACAGAGAAAATAAGTAGTGTCGACTATGGTTCGAAATTTGAGACTGGAATCTGCATCGAAAGAAAAAATAATTATGAATATTTTAGGGAAACACTTGAATTTGTTTCATTTAGAAGCAGACCTGAAAGGAATGTTCCCTGTAGACCATATGTTACTTTTAAGAAACCCAACGCATTACAGGTAGTGAGGTGGCCGACTTGAGCATGAGTTTGAATCTCTATAGGTAGGTTATTTGAACATATTTTATTTATTAATGGAATGATATGTGATTGTGCCTTAATTTGCTTTTTGTGTTTGGAATTTGATTTGTGGTTGTATTTAAGTTGTTGTTTTTTTTGTTTTGGTGTTTTGAATGTTTATGGGTTAAAGCTCTAACTTAGGAAGACTCCTAAAAAGATGACTGGTAGCGGCTTGAGCTGTCATTCTTTAGAAGTGGTTCAGGTGCATCAACAAGAATGTTGGTTAGAATTGGTCAATTTAAATGTGGCCATAATTGCTCTTTTCGGCAGAGTTTCACTGTGACTATCAAATTGGTTCCCTATTATATTTAAACAGGACCAAAGATAAAATCCTTGTTTATCTCTGCTTGTTGGAGTACGGATGAGAAGGCAAGCTTGGAACTCATAGTAATCATGCTTGAGTTATATCTTTTTTTGTATTTTACTGATTTTCATGTACCATTTCTTTAAGAACCTTATAGGAGTGATGATGATAATATCTACATCTCACATCTTTAAAAGGTAAATCGAGACCTATTTTGGCATGCCGCTTCAGTATAATGTTAATGAGGAGTTTCTGTATTTCTATGAGCAATTTTCACTTTTAACTTATAGGAATGTTTGCGTGATAGCAGAGATCCATTTATGACCTGTTCCTTATAGGATTATACTATGATGTTGGACCTGATCCTTTTTGCAGGGTCATCCCGAAACTTTTTGTCTCCTTCCTCCTACTTTTTCTTACCTACCTGTTTGTGTTGGCTTTAGGACACTTCTAACAAGTGCTAAAGTGCATATGTTCTCTTTGTATATTGCATTGGTGGTTGTTTTATAAATTATTGGCATATCTGATTTACTAGTAAGACCCTAGCATAGTGCACCATGAGGGCCCAGGGCTTGTAAATAAAATGCTACCATCCAGCCTGCAGCATTGATTGTGCCACCCACATGAGCAGCCCTGTAAACATATCTCAGACCTTCCACTGCAGTGTCTATGTGTGCAGTTTTTCACTGCCAATTTGATCTGGCAAATGTACCCACTTGCCAGGCCCAAATCTTTCCTTTTACTACATGTAAGTCACCCCTAAGGTAGGCTCTAGGTAGCCCTCTGGGTAGGATGCAGTGTATTATAAAAGTAGGACATGTAATGGTGTGTTTTACATGTCCTGATAGTGAAATACTGCCAAATTTGTTTTTCACTATTGCAAGGCCTATCTCTCCTCTAGGTTAACATGAGGATTGCCTTTAAATATCTTTTAAGTGTAATTTCCATTGGGAGCAGATTGAAATACAGAGTATGTGGTCTCTGAAACTCACAATTAAAACATGCAGCTTTTGTTAACGTTGGTTTTTTAAATTGCAATTTTGAAAATGCCACTTTTAGAAAGTGGATATTTTCATGCTTAACTATTCTGAGCCTCTGCTTGGCTTCTGAATACACATCTGTGTCAGACTGAGAGTTGGGTTGTTAGTGAATTTATTCTAGACAGTGACCCAAAGGGAGCTGAGATGTGTCCTGCATAGCCTGATGAGTATTCCTCGGCTAGAGTGGGAGAGAGGTGCTGACACCTGTACTTGATAGGGCTGGGCCTGTCCTCTCACAACATAGGCAGTGATTCTAACTTCGGCGGGCGGCTGTCACCGCCCGCCATGCGGTTACCGCCAAATGACCGCACCGCGGTCACAAGAATGCGGCGGCCATTCTGGCTTTCCCGCTGTGCTGGCGGACGACCGCCAAAAGGCCGCCCGCCAGCACAGCGGGAAAGACCGAGCAACGATGAAGCCGGCTCCGAATGGAGCCGGCGGAGTTGCTGGAGTGCGACAGGTGCAGTAGCACCCGTCGCGAATTTCAGTGTCTGCTAGGCAGACACTGAAATTCTTTTTGGGGCCCTCTTACGGGGGCCCCTGCAGTGCCCATGCCATTGGCATGGGCACTGCAGGGGCCCCCAGGGGCCCCGCGGCACCCCCTACCGCCATCCTGTTCCTGGCGGGAGACCCGCCAGGAACAGGATGGCGGTAGGGGGTGTCAGAATCCCCATGGCGGCGGAGCGCGCTCCGCCGCCATGGAGGATTCTGTAGGGCAGCGGAAAACCGGCGGGAGACCGCCGGTTTTCCTAGTCTGACCGCGGCCGAACCGCCGCGGTCAGAATGCCCTGCGGGGCACCGCCGGTCTGTCGGCGGTGCTCCCGCCGACCCTGGCCCCGGCGGTCTGAGACCGCCGGGGTCAGAATGACCCCCATAGTCTCCAACTCCCTGGTGTGTATCTGGGGCAGGGCAAGTCAGAGACAGGGTCTTGGGCACTACCAAGACTTTCCTTTGAAGTTAGCCTACTTCAAAGAAAGAAATGAAAATAAGTAATGGACAGCTGACCCCACAACTTTAGATTGCTTCTGAATCAAGAGGAACCACTGCCCATGAGAAAAGCATGATGCATGAGGAGGACCTGCTACTCTGTCTATTGCTTTGGTGGGCTGGCCTGCTGCAGCTGCTTCTGCCTGAAGAGGAAAAGGACTGGAATTTGCTTTTGGAAAACCTGCTTGTGAAATTTCTCCAAGGGCTTGGACTGAACTTGCCCCCTGTTCTGAAGTTTCAGGGAAATCAAAGACTTTATCTGCTATTGATTGGGCTCTTCTGCTGAGAGTCCAGACTTGCTAAGTGGTGCCAAATACAGTCCCTGGGCCCTTAGAAGTGGAAGCTGATAACTTGCGAATGAAAGTCCATGCACCGCTGTGTGCGTGTCAGAACAATCGATTCAGCGCCTGTCCCGCAGCTGAAAATTCAATGCAGCGCCTGTCTCGCAGCTGGAGAATCAACACAGTGGCTTTTCTCAATGTGGACCCTTTGCACAGCGTGTTGGATGTTTCCACGCATCAACCCTGGGCATCAAAATCTTCATCATTACCGCACAGACCTCAGGTTGCTTGTCTGGAAATCAACGCATTCCTTCCCTGTGAGGAAAAAATCAATGCATCACTTACCCAGCAGAGAAAGAATTGACACATGGACTCACTTGCGAGTAAGGAATCGATGCATCTCTTGCTTTTCTGATGCACGCTCACCCGTGCAGCTTTATTTTTGACACATACAAGGTACTTTGTGCTAAAACAACGCCTCCATTGATTTCTATGGATTAAGACTCTTTTTACTTTACAAATTCATATCTGCGCTTGTTTATGTTGGATTTTTGTTGTTTTGGTCTTGACTGATTTAGATAAATATTGGCTATTTTTCTAAATTGGTGTTGAGTCCTTTTGTGGTGTTTTCACTGGGTTACTATGTGTGTTTGTACAAATATTTTTACACATTGCCTCTGAAAGCCTGACTGCTTGTGCCAGGCTACCAAGGTGGTGAGCAGGGTTTATCTGAGCTGTGTAGCTCCTTTACCCTGACTAGAGTGAGGGTCCCTACTGAGGCAGGCTGTAAACTGACTGCCAACTAGAGACTCCATTTCCAACATATAGCTTGAGAAGTAGATGATTAATGTAGGAATATCTTTAGCAGGGAAATTGATGTTGCGTGTATTTTAACCCAACAAGAGCATCTGAGTTTGCTTTTTGGTTTTCACTCTTGATGGTTTGATTGTAAGAGTGGCAGAAGGTAAGTAAGCCTATGGCAGTTACTCCTCTATAGTTGCACGATATTGGTTTTTCTGATTTGTGAGAAGTGAAGTTTATACTATGCAATAATTTTTGGGACTGTAATGAAGAGGAAGGGACTTTTTTACTAGTGAGGATAGTGTATGATAAAATATAATAGAGTAACTAACTGTAGAGAAGTTTATGAAGTCAACTTTATCTTCAGGGAAGGATGTCATAATTGACTGATGGAGGAATGGAGGATTTATTTTTCAAAAGGTGGTATTTTTCACATAATGTAATAATGGGAAGACATAGATACATGATGAATTTATGCAACTACTAAAATTATAAAAGTGTGGCATTTATTTACAGTTTAGTGTATAAAGAGTTTGGAGTAATGTATTTAAAGGAAGAGATACACACAGGTGGATCAAAGCCAAATTCCACACCAATAAAAGGGCACCATTTATTTATAATTTAGTGTATTGTGAGAGTGGAAAAATTATAAATTAAGGGTGAATTGTTTATGATCAAAAATCTATTGTTGCCTTTATCAGTGTTTTAGAGGCATTACTGACACCCAGTGGCCTAGACATGAAGCATCAGAAATATGTTATGTGCAGTGAATTTGAATTTTTAATTTATCTCTATTTCCAGTGAGATTGGGGGTGACAACTCTCATGTAAGGAACTAATTTTTCTGTTATAGAACTTTATTGCTGTTTATCACTTTTCTTTCCCTGTAGTGTGAGAAGTCAACAAGATTATAAATGGATAACATTCTATGTGAACGGTTTAAAATCCTAGTATGTTTTAGCTATATGTGAGAGGATGCAAAAAGTATGAAATATATGTATGAGAATTTTTTTTTACTAAAGATTGATTCAGGTACATGTGAAAGGAATTTTGGGAGTATGATTTTTTTGTGTTTATCAATGTATACAATAATATGTTTAACTATATTTTATGTGAATTATTATTTTTGGTATGCTTTTAAAGCATCCGGGAGCCGTGAAACAAGTGTTGACCATTTTTGCTTCAATTGTCTCAATTTTGCTTGTTACTGAAGCTCACCATTGTAATTCTTTTTTTAAACAACTCTTGGGGCTTCACCCTCATTAAGACACTGTGGATTTGCTATAAAAAAATGAATTGTTGTACAATAATTATGGGTGAAAATATATCATTTAAAAAATTGTGTTTTAAGAATAAGTTGTGGAATCTGGAATTCTTGGTGGTACTAAAAAGAATAATTAGAATAAAGAAATAATTGTAGGCATTCAAGGACATTTCATTTGGATTTTTTGTAGAGTTCCTTTCTGCTACAATGAAATAATATAAATATCATACTATTCAATATTACAATATCCACAGTGACATACCAAAAGAAATTCACGATCAAATCATGCAACTATGGAAAGACATAATTCTATAAGATAATGTATTGCGTAACACAAATGGTGAGAAAAGACTAAAAGAACGGAAAGATAAGATGAAAAAGAAATGCATATATAAGAGGCTGTTAACGTGAGGCTACGGGTCAGGACCTACACACATAGATTCCAACATTTGCTGACAATTAAAATTGAGTTCAGCTGCTCAAAATGCTGCAAAGTCTAATGTGTGATGTTTGTACAATATATTTCTAGACTTGATCGAGAAATTAGGTACTTCAACTACATTTTCTACAAGGGTTTCTTGAGCTATTTCCATTGCCACAAGAATTCATGTTTAGCACAGGACAAAGTCCATAGATTCTGTACAATCAGTTCATCTTAGTGAAAGGTCCTCTGAAGTAACTGTATCACTTTTGTCAAAGTTCCAGTGTGCTTAGAACAATTAGAGTACAGTTTAGAGACCTTCAACTCCCACCTAAGATTTTTCTGTGACATCCCAAAATATTGCATCTGATTAATACACAGCTGTAATATCGCTAAATATTTTTAAAGATGTTGGTCCAATAGGAATATGGTAAACCATCTCACAGGTCCTATGTTATTTTTCTCTGCATCAGCGTACTATCATTCTACTCATATACTATCCACTTGTAAGCACAGCTGGACCTTTTTCTGGGCATGAATATCACCAGGAATATTTTTATATTGAATGAATTATTGTGACATTTCTAAACTGCACATATAAATAAGTGGCTTCATGGCACTAGTACTACATGTGGAGGGGCAGAATATGAGTCTTATAGCTAAAAGTTTTGTGACGTTTTCAGACGTTGCACTTAGAATATTTTGTCAGTAAAACCATGAAGAGATATAAAGCCCAGTTTGAGAGCCACAATTAAGAATCACTGACTGTAACAGAGGAACTAAACCTAAGCATTGATCAAAGAAGATTGGAGGTCAACCTAGTTCATGGGTGTGGTAGAGGATGGGTTTGCCATCTAGACAAGAGAGGTGAACACAACAAGTAAACTGGTAAAAAGTCTTAAATTCATTCCACTCTTCGACCAGATGCCAATGCATGGGTTGCAGGCCTGAGATAGAGATGCAAATCAGCACTACTGTCAAATTCACTATCCTTTGATGATTATTGATAGTAGGCACAGGAAACCTAAAGTAATAGTATACGTGTAGTTAAGAGATTTATGCAGTGACCACCTTAAAGCAATTTGTGAAATAAATTAATGGGAAGCTATTTTTCTGCAGCCAGTACTGGTGTTTACCAGCAAGGTGAGTTCTTCACAGTGAGATTCTTGAAAACCTCAGCAGGGATAATCCAGAGACCAGACCAGAAGAGACCAGACATTGCTAATGTTTCTAAGCAGCAGGAGCTCAGTGGTGTCCATATTAAATTTGTAGTATACATCCACACAGCCACGAGTTTATGGTAAACAGTCATTAAAAAAATCTGGGTTTTCCTTTTAGGAGTTATTGTAATGTCACAGAAAATTTGAGTGTCATTGATGTAATGGCAGAAATTATTACAGAAGGATGCAGCATGAGTTGTCAAGGAAGATTTCAGACACATATAGGCCTATTGCTTTGCTTATAGACAGTTCATTCATTGTAGTCAACAATACAGATAGTTATTAACCCCTTCTGTGCCGCGGACGTAGTGGTTACGTCCTGCGGCACAGTGCTGCTGTGCCGAGGACGTAACCACTACGTCCTCGGCACACAGCCCAGAGGGAGCGCTCTCGCTCCCTCTGTGGGGTTCCCCCCCACCCCCCCAAGTCAGGGATGGAAGGGGAAGCCCTTCCCCTCCCACCCCCGACCCCCCCCAACCCCCCCTGTGACGTCAGCGCGCGAGCGCGCGCTGATTAGTCACAGGGTCTCCCCCATCGCGCTGGAAGCAGAGCTTCCAGCGCGATTGAAAAAGAAATGCTTTTGCATTTCTTTTTCAATCCCATGGGGGAGGCCCCGAGAGGCTTCAAAGGGAAGGAAATGTATTTCCTTCCCTTTGAAGTCTCTCACAGGTTTCAAAAGCTGGATTGCTTGCAATCCGGCTTTTGAAACCCCACTAGACACCAGGGATTTTTTTTTTTTTCTTGAAATTGGCAAAAGGGAGCGACCCCTTGGGCAAGGGTCGCTCCCAGGGGGGCATTTTTTTAGGAAGGCCTTTTCTGCCCCCCCTGGGGGCAGATTGGCCTATTATTAGGCCGATCTGCCCCCAGGGGGGGCAGAAACCTCTAGGCACCAGGGACCATTTTTTTTTTTTTTTTTTTTTGGTGATGAATTCTTTTTTTTTAGGTGGGGAGCGATCCCTTAGGCAAGGGTCGCTCCCCTACGGGGCAATATATATTTAGGCCATTTCTGCCCCCCTTGGGGGCAGATTGGCCTATTTTGATAAGGCCAATCTGCCCCCAAGGGGGGCAGAAACCATTAGACACCAGGGAGTTTGTTTTTGCGCGCGAATGTCACGCAACAAAGCGACCCCTTTGGCAAGGGTCGCTCCCAGGGGGGGCAATTTTTTGGGAAGGCCTTTTCTGCCCCCCCTGGGGGCAGATCGGCCTATTATTAGGCCGATCTGCCCCCAGGGGGGGAAGAAACCTCTAGGCGCCAGGGCAATTTTTTTTTTTGTGTTTTTTTTTTGGTTCTTTTTTTTTTTTTTGAGATGGGGAGCGACCCATCAGGCAAGGGTCGCTCCCCTGGGGAGCAAATTGTATTTAGACCATTTCTGCCCCCCTGGGGGCAGATTGGCCGATTTTAGGTCAATCTGCCCCCAAGGGGGCAGAAACCACTAGGCACCGGGGATTTGTTTTTTGGCGCCAATGTCACGCAGGGGGAGCGACCCCGTAGGCAAGGGTCGCTCCCAGGGGGGGGGTGGGGGGGCAAATTTATTTTAGGCCATTTCTGCCCCCCCGGGGGACAGATCGGCCTATTATTAGGCCGAACTGCCCCCGGGGGGGGGCAGAACACTCTAGGCGCCAGGGCAATTTTTTTTTTGTGTTTTTTTTTTTTGTTGTTTCTTTTTTTAGAGATGGGGAGCGACCCATCAGGCAAGGGTCGCTCCCCTGGGGGGGCAAATTGTATTTAGACCATTTCTGCCCCCCTGGGGGCAGATTGGCCAATTTTAGGTCAATCTGCCCCCAAGGGGGCAGAAACCACAAGGCACCGGGGATTTGTTTTTTGGCGCCAATGTCACGCAGGGGGAGCGACCCCGTAGGCAAGGGTCGCTCCCGGGGGGGGGTGTGCCGGTTGGGGGGGCGTGCCGGTTGGGGGGGCAAATTTATTTTAGGCCATTTCTGCCCCCCCGGGGGACAGATCGGCCTATTTTTAGGCCGAACTGCCCCCGGGGGGGGGGACAGAACACTCTAGGCGCCAGGGCAATTTTTTTTTTGTGTTTTTTTTTTTTGTTGTTTCTTTTTTTAGAGATGGGGAGCGACCCATCAGGCAAGGGTCGCTCCCCTGGGGGGGCAAATTGTATTTAGACCATTTCTGCCCCCCTGGGGGCAGATTGGCCAATTTTAGGTCAATCTGCCCCCTAGGGGGCAGAAACCACTAGGCACCGGGGATTTGTTTTTTGGCGCCAATGTCACGCAGGGGGAGCGACCCCGTAGGCAAGGGTCGCTCCCGGGGGGGGTGTGGGGGTTGGGGGGGCAAATTTATTTTAGGCCATTTCTGCCCCCCCGGGGGACAGATCGGCCTATTATTAGGCCGAACTGCCCCCGGGGGGGGGCAGAACACTCTAGGCGCCAGGGCAATTTTTTTTTTTGAGTTTTTTTTTTTTGTTGTTTCTTTTTTTAGAGATGGGGAGCGACCCATCAGGCAAGGGTCGCTCCCCTGGGGGGGCAAATTGTATTTAGACCATTTCTGCCCCCCTGGGGGCAGATTGGCCAATTTTGGGTCAATCTGCCCCCAAGGGGGCAGAAACCACAAGGCACCGGGGATTTGTTTTTTGGCGCCAATGTCACGCAGGGGGAGCGACCCCGTAGGCAAGGGTCGCTCCCGGGGGGGGGGGTGGGGGTTGGGGGGGCAAATTTATTTTAGGCCATTTCTGCCCCCCCGGGGTACAGATCGGCCTATTATTAGGCCGAACTGCCCCCGGGGGGGGGGGGGGCAGAAACCTCTAGGCGCCAGGGGAATTTTTCTTTTTTTTCTTTTTTTTTTCTTTGTTTTTTTTTTTTAGAGATGGGGAGCGACCCATCAGGCAAAAGTCGCTCCCCTGGGGGACAAATTGTATTTAGGCCATTTCTGCCCCCCTTGGGGGCAGATTGGCTGAGTTTAGGTCAACCTGCCCCCAAGGGGGCAGAAACCACTAGGCACCGGGGATTTGTTTTTTGGTGCCAATGTCACGCAGGGGGAGCGACCCCGTAGGCAAGGGTCGCTCCCGGCGGGGGAGGGTGGGGGTTGGGGGGGCAAATTTATTTTAGGGCATTTCTGCCCCCCCCCCTGGGGCCGGCTGAGCTACTGGCCAAACACCACAGGTAGGCACCTTGCAAAAAACACCTCTGTTTTCTGTGAAAAAATATGTTGTGTCCACGTTGTGTTTTGGGCCATTTCCTTTTGTGGGCGCTAGGCCTACCCACAGAAGTGATGTACCATTTTTATCGAGAGACTTAGGGGAACGCTGGGTGGAAGGAAATTTGTGGCTCCTCTCAGATTCCAGAACTTTCTGTCACCGAAATGAGAGGAAAAAGTGTTTTTTGGGCCAAATTTTGATGTTTGCAAAGGATTCTGGGTAACATAACCTGGTCAGAGCCCCGCAAGTCACCCCATCTTGGATTCCCCTGGGTTTCTAGTTTTCAAAAATGCACTGGTTTGCTAGGTTTCCTCAGGTGTCGGCTGAGCTACAGGCCAAACTCCACAGGTAGGCACTGCTTTTTATAAAAAAATGTGATGTGTCCACGTTGTGTTTTGGGCCCTTTCCTTTCGTGGGCGCTAGGCCTACCCACGCAAGTGAGGTATCATTTTTATCGGGAGACTTGGGGGAACGCTGGGTGGAAGGAAATTTGTGGCTCCTCTCAGATTCCAGAACTTTCTGCCACAGAAATGTGAGGAACATGTGTTTTTTTAGCCAAATTTTGAGGTTTGCAAAGGATTCTGGGTAACAGAACCTGGTCCGAGCCCCGCAAGTCACCCCTCCTTGGATTCCCCTAGGTCTCTAGTTTTCAGAAATGCACAGGTTTGGTAGGTTTCCCTAGGTGCCAGCCGAGCTAGAGGCCAAAATCTACAGGTAGGCACTTTGCAAAAAACACCTCTGTTTTTTTCCAAAATTTAGGATGTGTCCACGTTGCGCTTTGGGGTGTTTCCTGTCGCCGGCGCTAGGCCTACCCACGCAAGTGAGGTATCATTTTTATCGGGAGACTTGGGGGAACGCTGGGTGGAAGGAAATTTGTAGCTCCTCTCAGATTCCAGAACTTTCTGCCACAGAAATGTGAGGGACATGTGTTTTTTTAGCCACATTTTGAGGTTTGCAAAGGATTCTGGGTAACAGAACCTGGTCCGAGCCACACAAGTCACCCCTCCTTGGATTCCCCTAGGTCTCTAGTTTTCAGAAATGTACAGGTTTGGTAGGTTTCCCTAGGTGCCGGCTGAGCTAGAGGCCAAAATCTACAGGTAGTCACTTTGCTAAAAACAGCTCTGTTTTCTGTGATATGTCCACGTTGTGTTTTGGGGCATATCCTGTCGCGGGCGCTAGGCCTACCCACACAAGTGAGGTATCATTTTTATCGGGAGACGTGGGGGAACGCTGGGTGGAAGGAAATTTGTGGCTCCTCTCAGATTCCAGAACTTTCTGCCACAGAAATGTGAGGAACATGTGTTTTTTTAGCCAAATTTTGAGGTTTGCAAAGGATTCTGGGTAACAGAACCTGGTCCGAGCCCCGCAAGTCACCCCTCCTTGGATTCCCCTAGGTCTCTAGTTTTCAGAAATGCACAGGTTTGGTAGGTTTCCCTAGGTGGCGGCTGAGCTAGAGGCCAAAATCTACAGGTAGTCACTTTGCTAAAAACAGCTCTGTTTTCTGTGATGTGTCCACGTTGTGTTTTGGGGCATATCCTGTCGCGGGCGCTAGGCCTACCCACACAAGTGAGGTATCATTTTTATCGGGAGATGTGGGGGAACGCTGGGTGGAAGGAAATTTGTGGCTCCTCTCAGATTCCAGAACTTTCTGCCACAGAAATGTGAGGAACATGTGTTTTTTTAGCCAAATTTTGAGATTTGCAAAGGATTCTGGGTAACAGAACCTGGTCCGAGCCCCGCAAGTCACCCCTCCTTGGATTCCCCTAGGTCTCTAGTTTTCAGAAATGCACAGGTTTGGTAGGTTTCCCTAGGTGGCGGCTGAGCTAGAGGCCAAAATCTACAGGTAGTCACTTTGCTAAAAACAGCTCTGTTTTCTGTGATATGTCCACGTTGTGTTTTGGGGCATATCCTGTCGCGGGCGCTAGGCCTACCCACACAAGTGAGGTATCATTTTTATCGGGAGACATGGGGGAACGCTGGGTGGAAGGAAATTTGTGGCTCCTCTCAGATTCCAGAACTTTCTGCCACAGAAATGTGTGGAACATGTGTTTTTTTAGCCAAATTTTGAGGTTTGCAAAGGATTCTGGGTAACAGAACCTGGTCCGAGCCCCGCAAGTCACCCCTCCTTGGATTCCCCTAGGTCTCTAGTTTTCAGAAATGCACAGGTTTGGTAGGTTTCCCTAGGTGGCGGCTGAGCTAGAGGCCAAAATCTACAGGTAGTCACTTTGCGAAAAACAGCTCTGTTTTCTGTGATATGTCCACGTTGTGTTTTGGGGCATATCCTGTCGCGGGCGCTAGGCCTACCCACACAAGTGAGGTATCATTTTTATCGGGAGACGTGGGGGAACGCTGGGTGGAATGAAATTTTGGGCTCCTCTCAGATTCCAGAACTTTCTGCCACAGAAATGTGAGGAACATGTGTTTTTTTAGCGAAATTTTGAGGTTTGCAAAGGATTCTGGGTAACAGAACCTGGTCCGAGCCCCGCAAGTCACCCCTCCTTGGATTCCCCTAGGTCTCTAGTTTTCAGAAATGCACAGGTTTGGTAGGTTTCCCTAGGTGGCGGCTGAGCTAGAGGCCAAAATCTACAGGTAGTCACTTTGCTAAAAACAGCTCTGTTTTCTGTGATATGTCCACGTTGTGTTTTGGGGCATATCCTGTCGCGGGCGCTAGGCCTACCCACACAAGTGAGGTATCATTTTTATCGGGAGACGTGGGGGAACGCTGGGTGGAAGGAAATTTGTGGCTCCTCTCAGATTCCAGAACTTTCTGCCACAGAAATGTGAGGAACATGTGTTTTTTTAGCCAAATTTTGAGGTTTGCAAAGGATTCTGGGTAACAGAACCTGGTCCGAGCCCCGCAAGTCACCCCTCCTTGGATTCCCCTAGGTCTCTAGTTTTCAGAAATGCACAGGTTTGGTAGGTTTCCCTAGGTGGCGGCTGAGCTAGAGGCCAAAATCTACAGGTAGTCACTTTGCTAAAAACAGCTCTGTTTTCTGTGATATGTCCACGTTGTGTTTTGGGGCATATCCTGTCGCGGGCGCTAGGCCTACCCACACAAGTGAGGTATCATTTTTATCGGGAGACATGGGGGAACGCTGGGTGGAAGGAAATTTGTGGCTCCTCTCAGATTCCAGAACTTTCTGCCACAGAAATGTGAGGAACATGTGTTTTTTTAGCCAAATTTTGAGGTTTGCAAAGGATTCTGGGTAACAGAACCTGGTCCGAGCCCCGCAAGTCACCCCTCCTTGGATTCCCCTAGGTCTCTAGTTTTCAGAAATGCATAGGTTTGGTAGGTTTCCCTAGGTGGCGGCTGAGCTAGAGGCCAAAATCTACAGGTAGTCACTTTGCTAAAAACAGCTCTGTTTTCTGTGATATGTCCACGTTGTGTTTTGGGGCATATCCTGTCGCGGGCGCTAGGCCTACCCACACAAGTGAGGTATCATTTTTATCGGGAGACGTGGGGGAACGCTGGGTGGAAGGAAATTTGTGGCTCCTCTCAGATTCCAGAACTTTCTGCCACAGAAATGTGAGGAACATGTGTTTTTTTTGCGAAATTTTGAGGTTTGCAAAGGATTCTGGGTAACAGAACCTGGTCCGAGCCCCGCAAGTCACCCCTCCTTGGATTCCCCTAGGTCTCTAGTTTTCAGAAATGCACAGGTTTGGTAGGTTTCCCTAGGTGGCGGCTGAGCTAGAGGCCAAAATCTACAGGTAGTCACTTTGCTAAAAACAGCTCTGTTTTCTGTGATATGTCCACGTTGTGTTTTGGGGTATATCCTGTCGCGGGCGCTAGGCCTACCCACACAAGTGAGGTATCATTTTTATCGGGAGACGTGGGGGAACGCTGGGTGGAAGGAAATTTGTGGCTCCTCTCAGATTCCAGAACTTTCTGCCACAGAAATGTGAGGAACATGTGTTTTTTTAGCCAAATTTTGAGGTTTGCAAAGGATTCTGGGTAACAGAACCTGGTCCGAGCCACACAAGTCACCCCTCCTTGGATTCCCCTAGGTCTCTAGTTTTCAGAAATGCACAGGTTTGGTAGGTTTCCCTAGGTGGCGGCTGAGCTAGAGGCCAAAATCTACAGGTAGTCACTTTGCTAAAAACAGCTCTGTTTTCTGTGATGTGTCCACGTTGTGTTTTGGGGCATATCCTGTCGCGGGTGCTAGGCCTACCCACACAAGTGAGGTATCATTTTTATCGGGAGACGTGGGGGAACGCTGGGTGGAAGGAAATTTGTGGCTCCTCTCAGATTCCATAACTTTCTGCCACAGAAATGTGAGGAACATGTGTTTTTTTAGCCAAATTTTGAGGTTTGCAAAGGATTCTGGGTAACAGAACCTGGTCCGAGCCACACAAGTCACCCCTCCTTGGATTCCCCTAGGTCTCTAGTTTTCAGAAATGCACAGGTTTGGTAGGTTTCCCTAGGTGGCGGCTGAGCTAGAGGCCAAAATCTACAGGTAGTCACTTTGCTAAAAACAGCTCTGTTTTCTGTGATGTGTCCATGTTGTGTTTTGGGGCATATCCTGTCGCGGGTGCTAGGCCTACCCACACAAGTGAGGTACCATTTTTATCGGGAGACTTGGGGGAACATAGATTAGCAAAACAAGTACTATTGCCCCTTGTCTTTCTCTACATTTTTTCCTTCCAAATATAGGAGTGTGTGTAAAAAAGACATCTATTTGAGAAATTCCCTGTAATTCACGTGCTACTATGGTCACCCCGGAATTCAGAGATGTGCAAATAACCACTGCTCCTCAACACCTTATCTTGTGCCCTTTTTGGAAATGCAAAGGTTTTCTTGATAGCAATTTTTTACTCCTTATATTTCAGCAAATGAATTGCTGTATACCCGGTATAGAATGAAAACGCACTGCAGGGTGCAGCTCATTTATTGGCTCTGGGTTCCTCGGGTTCTTGATGAACCTACAAGCCCTATATATCCCCGCAACCAGAGGAGTCCAGCAGACGTAACGGTATATTGCTTTCGATAATCTGACATTGCAGGGAAAAGTTACAGAGTAAAACGTAGAGAAAAATTGATGGTTTTTTCACCTCCATTTCAATATTTTTCTTTTTCAGCTGTTATTTTCTGTAGGAAACCCTTGTAGGATCTACACAAATGACCCCTTGCTGAATTCCGAATTTTGTCTACTTTTCAGAAATGTTTAGGTTTCTGGGATCCAGCATTGGTTTCATGACCATTCCTGTCACTGACTGGAAGGAGGCTGAAAGCACAAAAAATTGCACAAATGGGGTATGCCCCAGTAAAATGCCAAAATTGTGTTGAAAAATTGGGTTTTCTGATTCAAGTCTGCCTGTTCCTGAAAGCTGGGAAGCTGCTGAGTTTAGCACCGCAAACCCTTTGTTGATGCCATTTTCAGGGGAAAAACCACAAGCCTTCTTCTGCAGCCACTTTTTCCAATTTTTTTGAAAAAAACGAAATTTTCACTGTATTTTGGCCAATTTCTTGGCCTCCTTCAAGGGAACCCACAAAGTCTGGGTACCTCTAGAATCCCTAGGATGTTGGAAAAAAAGGACGCAAATTTGGCTTGGTTAGCTTATGTGGACAAAAAGTTATGAGGGCCTAAGCGCGAACTGCCCCAAATAGGCAAAAAAAGGCCCGGCACAGGAGGGGGAAAAGGCCTGGCAGCGAAGGGGTTAATGGATTTCCCATTGGCAAGCCAACAGACAAAGGTGGGTGTTATCACCTCTTTTTATAAACATTTTATAATGAGTATTTCAAAGTCTCTTAACAGACCTGTGAAGTTTGCATAACAATTAAGAAACTGTAGTAAAACCTGTAATTGTTTCAATTTCAAAATAATCTATTGACACATTATAACCTGCAAATGCAAGGTTTATATCACCTTGCAGTATCGGCTGTAAGCAAAGATCTTGGACAAAATATCGAAACATCATGGGATGTTTAATACATCCATCCTAACCACGTTATTAAAGAATATGATGCCAGTGATATAACACAGCTATTGGTCAAATCATGGAGCCTGCTGCTAGTTTCCTTTTACCACAGATGGTCATTGCCTAGATACAGGAGAAGCCTTTTATATGATCTCGTGGTTTGAAGTGACAAACAGCCCATTAAAATATTGAGGGGCAGATTTAAGAGCCCCTAGAGCCTTCTTGTGCCACATTAGGGTCATTTTTTTTATGCTACTGTGGCATAACGAGGCCAAAATCACTGCACCAAATTACAAAGTGGTGCAAAGCATGCATTGCGTCACTTTGTAACCCTTTACACTCATTATGCCTGCACCAGGCTTAATGTATGCAGAGGGGGCATTCCCCATTTAGGGGTGCCAAAAAAGTGGCACAAAGAAAGCTAGGGGATTTCTTTGCATCACTTTTTTTGGCAAATTGATTGCCTGCTTAGAGCAGGCGTTAAAAGGAGGCACACCATTTTTAACATTGGGCCTCATTGGTCTTTACAGGATTAGCGTTTATATTTTTTATGTTAATCCCAAAGTTCCGCACTAGCATTAAAATGTTGACACTAGTTCCCCAAGCTACCACCATGGTGCACCGTATCTTAGATACAGTGCACATATGGTGGCGTTAGAGGGGCACAAGAAAATTGGTACTGCGCTGAGTGCAGCGCCACGTTTCTTAAATTAACTTAATTTCAATATGCAACAGTCACACTGATCGCACACAACACCATTCGAAAAATGAAATACTTGGGCAATAATTGATTCCCAGATTCTTGACATCCTGGTGTAGAAATTAAAGCAGTAAAGATGCCCCTAACTCATAGGTGTTCAGGAGTAACTATCAGTAGAGCCTTTTATCAAGAGGAGAGCTGCATATTCAACTGTATTAGAATTGGCAATTAGATGCAAGAAGATAAGAGCTGCAGTGTTCTCTACATCAATTGTGAACCTTAACTCCTGCATATAATTCACTATGGCTGATTGAATCCTGATTAGTGGCCCAAATTCAGCTTTTTGCACATCTAGAAGATAGGAGGATTCCAGCTGTCCAATAGGCTAAATTGATGGAGCTCTTTCTGCTGTGTTAGTCCTGGTGAAGTGTAGTCAGCTGGTTCTAAATTTCATGGGACATGACTGGTTTTGGTTTGTTTTCACCAGGACACTAGAGAGACAAGAGGTTCTCTTTTCACAAAGGGAGATACCCTACCTTCCTAGTAGATGGAGTTTAGATTATGAAAGATTCCAAGAATGAGGCTTTGGCTATACAAGAGAGGAACTCAAAATACTCTGTAGAGAGCCAGATTTAAAAGGTAGAGAGATGCATCAAGATTGGATCAGTCTCATAAATGCTGTCTACTTTTGAATGTGATACTAAAAGAATAAGAGGAATATTTACCAAAAATTATGCACAACTGCACTAACGCAGTTGTACGTCATTTTTATTAATGTGAGCTAGCATCATTCCTTAGCGCCTTCCTGCGCCATAGTTATGAAATGACATAGGATGGCCTTAAGGAATGGACAGCATAAAGAAATGGTGCTAACAGCTGCGCAAAACCATAAGGAAAAATTACATTAATGTTGCAAAAATGGTGCTACACCATTTTGCAGCATGTAAACATGTCGCAAAAGGGTTAGCACCATTTTTACAGTGCATAGGTGTCAAAATAAAATGCAAAAGCAGGAAAGAGTGCAATTGCAAGAGAATATGGAATCATCAGACCAAGAGAGACCCCAAACACCCAAGTACCACCCGGGAGGGTACAGAAAAATCACAGGAAAAGAAGAAGAGAAAGTACAAGTGTTGCTTTAGTGAGGAGGAGCAGTCATCCTGGTCAGAGAGGTGACAGAGCACCAACATCAGCTATTTGTTTCCTCCAAATTGCCAGTTGGTAGGAGAGACGCAATATGGCAGCAAATATAGGACAAAATTAAGTGTTGCGGTGAAGAGGAGTGTTACTGAGGTCAAGAAGCACTGGCATGATTGCAAGCACAGGACTAATGAGAAACTTGCCAGGAACCATAAGACTGCACTGCAGACTGGAGGTGGAAGTCCTGCACCACATGAGGACCTGGATGAGCTGGAGGAAATGGTTGCAGAAGTCATCCCAGGAGGAGCTGGTCTGTGGAATTGCAGGACAGCACAGCCTACCAGGAACCACCAAACATGCAGGAGATATCAAGAACTCCAATAATCAGAGAAGGAGGAGGCACATAATACACACACTATGCATGCTAAAGGGGGCATCGGGGTACATCAAGATGCACCATCCTCACCCAAGCCACACATGTACTGACGCTTTGGTTGTGCTATGCACACCAACATATACACAATGTCAACATAGGCTACTCACTATGGCTAAACTCCACCATGTAATCAAGCACCACATTGCCTGGTAGGCATGTCCAAATAGTGTGGCTGTGGCTGTACCATCACAACACCCACTGCATATAATCAAAGCTCCTGTACCAACACAACATACACATCAGAGGTTCGGACGGATGTCAATACCACCCCAAAGGTGGTGTCAGGGTGATGTCTCTGGCCAAAATGCTTCCCTTACTCAATGTTGCATTTCCTTTACTCCTGTGTGCTGCATCTTGCAGCACACATTGAAATGCCATCTCTGCAAAAATAGCTTGTACATGTGCATGAAGAGACCCCTCCCTGCACATGAACAAATCATCACTTCAAGGCAGCCTCCCATCATCATGCTACAACAATGCCTGCATTGGTGCAGGAAACACTAATCTGTGCACGGGGAATTGCAGGGCTGTACTATGTACGGATAAATATGGCATATCACTGTGTATCTAAACTGCTGCAGTGTACTTCAACACATCTTGCAGCTGACCAGAGCCATGCCAAATGAGGAAATATCCGCCCTAAAGCTTGCAACCTATGGAACACAACCCATACACGTTGAACCTACAACAACCCACACACAACCATATGTGTCATATGGGAATGGCCGCAAAATAAAATGCATACAACACAGTGTGCATGTATGTGAACATCATGTGTGCACCCTAAAAAGTGGCTGTAATCTCACGATTTGACAAGTTAGAGGGCTAGATCAAACACAACATGATGGTGTGTGCTGCTGTGCAAAATTAGGCAGCATCAGGCACCATCATTTTAAAAACACAGGGATGCACTATATACATAAGAATACAACGCACCCCTGTGTACCTCCCTCGCAAGTGGAAATCAGATGTTGTGTGCCAATGCAGCCACACTTTCACCATAGTGCAAGGATGGCTGCATTGAGAATGTTTATGTGCAGAAAGGAACACCGTCCTGCACAAAAACAACCTTAAAGTGCGATTTGCTCTTACTGTGTGTGCTGCATTCTGCAGCACACACAGAGGAGCCACATTGCTATGAGTGATTGTACATATGCAGGAACAGACAGCTTCCCATACAGAAACAATCAAACCTTTCAATGCACACATCCTTGCACGATGGTGCAAGGATGTCTTTCTTTGTGCTAGGCAGCTCTATTTAACGCCAGTGCAGGGGACATCACAGGGGTGCTCCGTATGCAAATGAATACGGCACATCCCTCCATTGTGAAAATGACGTAGTGGGGTGCTAACACTCTTAGCATAGTGTCCTATGATGTCAACAGCTAATGCAATTTGTTAGACTTGGCATCCTTGGCCTGGTCTCCCCTAACTTTTTGCCTCTGTTCCCCAGGTTGTTGATGTGTGCTGGACTCTGCTTTTGCTGTTTTTGATACTCTGGGCAATTTACCACTCCTATCCAGTGCTAAAGTGCAAGTGCTCCTATGTAAAGTGTATGTGTAATTGGTTTTCCATGACTGGTACATTTGTTTTACTAGTAAGTTCCTAGTACAGTGCACTAGAGGTGCCCAGGGCGTGTAAATCAAATGCTACTAATGGGCCTGCAGCACTGGTTGTAAGACCCACATTATTAGCCCTGTAACCATGGCTCAGATCTGCCACTACAGTGTCTGTGTGTGCAGTTTAAACTGTCAATTCGACTTGGCAAGTGTACCCACTTGTCAGGCCTAAACCTTCCCTTTTCTTACCTTTAAGGCACCCCTAAAGTAGGCTCTAGGCAGACCCATGGGCAGGGTGCAGTGTATGTTAAATAAAGATCAGCAATGTACTAATGTGTTTTACATGTCCTGACAGTGAAATACTGCCAAATTCGCTTTTCACTATTGCAAGGCCTATCTCTCTCATAGGTTAACATGGGGGCAGCCTTTAAATGCTATCAAAGCTCAGATTCCCTTTGGGAACAGATAGACACATGGGGTTTGGGGTCTCTGAACTCACAATTTGAAAATATATATTTTAGTGAAGCTGTATTTTAGGTTGTGTTTGAAAATGCCACTTTTAGAAAGTAGGCATTTTCATTCTTAAACCGTTCTGTGACTCTGCCTATTTGTGGATTCCCTGTCTGGGTCATTTAGACAGTTGGTCTGTTTGCACCTCTCCTCTGGACAGTGACATTATGGGAGCTGGGGAGTAGCCTGCATATCCTAATGTGCCATCTGTGCTGAGAGGACGGGGAGGAGTGGTCACACCTGAAAGGGCTGTGCCTGCCCTCACACAATGCAAACTCCACCCCCCTGGTGTGTGTGGGACCTGGCCTGGGCAAGGCAGGATCTTACAAACAAGAGAGACTTTCCTTTGAAGTTTGCCTACTTCAAAGGCAGAAAGGGGTATGAGAAGAGCCCCCCAAACTCCTGAAAATTAGATCACTTCTGGATTCAAGAGGAACCTCTGCCAAGGAGAAGAGCTGAAGAGCTGAGGAGAAGTGCTGCCCCTGCCTGTGGCTGTTCTTTTTTAGCTCTCCTGCAGTTGCTGCATCTGCCTGTGAAAGGGGACAAAGACTGGACTTTGTTGTGCATTCCTGCTTTAGAAGAATCTCCAAGGGCTTGAACTCAGCTTGCCTCCTGTTGTTGAAGTCTCAGGGGGGCCATCAAAGACTTCCCCTGCCAGAACCTGGACTCTCTGCTGAGACTCCTGCCCTGCCAAGTGGTGTCCTATCCAGTTCCTCAGACCTTGAAAGGTGAAACTGGCAAAGACTGAAAATCCACGCACAGGCCGCCATGCGGGGAAATTTTCAGTGCACCTTCCATGACGTGGCTGATAAATGGCGCCCACCGGCTTTGTGGCTGAAATCAACGCTCTACCTGCATCGCGGCTGGGAGATCGACGCATCATGGCTGACGAAACAACACGCAACACCCACTAACAGAGGCTGATAACGATTTAAACCCCACGCAGCGCGGTTTTGTGACATCTTACGACCGGATTTTCAAAGCAACATCACTGGGCGCTGAAAAACAATGTAAAGCCTGCCCAGACCTGAGGTGCCTGTCTGGATTGGCGTATTGCTCTCTTGTGGGAGAGAAGAAATGATGCACGCCAGCCAGACCGGAGGATGAATGACGTCCGGTCTCACTTGTGAGTGAGAAATTGACACATCGCTGGCCTTTTCCAACTCACACTCGCCCATGTGGTGTTATTTTGACGCTACCCAGGTACTTTTGTGCACTGACAGCGTTCTCACTGTTTTCTAAGGATTAAGATTCTTATCCTTTGAAAATTCATAACTTGACGTGTATGTTGGATTTTTGTTGTTTTGGTCTTGTTTTGTTCAGATAAATATTACCTATTTTTCTAAAACTGTGTTGTGTCATTTTATAGTGTTTTCACTGCATTGTTGTGTGTGTTGGTACAAATACTTTACACATTGCTTCTCAAGTTAAGCCTGCCTGCTCGTGCCAAACGACCAAGGGGATGAACTGGGGTTAACTGAAGGTGATTCTCCTTTACTCTGACTAGAGAGAGGGTCCTTGCTTGGACATGGGGTAACCTGACTGCCAACCAAAGACCCCATTTCTAACACAATCCAATATTGATTTTACACTATCTCATTGTAGAGGAGGATGGCTTACTTCCTGCAGACCTGCCTATCCTGGATTTTCCAATGACATGGATGACCTGCTGCAAACCCTCAATGAACAGACTCTCTAGGATATCCTAGGATCACTCCATACAGCACCTTCAGTTGTAGGGAGGACACACAGCATTTTAGGGTCTCTACATGAACCACCCAGCCACTAAGACACGCCGCCAGTCAGTACTCACCAAGCCCTGGACTCCACAGGACCCAGATATCAGCTTTCAGAGGACAGTGGCAGGAGTCCAGAGGGAGCTGGCAAAGAAGGGTTGGGTGGAGATGTACACCATGACAGGCAGCCTAGAAGGACTGCAGATGTGCCTCAGTTCCAATAAGGACAACTCAGCTGCCATCAGAAGCACCCACTCCCGCTATGTGGACTCCAGCAGTCTCTGACAGACATAGCTGCTGTCATGGGCAGAGTCTAAAACAAATGTCCTCCCAAAATGCCAACAGCATGCAAAATACCCAGGAGGCCATATGGCGGGACGTGCCCTCCCTCAGGGAAAACATGGGTGCCTACCACCTTGATGTTATTGCGGTCTTGAAAAATCAGCAGTTCCTCCTTGCATCATTGATGCTTTATGTGTTGCCACAAATGGTAGCTGCTGTGACCTTTGACTCCACATCTCTATCACCTGATGTGTGTGTGGCCCCCTTTACCTCTACAACAGCATCAGCCATGGCACAGGAGGAACCACAAACATCAGAGAAAGTAATAACATTCACAAGGAAAAGCACCCGGTAGAATCAGTCTGTAGCACATGGTCAGTTTCTACTTAGTCTGGGCTGAAGATCATGCCAGTGTTGTCACAGTAGGAAATGTGCCCTCTTCACCTGACCACTGTTGAAATGTCTACTATGTGCCATCATTGTCTCTTCCATAAAAATTGGCAATGTTATGCACTCCTCAATAATGCAAACTACTCCTACGCATATCTCATGACATGTCCCTCAGCTCTGGACTCCGATTGTGCTACATATGGCAAACGTTCTCTCATGGGGTCTGTGAAATGGATTATTGTATAGAAATCATAATTACTATTGCACCTGTAAATAAGGCACTGTGTACACATGTACCATTTCTACCTTTATTGTTATCCATCTACTAAGCTAAAAGATAGCATTGTGTCAATCCATGTCAATGTGTACACTATATCAGTACATGAGTGCATCACTGTCAGACACTAAGCCACACACTAGGATCTGAACAAGAAAAAGCTGAATGATGGTGTTGTCGGCTACAACCAACTTACAGTGTATACTAAATGATTTGGAACCCATACCCTTTGACGCACACATATACGGCGTGTATGGCTCTGAACCCAACTAATTTACCCTGATGGGAGAACCAGTACAACTAATTTGTCTGGAAAAGGAAAAACTAACCTTATCAGTGATGGCCACTTGTTGGTGTTGCTGGATACAGTTCCAAATTTGTCAGTTGTCAGATGTACCACACTTGCCAGCAATGGTATAGCAGGACTCCACCAATAACTGGTGAAAATACCTAATTTACCTGACCAAGATAAAGAATACATACACATTGTGAATTGGTGGAACACTGGATGGCAAATGTATGCACTAGTAGACAGAATGTCCCAGCCATTCTGACAGCTCCTTGGTCATAGGGGATGCATTTGGGAAACCTGGGAAATCAAGACAGTAAGCACACCCTAGGCCATTCCCTCATCTTGGCCAGTACACTCATGAGAAGCCCCACACACTCAGTCAAATTACAAAACGTAATAGGCTAAGATGAACAGTATTTATTTTAAAACCATATACCAATTGAATACCTAAAACATACCCTATTCTAAACTAACCTATACTATCCTTAATTTACAACAACACCTATCTAACCTATTCTAAACTTATCTCACACATGTAATACCAGACTCTAAACACTGGCCCTCTGCTCATCTTAAGAGAAAAGATACAAGTAGGACAACATGAACAATGACAACAAATGTACTAACCTAACCTTTGGCCTAAACAAACATATAGGTGGTCATTATAAAAATGGCGGGAAACACCGCTGACCCCCGTGGTGACAGTGAACAGAAGATCACCAGTGGCGGTGAACAGCACACCGCCATGTAATGATGCCAAAGCCAGAAACCTCAAAAATGTCTGCTACCTCCAGCCACCGCCAGGTCCTTTGATGGAGGAAAGGCTGCATACCCCACCCCGCCACTGCCAAGCAGACAAATCCCCCACCCTCCAAATAATGATGCACAAATCACCGCAGCGGTTAGTGAATGGCGGTACGGGCCGCCACGGCCAGCAAGTGGACCCAATAGCAAGAAATGAACCCATTTGCAAGTTTGAAGCCCACACACCTGACACACATCCACAACATTATAAAACACACACATACACACCCCACAATCCTTTGCATCGCCAATAGGACAACTGAGATTGCCCATACAACACGCATACACTGAACGCAACATCACACAAGTCACACACCCAACCACACAACAGCACCCTCACCAGTAATTCTACAACACACCACCCAAAACACACACCATGGCACCCCTTAAGCACCCCCACTTCACAGATATGGAGCTAAGAACAATGGTCGACAAAATACTGAGGGTCAAGCCACTAATCTTCGGGGCACAGGTCCAGCACACACCCATCGCCAGGAAGATGGATTTATGGCAGACTATAGTAAACAAGGTCAATGCAGTGGGAAACCATCCACGCACTAGGTACAACATCTGTAAGAGATGGAACGACCTGCACGGTAAGGTGAGGTCTATGGCATCCAGGCACAACATTGTGGTCCAGAACACTGGCAGAAGACCCCCACCTACACCCCCCAAATACACCGACTGGGAGGAGAAGGTGCTGGCTATCCTGCTCACTGAGGGGCTCACCGGACTCACTGGAGGACTGGACTCGGGTAAATCATCTACAATTACTTCATATCTACCACACCTGTAATGTATGTACCACCCCACCCCTCCAACTACCACCAGGACCTCTACCCCACTGAGGCCACAATCACTACATCCAGTCACTCTGCATGCTCACAAACCCACTAACAAGCCCACATCCCTCCCCCTGTGCACAGCCTCCTACCCCAGCAAGGAATCACAATGACACTACTGCACCCACAATGCACCCCCATATCCAATGCAAAATCTTTAGGACAATCCCACAATAGGTCCCTGCATGGCCCGACAGGGGAATAAACAGTGCAAAATAGGGCAGAGTTGTGCATCCTAATTTGAATTAGTACATGTAACATACATGTCCATTCCCCCCCACAGGCAGCAACACCCAAGCCACCTTGACGGAAAGGCCAAGGAGTGCCAGCACCCCACATGGAGACAGAGGCCCCACTCAGGAGACTGGAGAGGAAAGAATGGCGAGTGAGGATGTCCCCGCTATGTGGACTCCAGCAGTCTCTGACAGACATAGCTGCTGTCATGAAGGAGAGGCTACAACAAATGCTCTCCCAAAATGCCAACAGCATGCAAAATACCCTGGAGGCCATATGGTGGAACGTGGCCTCCCTCAGGGAAAACATGGCTGCCTACCACCTTGATGTTATTGCGGTCTTGAAAAATCTGCAGTTCCTCCTTGCATCATTGATGCTTTATGTGTTGCCACAAATGGTAGCTGCTGTGACCTTTGACTCCACATCTCTATCACCTGATATGTGTGTGGCCCCGTTTACCTCTACAACAGCATCAGCAATGGCACAGGAGGAACCACAAACATCAGAGGAAGTAATACCATTCACAAGGAAAAGCACCCAGTAGAATCAGTCTGTAGCACATGGTCAGTTTCTACTTAGTTCTGGGCTTAAGATCATGCCAGTGTTGTCACAGTAGGAAATGTGCCCTCTTCACCTGACCACTGTTGAATTGTCTACTATGTGCCATCATTGTCTCTTCCATACCAATTGGCAATGTTATGCACTCCTCATTAATGCAAACTACTCCTATGCATATCTCCTGACATGTCCCTCAGCCCTGGACTTCGATTGTGCTACAGATGGCAAACTTTCTCTCATGGGGTCTATGAAATGGATATTGTATAGAAATCATAATTACAATTGCACCTGTAAATAAGGCACTGTGTACACATGTACCATTTCTACCTTTATTGGTATCCATCTACTAAGATAAAAGATAGCATTGTGTCAGTCCATGTCAATGTGTACAGTATAACAGTACTTGAGTGCATTACTGTCAGACACTAAGCCACACACTAGGATCCGAACAAGAGAAAGCTGAATGATTGTGTTGTCGACTACAACCAACTTACAGTGTATACTAAATGATTTGGAACCCATACCCTTTGACGTACACATATACGGCATGTATGGCTCTGAACCCAACTAATTTACCCAGATGAGAGTACCAGTACAACTAATTTGTCTAGAACAGGAAAAGCTAACCATATCAGTGATGGCCACCTGTTGGTGTTGCAGGATACAGTTCCAAATTTGTCAGTTGTCAGATGTACCACACTTGCCAGCAATGACATAGATATAGCAGGACTCCACCAATAACTGGTGAAAATACTTAATTTACCTGTCCAAGATAAAGAATACATACACATTGTGAATTGGTGGAACACTGGATGGCAAATGTATGCACTAGTAGAAAGAATGTCCCAGCCATTCTGACACCTCCTTGGTCATAGGGGATGCATTTGGGAAACCTGGGAAATCAAGGCAGTAAGCACACCCTAGGCCATTCCCTCATCTTGGCCAGTACACTCATGAGAAGCCCCAGACACTCAGTCAAATTACAAAACGTAATAGGCTAAGATGAACAGTATTTATTTTAAAACCATATACCAATTGAATACCAAAAACATACCCTATTCTAAACTAACCTATACTATCCTTAATTTACAACAACACCTATCTAACCTATTCTAAACTTATCTCACACATGTAATACCAGACTCCAAACACTGGCCCTCTGCTCATCTTAAGAGAAAAGATACAAGTAGGACAACATGAACAATGACAACAAATGTACTAACTTAACCTTTGGCCTAAACAAACATATAGGTGGTCATTATAAAAATGGCGGGAAACACCGCTGACCCCCGTGGTGACAGTGAACAGAAGATCACCAGTGGCGGTGAACAGCACACCGCCATGTAATGATGCCAAATCCAGAAACCTCAAAAATGTCTGCTACCTCCAGCCACCGCCAGGTCCTTTGATGGAGGAAAGGCTGCATACCCCACCCCGCCACTGCCAAGCAGACAAATCCCCCACCCTCCAAATAATGATGCAATAATCACCGCAGCGGTTAGTGAATGGCGAACGACCATTGGCGGTATGGACCTCCACGATCAGCAAGTAGACCCAACAGCAAGAAATTAACACATTCGCAAGTTTGAAACTCACACACCTGACACACATCCAAAACATTATAAAACACACACATACACACCCCACAATCCTTTGCATCGCCAATAGGACAACTGAGATTGACCATACAACACGCATACACTGAACGCAACATCACACAAGTCACACACCCAAACACCCAACAACACCCTCTCCAGTAATCCTACAACACACCACCCACAACACACACCCTGGCACCCCTTAAGCACCCACGCTTCACAGATAGGGAGCTAAGAACAATGGTGGACAAAATACTGAAGGTCAAGCCACAAATCTTCGGGGCACAGGTCCAGCACACACCCATCGCCAGGAAGATGGAGTTATGGCAGACTATAGTAAACAAGGTCAACGCAGTGGGAAACCATCCACGCACAAGGTACGACATCCGTAAGAGATGGAATGACCTGAACGGGAAGGTGAGGTCTATGGCATCCAGGCACAACATTGCAGTCCAGATGACTGGCAGAAGACACCCACCTACAACCCCGAATACACCGACTGGGAGGAGAAGGTACTGGCTATCCTGCTCCCTGAGGGACTCACCGGACTCACTGGAGGACTGGACTCGGGTAAATCATCTACAATTACTTCATATCTACCACACCTGTAATGCATGTCTCACCCCACCCCTCCAACCACCACCAGGATCACTACCCCACCCAGGCCACAATCACTACATCCAGTCACTCTGCATGCCCACAAACCCACTAACAGGCCCACATCCCTCCCCCTGTGCACAGCCACCTACCCCTGCAAGGAATCACAATGACACTACTGCACCCACAATGCACTCCCATTTCCAATGCAAAATTTTTAGGACAATCCCACAACAGGTCCCTGCATGGCCAGACAGGGAAATAAACAGCACAAAATAGGGCAGAGCTGTGCATCCTAATTTGAATTAGTACATGTAACATACATGTCCATTCCCCCCTACAGGCACCAACACCCAAGCCACCCTGACGGAAAGGCCAAGGAGTGCCAGCACCCCACATGGAGACAGAGGCCCCACTCAGGAGACTGGAGAGGGAAGTATGGACAGTGAGGATTACCCTGGCCCGTCAGACAGTCCTGGACTGTCACCCTCCAGCAGCCCCACCCAAGATACCACTGACACCCCTACCACCCAGCCACCAATATCAGCTCTGACTAAAAGACCCCACACCAGTGTCTTTAGGCCACAGACTGGAGGACCACAAGTACTGAGGCCAGAGTCACCACCTACTAACAGGCAGGATGATGATGGCCCCAGTGCAAGTGGGACTGCCAGACCTGTGCAGGGGACACAGGCACAGGGGGCTAGGCCCAGTAGGATGTCATCAGTGGCCCAGGGGGGGAGGCCAAAGGATGGATGCTGCAGCCCAGGAGGTGATCTCTGTGGTCCTGGGAGCATACCACCATACCCAAGTCAGGATGGGCCAGATCCTGGCCACCCTGGAACAGAGCCAGAGGCTAAAGATAGCCCAACATCAAGAGACCATGGAGCAGTGGAAACAACTCAATGCCACAATGGCCACTATTGCAGGGGTGGTGCAGCACCACTACCTAACCCAGCCTGAGACCCCCACAAACCTGGAAGCCCTTACCACTGCTCAGGACACAGAACAGTCCTCTACATCAGCAGCAGCAACTGGACTGGTGTCACTGGCAGAGGACACAGAGAAGACCAGCACCTCTACCCTTACAGCCCAGCACCAGGCACTCAAGCTTCCCTCAGACCCAGATATGGGACTGGAACACCTACCAAGACCAAGGTCCCCACAAAGAAGTGACTTTGACCTGAACTGATCCCAAGTGTGCCACCATCCTCACCCACCAAGAGCAAACTAAGAACTTGCAAGGGACATATGGACCAATACCCAGTGCCACCAATCGCTAAGACCATGTACCCAGTATGGACATCCACAATGAGCCCACTCCCTATCACTGTACAGTGCACCAATGCATTTGTGACACCAAATAAAACACTTTTACACCAATTTGTATGTCCCCTGTCATTCTGAAGATTCAATTGTAATTGTGAATGCATTTGCCAGTCAATTCCATATTCATACCTTTATTGCAGGAATGGTACCCCACGCACAACATCATCTGGAGTAAACCAAAATGTACACCATATTGTTTCCATTGCACATGCCACCTTTTTCTTCAGGTAACAGTGTCAATGATTACAGACACCACATCCCCAAACAAATGAGTCAGACAAACATTATGCAGTGCAGACAAACTCATCAGTGAACAGTACTGCATAGTCACTGGAAGTATAGTTGGATCAGCTGGTTCCTGGAGTGAACATCTTTCCCCTCTTCATCCTCACCATCACTCTCATCCCCTCTCAGAGGTAGCAGGTCTGGATGTACAGCACCCTCCTCCTCTAGTAGGGGTATAGCTCTCCTCACAGCCACGTTGTGCAGCATGCAGCAGGCCACCACTATTCTACACACCTTCTCAGGGCCATAGCACAGGGATCCCCAGAGAGATGGAGGCAACAAAATCTAGCCTCCAGGAGACCTAGAGTGTGCTCAATCACCCTCCTAGTACTTCCATGGGCCTCATTATAATTCATCTCTGCATCTGTCCTGGGATTTCTCACAGGTGACAGGAGCCATTGCAAGTTGGGGTAGCCAGAATCACCTGCAAAAGTGGGCGAAACAGGACTGTAACAAACTGCCATAACTTGCATACATATAAACGGAAAGGGGTTTGGAGGGACCCGGAGATTATGTGATTCAGTGTACAATCTCCCAACTATAATCCTATGAATTAAAGTACACTGTTCCAAAATACTCTGACTTCCTGGGAGACCTGGGATCTCAGGAGCAAGAGCCCTCAAGCATCACAATGGATGACTAGCATCATCATCGGGAAATGCTCCTCACCAGGCCGGCACTGCAATGCCTGGCGGGCTCCCCGAAGGGGGCTCTTATGCCGTGCTGTTCTACTTAAGTAAGCGTGATAACCTACACCAAGGTTGGAGAGAACAGAAGAAAATGTTAAAATTGGTTATTCATCGCACCAACCCATCAAGACTTTGATCAGTGTGGGGTGAATGAAGACCAAGATTAAAAAAGGGGGGTGAGGGTCACACAGGAGTTCAATGCTCAAGTGACTCTCGAAACAACAAAACCTGGGGGACTATAAATCATATAGTACCTCTATACCAAGGTCAACATGTTTTGCGTGCTTATGGTTCAGCCGGATCCATTGACGATTCATCAGGACCATAAAAAGTTAAACTTCTGCTCCCAACCACAACATTAGATTTTAAATGCCCTAACTTTAAGGTTGAAAACAGTCACTTACATTGAAGTCAACTGGTAAAGTCAGGTCGCCCTAAAAGACAAAAATACATATACATAGGCCAGAGAAAACCAAAATATGGTAATACAGTAATTAAAGCGTAAAAATATAATCAAAACTGTGATGGGTCAAACGTCAAACGTGAAATGTGAGATACACACAGGTGATAAGGCTTACCATCCCCAAACTGAGAAAAGGCTCCTTAGGACGCACGTTCTATGGACTCAAATGACCACTGTTCATAATTAATAAACAAAATTATCACAAGGTATACATGGTATTCAACAATTGATCATATATTTATGAATATAAGCCAATGTTGTGTGGAAATAAAAATAGCTGTCGATATAGAGTAATCACTAAAACATTGAGGCATAATGCAGTAATGAAATAAAGGAGTAAAAAAACTCCCATCCGCCAATTCACTGTGTGGTCTATATGTCAGAAATCATTGAAATACAGGATTTTAATGAAAACGATAGGTGAATTACCCAATTACAAAGAGACACGAGGTTTGTTGCGTCCTCGTCAGCGCTAGGGGTAATTCACGATGTAACACAATAAAAAAAATAAGGAAATAGCGGCAGACTTACAGTTTAGTCACTGGTCCTGCATAGTGGATCTACCCTCGAGACGGCGCCCCGCATTCAAGTTATGCGGGCGCTGTCCGAGTCTTTAAGAAGACGCCGTGAAGAACCGGGAGGGAATTCCTTCTGGCTTGCGCGCGTCTGAAAAATAGAAAGCAACAAAGGAGATGCGTCTGAGGCTGGATATCAAAATAGAAAAGGGACTGGGAGCCAACAGTGTAGATGCTCTTGAGCCGAGAGATTACTCGGGGTCGAAAACGTATATAAAAATAAATGATTAGAAAGAAAAAACGTCTCGTCTGGAGATACCAAAAAGATGTCTTGAATATTATTGAGCTGTACAGAGACAAGGGATTATCAAAAATGAAGTAATTGGCTTAATTAGCCAAAAATACAAATAAACGATCATTAGTGAATAGCCGGAATGGTGATGTTAATTCTCACATCTAATCCCTAGATGCATAAAATTGATAAAATCTATCGAGACCTCTGGAATTACAAAGAGGTCAAGATTGTGACTTCAACAGTTAGTTTTACACACACCGCACAGAAGAAAATTAAGTCAAAGGTATGATGATACTCGTTGGTATTAGGATAGAGAGGTCCACGGAATATCATCGTTCACTCCATAGATATTGGTCCCTAATTTGAATATCCATCTCTGTTCAGTTTTGAAAAGACCTCCTGGGTCATTCAGGCGGACGTTCGGAACATCCAAAATTACCAACCACAAGTCGTCAGGTGTGTGGGGTGCTTTGAGAAAGTGAGCACAGAGTTTTGTAGTAATTCTCTTGCACCTGATGTTACTTCTGTGTTCATTGATGCGTATTTTAACAGGCCTAGTAGCCATGCCGATATAACGAAAGTCACAAGGGCATGAAATCATGTAGATGCAGTTTTTTGTTTTGCAATTAGTGTGTTTTTTTACGGTGCCAGGTACCTGTAGGGTTTAACTGCAACATTTTTAAGTGTCTGGTGATAGAACATACATTACACGTGCCACAAGGATGATGACCCTCCACTGGGGGGAGATCCCAGAGCGTTCTTTGACTAAATACTTCACGTGATGGTTGTTGCCGGGTGTGCACTACAATATCCTTGATGTTAACTGTGCGTTTGAATGCATAAAAGGGGTCTTGGTAGTTCGCTACCCCACATGTGAGTATTGGCCATTGTTTACTTATCAATCTTTTGATTGAATTAGACAATGGTGTATAGGTGGAAACACACGTTAGTCTAGTCTGAGGTGTCTTCTCAATGATTGTGAGTAGGGCATCCCTTTTGTTATTCCTAGCTCTCTTACGTGCCTGATACACAATTTTAGAGGGGTAGTGGTGTTTAAAAAGTTTATCTTCAAGCATATCTGCCTGATGATCAAATTCTAGAGGTGAACTGCAATTTCGTCTTAGCCGTAGAAACTGGCCTACTGGTAGATTATCCCGTAGGGATTTAGGATGGTGACTTTCATATAATAGAAGGGAATTCCGTTCTGTTGGTTTATGGTAAATACTGGTGGACAATTTACCGTCGGTAATGGTAATCATCAAGTCTAAAAAAGGTAAATGAGTGGCTGACACTGTGGCAGTAAACTTCAAAAAGGGATCAAGAGTGTTGACCCAGGTTATGAAGTGGTCTACGATTCCTAATGGACCCTTACATATAATTAAAATGTTGTCAATGTAGCGTCGCCACAATTTTATGGAGTTTTGAAAGGGATTGTTGGACGGTGAAATGTACTTTTTTTAAAAGTCATACATGTACAAGCATGCTAGACTCAGTGCGAAAGTACTTCCCATCGAGGTTTCTCGAATCTGATGGTAGAATTGGTCCTCGAAGAGGAAGACATTTTCAGTAAGTGCGAGTTTTGCACAATGTAAAATGAAGGGAACGGGAGTGGATAATGTTGATGATACTTGCTGAAGAGCTGACTCCACAACTTGTAGAGTCGCTGTTTGTGGAATGTTAGTGTACAATGCTTCAACGTCCAAAGTGATGATATCTTGTACATCTCCTGATTCATTGATGGTTTCTATTAAGTTCTAGACATCTTTGGTGTCTTTCAAATAAGTAGAAGAGCTATGTACCAGGGGTTGTAAAAAATTATCACAGAAAATCGAAAGGGGTTCCAAAATAGAACCCAGCCCTGATACAATAAGGCATCCGGGGAGGTGTAATGCCCTTGTGAATCTTGGGTAAACAGTAGAAATATGGAATACGGGGATGAGAAGTATCGAGGAATTCAGCCTCCTTAGGTGAAATCCACTGGTTGTTCCTGGCTTCTTCAATAAGACTTCTGATCTGGATCTGCAGTCTTCCTGTAGGGTTGCTCATTATTTTTGCATAGTAAGTGGTATCACTTAGAAGACGTAGACATTCGTGTCTATACTTAGTAGAGTCCATGATCACAATGGCCCCTCCTTTGTGGGGCCAAATTATATGGGCGACCAGAGGAGCAGGTGAGTTGGTGGTTGCCTTGCATGGATGTGTGTGATGGTGGCAGATGCCTGTTTGCATGTGTGGTCGATATGTAACTGCACAGGCGTAGATTGTGTGGCAAGTACTGTCAGTGAGGTGGTAAAATGGGGACGATATGTCAGCTGTATCAAATTGGCATTTCCTGAAGTCTGTTATTCTTCTCTGTATGTCCCATACAGGTCAGCGCCCATCAGAAGAGGGGACTCTGGCAGGCCATCACCAGGGAGGTGCGGAACCTGGGGGTCTGCAACCGGCGGAGCACCCACTGCAGGAAGGGGTGGGAGGACCTGCGCCGCTGGGCCAGGAAGACCTGTGAGGCTCAGCTGGGGAAGGCCTCTTAAGGAGGAAGGGGTGCCTGTTGGACCCTGACCCCTCTAATGTGCCACATTCTGGCTGTGGCATATCCGCATTTGGATGGGCGCTTGAAGGTGGCACAGCAACCACAAGGGGGTGAGTACCCACACCATTTAATAACATTTTGATGGATGTGTTCAGATGCTGTAGTATGTATGCTGTCTAGTGCCAGGCACTCTGACAGGTGTCTTCCAGCAGGCCTGCCCCCATGGGCACGGAAATGATTAGGGACAGGTCTAACAGTTCATCAGGTCCGTGTGTCATGTGTGAAATGTGTTATATTCTGGTGTAGTGGCCACTAGTCAGGAGCATAGTCATGACTATTATTGTAGGTACTGCATGTAGGTGTGTAGGCTGAATGGGAGTGTGTGTGCACCAAGTATGTACATCCATTCTGGTATTTACAGATTTCTTTCATGTTTTGTCTCCCCACCCCTGTGCTCTTATGTGCTTTGTGTACATCAGCTTCATCTGGTGAGGGAGCAGTGGCACTGGCGAGTGGGGTACAGAGTCCCACGGTTTCAAGGTGGCAGAGTCGACCGATGCCAAGGGGAGCAGTGGGTTGGAGGGCGAGGGGAGTATCACGGGGAGGCAACTACCACTGGAGGTAGTAACTCTGATACCTCCTCCGATGGAAGCTCCCTTGTGGTGGCGGACCCTAGTGGGCCCACCCATTCTGTGTCATCTTCCACCATTCCCGGTACCATCATCACCCTCCCAGGTGCTCCCCACCCAGTTGCCTTTGCCTGCTCACCCAGAAGGGTGGGCGTCTCTTTCACCCCAGGCACCTCATCCCCTGCCCCAGTCAGCCCTGCTGCCCTCACGGAGGAGGCTATTGACCTCCTGAGGACCATTTCTGTAGGGCAGACAACCATTGTGAATGCCATCCAGGGGCTAGCATCCCAGATGCATCAATACAATGCATACCTGAAAGGCATTCACAGTGCCATGTCTGCTCTAAAGAGATCTTTTCAGGCTCTGGCCTCCTCTTTGATGGCAGCTAGTGTCCCTGGTCTTTCCATCCCCCTTCAACCACCTCTACCTCTTCCAGCACCCCACTCCCTTCACCCATCCCAAGCACACATTCAGACAGCCATGCACACACCTCAACTCACAAGAAGCAACCGGAATAACACAAGCGTCACACTTCCCACCACAGGCATACACATAACAACATCCACTTCCTTCAGTGTGTCCACCTCTCCCGCTTCCCTGTCTGTCACCTCAACATGCACACCCACAAGCACTGCAGCCTCAGTCACTTCTGCTGGCCCCATTCTTGCAGTCACTACAACATCAGACATCCAGTTGTGCACCCCAGGCACCACACATGTACTCACCAAAACGACATTGACTGACACATGCAGCACACTCACCAGACCTGCAGACACCAAGACAACATCCATTTACACTGGCATCCTGTCTTGTCCCACGGTGTCCACCCCCTCCTCCCAAGACACTCAAACATTCCCAGACACCCACTCAACACACATCCACCACACCGCAGCATACTGTACAGGCACTTGCATCCACGTCCACCACACCTACACCAGTTACAAGCACTCCCTCTACCTCCACTCCCACTCTTCCTCCATGTCCACCCCAACTGCCCCTAAAACACTTTCCCTGTCCCATGTTTACCTGTTCGAACCACTGGCCCACCCCGTCTCATCCCTAAAAGTGCCCATCTCCTTGCCCTGTCCACTCCTTCCTCGTCTAAGTCTACCCCAGTCTGCCCTCCTATTCCAGTGCCTCTTCCCGAGAGAGAAACAAGCCCTGTGCTGCCCAGGGTCCATCTGCCACCCCCCGGTCCAAGTGCACTCCCACACCTTCCAAGAGCAAACCCAAACCCCCTCCACCTCCCAAACGTAAGCCTAAGCCCCACCTCCCAGACGTAAGTCCCCATCCCCACCACCCGGTGCTCCTGTTCCCTGAGGTACCTGGCTGCCCCATTGATGTCCCTTTACGGGGGAGTACCATGTGCACATGTGGGAGTCAAGTTTGGGCCATTTGGGCCCTTCAGGCTGTTTCTCATGGACTGGCCAAGGCCTTATTTGGACATTACTTTTTACTGTTCTATTAAAGTTTGTGTGCTCAGTGGTACTGTTGGCACAATATGGAGACATGGTTCATTGCTTCATTGTGGGGGTGTGGTGTGCACATGTGTGTACTTTGGGCAGCTTTTATTTGCCTTGTGTCAGGTAAGTACCTCTTGTTCTGGTGTTTATGGCTTGTGATGGTGTGAGGGGTTGGGGTTCGTTGCAGGGTGGGTGAGATGGGTGGGTGTGTAACTGTGCCCTTTCTTCCCTTGTTTACTAAGTTGCAGTTCTTACCGTTGTCATCTTCGTCGTCGGTCACGGTCGTGGAGGTATATTGCAAGGAGCAGGAATAGCATTATTTGCAACTCTCTCTCCATGTCTGCTTCAGCGTGTTGTATGTGCCTACGGTGAGTGTTTCCTTTTATTTGGTTTGTTTCCGCCTTTGCGTGGCGGTGGTTCCCGCCCCGGAACTGACTTCGGTCTTGTGCTTCATTATTTGATGGGCGGGTGGGGCCTTTCTTTCAGCCCGTGGGCGGCCACTTCTGTCGTTGTCGGCACTCCAATGCTGGCAGTGTGTGGATATCCCGCTGGCTGTTTCTCATGTGCTTCATTATTTGGCTGTTTGGACTGCCAGGCTCTTGATGGTAGTTACCACCATGTTCATAATGAGGGCATTATTCTTTTGGTTGACTTATTTTTGTAAAACATTTTTATACACACATACCCAAACACGACCACACATGCACCACACAACAATAAAATAACGTAGAAAAACCCACCCCCACTATACTCACCCTAACCTATGCCTACCCTACACTAACCTAAGTTTACAAATTTGAAACCCTATAGAAAACTATTCAAAACAGTAAAAGGGAGGGGAAGAAACTGGGAGGCTATATGATACTATAATGTTCACTTCCTGCTTTTCTTAATCTTCTTTTTGATGTATCACAACATCTTCCAGTCCCCTGCTGCATTCTTCTTCAATGTTTTTGAGTCTGGCTAAAATCTGCCTAATGTCCCTTCTCATGTCCTCTTCAAACTGGCTTGGGACTACTGCTGCAGGTGGCTGTACTGGTGGCTGTGAGATGACTGGTGCAGCTGACATTAAGGGCCTTGGTCTCGCTGTGGCCCCCTGCACCTGTGATGACTTGTCTCCAGTGTCATTGTGTGGCTGCAGTGGGGGTCCACCATAGTAAAACGTGTGCCATTTCCCTGATGCTTTCTCTCTTCTGAACCTCCTGGCTATTCCCTATAAACCTCCATGTGGCTGTAGAGTTCGGCCCTCTTGTGGAATTCTCGCCTTTGTATTTCTGTCATGTTGGCAGCTGAAATATGAGGAGAAGCAAGCATCAGTATCAGCGTTAGGGGAGGTTGTACATACATATAATGTACACTGCAACTACAGATAACACATACAGTAAAACACACATTCCTCAACAATGACCTACTCCTCATCTATGACTATTTCGTAACAGCCATCAACAGTATCATGTCACTTTGATGCCGGAAATCTATTTTTAAACAACAGGGCCCAGAACTGATGGGACAAAATTGTCCATGATCAACATTTGTGTCTTCAAACTTGTGAGGATCACATGCCCCAACAAGTCTGGATTACCTGTGTCCGTCTATAAGGGGGGCTGTGCATATAATCCATCACCTCGACACACCTGGTGAAATCTCAAGGCTTGCACAGTCATCATGGAGGCAAGGTGTGGGCCATGTGAAGGGGGTCTGTTATCTTCCCACATGCTATTCTAAGGTTTGGTAAATCAACATAAACGTGTCCTGGTGTACGTCCTGGTCTGAGCATACGTTGCATTGCCCATGGTGTGTCCACATGTACAACTAATGTAATCGTCCCAGAAAGTTTTGCCTTAAGCCTGAACTGTGTATCAAAGTTACCAACACATTACAGAACAGAAGCCCCCACCCTGTGCAATGTAGTGCTACATGTGTTAAACGGCACACACATGCTGTATGGCTGCCCTTAGGCCCATAGTGAGTTTGGCACTGAAGTGGGTGCTGTAACAGTATCCAGAAACATTGAACATGCATTTCAGACATCAGACATCATCAAAGTACTAGGTATGCACACAGCATTCACATCATATGCATATGTGATGTGACCTACATCACTCACAAATATCATGGTGACATGACCATGTTGTGAAAACTGCTTGAGATCTGGTGTGGGAAGGATCATAGAATTTTCCCACAACCAGGTTACTTGTCTACTAATTGTGTATACTGCTGATTGTTGTACACCACAATATGGCTCCTTTCAGTACTACAGACTCATTATATCTGAAAGGTACTGAGGCACCTGTGGTGTATGTGTCTCCTACATAAGCCCCCGAGAGACCTCTGCAGATTTAACCCACATCTCTACTATCTTGTCATTAAGTGTAAGCTATGTGCTGCACACTGTGCTGACAATGGTGCTGTGACAAAGTGGTTGTAAACAGGCATGCTATGTACATAAACTGCTGCCCTGAGACCTTTCATGGTAGACACCAATGAATAACTGGCCCGCCATATCAATTCCCATTTCGTAGAATTTCATGCCAGCACATGTTGCCCTTTGAACTACATGCAAGCCATTCTCATTGCACAGCATTCCAACATACATGATGTCACGATCCAGTCTCCAGTTATATCAGATCATTGGTCAGGCAAAACCATTTTTCATAGAATTCCACATTTCAGACTGACTCACACCAAACCCATGACGCACAAGATGATACTTACTGGATACATCACGGTAATCAAATTGTTCAGCCTCTCCTACAGTGTAGGGTGCAGGTCCCCCTTCTGGCATTGGTTGGAAAACATTGCTTAGTGTACATATCAGTTGATGGATGACAATTTATGCAGTTAACTTGTTAGGCTGAGTGAGCATGTCATCCTAGTAGTAGAGCAGAGCACTTGACAAACACCTGTGATCAGTCAATCACACATGGTCTCAGATAATGTAGACCCACACACCTACAAACCATCACTGTCCCTGACACTCCTGCGGTGCTTCTCCCTGCACTATTAATACATGGCATTCTCAGGCAAGTGTCTGTTAGCTTCTCACCTCTATGACTATATGGGATTGCTTGACACTGTATATTGTATCTGAGGGGCATGCAATGGTTGTTGCAGTGGGTGTCCCATTGTAACACCCATAGCATTTGAGCCTGCCTCAGATGTTGTAGACATTTACCTCAGTGTCACAGCAAATTGACAAACTACTGGCTAGGGGTTGTGTGGGTATTCCAAGATGTTGAGGAATGACGTGGTAAATCCTTCAGTGAAGTAAGTCATACGTGTGTGCCATCACAAGGCACACACATGAGAAATAATGCTATGGGAGTATACTCATGTGAAGATAGTTGTACCTACCTGCACATTGACTGATTAAATTCATGGATGTATTGCCAATTGTGTGTGGTCAGACATTGTTGCCATGGTATACCATTATTTGTCCAGGGAGGGATAAGAACATGGGCATAGAAATATGCCTCAATACAGAAACACCTGTTATGGGGTCCAAGGATGCATTTGTTGGTACAGGTTACTGAGTGATGTGCCAGTGATGAAGCAGATGCAGGGCGGCCCCAAACTGTCAGTGAGAAGTGGCAGGCCTGTGGAACTGACTCTGTACATGTGTGTGGTAATAGGGTGTATGTGATACACAAGGAACTGGAACAGGGAAATGTTAGTAGTCTGGACCCAGTGCATGGTCAAGCTCCCATGCATGGCCTTGGCCAATGACACAAAGGGGCCAACAGAATAACACCAACACTAGGGGTGCATCATCACTTGCATCTATACAGTCCTTGTGGCCCTCAGTGCACCCCTTACCCCCGACATGTGTGCACCTAATGAGAATGAAGGCACAGCGTGATGCAGGTAGGATCCAACTGTGTCTATTTATGTATCGGTAAATGATATACTCAGCAGGAGTTGCAACAGATCATCATGACGTCTGCTGAGTACACTGGGGCCCACCTCATATATGTTTATGCCCCCATATCACACCTGCTCTCAGCAGCTGATTAGAGTGCCTGAAAAATTGAAATAAGGAATTTCTCATCTAAATCAGTGGCTTATACATTTGCCCACCCAAACAGGTTTTCGGACTCCCTTCCATACATGATGAATTGCACAGGCCTCATTTGTTGCTGCTCATTACTGAGTTGCCCTATATATGCATCACAACACTTTGTAATGGTTGTGCAGGGAAAATGATACATCTGCCCATCATCAGCTTCATTATTGTACATCTGATCTGCATGCCTAAGGTGGCACTGGGACTCTTCATAGAGGTAGCATATGAAATGTCCAGATCCACAAGCATTACATGCAGGACTCAACTGTATCTGCAACTGTCATGCATGTGTTTTATATGGAAATGTGAGACTTATCAATTGTTCCACCAACCTCTATACCCAGATGATCCAGCAGATCCTGCTGCCTTGTAACCAGATCTGCCCAGCGATGCTTTAGTTGGTGGTTGTTCCTTCCATTGCCAAAGATCCGTGTGAGGTGGTGGAGCACCTTGCCCCACCTCAGCCGCCGTCCCTCTGTGGGGTAGCCAAGGACACGGCGACCCAGTTGCAGCATCATAGAGAACTAGTGCTGAACAAGCCAGATGAACCCCCCAGCTCATCAGCCGACATACACACCATCCTCCCTTTCCCAGACATACTGCAACTGCAGTTCACCCAAAACAAAACATGAAAAATACCTAACCCAACTACCCCAAAAACTTTACTACCTCAGACAAACACCCCACAACACAGAGACACTACAGTATACTTACAATACAAAAGTATAAACACTACAAACACTCCAAATCTCCTACAGCACCAGCTCCACACACTCTCACACAGTCACAGACAAAAAGACTGTGAAGTGAAAGTGAACTCACTGTACCATGTATGCAGGCAGGATGTCCTGTTTCATCACTTCCTGGGCGTGTATGTCATATTTCCAGTCATGCGTAATTTTTGTTGATGCATCACGGTCATGCTTTGTTTTTCTCACCATTAGTGTGAAATTGTCTGTTGGCGTGAGATAGATGTCCAGGGCCTAGGCATCTTTTAACTTAGGGGTATTGTATGGTATATGGGTATGTGTGAAATGTTTTGACGCATGACGGCATTGCTTGGATTTTTCACCATGGTGCGTTAAGAGGCATGTCAAAGTGTGATTGCCGCTCAGGGCTCAGGCTTCATTTTACTAACATTGCAATGTGGAGTTGATGCCTTTCTGTCTTTTATTTGACGCATGATGGAATTGTGTGGATATTTGCATAATAGTCCTTCAGAGCACCCTGATTCACTGAACATGTCACATAGGCTGTGCATCAATGCTGTATATGTGGTATGGCTACATGTGCATAACTGTCCAGTAATGATATTACAGTGACGTTGGTATGTTGAACCTATAGGTTTGTTTATGAGTCTGCTGCATGTGATTACTCATACCTTGTGCATTTTTGCACGTGTAGCTACACTGTGTCCACATACATGTTGGCACATGTGTGTTATGTGTGTACATATGTGTATGTATACTCATTTGTGAGTGGACTACATTGTTATGTGTGAGATACACATGTGCACATATCTACAACACAATATATATGGTAGCCTATGTCCAACACATGATAAGGCATGTGACAACCATGACAAGTTGTATTCAGTGGACTTGGACTTCATTGATATCATGTAAACCCTGGCAATTTGCATGTGCATGTGTGTCCACTCTGTGGTGTGTTGTTGGATTTTACTTCATGTTGCTCTCCTACATGTGTGCCATTTGGTCTCCCAAGGTATCTTAGTTGCAGGAGATGTTATGTACACATGTGTTAGTGAAGGTTGGTATATGCCATGTGTGTGTATATCAATCAATCAATCATAGCATTTATAAAGCGCGCTATGTACCCGTCAGGGTTTCGAGGCGCTGAGGGGGGGGGGGAGCGCTGCTGATTTAGCGGTCGAAGAGCCAGGTCTTGAGGAGCCTTCTGAATGCGAGGAGGTCCTGGGTCTGGCGAAGAGATGTGGGGAGAGAGTTCCAGGTCTTGGCGGCGAGGAAGGAGAAGGATCTGCCGCCGGATGTCTTGAGCTGGATTCGGGGTACGATGGCGAGGGCGAGGTTGGCGGATCGGAGTTGACGTGTTGGAGTGTAGAAGTTAAGTCTGGTGTTGAGGTAGGAGGGTCCGGTGTTGTGAAGTGCCTTGTGAGCGTGGGTCAGGAGTTTAAAGGTGATCCTCTTGTCTACCGGGAGCCAGTGGAGTTCCTTTAGGTGAGGGGAGATGTGACTTCGGCGGGGTATGTCGAGGATCAGTCGGGCGGAGGCATTTTGGATACGTTGGAGTCGTTTGATGTCTTTGGTTGGGATGCCTGTGTAGAGTGCGTTGCCGTAGTCAAGTCTGCTGCTGACGAGGGCTTGGGTCACCGTCTTTCTGGTTTCTGTTGGAATCCACTTGAAGATTCTGCGGAGCATTCGAAGGGTGTTGAAACAGGAGGAGGAGACGGCGCTGACCTGTTTGGACATGGTGAGGTCGGAGTCCAGGATGAAGCCGAGGTTTCTTGCGTGGCTGGCAGGCGTGGGCGGGGGTCCGAGGATGGAGGGCCACCATGAGTCGTTCCAGGCCGAGGGAGTGCGCCCGAGGATGAGGACTTCCGTCTTGTCGGAGTTGAGTTTCAGGCGACTGTTGTTCATCCAATCGGCGATGGATTTTAGTCCCTCGTGGAGGTTTGTTTTGGCGGTGAGCGGGTCTTTGGTCAGGGAGAGGACGAGCTGGGTGTCGTCGGCGTAGGAGATGATGCTGAGATGATGTTGGCGGGCCAGTTGAGCGAGGGGGGCAATGTAGACGTTGAACAACGTAGGGCTGAGGGAGGATCCTTGGGGGACGCCGCAGATGAGGTTGGTGGCTTTGGAGCGGAAAGGGGAGAGACGGACTCTCTGCGTTCTGTCGGAGAGGAAGGATGAGATCCAGTGGAGGGCTTTATCTTGGATGCCGGCTTCCTGGAGGCGGGTCAGTAGGGTGCGGTGGCAGACGGTGTCAAAGGCGGCTGATAGGTCGAGGAGGATGAGGGCTGAGGTTTCGCCGTTGTCCATTTGATGTCTGATGTCATCTGTGGCGGCGAGGAGAGCAGTCTCAGTGCTGTGGTTTCGTCTGAATCCGGATTGTGAGGGGTCCAGGATGGAATTGTCTTCGAGGAAGTGGGTGAGCTGAGTGTTGACGATCTTCTCGATGACTTTCGCTGGAAAAGGGAGGAGAGAGATCGGACGGAAGTTTTTGAGATCGTTGGGGTCGGCCTTGGGTTTTTTGAGGAGGGGTTGGATTTCTGCGTGTTTCCAGCTGTCCGGGAAGGTGGCAGAAGTGAAGGAGAGGTTGATGATCTTGCGGAGTTCGGGGGCGATGGTGGCGTTGGCTGAGTTGAAAACATGATGTGGGCAGGGGTCCGTGGGGGAGCCTGAGTGGATGGTGTTCATGGTTGTTATGGTTTCTGCCTCGTCCACGTGGGTCCAGGCGGTGAGGCGGCAGTCGCGGGAGGAGACGTCGGGGGTGGGGTCTGGCGGTGGACCGATGTTGAAGCTGTTGTGGATGGTAGCGATTTTCTGGTGGAAGAAGGTGGAGAGGTCGTCGCAGAGTTTCTGGGAGGGCGGGATGTCGTTGGAGTTGGCTTTTGGATTGGAGAGTTCCTTCACGATGCCGAAGAGTTCTTTGCAGTCGTGGGCGTTGTTGTTGATGCGTTCGGTGAAGTGGGCGCGCTTGGCGATGCGGATCCGTTGGTGGTGTTCGCGGTTGGCGTTTTTGAGGGCGGCGAGGTTGTCGGGTGTGCGTTCTTGGATCCATTTCTTTTTGAGCTTCTGGCAGATGCTTTTGGAGGTGGTTAGATCGTCTGTGAACCAGGCTGGTTTTTTCTTTCCTTGGATGGCGGTGGGTTTCTTGAGAGGGGCAAGGGTGTTGGCGCAGTCGAGGATCCATTGATGGAGGTTGATGGCGGCTGTGCTCGGGTCGGTTGCGTCGGGTGGAAGGTTGTTGATGAGGGTGCTGGTCAGTTGGTCTTGGGTGACTTTGCCCCAGCGGCGGTGGGGAGGTAGCTGGATGCGGTGTTGCTCTGTGGTTTTCTTATAGGTGAAATGGACGCAGTGATGGTCGGTCCAGTGGAGTTCGGAGGTGTGGCTGAAGGAAATGTGGTTGCTTGAGGTGAAGAGGGGGTCAAGGGTGTGTCCGGCGATGTGGGTGGGCGTGTTGACTAGCTGGCGGAGTCCGAGGTTGAGGAGGTTGGAGGTCAGTGATGCGGTGTTGACGTCGTTGGCATTTTCCAGATGGTAGTTCAGATCTCCCAGGAGGATGTAATAGACATGTGATATGTAATTTCTGTAACATATGACAACAGTGGTGTGTTCATGGTATGTGAAACCTCAAATTGCTATCTACCTGCATAGACACATGTAGACTTTTTACAAATGCAGGTGTACTCACATCAGTGCCACCTATGTTTCCGTAACAATCTAGAAAGTGAATTGATAAGCAATTGTAAAGACCTTCCACAAATAGGCAATCGCCCCGTCCCTGCACTCCTTTACGCAGATGATGCAGTACTCATGGCCAGGACACCGCTAGGCCTCCAGAAACTCCTAACCACTTGTATAAATTACATGACAGCCCTGGGCCTCACAGTCAACCGTTCGAAAACGTTCATAATGAACTGTGGCAGGAAACTGAGCAAGTCCTATAAAATCACTATTCACGAGGACAAGGTGAAGATAGCTCCCACCTTCTCATATTTGGGCATAATGTTCGATAAACAGGCCACCTGGGCACACTGCGTGAAAACAAAAAAAGAGCAGATTATTAAAACAACGGCGGCCTTGAAGATTTTTTCCAAAAAACTATGGGGGATCTCCCCGTCAAACATGGTAAAAATCTACAAGGCCAAATGTATCCCAGCGGCTACTTACGGAGCATGTATCTGGGGGTATACGGACTGCCATGCGATTCAGTTGGTGGAAAATGACTTCCTGAGATACCTGCTAATGGCACCAAATAGCACGTCATCATATATTAGCCATTCGGAACTAGGGGTCCACTTTGTAACTGATCTAATTAAGATACAGACTCTATTATTATGGCATAAAGTGTGGACCTCTGAGCATACCGGATTGAACCAGGCCATACTATCCGACTGCATGAATCTACCACACTCGCTTAGAGTTCCCTGGCTAAGATATATTATGACCTTTTTAAAAAACATGGGCTGCGAAGCATATTACCAAAACCCAAAATCACTGGAAAAAATAACCAGGAGAGATTTGAGGGCTCTGACTTTGAAGCACTTGGATGAACAGAGATGGGAAGTGGAATCAAAAAAATCTACAGTTATGTCTAACCAACTAATTCTGTCGACGGACGCAGTCCAGCCCTACTTAGTAAGCGTGGTAAATCCCCGATATCGATTTGTCCTTTCAAGATTCCGCTTAAATATCTTCCATCGGCTAGTAACCTTTCCGATTATTTGCGACTGGAGTACAGTTTTAAGAGTATGTCCATGTGATGCAAAAGCTCCCCAATCTACAATGCATGTGGTCCTCTTTTGTAAATTTTATGATATTCCAAGAAAACGTATTTTATTGCCTTTTTTAAGATCGACTAATTTGCGTCAGTGCCGCGACGCGTATTTCAGCTTACAGATTTTATCCTCTATTGAAATGTGTGGAATTTTAGCAAACTTTTTATGTACAGTACTCTCTGTAAGGAAGTCTATGGGCGTACTGAACTAATTTTATTTGAATAATTTGGAATTTCCGGTAAACTCCTCACTCTCCAGAAAATACTGTAATTGAACTCGATTTTGCACTGATGTAAATTTATCAAGTTTTATATACCTGTCCTTGAATGAATTAACGATGTGTTTTATTATCTTCCCTATTTATTTATAATTTTTCTCATACATATTTATCAATGTACTATTACTTGATACTTTTATGGCCTGTTGAAAGCCGAAATAAAGTCTGTTTGATGATGATGATGTTTCCGTATGTCAGAACACATGTGAAGTTAATTTATTACTGTCACTGATCTTGTAATAACTATGCCATTATTTTTGTGCTAAATTGCCTTTTGTTCAGAATCCATGCACATTACCATGCCTGAGCCAATATAGTGGTGCATGTGTACTGAGATATGTGGTATATGTGCGCATGCCTCCAACTGGGCACTCACATCTTTCTACCTCATGTTTGTTATGACTGTTACATACAATGGCATAACCCTGTGTAACAGTGTTGCATTCTGGCATAGAAGCCAGCCTACTCATCATCACAACTGTGTGAGTTTGTATGGCAACACAATCCCAATGTTGCATGTGAAGGGGCAGGTTAAAGATGCTCCAGTTTACTCAGCACCGTGTGCACATGCATCAGGCCCTTGACAATGTCATACTGAATGTAGCCAGAGCAGTGGCATGTGGGTTTATTGAGCAGGGACCTAGATTCTTCATGATTTCTACTCAGCAGAACTATGCACACTCCCTTGCAGACACATGCACAATGGTGGCCATATAGAACAGGATATCATATTTTCCTCGGCGGTACTTGATGTCAGCTTTCCCCTCTCCTGTACAGGGCTCGGGTGCTTGCACATGTATGACATGTATCATTATTTGATGCCCCTAGTTGTTTCCATGGGCAGCATGTTTGGGCTTATATATCTGTTGTGACTTCAATATTGGATATATGCCAGGGTACAGATGGTGCTGTCTGTCACAGCCTCCTGTCATGGTGGCATGCGATGGGCAAATACCATAGGATGCTAGTAGCCAACATTATGTATTGACCTGGCCACCCTCTCAGTACATATGTTAAATGTTGACATGTAGAGATTGATGTGTTGCACAGTCAGTGTTGGTTTATGTGTGTCCCTTCTCCATGTATTCCTGCGTTACTGGTAATGCATGTATTCTCAGCTACATTGCTCCCATTCTTTAGGCTGTTTGTACTTTGTACACATCTTCTACAGCAACATTGTCTGGTCATACATGGACATGATACATGTGACTTGTGTATTTGGAAAATGTACACATCTCCCTCTACTGGATACTTAATAGCTACAGTTCCATTGACGGTATTTGTGAGATGTAATGAATTCCACACACACATGACATTACTCCTGCCACAGCACTTGTGTCATCTCCATTTGACTTCCCATGGTGTATTTGCAAGTATCTGTGGGTGTCTTGAATCTATCCATCCACAACCTCCATTGAACATGGGTATGCATTTCTTCAGCATGCCATAACCTAGGTAACTCTTACCATGACTGACTGATATTGAGGTGTGAAGTCATCTCAATGCTGTACTGTTCATTAACCAATTGCAACATACATGGCTTGGTCTACTCCCACTCAGTTTGATGTTGTTTCTCAGACATTTTTCAACAATACTGGACATAGTAGCACATCCCACACCTGATTGTGATGTATGGGATAAATTGCTACTGTTGCTGTCATGCACTTGTTCTGTCATGGGAGTGAAAATGAGTGGTGTGTATTGGTTTGTTTTGTGTGATATAGTTATACACAGCATACTAGGTAAACATGCTGACACATGTCAAGCATTGTTGATACTGTCAAACCTGTTGCTACCTAGGACATATACTTGTACATGTGTCTTCACATGTCTGACAAGATTTACTCTAAGTATGTGTCAAGACGACAGATTTGTGTGACAAGTGTGCACCTCATGTACATAGTGAGTATTAGACACTCTGCCTAAATTTGACCCAGATAAACATTTGGTGGTGCATTGTCCCAATAAATCCATGGATCCTGACTAAAAGTTATGTGTTTCAATAGTGATTATTCATCAATAGCTGAATATTTCTTCTGGCAACCCATCGCTCACTCCACAAGCCAAAGTGTGTGTTTCATATGTGAGGTACAGTCCACCATGTTCTAGGGTTATGCCCAAAGGCAGTGCCAGGACATTATCCCATTGATACAATGTGCAGGCTCAGCATTGGACATTGGTTACAATCCCTGGACATTTACTGGAGGTCCACAGTTACCAATGATGTTTCACCCTTGTCACACATGTACCATGGGGGCAAAGCTGCTGTCACCATGAGTTGTGAAAGTGTTCTGTTCCTACAGAACTTGATATCCATTTGCTGACAGCCCCTACCTTGTGTGTGCTCCCCTTACATACATCCTGTTAGGCATGGTGTTGTTATGGTGAATGGGCTAGGCACAAGCACCTTGCCCACTTTTTTTTTTTTTTCATTTTGCAGTTCGTTTATACACTTGTATGATTTTACACAGCATTGTTACACCGTAAGATGTCAAAGTGAAAGGAGGGGAAGGGGGGGGGTAGAAAGAGGGGAACAAGAGTAACTGAAAGGGAGAACCTTTATAACCAATCCTAAGAATGCGAGGAAATTAAGGGCGGGATAACAGGAGGATACAGTGGCATTTAGCGTGAGAGCTATTGTGGGAAGTGATTGCGGCTTAAGGGGTCTGGCCAATCACTGACGGTGTCCGTAATTAAGGTGGAGATCACCTCAAGGGTATAAAAAGTGTCTATGGTGTTGACAGGTTCAAGGGCAGGGATATTTTACATGTTGTAAATGAATGTTGCATGCATGTGTTAGCGCGTGGGGTGTAACTGGGCACAGCTAAGTAATATCATTTGAGGAAAAAGGAGGATATTAGCGATGAGTGCAGTTGAGGGACAATCAGAGTTGATGCTGTGTAACTAAAGTATTAACAGTGTCAGCCCAAGCTGTGTTATTTGTGTGTTGTATCCTAATCACGGGGATACATGTCGTCTCTGGCCTCTATTGCCACCACAAACGTGTCCCAGACCTCCGGGCCCGAAAGAATGAGACCCCTGTGTTGTAGCAAGTGCAGCATCTGGGCTTCAGCTTGAGATCGGCTATGTAACACCTGTAGCCATGTCGCGTGGGAGGGGGCATGTGGAGCTTTCCAATGCGTTGCTATCAAACGTTTATACACCACAAATGCCAGGTCTATAAACCTGTGAATATGTTTGTCTGTTTTGGCTCGATGTCGTATGCTGAGTAAGCAGGAGTCAGGCGTGGGTACCAGGGTGTGAGATGAAATCTCTGCTGTGATCTCCGTCACTCGTTGCCAGGCCGAGTTTATGGAATGGCAACTCCAAACCATATGATAGAAGTCAGCTGCTGGTGTAGCGCATCTGGGACATGTTGGCGTTGTATTGGGGTAGATTTTTTGGATGCGAGCTGGTGATAAATATGATTGGTGAAGATAATTAAATTGGGTGTAACGTAGGCGAGGATTGCGGGATATTGATATGATTGTTGCGATGGCGGTAACCCAGGTCTTCTGTGGTAGTGGGGTAGAAAGGACAGAGTCCCAGCGCGCTTTCGCGTGTGGCAGTGTTGTGCATATTGCTTCGAGCAATGCTTTATATAGTGTGGTAATAATGCTCTTTGAGCTGCCAATGGTTAGGATAGTGGTGAGCAGTGAGGATTCGGGAGGTTCCGAGTCTCCTACGCCCCAGATATTGTTGAGCAATAACTTTATGGCATTAAATGTTAGAAAGGCCCCATTTTGCATAATGCCTACAGTCACCAGTTCCGCGAAAGTATGCATCACGGAGCTAGAGTATAAATCACCTAATTGGAGCGTGTTCATTTCTCGTGTATCATGGTGTATTGACAGGGTTTGGGTACCCGGCAATTGAAGCAGTGGCAACAGAGGCGAATAGGGGAGAGATGTGGTCTTATTTTGGACATATCTGCGCCAACAGAATCGGGCTGCCTCTAGTAATATTAGTCTGGGAGGTGTGTGAGGAGTGCTAGTTAGTATCGAGAGCAGCAGCCCCTGTGGTGCTGTATGTGTCTGTAACATCTTGCTTTCAACCGACGGGGTGTCTCGTAACCATGTGGACAGCCATGATCATCTTGGCTTATATTATATGATCGGAATTGTAATTATCTGTCAACCCGATTTTGACATTGTTATGGGACTCAGTCGCTATCGCCACACGGCCCATTGGTGACAGGGGGAGTGAGCTCCAGAAGGGTATTGAGCCGCGAACTGAGCCAAGGACCCTATCTATGTTTCCTTCTTTTAGATCTATAATGGAGTGATAGATCTGCACTCCCAGATATTTAAAGGTTATATGCGACCAGGGTAATTTATATTGCGGTAGTGTCATATGGTGAGCTACCGGGGACGGAGAAATGGGGAATATGCTTGATTTGGACCAGTTGACGTGCAGTCCAGAGGCGATAGCGAAGGAGTCTAGCAACTGCAATACCTCCGTCATATGGGCCGAATGGTCACGCAGATATATTAAGGCATCATCTGCATACAAAGATACGATGTGGTAGGTGTTAGACTCCGGTATACCCCATATGTGTGCGTAGCTCCGTAGTTTAATCGCTAGTGGCTCCATGGCAATAGCGAATAGCAATGGGGATTATGGGCAGCCTTGTCTAGTGCCCCTGCCTATGGGAAATGCCTCAGAAATAACTCGTCCATTTTTGACACGGGCAGTGGGCCTGGAGTAAAGCGTTTTGATTCAGTTAATAAAACCGGTGCCGAAACCAAATGCTTTAAGTGTGCGTAAAAGATAGTTCCAACTGAGTGTATCAAATGCTTTTTCTATATCTAGGGAAAGGGCCACTGCTTCCGAGTTTGTATTGCTGTGTATTATGTGTAAAAGTCTCCTAATGTTCAGGAAAGTGCTTCTGCCAGGAATGAAGCCGGATTGATCATGGTGTATTAAAGACGGTAAGTAGGGGAGGAGCCTGTTTGCGAGTGCTTTTCCTAATAATTTGCAGTCTGTGTTTAGCAAGGAGAGCGGCCTGTATGATTTGACATCTAGAGGGTCTCGGCCCTTTTTTGGAAGAACTACTATCAGTGCTTCGCACATTGAGTCCGGTAGTTGTAATTTATGATGTGCTTCATTGAATACTTCTGTAAGTGGGTGTAGTAAGAGGGCGGCGTGGGAATTGTAATATTCTATCGGTAGGCTGTCTGACCCGGGTGTTTTATTACGTGCCATTTGTGATAGTGCAAGCCGCAGCTCTTCCATAGTGATGGGGCCGTCTAGGGTGGCGGTGTTGTCAAGGATAAGTTGATTTTGGGGGACCAGGTATAGTGTGTTAATAAGATGTTGCTCTGGAGGTTGTGGAGGGGGTGTATAGAGGGTGCGATAATATGTGGAGAAGGCGTCGTTTATGCCTGCTTGGGTATTAACGATGGTGTCAGAGTTTAAGCGTATTGCGCCAATGGGTGTTGGTTGTGATGGCTGCCGAGTCAGCCAAGCTAATAATCTACCAGATCTGTCACCTTCAGCGTGTTGTCTGGTCATGTAGTGTCTATAATCATGTTTACTCAATCTATTGTCTATCTCCTTGTGAGTAGCCCTAAGCATGTGTAATGTTGCCAGTGCGGGTTCACTGTTGTTGTTTGCATTCTCTGCGTTTCGGAGCTTTGTTTCTAAGTCTTGTAATTCCTTAATGAGTACCTTTCTGACTCCTACCGTGGCCGAAAGGCAGTGACCTCTTATCACCACTTTATGAGCGTCTCATTCTATAGCACGGGATGAGGTTGTGTTTTTATTTGATAGAAAGTAATCGGTTAGACTTTTGGAGATATCTTTTTGAAAAGGAGGATCTAGGAGGGCTTCTGGTTGCAGACGCCATGTAGGTATCCGAGTGTGTATGTGTCCCCATGCCAATGTTAGGCATAATGGGTTATGGTCTGATATCGTGCGTGCCATATATTCAGATAAGCATATTTTATGATTAATAGTGGCGGATACAAAGAATATATCTATCCTAGTGTGCAGTTTATGAGCTGGGGAGAAGTAAGAATATTCGCGGTGAGTGGGGTGGTGCACCCTCCATATATCTCTTAGTCCATTGTTTGATGCCCACTGCGCCAAAGTCTCAGAGGCACGATTGGCAGGGGCTGCAATGAGTGGGGGAAATGAGCGATCCATTTGAGTGTCCAGGACACTATTGAAGTCACCCCCCCATATGCATTCCAGTGTGGGGTCGCTAAGGTTGCCAGTAGTGAGCGTGGACAAGAAGTCACGCTGGTTCGCGTTTGGGGAGTATAGTGCGACCAGGGCTAATGGGGACCCGTCTAGGGCGCCTTTGAGTATTACATATCTACCATTTGGATCACATTGTGTGCGAGAGAGTACAAACGGGACACTGGGTGCTATCCAGATGGCCACTCCGCGAGCAAAGGACGAAGAGGTAGTACCGTATAATTGACCCTTCCATTTTGAGCGTGCAGTGTCCAGGATGGATTTGGTAAAATGTGTCCCTTGTAGCAGAGCTATGTGTATTTGAAGCCTTGTGAGAAAAGCGTGAACCCTTTGGCGTTTCCGAGGATTTGCCATACCCTTAACGTTCCATGTGAGTATTTTGTATTTCAGGGTCCCTTGGTGCTTGTGAATGGCCATAATTGTTTTATGTATATTATATGATCGGAATTGTAATTATCTGTCAACCAGATTTTGACATTGTTATGGGACTCAGTCGCTGTGATTGGCCGACCAGTAAGTAACAAGCTGTAAGCTGTACATTTGTTGCTACAATAAACGTTTCTTGTGTGTTTGCCGCTGTTTTTATGTTTAACCCGCCTACTGTAAATTCGTACTCCTAATATAGAGGTGCACACTAAAACAACATACAACAAATAAACTATTAACATATAGAAAACAATACCGGAAAAATCCAGTTTGAGGTAATTGTCCATATGGAGCAGGGGGGGTGCCAATTAGCGTTGGTGCAAGAGTACAGTCTTACCCTGCCCGGGTTTCATGTGGTTTAGAAAGAGAAGCGCGCCGGCCGGGGGGGGGCACCCGTTGACTGCAAGACTGCGCACAGGAGAATTGAAGAAGCTGTGGTGAAAACGTTTAGGTGTTGAGTGAGCAAGTCCGATCATTCAGCAGATGTCATCCGCCGTGCGCGGTGTAAGGAGAGGACCTCGTGTGGACTCAGTTGAGTCAGAGTTTGTATCCTGTTCCAGTTCGATTTCCGTTTGCAAAGGTAGGACGACGGAAGAAGCATTGACAAAATTGGATGTTGTCCGGAGGAGCCGAGAGCGCTCGGATTTTGCCTGCTCAGGTGAGGGTCCAGCTCCCTGTCTCTTGCGTTGCTTACGGTTCAGAGTGGAGAGAGATCTAGTGTCGTCCTGAGTGCTTGCGTCCAGCGGGTCCGCTAGGCCTTTAGCATGCAGCCAAGTCCAGGCATCTTCCGCGGTGGTAAAAAAGAAGGAACGAGATTCATCCTGTACCCGAAGTCTGGCTGGAAACATCAGTGCATATTTGATATCGTGTTTGCGGAGGCATGTTTTAACACGATAGAAGGAGTTGCGTTTTTTTTGCACTTCTGCTGTAAAGTCTGGATAGGCTGTTATCGTAGCATTTTCATAGCACACTGGGCCTGATTTGCGAAATAGTTGGAGGATAAGGTCTCTGTCTCGGTAGTTGAGGAGTCTTATTATAAGAGGTCGTGGCTGTGAGCCGGGTGCTGGAGGTCTACCTGGGATCCTATGTGCTCTTTCAACAGAGAAGAACTTCGGGATATTGTTTTTAAGGATTGTGTCTATGAGCCATTGTTCAATGAACAGTTCCGCGCTTAAGCCCTCTGTTCGTTCGGGGAATCCGACCAGGCGTATGTTGTTGCGGCGGGACCTAGACAGTCAGGAGTCACATGCCTGCAAATTGTGTGTCACTGATATGTGAGAAGGAGGCGGTAGATCCTCTGACGTCACAAATGATGTTTCTACCATACTTGTCACCTTTATGTTACTTACCTGCTCACTGAGGTTTGAGTCACATTCTAATGGTGTATGTAGTCTAGAAAGTGTAGACCAAGGAAACTCAGATGCAAAATATTGTATTTGTGTTATTTACAATGTAATGCTTTTAGTATAGTGACTATGTGTAGAAGTTCCCAACAATGTGGAGTCTCCTGTGAACTCCTACAGCAGTGTTCTGTTGTCCCCCTCCGCATCATCTGCTCCATCATCATCCTCCTTCTCATTGGGGCCATCAACCTGTTCATCACAGGGATATTTATTCTGAAACATGTTGAGGAGGATTGCACATGCCAGCATTATCTTGCAAACAAGTGGAGCATTTCAGAGCCTTCCTCCTGTCAGGGCTAGGCACCTGAACCTGAGTTTTATGATCCCAAATGTCCTCTCCACCACATTGCGTGTTTTCCTGTACCCCTTGTTGTAGGCCCGCTCTTCCACCCCTGTGTGATTGGCAAATGGGGTCATCACCCATGGCTCCATACCATATCCTTGATCAGCTGCAAAGGATAGAGAGAAGATGTGTTGGTAACTGTTGATAGTGGTTTGGAAAATTCCATGGCAGTTGCTAGTTTAGTTGGAGTGGTGACACAGACTTGCTTGTGGAATAATGTATGTTCCTGTTCTTGTGAAATGGCTTCATTGGACTGTGTTGATGGACATTACAATCTTGGGTAGTGGCTAAAGGGCCTGGGAATTTTTATGTTGATCTCAAAATGATGGTTATGATTTAGGTAAATGTGCTGTGTAGTACATATTTGAAGCAGTGTTCTATTGTTAGATGGAACCTACTACCTCCTTGTACCACAATGGGGTCAGATGTTGAAACACTATAATTGGCCTACTAACCCAGACTGTGCTGTCCATGTTACCATGTGGCACTATGCATGCAGTGTGACACTTTTTGACCCTTTATGGCAGATGATGGTTGTGCCAGCCATCAAGTGTACAAGGGTGTGTATCACATATTAGTAGGATGATGTAATTTGGTGCAGTACTATCTCCTTGCTTCCAATTCATTTTTTCTGACATACACTATCTACACATGCACAGTGAAGGCTTTGGGAGGGGCACAGCTATTTTTCACATGGGTCCCTTAGTACGGTGCATGTAAGGTCAGGTGTGTCCTCTATACTCCTACTGAGTCCTACTATGGCATCCATGATTGTTACAGTTTTTTTCACAGACTCAGCACCATGGTGGACTGTTTCTGGTATTCACAACAGACTTGGTGGTATTAGGAGGCACTACGGGCGCAAGTGAGGTAGCACTGGAGTAGGTGATGCCTCATTTCTCATGAATCAGCCCCATGGTCTATAATGGCAATTATTTTTGTATACGTATGTGTGCAACACAATGCAGCAGACAGGTGCATGTGCACACTACAGGTATGTCAGGTATGTGTAGATGATATGTACTTGGTTATGGCACCACTTGGGTGGCATTTGATTTAGGTTCTGCCAGAGGCCTGCACACCTTGGTTTACGTGGGACTGTGCCTATGTGTGACTTACTCAGAATGACCATGCTCTATGCCATTGACATTCCTGTGCATTTCTTTGTTTGTTGTAATGTGTGTGTGTGATCTGTATTTAGTTCTCCAACTGTGGATGCTTGTAGTGGTTTGTGAGCAGCTTCTGTATGCAAAGGGTACTTGGCTCCACCTGTCCACATGTGGTGTGCCAGTCAGTCTGTGTCTGTGTTATGTACATGTGGGTGTATGTGGTTGTGATGTGCAATGTATGCAGTGTAGTATGGCATTTTGTGTTTGTATTGTTTCCTGTACATCGCTGTGGCCCTGCCCATGTGTATTTAGAGTGGTGTTTGGCTTGTTTGTCCTAGATGGTTGGTTTGTGTCGGGTGTTATGATTGGTATGGTGGATTATCTCTGAGTAGACCATTGCGTGTTGGCCATCCTGGAACTGCTCGTTGATGGTGCAATGGCTAAATATGTATGCATCATGGATGCTGCAGGGATATTCAGCAAGGAACGGTGGTCCACAATGGACTCCACATTGATAGAATGTGTGTGCTTGCATTTCCTATATAGGTGTTCTGTTGCTGCAGGTGATATCAGTTGCACATGGGTGCTCCCAGCACATGCGAAAACCCAGCAATTAGATCGAAACCTTGCTTGGTCCCCTGCTGTAGATGCTGGGTGTTTGGGAAGCAGATATGGTGGGGTGTGAGTCACAGGATAGCATCCAGGACCTTTGGTAGAAAGACCAAGAAGGATGACCGGGAGGTACCAGCCACTTGTGCACCCATTATCCGGAATGATCCAGACACCAGCATATGGAGGACAACCAGAAGTTTGGTCATGGGTGGTATGTTAGTGGAGTTTGCATCCTTGCTGTGAGGTGTGGCGCAATATGGTGCAGCGGGCGCAAAATAGACTGACAGTTGAGTCTGTACATCTGGACCACATCTTGTTCCCTTAGTTCAAGGATGGTTGTGTGCTGTCTGAAGATCTTCTCCCTCCTTCTGTGCTGCCTTTGTGGTGGCTGTGGTGGTGTTTGGGGTTGCTGCTGTGGTGGTGAGGGATCTGCTGTCTTCACAGCCTTCTGCGGTGTGTGCCATGCTGGAGCAGAACCACTTCCATGTTGTCCTGGAGGTTTCCAAAGCTCCTTTCATGTGTTTTCCTTGAGTGGTGGTGTGTGAGCCTCTTTTAAATGCCTGAATTGACCAGGTGTTAAAATTTTATGTTAATCTGACTAAGCAGCATTTTTTAAGTCTGCTTCCTTGGTTACCAATGTTTTTGCATCACTAAGTAAATATGGCGCTAGAGGGCTACCTTCTTTTTTAGGAAGGTAACCCCAACCCTTCATCTCATTGTTGCGATGAGACGCAAGGTGGTTTGGCGCTCCCATAAAATAGTACTAACTCCTAAATGTTTGTGCTAGACGGGTCTAGCATCCAAATATAAATATGGAGTTATTTTGCGCTGCTTTAGTGTTAGAAACCAAGGACGCTAAGGTGGCGCAAACATTTCATAAATATGGTCCTAAATGTTTGAAAACATATTGCTCAATACAATAGCAAGTTAATTGTGCTGCTGTGAAGAGGATACATTTATGGCTAGTGGAGCAAACCCCAGGAAAGGGGTTGATTGCACTGAATATTTTGTGGGATTAGTTGGTGGCAGTATTCATCTGGTTGTTCAGCCATGCCATTTCACCTTGTTCATTACATGTTTGCCTTCTAGCCTGTCACTTAATGATCTGCCTTGAAAATTAAAAGCAGTATCAGTCTCACTACTTTAAATACAATGAAAGCCAAATCTTGAGAAGGCTCTGAGACAGTTTGAGAATTGTCCACAATATCAAAAGTAGTAGAAGTATTAGTGGATATATTTAAACCTTTTGGTGCAAAACTGTGCTAACACAGTTTTGCACCAAAAAGTTTACTGATGGCTTGTGCCATTCCTAAGCGCCAGCGCCAGCTGGGCACCATATTATTGGAATGGTGCAAGCCGACTAAGCTTCGGCTAGCATCAACAAAAATGTTGCTAGCCGAGTGGGGTGTCAGTATAGGGTTAGGAGGTTATATGTAAAAAATTGACATTAGGCTGGTTAGCAGCAAAATAAATGCAGCTAACCAGTAATAACAATGTGCTAAGTTTTGAAAGGCTCTGCTGACTGGTCACTGAATGAGAGAAAAACTACAATGGCCTTTGGAAATTAACAGCACACTCATGTTCAGGGTGTGTTCAAATCAAAAAACGTTATACTTTTCAGATAAAGAAGGAAGATAAAGCCAGAGTTCAGTAATGCCTAGATTATCCATGCATGGTTCATAATTAACATTCAAAACTACAGTTACATTATGTGATAGAGCTAGCATTAAAAAGGTTCCTGCGTGCCCCACATGTCTCCAAGTTTGGTGAAGCCCAGCAAGTCCCATTGTTTCCATCCTTCCAGTCTTTGTATGTCTGCTAGCAGATCTGAATGCCACAAGGGGGCCTCTAATGTGACCTTCCCATCCTATTCCAACATCCTCATAGCTTTTTTACATATTTCAACCATGGTGTCTGTCAGGGATTACCCTCTGTGCAAGCAAGCCTTGCCATACCTTCTAGAGGCGTACCCTGTATGCCAATACCATGTCTGTTTGCTGTAAGCATTGGCTCCTAGTGGTCTGCAGATGCTCATTCATTCACTATGATCAACTGTCGAGTGGTATAACTTCAGATTCGAGAGAGCTTTTCCCCCCCTTTAGGGTTCCTGGTCAGGTTTGTCAGTGCTGTTCTCGACAAATTGCGATCTCACAGCAACAGTTGTGTTACTGTCTCAACTGTCATAAAAAGTATTTGGGGACCTCAAATAGTGTGGGTTGTAGCGTGTACTGAAATTTTAGCAGCATTTTTATATTTTTTAAAGGGCTTCTCTGCCTAACAACCGAATGTGGAGTTTGTGCCAGTGACCCACATCTTGAGTATACTTTTTCAGGACCCATCTCAGATTGCGTATTTCAAACTGGTCCTGGTTCAGCAATACATAGGTTCCCAAGTACCAAAATCCTTCTGTTGTCCATCCTGTGGAGCACCCCCAGTCCACCATGGGGCTCCACTGGGTGATCGGTAATGCCACTGACTTATACTATTGAATGTGAATTCCAGATGTTCACCTTCTCCTAAATAGCTGAGCGTCTACTCTCACCCATTTGGCCGATGGCTCCAAAGCCAGCGTGAACAACATGGAAGAAAGTGGACATCCTTCCTTTGTACCCCGCCCTAGGTCAAATCCCTTAGACTGTGCTCTGAGGACTCAAACACTTGCCACTCGCTAATCATAAAAGAGTCTTATCAATGCTAGGAACTTAGGACCAAATATGATCTTTTGCAAAGTTGCCCATAGGAAGTCCATCTCCACTGAGTTGAATATCTTCTTGGCATCTAGCGCTAAGTATACTGCTGGCTCATCCAGAGACACATGCCTCACTAAGCAGTCAAACTGGCTGCTGTGGTTGTGTTGCATCTACCTCAGTGGCATAAAGCTAGATTGGTCTGCCCTCATTAGTTTATCAATGTCCTATATAAGCCAATCAGTGAGCCCCTTTGCCAGGACTTTAACTTTACATTTAACAGGGTGAAAGGTCTATAAGAGGTGCACTGCTCCTTTGAATTACCTTCCTTATGAATAGGCACAGGAGTAGCTGAACAGAGATCCTGGGGCAGACACTAATCTGGAATGCACCAATCTAACATTTTTCTGAAAGTAGTGTCCATGACCCTTCTCAAGAATGTTTTTGTGTAACAATTGGTTAATTCCAATGGAACCAGTCTCCACCAGGCTTGCCCCATGAGGGACTGCAGCACCAAACATTGGTGAGTGATCTGAAATGTTAGTAATGAGTACAAGTATCTCTGTTCCTGGGCTTGGGGAACTAGGAGATAAGCCATCCTGGAAATCAAGCCCAATATGCCCAACATAAAGGAGTATTGTCTGGTATTGGGAATACCCTCTGACTGCAAGTCCACTAGCCCCACTACCTCTATGAATGATTTGAGTCTTTTGTCTTTCTCCTCTATCTGTCTACCTCTCATAAGCTTTTCCCATTCTGCCATCAGTGTAAGATTAAGGTCTCCCCAAATATGGTTAACATCTTCAGGAGGGCAACTAGGTTCCCATCACCATTAGCATCTGTAATTGTAGTCCTTGAAGAGCATACTAGGAGGCCACTGTTATCATCTTACCATTCTACCTCCCACTCAGTGCCGCACAGCTGTCACCCGGGTAAGCCCATGTTTTGATGACCTCTAGTGGGAGTGACCTACGGACCAGGATACCTACTCCCCATGTTCCTGAGGTGAATCCAGAGTGTACTAGAACTTTGATACTGCCTCTCCTAAGAAACTTACAGCCAGTCCCAACCTGGTGTGATTCTTGCAATAAGATAACATCTGGGTTATCCCTGTTCAGGAACTGTATAACTATTTCTCTCTCTTCACCTTGCTCCTTATCCTGTTAATGTTTCAAGGCAGAAGGTTGAGCTCCACCTATGACCCGCATCCTATGTATGCTTGTTACTGATCTTCTTGTCAGTTAAATGTCTCACTGTTCTTGCCGCTCCTTTGCTAGTATGTTTGTTGTGGTATATCAGTTGAAATAATCCTAATAAAAACTCACCTCTCTCCACTGCCCCACCAATGCCTGAGGTGTCTAGTGCACAAACCTACCCATCACCAAATCTGTAACTGAACTTTAGTGTTTCAGACCCTCCCTCTGAGGACTCAATAAAGAAGCACCTTGCTATCCAGTTAGGTACATGAGAATGTCCGTGTCCTGTCTCAGAATGCATCACTTCTATTCCACTGTACTGACCTCTTTGGAACCCTGGAGTTCTTCATTGACCATCAGACTGGTAGTGTCCACTTATCTCTGTCTCTCTCTTTACTCCTGCCTACCGCCTCTCCTCAACCCATCCCAGTCCCTATGGACCAGGCACCTTCCACAGTGATTGAGTCTTCCTGCCTCCCCATTGGATCTGAAGATAGATACAGAATAACATACATGGCCTGGTATGCTTTGGGTAATCAGCATGACTGATTCTGCCTTATCCAGAAAATGTCAAGGTCAGTTCACTTCGAACTCCCACTTCCAACATATCAGTTGTGTCTTCCTCACTGAAGCTCTTCTTCATGTTTTTGTGTTCCTGAATCTAACTGAAGATCAGCTGTCTAGTTATGTTTTGTTGAGCTGGTGTTTTGTGTCATTTTCATTTTATAATCTAGCCAGTGATTGAGGAAAAACCTAACCCAATCATTATAGAACTTTCATAGTCACCTTTTGAAACAATTCCCTTTTGTCTGTCAGCTAATTATCAGGTGGGTGGAACTTGTGAAATTTGATTCTGTGGAACTCCACAAGTTCATACAGTGTTCCACCTACGGGTGGAAAATATGCACTGAAATTTAATGTTGGTAGTAGGAGCATTCCTGAAAACAGTGCAAATGGCCCTATGCATTGTGCAAAAGCATGCAGCAATTTGAGTTGATCTTGCAGCCGCTCGAGTAGAAAATCTATTTTAGTGGCAGCACATATATTTGAATCGCAGCCCTCTGATTGTGAACATTTGGCACCACCAACAACCCCCCTGTTTGAAAATCACACTAAGGAATGCAAAGTTTCGCTGGTGCACAACAGCTTGAATTTTCTGGAGCCTTGCAGGAGAAACATTCCACCATGCAGCAAATGGTGTGATTTAGCCAGAAATTTGTATTAAATAGTAACACAGAGTGACCAGAATTCCACCAACTCCACAGGTGGAACAAAACATTCTGCCCAATCACAGTAGTTCAAAATGATGGGAAAATTGTTACCAGTTCAAAAAACTCCTACATTCCACATAGGCCAGGGCCCATGGAAATGAGGCCCTTCCAATGCTGATCTTTCTCTGACTGTTCTGGAAACAAGTTCATCCCTCAATTGAAAGTAAAGATAAGGTGTCTAAGAGGGATCCCAAGTTAGAGGACGTTCTCACACTATGCCCCTATTTGGTATAAACATGTCAGATAACTAGGCCTCAACTTGGCCCTTTCTGATATTGCCATTTCCCCTCCACTCACAAGTTCCCATCCATGTTTAGTGAATGGCAATTGATTCTCCCAGTGGAGCCCACACTTGTGTTCTTAACCAGGAAGACCATTTTATATCTTAGGATTCTGATTTCAGAGGGAAGGAAAACCAATGAAACCTTGTTACTAATTCTAGGCAGGCACTGCTAGCTACCTCATATATTACACCACTTATGACATCATATAAGACACCATTGATAATATCACTGCAGTAAAAGTATTGGTTAGAAAACTATGGGGGTGATTCTGACCCCGGCGGTCACGGACCGCCGGGGCCAGGGTCGGCGGGAGCATCGCCAACAGGCTGGCGGTGCCCCGCAGGGCATTCTGACCGCAGCGGTTTGGCCGCGGTCAGATGCGGAAAACCGGCGGTCTCCCGCCGGTTGTCCGCTGCCCTGGGAATCCCCCATGGCGGCGCAGCTTGCTGCGCCGCCATGGGGGATTCTGACAGCCCATACCGCCATCCTGTTCCTGGCGGTTCTCCCGCCAGGAACAGGATGGCGGTATGGGTTGTTGTGGGGCCCCTGGGGGCCCCTGCAGTGCCCATGCCAATGGCCCCCGTAAGAGGGCCCCACTTTGTATTTCAGTGTCTGCATTGCAGACACTGAAATACGCGACGGGTGTCACTGCACCCGTCGCACCTTCCCACTCCGCCGGCTCAATTCTGAGCCGGCGTCCTCGTGGGAAGGGTCTTTTGCACTGGGCTGGCGGGCGGCCTTTTGGCGGTCGCCCGCCAGCCCAGTGCAAAAGCCAAAATACCCTCAGCGGTCTTTCGACCGCGGAGCGGTATTTCGGAGGGGGGAAGTCTGGCGGGCGGCCTCCGCCGCCCGCCAGACTCAGAATGACCCCCTATATATATATATATATATATATATATATATATATATATATATATGTGTTACCTAGTGATAGGCCCCACTAGGTAGTTATAGTTAGAACCTGGTTTCTATATTAAAAGTGTTTTTTCTAGTCTATGGGGGTTATTCCAACTTTGGAGGAAGTGGTAATCCGTCCCAAAAGTGACGGTAAAGTGACGGATATACCACCAGCCGTATTACGAGTCCATTATATCCTATGGAACTCGTAATACGGCTGGTGGTAAATCCGTCACATTTGGGACGGATTACCACCTCCTCCAAAGTTGGAATAACCCCCTATGTCTTTGGTGCTGCTTCCCGAATCCTCAAAATTATTTTTTTTTAAATACGCCAGTCATGTCAGCTACAGTCTAAAAAGTTCAGTGGTGATCCGTCCACGGGGGCAAAGAAAAAGAGGGGGTCCCAAAACATTTTTTCCCCATTCATTTTTCCATAAGGATATTGAACAGTGATGGCATACAAACTACTGGACAGAATTAGGCAAAATATGGTAGAAAGGTAGGTTCTGTCCAGAAAGCAACGTTTTTTTGTTTTGGTTTAAATCCATTCAGTAGTTTTTGTGAAATTACGGGGACAAAGAAGTGTATATCTAGGGACGTGAATAATTTGTGACCCCCCCAATTTTGTGCTGAGATCTGATTGACTGTCAACACTTCCATCTGGAAGTGTTCACCGCCATCTTTGTACTCAGCAGCTGAGAAAAAGCAAAAAGCAGCACGCATAGAAAAAGCAAAAAAGAAGGAGGAATAAAAGCATTCCTTCTCTTTGTGCCTTGCTAACGCTACTCCTGGGGTGGTGTCAGATTTTGGCGCTGCCTCAGGTTTATGAAATCTTGTAAATCTGAGGCAGTGTCAAAATGCAATGAGTGTTGCTGTGGTACACCCACAGCAACACCCATTGGATTCCCCTCTGACACAAAAGACTGCATGGGGAGGCCCATATTTACAAGGAGACATAACAACACAAAAAGTGGCATTACACGTCCTTGTAAATATGGAGCAGGCATTAGCGCCACTGGAACGTCACATAAGGCGACACTCCAGTGTCACTAGGGGATCTTAAATATTAAATATATAGTATATAAAGTCTTAGCATGGACTTTTTCATCATACCAGAAGGTGAATAGAAAACAGTGGAAACATTTGTAAAGCACTCATTATGCAATAAAACTCATGTTGCACAACATCCTCGCTCAATCAGTTGAAAACATATCATAAATTCATCTTAGAAGGGGACAGAAAGAGAAAGATGGAGAGCAACTATACACCTCCAGGGATGCACCATCTGTGGCTGGCGAGAGAGTGTCAATGCAAGTGGAGAAGCAGAGGCCAGTAATGTCACCAGACTTAAGGTGAGTTAAACTTATTGCCTTGACTGTAACATCACCCTCACAGCTGATAAGCAGTGTGTAGATGTTATTTTGGGTGCACCGAGGCTACACACCTGTTAATTTTTGTTATAATTTCATCCAGTTTTTGCACTGTTTTGATGTTACAAGTCTTATTAGTCTTGTTGCCATTGTATTTCAGAAAAACAAATGAAATACATAAAGTTTAAAAAAATTAAAAACAGTTGTAGAATAAAAGGAAAAGAAGGGTTCAGAACCGCCTTCCATGGTTGAAAAAAAAGATAAGCTGTATGTTTGTGTACATGTAAGGCAGACTGCACGAATGGGTGACTAAATACGTTCATGACTGTGTACAAGTGAGTGACTAAGTGTATCAGTGGTGTATGGGTAAGTCAGTGACTGCATGAGTGTTGTATGGGTGACTTAGCGAGTAAATGAGTGTGTCTAGAAGTTAGTAAATAAGTGCATGTGTGCTGTATGGGTTAGTGAGTTACTGCATGAGTGGTTTATGGGTGATTGACTAAGTGTATGACTGGTGTATGGATGAATAAATGAGTGTGTGACTGGTATATGGGTGAGTGCATGAGGGCATGACTGGTGTATGGGTGAGTGAGTTAGTGGATGAGTAATCTATGGGTGAATGTGTTTGTTCATCAGTGTGTCTATAGGTAAGTGAATGCATGAGTGATGATTGGGTGATTTTCTGAGGGGATGCAGGGTGCATGAGTGAGTAACTGAGTGCATGACTGATGTACGAATGAGTGAATGAGTGTTTAACTGGTGTATGGGTGAGCGAATGAGTGCACAAGTGGTATATAGGTGACTGAGTATGAGAAAGTGCCTCTTTAGACATGGTTAGCCCCCCACTTTCTACCTGGAATATGATGTGGTTTTGATCTATAAATGCCCTGGGCCCCTGCTAAACAAGTTACCAGGGACAGATCTCTTTCCCCAAAACTGTTCTGTGATTGGACACCCTTGTAAGTCCCTAGTAAATGGTACCTCCGGTACTTAGGACATGGGTTCTGAATTGGGCCCCCCAGAGCTGCAGAACCAGTTGTGCCACTCTGAGAGGACCCACACTAGCCTTATGCAGACTGTCATTGCAGGTTGCATGACAAGGTGTCCCCAAAATTGCAAAATTTCCATAGCACTCAGTCTGAGTACCATGTCCTCTAACACTGAATGCAATATAGATAAGTCACACCTCCTGCGGGCCTTACAGCCCTAAGGCAGAGTGCACTATATTAGATGTGGGGGCATCTGTGTATGAGCAAAAATGCCCCTACTGTTTTTGCATCAATTCTTAGAAAATATAAGTGTACAGGGAAGCCAGAGTAAGTGTGTGTGCTGGACGCTGGTCACTATGAGTTCCCCAGATACAAGAGGGACTTTCTGAACCCTATTTTTTTCAATCAAACAACTCAGCATAACAAAACCTCACCGTTTGATTTATTGTCAAATGTAACCAGAGGGCACCTTTGAGGTGTCCTATGAAAACCTAACAGACCTGGCATGGTTGCTGACTGGTCTTATCTATCCTGCCACCACCAGACTTGATTATGGACTCCTGGAGTGAAAGCTTTCAAAATAATGAAATTGAGCGTCACTCAACCGTAATCCTATGACACAATATTTTGATAAATAAAATGTCCATAAATGAAATGTTCTTCCATAGGTTCAACCAGAGTATTCTTTATTCTTCTCTGTAGTTCTTGTTCATGTTCATTGCACTGTCCCTTCATACCGTCCCAGTCAACATGTTTCGTCTGGGGAATACCCCTTGACTTCCTCAGGACTCTCTATGACAGACAATATTCAATACATAACATATAATTACATCCACAATACATATATTGATCAAATGGCCCCTCACCATTCAATGTGGCTAGTGTCCATTCACTTGTGAAAACCGTGATTCAAAATATTATGACCATCTTTGAATTTCCAACTTCAAATTACAGATTTTCTCATCTCTATGTGCACAGGCCAATTCATGCGAGACCAGCAATATATATCACATCATTACACATAGATCCCTTTAGTTGAGCATACAATCAATCCATGTAAGTCATGCTTAGTGATGTTTGTGAATACTTCCATAAATCTAATCCAAAAAAAACAAAAGAAACCATAATTACAGAGAATAAGGTGACTGATACCTTGTTTTGGAAAGGATTATCTCATACGCAGAGATCCGTATTTAACTGGTGATCACTGAATAATTATTATGTTGCAATTTGTGATCTGAAATTATATGATAAATTAGTGTTACTAGGTGAACATCACCTTACTAACTGTAGAAACAGGATATGGTCAATATAGATAATACTAATTTATCATATAATTTCAGATCACAAATTGCAACATAATAATTATAGCTTCATGGCTGAGTGAGTGCTAGTATAAGTGACTGTACAGGTGAGTGATTGCTAGTGTGAGTGGCTGTATAGGTGAGTGAGTGGGTATGTGAATGGCTGTATAAGTGAATGAGTGACTGTGAGTGTTTTGAGTGAGTGAAAGGTTGCATGAGTGGCTGTATGGCTGAGTGACTTGTTGTATAAGTGGCAGTATGGTTTAGTGAGTGGATGTGTGCATGGTTGTTTGAGTGAGTTAGTGCATGTGTGAGTGCTTCTATGAGTGAGTGAGAGGGTGGAAAAGAAGCTGTATGGCTGAATGACTGGTTTTATGAGTATCTATATGAATTATTGAGTGGGTGGGTAAATGGCTGAATGAGTGAGTGTATGTGTGCATGCTTGCATGAGTGAATGAGAGGGTGGATACATGGCTGTATAGCTGAGTGACTGGTTGCATGCGTAACTGTATGGGTGAGTGAGTGGGTGTGTGAATGGCTGTATGAGTAAACAAGTGAATGTTTATGGACTTCTATGGGTGAATTAGTGGGCATGTGAATAGCTGTTTGGTTGAGTGAATGGCTGTGTGAGTGGCTGTATGGAAGAGTGAGTGGTTGTGTGAGTGTTTGTCTGGGTGAGTCAATAGTTGTGTGAGTGCCTGTATGGAAAAGTGACTGAATGCCAGAGTGAGTGGCTCAATGAGTGAGTTAGTGACTGTTTGGTTAAATGATTAGCTGCATGAGTGGCCATGAGTATGTATGTGACAGATCTGTGGGTGAGAGAGTGTGAATGTGAGTGGCTGTATGGATGAGTGAGTTCTAGTGTGATGGTGTTGCATGAATGAATTAGTACCTGTGTAAGTAGCTCCATGGGTGAGTGAGAGGACAAGTAAATAACTCTATGGGTGATTTATTGGGTGTGTGAATGGATGTATGAGTGAGAGGGTGCATGACTGGCTGTGTGGGCGAGTTAGTGACAATGAATAGCTGTTTGGTTGAGTGAGTGGCTGTGTCAGTGGCTCTATGGGAAAGTGAGTGGTTGTGTGAGTGGCTGTATGGGTGAATTAATGGTTGTTTGAGTGGCTGTATGGGTGAGTGAATGGTTATGTAAGAGCATGTATTGGAGAGTTAGTGCCTGTGTAAGTGGCTCTATGGGTGAGTGAGTACTAGTGTGAGTGCCCGTATAGGTGAGTAACTGGGTATGTGAGTGGCTGTATGAGTAAGTGACCGAAAAGGTATGGCAAGAGTTTATGTTTACAAAAAATCTCCATAAATATCTATAAGCAATATGTCTGTGGCTCAAGAAGTGTTTTGAGAAATATAACGTTGTTCACTGGGGCTGTTATAGAAAAAGGAAAAGAATAATAAGATAAAGATATGTTAGTATTTAATCTTCAAAGTTACACAACCATAAGAATAGTAATTACGTATGTTGTAAGACTAATTACGATGAAGTGAAAAATATCATTTTCTCTTGTTTGCTGTTCTTAGCTTTTATACTTATTCACCATAATCAATGGTTTGTATAAAGCATCATCTTTGAACAGTGGGGAAAAACAATCAAGGGACTGTGAAAAAAAAACCAAAGCTACATAGTAGATCAGTACCAATAAATGATACGATGCATTGCACACACTACAATTCATTGCTTAGTGGCTTTTCTAGTTACTATGGCAATCTAAACAAACATATTTAAAAACTTCTTATGTGATTAAATCTGGTATAGTATTAGAAATAAATGAAAATTACTCTTGTATTTTAGAGATCCTTTTGAAAACATAACCCCTGGTTGGCCACCTGATGTCTAAACTGCTTATGATCCATGTACCCAAATTCCTCACAGTAGTTTTTTTCCTCAATTAGGATGTACCAGTTTGGTTGGAGAAACAAAAGGGGACCATTTTTAAGTTTTGAAGGAATTTTTTGGTTTTAACAGAAGGCGGATGTCATCAGAGAATGTCCATCCTGTTTGAGATTTAAATTAGAGAGTATTGTATTGAGCTGTTATATTAACTCCTATCTGGAACATTAAAAGGACTCTTGATTTTTTAAGATAGTTTTTAAAGGCATTACCCTCAATAGGCTGAATAATGTCTAAAAAAGAGATAAACCACACAGAGAAAACACCGTAAGCAACATTTTAGACTAGAATTCTTCCTTAAAACTTTGACTGAAGAAAGAAAAGACAAGTTTGGTAGCTGGAAAGGGAGTTTAGGTTTATATTTTAGGGGATGTGCATTGCATTCTGTCCATCCAGTTTTGCTCCTGAAATAGACAGTTTAGTGTCCAGAGGTTGTATTAACTCCTTTGTGAAAGATGATAGCCAAAGTAGTAAAAGTTTTTCATGAAAGTGATATTTGTCCAGCATTGGAGTTTGTAATCTAAGTTTCCAATTTGCAACCATCTGCTCTGCAGCGTTGTAGCATTACTACAGGTATTTTCCAGTTCTTTTTAGAAACACAGTAGAATCAATGTCTGATCTGCAGTTTGGTCACGTCATATTTGGTTTGCATTTCTGTATAGTTTGTCAAAAGGCACAGTTTTAGAATCTGGTATTGTTAAGTAGAAATATTACTCAGAATTGATTACATTGCTAGATGTGAAAGAGCAATCTTTACAGTCATGGTTCCATTTGTAACTGAGTCCAAATATATCATCATACTTCTTGTGTTAAGACTCCAAGGATGACTATAATAAATTTGTGTGCATATTGTTGACTCTTGAGAGTAAACATTATTGATCCATTACATGCATCCAAAAGATGTCGGGTCCCTGAAGCAGAATGTATTACACTCATGTCAGTCAGGAAACATTGCAGCAAATTATATAGTGCAGAAGACAGCCTCTTATTGGATTTTTGTTCAAGTTGGTTTACTAAATGGCGTAAATGGAAAAGTACATTGAGAACATTTGCATATCAGATGACACCTGAATTGTTGTCCAACTGGTAACCTACAATTTATCCATAATTTTGCAGTTTTTTCTTCTTAGCACTCTCTGTTGTCCTTCTGTCCTTTGCTTTCTTGGGGGTCAATGGACTATTTTGTAATCTTCCTCTTTGGACAGATTATCGGTTTCTCATAAACAGAGATCAATAACTTTACCCTTTGCACCATTTATTAACCCTTCCTTAACATTTAAATTACATCGCAAAATACCTTGACAATTTTTACAGACACATAAACTCTTTTCTAACCCTGCTGTCTTGGATACAGATTTTTTGAAATAATCCAATTTTGCTTGCAGCTTATCTTCAGTATTATTGTGACTCCCTGCAGTTCCACTTTATGAATAACTATAATTTCCAAAATATCTTCTTTCTCCAGTTGTATTCATTTTCATTAAATTTACAGCACTCTTGATGTGTTGGCATGAAACAAACTATAGATTTCTCTTGTTTAATGAAATTGAAAATTAGTTCTGCTGCTGTAATATGAGATCACAATAGACTCTTGATAATGCAGCTTTTCAAAGCATTTTCAACTCTTTTGTGAGCACTCCCACTCTGATGTCCTTCAGTATATCTCCATATTCCACATCAGATGCTTGTTCATATGCTTCACTAATTCTTTGTATTAAATGTTTACAAAATATTCATGTTGCCAATACTTTCCAAGGGAATTCCGTGTTTCATTAGTCAAACGTGTTTTGAAAACAGGTTGTCCTTTTATAGGGGTAAGCTTGGGTAGGTCACCAAACAAAATTAAATGCTTTCCTCCAAAGAGTACATCATAGTTTCTTCCTAAAATCTGCTGCATTCTTAAGTGCATGAAGGCAAGCATTATGGTTGATGTCATGCTGACTTATCAATTATGACAAGCTTCAGTTTTTTCAATACTCTTGATACCTCATGGCAAGAGTCTCCAGATATTTTCTGATATTCCAGTTTCTTTTTATGTTCAACAGATAGCAATAGTAGTCAATGTAAAGTAATTCATTTAATGTTATGTGCAGATAATCCTGTTGGTGCTGTTACTGCACATGACAAATTTGAATCTGTAGCCTTCTATAGTTAACTGGTGAGAACTTTAATTGCAAAGCTTTTCCCAGTGCCAGCTTAACCACTGATGTATAGTAATATTGGTTTACATAAATAACATTCACATTGTTTCTTGTTGTAGAGAAAACCATGCTTTATGTTAGCTTTACCTTAATTGTAAATTGTTCTCTGTTCATTGTTATGTTGTACACTAACTGTTTGAAATTCACAGTTTCCTCTCTTGCCTGTTGCAAAGCTTTTTTCACCTCATTCATAGCCAAAGCTGCTTCATTTTGAATTACTGGTTCTCCAAGAGGGATCTTGAATTGCTGGTGCAGATGTTTGGCTGCTTTGTGAACTCTCCCTGGCTATTTCAGCAGCAATTGTTTCTTCCTGTTCAATCTTATCTTTCAATATTTGCAAGTATGTTGGAAACACAGAGCACTGAATACTGTCTTGTAAAGCATCAAATGAGTCTTCATAACAGTTATAGGTGGTCATTTTGACATTCGCGGTAAGTGTCTCTTCTCGCCGCAGTGATTGCGTCAACATACCATTCCAGAGGCGAACATCCGCTCCCCAAATTATGACTCACACACACTAAACCAACAGAATACTGCCACAAACACAAATCCGCCAGACCAGAGGTCAGTGTTAAAGTGTTGGTACGAACACCCATACAGTTACACCAACAAAACAACGCCCACCACATTATGACCCACGACTCACTAAGGCGGACATTCAACGGCTGTAAACCATCGCGGTACACACCGGAGCGGTCAGAATGGCCACTCAAATACAAAACAACACAACATTTCCCAAAACCTAAATCCAATACCTGACACTTATACACACAGCACACCCACCCAGCCACAGCACTAGAAAACACCCACCCACATTACACACAACCCTTTGCCAACACAAAAAGACTGCAATAGCTAGCCACACAAATCACAGAGACAACTACACACACACACCACAACCACCCATACATCCGTCATGCACTCCACATCCCACACCCCATCATATTACTCAGTACCCTTTGCACAACACGCACCACTTAACAACCATGTCCCCACTAAGCCACCCCCGTTTCACTGATGAGGAGGTGCAGGTCATGGTGGAGGAAACAGTCAGGGTAGAGTCACAGCTCCTCAGAGCACAGGTACAGCAAATATCCATTGCCAGGAAGATGGAGCTATGGTGGAGAATCGTGGACAGGTTGAATGCCGAGGGACAGCATCCAAGAACGAGGGACGACATCAGGAAGAGGTACAACGTCCTACGGGGGAAGGGATGTTCTGTGACAGCAAGGTACCAGCTCGCCATCCAGAAGACTAGCGGTGAACCCCTACCTCCTCCCCCACAGCTGACAGCATGGGAGAGCAAGTCACGGCAATCCTGCATCCTGAGGGACTCACTGGAATAGCCAGAGAACTGGATACTGGTGAGTCAATATTTACTACTTATCACCCCTCATACCTGCATGCCATCTCACCCCCTCACCCTGACTCCCAACACTCCACTCCATCCCACACATTGCACCTACACATGTGACTAACCCCAATGCCAAGACCTGCATGCCATACCAATACACGTACAGCCCTCCCAGCCCTGCATGTACACCCATCACCAAAGCATGCAGAGCATGGGGAACTAACAATCCCACAATACATCACCATGCACAAACATAGGTGGCAGGGCAACATCAATGATATAGGAGAAGCTATGGATGTACAATATATCTCAGACATGAAGCATAATACATCACTTATATGTCCACAGGTTCCCCAGCCAGTCCCAGCGGAGAGGAGGGGCTACGACTATCCAGTCCTCCAACAGAAGATGCCCCCAGTGATGACAGAAACTCTTGACTTATGGATCTGGATGAACTACCTGGTCCATCAGGGACCAATGGTCAGTCGGCCACCCCAGCCCACTCTCAATCCACAACGGAGCCTCCAACCTCAGTATCCAACACCACAGCACCCACCCAACGTCCCCACACCTCTGTCCCCAGGACACCTCAGTCAGCTGTGTGCCCACCTGTATAGTGACTCAGTCCACACCTCACAGCCAAGACAATCAGGGTCCTGGGCTCAATGGCAGTGGGCACACCGTTCAGGGGACTCAGGCACAGAGGGACAGGGACACTCGGAGGACAGCTGTGCCCAGGGCGAGGATAGGCACAGGGAACCAACTCTCCAGGAGGCACTCACTAATGTCCTTGGGGCTTACCAACAATCCCAAGACAAGATGGGCCAGATATTTAACAACATGCAGGAGAACAAGCGGCTGCAGGAGGCGCACCATCAAGAGATCAGGGAAGATTTGTAGGCCCTCAACAACATCATGTTCTCTATAGCAGGGGTGCTGTCAGATATGGCCAACATCATGAGGGAATGTACAGCAAACCAACGTGCCCCCTTCACAAGCCAGTCAACGTAATAGCCCACCACATCTGCTGCAGCTATTGGACAGGAAGCCCTGCCACAGGACCTACAGGCCTCCAGCACCCCTCCCCCTGCAAAAGGTAAACCACCCTGCAAATGGTCACTGCGACCCAGACAGATGTCAGAGACACTTGCCAAGACCAAGAACACCACCAGGAAATTAGACCTTCATGAATGTCCACCTTGTGTTCCACTCTGTCACCTTATCCACTTTGAACTGCCATTGCTCCTCTTCCTATGGTCCCTTGGACACTGGACCTGTGCTACAAACTGACTGGAACAATACCCTGGACTTAACTTTACCATCACCCCATTCCATTGCACTATTTCTTCTATTAATAGCACTACACCCTTAGACACAACTTGAGTGATAGTGCTTCATGTGATGAAATTTGTGCACTTATGTTAACGGTTACATCTTGTGCAATTGACATGTGCTTTGTTATAGTATACAAATGATGAGCTGTAGCTGTCTGTAGTCATGACATCAGTGTACAGTAGTAATAACACCAATATTTGCAGTGAAGGCATAGGAGACAGTCAGTTGAGATACAAAGGAAGTGATTGCCATCCTGCTACAGCCACACTGAAAACATAAATAATTAGAGGAATGGTCTCTTCCACTGTCTCAACTGTGTGTCATTGGAAGTACTGCCGAAATACTGATGTTCTGTTGTTCACATCCTCATCCTCTGCCTCCTCATCCTCACTGTCCTCAGGGTCCACTGCTGCCACCGGGGCATTTCCAATCTTCTCCTTTTGCAGATAAGGTACATGTCATCTGAGGGCCAGGTTGTGCAACATGCAGCATACTACAACTATCTGGCAGACCTTCTCAGGGGAGAAGCACAGGGATCCACCTGTCAGGTGGAGGCATCTGAACCTGGCCTTCAGGAGGCCAAAGGTACATTCTATGATTCACCTGGTTCACCCATGTGCATCATTATACCAATTCTCAGCCACTGTCCTGGCATTCCTCACAGGGTTCAGGAGCCAAGACAGGTTTGGGTATCCAGAGTCACATGCAGGAATTGAGGGACAGACATCAGCCTTACAAAATGGTATGGGGGATGACTCCAGACGGTACACACTGACATATCTTGGGTGGGGACTCTGGCTTACCTATCAGCCACACCCTGTGCCTCTCTAATTGTGCCATCACATTAGGGATGCTGCTATTCCTCAGGACGAAGGCGTCATGTACCAACCCAGGATACTTGGCAGTGACGTGGGAGATGTACTGATCCGCCAGGCACACCATTTGCACATTGAGTGAGTGGAAACTCTTCCGATTCCTAAACATCTGTTCATTGTGGCAGGGGGACAAATGCAATATGTGTACCGTCAATCGCCTCAATAATATTAGGAATATGTCTCATTGCATAGCATCCAGTCTTCACAGTGGCCAAATCTTCCACTTGGGGGAAAGCGATATAGCTGCACATGTGTTTGACCAAGACAGACAAAACCCTTGCCAGCACTATTGAGAATATTGGCTGTGACATTCCTGCTGCCAAGCCCACTGTCACTTGGAAAGAACCAGTTTCCATGAAATGGAGCGCTGATAGAACTTGCACAGATCCCAGAAGGATGACGGATAGCTGATAGCAAATCAGGCTCCAGTTGAATACACAGCTCTGTGATTGTGGCCCTGTCCAGTCTATAGGTCAATATTATATGCCTCGCCTCCAGTGTAGCTAAGTCCACAAGGGGTCTGTACATGGGGGCTTGCCTCCTCCTCCTATTCCTCTGCAGTGGTAGGTGTCTAAGGGACACAAGAGTGAGAAGGGTGTCACAAACTAAACAATGGAACCAACACCCCAGTGCAACTGGGCATGTACGTAATCGGACTGTTGTGTAGCCATTTTAGTTATAGCTCCATGCACGTTAGCTTAACACACTAGGCCGCTGTGCACTTTGACCTAGATATATATTATTTGTTTTGCATTGTTATTTTTACAATAACCAGTTTTACGGTATTGTTTTATTTTCATCTATCTAACTATTTTTGCTTAGCCCAACACTGTGTTCTCAAACAAGACATTCTTGATCACTTTGTGCTTCAGTCAAGGCTACGGTTTGGTACATTGCCGGTGAACGAGGTAGAAGTTTAGTTTCCAACATTCATAGAAAATACATATCCTTACGTAGGGACATTTTCTTAGAACATCAGCTGTGTTAATATAGAAACACTTTCTAGTCTCATTACACGTTAAGAGGGAGATTCCAGACAGTGAACCACGACTGTATGCTGATTGCTGAATGCTTTGCTGCAGATGCTAACACAGACTACAGGCCTTTACTCAGGTATGAGGGTTGATGTCTTCCCATGGGAACCTGAAAGGCAGAATTAGAGCTTAACATGCTGTGTTCAGATTATGATTTAGATAGGAAATAGTCCATAAATTCTAGTGACAATATGTCAGTTATTCTTATGCTTCACTCTCCTCATCACCATTTTAATATTGTCATGTTGTGTCGTTCTGGTTATTGCATCTCACACTTTGCTATCTAAAATGCAGATGTTTTATTAAACCAGTCTTTAAAGCTTATACTGTTTTTTATTGTCATTTATATATGAGACCGAATTGTGAATGAGAGAACCGGATGCGACCTGAGTGACCATGACTTCCCTAAGAAGTATGATATGTCATGTGCTCGGCTGCCCAATGATCTCTATCTTTTGATGGAGATGAGGCACTGCTAGTTAGCCAGAGCAAAACCCGGATTTAGAGCGACAGGTATCACCCGCAGTGGGTCAGACTCAGTCTCCCGCACCATGGGCGATCTTGCTGCTCCAAATCCAGTAGTCTCATTAGAATAATGAGAGACTACACGACAGGACAAAGTGAATGGCTATGTATGAACAATTTACAGCAATGACGCAGTTTCAAATTTCTAATTGTTGTCCACCACCATGAAATGGCGACCGCCTGTCCTGTAAGTATGGACAGGTGGAAGTGATGTAACACTGCCGGCGTTGGGCGTCATGGCGGAAGGTGGTCTTGCACCGCTATGCTATTCCTCATTGGCTAACATGGGGCTCTATGGAGTACAGCATCCAATGAGGATTACCGGCGGCAGTGACGGTGTACACCGCCACTGACGTGACAGCCATTTTCTATCTATAACCTCATTTGATTACTGACTTTCCATACAACACCACCTAACCTGCGTGTGCTGCTGTGACCTGTATCTGGATCCTGGCATGGCCTGTTTCACTGGGGAAAGGTCCCTGCCTTCACTTCGGAGGAGTTAGATCACCTGAGGAATGAGGTCCTGTGTAGCTGGAGAGTTGTACGGGCCTCCAGACCAACAGGTGAGTACATCATGGGGACAATGCATTCAACAAGGTGTGGGGTATGTCTGATGGTAGTGTACATGCAGGTGATGTGTGTGCGAATTGAGATGGAAATGTAATCTGGAGGCCATTTGTGTGACAGGCAGAATTGTATGGTTAATGGTGTCCTCCTGTCTGTAGTACCTCTGCAGGTCAGCGCCCATCAGAAGAAGGGATTGTGGCGTGCCATCACCAAGGACGTGCGGACCCTGGATGTCTATAGCAGGTGGGGCACGCACTGCAAGTACAGGTGGGGGGACCTAAGATGTTGGGCCCGGAAGGCCACCGAGGCCCAACTGGGGATGGCCTCCCAACGAGGACAAGGTGCCCGTCGAAACCTGACCCCCCAATGGCCCGCATACTGGTGATGGCCTACCCAGAGCTGGATGGGCGCTTTGGGGCAGCACACAGGCACAAGTGGGTGAGTACAGTGAGCGTGACAACCATTTTTGTTGGCTGGTATAGGGTCCTATTGGTGGGTTTCAGTAAGTGGGTGCCCCATAATGACAGCTCAGACAATGCTGCGTGGTCCAGCACAAGGTAAATTGGTGTATAGCAATATCTTGTATTCCAGGAAGATGGCATTCCAGGTCAGACAGGGCGCAGTGGGTCCCAGGAGGGGTGCAGTTGGTGGTGGTTGGCTCTCATCGTGCTGTGGTACCTAGCCAATGGAATGCCAGTGCGATGCATAGTGCCAAAACATGATCCCTGTGTGTGATGGTAATGTGTATCCCATCTGTGGTGTTGGTGCTGTAATTGACCAAGTGTTACCTTTCTCTCCCCACCATATTTCTTTGTCATCCCGTCCATGTGTGCATTAGCATCATCTGATGGAGAAGCAGAGGCACCAGTGACTGAGCTGCATCCCACAGGACCTAGGAGGCAGAGCCCACCGACGCCGAGGAGACCAGTGGGATGGAGGACGAGTGGAGTACCACGGTGGAGACAGGAGGTGACAACACTGACTCTGATACCTCCTGCGATGGGCGCTCCCTGGTGGTGGCAGACACCTCTGGAACCAACCCAGCTACAGGTACAGCCACCACCCCTGTACCAGCACCGCCCTCCCAATACCCCACCACTCGGTTGCCCCTGTCAGCTCACCCAGGAGGGTGGGCATCTCCTTCGCCCCAGGCACCTTAGATCTTGCCCCAGTGAACCCTGCTGGCCTTGGTCAAGAGGCTATAAACCTCCTGCGATCCACCTCTGTAGGGCAGTCAACCATAGTAAATGCCATCCAGGGGCTCGCATAACAGATGCAGCAATGCACTGCGTTCTTAGAGGGCATCCACGGTGGCTTGGCGGCCCAACAGAGATCGTTTCAGGCTCTGGCCTTCTCTCTGATGGCAGCAAGAGTCCCTGTTCCTACCATCTCCCCTTCAACTACCACTTCCTAGCCCCAGTCTCCTCAACCCCAACCCAGCCCATCTACACATACAGGCAAGCATGCACACAAAACATCACACAAGAGCAGTGGTTCCCAAACTGTGCGCCGCGGCTCCCTGGTGCGCCATCAAAACTAGCCAGGGGCGCCGCACACAGTCTGGAAACCACTCGGAGGTGCTTTGAATCGGTAGCTTTTCCTCGTGGTATTGGGAAAAAACACCCTGCATTAATTATTCTGACCAGCGGAGGGCGCCAAAGTACCATTAATAATATCCCTATAACAAAAATAGTTTCCAATAAATGGTTTTCAGCAACGTGAAGGAGAGAATAAAGAAGACAAACGGTAAATAGTGTAGGTACAGGTACAGGCTGGGATTACGTTCCCCCACACACCAAAAAAAGTAACATAACGGGGAGCCGTGGCCAACACAGCCAATAGGTCAAAGGAGCCGGGGATCAAAAAAGTTTGGGAACCACTGCACAAGAGTATCACAGTCGACACATTGGGCACACTTCAGGTTGCAAGCACTCATACAAATGACAAACAGTTGCACATGCAACCACATTCACTGCATCCGCGGTCTCCCCCTCCTCCTCCTCCCTCACAGTCACACCAGCATGCACTCCATCAACAGCGACCACCACCATCACCACATCATGTAGCACACACACCTCATTTGCAGACACCTCTACAACATCCATCCACACATCCACTTTGTCCTCTTCTACCCTGTCTGCTCCCCTCCTCATACACACAATGCATGCACTCAGACTCCAAATAGCCATCCACCTCACACACGTACACTGTCAATGCACCTGCACCATAGTCCAGCAGATGTACACCTCCATCAGCCTCCACTCCCATCCCTCTTCCCATATCCCCAACGTACTTAAGAAGCCTTTCCTTGCCCATCTTCACCTCTTGCCTCCCCTCCACCCCGCATCCTGTCCATAAGAGCAGGGTCCCAAAGACCCAGCACAGTACCTCAGTCAAATGGTCTGCCACTGCTCCCATCAAATCCTCAACTGCTGGCACAAAGGGGCCCAGAGTGTGACGGCTGACACTCCTCCTGTGAGCACACCTCCACCTCAGAAAGAGAGGACTAGGGTGGTGAAAACAGAGGGACAGGAGATGGGGATAGTGGAGGTACCTCCTGGCCCTGGAGGCAAGAAAGGGAATGTTCCCACTCCACCACTCAAGAAACAGAAGCTTTCAAATCCACCTCCCAAGAAAGGGAATTTTCCCACTCCACCAACCAAGAAAGGGACAGTTCACACTCCACCAGCAAAGAGAGGCAAGAGGTCCCCTCTACCAGCAGAGGGCAAGGAGCCTTCACCTCCAGCAGAGGCAGCCAGGGTAACACTTCCACCAGCAGTGGGCAAGGAGCCCTCACCTCCAGCAGAGGCAGGCAGGGTAACACCTCCACCAGCAGTGGGCAAGGAGCTCTCGCCTCCAGCAGAGGCAGCTAGGGTAACACCTTCACCAGCAGTGGCCAAAGAGCCCTCACCCATAGCAGAGGCAGCCAGGGTAACACCTCCACCACCAGTGGCCAAGGAGCCCTCACTTTCAGCAGAGGGCATGTAGGCCACCCACCAGGGACAATTGGGCATGGAGCCCCCTCCAGAACCAGTGAGCATGCTCCCCACTCAGAGGCTGTGGCCTTGCACTCCCCACTAGGGACAATTGGGCATTGAGTCCCCTCCAGAACCAATGAGGATGATACCCACTTCAGCTGAGGTGCCCTGTGCCCCCCTTCCCCCTGAGGTGCCTGCCAATTTCCAACATGATACCCTTACACAGTGGAGTCCGGATAGTCAGGAGTCAAGTTGGGCCTTGGACTGAGTCCTGTGGCCATGTGGGCCTTTTGTACTTTGGACTGGCCATTGGCCCTTTCTGAACATTGACCAATGTTTTTGTTTTCGCACGGACAATATGGTGGCTGTTGGCATCCAATAACAATGTCACTTAAACCTCAATGTGGTCCTTGTTTTAATGAGACGTGGGTCCTGTGACATTGGTTTTACTCTGCAGTTGGTTATGTGTATGGTGTGTGTGTGAATGGTGTGTGTTGTAGGTGTGTGTGTGTGTCACTCCCTCCATTGTGTGCTAGGCGGCTGTATCCACCATCATTGTCTTCATCTGTTTTGGTGTTCCAGATGGACCATGGCATAGAAGACTCGAAGTTCCAGTTCCATGGCGGCGGCAGAGTTATCTGTGTACCTGTTGGTGAGTCTTTCACTTTCTGTACTCTTTTTCCGCCAGGATTTTGATGGCAGTGGTACCGCCCCAGAAATCGTGGTGGTTTGTATTTCATAACATGGTGGGCAGTAACTTGTCTTCTGCCTGGATGTTGATGGCTACCGCTATGGTGTCACCGTCCTGCGGGTGGTGCGGTACATTGGCTGTCTATGGGAGGGATCACCGCCATGGTCATAATTTGGCGGTAATTACCGTCAGCCTGTTGGTGGTATTATTACCACTTTAACAGCCACCGCCAATGTCATAATGAGGGCCATAATGTCCAAGTCAATCTGATTTGGCATGCCATGGTTTGAACAGTTGCAAAAGTGCCAAGTAGGAAAACCTTTTTCTTTTGGGAGATGGGCAGCCAAGCTTTCTGTAGTTAATTAGATTTCCTTTGTTGTGTCTGACCAAACAACAGTCAGATCCAAGGACTGCAAATCGTACATCTTTTATGTTTTCAGTTATAATACTTCTATATGTATCATGCTGAAGTACTTCATACAGATACATGTTTTGAAGACGGTGACTCCTTCTTTCCAACATGTTAGTAGTTGGAATGTCTGAAGTATCGGGATAAAATTCTTCAAGGTACTGTATTTCCGGGAAAGAGTTTATAAGATTTAATTTTCTTGTGGGAAAGCATTTTCAAAATGAAACTGTATAATTTCTTAGCAAGAAATTTTTCTCCTGAAATCCCCCCCCCACATTTTTTTTCATCTCTGTCTTGTCAGTCTTTGTTATATAAAAAGTCACATAGCGAGCGACAGTAACTGAGTTATCTGCAACAAATTGTACATCCAAATTTGCATTCTACATCTTCAGAATAACAGGGTTGTAGTCATTTGTATATTTCAAAACGTCTGTTCTTCTGAGGTTGTATGTATTTTTTGGTGATATCCATGTTAGGATGAGTCTAGCAAGAGGCACTGTTCCTTCTGAAATGACAGGTCATAGGAACCCAAAATGAATTGCGTTTAAAATCTTGCTTTTGATCTGTATTTTTGACATATTTAACACACCAATGATTTGGAAATCGTGGAACTTATTATCTCAGTCTCTTGTCAGCAATTTCTTTTGAGATGGAGAATGTTACATACTGTTTTGTATGACTCATCAATGTCTGTTGCAAACCTCATGGCAAATATCTTACTCACAACAGCATGTGAATATGTAGAGCACCTCTAGCTTAGTACTCTTTGCACCAAAATAAATAAGTGACTTCACCAAGAGGATGATTAGTTTTGTTGCAGATGAAAACCATAATTGCTTGAAACCTGTGGTTAAAATATCTGCAAACCTTTGCAGGGTCAAATGAGCAGAGTTCTCCTGGTGTCTCCAAATCGTTGTCTTTTATGTTTGAATTTGCTTCTCATAAGAAATCAAGCGAGTCATCCCACCCATAGTCGGAACAACTGAATGTCAGAAACCAGGTAGCTGCTCCTAGATTTTTCAACATGAATTTTAGCTCCCCATGACAACAACTTCAATACTCGTTGGTACCGCATTGACACGCCATTAAACTAATCAAGTTGTGATCCAGATTTTCATCTTTCCCATGAACTTCCTTAACAAATTCCCTTGCTGACAGATTCTTCATATTTACTCCTGTTTTGAGAATATGATTTTCTGCATAAGAAAAGCGAGACAAGTCGCTCTCAAATAGTAGATGAAATATATAGGAAATAAGCTGGCAAAATCTAGGGTCCTCTGAGTAATTCCAATTGTTCTGTACTCGGCTGCTGGCATTTCTACAGGCTGGTCATCATACCTACCCTTACTCCAGTTGGGAACAGATGTGAAAAACTGCAAGTTTCTATGCTTTTCTCCCACACACTTAATGGACTTCTTTTCGCTTCTTTCATCTGAAAGAGATCAGTAGTATCTCCAATAATATTCTTAGAATATAAAGGATGGATACTGTATTGTTTGTAAATTTCTTCTGATCTGGATCAATCTATCTTTTTAATGTAACCTCTTGATGGCAATGTGTCATTCTCCACATGTGTAATATCTTGAAGAATGTCTACATTTTTATTGTAAATGTTATTTTGTACCAGATATTGGCCCTCGTTACAACCCTGGCGGTCGGTGTTAAAGCAGCTGTAATAATGCCAACAGGCCGGCGGTAAAAAAAATGGGATCAATACCACGGTGGAATCTTCCAACACAGACAGCCACTTTAACACTCCGACCGCCACGGCCTTAGCAACAAACACTACGGCGGTCACCGCCAACAGACAGGCGGAAGACAATGTACCACCCACCCTATCACAACCCGGCAATTGGCCAGCTTTTCCGGGGCAGTACCAACAACATCAAAAGCTCGGCGGAAACAGGATTTGGAAGGGAAACCATTCACCTCTCGACACTCAACGAAGAACCAGGATGCCATGAAGCCCGAGCTGCAGGTCCTGCCGATGGTGGTGTATCTTCTCATATATCAGAAACACCAAAGACGGCGGCGGCGACGACAATGGTGAGTACTGCACCTAGCACACAGGGGAGGGGGGAAAAGAGAGTGATACACACATGCAACAGCCCCACCCCATCCCCACCCTCACCCACAACACCATACACACAAACACACGCAACAACAGTACATTTACACCCCGTAACCCCCTGGAAGAATGCAAGGACAAAAGGAATTGAGTCAATTCTTTCATATATTAGAAATAGGCAGATAAAGTAAACGATTGGGAAAACCAGTATATACAAATATTTACAATATGTACAGAAAGCCGTACACTGTCCTTTGCAAATGTCCATGGCCCAGTGGGCAAAAAAATCATGGGCGAAGCCCACACTTGACTCCTGCCTCAAAACGGAGAGAACACTGCAGGGGCATCAGGTCGAAAACACACGGGCACCTCAGGGGGAAGGGGAGGGGGGCACCTCAGCTGGAAGATGGTACTACGCCACTGCTCCTGGAGGGGGCAACATGCCCACAGCGATGTCCAGGGGAGTACAAAGCCACAGTTCCTCAAGTGGGTGCTTTGCACACTGCTTGGTCCTAGGGAGTGCAAAGCCACAGTCTCTCAAGTGGATGCTTTGCCCACTGCTTGGTCCTGGGGAGTGCAAAGCCACAGTCTCTCAAGTGGGTGCTTTGCCCACTGCTTGGTCCTGGGGAGTAAAGCCACAGTCTCTCAAGTGGGTGCTTTGCCCACAGCAATGTCCTGGGAAGTGCAAAGCCACAGTCTCTCTAGTGGGTGGTTTGCCCACTGCTTGGTCCTGGGGAGTGCAAAGCCACAATCTCTCAAGTGGGTAGTTTGCCCACTGCTTGGTCCTGGGGAGTGCAAAGTCAAAGTCTCTTAAGTGGGTGATTGCCCACTGCTTGGTCCTGGGGAGTGCAAAGTCACAGTCTCTCAAGTGGGTGCTTTGCCCACTGCTTGGTCCTGAGGAGTGCAAAGCCACAGTCTCTCAAGTGGGTGCTTTGCCCACTGCTTGATCCTGGGGAGTGCAAAGCCAAAGTCTCTCAAGTGGGTGGCCTCTTCCACTGGTTCTGGAGGGGGCCTTGTGCCCAGTCTGCTTCATCCTGCCAAGGAAAGTGATAGTGAATGCATTTCTCCACTGGTTCTGGAGGGGGCTTTGTGCCCAGTCTGCTTCATCCTGCCAAGGAAAGTGATAGTGGTTGCATTTCTCCACTGGTTCTGGAGTGGGCCTTGTGCCCAGTCTGCCAAGGAAAGTGATAGTGGGTGCATTTCTCCACTGGTTCTGGAGGGGGACTTGTGCCCAGTCTGCTTCATCCTGCCAAGGAAAGTGATAGTGGGTGCATTTCTCCACTGGTTCTGGAGGGGGGCCATGTGCCCAGTGATGCTACACCAGGGGTTTTGCAGTTCCCATTCCCTCACCTGGGTGTCTGAGGCACCAGATGTGCAGGGAACAGGTAGCATGATACTCCATGGAGGCAGAGCCAGACTCCATCCTGCGGCGACTAAGGCTGCAAACTGATGGTAGTGCTGGTGGGAGTACTTCAAGTGGTGGGGGGAGACACAAGGCCGTCTCCTGCAGCCCTAGACTGCTGCCCACTGGGGATGCTGCTGCTGACAGTTGTAGGGGCACCGGCAAGGCATGTGGCGGTGCAGATGGCGTTGCAGTTGGCGGTGCTTGTGGCACTGTCTGCGGCAGGGATGCTGTTGGTGCTGGCCGTGGTGCAGGTGCTGGTAGTGGTGGAGGGAGACACCAGGCCTTGCTGGGTGAGTCGTGCTTCTTGGTCGTACTGCATGCTGGCCCCTTCTTCACCTTGGCGGGTGGTGGAATCGGTTGGTCCTTTGCAGGGGTCGGTGGCACACTGGCTGCCCTGACGGGTGCTCCCTTTGATCCTCTGGGACTTGCAGATACCACAGAAGACACCGACTTGGTGGCTGAGGTGCTGGTCTGAGATCTTGACACCCTGGCCCGAGGAGAAGGACGAAGGGGAGGTGGAGGGAAAAGGTCAAAGTTTGCTAGGAAACGTTTTTTAGACACACAGGGATGGGAAGATGGAGAGGTTTGGGAGTGGAGGAAGAGGGAGTAGTTGTAGGAGGTGTACATCTGTTGAGTTTGGGTGAAGGTGCATGGGCTGGATGCTGTTGTGAGGTTGATGGCTGTTGGATGGGTGGGTGCTTGTGTTTGTGTACTTTTGGAGGAGGGGTCACAGACACACTGGGAGAGGACACAGGAGACGTGTGCATAGTTGTGGGAGTGTGACTGTCAGTGAGGGGAGTGTAGTGATAGGCATGCTGGTGATGGAGGTAGTGGTTGAAGATGTAGTGCATGCAGGTGTGAGTGGAGACGCTACTGGGAGGGAGATGGATGACTAGGAGGAGGGGGACACAGGGGAGGCATTGGATGTTGGTGGTTTGCATGGGCATGGTGCTTGTGTGAGTGCCTGTGAGAGGAAGTGTGGTGCTTATGTTTCCCTAAGCCACTTTTATGTGTTGTATGGGGTGTATGCTGGTCTGAAGGTGTGCTTGGGATAGGGTGAGGTAGAGGGGATTGCATCTGGGTAGTGGAAGTTGGAGGGGGAGGCTGGACACAGGGGCAAGGGCTGCCATCAGTGCTGAGGACAGAGCCTGAAAAGCTCTCTGTTGGGCCACCACGCCAGAGTGAATGCCCTCCAGGTATGCATTTGTTTGTTGCAAATGCCTCTTGACACCCTGGATGGCATTCAGAATGGTTGACTGCCCAACAGTGAGTGATCTCAGGAGGTCAATAGCATCCTTACTGAGGGCAGCAGGGCTGACTGAGGCAGGGCCTGAGGTGCCTGGGGTGAAGGAGATGCCCACCCTCCTTGGTGAGGGGGCACAGGAAACATGCTGAGGGGCTGCTGGGAGGGCGGTGCTGGTGGGGGGGTGGTGGCTGTACCTGTTGTTGGGGTGGGCACAGAGGTGTCTGCCACTGCCAGGGAGCTTCCATCGGAGGAGGAATCGCTGTCACTGGTCTCGCCTCCTGTTGCCGTTGTGGAGCTCCCCTTGCCCTCCGTCCCACTGGTGCCTTTGCCCTCAGTGGATTCAGCCTCCAGGCCCATGTGAGATGCACCTCCCTCCGTTGCCAGTGCCTCCGCTCCTCCACCAGATGATGCTAATGCACACAAGGACAGGGTGACAAAACAAAAAGGGGGGGAGAGAAAGAGTATACACTTGGTCAATGCCAGCAACAACACCACCGTTGGTGGGCACAACACACAGGGGGCAGCCCTATGCACTAGGCCATGCCCAACTAGTCACTAAGGTAGTCACCGGCCCATTGGGTACAATGCCTAACACCAGCATCTGCACACCTGACACCCACAGGACCCTGCCCAGTAGTAGTTGGTCAATTGTATCATTGGGGTAGGAGTGCTTCAGAGCCTGCACACAAGGAACCACCATGCCATGATTGCCCTGTCCTAGGGGCACCCACCGCACCCATCCCCCATCCTGCTAGCTCCTAAAGTGCGCAGTCAGCTTTGTGACTCTGTACTCACCCCCTTGTGGCTGCTGTGATGCCCTCAAGCACCCATCCAACTCCGGATAAGTCACTGCCAGGATGAGGAATATCAGGGGGGTCATAGTGCAACCGGCACCCCTTCCACGTTGGGAGGCCAGCCCCAGATGGGCCTCCAATGTTTTCTTTGTCCAGTGGCGCATGTCCTCCCAGCTCATGCGACAGTGGGTGCTCTGCCTGCGATGGATCCCCAGGGTCCACACCTCCTTGGCGATGGCATGCCAAATACCCTTTTTCTGGTGGGTGCTAACCTAGATGGAAAAGACAGCGGAAAATGTAATTACTCACCCGTCTGGACCGTCATACTCTTCGCCCACCAGTTCCCAACCATGCCCTGATGCACATACACTGACCACCTCTCATGCAGCACTCAGGCCAGGACGCCTTAGCAACCCCCAACATGTGGCTTACATCAACACAACTCCAAACAGGTATTGCCCACACATCATGCTCACAGTGTACTCACCTGTTTGTCTGGAGGACCGTAGAGTAACGTGTACTGGGGGAGGACCCCAGCCACCAGTTTCTCCAACTCCTCTGCAGTGAAGGCAGGGGCCCTTTCCCCAGACACCCTAGCCATTGTCGCTTCCAGACTCATGTCACAGCAGCACAGGCAGTGTAGGTCCGCTCCTGTTGAAGGTCTAATAGCAAGTGAGTGAATAGCTAGAAAATAGTGGTGAAGTCCGCAGCGGTGCCTACCGTCACTGCCGGTGTACATCGCCATTGGCTCCTGGGACTCATAGTGCCCAATGATAACAATGCGAAGTTGCGTGGCTGACATCGTTCTCCTACCGCGACGCAGCACAACTCCAGCGCACTTATCTCATTTCCCCTTGTCCCTCCTCACAGGTCAGGCAGCCACCATTTCAGAGGGGCACTTGGCATGGCACCTAGCTGCATCACAGCACATATTGGCACATCTACTGACTCTCGACTTCACACACTGCTTCTGTGACATACATTCAAAAACAGTTGTGCCATCTTTGTGGAAATATGATCTTCTGCTCACCGTTCTCCTCCATAGGCTACAACCGCTGAGGCAGATGATGAGACAGTGCGGAAGAGGAGGCAGACACATTATCAACAGACTTGATTGTGCCGCATTCCAAGAACTGTGTACCCACTTGGAGCCAGACCTGATGTCAGCCATCCGTCGGCCCACAGGAATACCCCCTCTAGGTCCTATCAGTGCTCCATTTCCTGGCAAGTGGTTCTTTTCAAACAACAGTGGCCATGGCATCAGAGATGTCTCAGCCAATGTTCTCCAACGTGTTGGGCAGAGTGTTGTCTGCCCTGCTGAAACACATCCGCAGCTACATCGTATTCCCCCAGGTGGATGATTTGGCCACAGGGAAAGCTGACTTCTATGCCCTGGGACATATCCCTTTGTTGTAGTTTAGCAGCAATTAGATTAAGCATTAGCAGAAGACATCTGTATTTAGTAACTATTGTGAACATTTCGCGGAATCCATTTTGTATTCATGGCAGCCATTTTCTCTGCCACATGCTGCCATGTGCTCACCATGTGCTCTGTCCTACCTTTCTGTTAACTACTCTTGAAAATCTGCCTAGTGACAAGTTATATTTAGCATCTCCCACTTTTGCACATGCTCAGTGCAGTCTGCAGCTGTTAGTCCTTGAAAACTGTTAGCTCCTCCTACCTGTCGATTGTGCATTTTCCACATGACCTTACATGTATACAAGTCTTGCTTCTATAATTGTACCACCTCCTTTTAGCCCCTGCGTGGGTATAAAAGGACCATGCTCTCTCAGTTCAGTGTGCTACTTCATACATTACCTAAGGGTGCTGTTTGAACTGTAGCACCACCTCATGAGGTTAATAAACTTTGGGGGTCATTCTAACCCTGGCGGTCGGTGATAAAGCGGCTTCCAACCCGCCAACAGGCTGGCGGTCCACAAAATGGAATTCTGACCCTGGCGGGAACCGCCAAAACAGACCGCCACATTAACACTCCGCCCGCCACGGCGGTACAGACAAACAGCGCGGCGGTCACCGCCAACAGGCAGGCGGCAGACAATGTACCGCCCACAGTATCATAACTCACCAATCCGCCACCTTTTCCGGGGCGGGAGCACCGCCGATAAAAACACGGCGGAAACAGACTACGAACTGGAAAACGCGCACTTCTACGCACTCCACGAGGAAGGAGGACAGCATGGAACCCAAATTAAACATCCTACCTGCTCTCGTCTACATGCTCATCTACCACGAGTACGAACTCCGGTGCAGACGACAACGGTGAGTACTGCACCTACGACACACGGGAGGGGGGAGGAGGAAAGGTTACAGGCACACACATACGCGATACACTCCCACCCCCCCAATATGTACACACCAATGCAGAGCAACAAGTCACAGTGACACCACCCAAACCCCCCTGAAAAATGCAAAGACATAATTAAATTGTGAATACAAATTTATGTACAAAATAGCCTCTGAAAAGTATTGGTCAACTTGCCAAAAAATCAATATCAAAATAATTCTATATACAGTGCAATGGATAACCGAGGCAATTAGTCCTGCACACCAAAAAAAGAATCGAAGTGTCCGTGGGCCAAAGTGTAACAACACAAGGGCAAAGCCCACACAGGAGACCTGAGTCCTTTGGAGAGAACACTGCAGGGGCATCTGATGAAAAAACTACAGGCACCTCAGGGGGAAGGGAAGGGGGGGCTCCTCAGCCACATGAGTCCACGACGCCAGATCCACGAGGGGCCTCCATGGCCACTGTTCAATCCTGGGGAGTGCAAAGCCACAGTCTCTCAAGTCTATACAGTGGGTGGGTTGCCCACTGTCCCATCCTGGGGAGTGCAAAGCCACAGTCTCTCAAGTCTATACAGTGGGTGGGTTGCCCACTGTCCCATCCTGGGGAGTGCAAAGCCACAGTCTCTCAAGTCTATACAGTGGGTGGCTTGCCCACTGCTTCATCCTGGGGAGTGCAAAGCCACAGTCTCTCAAGTCTATGCAGTGGGTGGGTTGCCCACTGTCCCATCCTGGGGAGTGCAAAGCCACAGTCTCTCAAGTCTATACAGTGGGTGGGTTGCCCACTGTCCCATCCTGGGGAGTGCAAAGCCACAGTCTCTCAAGTCTATACAGTGGGTGGGTTGCCCACTGCTTCATCCTGGGGAGTGCAAAGCCACAGTCTCTCAAGTCTATACAGTGGGTGGGTTGCCCACTGTACCATCCTGGGGAGTGCAAAGCCACAGTCTCTCAAGTCTATACAGTGGGTGGGTTGCCCACTGTACCATCCTGGGGAGTGCAAAGCCACAGTCCATCAGGTGGATTACAGTCTCCACTGGTCAAGGAGGAGGCATGGTGGGCACAGTGAACCGTTAACAGTGCATGCAGGAAGGGCCCAGCGGAGCGGTGCTTGACAGGAAGGGCCCAGCGGAGCGGTGCTTGAGATGAAGGGCCCAGCGGAGCGGTGCTTGACAGGAAGGGCCCAGCGGAGCGGTGCTTGACAGGAAGGGCCCAGCGGAGCGGTGCTTGAGATGAAGGGCCCAGCGGAGCGGTGCTTGACAGGAAGGACCCAGCGGAGCGGTGCTTGAGATGAAGGGCCCAGCGGAGCGGTGCTTGACAGGAAGGGCCCAGTGGAGCGGTGCTTGAGATGAAGGGCCCAGCGGAGCGGTGCTTGACAGGAAGGGCCCAGCGGAGCGGTGCTTGAGACGGCGGGGCCCAGCGGAGCGGTGCTTGACAGGAAGGGCCCAGCGGAGAGGTGCTTGAGATGAAGGGCCCAGCGGAGCGGTGCTTGACAGGAAGGGCCCAGCGGAGCGGTGCTTGAGATGAAGGGCCCAGCGGAGCGGTGCTTGACAGGAAGGGCCCAGCGGAGCGGTGCTTGACAGGAAGGGCCCAGCGGAGCGGTGCTTGAGACGGCGGGGCCCAGCGGAGCGGTGCTTGACAGGAAGGGCCCAGCGGAGCGGTGCTTGAGATGAAGGGCCCAGCGGAGCGGTGCTTGAGATGAAGGGCCCAGCGGAGCGGTGCTTGACAGGAAGGGCCCAGCGGAGCGGTGCTTGACAGGAAGGGCCCAGCGGAGCGGTGCTTGAGATGAAGGGCCCAGCGGAGCGGTGCTTGACAGGAAGGGCCCAGCAGAGCGGTGCTTGAGACGGCGGGGCCCAGCGGAGCGGTGCTTGACAGGAAGGGCCCAGCGGAGCGGTGCTTGACAGGAAGGGCCCTGCGGAGCGGTGCTTGACAGGAAGGGCCCAGCGGAGCGGTGCTTGAGATGAAAGGCCCAGCGGAGCGGTGCTTGACAGGAAGGGCCCAGCGGAGCGGTGCTTGACAGGAAGGGCCCAGCGGAGCGGTGCTTGAGATGAAGGGCCCAGCGGAGCGGTGCTTGACAGGAAGGGCCCAGCAGAGCGGTGCTTGAGATGAAGGGCCCAGCGGAGCGGTGCTTGACAGGAAGGGCCCAGCGGAGCGGTGCTTGAGATGAAGGGCCCAGCGGAGCGGTGCTTGACAGGAAGGGCCCAGCGGAGCGGTGCTTGAGACGGCGGGGCCCAGCGGAGCGGTGCTTGACCGGAAGGGCCCAGCGGAGCGGTGCTTGAGATGAAGGGCCCAGCGGAGCGGTGCTTGACAGGAAGGGCCCAGCGGAGCGGTGCTTGACAGGAAGGGCCCAGCGGAGCGGTGCTTGAGATGAAGGGCCCAGCGGAGCGGTGCTTGAGATGAAGGACCCAGCGGAGCGGTGCTTGGCAGGAAGGGCCCAGCGGAGCGGTGCTTGAGATGAAGGGCCCAGCGGAGTGGTGATTGACAGGAAGGGCCCAGCGGAGCGGTGCTTGAGACGGCGGGGCCCAGCGGAGCGGTGCTTGACAGGAAGGGCCCAGCGGAGCGGTGCTTGAGATGAAGGGCCCAGCGGAGCCGTGCTTGACAGGAAGGGCCCAGCGGAGCGGTGCTTGACAGGAAGGGCCCAGCGGAGCAGTGCTTGACAGGAAGGGCCCAGCGGAGCGGTGCTTGAGATGAAGGGCCCAGCGGAGCGGTGCTTGACAGGAAGGGCCCAGCGGAGCGGTGCTTGAGAAGAAGGGCCCAGCGGAGCGGTGCTTGACAGGAAGGGACCAGCGGAGCGGTGCTTGAGACGGCGGGACCCAGCGGAGCGGTGCTTGACAGGAAGGGCCCAGCGGAGCGGTGCTTGAGACGGCGGGACCCAGCGGAGCGGTGCTTGACAGGAAGGGCCCAGCGGAGCGGTGCTTGAGACGGCGGGGCCCAGCGGAGCGGTGCTTGAGATGAAAGGCCCAGCGGAGCGGTGCTTGACAGGAAGGGCCCAGCGGAGCGGTGCTTGACAGGAAGGGCCCAGCGGAGCGGTGCTTGAGATGAAGGGCCCAGCGGAGCGGTGCTTGACAGGAAGGGCCCAGCGGAGCGGTGCTTGAGATGAAGGGCCCAGCGGAGCGGTGCTTGACAGGAAGGGCCCAGCGGAGAGGTGCTTGAGATGAAGGGCCCAGCGGAGCAGTGCTTGACAGGAAGGGCCCAGCGGAGCGGTGCTTGAGACGGCGGGGCCCAGCGGAGCGGTGCTTGACCGGAAGGGCCCAGCGGAGCGGTGCTTGAGATGAAAGGCCCAGCGGAGCGGTGCTTGACAGGAAGGGCCCAGCGGAGCGGTGCTTGACAGGAAGGGCCCAGCGGAGCGGTGCTTGAGATGAAGGGCCCAGCGGAGCGGTGCTTGACAGGAAGGGCCCAGCGGAGCGGTGCTTGAGATGAAGGGCCCAGCGGAGCGGTGCTTGACAGGAAGGGCCCAGCGGAGCGGTGCTTGAGATGAAGGGCCCAGCGGAGCGGTGCTTGACAGGAAGGGCCCAGCGGAGCGGTGCTTGAGATGAAGGGCCCAGCGCAGCCGTGATTGACAGGAAGAGCCCAGCGGAGCGGTGCTTGAGACGGCGGGGCCCAGCGGAGCGGTGCTTGACAGGAAGGGCCCAGCGGAGCGGTGCTTGAGATGAAGGGCCCAGCGGAGCGGTGCTTGACAGGAAGGGCCCAGCGGAGCGGTGCTTGACAGGAAGGGCCCAGCGGAGCAGTGCTTGACAGGAAGGGCCCAGCGGAGCGGTGCTTGATATGAAGGGCCCTGCGGAGCGGTGCTTGACAGGAAGGGCCCAGCGGAGCGGTGCTTGAGATGAAGGGCCCAGCGGAGCGGTGCTTGACAGGAAGGGACCAGCGGAGCGGTGCTTGAGACGGCGGGACCCAGCGGAGCGGTGCTTGACAGGAAGGGCCCAGCGGAGCGGTGCTTGAGACGGTGGGGGCCCAGCGGAGCAGTGCTTGAGACGGCGGGCGCTCTTCAGCGGTGCCTATCTTCACGGCGGGGCCCAGTTCAGCGGTGCCTATCTTCACAGCGGGGCCCAGTTCAGCGGTGCTGTTCTGCACGGCGGGGCCCAGTTCAGCGGTGCTCTTCTGCACGGCGGGGCCCAGTTCAGCGGTGCCTATCTTCACGGCGGGGCCCAGTTCAGCGGTGCTGTTCTGCACGGCGGGGCCCAGTTCAGCGGTGCTCTTCTGCACAGTGGGGCCCAGTTCAGCGGTGCTGTTCTGCACGGCGGGGCCCTCTTCAGCGGTGCCTATCTTCACGGCGGGCCCAGTTCAGCGGTGCTGTTCTGCACGGCGGGGCCCAGTTCAGTGGTGCCTATCTTCACGGCGGGGCCCAGTTCAGCGGTGCTCTTCTGCACGGCGGGGCCCAGTTCAGCGGTGCCTATCTTCACGGAGGGGCCCAGTTCAGCGGTGCCTATCTTCACGGCGGGGCCCAGTTCAGCGGTGCTCTTCTGCACGGCGGGGCCCAGTTCAGCGGTGCTCTTCTGCACGGCGGGGCCCAGTTCAGCGGTGCTCTTCTGCACGGCGGGCCCAGTTCAGCGGTGCTCTTCTGCAAGGCGGGGCCCTCTTCAGCGGTGCTCGTCCAGTAAGTCAAGGGAGCCAGACCTGGCCTGGACTCCCTGCTCAGTCGCCCTCCGACCGTGCTGTTGCTGGACCCTTCGGTGATGGAGTCCTGGGCCCTTTGGTGTCCTCCCTAACACCCGGGATGGGGCTTGTGGGCCCCTCCTGCTCCGCGCTCCTGCTGGCTAACTTCTCCGCCCTGCTGCCCTTTCGCTCCTTAGATGGGGCTCTCGGGCCCTTGCCTCCCCTAGATGTTTTGGCCGGTGAAGTGGGCGAACCTTGCTCCTTGGGGGCAGCCGTGTCAGTCCTCTCACGGCGGCCCTTTAGTTTCCTGGTCCTCTTGCCTGGGGGGGGCTGGCTGTCCCCTTGCTGCTGATTGAAGTGTCACTGCTGGCAAAGGGTGGACTCCAGAACCCATGCACCACAGTGACACTCGAAGCTGGGCTGGTGGTGGCTGAGGTGCTCTTGGGACTCTTTGCAGATGGAGGGGGTGGGTCAGTGGAGGGAAAGAGGTTAAGATTAGCGAGGAAAAGTTTTTTAGGACCAAGGTAAAGGGTAGGAGAAGTGGTGATGGGAGTGGAGGAAGAGGATGTGGTTGTAGGAGAGTCAGGTGTGCTGTCTTTGGGTGCAGGTGCTTGTGCTGGAGGCTGTCGTGAGGTGGATGGCTGTTGGGTGGGTGTCTGCCTGCGTTTGTGTGTCTTGGAAGTGGGGGTGACAGACACAGTGGGAGAGGACACAGGGGACGTGTAAATGGTAGTGGGGGTGGTGACTGCACGTGTGCGGACTGTACTGGAGGGTGTGCTGGTGATGGAAGCACTGGCTGATGGTGGTGTGCATGCAGGTGTGAGTGTAGACGTCACAGGGAGGGAGGAGGGAGATGAGGAGGAGGGGGACACAGAGGTGGTAGTGACTGTTGGAATGTCTGCATCTGGGTGTTGCTTGCGTGAATGCTTGTGGGTTCTGTGGTGCTTGTGTCTGGATGAGCTGCCCTTGGGTGTTGAGGTGTGTGCAGGCTGGTCTGATGGTGTGGATGGGATAGGCTGAGGAACAGGAGACAGAGACAGGGTGGAGGCAGTCAGAAGAGGGAGGCTGGAAACTGGGACAATGGCTGCCGTCAGTGCTGAGGCCAGAGCATTGAACGATCGTTGATGGGCAGCCTGACCCGAATGAATGCCCTCCAGGTAGGCATTGCTCCGATGCACCTCCCTTTCTACCCCCTGGATGGCATTCAAAAGGGTAGTCTGCCCAACAATGATGGTCCTCAGGAGGTCAATGACCTCCTCACTGAGGGCAGCAGGGGTAACAGGGGCAGGGGCTGAGGTGCCTGGGGCGAAGGAGACGCCCGCCTTCCTGGGCGAGCGGGCACGGAGCGAAGGCTGAGGGGCTGCTGGGAGGGCGGAGCTGGTGCGCGGGGTGGCGGCTGTACCTGTAGAGGCGGGGGGCCCGGATGTTGCCACCACCGCTAGGCAGCTCCCATCCGAGGACGTGTCGGTGTCGCTGGTGTCACCACCGGTCCCCGTTGTGGTGCTCCCCTCGCCCTCCGGATCACTGGTGCCCTCGGTGTCTGTTCCTGGGCCCACCGGGGCCTTGTGACTTGCAGCTCCCTCGTGCTCCGATGCCAATTCTCCTCCGCCTGATGATGCTAATGCACACATGCACAAGAAGATGAAGAAGAAGGGTGGGGGGAGAAAAACGAAGACCAGGTTGAGTGCATGCAATGTCAACACCGTTGGCGGAGAGGACAGACACAGGAGCCTCATGCACTAAGTCGCGCATTCGGGGTACACTACTCACTACTTCTGACTAGGACAACAGGTCTAGAGACGACAAACGCGCACATGTGTGATGCTGGACCATCGATAGCTGGACTTGTCACCCTACAGAGGTGGGGGCCGGGAGCACAGGGCCATGCCTAAAGGAGGGGACTACACTACAGAAAGCGCCCTGGCCTAATGTCACCCACAACCCTCCTCCCCCACCCAGACGCCTCCACTGCGCATAAAGATAGAGGAATGTGCTGATACTCACCCCCTTGTGTCTGCTGTGATGTCCTCAAGCGCCCATCCAAATCAGGGTAGGCCACCGCCAGGATCCGGGACATCAGGGGGGTCAGGGTACGACTGGCTCCCCTCCTAGGTTGGGAGGCCATCCTCAGCAGTGACTCGGCCGTCTTCCTGGTTCCGCGACAGATGTCCTCCCACCTCTTGCGGCAGTGGGTGCCCCGTCTGACGTGGACCCCCAGGGCCCGGACTTCCTTGGCGATGGCACGCCAAATGTCCACTTTCTGATGGGCGCTGACCTATTTGACATGTACAGGGTGGGAAGGAAAAATTCGTTAATTTTCTGCATGTTAGATGTGATTGGCCCCCCTCCCCAACCTTGCCATATGGCACATGCTCTCATCTGTCGTGCGTTGCACTCCTCATTCGCCCCCCACCCCACCAACTTACATCCACCCCACTCCACACAGGCATAGCCCATTCAATGTGCACCCAGTGTACTTACCTGTTGGTCTGGAGGACCGTAGAGTAACGCATACTGGAGGAGGACCCCATCCACAAGTTTCTCCAACTCCTCAGACGTGAAGGCAGGGGCCCTTTCCCCAGTCGCAGCAGCCATTGTCACTTCCAGACCGAGGTCACAGCAGCACTTGCAGTATAGGTCCTCTCCTGTGGATGATCAGGTCTCGAGTGATTAAGCAGATAGAAAATGGCAGTCACGCCCGCGGCGGTGCGTACCGCCACGGTGCGTACCGTGACCGCCGGCGCACCTCGTCATTGGCTCCTGAAACCCATAGGCTTCAATGTTAACCAATGCGGCTTCATATAGCGGTCTTCGACCGCCTACCGCCACGGTGTGCCACGCCAGCGCATTGACCTCACATCCCATTGTCCCACTTCACAGGTCAGGCAGCCGCCATTTCAAGGGCCCACATGGCATAATTTGTACTGCGTCACACAGGCCTAGGCCTTGCATTGCCACACATACACGCCTTTCAATACATAGATAATCGTGTGCTAGGCATGCTGTGGTTACGTACCTGTGATTTGCTTGACTCTGTGCTCCATGTTGTCCTTCCTAGGCACCGTCCGCTGGGACTTGCGAGGAGAAGGATGAATCCTCGCGTGTACCGACCGCTGGTGGACCTGTCGACAATGGAAGAACGCCATATCATACTACGATACCGACTTGACCGAGCCACTATACATGAACTGTGTGCCCAGCTGGAGCCAGCCCTGATGTCCCCCATCCGCCAACCCACAGGAATTCCCCCTCTAGTGCAGGTTCTGTCAGTCCTCCATTTCTTGGCAAGTGGCTCATTCCAGACAACAGTGGCCATGTCATCTGGAATGTCTCAGCCTATGTTTTCAAAATTTTTGTCTAGAGTGTTGTCTGCCCTGACGAAACACATGCGGGGCTACATTATTTTCCCTGAGGAGGTTGATTTGGCCACTGTGAAGGGTGATTTCTATGCCCTTGGACATATCCCAACATCATTGGTGCCATTGATGGGACCCATGTGGCTTTAGTCCCCCCAAAAGACGATGAGCAGGTGTACAGAAACAGGAAAAGTTACCATTCTATGAACGTCCAGGTGGTCTGTTTGGCTGACCAGTACATCTCCCATGTGAATGCCAAGTTCCCTGGGTCAGTGCATGACGCGTATGTGATGCGTAATAGCAGCATCCCTTATGTGATGGAACAGCTACAGAGACACCGTGTGTGGCTAATTGGTGACTCTGGTTACCCCAACCTGCCTTGGATATTGACCCCAGTGAGGAATCCCCGGACCAGGGCAGAGGAACTGTACTATGAGGCCCATGGGCGAACTAGGAGGGTCATAGAAAGAACCTTTGGGCTCCTGAAGGCCAGGTTTAGGTGCCTGCATATGACAGGGGGATCCCTGATGTACTCACCAAAGAAGGTGTGCCAGATCATCGTGGCCTGCTGTATGCTTCACAATCTGGCATTGCGACGTCAGGTGCCTTTCCTGCAGGACGATGGTCCAGATGGTGGTGTTGAAGCAGCTGTGGAGCCTGCGGAGAGTGAAGAGGAGGAAGACGAAGAGGACGACACAGACAACCGGGACAGAGTTATCCAACAGTATTTTCAGTAGCACACAGGTAAGAATCACCCACGCCATTTAACATTTCCTGAAAGCCCCCTGCATCTTTACTTTGTGTATTTCCCCCCAGTTATTTTATACTAATGTTTGATTTTCCCTTCCCTTTTCAGTGCTGTATGACCCACTGCGTGACTTCTGCTTGGTTAGCCCATGGACTAATGCTTATTGACATCGGTATGTTGTCATCACAAAAATAACAGAACATTATTGATCAGTAATGTGTTATACATTTGTAAATAATACAGGCTGACTCCTGAATGATTTCAGTGCAATGAGGGTTTTATTTTTAGTGCTAGATATTGGTACATGATATTAAAACGGTGATGGGTGAGGGTGGAGTTATGTCCATGGCAGAGCCCAGTTCTCAGTTTCACAGGGGCATTTTCAATATGCCTGTGGAAGGATGGAGCAGGGGCAGTTCAAGGTTGGACAGGGTGACACTGTGGGACCGTGGGATGACATCAGGGGGTATCTTATGCTGGCGGGGTGTTGACATCCTACTCTGTCTTCCTGTGAGATCTCAGGTTCCTCTTGCGGGGTGGTTGTTCTTCGGCAGGAGGTGGGGTTCTGGTGGCCCGTCGTTCTGTGGGGGCCTCCTGACCACTAGCGCTGGCGGAGGTGGTAGGCTGTTCCTGGCTAGTGACAGGGGCCCTTTGTGGTGCCACAGTGTCCCGCAATGTGTTTTCTATCCGGTTGAGGGCCTGGACTATGGTCCCCATGGCAGTAGCGATGTTCCTGAGTTCATTGCTGAACCCCATGTAGCGTTCCTCCTGCTGTGCCTGGATCTCGGTGAACCTGGCCAGTACCGTCGCCATCGTCTCCTGGTAGTGGTGATATGCTCCCATGATGGTGGTGAGGCCCTTTTGGAGAGTCGGTTCCCTGGTCCTTTTCTTCTCCCCCTGTCGCACAGCAGCCCTCCCAGTTGCCCTGTTTCCCCGGGCCTCTGTCCCCTGGACGGTGTGCCCACTACCACTGCCCCCAGGTCCCTGTTGTTGTTGGGGTGTTGGGTCAGCCTGGGTGCCCTGTAGTGGCGGACACACCGCTGATTGACGCGTCCTGGAGACAGAGGCAAGGGCCCGCTGGGTGGGAGCTGTGCTGGTGTTCCCAGAGGGGGTTGGGTCTGCTGTGGCCTGTGTCTGTATGTGGGGAACCGACTGTCCAGAGGTCCCCGATGGTCCGGGCTGGTCATCAGGTTCTAGGTCGACAGAGCTGCTGTCCTCGCTGGGGGCCTGTTCTGGGGGTGGGATGGACAAATCTGGATCCTCCGTGGCGGTGAGTTGGCATTCGGGCCCTGCAGGGGTAAAGGAGTATGGTTATTGCTTCTGTGTGTGCCATGGCGTGCATTTTGAGTGCCCTTGTCCCCCAGTTCTGGCATTCCCTTGTGGGAGGTGTTGTGAGGGTGGTGGGGGGGGTGTATGGGTATGTGCAATGGTCATGCTTTGGTGGTGGCTGTCTATGGTTTGTGTTGGCATTCAGGGGTTGGTGTGGTTTAGGGTGGGTTGTGCTTGTGAAACATTGGCAGGGAGGTTGTGTGCTGGGGGTTGAGATTGGGGGTGGAGGGGGGTGTGGGTTGGCATGCTGGTGGTTGGGGGGGGTGAAGTAGTTGAGATTCGACTTACCAGAGTCCATTCCTCCGTGTACTCCAGCGAGGCCATCAGGATGCATGATGTTTACTACCTCTTGCTCCCATGCTGTGAATTGGGGTGGAGTGGGTGGGGGTCCGCCGCCAGTCTTCTGCACAGCGATGTTGTGTCGCGACACCATCAAGCGCACCTTCCCCCGTAGGTCGTTCCATCGCTTTCTGATGTCTTCCCGGTTTCTGGGATGCTGTCCCACAGCGTTGACCCTGTCTACGATCCTTTGCCATAGCTCAGCCTTCCTTGCTATAGTGGTGTGCTGCACCTGTGTGCCGAAGAGCTGGGGCTCAACCCTTATAATTTCCTCCACCATGACCCTGAGTTCTTGGTCCGAGAACCTGGGGTGTCTTTGGGGTGCCATGGGGTGGTGTGGATGAGGTGTGGGGTGGTGTTTGTGGTGATGTGCGTGGTGATATGTAGTGATGTGTGCGTAAATGTGGTGTGGGTGATGAAGTTGGGTTCCTGTGTGTGTTGGGGTATTCGATTGCTGTTCCTGCTCTCTCTATCTCTCTCTCTATCGCCTTCTCTCCAATTTCCAACTAGTGGGGGTTTGTGGGTGATGTGGGTGTGTGTTTTATAGTTGATTGGATGTGTGGGAGTGTTGTGTGTATGTGTATCAGGTGTGTGTAATTCGAATTGGCCAATGTGGCAGTGTTTTGGAGCTGTGTGTGACCGCGGCGGTGTGTACCGCCAATGGAATACCGCGGTTGAAAGACCGCCGCGTGGATTCGTGGGTCAGAATGGCATGGGCGTGTTTGTGTTCGCGTGACGGTGGAGGTTTGGTCATCTCCAGTTTTCCGCGGCCCGCTGATGAGGCGGCTTTCCTTGGATGTCGGGTTTTTGGCGGTTTCACAGTTGGTGGTCAGAATGACCGTGGCGGTTTACCGCGGCCGCGGCGGTAGAATGGCGGACTTCTGACCGGCGGTAAGGGCCTTTTACCGCCGAGGTCAGAATGACCCCCTTTGTCTTTTATTTCAGTTCCTGTGCTAACTTCTTCCTACATGGTCTAAGGACTTTGTGCAGAGAAAGGTGAACCCCTTCCACTAGTAGGCTGAGGCTTACTTCAACACCTTAATATCATTGCTGCCATTGATGGTACACGTGTGGCATTTGGACCTCCCCACAGAAATGAACAGGTCTACAGGAAAAGAAAAAGCTATCATTCGATGAATGTGCAAATGGTGTGTTTGGCGAACCAGTACATCTCCCATGTGAATGCCAAATATCCTGGCTTAGTTTATGATGCCTATATCTTGAGGAATAGCAGCATCCCTTATGTGTTGGTGCAACTCCAGAGGCACCGGGTGTGGCTAACAGGTGAGCCCAAGGTCCCCACACAGTATTATTTGGGGTCTGAGTATGGGGTTGTCCCTAAGGGGTAGTGTGTGTCTAACAGTTGTCCCTCAATATTTACAGGTGACTCTGGTTACCCCAACCACTCATGGCTACTGACCCCAGTGAGGAATCCCAGGACAACGGCAGAGGAACGTTACAATGAAGCACATGGGCGTACAAGGAGAATTATTGGGAGGACCTTCAGCCTCCTAGAAGCCATGATACGTTGCCACCATCTAACAGGTGGATCCCTGTACTACTTACCCAAGAAGCTGTGCCAGATCATCGTGGCATGCTGTATGTTGCACAACCTGGCCTTGAGATGCCAGGTACCTTTTCTGAAGGAGGATTAGCCTGGAGATGGTCTTCTGGCAGCGGTGGAGCCTATGGACAGTAAGGAAGAGGAGGCAGATGAAGAAGATGTGGACAACAGAACAAACATTATACAGCAGTATGTCCAGTGACACATAGGTAAGAGACTGTAACTCAACTTTACATTTCAGTAAACCTTTGGACATTGTATATGGCAGCCTCTTATCCTCTGTCTATGGACACTGACTGTTCCCTTTGGATTCTCTATTTTCAGATCTGTGTACCCCATTCTGGCTACTGCTATATGTACTGCTGCCCACCAACTGTCACCCTGTGGTATATTTCACTGAAGATAGACGTTGCAATGCTTTGAGAATGTTGTAACAATACATCTTTCTAATCATTACACTGACTCCAGTATGGTTTATATTTCAAGGGTGTTTATTTTTTGTGCTAAATAGTGTGGGGGTGAGTGCAAGGGGCTGGGGTGATGGTGAAAGAAGGTCTAGGGTAGAGTCCAGTCAATTGGTATCACAGGTGCATTGTCCAATTGGGCATTGGAAGTGGAGCAATGGCAGTTCAAGGTGGACAGGGTGACATAGTGGGACAGCAGGGTGACAATCAGGAAAGTCTTATTTCCTGGCGGGGGTCTTAGCAATGTTCTTTGTCTTCTGCCTGGATCGCAGGGACCGTTTGCGGAATGGTTGTCCTTCTATGGGGGGGGGTGCTGGTGGCCTGTTGTTCCTGTGGCAATGCCTCCTGTCCACTAGTGCTGGCGGAGGTGGAAGGCTGTTCCTCGGTTTGGCTAGTGTCAGGGGCCCTTTGTTGTGCCACTGCCTCCCTCATGGTCTTGCCCATGTCAGCCAGCTGTGTTTTTTTCCTGAGGGGGGAGGCTCTCTGGTGGTTTGGGAGTGTGGCAGGGTAACCGACTGTCCAGAGGTCCCTGATGGGCCAGGTGTGCAGAGGTGCTGTCATCACTGTGGGCCTCTTCGGGGTGCTGAATGTAGCTGGCTCCTCCTCTCTGGTGAAGAAGGGGCAAGCATGCAGCACAGACAAGTCTCACGACCCACCCAGCAAGTCCTTATTGTTGGAGGCTGGACTGGCTTGTAGTGAGTACCAAGGGGTACTTACACCTTGCACCAGGCCCAGGTATCCCTTATTAGTGTAGAGGGGTGTCTAGCAGCTTAGGCTGATAGAAAAGGTAGCTTAGAAGAGCAGCTTAGGCTGAACTAGGAGACGAGTGAAGCTCCTACAGTACCACTAGTGTCATATGCACAATATCATAAGAAAACACAATACACAGATATACTAAAAATAAAGGTACTTTATTTTTATGACAATATGCCAAAGTATCTCAGTGAGTACCCTCAGTATGAGGATAGCAAATATACACAAGATATATGTACACAATACCAAAAATATGCAGTATAGTATTAGAAAACAGTGCAAACAATGTATAGTTACAATAGGATGCAATGGGGACACATAGGGATAGGGGCAACACAAACCATATACTCCAAAAGTGGAATGCGAACCACGAATGGACCCCAAACCTATGTGACCTTGTAGAGGGTCGCTGGGACTGTAAGAAAACAGTTAGGGTTAGAAAAATAGCCCACCCTAAGACCCTGAAAAGTGAGTGCAAAGTGCACTAAAGTTCCCCAAAGAGCACAGAAGTCGTGATAGGGGAATTCTGCAGGAAAGACCAACACCAGCAATGCAACAACAATGGATTTTCAGACTGGATTACCTGTGGAACAAGGGGACCAAGTCCAAAAGTCATGATCAAGTCGAGAGTGGGCAGATGCCCAGGAAATGCCAGCTGTGGGTGCAAAGAAGCTGCTACTGGACAGTAGAAGCTGAGGATTCTGCAGGAACGACAAGGGCTAGAAACTTCCTCTTTGGAGGATGGATGCCCCACACCGTGGAGAATCGGGCAATAGTGTTTTCCTGAAGAAAGACCACAAACAAGCTTTGCTAGCTGCAAGTTGTGCAGTTAGGGTTATTGGATGCTGCTGTGGCCCAGGAAGGACCAGGATGTCGCCAATTGTGTCAGGGGACAGAATGGGTGCCCAGCAAGACAAGGAGCCCTCTCAGAAGCAGGCAGCACCCACAGAAATTCCAGAACTGGCACTATGAAGAGGAGTGAAACAGTGCTCACCTGAAGTTGCACAAAGGAGTCCCACGCTGCCGGAGGACAACTCAGGAGGTTGTGCAATGCAGGTTAGAGTGACGTGTATACAGGCTTGGCTGTGCACAAAGGATTCCCTCAGAAAGTGCACAGGAGCCGGACTAGCTGCAAAAGATGCGGTTCCCAGCAATGCAGTCTGGCGTGGGGAGACAAGGACTTACCTCCACCAAACTTGGACTGAAGAGTCACTGGACTGTAGGAGTCACTTGGACAGAGTTGCTGGATTCAAGGGACCTCGCTCGTCGTGCAGAGAGGAGACCCAGGGGACAGGTGATGCAGTTCTTTGGTGCCTGCGGTTGCAGGGGGACGATTCCGTCGACCCACGGGAGATTTCTTCAGAGCTTCTAGTGCAGAGAGGAGGCAGACTACCCCCACAGTATGCACCACCAGGAAAACAGTTGAGAAGGCGGCAGGATCAGCGTTACAGAGTTGCAGTAGTTGTCTTCGCTACTTTGTTGCAGTTTTGCAGGCTTCCAGCGCGGTCAGCAGTCGATTCCTTGGCAGAAGGTGAAGAGAGAGATGCAGAGGAACTCTGATGAGCTCTTGCATTCGTTATCTAAAGAAATCCCCAAAGCAGAGACCCTAAATAGCCAGAAAAGAGGGTTTGGCTACTTAGGAGAGAAGATAGGCTAGCAACACTAGAAGGAGCCTATCAGAAGGAGTCTCTGACAACACCTGCTGGCCCTGGCCAATCAGAGCAGTCCAGTGTGCCAGCAGCACCTCTGTTTCCAAGATGGCAGAGGTCTGGAGCACACTGGATGAGCTCTGGGCACCTCCCAGGGGAGGTGCAGGTCAGGGGAGTGGTCACTCCCCTTTCCTTTGTCCAGTTTCGCGCCAGAGCAGGGCTGAGGGGTCCCTGAACCGGTGTAGACTGGCTTATGCAGAAATGGGCACCATCTGTGCCCATGAAAGCATTTCCAAAGGCTGGGGGAGGCTACTCCTCCCCAGCCCTGACACCTTTTTCCAAAGGGAGATGGTGTAACACCCTCTCTCTGAGGAAGTCCTTTGTTCTGCCATCCTTGCCAAGCCTGGCTGGACCCCAGGAGGGCAGAAACCTGTCTGAGGGGTTGGCAGCAGCAGCAGCTGCAGTGAAACCCCGGGAAAGGCAGTTTGGCAGTACCCGGGTCTGTGCTACAGACCCGTGGGATCATGGGATTGTGCCAACCATGCCAGGATGGCATAGAGGGGGCAATTCCATGATCATAGACATGTTACATGGCCATATTAGGAGTTACCATTGTGAAGCTACACATCGGTATTGACCTATGTGTAGTGCACGCGTGTAATGGTGTCCCCGCACTCGCAAAGTCAGGGGAATTTGCCCTGAGCAATGTGGGGGCACCTTGGCTAGTGCCAGGGTGCCCACACACTAAGTAACTTTGCACCTAACCTTTACCAGGTAAAGGTTAGACATATAGGTGACTTATAAGTTACTTAAGTGCAGTGGTAAATGGCTGTGAAATAACGTGGACGTTATTTCACTCAGGCTGCAGTGGCAGGCCTGTGTAAGAATTGTCAGAGCTCCCTATGGGTGGCAAAAGAAATGCTGCAGCCCATATGGATCTCCTGGAACCCCAATACCCTGGGTACCTCAGTACCATATACTAGGGAATTATAAGGGTGTTCCAGTATGCCAATGTAAATTGGTGAAATTGGTCACTAGCCTGTTAGTGACAATTTGGAAAGAAATGAGAGAGCATAACCACTGAGGTTCTGGATAGCAGAGCCTCAGTGAGACAGTTAGTCATAACACAGGTAACACATTCAGGGCACACTTATGAGCACTGGGGCCCTGGCTGGCAGGGTCCCAGTGACACATACAACTAAAACAACATATATACAGTAAAAAATGGGGGTAACATGCCAGGCAAGATGGTACTTTCCTACACAACCCCCGCCAAACGAAGAACAATAAGACTAGTCATTACCTGATGGGTCTTCATTGTCTAAGTTGAAATATCTGGAGAGTCCATCTGCATTGGAGTGGGTACTCCCAGGTCTCTGTTCCACTGTATAGTCCATTCCCTCTAGGGATATGTACCACCTCAACAATTTAGGATTTTCACCTTTCATTTGTTTTAGTCAAAGTAGAGGTTTGTGGTCTGTCTGAACAATGAAGTGAGTGCCAAACAGGTATGGCCTCAACTTCTTCAGTGCCCAGACCACAGCAAAGGCCTCCCTCTCTATGGCAGACCAATGCTTTTCTCTAGGGGTCAACCTCCTGCTGATAAAAGCAACAGGTTGATCCTGGCCCTCAGAATTAAGTTGTGATAAGACTGCCCCTACCCCTAATTCAGATGCATCAGTTTAGACAATGAATTTCTTGGAGTAAGAGGGGATTTTCAGGACAGGTGCAGAGCACATGGCCTGCTTCAGCTCCTCAAAAGCTTTCTGACAGCTAGCTGTCCACAATACCTTCTTAGGCATTTTCTTTGAAGTGAGGTCATTAAGAGGGGCTGCAATGGAGCCATAGTTCTTTATGAACCTCCTATAGTACCCAGTGAGGCCTAAAAAGGCTCTCACCTGAGTCTGTGTAGTAGGGGGAACCCAATCTATAATAGTTTGGATTTTCCCCTGAAGTGGTGCAATCTGTTCCCCACCAACCAGGTGTCCCAGATAAACCACTTTTCCCTGCCCTATCTGGCACTTTGAAGCCTTGATAGTGAGGCCTGCCTTTTGCAGGGCCTCCAAAACGTTCCATAGGTGGACCAGGTGATCATCCCAGCTGGAGCTAAAGACAGCTATATCGTCTAGATATGCTGCACTAAAAGCTTCCAGCCCTTGCAGGACTGTGTTCACCAACCTCTGAAAAGTGGCAGGTGCATTTTTCAATCCAAAAGGCATTACTGTGAATTGGTAATGGCCTCCAATGGTTGAAAATGCAGTTTTTGCTTTTGCATCTTCTGATAATTTGATCTGCCAATACCCTGCAGTCAAGTCAAAAGTGCTTAGATTCTTGGCAGATGCCAGTGTATCTATGAGCTCATCTGCCCTGGGTATAGGGTGAGCATCAGTTTTGGTTACCTGGTTGAGACCTCTGTAGTCAACACAAAACCACATTTCCTTCTTTCCATCTTTGGAATGAGGTTTTGGTAGAAGTACCACAGGAGAGGCCCATGGACTTTCAGAGTGCTCAACCTCTCCCAGTTCAAGCATTTTCTGCACCTCTTGCTTTATGCAGTCTGACATGGTCAGGCTGCGAATAGATCTTACTTTTGACAGGCAAGCTGTCTCCAGTATCTATAGTGTGCTCACACCAAGAAGTGGTACCTGGCACAGTAGAGAAGAGTTCAGAAAACTGACCTAGGAGATTTATGCAGTGGTCTTTCTGCTCAGCAGTAAGACAATCTGCCAAAACTACACCTTCCACTAGAGCATCTTGTTCTGTGGAAGAGAAGAGATCAGGGAGAGGGTCACTCTCTTCTTCCTGTCCCTCATCAGTTGCCATGAGCAGGGTGAGATCAGCCCTGTCATAGTAGGGTTTCAGGCGATTGACAAGGAGCACCCTAAGGGGGCTCCTGGCAGTACCTAAGTCAACTAAGTAGGTGGCTTCACCCTTCTTTTCAACAATTATGTGGGGTCCACTCCATTTATCTTGGAGTGCTCTTTGTGCCACAGGCTCCAAGACCCACACTTTCTGCCCTGGTTGGTACTGAACCAAAACAGCCTTCTGGTCATGCCATTGCTTTTGGAGCTCTTGCTGGCCTGAAGGTTTTTACTGGCCTTTTTCATGTACTCAGCCATCCTTGATCTGAGGCCAAGTACATAGTCCACTATGTCTTGCTTTGGAGCTTTTAAAGGTTGTTCCCAACCCTCCTTAACAAGTGTTAGAGGACCTCTCACAGGGTGTCCAAATAGGAGTTCAAAGGGGCTGAAGCCCACTCCTTTCCGGGGTACCTCCGTGTAAGCAAAAAGGAGGCATGGTAAAAGGATATCCCATCTCCTGCGGAGTTTTTCAGGGAGTCCCATAATCATGCCTTTGAGAGTTTTGTTAAATCTCTCCACCAGTCCATTTGTGTGTGGATGATAGGGTGTGGTGAACTTGTATGTAACACCACACTCCTTCCACATGGCCTTTAAGTAAGCAGACATGAATTTGCTTCCCCTGTCTGATACCACCTCTTTTGGGAAGCCCATCCTGGAAAAGATTCCCAGGAGGGCCTTTGCCACTGCAGGAGCTGTAGTGGTCCTTAGAGGAATTGCTTCAGGATATCTGGTGGCATGGTCCACTACCACCAAGATAAACCTATTGCCTGAAGCAGTAGGAGGGTCAAGGGGGCCAACTATGTCAACCCCTACCCTTTCAAAGGGAACCTCAACCACAGGCAGTGGAATAAGGGGTGCCTTTGGAGTGCCACCTGTCTTGCCACTGGCTTGACAGGTTTCACAGGACTTACAAAATTCCTTTGTGTCCTCTGACATGAAACAGGGGAACAAGCCTGTCCCAAGTTTTCATTTGCCCCAAATGTCCAGCTAAGGGAATGTCATGGGCTAGAGTTAGGAGGAACTTTCTGTACTCCTGAGGAATCACCAATCTCCTGGCAGCTCCAGGTTTTGGATCCCTTGCTTCAGTGTACAGAAGATTGTCCTCCTAGTAAACTCTGTGAGAGTCACTGACATCCCCATTTGCTTGTTTGACAGCTTGCTGCCTTAGACCCTCTAGTGTGGGACAGGTATGCTGTGCCACACTAAGCTCCTCCCTGGCAGGCCCCCCTTCACCCAAAAGCTCAGCAGTGTCTGCTTCCAGCTCCTCTGGTGTAGGTTCTGCACAGGGTGGAAATTCTTCTTCCTCAGAAGTAGAATCCACTGTAGAGGGAGGAACAGTAGGTAGTGTTTTACTTCTACTAGCCCTAGCTTTAGGGAGCACTTGGTCCATTCCTTCAGGATCCAAGTCACCCTGTCCTTTTTGCTTTTTGGCCTGAGCCCTGGTTAAAGCAAAAATATGCCCTGGGATGCCCAGCATTGCTGCATGGGCCTCCAACTCCACATCTGACCAAGCTGATGTCTCTAAATCATTCCCTAGTAGACAGTCTACAGGTAAATCTGAGGCAACCACAACTTTCTTTGGACCAGTAACACCCCCCAGTTGAGATTTACAACAGCCATGGGGTGGCTAAGTGTGTTGTTGTGAGCATCGGTTACTTGGTACTGGTGACCAAGTAGGTGTTGTTCAGGGTGGACTAATTTCTCTATTACCATTGTAACACTGGCACCTGTGTCCCTGTAGGCCTGAACCTCAACACCATTTATTAGGGGTAGTTGCTTGTACTTATCCATGTTAAGGGGACAAGCAACTAAGGTGTCTAAATCAATAGCCCCCTCAGAGACTAACACAGCCTCTGTGGTCTCCCTAACAAGACCAACCCCAACTAAGTTACCAAAAGTGAGCCCAGCTACTCCCTTGGATTGGCTATTAGTAGGTTTGTTCCCACCACCACTGCTATTACTAGGGGCACTAGGTGTAGCAGCAGGGGTTGTAGTGGTAGGAGGCTTGGTGCTTTTCTTTGGACAACTGGGATCTGTTGTCCAATGGCCTTTTATTTTACATAAATAGCACCATGGTTTCTTTTCTTTGTTTTGATTTGAAGAGGATTTGGACCCACTACGCCCACCAGAGTGTTTTTATGGGCCTGATGAAGACTCATTTTTAGATTTGTCCCCACCCTTGTCAGAAGACTTACCATCCTTCTTCTTGCCATCTTTGTCACCCCCTGTATGAACGTTTCTGTTCACCCTTGTTCTGACCCATTTGTCTGCCTTCTTTCCCAATTCTTGGGGAGAGGTCAGATCAGAGTCCACCAGGTACTGGTGCAACAAATCAGACACACAATTATTAAGAATATGCTCTCTCAAGATTAAGTTATACAGGCTTTCATAATCAGTAACTTTACTGCCATGTAACCACCCCTCCAAGGCCTTCACTGAATGGTCAACAAAGTCTACCCAGTCTTGTGAAGACTCCTTTTTGGTTTCTCTGAACTTCATCCTGTACTGTTCAGTGGTTAAGCCATAACCATCTAGGAGTGCATTCTTAAGAACTTTGAAATCATTGGCTTCACTTTCTTTCACAGTAAGGAGCCTATCCCTACCCTTTCCACTAAATGATAGCCATAGGATAGCAGCCCACTGCCTTTGAGGGACATCCTGTACAACACAGGCCCTCTCAAGTGCAGCAAACCACTTGTTAATGTCATCCCCCTCCTTATAAGGGGGAACTATCTTGTGCAGATTCCTAGAATCATGCTCTTTTGCAGGATGACTATGGGGAATACTGCTGCTGCCACCATGGGTTTCTAAACCCAATTTCTGTCTTTCTCTTTCCACTTCTAAGGACTGTCTATCTAAATCCAGCTGTTGCTTCTTGAGCTTCAGTCTGGTTTGTTCCACTCTCAATCTATTGAGCTCCCTTTCTAACACTCTGTCATCAGGGTGGGTGGGTGGGACATGCCTTGAAACAGAAGTATGGTAAGAATGAACAGAAGGAGACCTGTCCCTAACAGATGGCACCCTAACAGCTTGGCTAACAGAAACATCACTTCTACTATGATGAGAAGGAATACTCTTGCTATGATGTGAGACAACACTATCAGTATGGTGTGACTCTACATCAGTACCAGCTATGCTAGGCTGTCTGATAATGGGCAGGCTAGGAAGTTTCCTTTCTAAATCTTTTGCTAGGGGTGCCCCAGGATCAAATTGGGAACTATCAGCTACTTTTTCAACAGAAGTGGCACCTGTGGCCTTATCCTGTTCTACAAGCATATTGACTAATAGTTCTCTAGAGGGATTCTTCCCTACACTTAAACCTCTTTCTATGCAGAGACTCCTTGCTCCTTTCCAGCTAAGGTGATCATTAGCAAGTTTGGATAGATCAACAGTTTGGCCTGTGCCAGACATTTTCGAAAGTGTTTAAGTGATAGAAAAAGTGAGAAAACGTTTTTAGAACTTTTTAAAGAACAGGAAAAAAAACTTTTAAAACTTTTTAAGAACTTTTTAGAAAGTTTAGAGGTACTTTTCAGCACTTTGAAAAGAAGTGAGAGAAGAAAAGCAAAACTTTTTGGTTAGGTGTGCATACACTGAACTTGTTTTGTATATTTTTCTCTTATGAAAAGTACAATGACAAAGTGGTAAGTAGTTGCAAAGTACTTATCCCACCGCTGCACAACCAATGTAGGAGGCTGGACTGGCTTGTAGTGAGTACCAATGGGTACTTACACCTTGAACCAGGCCCAGGTATCCCTTATTAGTGTAGAGGGGTGTCTAGCAGCTTAGGCTGATAGAAAAGGTAACTTAGCAGAGCAGCTTAGGCTGAACTAGGAGACGAGTGAAGCTCCTAAAGTACCACTAGTGTCATATGCACAATATCATAAGAAAACACAATACACAGATATAATAAAAATAAAGGTACTTTGGGCCATATTTATACTTTTCGACGCACAACTGCGCCAACGCCGTTGTGCGTCAAAAAATCAAACGCCGGCTAACGCCATTCTGAAGCACCATGCGGGCGCCGTATTTATTCAATGACGTTAGCCGGCGTTAGCCGGCGGAGCTGCCTGGTGTGCGTAAAAAAAAATGACTTAAACCAGGCAGCGCCGGCGTAGGGGAATATGGAGCTTGGGCGTCAAAAAATGGGGCAAGTCAGGCTGAGGCAAAATTTTCGCCTCAACCCGATTTGCCCCATTTTTTTTGACTCCCAACCCCCATTGAAATGACTCCTGTCTTAGCAAAGACAGGAGTCATGCCCCCTTGCCCAATGGCCATGCCCATGGGACTTATGTCCCCTGGGCATGGTCATTGGGCATAGTGGCATGTAGGGGGGCACAAATCAGGCCCCCCATGCCACAAAAAACTAAAATAAAATACTTACCTGAACTTACCTTAAGTTCCCTGGGATGGGTCCCTCCATCCTTGGGCGTCCTCCTGGGGTGGGCAAGGGTGGCAGGGGGTGTCCCTGGGGGCATGGGAGGGCACCTCTGGGCTCCTTCCGAGCCCACAGGTCCCTTAACGCCTGCCCTGACCAGGCGCTAAAAAACGATGCAAAAGCGGCTGGACGTCATTTTTTTTTACCCGCCCACTCCCGGGCGTCATTTTTGCCCGGGAGTGTAAATACGGCGCACATGCCTCGGAGTAATTTTTTAGAAGGGAACGCCTACCTTGCATATCATTAACACAAAGTAGGTGTCCACGCTAAAAAATGACGAAAACTCCATGAACTTTGGCGCTAGACACGTCTAACGCCAGAGTATAAATATGGAGTTCGTTTTGCGTCTAATTTGCGTAAAAAAAACGACGCAAATCCGGCGCAAACAGAGTATAAATATGGCCCTTTATTTTTATGACAATATGCCAAAGTATCTCAGTGAGTACCCTCAGTATGAGGATAGCAAATATACACAAGATATATGTACACAATACCAAAAATATGCAGTATAGTATTAGAAAACAGTGCAAACAATGTATAGTTACAATAGGATGCAATGGGGACACATAGGGATAGGGGCAACACAAACCATATACTCCAAAAGTGGAATGCGAACCACGAATGGACCCCAAACCTATGTGACCTTGTAGAGGGTCGCTGGGACTGTAAGAAAACAGTTAGGGTTAGAAAAATAGCCCACCCTAAGACCCTGAAAAGTGAGTGCAAAGTGCACTAAAGTTCCCCAAAGAGCACAGAAGTCGTGATAGGGGAATTCTGCAGGAAAGACCAACACCAGCAATGCAACAACAATGGATTTTCAGACTGGATTACCTGTGGAACAAGGGGACCAAGTCCAAAAGTCATGATCAAGTCGAGAGTGGGCAGATGCCCAGGAAATGCCAGCTGTGGGTGCAAAGAAGCTGCTACTGGACAGTAGAAGCTGAGGATTCTGCAGGAACGACAAGGGCTAGAAACTTCCTCTTTGGAGGATGGATGCCCCACACCGTGGAGAATCGGGCAATAGTGTTTTCCTGAAGAAAGACCACAAACAAGCTTTGCTAGCTGCAAGTTGTGCAGTTAGGGTTATTGGATGCTGCTGTGGCCCAGGAAGGACCAGGATGTCGCCAATTGTGTCAGGGGACAGAATGGGTGCCCAGCAAGACAAGGAGCCCTCTCAGAAGCAGGCAGCACCCGCAGAAATGCCAGAACTGGCACTATGAAGAGGAGTGAAACAGTGCTCACCTGAAGTTGCACAAAGGAGTCCCACGCTGCCGGAGGACAACTCAGGAGGTCGTGCAATGCAGGTTAGAGTGCCGTGGACCCAGGCTTGGCTGTGCACAAAGGATTCCCTTGGAAAGTGCACAGGAGCCGGAGTAGCTGCAAAAGATGCGGTTCCCAGCAATGCAGTCTGGTGTGGGTAGGCAAGGACTTACCTCCACCAAACTTGGACTGAAGAGTCACTGGACTGTGGGAGTCACTTGGACAGAGTTGCTGGATTCAAGGGACCTCGCTCGTCGGGCTGAGAGGAGACCCAGGGGACCGGTGAAGCAGTTCTTTGGTGCCTGCGGTTGCAGGGGGACGATTCCGTCAACCCACGGGAGATTTCTTCGGAGCTTCTAGTGCAGAGAGGAGGCAGACTACCCCCACAGCATGCACCACCAGGAAAACAGTTGAGAAGGCGGCAGGATCAGTGTTACAGAGTTGCAGTAGTCGTCTTCGCTACTTTGTTGCAGTTTTGCAGGCTTCCAGCGCGGTCAGCAGTCGATTCCTTGGCAGAAGGTGAAGAGAGAGATGCAGAGGAACTCTGATGAACTCTTGCATTCGTTATCTAAAGAAATCCCCTAAGCAGAGACCCTAAATAGCCATAAAAGAGGGTTTGACTACTTAGGAGAGAAGATAGGCTAGCAACACCTGAAGGAGCCTATCAGAAGGAGTCTCTGACGTCACCTGCTGGCCCTGGCCACTCAGAGCAGTCCAGTGTGCCAGCAGCACCTCTGTTTCCAAGATGGCTGAGGTCTGGAGCACACTGGAGGAGCTCTGGGCACCTCCCAGGGGAGGTGCAGGTCAGGGGAGTGGTCACTCCCCTTTCCTTTGTCCAGTTTCGCGCCAGAGCAGGGCTGAGGGGCCCCTGAACCGGTGTAGACTGGCTTATGCAGAAATGGGCACCATCTGTGCCCATGAAAGCATTTCCAGAGGCTGGGGGAGGCTACTCCTCCCCAGCCCTGACACCTTTTTCCAAAGGGAGAGGGTGTAACACCCTCTCTCTGAGGAAGTCCTTTGTTCTGCCATCCTGGGCCAAGCCTGGCTGGACCCCAGGAGGGCAGAAACCTGCCTGAGGGGTTGGCAGCAGCAGCAGCTGCAGTGAAACCCCGGGAAAGGCAGTTTGGCAGTACCCGGGTCTTTGCTACAGACCCGTTGGATCATCGGATTGTGCCAACAATGCCAGGATGGCATAGAGAGGGCAATTCCATGATCATAGACATGTTACATGGCCATATTCAGAGTTACCATTGTGAAGCTACACATAGGTATTGACCTATGTGTAGTGCACGCGTGTAATGGTGTCCCCGCACTCACAAAGTCAGGGGAATTTGCCCTGAACAATGTGGGGTCACCTTGGCTATTGCCAGGGTGCCCTCACACTAAGTAACTTTGCACCTAACCTTCACTAAATGAGGTTAGACATATAGGTAACTCATAAGTTACTTAAGTGCAGTGTGAAATAACGTGGACATTATTTCACTCAGGCTGCTGTGGCAGTCCTGTGTAAGAATTGTCTGAGCTCCCTATGGGTGGCAAAAGAAATGCTGCAGCCTATAGGGATCTCCTGGAACCCCAATACTCTGGGTACCTAGGCACCATATACTAGGGAATTATAAGGGAGTTCCAGTGTGCCAATCAGAATTGGTGAAAATGGTCACTATCCTACAGTTACAATTTTAAAAGCAGAGAGGGCATAAACACTGAGGTTCTGGTTAGCAGAGCCTCAGTGGTACAGTTAGGCACCACACAGGGAACACATATAGGCCACAAACTATGAGCACTGGGGTCCTGACTAGCAGGGTCCCAGTGACACATACACTGACAAATAGGGTTTCCACTATGAGCACTGGGGTCCTGGCTAGCAGGACCCCGGTGAGACAGTAAAAACACCCTGACGTATACTCACAAACAGGCCAAAAGTGGGGGTAACAAGGCTAGAAAGAGGCTACCCTCCTACAGTAGTGGCCAAAGGATAGATGCAACAGCCCAGGAGATGATTATGGAGGTCCTGGGAGCCTACCACCTCTCCCAGGACAGGATGGGCCAGATCCTGGCCACCTTGGAGCAGAATCAGAGGCTGCAGATAGCACACCACCAGGAGGCCATGGAACAATGGAAAAAGCTCAATGTCACCATGTCCTCCATTTCAGGGGTGATGCAGAGCCAGTACCATAGCCAGCCTGAGTCCTCCACCCACCTGCAGGCCCTCAGACCCAGATATGCCACTGAAACACCAGCCATGACCAAGCCCAGCGCCAGGAAGTAACTCCACCCGAACTGTCTCCCTTGTGTGCCACTGAGCTACCTTGTTGACATGCCACTACCATCTCACCATTTTTCAATGGCCCCATGGACTATACCCCTGTGTAACCAACAGCTTAGCATATATGTACCTGTGTATGTTTTTCACCATGTGCCCACTCCCTTTCACTTTCCCAACACTTATATATATATATATAGATATATATATTGCTATTGAATAAATACACATGTGTACTCAAATTATATGTCCTCAATCAATATGAGAGATTTATTGTGAATGTGAATGCATTAGCCAGTTACCAACCAAATCCCACTTTTATTTCAGGAGAGGATCCAACACACTGTAGTGTCTGAACTATGTCACACTGTACATACAATTGTGTTCTCTGGCATCTGCCCCTTCAGTCATGATTTTGCATTGTCACTGACAAAAGACACCATAGTACCTATTACATGAGTCAGACTGAAACTATGCAGTGAAGACATCAGCATCATTGAATAGTACCTGAGAGTCACTGGATGCATAGCCGGATTAGCTGGGTTCTGGAGTTGACATCTCCCCCCTCTTCTTCCTCACCATCACTCTCATCCCTCCTCTGAGGTTGCAGGGCTGGTTGAATAGCACCCTCCTCTTCCAGAAGTGGGATAGCTTTCCTCACAGCCAAGTTGCGCAGAATGCAGCAGGCCACCACTATCTAACACACCTTGTCGGGGACATAGCACAGGGATCCTCCAGAGAGATGGAGGCTACAAAATCTTGCCTTCAGAAGTCCTATGGTACGCTCTATCACCTTCCTAGTACAACCATGGGCCTCATTACAATTCCTCTCAGCATCTGCCCTGGGATTCCTCACAGGTGTCAGGAGTCATTGCAAGTTGGGATAGCCGGAATCACCTGCAAAAGTGGGCAAAAGAGGTCTTGAACACATACATTTTACTTGCATATAGCCAGTGTTATACACACTCACCTATGAGCCAAGATCTGTCTCCCTGTAGTTGTTCCGTCATGTGTGGCACACTGCTGTTTCTCAGGACAAATGAATCGTGAACTGATCCTGGAAACCTGGTATTGACATTTGAAATGTACTGATCAGCAGTACACACCAATTGTACATTCATGGAGTGATAGTTGTTACGACACCTGTTCATTCACTCTTGGGGTATGAGGGCTATGTGGGTTCCATCAGTGGAGCCAATCACATGGGGGACATTAGAAAAGGCATAGCATCCAGATTTGATGGTGGTGAGCTCACCCTTTTCGGGAAACTGTACATAAATTTGCAAGTGTTTAGCAAATGCATCCAGGAAATTGGACAGGATGTGGCTGAACACTGGCTGTGAGACCTCTGCAGCCATGCCCACTGTCACCTGAAATGAGCCTGTTGCCAAAAAATGGAGCACAGATAGCACTTGCACAGTTGTAGGGATGGCATGCTGATTCCAATTGGCCGGCTTCAGAACAGGATCCATTAATGCACATAGGTCAGGGGTCTGTAAACAGATGGGGCCCTCCCTCGCCACATGGGTCTGTACCTAAAAGTTAGGAAAAAACACAGTTTGAGTGTCAACATACACTTGCATTACATTATGTCACTATACTTTTCAAAATGTGACACATAAGTAATGCAAACAAACAGAAAGAATAAGGTACACCGTCAGGCTAATGTGTGCTGAGGTTTCTCTGTCATAATGGCATCACATTATATACACACTTCCAACCGTGAGTTCATGTGGGGATCAAAGAATCAAGTCAGTAATCGATGAAGGGGAGAGAGAATGAGGCCATGGATGAGGCCCCCGGCAAAGCTATGGAGACGTAGTGAAAGCAAAATGGCAGACTCCTGCCATCCAGGTATGGTAGTGTGGAAGTGACTTAATTCCGCTGGCATTAGTCATCATGGCGGTAGGCGTGTTTACCGCCGTGCACCTGATCATTGGATTACATGGTTGTCAATGGGGAACCTGGGCCAATCATGATCGCCGCCGGCGGTGACGGTGTACACCACTGCGGTATCTACCACCATTTTGACAGACCCTTGACACTTGACTCCTCCATCACGTGAAGGGTAGTACTACACTGCCTGTGCTGCTGTTTCCTGACTCTGGTCCCAGAGATGGCACATGTGACAGGGGAACAAACCCCGGCCTTCACCGTGGAGGAGCTGGAGAAGCTGGTGGACCAGGTCCTACTCCTGTATGCAAAGTTGTATGGGCGACCAGAGGAGCAGGTGAGTTGCCATCTGTCACCCTTAGATGTGTTTGATTGCGACAGATGCCTGTATGCATGTGTGTTCGATGTGTGACTGCCCAGCCGTATGTTGTCTTTCACTTTCTGCTTTTAGTTTGTTCATAAGCATTTCTCCATGGGCCATGTCAGTATGAAAGGACATGGCATTTGTGTACGGGGCACCCACACTGATATCTGTTTCTTTACTCTGTGTGCCCCATGCAGGTCAGCGCCCATCAAAAGAAAGGCATGTGGCAAGCCATCACCAAGGAAGTGCGGACCCCAGGGTCTACACTGGCAGAGCACCCACTGCAGGAAGCCGTGGGAGAACCTGAGGCGCTGGGCCAGGAAGAACGGAGAGGCCTAGCTGGGGAGAGTCTCCCAATGAGAAAGGGGTGCCTGTCGGACCCTGACCCCCCAGTGGCCCGCATTCTGGTGATGGCCTATCTGGATTTGGATGGACGCTTGAAGGCAGCACAGCAGCCACAAGGGGGTGAGTGCCAACACTGTTGTGATACCACTGTGATGGGTGTATTTGGGTGCTGTGGGATGCTTGTATTGTAGTGCCAGGCACTTAGACAGGTGTATCCCTGCAGTCCTGCCCCCCTCCACGTCCTTGGGATAGGGCCATAGCTAGATTTGGCAGGGTCTGTAGGCCTATGAAGGGTCCTTTTTTTGTCATCTAGTATTCATTGTGGCCTTATGAACTTATAGATGTATTGGATTGGCATGGTCTCTCATGGGTTCACTTCACACAGTGTATTAGAGTCATGTTTCATGAAAGTGATATGGTAAATGCTGGGGTCATGCCTACTAGTCAGGGGCACATTCATAACATATATTGTGTCTGCTGCGGGTTTGTGCCTGACGTCAGTGGGGGTGTCTGTGTCCCAAAATGTACCTATTTCAGGGATTTAACATACACTTTTCTTGTTTTGTTTCCCCACCCGTGTGCTCTTGTGTCCCTGTGTACATTAGTATCATTTGCCGATGGAGCTGAGGCACCAGCGAGTGGGGATGCAACAGCCCGTGGTTTCCAGGAGGCAGAGTCGACCCACGCCAAGGGGACTAGTGGGTTGGATGGTGAGGGGAGTACCACGGGGGAGGCAACTACCACTGGAGGTAGTGGCTCTGATACCTCCTCCCATGGCAGCTCCCTGGTGGTGGCGGATCCTACTGGGCCCAGCCATTCTTTGTCTTCTCCCGCCACCTCATACCATCACCGCCCTCCCAGTTGCTCCCTACCAACTTGCCCATGCTCACTCACCAAGGAGAGTGTCTCCTTCGCCCCAGGCACCTCATCCCCCAGGCGCCTCAGTCAGCCCTGCTGCCCTCACGGAGCAGGTTATTGACCTCCTGAGAACCATCTCTGTAGGGCAGACAACCATTGTGAATGCCATCCAGGGGCTAGCATCCCAGATGCAGCAATGCAATGCCTACCTGGAAGGCATTCATGGTGCCATGTCTGGCCTACAGAGATCTTTTCAGGCTCTGGTCTCCTCTTTGATGGCAGCCAGTGTCCCCGGTCTTTCTGTCCCCCTTCCCACCACCTATACCCCTTCCAGCACCCCACTCCCTTCTCCCATCCAAGCACACATACAGACAGCCATGCACACAGATCAATCCAAGCAACACAAACACCATTCTTCCCACCACAGGAGGCACACACCCAACATACCAAAGCACACACAACAACATCCACCTCCCCCAATGTGTCAACCTCCCCTGCCACTCTGTCAGTCACCTCAACATGCACACCCATATGCACTGCACCCTCAGTCACTGCTGCTGCCCCATTCATGCAGTTACCACAACAGCTAACATCCAGACATGCACCCCAGACACCTCACCGGCACTCACCACGACTACATTCACAGACACTTGCAGCACACTCACAAGACCTGCAGATACCCGCACAACATGCAACTACACTGGCAGCCTGCCTTCTCCCACTGTGTCCATCCCCCCTCATCACAAAACACTCAAAAGTTCACACATATCCACACCACACACATCCACCACACATAAGCATACTAAACAGGCACCTGCATCCACGTCTGGCACACCTACACTTGGTAAGACCTCTCCCTCAACCTCCACTCCCAGACCTTGCTCCAGATCCCCTCTAACTGCACCTTGGAAGCTTTTCCTGTCCTGTGTTGACCTACTTGATCCCACTGGCCCACCCCTTCTTGTCCCTAAATGTTCCCATGCCCTTGCCCAGTCCACTCCTTCGTCGTCTAAGTCCGCCCCAGTCCGCCGTTCCCATTCCAGTGCCCCTTCCCCAGGGAGGAAGAAGCCCTGTGTTTCCCTAGGTCCCTCTGCCAACCCCCGGTCCAGACCCACTAACACTCCTTCCAAGGGCAAGCTCAAACCCCTTCCACCTCCCAAACATAAGCCAAAGACCACCCCTCAAGACCTGAGTCCCCACCACCGCCTACCCCTGCTCCGTGAAGTGCCTGGCAGCCCCATTGATGTCCCTTTCCATTGGAGTTTCTTTTGCACACACGAGGGTCAAGTTTGGGCTATATTTGCCCTTCAGGAACTTTATCATAGACTGATCAATGGCCTTATTTGGACATTACTTTTGTTCCTTCAAATACAATTTAAGTACCCAGCAGTGATGTTGGCACAATATAGAGACGTTGTACAGGACCTGCCCCACCTTCCTGGTATCCAAAAAAACATGGTGGTAGGGCTACCTGTGACAGGGAATTCCTTCCCTGTCACCAGTAGACAATTCCCCCCAGCAAACACCTGACCCCCCCCACGGCCCCCAAAGTCACAGCACTTCCCACCCCCTACACACATAGCACCCCTACCTCCCTACTAACACAATGCCCCATACCCCCTCCCTGCATACATGCACACAGACACCCACACACATGACGCATACACCAACTCACCTACACTTCCAGTATCCACTCACACTCATCTATACACGCATTCACTCACATGCATCCATCACTGGATTCACTTACACATACTCACACGCATTCAGGCACACATACACAGAAACATCCAAACATGCATAAACACTGACATGCAGACGTACTCACTTCAACATTCATATATGCATTTACTCACATGCATACAAACACACATACACCACAAACTCAAAGTTGCATTCACCAACGCACACACACACATGCATTCACACACGCAGACACCACACACTCAGACATGCACACAGAACACCCCCCCCACCTTCCCACTCCCTCCCCTGTCGGATGCCTGACTTACCTTGTCTGACAAGGAGGTTTTGCAGCAGGGAATGGGAAGGGGTGCTGCCACCGCCGGCAGTGTCCCACCAGCAAGACACCGCCAGGCAATATTAATGGTCTTAATACAGCTGACGGCATCCTTCTGGTGGGGTGGTGCAGGTGGTAGCAACGCCAGTGTGCCCCCGCCTGCCAACATGGCTACTGCCAGATATCTGCCTTAATTGTGGTGGAAATCCAGCAGTACCCATTATATGGTGGGTGGAAGACCACCAGCACTGGCGGTCTTCTGGCGCCCGTGGCTTTGGCAGTCTCGCTCAGAAACCAGCAAAGTCATAATGAGGGCGTCAGGGGCATATTTATACCTGCTGTGGCCCAAATTTGCATCGTTTGATTACACAAATTTGGTGAAAAACTAACTCCATATTTAGACCTGTCTAGCGCCAAATTTATGGAGTTAAAGTCATTTTTTGGACGTGGAAATCTACTTTGCATCAATGAGATGCAAAGTAAGCAGTCCCGTGCAAAAAATGACTCTAAGGCCCTAGCGCCTTATTTATTCTCCCATGCACAAATCATGCACGGGGGAAAGAGGCATCAAAAAATGGTGCTTGCTTTGCACCATGTTTTAATGCGTGGGTCAGGGCAGGCGTTAGGGGACCTGTGGGAATATTTCCATGGTGGAACACCATGGAATAAGACCATAGGTGCCCTTCTCAGGCCCCAGGGACACCACCACCCACACCGGAGAGACAGTGGAGGATGGGGGACCCATCCCGAGTAAGTATAGGTAAGTACAGGTAACTCTTTTTTTTGTGCCATTGGGGGCTGTGAAATAGGCCCCCCTACATGGCACTGGGTGCAATGGCCATGCCCAGGGGACCCTGGTCCCCTGTGCTGGCCATTGGGCTTGTGGGCATGACTCCTATCTTTTGTAAGACAGTAGTCATGTAGTATGGATGGTTTTGTGTCAGAAACATACTCTAGGCAGGTTAGAGTAATTTCTTTTTCTACCCTAACCTATCTAACGTAATTTTTCAATGCAAAAACCCCTTCTTCCATACCGCAAGCCCCACCTGACTAACGTCATGTTTTTTTACACTAGCCTACCCTTTGCACTGGTTTGCACCATTCCATAAATATTGTGCCCAGCTGGTGCACAGAAATAGTGCAAGCCAGTGCAGTTTTGCAGCAAAAAGTATAAATCAGGCCTAAGGGGGTCATTCCGACCCCGGCGGGCGGAAACCGCCCAAACACCGCCCCACGGTCAGATGACCGCAGGGGACATTCCGACTTTCCTGCTGTGCCGGCGGGCGATCTGCAAAAGATCGCCCGCCGGCCCAGCGGGAAAGCCCCAGCAAAGATGAAGCCGGCTCCGAATGGAGCTGGCGGATTTGCTGCGGTGCGACGGGTGCAGTGGCACCCGTCGCGATTTTCAGTCTCTGCCAAGCAGACACTGAAAATCTTTATGGGGCCCTGATAGGGGGCCCCTGCACTGCCCATGCCAGTGGCATGGGCAGTGCAGGGGCCCCCAGGGGCCCCACAACACCCGTTCCCGCCAGCCTCTTCATGGCGGTGTAAACCGCCAGGAACAGGCTGGCGGGAAGGGGGTCGGAATTCCTTTGGCCAGGGGAAAACCGCCGGGAAACCGCCGGTTCCCCTTTTCTGACCGCGGCTTTACCGCCACGGTCAGAATTGGCCAGGAAGCACCGCCAGCCTGTTGGCGGTGCTTCCACGGTCCCCGGCCCTGGCGGTCATGGACCGCCAGGGTCGGAATGACCCCTAAGTGTTTTCCAGGATCTAGAAAACAAAAATGCCACTCTGGACATCTGTAGGAAAGTACCATCTTGCCTGGCATGTTACCCCCATTTTTTGCTTGTGTGTATGTTTGTTTTTGCCTGTGTCACTGTGATCCTGCTAGTTAGGACCCCAGTGCTCATACCTTATGCCCTGTATGTGTTCCCTGTGTGGTGCCTAACTGTATCACTGAGGCTCTGCTATCCAGAACCTCAGTGTTTATGCTCTCTCTGCTTTTAAAAGTCTTCCCATTACACCTTATCGATATCACTGACATCCCCATTCTGCTGTTTGACAGCTTGCTGTCTTAAACCCTCTAGTGAGGGACAGGTTTGCTGTGCCACACTCAGCTCTTCCCTAGCAGCCCCCCCTGCACCCAAAAGCTCAGGAGTGTCTGCTGCCAGCTCATCTGGTGTAGGTTCTGCACCGGGAGAGGATTCCTCTTCCTCAAAAGGAGAATCCTCTGGTGAGGGAGGGATAGTGGGCAAGGATTTATCCTTCCTACCCCTAGGTTTTGGCAGCACTTGGTCCATTGTTCCAGGATCCAAGTTTCCCTGTCCTTTTTGCGTTTTGTCCTGAGCCGTTGTCAAAGCAAAAATATGCTCAGGAATGCCCAGCATTGCTGCATGAGCCTCCAACTCCACTTCAGCCCAACCTGAAGACTCCAAATCATTTCCTAGTAAGCACTCTACAGGTAATTCAGTGGCTACCACAACTTTCTTTGGACCAGTAACACCCCCCAGTTGAGATTCACAACAGCTATGGGGTGGCTAAGTTTGTTATTGTGAGGATCAGTCACTTGGTACTGCTGACCAAGTAGGTGTTGATCAGGGTGAACCAGTTTCTCAATAACCATAGTTACACTGGATCCTGTGTCCCTGTAGGCCTCAACCTCAACACCATTAATTAGGGGTAGTTGCTTGTACTTACCCATATTAAGGGGACAAGCAACCAAGGTGGCAAAGTCAATGCCACCATCGGAGACTAAAACAGCCTCTGTGGTCTCCTTAACAAGACCAACCCCAACTACACTGCCAATAGTGAGCCCAGCTACACCCTTGGATTGGCTATTTGTCATAGACTTCCCACCACCACTGCTATTACTAGGGGCACTAGAGGTTGCAGTTGGGGTTGTGGTGGTGGGTGCCTTGGTGCTTTTCTTTGGACAAGTGGCATCACTTGCCCAATGGCCTTTTACTTTCCATAAATAACACCATGGCTTTTTCTGATTGTGAGAAGAGGATTTGGACCCACCACCCCCAGAGGATTTCAGTGGGCCTGATGAAGACTCAGAATGTTCTTTATGTATGTATGTATATGGGCATTTATATAGCGCGTTCCGGCCTTGGCATCGAAGCGCTTGAGGACATAAAGGATAAGAAGACGACTGAAGGCCAAAAGCCCTACCTAGGGAACAGTTAGGTTTTCACGCTCTTCCTAGACATCGAGAAGTTCTGTTCTTTTCTGATACCAAGCGGTAAACCATTCCAGTATCTGGCAGCCGCCACTGTAAACGCTTTATCTCCCCACCTAACTCTGCACGTCCTGCAGACCTGGATCAGAAAAGACTTCTCCGATCTTAGGACGCGTCTTGGACGATTCCACCTGAGTCTATCCACCAGGTGTTCTGCACCATCCACATATAGTGCTTTAAAGGTAAGGCAGAGAGATTTAAAAATAATCCTCTTGCCCACCGGAAGCCAGTGAAGACACTTTAGGCGAAGGGAAGCCGACGCTGAACGTGGAAATGCCAGAATCATACGAGCTGCATTATTCTGAATTAGTTGCAGTTTCCTCAGAGTGCACTCATCAATATCCAACAACAATGAGTTGCACTAGTCCACTCTTGACATGATCAGTGCCAACATAACTGTGATTCTTTCCTCCTGCTTCAGAAACGGTAGGATTTTCCTCAGGATTTTCAGGGTCCAATAGCAAGACTTCACTAAGGCATTAACCTGCGGTTTAAAGCTTAATGCTTCATCAAAGATCACTCCTGGGTTTCTAGTTGCTCCGCAGGGAACCAGTAGTTGCCCACAATCATCCGGCCACCATCGCGGACCCCACAGATCCTTACTGCAACCATACAAGACAATCTCCGTCTTGTTAGTATTAAGCTTAAGCCAGTTCTGTCTCATCCACTGATTAATATCCTTCATGCAGCTATTAAACTGCTCTGCCACTTCCTCCCAGTTGCTCCTAGACACTGGAATGATAATCTGGGTGTCATCAGCATAGGAGGATGGCGTAAAACCATACGATCGAATAAGTCTTGCCAGGGGGCCACATATACATTAAAAAGCGTGGGACTCAGCGCCGTGCCCTGGGGTACCCCACATGGCAAATGGAAGGCCGGAGCTTTAAAACCCTCCCAGCTAACAATATTAGATGTGTCCCTTAAAAAGGATTCCAGGATTTTAAGCACGGCATGTCTTATTCCAGCATTGTAAAGGCGAGATACCAAGATATCAGGCGAGATGGTGTTGAATGCCGCAGAGAGATCTAATAGCACAAGAACTGCGCCCTGCCCCTCATCCAGAAGCTTCCGGATGGAGTCAGATGTAGTTAGTAATGCTGATTCCGTGCTATGAGCCCTTCTGAAACCATGTTGTGACTGATCAAAGCCTTCAGCCTGGTTAAGAAACATGGATAATTCATAATTGATGTGTTTTTCAAGTACCTTAGCTAATGTTGGTAGCAGGGAGATAGCCCGCAGATTGCATAAGTCAAAGGCAGTTTGATCGGCCTTCTTTTTGAGGGGAATTACAGTGGCCTGCTTCCATAAAGAGGGGTATACCCCTGTGGCTAGTACATCCATAAAGATGGTAGCTAATTCCGGAGCCGCCAAGTCAGGAATCATCTGTAAAATGCTGGGTGGGCAGGGATCCATAGGTAAGCCCGATTTAATCCCCATAAGGATTTCTTTAATCCTGTCCGGCATCAGCGGGGGGAAGCATGTAAGCAGTGGGGTATCCTGATTTGGCGAATCCAAGGGGGTAATCCCAGGATCCATCAATGGGAAATCTTTCTGTATTTGCCTGATTTTAGTTTAAAAAAAACTCTGCTATTTGATTGCAAGTTGCCTGAGAGTTTGGCGAGGTTGTGGGGGGAACAGGAGGCGTGATGAGTGAGCAAACTAACTTAAATAGCTCTTTCGGCGCATTAGGTGCATTTTTAATCTTATTAGAAAAAAAAAACGTTTTAGCCTCAAAACAGGCTACCTTGTATATTTTTAAAACACTTCTTAATTTCTCCTTCTCTGAAGCATTCGGGTCAAGCTTCCAACGTCTTTCTTGTTTACGGTACTTCCTCTGGAGCACCTTCAACTCACTTTTAAACCAAGGCCAGCTAGTTTTCTTGGGTCTACCCTCCGGCTTTATTAGCGTCGGGGCCAATTTATTCATGGCAAGGGCTAAACCTGAGTTAAACACTTCCAGAGCAGGCACCCACCCTTGTCAGAAGACTTACCATCCTTCTTTTTGCCATCCTTATCACCCCCTGTATGAACTTTTCTGTTCACTCTTGTTCTGACCCATTGGTATGCCTTTTTTCCCAATTCTTGGGGAGAGGTCAGATCTGAGTCTACCAAGTACTGGTGCAACAAATCAGACACACAATTGTTCAAAATATGCTCTCTCAGGATTAGATTATACAGGCTTTCATAGTTAGTCACCTTACTGCCATGTAACCAACCCTCCAAGGCCTTCACTGAACAGTCTACAAAGTCTGTCCAGTCTTGAGAGGACTCTTTTCTGGTGTCTCTGAACTTAATCCTGTACTGTTCAGTGGTTAAGCCAAATCCATCCAAGAGTGCATCCTTCAAAACTTTGTAATTGTTAGCATCACTTTCTCTGACAGTAAGGAGCCTATCCCTACCCTTACCAGTGAACGATAGCCACATGATAGCAGCCCACTGCCTTTGAGGGACCAAATGTACCACACAGGCCCTCTCAAGTGCAGCAAACCACTTGTTAATGTCATCCCCTCCTTGTAATGGGGGGACTATCTTATGCAGGTTTCTGGAATCCTGACCCTCCAACAGGATTGCTATCAACAACACTGCTGCTGCCACCATGGGGAACTAACCCCAACCTCTGCCTTTCTCTTTCCACATCCAGAGATTCCCTGTCTAAGGCCAGCTGCTACTGTTTAAGCTTCAGCCTGGCCTCTTCCAACCTCAGCTTTCTGAGTTCCATTTCCATTAGGTTATCCTCAGGGTGGGAGGCTTGAGAATTGTGAGACACAGAAGAAATGTGGGAATTGGCAGAGTTGGACCTGTCCCTAACTGACTGGACCCTAGTAACCTGGCCTTTAGGAGTGAAAGGTGCCCTACTAATGTGTGACCCCCTCCCACTACCACTGTCAATAGGTAGCCTGTTAGCTGACAGGTCCTTGGAAGAACCATCCCCAGCATCCTCAGGGGACTCCCCTGAGTCTGGCTGGGTACCCCCCTCCTCTACCTCCTGATCCTGGGATGGGCCAGACTGGTTCTCATCGCTTTCTAGGAGAAGGCTAAGGAGATCTTTTGTAGGATTCTTACCAATTGCTAAACCTCTTTCAATGCAGAGACCCCTCAAACATTTAAAGTTTAGATTCCCATATGATGCTTGGACAACTGTGGGATTAAGCTCTACAGCAGACATGATAGAAAAGGTTTAGGACAGAGAGAGAAAAACATTTTTGGAACTTTTTAAAGAACAGAGAAAAATGTTTTCAAACTTTTGAAAACTTTTACAAGTTTTCAGAAACGTTTCAGAAAATTTTTAGAAAGTTTTAGAGAAGGAAAGTTAAACTGTTTAGGTTACTGTGTATATTCTGAAGTACTTGGTATATGTTTTTCTCATGAAAAGCACCAATGACAAAGTGGTAAAGCAGTTACAAGTACTTATCCCACCACTGCACCACCGATGTAGGAGGCTGGCCTGGCTTATAGTGGGTACCTTGTGGTACCTACACCTTGTGCCAGGTCCAGTTATCCCTTATTAGTAGATTAGAGGTGTTCTAGCAGCTTAGGCTGATAGAGGTAGCTATAGCAGAGCAGCTTAGGCTGAACTAGGAGACATGCAAAGCTCCTACTATACCACTTATATCACTTAGCACTATATCACAAGAAAACACAATACTCAGAGTTACTAAAAATAAGGGTACTTTATTTTAGTGACAATATGCCAAACATATCTCAGAGGATATACTCCCTTAGGAGGTAAGTAAAACACACAAAATATACACACAAACCAAAATCAGATAAGTAAATAGTTAGAAAAGTAGTGCAAACACTGTAGAACACAATAGAATGCAATAGGAGACAATAGGCCTAGGGGCAACACAAACCATATACTCCAAAAGTGGAATGCGAACCACGAATGCACCCCAGGCCTAGTGTAGTGTGTAGAGGGTCGCTGGGAGTGTATGAAAACACTAAGGGTGTCAAGATAACCCACCCCAAGACCCTGAAATGTAGGAGTAAAGTTACCCTACTACCCCAGAAAGACAGTAAAGTCGAGATAGGGAATTCTGCAAAGACAACAACTGGCTGCAAAGCACTGAAGATGGATTCCTGGACCTGAGGACCTGCAAAGGAAGGGGACCAAGCCCAAGAGTCAAGCAAGTGTCTAGGGGGCAGGATCCCACTAAACCCTGGGTGAAGGTGCAAAAGGGCTGCCTCTGGGTGGAAGAAGCCAAAGATTCTGCAATAACTGAAGGTGCCAGGAACTTTTCACTTGGTCAGAAGATGTCCCACGGCGTGCTGCAGAATGCAGAGTTGTTTCCATGCAGAAAGACCACAAACAAGCCTTGCTAGCTGCAAGAGTTGCGGTTGAAGGTTTTAAGTGCTGCCAGGGCCCAGGAAGGACTAGGAGGTCGCCCCTTAGATATGATATAGTGCTATATGATATAAGTGGTATAGTAGGAGTTTTGCGTGTCTCCTAGTTCAGCCTAAGCTGCTCTGATATAGCTACCTCTATCAGCCTAAACTGCTAGAACACTACTAATCTACTAATAAGGGATAACTGGACCTGGCACAAGGTGTAAGTACCACAAGGTACCCACTATAAGCCAGGCCAGCCTCCTACAACATCTGGTTGCACTCGACCAGGGCAAAGTCAAAATTTGAGGCCGACCATGATAGAGCCCTTCTTGGCTACACTGAGAGGGAGGCCTTGGTTAAAGTTTGACCTTCAAACGTAGAATTTGTTTTGAAGATTTCTCACCGACCGTGATAATGTCACAAGTTGAGGCCGACCTCGCTGGAGCCTTCTTCGGATACATGGTATGGGAGGCCTCTGTCAAGTTTCTACATTTGGACTTAGTCACTTTTTTGGGACAAAATCCTCCGACCCGGACAAAGTCGAAAGTTGAGGTTGACCGTGATGGAGCACTCCTCAGATAGACTGCACAGGAGGCCTCAGTCAAACTTCCACCTTCTGACTTAGAAACTTGTGTGGAGCTTTTATCCCGATGTTGGACGACCCTTCTCAGTAAGCCAATTTTGATGCAAAATTGTCAGATTGTCTTTCCACAAGCCTCGGTCCTAGACTACCCAAGGGGATTGTTCCTATTTATCAAGAAGAGGGTGACATAGGCAAGTTGCTGATAACCTCTGAGAGGCCTCTCAGGATGAGGAGAATTAGCCTCAGTACTGTGGTTAACTCATATAGGAGCTTATCCCAATATCTGGGAGTGAGAGGATCTTGACCCTAGGGGAATGGGAGACAGAGTACTGTCCCAACATGAAGAAGTACCTCACCCAGAAGTTTGGTCTTATCCTAGAGCAGTATAGAATGAAGCTTAGGGACACCCAGAAGGTCAATACCCAGTCCTGGGTTGACTTTGTGAACATCTCAGTAAAGGCACTAGAGAGCTGGATACATGGTATCCTGGTAAGTACCTATGAGGGGCTATAACATTTATTAATGAAGGAGCACCTTCTAACTAATTATAATTATGCCAGTATCCTGTAGACTCTAAGTTGTCCAAACCCAGGGATCTGGGGGAGGCAGTAGATAATTGGTTGAGAACTAGAGTTAACACATAACCAACAGGGAGTGATCAGAAGAAAGGAGAGCAGTGCCCTTCCCAGGGAAAAGCCCAAGTGAAGGAGGATAAAAAAATCAAAAGAGTCCACAAAGTCTGCACGGGGTCCTGAGCCATGCCACTTCCAAAGGGAAGGGGAAAGAGGGGGAGCATTATGGCAGGAAAGTTCTAGGAACTTACTAAGACAGGGAAGTGTTTTGAGTGCCACCAGCCTGGGCACAAAAGTGGAGATGCTGTCTGCTCCAAGGAGCCATCCAATGATGGCCAGTCCCATAAGATTGCTAGTATAGGGTGGAGGTGGGATGGGTTCAGGCTACACAGAGGTCACCTCAGTGTTCATGGGAGAGGTGGATATTGCAGCCCCGGCCACCTTTCCTTCAAGCATGAAGAAGTACAGGCAGAGGCCTAAAGTCAACGGCACTGAGGCGGAGGCTGGAGCCAGTGTGACCATGGTGACAGAGAAACTTTTCCCTCAGAGCAGGTCATACCTGGTGTATTTCACCAGGTGGCTTATGCAGACAGCAGAACCAAGCGTCTTCCCATGGCTATGGTGAGCTTGCAATGGGGAAGTGTGACTGGCCATAAAAAGGTCGTTGTAGCTCCTGCCCTCCAAGTAGAGTGTCTACCCAAAAATGATCTTGAAAAATTTGAATGGTCAGAGGTGGAAAGAAGGGTCCATTTACAGGTGCTGAACCTCCCTGAATGGGTGTGTGGTTTGACCAGGTCACATGCAGCATCACATGCAGCACAACAGGGAAGTGCTGGACACTTGGACCCTGGAACAATGGGTCAAACCTCCAGAAGCAAGAGAAAGAGTATGGGGTCTGGCTTGCCAGTCCCAGAGGTTACTGAGGTGCAGGAGGAATCTAATTCTAGGGGGGAATCTGATCTCTGACGGAGGGCCCCCACCCCTGCAAGCTCCACCTGATTTAGCAGAATTGCAAGTGGCAGGTGGACCCACCAGGGAAGAATTGTGCCAGGGACAAAGAGAGTGTCCCACTCTTAAGGACCTGAAGCAGACTGCCTCCAGTCAAGAACAGGGGGTATCAGTGGATCCCTTAGGTTTTACTGGGAGGATTGAGACTTCTATACTGAGGCAAGGGGCAACCAGGAGCTTGGTGATCCCCCAGATGTACAGGGAATTCCTCCTCACCTTAAGCCATGTCATTCCCTTGGCAGGACATTTGGGGCAGACTAAGCCCTGGAATAGACTGGTCAACCATTTTTATTAGCCAACCATGTCAGAAAACGTAAAGGAGTTATGCAGCTACTGTGTCACCTGTCAAGCCAGTGACAAGACAGGGGGCAAGCAGAAAGGCTCCCTTAATACTACTGCCAGTGGTTGGGACCCCCTTTAAGAGGGTGGGGGTTGATATTGTTGGTCCCATAAACCCACCAACTACCTCAGGCAATAGATACATTTTGGTGGTAGTAGACCATGCCACCAAGTAAACAGAGGCAATACCCCCCAGGACAGTCACTGCTCCCACAGTGGCTAGGTCCCTACTTGGTGTGTTCACCAGAGTAGGCTTTGCCAAGCAGGTGGTCTCAGAAAGGGGCACAAACTTTATGTCTACCTATCTGAAGGCGAGGTGGGATGAATGTGGAGTTACTTATAAGTTCACCACTCCATTAGCATCCCCAGACCAATCATCTGGTGGAAAGATTTTAAAAAACTCAGGAGGAGGTTGGATGTTCTCCTCCTATGTCTGTTGTTTGCGAGCGAGTAGTGCTCTCCCCCAAGCTAACTGCACAGCAGCAAAAAGACTACAGACACATGTTGAAACAGTTTGCTGGGCTGTTCTTCCTTACCACTGGACTCACAACTTGGTGCGTCCATAACACTGACACCTGTGACAGCTTACCAGTCAATAATAAGTTGTGCAGGTTGTCAGGTCAGGGCAGACCCAACATCAAAACTGAGGTAGCTAAGATGGTGGATTAAGAGTAATTCAGCCCGTTGTTAGTCTTTGGGCCAGTCCAGTGGTGCTGGTACCCAAACCCAATCCCCAGGATGGGAAAAAGGAGGCTTGAATGCAGTCACTAAGACTGATGCTCACCCCGTACCTAGAGCTGATGAGGTCATTGATATGTTAGGGGCTGCTACGTTTATTAGCACATTTGATCTGACCTTAGAGTACTGCTAAATTGCCCTAAGTCCAGGAGCTAAGGGGAGGTAAGCTTTTTCTACCCCAGAAGGCCACTTTCCTTTCAAAGTGATGCCCTTTGGCTTGAAAAATGCTCCTGCCATCTTTTAACCCCTTCGCTGCCAGGCCTTTTCCCCCTCCTGTGCCAGGCCTTTTTTTGCCTATTTGGGGCAGTTCGCGCTTAGGCCCTCATAACTTTTTGTCCACATAAGCTAACCAAGTCAAATTTGCGTCCTTTTTTTCCAACGTCCTAGGGATTCTAAAGGTACCCAGACTTTGTGGGTTCCCCTGAAGGAGGCCAAGAAATTGGCCAAAATACAGTGAAAATTTCGTTTTTTTTTTAAAAATTGGAAAAAGGGGCTGCAGAAGAAGGCTTGTGGTTTTTCCCCTGAAAATGGCATCAACAAAGGGTTTGCGGTGCTAAACTCAGCAGCTACCCAGCTTTCAGGAACAGGCAGACTTGAATCAGAAAACCCAATTTTTCAACACAATTTTGGCATTTTACTGGGGCATACCCCATTTGTGCAATTTGTTGTGCTTTCAGCCTCCTTCCAGTCAGTGACAGGAATGGTCATGAAACCAATGCTGGATCCCAGAAACCTAAACATTTCTGAAAAGTAGACAAAATTCTGAATTCAGCAAGGGGTCATTTGTGTAGATCCTACAAGGGTTTCCTACAGAAAATATCAGCTGAAAAAGAAAAATATTGAAATTGAGGTGAAAAAAACATCAATTTTTCTCTACTTTTTACTCTGTAACTTTTCCCTGCAATGTCAGATTATCGAAAGCAATATACCGTTACGTCTGCTGGACTCCTCTGGTTGCGGGGATATATAGGGTTTGTAGGTTCATCAAGAACCCGAGGAACCCAGAGCCAATAAATGAGCTGCACCATGCAGTGCGTTTTCATTCTATACCGGGTATACAGTAATTCATTTGCTGAAATATAAGGAGTAAAAAATAGCTATCAAGAAAACATTTGCATTTCCAAAAAGGGCACAAGATAAGGTGTTGAGGAGCAGTGGTTATTTGCACATCTCTGAATTCCGGGGTGACCATAGCAGCACGTGAATTACATGGAATTTCTCAAATAGATGTCTTTTTTACACACACCCCTATATTTGGAAGGAATAAATGTAGAGAAAGACAAGGGGCAATAACACTTGTTTTGCTATTCTATGTTCCACCAAGTCTCCCGATAAAAATGATACCTCACTTGTGTGGGTAGGCCTAGCGCCCGCGACAGGATATGCCCCAAAACACAACGTGGACACATCACAGAAAACAGAGCTGTTTTTAGCAAAGTGACTACCTGTAGATTTTGGCCTCTAGCTCAGCCGCCACCTAGGGAAACCTACCAAACCTGTGCATTTCTGAAAACTAGAGACCTAAGGGAATCCAAGGAGGGGTGACTTGTGTGGCTCGGACCAGGTTCTGTTACCCAGAATCCTTTGCAAACCTCAAAATTTGGCTAAAAAAACACATGTTCCTCACATTTCTGTGGCAGAAAGTTCTGGAATCTGAGAGGAGCCACAAATTTCCTTCCACCCAGCATTTCCCCACGTCTCCCGATAAAAATGATACCTCACTTGTGTGGGTAGGCCTAGTGCCCGCGACAGGATATGCCCCAAAACACAACGTGGACACATCACAGAAAACAGAGCTGTTTTTAGCAAAGTGACTACCTGTAGATTTTGGCCTCTAGCTCAGCCGCCACCTAGGGAAACCTACCAAACCTGTGCATTTCTGAAAACTAGAGACCTAGGGGAATCCAAGGAGGGGTGACTTGCGGGGCTCGGACCAGGTTCTGTTACCCAGAATCATTTGCAAACCTCAAAATTTGGCTAAAAAAACACATGTTCCTCACATTTCTGTGGCAGAAAGTTCTGGAATCTGAGAGGAGCCACAAATTTCCTTCCACCCAGCATTCCCCCACGTCTCCCGATAAAAATGATACCTCACTTGTGTGGGTAGGCCTAGCGCCCGCGACAGGATATGCCCCAAAACACAACGTGGACATATCACAGAAAACAGAGCTGTTTTTAGCAAAGTGACTACCTGTAGATTTTGGCCTCTAGCTCAGCCGCCACCTAGGGAAACCTACCAAACCTGTGCATTTCTGAAAACTAGAGACCTAGGGGAATCCAAGGAGGGGTGACTTGTGTGGCTCGGACCAGTTTCTGTTACCCAGAATCCTTTGCAAACCTCAAAATTTGGCTAAAAAAACACATGTTCCTCACATTTCTGTGGCAGAAAGTTCTGGAATCTGAGAGGAGCCACAAATTTCCTTCCACCCAGCGTTCCCCCACGTCTCCCGATAAAAATGATACCTCACTTGTGTGGGTAGGCCTAGCGCCCGCGACAGGATATGCCCCAAAACACAACGTGGACACATCACAGAAAACAGAGCTGTTTTTAGCAAAGTGACTACCTGTAGATTTTGGCCTCTAGCTCAGCCGCCACCTAGGGAAACCTACCAAACCTGTGCATTTCTGAAAACTAGAGACCTAGGGGAATCCAAGGAGGGGTGACTTGCGGGGCTCGGACCAGGTTCTGTTACCCAGAATCCTTTGCAAACCTCAACATTTGGCTAAAAAAACACATGTCCCTCACATTTCTGTGGCAGAAAGTTCTGGAATCTGAGAGGAGCTACAAATTTCCTTCCACCCAGCGTTCCCCCAAGTCTCCCGATAAAAATGATACCTCACTTGCGTGGGTAGGCCTAGCGCCGGCGACAGGAAACACCCCAAAGCGCAACGTGGATACATCCTAAATTTTGGGAAAAAACAGAGGTGTTTTTTGAGAAGTGCCTACCTGTAGATTTTGGCCTCTAGCTCAGCCGGCACCTAGGGAAACCTACCAAACCTGTGCATTTCTGAAAACTAGAGACCTAGGGGAATCCAAGGAGGGGTGACTTGCGGGGCTCGGACCAGGTTCTGTTACCCAGAATCCTTTGCAAACCTCAACATTTGGCTAAAAAAACACATGTCCCTCACATTTCTGTGGCAGAAAGTTCTGGAATCTGAGAGGAGCTACAAATTTCCTTCCACCCAGCGTTCCCCCAAGTCTCCCGATAAAAATGATACCTCACTTGCGTGGGTAGGCCTAGCGCCGGCGACAGGAAACACCCCAAAGCGCAACGTGGACACATCCTAAATTTTGGAAAAAAACAGAGGTGTTTTTTGCGAAGTGCCTACCTGTAGATTTTGGCCTCTAGCTCAGCCGGCACCTAGGGAAACCTACCAAACCTGTGCATTTCTGAAAACTAGAGACCTAGGGGAATCCAAGGAGGGGTGACTTGCGGGGTTCGGACCAGGTTCTGTTACCCAGAATCCTTTGCAAACCTCAAAATTTGGCTAAAAATACACATGTTACTCACATTTCTGTGGCAGAAAGTTCTGGAATCTGAGAGGAGCCACAAATTTCCTTCTACCCAGCGTTCCCCCAAGTCTCCCGATAAAAATGATACCTCACTTGTGTAGGTAGGACTAGCGCCCACGAAAGGAAAGGGCCCAAAACACAACGTGGACACATCACATTTTTTTATAAAAAGCAGTGCCTACCTGTGGATTTTGGCCTGTAGCTCAGCCGACACCTGAGGAAACCTAGCAAACCAGTGCATTTTTGAAAACTAGAAACCCAGGGGAATCCAAGATGGGGTGACTTGCGGGGCTCTGACCAGGTTATGTTACCCAGAATCCTTTGCAAACATCAAAATTTGGCCCAAAAAACACTTTTTCCTCTCATTTCGGTGACAGAAAGTTCTGGAATCTGAGAGGAGCCACAAATTTCCTTCCACCCAGCGTTCCTCTAAGTCTCTCGATGAAAATGGTACATCACTTCTGTGGGTAGGCCTAGCGCCCACAAAAGGAAATGGCCCAAAACACAACGTGGACACAACATATTTTTTCACAGAAAACAGAGGTGTTTTTTGCAAGGTGCCTACCTGTGTTGTTTGGCCTGTAGCTCAGCCGGCCCCAGGGGGGGGGGCAGAAATGCCCTAAAATAAATTTGCCCCCCAACCCCCACCCCCCCCCGGGAGCGACCCTTGCCTACGGGGTCGCTCCCCCTGCGTGACATTGGCGCCAAAAAACAAATCCCCGGTGCCTAGTGGTTTCTGCCCCCTTGGGGGCAGATTGACCTAAAATTGGCCAATCTGCCCCCAGGGGGGCAGAAATGGTCTAAATACAATTTGCCCCCCCAGGGGAGCGACCCTTGCCTGATGGGTCGCTCCCCATCTGTAAAAAAAGAAACAAAAAAAAAAAAAACACAACAAAAAAATTGCCCTGGCGCCTAGAGTGTTCTGCCCCCCCCCCCCGGGGGCAGTTCGGCCTAATAATAGGCTGATCTGTCCCCCGGGGGGGCAGAAATGGCCTAAAATAAATTTGCCCCCCCAACCCCCACCCCCCCCCGGGAGCGACCCTTGCCTACGGGGTCGATCCCCCTGCGTGACATTGGCGCCAAAAAACAAATCCCCGGTGCCTAGTGGTGTCTGCCCCCTTGGGGGCAGATTGACCTAAAATCGGCCAATCTGCCCCCAGGGGGGCAGAAATGGTCTAAATACAATTTGCCCCCCAGGGGAGCGACCCTTGCCTGATGGGTCGCTCCCCATCTCTAAAAAAAAGAAAGAACAAAAAAAAAAAACACAAAAAAAAAATTTGCCCTGGCGCCTAGAGGTTTCTTCCCCCCCTGGGGGCAGATCGGCCTAATAATAGGCCGATCTGCCCCCAGGGGGGGCAGAAATGGCCTAAAATAAATTGCCCTCCCCCCCAGGGAGCGACCCTTGCCTAAGTGGTCGCTCCCTTTGCGTGAAATTCACGCAAAGAAAAAACTCCCTGGTGTCTAGTGGTTTCTACCCCCCTTGGGGGCAGATTGGCCTCATCAAAATAGGCCAATCTGCCCCCAAGGGGGGCAGAAATGGGCAAAATATAATTTCCCCCCAAGGGGAGCGACCCTTGCCTAAGGGGTCGCTCCCCACCAAAAAAAAAAAAATGAAAAAAAAAAAAAAATGGTCCCTAGTGCCTAGAGGTTTCTGCCCCCCCTGGGGGGGGAGAAAAGGCCTTCCCGAAAATATGCCCCCTGGGAGCGACCCTTGCCCAAGGGGTCGCTCCCTTTTGTCAATAACAATAAAAAAAATAAAAAAAAATCCCTGGTGTCTAGTGGTTTCTACCCCCCTTGGGGGCAGATTGGCCTCATCAAAATAGGCCAATCTGCCCCCAAGCGGGGCAGAAATGGCCAAAATATAATTTTCCCCCAAGGGGAGCGACCCTTGCCTAAGGGGTCGCTCCCCACCTCAATAAAAAAAATGAAACAAAAAAAAATGGTCCCTGGTGCCTAGAGGTTTCTGCCCCCCCTGGGGGCAGATCGGCCTAATAAGGCCGATCTGCCCCCAGGGGGGGCAGAAAAGGCCTTTTCAAAAAAATGCCCCCCCTGGGAGCGACCCTTGCCCAAGGGGTCGCTCCCATTTGTCAATTTCAAAGAAAAAAAAAAAAATCCCTGGTGTCTAGTGGGGTTTCAAAAGCCGGATTGCAAGCAATCCGGCTTTTGAAACCCTCGGAGGGACTTCAAAGGGAAGGAAATACTTTTCCTTCCCTTTGAAGCCCCTCCGGGCCTCCCAAGTGATTGAAAAAGAAATGCTTTTGCATTTCTTTTTCAATCGCGCTGGAAGCAGAGCTTCCAGCGCGACGAGGGAGGCCCCTGTGACACATCAGCGCGCGCGCGCGCGCTGACGTCACAGGGGGGGGTGGGAGGGGTCGGGGGTGGAAGGGGAAGGTCTTCCCCTTCCATCCCCGACTTGGGGGGGAAGAGGGGTGCACGGGGGCACAGGGGAACTGTAGCCTTGGACGAGATCATCTCGTCCAAGGCACCCAAGAGGTTAAAGGCTAGAGAACAGTCTTATCTGTTTTGGAATCTTTTCGTGCAGCTCATCTAGATGATATAGCTATATTCAGTTCAACCTGAGAGGATCACCTGGTCCACCTGAGAGAAGGGCTTGTCTATCAATGCAAACAAATGTCAAATAAGGCAGAGCTCAGTGGTGTACCTGGACCACCTTGTCGGTGGAGGCCATGTACAGCCTCTCCAGCCAAAAGTACATACCATCCTGGATTGGGAGGCTCCTAAAGCCCAGATTCAGGTCAGGGCCTTTTTTGGCCTGACTGGGTATTACAGGAGGCTTGTCCAGAATTATTGGACCATTGTAATCCCTCTGATAGAACTCATATCCAAGAAACAACTCAAAAAGGTAACTTGGACCCCAGAGTGTCAGAAAGCCTTTGACAGTCTCAAGGAGGTTATGTTCAGAAGCAGTGTCACTGGCCCCTGACTTCAATATTAATTTATTGTGGGGCTAGGGACGTATAGGTAGGTTGGTACAGTCAATTATTATTAGCCACATTTTCATATTCCATTTTACACAAAGCACTGGCTCTGGGACTGGTTAGCAGTGCCCAGGGCACAGTCAGAGTCAGTAACCACCATATTATCAGTCAAAATGTTTTGGGTGACTTGGGCTAAAAGGAAGACTTTCCTAAACACTGCGTGCCAACAGAACACTGCCACATACACAAATCCGCCAGCCCAAAGGTCAGTGGTAAAGTTTTGGTACCAACATCCATACCGTCATGCCAACAAAACATGACCCACCACATTATGACCCACGAATCACCACGGCGGACATTCAACGGCGGTAAACCACTGGCGGTACACACCGGCACGCTCAGAATGGACACCCAAATACAAAACAATACAACATTGACCAATACCAGAAGCACACATCTGACAACCCCCCCCCACACACACACCCACAGTTCTATAAAATACGCACCCACATTACCCACAACCCTCTACGAGCAGCAATTATTGCCACCAGATTGAACCCAAGACCTCTGAGACAACGAAACACACACACCACAAACACTCACACATCCGTAACGCACCCCACACCCCACACCATTACTCTATACCCTATCACCATCACACACCACACAACACCCATGTCCCAACTCAGGCATCTCCGTTTCACTGATGAGGAGTTACGGGTCATTGTGGTGGAAAAAGTCAGGGTAGAGCCACATCTGTTTGGAGCACAGGTACAGCAATTATCCATTGCCAGGAAGATGGAGCTATGGCAGAGAATCGTGGACAGGGTGAACGCTGTGGGACAGCATCCAAGAGAAAGGGACGACATCAGCAACAAGTGGAACGTCCTACGGGGAAGGTACATTCTGTGGCAGCAAGGCACCAGCTCGCCATGCAGAGCACTGGCTGTGAACCCCCAGCTCACAGCATGAGAGGAACACGTCTTGGTAATCCTGCATCCTGAGGGACTCACTGGAGTTGTCAGAGAACTGGACACTGGTGAGTCAATATTTACTACTCATCACCCCCATACAGGCATGCCAAAACACCTCCTGACCCTCATTCACATCACTCCACTCCAACCCACACACTGCACCTACACATATGACTAACCCCAATGCCTACCCTTGCATGCTATACCAATGCATGGACAGTCCTCCTAGCCCTGCATGGACGCCCATCACAAAAGCATACGTAGCATGGAGAACTAACAAGCCCACATACACAAACAAAGGTGGCAGGGCAACAGCAACGATAGAGGGGAAGCTATGGATGTATCATATGTCACAGAAATTAAGCATAATACATCACGTACATCCCCACAGGTGTCCCAGCCAATGTCAGTGGCAAGGAGGTGCCACAACTATCCAGTCCCCCAACAGAAGATGCACCCAGTGATGACAGTAACTCTGGACTTCACGATCTGGATCAACTACCTGGCCCATCAGGGACCACTGGTCAGTCAGCCACCCCAGCCCAATCACAGTCCACCACAGAGCCTCCCCCATCAGTATCCAACACCACAGCACCCACCCAATATCCCCACACCCAAGACAATCAAGGTCCTGGGTCAGTGCCAGTGGGCACACCGTTCAGGGGACAGCGACACAGGGGTACAGGGACACTGGGAGAACAGCTGTGTGCCAGGGGCAAGGACAGGCCCAGGGAACTGACTCTCCAGGAGGCACTCACTTTTGTCCTGGGGGCTTACCAACAATCCCAGGACAAGATGGGCCAGATCCTTAAAACATGCAGGAGAATAAGCAGCTGCAGGAGGTACACCATCAGGAGATCAGGGAGGATTTGCAGGCCCTCAACACCACCATTGTCTCTATAACAGGGGTGCTGGCAGACAAGGCCAACATCATGAGGGAATGGACAGCACACCAGCGGGCCCCTACCACTAGCCTGCTACTGACCAGCCCTCCACTTTCACTGCAGCTAGTGGGCAGGAGGCCCTGCCACACGACCCACAGGCCACCAGCACCCCTCCCCCTGCAGAAGGTGAACCACTCCACAAATGTTCCCTGTGACCCGGACAGAAGCCAGAGACACTTACCAAGACCACTGCCAGGAAATAAGACCCTCCTGAATGTCCCTCTTGTGTCCCACCCTGTCACCTTGTCCACTTTGAACTGCCTTTGGTCCCCTTCCTATGGCCCCTTGGCCCCTGTGCTACAAACAGAATGAAACTATACCCTGGACTTTCCTCTACCATCACCCCATTCCATTTCACTTTCCCGTCAATTATTTGCACTACAATAAAAACCCTTGAACACAATTTGACTGATAGTGTTTTATGTGATGAAAATGTGCATTTATGGAAACAGTCACATCATGTGCAAATGATCTGTACACTGTGATAGCATACAATTAATGACCTGTAGATGTCTGTAGTCATCACATCAGTACACTGTTGTAATATCACCAACATCTGCAAAATGAAAAGCCATAGGGGACAGTAAGTAGAGATGCAAAGGAAGTGAATGCCATCCTGCTACAGCCACACAGATAAAACAATAGTCAGAGGAATGGTCAGTTACACTCTCTCACTTGTGTGTCATTAGAAGTATTGATGTATAACTGATGTTCTGTTGTGCACATCCTCATCCTCTGCCTCCTCATCCTCACTATCCCCAGGGTCCAGTGCTGCCACAGGGGCATTTCCAGGCTCCTCCTGCAGATACGGCACATGTCGTCTGAGGGCCAGGTTGTGCAACATGCGGCATGCCACTACTATCTGGCAGACCTTCTCGGGTGAGTAGCACAGGGATCCACCTGTCACATGGAGGCATCTGATCCTGACCTTCAGGAGGCCTAAGGTCCTTTCGATAATTCTCTGGGCCACCCATGTGCATCATTGTAACAGTTCTCAGACCCTGTACTGGCAATCCTCACAGGGGTCAGAAGCCACAATAGGTTTGGGTAGCCTGAGTCACCCGCAAGTATTGACAAACATTAGCCTTACACAATGGTATGGGGATAACCCCAGAAGGCATACACTGACATACATTGAGTGGGCAATCAGGCTCACCTATTAGTACGCTCTGTGCCTCTGCAGTTGTGCCATCACATTTGGGATGCTGCTATTCCTCAGAACAAAGGCGTCATGCACCGATCGCAGATTCCTGGCAGTGATGTGGGAGATGTACTGGTCCACCAGGAACACTATTTGGACATTGAGTGAGTGGAAGCTCTTCAGATTCCTGAAAACCTGTTCATTCTAGCAGGGGGAGGGGGGACAAACGCAATATGTGTTCCGTCAGTCGTACAAATAATATTGGGGTATATATCCCATTTCATAGAATCCTACCTTCACACTGGCCAAATCATATACCTGGGGGAAAGCAATGTAGCTGCACATGTGTTTGACCAAGGCAGACAGAACCCTTGCCGGCACAACTGAGAACATTAGCTGTGACATCCCTGCTACAAGCCCACTGTCACTTGGAAAGAACCGGTTGCCAGGAAATGGAGCACTGATTTGACTTGCACGAGAGGGGGATCCCAGTGGGCTGATGGATAGCTGATATCAGATCAGGCTCCAATTGGGCACACAGCTCTGTGATTGTGGCCCTGTCCAGTCTATAGGTGAGTATTATGTGCCTCTCCTCCACTGTAACCAAGTCCACAAGGGGTCTGTACACGGGGGCTTGTATCCTCCTCCTATTCATCCAAAGTGGTAGGTATCCAAGGGACACAAGAGTAAGTAGGCGGTCACAATTTGAACAATGGAACCACCACCTCATTGCACGTAGGGCATTAATGTGACGGGACACTGGGAATGGCAATGTACGTGCACTCATCAGCAATGACGCAGTTATGGATTATCTGAATGTTGTCTACCTCTATTAAATGGTGACCGCCTGTCTTGTATCTAGGGACAGGTGGAGGTGAGGTAACTCTGCCGGCGTTGGGAGTCGTGGCAGAAGGCAGTATCGCACCGCCATGCAATTCCTCATAGGCTAATATGGGGCTCTATGGAGTACAGTGGCCAATGGGGATCAGCGGCGGCAGTGATGGTGTACACCGCCATGGACGTAACCACCATTTTCTACCTAAATCCTCACTTGATTCCTAACTTTCCACAGGACAACACCTACACTGCATGTGCTGCTGTGACCTGTGTCTGTGTCTGGAACCTACATGGCCCATGTGACCGGGGAAAGGGCCCCTTCCTTCACTTCGGAGGAGTTGGAGCGTTTGGTGGAAGGGGCCCCACACTAGTATGGACTGCTGTATGGGCCTCCTGACAAACAGGTGAGCAAACCTTGGGCATGTGGCAAGGTTGCATTCTTCGATGAAGTTGGCTTAACCACTGAACAATATAGGATTAAGTTCAGAGAAACCAGAAAAGAATCATCACAAGATTGGATAGACTTTGCAGACTGTTCAGAGAAGGCCTTAGAAGGTTAGTTGCATGGCAGCAAGGTGTCCAATTATGAAAGCTTATATAATCTGATCTTGAGAGAGCATATTCTTAATTGTGTGTCTGATTTGTTACACCAGTATCTTGTGGACTCAGATCTGACCTCTGTCCAAGACTTGGGAAAGAAGGCAGAAAAATGGGTCAGAACAAGGGTGAGCTGAAAAGCTCATATAGGGGGTGACAAGGACAGCAATAAAAAGGATGGTAAGTCATATGACAAGAGTGGGGACAAAGATAAAAAGTCAGAGTCTTCATCAGGCCCACAAAAAGCATCTGAGGTGGTGGACCCAAATCCTCTTCTAACCATCAGAAAAAGCCTTGGTGTTATTTATGTAAGCACAAAGGCCATTGGGCAAGTGATCCCACTTGTCCCAAAAGAAACACCAAGGCCCATATTTGTATTTTTTTAGCACCATATTTGCGCCATTTTTTAATGCAAGGGCAGCACAAACTTAAAAAATATAATTGTATTTTGTAAGTTTGTGCCACTTTTGCATCAACAAATGATGCAAATGCAGCACTAAAAAAGTATAAAAATGGGCCCAAGTCTCCCACCACCACAACGCCCACTGCTTCCACTAGTGCTCCTAATAATAGCGGTGGGAAACATTCTACAAATAGCCAAACAAAGGGTGTAGCTGGGCTCACTTTTGGTAACGTAGTGGGGGTTGGTCTAGTTAGGGAGACCAGTGAGGCTACTGTAGTCTCTGATGGTGGAATTGACCTTGCCACCTTAGTTGCTTGTCACCTTAATATGGATAAGTACAAGCAACTACTCTTAATAAATGGTGTTCAGGTTGAGGCCTACAGGGACACAGGTGCCAGTGTCACTATGGTGATGGAGAAACTGTTTGCCTCTGAGCAACACCTACTTAGTCATCAGTACCAAGGTAATGACACCCATAATAAAACTGTTAGCCACCCCATGGCTGTTGTGAATCTCAACTGGGGGAGTTTTACTGGTCCTAAAAAGGTTGTGGTATCCACTGACTTACCTGAATAGTGTCTATTGGGCAATGATTTGGAAACTTCAGCTTGGGCTGAAGTGGAGTTGGAGGCCTGTGCAGGCATGCTGGCCATTCCTGGGCACATCTTTGCTCTTATCAGGGATCAGGCATGAAGCTAAGAGGACAGAGAAACTTCAATCCTGGAAGAATGGACCAAGTGCTCCCAAAAACCAGGGGTAGAAAGGACACACCCTTGTCCACTATCCCTTCCTGTCCTATGATTCCCCTTTTAATGAGGAGAAGTCAACTCCTTGTGCAGAACCTACATCAGAGGAGCTTCAGGATGACACAATTGAGCTCATGGGTGCAGGGTGGCCTACCGGGGAGGAACTGAGTGTGGCAAAGCAGACCTGTCCCACACTAGAAGGTCTAAGACAGCAAGCTGTCAAACAGCAAGATGGGGATATTAGTGACTCGCATAGAGTTTAATGGGAGAACAACCTCCTTTATACTGAGGCAAGGAACATAACACCTGGTGCTACCAGGAGACTGGTCATTCCCTTGCAGCATAGGGAATTCCTCCTAACTCTTACAAATGATATTCCCTTGGATGGATATCGGGGCAAAGTAAGACCTGGGACAGACTTGTCCCTCACTTTCACTGGCCTCACATGTCAGAGCACGCAAAAGAGATTTGTGGCTCTTGTGTTACTTGCCAAGCCAGTGGCAACTCTGGTGGTATCCCAAAGGCCCCCCTTATCTGACTGCCAGTGGTCGGGTGGCCTTTGAAAGGGTAGGGGTTGATGTTGCTGGCCCCCTTAACTCTCCAACTGCTTCTCTTAATAGGTTCATCTTATAGGTAGTGGACCATGCCACAAGATACCCCGAAGCCATCCTCTTAAGGACCACCACAGCTCCTGCACTGACAAAGGCCCTCTTGGCAATATTTTCCAGGGTGGGCTTTAATAAAGAGGTAGTATCAGACAGGGGTAGTAACTTAATGTCTGCATACGTAAAAGCTATGTGGAAGGAGTGTGATGTAACCTATAAATTCATCACACCCTATCATCCACAAACAAATGGACTGGTTGACAGATTTTACAAAACTCTCAAAGGCATGATCATGGGACTCTGTGAAAAACTCAGTAGGAGATGGGATGTCCTCCTGCCTGCCTTCTTTTTTGCCTACAGGGAGGTACCCCAAAAAGGCGTGAGCTACAGCTGCCTTGGACTCCTATTTGGTCACCCTTTTAGGGGTCCCCTTGCTTTTGTGAAAGAGGGGTGGGAGCAACCCTTAAAGCCCCCTCAACAAGACATTGTGGATGATATACTTGGCCTAAGATCAAGGATGGCTGAGTACATGAAAAAGACCACTAAAAACCGCCAGGCCAGTCAAGAGCTTCAAAAGCAATGGCATGACCAGAAGGCTGTCCTGACTGAGTTCCACCCAGGGCAGAAGGTGTGGGTTTTGGTGCCTGTGACACCAAGGGCACTTCTAGACAAATGGAGTGGACCGCATCTTTTTGTGGAAAAGAAGGGTTAGTTCACCTATTTGGTAGATTTTGGCACTACAAGAAGTCCCCTTAGGGTATTTCATGTCAACTGCCTTACTATAAGATGATAAGGCAGATTTTACCCTACTTTTGGCCACAGATGAGGGGCAGGAGGAAGAGAGTGACCCTCTCCCTGACCTCTTCTCCAACACTGAAGCTTATGGCTTAGTGGAAGGACTTGTATTTGCAGACTTCCTCACAGCAAAGCAGAGAGAAGACTGTAAGAATTTACTAGGCCAAGTTTCTGAACTCTTCTCACTCATACCTGGTACAACTACTTGGTGTGAACCTACCATTGATACTGGAGACTCTTTGCTAGTCAAAAGTAAGATTATAGGCAGCCTGCCCATGTCAGAGACTGTATTAAATTAGAGGTTCAAAAAATGTTGGACCTATGTGTTATTGAGCACTCATACAGCCCCTGGGCCAGCCCAGTGGTGCTTCTACCCAAACCTCATAGCAAAGATGGAAAGAGAGAAATTAGATTTTGTGTAGGCTAAAGAGGGCTCAATACAGTTACAAAAACAGATGCTGACCCTATACCCAGGGTAGATGAGCTCGTAGATACACTGTCATCTGCCAAGTATCTCAGCACGTTTGATCTGACTGCAGGGTATTGGCAGATCAAATTATCAGAGGATGCTAAACCAAAAACTGCATTATCAACTATTGGAGGGCATTATCAATTTACAGTTATGCCCTTTGGTCTGAAAGATGTACCTGCCACTTTCCAGAGGCTGGTGAACACAGTCCTCCAAGGTCTGGAAGCATTCAGTGTAGCATATATAGATGATATTGCTGTAGTTAGCTCCTCCTGGGATCGCCACCTGGTCTACCTCTGGAAAGATTTGGAGACCCTGCAAAAGGCAGGCCTCATAATCAAGAATTCAAAATGCCAGATAGGGCAGGGGAAAGTGGTTTATCAGGGGAAGATATAGACTATTTTAGACTGGGCTCCCCCTACTACTCAGACCCAGGTCAGAGCATTTCTTGGTCTCTCTGGATATTACAGGATGTTCTTTAAGAGCTATGGCTCTAGTGTTACCTCTTGTAATGACCTCACATCTAAAAAGATACCTAAAAAGGTATTGTGGACAGCAATCTATCAAAAAGCTTTTGAGGAGCTTAAGCAGGCAAAGTATTCTGCACCTGTCCTAAAAAGCCCAAATTACTCCAAAAAATTCATTGTCCAGACAGATGCATCTGAACTAGGGGTTGGGGCAGTGCTTTCACATCTAAACTCAGAGGGCCAGGATCAGCCTTTTGCTTTTATCAGTAGGAGGTTGACCCCTAGAGAAAAGCGTTGGTCAGCCATAGAGTGGGAGGCCTTTGCTGTGGTCTGGGATCTGTAAAAGTTGAGACCATACTTCTTTGGGACTCACTTCATGGTTCAGACAGACCACAAACCTCTCTCATGGTTAAAACAGAAGAAAGAAGACAACCCTACATTGTTGAGGTGGTCCGTTTAACTACCGGGGATGGACTTTACAGTGGAACATAGACCTGGGAGTAACCACTCCAATGCAGATGGACCCTCCAGATATCTCCACTTAGACAATGAAGACTCATCTGGGCAAGGTTAGCCTTATTGTCCCTCATTTGGGGGTTGTGTAGGAAATTCCCATCTTTCTTGGCATATTACCCCAAATTTCTGCCTGTTTGTAAGTGTGTTTTTACTGTCTCACTGGGATCCTGCCAGCCAGGACCTCAGTGCTCATAGCTTGTGGCCTATATGTGTTTTCAGTATGCTTGACTGTGTCACTGGAGTTCTGCTAACCAGAACTCCAATGCTTATGTTCTCTCTGTGTACCAAGTTTGCCACTATAGTTTAGTAAATCCATATTCCAATTCTAATTGGCACACTCCCCCCTTATAACTCCCTAGTATATGGTACCTACGTACCCCAATGCCCCAATGGACTGCAGCATATATTTTGTCACCCATAAGGAGCTCACACAAACACTCCTTCAGGACTGCCATTGCAGACTGAGTGAAATAGTGCACAAACTATTTCACAGCCATTTTTCACTGCACCAGGTAACTTATAAGTCACCTATATGTCTAACCTTCAGTTACTGAAGGCTGGGTGCAAAGTTACTGTGTGTGAGGGCACCCTTGCATTAGCAAAGGTGCCCCCACATTGTCTAGGCTTAATTTTCCAGAATTTGTGATTGCGGGGACACCATTATAAGCATGCACTACATATATGTAGCTTCATAATGGTAACTCCGAATATGGCCATGGGATGTGTCTAAACTTGTGAAATTGAACCCCCAATCCAAATCTGTTATTGGGGGGGTAATTCCATGCAGCCTGGGGGCTGCCCCATTGACCCCCAATACTGCCAAACCACCTCTCTGAGGTTTCGACTGCAGCCCCAGCTGCTGCCACCTCACAGACAGGTTTCTGCCCTCCTGGGTATTGAGCAGCTCATTCCCAGGAAGGCAGAACAATGCATTTCCTTTAGAAGAGGGGTGTTACACCCTCTCCCATTGGAAATAGGTGTTACAGGCATGGGAGGGGTATCCTCCCTGAGCCTCTGGAAATACTTTGAAGGGCATGAACGGTGCCATTCTTGCATAATCCAGTCTACACAGGTTCAGGGACCACCAGGCCCTGCTCTGGTGTAAAACTGGACAAAGGAAAGGGAAGTGACCACTCCACTGTCCATCACCACCCCAGGGGTGGTGGCCAGAGCTCCTCCAGAGTGTCCCAGGAGTTAGCCATCTTGGATTCCAATGTGTGGGGACCCTCTGGGAGCATTTGAGTTGACAGTGCCAGCAGGTGACGTCAGAGAACCCTTCTGAAAGGTACACACCTGGGTAGGTAGCCAATCCCCCTCTCTGGGCTATTTAGGGTCTCTCCTCTGGGTGTTTCTTCAGATTCAGTTTGAAAGATTCCACCAGGACTCCTCTGCATCCTCTGCATCCTCTGCATCAGCTTCTGACTGTTGGATCAACTGCAGACTGCTTCAGGAACCGCTGTAACTGCAACAAAGTATCTAGGAAGGCTATTGTGACCTGCAACTTCAGCTCCAGCCAGCAACTGCAACAGTTTCCAAGGTGTGCATGCTCTGAGAATTGCCTGTCTTCACCCTGCACCAGAAGAACCAAAGAAATCTCCCGTGGAGTGACAGAACCACTTCCCTGCTTCAGCAGACACCTCCCTGCGACAACGACTGGTACTCTGGAACCCCTCTCCTGTCAGCGAGCGTGATCCCTGGAACACAGGTCATGACCCGAAGTGATCCTGACTCTACAAACGTCCAGCTGTCCAAATTTGGTGGAGGTAAGAGCTTGCCACCCCGTGCCAGACAGTATCCCTGTGCATAGAGTCCTCTGCAGCTCCTTGGGCTTATGTGCACTTCTTCCAAAAGTTCTTCATACCTAGCATAGCCCAGGTCCCCAGAACTGTATCCTGTGATGCACAGCTCAGTGAGTTGTTCTCCGACGGCATGGGATCCTTCTATGTAGTCCTGCAAAGCCTGCACTTTGCAACTTGTTTGTCCCTGTGTCCTGGGACTCTTGTGGGTGCTGGTTGGTCTTCTGAGGGCTCTCTGAAGTGCTGAGAGCCCTCTCTGTCTCTTCAGTCTTAGTTGAGACCCTCAGGTCCCTCCTGCGACTGGGCGGCTCCTCTTTTGATGTAAAATGGATTCTAGCGTGAATCAAGGCTTGTTGATGGAATCCAGTGACACAAAAAGCCTGCATTCAACAACTCGATGTGGGACATCTCTTACATTAAGCTGAAACCCGCAGCTATCTTCTTTGGTGCATTTGTGTACTTTTCTTTCAACCGGAGAATCCACTTTTGCACCTTCTTCCAGATGGGCAGGGGCTCCTGTTCTTCCTGGACTCTTCATCGACTTCTGGACTTGGTCTCTGCTCTCCACAGGTCTTCAGGTCCAGGAATCCATTGTTGGTTGCTTGCAGCCTTGCTTGGTTCTTGCATAATTCTTCATCATGACTTGTAGTATGTTCTGAGGAAACTTGCTGTACTTTCCTCCTGCTTTCCTGAGATCTGGGGTCAGGTACTTTCCTTACCTTCGGTGTTTTCTTACACTCCCAGCACCACTCTACACACTACACTTGCCTAGGGGGGAATCTGACTTTCTCATTTCACTAGTATGGTTTGTGTTGCCCCTAGGCCCATTGCAATCTATTGTGTTTTTCACTGTTTGCACTATTCTATGACTGTCTACTTACCTTAATTTTGTTACTAGTGTATATATTGTGTCTAAAACTTACCTCCTGAAGGAGTATTGCCTCTAAGATATTTTTGGCCTTGTGTCACTAAAATAAAGTACCTTTATTTTTGGTAACACTGAGTATTGTCTTTTATTGTGTATAAGTACTGTGTGACTATAGTGGTATTGCAGGAGCTTTGCATGTCTCCTGGTTTAGCCTTGGCTGCTCTGCTACAGCTACCCCTAGACAGCCTAAACTGCTAGAACACTGCCTACATTTCACTAATAACGGACAACTGGACCTGGTATGAGGTGCCCACTACAAACCAGGCCACCCTACTACAATTACCACCACTTTACCACAATGTCATAATGACCACCTCTATCTTTTAGTACCTCTATGGCTTTCTAAATGGGTATGTAACTAGCTGAACGAATACCTCACTGCCTATGTTAGAGAATACATGTTTATGTGTCTGAGTCTCTAATTGCATTTGATACTGCTGCATACATAAGGACTTCCTAAGTATGTGCGTCAATGTAGAAATGTCTGTGTCACTCTCTAACTGGACCAGACAGAGCATCTATGCTTAGAAAAAACTATGGCAGTTCCTTTAGGGGTGGTATACTCTATGTAGTGCTTGGCTTAGAAGTCTTCAAATGCATGAGTAAGCTATTCAACTGAAAAGGACTACAGCACATCTCAGAGATGAGTAATGTCTAGTAAAACACAAGTTTGACAATTGAGAAACAGCTTGTACATGCCGTGAAAAACTAGCAATGTGAATGCACAGAGTCTGCACTAGTAGACCTGACCCATGTTTAAACATTGCATGTTTAACTATGCTTAGCAGTCTTGTTCTACACATCTGAGTCAGTATTACTTTAAACAAGATATCTTACCATCTTAGCACATAGAAACCTGCCCTATAATATACAAAAACCTATACTAAATGGTAGCTAATACATAACTGTCAACTTTCACAGGTTCATGCTTCATACACTGCAACAGTGCATGTTTTTCTATTTCAATTCTGAGTCTTGTAGTCCTCTTTTAAAATGGTATAAATAGGACTACAAGTCCAAGAATTAAAAACTAAATGTTTTGTGAGCAGCACATCATGTATAGACATGTAAAAATGTTCACATCTTCTAATACATTGATAAGTATAACTTCGAACCTTAGTATGTAGTTGTTTTTTCTAGCATTTAGTGCATGCAGTAAAGCAGCACATGTACAATCTGCATTCTATGCCAACAGTTTCTGAACCAACTTCTCACACACCTGGTCTGCACATTTTGCATGTTAGTCACCTAATAATAAATATAAGAAGGAACTCACACTACCACACATATATAATCCCAGATCATTCAATACTTTTCTATATATTTGATACTCTCTTTTAACATAGACATAAGCATTTTTAATCAGTTTTTCCTCATAATTAAATGTCATTGACATGCCTGTAGATTGAGTGTGTTGGTAAAATGCTTTTTTGCTCTTATTAGGTATATCCAACTGCTCAGCAACTGTGAAAACGAAGCATAAAAATGACACACCACTCTCCTGCAAAGCAACCCCAAATGGCAACCTTTTCAACTTTGCACTGTCTGATACTGCGGAAGGCAGCAAATAAAAACATACTTTTAATATTGTTTGTTTCATAAGTCCACTTCTGAAAGGTTAGTATGTATTAACCCTTTCATGCACTTTTATAAAGAAGCCCAATATGGTGGAGTTTTTGTACTTATTGGCATCTTACTTGTGTTTGTTGCGACTAATTCACACAAAAAATGAGTGTCCAAAAATATGTAACATGACAGGTTTATGACTTTAAGAGTGTAGAAGGCCTTATTAGCAATCCTTCACTAGGAAACAAAACACATATTAGTCAAAACACTTCTCATTTTATCACCCTTCCCCCAACACACTCTTAGCACGGTCTCCATAGAAACCCACTGTTGGACTTTTTAGTTTATGCAGGGTCATCCCCAATCTTTTTGCCTCCTGCCTCCTATTTTTTCTCTGTATAAATTGTATTGTTGATTGGTTTATTCATGATTGGCATATTTGATTTTCTAGTAAGTCCCTAGTAAAGTGCACTAGAGGTGCCAGGGTCTGTAAATCAAATGCAACTAGTGGGCCTGCAGCACTGGTTGTGCCACCCACATAAGTAGCTCTGTAATCATGTCTCAGACCTGCCACTGCAGTGTCTGTGTGTGCAGTTTTAAACTGTAAATTCGATTTGGCAAGTGTACCTACTTGCCAGGCCTAAACCTTCCCTTTTCGTACATGTAAGGCACCTCTAAGGTAGGCCCTAGGTAGCCCCAAGGGCAGGGTGCAGTGTATGGTTAAGGTAGGACATATAATAATGTGTTTTATATGTCCTGACAGTGAAATATTGCTAAATTCGTTTTTCACTGTTGCAAGGCTTGTCCCTCTCATAGATTAACATGGGGGCCACCTTTAAATATGATTAAAGTGTACATTCCCTTTGGGAGCGGATAAATATGTGGAGTTTGGGGTCTCTGAGCTCACAATTTAAAAATACATCTTTCAGTAAAGTTGATTTTAAGATTGTGTGTTTGAAAGTGCTATTTTTAGAGCATTTTCTTGCTTAAACCATTTCTGTGACTGTCTGTTTGTGGAATCCCTGTCTGGGTCAGTTTGACAGTTGGGCTGGTTGCACCTCTCACTAGACAGTGCCACAAAGGTAGCTGGAGTGTAGTCGGCATTTCCTGATGAGCTATCTGTGCTAGGAGAGAGGGGAGGAGTGGTCACTTACACCTGGAAGGGCTGTGCCTGCCCACACACAAAGCAGTCTCCAACCCACTGGTGAGTGGCTGGGGCCTGGCCTGGGCAAGGCAGGATTTCACAATCAAAAGAGACTTTGCTTAGAAGTAGGCCTACTTCAAAGGTGAAAATGGGTATAAGAAGGGCACCCAAAACCACAGACTTTAGAACACTTCTGGAAACCAAGAGGAACCTCTGCCTGGAGAAGAGCTGAAGAGCTGAGGAAGAAGAGCTGCTCTGCCTGTGACTGTGCTTTCTGGAGATATCCTGCAGTGCTGCTTCTGCCAGAGTTAGATGGCAAAGATTGGACTTTGTGTGCCTTCCATCTTGTGAAGATCTCCAAGGGCTTGATTTAGAGCTTGCCTCCTGTTGTTTGACGTCTCAGAGACAGCAAAGACTTCTCTCTGCCACCACCTGGAGTCTCTGGAGAGACGCCTACCCTGACAAAGTGGTGCCCATCCAGTTCCTGGGACCCTGAAAAGAGAAGCTGGCAGAAATCAACGCACAAAACGTCGTGTGGGGAAAAGATCTATGTAACTCCGATCTGTGGCTGGAAAATTGACACGCTGCCGGCTTTGCGGCTGAAAATCAACGTTCGCTTGCAACGTGACCAGAAGATCAACGCATGGAGTTGGGGAAACGATGCGCAGCATCGCTGACGGAGGTTGCTGTGATCGCAACTCATTGCAGGGTTTTCGGATCATCGTGCGTCTGGAATTACGACGCAAACACAGCTGGGTGTGTAAAAACAACAGAAGGCCTGCCCAGACCCGAGAGTGCTGACCGGATCGATGCTTCACTCTCCTGCAGAGAGAAGAAACGAAGCACCAGACTAGACAAAAGGAGAAACAACGCAGGGTCTCGCTCGTGAGTAAAATCAACGCAAGCCCTTTTTGATGCACACTCACCCATGCCGGGTTATTGTTTATGCACCCAAGATAAATTTTCAAGCTAACAGTGTTAGTGTGTTTTTAAATTTACATGAAGACTCTTTTTGCTTTTTAATTGATTACTTGACTTGTGTATTGTGGATTTTTGTCGTTTTGGTCTTGTTTTGTTTAGATAAATATTTCCTATTTTTCTAAACCTGTGTTGTATCAGTCAGTCAATATTCTTCATTTGGCAGATTACCATGAAAGCAGAAAAAATCATTACAAATAGTAGTATTTACAATGCAATATTATTCATAAAATAAGACATCAACTATAAAATGTCTCATCTATATTAGTTACAGACTTGCTTCAAATTCATAAATTCCATATCCACAGAGAGTACCAAAAATCACAAGAAGATTCTCATCATGATCAAAACCTATACGCTATCATACTGAATTAAAGTGCAGCTACCTCCACTAATTTGTAACGTTTTCTGATAAGAATAACTACCCATAAAAATGTTAAATGACATAAAATCAATCAAATTCTGTTGTTGTACATAATATTGTTTACAGTATTAAGACATAAAAACATCAATAATAAAATACCTCAACAGTGTTGATTACGGATGTACTTACTTCAAATTCATAGGATCCTTGATCACATAAAATGTCCAAACCACAAAAAATTCTCATAATGGTCAATCCTGTACACTATCACACTAAATTAGGGTAAAGCTGCCTCCACTAATTCATAATGTTTTCTAATAGCAATAGCTAGTCTTAAGAATTTTAAAATGGCATAACAAATATCAATCGAATTCAGTTGTTGTATGTACATCAAAGCGCCATTATAAAATGTGAAATGTCATTTCCATAGAAGTGGTAGTAAAAATGTATGTCTAGGAGCAGAATAAACCAGACAGAATAAAAGGACGTGACCTGTGCTTTGTTTAGTAATAGAGTCACACGGACAATTTGGAAGCGCTTTTTGCCAGAAACATTGCTTAGGAAAAGCCACTCCAAAGTGAATCAAATTTAATCCAAATAAAACAAGAAGAGAATATTCTGGAAAATTCGGGAACCGAGTTAAATAGGGTTCCATCCAAGATGTTGTTGAGATCTGAACATAGTGGTCAAACGTTTTCAATTGCGACACCCCATGTAATCTCTTATTTGAGATATATTCAGAATATCAAATTTTAACCAAATCCTTAGTGTTCGAAGGCAGCGACTCAGGATGAGAAAACATATTCTCCATACCTAAGTTCCAGAAATTAGTTTGTAAGTAAGAAAGCCACGGGATCCTGCTAGAATTGGCCAGATGGATAAAGTCAAATAAACAATCTTGTACCAGAACGGCAGCAGGATTCAACCAGACTTTCAGCCATGATAAAAGTGGCACACACCAACCAAATCCCCGATATAACTTAGTTCCAATTCCTCATGACAGAAAAAATTTGCAACATTCTTAGGCACCATCAATACTCTATATACAAATTTGTTCACAGCACATTGGAGAGAATCAGCTTTATTCAAACCCCACAGACCTGCCCCATAAATAGCTGTAGATACACATTTTGCTTTATAAAGCCTAATTATATGATGAACTGTCCTATGACGTAGTTTGCGAGCCAACCGGAAAATTTCTTCCAGGTTTCTCATCATCTGTTGGGTCTTGTATGTAAGATGGGACTTCCATTGTAAGAAGGAATTAAAATGTAGGCCCAGATAGCAAAACTCCTTTACTTTATTTATAGTGATCCCTCCCATAGTAAAACGTTTAGATCTTGTATTTCTAGGACCACATGTCATCATATACGTCTTCGTATAATTTACTTTCAGATCTAGATCTTGCATGAAGATAAAAAAATTATCCATCAAACTTTGTAAACAGTTAGGAGTGCGGGCAATCAGAACCGCATCATCTGCGTACAATAATACAGGGAGCTGTCTCGCACCCATTTTCTTGGGAAATCGTTACCATTTGCTATTAAAAAAACTATATAGCCCGTTTATATACAACAGGAATAAAAACTGAGCTAAAATACAGCCTGTCTGACTCCTCTCAAAAAGAAGAAAGGGGCAGACCTCTTGCCATGTGATCTGTATTGCACTGAAACCCTCAAATCCGTATATAAACGTTGTTTGATTAACTCCAAAATGTTCCGATCCACCCCCAGGGATTCCATAATTGACCAGAGTTTCTCTCTATTCACCAGGTCAAAACACTAGGTAAATCTGTAAAAGCCAGGTGGATAGATTCCTTCCTTGCAGTCACATAAGTACTCAATATAAGGTGCAAGTTCAACGACTGATCAATAGTGCCAAGACCGGATCTAAAACCATATTGGATTGGAGAGATAATCTTTGACTCAGTAGCCCAATCCTCCAAGCGGGTCAAAATTAAACTTCCCAATATCTTGGCTGTAGAATCTAAAAGGGAAATTGGTCTATAACAAGATGGATCTACCCTACAACCCTTTTTAAAAATAGGGATAATAGTAGCCAACTTCCATGAAGCGGGGATTTTTCTCATAACTACACACCTTACACACCTTAGTACAATAGTAAATAAAGGGCCCCAGAGGACCGGCATGGACTTAAAGAGGTCAATCGGAACCCCTTCCAGACCAGCGGCTTTCCCGGATCTCGTACGGGAAAGAGCATTATTAACCTTGTCAAACAACAAATGAATAGTAGTCAAATTAAAGTCCACAGGTCTCTGATTGCCTCTTTCATCCCCTACAGACAGTATATTATTCTCTGGCTGAAAAACCTGTTTCTGGTATCAAACATTCATCCTCCTTATTATTCTAATCCATAAAATAAGGATGATTGACCACCCTCCAGAATTGTATATTATCTTTCAGTTCAGTTGCTGCCATTAGTTTGTCCCATGCACTAGAACTGATTTCATTTTTCCTCACTGTCAAGGCTGCCTTGTATTGTGCCCTGGCTGTTCGTACTAAATCGCGGAAAAAAGGGCTTGATCTAAGAGCCCTTTTCAAATCTTTATGGGCCTTTGTGCAAGCAGAATTGAACCGATGGCATGCCCTTGGACCGCAGATGAGCCTATCTAGCGAATACAAGGTAAAATCTGTAAACAAAGTATTTAAGTCCTCCCCTTGATTAGTATGAATAAAATGAGTTATAGCCTCTCTATCCTCCATAGGAGTACAATGAGCATCTGAAACTTCCATATGACATAATGGAGTATTAAAGTCCCCAGCCCATATAATAGTATAATCCTTATCCTGGAGCTTATCAGAAAAATCCAGAAAATCTGCAACCTCTTCAAAACTTCCCTTCAAAAGATCATTTGTTATTATAGAAATTTATTATCAGGAGACCTTTGCTCAACTCATGCAACAATAGAACAATCATAAAATAGGGTGAGGACCAAATTAAGGAAACCTCCAGTTTTGGGAGATGCAAAGAGACAAGAACCGTAAGGCCCCTGATTGCCCTTCCCGCTGAGGAGGGGATTGCCGGTTGATGTACGGAATAATATCCATCTAAAAAAAGGGGGTCCGTTGACCAGGTCTCCTGAAAACAAATTACGTCATAAAAGGATATAAATTCTAACCATTCTAGATTTTTTACCTTTGACCGAAGCGCTGCAATATTCCAACAAAGTAGCGTTAATGATTTTGATCCTGAACCTACCACCATATTCTCATCGCTCATTACCTCTAATGGGGGAGTATCTATCTCATCAGAGCCCCCTTGTACTAAGCACTTATCCAGCTCACTATCATCAACAAAACCCTCCCAAACATCTTTCAATGGCCTAGCCCTGGTTAGATGTCAATCGTTCTCATCAAGGGGGGTTAAGGCCTGTAAGTGGCCGGAGGAACTTAGAGACTGTACTTTGGTTGTGGGCAGTCCTAGATTATAAACACGTCTTGCTGCCTTCACTGGAACATATACCAAAGAAGGGTAAAAAAAATGGCTAAGTGGGAAGACTATAACTCCCTCTTCCTTCCCGAGACAGTGATACAAATCTGCCATCAAGCATTTTACTAAACAAGGATTGTCAAAATTAATCACAATACAATCACCTTCATAGACCTTATTTGTTAGGCCGACCCAATTTACTCTGCGAGCCATTAAAATCCTATTATTTAGATCACCCTTGTATCTAGAGTTAGATCCTAACCAATGAGCACATTTTCTCATTAATGCCTTAGTGTCTTCTTTATGACAAGGCTCTAAAGGAGGTACTCTTGCAAGAACCAAAACATATGGCATACAAGCTGGAGGGAGTTGCAATGCCTGTTTGCTTTTAGAAGTAGAAATAGGATTAACATAAGGAAGAAGTGGGCGGCCTGGATGAGATCCGGTTCTGATCTCAACAAGGGAATTTGACTCCAAAGATGATAAACCATGCCCATCCGGCGGCCTTGCCAAAGGTAGAACTTGAGTGATCGGTGGTGTGTTATACGAAACTTCTCCTTTATCTGCCACCGGATCCATCATAGGACGATTTCCCAACTTAATAGATCCTAATGTTAATTGGGGATTTAGTTTAGATAGGGTTATATAAAATTGATCCATTTTTCTGTCTAACAGACTAAACAGTTTCTCCTCCCAAGCAGCACAGAATGATTTGAATATAGAATCAACTGTATGTATAAGTTTGTCTCACCATGTTCCCTTCTCATTTTTATCAGATGGGAAATTAGTCAGGTTCAAATCAGGGACCGACAAGTGACAGACAGAGTGATCCAAGGATGGTGAAGATTTCCTCTTAGACCCTGCATCACGTTTGATGGTTTTAGAGCAGCCCCCGCTTTCCTCTTTTTCGGTGGTGGTGAGACCACGAGAGAGTGGGTAGCAATCGGATGATTGGGGACACTTGGGGCTTGCATAGGAGAGACTCCTATGCCAGGCTGTAGGGCATTAGTTGAAGAAACAATCAAAGATACCTTGTGAATAGACTTAGTTAAGCTAATAGGCTCAAGGGGTAAGTTCTGAGTTGATTTATGAGCAGCCCCAATTTGTTCTTCAACCTGCACCAATTCAGATTCAATAGCCCCTATACAAGATGACAGATAACTAGAAATTGATGGCTGTGTCGACGGATCATGAGCACCCTCGCCCTTATGTATGCTTATCTTCCTCTTACCCATTATAGTCAATAGTTTGCACTCCTTGAGGGGCTGGCAAAATATCACTACACACTGGTACAAAATCTCCTATCCCTGAAAAGGTGCTCACCCAAGACCTAGCCAAGAGTGCAGAAACCGCAGTTTACACAGTCTAAGGCAGCTCTAGCAATAAAAACTACCTCCAGTCACTTCATTCAATGCTCACCTCCTCGGGTAGCACTTTTTAGGGGGGAGGCCCAGCCCGGCCTCGTCTGGTCGCTGACCGGCGCAGGACGGGCCCGCCCTTGGCCCGCCGTTGGCCTGCGCGCACCCCGCGGCACGGGAGTCCGATGGTGCTAAAAGCGCAGAAGATTTTCTGGCCCCGCCCCCTGTGCGTGAAAGATAGTTCTGGGACACCGAGTCCCCGAGCCCCATTCCGTGGGGGTACTGCCGCTCTCTTTGTTCCCGCTGTGCAGGAATCCGATGGCGCTAAAAGTGCTGAAGATTTTCTGGCCAGCCCCCTGGGCATGAAAGATAGTTCTGGGACACCGAGTCCCCTTCCGTGGGGGTACTGCGGCTCTCTTTGTTCCTGTGGCACCGGAGTCCAATGGCGCTAAAAGTGCTGAAGATTTTCTGGCCCCACTCCCAGGGTGTGAAAGATAGTTCTGGGACACCGAGTCCCCGAGCCCGCTTCCATGGGGGTACTGCCGCACTCTGTGTTGTGTCATTTTGTAGTGTCTTCATTAAGTTACTGTGTGTTGGTACAAATACTTTACACCTAGCACTCTGAAGTTAAGCCTGCTGCTCATGCCAAGCTACCAATGGGGTGAGCGGGGTTAGCTGAGGGTGATTCTCTTTTACCCTGACTAGAATGAGGGTCCTTGCTTGGACAGTGGTTAACCTGACTGCCAACCCAATACCCCATTTCTAACACCCACTATAACCAGTAGGTTGCACGTTTGCAGCACATTTTAGAAGGGACATACAAGTTACAAAATTAATTGCAGCTGGTGTAGTTTACTGCACATATTGAAAAGCATATCCAAGCCTATATTACAATTTTTTATTTTCACTAGTGCCAATCATAGATCAAATTACTTATCCTTTCAAGACACTACATAAGTTTATTCACCAGCGCATTCACCACATCCAATCAAATATGATTTTGTTTTTAAACCAGGATCACACCTCCTTTTTAACTGCATTCCATTTTCAAAGCTGTCTCATTCAGCTTGGGCCTTCCCCTGTGTGCTACTGCTGTAAATGATTAGAGTGTGGATTGTGGGTCACAGCTATGTCTTTTGGGCTAGAGAGACTGCTGGAAAGAATGATATTGACAGAGACTTGGGTTTGGCTAAGGTTGACATTAGATGGATTGGACAGAGAGGGTTACAGGTTCATCAATTGCTCCCTTTGGTTGAAAGCATTGTGGATTCTGTACCCCTTGACCTCTTGTGCACTGTGTTGGTAATGCCCTAGGCACTGGCTGGGGTGGGATAACTTTGCACAATTGATGTCACGTTTCCCTTACACTGTCTTGATGTACTACAACATGTGCCAAAGGCAGGATAGGAGGTGGTCAAATCAGTTCTGTCCATCAATATGTTTCCTGGCTTGAGAAAGCCAGGAAACATGTTAATAACACTGTTTCTTCATTCTTTCGAGACCACATGTTAAAAGAGCTGCTTTTTACATGGTAGGTGCCTATTTTTTGCCTAGAAAATGATTTGATTTCAAACTGTAAGTGCCCTGGGACCCTGCTAAACAGGTACCTAGGGTCAGATCTATTTACCCAAAACTGTACACTCTACTTTGTATTGGCACTTCAGCCCCCTCTGTAAGTCCCTAGTAAATGCTACCCCTTGTATCTAGGACATGGGTACTGAAGAGGACCCCACAGAGCTGCAGCACCAATTGTGCCACTCTGAGAGGCCCCACACCAGCCTCATGAAGACTGCCATTGAAAGTGCATGACAAGCTGTATTTAAAAGTGCAAACTTGACCTGGCACTCACCAAGTGTGGCCTACCCACTAACACTACATGCACTATAGGTAAGTCACCTTACAGCAGGGTTCACTACAATGCATTTGTGGGCATATCTGTGCAAGAGCAAATATGCTCCTACTCCATCTTTACAAAACCTTAAGACACAGAAAGTGTACAGGTAAGCCATAGCAAATATATGCTGGAGACTGGCCATTATGAGTTATCTGGCTACATTATGGCCTTTCTGAATACTGGGTTGTTTGGTATCAATCACCTCAGAATAATAAACCCACACCGATGTCTGTGTTGGATTTATGATAACATGTACACAGAAGGTACCTTTGAGGTGACCCCTGCAAAACCTAACATCCCTGGCATGGCTGCTGACTTGTTTTTGCCAGTCTACCCCCACCAAGCACAAGTCTGGACTCCTGGGGTGAGAGCCTCTGCTCTCAGGAGCCTGAACACAAAACCTTTCCTGGGTAGAGGTGTTATGCCTCCTCCCCAGGCAGGCCCAACAGTCAGTTTCAAAGGTTTTACAGTCTTTGAAATCTGACCTCTGACTCTGCTGCTTACAGCAGATGGCCACCCAATGGTTTTCATCCACTTTGAGTGGAAAACTGGTGGAGGAGAGAAGAAGGAGTGGTCCCCCTCCGCCTGCGCCACCCCCCAGGTGTGGCAGGCAAGGTGACCTCTCCATTTAATTTTCCTCCTTCCTGGATGGCAGTAGAATAGCCTAGGGTAGGTGTCTCATTGGCCAATATCAGGTACTCCCCCTAATGCCCACTAAATGCAGTATCTAGTGGGCACCTCTAGACCTGCAGATCGGATTCAATGGACACAAGAAAACCAGTGACAAAGAAGACCCAAGGCTTAAGAACACAAGTCCTGCTGCAAAAAGAAAAAGGCTCCAAACCCTGCCTGCTGCACCCAGGACTCAACAATCCCCTCTCAGGGTACAGCTGGACATTGTATGGACCTAAGAAACCCCAGAGGACCTCCAACCTTCTGAAAATCACCAAGAACTTTCCGTTGAGTAAAGGCATCACTCCCTTCACCCTGCAGGCAAGAAACCAGTGATGTCCAGTTCACTGACTGGCAACTGACCAATAAGCCAGATATAGCAGCCCAACCAAATTCCATGTGATGGTTCTAGAAGACAAACACTGCTAGAGTGCCAAGTTTGGTTGCACTGTGGCCTCCAGTGGCTGAGACATGCCATAGCCTGTGGTACTGGACTCCCAGCAATGTACTCCTAGAAGAAACATCCACTCCAGGTTCTCTGAGGATCAGAAGCATGCACCAGTCAAGGGACTTCAGGACACCCAAGAACCACCTCCCAGAGTGGCCCTGTTGATCTGCTATCTACCATCAGAGTGACCTGCACCTGGCTCCAAAGTCTCCTTGATGCCTGACCCTTGACTGATCTATCTGCATTGCACCTGGCCTCCCTGGTCCCTGCATCAGAAAATCAGCCATGCTCTAGGTGTCCCTAACCCCTTGCAGTCTCTACCCTCCTAAGGGACCCACCGTGCCTACCTTTAACTCCACCTGTACAGTGTGTTTCCAAGTGGTCCCCTTCTCTGTTCTGAATCAGCTCCAAGATTTTCAGCTGCTCTCCTGCTTAAACCGGGAACTGCCCAGACTTCTCTAGCTTGCCCACAGAACATCTTGCCAACCTCGACTTAAAAACAGAAGGTGACACTGAGAGCACTGCCCAATTATATACGCATTTTAAAAGATTTCTCCCATTGATTCCTATGGTGTGTATTTACGCGCACAGATTATTTTTGCTAAAATTTGAAAAATAATGATATAAAATGTACTTACATAGTCACAATGAACACAATTGCTCTTTTCAGGGACACGCTATTGCCCAAAGTCTTGTTGATGTTCTGTATTAAAATATAGATTTTTCAATTTTTTTAATTATTCGGGACAATATTGTGATTGTCACAAAATAGTCTCGGCTCTGCAAACCAAAAGCAGGCATTCAATAGACACTGGTCCATTCAAAATTCATGGCTATATATATAAAACACATTTTCTACATCTCACTAGGGGCATCCCTTTCTAAATAACTCTATAAATATATCTATTACTCTCTGAGTGTGCCCGTGACTGCGTGTATGAGAGTTTGAGTGCGTCTGCTAGTGGGTGCTTAACTGTCTCAGAAGTTCTTTCAGGGGGCGAGAGATTGTAACTAGCTGTGTGACTCTGAGTGGGTCTGTGAGTGGGTAGATGCATCTCTGATGGGATGTGTGAGTGAATGTATGAGTCTCTGAGTGGGTATTTATAAGTACTATGAGTCGGTCGGGGAGTTGGTGCGCCAGTGTCTGAGTGGGTCTGTGAATGGGTACGAGTGTCTGCGTGTGTCTGTAAATGGGTGTTTGAGTGGGTCTGTAAGTAGTAGCACGAGTCACTGAGTGGGTGCATGACTCAGTGAGTAGGTGTGTCAGTATCTGAGTGGGTCTGTGAGTGGGAGTGTCTGAGTGGGTCTGTGAGTCTGTGAATGAGTCTCTGTGTGGGTCTGTGAGTGGGTGCATGAGTCCCTGAGTGGGTCTGTGAGTGGGTGCATCAGTGTCTGAGTGGGGCTGTGAGTGGGTGTCTGAGTTTCTCAGTGGATCTGTGAGTGGATGCATCAGTGTCTCAGTTGGGTCTGAGTGTGAGTGCATCAGTGTCTCAGTGGATCTGTGAGTCGGCTTGCTGTGTTTCAGTGGTTCTGTGAGTGGGTGTTTTAGTGTCTAAGTGTGTCTGTCAGTGGGTGTGCGAGTGTGTCAAAAGGGTCAGTTACTATGTGTAGGAGTCTGTGAGTAGGTCTGCAAGTCGGTGTGTCAGTGTCAGAGTGGGTGAATGAGTCTCTGAGTGGGTCTGTGAGTAGGTGCATGAGTCTCTGAGTGGGTCTGTGATTGGGTGCATGAGTGTCTGAGTGGGTCTCCGAGTGAGTGTGTCAGTGTCTGAGTAGGTCTGTGACTGGGTGCACAAGGGTCTCAGTACATCTGTGAGTGGGCGGGTCAGTGTCTGAGTGGGTCTGTGAGTGGGTGGATCAGTGTGTGGGTGAGTGTGTGAGTGGGTGCATAAGTCTCTCAGTGGATCAGTGAGAGGGAGCATGAGCTTCTGGATGAGTCTGTGACTGGGGGCATGAGGGTCTGAGTGGGTCTGTCAGCTGATGTGTCAGTATCTGAGTCAGTCTGTGTCTTAGTACATGAGTGTCTGGTATTGGGTGTGTCAGTGTCTAAGTAGGTCTCGTAGTGGGTATGTGAGTGTCTGAGTAGGTCTTTGAGTGGGCTCATGAGGGTCTGAAGTGGTGTATGAGTGGGTATATGAGTCTGTATGGCTCTGTTAGTGGGTGTCTGTGTGCCTGGGAGGTTCTGTGAGTGGCTGAATGTTACTATGAGTGAATGAATTAGTGCATGAATGAGTTTGTGAATTTTTGGAAAAAGAAATTTGCCGATCTTTGCAATTTGTTGTAATGTTACACAGGGATAGGTATGCAACTTATTTGCCCTTTAATATCTCGAAGACTCCTGAATGTATTTACACCAAAAAACAAAATGCACAATCTAGAGAATAAAATGTAGCTTTCTGCCAAATTTGGTGTAATTCCATCCAGTGGTTCAGGCTGTAGTCTTGTTCAAACTTCCTATGGAAATTAATATGTGAAACACACTTTTATGAAACCTCCCCTTCTTCTCAACCTACCTTCCATAGGAAAAGCATTTTTTGTCCCGTAACTTTTCACAAAAGTTTCAATGCTAGTTTGTCACTCACTTCAGCTGCTGCAGAGGAAGTTTCAAGCTGTGCCATCACGTGGGGCCTGAGAAAACGGGGGTGTCCCAAAATACATTTTATCCATACATTTCCCCACAGGGTCCTTAGCCATGACTACAACCCAAACATTGAACTGATTTACACTAAATTTGCCAGGAAGCTAGATCATGATTGGTTGGCGAAAACCTGAACAATATGTATTGGCTGCCATTACAAGACTCATGGACTTAGTCCATGTCTCCTGAAAAGGAATTAAAAAAATGTATGTGGACAGAGTGAGCGCGCCCATACCCAAAGGGCATACACAGGGGTCTCGGATGGACTTACCATTGATTGTCTGTCCACAATATAGACAGGCTGTAGCAGCACTTACATGACTCTGAGTCATGGTACCCTTTGAAATGCATTGTATTGAATGTCAGGTTTTGAGAGTCATAAAAATGAGAACGTATAAAGCATGATAACAGATTTTATTTACAATATAAATCATTTGTGGATGGTACCATACTAATTTTAGGAAATGTAGTGTGTTCTAATGTGATTTTACCCTGTGAGAAACACTTCTGCCAGGATTTTAAGAAATAATGTTTGAGAAAAAACTGCTTTCTCATGATTTTCCCATAGAATGTATGGGAGGTCTCCAGAAGCTAAAATGAGAGCATATTTATAAATTCACATTATCTTTCTCAACCATAGGAGAATGAAGTCTGACATTCTCAGTAAAACATGTACTTCCAACAGGAGCAGCCAGTCAGTTGATTTCCTTATGTTCTACTGCAGCCTCCCAGATTGTTCTAAAGGAAAATTAGAGCTCTAACATTCTTACTTATGACTTATGACTTATGTCAGTCCTGAAGCCATCTTGATTGAATCAAACTGGTAAAACAATCAGACATTTAATTAAGAAATTAAGAAAGTAACAACATGAGGGGGTTACTTTTGTCACAGACATTATGGTCAGTGCTGTAGTAAGAGCATTAAGACACATTTTAAGTGAGTTCACTAATATCTTCCTATTCTATTGAATTTAAACATTCTGAGACGCAGACTGAAACATGCACTTTCAATATCAGCAGAAGACCGCCAGTAAATTCCCTTGTAATCAGCAGCTTTACTACAGTGTTCTCAAGAGCAACTAGAATGCTAACATTCTCAATTTATTATAAAAGTGTGGCACATCTGAACTCCATCTTGTTGGAATCAAAGTGGAAAACTGAAAGCATTTTTTTCTGATTATACTGCAGTAACAGATAGGTCTTACAAAATGACCACCAAAGAAAAAAGAGCCTAAATGTGGCACAGATATCACCTGAATACAGCATAAGTATAGCCAAATGACGGAAGTGTGCAAACACTTATTTGTTCTGTTTTTTCTAGTTTTATGTGGCGCAGACTTGACCTGAAGGTATTGGAGTGCTTTACATAAGCTTCAGTTACATTACACAAGACACATTAATTTTGGTTTTAGGCATGGGAAGGTTAAGTGACACACCTGAAATCGCAGGAAGTCGAGCTGATGCCAAAACTCGAACCTGGTTCTCCAGTTGCAAAGTCTGCAGGTCTGGCCTAACACCACAGCCTATCCCATAAGTGCAACATATAATCAAGTGTTAAACTGGATAAAAAAACATAAAGATAGCAAATAATTTAAAAGTGATTTCTTGCTATTTGGTAAGTCAGGAAATATGTCTGCAGTTTAGTTTTCTGACCACTAACTATAATTCCAATGGCAATAAGACTATCTCATTTTAATAGTTTCCAAAGAAAATGGTATTACAGTTTTGAGTACATCAAGATGATTTCAGGCGTACCACACTTTTGTAATAAATATAGAATGTCAGCACAATAGTTGTTCATTAGAATACTGTGGGGATGTAGATGTAAGGGTCATATCCATGGACAATTGAGGGCAAAGAGGAGGGTGCAGAGGGGACAAGCTGACCACGCTGGAAGGCAGAAGGGGCAGTGACAGCGCAATGAACCATGAAGGGAAGGGGAAGAGGGCTAAGGGCAACAAATCAACCCTGCGGAACAGGCAAGGGAGGCTATGGCAATATAACAGACCTTTGAGAGGAATTTTTAGCAACACGCACACTCACTGGATTATGTCATTAGCGATGTCAATAGTGATGTCATTTGAGATGTTGTCAATCATGTCATTGACCGTGTCGTAAGTGATGTAATATATGAAGTCACAAGCAGTGCATTGTGGGGGCAGAATGTATGGTTCGGTGAGGTACTGTTGAATTTCTGTGGTATTGTATGTTTGAAGTGTTAGCCTTACTATAATGTCCCTATAACCTTTCTTTTTTAAAGTGAATTTTGAAGGTTTTATTTAATCATATTTTCTAATATCACATCCCTTCAACCTTTGTTTTCTCACAGTCAGTATCTATTTCAGACCCCACTTTGCAACACAAAATTTCGGTTGAGTACCACCACCGATTTCGGGCAATCCGCCAGACATTGCAGCACCGGTCTGACGAGGAGATTGCCCAGTGATGAAACTTGGCATCCTAATGGATGGTTGAGGGCTCTCCTGAAATTACTGACTATCCACCCTGCACATGTATTTTTATATATATATATTTTTATATATATATATTGGAACAGTGTACTCCTTTTTTTATACGTTTAGGTCTTGGGAGACCGTACACTGGACCAGAACTCTCCCAGTCCCTCCTTTTTGTTTCATAAGCGAAATTATATTCAAATGCTGTGGTTATTTTCCATGATTCAAAGCTTTCATAATGAGTGTTTTCAAAGCTTGTGTAGACGTGTCCACAGCTACCCCTAGTTGGTTGCAGTGTTATGTCCTACAAGCTCGTGTATTAACTGCATAAGTTGAAATGTCCTATTGTTTGGATATGTTACTAATACCTGATATTTCTTCGAGGATGGAAGTTGACGGATACAGTAAAAGTTTCTTCCTGACAACAAGGTATTCAAGAGGCGATTAGACAATAGAGTTTCAGACGAGGCGGAAGAAGTAAAGATACATAGAAAGAAAATGTTAGAGTTAGCATAGATGTGTTAAGTTTAGGTCATCAATTTAGTTGTTGATTCGCTGAAATGAAACCACCCCATAGACTGACCAATCAGGAGCTGATTAGATTTTAGTATAACAACCTGTGTAGAATGATTGGAGGCTGGGTTCATGTGTTGGTTCGTCATTTGTCATCCAATGCTATTCTTCTAGAGTAGATGAGGTTCGAGACTAGCTGCTGTTAGGTCTAAATCTTCTGATGAGATAGCTGATAGTGTCCTCAAGCTGCAGCTGATCATTTGCTGTTACTACTATTTGGTATTGTATGTTAGTAAATGTGAATTGTGTCTCTCTTGCTTTCCAGGTACCAGCTGCAACTAATGATTTTATTGCTGCACATTAATAGTTTTTTTATATATCTTAATCAAGTTAAGAGTTTTCTAAATTAATGTTACTAAATTCTTTTCACATGAAGCCCAACATGTAATGCTAATTTGTGATTAGTTAGGGAATTAATTTTGATATGCTCATGACTTGTCCTGAGATCATTTGAAGCTGAACTAATGTATTCTTTGCCATTATTACCAGTTTTTGTATTATTAATAAGTGTGATTCTTTTGGAAATAATTTGTTTTATTGTATTAATTAGATTAAGATATATACGTCATTTTAACCATCCACTATTGATCTTAAATACTTATCATTTGTTTGAGAGGTATTTTCGTGACCATAGCATTCTTAATATAGGGAAATAAATTGATGATTTTTAATTACTAAACTGGTGTAGTTACTGACTGAAATGTTATAATGCTGATTGTTGTTATTGATGGTCCTCACACCTCCCATTGGTGACATTCCCTCCAACCTATGTTGCTTCGATCCATCATCCTCTAGCGCTGAATCCACTATTCAGAATTGATAATAGCTAGGATTCTGTGGTGGTTAGCAGTTTTTGGTAGCAGAGGATGGTTACATCATTGTTTTGATAATGGGTCTTTGAGGTTCAGGTATGTCAAAGTGGTTTGTTTGCTCATTCTTTCTTTTTTCAAAATTATTAAAAGGATTTAACATGATGAGTGGCTAGTTGCCATAAGTGACTTTCCCCGGTTCTTGGAGACCCCCTAGGTTGATGGGTATGTTCTTGGCGGTGTTTGATTGTATTTGATTGAGGAGAATAAAGTGTTTTCTAATTTGCAGATGATTGTGTCGAACATGTGTTTAGAGAAGTAGAGATACTCAAATTAGTGATTAGATGGAGTGGGCGTACCCCTATAGGTATGAGAGTAGAGAAGTGGTGTTCTTCATTTGAGTGTGGCGCTTGATGCAGGAAAAATTATCCATGTGGTTGTTGATGACAGACCTAGAGAGAGAGAGGTCTGTGACTCCTGAGTATAAGGACAAGTATAGGGAGACACTTTGTAAATGTTGTACTTCGTTCATTTAGTAGACCAATCTGTTGATATTGGTAAATCGAGTTTGTGAGAAATTGGTGTGAATGAAAATATACTGAAGACTTGCTGAGTACTAAGTGCACTAGACAATAGTCCAAGGAACAGTGGAGTAGTAAAGTTTGCTGGTCGAAGTTTACTCACGATTGTGGGAACTCTGAAAAAGGAGGAGGCAAAAGCTGAAGGTTTCTTTGGGAGGTTCTGAAGTGTTTGTGTTACCCTACCTGTAGTAAATGAGTGAATTTGTTTTCTTATTTTTAAGATAGCTCACAAATTAATATTGTGTTGTTTTGCATGTGAGTTGTGAAAGGTTAGTACAATAGACTTTGTCAGCTTCTCAGCTAAGGTGCTGAGGGGAGTGAATGTGTTCAGTGTGATGTAGCACTGCCATCCTGGGATTGGTTGACTGACAGAAAGGAGTCGCGTACAGATTCATCAATCAGTCCGATAATAAAGTAACGCGATGGGAATGCAGGGGGGTCAAAGAGAATTGTGGGATAGCAGTCACTTTACATGATTAATTATTTTCTTTAACTTTGTTTATTGCTTGTTGAGTTGTTTTTGTTCAAGCTGAGTTTAAAAATTAATTGTTTTTTTTGTGGGATACCGAGCTTGAATAAATCTAGTCAAAATTAAGTTTTTCAAAGCTTTGAAATGTGCGCTTAGGGGTGATGAATACATTCCAGCATTGGAAGGAGAGATTCGTCTGCCAGAAAATACTCCAGCATAAATTGTGTTTGAGGAGAGAGGTGCAGCGGCATGTCTTTGGCTGAAGGATTGGGTCTCAATTACAAAAAAGGAAGGTTGTTTAGCTTTTCCAGAACATGGTATGCTCAATTTAAGAGTTCTGGATAACCTGAGAATGAAGATGTACAGTCTTAAACCTTCACCAAGGCCAGCGGAGTATGAGGCATTAGCTATTTGGGAGCTGGTAGCGAAGGAACAGCAGGCTTTAAAATATGAAAAGAAAATGAGAAGGGTAGAGAAAACACTCTCTGAAACGATGTGGGATGAGAAACAGAAAACATGGAGAGAACATACGTTACACAGGGTTAGGGTATTTCCAGCAAGAACAAGTGAAGACAATGTTAAGACAAAAGATGGAAAGAAAAAGAAGGGGTTCATTAGAACAGAATGCAAAAGTGCTGAAAACGGTCATGTTTAACAATGATGACACGGAGGAAGATGAAGTGGTTAACCATGTCGTAGAAACATATCTTCCACCAGATGTGTGACAGCAGGATATAAATGGATTAAATGGGAGTGGTATGAGTAACATAGGGCCAGATGGGTTTTTCCCATTCTGCGTCAATAGGAAAATGTGTACGTATATATGGCCCATAATTCCTACTGCACCATTTACTTCAGAATCAGCGAGGGGTGACCTGAGTCATGAGAGAATTCAGATGCAGAGTAGTTTTAATGACTTGTTGAGCAATAGACAACAGTTTGAAATGAACATTCCTGAGATACAGCCAGAGACCCAGACAGTGAGAACAGCGGCAAACATAATATTGTCACAGGGTCATCAAGGGTCAAAGATAAGAGAACCTGTTCATATACAGATTCCACAAATGCAGATCATGAGAGCAGGACAAACACCGGGAGTTGGGCCACTGATGAATCCAGATGCAATTACTGTAGCTATTATGATGGGTCCAGTGACTCCATTATATGTTCGAGTAGACAATAGTGGAGATAATTCATTGCTAAATGTGCAGAATAGTCAGAGACCAAGTTTAAATTAAAGAAATTCTCTAATAGATTTGTCACCTGTCGAGACATCAGGAACAATGGCTCAACAACCGAGTACGAGTTCAGGGCGAGGAGCAGGTGTACAAGCTAGTGGAGTATGACTGAAAGGCTTGTCTACACAAGAAATAACAGAATGGTTGGAGGACTTAAACAGTTCAAAACAACAGGAGAGAAAGTAAAAAGAAGAAGAAATGATAAACAGTGTAAGATTAAACATGGAAGGAAGTGATCTTCTAGAAGGAACAATGGGAGTGAACAGACTTGACTTGTACACCGAAGGGCAATTGAGATATTTATGTAAAGTCATTACAAGAGGAGCGAACAGAGTTTATTAACAGTTACAAGATGTAGCAGATGATTATGACATTGATTTGACAAAGATGAAAACATTGAGAAGAGTTATAGACTGGGTTTGAAAGAAGAAGACTTTGTTCACATGAGATCTGCAGGGATGACAACACATCTCAAAGAGTTACTTGAGAAAGTGCTGGTTTGGAGAGCATTGGATAAATGGGAGAGTAAACGGGACAGGAAAAGAGAGAGACCTAAGAAAGATGATGGGATACAGTCAGGAGATGCAGTAAAAATATTACCAATGAGAGAAATGCCAGGAGGGAATTTTATTCATGTACCAAATAATTATCCAAGACTGAGAGAGAAGGCTATGGATAGTATCAACAGACAGAGAGGTTTGTAATACTTTCAAAGTGTCTTTGGGAAGATTTTAATACACTTTTTGACATTGTGGTACCAGCTGATTTGTGGGTTGAATGTAAAAGGAGTGTTGATTCGCCAACGAGTGAACCACAAAGAGATTCGAAAACAGGTGCGCCATCTCCTGAAGTAATGAAATATTACTATAAATTCATTGCACTTCTGAAAACGAGAGTTTTGCAGAAAAGCGTTGATTGGCAGCGCATTAATAGAACAACACAAGAACGGAAGGAGTCGGTTCATGTGTATTATGAGAGATTGTTGAAGGCATTTAAACAATTTAGTGGTGCGGAAAGTATTGAAAAGGAAAACATAAATCATTTGGTGTTCAGATTTGTCGATGGGTTAAAACCAGAAATTAGTCAAATGATTAAGAATCATTTGATTTGTTGGCAGGCAAAGCCGATTGATGAGGTTCTGCAGTGTGCTAAATATTGTAGTGATGAAATTGAGTTGAAACAAAAGAAGATGAAAGAAAAAGGGATGGTGATGCAGATTAAGGCAGTGCAGACAGGAATGCAGGGAAATGTACAACAGTTGCCACAGGGAAATGGTTTGTTTCTGAATCATGGTCGTGGTAGAGGACGAGGAATGATGATTCCAGTAGTTAATAGAAATGTGTATTTGAGTTCAGTGGTAATGCAGGATGAACAGCAGATGTGAAAAGTGTTACCTTGCCACATTTGCGGATTACTGAGACATTGGAAAAGACAGTGTCCAATGTTGAGGAGGAATGGTTCAACAAACAAATGGTGCCAATTCATTTCAAGGCATGAGAGGACCTAGAATGGGAGGTCAAAATCATAATTTTCAGACAAATGTGAATAACCTGCAAGGTTTTCAGCCTTTACAGCCAATGCAACAAATGCAGAATGTGCAACCCCAGGTACAACAAGTACAAATGCCACAAATGCAACAAATGCAGCCACAGGTGCAGATGGTGCCTGTACAGCAAATGCAAATACAGAGACAGGTTCAATTAATACAGAGCCCAATGGAACAGCAACAGTTTATGCTTTCGCAGGTGGTCAAGACTAAGAGTAAAAACAAATGTGTAAACACAGTTGAACAAGTTCCCTTACAAAGTGAGAGTGAGATAAACGCTGAATGGCCATTGAGTAGTTCAGATGAGGAGGAGTTCATGATGGTTGCATCATTAGATGTGGATCAGAGAGGTCCTTTTGTGCACGATGAAGTACATGGCCATGAAGTTAATTTTTTGGTTGACACAGGAGCAACACGCTCAATGATAAGGGCAGTGGAAGAACCAGACATACCTGTTTCTGAGAGGACAGTGCAGATAGTAGGCATTGCAAATAAACAGTTGGTTAATGCTCTTACAGAACCAGTCCTTGTGAAAATTGAACATTTCAGACATTATCCTAGTTTTGTTTTTGTGACTCCAGTCCAGTATCATTGTTGGGAAGAGATTTGCTGTGCAAAATGAATTGTTCAATTATGTGTTCCAGAAAAAAACTTACAATGGAGACCATTAGTGTTGATGATGAAGATTTGTCAGCTGATGAGGGAAAGAGAATGAGAAGTTGTGAATTAGCTTTGTTGAATGTGGAAGAGGACCAGGTAGTCAATGAGGATGAGACACATGAAGAACACAATTTTAAGGACTTAATGAGTTTCTTTCCAGTATTTGAAAAGAAAGACGTGCTGAGTGATCTGCAGGAAAGGGTTAAACCAAAGGTTGGGTATCTTTCAGGAAAATACATTGGTTTGATTAAAGGAGTTGAGAGAGTCAAGGTGGCAGTGATGACAATGTGGTGTTCCCAGAAACAGCTCAATACCCAATGACAAATGAAATTATAGACGTAATAAGAGCACTGATAGAACAGTTTTTGGAACAAGGAGTTTTGAAAGAAGTGATGAGCAGTCCATGTAATTCCCCAATCATGGGTTTAAAGAAGCCGAATGGAAAAATACACTTGGCTCAGGATTTAAGGAAAATAAATTACATTGTAATGAAGTGTTGTCCAGTGGTACCCAATCCAGCAGTAATAAAGTTTCAGAGTCCATGTGTCACAAAGTGGTTTACAGTCATTGATTTGTACCAAGCATTTTTTTTGTTTTAAATTCCTGACTAGAGTCTACTGTTGGTGCGGGATCCCTCAAGGGTTGTCAGAATCACCATCAATATTCAATCAGATTTTGAAAAATAATTTGGAGTTGTTGGTGATGCCCTATAAGTCAACCTTAGTGCAGTATACTGATGACTTACTAATTGCGTCAAAGACAAAGGAAGGCTGTAGGGAGGATACAATTGCACTGTTGAATTTCCTGGGAGACAATGGTCATAAAGTTTCTCCAACTAAGTTGCAATACTGTCAGCAAGAGGTGACGTATTTGGGACATCTGATTGAGACAGGGTCGAGGAGAATGTCTAGAGAGAGAGTGGCGGCAATAATGAAAATGAAAACGCCGAGTTCCCAAAAGGAGTTGAGAATGTTTTGGGGAATAGTGGGTTATTATCAACAGTGGATCCCTATTTTTTCAGCAGTTTTAAAGCTATTGCAAAGATTGACACATAATGATGTTTCAAATCCTATAATGATGGATGAGGAGTGTGTGAAGCTTTCACTGAGCTGAGAGAGAGTTTGTGTCAAGCACCAGCTTTAGGTATGCATGACTGAAAACCTTTCCTATTGTTTTGTCATGAGAGAGATGGATGTTCTTTGTCTGTCTGAACACAAAGCCATGGTGGTGTCAAGTGCCCAGTAGCATATTTTTCAGCTACCTTGGATAAAGTTTCAGCAGCCCTACCCAGATGCCTGCGAGCTGTCACAGCTGTTGAGCAGAGTATAACTCAAAGGGAAAATATTGTGATGGGTTATCCTCTGACAGTAATGGTACCTCATTCAATTGATATACTACTGACAAGGTCAAGGACACAATATTTGACAAATGCAAGATTGACTCGTTATGAAACAGTTATTATAGGGGCACCAAATGTGACAATAAAAAGGTGCACAGTGCTTAACCTGGCAGCATTATTACCAAATGAGGGGGAAGATCTGTCCAACATAGATGATATTGAACATGATTATTTGGAAGTGACCGACATTTGTACCAAACCAAGAGAAGACATTAAAGATACTTGTTTAGAAGATAATGATAAAATTATTTTTGTTGATGGTTCTTGTTCACGGGACAACAGGGCTGCATTGAGAGCCAGGTATGCAGTGTGTACAGTCACAGGCATACTAGAAGCTTCATGGCTTAAAGGAGTGATATCTGCACAAGTTTCGGAGCTGGTGGCTCTTACTAGAGCATGTCAATTGTCTTATCAAATGAAAGTCACAATCTATACTGATAGTCAATATGGATTTGGAATTGTGCATGATTTTGGGCAAATTTGTTCACAGAGGGTTCCTAACTTCTTCAGGATCATCTGTAAGACATGGGGAAAGGATACTTGATTTGCTACAGGCAGTGCAGAAACCTGAGAAAATTGCTGTGGGCAAATACAGTGCACACCAAAGAGGACAAGATTATGTAACTTAGGGAAATGCTTATGCAGACCAGGTTGCAAAATATTGTGCTCTAAATGGAATTTCATTCAAGGAAAATCAGGAATTGATGTCTGAAAATGAGATTTATGCCAATTTTACTGTACAGATAGTGGAAACACTAGGTGAATTGAAAGCAATACATGAACAATGTGCCAGAAGCGGAAATGAGAGATTGGATTAAACATCGATGCATACAAAGGGAGGATGAAATTTGGGTGAAAATAGAAGGAAAGGTAGTCCTGCCAAACAGTTTACTGACACAGATGGCGAGGTACTACCATGGTCAAACACATATTGGAAGGGATGCAATGATCAGGAGTTTTGAACAATATTGGTACAATCCAAAATTCAGGCAAGTGGCGGAGCTGGTGTGGCTTAGGTGTATAATTTGTCAGCAAATGAATGTCGGCAAAGGAACAATTGTCAACATGGGTCACATAGGTATGGCAGGAGGTCCATTCAGTAGAAGGCAAATGGATTTCATTGAGATGCCTGCATGTGCCAGTTTGAAATATGTGTTGGTGATTGTGTGCATTTTCAGTCATTGGATTGAAGCATACCCAACGAGGAGAAATGACAGTTTAACTGTGGCTAAAGTGCTTTTGCGAGAACTAATTTTGGTTTTCCGGTCTCAATTGAATTGGATAGGGGTACACATTTCAATAATGAGGTGATAAAATTGCTTTTTACGGCATTAAACATTTAGAAAAGATTGCATTGCAGTTATCGCCCAGAAGCTTCAGGTCTTGTAGAACAAATGAACGTAACACTGAAATCACAATTTGCAAAAGTGTGTGCATCAACAAATTTTAAATGCCCAGATGCACTACCTATAGTACTAATGTCAATGAGAAGTGCACCTGACAAAAAGACTGGGTTATCCCCACATGAGATATTGATGGGGAGAGCAATGAGATTACCAGCAATACCTGCAAATGCACTTGTGAATATTACAGATGATATGGTGCTAGATTACTGCAAAAGCCTGGCTGATCTGGTTTGGTCTTTTTCTCATCAGGTGGAAGTTGCAACAGCCCAGCAAACACAAGGTCAAGGACATAGTCTGAGAGCAGGAGACTGGGTGCTTATACGGAAGCACGTGCGAAAGTCTTGCCTTGAACTACGTTGGAAGGGACCATATCAAATTGTGCTCACCACAACAACTGCTGTGAAGTGTGCTAGTTTACCGAATTGGGTGCATGGGAGCCATATGAGGAAAGTGCATGGCCCAACAGAAACAGAAGAAGAACTGTTGGGATTACCAACAGTAGAGAATACTGGAAACTGAGGAAAAGAGAGTGAGAAAAATATCGAGAATGACAGAGATGTACCTACTCCTATAACAGATGAAAGAGAACAAAACAGAGAAGAGGTTGAGAAAGTTGTAAAAGGAGTAGAAGAATCAGTTCATGAAGAAGAAGTGAGACTGATTTTTATCCGAGGAGGGAGTCCTCGTGACAACGACTGAAGCGAAAGGACCAAAAGCAAGTGAATACTCAATATTGAGAAGACTATTGACAAAAGGAACATTGGAAGGAGACAACTGACCAGAGAAAGCTGTGGAAAATTGAAAGGTTGATGTGATACCATCAATACCAGAAGAGAGACAGTTGCCTGAAGAAGAACACACTAGTGGAGAAGATAGTGAAAGTGGAAGGCGACCAAAGAGCAAAAGAGATGCGAGTAGGAGATATGCTGGACCTGAATGGGCATATTTAAATACAGGTGACTGGCAAGAAGAATTTTTGAGTTATTGTTTTGACAGAGAGTTAGAAAATTCAGATTTCGGGACGTGAACATTCACAAGAAAGAAATATTGGGTTAAAGAGAATGAACATTTAGTATTCAAATTTATGCTGCAAAGATAAACATTGAGAATTACTGGAGAAGACAAATAAACAACTGAACTTAGATGAGCTGCTATACCGAACTTGACAAAGGAACTGTCCAAGAGTGAATGAATTCATTATAAAAAAAAATTAAAAAACTAGGAGGGATTTTAGAAGGTTTTTAAAAAAAAAAATCAAAAGTTTTTGGAAATATTTTTATTTTTTATTTTTTTCTAACAGAGAAAATGAGTGATTCACATTACCAAAACTGTAGAATTCGTTTTTGGTATTAGTCTAGGGGTAACAAGTGTGTTGATATGTTTATTGTTTTGTTGTGGGTGTGTCTGTTTATGAGATTAATTGAGCAAATCAGACTGTGAAAATTAGTTCTCTTGACTTGACTGATAAATCATTAACCAAAATATTGGCACTACTCCTGCAGAATACATAGGGTTCCATTCTAAATAATGGAAGCCTCCTTTTTAATGCCTGCTGTAAGCCGTATTTCCTTGTGCTATTTTTTGGCCCTCCTAATGAGGCAACTCCCAATTTGCATACATTATGGGGGTCATTTTGACCTTGGCGGACGGCGGAGGCCGTCCGCCAAGGTACCGCCGCTGAATGACCGCACCGCGGTCAAAAGACCGCGGCGGCCATTCAGACATTTCCTTTGGGCCGGCGGGCGCTCTCCAAAAGAACGCCCGCCGGCCCAGAGGAAATGCCCCTGCAACGAGGACGCCGGCTCAGAATTGAGCCGGCGTAGTTGCAGGGGTGCGACGGGTGCAGTTGCACCCGTCGCGTATTTCAGTGTCTGCTTAGCAGACACTGAAATACTTTGCGGGCCCTCTTGCGGGGGCCCCTGCAGTGCCCAGGGGCCCCCAGGGGCCCCGCGGCACCCCCTACCGCCATCCTGTTCCTGGCGAGAGACCCGCCAGGAACAGGATGGCGGTAGGGGGTGTCAGAATCCCCATGGCTGCGGAGCACGCTCCGCAGCCATGGAGGATTCACAAGGGCAGTGGTAAACCGGCGGGAGACTGCCGGTTTACCCTTTCTGGCCGCGGCTGAACCGCCGCGGTCAGAATGCCCTCTGGAGCACCGCCAGCCTGTTGGCGGTGCTCCCGTGGTCGGTGACCCTGGCGGTCACCGGCCGCCAGGGTCAGAATGACCCCCTATGTCTGGAACATGCATAATGTAGCGCAAAGGGTTACAAAGTGGAACAATGCATGCAATGCTCAACTTTGTAAATATGGCGCTAGGATTTTGGCCTCGTTGGCCCACATTAGCATAAAAAGAAAATTACATAAATGTGGTGCAAGGGGGTGCTAATGGCTTTTTAATATGCCCCTTATTTTTTGCCATCTTGGATTTTAGAGGAATGTTGCTTCCTGGGATTGATTTTTGCCACACTTCCCTGGAAGTGGTCACTCAAGAGGGTGTTGGACTGTATATGATTGGACAAGAACCCACCCCCCTCCCCCCGGCTCTCCACCCCAGGAACAAGAATAAAATTGACAGAACTGCACCCCACCTCAGATCCCTACAGAAACAAGACAAGAAGAAGAAGGACTGCTCTGCTGGCCCCCTGGCCTGCAACTGGACACTGCACTCACAAGGACTGCACCAGCTGCACAATTGGATTTCACCAAGAAAAATACTTGGCCTGACTTTTACTGCTTCAAGGATAGACTCCCTGTGTGGTACAGATGGAAAATCCAGAGTCCCTTACATCAAGCCCTGAAGAAATTGACCAGTTGACCAGTGGTCATTTTTGGATTTGAACCTGATGCATTCAGGGAGTTGGAGTCCTAACCCCCAAGGAGGAACTCAGAGCTTCTGGAACCTTGGGGTGTATTTTTTACACCTAATACACTTTAAAAAAAACTTCTGGAACAAGATCCAGAAGTTTGGAGAAGATTGGAGCAACTTTTAAAAAAAGTTCCATAAGTGGATCACACCGACATCGTGAGTCAATGTTGACCGCAGCCCGGCCTGACTTGCAGGTTCACCCTGCTGAAAAGCTTCCAGGATTTCACTGAGGGCTCTTGGGAAGGACATTTGATGACCTTGCATAAAAATTGACTTGCTGTAGAGGTTTGTCTGATGTCAGAGAGAAAAAGCTCAAAAAAAGTTGGCTGAGGCTTCCCGCACAGTGGAGAGTTCCAGGGAGGTTTGCTTTAATTTCTACTTGGTCCGGACAAAGATTTCCATCTAAAAAAATTGTCTAAGTCCGAATGTAGAATCCTTGATGAGGTTTCATGCAATGCATACCCGAAGAGGGCTCCAGGCAGGTTGGTTTCAACAGGTGACCTCTTCCTGGTCCAGAAAAGCTTCAAGAAAAAGGCTAAGTCCAAAGGTAAAACTTTAATCAAGGCCTCCTGTTCACTGTAGCCGAGCAGGGATCCATCGCAGTCAGCCTCAAATTTGGACTTTGCCCTGATCTGGTCTGACCAGATATAGGGATTGGTGCTTTTGATTTAAATGCGCTAGAAAACATTTAACCTTTCAAAATTCATATCTCCGGTTCCCTTTATTGGATGTTTGTCATTTTAGTGTCATTTTAAATGGTGTTGGATTTTTATTGTATTTGTGTTTTATTTACTTACTGTTTTGTGATTATTAAAGGCTTTACGCAACTGTCTCCTTAGTTAAGCCAAGCTGCACTTTGCCAAGCTGCAAAGGGTTGAGTTGGGATTAATTTATTGAGACGCTGACTGGACCTAATGGGGGTTGCTAAGTGTAGGTAATTACCTGCCCTTACCAATACTCCCATTTCCAACAGTTTGTGACTGAGTATATGATTGGGTCTGCAAGTAGCTGTATTCCTGTTTTGCTGGCAGTGTCATAAAAGGTATTAGTGTGTGTCTGAGTGGTCAGTGCCTGTATTAGTGTGTGTTTGGGTGTGTTAGTGGCTGCCAGCTTGGCTGGGTGTGTCAGTGTCTGCATCGTTGTGTGTATGGGTGTGTCAGTGACTGCATTTGTGTTTGGCTGGGTTTGTCAGTGTCTGTCTCGGTGTGTGCCTGGTTGTGTCAGAGCCTACATTGGTATGTGCCTAAGTGTTTAAGCAGCTACATTTGTGTTTGGCTGGGTGTGTTAGTGTCTGTATCAGTGTGTGCCTGGGTCTATCAATATCTAAATCAGTGTGTTACTAGGTGTGTCAGTGCCAGCATTGTATGTCACTGGGTGAGCCAATTGCTGTATCAGTGTGTGCCTGGCTGTCTCAGTAGCTGCATTAGAGTTTGACTGGGTGAATCAGTGGCTGTTTTAGTTTGTGCCTGGTTGCATATGTCTACATAGGTGTGTGCCTAGATGTGTCAGTGCCTGAATCTGTGGGTTACTGGGTATGTTAGTGGCTGCATTAGTGTCAATGAGTATGTTAGAAGATGTATAAGTTATTAAAGGGATGTGTGAATAGTTTTCTAAATGTCTTTCTCGGTGTGTCAGATACTGACTAGGTATACTAATTTTGGGTTCATAAGCATTTTTTGCAGCTATAACTGGGAGTATAAGTGCAGTGGTTTTGAAGTGTAGAACATGCACTGTAAGTCTGTCACTTTGGATTTATACATGCGTTCAGAATTACTATATGAATAAGTTGCTTGGTGTATCAGTACCTAAGGACTTATCTAAGTGACTGTATAAGTACCTCTGGGGCTGTGTCACCAGTTTTGTAAGTAGCTATGTCAGTGCATGACTGCCTGTCTTATTTCCTTGAGAGATCTATTGATGGGTATGTAAATAGCTCTATGTATAGCTTACTGGTTGTGTTAGTGAGTGTTGCGTCCGCAGTTTTGTGTTAAAATGGCTCTGTTTCTTTTGGATACATACCTTGTCTAGTTGTGAGAGTAAATGCGCAAATGACTCTGCCACTGTCTGACTGGATGTGTAGGAGGCATTATGGTTTTGAAAATAGATATATTAATTACTCAGTTTCTAGTTTAATAACTGGATATATGGTTGCCTACATCAGTCTGCAACATAATTACTTCTGGATTCTGAAGTGGCTCTATATCTCCCAATGAATCATAGAATGTTTGTATGGGGGTCTAAAAAACTATTTAAGTACAGTGTGTTTCTTAACCGTGTCACTTACTCTCTACCTATACTAGCGTGTCGATGATAGTTGGTTCTGCAAAACTGAACTTTGGCATATAAGTACCTGCTTGTGTTTCTGACTATTCATTTCTTTACTGTGAGCAATCATCTACATCTACTTTCAAAACAATAGTTTTTAGCACATTGATGAAAAACAGTGTTGTTACTCTTTACAAATGTGTCTTGCTCCTTAGATGATCACTGCACCTTTCCCTATTATCATCATGTACCCTCCTCTTATATTCCCTTGTACTCTTGTGTACCACTTTCATCCACTTTATATACATATTTTTTTAAAGCACATCCTAATAAACACACCTGTTAATTGTGTTTGTTGGGCTGTAATTTTTTGTCAGTATCAGTTAGAATCTCTTCTCACTGAAAATGTGAGGTTTTGGTGGATCTGCAGAGCCACCGTGACATTCAGCATGGCCCCCCAGTGTAAATTTGCTCCTCTTGGTATAGATGACTAAATTTGAACCCAAACACTCCTTCTTCAGCATTTCTTCTAATACTACTCTCCTTCCACATTAAGGCACATATTAATGGTTTTGCTGTGAAACTGCGCTAACGCAGTTTTGCAGCAAAATCCTCAGCGCAGGCTAGCGTTTTCCATTGCAGCAGCCGTGTACCATATGTATGGAGTGGCGCATGCCAGCGCCAAGCATAGGCTAGAATCTAAAACATAGACGCTGGCCAGGGGGGGTGGCGGAAGGGTGAAAGGCGCTAGTGGGTCAGAAATTATGCTAGGGTGGTTAGCAGCAATAAATATGCTGCTAACCAGCCTAGCGTCATTTGTGATCCAGTAGCACCCAAAAATGACTCCTGTTTTAGTAAAAACAGGACTCATGCCCTCCATCCCAATACCCAGCACAGGGGACCAGTGTCCCCTGGACACAGCCATACAACCCAGTGCCAGGTAGGGAGCCCCACGTAAGGGCCCATTACAAAAATAAAATAAAAATAATTATAAAAATTAAAAATGAATGAATTAAAAATGAATTAATAAATAATAAAACACTTACACATACTTACCCAGGATGAGTCCCCCATCCCATAATGTCCCTCTGGTGTGGGTGGGGGGGTTGCTGGGGCTTTGGGTGGGCATCTGTGGGCCCATTCAATGGGGTTTGGCCATGGAAAGGGGTCCACCGGACCCTAACGCCTGGTCTGACCCGGGCGTTAAACAGCAGTTGCTGCCTTTGGTTGAAAGCATTATGGATTGCCACATCCAGACCTCATTATTGTGCACTACCGTGTCAATGACTTAGGTACAACTACTGGGGTAGGACTGAAAATCCTAATGAGGATTACCCTTAGTAAATGCATGGCACATTTCCCACACACTGCCTTAGTATTCTTCAAAATTTGCCAAACGCAGAAATGGAAGTGGTCAAATTAATTCTGCCCACAAAAAGAAAAATCCAGAAAACATGTCAATAAACCTATATATATATATATATATATATATATATATATATATATATATATATATATATAGTAATGATCAACTTCATTTGACAGAGGAAGACAACAGTTTGTTCCTCCAGAATTTGAAAGACTGCACCCTGTATAATGTGTAGTGATCCTCTACACATCATAAACATGAAGGATCTTTTCAGGCCCAATCTTTTTACCAAAGACAGATTTATTTTTTTGAATTCCTATTTTTTAAATCTCGTTTGGACTTGCAGATCCATCATGGAATCACAAACAAAAAAAACTCATCCAATATATACCAGCAATACTTGAGTCAGTGGATGTGTTAGTGGGTGCGTCAGTGGGTGTGTGGCTCTGTTAGTGGGTGTGTAAGATTTAGCATGGGTTTGTGAGTAGGTGTGTCAGTGTCTGTGTGGGTTTGTGAGTGGGATTGAGAGTATATGTGTAGGTACATCAGTGGGTGTGTGAGTGTGTGGGTCTGTGAGCGAGTTTGTGAGAGTGTCAGTGTGGGTGTGTGAGTGGGAGTGTCTGTGTGGGTCTGTGAGTGGGTGTGAGACTGGCTGTGGGTCTTTGAGTAGCTGTTAGAGTGTGTAGGTCTGGGAGTGGGTGTCATACTGTATGTGAGTGTGTGTGTGTGAGTGCCCCTGTGGCTCTGTGAGTAGGTTTGTGAGTGTCTCTGTTAGTCTGGGAGTGGGTGTGTGAGTATCTGTGTGACTCAGTGAGAGGGTATGTGAGTATCTCTGTGGGTCTGTGAGTGGGTGTGTGAGTGTCACTCTGAGTCTGTGAGTGAGTGTGTGAGTGTCTGTGTGGGTCTGTGAAGTGGTGTGAGTGTCTGTGTAGGTCTGTGAGTGTGTGCATGAGTGTCTCTGTGAGTGAATTAGTGAGTGTCTGTATGAGCCTAGAAGTGGGGGGTGAGTGTCTGTGTGGGTTTTTGAATGGATATGTGAGTACCTGTCTGGGTCTGTGAGTGGGTGTGTGAGTGTCTGTGTAGGTCTGAGTGGGTGTGTTAGTGTCTGTGAGTGGGTGTATAAGTATCTGTGTTGGTCTGTGGGTGTGTGTGAGAGTGTATGTGCGGTTGTATGCGTAAGTGTATGAGTATAAATATTTTTTTAGTTTGTGGCGGGATCTGCAGATCCATTGTGGATTTACACAGGGGGGTGCTGAGCAATGCAGTGGATCCACAGATTCTGCATGTAAAAAAGTTTTTTTAGGTAATTTCTTGCCCATCATACCTACTTTTGCCACCTATGTAACACACACATGGAGTCATGGGACCTCTACCCTGACCACTTCATGTACATTACAAGCTACCTTTTAACCCCAGGGACTATTTACCAATATGTAAAATGGCAGCTGAAACTTTTCTCTCAGGTTGCGGGCAGCCAATGAGGGCCTTACTGTGGCACATGTATATGCAAATCCACTGAGGGTGGATTTTCAGAGGATCTGGGTCCCTAGATCTCTACATTTCTTTTTCCTTCAATAACTCCAAAACTACTGAACAGATTTAAATTAAATCATAAAAAACACACTTTCTGGACCAAGAGCTACCTTTATGCCAAAGTTAGGGTAATTCCACACAGCGGTTCAAGCTATAGGAGTGTCTAAAATCTCAATGGGAAATTGCATAGTGAAAAATGTGTTTTGGCACTCCCCCCATTTTTATCAGCCCCCCTTCATGAATCTCCCTGAAACTTTTAAGTCTGCAGATGAACTGAGTGGCCTACTAGTTTTGAACATTTTGTGAAGATTCCTGAAAAAGCACCAGTGATTCGCAAAACAAAAAACGCTTTTCCTATGGAAACAAGGTCCTAACTATAGCTACTTACTAGCAACTGCCAGTAGGTAATATATATTTATATATATTTTCACTGAAAAAACCAAAGGTTACAGTGACGTTATAGTTAGGTGTGATAAGATCCAATTTTGTTTTTTAAATCCTTTAAAATTTGCTGAAAAACCAAAGGTTAAATTGACATAATAGTTAGGTGAAAAATTTTGTGCCAATGTTTTATACTCAAAAACCCACAGAAACTCACCGGTTATAGTTAGCAGAGCTAACCATAATTTGCACACCCACCATGCACTGCTTTTGACATCACATATTGGTTTCTCTGATGAGTTGTATATGTCTATTGTACACATGTGCATTGACGGTTTACCATCGTTCTGTAGTTGATTAATATTGTGAACTATGTTAACCATGAAGTGCATGATATAAAATCAATGTTGCACAAAACATATCCTTGCTACACCTAAAGGAGTTTTATTTGTGATGGAATTGATGGTATGGAAATGCAGGTGTCTACTGAGCAGTGGTGGGTCCGGAGGAGTTTGCAAAAACTGAAATCAAACAAGAAACAATGAACAGGGCCATCCAGCTGGTACTTCTCCCTTAGGCTTCATGTCTGTTTTGTGCTCATTTGTCCCCCTTCCTTCCGTGTGTATTCTCTGCATATCTAATATGTTCCTTCACCTACACATCTATTCAGCATCAATTACTGTCCGAGAATATCACTGTAATCAGGACAACTAAAGCTCATGCTATCTTCCCTCTCCAAGTAAGGATGTCAAGTAAGTGTGCCCACTCTTCTACCAGGCAGAGCCCTCTGTTTTCCTTGTGCCCAGTGCTGCATTCTCAGTTAGAGCTCATTTTATAAACTCTGCTCTCCCCTAGGTCTGGGCGGAGGGTGTGGATTCACACTATGCGTAACTCCACTAAGTCACTAAAACATTCCACCATGCTACACAGAGTTCCCAGAGCGGGCAGAGTTCTCCATTGCACATGTTTGTATTGTGTTTGACATCAACAGCAATATGAAGAGCATACTCATACTCAAAACCACGTACAACTAGTACCACACGGCTCGCATGGGCATGGCCATCTTGTTGTTTACTCTGTTTTTGGTGCTCAGCCTTCAATTTCAATCTGACCCCAATCTTTGTAATCTTCCATTTGTTGAATTAGTGCATCTTTTTGTGTTTCATTATTTTATGTTGTTTTATTTTTTGTGACTTTTTGTATTTTTGTTCATTTTCCCCTTATTTCTTACTTATTTTTCCTTCTGTTTCTTTTCTTCTGTTATTCCCCCTACCCCAGTACCCCACCCAGCTCCACTGCAGTGCAGGGGAAAAGCGTCTGCCTGCCTTGTGGGCGGCACTGCCATCAAGTGGTGCAGCCTCAGCTCTTCAGCGAGGAGGAGGTAGCAGCACTAGTGTTTTTTTTTATGGCAGCACCACCTCCCTGGCATGCTGGCAACAAGTGGCAGGCCTGGAAGAGGTTACCCCCTGTGGGAGATTCGGCAACGCTGGACTAGGGTGTATCAGTTGGTCAGGGCCTCCAACCAGGTCCAGCACACCACCCAGCAGCTGATGCATAGCTGGGCAGATATCATCGACCGTGAGCAGGACCTGCTTGACCTGCTAGGTTTCGAGGTCCCAGGGATTGGTGTGTATTATATTTTTATTGTGCATGTGTTCTGCAATGCTAACTTTTTTTCCGAATAGCATGAGGCTCCCACTCAGAGGTACGTTATGTTTAGTTTAAGTTAAAAATATTTATAATGTTATCCAGTTAGAGCTAGACAGGTGTTCGGTGCTACATCATCGTACTTGTAGATAGGTACTTGCTTTGGCTGATTATTTCAGAAGCCATTGCAACGCTGACTCCTCTGTCCTTCTGTCTCCATAGAGAATTAGTGATATCAGTGAGTTAGCGTTCTCTGTGTCCTTATGTAGCTCATACGCTTCCAAGCAATTTCACGGTGATGCGAGTTTGCATGCATTGCAAAAAAGGAAGAATGAGTTGGTTCATCAAGGGGCTTGAGAAATAAAAATAGAATGAAAGATCATTAATTGCAAATACAATGCATTACTTCCAAATGTAGTTTTAGTTAGGGAAAATTGGAACAGGGATTTTAAGAATATAGCTGACTCAACAATCGTTAATCAAACTAGTATAGTATCATAGGTGATCTGATTTAAGTGCCATGTTACTGCATTTGCTGTTATATAATACCTATGTGACGATTAAAAGTACCACCAGTGTATTTTTTATTTTCTTTCTAATCTTACAACAGCAAGAAGAGGGGCACTGTACTGTGGGGTCCAGCAAGAGCTGGTTAGGCGCCAACCACCAGTGCTGATGCTGATGGCTTTGCTCATTCCAGTAAGTCCTATTATTTAATATTATTATTATTTCCCTAACTTTTATCTCTACCCACTTTTATACAACTTTCAATTCTGCACTTTTTACGTTTTTGAATACTGTCTCCCTTTTTCCAACTCCCCTATTCGAGTTTTGTTTAATTCCTGCTATCCCTGTATTATATATTTTTTTTCTGTTTTTCCTTGACCATTTTTTATTCCACCACTTCATTGCTCTTCAATGATTTAGGGACATCATCATCAATCATAGGCTTTAGCTCTGCCCCTCTATTACACAAAGCTTTTGGTTAGCTTGACTATCTGGCTTTTCTAAGATTCCAACAAAATGCCCAGAGTGTTTTTTGTTTTTTTATGCAAGATACTTCACTGTTAACCAAACTGTAATGATTGTGGTTGGATCTTTTTTTTATTTACAAAATTAAGAATGGGAGGTGTACCTGGCATCTTAAAACTGTGTACTATTTTTTATACCCAAACCAACCAGGGGAGCTGGCTCAAGTTTAATCGCTGAAGAAGCGATTACTCTTACTCACTAGCTACAAGGGCAGTGTTGTGATTGGATTCATGAACCTCCCTCAATAGAGCTACAGTGGTGGTTGGGCTTCTTATAAACTCTTCTATCTGCAACTCAGCAAAAGTGCTCATAATGTACGCTAAACATGATAGCTGGAGGGAAACGTGAAAGAATGGAAGGTTAAAAGAAAGGTTGGCTGAACGAAGTGAAGGGAAAGGAAGTGTGAGTGGATGAAAAAGAATGTATGAGTATTGGTACTATGTAAATGGATTGATAGATGGATGGGTGAAAGAATGATTGAAAGAAAGGGTGGCTAATGTGGGTACTGACTGGGTGGAGAAAGGATTGTGAATTTGGGTGAAAGACTGGATAAGAGAAAGTAAAGCTTAAATCATGGTGGGTATAGGTGGGTGTAGGTGTATATGGGGGAGGAATGAAAGGACGATTTAATAATTGCTTGGATGAATAAAGAAGGGAGCTCTTCTTCTATAGAGAGATCTGTGACATCCCTCTATTCTCCTATAGCAAAAGCTCTAATTACCTGCCTAAACCATCTGCCTTGCTCTTTAGTAGTTTCTTTACTTTCCTTACTGCCCAGCCAATCAATTTGTTTGAATGAATTTGTGATGGTGGGTGAGACCAGTGAGAAAAGAAGGCGTAGTAAGTGCCTGATTTGGTTACAGATTTGGCATAGGGGATAGCTGTGTCGGACCAAATACAATCTATATAGCCCATTCCTTTCCCTGTAGTGCAGTGCATCGTTTATCTCTGTCTACTTACAGCAGAGAAGATAAATATGTCTGCATTTTATAAATGACATGTGTGACATATCTTATTTATTCATCTGCCTTTTTAGAGTCAGGGTAGAAACTTAACTAAGGGAAAGGCATGTGGGGAAGAGCAGGACCATTGGAATTAAAGATAAATGATTGTCAGCTACAGCTGTCCAAGCTGCAGACAGTAGGAATGTACTTGAAGCCTGGCTAGCATACCTCCAATTATCTATAACAACAACTTGTATTCCATTGTGCATAATGCCTTACTCATCATAATCCGAGGTAATTCATTTTAGTTTTTCCATTAAATGTGTCTGTTTAGTTACTAGAAAAGCCTTTGAAAGAAAACAAAATAAAATCACAGTTTTTTTCAATCTGGCCTGATTTTGCTGTAATTATTTTCTACCAAACAGTAACTGCTTCTTATATGAGGCAAATATAGGTAAACAAATAAAAGATTAGGAACTGTGACTCTCCTAACTATAAATTATAATCCTAATCAAATTCTAATGCTCCTAGGGAACCAGTGATGTAGTGCTACTGTGCCACCCAATATCTATCATTTGAAGAAGTGATTGTTCAGAGTTTACAACTTGTCTTTTGTTATTCTTCTTTTTATCGATAAAGATACCCCTGCCTGATGACCACTACCAACCAGGTGAGATAGTGGTCCATTTGTGGCAGCAGAGGCTGGGGAGCATTTAGGCAGAATATTGGTACCTGGAGATCCTGGAGGAGGAAAAGGCCAAAACTGCTGCCTCAGACCCAGGAACCAGGACCCAGCCTAGCAGCACACTGGCGTCCAGCCTCCTGGCCATTACATAGCTGGCACTGCCGGCAGCAGGCAGGATCCCTGACTGCTCCTGCTGCTGCACCCTTTTGCTTCACCAGGGCATTGTTATGATGCATCCTGCAGCAGATGAACTGAATGGTCAACTGGCTCACCAGCATTGAGCAGAGTCTTGGCCAGCTCTGGACCCATATTGATAGTGCCACTTTTTATGCCCGTTTTAGATTTGTTTCTTTTGGTAAAGGGACTTGCTGTGGTTAGAGAGGGTAATACTTGACTTTGGGATTTTTGCTGGACTTTTTGGGGACAGGGTTATTTGTTCAGGGAGAGGGACAGGACAGTTATGGGTGGAAAGGGAGGGTTTTCTATTTGTAAATAATAAAGGGGATTTATTTTAGCTAAATTTGCATCTCACCTCTTTATTTCAGTATTTTAGACTTTTAGTTTTTACTGCTGTATTTTAGTGTAGCCTTTTATTTTTAATCTGCTAAAATATTGCATGTCATTTACCTAGACCCTTGCTCTATTGCCCTCTGCAACTATTATTGGCCACTAGGGGATGATTGCCCATGCCTATTTTGTCTACAAAAATCCATCACACGCAGACAACATCTTCTTTAGTGGGAGGTAATTACTAACTAAACAAGTTCACTTTTACCCATCGTTCTTCCCTTACCTGAATATATAAATTGAGGAAGTCTTATAACTACAGGAATTTTTCAAAGATAGAATATTATGGGGTGGTAGGTAGGTAGTAGTAGTAGCAGGCTAGCATGCTAACAGGGAAGACAGAACTTCACAGAAGGTGCCACTCCCACCTATGTGAACTCCAACTATAGGATTAATCAAAGAGTTAGCCATCACTGTCAGCACTATTGAAAGAAAACAGAGAGACCATAATCATACATAGGGGCCGGACTACTGCAATTACAGGCTTAGACACGCAGAAAGGAATACCTGATGAGATAATAACATCTAGCAATATCAATTTCTTCTGAGCGATGGTATGGAGCTACATACAAAACTAAACTTAGGAAATAATGGAGTCAGGAGAAGTGGGCTCTGACTCAAGAATGTTTGGATCAGCTTAAGCATTTACAGAACACACACACAAGGCATGAATGAAGATGTTGCTGGGGACTGAGAGGAATATTGCTCAGGCAATAAATGGTAGAAGGTCATGCTGTGAGTTGGTGATGCTTTCACCACATCTGCCCCAGCAAGAGTGTGATTCATTTATGGTCATACCTCAATAGATCACACAGCCCAGCAAAAGATGGTTAGGGGCTTAATGCGTGGATGGGAAAGGAGATTTGGAGAAAGGTGTGACAAAGACAAACACTACACAAAACAAACCATGACAATATTAGTTGGGGTGCTGAGCAGCACACCATCATCAATCTGTTGTGGAAATAAATGCAGGGATAAGTAAGTCTGACACAGTTCAGTAAATTCCTCAGAAACAGTCCTTCTGCCCCAGAGAGACTCCAGATAGTATACAGTAAGTGTTATGCCTTCTAGTTTTGAAATACAGTCGATTGAATGTATCCCATCCAGTTCTAAAAATTGTTGTTAAAAGGAAAATTATATTGTATTGCCAAATTGAGTGATGCATCTCCATTCTTGGAATATCCATCACTCTGTTGCCTGTCTGAACCTGTGTGGTAGGAAAGCTGAATTTTTAAGCTTTCCAACTTTTGTTCATGCAGGAGAGGACTAGGAGAAGGCCTGTGGTTGAAAAAAACAGTAGCTGTCTGATAGAGTAAAGGAAAAGAACAAAAGCAAGGTATGCATCATGAGAGGTCAGGAGTGTACCAAGAGTACTTAAAGGCAGAGCAAGAACATAAGAGGAGTTTCACATTTGAGCTAGTAATGCAGCTAACACATACTCAGCAGCATTTGCTATCATCATCGGTTTTCTTTGAAGTCAAAAACGTTCTCCTTTCTAGGTGTTGAGGTAGACTCGCTCTGAGTCCTTCCATCTTCCTCCCCCAGATTCAGAGTAAGGCCCTCATTAAGACATTGGCGGTAATAACCGCCTACGACTGCGGCGACGGCCGCCAAAAGACTGTCGCCATGGCGACCAGCCATCAGCCAGATTATTACCAAAGCCGGGGACGCGCATCACGGCACCTGGGGGCCAAGGAGGAGCCCGCAGCAGTACAACCAAAGGGCAGGAGCCCTTTAAATCCCTGGTAGAGCTCCCGCTTCTGGGGACGCGCGTCACGGCACCTGGGGGGCCGAGGAGGAGCCAGCAGCAGTACATTCAAAGGGCAGGAGCCCTTTAAATTCCTGGTAGCGCTCCCGCTTCGCAGGACGCGCGCGGGAGGCGCCCAGGCGAAGCCAAGGGCAGGCCCGTCCTGTGCCCGTCGGAGACCGGAGGAGGCTGGCCTGGGCCCCCCCTCTTTCGCCAACAGGAAAGTGGCTAGCCTGTTACCCAAGAGAATACAGATTATACTACACAGTTTAAACTGAGTAGTATTGTTCACCACTACAGTTGCATCAATAGCAGGCCTCTTTTATAAGTTTCCCTGCTGTTATTGGTGGCTACTACCCGGAGGGCCCTATTTAAATAAGTATTTAGCCGACGAACGGGACGCTGCTACTTTCCGGAAGAGGCTTGGCAGGCAGGGCCAGATACTCCAGTGGCAGGACATTCAATACACAAGTAAGAGAGTTATCCTTTTTTCTTGTATTTGTATTTACTGATTTTATGAGTGTTTTTTTCATCATGGGGAAAAGGAAGTCTGTAGATTTACCATCGCAAACTAAAGGAACAAAAATAGCGAAAAACCGCCCAAATAGATCCCTGAATTTTGGCCCATCTAATAAGTTAAACCCACTTGTTGAAATAGATCTTTTAGTCAAAGAAGTTGAGTCTATGCTAGTACACAAACTATGGGGATAAATAATCCAAAGAAAGGCCCCCCCAAGGATAGGAAAATCTCGGAGATATTCAAAAAGAAGGGGAAGAGGAACCCTCCCGATGTAACAACAGAGGTTGATGGGGATGGGGGCCCGCACAATTGTAGGGACCCCACTCCAAAACCCACTCTTAGTATAATGAGTCCTCCAATATCCCAGGGGGGTTCCCCATATGTACCAAATACTTCGTCTTTCCTTCCGCTGAGCCCGATGATTAAGGTGGTTCCAAGTCTGTTGTGTACTAACCGCTTTGAACCACTGCTGGTAACAGAGGATTCGTCTGTGCCCGTGAGTGTGTCCAAGCCTGTAGTTGGAATATATAATCCTAGTGTTATCCCATTGATCTCCCAGACTGATCCGGAAGGTAATGAATCAGCAGCTAGCAGAAGCAACCTTGCTACAGTTCTCCAGAGAGTCGATGAAGTCAAGGGATTGGTTCTAGTATTAATAGATCTTTTGAAGAGCAACCTTGTGCACCAGCATGGGAATAACTGTGCTTGTGAAGGGATATGCAGGGTTTGTGGAGAGGCCAGGGGAAAATAAGTATTCCCCTCTTCTGCCCCAATAAAGGGGTCTGAGCCAAGGGATAATTCTTGTCTCCCCGTTAGAGGGGGGACAGTTTCACAAGGGAGGGAAGATTACCGCCGCAACCCCACCAAAGATAACTTGAGGCCCAAAGGGAGGTTTGAAAATACACCCAGATACAGAGATCGTCAAGGGAACTGGGCGAGCAACTCAACTAGTGGTAGAGCCAGAGTCAGGACTAACGGATCTGACCCCCCAGAAACTGTGCAAGAGGACAGTTCTACACAATCCCTCAACAGGCCACTTAAAACCTCCCACAACAACAATATTTCCTCCCGTAACAATACTGAGGATACAGCTATCAAAGAACAGGATTTGTGTACAAGTCATGGAACAAATAAAATCTATTTGATCAATGTTCCAAAATTATCACCAGGGTCAGTTGAGAACCAAGCCTGTTTGATTAATAAAGTCATACACTGGATACGCTCCCGACAAAGTTGCCTCTCTGTCATTCGTTCTGATATAACATCGGCTGAGAGAAACAGCACCCCAGGGACCAATTTTGATATAATTACAATCCATCTTGAAGATGAGTCCATGGTGACTCAACTAATGGATTTTGATTCTCGCACCCATTCGAACAGTGTAACAACTATGGGTGGGATAAGACTTATGTTAAACTCACACAATCCTGGACTAGATATGGGACCCGATGGACCAGATTGCTCAACTAATTCCTGTGGAGGTGTTGTATGTAAGGTAACTACCGATCTTGGGTCGTTGCCTGATCCATTATGACTGACTTCTGAATCAGTGACTTATGCGATGGCCTGTTCCAAGGTCTCACATCCAAAGGGGAATAACAAAGTACCAACACTAGACATCTGTAGCAATGACTTGGGCCCCGGGGACGCTGGTTGCTCAACTGTGGTGATAAACCAAGGCAAATGTACGTTAGAACTTATGTCTTGGAACATTGCTGGGTTGGCAAAGAAATTAGGTGATAGCGAATGGGCCTTTTTTTTATCAAGGATATAGACATTTGTCTGTTTCAGGAAACTTGGGTAGAGGATGCTATCATTATAGATGGATTTCTTTCATTCAGTGTTCCTGCTATACCTTCAGAGAAGGGGTTGGGACGGGCAAAAGGTGGGTTGTTACTACTTGTAAACAAGAACCTGCAGTGTGACTACAAGATTCTGGAAATTGATTCTGTAGATATAAAAGCTATGTGCATTACGTTCAAAAGAAGCTTATCAATTGTCATTGTTAATGTCTATATACGATCGGTTTCATGCAGTTCTGAGTCTCACACCTTGGCCAATTTGCCGGAATTTGTAGAAAGCCTTCACCCCTCGACTATTTTAATTGTAGCTGGAGATTTTAATTGAACCTTCCACCCTTATTAGTGGCCTAACCGACGAAGAGGATGAGCTGTGGGGGATCCCGCAACTATCTGCTACTCGGCCTTGTAAAAAATCTCGGGTGGCCATACAATTAGCTACAATATGTTTAAAACACGGCCTTAGGGCTGCAATGGCAGGACACCATCGATATGAACATTGCACCAACGTTTAAAAGGAGCAGGTCCACAAGCACTATTGACTATTTCTTAGTTGATGTTAGGTTGTGGCCCCACTTAGAAGACATGGAAGTAGTAGTGAGAAGCGATAGCGATCATTTCCCCTTGCTTCTTACCTTCTCCGGAGAAATGTTCGGGAGAACATCTAATAATCATGTTACAACAATCCCGCCACCATGCTGGAACAATAAATTCACTAAGATTATTTGGCCAAAAGTGATGCCCAACCCACATCATATTAGAGCAATATATCAATTTTTTTTAAATAGTTTGGCCGAGTATGAAGACCAGGCTGTGGGGAATATTCAGATTCTTAAAATACATGATAGCATGGCCATTCAGCTATGGGGGTTATTTTACAAAGCAAGGCGGTCAAAGCCATGTGAAGGAAAAGGGGCACACAAGGGATGGTTTGATGAGAGGTGCTTAAAGGCTAAGTCTGGGCTAAAAGTGGTAGTAATGTCTGGCTCCCAGGGCGAGATTAAACAAGCTATGTCCCTATATAAAGAAACCCTGTCCAATGCAAAAAAGCGGTGGGAGGATTCTTTGTGGCAGGAATTATTAAACGCCTCTAGAGAGAAGAATAACAAGCGTTTTTGGAAACTTCTGCCTAAAAGAGAAAATGGAGGTAGGAGTTGCCCCAGCAACCACATACAACCAGAAAGCTGGGTAGAACATTTTTCCACCCTTTATGTCCTACCAGAGGGCTCAACGGACACTATTGTAGTCCACTCCTCATCAATGCTATTGGACTTGAACCCCAGTACGCCCCTCCAAGTGGGGGCCCACTGTATCCCTAAGGGTCATCTCATTTTTAAAGTAGAAGAAACCCTTGAGGCTATAAACAGTCTGAAATTTGGCAAAGCACCCGGACCGGACAAACTTCCTGGAGATCTTTATAGATCGGAACCAAACATCTGATCCTGGTATTTTAATGCCATTTCAAATAGTATAGCTGCAGGGGGAAAAATCCCAGGTACATGGAAGGGGGCCGAAATTATACCCATCTATACAAAAGGAAATGCTAACCTTCCAGCCAATTACAGGCCAATTAGCCTTATAGACAACTTACAATTTTTTTTAGCTAAACAAATTCTACAGAGGCTAATTAGCTGGGTTGAGGAGCACAAAATTCTTTCCCAATTACAGGCAGGGTTCCATGCTAAAACCAGCACGGTAGACCAGGTCTTTTAATTGGCCATATTGTACTGGAAATATGTTCTTATCGCCAAGCAATGCCTATATGTAGTATTTATAGACTTGCGATCTGCTTTTGACCTGGTCCCAAGAGCTAATCTGTGGGAAGTGCTGGGCAGATTGGGAGTTCCAGAGGATTTATTACTCCTGCTAAAACGATTACATTAAAACACTTATGCCCAAGTGAGGTGGGGTGAACAAGGCGAACTGACAGAACAGATCCCAATTAGAAGGGGAGTCTGCCAAGGTTGTGTGCTAGCCCCCTTAATATTCACTTTATTTATTAATAAAGTAGTGAAGGCTGTGTCCACTTGCCAGAATGATGCTCCCTCCTTGAATACGCATAAAATCCCTATCCTGCTTTTTGCGGACGATTCGCTCCTCATTTCCAAGACATCGATAGGGTTGCAAATCCTTGTTGATCGGTTCAATCTATTTTGTAGCGATCACGGGTTGGAGGTTAATATTAATAAAACAAAACTGATGGTGTTACCCAAAGCGCCTAGTAAAAGATGTTCCATTCACATTGATGGAGTCCCCTTGATGGAAGTTAGCTCTATAGACTATCTGAGAGTCAGGCTAACTAGTAAACTATCATGGGAAGAGCAGATCACAAAAAGCGGAGGGTTGTTACAACACAGAGCTTCATCCATACTGCGATTCTATAAAAGTTCCTTTGCAAAAGCTGTTTCCCCAGCAATAAAGATTTATATAGCTAAGGCACAAGGTGCAGCCCTGTATGGAGCAGAAATATGGGGTTTCTCCAACTGTAATAAGATCTCAGTGGGGGAAAACAAATTTGCGAGGGCTTTGATAGCGTGTCCACCCTCTACACCCCTGCTTCCACTATTTTTGGATCTGGGGTAAAGTCGAGTAGCAGATCTAGTTATTTTAAGACCCCTCCTTTATTGGATCAGGCTATGGATTACCCTGAACTAGATATATACAAGACCTCATTACTTGACCTATTAAAATGTCAAAATGCTAATACTCTTCCCTGGATTTGTCATGTGTCCCATTGGTTTCGTTTGTTGGGTTTGGCCGATTATTGGGAAAATCCCCACAAACTAGAGAAACGGCATAAAAATGTTTTAAAGCTAACTTATTGGTCTTATGTTAGGGACAACAATATAACCTGCAAATCGCACAGTTGTTTAACTAATTCTTTTATTGATCTTAAATGGTCTCCAAAGTTTGAATCTTATCTGGACATCATACCGGATCTGCAGGGCAAAAGTCTATATACAAGGTTTCGTTTCGGCTCTCTGCCCCTGATGTCATTGATTCATAGTTGGGGCCCGATCAGTCTTCCTGATATATGCCCTGCTTGTGGCAGTACCTTTGAAACCATTGGACATTTTATGTTCTTCTGTCCAGCCTATGCGATTCAGCGATCAAAATGGATTCACAATACTTGTTGGGCTATTGGATTTAAGAACTGTTCCTTGGCTCTAAGGGTGTTAAAAAGTCACAATTCAGTCGATGTAATTCTCCCAGTGAGCAAGTATTTAGTGACAGCCTGGCGCATATGCTGCCATCTCCAGAAAGCAACCTAAGGTTATTATTAGTTTTTAGAGTTTCATGTGCAATTTGACCTTTTATTGTCTTAATGATTTTAAACTAATTTATAGATGTGTAGATGCTGTATTTAAACAAAGAATGATTATTTATTCATGTACTTTTTACTAGTTTGTTTTATGTTGCTTTTATGGTCAATTGATCGAATAAAGCTGATGATGATGACCAAAGCCGGATATCTGCCAGAAGGATGGCGGAAATCCAGCTGTTGTCATGCCGCAGACGGCGGTAAGGTGGTGCTGCTGCCAGCAGCAGCGCCACGCCAGTAGACTGTCGCAGACCGTATCATGAGCCATGATACGGCCTGGCGGTGTTATGCTGGCGGACGCTGCTGCTGGCAGCACCGCCCCATCCCATCTCCTGCCGGAGGACCCCCTCACAAAAAGTAAGTTGGGTGCTCCGACAGGGTGTTGTGTGTGTGTGTGGGGGCGTGAATGCAGGTGTGTGATGCGTGTTGTCTGTGTGTGCATGTATGATGTGTGAGTGTGTGTATGTTGTGTTGTGCATGCGTGTGTGCATTTATGTATGTCAGTGTATGTGGATGTGTGTGTGAAAGGATGTATGCATGCATGGATGAATGTGGGTATGAGTGTGTGTATGCATATGTGCATGGTGAGTGAAGGTGCATTATTTGTCATGGGGGTCTGGAGAGGGAGGAGGTTTGGGGGAAAACCGTGTGAGGGGGAGTGGGACAGGGAAGACCCGCATCAGTGAGAGGGAAGGAATTCCCTGGCACTGATGGTGCCTACCACCATGTTTTTTGTGGCAGTAAGGATGCCACAAAAACCATGGCGGTAGGCGGGGTTATAATCCCGCGGGTGGGCTAGAGATGGCCGCCTGGCTGGAGACCGAAGTCTCCAGCCCGGTGGTCGTTACCGCTGTGGCAGACGGTGTGGTACATTGGCGTTTTGGCTTGAGCCAAACCGCCAATGTCATAATATGGGGAAAAGTACTGCCAGCCTATTGGCAGTACTTTTCTCTATTTTACTGCTGTCCGCCCGGGGTCATAATGTCCCAGTCCTAAACCGAGCAAGGTAGACCTGTAAAGTGCACTGCTGTTAAAGAAAACATAGAGAAACAGAACTAGAGTATTTTGTGTAGATTTGTGATTGGTAACTAAAGTGTCTGGTTTGATATGAGGATCCAGAAGAAAGGAGTAGACCCTGCAGGTAAATTTCAATACTTTTCAAAGGGCATTCACTTTCAGGAAAAAATAAATAAACTATGTTTATTATGGTTTTGTTGTAAAAGGAACAGGGCCATGGGGCACGACAGGGATCTAGGGGGAGTGCACAGCACTCACCTCAGTGCGCATGTATGTCTGGCCGGCCGTCTTGGGCCACACATGAGCACTAGACTTTCCTTAACCTCGCACTGTGTTGCCGGGTTGGAGACAGAAGGCAGAAACTTTCACTCTACTTCGGAGCGCCCAGCCAGGGAGCTCCGTCTAATCCTAATGCTGCTTTTATGCTGCCAGAAGCATGAGGATTGGCCGCAGGGCAGGCTGGTAGCCTGTGTCTGCAAGTACTGGCAGTCAGAGGAGCGGAACGGCGCAGCAAGAAAGATACTTTTTTAAAAATGATTATTTTTGATGCATTTCCCATGCATGCGCCGCATCGCACCACCCCTCCCCTTTTCCCTCGCATGAGCTGCAACTGCAGACCTTGCTATTAAATTCCTCCAAGATGTTTGCAGCTGTGTGTGAGTTCTTCATAGCGAACATGGCTACTGTTGCATGCCGTTGAACACTTTAAAAAAATGTCTTCAGGGCCAAGACCTGTAGATGGCTCTTGCTTTACCCCAAGAAAAGAGATCCAGTGTGCAGTTATGCACATGTAATCAGTTGCCTGACAACTGGTCCACATGTCTTTCGTCAGGTGGATAGCATAGACAACACTTTGCTGCAAAGCTTGTCCAACCAATTGCAGCACTGCATGCAACTCTGGCAAAGTAGGTCCAGCTTCAAGCTTTCCATTTTGGGCAGAGGGATGCCAAAAACTCTAAGAATCTCACTCCTTCTACAAAAGAAAAAGGGATGAGGCCCAGTGCTAACATTTTTGCCAGCTTCCTAGTGCACAAATGTGCCATTGGGTGGTTGCGGGCACAGGGCTACTCCTGCCTAAACATACCTATAATCGTAGCCTGGATTTTCTGCTTTTGTGGGGTCACTGACACAGACAACTTCTGAGGTGTAGGTGGTGGCAGATTCAATGTGTGTCGTAGGGTAGAGTCACCATATGCTGTCTGTCTCCATTTGACTGAGTCTTCCTGTGCCATTGTGAGGTCACTAAGGTGGGTGATTCTGGTGTACAGGGCTGCTTTATATGAGGATGTCACACTCTTCTTCCTCACTTTCCACTGTGATTTGATCAGTTGTAACTGGTGTTTCTTGGCTCTCCTCACATTCACCACCTCCGCCATTGCATCTCATCATCATTCCCTTCCATGATTTCAAGGCTTTATGGAACTTTTCTTTCCCCTTGACTCTCCAGGGGTTTCTGGGATCTGCTACATGCTAATACCATCTTCATCAGAAGTTGTGCTTGGAGAAGATGGTGGAATAGTAATCATACTTTTTCTTGTTGTAGATCTGGGAGACATTGATTTAAAAAGAAGAGGTTCTTACTCAGCAGGAAAATCTACCACATGTTCTGCTCCAATTTTAGGAAGATCTGACTGTGGCTGCTGTCCGCTTTGCTCTGTTTCCTGAAACGATTGGGCACTACTTTGTGAAATAGACAATTTCAATTCAACATCACTGCTCAGCGGTGGTGCCCTGATTGCAGTTGCTGCCTCATTGACAGACCTGGTCTTGGGTTGGGATGGTGCTGTTGATGTGGGAGTACTGCTCTCAGCTTCCTCCCTGGAGGCTGGTATGGCAGACACATGTCTCCCAAAAATGGTTGCGGTTGGCACACCACTGGCAGAAAGCTGCTTCTTCTCACTGGCCACTTTCTTGGAAGCAACTTTTGTTGGGGCCATCTTAAGTTCTAGGTTGCCAGAGGCACTAAGATGCACAAACTAAAAAGTTTGGTACCTGTGGATCGAAGTAACTGTAAGGCCTTCTCTTCACCAGTACTGCAGGTGACATGGGGTCTCTTCTCTTCTGTATCTAAGAGCAAACAAACAAGAAAAATATAGTTAGTGAAACATGGCATTGTTGCAGGTTGAAAATAGTAGTGTGGTTGGTTACTTATGTAATATACCTATTTAATCAAACTTTGTAAAGGCAAACCACACAACCACACCATAAAACAAGCATTTACAACGCAACTGGTCTAGCATTTGCAAGAGTTAGAGCTATTAGCATTGTAAATGCCTAACTGGACTTTTTTTGCCACGTAAATTGGTCAACTGTGCGTCATATTTTGGTCTTTTCCTGCCACATAATTCCACTATGCAAGCAGCTGTGCAAGATCATGCTTATGGTTATGGTTTGTACCCAGGAGCAAGTATCCCTCAGCAGGTAACTATAGTCAATGCCCAGAAGCAAATACACCTTAGCAGACCTTGCCCAAGAGCAACTGTTCTGTAGCAGGCAGCTATGTGACGCACAAAGCAGCAACTATTTTCTAGCAGACTATCTGTGGTGACAAAAGGAGAACCGGTTTCAGGTGATAGGCTCTTCCCAGGCCCAAACAGGCAATGCCTTTAACCCTTCATTCTTCCCCTCGATGCCCAAGCTAGACACGTCCAGATCCCAGCTAGGGTCAAAAACCTAGCGACCGCATGGCCCAATGTATAGACTCGTCGGGTAAACCTAGAACCAAAGCTCAGACCTGTTGGACCACAGCTGATCAAGTGAGCCACCCTGTTGCCAAGAACTTTCACAGGTCAATGGAGAAAGCAGGGATTTGCACATAAGGTGTTTCAAATTATCACAAAGATTATTATTATTTTTTAACTATTGTGATTCTTCCTCAATGCAGTCAACTTATCTTTTGAACAAAGGAGTTTGGAACTGAGAGACTGGAAACGGAGTGAAGAAAGAAAGAACAGTGAGACTGTGCATGGAGAGAAAAAGGCGAAAGAGCAGACAGAAATGGAGTGAAAGGAAGAAAAGGGGAGACAGCAAGGATAAAGGAGGAAAAAGAAACATACTTGGAAAAGGAGACAAGAGCGGAGAGAAAAAATAAAAAATGAAAAGAAAGAGAGAAAGGGAGGACATAACAGTATTACAAAAGAAGGCCTTGTGCGTGCCCCCATTCCACGGGGTGGAGGGTAAGGGAAGAAGTAACAGCACACATGTACAATGACAATTCCAATATACGACATCAACGTTTTCAAAAAGCAGTTATACATAGCAATTGCCATTTAAGGTTAATGCACTTTTAAAATAACATGTATGAATGAATAAACTTCTGAACTGCATGTAAGCAAACCAATGTTGTAGGAATAGAAACGCACCAGCTGACCCCGAAATAGGAGATATTGGAGGAAATAACAATCTGCAAGGAAGCCCAACCAGGAAAGAAAGGCCAGTTGCTGTCCCCTAGGGAGGTAGTCCACTGTAGTGTGGGGGGCTTACCAAAGGATGGGAAATCCAAGGCTACACTGGAAGAAGGACTCGAAGTGGTTTGGGGCAGGCAGGAAACAGAAAGAGGATCCACAGACAGAGAGAGGATGGGGGGCATGCAGAGGAACAGAAACATAAAGACCAGCAGGATAGGAAGAGAAGGAGAACAGCAGGGGGAAAGGGAGGTGCGGAGGAGACAAAGAAAGATAGAAACGAGGGTCACATTGAATAGAACAACCATCTTTTGCCTGAAAATCACTGCAGACACAAGGTAGCTTCTCACTGCTGTGTCACACATATTATACCGAGAGCTTCCTCTCTCTGCAGTCAGGTTACACATTTCAGTGACCTCATCCCTGTGAAGTTGCACAGTAGATGGTTCCCTCTGCATTAGTCACTATTTGAAGATCGCTCCATCCTGGGGAGTGAAGTCACATACAATAGAGGACTCCTCTGCGAAGGGGCACACACTACAGGCAGCCACTTCCCTTGTGCAGTGTAGTCACACGCAGACCTACCTCCCTATGAAAAAGCCGATCCGTGGCAACCGAGCCTCATTGCAAATGTTCTGGATGCTAAATTCCAGAAACACAATCTCTGTGACAAACACACAGCTTGGCTCTTTCCGTATAAAAGCTAACATGGCCATTCGTGCGTATACAAGAGTTTCTCGTTAATATACAATGTAGTCCATGCGCTCATTCGTACTCACAAAGTTTTTGCTGTTTCCCTGCTCCGATAAGGCTCTGTTCTCCATGATTCAGAAGGGAATGAATACACTGAAAGTAGGGACCAAGGGACGCAGGGTTACCTCAGAGCATGTAGTCTCTAATATGCCAGTCCATCTAGCACTTCTCGGATATTCGCTAAAGAGATCGGGACTACAACAAGAGGAAGAGAGCGAGAGCAGCTGGCCCTGGAAAAGCTTTTACTGCTTTTGGTTTATGTTTACAGAGGGAGCTGGTGGGGAGGAGGGACTGAACACACACCCACAGTGTAAGAGAAACAGGCCAATACTGAAAGAAAAAGTCCCCTTCAGAAGAGATAAACAGGACATAGCGTAATTATACAGTAGTTTGTGGTGCTCCTAAAGAGAAAAAGGCAGGACAAAGAGGCAGAACTGACCACTAGCAAGCAAGGATTTTTGAATAACAGTGGAACCAACAAATGAAATCACTGGAACTCACAGTATATGTATACTTAAAAAGTATACAACATGTTGAACGCTACGCTCGATCTAAAAATTACATTTCAAATAAGGCAGTACAACAAGAAGATATTGGTGGTCATTCTAACCCTGGCGGTAAAAACCGCCAGGGCGAATGACCGCGGTAGCACTGCCAACAGGCTGGCGGTGCACCGCTGGGCATTCTGACCGCGGCGGTTCAGCCGCGGCCAGAAACGGAAAGTCGGCGGTGTACCGCCGACTTTCCGCTGCCCTTGAGAATCCTCCATGGCGGCGGAGCGCGCTCCGCCGCCATGGGGATTCTGACACCCCCTACCGCCATCCTGTTCCTGGCGGGTCTCCCGCCAGGAACAGGATGGCGGTAGGGGGTGCCGCAGGGGCCCCCGTAAGAGGGCCCCAAAAAGAATTTCAGTGTCTGCCTAGCAGACACTGAAATTCGCGACGGGTGCTACTGCACCCGTCGCACTCCAGCAACTCCGCCGGCTCCATTCGGAGCCGGCTTCATCGTTGCTGCGTCTTTCCCGCTGTGCTGGCGGGCGGCCTTTTGGCGGTCGCCCACCAGCACAGCGGGAAAGCCAGAATGGCCGCCGCGGTCTTGTGACCGAGGTGCGGTCATTTGGCAGTAACCGCATGGCGGGCGGCGACCGCCGCCCGCCGCGGTTAGAATCACCGACATAGCTCTTTGCTTTATCTCAATAACCTATGGCTGCAAGGTGGTCCAGGGAAAATGGAATAATCATTAACAAAATGAATTATGCTGATGATTAGTCTGCTGTGTTCTGCAGCCAGAGTGTCCTGGGGGAAATGGAATCACACCTAAGACACTGAATGCTATACTGCAGCTGTGCATCTTTGGTGGATGAATGGATGGATGAATGGAATGGATTAGATAGATGTGGATGGCTGGAGAAAGGCAAAATGAAGAATTATATACAAATGACAATAAAAATAAAGAATATTAAAGAAATACAAAAATTTAAATAAAGAAGACTATAAAACATTTAAATTAAACATCAAAATAAAATAATTATAAAGTTGAAAAAATCATAACAGATAAAATTAAAATATAAAAAGAAAAAAGAAATAAAAGAATGAAATAAAATGACAAAAATTAAAATTAAAAATGTAAAAATTAAAATAGAAAGAGAAATCAAAACCTTAAAAAACAACTGATCAATAATTACACTTTTTGTATGTAAGGCTATGTCAAAGACACCCTGGTTGCATGTACAGAATGGCTGCCAGCCAGCCACATGGTAAAACAAGTTACAAAAACAAGGAGAAGGTATGGAGATCAAAGAATACATGCAAGCCTATGCTGCCAGCCAGCCACATGGTCAAGCAACAACAACAAGGAGCAAGGAGGGATGGCAAACAAAGAACACATGCAAGCCTATGGCAAGAGACACTCGCTGCATGGACAAAACGGCTGCCAGCCAACCACGTGGTCAAACAACAACAACAAGGAGCAAGGGGGCATGCACCCCTTTCCCTTATAAAATAGATTTGGCCCCAGGGGATGGAGTCCATGGGCCTTCAAAACCTCAGGGAGTGTGTGTCACATGTCACCACCCTATAAATCAAATACCCACTCTGGGGGATTGGGTCCTTGTTGCTCAAAATGAGCAAGGGGGGTCCTTCTCACATCATCTCTCAATATATATGTTAATTAAGGGCATCACAATATTTAATTTGTTTTTTGCCATGATCCCATGGGAACACAGCATAAACCACCCCTTTTTTATATCTGGGTCCCCCTGATGGAGTGTAGGGGGATAGGGTATCTCTAACCTGTTCTTTTATATATTTTCTTTTATTATTACTTCAAGACAGGAGGCTAATTTCCTGAGTCATGTAATGGCTGCCAGCAACATTTTTCTCATGTTGCTGGCAGGCAATCATAGCACTCGCTCCGTCAGCAGTTTGACTCCCATGGGAGTGAGATGGCCCAATTGGAAAAAGCTACATGGGCCAATCATAATGCTCTATATTTTAATTGGAACTCAAATGAGACTCTTGCAAGCCTCTCACAGTCCCAAGCAACCCAACCATACAGAAATACAAATATTTTTGTACCTTAATTTTTCGAAAACTACCAAACAGATTTACACTAAATCACAATAAGCACAATCTGCAGAGCAAGATCTAGCTTCCGGACGAATTTGTGTAAGTCCATTCAGCAGTTTTTGCGGTAGCCCTACCTAAAGAAGCCTAAAACCATGTAAAGCTTGCTGAGAGGTTTATTTAGAGAGTTAACTCCGTTGTATCTATATATGTTTATAGATCCAGCATTTGACCATGACTCCAACTTCAAATATACAGAAACAATTATAAATTGTTATGGTGAGGTGTGCATACCAAACATATGTGTGGAGCACTTGCTTGATTCTATGTGTGAATTTACTTGACCACCACAATGTACATGATTGAGCTACACTGATTTGTTTGTTATTATTGTACAAATGGGTGTTGTCAGTGTATTGTTTGACTTACAGGCCTACAGTTCAGAGCACTGAGTGGATCACCTGACATACAATACAATACTATGGATGCGGGTAGTATATTAAAATACCCATACTTCAACAATATTTTGATCTTGTGTAAGCAGAGAGATCCATGTGTGTCCTGATGAATGTGACTGACACCTCTTTTGAAGGTTGAAATGGACAGAAGCAAGTTACTGTTTATATGTGAGTAGAAACATGTCCACTCTTTTTATTCTGCCACTGTGGGAGACCAATAAATTTACATCTCAACCCAGGAGGTAGTTTTAATTCCCATATATTTTTTCCCCCCTGCACTCCGTCACACCTTATGAGACCATGCGACTGGTACAGCTATCCATTACCATTTATTCCCCCAAGCTCGATACCAATTTTTTATGGGTAGTAGCTTGCATTTTTAACAGTAGAGAGGTGCCAGGATAGGTCTGATGATGAAGCATGCCACCTATTGGGTGGGTAAGGGCTTTCATTAATAAGTTAGGAGGTATCCCTTCCTTCCTCATTTGTGTTATGCCCAACACACGGTCAGATAGTTCTTTGTGGTTTTGTAGATATTAGGAGGCTGAACTGGCTGCCTGATCCTCCGGACCTTGTTGTGTTAGATTATGTCACATACACATTTGTTGAGTGAAGACCTAGGGGATAATAACACCTTATGTGTGGGCTACAGAGATAGGCGACCAGGTCACACACCTACAAAATACATTATTGACTTATCGCTTGAAATATTCCGTGTCTGGGAAAGTGATATTGAGTTTTACAAGTATTAAATAGTGTGCGGATCCAAACATGCAATTACACTTACTTTTTCACATGGAGGTACACTTACCATGCTTGCTCATCCCTTCCGGCTGAGTGGCTAGCTCACATGACACCAAAATAAGACCAAAAGTAATGGTGGAGGAGGTGAATGACTGAGGAACTGTCAAGACGTAGTCTGCATGTTACTAGGTATGTATATATGTCTGAATGTCTTAGCCTGTGTCACACCAGCCTAGAAGGGCCACTGACATTCAACCATTTCTGTGGTACATATGTGTAGTGTATGTTGTGGGCAGGTGTTATGTACACACCTCTGATATCTGTTTGAATGATAGGCTTTGGTGACAATCTGGATTGTGCTTTTCCCCAAGCATATTGGCCTCTGCTACTGGTCCATTCAACAGTGCAAACAAGTAGATTTAAAGGAGGAAAGGAGACACAGGTTATTATGTGAGTTTCTTGCATTATTCATACATATGCTTTAAATGTCGGCAGGTATTGTTCATTGGTATAAGGGAGTCCTGTGAGCTATTTCTGACACATTGTCCCATTGACACATTGATGTTAACAGTGAGTGTAATGTGTTGCTACATTGTTGGGACGCCTCCACAGCTTGTTGGAGGACCATAATGAGTCTACAACTCCCAGGAGTCTGCGGACAGCCCAGGGGGAGAGACAAATGCTGCTCTCAAGGATGCTGCAGACTCAAGGGCCGGGGATGCCGTTGCAACTTGTTTGAGAACTGTGAGGGAATTACAACCCCCATAGACCTGCTTATAGCCCAGGAAGAGGGTCCAATGCTTCTTTTAAGCTGCAGCGGACCCATGAGATGCATGAGAGGCCCGGTGAAGACTAGGCCAAGAGTAGACCTGTTTGTGCCTGTCAGCAGACGAAAGAGGTTGGGCTGGGCCACTTCTCTTTCATTCGGACTGCTTTAGATGCTGTGAACATACTTTGCCACTATTTATTCATCTTTACTATGTACTGGCCCAAAAGATGAAATGGGAGCCTTTGGAGAATAGTTCTAAAGCTGTTCCTGGTGGTAATCTTGAGGCTTGTTAGAGAGGGCTGTTGCAGTAATTAGCAAAGGAAATCAAACTGGCTAAACACAACTAATTGCTCTCCTCACCACTGCCTCCCCTGGCCCCTGTGCACCTCGGTCAATTTTGGAATCCCCGCCCAGCATTACAAGCATCACTGTCACTTGTTTGAGCCGGGGGGATAAGCTACAAATCCATCAGACAATGCCTCTACTGTGGAGCTGGAGGCTGTTCAACCCCATATACACCCTAACTCATGCAGAGGGACAGTAAAGAATCCAGGGGGGGAAGGAAAAGGGCTGATTCAGATACTGAATCAAAGAAACTGTATACTTCAGCTCCTCATGTGGGTGGGGCCTCAAATGTAAGGACCAAGGACAAACTTCTCGAGTCAGTAAAGGTCCTATGCAACAGCCTCGCCGAGGCCATGATGGAAAAACTGGAGCCAATCTACAACCACTTGATTGCCATAGAAAGACAGAGATATTTACAATTGATTCCCCAGCCACACAATACCCAGTGAGATAGCCACCAAAAGAGTCCAGTATTGTGTCTACATCCTACAAGGATCAGTCCTTCCCGGCTACATCCAATTCAGTGTGAGCAGGCTCAAAGCCAGCTTCCAGCTCGCATGGTCTATGTGGCAGGACCTGCACACTTTCCTTCTTTTGAAATTATTCAAAGCTGACTGGGTCACCTATTTCTTGCCCCTGAGTGTGCCCCATATCTTATCGTTTTGTGGGTATTCATCTCTCTGGATAAAGGCGATCCAGTAGACTGACAAGGCTTAAAATACAAGGTAGCCCATTGGTGTAGAAGCAACTCAGAATGGCCTACAGGTATAGTTACCACCATAGGAGATTGTGTTGTAATCAACTTTAAAGACCCAGGTTTAGTGAGATCCCTGTTGGATCACTTAGAACATTTAACAATCAGTGGGGACGGATAGATGCCCTTCTCTTTTTATCATTAATCTAACTAAACGGTGGTTGATTCCACATAACACTGCATCACATATGTTGACTGCAAAGAAATCATCCAAAGTCCTATCAGTTCACAAATGGTTTAATTCCACCTATACTGCTGCCCTAAAAAAATTATAATGGGCTACTAATATGTTACCACCCAACATAGTAACCATTAGAACAGCCAGACCTGATTATAAAATAGCCTTGGAAAATGCAAGAGAAGAAATTAGAGCATAGGCTTGGGAAGATTTGGAAGTGGCCTCACAACTAATGGACAACAGAGCATTTTGGGAAATTGTAAATCACCCCTTTTTTCTAAAACATTCCTAATCAAGAGTGGTATGTCACATCCTGGCAAAAGACTGTGTACTTCATTTCTCAAAACTGTTTGATCCAAACAGCTCATCATGTGATTATTTAGTATTCTCAGTTCCTCCACTACCCAATTTGACAGGGAGATCCAATTAAATGATTCCATTGAGGTAACTGACATCATTAAGGCCATTCAAAGATGTCCAAATGGGAATGCACCTGGCCCCGGTGAAGTCTCATTTGATTTATGCAAAGGTTGAATAATCCTCAAGAAGTTGGAAGACTGTGCCGAGGCAAACACCTGATTTTCAGATGTGCAATACAGATTCTGGCCTGGTCTGGGCATGGTCGAACAATCCTCAATCATATTTTTTGATAATGGGAAGCTATGTCACAGCCTGAAAATGTTCTTTGCATTTGGCTTTTATGGATCTCTCCTGTGATTTTGACTTGGTGAATAGGGGTAGGTTCCTGGACCTGATGGAGATACAGGAATCAAAGTCTTTCTGATAGACCTCCTTAAGGAAATGCATTGGGATTCAGGTTGTGAGTCATTTAGTCCATGTCCTCCTTTACACTGACAATGGAGTTTTAATTACATGCATGGCAAATGTACTTCAGATTTTTCTTGACTAATTCAATAATTTTATGACTAACCTTAATTTAAAGGTGACAATCAGAAATCTTACATAATGATCTGCAGACCTAAAAACATTTGTATGTGAAAATTCTTAATGGGGGGTGTATTTCCATGGCCAAGGTCCTTAAATTTTAATATTTAGGAATTCTATTTGATACTAACATAAAATGGACAAGTTACTTGCTCAAAGGGCACAGAAGTTTGCAGGGACATGTGAGGCAGTTTTCAGATTTGTAAAGAAGTTAGGCCATAAGCCAATTAAAAAACAGATATCACTGTGTAAAAGTAAATGTCTCTCATTTGAGACACAAGGGACACATGGGGCAGGAGTCTGGGGATTCATCAATCCAGGAAAATGTAAATCACTAGAAAATAAGGTGCATATTTATATTGGGGTTGCGTCATTTATTTTGATGCTAAAATGGCATTAGCCTAACTCCATATTTATATTTTGACGCTAGACCTGTCAAGCCTCAAAACATTGGAGTTTGCATCATTTTGTGGATGCGGCAAACTACCTTCTGCTTATTAAACTGCAAGGTAGGCATTCCAGCCCACAACATGACGCTAACACCCTAGCATCATGTCTATCCTCTGGCACAGAAACGATGCACAAGGAGGAGGAGATCCAAATAATGGTGCTAAGCCTGCTTAGTGCCGTTGTTTAATGCCTGGGTCAGACCAGGCACTAGGGTACCTGTGGACTCATTGCCATGGCCAAACACCATGGAATGGGCCCACGGATTTCCCACCCCAAACCCACAACACACCCACCCACACCATAGGGACACCACAGGATGGTGGACCCCATCCTGGCTAAGTACAGGTCAGTATGTTTTTTTTTTTTTGGTTTGCCATTGGGGGCACCTGACATGATGCCCCCTGCCTTGCACTGGGTCTTATGGCTTTGCCCAGGGGACACTGGACCCTTGTGCTGGCCATTCGGGTGGTGGGAATGACTCCGGTCTTTACTGAGACAAGAGTCATATTTGGGTGCTGGTGCGTCTGAAATTGACATTAGGCTGGTTAGCGGTATATTTATTGCCGCTAACCAGCCTAGCACCATTTCTAACCCACTAGCGACTTTGTCCCTACTGCTACCCCCCAGCTAGCGTCTTTTAAAAAAAAATATGTTGCACAGCTGTCGCTATGGAATGGCGTTAACGGGCACTATGGAATCTGACGCAAAACTGCATTACTGCAGTTTTGCAACAAAAATTATAAGTATGCACCTTCATTTCTGTTTAGGTTGCTAGCTGCTAGCTGTTTCCAATATCACAGTAGTTTAATTGCAAACATAGAATTGGGTGTCCCCAGTTTGGAGAACCATGTGAGGATCACACCTCTGCTCTTGTGACTAAAATTATGGTTCTCATCCAATACAGTTTTCTCCGGCCTGGCCCTGGAGGACTTTATTACGCTGGATAATAAAGTTGCAATTTCTTGGCTCGCCTATGTTAATTATGCCTTTCATGATTTTGGTAAGCTTAAACCTTTTACTTCACCTGACAGTATTGACGCTAACACCAAGGTGACAATAAATACTTTCTTTTATAATTCCCGAAATTATGCTGGACTAGCAAGAGTCCTAGCTATGGACACTGTCCTCTGTCATGCACTTATCTTGACTACTGACCAGGCCGAACCATATTTGTCATGGATCACACACCCTGAATATAGATTCTATGTTACATGCCTGAGATTATGCATAGTGCACGTTTTAGCCACCTTTCCGTTCATGGGTATGTTGTCCATCTCTCTGCTTTGTTGTCCGTGTGACTCCATTTAACAACACTTCATGCTTTTTTATGAATTGTACAGTATCCCAAGATCACATTTCCTGTACCCCATTCTGCGTCCACAGGGTTTTCATCTCATAAAGAAGGCTTGCACTTTTCTCAGCGCTTAGACACACAATCGATTTGCTGTTCAGTGATCAGCATTATTTGTTGGGCGTTGAAGATCAGGAAGAAGTATGCCCTTAAAGAAAGCTCATATTTATGACTTCTTCCCAGCTGATCATACTTTTTTAAAATTACAAAATGAACTGAATTTTAAAGTATGATATTTTAATCTTTTTGTTACTGAACAGAAAGTTAGACTTGTTGGCTGGGATCCTGTCTTATCTCATTCATTTGCCTCCAGAATATTTGCTCCGTAATATGTACATTGGGTTGTACTGATCCCGTTAATTTGTGTGTCCTGATTTTTGCATGTTTTGTGGATTTTACGTTCCTTTTAAGGTATTTGAGGAATAATATTCTATAGCCGAGGAAGAGGCCCTGCACTTCCCTTGTAACTTAATGGACCCATTCTTGAGGTTTTTGTTATCATGTTCATGTTGGGGGAGTCCACCGGTTTGTATAGTGCCATTACAATAATAGAGGTGCTCTACACCCGCAGCTATTATTATATCATGAAATGCTTGGCTATATGTAATGGAATTTATCTTTGTTTTATGCTGATGTTTCTTTTATGTGATTTTAAGGTCAATATTGATAAAGTGTTTGACTAACTGTGTTGCTAGATGTAGCACAGGGCGCATATTGCCTCGCTTTATGACAGTTGTCTTATTACTAGGCAGGCTAAACAGATCGTGAGGAGATAGGCTGGAGATTATATATTGCTCCGTGGTGGAGAGAAAGAGAAATGATCAAATCCTGAGCCAACACATCAGTTTCCACCTATTTCCAAGCATTCCCTTCCTTCTGCGTCCTCTTACCCTGGTTCTACCTTATGAAGTCACTCACGTTGCACATCACAATTTTCAAAGCATTCCCCCATAGGTGACATGTTGCCATGCGACTACTTTCAACTGTCTGTTGAGGGTCTATGTAGACAGACCATGCAGATCCATTTAGAGGTCAATATGAACCTGACTAGAAATGCCTGTCTCCTCCTAACAGAAGTTATTTTCCCTCGTGAATGGAATGACCTGCTTGCTGGATGTGGTAGGGCTCTGGCAAGCAAGTGTGAGTGACTTTGGTAATGTGTGACTTGTCTGTTTTTATCCATTTGAGATTTTACACTGAGTAGACTCATGAATAATCCTCTCCACAGATGTCCGTTTGTCATATTCGTTGATTCTTTGTTGCGTTCTATCTTCATCCTGGTTTATTGTGCCCATTGTCGGAAGTCAGTATTCTTGATCGTTTAAAACATTTTTAAAACATAGTGAGTTTTCCCGAAGCAGTATTTCCTGATTATTCCAATATACACATAGGGCCTCATTACAACATTGCCGGGTGGCAATGCTCATTATGACATCCCCGCTGGGCCAGCGGGCGGAAACAAAGTTTCCACCTGCCGGCCCAGATGGGATGTGGGCCGCAACATGGGAGCCGGCTCCAAATGGAGCTTGCTGTGTTGCGGCTGTGTGACAGGTGCAGCTGCACCCGTCACACTTTTCACTGTCTGCTGTGCAGACAGTGAAAAGCAGTGAGGGGCTGTGCCTGGGTGCCACTGCACTGCTCATGCCAAATGCATGGGCAGTGCATGGGCACCCAGGGGCCCCGCAACTCCCCTTCCCACCAGCCTTTCCATGACAGTTCCTACCGCCATGGAAAGGCTGGCGGGAAGGGGACTCGTAATCCCCTGGGCAGAGCTGCAAGCAGCGCTGTCCTGGTGGATTAAAACTGCCGGACCAGAAAACGGCCGGTCCCGGCGGTGCGACTGCAGCGCTTCCGCCACCTTCGAAATAGGCAGAATTGCACCGCCAGCCTGTTGGCATTGTAATTGCCAAAACAGCCCTGGCGGTCCTTGACCGCCAGGGTTGTAATGAGGGCCATAATGGCGACACGTTTTACACCTCTCCAGTTTCAAAACACCATTTTATTTCAACAATTCAACGAGCGCATCTACCTTTTCTTGCTATCTCTTCAACCTCTAACAATACGGTATATATATCCATACCCCAACTTTAAATGTGTGTCCAATGTTTTCTCAACAACCTATTTTTGCTACTAACAGTATCGATATGACTGTGGACCTCTCTCTCTGTATTAGACAAAAAACAAAGAAAATATGCAGATTTTAGTCTCTCTACAACTGAATATAATTTCTGTCCTTTGAGATAATGGTTTGTAAAGTTACGAATGTATGTAAAAATATACATTTTATGTCTTGCCAAGTATCTAAAAAAATGGGTGCCAGGCCCCAGGGCCTACCTACTTAAGCCCTTCAATGCGGGCGTCGGCCACTGGCCGACGCCCGCACTACCTCCCTGGTGCGGGTTACAATCAGTGGCCGACACCAGTGAGGGGGTTAATAAATCCTCGGGTGCGTCGCACCCAAGGATTTATTTATTTATTTTTTGCTCCCAGGGAGACACGGAAGCCCTTCCGTGTCTCCCCCGCGCCCCACCCGCCCCTTTGTGAGCGCGCTGACGTAACAATGTAGATATATGTATATATATATATATATAGATCTATCTATAGATATATCTATGTAGATAGATATATATAGAGATAGATGTATACCTATATATATCACTTTTGTCAATATGTGTGTGGTTTCCCTGGGGGCTGCGATCGGCCCCCAGGAAAACCAGACCCACATATAAAAGTGATATATATATATATATATATATATATATATAAATATATATATATATATATATATATATATATATATATATATATATATATATATATATATATTTATTTATAGATTTGCCACCAGTTGTCTTGCAGTTGCAGCTTGCGTCTTCAAAGCAATGCACATACTTCAACTGACACTTTTCAACTGTAGCTTTTAGGGAGCAATAAAAAAGTCAAGTAAGTATTGTGATTATTTTTCTGCTACAAAAGGGTCAGACTTGTCTAGTGGCAGTTTTAGTGCCATAAAGAAGTGCATAAGGTTTATATGCCTACTGCAAAGAGCGAATCTGTATTTTATGTAAATAGCTGAGTACATTAGTAAAGTCAGCCATTACCTGCGCTATAATACAAATGAAATGTATGTGCGGGGTGGAGGGCGGCTATGGAGAGATGAAGGGCACTTTTGCTGGGTGGTAATGAGGGAATCCGAGGAGGAGGGAGTGGGAGCACCAATTATGATTGTTGGACTGGGCGCAGGAAGTGCTAAAGACTGTGACGAATGGTATGTGACAAGGTGTTTTTTTAGTGTCTTGAAAGAATGTGCTGATTGAGGGAAGAAGCGCAGGTAAGGTGGCCTCTACCTCTACTGTTGCACGTATCTCACACACACCATCGATTTTGTGACTGTCTACGTAGGCTAGTGTTTTAGAGCAACAGTTTAGCCAATAGCAGAGATGGCATCTTGATGGATGACTGCTGCCGGCACTCGGGTTATAGAGGACAGCTCTGACATAGGATCAGAGACTGAGACATCAGATACTGAGACAGCATCTGAGGGATAGGACAATGGCGCAGACTCTTGGAGTGATTTTTCAGTCGGAGGAGTCCCATTCGATAACTCCTCTTCCAGTAAATTATGAGGGAGGTGATGAGGACAGTCCTGCTGTCCCTTCGCAAGCAGTCTCTGCAGATGGGTAATAGTGGGTTAGCCCAACCCAGAGAGCAGGTGAATGCAGAGGCAAGCAGAGAGAGAGAGTGCTCTCTTGGGAGCTCCCCAATTTACTTCATCCCCAAATTCCACCGCCCAAATCGTTTAGTGGAGACATCAAAATTATCTATCGTAAAACAAACTGGTTTTGTAAGGCAGGTACCTGTGTTTTTGGTCCTGGGTTCGGCGGCCATATAGAGAAACACACTAAACCCAAACATTTCTGGAAACTAGACATTCGGGGGAGTCCACAGAGGTGTGACTTGTGTGGATTCCCCAAAGTTTTCTTACCCAGAATACCCTGCAAAGTTGAAATGTTGAATAAAAACTCAATTTTTCTCGCATTTCTGTCACACAAACTACAGGAATATGCTGGGATCCACAAAATTCCTACCACCCAGTGATTCCTTACCTGTCCTGATAAAAACACTACCCCACTTGAGTGCCTACACCTAGTGCCTGCATCAGGAATGGATCACCCCAGGGTCAACAGCTGCCTCATGTAAGGACCAACATTGACCATTGTGTGATCTATTCCTGTCGCGGGCACCAGGCCTACCCACACAAGTGAGGTATCATTTTTATCATGAGACTTGGGGGAACGCTGGGTGGAAGGAAATTTGTGGCTCCTCTCAGATTCCAGAACTTTCTGTCACTGAAATGTGAGGAAAACGGTTTTTTTAAGCCACGTTTTGAGGTTTGCAAAGGATTCTGGGTAACAGAACCTGGTCAGAGCCCCACAAGTCACCCCATCTTGGATTCCCCTAGGTCTCTAGTTCTAAAAAATGCACAGGTTTGGTAGGTTTCCGGCTGAGCTAGAGGCCAAAATCTACAGGTAGGCACTTTGCAAAAAACAGCTCTGTTTTCTGTCAAAAAATGGGATGTGTCCACGTTGTGTTTGGGGGCATTTCCTGTCGCGGGCACTAGGCCTACCCACACAAGTGAGGTATCATTTTTATCATGAGACTTGGGGGAACATACAATAGCAAAACAAGTGTTATTGACCCTTATCTTTCTCTACATGTTTTCCTTCCAAATATAAGAGAGTGTGTAAAAAAGACGTCTATTTGAGAAATTCCCTGCAATTCACATGCTAGTATGGGCACCCCGGAATTCAGAGATTTGCAAATAACCACTGCTCCTCATAACCTTATCTTGAGCCCATTTTGGAAATGCAAAGGTGTTCTTGATACCTATTTTTTACTCTTCATATTTCAGCAAATGAATTGCTGTATACCCAGTATAGAATGAAAACCAACTGCCAGGTGCAGCTCATTTATTGGCTCTGGGTACCTAGGGTTCTTGATGAACCTACAAGCCCTTTATATCCCCGCAACCAGAAGAGTCCAGCAGACATAACTGTATATTGCTTTCAAAAATCTAACATCGCAGGAAAAAGTTACAGAGTAAAACATAAAGAAAAATGGATGTTGTTTTCAGCTCAATTTCAATATATTTTTTATTTCAGCTGTTATTTTCTGTAGGAAAACCTTGTAGGATCTACACAAATGACCCCTTGCTGAATTCAGAATGTCGTCTTGTTTTCAGAAATGTTTAGCTTTCCAGGATCCAGCATTGGTTTCACACCCATTCCTGACACTAACTGGAAGGAGGCTAAAAGCACCAAAAATAGTAAAAATGGGGTATGTCCCAGTGAAATGTCAAATTTATGTTGAAAAATGTGGTTTTCTGATTCAAGTCTGCCCGTTCCTGAAAGGTGGGAAGATGGTAATTTTAGCACCAGAAACCCTTTGTTGATGGCATTTTCAGGGAGAAAACCACAAGCCTTCTTCTGCAGCCCTTTTTTCCCATTTGTTTGGAAAAAACTAAATTTTCACTGTATTTTGGCTAATTTCTTTGTCTCCTCTAGGGGAAACCACAAACTCTGGGTACCATTAGAATCCCTAGGATGTTGGAAAAAAAGGACACGAATTTGGCGTGGATAGCTTATGTGGACAAAAAGTTATGAAGGCCTAAGCGCGAACCACCTCAAATAGCCAAAAAAGGGCTCAGCACTGGGGGGACAGGGGAAAGGCTCAGCAGCTAAAAGGTTAAGAGGCGACTTTGAGACATGTTTTCTATTGGGTACCTGGAGCGTATCATTAATTAGATGGAGGCATCGTAGGAGGCATCTTAGGAAAGCAATCCTGCTTCCTTGAAACGTCATTGCCACTGTAATTTCGGTTGCATACAAACGAGCTGAAAAAATTATACAATTACTCTTTCCATCTGCTTAAGTACAACAGGGTAAATTGATGGTAAATCAGCCTTGGGAAATCGAAACAGCCTTTGAATCAATACTACATTATAAACAAGTGGTGTTCATATTGTTGTAGTAAAAAAGATCTAAAATCAGCATTTAATCCATTTTTATGTAAGTGAATGCATTTAAAGCTAATTAAACAAAAACTGTATATTAAGGGGTGGCGTTATTACTCAAGCCTGAGTGCATACAACATAACACTTACTAAACAAAGTAGCGGTTGTCGTTTTTGGTACTACATAATAAAATGAAGAAGTCAAGAGCTACACAGTCGATATTATACCACACATAGAAGTGCACAAATGTGTAAACGTTAGCTAAACTGAACACTTTCATATTTTCAGTTTTACCCTATGGTGCAGTATCGTGCTTTCTTTTTGGCATGCCAAGCACGGCAGGAATTTAACGAGAGCCGTGGAAGGGTTAGACTGGATTGTACGGACTCAAATCACTCCTATTGAATTTAGTAACAAATATCAATCTCTGATTAGAAGCAGAAGACTTTCATCCCACAGTAATCTGTTTTGGCCTTTTAGTAGAAAGTGGAATTTCTCTTTAACAGCCATATGTACCCTAGATATGGTGCTTTGTCACTGTTGAAATATAGAAATATTAACGGCCGTGTTATTTCAGCTCAAATGCTTGTGATCATTGGAAAACAGTGAGATTTAAAAGAAAACGAAGAAAATATAATAACAACAGCTATAAATGTTCTGCCATGAATATATAATTTGCTCTTGAGTGAGTATCTTGTATTGCAGCCTATTGATATTTTGTGTTCCGAAGCATGGAGAGACTACTAAGAAGTAATATTTTGCTCACAGACACCTAATTTATTGTGTTAAAATGAACAGACATTTTACCACATCATAACGTAGTCAAACGTGGTAAGCAGTCAGGCTTAACTTAAGAGGCAATGTGTAAAGTTTTTGTGCAGCTCTTCAAACAATAACACAGTGAAAACACCACACGAAAAGGTTAGGAAAATAGCGCTTAACATAATGAACAAAACAAGACCAAAATGACAAAAATCCAATAAAGAGAAGGCAAGATATTAATTTTTAAAGATCAAATGTCAAATAGCACTTAGAAGCAATAGGTGCTTAAGTGGGATGTTGGGTCACACTGGAAAAGGACAAAGTCAAGAGTTCAGGCCACCTGTGATGAAGCACAAGTTGGCCAAAGGACCTACTCAGGACCCGCTGAGCAACAGTACCTTAATTCCTGTCACAGCACTAGGTGTTGCACTGGAATTCTCCACGCTGCGGTGCATCGATTCCAAGTATAATATGCCAGTTCCAGGTTTGGTGGTTTCAAATGTGATGCGCTAGATCAGTCCACACTGGAGGGGTGATTCATCGATATTCTACACACAGTGTCAGTGATGCGTTGGTTCTGAAGCAATGTTTCCCAGGTGATGCAGAGTGTGATGCTCCAGTCCAGTCCCTGCTGCCGCAGTGATGCGTCGATCCCGATCTTGCAGCAGGCAATGCATCAGTTCCAATCAGTACAGTGTCAGCAATGAGCAGGTTCTGACAGTTGCAGCACTTTACACTCACTTCCAAGTGCACTGGACTGAGTTGGCACCACTTGGCCGAGCAGGACTTACAGCAAGTAAAATCCAGGTGCAGTTTGTTGATGGAAGGGAAGTCTTAGACGTCCCTGAGACTGCAGAAAAAGAGGCAATTCACCGAGCGCTTGGAGTCACTTTGGTTCTGGAATGGAGAGAAGCAGGTCCAGTCCTTCTACTCCCAGGATGAAGGAGAGCAGGCAGCAGGTCAGCTTAGCAAAGCAGGAGTCCATCAGAGTAGCATCTCAGCAGAGTGGCAGTCCTTGTAGCAGCACTGTAGTCCTTTTCCTGGCAGAACAATCAACAGGTTCAGAAGTGAACTGAGTTGGTGGTGTCAGAGGTCTAGTACTTATACCCAGTTATGCCTTTGAAGTGGGAAAGACTCCAAAGAAGGTTGTTTGAAGTGCACCAAGGCCCTCCTGTCCTGATGTGGCTCCCGGCTCACTACAGGTAGCTTTTGTGTGTGGCAGGACACTGCCCTTTGAGTTGCAAGTGTCAGCCCCTCATACCTATCCTGCCCAGGATGGCCCATGGGTCTATTGATGGGTTATCAGTCACACCTACACTGCCTTTGTGCATGGCTGTCTAGAGGGAATGCCCAAGCCAACCTGTCACTCCACCCCAGACTTGTATTGCAGACAAGCAGTAGGCACAAAATGACTAAAGCAAGAAAATGCCAACTTCTAAAAGTGGCATTTTCAGAGCTGCATTTTAAAATACGACTTCACCATGTGTTTTTACTCTACTTTGTGAGTTCAGAGACACCAAATTTGACAAACATATCTCTTCCAGATTGGGAATCACACTTAAAAGATGTAATTTGGCAAACCCAATGTTGTCCCATAGGAAAGATAAGCCTTGCCATACCGAACAACGAATTTGGGAGTTTTTTCACTACCAGGTCATGAAAAACTAAAATGTCCTGCATTTGGGTCTCAAAGGTCCTCCCTTAGGAGTGACATATGCTGAAAAAGTGAAGGTTTAGACCTGGCAAGAGGTTTAATGTGCCAGGTCGACATGGCATGTTAAACCGCACAGACAGGCTCCGCAATGGCAGTCCTGAGATTTGGTCATGGGGCTACTTAAGCTGGTGGTACAATCAGTGCTGCAGGCCCACTAGTAGCATTTAAATTACAGGCCCAGGGCACATATAGTACACTTTACTAGGGACTTATAAGTAAGAAATATATGCCGGTTGGTTATGAGTCAATGTTACCATATTTTAGGGGAGAGAGCACAAGCACTTTACCACTGGTTGGCAGTGGTAAAGTACACAGAGTCTTAAAGCCATCCAAAACAAGCTCAGAAATTGATATTTGGCACTAAACTAAGGCTAAAGGTGGTTGATACGGTCCTCTCTCTCTCTCTGTTGTTGATTGGAAAAGGCAATGGCTGCACTGAGATCTAACAACAACAGCTTTTTACTGGTTCAATCTAGGTGCAGGTCATATTAGTACCTCCAGGTTCAAAACATAGGTAGCTCTTGGCAAACTACTCTACATTTTTTAACAGGGAGACCCTGTATAACATTCGGAGGTGGAGAGTTTCAAATATTTTGCAACTCAAGAAAGATAAGAGGAAGAGAAGTACCTTCTGGGCCTCCTTGTTTGTGGATTGTAGCATGTATTTGGTCAATGGGCTAAGAACTGTTCTAGATACATAGGGTGTGATAATCTAGTGTGGAGGTTACTGATGCCCTGAAAAAGAAAAGCCTCAAAGTTTTCTTTGGGAGATAAAAAAAAGAGACAAATAATATCCTCCTTTGAAATGGATATGCCAATTGGCATATGATGAGATGAATATGCATCCAGTATCAACTCAGAAGTCATCACTTTCATAAGGAGTTGTAATTATTGATGCAAAGCAGAATGGAAGGATAGGAGCGTATGCCTGTTTAATTGATTTTGCATTTTTACTAGTACAATGTCTGCCATATGGCTGAAGTATGCTTTACTGCATTCAGTGTCTAAAGTCCCATAGATAGGCTCATAGCTCAGGGAATTGTTTCTCTGAGTCATCCACATTGATAAGAATCTAAGTGTAAATTCTGTTTCTAAATGATAAACAATGACAATGTATACACTTAAAGAGGGATAGTTAGTGGGGAGATCCTTGTGGGTTCTCACAGTCATATATCCTCAATGAGAAAGAGCACCACTTTTTTAGTAAATGTTCAAACATGCAACCTGGTCGTTGAGTAACTGATGCTGGTCTAAGCGAACTTGAATTTGTGACGCTAGAGTCTTCCCATAATGTCTGATTCACAATACCCCAGTGAATTCTAAAAGTGGTGCCAACCCAGTCCAAGGCCTTTTTAAGTGAGTGTAAAGTGCTGCAATTCCTGTGCTGAAAATCTAAAATTTAAGTAAACTCCCAATTTGGAAATCTTAGAGAATCTCTCAAGTACTCCTTGAATGCTCTGACAGTCATTGATTGTACGATTACTCATATATGTAGCAATTAGTGCATACAAAAATATACGCATATTTTAGCATGTGTCAAAATGGCAAGCCAAGGCGCATATGCAGTCAGCTATTTTTTATTTTTGTTTATTGAAAAAGAAAATATTTTCTCACGTCTTCCGATTCTAATTGCACCAACCTTGAGGGGTGCTACCGCCAGATGAACATTCTGAGATCACATTTTCTTCAGCTTTTTGCACCTTTGAAGGCAGGAATGATCTAAATGATCTGGGTCCTGGTGGAAGAAATACTCTGTCACAAATGTGATGGATATACCCTCCACTGTATTACAATCCCTATAGGAGATAATTGGTGTAAGACTGCATGTGGGATATCCCTCACATGTTGATGAGTATTTTTCCCTGTGAAGACCTTAGATCTAGGCCGTTGCACCACCAAGCTGCATAGGTAGCAGACCTGAGAAAATCATCCAGTTGATGGTGTTCCGCCCTCTGTATTTAAATGTTACAGCTCTGCAAGCGGTAAACTGGCAGTGGTTCGCTGATGGAGGGTGGACATTGTGGAAACCAATGGACAGCAGAGAATGGCTGTGGAATAGAGGTAAGTCACACAGACACACACACACACACATACAAATACACACTGTACCTTAGCCATATGTGCCCCCCTGCACTACAGACAACACAGCACATACACATATGTACCCATTGCTATTCCAACACAACACATACATGTCACAAACAAACATTGACAGACATCCACCACACAATATACATTCACCAATACAATTGCACCTCACACAACACAAACACAACAACCAACACAACTACACACTCATCTACACAAACACACTCACCCACATGCACAACTACACGCATCACAAATATAACAGCCATGCAACACCACTCACCTGAATGTTGCACACAGCAAACACAACACACAACACAACATACACAACAACATCAGACCCATATGCAGGAGGCACACATACTGATGCAAACACATCATCCACCATAGCTCCCTCCTCCACACACAACCAATCGCATATATACATACATGTACTGTCTCAGACATACAACTCGCAACATAACATGGCAGGTACAGGTCCCCTGGCAATGTGTGCAAATGGACACAGTTGAATCGTGTGAAAGTACTGTCATTGTGGTGCCAGCATTCATGTGCCAATGAATACTGACACCATAATGACAGCTGTGAAAGTGTGCAATATGTGTTATGTACCAGTGTGTACCCATCCATGTCTGACCCACTCGTGTCCCGACAGCTGCATGTCAAAGTAACTTTAAAAATTACTGTGACCTCCTATGCAGTGCCCACCCAACGTACCCTGGCAATGAGGCATCCAGAACTTTGAGTCTGGTGACATGCAGGGTGGTGATTTCTCCATTGGTCATTGGCAGCAGTGAGGGCAGTCATGCCCAGTCAAAGACGGGGGTGGAATGAAGAAAGAAGGTGAGTTTTCATCCCTGCCCAATCGGCCAACTCAGACAGCAGGTCGGACCACCACTTTTGTCTAGGAGGTAAGGCACATCCAAATCTGCATGGTGGGAAGGGTGGCTAGGGTTTCTGGAATCCCCTTTTCCCTCTCACTGCCTTCTAGTTTAGATGGTGATTTGAATGCAGGCTTTCATCTATGGATCCACCAAAATCTCAATAAGGTAGAAAGACTGTCATGGTGAAGAACGGGTTTCCAAAAAACCTAGCAGTTTGGATGTGTTTGTCAATGTATACATGTGGCATGGTAATAGACTCATCCATGAGAGCAGATTACACCAGAAAGATATGTCTCAAAGTAAATGTAAAGTTGTAGGTAGGGAATGGCATAAAGATTACACTAAAGGTGGGTTTAGGAGAGGTGATTGAGGTAGATGTATTGTTTGGAGTTGAAATAGTGATATATGTGCATTGAAAGTATGGGAACATTTGGGTTAAAATTATGTATAGAATAGCTATAGGTATGAAGTATAGCTAAAGAATGAAATGTTTAATGTAGTGGTAATTCTCAGATCACTAGGGACATACCGTAGCTGTATGTCAAAGAACACACATTGGCAACTTTAACAAGCCTTGCTTCAATCTGCTGCTTCCTGAACTCACTTAGTCATACCCCTACCCCTGCACTCACATTGGCACATTCCTCAACCAGAGCTCACACAGGCACAAAGTTCACATCACATTCACACAAGAACACCTTTCCTCCTATAGTTGCATAGTACATCTCTCACTACGCCCTGACAGGGGCACTCCTCTCACTTTTCATTCGCACAGGGACACTAGTGTGTTACCAGAATATTGCAACCAAAATATTGTCTCACAGAAATAGCATATCATAAATATCACTTACAACAGATTCTACTTGTTAGAGATAATAATAGAAAATCAACATTCAATGGGATAACATTTTTGTACATGTTTAGGACACAATATTTCTGTCTGACAATACAGTTGTGTGAGGAATTGGGTTGTTAGTTATAGGGGGTGTGAGCAGCACGCAAACAGCAATGAAGTGAAAACACAACACAAAAATCCCACCAATTTGGACAAAATAGAGTAACATTTTATAAATTATTTGACACCAAAATGACAAAAACTCCAATCAGTAGAAAAGGACATATTTCAAAGGTTTCAGGTAAGGATAGCACCTAAAAGTACAAAGCGCCACTCGCAGCTATCTTGTCATTTGACACCAGGTGGAAGTCACAAGTTCAGGCCAACTGCAATGGAGTATAGGGCGGAAACAGGGACCAGGTTAGTCCTGCTGAAAAAGTTACCATCTAAAGTTCAGTGCAAGGAGTCCAGTTTATGGTGGAGGAGAATGCAGCGAGAAGGGGGAGCATTGCAGATTGTCATTTCAGTAGCTCAAAGAGAAGCCTGGGCATTGTGAATGGCCACCGATGTAGCACTAAGATCCTCAATGGAGTCACAGCTGGTTATTGCTGATGCTTTGTGTTGGCAATCACTGCAGACTGTTGATGCAATAGTGCAAAGTGCAGATCTCATGGTGCTGGTCATTGCTTGTGGTCATAGTTTGAAGAGTCAAGTTCACCAGAGCATCGCATTAATGGTTGGCAAGGGTGACAAGATTTTGGCAGCCAGGCCAATTTGCACTCGCATACAGCCCAAAACATCAGGATTTCTCCTTTTCTTCAAGGAGGAACTCAATTGATGCCACAACAAGGGTCCAGGACCTGTGAGGCATATCTTGTGGATCAGAACCTCACTTGAATAGAGGCCCGCAGGGTACAGGAATGATTAATTGCACGTCCAGGGAGGTCCAGTGATACAGGTCAGCTGGGTAGTTAGAAGGAGACCTTTGGAGCTTATTGTGTCCGTGTAGCTCAGAACATGCACCAGCTAACACTTTTTGGAGTCACTCAAGCAGCTTGGAATGAAGGGTGAATGTCCAGTCTTCCTTCCCAAACAGCAGGGATTAGGAGTCAAGCAGCAGGGCAGTCCCCTGGCAAGAGGATAGCCCTTCTTTTGTAGTATCCACAGGTCCAGAAGTGTACTGAAAAGTGGATAGCTTTGAAATAGGAGATGCTTCTGGAGTTTCCCCCTACAGAGGTCTTAGGATTTTCCTTCCTTTTTGCCCTTGACCCAGTTTGTCTGCAGTCATCCCACAGTAGGCTAGTGTGAAGCTTTTTGTGCATGAGCTGAAGCAGAGTCTTTGAAGTGCATGTTTAATAGATGACATTTCCTCCTCCCTTCTCAAGACAGGATGGCTCACCCTGCCTAAAATCAGGCCCTCTATTGTGATAGGAGTACACAAAGTTCAACTGCCACCTTCGCCTAGTCATGTGACACAGGTTAAAGGCTGCGACACCAAAAGCTGGTGACAAGAATACAGAAACTTTCTTAAAGTGACATTTCCAGATTTGTGATTAAAAATCTGACTTTTCTATCAAAGAAAGTTTTAAATTACAATTCATCAGACACCAAACATGAGATTCCTATCAACCTCCACACACAAGTTGTCACTTATTAAATGTAATAAGGTACCACAATGTTATCCAATGGGAAAGATAGGCCTTACAATATTAAAAAACACATTTCAAAATTTTGCACTACCAGGACATGCAACATTTTAAAGTACATGTTCAGCATTTTAAATCCAACATAACCTGCCCTATGGGCTTTTTAGGGCTTATTCTAAAAGTGATGGAGATGCATTCAAAGGAAAGTTTAGTTTGGCAAAAGGTTTATTTTGCTAGTTCAAATAGCAGTTTAAAATTGCACACTCAGGCCGCAATGGCAGGTTTGAGATATGTTTGAAGGGCTATTTAAGTGGTTGGCACAATCAGTGCTGCAGGTTCACTACTACCATTTAATTTACAGGCCCTCTGTACATGTAGTGCCACATTACTAAGACTTACAAATAAATTACACATGCCAATTGGGTGTAAGGCAATTGTACCATGTTTAAAGGAGAGAGCACAAGCACTTTAGCACTGGTTAGCAGTGGTGAAGTTTGCTGAGTTCTAAAAGTGACACAAATGTGTTCAGACAACAGAAGGAGTAAAGGAAAAATGTTTGGGAGTGACCCTGCAGAGAGGTCTAGGTCCAGCATGACTACATTCAAACTCAAATCCAGGGAAGACTAATTAATAACTTGATGGGCTTCCCTGTTTAGGTGAGAGAAAGTGGACAAAATCCATCTAACTGCAGAGGCACTTGTAGTTCTACCCCCTCTGTACTCTGTTAGATTGCTCTACCAAAACTCTACAGGACTTTTGGACTGACATATGAGGACCCTTCCTCCAAACCTGTGGACCCCACCTGTGGAGCATTTAACCTTAACTTGCTCAAAGATGCATCCCATTAGGCAGACAGTACCACATTGGCCAGCACTTTGATGTGGCCCATTCCACTCCTTGGATCAGACTTCTGTCCCCGACCTAGGGAAAACACTGCTCATAAGGACAGCAACCAACAGAGACGACAGACAGCTGTCAGTGCAACAGCCAGACCTCAGGCCATCCAAAGGCCTCTTTCCTCTGTAGTTCCTCAGGGTGGGGGGCAGCAGCCCCAGGTATAGGCACCCTTTTTGCACTCTCCTTCTCACCAGGCCAGGGGGGTAGCCTGAGACTCGTTACTCAGTCCAGGATCTGTACTCTAAGACTGAACAGAAGTCAGGGGTGGGTCATTCACCCTCTGTCTCACCATCTGGGACTTAGTCCCTCATTGCAACCCTGGCAGTCAAAGACCGCCAGGGTTGTTTTGGCGATCGTACTGCCAACAGGCTGGCGATATAAATTGCCATATTTTGACTGCAGCGGTAGCGCTGCGGTCACACCGCACGTACTGGCGGTTTCCCACCCTCGTTGTCCCGGCTGTTATAATTCGCCAGGGCAGGGCTGCTTGCAGCGCTGACCTGGGGATTATGACTCCCCTTCCCGCCAGCCTGTCCATGGCGGTAGAGACCGCCATGGAAAGGCTGGTGGGAAGGGGAGTTGCGGAGCTGGGGGCCCCTGCACTGCCCATGCACTTGGCTTGGGCAGTGCAGGGACCCCCAGGCACAGCCCCACTCTGAAAAGCGCGACGGGTGAAGCTGCACCCGTTGCACGGCCGCAACACCGCCGGCTCCATCAGGAGCCGGCTTCAATGTTATGGCCGACATCCCCGCCGGCCCAGAGGGAATGTTGTAATGCCGCTGGCGGGTTTGCAGCCGTATAGGCGGCCGCTCTGTGGTTCAACCTTGGCGGGCAGCCCCGCCGCCTGCCAAGGTTGTAATGAGGGCCTTAGTATCCTCTGTTTGGGAGTGGTATGCCCAGGCATCCTGAGCTTTTAGGGTACCCTGGTCAGTCATGCCTCCTAGCACTTATATCCCCAGTGGCAGCTCAATCACCAGAAACGAGTCAATAGGCATTTGGGGACTAACTATGACCCACTCTTGGTCACCACACAACCTCAATCCTGGGATACCAGGGCCATCGGGAGGATAAAGTCCTGCCCCTGCGCCTAAATTTCCCTACACACCTGATTGGTGTACTGCTTCAGGGAAGTCAGTCTTTCCATTACCATGGTCTAGCTGGCCCCAAGTCCCTCGGCACAGTGACAGGGATCCCGCTCACTTTGACCTGGCAGAAGTGATGAGTCCCACTCTCTGGGATCAACAGATCATCCTCTGATTCTACTTCCAAACTAAGGAAGACTAGGGAATGTTCTATCTCCTACCCCTGGGAACTAATTACCCTTAAGTCCATATTGGCTGACCCATGTAGTGCCTTACTGGAGAAGTCCCAAAAATCTACCCATGACTCTCCAGACAGTTTATTTTTTTATAAATTAGCTTTATTGTTTTCCAAACAACCATACAAAATATACACACTACTATTACTGCAATTGTACCACAGGACATATAACACAGTTCAAGGTTACAGATCCAAGCAATAATATTTCCAATACTTACCTCAGATTTTCCCATGTTTTTACAGGCAGTTCCTAAGCCTTAAGTGGTATCCCTCTGGGGAGAGACCAAACTTTTGTGATGAGGACTACTTTCATGGGGTGTAGGACATCCAGTAATCTACCTCTAAATCCAACAGGGTAACCCTGCCAATAGCTGATATGTGCCTCCAGCCATGCTCCCTAAAATTCACCTTTGACCCTATGCATTTCTAGGGCTAGCTCATAGACTGAGAACCACCTATCAATATCACGGTCTGCCTCAAAGAAGGGCACCAGTCTTTCGGTATGTAGACCTATCTGTCTCCACTGGACACTGTGCTGTTGCTTCTTCCATTTTTTATGGACTCTGGGGCTTGCTTGAGCTTTAGGTCCATCTCCTTTAGACTCCTTTCATGAAGCCATAACAGTTTTTATTCCTCCTATAGCTAGCTTTTTCTCCTGGAGGACTAACACTTTCTCTGGCTCAGCCCTCTCCTGAATTCTCGCTGCCTCAGCTTTTAGCTTTTGCTGCTTTTGTAGCCACTTCCAGCTTGGCCAGCTGAAGCTTGCACGCCCTTTCAGCTTTCCTGACCGCCAGTTCCCCAGTGCACAGGAGCTGGGAGCACACACTGCTTTCTGTGCTGGACCAGGCAGGGGACCTGAGTCTTGTGGTTCTCCTGTTCTCCTATGGTTCTGGCGGAAGGGGCAGAATATGCTCCTCTCTTCTTTTCAGCTCTGGAGTTGTTGCCTAGTTATCCTCCTCAGCCTCTATTTCATCTTCCTCCCCATCCATTTCATCCTCCTACTCCTATACTGCAGCTTGCATTTTGGTGACCTCCTCCCAAACTGGGAGGGCTATCTCACACTGCAACTTTAGGGAGCCTTTGGCAGGTTTCAGTACTCTCTCCCTGCACAACCTTTGTCAGCTCAGCCATACTGCAGCTTTCAAGGTTGTCAAGATCCAACTCCATCTTTGCAGCAAGAATCACAAGTGTATAAAGTTTGAGGCAGGAATTACATTTGGAAAAAGGAAAAGATGGTTAACCAAAGACAAGAATACCAGAAGTCAGATCTGGTATTACATTATGTATAAAGGCAGTTTTGGGTTACACAAATCATGGAATGGCATTGCTCAAACACAAGTACTGGATCCTATCCCTGACACCAATGTGAAGAGCTGGGTTGTTGGTTGGGGGAGATATAAGCACTTCCCAAGCCAAGGCCACAATCCTTGTTACAGTAAACCACAAAAGTCAGTAAATTAACCTGGGCTGAACCCTCTGGTAGCTTGGTGCAAAAGCAGTCAGGCTTTAATTTGAGGCAATGAGTTATGTATTTATACAACACACAGACAGAAATTGAGTGAAAGCATACAAGAAAAATCCTACATCAACTCAGAAAAATAGAGAACATTTTGACAAATCATTTGACAGCAGAACATCACCCATTCAGTTGAGCCGTAGCTATCAATTTTTAAAGGTTTTTAGTAAAAACTACTACCTATGAGATCAAAGCTCCAAACATGGACATCTAGTTGTGCGAGACCTGGGCAAAGCCAAAAGTTAGGCATGACCATGATGGAGCGCGGTTCGGACACAGGTGGTGGATTGGGCCTTGTCTTGGCTTCTCTGCGGACTCAGAAGACATTCTACAGAAAAACTTATTGGAAGACAATGTTCAGTGGGGTAAGGCCGCTGGCAATGTCTGAGGAGGTTGGGACATCACTGGGTAGCCACTGGATGAAGTCAAGGTGAGGATTTTTCCATTCAAAGTTTGTCCCTTTTTTGGAAGTCGAACGTCTCCAGTGGGATGAAGCTGCAGGCTGTAGCTGACAAGGACTCCATTAGTCTGAGTGCCCTTCTAAGAGGAACCTCTGAACAGGATTTGCTGCTGTGTAGAAGAATATAGTTGAAGCTACTACAAAGACATGACGACAAGTGATGCAACTTAAACAGATCATTGGACAGATAGGTCCCGGTCTCCTGTTGGTTTTCAGGGCACTTGGACAGGGATTGTTGTTATTTGAGAAGGGACTTCACGCCCCTCAATCAAAGCCCAATTTCCTACAGGCTCCAGCTTACAAAGTGCTCAAATCGGGTCATAAGCATATGGAACACTTGTATTGTAATACAGTTTCTGAATTAATGATGATTTTTAGCAAGGTGAAGAACCTAAGAAAACATATTCTGAATGATGGCACAACTATCCTCTATGACAAAGTACCTGAACTCACTTTTTTGAATTAAGGGTTCAAACAGCCATTGAGGAAAATATGATGGAATGTTTGAGAAGTATGTGACTTATGGAAACTGGTTTGCAGAGAGTATATTTTATAAAACATGCATTGTCTTTATATTGATAACCAAAACTGAAGTAATAAAAAAATTAAGGTACCAAATAAAGATTTACATTATCTTTTGCACTCTAGAATTTCTAAATGTATATTTTTCTACATATTCCCTTTCAACTTAACCTAGATTTCTCTCATAGACTCAATATCACCCTGAAACATGTTTGTTTTACTAGACAAAATCAGTGTGTAATATTGTGCTTTCAACATCAGTTAATTCGTATCTCAAGAACATGAAGTAGGCATGAGAGGAAGACTCATCAGTATGCAGATGAAGACAGATGCATTTGAGTGTCCTGTGTTTGTGGCTCTCTGAATGGAATGCCTAAATGTAGCTGTTGCCCCGCCCAGTCCAGACGTGTATTGGAAACAGAGTGTAGGGCACACAGAGCAGTAAGTGAATGCCTACTTTCTATAAGATTGCTGGCAGCAAGAAAAACATTTACACAAGGAATACAGATGCAGCCTGAAACACCACAACAAAGGTAATATTGTAGCAATCCAGCAGCACCATTGTTGATGAAGGATTACCAAATAAGGTACAAGAGGAGGGTGTTTATGCTGCCCAGTAAAGGATCTTACCTAATGGTACAAAAAGGTGCAACAAACTGCCATCTCCTTCACCTGAGAGTGAAGTTGAGGACTGAAATAGAAAAGCCTAAGTTGGACACAGTCTTGGTCCTGAAGAGACCCCTACATACACAGGGTCAAAACACGTTGACAAATAAGCACCAGCAGGTTGGGGATACAATCATAATGTACAGAGGCAACCTTAATGAATGAAAGAGGTGCTTTCCTTTTGAAAGGTTAACACAATTTCAACCCCTGGAGAAGCATCCATGTAAGGAGGCATGAAAAAAGGACTTATTAAGTGGACTCCATAAGATTGTAAAATTCAAGGCTGGTTTAATTTTAAGAGGACTGTTATTAAGTTATGTATGAAAATGTTTGTTTAAAAATGTTGTATTAGTTTGTTTTTCACTAAGAGGTCAAGGTAAATGGGCTATAAAAACTATTTGGTGCATGTTAGACTTGGCATCCTTGGTGTGGTCTCCCCAAAGTTTTTGCCTCTGTTTCCCAGGTTGTTGATGTGTGCTGGACTCTGTTCTTTCTATTTTTGATACTTTGGGCACTTTACCACTGCTATCCAGTGCTAAAGTGCAAGTGTTACTATATACAATGTATGTGTGATTGGCTTTCAATATTGGTATATTTGATTTATTAGTCAGTCCCTAGTACAGTGCACTAGAGGTGCCAAGGTCCCGTAAATCAAATTCTACCAATGGGCCTACAGCACTGGTTCTGCCACCCACATGAGTAGCCCTGGAAACATGGCTCAGACCTGCCACTGCAGTGTCTGTGTGTGCAGTTTAAAACTCCCAATTCAACTTGGCAAGTGTACCCACTTGCCAGGCTTGAATCTTCCCTTTTCCTTCATGCAAGGCACCCCTAAGGCAGGCTCAAGGTAGCTCCATTGGTAGGGTGCACTGTATGTTTAAGGTAGGAAATATACTAATGTGTTGTATCTGTCCTAAAAGTTAAATACTGCCAAATTTTGTTTTCACTTTGCAAGGCCTATCTCGCTCATATGTGGGCTGCCTTTAAATACTATTAAAGTGCAGATTCCCTTCTGGGAGCACATGGAATTATGGAGTTTAGTGTCTCTGAACTCACAATTAAAAAATACATCTTTCATTAAAGTTTGTTTTTAGATTGTGTGTTTCAAAATGCCACTTTTAGAAAGTAGGCATTTTCTTGTTTAAACCATTCAGTGACTCTGCCTGTTTGTGGATTCCCTGTCCGGGTTGATTTGACAGTTCTGCTGTTTGCACCTCTCCTCTAGACTGTGACACAAAGGGAGCTGGGGTGTAGCCTGCATATCCTGATGAGCCATCTGTGCTGGGAGCGAGGGGAGGAGTGGTCTCTCACAACTAAAAGGGCTGTGCCTGCCCTCACACAATGCAGTTTCCAACCCCTGGTGTGTGTCTGGGCCTGGCCTGGGCAAGGCAGGATCTTACAAACAAGAGAGACTTTCCTTTGAAGTTTGCTTACTTCAAAGGCAGAAAGGGGTATAAGTAGTGGACCAAAAACCCTCGAAAAAGAGATCATTTCTGGAATCAAGGGTACCTCTGCAAAGAGCTGAGGAGAAGTGCTGCCTCTGCCTGTGACTGTGCTTTGTAGGGCTATCCTACAGTTGCTGCTTCTGCCTGGGATAGGGGACAAAGACAGGACTTTGTTGTGCATTCCTACTTGTGATGAATCTCCAAGGGCTTGAACTGAGCTTGCCTCCTGTTGTTGAAGCCACAGGGCCATCAAAGACTTCCTCTGCCAGCACCTGGACTCTCTGATGAGAACCTGGGCCCTTGAAAGCTGAAGTTGGCAGACAAGAGCTGAAATCCACGCACAGAACGCCGTGCAGGGAAATTTTCGATGCACCATCTGCACTGCGACTGATAAACAACGTGCCTCCAGCCTCGCAACTAAAGTTGATGCTCCACCTGCATTGCGGCTGGGAGAATGATGCATTTTGGCAGGAGAAATGACGTGCAAGACCCGCTTGCAGCTGCTGATAACAACACAAACCCCACACATCGCAGTTTTCTAACACCGTTTACAGGATTTTCCACGCATAGCCCCTGGGCATCAAAGTCAACCCATCTATGCGTGGATCCGAGGTGCCTCGTCCAGAAATCGACACAACACTCTCTTGTGAGGGAGAAAAATGACACATTGCTACCCTTTTCTGACGCATCACTACCCTTTTGAGGCGCATGCTCGTCCGTGCAGCTTTAGTTTTTACACTAACCAGGTACTTTGTGCAAAAACCGCATTCTCACTGTTTTCTATGGATTAAGATGCTTATTCTTTTGAAAATTCATATCTTGACATGTGTATGTTAGATTTTTGTTGTTTTGGTCTTGTTTGATTTAGACAAATATTACCTATTTTTCTAAACAGGTGTGGTGTCCATTTTACAGTGTTTTCACTGTATTTCTGTGTGTTAGTGCAAATACTTTACACATTGCTTCTAAAGTTAAGCCTGTCTGCCTGCTCATGCCAAGCTGCCAGGGGGGTGAGCGGGGGTAAACTGAGAGTGATTCTCCTTTACCCTGACTAGAGTGAGGGTCTTTGCTTGGACGGGGGCAACCTGACTGCCAACCAAAGACACTATTTCTAACAGTGCTGGTATAATAAAATTCATGTTTTTATTTTTATGATTTATTGATTTGTTGTGGTGTAAATATCTAGCTAACTTTAAGATGTAAGAATATGAGACTTAACTACAATAAATGTGAAATAATTAAACATTAATCTTTGGATCTAGTGGCTCAGACAATTTAGTTGCTTGACTACATGCAAAAAAAAGTCCAGCCAAGGTATATATACATTTATGTGTTCATTTCACGGTGACCCAACCTGGTAATTGTGCAAGGACTCAACTCCATTTCTTAATTCATACTTTATAAAAGTGGCATTTCTAAAAAGGTAATTTTAAATCCAACTTTACCAGTAATAAAATGATATCTATCATGATACAGCTAATCTTTTCTGATCAGGAATTACAGCCTAAAAGTATATAAAGGAATTCTAAATGCTGGCCTATGAGAGGAGTAAGCCTCACAGTAGTGAAAAACAGCTTAGTGAGTTTTTCATTACCAGGTTGTGTAAAGCTTAAAAGTACATGTCCTGCCTATACTTACATGGCACCTTGCCCTTTGGACTACCTAGGGCCTACCGTAGGGGTTGTCTTATATATACAAAAAGGGAATTTAAGACTTGACAATGGGTTTTCAAAGCCTAGTTGAGGTAGCAGTACACTGCACACTCATGCCTTGCAATGTCAGACCTGATATGTGGTGAATGGGCTACTTATGTGCGTGGCACAATCAATGCTGGAGACCCACTAGCAGCCTTTATTTCATAAGCTCTAGGCAGATGTACCACACTTTACTAAGGATTTATAAGTAAATTAAATATGCCAATTGGCTAGGAGCCAATAATATGATGTTTAGGGGAGAGAGCACAAGCACTTTAGCATTGCTCACCAGTGATAAAGTGTCCAGAGTCCTAAAACCAACTAAAACAAGATCAGAAAAAGAGAAGGGAGGCAGGCATAAAAAGTTGGGGAAAGACCACCCTAAGGCTGTCAGGTCTAATAGGCGTGTTATCCAATTATATCAATAGTAATATTTCCAATATTACATAATCACAAATTGTGTAATTTTTTATTTTCATCTACATTCTCAGAGTCTATTCTGGGCTTGCAGTGTGTTTAGATTTGAGAGCAGTCTCCTCTGTGTAGCTCCCCTTGTTTATTTGCCTATTACTTATCACAATTAGAATAGGCCGACACGCCTCTAACGTTTTACTTACGGAGGGGTTGTGAGAAATATTAACTTATACCTATAAGGATTATTTACGATATACATCTTTTTCTAAATACAAATATTAGCAGCCATTATGCTGAGATGTGAAGATGATGCAACTGTCTCCCATGTCGAATAATGTGCAAATTATTTTTAACATTCACATTTTGAAAAGTAGAAGGATGATTGAAGTACAATTTTTGTTGATCCCCAAGTCTATGAGTTTACGTACATATATTGTTTGTGTATGATTTCTGTCGTGAAGTAATGTTATATGTTGATTTTGGGCTATTTTATCGTCTGATTAAAACATTTGAAAAGAATTGTATGATTTACAGTTTCACTGCTGTATTGATGATTGTGTATTATTTCTTACTATTGTATAATTTTCTCTTATTTTGTCTTCATTTAACCCATTACTTAGTCTGGAGACAGGAAGGAAAAGCAGGATGCCTAGTGGCTTTTAGGTGAATTTCTATGAGCTTCTTCCACCCTACAGAGGAAGGGTTCCAGATGCTGACCTGCTGAAGGACTGGACCTGCAATTGTTGAACCCAGGATCTCAAAGTGACTCCAAGGGCTAGTTGGTTGGCCTCCTGACTAGAGCTTCAGAGACAGAAGGCTCCATCAACATTTAACCCAGCAACAGGACTCTGTCATCTATGAGTCTAACCTGGCAAGTGGTGCCACCCCAGGCCTGGACTCTTGGAAGTGGGCCTAAGGCGCTCTGCCAGCCTGTACAGATTCAGTGAAACCAATGCATCACCTCTGCTGTGCAATTCTTAACAGATCGAACACATTACTGCAGCTGTGTAGATTAGAAAGGTCGCAAATGCCTGCATTGCAGCCCATCGCCACATAGGAACAGCTGCCACATGATGCATCCTCGGCCCTCGCATCCCTTGTTATCAGCAGCCTCAATGATGATGCCAGACTCTGTATTGCAGCCTCACAGCTTCTCAAAACCAATGCGTGGCCCATCCTAGATGCTGTAGTTCACATTGCAAGCCTTTATCAGTAGAAACCTCAAAATTGATGCAGGACCTCGCATCTCAGCCTCGCGGTATCTAGGAACTAATGCATCACTTTGGCTGTGCAATGCATTTTTGATGTGGATCCTTGCAACGCTTTGCAAACCAGGGTTTAAGGTACTTTGTTCACTGAGGCTAACTAGGTTTGGTAAATTATGACCATGGCGGAAAGATCTCTGAAAGACAGCCAATGTACCACACCGACCGCCAGGTGGGAAACAACAGCCAGCACAGCAGTAGCTGTCTATAGCCAGGTGGAAGTCAAAGTTCTGCCCACCATATTATGACCAGACATTCCGTCACCTTTTCTGTGGCAGTAACAATGACATCAAAAGCCTGACGGAAACTGAGCTCAGAATGAAAGGACTCATCATTGAAGACACAGGGAAGAACCACGCCACTATGGAACCTGAACTGTATGTATTTCTGATGATATTCTATGTTCTGCCCCACTATGAATACCAACGCCGGCAAAGACGACGACGGTGAGTACAGCCGTCTAGCACACAAGGGAGGGGGGAGGAAAAGGAGAGTGACACACACATGCACCACACACACCCCATACATACACACCATACACACAACCAGATGCACAAGAAAACAAGTTAATTCCCCTAAATCGGCTTAACTAATGCAAGGACAACACCAATTTACTAAAGTGATTGTAATAATATCAACACAGTACAAATAATAATTTAGCCATTGTTACAGATAGCTACAAATGTACAGAAAAAGGGACACTGCCCAGTCCTCAGTTTGAGTGAGCCACATGGCCACAGGGCAAAGTCCAAGGCCCCACTTGTCACCTGCATCAATACGGAGTGAACACTGCAGGGCCATATGTGGCAAATAGGCAGGCACCTCAGGGGGACGGAGGGGCACCTCATCCAGGAGCAGAAACAAGATCACTGGCTCTGGAGGGGGCAACATGCCCTGTGCTTTGTCCTGGGGATTGATGGGCCAGAGTCTCACAAGTGGGTGTCTTCCCCACTGGTTCTGGAGGGGGCAACATGCCCTGTGCTTTGTCCTGGTGTCTTCCCCACTGGTTTTGGAGGAGGCAACATGCCCTGTGCTTTGTCCTGGGAAGTGATGGGCCACAGTCTCTTGAGTGGGTGTTTTCCCCACTGGTTCTGGATTGGTCAGGCCGCACAGCAGCCCATGGAGGCAGGATCACATTGCGTCCTCCAGCGGTGACGGCTGAACTGTGGTGGTGGTGGGAGGCTCCTGCACAGCCCCTGCAATCTCGGATGGCTGCCCTGTGGTGATGCTGGTGGTGGTGTTGGGAGGCTCCTGCACAGCCCCTGCACCCTTGGATGTCTGTACTGTGGTGGTGGTGGGAGGCTCCTGCACCGGCCCAGAACCCTCGGATGGATGTACAACCAGGGTTGGTTGTGGGGGGCTCTGTGACAGCTGCTGGTGCAGGCTACTGGTCCTTCTTGCCTGCTGGTGCAGTCTCCCTGCCCTTCTTGCCTGCTGGTGGAGGCTCCTTCCCCTTTTGGATGGTAGGTGCAGGCTCCTTTCCCTTCAGTATATGTGGCCTTGAATCCTTTCCACCACGAGTAGGTGCGGATGAAAGCAGGGCACGTGGACAGTGTGGCTGAGGTGCTTGGCTGGGTTCATGATATCCTGGCCATATGTGCAGGACGGTGGGTGGGGTAGGGAAAAGGTCAATGGTGGAAAGGAAAAGTTTCTTAGGGACATTGGGGTGGGAAGAGGAAGAAGGAATGGGAGTGAAGGATGATGGAGTGGCTGTTAGAGGTGTCTGTCTGCTGGATTTGGGTGCAGGTGCATAGGCTGTATGCTGTTCTGAGGTGGATGGCTGTTGAGTGTCTGAGTGCTTGCGTTTGTGTACTCTAGGAGGGGGCAGACAAAGTGGAAGAGGACACAGGGGACGTGGGCATGGCTGTTGTGGAGGTGTCTACCAGTGAGGTGTGTGTTCTGCTTGGTGTTGTGATGATACAGATAGTGGATGATGATGTTGGGCCTGCAGGTGTGAGTGTGGACGTAACGGGAGAGGAGGTGGAGGAGGAGGAGGATGGGGAGACAGTGGAAATAGTGGATGTTGTTGTGTCTGCAACTGGATGGTGTTTGTGTGAGTGCTTGTGGGATGAAGTGTGGTGCTTGTGCTTGCCTGTTACACTCCTGGGTGTTGTCTTGTGTGCATGCTCGACTGGCTGTGTGCTTGGTATGGTGTGGGGTTGAGGGGAATGGAACTGGGAAGTGGTAGTTGGAGGGGGGATGGTTGAAGCAGGGAAAATGACTGCCATCAGAGAGGAGGCCAGAGCCTGGATCGATCTCTGTTGGGCTGCCAATCCAGTGTGAAAACCCTCCAGGAATGCATTAAACTGTTGCATCTGGGCTGCCAGCCCCTGGATGGCATTCACAGTGGTTGACTGCCCTACAGAGATGGATCACAGGAGGTCAATTTCCTCCTCATTCAGGGTAGCAGGGCTCACAGGGGCAGGGCCTGAGGTGCCTGGGGCGAAGGAGATATCCACCCTCCTGGGTGAGCGGGCACGATCAACTCGCCAAAGGGCTGTTGGGAGGGCAGTGCTGGTATGGGGGGTGGTGGCTGTACCTGTAGCTGGGATGGTCACAGAAGTGTCTGCCACCACCAGAGAGCTTCCATCAGAGGATGTATCTGTGTCCGAATCGTCTCTGCCGTGGAGCTCCCCTCACCCTCCTGCCCACTGGTGCCCTCAGCATCAGTGGACTCTGCCTCCTGGGTCCTGTGGGATGCAACTCCCTCTGTCGCCGGTGCCTTTGCTCCTCCACTAGATGATGCTAATGCACATGAGGACAGGATGACAAAACAAGAAAGGGGGGAGAGAGACAAAGGATACACTGGGTAAAATGCTGCACCAACACCACCGCGGGCGTACACAGCACCCTCACACACAGGGAACAGGCCTACGCACTATGCATTGCACCACCACTGATATTGCTAGCCACCAAGGCATGAGGAGGGGCACACACTGCCAACTTCAGCACACCTGGGACCCAGCAGCCCTGACCAGTAGTGGATACTTACATGCTAGGTAGGCAGGATTATCCCTTCAGAACCCTAGCCACCAGAGCACCTATGCTGCTATGTCTGGCCTGGCCTGGGGCACACACTAAAACACATCCACCACCCGGATACCACCCAAACAGCTGTAAGTTGTAATGATAGTCACTGTACTCACCCCCTTGTGGCTGCTGTGATGCCCTCAAGCACCCATCCAGCTCTGGGTAGGCCAACACCAGTATGCGGGCCATCAGGGGTTCAGGGTTCAACGGGCACCCCTTCCTCATTGGGAGGCCATCCCCAGCTGGGCCTCCACCATCTTCCATGCCCAGCATCTCAGGTCCTCCCACCGTTTGTGACAGAGGGTGCTCCGCCTGCCATAGACCCCCAGTATCCGCACCTCCTTGGCGATGGCATGCCATATACATTTCTTTTGATGGGTGCTGACCTGCAGAGGCAATACACACAGGAATACGCCATTAGACAAGCAGTCCAGCTAGTTACACATTTGTCCCACCATACCCGTTGCCATCACCATTGGCACACACATAGCCCAGCACACAATGTGTATACCAAAAAGAGGAAATCCACCCCCCCCTTACATATGGCCTACACACACACACAACTCCATGTATTCATGCCACATGCATCGTGCCCACAGTGTACTCACCTATTGGTCTGGAGGCCCATACAGCAGTCGGTCCTGGGGTAGGACCCCATCCACCAGTCTCTCCAACTCCTCCGAAGTGAAGGCTGGGGCCCTTTCCCAGTCACACGGGCCATGGTAGACTCCAGATGCAGGTCACAGCAACACATGCAGTGTAGGTCCTCTCCTATGGAATGTCAGGTACCAAGTGAGGAATCAGATAAAAAATGGCAGTCATGTAGGCGGCGGTGCATACTGTCACCGCCGGCATAGATCACTTTTGGCCACTGTACCCCACAGGGCCCAATATTAACCAATGATGAGTTGCACATCAGTTCCCGACCGCCTCTAGCCACGGCGAACAACGTGAGTAGAAGTACTTCACTTCCACCTGTCCCTCCACACAGGACAGGCAGATGCCATTTCAGGGCGGGCAGCCCTATGAATTCATGCTGCGTCACAGGAGAATAGGCACATACTGCACAAATCACACTGACCCATTAAAAGTTTAGAGAACTCCTGTTATGGCTCCAATGTTCAGTTTGGGACCGCCTCCTCACTCTTGTGTCCCTTAGATACCTACCACTGCGGATGAATAGGAGATGGAGACATACCCCCGTGTACAAACCCCTGGTGGACTTGGCTACACTGGAGGACAGGCACATTATCCTCACCTATAGGCTGGGCAGGGCCACAATCACAGAGCTGTGTGCCCAATTGGAGCCTGACCTGATATCTGCTATCCATCACCCAACTGGGATCTCCCATCTTCTGCAAGTGCAATCTGTACTCCATTTCCTGGCAACTGATTCTTTCCAAGTGACAGTGGGCTTGGCAGCAGGAATGTCACAGCCAATGTTCTCAAACGTGCTGACACAAGCGTTGTCTGCCCTGATAAAACACATGTGCAGCTACATTGTTTTCCCCCAGGTTGAGGATTTTGCCACAGTGTAAGCTGAGTTTTATGCAATGGGATATATCCCCATCATAATTGGGGCGATTGATGGTACACATATTGCATTTGCCCCCACCAGAATGAACAGATGTTCAGGAATCTTAGTAGTTTCCACTCCATGAATGTTCAGATGGTGTTTTTGGCGGACCAGTACATCTCCCACATCAATCCTAAGTATCCTGGGTCGGTGCATGATGCCTTTGTCCTGAAGAATAGCAGCATCCCAAATGTGATGGCCCAATAACAGAAGCACAGGGTGTAGCTAATAGGTGAGCCTTGGTCACCTCCCACTGTATGTTAGTGTATGCCTCTGGTGTTAACCTCATAGGATAGTGTGTGGCTAAATGTTGTCCCTCAATAACTTCAGGTGACTCTGGTTACCCAAACCTATGATGGCTGCTGACCCTGTGAGGAATGCCAGGACAAGGGCAGAAGAACGTTATAATGAGACACATGGGCGAACCAGAAGGATCATTGAAAGGACCTTTGGCCTCCTGAAGGACAGGTTACAGTGTCTCCATCTAACAGGTGAATCCCTGTGCTACTCACCCAAGAAGGTCTGCCAGATAGTAGTGGCAAGCTGCATGTTCCACAACCTGGCCCTCAGATGCCATGTCCCTTTGCTGCAGGAGGAGGAGACTGTAGATGCCTCTGTGGCAGCAGTAGACCCTGTGGACAGTGAGGATGAGGATGAGGACAACAGAACATCAGTTATACGGCGATACTTCCAATGACACAGAGGTAGGACAGTGTAACTTTACATTTCAATGATTTTGGTTGTAATCTGTGTGACAATGACATGCTGTTATTTACCACTTCTATGCCCACTTACTGTTCCCTCTGGCAATTCATTTTGCAGATGTTGGTGACTTGGCATATACTCCTGGTGTGATCACAACAGCCAGTTACAGGTCATTAATCTATGCTCATTTTATGTACAGTTAATTTGCAATGTTTGTACCTGTTTCAAAGAGTACATATTTGATCTACATGACATGCTCCAAATGGATTTTTGTCAAAGGGTGTTCATTGAAGTGCTAACATATAGGGGGAAAGTGCAATGGGATGGGGTGATGATGGAGGAAAGTCCAGGGTATTGTTCCAGTCTGTTTGTAGCACAGGTGCATTGTCAAAGGGGACATGGGAGGGGGAGCTATGGTAGTTCAAGGTAGACAGAGCGACTGAGTACGACACATGGGTGACAATCAGGAGAGTCTCATTTCCTTGCCAGGTCTTTCCAAGTGTCTCTGGCTTCTGTCTGGATCGCAGGGAGTGTTTGTGGAGTGGTTCGCCTTCTTCAGGGGGAGGGGTACTGGTGGCCTCTTGGTCCTGTGGCGGGGCCTCCTGGCCACTAGCAGCAGCAGAAGTGGAAGGCTGTTCAGATGTCTGCTAGTGGCCCACTGGCATGAGACTGCCTCCCTCATAATGTTGGCCGTGTCTGCCAGCATCCCTGCTATGGAGATCAGGGTGTTGTTGATGGACTGCAAGTCCTCCCTGATCCCCTGATCCCCTGGTACTGTCTCTCTTGCAGCCACCTGTTCTCCTGCATGTTGTCCAGGATCTGGCCCATCATGTCCTGGGAATGTTAATAGGCTCCCAGGATCTTGGAGAGTGCCTCCTGGAGAGTCCGTTCCCTGGGCCTATCCTCCCCCTGGCACACAGCAGTCCTCCCAGTGTCCCTGTTGGCCTGTACCTCTGTCCCCTGAACCGTGTGCCCACTGTCACTGGCCCCATGTCCCTGATTGTCTTGTGTGCGAGGTGTGGCCTGGGGTCCCTGTAGAGGTGAACACACCGCTGATTGACATGCCCTGGGGACAGAGGTGTGGGTACGCTGGGTGGGTGCAGTGGTGGTGTTTCTAGATGGGGGAGGCTCTGTGGTGGTGTGTGACTGGGTTTGGGTAACCAGCTCTCCAGTGGTTCCTGATGGTCCAGGTAGAACATCCAGATCCTGAAGACCAGAGTTACTGTCATCATTGTGGGCCTGTTCTGTTGGGGGACTGGACAGATCTGGCACCTCCTCTCCACTGACATTGGCTGGGGTAACTGTGGGAATGTAAATGATATGTATGTTATTATATGGTGGGATTGTTAGTTCTCTATGGTGTGCATGCTTTAGAGATGAGTGTCCATGCCACGCTGTGAGGGGTGTCCATGCGTTGGTACAGCATGCAGGGCTTGGCATTGAGATGAGTGAGATGTGATGGTGCAGTGTGGGGGATGTAGTGGAGTGAGGGTGAGGGTATGTAATTGAATGGTGGTAGGGGGGTGATAGGGGTGATAGTAGTAGAGAATTGACTTACCCGAGTCCAGTCCTCCTCCGACTCCGGCCCGTCCCTCATGATGAAGTATTGCCAAGACTTTCTCCTTCCATGCTGTGAGTTGTGGGGGAGGAGGTGGGAGTCCACCGCCAGTCCTTTGTACAGTGAACTGGTGTCTTGCTGCTATGGAACGTACCTTCCCCGTAGGTCATTCCACCTCTTCCTAATGTCATCCCTTGTTCTGGGGTGCTGTCCCACGGCGTTGACCCTTGCCACGATTCTCCCCAAAAGCTCCATCTTCCTGGCTATTGCTATCTGCTGCACCTGTGCTCCAAAAAGCTGTGGCTCTACCCTGATAATTTCATCCACCATGACCCTCAGTTCCTCCTCTGTGAAACAGGGGTGTCTTTGTGGTGCATGGGTGTTATGTGTGGTGTTTTGGGGAGGGTGTGTTGGGTAATGTGTTGGGGTGTGTGTTGTTGAGTGTGTGAGTGGTATATAGGTGTGAGTAATGTGTGGCTCTAGTTGTCTCAGTGGTCTAGGTGTCTCTCTGGTGGCAATCATTTGGAAGGGTTGTGGGTAATGTGGGTGTGTGTTTTATAGTGGTGTGGGTGTGTGGGTGTTTTTTGAATTGTCTAATGTAGTGTTATTTTGTATGTGGTTGTCCATTCTGAGCGCAGCTGTATGTACCACCAATGGTTTACCGCTGAGGAACAAAGGGCCGTATTTATACTTTTTGGCTCACAACTGCGCCAATGCAGTTGTGCGTCAAAATTTTTTACGCCGGCTAACGCCAATCCAAAGCGCCATGCGGGCGCCTTATTTATGGAATGACGTTAGCCGGCGGAGCTGACTGGTGTGCGTCAAAAAAAATGACCCACACCAGGCAGCGCCGGCGTAGGGAAAAATGGAGCTTGGGCGTCAAAGAATGGGGCAAGTCGGTCTGAGGCAAAAAATCTGCCTCAACCCGATTAGCGCCATTTTTTTTTACTCCCACCCTCCATTGACATGACTCCTGTCTTAGCAAAGACAGGAGTCATGCCCCCTTGCCCAATGGCCATGCCCAGGGGACTTCTGTCCCCTGGGCATGGTCATTGGGCATAGTGGCATGTAGGGGGGCACAAATCAGGCCCCCCTATGCCGCAAAAAAAAAAAAAAAATACTTACCTGAACTTACCTTAAGTTCCCTGGGATGGGTCCCTCCATCCTTGGGCGTCCTCCTGGGGTGGGCAAGGGTGGCAGGGGGTGTCCCTGGCGGCATGGGAGGGCACCTCTGGGCTCCTTCCGAGCCCACAGGTCCCTTAACGCCTGCCCTGACCATGCGCTAAAAAATGACGCTAAAGCGGCTGGACGTCATTTTTTTGGACCCGCCCACTCCTGGGCGTCATTTTTGCCCGGGAGTATAAATACGGTGCACATGCCTCGGAGTCATTTTTTAGACGGGAACGCCTACCTTGCATATCATTAACACAAGGAAGGTGTCCATGCTAAAAAATGACGCTAACTCCAAGATCTTTGGCGCTAGACGGGTCTAACACCAAAGTATAAATATGGAGTTCGTTTTGCGTCGGATTTGCGTAAAAAAAAACGACGCAAATCCGGCGCAAACAGAGTATAAATATGCCCTAAAATGCTCTGAAAGGAATTTGGAACCAGTTTGCTGAAATGTCCTAATGACCATGCTAAGAGATTTGTGAAAATGGTCAGCTTTTCCTGCACCCCTTCTACTACACAGCATTAGTGGAATAAACCTGTGATAGTACCAAACCTTGGGTTGGCCCGTTGCAAATTAGTAATTTGTAAAAACTAATTTTAAAGTATGAGCAGCTAAATTCGTAGGACTGATTACCAATTGTGAAAGATTAAGGGTAGCTAAATTATCAATAATGGTCCTACCTGAACAGTTGTCGTCAACAACTGAAATAACCTAAAACTGTGAAATTGGCATATTGTAGCCACTGGGGAGTTGAGGCGTCTGACAGTGAATTCAGAAACTGGGAAATACGTTCAGGAGGGTAATACACTAGGATGCCAGACAAGGAACCGGGTTGTGATGTTTAAAAAAAAAAAAATCTTTCTGCTCCTTCTAAATTATCTATATGGAATGCCGAACTATGCAGAGAATTGTGAAAGAGGAATGCTAGGCTTCTGCTACTTGCTATCAAAGTGTTGCATTGAGTAACCAGCTGGAATCGCAATTGCTATGTCAGTATTAGAGAATAAATGAAACCAAGGCCCATATTTATACTTTTTTTGCGCTGCATTTGAGTCACTTTTTGACACAAAAGCGGTGCAAACTTACAACATACAGTTGTATTTTGTAAGTTTACACCGCTTTTGCATCAATAATTGACGCAAATACAGCGCCGAAAAGGTATAAATATGGGCCCAAGTTTTCGCAAGAAATAAACACATCCCGGTTTTTATTGATTATTGGATTGTAAATATCTAGCTCATGTTTAGAGAGGGACCCAACATTTATAGTAAATTTAACAAAATCTGCTTCCTGTTAATTTATATCAAAGGGATAAATGTCATTCTTCGTAAAATAAAAGTTTGTTTACAAATCAAGCAGGACACAGGTACCAGAACAATTCCCAAATCAAAGTTTCTATTACAGTGCAAGCTCTTACCTAGACTCTTAACTGCAGCTGAACAGTAGGTAGATGAGCGAAGATGGCCTGGGTTTAAACTAGGAGCATGGCTGCCGCTGGCCGTGGAATTAATAAAGACTGGATCAGATGGGCTTAAGTTTAGTAAGCCTTTGATGCACCAGTGGCACGTCTGCACCATGGATATACATATGAACATTTAGGTGGTCATTACAACCCTGGTGTTAAAGCGTCGGTAAGACCGCCAACAGGCGGTAAAAAATTAGCAATTACGACCGTGGCAGAAACCGCCAACAAAGACAGCCACTTTAACACCACCTACAACACAGGAGAGGGGGGAGGGAAAAAACAGGGGCACATGCCCACTGTTCAATTCTGGGGAGTGCAAAGCCACAGTCTCTCAAGTCCATACAGTGGGTGGGTTGCCCACTGTTCAATCTTGGGGAGTGCAAAGCCACAGTCTCTCAAGTCTCTACAGTGGGTGGGTTGCCCACTGGTCAATCCTGGGGAGTGCAAAGCCACAGTCTCTCAAGTCTATACAGTGGGTGGGTTGCCCACTGTTCAATCCTGTGGAGTGCAAAGCCACAGTCTCTCAAGTCTTTTCAGTGGGTGGTTTGACCAATGCTTTATCCTGGGGAGAGCAAAGCCATACCACAGTCTCTCAAGTCCATACAGTGGGTGGGTTGCCCACTGTTCAATCCTGGGGATTGCAAAGCCACAGTCTCTCAAGTCTTTTCAGTGAGTGGTTTGCCCACTGCTTTATCTTGGGGAGTGCAAAGCCACAGTCTCTCAAGTCCATACAGCGGGTGGGTTGCCCACTGTTCAATCCTGGGGAGTGCAAAGCCACATTCTCTCAAGTCTATACAGTGGGTGGGTTGCCCACTGTTCAATCCTGGGGAGTGCAAAGCCACAGTCTCTCAAGTCCCTACAGTGGGTGTGTTGCCCACTGTTCAATCCTGGGGAGTGCAAAGCCACAGTTTCTCAAGTCTATACAGTGGGTGGGTTGCCCACTGTTCGATCCTGGGGAGTGCAAAGCCACAGTCTCTCAAGTCTCTACAGTGGGTGTGTTGCCCACTGTTCAATCCTGGGGAGTGCAAAGCCACAGTTTCTCAAGTCTATACAGTGGGTGGGTTGCCCACTGTTCGATCCTGGGGAGTGCAAAGCCACAGTCTCTCATGTGGATGCCTTTCTCCACTGGTTCTGGAGGGGGCTCTGTGCCCAGAGTGCTTCATCCTGCTAAGGACAGAGGTAGTGGATGTATCTCTCAACTGGTTCTGGAGGGGGCATTGTGCCCAGAGTGCTTCAACCTGCTAAGGACAGAGGTAGTGGATGTATCTCTCCACTGGTTCTGGAGGGGGCATTGTGCCCAGAGTGCTTCATCCTGCTAAGGACAGAGGTAGTGGATGTATCTCTCCACTGGTTCTGGAGGGGGCTTGTGGCCAGAGTGCTTCATCCTGCTCGTGACGGACTCAGTAGCATCAGTGCCCTTGGCGCACATAGGCCAGCGTCGCTTGAGGCGGCGGTGCCCTGTTCAGCGGTGCTTGGAGCGGCGGTACCCTGTTCAGCGGTGCTTGGAGAGGCGGTGCCCTGTTCAGCAGTGCTTGGAGCGGCGGTGCCCTGTTCAGTGGTGCTTGAGGTGGCGGTGCCCTGTTCAGCGGTGCTTGAGGCGGCGGTGCCCTGTTCAGCAGTGCTTGAGGCGGCAGTGCCCTGTTCAGCGGTGCTTGAGGCGGCGGTGCCCTGTTCAGTGGTGCTTGGAGCGGTGGTGCCCTGTTCAGCGGTGTTTGGAGCGGTGGTGCCCTGTTCAGCGGTGCTTGAGGCGGCGGTGCCCTGTTCAACGGTGCTTGAGGTGGCGGTGCCCTGTTCAGCAGTGCTTGAGGCGGCGGTGCCCTGTTCAGCGGTGCTTGGAGCAGCGGTGCCCTTTTCAGCGGTGCTTGGAGCGGCAGGCTCCTTTGCAGTGAATCAGCTGCTGGCGGTCCTCTCTGTCCCAGCGGGGCTTGTGCTGGTGGTCCTCTCTAGCCCAGCGGGGCTTGTGCTGGTGGTCCACTCTGTCCCAGCGGGGCTTGTGCTGGCAGTCCTCTCTGTCCCAGCGTGGCTTGTGCTGGCGGTCCTCTCTAGCCCAGCGGGGCTTGTGCTGGCGGTCCTCTCTGGCCCAGCGGGGATGATGGCAGTGGCCTCCTGGGCAGTGGGGATGATGGCGGTGGCCTCCTGGGCAGCGGGGATGATGGCGGTGGCCTCCTGGACAGCGGGTATGATGGCGGTCTCCTCCGCCGTGCTGCTCTTCCTAGACTTTCCTGGTTTCCTGTGGCCCTTCCCCACCTTGGAAGGTGTTGCAGCTGACTCCACACTCCCAATGGGACCCCTGGGAGCAGCTTTGGTGGGTGGAGTCTTCCCCCTCTCCCGCCGGGCACTGGCCAACTTTTGATGCTTGACAGGTGTGGGACTGTCCGTGTTGTGGCTCCGTGCCACACTGGCTGCCCTGGTGGCAGGTGCACTCCAGATTCCGGTGACTACAGGCACCACTGGTCCTGGAGATGTTGTGACTGACGTGCAAGTTCGGGACCTAGGAGACGGACGGGGTGGGGGAGGTGTGGGAAAGAGGTCAAGGTTGGACAGGAAACATTTTTTGGAGACACTGGGACAGGTAGCTGGAGGGGGTTTGGGAGTGGAGGAAGAGGTTGTGGTTGTAGGAGGTGTTCGTTTGCTGACTTTGGGTGAAGGTGCTGGAGGCTTTTGTGAGGTGGATGGCTGTTGGTTGGGTGTGTGCCTGCGTTTGTGTATCTTGGGAGGTGGCCTCACAGACACACTGAGAGAGGACACAGGGGACGTGTGAATGGTAGTGGGGGTGGTGGCTGCACGTGAGCGGGGTGTGGTGGTGGGTGTGCTGGTGATGGCAGTAGTGGCTGTAGATGTAGTGCATGCAGGTGTGAGTGTAGATGAGACTGGGAGGGAGGAGGGAGACGAGGCGGAGGGGGACACAGTGGAGGCAGTGGATGTTGGTGTGTCTGCATGTGTGTGATGCTTGCGTGAGTGCCTGTGGGATGTGTGGTGCTTATGTTTGCCAGAGCTTCCCTTGTGTGTTGACCTATGTGCATGCTGGTCTGTAGGTGTGCTTGTGATAGGTTGGGGTACAGGGGATTGGGTCTGGGTAGAGAAAGTTGGAGGGGGGAGGCTAGAGACAGGGACAATGGCTGCCATCAGTGCTGTAGCCAGAGTCTGAAAAGCTCGCTGAAGGGCTGCCTGACCAGAATGAATGTCCTCCAGGAATGCATTGGTTTGTTGCAACTGCCTTTCGACACCCTGGATGGCATTTAAAATGGTAGACTGCCCAACAGTGAGGGACTTGAGGAGGTCAATGGCCTCCTCACTGAGGGCAACAGCGGTGACTGGGGCAGGGGCTGAGGTGCCTGGGACGAAGGTGATGCCCACCCTCCTGGGTGAGCGGGCACGGGGCAAAGGCTGAGGGGCTGCTGAGGGGCTGCTGGGAGGGAAGTGCTGGTAGGGGAGGTTGCGGCTGTACCTGTAGATGGGGGGGCACAGATGTTGCCACCACCACAAGGGAGCTCCCATCAGAGGAGGAGTCCGTGTCGGTGGTCTCAGCTCCTGTCCCCGATGTGGAGCTCCCCTCGCCCTCCGTCCCATTGGTGAAGTCTGAGTCCGTAGTGTGGCCCTCCATGGCCATGTGGGATGCAGCCCCCTCGTGCTCCGGTGCCACTGCTCCTCTGCCTGATGATGTTAAAGCACACAAGAACAGGGAGACCACAAAAAGGGGGGGGACGACAGAAGAAAGACATGTTGACTGCATGCATTACCGCTACCGTTGGCGGACACGACAGACACAGAAGCCCCCTGCACTACGCCGCGCTCTTGGGCTCCACTGTTAAATTCCTGGGAAATGGCCTACTAGGCTATGGACAACATTTGCACACATGGATGACACAGGGGCATGACTAGGTGTACCTAGCACTCTACAGAGGTGGGGTGGGGTGCCACATGGCCTGCCTTATTGAGGGACCTTGCCTACGGAACTTGCCCTGGCCTAGGGAAACCCACAGCCCACCTCCCCCACCCAGACACCTCCACTGCGCGCAAAATCAGCAGGATGAGAGTGTACTCACCCCCTTGTGGCTCCTGTGATGCCCTCAAGCGCCTATCCAACTCTGGGTACGCCACCGCCAGGATCCTGAACATCAGGGGGGTCATGGTGCGACGGGCACCCCTCCCACATTGGGAGGCCCTCCCCAGCCGTCGTCTTCTTGCTCCAGCGGCGAATGTCCTCCCAAATTTTCTGGCAGTGGGTGCTCCGTCTGTGGTAGACCCCCAGGGTCCAGACGTCCTTGGGGATGGCACGCCAAATATCTTTTTTTCTGGTGGGCGCTGACCTACATGAATTGTACAGGGGGAAGAGAAAATTATTACCAACTGCACTGTCACAGTCATTGGCCCCCATCCCTACCCATGCCATGTGGCACATGCACTCACCGTCGTTTCATGCACGCCACAATCTCCCCCCTTCTTACATTCACCCCACTCCACACAGGCATAGCCCAAACAGCATGCTCCCAGTGTACTTACCTGTTTGTCTAGAGGACCGTAGAGTAGCGTGTACTGGGGGAGTACCCCGTCCACGAGTTTCTCCAACTCCTCCGATGTGAAGGCAGGGGCCCTTTCCCCAGACACTTGAGCCATTGTCTCTTCCAGACCGAGGTGACAGCAGCACTTGCAGTGTAGGTCCTCTCCTGCCGAAGATCAGGTATCGAGTGATTGAACAGATAGAAAATGGCAGTCACGTCCGCAGCGGTGCGTACCATCACCGCTGGCGTACATCGTCATTGGCTCCTTGGACCCATAGGGTCCAATGTTAACCAATGCAGCATTGCGCTGCGGTCTTCAACCGCCTACCACGATGGTGTACAACGCCAGCGCAGTTAACTCACATCCCATTGTCCTACTTTACAAGTCAGGCAACCGCCATTTCAGGGCCCCACATGGCTTGATTTTTAACTGCGTCACACATACCTAGGCCTAGACTCAACACAAATACAGGCCACTTTTTGGATTATGATTCATGTTCTGTGTAAGCACCTCTGAGTTGGTTGACTCTGTGCTCGCTGTTGTCCTTTATAGGCACTGGCCGCTGGGATATGTGAGGAGATGGCAGCATCCTCCGGTGTACCGACAGTTGGTGGACCTGTCGACAATGGAGGAAAGACATGTGATCATCACCTACAGGCTTGACCGTGCCACAATCCAGGAACTGTGTACCCAGCTGGAGCCAGACCTGATGTCAGCTATCCGCCATCCCACAGGAATCCCATTCAAGTGCAGGTGCTGTCAGTGCTCCATTTCCTTGCAAGTGGGTCATTTCAAACAACTGTGGCCATAGCATCAGGGATGTCCCAGCTTATGTTTTCCAACGTGTTGTCCAGAGTGTTGTCTGCCCTGCTGAAACACATGCGGAGCTACATCATTTTCCCTCAGGTGGAGGATTTGCATACAGTGAAAGGTGATTTCTATGCCCTGGAACATATCCCCAACATCATAGGTGCCATTGATGAGACTCATGTGGCTTTGGTACCCCCCGCAGGAGTGAACAGGTGTACAGAAACCGGAAGAGTTACCATTCCATGAATGTGCAGATGGTATGTTTGGCAGACCAGTACATCTCCCTTGTTAATGCCAAGTTCCCTGGCTCAGTGCATGACGCCTACATCCTGCGGAATAGCAGCATCCCTTATGTGATGGGTCAACTCCAGAGGCACTGTGTGGCTATTAGGTGAGCACCTGGAAGCAAGACAGTGGGAATGGTTGTCTGGGTCTGGGGATATCCCTACAGGTTAGTGTGTGTCTAACAGTTGTCCCTCACCATTTGCAGGTGACTCTGGTTACCCCCACCTGTCATGGCTACTGACCCCAGTGAGGAATCCCAGGACAAGGGCAGAGGAACGCTACAATGAGGCACAGGGGCGTACACAGTGGATAATCGAGTGGACCTTTGGCCTCCTGAAGGCCAGGTTCAGGTGCCTCCATATGACAGGTGGATCCCTATTCTACTCACCAAAGAAGGTGTGCCAGATCATCGTGGCCTGCTGTATGCTTCACAACTTAGCTTTGCGACGACAGGTGCCTTTTCTGCAGGAGGATGGTCCAGATGGCGGTGTTGTTGCAGCTGTGGAGCCTGTGGACAGTGAAGACGAGGAAGCAGAAGAAGAAGACATGGACAACAGGGACTCAGTGATCCAGCAATATTTCCAGTGAGACACAGGTAAAAATACAAACCTGCCTACTACATGTACTTTAACACTACTCCCTCTCTACTGTCTGTTGTTTTCACCCAGTGTATGGTCACTGAGTTGTCACTTTCCCTTATGATTTCACAAATGTGTGTCCCACAGTGTGACTTCTGCTTTGATTCCTTATGGACTACAGCTATGTGACATAGGTATGTTGACATTACAAATGAAAGAGCTTTTTGCCACAGTAATTGCTAATACACTATTCCAAAATCACAGACTGACTCCAGATTGTTTTGTGCTTTAAGGGTGTTTATTTTAGTGCTCAATATTGGAGGGGGTAGCAAAATGGTGAGGGGTGATGGCGGAGGAATGTCCATGGCAGAATCCAGTCTATTAGTCTCACAGGTGCATTGCCCAAATGGGCATAGGAAGTGGAGCTGGGGCAGTTTAAGGATGGACAAGGTGACAAAGTGGGACAGAAGGATAACATTCAGGGTGGTCTCATTTCTTGGCGGGGGTCTTGGCATCGTTCTCTGTCTTTGTCCTGGATCTCAGGGACCGTTTGCGAGGTGGTTCTCCCTCTGCAGGGGGTGGGGTGCTGGTCTGGTGGTCCTGTGGTGGTGCCTCCTGTCCACTAGCGCCGGCGAAGGTGGTGGGCAGTTCATCGTCCATGATAGTGTCATGGGCCCCTTGTTATGCCACAGTGTCCCTCCTGGTGTTGAGTACTTCCTTCAGCACCCCTACGATGTTGCCCAGAGTGGAATTGATGGCTTTGAATTCCTCCCTGAAGCCCAAATACTGTTCCTCCTGCAGGCGCTGGGTCTCCTGAAACTTGGCCAGTACTGCTGCCATCGTCTCCTGGGAGTGGTGGTAGGCTCCCATGATGATGGAGAGGGACTCGTGGAGAGTGGGTTCCCTTGGCCTGTCCGCCCCCTGTCGCACAGCAGCCCTCCTAGTTCCCCTGTGTTCCTGGGCCTCTGTCCCCTGGACCGTGTGCCCACTACCACTGCCCCCAGGTCCCTGTTGTTGTTGGGGTGGTGGGTTATCCTGGGTTCCCTGTAGTGGTGGACACACTGCTGATTGACGTGTCCTGGGGACGGAGGTATGGGCCCGCTGGGTGGGTGCTGTGCTGGTGTTTCCAGAGGGTGGAAGGTCTGTGGTGGCCTGTGCCTGTGTGAGGGGAACCGACTGTCCCGAGGCCCCCGATGGTCCGGGCTGGTCATCTAGATCCAGTTGGACAGAGGTGCTGTCATCACTGTGGGCCTCTTCTGTTGGTTGTGTGGACATGTGTGGACCCTCCTGTCCGGTGACGTTGGGTAGGGGTCCTGCAGGGGTATAAAAGGATGTTTATTACATCTGTGTGTGGCATGGTGTGCAATGGGTGGATGACTGTGTACCCCAGTGCTTGCATTCCTGTGTGGGACCTTGTGTGATGATGGTTTAGGGGGGTGTATCGGTATGTGCAGTGGACATGCTTTAGTGATGGGTGTCCATGCTTTGTTGTTGCATGCAGGGCTTGGTGTTAGGATGTGTGGTTTGTGATGTTGGGACATTTGTGAGGAGTTCGAGTGATGGGGGTGAGGGTGCAGGTTTGTGATGGCATGCAGGTAGGGTGGGGATGTAATAGTTAAGATTTAACTTACCAAAGTCCATTCCGCCACGTACTCCTACGAGGCCCTCAGGATGCAGAATCACCAAGACCTGCTCCTCCCATGTTGTTAGTTGTGGGGTAGGAGGTGGGGGTCCGCCGCCAGTCCGCTGAACCGCAAGGTGGTGTCTTCCCCCGTAGGTCGTTCCACCTCTTCCTGATGTCATCCCGATTTCTTGGGTGCTGTCCCACTTCGTTGACCCTGTCCAGTATTCTTCGCCATAGCTCCATCTGCCTTGCAATGGAGGTGTGCTGCACCTGTGATCCGAATAGCTGTGGCTCTACACAGACGATTTCCTCCACCATGACCCTCAGCTCCTCCTCCGAGAACCTAGGGTGTCTTTGCCGTGCCATGGGGTGGTGTGGGTGATGTGTGGGGTGGTGTGTGTGGTGATAAGTGTGCTGATATGTAGTGGGGTGTTGTGTGAGGTGTGTGGAAGTGATGTGGGTGATGGTGTTGTGTGCCTGTGGATGCTAGTATTGTTGATGGTGGTGTCTCTCTCTGTGCTTCTTTCTCAATTGTGGTCTTAGGGGTTTGTGGGTGAAGTGGGTCTGTGTTTTATATTGTATTGGATGTGTGGGAGTGGTGTGTGTATGTGTATCAGGTGTGTGTATTTCGAATTGTCCAATGTGATAGTGTTTTGTAAATGTGTGTGTATTTTGAGCGCAGCGGTGTGTACCGCCAATGGAATACAGAGGTTGAATGACCGCTGCGTGGATTCGTGGGTCGTGATAGTGTGGATGTATTTCTGTTGGCGTGACTGTGGAGGTTTTGTTTTCACCAGTTTATCACTGACCTTTGGTGTGGCGGATTTGTGTGGGTGTCTGAATATTGGCGGATTCCGTGCTGTGGGTCATAATAGCTGTGGCAGAATTCCGCTTCCGCTGCGGTGTGTTGGTGATCTTCTGCACAACGGTAAGCAGCTTTTACCACCAATGTTGTAATGACCGCCTTAGCTCTCTCATGGTCACCTCCTCTCCCAGTAAAAGACTATGGCCCTCGTTACAACTTCGGCGGTCTTCACAGAAGACCACCGAAGCTGTTGGCGCCAGTGTACCGCCAGTGCTGGTGGTATTTCTGGCTCTCTATTTGGACTTTTCCGCTGGGCCAACGGATGGTAACAGTGTTACCGTCCACTACCCCAGCGGAAAAGTCACATCAACATTGCTGCCGGTTCGTAAGAGAGCGTGCTGCAATGCTGATGTGCAGAGGGTGCAGTAGCACCTGTCCCGCATTACACTGCCTGAAATTCAGGCAGTGAAATGCACAATGGGGCTGTGCTTCGGGGCCCCTGCACTGCCCATGCCAAGTGCATGGGCCGCCAGGGGCACCCCAAGATCCCTTTACCGCCAGCCTTTCCAGGGCGGTGTTTATCACTGTGGCCAGACTGGCAGTCGGGGACTTATAATCGTGGCGGTATAGTGGAGGGGCCAGCGGTATGGCCGTGGCTATTGCGCGACGGTCATAATAGCTGGCAGAACACCGCCAGCCTGTTGGTGGTGTTACCGCCAGCTTACCGCCGGCCGCCAGGGTCATAATGAGGCCTTAGGTGACTGACTGCCCCAACATTATGTCTTAAAGCATGACAGTAATGACAGAAAGAGTAAGCTCCATTACCAAAACCAAAAGCGGGCAAATAAAGTAAAAGTAGTAGCGCTAGAGTTTAAAACAGTTAAATATTCTGTGTCATAAAACAACTCACAATGGAATTCACCAGTGCATAAACTATTCAAGATTCATCCACCTAGATTAAAAAACTGGTGGGAAAAGTGATAATTTTCAAGAAAGATATAGCATGACAATCAAAAGTAGTCCTATAATCTAAAAGAGCAATATTGTTGGAGGCCGTGAACAGGCTATGTAAATATGATTACAGAAAATAAAGCACAGGACATCTAGGGGGGAAAAAAAATGTATGGCATTTTAGGCATGCTGGTTATTAAGGAAATGGGCAATGGGACCAGAACTGCCATAAAAAGGCAGGACCGCCGAACAGAAAACTTGTAAATGGACATCAATGGAAGGTTGGCACAGTTTCGCACCAACTTATATGCACAGTCATCTAAACACGACTCACTCGCATGAAGGACTTGATAACTGAGTCAGATTTGCCCACATTCCCAAAAGATGCTGGAAAGGTTTTTCTTTCTTCTCCTACATGAACCCCTTCACTGCTGGGCCTCCCCATTGTGCGGAGCCCTATTTTGGCTATTTGGGGTAGCTTGCACTTAGGCCTCCACAACCTTTTATCCATGCCACATTTGCCCCTTTTTATCAACATCTTGGGGATTCTAAAGGTACTCAGAGTTCCAAGCTTTCTGAAACATGCAGAGTTTAAGCAAAAACATTTATGCCACAGTTTTGACAAGTTTCAAAGAGGTAGTCAATATTTAGTATTTATTCTGCTTTCAACCTACATTTAGTTTGTGGTGGACACTAGTGTGAAACTCAAGGCTATAGATTTCTGAAAGGATAGCAAACTTCTGAATTCAACAAGGGGTCGTATTTGTAAATCTGTCAATGTTTTCCTAAATAAAATAACTGTTGAAAGAAAGAAATATTGAAATCAAGTAGGACAAAACATAATTTCCGATAACATTTCCATCAGTAACCTTTTGTCACGATAACCGATTAACAAAAGCAATATACCATTACGTCTGCTAGACGGATGCAGGGATATTTAGGGTGTGTAGGTTCTCCAAGATCCCAAGGTACCCAGAAACAACTACTGAGATTTACAGTACTATGATTTTTAACTGTATATTGAGTATAGACCAAGCCATATGGTGAAATATGTAGACTGCAATTTGTGTATCAAGAAAACCTATGTATTTCTGAAATGGGATCATGATATAAGTGTAGGAGCATTGGTTATTTCTCTGAATCTCTGAATTTGTGGGTATCTATCCTAGAGTGTGATTCAGAGTATACCTTTCAAAATATCTTCTTTCCTACACACTGGCTTACATTCAGAAGGCATAAAATCAGCGAACTCCAATCAGTAATAACAAATGTTCTACCATTCTGTATTTCCACGTTTTCCACTAAAAATAACTATTGACTTGGTTGAGTAGGCCACGTGCGAGCGGCCGGAAAAGATTCAAAACAAAACATGGACTCATCACATTTTTGCACTGAAACTGACATTTTTTCCAATGTTGATAGCTCTGGATTCTGGGTGCAAGCTCATCTGGCACCTAGGAAAACCTGGCAAACCTGTGAACCTTTGAAATCTAGACATATAGAGGAACATAATGTGGGGTGGATTGTGTGGCTCCCACCAGCTTTATTTACCCAGAAGCCTTTGCAGACCTCAAACCTTAACTAAAAACACCTTTTCCTCACATTTCTGTGATGGAAAGTTCTGGAATCTTCACAGACCCACAAACTCCTTCTACCTAGTATTCCAACTAGTCTTCAAGTAAGAAAGATACCTAACTAGTGTCAATAGGCCTTGTGCCCACAAGAGGACGTGAACAAAAATGCAACATGGGAACAACACATTTTTCCACTGAAAAATTACCATTTGTTTTGAATGTCGGTAGCCGGGGATTTTGGGCCCTAGCTCAGCTGGCACAAAAGAAATCCTAGTAAACCTGTACATTTTAAAATCCAGTCAACCAGGGTGGGTCCAGAAGTGAATGACTTTCAAGACTCTCAACAGGTCATTTTACTCAGAAGGTTCTGCAAACCTCAAATTGCGATTAAAAACACACATTTTACACATATTTATGCAAGGAAAGCTTCTGGAGTCTACCACCCAGAATTCCACCCAGAATTCCCCCACGCCTCTCGATAAAAAAGCTATGTCACTTCAGTGTTTGTGTGTGTAGGCCTAGTGTTTGTGACAGGAGAGGACCCAAAACGCAAAATAGATACATGACTTTTGGTTGTATGATGGAATCATGCATGCTGGAACAACGGATGTTTTACAACGCAGTCGGAATCACAACCACGTTGTTTCCATGCATCCCTTTACCACACAAGTCTTTACAACAAATTTCCTTGTTAAAGCATGCCTAGCAAAGGCATGTGTGGAAACGGCATGCAAAACGGCATGTGTGGTTCTTTCATGCAACCTGACCTAGGGCCCAAATATACCGCCACCCCTAATACCTAAATTACCACAAACTCTCACACCCTGAGCCCTAAAAAACCTATCCCAACCCCTCACTCCGCCCTAAAAACTAAAGAACCCCGACCCCACATCCGCCCTGAATACTCCCCAAAAATGGCCTGACCCCCACCCCTACCCATGAAACTAAATTAGCCCAAAACCCCCACCTGACCTTAGCCCTAAAAAAAAACTATCCCGACCCCCATCCTCCACCCACCTAAAAATTAAACTACCCCAACCGCCCTTAGCCTTAAAAAAATAACTACCCCGATCCTCCACCCCTGCCCCTAAAATCGAAACTACCCTGACACCCTCCACCCGCCCTGAGCTCTAAAACCTTCTCCCCTAATAAGTAATCTACCCTGACCCCCACACACCCTGAGCCCTAAATAAAACAAATACACAAACCTCCCACTCTCGCACCTATAAACAATAGCCCAACCTTCCCACCCTAAGCCCTAAAAAAATACCCGACCCCCACCCACCCCAATCTTCTAATCCTATTCTCTACCCCTGCCCCAGCCCCACGTACCTCACTGAGTCCTCCACATCCTCTCCTGAACAACACATGTTTTTTCTGTGCGTTAACCATGCGTATGCGTAGTTTAGCACATGCGTGGCTAAGGCACAGAAAAAGCCATGCGTTGTTCCGGCAAGCTTGGTTATGTTTGTATGGGAAACGTCTGCGCCATTAAGGATGCGTGATTTATGACGTTTACAGACATTTTTGCACTGAAAACAGGCCCTTTTTTGCAATGTGGGTAGCTATAGATTTTGAGCCATAGCTCAGCCGACACCTAGGAAAACCTAGCATACCTATACATTTTTGAAAAGTAGATAATGAGGGGAGTCTAGGGGTGTGTGATGTGTTTTGCTTTTACTAAGAAATGTTATCCAGAAGCCTTTGCAATCCTGAAATGTCTAGTAAAGACACACACTTTACACACTTTTAATGCGAGGAAAGCTTCGGAGTCTCTGGAGAGCCACAAATTTCCTACCACCAGCAATCCCTAAAAACTCCTGATTAAAATGCTACCTCACTTGTTTGGTTAGGCCTAGAACCTGCATAATGAAAGGACCCAAAATGCAACATAGACACATAACAGTTATGCACTGAAAATGCACCCCTTTTTTGCAATGTAGGCAGCTGTGCATTCTGGGCCTTAACCCAGTCAGCACGTAGCTAGAACTAGCAAACCAGTACACTTTTGAAACCAAGGCAAACTTTCATAAAGCCAAAGTAGGTATCTTTTGTAACTTCCACGTGATTTATTTACCCAGAAGACGCTGTAAACCTCAAACCTTGGCTAAATAGCAAATTCCTCACATTTCTGTGATGGAAAGTTCTGGAATCTTCAGGGAGCCACTGACCTCCTTCAACTTAGCATTCCCACCAGTCTTCTAATAAAAATTGTAGCTCACTTACGTGGGTAGGCCTTTTGCCTGCATCAAGAAACGGCCCAACACGCAAAAATGGACACATCACATTTTCCACAGAAAACTGACCCTGTTTTGCTATGTGGGTAGCTGCGGATATTGCAGATATTTTTGAAAATTAGACAACTAGTGGATTCATGGTGGTTTGTCTTTCATGTATCCTACAAGGTTTTCTTAAGCACAATGACCTTCAAACCTCAAACTATGCGTGAAATCACACATTTTCCTACCATCGTGCATATATAAATGCTGCCCCACTTGTGTGACTTGGACCAATGCTCGGTGCAGGAATGAATCAACACTATCGAGATCGGTCGTAGATGCTGAGTACTTCAGGGTTGGCTGAGGTTTTTTTTAGAAGGTTTTCTGTGCGTTTTCAGCTATTGGGCAAAGGGGTTTTCTTGAGGTAGGGGTTGATGATGGATGAGAGAGCAGCGCTGTCATGGTTCTTCCCAAGTTGTAGATATGATGGGGTTGGGAGTCTGTCGGAGCCTTTAAGTGGACAGGCTTCAAAATTGCTGCAGTGTCCTTGATGGATGGAGGGTTCCATGCTGTCAGTTGGTAGTCTTAGTTTGATGAGGTTAGCAGGCTGGGAAGGTCAATGGGGGTGGCTTGGATTTGAAGTTGCTAGAGATCAGTTGATATTTTCATGGAAGAAGTCAGAGAGGTTGCTGCAGAGTTCTTGTGTAGGGGTGATGGATTGAGTTGGGCCTGTTTGGTTGGTTAAATCCTTGATGATGGTGAAAGTCCCCTAAAACTGTTGAAGCTACATTCAATGATCTGGGTCTGGCCTTTCCTTGGTCTCTTTCACTTGATTATGACAGTGCCTAAGTGCAGCCTTATAGGTGCTTGCAGCCTAACGTCATCCTTCAGGGTTTATGAAGTGGAGGCTGTTGTTTCTGTAGCAGTAAGACATTCAATGACTGTCAACTGAAAGTTAACAAAATATATGGATCTCCCATGGTTGCCAGACAATTAACAACACGCGCATTGAATGTTGCCATGTGGATCAGGTGGGTAAACATCTAATTATACCAAGTGTGAGTTTTACTAATCACATCATATGGCTGAAGAACCTCATCATTCTTATCAATTCTGCCTGTGTACCTTTTGGAATCAAGCATATAGTGGGGCTTGTGAACTTCAGCCATCTGACCCCAAACCATGACAAGGGAAGTGTTCTCATAATGGCTAGTATTGTGCATGCACACCTTACACCTATCAGAGAAGTTAACTGTGAGCAGTTTTCAGGAACGCAAAAAACTTCTCTGTGATTTTTAGAGCTTCTTCTAAATAAGCTCATGTGGAAATCCTTTGTGGTGAAAGTCAACTGTACTGCATGCCCCAGTGCCAACATTCCACAGTTCACTGAACAGGTTTACTCTCATCTAGAAGTTGTCCACATAATGGTTATAACCTTTGTAAAGGAGTGGCTGGAGAAGCTTCCATACACTCTTTCCTGTGACTCCTCACATGAGAGGGGAACTTACAGGGTTTAGAGTGGAGTCCTTTCCTGTTCACACTCTCAAGCTGTACAAATAGCCAGTGGAACTCACACACAGCATGTATAACATGATGCCACAGCAAGCTCTTTTGCTCACAATGTACTGCCTGAACAGCAGTTGCACTTTGTACAAGATCAAGGACTCATCAATGACTATATTCTTTCCAGGAGCATAAATCAAAAAAAAACTGGCACACAAATGTTCCACAGCAGGCCATTTTCTGGATGGGCTGGGGCAATGCAGCAGAATTATCATTGAAATGCAGTATTCACAGCAATAGTAAAAACTGATCTCTACTCATGTATGGTGCAAGGATAGGTGTTAGACAATTTGTATGAGTTCACCAGTAGGACTGCAAGCTTGATTTTTGTGCTAACTCCATTTTGGGCATAAGGCACACTATTATCTTCAACTCCTGAAGTGAAATGAGAGTCCACTTGTGTGCCCCAGAATTAGGCCATTGACTGCCTCCATGCTCCCTCAAAAAATGCTCAGCATGCAAATGTATTTGCTGTACAATTTGCTTATAGAAGTCAACATCCAAAAGTGATGGACAGAGCCACACTGCAAAAAGTTGGCTGTATCGAAGTTACATCCAGAGTTGCCAGTGAATGGGTGAATGTTGGGCTGCACTAAACCGGTGCATGGTCGAGAAACAACTTTGTCTGTGTTTGCTGCTGCATGTGCCTAGTGTATGGGTAGGTCTCCCATGCTATGGTCGCTCCCCTGCAAAGACTGTGCTTGCGAAGGGACAGCACAACTGCCATCATTGTGAACCTCAGAATTGCTGGAAGATGAGTCATTGACAATAACTCTGACAACTGAAAAATCACTTCCAGATTCTGATCCATTTTTTCTTCTTCAGAGGCAGTCTCAGTTTCTGATCGTGCCTCAGAGTTGTCCACCAAAAACTGAGATTGGGCCTCAGCAGCAGTTATTGACCGAGACCGAGGCACCATCTTTGCTGATTGGCTGAAAGCATCCTGTTAAAACACTGTCCTATGTAGAAGGCAGAAGTATTGTTCTAAATGAGTCAATGAGTGTGTGTGTCTGTGAATGTTTGCAAAAGTAAATGAACACAAAATTACTTATCTTGTTCACTGAAACTGCAGGATCTACAAAGATACTAAAAAAGACAAAAATAGACACAGTATCGCTTCACCTTGCCACATACACAATACTACAGCATACTTTTGTCATGGCTTACCCAAAACTTTATTGTTGAGGGAGCTGCTGGTCCTCTCGCAGTGTGAAACTAAGGGGCATATTTAAGACCCACTATCGCCTCCTTGTGCCACATTAGCGTATTTTTTTTACACTACTGCGGCCCAACAAGGACAAAATTGCTGCACCAGATTTGGAAAGTGGCGCAATGAATGTAACCCCTTTTGCCACATAATGCCTGAGCCAGGCAAAATGTATGTAAGAGGATGTTCCCCACTGGGGGCAGGGGTTGATAACCTTGTGAAAAGAAATCTAAAAGCTTTCTTTATGTCCTTTTTTTCCATTGCATCTGAGCAGGCGTTAAACAGGGGCATGCCATTGTTTTCAATAGCCCCTATGTAGTGTTCAGGGTTAGCACCAAAATGTTGGTGCTAACCCTGAACAGTACATCAATAGAGTCAGAAATTATGATGCTATTGCCCCCTACCGTGTCTGATGCTATTGCCCCCTACCGTGCGCCATGGTGCACCATATTTTAACTACAGTGCACACATGGTGGCCGTAGGGGGGTGCAATGGGCCGCATGAAAGTTGGCACTACATGTAATGTAGCACCCCTTTTCTTCAATCAGGCCCTAATTTTCTAAAGCCAAGCACTTCCTTTGAACTCAAGGAGCACACATTAGTATAGTAGCCACTGCAACTCTGTGCATACAAGTGCTCTTAGTGAAAATGCAGTGGTATCACAAGAGTCAATGGAATTCAGCAGCTGGGGAGCAGCAAGTAATCTGACACGGTTGACTAGTGACTAAATTACGCAAAACCAAAAGGCAAATTATGTAGCAGAATGTGTCACTTTTTTGATAGTATTACTTCAGTATTTTGTGATTTTAAAAGATGATAATACTGCCTGGGCAAAGAATTCACCTCATTAGCACCGGTATAGCATCCACATACAGGGCTGAGCAACTGAAAGATGGTCAACCAACCTTTGTGCAGGACGTTACCCTCCAAGTAGCACACATTACCCCATTTAGCCACTTTTGGACTACATTTTTTATAGCAATGTGCTGAATATGCAGGGATGAAAGAATATATATATATTTTTTTAATAATTGTGTGTTTTACCCTGAGGGAAATGCCCCCATGGTAAGACACACATTTATATAAAACATGCAACATAATCTATAATTCCTTCATATTCTGTTTAAAAATGTAGCTCAAACAAAAGGGGGTTGCCCCGTGTCCTAAAGGCCGACCCTTTACCTACATTTCTTTTATTTTTCTTTGGAAATGTGTGGTTTCCCCTGGGGACTGAAATTGCCCCCCCCCCATGGGTAACAAACATTGGCCCTCTGTACAACCCTGGGGGTCGGTGATAAAGCGCCAGTAATACCCCCAACAGGCCGGTGGGAAAACAAAATGGAAACACGACCACGGCTTAAACCGCCACACAGACAGCCACTTTAACACACCGATCGCCACGGTGGTAGCAACAAGCACCGCAGCAGTAACAGACAGGTGGAAGACAATGTACCGCCCACTGTATTATGAGAGGCCAATCTGCCACCTTTTCCAGGGTGGTACCAATGCCATCAAAAGCACGGCAGAAACAGTACACAGAAGGGAAACAACTCACCTCTCAACACTCAAGGAAGAACCACAATGCCAGGGAGCCCGAGTTGCACATATTTTCCATGCTGGTATACCTCCTCCTACACCAGGAACATGAACGGCGGCGAAGATGATTACGGTGAGCACCGCGCCTAGCACACAAGGGAGGGGGGGGGGAAGAGAGTGACACACACACCCAACATGCAACACCCCCACCCCCAACACCATAGACACAAAAAGATGTAACAACATTACATATCCACCCAGTGACCCTCAGGAATAATGCAAGGACAAAGGGATGTGAGTAAAGCCAGTGTAATAATAAAAAGTTTGACAAATACGTCCTTAAAGCACAAAATAGTATCTACAATACATACAAATGGAGGGACAATACCCAGTCCAAAATGTCCATGGCCCACAGGGCCATAACACATAGGCAAAGGCCACACTTGACTCCTGCCTCAATACTGAGAGAACACTGCTGGGGCATCAGGTCGAAGATACATAGGCACCTCATGGGGAAGGGGAACGGGGGCACCTCAGCCGAAAGATGGTACAACGCCACTGCTCCTGGAGGAGGCTACATGCCCTCTGTGATTTCCTGGGGAGAGCAAAGCCACAGTCTCTCTAGTGGGTGGTTTGCCCACTGCTTGGTCATGGGGAGTGCAATCCACAGTCTCTCTAGTGGATGGTTTGCTCACTGCTTGGTCCTGGGGAGTGCAAAGCCACAGTATCTCAAGTCCCTCTAGTGGGTGGTATGCCCACTGGTTGGTCCTGGGGAGTGCAAGGCCACAGTCTCTCAAGTGGGTGGTTTGACCACTGCTCGGTCCTGGGGAGTGCAAAGCCACAGTCTCTCTAGTGGGTGGTTTGCCCACTGTTTGGTCCTGGGGAGTGCAAAGCCACAATCTCTGAAGTGTATGGCTCCTCCACTGGTTCTGGAGGGGGCAATTGGCCCAGTGTGCTTCATCCTGGCAAGGAGGGGGTGAGTGGATGCTTTCTTCCACTGGTTTTGGAAGGGGCTTTGTGCCCGGTGTGCTTCATCCTGGCAAGGAGGGGGTGAATGGATGCCTTCTTCCACTGGTTCTGGAGGGGGCCTTGTGCCCAGTGTGCTTCATCCTGGCAAGGAGAGGGTGAGTGGATGCCTTCTTCCACTGGTTCTGGAGGTAGCCTTGTGCCCAGTGATGCAGATCCTGGATGATGCAAGGTCACAGTCTCTCACCTGGGTGTCACACCTACAGTTGTTGTAGGGGCCAGAACACACTATAACCCATGTAGGCACGACTACACACTGCTCGCCGGCAGTGATGGCTGCTCAGTGGTGGCAGTTGCGGGGCTGCCAGCAGAGCTGTCGGTGGTAAAGGGAGGCTCCAGCCCTTCCCCTGCAGCCTCGGACGGCTACCCACTGGGGCTGCTGCTGCTTGCGGTTCAGATGGCGTTGCAGGTGGTGGTGCTGTCAGTGGTGGGGGGAGGCTCCAGACCTTCCTCTGCAGCCTCGGACGCCTGCCTCTGGGTCTGCTGCTGCTGGCAGTGGTGCTGCTGTCGGTGCAGATGGCGGTGCAGGTGGCAGTGCTGGTGGCGGTGCTGGCGGCGGTACCTGCTGTGGCAGGGCTGTCAGTGGTGAAGGGAGGCTCCAGCCCTTCCCCTGCAGCCTCGGATGGCTGAAGTCCCATGGCTGATGTTTGTCCAGATGCTGCTCCAGCCCCAGGTACCATATCCATCCTGCCTGCGGCATCTGTGCTTTTTACATTGCCCTTGGCAGCTGGTGTTCCCTTCCTGCCCTTGACAGCTGGTGGTGCCTCCTTGCTTCTGCCAGCTGGTATTCCCTTCCTGCCCTTGCTAGCTGGTGATCCCTTTTTGCCCTTGCTAGCTGGTGGTGCCTCCTTGCCCTTGCTAGCAGGTGGCCCCTTCTTGCCCTTGGCAGGTGGTGCAGGCACGCTGGCAGTGCTGACGGGTGCCTCCTTGGAGCCTCTCACACATGCATTAGCTGCAGAAACTATAGTGGCCGTGGACTGGGTGGCTGAGGTACTTGGCTGGGTTCTGCCCACCCTGGCCCAAAGTGACGGACGGGGGGAGGGGCAGGGAATATGTCATGGGTGGAAAGGAAAAGCCCTTTAGTGACACTGTGGCTGGAAGAGGGTGAAGGTTTTAGAGTGGAGGAAGAGGTAGTGGTTGTAGGAGGTGTATGTCTGCTGTATTTGGGTGCAGGTTCATGGGCAGATGCTGTCATGAGGTGGATGGATGTTGGGTGTCTGAGTGCTTGCATTTGTATACTTTGGGAAGATGGGTCACAGACACAGTGGGAGAGGACACAGGGGACGTGTGCATGGATGTGGGGGTGGTGACTGCCAGTGAGGGGCGTATAGTGATAGTTGTGCTGATGATGGAGGTAGAGGATGAGGATGTAGTGCATGCAGGTGTGAGTGGAGATGTTACTGGGAGGTAGGGGGATGAGGAGGAGGAGGGGGACACAGTGGAGGCAGTGGATGTTGGTGTGTCTGCATCTGGTTGGTGCTTGTGTGAGTGACTGTTGGATTAAATGGGATGCTTGTATTTGTCTGAGCCACTTCTGTGTGTTGATTTGGGTGCATGCTGGTCTGAAGGTGTACTTGGGATAGGCTGGGGTTGAGGGGATTGGGACTGGGTAGAGGAAGTTGGAGGGGAGAGGCTAGAGACAGGGGCAATGGCTGCCATCAGTGAATTGGCCACAGCCTGGAATGATCTCTGTTGGGCCACCACGCCAGAGTGAATGCCCTCCAGGAATGTATTCGTTTGTTGCAAATGCCCTGCTAGACCCTGGATGGCATTCAGTATGGTTGACTGCCCAACAGAGATGGATCTCAGGAGGTCAATAGCCTCCTCACTGAGGGTAGCAGGGCTGACTGGAACAGGGCCTGAGGTGCCTGGGGCAAAGGAGATGCCCACCCTCCTGGGTGTCGTGACTGGCCACTCACCTGAAAAGCAGGATGTCTGCATGGGTGATGGTATGCCCCCGACCTCCTGGAACACCTCTCAGCACTTCCTGTTGGACACAGAAATCCTGGCAGGTGTCCCAAAAGGACCCAAGCACCCTGTACCTTCGGGGGCAGGTCGTTGTTGTGATAGTAGAGTTAGTGCACTCAACTTCCTTGAAACTGAGTCTCTCTTTCTGATATGGGCATGGGAGCGGTAGAAGAACACAGCACTTTTCTTAGATAATAATAACTGCTGGGACAATTACTAACACTGCATTACCAAAAACCCAAACTGAATACGATAACAATTAGTACTGCAACACTAGGGCTGGCTTCACAGAGATTCATTGTTGCACACTACAATTAGAACTGTGGTTGCAGTTATCATGTACAAGAAAGACAAACAAGGGCATTAATGATATCACATATAACTTTCCTGCATGCATAGAGTTAAACTAAAAGGAACAAAAACAATCCAAGAAATACAAATGTCCACTCTGGGTTGAAACAGTTAGGGTGGTACAGTTTGGTTTGGTTTCACTGTGTTTGTGAAAAACCCTTCAAAAGCAAATTTCTCAAACCTGAAATACAGGCATGAATTACACAATTTAAATCCAAGAGTTATGCTATTAGAGAAAGAAAAGTCACGTAAATGTTCTTTTAAAATTGCACTGTCACTTTTTGTAGTACTTGAGCTCAAGCAGATTTCCTGAAGCACATTTAGGCAAGTGACTACAATAATAATGTAGAATGTTCAGAAATGCATTTGTCTCTTCAAGATAAGCAATCTGCCAAAATACGAGGTTTGAAATACACCAGCTGTTCTAGGAAAGCGCGGCGCTCAAAAGAACAAACTCACTATAGAATACTAGTCACTTAGCTGCAGTCTTTTCCGGAGTGCTGGAGGACTGCCTGGTGTCAGCTGTTACAGGAACGAAGAAAATAATTGCCTCAAAAGTCCTGAATATGAGGATGACAGCAGGAGCTGGACTGCCAAGTCAGATGCTGAGATCAGGAAGCAAAACAAAGCCAAGCAGGGAGGCATGCTTCACTCTGCTATTTATAGCCAATCAGGAAAGTAATTGAGTTTCCACATGTGGTTGAGTCACCACACCCAATTAGAAGCACATGTCTACACTTGATCACATTAGCAAACAAGCATTGGTAAAGCAAGCATTGATAAAAACAATTTTGTAACACAGCACATTAAGGGGGTGATTCTAACCCTGGCGGTCGGTGTTAAAGCGGCGGCCAACCCGCCAACAGGCTGGCGGTAAAAAATATGGAATTCTGACCCTGGCGGGAACCGCCAACACAGAAAGCCACTTTAACACTCCGCCCGCCACGGCGGTACAAACAAACAGCGCGGCGGTCACCGCCAACAGCCAGGCGGCACACCAATGCAGAGCAACAAGTCACAGTGACACCACCCAAACACCCCAGAAAAATGCTAGGACATAATCAAATTTGGAATAAATATTTATGTACCAAAAAGGTCCTGAAAAATATCGTACAACCAGGAAAGATATTCACAAGAAAACAAATGACATACTCATCAGTGTATAACTGAAGTAACAAGTCCTGCACATCCTACGAATTCATCATGTCCGTGGGCCAAAGTTTTGAGAAACAAGGGCAAAGCCCACACAGGAGACCTGAGTCCTTTGGAGAGAACACTGCAGGGGCATCAGATGTAAAAACTACAGGCACCTCAGGGGGAAGGGAAGGGGGGGGCACCACAGCCACATGAGTCCACGACGCCAGATCCACGAGGAGCCACCATGCCCACTGTACCATCCTGGGGAGTGCAAAGCCACAGTCTCTCAATGTCTCTACAGTGGGTGGGCTGCCCACTGGACCATCCTGGGGAGTGCAAAGCCACAGTCTCTCAATGTCTCTACAGTGGGTGGGCTGCCCACTGGACCATCCTGGGGAGTGCAAAGCCACAGTCTCTCAATGTCTCTACAGTGGGTGGGCTGCCCACTGTACCATCCTGGGGAGTGCAAAGCCACAGTCCATCAGGTGGATGACAGTCTCCACTGGTCAAGGAGGAGGCATGGTGGGCACAGTGAACCATAAACAGTGATTGAGACGGCGGTGCCCAGCGGAGCGGTACTTGAGAGGAAGGGCCCAGCGGAGCGGTGCTTGAGAGGAAGGGCCCAGTGGAGCGGTGCTTGAGAGGAAGGGCCCAGCGGAGCGGTGCTTGAGAGGAAGGGCCCAGCGGAGCGGTGCTTGAGACGTCGGTGCCCAGCGGAGCGGTGCTTGAGATGAAGGGCCCAGCGGAGCGGTGCTTGAGATGAAGGGCCCAGCGGAACGGTGCTTGAGAGGAAGGGCCCAGCGGAGCGGTGCTTGAGAGGAAGGGCCCAGCGGAGCGGTGCTTGAGAGGAAGGGCCCAGCGGAGCGGTGCTTGAGAGGAAGGGCCCAGCGGAGCGTTGCTTGAGACGGCGGTGCCCAGCGGAGCGGTGCTTGAGAAGAAGGGCCCAGCGGAGCGGTGCTTGAGAAGAAGGGCCCAGCGGAGCAGTGCTTGAGATGAAGGGCCCAGCGGAGCGGTGCTTGAGACGGCGGTGCCCAGCGGAGCGGTGCTTGAGAAGAAGGGCCCAGCGGAGCGGTGCTTGAGAAGAAGGGCCCAGCGGAGCGGTGCTTGAGATGAAGGGCCCAGCGGAGCGGTGCTTGAGACGGCGGTGCCCAGCGGAGTGGTGCTTGAGATGAAGGGCCCAGCGGAGCGGTGCTTGAGATGAAGGGCCCAGCGGAGCGGTGCTTGAGAGGAAGGGCCCAGCGGAGCGGTGCTTGAGAGGAAGGGCCCAGCGGAGCGGTGCTTGAGACGGCGGTGCCCAGCGGAGCGGTGCTTGAGAAGAAGGGCCCAGCGGAGCGGTGCTTGAGAAGAAGGGCCCAGTGGAGCGGTGCTTGAGAAGAAGGGCCCAGCGGAGCGGTGCTTGAGATGAAGGGCCCAGCGGAGCGGTGCTTGAGATGAAGGGCCCAGCGGAGCGGTGCTTGAGAGGAAGGGCCCAGCGGAGCGGTGCTTGAGATGAAGGGCCCAGCGGAGCGGTGCTTGAGAGGAAGGGCCCAGCGGAGTGGTGCTTGAGACGGCGGTGCCCAGCGGAGCGGTGCTTGAGACGGCGGTGCCCAGCGGAGCGGTGCTTGAGATGAAGGACCCAGCGGAGCAGTGCTTGACAGGAAGGGCCCAGCGGAGCGGTGCTTGAGATGAAGGGCCCAGGGGAGCGGTGCTTGAGACGGCGGTGCCCAGCGGAGCGGTGCTTGAGAAGAAGGGCCCAGCGGAGCGGTGCTTGAGATGAAGGGCCCAGCGGAGCGGTGCTTGAGACGGCGGTGCCCAGCGGAGCGGTGCTTGAGAAGAAGGGCCCAGCGGAGCGGTGCTTGAGATGAAGGGCCCAGCGGAGCGGTGCTTGAGATGAAGGGCCCAGTGGAGCGGTGCTTGAGACGGCGGTGCCCAGCGGAGCGGTGCTTGAGAAGAAGGGCCCAGCGGAGCGTTGCTTGAGACGAAGGGCCAAGCGGAGCGGTGCTTGAGATGAAGGGCCCAGCGGAGCGGTGCTTGACAGGAAGGGCCCAGCGGAGCGGTGCTTGAGATGAAGGGCCCAGCGGAGCGGTGCTTGAGAGGAAGGGCCCAGCGGAGCGGTGCTTGAGAAGAAGGGCCCTGTTCAGCGGTGCTCTTCTCCACGGCGGGCCCTGTTCAGCGGTGCTCTTCTTCACCGCGGGCCCTGTTCAGCGGTGCTCTTCTCCACGGCGGGCCCTGTTCAGCGGTGCTCTTCTCCACGGCGGGCCCTGTTCAGCGGTGCTCTTCTCCACGGCGGGCCCTGTTCAGCGGTGCTCTTCTTCACCGCGGGCCCTTTTCAGCGGTGCTCTTCTCCACGGCGGGCCCTGTTCAGCGGTGCTCTTCTTCACCGCGGGCCCTGTTCAGCCGTGCTCTTCTCCACGGCGGGCCCTGTTCAGCGGTGCTCTTCTCCACGGCGGGCCCTGTTCAGCCGTGCTCTTCTCCACGGCGGGCCCTGTTCAGCGGTGCTCTTCTTCACCGCGGGCCCTGTTCAGCGGTGCTCTTCTCCACGGCGGGCCCTGTTCAGCGGTGCTCTTCTTCACCGCGGGCCCTGTTCAGCGGTGCTCTTCTCCACGGCGGGCCCTGTTCAGCGGTGCTCTTCTCCACGGCGGGCCCTGTTCAGCGGTGCTCTTCTCCACGGCGGGCCCTGTTCAGCGGTGCTCTTCTCCACGGCGGGCCGTGTTCAGCGGTGCTCTTCTCCACGGCGGGCCCTGTTCAGCGGTGCTCTTCTCCACGGCGGGCCCTGTTCAGCGGTGCTCTTCTTCACCGCGGGCCCTGTTCAGCGGTGCTCTTCTCCACGGCGGGCCCTGTTCAGCGGTGCTCTTCTTCACCGCGGGCCCTGTTCAGCGGTGCTCTTCTCCACAGCGGGCCCTGTTCAGCGGTGCTCTTCTCCACGGCGGGCCCTGTTCAGCGGTGCTCTTCTTCACCGCGGGCCCTGTTCAGCGGTGCTCTTCTCCACGGCGGGCCCTGTTCAGCGGTGCTCTTCTCCACGGCGGGCCCTGTTCAGCGGTGCTCATCCAGCAGGTCAAGGGAGCCAGACCTGGCCTGGACTCCCTGCTCAGTCGCCCTCGGACCGTGACGTTTCTGGACCCTTCGGGGACGGACTCCTGGCCTCCTTAGTGTCCTCCTTCCCAGCTGGGATGTGGCATGTGGGGTCCACCTTCTCCGCGCTCCTGCTGCCCTTCCGCTCCTTTGATGGGGCTCTCGGGCCCTTGCCTCCCCTAGATGGTGTGGGTGGTGAAGTGGCCGCACATTGCTCCTTGGGGGCAGCCCTGTCGGTCCTCGCATGGCGGCCCTTGTTTTTGCGGGTCCTCTTGCCGGGGGGGGGGGCGGGACGTGTCCTTGCTGCTGATCGATGTGTCACTGCTGGCAAAGGGTGGGCTCCAGAACCCATGCACAACAGTGACACCCGAAGCTGGGCTGGTGGTGGCTGCGGTGCTCTTGGGACTCTTTGAAGATGGATGGGGGAGCTCATCAGGGGGAAAGAGGTCAAGGTTAGCCATGAAAAGTTTTTTAGGGCCAAGGTAAAGGGTAGGAGAAGTGGAGATGGAAGTGGAGGTAGAGGAGGTGGTTGTAGGAGAGTCAGGTGTGCTGTCATTGGGTGAAGGTGCTGGTGCTGTAGGCTGTCGTGAGGTGGATGGCTGTTGGGTGGGTGGCTGCCTGCGTTTGTGTGTCTTGGAAGAGGGGGTGACAGACACAGTGGGAGAGGACACAGGGGACGTGTAAATGGCAGTGGGGGTGGTGACTGCACGAGTGTGGACTGTACTGGAGGGTGAGGTGGTGATGGAAGCACTGGCTGATGTTGGGGTGCATGCAGGTGTGAGTGTAGACGTCACAGGGAGGGAGGAGGGAGACGAGGAGGAGGGGGACACAGGGGTGGCAGTGGCTGTTGGCATGTCTGCATCTGGGTGTTGCTTGGGTGAGTGTTTGTGGGATCTGTGGTGCTTGTGTTTGGATGAGCTGCTCTTGGGTGTTGAGGTGTGTGCAGGCTGGTCTGATGGTGTGGATGGGATAGGCTGAGGAACAGGAGACAGAGAAAGGCTGGAGGCAGTAAGAAGAGGGAGGCTGGAAACAGGGACAATGGCTGCCGTCAGTGCTGAGGCCAGAGCAGTGAACGCTCGTTGATGGGCAGCCTGACCCGAATGAATGCCCTCCAGGTACGCATTGCTCTGTTGCACCTCCCTTTGCACACCCTGGATGGCATTCAAAAGGGTCGTCTGCCCAACAATGAGCGTCCTTACCAGGTCAATGAGCTCCGCACTGAGGGCAGCAGGGGCAACAGGGGCAGGGGCTGAGGTGCCTGGGGCGAAGGAGACGCGCACCTTCCTGGGCGAACGGGCACGGAGCGAAGACTGAGGGGCTACTGGGAGGGCGGGGCTGGTGCGCTGGGTGGCAGCTGTACCTGTGGAGGCGGGGGGCACGGATGTTGCCGCCACCCCTAGGGAGCTCCCATCCGAGGACGTGTCGCTTTCGCTGCTCTCACCAGCGGTCCCCGTCGTGGTGCTCCCCTCGCCCTCCGGATCACTGGTGCACTCGGTGTCTGTTCCTGGGCCCACCGGGGCCTTGTGTCCTGCAGCTCCCTCGTGCTCCGATGCCAAATCTCCTCCGCCTGATGATGCTAATGCACACATGCACAAGAAGATGAAGAGAAAGGGTGGGGGGAGAAAAAAGAAGACCAGGTTGAGTGCATGCAATGTCAACACCGTTGGCGGAGAGGACAGACACAGGTGCCTAATGCACTAAGCCGCGCATTCGGGGTACACTACTCAGTACTACTGACTAAGACAACAGGCCAAGAGACGTCAAACGCGCACATGGGAGATGCTGGACCTTCAATGGCTGTACTTGTCACCCTACCGAGGTGGGGGCCGGGGGCACAGGGCCATGCCTAAGGGAGAGGACTACACTACAGAAAGCGCCCTGGCCTAATGTCACCCACAGCCCTCCTCCCCCACCCATACGCCTCCACTGCGCAGAAAGATAGGAGAATGTGCTGATACTCACCCCCTTGTGTCTGCTGTGATGTCTTAAAGCGCCCATCCAATTCAGGGTAGGCCACCGCCAGGATCCGGGACATCAGGGGGGTCATGGTGCGACTGGCACCCCTCCTAGGTTGGGAGGCCATCCCCAGCAGTGTTTCTGCGGTCTTCCTTGTTCCGCGGCGGATGTCCTCCCACCTCTTGCGGCAGTGGGTGCCCCGTCTGTTGTGGACCCCCAAGTTCCGGACTTCCTTGGCGATGGCACGCCAAATCTCGATCTTCTGATGGGCGCTGACCTATTTGACATGTACAGGGTGGAAAGGAGGAAATCATCAATGACCTGCATGTTAGATGTAATTGGCCCCCCCCACCAACTTTGCCATATGGCACATGCTCTCATCTGTCGGGCGTTGCACTCCTCATTCTCCCCCCACCCCACCAACTTACATCCACCCCAATCCACACAGGCATAGCCCATTCCATGTGCACCCGGTGTACTCACTTGTTGGTCTGGAGGACCGTAGAGTAACGCATCCTGGGGGAGGACCCGATCCACGAGCTTCTCCAACTCTACAGACGTGAAGGCAGGGGCCCTTTCCCCAGTCGCAGCAGCCATTGTATCTTCCAGACCGAGGTCACAACAGCACTTGCAGTATAGGTCCTCTCCTGTGGATGATCAGGTCTCGAGTGATTAAGCAGATATAAAATGGCGGTCACGCCCGCGGCGGTGCGTACCGCGACCGCCGGCGCACTTCGTCATTGGCTCCTGAAACCCATAGGCTTCAATGTTAACCAATGCGGCTTTGCGCCGCGGTCTTCGACCGCCTACCCCCACGGTGTGCCCCGCCAGCGCATTGACCTCACATCCCATTGTCCCACTTCACAGGTCAGGCAGCCGCCATTTCAAGGGCCTACATGGCATAATTTTGACTGCGACACACAGGCCTAGGCCTTGCATTGCCACACATACACGCCTTTCAACCCATTGCCATTCTTTAACTGTGCAAGCTGTCAGTACGTACCTGTGGTTTGGCTGACTCTGTGCTCCATGTTGTCCTTCCTAGGCACCGTCCGCTGGGACTTGCGATGAGAAGGAGGAATCCTCGCGTGTACCGACCGCTGGTGGACCTGTCGACAATGTAAGAACGCCATATAATACTTCGATACAGACTTGACCGTGCCACTATCCATGAACTGTGTGCCCAGCTGGAGCCAGACCTGATGTCCCCCATCCGCCAACCCACAGGAATTCCCCCTCTGGTGCAGGTTTTGTCAGTCCTCCATTTTTTGGCAAGTGGGTCATTCCAGACCACAGTGGCCATGTCATCTGGAATGTCTCAGCCTATGTTTTCTAAGATTTTGAGCAGAGTGTTGTCTGCCCTGATGAAACTCATGCGGAGCTACATCATTTTCCCAGAGGAGGGTGACTTGCCTACAGTGAAGGGTGATTTCTATGCCCTTGGACATATCCCCAACATCATTGGTGCCATTGATGGGACCCATGTGGCTTTGGTACCCCCAAAAGACGATGAGCAGGTGTACCGAAACAGAAAAAGTTATCATTCGATGAATGTCCAGGTGGTCTGTTTGGCTGACCAGTACATCTCCCATGTAAATGCCAAGTTCCCAGGGTCAGTGCATGACGCGTATGTGATGCGAAATAGCAGCATCCCCTATGTGATGGAGCAGCTACAGAGACAACGTGTGTGGCTAATAGGTGACTCTGGTTACCCCAACCTGCCGTGGCTACTGACCCCAGTGAGGAATCCCCGGACAAGGGCAGAGGAACGCTACAATGAGGCCCATGGGCGTACTAGGAGGGTGATTGAGCGAACCTTTGGCCTCCTGAAGGCCAGGTTTAGGTGCCTGCATATGACCGGTGGATCCCTAATGTACTCACCAAAGAAGGTGTGCCATATCATCGTGGCGTGCTGTATGCTTCACAACCTGGCTTTGCGACACCAGGTGCCTTTCCTGCAGGAGGATGGTCCAGATGGTGGTGTTGTAGAAGCCGTGGAGCCTGTGGAGAGTGAAGAGGAGGAAGACTAAGAGGACGACAAAGACAATAGGGACAGAGTGATACAACAGTATTTCCAGTAACACCCAGGTAAGAATCACCCACGCCATTTCACAATTGCTTATAGCCTCCTGCATCTGTACTTTCTGTAGTTCCCACCAGATCTTTTTGGGTAATTTTTGTTTTTCCCTTCCCATCTCAGTGCTGTATGACTCAGTGCCTGACTTCTGCTTGGTTTGCCCATGAACTACAGCGTATTGACATTGGTATGTTGTCATCACTAATTGACAGAACAGATATTGAACAGTAATATGTAATACATTTGCTAATAATACAGCATGACTCCAAACTGATTTGTGTGCAATATGTGATTTATTTACAGTGCTAGATATTGGTACATGTGATTATAAGGGTGATGGGTGGGGTGAAGTAATGTCCATGGCAGAGTCCAGTTCTCAGTCTCACAGGTGCATTGTCCTTTTGCCTGTGGAAGGATGGTGCAGAGGCAGTTCATGGTTGGACAGGGTGGCAATGTGGGACAGTGGGAAGAGTTCAGGGGGTATGTCCTGCTGGCGGGGGTCTTGACATCCTACTCTGTCTTTTTTTTGGATCTCAGGCTCCTCTTACGGGGTGGTTGTTCTTCAGCAGGAGGTGGGGTTCTGGTGGCCTGTCGTGGTGTTGGGGCCTCCTGTCCACTAGCGCCGGCGGAGGTGGTAGGCTGTTCCTGGTCCGGGCTAGTGACAGGGGCCCTGTGTGGTGCCACATGGTCCCGCAACGCGTCTTCTATCCTGTTTAGGGCCAGGACGATGGTCCCCATTGCGGTCCGATGATTCTCAGCTCCTCCCTGAACCCCATGTTGCGTTCCTCCTGCTGTGCCTGGATCTCCGTGAACCTGGCCAGTACCGTCGCCATTGTCTCTTGGGAGTGGTGGTAGGCCCCCATGATGGTGGTGAGGGCCTCTTGGAGAGTGGGTTCCCTGGGCCTCTCCTCCCCCCCCTGTCGCACAGCAGCCCTCCGAGCTGCCCGGTTTCCCCCGGCCTCTGTCTCCTGGACGGTGTGCCCGCTCCCACTGCCCCCAGGTCCCTGTTGTTGTTGGGGTGTTGGGTTAGCCTGGGTGCCCTGTAGTGGCAGACACACCGCTGATTGACGTGTCCTAGAGACAGAGGCATGAGCCCGCTGGGTGGGAGCTGTGCTGGTGTTGGCAGAGGGGGTCGGGTCTGGTGTGGCCTGTGGCTGCCTGAGGGGAACCGACTGCCCAGAGGTCCCCGATGGTCCGGGCTGGTCATCAGGTTCAGTGTCGACAGAGCTGCTGTCCTCACTGTGGGCCTGTTCCGGGGGTGGGATTGACATTTCTGGACCCTCCTGGCTGGTGTGTTGGCGTTCGGGTCCTGCATGGGGTAAGAGAGTTTGGTTATTGTTTCTGTGTGTGCAATGGCGTGCGTGTTATGGGTGCCCTCATCCCCCAGTGCAGGCATTCCCTTGAGGGAGGTGTTGTGAGGGTAGTTAGTGGGGGTGGGGGGTAAGTGCAGTGGTCATGCTTGGGTGATGGGTGTCCATGGATTGTGTTGGCATGCAGGAGTTGGTGTTGGGATGGGTGGGTTGTGCTGGTGAGACATTGTCAGGGAGGATGTGTGCTGGGGGGTTGGGGGTGAGGGTGGGGGTGTGGGTTGGCATGCTGGTGGGGTGGGGGGGATATAGTAGTTGAGATTGGACTTACCAGAGTCCATTTCTCCGGCTACTCCTGCGAGGCCCTGAGGATGCAGGATGTTGAAGACCTCTTGCTCCCATGATGTAAATTCGGGAGGGGTGGGTGGGGGTCCGCCGCCAGTCTTCTGGACCGCGATGTTGTGCCTGGAGACCATCGATCGGACCTTCCCCCGTAGGTCGTTCCATCGTTTGCGGATGTCCTCCCTATTCCTGGGATGCTGTCCCACCGCGTTGACCCTGTCCACGATCCGCTGCCATAGCTCCGCCTTCCTAGCTATACTGGTGTGCTGCACCTGTGAGCCGAAGAGCTGGGGTTCCACTCTTAGGATTTCCTCCACACTGACCCGGAGTTCTTGGTCCGAAAAGCGTGGGTGCCTTTGGGGTGCCATGGGGTGGTGTGGGTGAGGTGTGGGGTGGTGTATGTGATGATGAGTATGTTGGTGTGTGGTGCTTTGTGCTACTATGTGGTGTGTGTGATGGTGTAGTGTGCCTCAGTGTGTATTGCTATCGATTGTCTGCTGTGTCTCTCTCTCCTTCTCTCAGTAATTGTGGTAGTAGGGGTTTGTGAGAGATGTGGGGGTGTGTTTTATAGTTGATTGATTGTGTGGGAGTGGGTTGTGTATGTGTATCAGGTGTGTGTATTTGTAATTGTCCAATGTGCCTGTGTTTTGGTGCTGTGTGTGTATTTTGACCGCGGCGGTGTGTACCGCCAATGGAATACCGCGTTGGAAAGCCCGCCGCGTTGATTCGTGGGTCGAAATGGCATGGGCGTATTTCTGTTGGCGTGACGGTGGAGGTTTGGTCATCTCCAGTTTATCGCTGCCCGCTGATGTGGCGGCCTGCAGTGGAGGTCGGATTTTTGGAGGTTTGGCCGTTGTGGGTCAGAATGACCGTGGCGGCTTTCCGCGGCCACGGCGGTGTTATGGCGGTCTTCTGACCGGCGGTAAGCGCCTTTTACCGCCGAGGTCAGAATGACCCCCTAAGTTTACTTAGAAACATGAAGGTTTAACCAAGAATAGAGATATGATTAACCCTAATCCCTGGGGATGCCGACAGATATCGCAGGAGGCACCTTGAGGATTCCTGACACTGGGTGAACGGGCATGGGAAACATACTGAGGAGCTGCTGGGAGGGCGGTGCTGGTATGGGGGGTGCGGCTGGACCTGTAGTTGGGGTGAGCACAGAGGTGTCCGCCACCACCAGGGAGTTTCCATCGGAGGAGGTGTTGCGGTCCCATCTGTCCGCTCCAGTCTCCGCCGTGGAGCTCCCCTCGCCCTCCATCCCACTGGTGCCCTCACCATTGGTGGATTCAGCCTCATGGGCCATGTGGGATGCAGCTCCCTCCATCGCCGGTGCCTCTACTCCTCCGCCAGATGATGCTAATGCACTCAAGGACAGGGTGACAAAACAAAAAAGGGAGGGAGTAGACAGAGAATACACTATGCCAGCAACAACACCACCGTTGGCGTACACAACTCACAGGGAAAAGCCCTATGCACTATGCCATGCACTACCAGTTACAATGCTAGTCACCAGGCCATGGGGTACAATGCCTAAAGGCATTAGCAGCACACCTGAAAGATACAGGACCCTGCCCAGTAGTAGATGCCCACAAGCATTATTGGGGTTGGAATGCATCTGAGCCTGACCATCATGGAACCTACCCTGCCATGTTCGTCCTGGACTAGGCGCACCCACAGACCCACATCCCCCACCCAGGTAACACCTCAACATGCACAATTTTATGATTCTGAAACTATACTCACCCCCTTGTAGCTGCTGTGATAACCTCAAGCGCCCATCCAAATCTGGATAGGCCACCGCCAGGATGCGGACTATCAGGGGGGGTCAGGGTACGACTGGCACCCCTTCCTCGTTGGCAGGCCATCCCCAGCTGGGCCTCCGCCGTCTTCCTTGCCCAGCAGCACAGGTCATCCCACTGTTTGTGACAGTGGGTGCTCCGCCTGTCAAAGACCCCCAGGGCCTGCACCTCCTTGACGATGACACAGCAAATACCATTTTTCTGATGGGCGCTGACCGTCAGAAAAAGATACATAAGAAAAGGTATTAGTCATACCGTCTGGACCGTTACGCTTATGGCCCACCATATCCCTCCCATCCCCTTATGCACAGACATTACCCACCAAACATGCAGCACTCTGCCCAGGACCCCTCAGCCCCACCTACACGAGGCTTACACACATAGCACTCCATACATTCATGTCCCACGCATCGTGCCTACAGTGTACTCACCTGGACCATAGGAGGACCATAAAGTAAAGGGTAATGGGGTAGGAACCCATCCACTAGTCTCTCCAGCTCCTCCGAAGTGAAGGCAGGGGCCCTTTCCCCAGACATTCGAGCCATGCTCGCTTCCAGACACCGGTCACATTAGAACTTGCAGTGTAGGTCTTCTCCTGTTGAAGGTCAGGTAGCAAGTGAGTGAGCAGATAGAAAATGGTGGTGATGTCTGCAGCGGTACGTACCGTCACCACCGGCGTACATCACCATTGGCTCCTGGAACCCGTATGCCCCAATGATGCGCTGTTGCACGGCGGTCATCTACCGCCTCCCACAACAGTGCACAACGTCAGTGGAATTACCTCATTTCCACTTGTCCCTCCTCAAGGGTAAGATGGCCGTCATTTCAGGGGGGAACAGGCCATGGCACCTAACTGCGTCACAGCAAACATGGGCACATCAACAGACCTACACATTCACATACTGTTTCTGTAAAAAAAATGCAAGGCATTTTAATCTGAGGATATCTTTGAATATGACCATCTGCTCACTGTTTTTTACCCTAGAGTTCAACCGCTGAGGATGAATCGGCGATGCAGATATATCTCCATTTACAGACCCCTGGTGGACCTGGCGACAATGGAGGACTGGCACATTATCCTAACCTACAGACTTGATAGGGATACAATCAAAGAGCTGTGTGCCCAACTGGAGCCAGACCTGATCTCAGCTGTCTGCCACCCCACTGGTATCCCCCCTCTTGTGCAGGTCCTGTCAGTGCTCCATTTCTTGGCAAGTGGGTCCTTCCAAGTGACAGTGGCCATGACAGCAGGGATGTCACAGCCTATGTTCTCAAATGTGCTGACCAGAGTGTTGTCTGCCCTGATGAAACACATGCGTAGCTACATTGTATTCTCCCAAGTGGAGGATTTGGCCACAGTGAAGGCTGACTTCTATGCACTGGGATATATCCCCAACATAATTGGTGCCATTGATGGTAGACATATTACCTTCCACCCCCCCCCGGAGAAATGAACAGGTGTTCGGAAATCGAAAGAGCTTTCACTCTCTGAATGTGCAGATAGTGTGCCTGGCGGACCAGTACATCTCCCATGTCAATGCAAAGTATCCTGGGTCTGTGCATGATGCCTTCATTTAGAGGAATAGCAGCATTCCATATGTGATGTCTCAACTCCAGAGGCACAGTGTATGGCTAATAGGTGAGACCATGGTCCCCACCCAGTGTCTGTTGGTATATGGGTGTGGGTTTGGCCCTAAGAGTGAGTGTCTGGCTAACAGGTATTCCTCAATATTTACAGGTGACTCTGGTTACCCCAACCTCTCATGGCTACTGACACCAGTTAGGAATGCCAGGAAAAGGGCAGAGGAACGTTACAATGAGGCACATGGGTGAACAAGGAGGATCATTGAGTGCACCTTTGGCCTCCTGAAGGCCAGATTCTGGTGCCTCCATCTGACAGGTGGATCCCTATGCTACTCACCCAAGAAGGTCTGCCAGATCATCGTTGCAAGTTGCATGTTGCACAACCTGGCCTTGAGACACCAGGTGCCTTTTCTGCAGAAGAATGAGGCTGGAGATGGTCGTGTGGCAACGGTGGAGCCTGTGGACAGAGGCGGACAGGAGTCAGAGGAAGAGGATGTGGACAACAGAACAACTATAATTCAACAGTACTTCCAGTGACACACAGGTAAGACACAGTAACTTTACCTTCCATTGCAGTTTTGTGTTGGACATTGTACATGGCAGCCTGATTTTCCAAATGCTATAGCCACTTACTGTACCCTTTGGCATCTCTATTTCAGATATCTGTGCCCCACGCTGGCTTCTAGTGTGTTTACTGCTGCCCACTACAGGTCATACCTATGTATATATATCTGTACAGTTGAATTGCAATGTTTACAGCTTGTTAAATGAATACATTGACAGACTCCATACTTGTATTATTTTAAAGGGTGTTTATTTATGTGATAATAAGTGTAGGGGGTATTGCAATGGGCTGGGTTGCTGATGGAGGAAAGTCCATGATGGAGTACAGTCTATTGGTATCACAGGTGCATTGTCCATAGGGAGTGGGGCAATGGCAGTTCAAGGTGGACAGGGTGACTGAGTGAGACACAAGGGTGACATTCAGGGGAGTCTTATTTCCTGGAGGGGGTCTTGGCAATGTTCTGTGGCTTCTGCCTGGATCACAGGGTCCTTTTGCGTGGTGGTTCTCCTTCTGCAGGGGGAGGGGTGCTGATGGCCTGTTGTTCCTATGGTGGGGCCTCCTGTCCACTAGTGTTGGCAGAGGTGGAGGGCTGTTCATCGGTGTGACTAGTGTCAGGGGCCCGGTGGTGTGCAACTGCCTCCCTCATGGTGTTGACCATGTCTGTCAGCACCCCTGCAATGGTGACCAGGGTCGTGTGGCTGTCCCTCAGGTCCTCCCTGATCAACATGTACTGTCCCTCCTGCAGCCGCTGAGTCTCCTGCAACTTGGCCAGTACCTGTCCCATGGTCTCCTGGGAAATGTGGTATGCTGTTGGTGAGTGAATTGTGGAGAGTCATTTCCCTGGGCCTGTCGCCCCCCTGTCGCACAGCAGTCCTCCCAGCTTCCCTGTAGTCCTGTGCCTCTGTCCCCTGGACCGTATGCCCACTGCCACTGACCCCAGGTCCCTGATCGTCCTGTGTTTGTGGGGTTGTCTGGGCTCCCTATAGTGATGGACACACTGCTGATTGACGTGTCCTCGGGACAGTGGTATGGGCCCGCTGGGTGGGTGTTGTGGTGGTGTTTCCTGAGGGGGGAGGCTCTGTGGTGGTATGGGACTGTGCCTGGGTCACCGACTGTCCAGAGGTCCGTGAAGGGCCAGGTTGGTCATCCAGATCCAGGCGTGCAGAGCTGCTGTCATCACTGTGTGCCTCTTCGGTGGGGATGACTGGATGTTGCTGGCACCCCCTCTCCGGTGACCTTGTGTGGAGGTCCTGTGTGTATGTGAAAACAGTGTTATTGTTGCTGTGTGTGACATCTTGTGCATGGGTATGTTACCCCCTATGGTTGTTATTACCAAGGCAGCTTTGGCTTGTGTGAGTTGTGATTTGGTTGGCTAAGTGATTTTCACTAGTGTGCATGCTGTGGTGATGGGTGTCCATGCAGGGCTGTGAGTGGTGTCCATGCATTGGTGTTGCATGCAGGGCTTGGTAATGGGAGGGGTGGTTTGTGATGGTGGGGTGTATGTGAGGTGGTGGGTTGATGGGGTGAGGGTAGGGGTGAGGGTATGTGATGGCTTGCAAGTAGGGTAGTGAAAGTAGTAAAGAGTTGACTTACCAGAGTCCAGTCCTCCTGCTACTCCTGCCAGGCCCTCAGGATGCATGATTGCCAAGACTTGCTCCTCCCGTGTTGTTAGTTGTAGGGGAGGAGGTGGGAGGCCAACGCTAGTCCTCTGTACAGCTATCTGATATCTTGCAACAACGGAACGCACCTTCCCCCATAGGTCGTTCTACCTCTTCATGATGTCATCCCTTGTTCTGGGGTGCTGTCCCACAATGTTGACCCTGTCCATGACTTTCTGCCATAGCGCCATCTTCCTAGCAATGGACGTCTGCTGCACCTGTGATCCAAATAGTTGTGGCTCTACCCAGATGATTTCCTCCACCATGACCCTTAGCTCCTCCTCTGAGAACCTGGGGTGTCTTTGTGGTGCCATGGGTGTAGTGTGAGTCATGTGTGTAAGGATGTGTGGGGTGATGTGTTGGGGTGTGTGCTGTGGTGTGTGTGGATGGTGTATTGGTGATGGTGTTCTGTGGCTCTGGTTCTGTGGGTGCTCCTGGCCTGTCTCTCTCTCGGTTGTAAATTGTTTGTAGTGGTAAAGGGTTGTTGTTAATGTGGGTGTGTGTTTTATAGTGGTTTGTGGGTGTAGTGTTTGTATGTGTGTCAGGTGTGTGTAGTTTGAATTGTCCAATGTGGTGTTGTTTTGTTAGGTTCTTTGTATTTTGAGCGCAGCAGTATATACCGCCAATGGTTTACCGCGGTTGAATGTCTGCCACGGTGATTCGTGGGTCATAATGCTGTGGGTGTATTTCTGTTGGAGTAGTGGTGTGGGTTTCGGTACTGCCAGTTTATCACTGACCTTTGGTCTGGCGGACTTGTGTGTGTGTCTGTATAGTGGTGGATTTCTATGTGTGTCATAATATGTGCAGTGGAATACCGCTGCAGTCGGGGTATATTGGCGGCAGTCAGCATGGCAGTAAGCAGCACTTACCTCCAATGTCATAATGAGGGCCATTGTTAAAAAAAGGCCCCACCGAAGGTCAGCCCATATGCCAAGAGGGCTGACCCACTTATAATTTAATTATATATTTTCTTGTATGTTTTCCTCTCAATCTGAGGGTGTAATCATGCCCCCAAAGGAAAAAACATTTATTTTAAAAAAATGATGCACCCCATGGGATTGGGCTGTTTACCATGAGTGAGGACCCCCAAAACACTGGTCTGTGGTGGCTTAGAGGTTTTCCTGTCTGTGGATCACTGCTGGCGATTCACAGGCAGGAAAATATTTCAGGGGGACTCTCTCCATTCCAACAATGCCTCCCTAAACATGGGGAGGCATTGCAGCCCACCAAAACCCCACCAGATGGCAGAGTAAGAACTTACCTTTCATCTCCTCCGCTCCTGGTGGGAATCTGTGATGTCAGTACTCCATGAGGAGGTGGGATGGGGTTAACTTGGAAGCAATTCAATTTCTACCATGCCCTTTTCTTTAAAAAAAAAAGAATCTTCCAATGGAAGCACCTGAGCATCCTTTCTAAATGTCCTCAGTGTCAGCCAATGGCTGACAGACACACTGCAGAGGGGATGTCGATATCAGGCATTCGCTTACACCTGCATCAAAGGGGTTAATATGGCTACTCCTGTGGGATCTCTACTAAGTACAGCCTTCTCCATCAGAATAATCTTTTCATAGTGCAAACATGTAGCCAATATCCAAAGCTCCTTAATTCTAATATCCCTTTTCTAAAACCTCAAATACCCAAGCTCTCAAAGTATCTCTTTTGGTTGGCCCTCAACCTCTACTGCCACTTGCGCTCAAGTACTATCCCATGTCTCCCATTCCTCATGAACCACAACTTTTGCAGTCTTCATTTCCTTTTAGGTCACTTCCTGTAATTACTCCTACCCCTTTACTTTTCCAGGTTTTCTTGGCATGACATATTATCCCTTCAAGCCCCAGGAATGTGTTCCCCTATTAGTTCTGGCACTGACCATTTACATCACAACTGCACTCAAAGAAGGCCAGGTTTCTGTTTTTTGCCCTTGAAAATATCTCCAGACCTTACTTCCTTGACCTACAATGGTCAAATCACTTTAATCTCAATTGACAGTCTCAGACAATAATTTAAAGAGGTGTAAGTCACATTAAATTTGAATCCCTCATTCATAAGCTTACAAACAGATCTACATTCTTGCATGTTGACATGGATAACTCAGATCCATTCAACCCACCCATTCGGTCCTTCAGACTTGCCTCAATGCTAACATTGTATACAGTACACCGCTTTCATCTCTGCCTTTCTTGATCCTTTTACATTTGCCTACTCTGACATCCATCATCATCCAACACAGTTCTCTTTATCACACAGAAACCCTGTGCATCAAGGTATTATTGCATTTACTTACACATTTTGGCAGATGCAAAGAATCAACCAGAAATATTGCAGAAATTCTGTCTGACAAACTTACTGTTCCAACACTCTATTTAGAGGTGGGGGAAGTACTGTGCTTTTGATGGTAGAGCACATGGTGACTCTGCTGGTGGAACCCTAGACCAATGGCCAGTAGAACACTCCACTGTCAGTCAATGGACCTTAGACTGTTCATGTTGTCAGGAGCAGATATTATTAGTGTCATTTTTGTTTACGATAATGTAGCGTTAGAAGGCCAAATTCACCATGTCATATTTACAAAGTGGCACAGTGCATGCATTATGGCAAGTTGTAACCCTTTGTGTTACTTTATGCCTGCCCCAGGCATGATATATGCAAAGGGGCATTCCCTCATTACGGAAGGCCGAAAAAGTGGCGCATGGAAATCTAACAGATTTTCTTGTGTCACTGTTTTCAGCACTTGGGTGGTCATTACAACCCTGGCGGACGGTGTTAAAGGTGCGGCAATACCGCAAACAGGCCGGCGGACAAAAAAAGGGAATTATGACCGTGGCGGAAACCGCCAACAAAGACAGCCACTTTAACACACCGCCCGCCACGGCTGTACAGACAAGCAGCGCGGCGCTCACCGCCAACAGACAGGCGGAAGACAATGTACCGCCCACCTTTTCTGGGGCGGATTTACCGTGGATAAAAACACGGTGGAAACAGTTACTGCAATGGGAAAACGCTCACCTGAACACATCCCACGAGGAACGAGGACTCCATGGAGCCCGAATTACACATTCTACCGGCCCTTGTATTCCTACTCATCTACGAAGACCAACAGCGGCGCGGCCGAAGACAACGGTGAGTACTGCACCTACGACATGGGGGAGGCGGGAGGCAAAAGTTAGGGGGACACCCACGAAACACCCCCACCCCCACCCTCGCATATTACAACATACACACCAATGCATCCACAAAAATCACAGTAGGAACTCACAATCCCCCCGGAAGAATGCAAAGACAAAGCGAAATCAGTTCAAACATTGTAATGTATCAATAGACATGTCTGTCAAAAATATACAGATATATAAGAAAATCAGCCAGAAATATATACATTACGAGAAGTAGTGCAGATATGCACATAGCAATGTCCTTGCACCACTAGTCCAAAAATGCATGGGCGAGGCCCACAAAAGATACCTGTCCACAATCGGAGAGAACACTGCCGGGGCATCAGATAGAAATACTACAGGCACCTCAGCCGGATGACTGCAAAGCCAGATCCACGACGGGGCTCCATGCCCATTGACGTATCCTGGGAAGTGCAAAGCCACAGTCTCTCAAGTCTCTACAGTTGGTGGCTTGCCCACTGTGCCATCCTGGGGAGTGCAAAGCCACAGTCTCTCAAGTCTCTACAGTGGGTGGCTTGACCACTGTGCCATCCTGGGGAGTGCAAAGCCACAGTCTCCCAAGTCTCTACAGTGGGTGGCTTGCCCTTGCCCACTGTGCCATCCTGGGGAGTGCAAAGCCACAGACTCTCAAGTCTCTACAGTGGGTGGCTTGCCCACTGTGCCATCCTGGGGAGTGCAAAGCCACATTCTCTCAAGTCTCTACAGTGGGTGGCTTGCCCACTGTGCCATCCTGGGGAGTGCAAAGCCACAATTTCGCAAGTAGATAACATCCGCCAGTGGCTCTGGAGGGGGACTGGTGGCCAGACTGGATTAGTCTCCCCGTGAAAGTTCCTGTCCCGTCACTGTCCCAGCTGCACATGGGATAAGGATGCTTGATGTGGCAGTCTTTTCATTCTTACCCGGTGCATGCCCTGTTCAGCGGTGCTTTGCCATGGCGGTCTCTGGACTGTTCAGCGGTGCTTTGCCATGGCGGTCTCTGGACTGTTCAGCGGTGCTTTGCCATGGCGGTCTTTGGACTGTTCAGCAGTGCTTTGCCATGGTGGTCTCTGGACTGTTCAGCGGTGCTTTGCCATGGCGGTCTCTGGACTGTTCAGCGGTGCTTTGCCATGGCGGTCTCTGGACTGATCAGCGGTGTTTTGCCATGGCGGTCTCTGGACTGTTCAGCGGTGCTTTGCCATGGCGGTTCTGGACTGTTCAGCGGTGCTTTGCCATGGCGGTTCTGGAACGGGCATTGGTGTGTGGCATGACATTCCCTGGGCTGGGCATTGGTGTGTGGCATGACGTTCTCTGGACTGGGCGTTGGTGTGTGACATGACGATCCCTAGACTGGGCATTGGTGTGTGGCATGATGTTCCCTCATAGCGCACCGGGGCTGTGGCAGCCGGGGCCCTCCTGGGCACTGACTCCGGCGGTGGCCTCCTGACCAGTGACGATACTTGGGCCCTCCTGGGCACTGACTCTGGCGGTGGCGGTGGTCTCCTGACCAGTGACGATACTTGGGCCCTCCTGGGCACTGACTCCGGCGGTGGTCTCCTGACCAGTGACGATACTTGGGCCCTCCTGGGCACTGACTCCGCCGGTGGCGGTGGTCTCCTGAGCAGTGATGATACTTTGGCCCTCCTGGGCACTGACTCCACCGGTGGCGGTGGTCTCCTGACCAGTGACGATACTTGGGCCCTCCTGGGCACTGACTCCGGCGGTGGTCTCCTGACCAGTGACGATACTTGGGCCCTCCTGGGCAATGACTCCGCCAGTGGCGCTGATCTCCTGACCAGTGACGATACTTGGGCCCGCCTTGGCACTGACTCCGGCGGTGGTCTCCTGACCAGTGACGATACTTGGGCCCTCCTGGGCACTGACTCCGGCGGTGGTTTCCTGACCAGTGACGATACTTGGGCCCTCCTGGGCACTGACTCCGGCGGTGGCGGTGGTCTCCTGACCAGTGACGATACTTGGGCCCTCCTGGGCTATGACTCTAGCGGTGGTCTCCGGACCAGTGATGACGGTGCTGGCGGTGGCGTCTCGACCGCCGGGAATGATGCCACCCTTCTCCGCCGTGATACTCACAACAGGCTGGGCAGACTTCCTCTGGCCCTTCCCCACCTTTGGTGGAGTCACAGCTGACCCTTCAATCTCCTTGGGACCCCTGTGAGTTGTTTTCCCACTAGGAGTCTTCACACGGTCCTGTCTTCCACTTTCCAATTTCAGAGCCTTTACAGGGGGTGGGCTGCCAGTGCCTTGGCTCCGGGTCATACTTCCTGCCCTGGTGGCCGGTGCACTCCACATACCTTGAACAGGCACCACTGGTATTGGAGGCTTTTTGGCTGAGGCACTACAATGGGACTGATGAATTGGAGGGGGGGTGGGGGCAAAAAGGTCAACTTTACAGAGGGTCAGTTTCTGACGAACACTGGGATGGGTAGTTTGAGGGGGCCTGGGAGTGGAGGAGGGGAGGTGGTTGTAGGAGGAGTCACTTTAGGTGTTTTGGGTGCAGGTGCAGGTACTGGAGGCTGTCGTGAGGTGGATGGATGTTGGGTGAGTGATTGCTGGCGTTTGGGTACTTTGGGAGGGGGCGTCACAGACACACTGGGAGAGGACACAGGGGACGTGTAAATGGGAGTGGAGGTGGTGAGTGCGGGTGAGTGGCTTGTGGTGCTGGGTGTCCTGGTGCGATTCCTGGTGCCTCTAGATGTGGTGCATGCAGGTGTGTGTGTAGACGAGACTGGGAGGGAGGAGGGAGAAGAGGAGGAGGGGGACACAGTGGAGGCAGTGGATGTTGCTGTGTCTGTATGTGGGTGAGGCTTGCGTGAGTGCCTGTGGGTTGTGTGGTGCCTATGTTTGCTTGAGCGACTTGTGTGTGTTGACTTGTGTGCATCTGGGTGGAGGAGGTTGGAGGGGGGAGGCTAGACACAGGGATAATGGCTGCCATCAGTGCTGAGGCCAGAGATTGCAGGGTTCGCTGAAGGACAGCCTGACCAGAATGAATGCCCTCCAGGAATGCATTTCCGTGTTGCAACTCTCGTTCTACACCCTGGATGGCATTCACAATGGTAGCCTGCCCAACAGTGAGTGACCTGAGGAGGTCAATGGCCTCCTCACTGAGGGCAGCAGGGGTGACTGGGGCAGGGCCTGAGTTGCCTGGGGCGAAGGTGATGCCCACCCTCCTGGGTGAGTGGGCACGGGGCGAAGGCTGAGGGGCTGCTGGGAGGGCGGTGCTGGTAGGGGAGGTGGCGGCGGTACCTGTAGAAGTGGGGCGTAGAGATGGTGCCGCCACCACATGGGAGCCCCCATAGGCGGACGAGTCTGTGTCGCTGGTTGGTGATCCGGTGGCCGACATGAAGCTCCCCTCGCCCTCCGTCCCACTGGTGCATTCTGAGTCCGTGGTGTGGTCCTCCATGGCCATGTGGGATGCAGCTCCCTCGTACTCCGGTGCCACTGTACCTCCGCCTGATGATGCTGATGCACAAAACATCAGGGAGAAAAGGGGGGGGGGACAGAAGAAGAACAGGTTGAGTGCATGGCATACCGCTACCGTTGGAGGACAAGACAGACACAGCAGCCCCCTGCATTACGCTGTGCTCCTGGCCTCTGCATATGCAATTCCTGGGATATGGTCTACATGGCTATGGTGGACATCTTCACACATGGATGCCACAGGGGCAACTATACCTGTACTTGGCACTCTACTGAGGTGGGGTAGAGTGCCACATGGCCTGCATTACAGAGGGGCCTAGTCTACGTATTTCTGGCTGGCCTAGGTACACCCACAGGCCTCCTCCCCCACCCAGACCCCTCTACTGCACGCAAAGTCCGCAGAATGAGGTTGTACTCACCCCCTTGTGTCTGCTGTGATGCCCTCAAGCGCCCATCCAACTCCGGGTAGGCCACCACCAGGATCCGGAATATCAGGGGGGTCATGGTGCGACGGGCACCCCTCCCACGTTGGGAGGCCATCCCCAGCTGAGCCTCCGCCGTCTTCTTGCTGCAGCGGCAAATGTCCTCCCATCTTTTCTGGCAGTGGGTGCTCTGTCTCTGGTGGGCCCCCAGGGTCCGGACCTCCTTGGCGATGGCACGCTAAATGTCCCTCTTCTGGTGGGCGCTGACCTACATGAAATGCACAAGGGAAGACGAAAAGTCATTACCAACTGCACCGTCGATGTGAGTGGCCCCCTCCCTTCTCAAGCCATGTGGCCCATTCATTCACATGCATTAATGTTCCCTGAACTCTGCACCCTTCCCTCTTCCAACCAGCCCTCTCCACCCAGGCTTAGCCCATACAACGTGCTCCCTGTGTACTAACCTGTTGGTCTGAAGGACCGTAGAGTAGCATGTACTGGGGGAGGACTCCGTCTACCAGTTTCTCCAACTCCTGAGCAGTGAAGGCAGGGGCCCTTTCCCCAGACGCAGCAGCCATCGTCGCTTCCAGACCGAGGTCACAGCAGCACTTGCAGTGTAGGTCCTCTCCTGTCGAAGGTCAGGTATCTAGTGATTAAACAGATAGAGAATGGCAGTGACGTCCGTGGCGGTGCGTATCATCACCGCCGGCGCACCTGTTCATTGGCTCCTGGGACCCATAGGGTATAGCGCTGCGGTGTACGACCGCCTACCGCGACGGTGTGCAACGCCAGCGCAGTTACCCCACAATCCCATTGTCCCAGTTTAGAGGTCAGGCAGCCGCCATTTCAGGGGCCCACAGGGCTTCATTTACTTCTGTGTCACACATAGCTAGGCCTACACTCAACACACATACAGGAAGGGTTTTGTGTTTGGTGTAGTCTTCTGTGTAACTGTGAGTACATACCTGAAGGAAAATTTACTTTATCGTCGCTGTTGTCCTTCGTAGGCGCCGTCAGCTGGGACATGTGAGAAGATGGCGGAATCCTCCGGTGTACCGACCGCTGGTGGACCTGTTGACAATGGAAGAGCGACATGTAATCGTCACCTACAGGTTTGACCGTGCCACAATCCAGGAACTATGTACCCAGTTGGAGCCAGACCTGATGTCACCAATCCGCCATCCCACTGGAATCCCCCCTGACGTGCAGGTGCTGTCAGTGCTCCATTTCCTTGCAAGTGGCTCTTTTCAGACAACAGTGGCCATGGCATCAGGGATGTCCCAGCCAATGTTTTCCAACGTCTTGTCCAGAGTGTTGTCTGCCCTGCTGAAACACGTAAGGAGATACATCATTTTCCCTGAGGTGGAAGATTTGCCCACAGTTAAAGGTGACTTCAATGCCCTTGGACATATCCCCAACATCATAGGTGCCATTGATGGGACCAATGTAGCTCTGTTCCCCCCCCCACAGCAGTGAACAGGTGTACAGAAACAGGAAGAGTTATCATTCCATGAATGTACAGATGGTATGTTTGGCAGACCAGTACATCTCCCAAGTTAATGCTATGGTCCCTGGCTCAGTGCATGATGCCTACATCCTGCGGAAAAGCAGCATCCCTGATATGATGGGTCAACTCCAGAGGCACTGTGTATGGCTAATAGGGGACTCTGGTTACCCCAACCTTTCCTGGCTATTGACCCCAGTGAGGAATCCCAGGACCAGGGCAGAGGAGCGCTACAATGAGGCCCATGGGCAGACTAGGAGGGTGATCTAACGCACCTTCGGCCTCCTTAAGGCCAGGTTCAGGTGGCTCCATATGACAGGTGGTTCCCTATTCTACTCACCGAAGAAGGTGTGCCAGATCATCATCGCCTGCTCGATGCTTCATAATTTGGCTTTGCGACGCCAGGTGCCTTTTCTGCAGGAGGATGGTCCAGATGACTGTGTTGTGGCAGCTGTGGAGCCTGTGGACAGTGATGAGGAGGAAGCTGAGGAAGAAGACAACGACAACAGGGAGTCAGTCATACAGCAATAGTTCCAGTGACACACAGGTGAGAATATTTTCAGTTTTAACATTACATTCACTGTCACACGTCTTCCTCTATCCTGTGTGTAATTAATTGGGATTATTTGGTAATTGAGTTGTTTCTTTCCATTACGGTTTCACAGGTGTGGTTACCAACGTGTGTCATCTACTTGCATCCTTCAAGGACTTTTGATGTGTGACATTGGTATGTTGCCTTTACATCTCACAATGCATTTTGACACTGTCATTGATATTACATTTTAACAAATCATAGACTGACTCCAGATTGTTTTGTGTTTCAAGGGTGTTTATTGAAGTGCTCAGAAATGGGAGGGGGTTGTAAAATGAGGATGGGTGATGGCGGAGGAATGTCCATGGCAGAGTCCAGTCCATTAGTCTCACAGGTGCACTGCCCATATGGGCATAGGAAGTGGAGCTGGGGCAGTTCAAGTATGGACAGGGTAACAAAGTGGGACAGTGGGGGGACAATCAGGGTGGTCTCATTTCCTGGCGGGGGTCTTGCCATCTTGCTCTGTCCTGTTCCTGGCTCTCAGGGACCGCTTGCGTGGTGGTTGTCCATCTGCAGGGGGTGGGGTGGGGTGCTGGTGTGGTGGTCCTGTGGCGGGGCGTCCTCTCCACTAGTGCCGGTGGAGGTGGTGGGCAGTTCATCGTCCTGGCTAGTGTCAGGGGCCCCTTGGAGTGCCACGGTGTCCCTCAGGGTCTGCTGTATGTCCTTCAGCACCCCTACGATGGTGCCCAGGGCGGAGCTGATGGTCCTGAGCTCCTCCCTGAACCCCAAATACTGGTCCTCCTGCAGGCGCTGGGTCTCCTGAAACTTTACCAGGACCATCGCCATCGTCTCCTGGGAGTGGTGGTATGCTCCCATGATGGAGGTGAGGGCCTCGTGGAGAGTGGGTTCCCTTGGCCTGTCCGCCCCCTGTCGCACAGCAGCCTTCCCAGTTCCCCTGTGTTCCTGTGCCTCCGTCCCCTGGACCGTGTGCCCACTACCACTGCCCCCAGGTCCCTGTTGTTGTTGGGGTGGTGGGTTACCCTGGGTTCCCTGTAGTGGTGGACACACCGCTGATTGACCTGTCCTGGGTACGGAGGTTTGGGCCCGCTGGGTGGGTGCTGTGCTGGTGTTACCAGAGGGTGGAAGGTCAGTATTGGGCTGTGCCTGTGCAAGTGGAACCGACTGTCCTGAGGCCCACAATGGTCTGGGCTGGTCATCAGGCTCCAGTAGGGCAGAGCTGCTATCGTCACTGTGGGCCTCTTCTGGGGGTGGAGTGCTGTTGTCTGGACCCTCTGGTGTGGTGACGGTCCTTCGTGTTCCTGCAGGGGCATAAGAGCATGATTATTGCATGTGTGTGTATGATGGTGTGCAATGGGTGGGTGTCTGTGTACCTCAGTGCAGGCATTCCTGTGTGGGGGCTTGTGTGATGATGGTTAGGGGGTTGTTCTGGGTATGTGCAGTGGGCATGCTTAGGTGATAGGTGTCCATGCTTAGTTGTGTCATGCAGGGCTTGGTGTTGGGATGTGTAGTTTGTGTTATGAATACATTAGTGAGGATTTGGGGTGATAGGGGAGGGTGTGGGTGTGTGATAGCATGCAGGTAGGGTGGGGGATATGTTAGTTAAGATTTGACTTACCAGTGTCCCATCCTCCTCCGACTCCTCCGAGGCCCTCTGGATGCATGATGGTCAAGACTTGCTCCTCCCATGTTGTTAGTTGTGGGGGAGGAGGTGGCGGTCCGCCGCCAGTCCGCTGAACCACGATGTTGTGCCTGGAGACCGTTGAACGCACCTTCCCCCGTAGGTCGTTCCACCTCTTCCTGATGTCCTCCCTATTTCTTGGGTGCTGTCCCACAGCGTTGACCCTGTCCACTATTCTTCGCCATAGCTCCATCTTCCTGGCTATGGATGTGTGCTGTACCTGTGAGCCAAATAGCTGTGGCTCTACCCGGACAATTTCCTCCACCATGACCCGGAGCTCCTCCTCGGAAAAGCGGGGGTGTCTTTGGCGTGCCATGGGGTGGTGTGTGTGATGTGTGGGGCGGTGTGAGAGTTGATGTGTGTGGTGATGTGTAGTGGTGTGTGGGGTTTTGTGCGTGGATGTTGTGTTGGTGATGGTGTTGTGTGCCTCTGTGTGGTGGGATTGTCTGATCTGTGCTGTGTCTCTGGCCTTCGTGATTAATTTTAGGTCATAGGGGTTTGTGGGGGATGTGGGTGTGTGTTTTATATTGCGTTGGGTGTGTGGGAGTGATGTTTGTATGTGTATCAGGTGTGTGTATTTTGAATTGTCCAATGTGGCGGTGTTTTGGAGATGAGTGTGTATTTTTAGCGCGGCGGTGTGTACCGCCAATGGAATACCGCGGTTGAATGACTGCCGCGTGGATTTGTGGGTCGTAATAGCATGGGCGTGTTTCTGTTGGCGTGGAGGTGGAGGTTTTGTTATCACCAGTTTATCACTGACCTTTGATGTGGTGGACTTGTGTGAGTCTCTGAATTTCAGCGGTTTCCGAGATGTGTGTCATAATAGCTGTGGCGGAATTCCACCGCAGAGGCGGTGTATTGGCGGTCTTCTGCACGGCGGTAAGCGGCATTTACCGCCAATGTTGTAATGACCCCCTTAATGCCTGCTCAGAGCAGGTGTTAAAAGAGGGCACACCATTGTTTACAATGGGCCCCTACGTACTCTGCAGGAGTAGCACCAACATTTTGCCACTACTGCTGTAGATAGCATAAAAAAAATATGCTATTACCCCCCTACCCTGCAGCATGGTGCGCCATATTTTAAAGACATGCACACATGGTTGCGATAGGGGTGCGCTAAGGGGTACAAGGAAAGTGGCACTGCACTGGGTGCAGCATCACTTTTCTTAAATATGCCTGTAGTTTTTTCCTGTTTGGAGCTTCAAGCGAATGCCAGGTAGTTGCAAACAGGAAACCAAAGAAACGACCACCTCCACTAGGAGAAAATTCCCAGCATGTCAGAAACATTCATTTTTTATTTTTTCAGTAACACACCCCTGTTTTGGAAGTGTCTTATTAAAAAACAAAAAATAATTCCGAGCATGTGCATTAAACATAGCACCCACTCAGTAAACCCCAAATACCTTTAGCTTGTCTGTGGTGACAGTGGTTTAGTTAAAGGTAGATGAAGGCACAGAAATCTCGACCAGCCTGGAGAGATCTCTAAGTACACTGGTCAGTATTCCACCAGGTCAGCACAGTTCATCCCTCTGCTGCTTTAGAGAATGGGCAGTCCAGACACCATACTCTAATTGAGGTTAAACGCCATCTTCACTAAAACATATCTCCTATCATCTCCCTTTTTTACTAGAACAGAGTACATCACCTCCTCCCCAAACTAAAAGAAGCATACAATATATTCACTTTGAGCAGTCTATGGCCAATTGCCCAATTCAAATGAGATTTCATCTAAGATTTTTGTCTTGAAGTTCTGTGCTTGTGAATTCCCTCCTACTTAAACAGTTCCCCAAACTCCAAGTAGATTACTGGCAGATATATATATATATATATATATATATATATATATATATATATATATATATATATATATATGTCGTAGATGTGGAGTTAAGATTAGGAAATCTCCACTTACCTAGTTAAATTTACCTTCTCAATACATATATATATATATATATATATATATATATATATATATATATATATATATATATATATATATATATATATATTTATATATTGTCAAAGTACATATATGTGGAGTAATATATATAGAAACACTTCACTTGTCTATAGCAACTTGTCCTCTATATTCTTGACACAATATTTCATCCCACAATACATCTGGTTTCAATATTCTGTGTAAACACCACTCCAATGCAGGGTCACTTACATTCAACTAACATGTGGATGTATCAAAGACATCATTGATGACCTTGACCCTAACAAACTGAAAATAAATTCAAGAAATGTGCTTAAAGTTTTTTAGCTGAGATACATGGAGAAAGGAAAAACAGTCATGACCATCAAACCTACATGGGAGCTTGATTCTTCGGTGACTCACCTACCCAACATATAAGCAAGCAAACATTGCAGAACCAAATAATCAATGTCAAACCTCTCTTTATTAAATCCCAATAAAATGTGTCGAAAATGTTCTTTGAACTTCACAAAAACAGGCCTCTATCCTCACACCTCTTTTTACTCATGCCTGCACTATTAGCAAATGAGGGCACTTAGCAGAGTTAGCCACAGGAAATTGTATATGTTCTTCAAACTCATCGAACCAGGTAACCTACAACTATCTTGTTTTACAATCCCATTCCCCTAAACTAAATCTCTAATATTGCCAACTCCTTCCTCTCCTAATGCCAATTACTTGAGGCTCTCAGTCTTTCCTCCTAATCCCTAATGAAAGTTATTGTGACACTCATTATATTACAAAGTAATCTGCTTGACATCCACCTGTCTTTCTTAGGCTGAAATTAAGTCTAAAGCTGCCATATTACACATCATGGATGATACTGTCCAAATTCTTGACAGATGTAAATTCTGTCTCCTAATTCCTCTCATTCTGTCACATGATTCTTCTCAGCCTGTTACATGATGCTGAAGACAACAGTGTACTCTTAAAAACACCCAAGAGCTACACAGGCATGTATGGTGTCAAGCACTAAACTAGTTCTGCTTCTTTCTCTAAATTAGTTAACTTCTACAGTTTGGTTGCTCTATTTCACTGCCCACTCAGACCCACTTTGGTGAGCTTCAAGGATCAATTTCCCTGCTTTTTATTTCCTGTTACGAGGACCCACACAGATAACATTTTGTAAAGCAAGCATTGGATGCCAAAACTGATTCTACATAAGTATTCCTAAGAAGCATCTACTGCATCTGACATCACGCTGGTCTCCTGTGCCATTATTTTCATGAATTCAGTCCTGGATGCCCAAACACTTTCTCAAATGTAAAACGCAGAAGACAGAATTCCTATTTGTCTAACCCTTCATGTCCACCAGCCTAAGCCTGACAGAACCTTTTCATTATTTTGCTATACACGCACACACACGCATACACACACACGCACATTTTTTAGTAATATTACATTTGTTTACCTAATTCTCCTCAGCAAACAATACCCACAATCGCACAACAGTAAGAATACAAACAATTTGCAATTTCATCTCAATATGGTAAAAGCTAACACATGTCTACTGCTGGTGTATGGCTTTACAATAGTTGTTCAATAACATCCTCTGAAGATTTTATTATGTTAACTCTATGCTCTGAGCCTTAACTATGCTCATTTGTTCACAGGCAAAGCATCTGGGGGGATAACATTTCAAATGTTAATTACTTCCATAAATAGCCTTGTTCCAGCCACTGTTGCGAGCTGGAAGGAGGCTGGCATAGGAAGATAAGAGACAGTATACTTTAGTGCACTGTATGCCAATATGAATATTGATTTTCCTTGTAGGTAAAGTGCGACTCAATATGAGATTTTAGTGATCCCTGATGGGGTGTTCCCAAGCATTCCAATATTTACATTAAAGCTTCAGGTCCAGACACATTCTATTTGGCTTATGGCTGCTGAAAACAGATAAAGTCACTTGGAGAAGGTACAGGGGAGAATGAAAAATAACCTAGGGACTTAGACTTGTAATAATACCCACACCAGAGTGAAACTTCTGGATTCCTCTTACAATTCGTAAAAATGTTACACCCTGAAAGTTAATAATACCCATAGTGTCGGTAACTTGGGAAAACCCAATTGCCCCGACCCATTACCAGGCCACCCAAAATGAGTGCATAAGTTACAATAGTGTAAATGAATGAGACAATTCAATGTAATTCCAGTCTGGGCCCACAGCTTATGCAAATACTTTCTCTCTACAGTGGCTTGACAAATGTCCTATGTCTCCCAGTCAAACAGTGCCCATTTTGTTCACTTTCAGTTTGTTCAACAGATTTCTTGCAAACAAAATATAGGTTGTTGGAATAGTCAAGTCTGGCATCAACCAATGTGCTAATAACTGCACTGCTTCAAGCCTGGGGCATAAAACAGATTATTTTCTAGAGGGCAAAAATAGCAGGAACAAACATTGGCAAAACCAATAATTCTGGCTTTGACCTTTTGGTAATTCTTGTATTGTAAGGCTTTTTGCAAAATGTTATTTTTTGTAAATATGTGGAGCCCTCGTCAGTCTAAAAACATAGGCCCTAATTACAACCTCGGCGGTCTTCTCTGAAGACAGCCGAGGCAGCGGGCTCCAGAATACCACCATTGCTGGTGGTATTTCTGGCTCCCTATTTCAACTTTTCCACTGGGCCAGCGGATGGTAACAGTGATACCGTCCGCTGGCCCAGCGGAAAAGTCACATTAACATTGCAGCCAGCTCGTAATGGACCGGCTGCAATGCTGATGTGCAGCGGGTGCAGTAGCACCCATCGCGCATTTCACTGCCTGAAATTCGGGCAGTGAAATGCACGATGGGGCTATGCCTGGGGGACCCTGCACTGCCCATGCCAAGTGCATGGGCAGTGCAGGGGACCCCAGGGGCACCCCAAGTCCCCCTTACCGCCGTGGCCAGGCTGGCGGTCGGGGACTCATAATCCGCCAGGGCAGTGGTGCTATAGTCGAGGGGCCGGCGGTATGGCTGTGGCTATTGCGCCACGGTCATAATAGCTGATGGAACACCGCCAGCCCCTGGATAGTATTTACTATGGTTGACTGCCCTACAGAGATGGATCTCAGGAGGCCAATAGCCTCCTCACTGAGGGCAGCAGGTCTGACTAGGGCAGGGCCTGCGATGCCTGGGGTGAAGGAGACGTCCACCCTCCTGGGTGATAGGGCACAGGTGTAGGAAGGTAGCCTCTTTCTAGCCTTGTTACACCCACTTTTGGCCTGTTTGTGAGTATATGTCAGGGTGTTTTTACTGTCTCACTGGGATCCTGCTAGCCAGGGCCCAGTGCTCATAGTGAAAACCCTATGTTGTCAGTGTGTTTAATATGTGTCACTAGGATCCTGCTAGCCAGGACCCCAGTGCTCATGTGTTTGTGGCCTATATGTGTTCCCTGTGTGGTGCCTAACTGTATCACTGAGGCTCTGCTAACCAGAACCTCAGTGTTTATGGTCGCTCTGCTTTCCAAAATTGTCACTGCAGGCTAGTGACTAATTTGACCAATTCTCATTGGCACACTGGTACACCCATATAATTCCCTTGTATATGGTACCTAGGTACCCAGGGTATTGGGGTTCCAGGCGATCCCTATGGGCTGCAGCATTTCTTGTGCCACCCATAGGGAGCTCTGACAATTCTTACACAGGACTGCCACTGCAGCCTGAGTGAAATAACGTCCATGATATTTCACAGCCTTTTTTCACTGCAGGTCAGGTGACATGCCTTTCTGTTCCTTACCATTTTCTCCTTAGTTCTTCACTTGCAGTCATGCTAGCCTTTCTTGCACTCAGTGACAGTTCTCCTCCCCTCTGCCACACATTTAATTTTGTCCACTATTTGCTGTCACTTTGCCTTTCTCCTGAAAATTGGCAATTTGGAGGTGATGAATAGCTGATGTTGGTCCTGCATCACCTCTCTCACTAGGATTTCATGCTCCTCCGCACTATACCAACACTTTCTCTTTTTCTTCTCCTTCCCCTGGGACATCTGTGTGTCCTCCTGGCTGGTTCCTGGGTATATGGTGTCCCTGGGGTCTCTCCTGGCTTTCTGCTTCCATCTTCCCTCTGCTTGCAAACTTTCCTACATTAGTATCTAAAATTGACGCAAATGAAGGGTTAAAATGGTGCATATATGTTTACGACATGTTTAAGTGCCAAAAAACGGGTTAGAGTCAATTTTGCAGCATTAACATAAGTCTGCCTTACGACAGGGTGCAAAATTTTTTACTCTGACCATTTCTTAGCGCCATCCTGCGTCATAGTATAAATTTGACACGTGAGAGGTGCTAAAAAATGGCTCAAGCCAGCGTTAAACTTTTGTAGTACAAAGTATAAATATGGCCCTTAAGCTTTAAAAATTAAGATCTCTGTTTCCCTTTATTGGATTTTTGTCATTTTAGTGTAATTTTAAAGATAAAAATATTTGTCTATTTTTATAAATTGGTTTTGGATTTGTATTGTGTTTTATTTATTTACTGTTTGTGATTTTTAAATTCTTTACATACCTTTTTTCTAGGTTAAGCCTAATTGCTCATTGCCAAGCTACCAAGGGTTGAGCTGGGATTAATTTATTGAGACAATGAATGGACCTAAAGGGGGGTTGTGGCCTATTGCTTAGTGTAGGTACTTACCTGCTCTTACCAATTATGCACTTTCCACTTTTAGCTCAATTTGATTAATCTTCACAAAGATTTCCAAGGAAATATGATGCTCACTTTGTGGTGTGTTTCGAAATTTTCAGGGTGATCTGTAAAAACGTAGGCCAAGAAAAATGGAGGTCTCAAAACGCTTTTTCCCGATTCATTTTTCCATAGGGATTTTGAATAGTGATAGCACCCAAACTATTGGATGGGATTACTCCAAATTTGGCAGTAGGGTAGCTCTATTCAGTAGTTTCAGAGAAATTAAAGAAAAAATCAAACTTGTATAAATAGGGATGTCAAGGCTTTTCAAGCCCTCCTGATCTCATGCTGAGTTCTTATTGGCTGCCAACACTTCATCAAGGAAGTGTTGGCAGCTATTATGGGACTCAGCTTCAGATGAGCCCCAGAAAAAAAGTAAAAAGAAAATAGGAAAAGGGGACAGGGTAGAGTCACTGTGACTCCTTTGCTCTGGTGCTGGGGTCTCAGAGGGACCCCCACAGAGTAAAAAGCATTTTTTAAACATGTTTTGGCTGGAGTAAGGAAAAAAAAAAAAAACAAGCAAGGGCTCCCACACTTGTTTGACTGGAACCCTTATTTGGGTCATTTATTTTTTCAATGCCGAGGACTCTCTGGTTTCCCCGCAGCCCTGGGGACCGCACCTCCCCAGGGATTTAATCAAATTAAACGTGGGGGGACACATGGCCCCCTCGTGGCCCCGTGGACAACCACCTCCCCAGGGCTCTAATAAAACAAATGTGGTGGGGTACTTGCCCCCTCTGCAGCCCTGGGGGCCACCACTTCCCCAAGGCCCACATGTATTTCAGTGCGGGGAGCTATGTGTCTCCCACAGCCCCAGAGACCACCACCACCCCAGGGCAAAAGTTTCTTTAAAAAGAAAGGGGGTCCATTTCAGAGCCCCACACCCTGAGGGACCATGACTTCCCCGGGGATACACGCAGAATTGGAGCAGGCTACAGCCCCCCCTGAGGAGTCACAGATGGCCCTGGATACCACCAACCTGAGGGACAGCTTCTGCTTTGTCGTGGGGACCCCACCACTAAGGCACAACTGTTTTCTTTTGCTTGGTGGGAGCTTTGACAGCTCTCACCAAGTAAAGGCAAACAAACTCCACTTCCTGTAACAGAGAGCTGTCAAGCAGCTATCCTTTGCAAAAAGCAGAGTTTTCATCTGTCTTCCAATACAGGGAAGACAGATGAAAACATTGCTTCCACATGCAGGGAGCTGCTCCTTAAAGCAGTTCCCTGCTTGTGGGAGCAGTGCCGGCTCCCACAGGACCTGGGGAGCTGACTGGGACAGAGGAGGCCATTTCTCTCTCTCTCCCTCTCTCTCTCTCTCTCTCTCTCAATGGTTAAGGTCATAGACTCTCACACTGAAAGTTGACAGTTCTAGCCATGGTGTGTGTGTGGTCATTTTCCTACTTTAATTTCTTTTAATCTTTGAAAGTTTAAGGGTCATACTGAAAGGTGTTCTCACTATTTTTAATTGATAATTGTTTCAATTTTGTCTAGAAATATCTCCATCAAAGTAAAGTCTAAAAAAATCTCTATCTCTTTCTCAATTTCTCTTTTTCAATCCCTTTCACTCACTCACAGACCCACTCAGACCCTTAGGCACCCACTCACAGCCCCACTCTGATTCTCTTGCACCCACTCACAGACACACTCAGACACTTACCCACTCACAGACTCACACAGAAACTGACACACCCACTAGGACATTGATGCACCCACTCTCACACCCATACAGAAACTCTCACACCCACTCTCACCCTCAGATACATCATCTCAAACCTATTCTCATACCCAGAGAGACAGGCTGCAGCCAACTCCTACTGTGCATGGTTTAAGGGCTGTACACAGGATGGGGTTGGGTGGTTAGGGGGGCTCGTCGTAGGGTGTGGCTGCCGGTCAGGCCTTGCGGCCAACCACCATCATCCACGGCCGAAAGCTGTGCGCAGCAGTAGTTGGATTAATGTGTGGTAATTTAAGTTCCTTTATGTTAAAAAAAACATAGAAATTAATTGAAAAAAGCAAAGGTTACAGGATCATCATAGTCAGGAAATATAATTTAAAAAAGCATGCCCTAAGGTCACTATAACTCGTGCCCTTGCCATGCACTGCTAATTGCTCTACAAATTACAGCACTCATGAGATCTTTAATAACATCACTGATAATGTCACTGTAATATCTGTAGTAAATTTATTGATCAGATAGCTGTGCATGGTGGGGGCATGAGTTATAGATACGTTAGTGCGCACGTTATAGTTACTTTAGATAACTCTGTCTATAACAGGTGAATTTCTGTGGTTTTATATGTTTCAAATGTGAGCCTAACTATAAAGTCCCTGTAACCTTTGTTTTTTTTAAGTGAATTTCTATGTTCTTTAAAATTCTATTTCATAACCTTTGTTTTTTTCTGTGAACATGTATATATATATCTATATATATATACATATATATATATAGATATATATATATATATCCAAGAAAGAAGAGACTCAAACAGATGATCTCACCAAAAATTCAGCTTCCGCCTTTCTCAGGTAGTACAAGATGGTTTGCTCATTGGCTGCACACCTGACACTGCTGGATTTTTAAAAAGCATCATGAGTGAAGGTTCCAATTGGAATGTGGAATCAATGCAGTCCTGAGAACTCTTCAGATATGCAGAAATCAAGTGGTTTTGTCAGTGATGGTCAGTCCATCTGGATGCAGTGATTTTAAACAGAAATTGTCTCTGATGTCCAGTAGTTCTTCCTTTAAAACATGTTCCACAGGGAAAATCTTCAAATCTGATAGTAAATGGTCCACAAGGTTAAAATGATTGGCTACAGACTAGTCAAGTTTCTTGTTAACTATTGCTGATTTTTGGTTCCTGAATCGTGTTCAGAGGTCATTCACTGTTTGGCTACATATTGTTTTTTACAGCTTTGACAATGGCACTGAATCACATAAATAATGCATGTTGAGCAACATGTAAGATTCTTTCTTATTCTATAGGTCCTTCTTGTAACAGAGCTAGTTACTGATGATGTTTATAAAAGGTATTACCATGTGATACACCTTTTAGAATCACAGCAATGAACTCCTGCATTTGTTACAGCTTGCTTAAGTTCAGCTCTCACAATAAGCTATCGTAAATTGGGTGCTCTGCGGTAAGCAATGACTGGCGGTTTTGGAAAAAGCTTTTGCTATTTTTCACAAGTGGATAGCAAGGGAAAAGTTGCTGGTAATATATTTCTGTAGTTGGCATATATATATATATATATATATATATATATATATATATATATATAAATGTGCAAAAAAAGAAGAGAGAACTCTGGGTAGTTCCCAAGTTTAGGTGGAAAGCAGCTCCAGTAAGGAGCACTCTGCAACACCAGCGACACTCTAGATTTTCTCCCCTCAAATGTCTGTTTATCTAGTAAAGTTTTTAAGCATAGGATCAGCACAGTGCTATCCAGGCCAAGCTAGATAGGGACAAAGACTTTTACCATTTGTACAGCAAAGTCTTTAAGCATAAGGTTGACACAGTGTCAACCTTGCCGAGCTGTAAAATGATAAAAACCATTTACCACTCCAGGCACAGTATTACAGCTTTGTACTGGTGAATTACCATCCAAGCCAACCAGAAACGAGTGAAAATAATCCTTGACACATGTTTGCTCACATTATAGCTCTTCAGAGAGGTTTTAGCTTTGTCCAGACATAAGGGAGCACCGAGTATAAGTCAAAGCAATTCCCTTTCAGGGTTAGAGTGATGCATAAATTATGCAAAAGAAAAAGAGAGAACTCTGGGTATTTCTCAAGTTTAGGTGGAGAGGTATATATACCATCATGTCGGTGAGCTTCTCGCCACCAAGGGAAGCCACAACACAGCAACAGTTCACAGCGGCGCCACTCTTTTTTTTACAGAAAGACAGTCGAGCAGCACAAAATCGATTCTCTTCATTTATTTTTCAAAGTGCTTCACTCATAAAAACATCCTGTATATATATATATATATATATATATATATAATATATATATATACATATATATATATATATATATATATATATATATATATATATATATATATATATATATATAAATAGCCTAGTGGTGGTAACCACTAGGTAGTTATAGATGAATGAAGTTTCTATAGAAAAATGTGATACTCACTTTAGCTGCTGCCTGAAAAGTTTCAGGGTGCTCCATCATTCAGGGGCTGAGAAAATGGAGACTTTCAAAACATGTTTTCCCCATGGTAATTTCCAAAGGGATTTTGAACGTGACTACAGCTTGAACTGATGGACAGAATCACACCAAATGTGGCAGAAAGGTAGTACTTTGTCCAGAAAGTCCCCTTTTTGTTATTTGGTGTGCTAGCACAGGTTTCTTAATACAAATTATTAATGAGTGTTTATGTATATTGAATAATAAAGTTTATGTAGAAAATCAAATAACGTAGAAAAATAATGCACACATTTGAAAATGTGATCACGAAGAATGCCCACCAAGGTTAACGAGGTGTACTAATTATTGATTTAATAATATAAAATGTTGAATATATGTTAGACTAATGCAGTAATATGTCATATTAAGGGTTATGAATTTAGCTTCAGCTTTATTAATTGTAGGCCTTAACTTAGCAGGTGTCTTGGCCTACTTGCCAGGCCTCAATGTAAAAGCTGTATTTCTTAGCGTTTAATTAAAATGCTGACCGAGTGAATTAAACTGTTAAACCTCTATTGTATTGTTCAAATGTGCTCATAAAGAAAGCTTTTCGTGTGAACCGACTGCTAAAAGATGATGATTCTGCTAATGCAATATTTTATGTGTAATGCGTGTTAGACTGACTTTCCCAGGACATCAACAATGAAGATACTGACTAGAGTAGAAGCTGGAACAATATTGTTGCCTGACAAGCCGGATGATACGGACATCACAAGACGAACCAATCAACAATATGAGAACAGAGAAATATTAGAATTCATAGATTTGGGATATTAGTTTTATTGGACAGAGTGTGAACGTATGATTAACCAATAGGGAATTAGGGGATAGTTTAGGTAACTTTAATATAACAACACTGCACAGTGAGAAGACGGACATTCTGAGACATTCTGCCCTTGCCTTCAGACAGTCATTTTGCCCATATTTTCATGACCGAAAGGTTATTATTTTCTTATGCGTCTTTACTAGAGACATGCTTAACTTTAATGCTTAAACTTTGCCCTTTTAAATTCTGATGTTGAATTCTGATGCCTTGCTGATTGACTGATGTACTGAAGAAAAGATTGATTCTGCTTTGCTGATCCTTACTGAGGATAGGTATATTATAGACTGTCATTATTATGCATATTTGCTTTTTCTTTCTAGGTACCAACTGCACTGTTCTAATAGAGCCATAGTTAGATGTTTTTCCAAATTTGTGTTACTAAACTGTTTTGCATGAAGCCCGACATGCTGATGCTAATCTAAGGTAAGTTAAGGATTCTCACAAATGACTTATGATACCAGGGACTAAGGCTTGACAAATTTCTCTGCTAAATTCCATGTATGTTATAACTTTGACACAGTTGACTTTGTTATTGAATTGTACTGTAACCTTAGAATGTGTTGTAGTTCAAGCCTTGATTAGATTGCGTTTCTTTCGCCGCTTTGGCCAACCAGTTTTGTTTCTGCATGTGTTTCATCTGATTTTAAGATTAATTTACCTGACCTTAGCATTGTTAATATAGGGAAATAAACATTTTAAACTGTCACTGAAGGTGTGATTATTCATGACTGAAAGGCCATGGTGCGTGACAGTTACTGACTCCATTGATTATTGATTTATTGATTACTAATGATTATTGATTATGTACTGGAGATATGGCAAGAACATCTTAATTGCGAGTCAAAAGATTCATCAACCTATTTGTGTCCCGTTGTATGTTTACTTATTAAGGTCAGACGTGCTAACAGTTGTAAATCTGTTCAGTAGTTTTTGAGCTATGTAAAGAAAACCAAATTTGTCTATCTCTGCAGAGCCTAAGCACAGATCTAATGGTGAGATCCGATTGGCTGCCTGCACTTCGACCAGGAAGTGCTGGTAGCCATCTTGGGACCAATATACATGATTGCACCCCATTGAAGTGCTCTGTAGTGAATGGCAGGTTGTGAGGGACACGAAAAGAAGAACATATAAATGGTAAGAACAGATTTTAGTTACACTACAAATTGTTTATTGTTGATACCGTACTAATTTTAGGAATTATAGAGCATTCGAAGGTGATTATACCCTGTTCCGATTCTTATGGCTCATGTTTGACAAAAAACGGTTTTCTCATGATTATCCCATAGAGGTTATGGAAGGTGATCTAGAAGCCAACATTGAAGCATATTTTTGGTAAATTCACACTATTGTTCTCAGCCATATGAGAATGAAGTAACAGATTCTCAGTAAATTATGTACTTCCAACAGGAACAGCCTGTCAGTTAATGTATCTGTGTTCTAACAACTAGAGCACTAACAGTCTTACTTCTGGCAAACGTGTGGCACACCTGTAGCCAAACGGGTAAAACTAAAAACATTTAATTTAGAAAGGAACAAAATCAGGGGTTTAATTTTATCATATAAATTATGATAAGTACTGTAGAAAGAAAAATGAGGACATGATTTCAGCAAGTTCTAAATGATCTTCCTGTTGTACTTCCAACAGGAACAGCCTGTCTGTTTATTCCCCTGCATTCTACTGCAGCCTCCCAGAGTGTTCTAGAGAAAAACTAGAGCGCTAACAGTCTTTTTTGTGACAATAGTGTGACTCACCTGAAGCCATTTTGATTGTATCAAACTGGTAAAACTAAAAATATTTAATTTAGAAAGGAACAAAATGAGGGGGTTCATTTTGTCATAGAAATTATGGATTGCACTGGAGAAAGAAAAAATAGCACATATTTTGAGTTCTCAAATATCTTTTTCTTCTATTTCATTAAAGATATGCTGACATGCGGGCTGAAACATGCAAAATCAACAACAGACTGCCAGCCAACTCCCTTATGATAAGCATCTTACAGTGTTCTAATGAGCAGCGAAAGTGCTAACATTCTCAATATATGCCAAAAGTGTGCCACATCTGAATGCCATGTTGATGGAATCGAAATGGAAAACTGAAAGGATTTTCTGCTGATGATAAGGCAGTAAATAGGAAAGTCATTTGCAGTGCATGGTGAGGGCGTGAGGTCTCATAGTTAAAGTTAGGATCACATTTCCATGAGAAAACTATTTTTTTCATTTGCTTATGCCTTTGACAAAGTTTGACTGATCTTCACAAAACTTTCCAAACAAAAGTCTAATTTACCTAATTTTCTTCCTGGAAAGTTTTGGGATGATCCTTAACGAGAGGGCTAAGAAAAAGGGAGGGGGTCCCAAGACACATTTTTCATATTCATTTTTCAATAAGAAAATTATAAAATTAGACACAGCTGCAGGCAAAGCGTCTGAATGGAATTACATTAAATTTGGCAGAAAGCTAGACCTTGGTCGCAAAACTGTGTTTTTTTCATTTGGTGTAATTCCGTTCAGTAACTTTGAGAAATTAAGGTTGGGAAAAATTCATGGCGTGGACGATTCAGTGAGCCGACAGATCTTAAGATATGAATGGCTGTCACTACATCAACATAAATGTGGCTGCAGCCATTTTAGAACATTGGGATTCAGTCCTCTGTCCTAGAAAAAAGTAAAAAAGATACATAAATGGGGCAGGGTGGGGTTACCCTCCCTCCATAGGTCTGCTACTGAGGTTCCAGTGGGCCAGGGTGGGCATACAGTTTTTCTAAGAGGAGGAGACATGAGCCCTGAATAGGTAACCAGTAAAAACAGGCTATGGGTACCCCATTCCCTGGCCCAATAAACTATTATTAAGGGGAAGTTGCATACAGCCCAACTTCCTGAGCATTGAATAGGCCCTGGGGACCCCATTCTCCAGGGTCCACAATTCACAAAAGAGGAAAGGGGCATGCTGCTCCCCCCATCCCCGGACAAGGAATTGACGTGGGGATCCCGTCTCCAGTGCATTCCCTTTTTCTGTCTGGGAAAGGGCAGGGCATACCGTTCCCACACTCTTCTGAGCAGAAAACAGATCTTTGCTTCCCACTAGGGCAGGAACAGTGGAAAATGCTGCTATCCCTTTGATGGTAGCAAAGTTAGAGAGGTCTTGCCAGCACCCACTTAAGTGCACAGATCAAACATTTTAAAAATGGACAGATCCCACCAGGGAAGTGGGCAAGGACCAGAGCTCTCCCCCAGTCCCGTAATGAAAGCTAGCTAGTAGATGTCATGGGTTGGCAATGGGGCACCCACCAAAAATGCAAAACATGGCTGGTCTTCCTACGGACCCATCATAACAAATGTGTGGATTTCCCATTGCCCTACCAATGCCACCAACTACCTACCTTTCATTAGGGGTCATGGGGAGAGCTCTGGGTGGGCATCTGGGCATCCAAAACATGTATAAAAATAAAAGAAGAATAAATGTTCATTTATTGTTTACTGTTCCAGGCAAGGAGTGCCTCCTAATACCCTTCAAGGGCTACTTTTTAATATATCTGGATGCTGGTGGTACTCCTAGAAGGGGCGGGGCACCACCAAATGTTGTAGAGGGCTGGAGGGTGTGCAGCATTGCACTAGCAATATTTAAAAATGCACTAAATCTCCTTGTGTCTTTGGATCAATGGCCCAAGGAGAGTTTAACATATTTTAATAAAGCACTCCAAGCTAGAGCTATATCGCTGTGGGTCAGTGATCTGCCGCAGTGCTCCATTTTCATCCCGCTTGGAGGCTCACAGTCTGCTTTTCAGTGCATTGGGCCTGCCGCAGGACATTTGTTAGCCCGCAAAATCCAACTCTTGTGCAGAGGCGGGGATAGACAGCCTGGGGTCAGGCCGGGGATTTCACTGCAGTTGCACTATGCTCTGCTTTTGCGTCATGGGTGGTCCCCGCGAAGCATATATAATACTTATATTTTTTCTTGGCCTTTGGCTGTCCACCCTTTTGGTCATGGGGGCTATGCTTTCTTGGTCCCAGAATGCTTGTCTATTCCAGCATGCACTGCCGTTTACTTTTACTAGTACCTTTCCAAGATGGTGTTTCTCCTATTTTGTCCTATGATACGTTCCCAACTTAATATGGCGTTTTTCCTTTTCCTGTTTGTTCACTTCCTGTTTCACAGATATATAAGGGGCTTGAGTTCTTTCTTCTTTGCATTGCAACATTCTGGTTTGATGGTCCTTACTCCAGTTTGCTATGGAATCTTTTCTGCTTGGTTTTCCTTGCAGCTTCCTGATGTTGCAGTTCTTGGAGTCCTGAGCTCTACCATTCCTATTCTGATTTTTTGGAGCTCCTTTCTGGAGCTTTTTTCTCTGGTTGTTTTTCCTCTTGAGCTTCTTCTAAAGGGCACAAACTGCTTGGGTTTTCATCTTTCCAGCAACACCGTGGGTACCGGAAGGGGTCGTCCTTATCTTGGCCAGACCAGGACGTTCAAGTTCCGAAGCAGTACTCCACCTACAGCCGACAGAGACAATAAGGGAAAGCTGAATTGAGACAGTATGCTTTACTCACCTGCAGTGCAGAGCCCCCTTCCCTTTCATTCAATGACTGTACTTTGTAACTTGGAAAATTTTAACAAAAACACCCAAACCAGACCAATACTCTATGGCGCCTTAAACACAATGCACAGAGCTATATACAGGATCCTCTTCTTTAAAGGCAGCCAGTGTAGTTCTTTCAAGACATTAGAAGCTGATGATCTGCAAGGTCTGTGTAAGGCAAGTTTTGCTGCAGCCACTTGGACTCTATACAGTTTATTCAATAGATATTCTGGGACCCCAAGTAGCACGGCATTACTGTAGTCCAATCTACTTAGTATGATGCTGTGTACTACAAGTGATTTAGCTTGAGTGGGCAGCAGTGGTAGCACCCTTCTAAGACTTTGTAAAAGTGCAAAGCATGTGCTTGCTACTTTTGTGACGTGGTTCCCCAAAATTAACTTGTTGTCAAAGGTAACCCCCAAGTTAGGAACCTTGTCAGATTGCAATAGCTCGTCACCGGGTGGGATGGGCCAAAATTGGAGGAGAGAGTCATAGGACTCTTGCTTGCTGAACAGCACAACAATTCTGTTTTGTCTCAGTTGGGTTTCAATACATTTGCATTCATCCAGCTGACAATTATCGCAATGCGTTCTGAAACGTTACTACTGCCTCTTGATTATTATTGAGGGACAGAATCAACTGGTTGTCATAGGCATAATTAAGCACACTAATGTTGTGCTTCTTTTTCAAAGTGATAAGTGGCCTCGTAGAGATGGTGAATAATATCGGGCAGAGGGCAGAGCCCTGTGCTATTCCCTATCGCAGTATTTTGAAAGCAGAGCAGTAGGGGGCAAAGAGACAACCTGACACCTGTCCTAAATTAGGACTCTAGCCACATTAGTGCTGTGCCTCCCACACCAATTGAGGTTAGCCTGGAAAGCAGGATTTTATGATCTACCATGTCAAAGGCAGCCAACAAGTTGAGCATGATCAGGACTCTTGACTGCCCGCTGTCTACCCTCACCGGTAGCTCATCCAAAGCTACAAGTAGGGCTGATTCTGTACCATGCCTGGGTGGAAAACCAAATTGCTCACCCTCAAGAAGGGTCTCGGATTCCAGATATTGAAAGAAACTTCTGCACACATATCACTCCAAAATCTTCACTGGGAAGAGGAGAAAATAAATGGGCCTATAGCTTCTCAAAATCACGGGATCAGCTGATGATTTCTTCATAAAGCGGATGACAATTTCTTTCTTCCAGGTTTGGGGAACCCTACCCATCTGCAAGGATTGGTTACATACCTGTTACATGGGGAGAGCAAGCTCCTATTCTAGCTCTTTCTATATCCTTTGAGGTATGGGTCCAGAGGAGATCCAATGGAGTTAGACCTAGCAATATCTACGAAGGTTTCTTCCAAAATATGGTCAAAGGTTGTGAGCCTAAGGTCATGGAAATGATTGGAGTGCCCATTAGCGTCATAGTGGCCAGAGACGCTGATATGTCAATGGATTGGACTATCAGTAAAGTTAAACACAGGGTATGCAGTCTAACAGATGTGCTTTTGTCCTCCAGAATCTTGCTAATCTTTTTGTTTTCAAAGAAATCAGACAAATTGTGACATAGTTCCTGAGAGCCTGTATCTTGTTTTAAGCAATGCAGTACTGTCAACCCCCAAATAATTTTTTGCCCCATTATTGGTTGCAAAACTGCCATTGGCATAGAAGTCAGCCTTAGTTTTATGAACCACAATCTTCTAATCACCAAATGCATGTTTAAGACAATTTCTATCATCTTTTGAGTAAACAGTGAATAATCTCAAGCTTCTTGCATGCTAATCTAAGCTCTCTTTGTGACTCGTTGTACCAGGGAGCAGATGGTGTACAGTGCGATTTTAGTTGATTGATTGGGATTACTCTGTCCAAAGTTTCAACTGTCCCTTGTTTATGAGCTAGACAGTTATCCTCAAATGATTTCTTAGGATCAAAAGTGTTAGGAAAGTGGAGGGCATATCTCATTTACTCATTTGTACTAGGCTCTCCCTTTTGTTTTGTTCCAGAGACAGCTCTGGGTAGACACAGTTGCTTCATAAATATGTGAAAGGATATGAGAACATGGTCAGTCCAGTGCAGAGTTAGGATTTCCTTCACAGATATAAGACCATCAGGGGTGAATATAAGATGCAGAGAGTTTCCATCCTATGGGTTGGGCCGTGCGCTAAATGAAAGGAACCCAAGGCTTTTCACAGCCCCTGCAATTCTTTGAAAGGAGTTGAGGAATCCATATCGGTCCAGAGATTGAAGTCCCCCAAAATGAAAACATTTACATGAGCAAGCGCCATATTGCAGATGACTACTATCAGGGGTTCAAGGTGAGTATTTGGGAGTCCTGGTGGTCTGTCATACAGGATCCCCAAAAATACATTACTTTTCTCAGTTTATAGAGCAAAACTCAAGAGTTCAGGGCCACCTAATTCATCAAGTTCATATCTCAAAGTTTCCACCTTTCATTGTAAATGACTCCTACTCTTTCCCCTTCTTGTTAGCGTATGATTGATGAAAGTCTTTGAAGCCAGAAGGGCAAGAAGTAGCCAATTGTATCACTGAATTGGGGGTCATCCAGGTTTCTTTTGTGAACAATGCATCCCAATCCCCTGATTCCAGAAGTAAGTAAATCTCCTCCATATTCTTTACAAGCAATCTAGCATGAAGTATACCACAACATAGGTGAGTAAGATATTTACTATGGCCACTCAGAGAGTCCCTGGGCTCTGCTCTGCCTGTAGTAGGTAGTACAGAACCACTGTTACCTTTCCCACACTGTTTACCAATATTGAGCAGTTGCTCTCTCGAGTAATACGCCCTTAGTTCCTTATTGATGTGATTAAACTCCCTCATACCTGGGGTAAAACTGGCAGCATGGCTGGCACTGTGTGTGAAGGGTATGCAGACAGGTGCAGGCGAGCTTGCCTTCGGCTGTCCTGCTAAGACATCCTTCCTGGTCTAAAGACTAGACTAGCACCCAGGATGGTGGTCAAAATGTCATGTTCTGACCAGCGGAAATGTAAAATCACAGTAAAACAGAGTCACAATTTTTAAAAGCTTAGCAAGTTTAAAATTTGAACTAGGAATATTTTTTTCACTCCCTGGAGTGCAATATGTGTAAATAAAGTGCAGTTTAACAAAAATTGTTAACAGCAGTTAAAGGTTTTAGCATTGATACCACACATGCTTAGCAGTCTCTCCTTTCTTCAGCTAATATAGCCTTCCTGATCTGAAAGCTAGACCGACAACCAAGATGGCGGACAAAAAGTCACGCTCTGTGCAGCACATATGTAAAATCAAAGAGAAACACAGTAAAACAGAGTCCCCATTTTGAAAAGCTCATCAAGGTTAAAAATTCAAGTAGAAATATTCGTTTTCCCCTTAGTTTGCAACATGTCTAAACAAAGTGCAGGTTTTTTAAATATTTGGAGCAGATAAAGATTTTGGCAGTGTACCACTCACAAACTGCATGGTCACACCAGCCTCCAGCTAAAATAGCCTTCCTGATCTGAAGCCTAGACAAGCACTTAAGGTAGTGACCTAAAACATTGCACCTACACAAATGAGGGGTGTGGCCAACCAACATGGCCGACTGGGTGTAATCTCTGGAGTCTCCACTCAAGTAATTTGCAGTGTCAAGATGCAAGCAGGACACATAAATTGCACCTAGGATGGTATAGGGAGCACGAGGCGCCGCATTAACAGCCACAAAGAATAAGACACCACCAAAATCAGAGCCCCCAGCAATGAAGCAAAAGAAAGCAACATGGCGGCTGGTGCAAAATGCTGAGCCTGATCCCGCTGTAGCTGAAGTGGCACAAGGAGGAAAACCAAATGGAGTGGCCTGGCAACTACCACTACCAAGTGTAACTGGAGGAGGAGGGTGACTGTATTGAACTGGGGTTAGCATGTATGTCACGAAGAAAGCCACAGTTCAGTAGGGTCGTTAACTAATTTGAACCTGATGTGCCTAGGTCAGATGGACCCACGAGGTCACAGGCAGAGAATATGGTGTTGACAAAAGAATATTTCCTGACATCGCTCCGCAACTTTAAAATGGAACTTCGTGAAGAACTGACAGCAGATATTAATGCCATGCTCAAATCATTCAAACTGGAAAATAACACCAGTCTGACTTCTCTCCAATCTGCTGAGGATTCAGTGGGGAGCCGCGCTCTGGACCTTGAGGTGAAGGTCCAAGAAATAGAACAACAAATAGCACCTATGGAAGGCGGCATCATCAACCTGAAGACACAACTTCATCTATAGCTCCTCAAGTGTGAAGATTTGGAAAACCGCTCCCATAGGGACAATATCCGAGTAAGGGGCCTGCAGACTGCAATTCCGGCCAGACACAGATGCCTTGAGGATTAGAAATGTCAGGTACAGGCAGACCCACCAATTTGGAATAGCCTTCGGTCTCTGCAAAAAACAGCACTACTTCACAGACTTCAAGAAGGCATTGGCCCTACTGGACTTGCAGGAGAGGAGCATTAAAGAGAATGTGGAAAACTTAGACGTGCCACGAAGGAGGGGGAAGACATCAGCCTCCACAGACTCTTGAAAGCAACAGACAAAGGGGAAAAAAGAGCCACAGGAAAGAGGGACCCACAGCCATTGTGATGAATGGGAACAGGGAGCATGAGACACATTCAGCCCCGTGGCGGGCCACCTGAGAACCGCTGATCCACCCCAATGTGGGGTGGAAGACCTAGGGAAGAGCAACCGATGAGTGTGGACAGAGTCCTTGTAGACGCCAAAGTCTTCTATTATTGTCGTACTCCACAAGCAACAAGATGTTAATACGATGGCAGATGACACTCATAATGTTTCAATATGCAGTCTCTGCAAGAGACTAGTGTGGATGTGTATTCATCCCCCACCATGGCAACATTAAGATGGCTTGATATAGAGAAACAACATGTTTGCTTGTTAACAGTTATTATGTTGTCTTTAATTTTTTTTCTCCATTTCTTTTTCATATAATTTGTTTTTTTATTTTTTGTTCATATAGTGTAAGTAAGCATAGACAAGGCTGTGAGATATTGGGCGGAGAATGGAGAGGGAGGCAGGGGAAGAGGTGGGCTATAGATTACCCACTGAGAGGGGCAAAGCTAACTTTAGCACAAGCTGTTAGAAAAACAAGATGCTTGAATTCTTATCGAGGAATGTTAAGGGATTGAACTCCCCCAACAAGAGGTCACAACTCTGGAAATACTTTGCGCACCACCATTTTGATATCATAGCGCTGCAGAAAACTCATCTTAAAAGGGGAGATGGCTACTGGTTACACCACAAACACTAATCATATGTATAAACGGCCTCATAAACCCCAAAACACTGCGCGGTAGCCTTGATGTTCTATAATTCCACCCACTTCCAGCTGCAGGTCATGAAACAGGACAAGGAGGGCAGATATTTAATAACCAAGGGTAGTATTAGAGGAAAAGTATGTATGGTAGCCACTTTGTGTGGACCCAACAGTGAACAAACTCATTTCCTCTTAGCCTTTCTATCTAAGTTGGAGGGGTACGCAGAGGGAGAAATTCTCCTGTTAGGTGATTTCAAGTTGATATGCGACAGCAACGAGGGCACAACTCACACCCAAAGATCCCAAACAAGCACCTTTGTGAAATCCGTCAAGGTGGCCCTCAATAGGCTGGGCCTTTTAATGCATGACAAATGTTTAACCCCATGATAAAAGACTACACTTTCTTCTCCCACTCACATAGATCGTATTTGAGGATTGATTATGTATTCATGAGCCAACCCCCATGACAATCACTCAGATCGGCGACTATACACTCAATTATCATCACCGACCATGCCCCACTGGGAATTAGAATTGATCGACTCATGACACTCTCTAAATTTAGGAGATGGTATTTCCCTAATATTCTAACCTGAGACCATATGCTTTGAGATGAACATGGAAAGCAATCAGGGACTATTTCCAGCATAACAACCCCACTAACACTTCCTCATCACAACCTGGGATGCATTCAAGGCAGCAATACAGGGTAAATGCATCTCTTTAGCAACCTCTCTGCTCCAATAAAAAAGCCAAGGAAAGATAAGACCTGGAAAATGAATTATTGGTAGCAGAACAGGCCCACAAACTTTCCCCTACCTTGGTCTCACAGAGGAAGGTGACCTCATTAAAAGGTAAACTGCAATCCATATACACAAACAGTGTAGAAATCTCATTGCTACGCCTCAAGAAATCCTTCTATGTAAAGGGGAACAAAATAGGCCGGATGCTAGCACAACAATTACGCACCAAACAGGCAAGAGAATATATACCCAAATACGGGATGACCATGCAAAGACCATGCAGAGGAGAAAAAGGCGTGAGTCTAATGAGACTTTTACACCCGACTATACATGTCAGAATAACCCAAAGCCCTTGCACAAAATGCCTAGCTACAGCATTCTAACCTCCCGCAGATTCCCCAAGAAACCAATAACACTTTAATAGCTCCTTTTACAAGGGAGGAGGTACAGACAGCCATTGCCTCCCTCCCTCTACACAAATCACCTGTTCCAGATGGGCTTAACACCCAATTCTACAGAACATTTGGCGCGGATCTGACTCTGCACCTCACTGAGCTAATCAACCAGGTTAGAACAGGACATGCTATGTCCCCCACCATGGCCAAATCTCTAATTATACTTATTCCTAAAACTGGAAAGGACCCTAAGTTTTGTTCATTCAATTGACCTATTGCCCTCCTAAACCTTGATGGGAAGCTATACTATAAAATTCTGGCCATAGATTAGAAGATGTGATGCCTGATCTGATACACCTCAACCAATTGGGATTCATTAAAGGTCGCCAAATGCATGATAAGTTGCTATGAGTAGTCCAGCTAATGCAAAAGGTAACTAGAAAAAGATCTCTGGTATATTGCTGACACAACACCAAAAAGACTTATGACCGGGTAGAGTGGGCTTTCTTGGTGGCTACCTTCAGGCGATTTGGATTTAATGACCAATTTATAGACATGATAATGAGCCCCGCTCAAGAACTATGGTAAATGGGGTAGCATCAGCATTCTTTGACCTGACAAGGGGAACGGGGCAGGGCTGCCCTCTCTCCTCCCTGCTATTTGCACTCAGTGTTGGGCCCTTGGTGGCCAGAATCTGGGCACAGCTGAGAATTCAGGGTATTCTCTTCAGTCCTGACCAACACAAACTCTCACTGTTAACAGATGACATCCTACTCTTTGTCACTGACCTCTGAACGACTCTGCCTGTAATCCAGGAGGAACTCAAGGTGTATGATTGAGTAGCAGGATTCAAGGTTAATATGGGAAAATCATATATGCTCAATTTGATGGCAAACCCAACCAAGATGGGAGAGGTAGCTTCCAAAACACCCTTTCTATGGAGTAAGAAGGAAACTGTCTACTTCACCATGAAAATTACCCCTAAAGTCACCATTCTATTTAAAGCAAACTTCCCACCCCTTCTCAGAAGCCTACAAACAGACTTTAAGCAATGATAACCCATATTTCTCATCTGGATGGAACATATCAATGTCATCAAGATCACGGTGCTTCCCCACATATAATATCTGTTCAAAGGCTTACCTATTGATGTCCACAAACACTTCTTTACGGAAGCATGTACAATGATTACGTGATTCATATGGCAGGGAAACAGGACCAGACTTTCTAATAAACTACTCACAAGGCCGAAGGAGACAGGAGGCTTGGCACTCCTGGACCTTCAACTTTACTCCAAAGATACCCAACGTCACATTATTGTTGAATGGCCCCTTCGGGCATCAGATAAACTATGGCTTGTGCAGTGGCTGGGCAGACCATATGAGACATACTCTGGAAACCTAGTAACAGTTGCCCAAGAACTGCCTATCTGAGCACCCCCAGGCCACCACACCGAAAGTCTGGGACATAGTATTGAAGGCCTATGGGGTGACGACCTTCACCTTCCCGTAAACCCCCATTCATCCCTACTGGGATGAAATTTTGTGACAAATAAAGGAGATTCTGGGTTGCCCTATCCGCAAAACTCCAGCACAAGAATAACTAGGTATAAGGGAACCAGCCTTCAATCACCAAACAGTGGGACACTGATCCATCATGTGGCTAGCACTAGGAGCTGCCAATATGGCCTTGGCATCGTAGTGGAAGAAACTAGAACCACCCCCCAACCCCATAGCATGTGGCACACTACACTGTGGCAGTTCCTCTCCATGGAGCAGTTGGTGGACAAATTGACAGACTTGAGACTTTTGATCATATATGGGACTCCCTGGTGCAGTTTCTATCCATGGGTCTTCCACTTGTGTTCTGCCACCAGCACCTTAGAGCAGAAACATCTATTCCATATATAAAGGGGTTCCTCCTCAGGGAGGCAGAGTGCCATATGACTGTAAGAATTCCTGCAGTGAAACAGTAAGACTCAACTGTCTATTTCTCCATTGTCTCACTTGTTATGCTAGCCTAGTTTGGTTATACCTTGTTAATGTTATGTGTTCATAAATTATTAACATGGTACCTATGTCAGCACTATACAGTATGGACTGGGTAGGGGAAGCCTTCCTACCAACCTTGTCTTGACTTCATTGTAAGCCATGTACGGTTGATAATGAACCCATTTGTAGTCTACGGCTGGAAAGTATAATTCACAAGCTTTCAAATGTAATTTTTATCTGTACCACCAAATCTTTAATAAAAAAAGTTTAACAAAAAAAAAAAAAACATTGCACTCCGACCAGTGTACACATACAATTACAGTAAAACACAGTAAAACAGAAAGAGGAAAGTTGTTTCTTTCTCTAAAGAGGATATTGTACACCAAAATACCAAGCTGCATTAGGAACCTAAATTATTTATTCCACAAACTGTCTGTATAGATATATATATATATATATATATATATATATATATATATATATATATATATATTTCAAAGTCAAAATTATGTTATAATAGCCGCACACTCAGGATGTCAAAATAGAGTTAGTTTATTTAACACAACGCGTTTCGGCTGACTAGCAGCCTTGGTCACGTGTATAATTCAGCCAATACATACAGCATTAAATACCCAACAATCATGGCCACAGAAACAGGACTAAATTTTCTTCTCTCAAAATTACTGTATTCTTTCTTACCTAAATATAAATATAAATACACATGTTAACCTAAACAGGATGGACACAAGGCTGAATAAATAGAAAATATATATCAATTTCATCTATATGCATACACATATCACCATATACAAATATATTTATCATTAGAATATCAAGGAATGCTCATATACCAATGAATAATATCAATATAAATACATAAATAAATATATAATCGTATGAATATATAAATATATAAATATACATATAAATATGAATATGAATCAAAACATGACTCCGGCTCATATATATCATATAAAATGATTCGCTTAAATAAACTGTTTTTCATAAATATATATAAGACCAGTATCATACTTCTAAAATCGCCTTCCTATTTATCCAAGATGTTACAATTTAGATGTCATGTATATAATGTAATGATTAAAACATCTTCCTTCAGCCAAAGACCCCAATTATTAAGTGACATGAATGTTGTTCTTGTTCTACAAAAATTAAAATGTATTTTCCCTTTTTAATCCTTTACACAATTTGTAAATAAAGTACTTATCACTATTTCTATAAGGCCAATACCCATCACCATGTGGAGAAATAAGCAATAATCAATTCACGAATCAGGAATCCATCCGGACCCCATCATTCTGAAAAGACATAAATGAAATAAACATATTATACTAAGAAATTATTAGAAAAATGGATTAAAGAAAAATAATGACAATTGATTAAAATAACCATGCTACTCATAATTCAAGTGCCTTAAAGTCATAACTGCAGAATCACCAATTCCTTATATCTAATACTTCATCATATTAATTATTTCAAGTATCAAATAGGTGGGTATTCAGCTCTTCGCCAATATTCAATCCATTCCGTATTTTAGTTTCTAAATCCACAATGTACCGGGATTCTTTTTTCCATAAAATCAACTCTCTATTGCCACCTCTATGATGTAATGGTACATGTTCAACACCATAATAAGATAACAAAGTGGAATCAGAGTTGTGATTTTCCTGGAAGTGTCTTGCTACAGGATAATGTGAATCCCTTGATGTAATAGCACGCATATGTTCTAAAATGCATTTTTTTGCATTTTTTTTTTTAATATATATATATATAGAGAGAGAGCAAAGGCATATGCATAGTAAAGACATGCGTTGTAAAGTATACAACCCTATATGATACTATTCTCTGAGAATTTCGACATTTGTTTGGATGAATTTAAGGATGCATTTTTCAAGCATCAAAAAAAGTTTCCACATTATTTTAGGAAAAGTGTACGTCATGTGGGATCTTTAGAAATTCGCAAATGGTAGTTCACAGTTGTACTTTTGCAACAATACACTTGTATGATATTGTGTCTGAAATATATAATACTACAGATTAAAAAAATATTTACAGTTAAGTAAAAATGTGTGTTAAAATGTACGATTATACGTGAAGAAATTTTAGGATAGGTGTACTCCATGTAGAATATTTAGAAATTCACAAATGGCAGTACACAGTTTGTATGTTTGTAACAATGCACATGTATGATATTGTGTCCCAAATGCATAATACTATACATTAAAAAAAATAGTTATAGTTAAGTGGAAAGGTCTGTGAAAGCATACTGTTTTAAATTAACAAATCCACTGAAATTCACCAATTACAGTTATTTCAAGTAACTATAACCTGTTCCTGAAGTAGCTTTAATTCATGCCCTCTCCATGCACTGTTAATTACCTCACATATTACATCACTGGTGACATATTCTTTCACATTATAGATAATATCACTGCAACATTTGAAATAACATTGTTTATGACAACACTGTGCATGGCAGGGGGCGAGTTGTAGTTATTTTAGGTAAACCGGAATCACATTTCATCCAGGGCCTGAAGAAATATGACCACATCACCCCCATCTTTGAAAGAAGTTGCATCATTTACAAAGCCATCACAACCTGCAACCCCCTTATATCACAGACAAGCTCACCACCTTTCATAGGTTGCAGCCCACCCCCATCCAGGACTCCATCAGACTGCAGACCAGGAAGTGTAAAAAAGTGTTTGCTCTACAGACATACGTACGTACCTACTGTTTAATTTACAACGGCTCACAGATTCGCATTTCCCTTGAGGATGGGGTAAGTCAATTATAGCATAAAAGTCACAGCAGTGGACAAGAGAGTTTTTTCTTCCATCGTCCATTGCAGATATACTTTTTATTGAGAGATTCACAAATCCTGTTCAGAGTCATGAATTGTAGACACTCCCAGCATGAATGTTGATTCACCAAAATTCCAGTGGTGGCAGAAATGACCACACACTCTTTGACCTTACTCACCTCACAGGATATGACATAATAAGACCTATAGATTTCAATCCTCCCAGGAAGTTACATGATATCACATTAGCCCTGTTTACATTCTGAACATTTACAGTGATAAAGTTTCATGATAGCTTGTGATTATCATAACAACACGAAAAAGTTAAATGTCTGTGTTTGATACTAACTATATTAGTGTGCCGACAATCTTTGACAGGGAAATATTACTCTTTTCACTGTGGATTACATGAAACATTACTTGTTCCTCCAAAGAGGACATTGTACGCCAAAATACAGAGGTGCACTGGGAACCTAAATGATGTATTCCACAAACTGTTTGGATTTAATAGTTCTCCTACATACAGTATGTACGGTATGCATGGTAAAGCGCGAATCACGAGAGCAATCCGGAGGGGGCAGGAGCCAAGAGCCCAGCGTCCAATTAGAAGGGCAGGAGCCCTTTAAATTTTCATCGCGCTCCCGCCGTCGCGGGAAAGCGCGAATCACGAGAGCAATCCGGAGGGGGGAGGAGCCCAGAGCCAAGAGCCCAGCGTCCAATTAGAAGGGCAGGAGCCCTTTAAATTTTTATCGCGCTCCCGCCGTCGCGGGAAAGCGCGAATCACGAGAGCAATCCGGAGGGGGCAGGAGCCCAGAGCCAAGAGCCCAGCGTCCAATTAGAAGGGCAGGAGCCCTTTAAATTTTCATCGCGCTCCCGCCGCGCGGGGGCGGCGCCCGGGCCAAGGGCGGGCCCGTCCTTGCCCGTCATTGCCAGGAAGAGCCAGGGCAGGGCTACCCCCCTGACATTTTGTAATAGGTAAAGGCTGCCTGAAGGAAGCACCATATGGTGCTGTGGGTGGAGTGAGGCACCCAGAAAGATCTTCAACAGTTCGGAACTCCAACGCCCTAAACAGGTTCCACAGATGCAGGACTTGGGCAGTGGCTGACAACTATCTACCTACCCGGACACCTTCTCAAACAGAGGTGATCAGCCCTTCATGCCCCTTAGATATCTCAGCACTCCCTAACACAAACCTCAGCAGAGCTAAACAGGGTGAGGAAAAGAGAGGGAGAGTGCTCACAGGAAAAAGATTGCAAAACTTTTGAGCAGGATCTGAGTGTCCTACCAAAACAAGATGGGTAGACGGAAGGGAGGGACACCTTTGGAAGAGGCAGGCAATAATAAGACCTTAGACGGCTTCCTCCAAAAAGCGGTAGGGGCACTAGAAAAAGAAATTGAACTGGTCGAGCGCCGTCTAACTGCTCCCCCATCCTTCTTTTCACCAGCTTCACAGCCCCCCTCTGCAGAACCACCAGCACCAACCACCCTCACAATTCAAACACTCAACGTAGAACCCTTGGACAGAACCATACATTCTTCGGGATCTACCCAGCCTATGCCAATCAGGCCTACACCCTCCCCAAATCATGGCACAAAGGGCAAAAGGAAACGGGGGGAGACGAATCTAAAGAACAAACGGGCCCGTGTCCTGGACCCCTCTGTCCATACCGTATCTACCAGACCTAAGGATCATATACCTGCCCAAACTACCAACTATGGCAATCTGGATATTACTTCTATCACAGACTTTATTAAAGATGAGCTTCTAAAACAATTACATCCTATAACAATCCGTCTATTAGCCATCGAGGAGAAACTCGATGCCCTCATTAAACCCAGCCAGCCAATCCCCCCTTCCCCATCGGGTTTGCACTGCTTGCGACAACACCCTATCCTTGGCCCCCCTGTCAATGATGCCAGTAGTCCCCTTCTCCCACCACCTACGGTTCACAAGCCAAAACCACCTTGCTCTGACACACTACATCAACTAGCGAAGCTTTCTACACCTAGTCTGGCTAATCTCCCTAAAACGTGGTACACAAAGAGCGATTCCTCTTACCTAAGGCGGACTGGCGAAATTGCCCTTTCCACAAACACGGGCGCCAAACCCCATAGAACCCACCCAAATATCCCAGTAGATCGGACGCGCAGGGACTCAGGAACCAACATGGGAACTTTACATCTACCACCAGAAGCCTGCCCCTACGTGCTTGTTATTACGAATGTCCCTAAGCTCAAGTCCATCATCCCAGAATCATTCACAGAACTGAAAAACAAGGTTATTCATTGGTTGCATAAACATGCTAGATTCGCATTCCATATGATACCCTCAATATTAATGGTGAGGAGGGTGGGTTGGGTGGGTCCACTCAAAAACCCTGGTACTGGGGACTGTATTGTTATTAACTTTAATGCGCCCTCCCTTGTCGATCAGCTTTCCCTAAATGCATGCCATCTCAACCCCCTAGGGGGGGCCACTTCACTTTGCAGGCTTCAGGCCTTTTACCCCCATAAAGCTGCACCAGGCTTCAAGGGGGTGACAATGACATCCAGAGATTTTCCTAGGGCTCAGATGCCAACTGATTTCCAGCCAAGTTGCAATCCTGCCTCGCCCACACTCTCCGAAAACGATTGACTATTACACATGACTTTTCTTAATTCCCGAGGTTCAAGCAACTGGAACAAAAACTATCCTATAGCTGGGAAAAATGAAACTCATAAAACAGGGCAAATCAACTGTGGGGCCGAATATACTCCCATTAGCAACACTAGTGAGTCTACTCTAACTCCCGCTCTCGCCCAGTCAGACTATCCTAAATGTTCTGAAATCCATATCGGGGGAACAGATAAGGAGCGCAGGGTGATTGAGATTAATTTAGCTACAGACCCACTAGATCACAGCAAACCCGCAGACCCACCTCTACTCCAGGTATCTGATTGGCTTAGGCCACCCCCTGTCCTAGATGGGGCTGAAAGCACCCTAGACACGACTGAGAAGGGCATAATGCTTCCCCACGGTACCCTAGCCCCGAGAGAGAATTCCGTGGCTGAAGCTCCCCATAACAAACCAGATGGCTTAGATACCATCCTCAGTTGGAACATTGCCGGGTTGGAGAGTAAAATGAACAACCCTGAATGGGGAAAATTTATAGACAAACATAAAATATGTCTCTTCCAAGAAACATGGGCGCTGGAGCCTAAATATAGAATCGGTTACAAAAGCTACTGGGTTCCAGCAAATAAGGTGAATTCAGGGAGACCCTCAGGTGGCCTGCTAATATGGCTCAGCTGTTCTCTCAAATGCCAAATTGAACCAATTGACTTGGGCTGCCCTGATCTAATGGGTCTATCAATACCATCCCTTAGAGAGAAACCACTTTTAATAATTAACATCTATAATAGGAGCCTGGGCAATAAATATGAGTCCAACGCACTGACTATTTTAGACAATTTTCTCACCGATAAATCACCCTCTCATTTTATTCTCATTGCCGGAGATTTTAACACCACTTTTGAACCCTACTCGCTGGCCCAGGAACTATATAAAGATGAAGATGCTCATTGGGGCATCCCCCAGCTGGTGTCAAGCAAAAGACCTAAAATCAACAGACTATCATACCAGCTCATGGACATTACATTGGCACATGGTCTCCGGGCTTGCAATGGCCGTTCCCGTTCGGATCTTAACCTTCACCCCACATTTAAACGTGGGTTGCAGAAGAGCCAGATTGATTACATCTTGCTCGACATCCGCCTTTGGGGTCACATGGTCGATATGAACATCACAGAACATGAGGAAAGCGACCATGAACCATTGATTTTATCACTCAGGAACCTACTACCCCTACTTGAAGCCTCCTGCCCCAAGTCCTATAGACAGCAGCTCGCACTGACCAACAACAGGCGAAATGTTAGATGGAAATCCCTGAACACTGACATAACCACTTTGGCAAAAGTGTACTGGCAGCTGGCGGATCATATGGAATATATACTTCAACCCACGAAAGATAGTGGTGGGCTTATAGCAGCCCACACACTGTTTTTTAACTCTTTAAAAACTCTACTTACTAAAGAGTCGGCAACAGAGCCTAAACAGAACTCTAACGCAAGATGGTTCAACACTGCATGCAGAGAAGCACAGCATAAGTTGCTGAGAACCCTAAGAGGTGGCCAGATGGATTACATAAGGGAAGCTAGAAAAGACTACAAAAAGGAACAAGGTAGAGCCCGTAGGAAATGGGATGAATCAAGATGGGTCCTCCTCCTGGAATCTGCTAAAACAAACGACACCACGAAATTTTGGAAATTGGTAGCTGATGCCAGCAATGAACCAGACCGTTCGCCTGGTGCCTCAATACTCCCTGCAGAATGGTCCGACCATTTTTCCCAATTATACCTGGGGACCACCGATGCTGCTTCCCGGGATCTGATCCATATCATGACCTCCGAGACCCCCAAAATTGAATTCACTTTGGCAGATACCAAGGCTGCGATTGCCTCAATGAAATGGGGAAAGGCCCCCGGCCTTGATAAAATACCAGGAGACCTTTACAAGACGAATCCAGATGTATGGGCCCCATACCTAAACCTCATTTCAAATGAGATAGCTGCTGGAGCACCTGTTCCGAGCTCCTGGTTGGGAGCAGAGATAGTCCCCATTTTTAAGAAAGGCGACCCCTCTAACCCTGCCAACTATCGCCCAATCTCCTTACTCGACAACTTCCAAAAAATCTTTGCAAAGCAAATTTTGTCCTGTCTAGAAGACTGGATTTTAGAAACAAACGCCATCTCTGATCTACAAGCAGGGTTCAGACCAGCAGTCAGTACTATAGATCAGGTGCTAAGATTTTTAACAATAAAATGGAAAACTGTAGAAATAGGAAGGGGTAACCTTTACGTAGTTTTTATTGATCTCAGAGCCGCGTTCGACCTGGTCCCCAGAAACCAATTATGGCTGACGCTAGCCAATATGGGTGTCCCGCATGGCCTTCTGAAACTTATTACCCGCCTACATGAAAATACCTATGCCCAAATCAGGAACGGCAAGAAGGGTGATCTCACAGAACCAGTGGCTATTGAGAGGGGAGTTAGACAGGGGTGCGTCCTGGCTCCAACTCTCTTCCTATTATACATAAACAACTGTATCAAGTACTTAGCAAACTGCACAAATGATTCTCCCAAGCAGGCCGGAACCAAAGTCCCCTGCCTACTCTACGCAGATGACACTATTCTTTTGTCTAAATCACCCATGGGAATTCAAAACTTGGTAAATCAGTTTGGTGTACACTGCAGAAACTATGGATTAGACATAAACCATAAGAAAACCAAACTTATGATATATAGCGCCCCGAACAAGAAGCTCAGCGCAAACATAAAGATGGATTTAACTCCCCTGGAGAGAGTAATGGAATATGACTACTTGGGCATTAGACTATCTGACAAGGGCAGCTGGGAGCCAGCCATAAGGAAAGGGGCACTAACAATTAGCCAAAGATGTGGAATAATAGGACGCAAAGCTAGCACTGCCACAAGCCCCCCTCTGATCCTTATCTCTGAAATATATAAAGCACAAATCCGTGCTGCGGCCCTATATGGAGCAGAACTTTGGGGATTACACAGACAGATGGATACTCTCCAAACCAAAGAAAATAACTTCCTCAGACACATATCTAGACTGGGGAGGGGCACGCCAATGCTCCCCCTCAGACTGGACCTGGGCTTAAATAGTATCAAAGACATAGCTTATCTAAGACCACTCCTGTATTGGGTCAGACTATGGAAAACAGACGAACTTGAACCCTACAGGGCAGCAGTTAAAGAACTATTACCACCTCATCACGGATGGGAAAAGGTACGGTGGCTCAGGGAGATGAAAGCGGCATGGACCAAACTGAGTCTATCCCAGTACTGGGAGAACCCCGAGATGATTCCTGGCAGTGCTAAACGCCTGATCAAAGAACATTATTGGGCAAAAATCAACGAGGAATCTCTCGGTTCACATGTGTCAGGTCGGCTGACAGCAGAATTCCTGCTGGTCAAACACGTTCCCTTCCCTGAAAGCTCCCTGGATCTACCCATACCAGCCCGTGCTCGCTCTCTACTACTCCAGCTCAGGTACGGGACATTGGCGGTTAATAACTACACGGCTGGTTGGTCGACTAACAGTTCCCCATCGGACAAATGCATAAATTGTCATTTATGCAAGGAAACAGCTGAACACATCCTATTTTTCTGCCCTCTGTACAAAGGTCCCCGAGGGAAGTGGATTATTCCCTTGTGCAGAACACTCCAACCACTATCCCGCAACAGTCTATTCAGAATATGTAAATACGACACTTCCATACTGATAATCAGCGCTGTTTCTAAATATCTGGCAGCAGCATGGAAAATTCGTAATAGGACTATTCTAGATTTTAACTCACTGTTTGAAGAGCTGTCTTGAAAACAGTAAATCAGCATCCTGTTATATCAGCCTTGGGCTCTAATTGTAAACCGCGACTTATTGAGCCCAAAAGACCGTATTTCTGAATAAGTGCTACATTGAGTTATTTTAACTAAAGTGTTTTATAAATTTAAAATTATACTTAATTTTATAATTGTCAAGATGCAATTTATTGGATTAATTAACCCAAAAGAACTAATTAACCTAGAGCATCATCTACCACTGTCTGACTTCTTAAATTTTTAATCAGTTTTACTGTCTGGAGTTTCAATGCCTGATTTTATATAGAGATGTGCCACACAACAGCTTTTACGTTATTATTATTTTACTGTTCAGGGTTATGTACAGGGTAAGATCCAGAGACTAATCCGAGCACCTCTTTCACCCCACCTATTTATGTAATCTTTCTCAGGCAGCTACTGGACCCCTACTTTTTTTTACTATTGTTCCTTTTATTGTGTACTGGTTTATGGTTTTTATCTTTCTGTACGTATGTATATATTTTTAAATCTTTTAAATGGCCCAAATTTGGACCGAATAAACTATTGATTGATTGATTGATGCATGGTAAAGGCATATGCATGGGAAAGGTATGCACTGCAAAAACTGTGTTGTAAAAGCACGCATGTTAACGGCATGTGTTGTAAAGTTATACAACCCTCTACAATACTATTCTCAGAGCATTTCAACAATTGTTTAGATGGACCTAAGAGTCCTTTTTTAAAACATCAAAAACAACGCTGCCAAAATTTTAGATAGGTATACACCATGAAGAATATTTAAAAAAATCAGAAATGATAGGTGGCAGTTGTATGCTTGCAACAATGAACGTGTATGATCTTGTGTCCCAAATGTATAATGCTATACATTTAAAATGTTAGTTTCCTTGTCGAAAAGTGGGCGTATTTGATGGGTGTGATAGAGAAAAGAAGAATCACACCTCAAAACAAATAGGGAATACCAGTGGAGAACACAAGTAGTGGCCAAAGCACAATGGAAAATGCACCCATCATGTCAAGTATTACAATAGTGTCAGGCAGTAGAAAGCTACTAAACCAGCCTCCATAAACTAAGGTTGGCACACTAACTGAGATCTGGGGCATTCAACCTGACAACTAGGTTCAGTGGAGAGCCTAAAATTGCCTTTCCATTCCAGGCTTCCATATTGCTGAACCAGCAATGTAGCTCTTATCAGCAACTTTACATAGGGTTGGCTCCTCCACTAAGGTGGAGGAGCGTCACCCTACTGGATTTTAGAAAAAGGAGAAATAAAAGAATAACTCTACATTATTATCATTTAATTTTTCCTAGGAAAACGGTCAGGTGGGGCAGGGCTGGAGGGAGGGGGGCGGAGGAGGGCTGTAGGAGGGATATGTGCACTATAAAGTGCATATATCTGTTTGGCCGGCCGTGTTGGGCCAGACAAACAGACATGCGCACTTTGCATGTTCTCTACCCAGCAGTATTGAGCAGCCGAGTGGAGAACACGCACAGGCTCCCACTCCCAGTCTGACTGGTGAACAAGTCGCTCATGCCAATTACGATGCTTCTGTCACAGTCGTGATAGCAGCGTTTTGTTTGGTTGGAGCCCTTCGAAGGGGTGACAAACACATCTGCCCAAGAAGGTAAGTATTTTTTTTTACCTTTTTTTTTTTAACCCTCCACCCCTGTTTAGTGTCAGCCATCACTGCTTTTATACAAGATATCCAAAATGGAAAAAGAAATGCCTTTCCAGAAATGAACAGCCTTCTATCTCTGAAGAAGCCTCAAAGGGGGTGAGGGAAATCCCTCTGAATGGAGGAGGAGCAAAAACCCACATGGATGACCAGCTCCTTTGGAAAGAGGAAACTGCTAGCTTGGACCAGAGAGAGCACATTCTAGAAGTGACTAACTTTCACCCTATTGACATTTTGGAAGGTAGGACCACAGGTTCTCTACAAAACCTAAGAAGTCCATCATTTGAGATGAGAGCAACTTGGCTTTGCAAATTTCAGTATGAAGCCCAAGAAGTAGAGGAGATTAAGAGTGCGAATCAGATTAAGGTGCGAGGTCTAGGGACATTGAGCTATCACAAAGGCCATCAGGGTGAATGATCAGGCCGACACCCTAAGTCCTCAAAAATGTTGTCACAGAGGCTTCGTATAGCAATAAGTGGTCAAGGACTGGCTAAAGACAAGCCAGCAGAGCTACTACATCCTAGTTTGATTGAAACTTGAGGAACTAGCGATGAAGGGGATGAATTTGAATGTATAAGTATATACCTTCAGGTACAAATGAACAAAGCATTCACCTAGCAGAATAGATGAATACCCTTCATATAGAAATAATTATATATGATAAAAACCTCCAGAGATTCAAGGTTTATCACAAGCCGGAGGCTTTGAGGGTTTAGATGGCCAAGACGATGAAACTAACAAACCCCTCCAGGAGGGGTTGTGCAACAGCCTTCTTCCATACATAGGTGGTCATTACGACCCTGGCGGTCAGGCTGGTGGTACGGAGGCCCTTATTACGACCGCGGTGGTAGCGCCGCGGTCGCACCGCCGGAGCCGGCGGTTTCCTGCCGTTTTAGCCCCGGCGGTGATAATCCACCAGGGCAGCGCTGCAAGCAGCGCTGCCCTGGGGATTATGACACTCCTACCGCCAGGAAGAGGCTGGCGGTAAGGGGTGTCCTGGGGCCCCTGGGGGCCCCTGCACTGCCCATGCCACTGGCATGGGCAGTACAGGGGCCCCCTAACAGGGCCCCGGCCAGCTTTTCACTGTCTGCATAGCAGACAGTGAATAGCGCGACGGGTGCAACTGCACCCGTCGCACGGCTGCAACACCGCCGGCTCCATTAGGAGCCGGCTCCTATGTTGTGGCCTCATCCCCGCTGGGCCGGCGGGCGCAAACGTGGTTTTTCGCTTTGGCGGCCGCACAGCGGTTACCGATTGTCGGGCGGCGGTAGCCGCCCGCCAAGGTCGTAATGACCCCCATAGTTGCTTAAGAAATTATTAACTGCAGATTTCTCTAGAATGAAAGAGTTGTGAGCAGGAAGGCCAAACTGGAATCAAGGCTCTAGAAAATCTACAGGACAGCCCAGGATGGTTTAGAGAATCTAGGTGTCTACTGTCATTTATTTCTATTGTGGAAGGAAAACAAATCATCCCTCCATCTGTTGCAAAGGGTAAGGAAGTGGAAGGAAAGAAGAATTGCACAAGAAGGCTAAACGCCAAGCCACCTCTGATTCTGCTGTAGCCACAGTATCTACTACTAGTTCTGCAAAACATTCATACATGGAACTGGGAACTTTGACTGACCAGGCCACTAGGAAGGTCTTAGCAAACATAGTGTAAAGGTCTCAAATGAAAAAATAAATCAGGTATTGGCTGAGAGAGTAGGAACCCTGGCCAAGCAACAACTACAATCCTTGTCAGGATGAACCACTAAAGTCAGTAAATTAACTTGGGCTTAATCCTCCAGTAGCTTGGGAAAACACAGTCAGACTTAGCTTCAAGGTAAAGTATATGGTATTTATGCAGCAGACAAAGACTTATAAAGTGAAAATAGAAGAAAAATCCCAAACCAACCAAACCGATTGAGAAAAATAGAGTATATTTTAATGGATCAAATGATACCAGAACATAAGAATCCAATCAGTAAAACTGTAGATATGCAGTTTCATAGTTTTAGGTAGATATAGGCCCTTATTATGACATTGGGGGTAAGTCCTGCTTACCGCCATGCCGACTGCGGCCAACATACCGCTGCCCTGGCAGTTTACTGCTACCCATATTATGACACACACATAGCAATGTGTCACTATACAGACAAACACATAAGCCCGCCAGCCCAAATGTCAGTGATAAACTGGCGGTACCAAAATCCACACCATTACGCCAACAGAACTACACCCACAGCATTATGAACCACAAATCACCTTGGTGGATATTTAACCGCGGTAAACCATTGGCGGTACATACCGCCGTGCTCAAAATACACACACACATACAAAACAACACCACATTGGACAATTTAAACTGCACACACCTGACACACATACACACACCACACACCCACACCAATATAAAACACGCACCCACATTACCCACAACCATGTACGACTGGAAAGAATTGTCACAAGTGAGATATACAGCAAGAGCACCCACAGAACCAGAGCCAGGGAACACCATCATCCATACACCATCCAGGCATCTCACAGTATACACCCGAACACATCACCCCACTCACCCTCACACACACACCACTCACACTACACCCATGACACCACAAAGACACCCCAGGTTCGCAGAGGAGGAGCTAAGGATCATGGTGGAGGAAATCATCCAGGTAGAGCCACAGCTATTTGGATCACAGGTGTAGCAGACATCCATTGCTAGGAAGATGGGGCTATTGCGGAGAATCATGGACAGGGTCAACGCCGTGGGACAGCACCCCAGAACAAGGGATGACATCAAGAAGAGGTAGAATGACCTACGGGGGAAGGTGCATTCCGTGGTAGCAAGACATCAGATAGCTGTACAGAGGACTGGCGCTAGACCCTCACCTCCTCCCCCACAACTAACAACATGGGAGGAGCAAGTCTTGGCAATCATGCATCCTGAGGGCCTGGCAGGAGTAGCAGGAGGACTGGACTCTGGCAAGTCAAATCTCTATTACTATCAACTCCCCTACCTGCATGCCATCACAGCCCCCACCCCTACCCTCACCCCATTACTCCACCACCTCACATATACCCCACTAACACAACACAACCCTCCCACTACCAAGCCCTGCATGCAACACCAATTCATTGACATCCATCACAGACCTGCATGGACACCCATCACCAAATCATGCACACTTGAGACAATCACCTATCCAACCAAATCACCACTCACACAAGCCTAAGTTGCCAGGGCAATCACAACCATACAGGGCAACACACCCATACACAAGATGTCACACGCAGAAACAATAACACTGCATTTATATCCCCACAGGTCCCCAACACAACGTCACCGGAAAGAAGGTGCCAGCAACATCCAGTCCCCCCACAGAAGAGGCCCACAGTGATGACAGCAGCTCTGCAAGCCTGGATCAGGATAACCAACCTGGCCCATCAGGGACCTCCGGACAGTTGGTTACACAGGCACAGTCCCATACTACGACAGATTCTCCCCCCTCAGGAAACACCAGCACAGCACCCACCCAGCGGGCCCATACCTCTGTCCCCAGGACACATCAATCAACAGTGTGTCCACCATTTCAGGGACCCAAGGCAACCCCACAAACACAGGACAATCAGGGACCTGGGGTCAGTGGCAGTGGGCACATGGTTCAGGGGACAGAGGCACAGGACAACAGGGAAGCTGGGAGGACTGCTGTGCAACAGGGGTAGAACAGGCCCAGGGATTGGACTCTCCACAAGCACTCACCAACATTCTAGGAGCATACCACCATTCCCAGGAGACGATGGGCCAGATACTGGCCAAATTGAAGGAGACCCAGCGGCTGCAGGATAGAAAGTACCTTGGGATCAGGGAGGACCTGAGGGACATCCACACCACCCTGGTCACCCTTGCAGGGTTGCTGGCAGACATGACCAACACCATGAGGGAGGCAGTGGCACACCAACGGGCCCCTGACTCTAGCCATACTGATGAGCAGCTCTCCACCTCCACTGACACTAGTGGACAGGAGGCTCCACCACAGGAACAACAGGCCACCAGCATCCCACGCCCTGCAGAAGGAGAACCACCCCACAAATATTCCCTGCGATCCATGCAGAAGCCAGAAAGCATTGCCAAGACCCCCGCCAGGAAATAAGACTCTCCTAATTGTTATCCTTATGTCCTACTCTGTCACACTGTCCATCTTGAACTGCCATTGCTCATTACTCTTACCTAGACTCTCCTCTACCACCCCCCAGCCTGTAGAAATACCCTTTCAACTTATTAGCACATAAATAAACACCCTTGTGAAAAAAAATACAAGCATTGAGTGTGTCAATTGATTGAACTATGTATTTGTTTCAAAATCTGTAGGCATTGCAAATCAACTGTACAGTAATGTATACATAGGTATGACCTGTAGTTTGCTGCAGTCAATACACCAGGAGCCAGAGTGGGGCACATATATCTGTAAATAGACATGTCAAAGGGTACAGTAAGTGGCCATAGTAGTGGGAATATCAGCCTGCCAGTGACAATTTCCAATATAAAACTGCAATGCAAGGTGAAGTTACAGTGCCCCAGAACAAGGGTCACTGGAAGTACTGTTGTATGATTGATGTTCTATTGTCCACATCCTCAACCTCTGCCTCCTCTTCGTCACTGTCCACAGGCTCCACCGCTGTCACACGCCCATCTCCAGCCTCATCCTCCTGCAGAAAAGGCACCTGGAGACGTAAGGCAAGGTTGTGCAACATGCAACATGCCATGATGATCTGGCAGACCTTCTTGGGTGAGTAGCACAGGGAACCACCTGTTAGATGGAGGAACCGAAACCTGGCCTTCAGGAGGCCAAAGGTTAGCTCTATAATTCTTCTTGTTCGCCCACGTGCCTCATTGTAACGTTCCTCTGCCCTTGTCCTGGGATTCCTCAGTGGGGTCAGTAGCCATAAGAGTTTTGGGTAACCAGAGTCACCTGCAATTAACGAGGGGTACCTGTTAGCTAGACACAAGCCTTAGGGCCAACCCGTATACCAACATATACTGGGTGAGGACTATGGGCTCACCTATTAGCCACACCCGGTGCCTCTGGAATTGAGCCATCACATATGGGATGCTGCTATTCCTCAGGATAAAGGTATCACGCACAGACCCAGGATGCTATGCATTCACATGGGAGATGTACTGGTCCACCAGGAACTCTATCTGCACATTCATTGCGTGAAAGCTCTTTCGATTTCTGAACACCTGTTTATTTCTCCGGGGGGACAAATGCAATATGTGTACCATCAATTGCCCCAATGATGTTGGGGATATGTCCCATTGCATAGAAGTCAGCTTTCACTGTGGTCAAATCCTCCACCTGTGGGAAACAATGTAGCTGTGCATGTGTTTCATCAGGGCCGACAACACTCTTGTTAGCACTATTGAGAACATTAGCTATGAAATTCCTGCTGCCAAGCCCACTGTCACTTGGAGAGAACCAGTTGCCAAGAAATGTAAATGTAAATGTAAAATGTAAATTTTGCACTTGTATAGCGCACTACTCACCCGTTAGGGTCTCAAGGCGCTATACTCATACCGCTATGGAACCCCTCCTGGCTTTTCCCTGTGAGGTGCCCACTCTTGGGCACCCCTGGGGTGAAGCTAGGCATCCAAGCGCTGTTGGGGCCGTTGTGGAGATTAAGCAAGCTATTGCCCAGAGTGGGACCCATTAATTAGATTAGGCACCGAGGCGAGAATTATCTGGTCCAAGGGAATTGAGCCCAAGACCTGCCGAAGCGGGACTTGAACCCTGGTCTTGAGCCAGATGTCTGCTTCAGGGTCTGCCACTCTAACCATTGTGCCACACTTCTCCACGTCCAAATGGAGCACAGATAAGACTTGCGCAAGAGGGGGGAATCCCAGTGGGGTGACGGATAGCAGAGATCAGGTCTGGCTCCAATTGGGCACACAGCTCTTGGATTGTGGCCCTGACAAGTCTGTAGCTGAGGATAATGTGCCTGTACTCCATTGTAGCCAAATACACCAGGGGCCTGTACACGGGGATGTCTCCATCTCCTATTAATCTGCAGCAGTTGCAATCTAGGGGGCAAAACGATGAGCATCTGGTCAGTATTCAACATTTCCAAAATGTACAGTGCATTGCATGTTGTGACTAGAACAGTATGCTGTTGCATAGGCCCAAATGGTGCCTATTTGTGCTGTGACGCAGTTAGGTGCCATGGCCTGCCCCCCCCCTGAAATGGGGTCCGCCTGTGTGGATGGACATGTTGAAATGAGGAAATGCCGCTGACGCTGTGTGCCATTTTGGAAGGCGGTCAAGTAACGCCGTGCAACTCCTCTTTGGTTATCATTGGGCCCTATGGGTTACAGTGGCCAATGGTGATGTACACCGGCGGTGACGGTACGCACCACCACGGACGTGACCGACATTTTCTATCTGTTCACTCAATTGCTACCTGACCTTCAACAGGAGAGGACCTACACTGCATGTGCTGCTGTGACCTGTGTCTGGAACCGACAATGGCTTGTGTAACTGAGGAAAGGGCCCCTGCCTTCACTGCTGCTGAGTTGGAGAGACTGGTGGATGGGGTCCTACCCCAGTACCAAATGCTGTATGGGCCTCCAGACCAACAGGTGAGTACAATGTGATGCATGGGACATGAATGCATGGAGTATTGTATGTGAGAGCCTCATGTAAGGGTGTTTGTTGAGGGTTCTTGGGCAGCCTGCTGCATGTATGGTGGGCAATGTATGTGTGTAAGGGGATGGGAGGGATATGTTGGGCCATGAGCGTAGCAGGCCGGACAGTATGACTGATACCTTTTTTCTATGTGTATTTCTCCGCAGTTCAGGGACCATCAGAAAAAGGGTATATGGCGTGGCATTGCCAGGGGTGTGGGACCCTGGGGGTCTATGGCAGGTGGAGCACCCACTGTCACATATGGTGGAAGGACCTGAGATGCTGGGCAAGGAAGATGGCGGAGGCCCAGCTGGGGATGGCTCCCAACGAGGAAGCGGTGCCCATTGAAACCTGACCCCCCTGATGTTCAGCATACTGGCGGTGGCCTATCCGGAGCTGGATGGGCACTTGAGGGCATCACAGCAGCCACAAGGGGGCGAGTACAGTTTCACATTACACTAGTTGTGCGTGGTAGAGTGGCCTTCAGGTGGGGGATGTGGGCAGTTGGTGCCCCTAGGTCAGGCCGGACATTGCAGGGCAGGTTCCAGGTTGGGCAGGGGCTGATGAACTCCACCTCCAACCAAGCTAGCGGGCATCCACTACTGGGCAGGGCTCTGTGGGTCTCAGGTATGCTGCAATTGGCGATAGGTATTACTGTCTATGGCCTGGTGACTAACATTGTGATGGGTAGTGCATTGCCTAGTGCGTAGGGAGGTGCCCTCTGTGTGTGTGCCGTGTACGTCAATGGTGATGTTGATGCTGCCATTGACCAGGTGTATCCTCAGTCTCTTCCCCCCCCTTTTTGTTTTGTCATCCTGTCCTTCTGTGCATTAGCATCATCTGGCGTAGGAGCAGCGGCCCCGGCGACGGAGGGAGCTGCATCACACAGAGCCCATTAGGCCGAATCCACCGACAGTGAGGGCACCAGTGGGACGGATGGTGAGGTGAGCACCACCGCAGAGACAGGAGGGGACAGTTTGGAAAGTGATACCCCCTCCGATGGAAGCTCCATAGTGGTGGAGGACAGCTCTGTGCCCACCCCAACTACAGGTACAGCTGCCACCCCCGTACCAGCACCACCCTCCCAGCAGCCCATCATCGAGTTTCCCGTGCCAGCTCACCCAGGAAGATGGGCATCTCCTTCTCCCCAGGCACCTCAGGCCCTGCCCCAGTTAGCCCTGCTGCCCTGAGTGAGGAGACTATTGACCTCCTGCGATCCATCTTTGTTGGGCAGTTAACCATAGTGAATGTCATCCAGGGGCTGGCAGGGCATTTGCAACAAACAAATGTATTCCTGGAGGGCATTCACTCTGGCATGGCAGCCCAACAGAGATCAATCCAGACTCTGGCCTCCTCCCCGATGGCAGCCACTGTTCCTGTCTCTAGCCTCCCCCCTCCAACTTCCTTGGCCCATTGCCATTCCTCTCAACCCCAACCTATCCCAAGAACACATTCAGACCAGCATGCACCCAAGACAACACACAGGAGTGGCTCAGGCAAACACAAGCACCACACATCATCCCACAGGCACTCACACAAACACCATCCAGATGCAGACACACCAACATCCACTGCCGCCACTGTGTCCCCCTCCTCCTCCTCATCCACTTCCCTCCCAGTAGCGTTTCCACTCACACCTGCATGCACTACATCCACATCCACTGCCTCCATCACCATCACACCTATCACTAAATGCCCCTCACTGGCAGTCACCAACCCCACATCCATGCACACGTCCCCTGTGTCCTCTCCACTGCGTCCATGCCTCCTCCTTCCAAAGTATACAATCGCAAGCACTCAGACACCCAACAGCCGTCCACCTCACAACAACATCCAGCCCATTCACCTGCAACCAAACACAGCAGACAGACACCTCCAACAACCAATCCCTCTTGCTCCACTCCCAAACCTTCACCCTCCTCCTGCCCCAGAAGCTTTTCCTCTCCGCCGTTGACCTCTTCCCTACCCCTCCCCCCATCCCTTATGTCGGGCCAATGTGGTGAGAACCCAGGCTGGCACCTCAGCCACCCAGTTCACGCCCACAGTAGTGTCAGCAGCTACTGCAGGTATGAGAGGCCCCAAGGAAATACTCATCAGCACTGGCAGTGTGCCTGCACCTGCTGCCAAGGAGAAGGTCAAGGATGCATCACCAGCTGGTAAGGGCAAGGGCAATGAGGCACCACCAGCTTACAAGGGAAAGGGCAAGGAGGCACCAAAAGCTGGCAAGGACGAGGAGGCACCACCAGCTTACAAGGGGAAGGGCAAGAAGGTACCACCAGATGGCAAGGGCCTGCCCCTGCAGGCAGGAAAGACAGGAGGCCTGGTGCTGTGACTGATTCTGAGCCCCCACCACCAACCATGGCGCTTCAGCCATCCGAGGCTGTAGGGGAAGGGCTGGAGCCTCCCCCCACCACTGGCAGCCCTGACACCAGTACCACCACCAGCACTGCCACCTGCAGCACCAACAGCACCGCCGCCAGCAGCAGCATTCCCAGTGGGCAACCATCCGAGGCTGCACAGGAAGGGCTGGAGCCTCCCCCCACCATTGGCAGCCCCAACCCCAGCACCGCCACCAGCACCACCACCTGCACCGCCGCCAGCAGCAGCAGCCTCAGAGGGCAGCTGTCCGAGGCTACAGGGGAAGGGCTGAAGCCTCCCCCCACCACTGGCAGCACCGACATCAGCATTGACACTGCCACCACTGAGCAGCCGTCACCGGCGGGGGCACGTGTGCAGTCCTGCCTCCATGGACTGTAATGCATCCTGACCACTGCAAATTGTGTGGGACTGACACCCAGGTGAGAGACTGTGGCCTTGCACTCCCCAAGATCTGCATCACAGGGCACAAAACCCCCTCCAGAACCAGTGGCATCCACTCACCCCCTCCTTGCCAGGATGAAGCACACTGGGCACAATGCCCCCTCCAGAACCAGTGGAAGAAGCCATCCACTCACGCCCTCCTTGCCAGGATGAAGCACACTGGGCACAAAGCCCCCTCCAGAACCAGTGGAAGAAGTCGTCCACTCACCCCATCCTTCCCAGAATGAAACACACTGGGCACAAAGCCCCCTCCAGAACCAGTGGGCAAACCACCCAGTAGAGAGACTGTGGCTTTGCACTCCCCAGGACCAAGCAGTGGACAAAACCACCCAGTAGAGAGACTATGGCTTTGCACTCCCCAGGACCAAGTAGTGAGAAAACCACCCACTAGAGAAACTGTGACTTTGCACTCCTCGGGACCAAGCAGTGACAAACCACCCACTTGAGAGACTGTGGCTTTGCACTCCCCAGGAGCAAACAAAGGACATATTGCCCACTCCAGGACAAGTAGTGTTGTACCATCTTCAGGCTGAGGTGGACATTATGGTCTGGGCAGTGTCCCTTCATTTGTATATATGTAAATACTGTTTTGATTTTTTAGGACGTATTTCTAGTATTTGCTTCCTTTTGTCCGTGCATTATTCCTGAGGACTACGGGGTGGATGTGCATAGGTTTGTGTGTATGGTGTTGGGGGTGGGGGTGTTGTGTGTGTGTGTCACACTCTTTTTCCTCTCCCCTCCCCTGTGTGCTAGGGGGCAGTACTCACCTGGTGTAGGAGGAGGTAAACCAGCATGGGGAACACCTGCAATTCGAGCTCCATGACAGCGTGGGTCTTCCCTGAGTCCCCAGAGGTGAGTTGTTTACCTTCTGTGTTCTGTTTCTGCTGTGCTTTTGATGTCGTTGGTACCGCCCCGGAAAAGGTGGCGGATAGGCCTCTTGTAATACTGTGGGCAGTACATGGTCTTCTGCCTGGCTGTTGGCTGTTACCGCCGCGGTACTTGCTGCTACCGCCATGGCGGTCGGTGTGTCAAAGTGGCTGTCTGTGTGGGAGGTTTCCGTCTTGGTCATAGTTCCATTTTTTTTAACCGCCAGTTTGTTGGTGGTATTACCGCCGATTTATCACCGACCGCCAAGGTTGTAATGAGGGCCATATTGGCTATACACACAAAGGGCAACTCATAGTCATCTGGTCATGCCTAACTGAGGGAAAGTCACAAGTTCAGGTCAACAACAATGAAGTACAGGCCACATACAGGGACTTGGTTAGTCTTTCAGAAAAAGTTATCTCCTCAAATTCCCCCCAAAAGAGTTCCATTCTCAGTAGAGGAGGCTGCTTAGAGCAGGGAAGTGTCATGGATGGTCATCGCTGCAACACAAGAAGCAGGCCAGGAAGTGCTGGCTTTCGCCACTGTATTGCACAGAACTGGTCATGTCTTGTTGATGGTCCTTGCTGGAGATTTGCATTGGCGGTCACCACAGTTTCTCGTTACTGTAGCATGAAGTGCAGATTCTCCTTTGCAGGTCGTCACTGGTAGTCATTGCAGCCCGAAGAGTCAGGGTCACCAGTGCGTGGATTGGTGGTCATCAGTGGAAGCAGAGTCTTGGTACATATGGGCCTGTTCACAGTCATGGAGGGCCCAAAACCTTAGGATGTTACCTATCTTCACAGGAGGAACTCCACTGATGCCAGCCAAGTGTCCAAGACCAGGGGAGGCACCACTTGGGAATCAGGGACTCACTTCAGCAGAGGCTAGCAGGGCTCAGGCAGGTTCAGTTGCAGGTCTAGGCAGGGCCCAGTTCAGCAGGTCAACTGGGCATTTACAGGAAGGCCTCTGGAGGTTGCTGTGTCCTAGTAGCTCAGACAAGGGCTAACCCTTAGAGACACTCAAGTAGGATGGAATGAAGGGAACAGGTCCAGTCTTCCTAGTCCCCTTTTGAGTCACTGTCTGGAAGGAATACTCAAACCTCAGTCACAGGCCCATTTTACTGACAGAAGGCACAAATGGTTAGAAAATGCCAACTTTCTAAAAGAGGCATTTCCAGAATTGTGGCCTAGAATTCATCTTTACTGTTAAAAAGGATTTTAAATTACAGTTCATTTGAGTGTGAACAGCACATCTCTATGTGTTCCCAATCCAAAGTTAGCACTTATTAAATGTAATAAGGTAATCCAGTGTTAGTCAATAAGAGATATGCCTTACAGTAGTAGAAAGTATTCTAAGGAGGTCTTCACTACCAGGGCATGTAAAACTTAAACCCACATGTCCTACTTGTTAAATGCAGTGTACCCTGCCCTATAAACCTTTATGATCTACCTTAGGTGTGACGTATGTATTAAAAATGAAGGGAAAGGCCTTGCAAAGGTATATTTTGCCAGGTCAAAATGGCAGTTTAAAACTGCACTACAGACTGCAATGGCAGGGCTGAGACATGCTTTAAAGTCCTACTTTAGTGGGTGGCACAATGAGTGCTGCCCACCCAGTGGGAACATTTAATTTACAGGCCTGTGGTATATGTAGTGCTGTATAGTAGGGCCTTACAAACAAACTAGAGGTGCCAATTAGGTGTGGGGCAATTTCACCATGTTTTAAGGACACAGCAAAAACATTTTAGCACTGGTTAGCAGTGGTAAAGTGCACACAGTCCTGAAAACAAACCAAAACAGGTTCAGCAATTGGAAGGGAGTGAACAAACAAATGTTTGAGGTGACCTTGCAGAGGGTGCCATGTCAAACATATGTAAATAACTAGATGGTGGCCCACTTGTGGATGACGTCATTGTTATGCTGTTCAAAGCGAGTGGAGTGATTGGGAGAGGAATGTCACAGAATCTTATTACAGCAGCCGATGCTGCTATAGCACAAAGCAAGTGTTGTTTGCTCTTTTCAGTGGTGTGAAGGAACGGATGCATAGATGGTATGTTTAGCTTACTTCTCCATTGCCTGAGAAAAGGATAGCTTTTCCCAGTAGCCACAGTACCACTCTGCACTTTGATACACACATAAAAGGTGCCAAGTGCCTCAGTAAAAGGGTCTGACTTAGTAGTTAAAGAAAAAGGGCAGAAACACTTGTTTGCCATCTTGATGGCTCTTGATTGTAGTTGAGAGGCAAGACTTTAGTTTATAATAAAGACACCAAAAATACAGTGATTCAACATTGAGAAGGATCCCAAAAGCAGTGTTCCTGATGGTCAAAGCCATGACAAAACCTAGATAACAAAGAAAAAAACAGAGATAAAATGAATGGTAAATGGTCAATGAACTTAATTAAAAATCTAATATTTATTCATTGTGCCACATCCTTCGCAAGCTCAAGCCTCCTTACATATGCTTTAGTTTGAAAATTACATCACACTATACTGTAAAAGATAAAGGCCATCTTGGTTTGGATTCTTAGACAGCAAACACTGGAGAGGAAACGTTGATGGATAGGCATAGATGTAAGATAATATCTGTATATTCTTCCAGGAAAACATTTTTCCACATAGAGACTTATGAAGTAAAAGAAATCACATATTTGACATTCCTCATACCTCATCACTTACAGTCTGTTTCCTGCACTCATTGTTCTTCATGGCTTCTAAAATCTTTGGAACCGATGAGACATTGATGTTGACAAAGGGCGTGAAGAGAAAGCTCCTACCACATGCAAACATGTGGATCAGAGAATCACTGACTTGGGCTTGGAGAACACACTCCCATAGAAATAAGTCACTGTCTGTGAGTACTACTCTAAATCCAGATGCAACATGCACAGGTAAAGATGAGGTTCTGTATTCTGTATGTGATTATACCGGTCTTGAGGTAATGGAGGTCTGATGCACAGTTTAGAAGTTCATCACCTTAAGGAAAAAGGGGAACAAAACTTGCAGTTGGACTCCAGTAGAATTGGCTGAGCACTGAATCGAGTTAGGAAAAATGTGACAAATTAATTAAGCAAAGGCCTTAGAGGTGCCCAAAGGAGCAATGGGTATGGTAAAAGGCTGAAATCTAAGACGAAATAGCATATGAAGGTACTATCAATTACATCACAATTTGCCAAGCTACCCACAGCATGTATTAAAAATATTCACCCTCAGTGTATCAATCTGTTACCCTGTCACCTGCCACATGATGACACTGCTCTCAGTTCTAAAATAAGAACATAATTATTAGTATCCTAACCTCTTTTTAATTTTTCAACATGACTTACAGTAGAAATTGTGTTGTCAATTGCAGTAGTAAGCTAGCCATTCTTTAATGTCTGAGAGTTTGAGCTAGTTTTAGACTTATTGGACCATTTTGGAATCAGCTCCTCAACGTCATATTCCTCATTACAGAACTATGTTTGACTATGGTAAAACACTTTCTCTCTGGCTAGACCCTGCAAATAAACCTTGTGTCCCAAGTTCCTGAAGCAGCCTCATCCTCTTTCTCAATCTCTTCCATCATTCAGGTTAGATTTCGAAAGTCAGGCCTTGCATAAATTGCTACATCCTGGATTGAAATTGGTGTTAGTGGTTTATTTCTGGAAAACCTTCCAGGTGCAAAGTTAAGTTCCCAACATATATGAGGATGGGCTTTACTTGTGCCCCATGTGAGGGTTTTCTAGAAGAAGAAAATCTGTTAGCACACTGAATTTGTGAGTCCCAATCCCAATCAGCTAGAGTTTAAATTTCTTGTCAGAACAGATCCACTGTAAAGGAATGTGCATGGCAACCTTCACCCTCTTTAGTAGCAATGGATCATAAGTTGTTTCAACATTGCTGATTTTCAAAAACCTTCTACCTTACCTTCTAAAATCTTCAATATTGCCTTTTAAGTGTGGTACTATTTGGACTTTCTCTTTAACATGTTTTCACATTTTAGTAATAGTCTCTAAGGTATTGCCTGTTCCTGGTTCAAGCTCTGTGATGTGATCTATGATCACCCAGTGCTATCAGCAAAACGAGTATATAGTCTTCTACATAGTTGCTTGATTCAATTACACCTCTATATAATGAGTTTGTGCTTGTTCTCTGTACTTTTGTATGAAGTGATATATCTTAGTTAAAGCAGACCTTCAATTACTAGTAAGACAGGTATTGCCACTTACATTGTATGTAGCTGCTACTGACAAACAAAGGATTCTTCTACACAGTAAATTTGTGCACTTGCGGTGAAGCCATATTTAGACGAGGGAGTGGGTTGGTCACTATCTCTGCCACTCTCATGCGTCTTCTTTTCTTGCAGCTGTGTTTCTATACTAGTTTTGTCCAGCTGACCAAGCTAGGTTGCGTTCAAAGCTGCAACGTGATCTTTCAAAGGATTGTAGGGATCATAGAAAGAATGTGCACCATGGGCTCTTTCAGAATTCTTGTAGATCTGAAGAAATACAGCAGTTGCTGACTGTGCAAAGGTCTGCTGTAAATGTTACCCTATATTATTTTTCAGTTGTTCTTAATCTCCATTAATGTTTTTTACCCTTAATTAAATTTGCATTTGTTTTCCAGACATTGGCCCTCATTCCGACCCTGGCGGTTTCAAACCGCCAGGGTGGAGGACCGCGGGAGCACCGCCGACAGGCCGGCGGTGCTCCAATGGGCATTCCGACCGCGGCGGTAAAGCCGCGGTCGGACCGGCAACACTGGCGGTCTCCCGCCAGTGTACCGCCGCCCATAGGAATCCTCCAAGGCGGCGCAGCTAGCTGCGCCGCCGAGGGGATTCCAACCCCCCCTACCGCCATCCAGTTCCCGGCGGTTCTCCCGCGGGAACCGGATGGCGGTAGGGGGGGTCGCAGGGCCCCTGGGGGCCCCTGCAGTGCCCATGCCACTGGCATGGGCACTGCAGGGACCCCCGTAAGAGGGCCCCTAAATGTATTTCACTGTCTGCTTCGCAGACAGTGAAATACGCGACGGGTGCAACTGCACCCGTCGCACAGCTTCCACTCCGCCGGCTCGATTCCGAGCCGGCTTCATCGTGGAAGCCTCTTTCCCGCTGGGCTGGCGGGCGGCCTGAAGGCGGCCGCCCGCCAGCCCAGCGGGAAAGTCAGAATCACCGCTGCGGTCTTTCGACCGCGGAACGGTATTCTGGCGGCCCCCGACAGGCCGGCGGCGACCGCCGCCGGCCAATGTCGGAATGAGGGCCATTGTCTCTGGGTCAGTAGAGCAGGATCTGACACAAGCAGTGTTATATCTATTATATTTCGGAACTGTGCTTCTGTCTGTATTTATTGCAATTTGATTGATTGAGGATCCCAGTTCAATATCTATAATTGTATTTTTCTAAGAAACTGCTAATTCAGAAACTGAACTTGCAGACCCTTGCAATTCTTCATTTGCTCCCATTGCTACAGTTGTCCTATGTATTATGTAGTAAGGAGGTCAGATAGCAGATATATCATTTTAACAGGATTCTAAAAAAATGGTAGTTACTAAGGCTTTGATAGCCCTATGATGTCGTTGTATCATAACAGCAGATAGAGAGGTTGTTTCCCCAGATGCAGTGGGTCAACAGCACCAGACAAAGGAGTAGATGTAAGACATATGAGAGAGTTGCACAGAAAGATAGTAGACTATTGGTGTGGGTATAAGATACAAAAGGGGTCAGGAGGAAAGCAGCCCATCAGGTAAAAGTAACATTATTTATTTTCTTTTTTTATTTTGGTACATTCATAGTCAGAATATAGGTAAACAGCTCTAACTGGCCTACATGATTTACATCATTCATACCGGTTCCTTTGAGAAACCTTTATAACATATAACCTGTAGTGAGCTTGATATAAACACATATTGACCATTATGATAATTACTAAACAACTTTAATTTTTGGTGTTGGACTGCACTTCCCAACAGGTGTCAATCCAGTTTGGTCAGTCCTTGGCACTGACAATCAAGGATGATGGCCTATATGTTATGCTATGCTGATTATTTGCACAGTTTATGGTACAAATGCAGTTGATCCGCTTTGGTATGATTCCCTTGCAATAGAATTAGCCAGTTTAACTTGGGAATCAGTACTGACTGTAGATTTTAATTGAGTTATGTACTACAAGCTTGGTTCTTCCAATAGGTCTGCTGCAAAAAGAATGAAGTGAAATTGTAATGCCATCATAAGGCTTTTGCATGTTAATGTGATATAAAGTTCCTAAGGCCAGAATCCAGCGTGAGCAGTCTCCATTTTTTCTCTTTTGTCTGTTTTCTCCTGGCATCTGCATGTCTGCAAACAAATGCTGTCTGCCCTTATCTTTTCAACAACCTGTGAAAATGTCAAGTAATTCAGTCAATGACATCAATAACACAACTAATGCGACATCAGTATGGGACAAATGCCTTCTTCTCTCATTTTACAGTCAGCTAATAAGCATAACATAAACAATGTAGTCTGTATTGAAGTTAACTCATTTGTTTATAGTGATTTGTTGAAAACCAGCAGATTGATGCACACAGATCATGTCAAACATTCTTATGGTCATGTCAGAAATCCCCCACATCAGATAATCCACAGTATAAAAAGGCTGTCATATAACCACTTGGGAGGACAGGTCTTTCACTCCAGAATATCACACCCATCAGGTACTGCCAGAAGATACTGACAGAGCCTGCCAGACTACTGACTACTGTACTGCTTCAGAATCCTCTTCTGTGCTGAAAGCTGATACCAAAGCAAGTCCGAGAGGTAAAGAGCTCATGCATGTTTTCCTTTCGAGGGAACACTCTCTCCTGCTTACTAATAACTACAGTGTTTTGTTATAACAGGTATGTAGTGTGTTCATTCTCCCTAAGAAACTCTAGATAAAAGTTACGCTATGCAAGTTCCACTACTCCAAGCTATGACAGTATAGAGCATAGAAGTAGGTTTTGGGGTATTAGATTGCTAGTTTACATTTTCAGTGTGGTAGAAGTGTTCATATTATTTTCATTGTTTATAACATGGATTTGTGCTGTTTTAAGAAAATTGTATAGTTGTGCTAAGCAAAGGAATGAGCCTGTTGAAATAAACACCTGTAGGCATAACATATCTTTTGTTGTAGTATTTGTGTGTGATGTTATACCAAAGAAAATTGGGTTTTCAAATTACTACTGCATCCCTTAATCCCTGTTTAGGGACTGTGAGTGACCTAGAAAGTACAGACACCACACCAACTATGCATTAAGTTGGGTTGACTGTGGATATATTTAACTTGTTCTTTCAGAGTCAATCACTAGGGCATTTACCTAAGTTTAATTGTGACACACCTGGCTGTAAAAGCAAACCTTGTAGAGCTAAGCCAGAGTCTTTGTTTAAACCAGAAAATTGACATAAGGATTTCTAGAGAGCACAGAAAAGGGATGAAATGGATTCATAAATCGTTGTCCTCCTTGTGGACTTTATTTCCTGAAGGTAATTTTCACTTTCTTTTGAGTCACCTCAAATCTTTAGCCATTTGGATGAACCCTGTCTTTCTGCCAATAGAACGCTGTGAACTTTACTCTGCTAACCAGTAGTAAAGTGTCTGTTCTGCTCCTTTCAACATGATGACATTGGAATTCCTTATATTGGCATATTTAACTTACATATAAGTCCCTAGTATATGGTTCTTGAAGTGTACCACGGGTCTTTAAGTTAAATGTGACCAGTGAGCTGTAGCACATATTGTGACACCCAATAGAGTGACTGAATAAACATAACTGCAGGCCTGCCATGTGTAGCACAGTGCTGTTGGTTTTAACTGCAAATTTCAACCTGTTAAATTAAGCCCTTTTGACAGGCCTAAAGTCTCATTTGAAATATTAATGTCAACCACTAAGTAGGCCTTACTGCCCATTGATGCAAGGTGCATTGTATTTAAGAGTTGGACATGTAGAATTTAATAAAGGTTATTTTTACCGCAGCAAGGTTAGCTGTTCTATAGGAAAGCATTAGTATACAATATTATATTTAATAAATATTATCTCTGCCTAATAAACTGCTGGAGAAACATTTCAAGGTTTCTTTTAAACAGTTATAACTTAATAAACTAACTTGATCAGGCTATGGGAGCATGCCCTACAGGTGTGAACTCCTATCAACTCCTGAACTACTATCTATGCTATTTTGCTATTGAAGGAAATGTATCACTTTTAGTGCATCCTCAAATTAATTTACTTTATTTCATTTTAAAGTGTGACTACATATTTATACATAGTGACAAACGAATAGCTTGATGATAAAGGACATACTTTGGGACTTAAATTATAGCTTAGTTTGCCATAGCATCTATGTGCCTTGAAAAGGTTACTGCTGTGATGAAACAGGTCAGCTGTTTTGATGTTGAAGTACATGATCCATTGGATCTACTATGAACTTTGGAATATTTATAATTGGATTTTTTTTTACATATCCTACTTTGTGGAGTTTGTATTGCGGACTACTTTAAGAGTGTTTCTATATCTTCCTGTACTTCTTTGTTTTAGATAGTTAGATACAATCCAATGTAATGACAAAGTCATATTTTGTATCACTATTACAGAAAAGAAAAGTTACTCTTTGCCTGCCTAAAGCTTCAAAGACCTGTTACCCGGCAGCTGATGGTTCTTCTGTGGTGAAGTGTGAACATCTCCCAGAAGCAAACAATTGGGTGACAAGAGGCAGAGATGAGCCATCTCAATCTGATAGAATTTGCAGGGAAGGCTGGGAGGATCCTCCTTTGCACTAAAGTGTCAAGTTCTGCTTGAATGTCACATCCTGCCTGCCAGATATGCTTGGGTTTGTGCCGCATCTTATTCCTGGCAGAATGTTCTCAGTCCACATGTGTTCTGAAGTTGTGGTCTCAGAGGCCCAGTACTTATGCTCATTTCTGCCTTTGAAGTAGCAACACTTCAAAGGAAAGTGTTTGTGGTGCACAAGACCCTCCTCTCCCTGTCCTGGTCCCAGACATACTCTAGGGGTTTGGAGACTGCTTTGTGTAAGGACAGGCAGCCCTACTCTAGCACAGGAAGACCCATCAGGACATACAGGGCACACCTTTTCTCCCTTTGTGTGACTGCCTAGAGTGAATTCCCAAACAGCCCACTGTCATCCTGACCTAGATGTGTATTTCACAGCCAGGCAGAGGCACAGAATTGTTAAGCAAGAAAATGGAAACTTTCTAAAAGTGTCACTTTCAAACTTAAAATTTAAAAACAACTTCACTAAAAGATGTATTTTTAAATTGTGAGTTTGGAGACCCCAAGCTTCACATCGCTATCTGCTCCCACTGGGAAAGATAGATCAAAGCAATCCCCATATTAGCCTATGGGAGAGATAGGTCTTGCAATAGTGACAACCAAACTTAGTAGTATTTTACAAGCAGGACATAACACACCAATACATGTCCTACCTTTTAAATATACTGCATCTTGCCCATGTGGCTGCCTTGGACCTACTTTAGGGGTGACTTACATGTAGGAAAAGGGAAGGTTTGGGGCCTGGCAAGTGGGTACACATGCTAGGTTGAACTGACAGTCCCAAACTGGCCACACAGACAGTCCATTGGCAGATATGAGACATGTTTACAGGGCTATTCATGTGGATGGCACAGTCAGTGCTGCAGGCCCATTAATAGCTTTTGACTTATAGGCACTGGGCACTTCTAGTGCACTTTACTAGGGACTTACTAGTAATTCAAATATGCCAATCCTGGATAAACTAATTACCAATCCAATTTCCAGAGCGAGCATTTGAACTTTAGCACTGGTCAGCAATAGCAACGTGTCCAGATTCCTAAACCCAGCAAGAACAGATCAGAGAGGATAGGAGGAAGGAGGCAAATGGTTTGGGGATAACACTGCAAAAAGGGCCATTTCCAACAGTCCTGAAACACTACAGGCTTATTAGCATTACAGGATTTGGGGCAAGTTATATGGCAAAATGCTATTAAAAATTGCTGAGGTATGGATTGAAGAGGGGAACTTGATTCCAATATAGCAAGGGGCTTCAAGTAAGGTCATTCTACCATTGATCACTGTTTTAGTCTCTGGGAATTTGCTCTTAAGTCAACTGATTTAGGGGGAGCCTTGTATGCTTGTTTTGTTGATAATAGATTAGCATTCAACCTAGTAATCCATGAAACCTTGTGGATAAAATTAAACACTATGGAAACCCCAGAAGACCTGTTGAGAATCTTGAGAGAACTCCATACAAGTAACTAGACAAGAGTAGTAGTGACAAAGGGGAGAGCTCTTTAAGAACATGTACATGGAGAATGGTTTGTGTCAAAGATGTTTGCTGGCTCCAACAGTCTTTTCTCGGTATTTGGCTGATCTGCTAAAACCTTACATTCTACATGGTTGTTTTCACCACAAAATCAGAGGATTTGACATTCACTCCCTTCTCAATGTGGATGATTTTATAATCTTAGACAGCATCCCAACCAGCCTTCAAGGGAATTTAAATGAATTTGTGACCCAGTAATACATTTTGTTAAGACTAAAATTATGGCATTTGGCAAAAAGAAGGTGGGGTGGGGTGGGGATGGGCTATCAGGAATACTGAAGTTGAGGAAGTATTAGAATACATTAGTTTAGGGATGATTTTTACTAAATCTCTATCAAGGGGTTTGTGCATTGTTGAGCTAAAATATTAAGCTTTCTCAACCATTGGTGGCTTGAAAAAAGTCAAACGTAATTATAGTGGTCCCTCAATTTACCAGGTCCTGGTTGCAATTAGGGTTATGGCTCCCTCACAATTGTTGTACAAAGTGGAGGTCCTGGTCTTCAGCCGGTATCGAGGTTGGGCAAAGATGGACGGTTTATGTGTAAAGAATCTGCTCTCCCCACCTTAATGTGCTATGGCCCAGGCAATAGGAAGAAATAGAGGCTGGAATCATAGTTATTGGTTGCTGTTGCCTGTTCCTTGAGATTCTGTGATAAACTAATACTATCTGAGCAGAGATGGAATAATGAAAGGTGATTTAGGTTGAACCTGAGAGGTTAGAAAGCTGTTGCCTGATATGGAAAAGTGTTAGAAATGGGGTTTCTGGTTGGCTAGGGTTTGCACTAAGCCAGGCAGAACCTACCACTCTAATCATGATCAAGTTACACACCAAAAATACCCTTTGCCCCCCCCCCCGGTAGCTTAGCACAGAGCAGTCAGACTTATCCCCAGAGGTCATGTGTAAAGCATTTACGCAACACACTCACACCAGTGACTCAAAAGATACACCACAAAAGAGACTTCACAAGGATTATGTAAAAATATATGTCTTGTATTGTAGATTTAGACTGAGACCAAAAACATTATAGGGCATACACAATAGGCATATGGTGCAATTCCTGAATAATATTGATTACCCAGAGGATGTGCAGCCAGGTGATAGGGTTTAGAGCTACTGTCATAGCATGCCCGCACTGAAGTGATACTGGTTGTCCAGGTCCTTAGAGGCCCCACATGACATGCATTAGCAACCATCAGGGCATGAAATACAATAATAACATAGACATAGAGTGCCAACTGTCCCGAAAAGCACCTTAGTATCAGTCAAACACACACTTCATCCCAAGGCACCATAGGCGCATGAGTGTATATCCTGAGCAGACAAATGTATTTTGCTAAGACATACACACATGCAGCATAACTATGCACATTACGTCAGAAAGAAAAAACACATGGGTCTACACAGACTGCCAGCAATGCTCCCACGATCCCCAGCCTCCGCCCAACACCTTGCACAGGATTACGCTGCTGGTTCCACTGGGGCCGGACAAGGGGGCACACACACTAGTCCTATGATCGGTCTCCTGGTCATTTTTAGGGGATCCTGCTACCATCCTAAAACCCCACAAGGCAGAGAGAGGGTAAGCCTACAAGCCCCTGGAGAGCACTGGAAGCATGAGGGGCATGTAGTCAGTCAGCAGGCCAGCACATATGGTGAGACAATGAGTGGTATTTCCTCCCCTCCTGCAATCCAGCAATCAGCATGCCCACACAGCCAAGCAAGCAGTCCAAAAAAGCTGTTCCTCCTAGTTGTACCCCAGTGCCTTGAGGGGCGGGTAACAGTCGGGGGGCAACTGGCAGCAGGGCAACAAGCGTAATGCAATGTAGATGAGTCCTTTGTGCCACCCAACAACAGCAGGTATCAGGGCAACAGAATAAGAACAGCCCAGACGTGTCCTTTTTGCAGTCCAGCAGTCCTTCTGACAGAGGTTCAGAGCCAGTTCTGAAATTGCTCTGAAAATCACGGGGGCAGAGCCCCTGTACCTATGCTCTAAACGTGCCTATGATTAGGGGGTAACTTCAAAAGACCCCTTTCAAGTGAAGCACAACACCCATTCAACCCAGCCCTGTCTCCAGACATCAGTAATGGGTACACAGCCCATTGTGTGAGGGCAGGAACAGCCTATTCACATGTAAGGTGTGAATAACCGTCTCTCTCCAAAGCCCAGGAAGACTATCAGTATGCAGATGCCTTTTCTGTCACACCCAGCTTATCTTGTGTGATGGTTGCTCGAAGGTATGCACCAAGTACAGCTGTCAATCTGCCCCAAATGTGGATTGGAGTTAAGATGCAAAACACTAAAATTATAAGCACAGAAAAGTGCCCACTTTCTAAAAGTGGCATTTCTAAAATAGTAATGTACAATCCATCTACATCAGTAAGCAGGATTTCTGACTACCATTACAAACACACAAAACATGCCTACCCTACTCCTCATGGATCAGAAATGATCATTTAGACATGTGTAAGGGAATGTCCAATGCAACCCTATGAGATGAGCTATAGTGGAAAATGAAATAGGCTGTTTGTCACTAGTAGGACATGTAACACACAAGAATATATGCCCTAACTTTTACATGCACTGCACACTGCATGTGTGGCTACCATCACCTGCCTTAGGGGTGACTTAGGTGTAGAAAAAAGGGAGTTTATGCCTTGGCAAGTAGTTTGACTTGCCAAGTCAATGTGGCAGTAAACTGCAGACAAAGGCACAGCAGTGGCAGGCCTGAGACAAGTTTAAAAGGCTACTTTTGAGGGTGGCACAATCAATGCTGAAAGTGCACTAGTAACATTTAATTTACAGGCCCTGGGAATATGGTATACCACTTTACAAGGGATGTACAGGTAAATTAAATAACCCAAACAGGTGCAAGACAACGTTTTATGGGAGGTAGCATATGCATTTTAGCACTAAGTAACATGGTAATGTACCCAGAATCCTAAATCCAACAAAGAGAGGGTCAGAAAAATAGGAGGGTAAAGGCAAAACGTTTAGGGATAACCCTGTAGAAAGGGCCATTTCAAACACAAAGTGATAACACATAAACAATTATAGGTTTGCTCACCCGCCATCCTAATAAGGAATGAATTAAAAATGTGGGGCGACAGGGTGGAGAGAGAAAGAAGATCTGGAGAACGTAAGACAAAAAAGGCCTCTGCAGACTGCAAAGTTTGGCAATGCAATACCTCCTTTCTTTATCTGCACAAGTTGCCCAACCATGTAATGGGTTATGCAATTTCAACGTTCAAAGAAGGTCTACATCCACTCCAATCTCACCTGGCTGGGAATCATATTTTAAGAAATCAGAAGGTTTATGTTGTTGTGGATTAAATATGCAATTAACCACCATGTGTATTGTATTAAACTGGCTTTACTTTTTAAATTTAGATCAGAAAATCTTGACACCGGTTCTTTTGAAATATAAAATAAGGGTGAGACCAGCATCAAGGGTTTTTTCTGTTTCAAATGCAACATATGGATGTAACTTGTACATTGACTAGATTCTTAATGTTTTTGAAAATATATTATGCCTGTAATAAGTGATTTATAACAGTTTTTAGATTTTATAATGCATTTACGTACTGAAATATTATGTTTTAGTGATTTGCTATTTATGGTTTGACACTTTGACACAAATAAACGTATTATGACTGATTGACTGACTGGGAAAGCTCCTAAGGCAGTTGTTCCAGTGGAACTTCATAAAAGTTTGTCAATGCTCCCTGTAAAGATAGCTAGTGAGGTTGACAAACAAACATCTGTTCCATTGATTTAGAATGCATTAATATAGATGCTTTCTTTAAAAAATAAAAAAACTCACAGATGATTCCAAATTTTATTGTAAAAAATCCCATTGATTATTAGGGATGCTAAGATATATGCTAACATACTAGCTAAATGCTTAGAATCTGTAATTAGTCATCTGGTTTGTGGGGAACCACATGGCTTTATTCTGTAACGTTATCTGACGTATCAACAATGCAATAGCCATGTTCAGTGAAGCTTTAAGTTTTCATGAACTAGAAATATGATCCCGATTGATACTCAAAAAGCTTGTGACCTAGTGTCTTGCCAACTCCTCTGATTTGTTAAGAACAACATGGGGTTTGGTAGTTGACTGGGTTAATATATTTTATATATATTTTGTGGTACACACCAGGGATACCCAGTTGTATGCTATATATTTTGAACCATATTTACAGGCCCTCAAGAAGAATATCAGTAGAACACATGTTACTGTTAATGATATAAGCATTAAAATCTCTGCATATGCAGATGATATGCGAGTTTAGGCAGATTATAAATGTAAATCCATCAGTGAAAAAGAGCTTGAGGGACATTCATTTGAATAGGTTTCTGGCTATAAAATACACTCAGACGAGATCCAGATTATCATTAATTTTAATATAGAAGGCAGGGATGCATGAGTGGTTCCAGCTAAAACATATGTAGGAATTGTGAATACTAGTAATATTAATAAAACAAGTCAGATAACTAGGAATAATTATGATAATTAGCTAGAAGAATGCAGAACTAGTCTAGGTATCAGGAGTCAACTTCTGTTTAGTTTATTGGAACTATGCAATATTACAAAAAATAAAATTTTGCCCAAATGGCTTTACATATTTCACTCAGTTCCACTTCATGTCTCTTATATGTTTTTGATGCCTTGGATCTTTTATCTGTAGCTTTATATGGGCTATCATTATGCAAAGCGATTGATTCACTTTCTGAAACTACCCATTTCAAGAAGTCAACTAGCACTTCCTGACTATAGGCCTGATTTAAAGTTTAGCGGAGGAGTTACTCCATCGCAACGGTGATGGATGTCCCGTCCGTTGAAATGTAAATCCCATTATGTCCTATGGGATTTATATTTAGGCGGATGCGATATCCGTCACCCTCATGACCAAGTAACCCCTCCACCAAACTCTAAATCAGGCCCTTTGCCTGCTTTGATTGATTTAGATTTAGGTTTAGGGGCGGGGTTAAGGGGTCTTGGCATTTTTAGTTTTAGGGTTGGGGGTGGGAAGGTCAGGGGATTTTTAGTTTTTGGTGGTGGGGTCGAGTAGTTTAGGTTTAGGGGCAGGGGTGGGGGGTCAGGGTATTTTTAGTTTTTAGGGGTGGGGTTGGGGGGTCGGGGTAGTTTAGGTTTTAGGGGGGTGGGGGCTCATGGTATTTTTAAGGGTGGGGGGTCAGGCAGAGGGAGTCAGGGTAGTTTAGGTTTTAGGGAGGTGTGGGGTTGAGGTAGTTTTAGGGGGCGGGGTGAGAGGTTGGGGTAGTTGAAGTTTTAGGGGTGGGGGTGGGAGGTTGGGGTACAATTGTGTTAGGGGTGGGGGGAGTTGCATGCTGGAACCACACATGCTGTTCACGCATGCCTTTACCAGGAATGCCTTTACAACGAAATATCGTTGTTAAGACATTCGTGGCAAAGGCATTCGTGGTAACATCGCGGACATTGTTCTGACCACATTGTTTAGACATGCGTGGTTCCAGCATGCATTGTTCCGACTCCTATTCGGCTCTTATAAACTTCACTGTTTGGCAGCTATAGAAGATTGGACTATTTTGATGTTTCTCAAATTTACAAATCAAATACATATATATATATATATATATATACATATATATATATATATATATGTATATATATATATATCTACAGATTCATGCTTTCAAATATCTTCGTATACAAGACCATTTTTTTTAAAAACAGACTAATATAAGGCTAGTTAAATTAAACTTAAAAATGTTTTTGAAAACTACTTGCAGATTCATAAAGATTAGAGAACTTTATAACACATTTAGGGTGTCATTCTAAGTTTGGCGGGCGGCCCGCCCGCCAAACTTACGCCGCCAAATGACCGCTCCGCGGTCAGAAGACCGCGGGGGCCATTCAGACTTTCCCGCTGGGCCGGCGGGCGCCCGCCAAGAGAGCGCCCGCCGGCCCAGCGGGAAAGGCCCTGCAACACAGAAGCCGGCTCCGAATGGAGCCGGCGGTGTTGCAGGGGTGCGACTGGTGCAGTTGCACCCGTTGCGATTTCAGACAGTGAAAATCATGCTGGGGCCCTGTTAGGGGGCTCCTGCACTGCCCATGCCAGTGGCATGGGCAGTGCTGGGGCCCCCAGGGGCCCCAGGACACCCGTTCCCGCCATCCTGTTTCTGGCGGTGAAAACCGCCAGAAACAGGCTGGCGGGAAGGGGGTCGGAATCCCCATGGCGGCGCTGCTTGCAGCGCCGCCATGGAGGATTCTCCCAGCCGGGCCAGTCATAGCCCACCAACCATAGAAAATTTTTGAAATCTGATATATCTCTTGTTATGAATTTGAGACTGCAAGTTAAAGGTGTTTGTGATAAAAAATAAAAAAAAAAACCTTTCCTTTGAAATGGACGCTTTTCACAATGCTCTCTATTACTATTAATTAGGCAATACAGAGGTAGAAATCTGACTGTTTTACAGTTTTTGTTTTTGACCTTTTTATAATTTTTTTTTTTTATCTTGTCACTTTTGTAATACAAAATTAAAAAGGTGATGTTTTCTTCTCTTCCACCCAATAAAAATTAAAAAAAAGAAATGCCAAATAAAATATGGTTAGTCGAAATATTAGTAAGTAGGATAAGGCTATAGTGACATAGGCAAAAAGTTCCCACAGAAAGGAAAAGACGTAAGCAACGCATTTAGCAAGTAAGCACCAATCCGCGAGGAGAAAAAGAAAAAAAGGATGTCATGTGCTTCCTCTTTGAGAGCTTGGCAGTAGCAGGATAATATAAATAAAAGGCAAAATAAATGTAGTACATGTACACCACCCCCAAAATAGAATTAAATTAAAAAAAAGAATATTCAAATTTCTTAATTCAATTTTAAATTCCAAAGAAATGATAAAGGGAAATAATAATTATGAGAAAATCAATAATCCTAGCCACAGGATTATTACCACACTCACATCTCATCTGTGGATGTGGTAAAGAGGGATTTCGTGACTGCTGATGGAGTAGCCCACAAGAATCTGTGCATTACCACGAGTAATAACATCAGAACAATCAAGCTCCTAAATCTTTGTATTAAGGAGGCCAAGGTTGATTGTAAGACCGGTACTGGATAGCAACAGCACTGACTACCAGTTCCACAATGTCTTCTAGAGTGGAGATTGAGTGTGGAAGAGTCTGTACTCCCAGATTGCTGCCACAATCAAGAATGAATCATCCTAAGGTCAGTGTAATGGGCAGTAAGGGCAACTAATGCTTGTATGTTTAACTGTGGGCTTGGTTAGCAAAACGAAGGATGAGAACTGCCGAAAGCTAATCGATGCTGTATGCTGCTTCCAGAAAATCTTGGCCATCAATGGAATCTGTGTAAATGGGTTCTAGACATTAGCGCTTTGGCTGCCTACTCTAGAAAGGGGTGGCCTTTGCGGGATTGTCTTTCAAATTGAAATGCAAGATAGAGCAATTGGGGGCAGCATTTCTGTTGTCCAATGTGCAATATGTAAGGGTCTGGTTTACCGGCCCTGAAGGCTGTGTAGTCAATATCTTGAATGTATACATCCCAACTGGGTGGTCCCCAGAGGTCCAGGCGATCTGGGGGAATTGTGTTTCCTACATTGGAAGCATCAGGGAGACTGTGGCTGAGAGCAACTTGATTGAGGAGGGAAAAGGGGGGAAGTATTTGCTATAGATCTGTGGAGATTTCAATGCGCAACCATCTGATGCTATCAACAACAGTGAGGTCTTAATGGAAGACCATTGCACAGTCATTCCCGAGACAGCAGTGAGCTGTTTTAAATAAGACAAGAGGGGCAGTGCATTCTCTTATTTTCTGATAAATAACCAGTTGTGTGTTTTATTAATGGTCGTAGGGCCTCAGATAGCACCGCTATGGTGGCGTTTGATGACAAGAGAGCTTGTCATTGATTGACTATATTATTAACATTATTGTCATTATGGAAATGTGTGTGTGACATGACTGTTGTCAAATGAGTGGAGAATGAGTGGAGTGGAGAATGACCACGATCCCATGGTACTCTGCTTCAAGTTATGTCCCACGTGGTGCGCAACCTATGTGATGGTAGTTATGGGCATTTGATCTCCCCAGCCTCCAATAAGAGGAGATTAAAATGGAATAGTGAGAAGTATCTATTTGAACTCCCACTGCTCAAATGTATAGTGGCTAAGTATGGAGTTATAATTACTTACACCTTCCGCGAGGGGCCATCATTTTAATTCTTTATACAGTGTCAACCCTATAGGGCCTCCTGGTACCCCATCAGTGTATGAAGATCCCTGCAAGGATCCTTGTTCTATTGACATTCTGGTACCTGAAGTGGAAAGAGCATGGAGCGCTATGGTGAAGCACAGGGTACCAGGTCCTGACCTCGTGCCTATTGATATTTACCACAAGCAGCTCCGCTTGGGGCCAGTATCCCCACTAAAGTGTTCAACTCAGCACACGCTGGTAACATCATACCATACTCCTGGTGCTCAGTCATTATTATACTGGTTTACAAGAAGGGCGATTGTGATAGACCCTCCAAATATCCCCCGATCTACTGTCTGGATAGGGCAGGGAAAGTCTTTGGGAATGTCCTGCTCATTCATCTACAGAGCTGTGTGGATGCCCATAATATCATGACAGAAGTGCAAGCTGGCTTTTGGTCCTGGATAGGTACCATTGATCAGGCTCTTTGACTATATATGATTTTACATAAATTTACTGTCATCAGAAAATCCTCACTGTATTAAATTTTTGTAGAGTTGAAAGCAGCCTTCAGTCCAGTTGACCAGGAGAAGCTTTGGTGATCACTGATAGACCTAGGAGTTTATATTACCCTGGTAAAGGCTATAAAGGCTCCTCACTCTGGTAATACAGCCAGAGTTAGGTATGGGCCAGGAGGTTAGTGCATAGAACCCTTTCTGGTAGAACAGGGCATTGTGCAAGGATGTGTACTAGTGCCTTTACTTTTCACCCTTTTTCTAAATGATGCTGTAGATTATCTGGGAGAAGAACCCCTCAATGTCTCCACTATAGCCATTAGGGGAGTTGCAATACTACTAATTGTGGACGATGCTGTATAGATGGCACAAATAGAAAATGCAACCCACAGGCTATTAAAGCACTTTCATGAAAAAATGCAAGAATAAATCATTGACCGCTCATGGTAGTAAAATCAAGAGTATGGTACTGAGACAGTCCTCCAGTTTTAAGCTAAAGCCTTTGATAGATGGTGTGCCCATTGAAACCGTTAGACTTTTTGATTCCATGGGGATTCAATTTACAGAGAACTTGCACTAGAGAGGCCACATACAGAAGACAAATATAGGGGGTCATTACAACATTGGAGGTAAAAGCCGCCTACCGCTGTGCAGAAGACCGCCAACACACCGCTGCGGCCGCGGAAATCCGCCACAGCTATTATGACCCACATCTGGGAATCCGCAACACCAAAGGTCAGTGATAAACTGACGAAAACAAAACCTCCACTCTCACGCCAACAGAAACACGCCCATGCTATCACGACCCACGAATCCAAATGGCGGTCTTTCAACCGCGGTATTCCATTGGCGGTACACACTGCTGCGCTCAAAATACACACACATCTCCAAAACACCGCCACGTTGGACAATTCCAAAAACACACACCTGATACACATACACACACCACTCCCACACAATCAATACTATATAAAACACACACCCACATCACCCACAAACCCCTATGACCAAAAATGTTGACGAAGGCCAGAGAGACTGCACAGCATAGACAACCCCACCACAGAGAGGCACACAACATCCACGCACAAAACACCACACACCACTACACATCACCACACTCAACACCACATACATCACCCCACACATCACCTACACCACCCCATGGCAAGGCAAAGACACCCCAGGTTCTCCGAGGAGGAGCTTAGGGTCATGGTGGAGGAAATCGTACGGGTAGAGCCACAGCTAATTGGATCACAGGTGCAGCACACCTCCATAGCTAGGAAGATGGAGCTATGGCGAAGAATAGTCGACAGGGTCAATGCAGTGGGACAGCACCCAAGAAATCGGGAGGACATCAGGAAGAGGTGGAACGACCTACGGGGGAAGGTGCGTTCTGTGGTCTCCAGGCACAACATCGCGGTACAGCAGACTGGCGGCGGACCCCCACCTCCTCCCCCACAACTAACAACATGCGAGGAGCAGGTCTTGACCATTATGCATCCTGAGGGCCTCGGAGGAGTCGGTGGAGGAATGGACTCTGGTAAGTCAAATCTTAACTATCATATCCCCCACCCTACCTGCATGCCATCACAGACCCCCACCCTCACCCCCTCCCCTATCGCTCCAACTCCTCACTAATGTACCAATAACACAAACCACACATCCCAACACCAAGCCCTGCATGACACAACAAAGCATGGACACCCCTCACTAAAGCATGCCCACTGCACATACCCATAACACCCCCCCAACCATCATCACACAAGCCCCCACACAGGAATGCTAGCACTGGGGTACACGCTCACCCACCCATTGCACACCATGACACACACACTGTTACGACTCGGTTGTCCCATTTCCAGGGGGCGCTGTAAGGGGACTGTCAGAAGCCTAGGAATCACCTTGAACACCTATCTAGAGTCCCTTGCTGACCCCTGTTTGTTTCCCTTTTCTCTATGGTACACTTGTATAGTACTACATTTGCTTCTTGGGACTGCAAATCCCATAATGCACAGCTTGGTCGTCAGGAAAACCCGGATTCTGTTTCCCATTGTTTTCAATGGGAGAAGTCCAGTTGCTCCTTTTCACTGGATCCTCTCCTCCAGGACTTGCAAGTGTCCGAAACTACACACACCTGAAACCTCTCCTGTGCAGCCCAGCTTGGAACTGCTTATAAGCAGCCATTTCCTCAAGCTCCCTGTCGTGCATCGGACTTCAGTTCCTTTGTGTTACAGACCCCTTGCCGGATGGTGTTCCAGTTTTGTTCCTGTTCTGTTCCAGCTTGATCCTGTTTCCTGTTTCTCTGCCCTGCTCCTGATTGTTCCAGCCAGAGTCTTCTCCCTACTTCTTAGCCTTGTACCTGTTTGTTTCTTCCAGAGCCTGCTCCCTGTTTCTCTGCCCTGCTCCTGCCTTGTTTCAGCCTGAACCTGCCCTCTGTTTCCCAGTCCTGTTTACTGCTCTTTTCCTACTCCCTGTATTCAAGTCCTGTCCTTGCCTGTTCCAGCCAGAGCCTGTTCTCAGTTTCCCAGTCCTGTCTCTGTTTGTCCCAGCCAGAAGTTTGCGCCCTGTTTTCAAGTCCTAGTCCTGCCTTTGCTTCAGCCTGAGCCTGTTCCTAGTTCTTGCCTCTGCCTCTTTGTTTGTTCCGTTCTGTTTCTGTTTCTTCTTGGTTCTTTGTGTCTGGTAAGTGTTCTATCAGTCTTCACCAGTGTATACGTGTCCTCCTGTGTACTGGGGTTAGCTCCTGGTTTCCAGGAGGCAATTCCAGCCCCCATCCTTGTCCAGTGTTATACGTTGTATTTCGTGCCTAACAGTGACAGTGTGCTATTGCTGTTTTCTCAGGAATCGCCACTGTGTTTCCAGCTGGACCCACAAGAGCGTGTCCTGTGTATGTAAGTACTATCCTTGTTTGTGCTCTAGGGTCCAGAGACAGAATCACTTCTGCTGCCTCCTTTCTATGAGGCTGGCAGGGTGACTATCTGTAAGAGCAAACTGCACAGAGGCATTGAGATTCCCTGTCACCTTGGGGAGGTTCTGCGCCTTACTCTGTGTACAACCCCAGCGTGTTTGTCCACTGGTAATCCGTTTCCTGTTTGTTCACACAAGGGTTGCTCTGCTTTTACTTTCCTGTTTCCTGTGCCTGTCCATAGCTGTCCTTTCCGTGTATGCCTTTAGCTGCTCTTCTGCCCCAGTACACTACCTCTTTAGGATATTCGGTAACCTCAAGGGGTGTCCCAACCAAAGTCCTGATCAGCCCTGCCCGAAACCGTGACAGAACGCACGACCCAAACATTTCAAGCTCCCCTGGCAGTAAAGGCACACACAAACCTAAAATGCTTTCCTATCATGTTAAGACACCCCTTTCTAAACCTAGACTTTCTCAGAAGACCTCTAAAAAAGGCCTTAGTTTAAAGGATAGACTTGTTAAAGAAAATCAAAGATTGCAAATGCAGTACTACATTGCGTGGCTTGCTGATTCCTCAATGTTCAGCTATTATAATATATGTGATTATGACCCCCAATCCCTGTCTGTAGAAGAATTACAAAGTAATAATGAGTTTTTGGAGGTTCTATTACCTCAAACAGGGGAGAATGTTCCTAACAGTGAAAGTGCTTTTGCTACTTCTGCACAAGACATTTACTCTCAAGAAAACCTGGTTAATTCCTTGCCTCATGCTAGTGCATCCCAGATTCACTTCCAGCACTCTGCCAAAACAAAGAACCCTGACACTGTTCAAGAAGCCACACTACCGATTCCCTTGTTTTCTGTTGAGTGCTTCAGCCCATCTAGGCCAGTTTCTCAGAATTCAAAGTGCAGTGCTCACTCTTATAAAGACCTATCAGTCCCTCAGAGTTTTCAAGTCAGCAGGCTAGACCCTGTATCTAAGGGATCAGTAAAAACTGTGGGATTCCTTAGTTCAACTCAAATGGATTGTGCTCCTCCCAAATTGGATGAAAGTACATCAGTCTCAATTCCTAAGTGTTGTGCTGACTCGTGTAAAGATCTACCAGTCCCTCAGTGCTTTCAAGTGAGCAGGATAGAACCTGTATCAAAGGGATCAGTAAAGACTGTGGGATTCCTTAGTTCAATTCAAAAAGCTTGTGCTCTTCCCAAACTGGATGATAATATACCAGTCTCAATCCCTAAAAGCTTTTCTAAACCCTTTTCTATTCTGAGTGGGTTTGATAACAATATGGACATACACACACTAAAAGAGCAGTTTTGGCAGATTAAAAGGCAGATATCAGACTTCTATGATGAATATGTTGTAACATACACAAGAAATCTTGCACATGGGCTCTTTTCATCAATGCATATTTCACTGTTGGCAGAACCAGACATTCTGTTTATCTGTAAGGTAGAAGAAGTAACAGAGCAGCTGATGGAAACTACTGCAAGGCAATTTGAAAACCTGAAAAAAGAAAATGATCACCAGCTTTGGCTTAAAGAACAGTATGCTACTTTGTGTGCCTCTCCAAAGACTTCTATCGAGCAGATTGTCCCTTCTATTTATGACAGTCAAAAGACAGCTCCAGTTATAAATATATCAGCCTCTTCCTCAGACTCTCTCTCAGCCTGTAGTTCTCCAGTGAAAATTCCTGTACAGTTGACTGAATCTCTGACATCTCTGAGAGATTTGACACCTCTTGATTCAAAGGATGGATCAGAGTCTTCAGAAGGAAGTGTCTCAGCCCCTCTATCAGAACAAATAAAGCCAAAGGAAGAAGAGAGTTCTGATACAGACTCCAATAGCTGCACCTTAAGAAACCAAGATATGACTTTTCTGGAGATTAATGGCAAGTTGTGCAACAGTGTTGAAGAATCTGAATCTAGTGATGACAGTGGTTCCTGCCTTGCCGTGAACAAACCTGCAGATAGTGCTGTTCAAATGGCGCACACACCAGAATTTTCAGATTATGGGGATACTCCTGCCCTTTCAAACAATATCATAGAATTTTCAGATAATGAAGAGACAGTTTCTGTTTCAAGTGAATTAATGGATTTTTCTGACCGTGAAGAAATACCCGCAATTACTAAGAATGTAATGGACTTCTCAGAAAGTTTAAAAATCTCTTCTGTGTCAAAGCAAACCGTGGAGATTTCAGACAAGGAAGAAAGCCAGCAATCTGAAACTGAAAAGCCTGCCATAAGAAATGAGAGCCTTCTCCTAGAACAGGACACAGTTGCAGCCTCAACCACTGATTCTGAGTTGCTGTTCCCTGCCACTGCGTTTCCTGTTTCCAGTTCAACGGTTAGTGAAGAACAGATCTCTGAACTAACGGTATCTGATTTTGATGTAAAATCAGCCACACCAATGCCACCTGCTGTGTCTCTGAAATTAAAGACTCCTGAAAACCAGCAATCTGAAACCGAAGCTCAAGTACTGAAAGATATAATATGTCCCACTAAAACTAAAGACTTGAATTTGAATCTTGTATTCGAAGATCTGATGATAAGTACTGTTCTTAGTGTTTTATTGCAAGAAACCATCATCAATTCAAAGGCTAGAGCTGAAAATTTAGGTAACAGTGTAAAGGTGATTTCTGAAGAGACTCCAGTTCTATTTCTTTCCAAAGAACAACCTTTCAATGTTAACAGAGTTGAAGATCAACTACCTGTAGTAGAAACACCTTGCAAAGAAACCATTTCTGATACCACGAACACGCCACAGAGCACTTGCAATGAAGAAATCCCAGTCTTGTCTGAAGATCACCCTAAAGAATTAGTTTGTGGAACTTCTACATTTTCAGATGTTAATCCAGTTTCTAAAGACATGAAAACTCTTGTTCCTCCTGAATTTGATACTCCGAAGTCATCCAAGATGAAAGAAAATTCTGACTTTTTCATGTTTACCTTGAGAACACCAGTTACCCATGTCTCCCAAGTCTCTATGCTTTGCAAGCCTCAGACCACAATCGATGCAAATACTGCTGCAGAAACAGACAAATCCTGCTTGTCAGAAGGTGTTACAGACCTGACAGTTACTAATACACCAATCAGCTCCTCCAAAGAGGAAAGTATTGAACAGGAAACTAATGTCATAAAGATAACTGCCCGTAATGCCATTCCAGATCTCCTTGCTCCTGAATCTACTTCACCTGAAACCAACTCCATGCACTCCTCCCATATCAATCGAACAATAGAGAGGAAAGACATCGGAGCCCATATGGGTATTAATACATGCTTTGCTCATTGGAAGTTTCACCTATGGCAGGACTGTAAACTTATCCACCAAGGTTGGTGTTGGATTTTCTTGCTGTGGCTGTTCCTCTTCAACTTTTTTCAGCCAAAGGATCGCCTTCTCTTCTTGAGCAGACTGGTGGGAGGGGGTATACTGTTACGACTCGGTCGTCCCATTTCCAGGGGGCGCTGTAAGGGGACTGTCAGAAGCCTGGGAATCACCTTGAACACCTATCTAGAGTCCCTTGCTGACCCCTGTTTGTTTCCCTTTTCTCTATGGTACACTTGTATAGTACTACATTTGCTTCTTGGGACTGCAAATCCCATAATGCACAGCTTGGTCGTCAGGAAAACCCGGATTCTGTTTCCCATTGTTTTCAATGGGAGAAGTCCAGTTGCTCCTTTTCACTGGATCCTCTCCTCCAGGACTTGCAAGTGTCCGAAACTACACACACCTGAAACCTCTCCTGTGCAGCCCAGCTTGGAACTGCTTATAAGCAGCCATTTCCTCAAGCTCCCTGTCGTGCATCGGACTTCAGTTCCTTTGTGTTACAGACCCCTTGTCGGATGGTGTTCCAGTTTTGTTCCTGTTCTGTTCCAGCTTGATCCTGTTTCCTGTTTCTCTGCCCTGCTCCTGATTGTTCCAGCCAGAGTCTTCTCCCTACTTCTTAGCCTTGTACCTGTTTGTTTCTTCCAGAGCCTGCTCCCTGTTTCTCTGCCCTGCTCCTGCCTTGTTTCAGCCTGAACCTGCTCTCTGTTTCCCAGTCCTGTTTACTGCTCTTTTCCTACTCCCTGTATTCCAGTCCTGTCCTTGCCTGTTCCAGCCAGAGCCTGTTCTCAGTTTCCCAGTCCTGTCTCTGTTTGTCCCAGCCAGAAGTTTGCGCCCTGTTTTCAAGTCCTAGTCCTGCCTTTGCTTCAGCCTGAGCCTGTTCCTAGTTCTTGCCTCTGCCTCTTTGTTTGTTCCGTTCTGTTTCTGTTTCTTCTTGGTTCTTTGTGTCTGGTAAGTGTTCTATCAGTCTTCACCAGTGTATACGTGTCCTCCTGTGTACTGGGGTTGGCTCCTGGTTTCCAGGAGGCAATTCCAGCCCCCATCCTTGTCCAGTGTTATACGTTGTATTTCGTGCCTAACAGTGACAGTGTGCTATTGCTGTTTTCTCAGGAATCGCCACTGTGTTTCCAGCTGGACCCACAAGAGCGTGTCCTGTGTATGTAAGTACTATCCTTGTTTGTGCTCTAGGGTCCAGAGACAGAATCACTTCTGCTGCCTCCTTTCTATGAGGCTGGCAGGGTGACTATCTGTAAGAGCAAACTGCACAGAGGCATTGAGATTCCCTGTCACCTTGGGGAGGTTCTGCGCCTTACTCTGTGTACAACCCCAGCGTGTTTGTCCACTGGTAATCCGTTTCCTGTTTGTTCACACAAGGGTTGCTCTGCTTTTACTTTCCTGTTTCCTGTGCCTGTCCATAGCTGTCCTTTCCGTGTATGCCTTTAGCTGCTCTTCTGCCCCAGTACACTACCTCTTTAGGATATTCGGTAACCTCAAGGGGTGTCCCAACCAAAGTCCTGATCAGACCCGCCCGAAACCGTGACACACACATGCAATAATTAAGCTTTTACATCCCTGCAGGACCACTACCCAACATCACCAGACAGGAGGGTCCAGACATCTCTGCCCCCCACAGAAGAGGCCCACAGTGATGACAGCAGCTCTGGCCAACTGGATCCAGATGACCAGCCCGAACCATCGTGGGCCTCGGGACAGTCGGTTCCCCTCGCACAGGCACAGCCCAACACAGACCCTACACCCTCTGGAAACACCAGCACAGCACCCAGCCAGCGGGCCCATACCTCCGTACCCAGGACACGTCAATCAGCTGTGTGTCCACCACTACAGGGAACCCAGGATAACCCACCACCCCAACAACAACAGGGACCTGGGGGCAGTGGTAGTGGGCACACTGTCCAGGGGATGGAGGCACAGGAACACAGGGGAACTGGGAGGGCTGCTGTGTGACAGGGGGCGGACAGGCCAAGGGAACCCACCCTCCACGAGGCCCTCTCCTCCATCATGGGAGCATACCACAACTCCCAGGAGACGATGGCTACGGTCCTGGCCAAGTTTCAGGAGACCCATCACCTGCAGGAGGAACAGTATTTGGGCATCAGGGAGGAACTCAGAACCATCAGCTCTGCCCTGGGCGCCATCGTAGGGGTGCTGAAGGACATACAGAACACAATGAGGGACACCGTGGCACTCCAAGGGGCCCCTGACACTAGCATGGACGATGAACTGCCCAACACGTCCGCCAGCGCTAGTGGATAGGACGCCCCGCCACAGGACAACCACACCAGCACCCCACCCCCTGCAGACGGAGAACCACCCCGCAAGCGGTCTCTGAGATCCAGGAACAGGACAGAGCACGACGGCAAGACCTCCGCCAAGAAATGAGACCACCCTGATTGTCATCCCACTGTCCCACTTTGTAACTCTGTCCATATTGGAACTGCCCCAGCTCCACTTCCTATGCCCATATGGGCAGTGCACCTGTGAGACTAATAGACTGGACTCTGCCATGGACATTCCTCCACCATCACCCCTCACCATTTTACCACCCCCCTCCAATATTTAGCACTTCAATAAACACCCTTGAACCACAAAACAATCTGGAGTCAGTCTGTGATTTAGAAAATGTGTATTAGCTATGACAGTGACAAAATCCGTACTCAAATGTAATGTCAACATACCTATGTCACACATCACAAGAATATGAAGAATGCAAGCAGATGACACACGTTGGTAACCACACCTGTGAAACCGTAATGGAAATGTACAACTCAGTTACCAAATACTGCTTCAAATTGACAGACAGGATAGAGGTAGAAGTGTGAAAGTACGTGTAGTAGGCAAGAAAGTGTCCTCACCTGTGTCTCACTGGAAATAATGCTGGATGACTGAGTCCCTGTTGTCAATGTCTTCTTCCTCTGCTTCCTCCCCATCACTTTCCACAGGCTCCACAGCTGCCACAACACCGTCACCTGGACCATCCTCCTGCAGAAAAGGCACCTGGTGTCGCAAAGCAAGATTGTGAAGCATACAGCAGGCGATGATGATCTGGCACACCTTCCTTGGTGAGTAGAATAGGGAACCACCTGTCATATGGAGGCACCTGAACCTGGCCTTCAGGAGGCCGAAGGTGCGTTCGATCACCCTCCTAGTCCGCCCATGGGCCTCATTGTAGCGTTCCTCTGCCCTGGTCCTGGGATTCCTCACTGTGGTCAGTAGCCATGACAGGTTGGGGTAACCAGAGTCACCTAATAGCCACACCCGGTGCCTCTGGAGTTGACCCATCACATGAGGGATGCTGCTATTTCACAGGATGTAGGCGTCATGCACTGAGCCAGGGAAAATAGCATTTACCTGCGAGATGTACTGGTCTGCCAAACATACCATCTGTACATTCATGGAATGATAACTCTTCTGGTTCCTGTACATCTGTTCACTCCTGTGGGGGGGGACCAAAGCCACATGGGTCCCATCAATGGCACCTATGATGTTAGGGATATGTCCAAGGGCATAGAAGTCACCTTTAACAGTAGCCAAATCCTCCACCTGAGGGAAAACGATGTAGCTCCTCATGTGTTTCAGCAGGGCAAACAACACTCTGGACAACACGTTGGAAAACTTAAGCTGGGCCATCCCTGATGCCATGGCCACTGTTGTTTGAAATGATCCACTTGCAAGGAAATGGAGCACTGATAGCACCTGCACTTGAGGGGTGATTCCTGTGGGATGGCGGATTGCTGACATCAGGTCAGGCTCCAACTGGGTACACAGTTCCTGGATTGTGGCACGGTCAAACCTGTAGGTGATGATTAAATGTCGCTCCTCCACTGTCAACAGGTCCACCAGCGGTCGGTACACCAGAGGATTCCGCCATCTCCTTACATGGCCAAGCTGATGGTGCCTAGGAAGGACAACAGCGACTACAGAGTCAAACAACTCAGAGGTATGTACCCACAGCTACACAGAACACGAAACATAATCCAAAAAGTTGTCTGAATGTGTGTTGAGTCCAGGCCTAGGTATGTGTGACGCAGTTGAAAATTAAGCCATGTGGGCCCCTGAAATGGCGGCTGCCTGACCTCCAAACTGTGACAATGGGATGAGATCAGACCTAGCAGCAAGCCCGTGTACAGGGATCAAATAATCCCGGGTCAGCAGAATACCCAGTCCTTATTTTGCATACAGTGATCGCTTAGTGTATATCAAATCCAGATAGCGAGTGGACGGTGACGATGGCGATGGCAGTCGCACCGCCTCCAGACCTGCAGTGAATACTGCCATATTATGACCTTGGCAGTGTTCCCAACAAAACACAGCCAAAGCACCGCCTGTACCGTCAGTGCTGGTGAACCGCCGAGTGGCGGTAGACATCTCCAGGCCGCCAGGGACCATGTTTCTGCCAACCATATTACAACCCAGCGAATTTCCCCTTCAGGAACACAGACACGTCCGCAGCTGCCATGGAACCCAAACTGGAAGTCTTCCCACTGCTCCTGCTGGCCATACAACTCCAGACCCAGAATCGGCGATGGAGATGAAGACAACACCCATAAGTACCCACACCTAGCACACACTGGAGGGAAGGCCATTAATGCACACCCACACAACGCACAACCCCGCCATGGCTAGCCATGCCCACACACATGCAAATATGCACCCGTACCAACACACAAACACATCTACATACACACACACACACAATCAACACACACCACGTCCAACATACAAGTGTGATACACACACCACACCGCACACACAACACCGCCACTGTCAGACACATCCACTGTCAGACGCATCCACACACAATACCACCCAGTCAGAGAAACATAACACCATCATAACCATACAAATGCATTGGCAGAGAGGCACAACGCATACCTCCACAGGAAAAGACATACTGCCAGCAAGACGTAACAACAGCATACAACCAATACAAACAATACTACTGCCAAGCAACATGTCACATCACATGCCACGTCCACCCAACACACCTAGTACATCATAGATACATCATAACACATACACCACTGCCACACAATGCCATACAGCACCAACAAAAAAACATCACAAGTCCATAGCACAACTCACCCACACAACTCATGCTGCTACACAAACACAACACATATATTGAAGACACACACCAAATCGCACATATACAACACATACATCTGAAAGAAAAGGCAGGACAAGTATGTAAACCTCAATACCAGTGATTGACTGGTGCAGATATATTAAAATCATGTTCTCAGAAAATAAATAACTATATACAACAGAGGCCTAATGGCCAGTCGATAACAGTCTATTGCCCTAGACATACTGGGCAGAGTTCCTGGCCCCAACTTGACCCCTGACTACAAAGTGGCCTCCAAAATTCAGGGGCATCAATGGAGCATGCAGGCACCTCAGGGGTGATGGGGGGTGATGGGGGGTGCTGAGGTGGGTGCTTGGGAAGGGGGGTCAGTAGGTTGTGGTTTGGGAGGGGTAGCTTTCCCCTTTGTATGGCTGTTAGGAGGAGGGCACTTGCCCTTTGGTGTGGTGGTAGTCCCCATAGGGGGAGGGGGAGCGGCATGGACACTACCAGGTGGACCGTGGGAAGACTGGGAGGTGGAAGGACTGGGAATGGGGAGGGAATGAGGGTGCTTGGGGGAAACAGGGACAGAGTCAGTGGGAGGGAACCAGGCAAACTCATAGAGGAAACATTTTTTAGGAACACAAGGGCGGTCATGGGAAAGATGGGTGGGAGGGAGAGGGAGTGGTTGTGAGGTGTGTCTTTATGGGTGCCTTGGGTGCAGGTGTGTGGGTCGAAGCAATGTGTGTGCTGGGTGTCTGTTGGGTGGGTGACTACATGCATTTCAGTGTCTTTGGAGGAGGGGGAGGAGATGTAGAGAGATGACTGGGTAGATGTGTGAGTGTCTGTTCGGGTGGTGAGTGCAGGTAATGTGGATGTGCTGCATGTGGGGGAGTGGGTAGTTGTGGCGAGTGCACATGTGGTGAATGGGGTGAATGTATGAAGGTCTGTTATTGTGCTGACAGTGGGCATGATAGGACTTGTGGATGGATCTGGGAGTGCTGATGTGGTGAAAGCAGGTATGAGTGGTGTTGTGTCTGTGAGGGAGGAGCTGGAGGGTGTCTGTGTAGGGAGTGGATGTTGTTGTGTGTGCATGTGAACATTGGCTGTGTGCATGGCGGTGGTGGGACTTGTGGAGCCTGTGTTTGTCCTTGCGAACCATATCTGTGGTGTTGGATGAATGCTGGCCCTGACAGTGTGCTCTTGATGGGTGTGTGGAGAGGGGTGTGGAATTGGCCACAGGTAGCTGGAAGGGGGACGGAAGATGAAGGGACACTGGCTGCCGTCAATGAGGAAGCTACAGCCTGAAAGGATTTCGGCAAACCAGTCATGGAAGGCATTGGTATGCTGCATCTGTAATGCTAGACCCTTGATGGCATTCACTATGGTTGACTGTCCTACAGATATGGAACTCAGGAGGCCAATAGCCTCCTCGTTGAGTGCAGCAGGGCTGACAGGGGATGCAGCAGAGGTGCCTGCAGTGAAGACGACACCCACCCTCCTAGGTGAGTGGACACGGGCAACAAGGTGGGGAGCTACAGGTAGGATGGTACTGGTAAGGGAGGTGGTGGACAAGGAAGGTGCTGGGCTGGTCCCACATGGGTCCGCCACCTCCAGGGATTGCCCATCTGAGGAGGAATCTGAAGAGGATGTTATTGATCCGGTCTCCACTGTGGACTCACCTCCGTCCCACTGGTTCCCTCAGATCTGCTGGAATCAGCCTCCTGGGTCTGGTGGGCTGCAGCTTCCCTACTTGCCAGTGTCCCTTCTCCTTCACCTTATGATGCTGATGCACTCAAAGACAGAGGAGGAGAGGGAGGGAGGCAGGGTGTTAGAGAAAGAAAGGGTGCAGTGGGTGGATACCTACACATCATGCACACAGGCTGACAACCTAATTTACTGCTGGTATGCCATGCCACTGCATACTATTACACTGTAAAGCTCAACTTTGGAGAATCAGAGGGGAAACAAAAGCGATGCAGTCTAATCCAACTAATGTGAGAACATTGTCATCTTTGACTATATGAAGGGTCATAAAAAGCCCAGTAGCACAGTACTTGCCACACATCCATTGTTTACATAGACATACCCTGTACACCTTACTCTACAGAGTCCTGCATGGTAAGGTAGCGTGCCAACAAATCCATAAACAATGTGGCCAGTTACATTTTGTTCCCTGCATCCATCTACACCTACAGTCTGAGGTAGCTGATTTGAATCACCAATTACCTCTGTCATAGTGGCAAACCATTAGTGATAGCAATGCCTTGACACCTCAGATATACTGATGTTGATGGAAGGAGATGGTCACCCAAAATATGACAAGTTCCTACCTCATGGGTCACTGTCCACATGGTATTGGCTCACATACCCATAACAATTCCTGCCAGGATGGCACATAGCCATAGCGAATGTGAACTACCAATAGTCTACACAACATCTACCCACTAGTAGGCTCCCCAAACCCATACATGCCTACCACTATGGAGGTGGAAGTGTGTACTTACCCCCTTCTGGCTGCTGTGCTGCCCTCAATCGTCCATCCACCTCAAACAAGACCACTGCCAAAATGCGGGCCATTAGGGGGTTCCGACGGTCACCCCTCCCTCACTGGGAGCACATTCCCTGCTGGGCCTCCGTGCTCTTCTGGGCCCAGCATCTCAGGTCCTCCCACCGCTTTCTGCAATGGGTGCTCTGTCGGGCATGGACCCCCAGGGTTCGCACTTGCTTGGCGATAGCACGCCAAATCCCCTTTGTCGAATGGGCGCTGTCCTGCATAGCTGACACAGACAGAAGGAGAAAGTCAGTTAGAGTAGCATCACACCAACAGCAGTGGACTTCACATATCAGACACATCTCATGACCACAAACATGTCTTATTGGCACTTCCATATTGACTCCTTTGCCATCTGCATGCATCCACTCCATGTGCGTCGTCTGAATGCCTTTTAACCCCATACACATCAGCATCAGACATGATAGGAACATTGGACTTACCTGCTGCTCTGGTGTCCCATAAAACTGTCCATAGAGGGGTAGGACCCCGTCCACAAGCTTCTCCAGTTCCTCTTGGGTGATTTCAGGGGCCCTATCTCCTACAGGAAATGGCATAATGGCTCCCAGAGAAAGAACACAGCAGCACACTCAGTTGAGGTCTTGCTAGCACAAGTGTCAGGAGGGAAGTGAGCTATGCAATACAAAATGACAGTCATGGCCGCCACGTACATGCCGCCACCGCCGGCGGTGATCATCATTGGCCCCAGTCTCCCATGGGCAACAATGGTAGCCAATGATAAGTTGCACGCCACTAGTAGAGGTGCCCCCACAAACTCCAGACCCACTTAACTGGACTTTGTGAGTTCGGGATGCCATTTTAAATGTGTACTGGACATAGGTTTCTAACTATGTCCAGCTACATAATGATAACTCCAAACCTGGTATCAAACATGTTGGAATCATACCCCAATACTTTTCCAAGTATTGGATGTATGATTCCATGCACTCTGGGGGCTCCTTAGAGGACCCCCAGCATTGCTTCTACAGCCTTCTGAGATTTTCCAGGCAGATTTTCCAGGCAGCCCCAGCTGCTGCCACCTCACAGACAGGTTTCTGCCCTCCTGTTGCTTGTAAAGCTCGAGCCCAGGAAGGCAGAACAAAGGATTCTCCCTTTGTAAATAGGTGTTACTGGACTTGAAAGGGGTAGCCTCCCCAGTCCACTGGTATGCTTTGAAGGCCACATTTGGTGCATTCCATGCATAAACCAGTCTACACCGGTTCAGGGACCCCCAGTCCCTGCTCTGGCACAAAACTGGAAAATGGAAAGGGACATATGACCATCCCATGAGTGGTGCCCAGAGCTCCTCCAGAGGGTCCCTGGGTTTTGCCATCTTGGATTCAAGGTTGTCAGGGAACTCTGGGAGCATCTGAGTGGCCAGGCCAGGCGAGTTACGTCACAGCCCCCTCCTGATAGGTGGTCACCCAGCAAGGTGACCAATCCCCCTTTCAGGGCTATTTGGGGTCTCTCCTTTGGGTGGTTCCTCAGATTCAGCTTGCAAGGTTCCAGCAGGATTCCTCTGCATCCCTTACTTTGACTTCTGACCAAAGGAACTGCATCTGGACTCTCCAGGACCCGGCAATCTGCAATAAAGACAAAGACTTTGCCTGCAACATTGTTTCTCCGGCTCCTTCCAGCTTCTGCAACATTTCCCCAGTCGTGCATCCTCTGAGGAAAGCTTGTCTTCAGTCTGCACAGGAAAGAAGAATGAATCTCCCTTGGAGTTAAAGATTCACTCCCCTGCATCTGCAGGCACCAACAACAACAACGACCGGCTGAGTGGATCCCCTCGTCTGCTGAGCTGCATGGATCCTACAACATGGGTGGTGGTCAAAAGTGGTCCAGATGGTCCTCTTTACCAGCTGTTCAACTTTGGTGGAGGAAAGCCCTTGCCTTCCCACATAGAACAGTACCCTGTACACTGTGTAATTTGCAGCTGCCAAGGCTTGTTGGCACCTCTTCCAATGAGTCTTCAGTCTTCCTGTAGCTCCAGCCCCAGCACTCATTCCTGTGACACAAAGCTCCCTGAGTGACTCTCCTGCAGTGTGGGACTCCTTTTCTTAGTGCTGCATGGGCTCCATTTGCACCTTCTTTATCCTCTTCCTGTGGGACTCCTGTGTGTGCTGCCTGTGTTTCTGTGGGCTCTCCATGATGGTGAGGGCTCTCTCTAACCCCCCCTCTTGGTCCCCAGCAGCACCACTTTCCCTTCCCATGAGTTTTGCCTGTGCCAAGGCTTGTTGGTGGAATCCTTACATGCAAACCTGACTGCAATCTTCTGTCCGGCATGGGACATCACCTGCATCCTCCAGGAATCTGACTTCGACTCCAGGACTGCAGTGCTGACTTTCCTTTTTCACTGTCGACCAACTCCTGCAATCCTCAGCTTGGTGGGTAGGGTCTCCTGCCCCCACTGGAATCTGCTGTGTCTTCTGGACTTGGTCCTCTCTTTCCACAGGTCTTCCTCTCCAGGAATCCACCATTAGTTTCCTGCAGTCATCTCTGTGTTTTGCAGTCCTCTTCTTTTCTTTTGAGTGGGTGTTCTGGGGAAATCCTAGTAATTTACTCCTGCTTTTCTAGTTTCTGGGGGGTGTTGTGGTACTTACCTTTGTGCTTTCCTGGTAACCCCAGACACCGTCTACACACACCACTTACCTAGGTGAGGGTGACACTCTTGCATTCCCTTTTTTTAGTACATAGTTTGTGCTCCCCTAGGTCCACTATTATCTATTGTGTTTACTCTATATGCACTGTTTTTTTAACTATTCTTATGCCTATTTCTGACAATAAGTGTATATAACTTGTGTATTACTTACCTACTAAGGGATTATTGCCTTTATAGTAATTTTGGTTATTTTTGTAACACCTAGTGTATTCTTTCATGTGGTTTAGTGCTGTGTGACTACAGTGGTATTGCATGAACCTTGGCTGCTCATCCACAGCTACCACTAGAAAGCCTGGCTTCTAGACACTGCCTACAGTTCACTAATAGGGGATAACTGGACCTGGTATAAGGTGTAAGTACTTTAGGTACCCAATACACACCAGGCCAGCTTCCTACACCACATCTCGCCCGTCACGTTTATTGGTTTGTGGGCTTGCCTTTTAAAAATCACTTGATTTCCAGTGTTTAGCCTTCTTTGATAGCACCAATAAACTACCAAAACATTTCAGGCTCCATGTTTTTCATATGGTTTCTGGATTACTTTTTCTTTTTATTTCCTACACAGCGCGATCTCGCTGGGCAGTAGTTGAGCGCTTTGCATAACATCGACCCTGTTACATAGATAACTGCATAATTGCCGATAGGTCTGACTGCGAGTGAACTTCTGTTTCATTTAGTGTCTCTCCTTGGCGCTTCACGCCCATGCGGTGGTGCTTTAAATCGGTTTGCTTATGTAAATCTGTATTACTTTTCATATTAAATTTTCACATTGTTGGAGTGGAGCACACAAGTCCGTGCACGAAATTGGAAACCAAGTTACAGAAAATGTACAGCCGATTATAAAATTTGCTGAGCGAAATACTCCTGTGCATTTGTCCACGATTTTACTGGGTAGCAAAACCACTGAGTAAAACTGAACAGAGAGAAGGCAGATTTGGGTCCAGCTACCCACCCCCGGTAAGGCACGGAGCCCTCATGTATTCTCCCTGCTAGGGGACAACACAACTCTCCCCAACCCCCCTCTTCCCAACTCTCCACACAGGAATCCTGAAGACAGGTATCACCTCCATCTACCACTGGACAAACAGGGTTATCCAGTGTTTTCTATGGCACTAAAGCAATCTACAGTACATTGCAGGAGTAAGTTGAAAATTCAAGTAACACTTTGAATGACTACCACGCTCAATGGAAAGTAAGTGAATTTTAGGGCACAATATTGTTCCGGGCAGTTTCATAACACTAAATACTAACTGAATTTTCTCCTGTACATAAATAATTTGTGTCTTTTTTATTCAGTGCCACTTACTGTAACAAATTCAGAAGGCTGTAGGGCCGAATCAGCCCTGCTGGAGTCCTTAAAGTTGACATGCAGCTCGCAAAGCCTCATTGCAAGCCTTTATAATGTGCATAGAAATCAATGAGCTAAGCTGACTGACACACCAGAAATTACGGGATGCTTTTGAGCCATGTAAAGCCAGGTGTCAGTCACCGTCAAACCTGGGCTGAAAGTAGTTCTGTTTATAAACCGGGGTTAGACAGACTCCTCATTCGATGGGGTTTACCTCACAATTGCACAGCACTAATGCTGAATTCTGCATGGCAATGTTATTTCCACCTGCAGATTTACGAACCTGCTAGACCTATGCAACTCACTATCTGGGTTTTACATGGTCTTACTTTTCTGGTGGCATTCCCGGACACTAAGGGGCATATTTATACTCCGTTTGTGCCGGAATTGCGTCGTTTTTTTTGACGCAATTTCGACGCAAAACTAACTTCATATTTATACTTTGGCGTTAGACGCGTCTAGCTCCAAAGTCCATGGAGTTAGCGTAATTTTTTAGCGTGGACACCTACTTTGCGTTAATGAGATGCAAGGTAGGCGTTCCCGTCTAAAAAATCGACTCCGAGGCATGTGTGTCGGATTTATACTCCCGGGCAAAAATCACGCCCGGGAGTGGGCGGGTCAAAAAAAATGACATACGGCTGCTTTTGCGCCGTTTTTTAGCGCCTGCAAAAGGCAGGCGTTAAGGGACCTGTGGGCTCTGAAGGAGCCCAGAGGTGCCCTCCCATGCCCCCAGGGACCCCCCCTGTCACCCTTGCCCACCCCTGGAGGACACCCAAGGCTGGAGGGACCCATCCCAGGGACATTAAGGTAAGTTCAGGTAAGTATTTTTTGTATTTTTTTTTGTGGCATAGGGGGGCCTGATTTGTGCCCCCCTACATGCCACTATGCCCAATGACCATGCCCAGGGGACAGAAGTCCCCTGGGCATGGCCATTGGGCAAGGGGGCATGACTCCTGTCTTTGCTAAGACAGGAGTCATTTCTATGGGGGTTGGGAGTGAAAACAAAATGGCGCAAATCGGGTTGAGGCGCAAAAATTGCCTCAACCTGACTTGCCCCATTTCTTGACGCCCAAGCTCCATTTTCCCCTACGCCGGCGCTGCCTGGTGTACCTCGTTTTTTTTAACGCACACCAGACGGCGCCGGCGGCTAACGCCGGCTAACGTAATTCAATAAATACGGCGCCCGCATGGCGCTTCAGAATGGCGTTAGCCGGCGCTAATTTTTTTGATGCAAAACTGCGTTAGCGCAGTTTTGCGTCAAAAAGTATAAATATGGGCCTAAGTACCCACAGCTTTTGACACTTGGTAAAACTCCTCCATTAGTTGCTTTGCTCCATTTCCCCTAGCTGCAGTCCTCTACTTATGTCACAGCTGTCTTCTAGTTGTGGGTAATGTGTCTTTTAAGATCGAGCATAGCGCTCCTTTTCCAACGTGTTGTTTTCTATTTGGGCTTTTAACCATGTCCACCTCATGCCCATCACTATTGCTCGTTTATGGGCTTGCCCTTCAAAAATCCCGGCCACTAAGTACCCACAGCTTTTTATACACTTGGTAAACTCCCACGTATGTTCCTTTGCTCCATTTTTCCTAGCTGCAGTCCTCTCCTTATGTCACAGCTTTCTTCTTGTTGTGTGGATAATGTGTTGTTTTAGGTCGAGCATAGCGCTGCTTTTCTGACATGTTGTTACCTATTTGGGCTTTTAACCATGTCATCCTCACGCCCATCACTATCGCTCTTTCGTGGGCTTGCACTTTAAAAATCTTTTGTTATCATTGTTAAATGCCTTACCTTTGTCCCTCCTTTGGGCGGTTTGGTTACTACCTTGGACATCAATCCTGTTACTTGGCTAATTGCACTTTTGCCAATATGTTTGACTGCAAGCAAACTTCTTTTTCCTTTTGTGTGTCTCCTTCACGCTCATGGCGTGGCACTTTTAATCAGCTTGTGTTAGAGCTACCAGCCCTAGGGTCGTCACTCCTAACATTTTGCCCGCCTCCCTCCACTTTTTGCTGGTTTTAGGACTCTGCGCACTTTACCACTGCTATCCAGTGCTAAAGTCCATACGTTCTCTCCCTTTATCATGATGACATTGGATCATACCCAATTGGCTTATTTAATTTACTTATAAGTCCCTAGTAAAGTACATTATATGTGCCCAGGGCCTGTAGATTAAATGCTACTAGTGGGCATGCAGCACTGCTTGTGCCACTCACTTAAGTAGCCCCTTATCCATGTCTCCGGCCTGCCATTGCAAGGCCTATGTGTGCAGTTTCACTGCCAATTCGACTTGGAATTTAAAAGTACTTGCTAATCCTAAAACTCCCCTTTTTCTACCCCTAAGGTAAGCCCTAGGTAATCCATAGGGCAGGGTGCTGTGTAGACAAAAGGCAGGACATGTACCTTTCATAGGCTAACATTAGGGCTACCCTCACATACTGTTTGAGTGGTAGCTGCTGATCTAAAAGGAGTTGGAAAGTCATATTTAGTATGGCCAGAATGGTAATACAAAATCCTGCTGACTGGTGAAGTTGGATTTAATATTACTATTTTAGAAATGCCACCTTTAGAAAGTGAGCATTTCTTTGCACTTTAATCCTTCTGTGTCTTACAATCCACATCTGGCTAAGTTCAGTTGACCGCTCCCTTGTGCATTCACTCAGACAAACCACAAACACAGGATGCTCAGCCACACTTTCATACATCTGCATATTGAATGGGTATTTCTGGGCTGGCAGGGTAAAGGGCCTGACACTTACACGTAAAAGGACAGTAGCCTGCCCTCACACAAAGGACTGCCACACCCCCTACTTGGACCCTGGCAGACAGGATTGAACTGAAAGGGGACCTGGTGCACTTCTAAGCCACCCTTTGAAGTCTCCCCCACTTCAAAGGCACATTTGGTTATTAAACAGGGCCTCTGCCCCTACCAACTCAGGCACTTCCTGGAGAAGAGAACCTGAACCAGAACCTGCAACCTGCCAAGAAGAACTGCCTGGCTGTCCAAAGGACTCACCTGATTTCTTTCTGAGAACTGCTGCCTTGCTGTTACCCTGTTGCCTTGCTGCTCTCTGGCTGTGTTGAGAAGTGCTCCCCAAGGGCTTGGATAGAGCTTGCCTCCTGTTCCCTGAAGTCTCAGGACCAAAAATACGTCATTCCTGCAAGAAGAACTCCCTGCATCGTCTGCCGTGTGCTAGAAATTACTACTCAACGCCCACTGGATCGACGCAGCCCCTGCGACTTTGTGCTGTCAGTGCCGGATTTCAATGTATCATACCTGGGTGTCCAAAAACAAAGCATCTAAATTTACTTGCCAGGCCCAGGACTCCACTTTTACTACATATACGTCACCCCTAAGGTACGCCCTAGCTAGCCCTCTGGGCAGGGTGCCATGTATGCAGAAGGCAGGACATGTGCCAGGTTGCATGGCCCTTCCTGGTAGTGACAAACAGCCTAACTGCTGTGAGTGCTGCCTCCTCATAGGATTGCATTGGAAATGCCCTGCCTTAGGTGTAAGGGGTATTGTCTGATTTAACGAGGGGTAGCGTAGGCATGTTTGGTATGGTTGTGATAGTGGTGAGAAATGCTGCTTACTGGTGTAGTTTTTTTTTTTTTACTATGACGAAAATGCCACTTCTAGAAAGTGTGCATTTATCTGTGCTTATGACTTTGGTGTTTTGCAGCTTGCCTCCAATCTACGTCTGGGCAGACTGACAGTTGGGGCTTTGTGCATACTTCTCAGACAGCCTGAACACAGGGAGGGTGGAGGTGTCACAGAGGTGCATCTACATATTGTAAAGCCTTCCTGGGCTGAGAGAAGGGAGAGGCGGGTACACCTGCATTTGTAAAGGCTGTGCCCTGGCCTCACACAATAGGGTCGTTTACCCCCCATTGATGTTTGGAGCCTGTTCTGGAGGAGAGAAAGAACACTCCCAGAACCAGTTGTAACGGGTTGGAACCCCCTCTCCTGGCCATTGTAAAACACACTGTAAACCTAGTATAAGTACAGGGTAATTTTCCCCACAATTTAGACATGACTTTGGACATTCTGGGGTCTCCAGAAACCCTACCTGGGACTGGACACAGGACGCTGTTGAGAGGACTCACCAGGACCCACCTTCGACTGCTGCTGCTGTGCTGACCTGTGACCTGCCTGGTCACTAGGAGGAAGTGCCACTGATGGTAACCCTTGTGCCCGGCTGTAGCTGGGCCCCCAGCCTTGTGCTTCCTTCTTGTTCTCGCTTGTCTCCAGGTGCAGGGTGCCGTGGCCCCTGACCCCTGCAACCATCCTCATCACGAGGGGTAATACACCTGTTGTTTTTGCCTCTCTTGCGCTGAGTGTAGCGGCACCTGGACTGCCTTAGCGCCTCGCAAGCGCTACCCCTGTGGTCTCCTCAGTTTGCGCTGGGAAGCGCGTTGTTGGGAGAATCACCGCCGCAGCCCGGGCTTGTAAAAGTGCCCTTGCGCTTTGTTAAGTGCCCCTCTGCTGATGAGAATCACTGGGCGTCCTTTGTTTACAGAGTGCGAGTAGCGTGTACTCTTCAGTGCCCCCTGGGCACGGTCTGCTCCATAGAGCGCCCCTGGGACACTAGCTGCTGAAGAAACACTGTGGCGGCCCGGGAACAACTTTTCACACTCGCACACCACATCAGGTGTGGGCGAGTGCCTCCTGGGTCCCCGGAGGGGCCTGAGCTTCCAACCAGCTTCAAAGCAAGACTCGGGAAGGTGCAGAGAGTGCCCCCTTCCCCGGACTCTGCCCCAGGAGCAGGAGGCTCCTTTTCCTGCATGTTGGCATTTTCTTTCTGCTGAACTCGGGAAGTGAGACCTCAGTGTTGGGTTTACTTTGTGGTGTACATTTTGTGTCACATGTGTTGTGTGTGTTGTGCAAACGCTTTACACACTGCCTCTGGGATATTCCTGACTGCTCGTGCCAAGGTACCAAGGGGTTGAGCAGGGGTTATCTTGGACGTGTAACTCCCTTGCCCTGACTAGAGTGGGTAGGTTCTGCCTGGCTGAGGTGCATACCCTAGCCAACCAGAAACCCCATTTCTAACAATGAGTATCTGAGGTTGTGCTCTCATAAAATACACCCCTGCCCCTAGATGCTTAACAGATATCTAGTGCAAAAAATATACCTAACCTTCATATCAAAAAGCAAAGGTCTGATCTGCATGTTCTTAACAGATCCAGTCGCTGGGCAAAGTGGCACATGATTTTACAAATGATTGTTAAAAGGAATCAACCTGAATCTCTTTAGAAAACCTGTGCTGGGGTAAACCTGAACCATGGGCTTGCCATTGGAGATCCTTAAACTAGCTGCATACACTTACCTGTGAACTGATTCACTGCTGTAGTTGTCCAGCAATCTAGAATAGGTAATGATTGGCTCACAAATAGCTTATGCCATTGGCTACTGAACGCAGCCTCAAAAAAACATTGTGCCTCTGTTGTGTGAATGAAAATGTTAGCTAGGCTTTACGGAAATCAGCTTTGATTTTTTACCTGTGTTATTTACTCTACTTGATCAACCCGGTTGTTGCTCTCCTTATAAAGAAGAAAGATTGAGGGAAACAGTAGCACAGTGAGAGGTTACAAAATGAAGCTGGAAGGGAAAACAGTAATTAGGCTGGGGTGGAGTTGAAGGCGAAGACAAGAACAGAGTGAAAGAAACCAGGAGAGCAAAACTGAAAGAAAACTGGCTTTTCTAGAACATGTTTACAAATATTCGTTTACAGACTATGCTATTCTGCAATTGCTATGTTTATTCATACCTAAGTTGTTCACATGTCTTTTCTTTATGGTGTTTATTTGTATTATACTTTCATTTCCTAGTGCTTGGTGTGTATTTTTATCTGTTTCCAATGTACTGCATAGGAATTCCAAGATGGACCATTGTGTCAGCTGTGACTTTGCCTCCTCGGCCTGCAGGCGGATTTTAGCTGCTACAACTGGAATAATGTGTTGTAGCTACATGCTTGTGTCCTGTTTCATTTTTAGGTTGAGTGTGCAATCGCTTTGACCTGTTGTAAGTACTGTGGGCTTTTAACTACACCCCGGAGGAGAAGAGTGTAATTCACTCTGTTGTATAGACAGGCCTGGGTGCAGTATACTGTAATCAGAGGGCCACTGCTGATCTGTTGGGTTATTTGCATCTTTCTAGTGCTTAATTTCTAAATAAAAACATGCTTGTGCCCAAAACTCTCCTCTGAAACACACGACTGCTGCAATTGAATGTGCGAGAATGGAATACTGAGGCAGCTTAATCCTAAAGCTATCTCAGGCCTCTTTAATCCATTTACAGTCACTCTCTGGTCCTTCAGCTCACTCTTGTTTCGTTTTTCTCTGCCTCAATCTCTCCCACATGTGTCTTCTGCTTGTAGTAAATGCTTAAGGAATGAAATTAAATGCCAGCCCTCAAAAATAAGTGCTGGTGCCCCGAATGAAAACCTCCGGATTAAATTAAGCACTGCATCTCTCGCTTTGGGGCTAATATCTCAGCAACTTTGGGGCTAACATCTCAGCAAAGTGAATACAGATAAACACCAGCTCTTTAAACTTTACATCAAATGTAGTTTGGGAGGACTTTGTAGCATTATTGGCTTCTTAAAGTTGAGTGTTGATACTGAATGCCCAACTTTTGTAAAGTTTAAAAATACTTCTGTGATTACTTTCCTCATTGTAATGTGCATGCCCAGTTTACTTTCATTTGTTTTGTTATAAAACAATGACATGACAACATAATTTGCATAGCACTACAGATGTTATAAAACATGTGTTGTTGACCTACAATTATACTCAAATTATAGCGTACAGACGTTTGGGCTTCAACCACAACAGCACTTCATATTCAGTCCTCTATACACATCTTATACTATATCATATTTTTAAGGGATAACCAAGGTATTTAAAAATGCCTTTCTGATGTGTTTATTTACTTTAAGATATTATATATTTATTTTTTGACCGGTATTGCACATTGTAAACTGTTTTTTTACCAAGGTACATGTTTCAATAGTCCAATCTACGTGTAAGTGGCTGTTTTACAGTACCTTGTCACATGTTTGCACATGTGTTTATGTTTAAGGGCTGTTTTCCTGTGTTTTATGATGTCCTAAGGCTTTTTAGGTCGGGTGCAAGCTCTTTGACTTGTAAGTATTGTGGGCTTTTAACCACGCCCCCTCAAGCCCATCATTTTCACTCATTCATGGGCTTGCCTTTCAAAAATACTTTTGTATAATTAGTAAATGCTTTACGTTTGTCCCACCTTGGGGAAGTTTTGTTACTGCCATGCAAACTGACCCTGTTTAATGGATAATTGAATGATTGCTGATATGTTTGACAGTGAGCAAACTTCTTTTTCCTTTTGCGCCTCTCCTTCAGACTCATGGTGGCCATGGCGCTTTGAATCTGCCCGCTTTTTTCAACTAATGTTTTACTTTTTCATTTTCTGGTTGAAAAAACTGTGCAAGCGTTATTTCCATTGTATGCCTCACCAGTGCGGTACTTTGTAGAAAGCACACTTACCATGTCTTTTACTGAATTTTACTGTAAAAAAAAGCCCATGCTGCTTTGTTTAAGTGTGTTGCTTATTGGTAACATTCCCTCCCCTCGTAGGTGTTTTTCATCTAGCTAGACATGCTGTGTCCATCTTATGTGGCAAGAAAAGTCCAGTCAGGAATTTACAATGCCAATAGCTCTAACATGAGCAAAGACAAGACCCATTGGAATGCAAATGCTTGTTTTATTTCCCAGTTGTTTTTTATTACAGTTGAACTATTGTAAGGCTGATACCTGAACCAATAAATATTAAACCTGAACTTAAAGAAAGGGGTCAGGAGTCACTGATGCATGTTTCACAAGAATAATGGGAGCCAACAATTTAATGCAGGTCAAGGAATGCAGTACAATAAGACTTAGATATCTGTGACTGACTGGAGTGTGATCCGATAAATATTGGGGGTTTAAACTTGGTAAATAGTTATAGAGAACTTTAATACAAATGTAAAAGATGACCAGGGAAGAACAGGGCCTAGTTACCGCTCGTAACTAAAGTGTGTAATATGTTGCTAACAAAAGTCTGAAAAAATAGATTGTGTTCAAGTAGTGCATTTTAGAACATTATCCACTTGACTTCTGTGCGTGTCAGACATTGCAGTTGTAAGGGGGAATATAATTTCCTGCCAACAGGCATCCTATATTACAGCACGGTGCATCTGTTCATACATCTGCACTCACAGCTGACTTACCGAAATATCAATATGAAAATTAAAACACAAAACCACATTTTATTTTTTAGGGCAGCATACATCGAAAAAGACACACATAATACAGATGAAGCAAAGAAGCACATCGATGTATCAAGAACAAGTAGAAAGTGTTAAAGGGTATGATCACTCTTTAAAATTTTGGCAGAATACCATGGACAGATTGTTACCATGGCACCCTCTGCCAAAACAGGAGTGTGAGAAAAGAGAAAATCAACAAAAGAGTACACTCGGTTTTTTAAAGCTAAAGGAGGGAGAGCTGTGAGGAGCTGCTTATGAACACATGTGACCTTGAACATAGTGTGGAATTGAATGTGGAGCGTACACCACTAACAGGCTGTTCCCGCTTGATCCACATCCAGGTCAAGGAGTAGGAAGTTTTACATTGCCTGGCGTTTGCATCCCTTTACAGGATTTGTGACATCACACCTGACATTTGACTGCCAAACCCTAACCCAGATACCTGCTACATGCCTGGCACTATATGAATACAGATTATAGCAGAATAACATGATGCACATTCCCATCAGAACAAAGAAAGGGCGAGCTAGCAGTTTTACACTGTAGTACATTTTTCACAAGTATGTGCTGCACCTGACTACAGACATATTGCACTACATTATTTCTGGCAGTGTGAACATGTGTATTGCAATAAACACTAACACTTCATTAGTGTGCAGATCACCTGTGAGTGGGCTTCATTTTTCTAAGGTAACTCCTCGTTTGTTGGGGAGCGATTCTACTGTGTGCTCTTCTACTCATGCATGCAAGATTATATTGCATCATCTCAAGCTATGCACATTGACCGTAACTCGGGGATACATCCTAAACAAGGTTCCCTAAATGGTACAAGGAAAAGGGGACATATGCTGACAAGAGGAACCACTGTGTTGCGTCCTTATTAACATTATTCCAACATGACCAGGGCCGGCTTTAGAGCTGTTGGCAAGCTGGTGCAACAATCTGTTTTGGCATGATCTCTCCCCAGCTTCTCTCTCACACATGTTTCATCTGATTGTCACACTACTCATACCATTGTAGGGTGACAGAGTACTTTACATCACCCACCAACATTATATAGGAAATGTTACACGCGACAATAAGGGTTACAAGTTGTAGGAATCACATATCATCCTTACTAGTAGGCAGTTTATTTTGACAGTGATTGGTCGGGAGAAGCACAAACTCAAGATTTAAAACTTACCACGGTGGTTGGGGTTGATTATTACTAAAACAATGTATTTGTACCGAAATAAACTATTTTTAGCAACACTAGGACAAGGAAACATTGGGGAATAAGATATGACGTTCTAATCTATACCTTGCAGTTTGCATGCTGCTCTTTGATGACAGTTCATAGATCACGGTGTCATATTAGGATTGTAACTTATGAACTGCAAATAACGGACGTATCTCTGTAACAAAAGCAGAAATCCGTTGAGATTTCCACATAGAATACAGCTTCTGTGATCTGTATGGTGTATGTTCTCTGCAGCAGGCACACTAAGGCCCTCATTCTGACCCTGGCGGTTTGTAACCGCCAGGGCAGAGGGCAGAGGAAGCACCGCCAACAGGCTGGCGGTGCTTCCGGGGCAATTCTGACCGCGGCGGTAAAGCCGTGGTCAGAAAAGGGGAACCACCGGTTTCCCGCCGGTTTTCCCCTGCCCCAGGGAATCCTCCACGGCGGCGCTGCAAGCAGCGCCGCCATGGGGATTCCGACCCCCTTCCCGCCACCCTGTTCCTGCGTTCCCTAACAGGGCCCCATTAAGATTTTCAGTGTCTGCTTGGCAGACACTGAAAATCGCGACGGGTGCAACTGCACCCGTCGCACCCCAGCAAATCCGCCGGCTCCATTCGAACCCGGCTTCATCTTTGCTGGGGCTTTCCCGCTGGGCCGGCGGGCCATCTTTTGAAGATCGCCCGCCGGCCCAGCGGGAAAGTCAGAATGCTCCCCGCGGTCATTTGACCGCAGGGCGGTATTTGGGCGGTTTCCGCCCGGCGGGCGGCGCCCGCCGCCCGCCGAGGTCGGAATGACCCCCTAACTCTCTGATCTACTTTATGATGAATCAAATCTGTCACTAGACAAAACTTGGCTCTCTCTCCAGCAGGAACATTAATTACTAGAGTTATCTTAACATTTTTACTGCTCCTGAAAAACGCTGGACACACAAGGAACTCTGCAGCAGAAGCCTTTAAACCCATGTTGTTTCTGAAACAACGAACGTCCCAGCTCAGCCCCAGGTGTGGTTGCACCAGTCCCACCACCCTAAAGCTTGCACTGTGGCTGACAAACCAAGTTTGCTCAAGTGTGAAGGATGAGTAATGGTTGCTTACCATTGGCCTGTAACGATACTATGAGACAATGATGTCAGCATGTACTGATATACCAGTAGAATGATAGCATCGATACCAACATATGTTAACTACTCTTACCCAGAGAGTAGTAGGATAATCATGGATAAGCCCATAGGTCAAGAATAAATACATAACTGAACATAGCCTATAAGCACTCTGCACTATTAAAATGTTTGCACCATACTTCATATAGATTGAGTATTTTATAAAAATGTGCATCCAACAGATGTTATAATTCCACATTATGACATAAACATTAGGAGTAAGGTCAAGTAGCATTGTCAAGCCCTATGTTTAAATGAAAATAGTAAATTGATGTTTAACTTATCCTGTAAGACCTTAACGTGCATGGACATAGTACAGAAATGTTTTTCTATATAATGTATACATAGCCTAACGCGCACAACTACTTGATGTTCCATATTTTTACATAAATTAACTTATGTGCGTTCTCAACTACTCATGTTTTGATTTCTAATTTATGTCGAATGATGGTATGAGGTTAAACAGCACAAACATGCTTTTACGTGTCATTAACAGTCACACGCTTGTTGAAAGAGTGGCTGAATGTCCTACTAGTCTGTACAGCACCATAAAAATGTTTGTTTGGGTTTGGTTGCAAAATCGCTCACACCTCTATATTATAGGCACGCATAGTTGTGATTAGCTATGAATGAGTTCTTAAGAAGCCAATTCAGGAATTACATGAGAGTCAGAATCCGTAATTAGACACTGCACAATATATACAATGTTGCAAAATGTAAATATACACTTACATTATGTAAATGTACGTGTCATAAAGATGGTCGGCTATTAGAACGCCAGATGATAACCATTCCACTGTATTTCAATTCAGTGCAACTGTTCAGCTGCAGTTTCAGCAACTGGTTGCACAAATAGAACAATGAGTAGGACAGTTCGCACTAACTCATCTTGTAGAAGTGGATATTATAGAAGAAGGGAACCACCCCAATTTGCTTAGTTATTTGGAAAGCCAAATGATCAGCTTACAATAGTATCAAAAGAAGTAAATATGGAAAAACATCCCCAAGAGGTGATCAGTAGTCAGAGAGTACTCACAGGAAGGGTCAAGATATCAAGTACTGGCAAGACTTCAGACAAGGGTTCTACATTAAGGCCTTGACATGGAGGCTCAGCAAAATTGTGAGGAAGGTATGATACCCATCTAAACCTACTGCTGGCCCACTGTTTTATGTTATCTTTCTCAAAACTCCATGCACAGCATTTGCCTCAGGGTCACTAATTCGGCAAATTCTGTTTAATTACCACCCAGAGTAGTAAGGTACATAGATAAACATGCACATTTTTCTACTGATAAGGGTTAAGTATAATGGTGATTATTTTCTCATGTTCAGTAGGCCTTTCTTTGAATAGATGTAGATTTTTTGCACTCCTTAGAAAAAAGCCAGATCTTCCTGCATGTTTCTACACATTCTGAGCTACGGTAGCTTTTTAAAAAACTTTTTTCACAGAGTGGTATTGAACTGGTTCTAATATCTGTTTGCAACAAATATGTAAAATATCTAACAGGTTTTTGATGTGTTTAGTTTTGCACTAGAGGTTTTATTTGTATTTTTCATGTTTGCAAACATACTCGCTCTTTCATATAAAAAAGGTGTGCACCAAGGTTTTAAATAGTTTGTGGGAAAGGTGATGATGCAAACATGTATTATAGGGGATAAAGTACCCCCTGGCAGATATGAGTGTTCCATAGGTTCCATAACATAACCTAATAAAGGGAGGGTGGCCAAGAAAAATGGGCCACTAGTTGCTCTTCATGAAACTCCTTCATGCTGCCAACAAAATCCTGTGTAATCCGCCCTAATCTCGGCTATTTTCCCCCATTACTGCCAGCACTACATTAGGGGGCCTGCACAGTGCCCCTGTTAGATGTAAACCGATCCCGGGGTGCCATCAGAGGCTCGAGCAGACTACCCCAACCTCCTTGCATGGTGACAGGCATGTGGGGGGGCCACTCCTGAGGTGGCACTGTGCCGGCACCCTTGGAACAACTGTCCTGATTGAGGAGTGCCGGCTAGGAAGGAGAAGAGTTTGTGCTTGGTGGTGGCCTGCAGACCCTTGAGTGGCGGGGAGTTGGGCAGCGACACAGGAATCGGTCATGCTGCATGACAGGCTATGCATGGGCCATTGGCCTGGCACAAAAAGACCTACCCCTTGTTGCTGGCCGGCCCACATCCACTGAGAGCTGGGTCAGGGCCTGTCTGTCCTGAGGAGGCCACACAGCCCGCAGGAGAAACCTAGGCCTGGGGCTCCATTCCTGTACAGTGCTTCTCACCCAGAGGGCTTGTGAGCTGGGGGCGACAGCTTGAGTGTGCAGTGAGTGTGTCATAGGAATCCCGTTGTAGTAATGTGACTGTCGGATTTTAGGCCGCAGCACCACTGAACTTGGGGGACTGGGTCTGATCCCACACCCTGTGACAGCCTGCATGACACTCAAACTCCTCAAGGAAGTTGTGGTAGAAAAAATTGCACCTCTTTCTCTCAGTTATACAAATCTCATACATTCAAAGACAAGCAGAAGCAGAATCTTGGTTGAATAAGTTTTATCTAAACAACTGTGCTCTATTTAAAAAGGTATGAATTACAATTATGAGGATAAACACAACACTATTACAGCAGTGACCAGGAAAGTGAAACATAGGAAGAGTCCCACCATATTGTCACCATTGTTTATCTAATATCCCTACCTACACTACTAAGTTTCTACATGAGAGCAAATAGCAATGGTAGTACTAATCCACCCTTCTAGTCCCACAAAAGTAGTCCAATCCCTATACCTGTGTTAGAGTTAATGTAGAATTCTGTTAGTCTGCTGGGAGTCCTCCCATGTAGACGAAGAGGAAGCGTCAGGTTTCAGCAGAAACTGCGACGGCGTGCAGCATGAATTGGCAGGCTGACTGGAATGTCCCTTCTAAGTTGGTAGAGGCAGCATGTTATTTTATAATAAAACATCTTGTTGTTCTGAGAACTGCCCTGATGTGATAATGTGTCTTTTCTGCATTAGGTAGACACTGCACTCTCTGGACTGGAAATACCCAGTAAAGTATTGTGTACAGCCTTGGAGTGAGCACAGGATGAAATGCCATGCAGAGAAATGAATAACAACTTCTGCATGGAAGGGCAACTGATAAAAGTAATAAAACATAACCACTAAAGGTGAAGACTTGCTAAAATAATAAGAGGAATAAAATCACAAGTGAGTAGATGAGAGGGTGCAGGCCTCTGACCCAAGTTTAAATAAAATTGCCTACATACACTAAAATAACCTCACAACAAGTGGGCCTGGAAGGAGACTGGAGAGGGCCAGGGCAGACTTGGTGAACCGGCCACACTGAAGCAAAAATGAGAGCAGCCTGGGGTGGGGACCTTAGGAGTGCGGGGGCAGCACGGCCGGGAGTAGACTGGCTGATAGACCCTTGGGCTCTCAAAAAATCAGGTAGAGCCACTAGAACCGGCTGACTGGTTGGCCATGAGGGCCCTCCTGGCATACTTATTGCATCCATCTGGTGGCGGCCTGAAGGATGCTCCCCTAAAAAACAGAAGTATGCAATAACTCAGGGGTGTAGCCACGCTGTGCCTCTGAAAAGCTTGCTGATAGAAAGAACTGATGTGATAAACAAAGCCATCATAGTGCTGGAGAAGCAAACTAGGTAGATCGACCTTCAAGGACTGCCTGGGACTGCGAAATACGCCCCCATACTCCATGCGCCATTTTTTATTCAACAACCCACCAGGATAGACATATCTTACGACCTGTGGGGTGGGGGTCCAGGACCATGACTTGTGCTTCCTGTTGCCCACCATATTACAGGACACAGGAGGTGGGTGGTGGCCTATTCAACATGAGGAGACTGTGTGCACCCTACTTGGAGACCATCCCTGCCATGGTATCGTATACAGTGGGCATCTTGTCCTCACTTGTCTGAGCCCCTTGCCAAACCTCAGACAGGGGATTACACTTGATGTGCCACCTCTCTCATATGAAGGAACCTTGTAGGACCATCTGACACCCACAGGTGATGCATAAAGGTTTCCTTAAACCCCTCGTCCCATACCGGGTACATGGAAATGAGAGGGCTTCAACTGACCACAGGAAGACTGTGGTAGGATATTTAGGGATTTGATGTGTTGTCTGTGGCATTGATACCCGCACACAGATCAGCACTGGCCATGCAGGAGGAGGACAATAAACAGACGTACCTCAGAAGGTAATGTAGATGCATGCCCTGGAACTATTGAAAATATCAGTGTGACCAAAGGACTCATGTTCTCTGACAAAGCAGATAACTGAGAGATACACAAGTGCCGGTAGCCATTAAACCCTGCACCAAACTCAACCACCATGGTAAAAGACAAGGTGGCACAACCTGGCCAGTCCAACAAGATAATTAACTATATACACGGTGTGCTGGCAGGTGACCTGGCTAAAGACGGAACATCTAAAGACCTCAAGGACCATCCTGAAAACATCCCTTACCAAACCCCTTCACAAAAAGATGCAATGAAAGCCATTAAAGGAGTCTTTACTGAATGAGCCACCAAGTTTGACTCCGTGGCAATAGACGTTAACCTTCTTGGGATGGATCTCCAGAAAGTGGCAGACCAAGACACAGTGATGAAAGACAATGTGGAAGTGCTGCAGTGAGAGGTTGCCATGTGACAGGCAACAGAGTTGTCACTACAGAAGCTGACATTGTGAATGGAGGAAAACACAGAAGACTCCAAAGGGAGATCCAGGAGAAAAAGACCTATGTTTGTAGCATTCCTGGAGAAGGCAGTAGGGCAATCTGTGGAATTATTTCTGGAATCATGAATTACTAGCACCCTGCTTCCATGGAGGCTTTCCAAATTCTTTATGAATGAGTGGGCCCATCAGACCCCCTTGCCCCACCTTGGCAGAATGCACCACTGCATGATCTCATAGCATGCCTGTCTAACTTCAGGGACGTTATTGCAACATGTACATAGTCCCCCACAGAGGGACAGCCAATTTCAATCTTCCTGAACTATACCAAAAAAGTGCAAAACCAATGGAAAAGCTTTCTGGAGGTCAAGAGGTGCACGAGAGACCTTACTTTGAGATTTAGCCTGATGTTTCCTGTGAAATTTAGAGTGGTCCATACAGGAAAATTGCTCTTCTTCTTCACTTTGTAGGAAGCAATTGACTACCCAGAGTAGTCTATGTCAAAATAAATGGCACCCTCGTGCACATAGATACACTCAGCCCATCTGAAGGAATGGAAACAATTTGCCGGAGACCAGGACTCCCTAAATCTTACAGGAAGAATTGTGATCTGTCTGGATGGCACTCTCATGAACACAGGTGTGGTACCTGGCTCCTGAGACTCATTTCAAAGATAGCAAAGTGATCCTGGCATGGGCAGTGACAGCACCACCATTGGTCCCTTAAAAATGGAGTTCTGTCCTGTTGAAAGAGAGGCTGACCTGGGTGGGAGCTGCTGTGTCGTCAGTGGGGGGGTGAGACTGAAAACTTCTCCAGACACCCCTGAGGCTGATAGTCTACAAAGAAATCATGGTAGGGAAAGTGGGCACTGCATATTTGTTGTTTATCATCTACACAGCTATATGACTCACATATTGAAGGAGATGCCAGGTGAGATGGTGCAGATTGACTATATACTATGTGTAACCATTGGGGCAGCGGAAGCAATAGACAAAAAAAGAGTTCCACGCTTGGGGGTTGTGTGAGTGCTTAAGCCTCCTGGCACCCACTGGGCTCCAGCCTCTAGCATAGCTCGGAGTTATTGCATAAGTGACCTGTATTGATTGTTCTCTAAACTTACAGGAATGGGGCAGAAGATGCAAGTTCACAACCTGCCTTTCTGTGGGCAGGGAATTTTAGCATTATTGTCCATGGGGTGTGGGGTGTTAGAGGAACATTTCTTTTTGAAGGTTTTATCATTTCAGGGAACTGCAAGCTGCTAATGTGTGTGGAAGCACTGGTGCCTACCTCTGAGGAGCACTGTAAGATTGAGGAGTTCCTGTTTGCCCTGGTGGTCACAGTTGCTATTGATCTGACACTGAATGACAAGAGTAGATGAGATGTTTAAATTCATGACATGGAATGTCAGGGGCGTTGCCCAGTTGGAGATACACCACAGACTGTATGCCTACCAGCAGAGCTATCATGTCTCTATCGCCTTTTTATCAGAAACACATGTTTGGGGGCAGTATTTATAGTTTCCAGATGAGATGGAGGGGGCAGCTGTATGCAACCTTGTACTCTTGATATGCATGCAGGGCATTGATATGGGTGCCCCCTGGAGTCCCCTTCCTGCATAAATGGCATGTACTTGATCCAGAGGGGCACTATGTAATCCTGTTTGGTACTCTGGATGACTGTGAGATATGCCTGGGGAATGTTTATGCTCCTAATAATGACTGTGCAGATTTTTATCTGAGAGTGACAGCAACAGCTGTGCCATACCTAGCTGTTGACATCATTCTGGCAGCGAACTGTAACTGCATCCATAATGGGAAACTTGACCATGAACCACATAAAACTCACACTAAGCCGAACATGACAAGGACACTGGACGGTATGTTACAGGGCCTAAACTTGATGGATCCCTAGAGGGAACGACACCCAGACTCAAGGTTGTACTCCTGCTATACTCCCAAAATCAGGGCAAACAATTGGCCAAACTATTGTTTTATATCATCTGGGCTGTGAAGGAAATCTCCTATATTGTTTGCTACCTGTCCTATCATTCCCCAGTACTGATGTTCTTGGGGAGGAGGCATAGTCCCCTAGCAATTCCGGTGCTCCACTTTGATGACTTAGAACGGAGGACCTTACTGATACCCAATTTAAGGTTGAGGTGAGAGAGGCACTATCCCAATACTTCACCAAAAACTGAGGAAGCACCAGAAGTATGGCCCTTGACTGAGAGGCAATGAAGGTTTTAATTAGAAGTGTCTGCCTAAGGATTTCATACGGCATCAAAAGACAGCTGGAGTGAGACCTGGGCCACCATGAGTCACATCTGGATGAACTGGAAAGGGAACTTCCAACCCAGCTGTCCAAGCTTGTGGAATGGCCCCAAACAAGTAAAGACCTGTTGGATGACTAGTGTGGGCTCAAGAAACATATATACAGGGCATCGTCAGAGGTTACATGCAGAGCGGGATAAAACAGGAGCAATACTGGCCTGCTTGGTTAGACAACAGGAAGGGCATGACCCATTGATGGTGCTTCGGAACATCATGGTTGTCTTAGTGAATACCCAGCTAGCCATTAACAACATACTCCGTGCCCATCTTTCTGAAATATATGTGCTGCGTGGAGTAGAAGCAAGAGACCATGGGGTTACCTTTTTGGCCAAATAGATCTCACACGCTTGGCTGAGGGTGACCCTGTCTTCTTGGATGAGACATCCTTGACTGAACCTTTTATACAAAAGGAGGTTCTTGCTGCTGTGAGAAGACTGAAAACTGTGAAAACACTCTGGGAGGTGATGGCTTCCACGCCAAATTCTATCAGAAGTATACTGACTGGGTTGCAGAGAAACTACAGGAGGCCCTACAGAAGGGCCGTTTACTTGACCCCATGTGTGAGGCCCTTATAGTACTAGTGTCAAAACCAGGAAAACCCCAATGGGTGCCTCCTCCTATAGAACAATCTTGTTTTAAACGTAGATGTTAAACTGCTCAGTGGTATATTAGTGACACAATTGTTATCACACATCCATATAGACCAATGTGGATCCATATACCACAGAGAAGCACCATGACTAACCTTAGGCGACTGCCGCATGACCCGGGAGCCAGAGTACACATGGTAGGAGTGATCTCAAGCACATTCCATCTATAAACGGGCAACAGAGTTGCTCCTTGTCACCCCTCCTATTTTCATTGGCTATGGAGCCACTAGCAGTTCTAGTGCATCATTCATGAAGACCCTGGGAAATCACAGTGGATGACACTACCCATGTGATATCCTTATATGACAACAATGCCCTAGTGTATCTGTGGAGCGCAAAATATTCAGTTCCCATACTCCTGATAGCCCTGTAGGTGGTTGGAGAGGCCTTGGGCCTACATGTTATTACACAAAAGTCCCAGCTACTCCCTTTGGGAAACCTGGTTGGAGGCCCGACTGGAGTTCAACTACAGGTGGGAATCATGTGAGACCTGAGGGAATACCCTATCTGGGGGTTAGGATGGATCACTTATAGTGGGCCTTTCTAGAACCCAACTTTGGCAGGATACTGGAAGGTCTACGAGCTTCGGTTCAATTCTGGAGAGATCTCCCTCTGTATTTGATGGGTACAGCTGCAGTTGTAAAGATGGTGGTGCTCCCCATGTGCCTGCACACACTGCAGGGCATACTCTATGACATTCCCCAGCAGTATTTCACCAAGCTAGACAGGCTGATTAAGGACCTCTTATGGGCCAATAAAAGGAAAAGATTGGACTACCCATGTTCAAGCAAACCTGGGAGAGGGGGAGCTTGAGATTCCCAACATAGAACTCTATATACACAGTTACACCACGCTGTGCATTGGGTAATCTCAGCGAATTAAAGGGAAAAAAGACTTTTGTGTAACTTCCAAGAAAACCTAGGCCCATATTTATGCTTTATTAGTGCTTCATTTGTGCCGCTTTTTGGCGTAAATACAATTGTATTTTGTAAGTTTGCGCTGCTTTTGCGCAAAAAAAAATTACGCAAACGTGACGCTAAAAAAGTATAAATATGGGCCCTAATGCTCTCTGCTCTCTTTATGAGCAGAGTCTGGGTACCTCCAGACATGCCCTTCGTAATATGACAGGTGTGTAGAGTGTTTGAGACAGTGGTCACAAGAGTGTTACAACGAGCCCCATATGAGAGGAATATGTCAATATGATACCTGAAGCCATATGCACAAATAGCTGATGTGATGTTGGTGCAAAAGTGGAAGAATGGAGGTTGTGAAATACTTGGTGATTTGTATCTTGGAGGTCAATTCATCACGCAGAAGGACCCGATTGACTCATTTGCGTTAGTCATGCGGCAATACTTACAGTACGCAAAGAGGGGTACTTTATCCCTCATATAATACCACTTTAGCGTGTAATCACTGTAGAACATACTATGGGTTATATTTACATGCCCCTAGTGCACTTTTAGCAACTCTCCGGTGGTGCTTTGCACTGCGCCATATTTACAAGGCATCTTTTTGGGACTTAACTCCACCTTGTAAATATGGGCCCCTCCAATGCAGTTTTCTGCAGCAGATGGGCATGCAATGGGTGTTGCTGTGGGAGTTCCACTGCAACACCCCTTGCTTTTGACGCTGCCCCAGATTACAAGGAATTGTTAATCTGAGGCTGCGACAAAAACGAATGCAACTCCAGGGGTGGCGTTAGCATGGCACAATGTGGAGAAATATTTTTATTTCTCCTCGGTCTTGCTTTTTCTCTGTGTGCTGAATTCTGCAAAAGGCCATTAATGATTGTTTATGTGCAGGAAGGTGTCCCTTCCTGCAAATAAACAATCATTCCCTTCAAAGCAGACACATTTGCACTATGGTGCAAGGATGCCTGCGTTGTCACTGGCAGCTAAATTTAGCATCAGCAGTAGGGGACACACAGGTGGCCGTCGTATTTTTCTTGCCTTTCAGAGCTGGTGTGGCGCCAGTTCCATGTAAATATGCCCCTATGCCTTTAACAAACTTTGTCAATGATTTTTTAGGTTTCTGTCATTTTACATTTGCCTCACTGTCCTTAATACCTTCATGTAGGGAATCTTATTTAGCCATTTTCTATCTGTAGAGCCAGTACCTGGGGGATTTACAGATGTCTGAATTGGACATGGAACGTATGGCTAGATATATTAGGGATTTTGCGGTCCCGAAACACTGCCGGAGAGCTGCTGAGTGAGTCTGTAGGAGGTGAAGGCGGGGTATTTTTTTTGGGGGGGGGGGGGCTTCATGTACTTTGAGGGCCCCTCAAGCTTCGTTAAGCCACTGCTTTCAACCAGTGGTGCCGGTTGCTTGGTCCGTAGGATTTGACTCGAAACCGGATGTAAGCCATGTGAAATAAATAGTGCACGATGCCTGCTTCTTTTCATTTGAGTTTCATTTATGTAACAGGATCGTTCGTGGAAAAAAAATGTCGTATGTATTTTTTGCCAGTATTGATTAGGAATTTAAACACAATATCACTTTATATACCCGAGGAATAACGAGCCACCGCAACTTCTGAATGCAGCGGGAGGATAGCTCTGTGTTTAGAATCATACTTTTCCCGAATGCATACCAAAGCATTCAAAACGAATCGTTACAGAATATTTCATAAAATATTCAACGCCTTTTGTGCTTCAGCAGATAGGAAAAACGCATTCTGTTATTATTGTCCTGCGTTTTGTTCACTCCACAGTTTGGTTATTTCGACAGTCTGTTTTTTTCAGTAGAAGCGACGTGATCATGCTGAGGCGGAGAGCCCTAGAACCAAGTGAAGTAATCAATACATTGCTGACTTTATTTCATCCACCTGCCTTAGCAGTGCTATCTTGATCATGGTGGTCCATCCTCCGCGCTATTCAATAATGGATGAGCTAAGGCATTGTCATATAGTGGTTATTACCGTGGGTCAGGCTGAGCTCTGGCTCCCTAAAAACACCACATGGGATTGCTTTTATCTTTTCGAGAAACATATTTAATTGTAGCATTGTTTACCGTGGCAGACGCCATGTCCAATCAATGTCGCAGGGAATATCTGCACTGCTGCCTGAAAAACGATTGCCTTTGTAGTCTAAACCTTAGTGCTGCCAGTGACAAGCTCAATATACATCCTTTGTAAATAACTATCTAAACTTGAAATTTCTCCTGGAAAGGAGCGTCGTTTCTTGACCCACTTCGAGTCTTAGGGAAATGAACAACTCCTCATTATGCCATCTGCAGTGCTTGCGATGGACAAGTCAACTTGTAGCTGACACATTAGACCAGAAACCAAACTGCTCACTACATGTAGCATTAGATTAGAGTGACTGCTTTCGACCAAATAAGGGTTCTGATAAGTAACGTAAATATTTCTGTCTGCGTAGCTCTGTAATGTACATATGTACTGCACTGTCCGCATGTGGAAAGGCTGACAGTACTGGTAAATGTAGTGTTGACACCGGAACAGGCCAACACCACTAGGACGGAGTCGGAAGTGGTGGGTGAGGGGATACGCCCCTGACAGAGGTGCGATCTGGATCGCACCAGGATGACGAGGGGGAGGGCATAAGTAGAAGGGGAAAGGCGGGAAATGTATTATTATGAATGTGAGATAGATAGTGAATAGACTGCAATTGCACAACTGTCTCTGAGGCCTTATTTGTAGCCGCGCACCTGCTGCGCGACTTGACAACTGACGACGAGGTGGGCCTACCATGATCGGTAGCGGCGCCACCCAACGCGCACCACTAGACGGGCTGGGGCTCCGCCCTACCCGCACAACCTGGTTCAGCATGGCGATAGCACCACTAGACGGGCTGGGGCTCCGCCCTACCCACACAACCTGGTTCAGCATGGCGATAACCCAAAGGCCACCTGCCATCCTCTGCACCTCTCGGCTGGTTCCCCAGGACACCACCCGCACCGCCACACGATCGGCACAACTGCCAGGTCGGAAGGAACTGTGCGCCCAGGCAGGCGCCTGCGCTCACCTTCTGCAGCTGCACCCGACCTCCTACACAGCGCCGGCACCGCAACAGGAATCGGTGCCGGACGCGCTCGGGAGAGTCGTTATACGGACACACCCTAAACCAGGCGTGCGTTGTCTCAGGTGAGGAGATCCCCGGGAACACCCCTGGTTGTAACACGTGTCTTTTACTGAATAAGACTGCACACTGAGTGAATTTCAGCCTCAGCACCCAGAACCTGCATACCAGAAACTACTGAGCACACAACTGCTCACAAGTAAAGATACATGTAAAAAAAGAGGAGATTTCTTTTTTCCATCTTCACAGTTGCCCTGTTTTTAGAATGACACAGTGAAATAGAGCCAACGCCACAAAAAAAAAAACTCTTCAAGCCTACACACACACGAGGAACTGCAATAAACCCCAGGCCACCACATTTTACCTCACCACACCCACACTCTCATCACAATGGCTGGCATACCGCCATTGGTACCTTTCACCATCACAGGCGCGCCCCCCACCCAAGCCGCGAGATGGAAAGTCTGGGTGGAGCGCCTCGAAACATATTTAGAAGCCCTGGATGTCCAACCAGAAAGACGGAGACCCCTCCTCCTCCATATCGGCGGAGCAGACATCCACAAAGTCTTCAAGTCAGTAAGAGAAGCAAGGCCACTGACTTACGAAAGCCTGAAAGGGGCAGTTACAGCGCATTTTGAGCCCTATGCGAACCCGGATTACGAGAGGTTCCTGCTACGCCAAGCCCGCCAAACAACAGACAAGTCTGTCGACGTCTTTTATGCCAGGCTGAAAGAACTAGCCAGCACCTTCACACTGCCTGACGGGGAGGACGAAATTAGGGCACAATTCATCCAAGTGTGCTCATCGTCAAAACTCAGAGAGCGCATCCTGCAACAACCAAGCATGCCCATGAAGGACATACTCATCCTCGGACGATCTCAAGAACTGTTGCGGGCTCGAGCAGCACACATGGAACAAGCGCCAACGGCCCAGGTGAAAGCAGAGGCAGCCAACGCGGTAACGGTGAACACACCGTGACAAAAAGGGGACAGCTATAATGGACGGCTAAAAGGCAGGCCATGCAAGTGGTGCGGCGGTCCGGCACCAAATCCAACCACCTGCCCAGCGTGGGGCAAAACATGCAGCGCATGCAGAAAAGCCAACCATTTTGCGAAAGTCTGCAGATCCACACCAAAACTGGCACCAAGCACCACAAGAAAGGCAATCAAAATGGTTGAAACCACGCTAGACTCAGACAGCGATATGAACAATGACCAACACACAGTTCACGTAGTACACGCCATTGGGAGCCAATGACTACCCACATGCCAAGTCATGATCCAAGGGTCTCCCATGCCAGCATTTGTAGACACTGGCACCTCTATAAATCTGATGGCCCTGGAGATATACAACACTCTACCCAAATTGTTGCCGCCACTCCGACTCACAAACGAACAGGTATTCGCATTTGGAAACAGCCGACCCCTAGAAATAGCAGGGGCATTCACAACAGAAATCTCCTATGATGCCACCGGAAAAGCCACGAAAATATACATCTCTAAAGACGGCGCAGGATTCCTCCTAGGGTGCCAAACTGCCCAAGACCTCAACCTCGTACATTTTGCGTTTAGCATCCATGCAAACGCGTTTCGAGACCTGACACAGGAATTCCACGCCTTGTTTGAGGGCATCAGCTGCCTGAAAGGCCCCCGCTCCGACTCCACATTGACGACTCGGTCACCCCCATAGCCCTCAGACATCGCCGAGTGGTGTTCCACCTTCGCCCCAAAGTAGAACGCGAACTCCAAGTCCTGGAACAAGCAGAGATCATTGACATCATTGAAAGGGTCTCAGGCCCCACACCGTGGGTGACTCCGATTGTGATCGCAAGGAAGCTCAAGCAACCTGACGCCGTTTGGATCTGCGTCAACATGCACATGCCAAATCTGGCAATCAAAAGAGAAAGACACCTGACCCCAACAATAGATGATATCCTCTACGAACTAACAGGATCATACTGGTTCTCTAAAATAGATCTCCAGTCAGGATACCAAAAGATCACGTTACACCCCGAGTCACAGCCCATAACCACATTCTCCACCCACAATGGTCTATGGCAATACAAGTGACTCAACTTCGGCATCTCTAGCACGGCAGAGGTCTTCCAACATGTCATAAAAGAAGTCCTGCAAGGAATCCCAGGAGTCCTAAATGTGAGCGATGACATTCTGGTTCACACCCCCACCATCGAAACACACCTAAAGAGGCTGCGAGCTGTATTCGCTAGACTACAGGAACGAGGGCTAACGCTCCACCGGGAAAAATGCGAATTCCTGAAACAAGAAATCTGCTTTTTCGGGTATCGATTCTCCAAAAACAGAGTCAGACCAGACCCCCTAAAGGTCAGAGACATCAAAGAAGCCCCAGCTCCCACATCAATATCAGGAGTCCGGAGTTTTTTAGGCATGGTCACGTACTGCAGCCGTTTCATGAAAAACCTCGCAGACATCACCGGGCCCCTGCGACAGCTCACACAAGCAAACCGCCAATGGGAATGGGGCAAGGAACAAGAGAATGCCTTCCAAGCCAACAAAAGTGCACTTTCTGCCAACACCATGCTAGCATTCTTTGACCCTCAACGCCACTCACAGCTAGTAGTCAATGCCATTCCCATGGGCCTAGGAGCGGTGCTGCCACAGAAACAGGACTGCGGAGAGTGGGCCTCCATCGATTTTGCCAGCCGTACGCTCACGCCAACGGAGCAGAGGTACTCACAAATTGAACGGTAAGCAATCGCCATTTTCATCTCTATCTGTACGGCAAGTCGTTCTCAGTGGTGACCGACCACAAGCCCCTGCTACCTCTTTTCAAAGGATCATCCTCAAAGCCATTGCCGAGAATCGAGAAATGGATCCTGCAGCTCCAAGAATATGACTTCACACTTGAGTACCAACCGGGCACGAAGAACCCTGCAGACTTTCTGTCCGGCATGCCTGCCTGCCCACATCCCAAGAAGTGGAAGAAGCCCTAGAAACAGAAGAATACGTGCGGTTGGTGGTGGAGCGAGCCCGACCCCTGCCCATACCGCTCAGTGAAGTGGTGACAGCAACCAACCAGGACGAATGTCTACAAATTGCCATAGCAGCCACCCGGACAGGAGACTGGCGGCCGTTCCAACGTCCAGACACCTTCTGCAAACAGGAGGCCCATGCCTGCCTCCAAGCACTATTCCACATACGCCATGAACTCTCAGTGAGCGAGGAAGGCTGCCTGTTGAGAGGGTTTCGCCTAGTAATACCATGCAGCCTGACGTCCAGAACAGTGTCCCTCGCGCACAGAGCCCACCAAGGCATCGTCAAATCGAATGCCCACCTCAATAACAAGGTGTGGTTCCCAGGTTTGGACAAGCTTGTTGAAGACACAGTCAAAAGGTGCCTTGTCTGTCAAGCCATTGGCTCCCCAGATTTCCCAGCACCGGTCATCACAGAGCAAGGGCCCTCAGAACCATGGCAAAGAGTAAGCACAGATTTTGGGAGTCTCCCTTACAGATCCTACATGATCATAGTAGTAGACGACTATTCGCGCTACCCGGAAGTCGAAGTCGTATACTCAACGTCCGCACACACAGTCATCCCCAAATTTGAAAAACTTATGGCCAGTCATGGGTTCTTCGGTGAGGTGCACACAGACAACGGCTCTCCTTTCAATAGCCATGAGTGGGCAGATTTCCTAGCATCCACAAACACCAAACATCGGCGTGTCACACCCCGATAGCACCAGCAAATGGAGAGGTGGAGAGATTCGTAAAAACCCTGAACAAGATTATCTGTATCCCTGTGGCAGAAGCTGAGAACCCGGAAAGAGCAATATACACCTTCCTAAGGGAATACAGGGTCACACCTCACGCCACCACCGGAGCCACCCCCAGTCAACTCTGGTTTGGCAGAACGGTAACGGATGCCATCCCGCATCACCCGTCGTGGGCAACACAACCACCACCACCAGACAGGTCAGCAGCAAGGAGAGCCAACACAAATGCATATGCCTCCAGGAATTGGAGAGCCCGAATAACAACTGTGCGAGTAGGGGATGCTGTCCTGGTCAAAGGCTGCCACCCATGAGGAAAGTTCCGCCTACCCTTCGAGACACGGCCGTGGACCGTGAAAGGCACCATGGTGACAGCCCGGCGGGGGCCAGAGACGGTGACCCGCAACATAGCACTTTTCAAACGGTTGCCCCAAATGACACCCAGCGATAACGACAGGAGCAGCACAGATGAAAGGACAGACCCAGACGTGGAACCGGCATGCCTGGAGTCGACAAGCGGAGGAGCAGGAACTGCCATGGAATACCAGCCAACTCACCCAGCATTTGAACAAACACAAGGCCAACCCGCAGCAGCAGTGACACCCAACCAGAGTGCAGAAGGGATCCTGGTGTCAGATCGGTCTGGGAGAGGAAGGTACATGCTGAGGCACAACCCAGGCCCCTCTCGGCGGTATGCAGACTTTGCGTGTGACTAACCTGTAGTAGAGGAGATTAAAAGAAAAAGGAAAAACGTTCCGTCTCGCCAGAGACCACTAAGACTATGGCAGCATCTCAGTTTGCGTTTGTTTGTTTTGTTTTAAATTTATTCCTCTCTTCCTCATTGGGGAGGGATGTAGTGTTGACACCGGAACTGGCCAACACCACTAGGACGGAGTCGGAAGTGGTGGGCGAGGGGATACCCCCCTGACAGAGGTGCGAGATGTATCGCACTAGGATGACAAGGGGGAGGGAATAAGTAGAAGGGGAAAGGCGGGAAATGGATTATTGTGAATGTGAGATAGATAGTAGATAGACCGCAATTGCACAACTGTCTCTGAGGCCTTATTTGTAGCCACTTGACAGTAAAGTAGATTGTGAATCAGTTATAAGACTGTTTTTAATTATATAACTTAGCAAGCGTTTGATGATACTAAGGGACATATTTATACTCCGTTTGCGCCGGATTTGCGTTGTTTTTTTGACGCAAATTCGATGCAAAACTAACTCCATATTTATACTCTGGCGTTAGACGCGTCTAGCACCAAAGTCCATGGAGTTTGCGTCACTTTTTAGCGTGGACACCTACTTTGCGTTAATGATATGCAAGGTAGGTGTTCCCGTCTAAAAAATTGACTCCGAGGCTGTGCGCCGTATTTACACTCCCGGGCAAAAATCACGCCCGGGAGTGGGCGGGTAAAAAAAAATGACGTCCAGCCGATTTTGCGTCGTTTTTTAGCGCCTGGTCAGGGCAGGCGTTAAGGGACCTGTGGGCTCGGAAGGAGCCCAGAGGTGCCCTCCCATGCCCCCAGGGACCCCCCTGTCACCCTTGCCCACCGCAGGAGGACGCCTAAGGATGGAGGGACCCATCCCAGGGAACATAAGGTAAGTTCAGGTAAGTAATTTTTTTATTTTTTTTTGTGGCATAGGGGGGCCTGATTTGTGCACCCCTACATGCCACTATGCCCAATGACCATGCCCAGAAGTCCCCTGGGCATGGCCATTGGGCAAGGGGGCATGACTCCTGTCTTTGCTAATACAGGAGTCATTTCAATGGGGGTTGGGAGTCGAAAAAAATGGCACAAATCGGGTTGAGGCGATAATTTTGCCTCAGCCTGACTTGCCCCATTTTTTGGCGCCCAAGCTCCATATTCCCCTACGCCAGAGCTGCCTGGTGTACGTCATTTTTTTTCACGCACACCAGGCAGCGCCGCCGGCTAACGTCATTGTATAAATACGGCGCCCGCATGGCGCTTCAGAATGGCGTTAGCCGGCGTTAACTTTTTCGACGCACAACTGCGTTGGCGCAGTTGTGCGTCGAAAAGTATAAATATGGCCCTAAGTTCTTATGTCTCCATAGATCAACGTAATGTCCTAAATATGTGTGCGTTCATGCAGAGGAGACATGAACTCTAGTTGTCAGTAGAACGCGTGCATCATGGGCGTAGGAAGTGTGGGAGACGCAGGGGATGGATCTGCCCCAGATTTTGGAGGGTGGGGGACAAGGGGATGAAGGTGGGGGGGGACAAGAGGACAAAATAATTTTCCCTCTCACATCTATTATTCATAGGGCCTAAGCGCACAAAAGCACTACTTATAATAGCCCTGTACCGACCATCCTCCAATCTGATGGTAACAGAATGAAGGTGAGTCCGGAGGCCCCCTGCGCCCCCTGCCCTTTTGTTTGTCCTGTTCACAGCTGTGGGCATTAAGGGTGTTCATGAGAACAAAGGGCACGAGGAGGAGAAAATAGTTTTGGATGATTACTGTCTGCATCACGTGCCGCATTGAAAAGGAGCACTGCAGGATGCCTTCAAGAGGAGCTGCAAGACAATAAGGAAGATCTAAAGAGGAAACAGAGTCCCACTCACCATGATGCCTGCAGTCTAGAAAGGAGACTCTGTGAAACACAATATTTGTAGTTGACTAAGATCACACCAGTTGGTGAAACAGTGAAGTCGAGATTGAGCCCAGATTTTACCTTTTCACACAACAATTTAGCTATTAGAAGTGTATATTTTTCTAACATTTATGTTTAATGTTTTATTATCTAGGTAATGAAGGGCTTGATTACAGCATGGCTAACAGGGAGAAGCCATATTTCATTTTGGGCCGTTATGCCTAGCGTTATTATTTATGTTGTTGTTATTGTTACATATTTAAGCATATTGAAGTATATTATCTTTTCTCTATCTTTTCTTCACTCTACTCTGAAAAAATCTACCCTATGCCACTGCACCCTACACCTCTTTTCTCCACTCTGCGCTACTCTATACCACTGCAATCTATGCTGTGCCACTGCACTCTACACCACTCTACTCTTCATCAGTCTACACTTCGCCAATGCAATCTATGCTATTCTACTCAAACCATTGTACACTACACCCCTTTACTCTGCCGGTAAACTCTTCACCACTTTGCTCAAAACCAATGCACTCTATGCCACTGCCCTCTATGCCAATCTACTCTGCACCACAGCACTCTATTCCACTGCTTTCAATGCCACTGTGTTCTGCGCCACAGCACTCTATGCCACTATACAATACTCCACTGCACTCTGCGACCCTCCAATCTGCAACTTTGCACTCTCTGCCACTGAACTCCAGGCCATTCTACTCTGCACCACTGCACTCAATGCCACTGTACTTTGTCCCACTGCACTCTTTTCTGCCCCACTGCACTCTAATCTACTCTACACCTGTCCACTGTAGGGCACTTCACTCAACTTTGAAATCATCTCCTCTATGCTACTGCAATCTACGCAACTCCACGTTATGCCAGTCCAATCTACCCTGCTCCACTCCAATGTACCCTGCACCACTCCAACCTGCTCTGCACTGCTCTATGCTACTGCACTCTACATCACTATGCTCCACTCTGCAACAATCTAATCTTCACCACTATACTGTACTCTGCAGCAACCTACTTTATGCCACGGCACTCTATGCAACTCTATTCTACTCTGCACCACTGTACTCTAAGCCACTCATCTCTACTCTGCATCACTCAACATCACTGCACTCTACACCAATGTATTCTATGCCACTCTACTCTACACCACTGCCCTTTATGACACTCTGCTCTGCAACACTACACTCTTCCACTGAACTATACTCCTCTCAACTCTGCACCACAGCACTCTACTCTGCACCGCTCAACTATATGCCACTCTACTGCACTCTACACCAATGTACTATATGCCACTACACTCTATGCCACTCTACTCTGCATCACTGCACTCCACCACTGCACTCTACACCATTCTACTCTACCTTGCACCACTCCATTCTACCATGCACCGCATCACTCTATGACACAGCACTCTGAACCACTGCAATCTATGATGTGCCACTCCACTCTGCTCTCTTTTATTCTTCACCATTCTACGCTACTGCACTGTACGCTAAACCAGTGCAGTCTTCGCCAATGCACTCTACACCACACCACTTTACTCAACACCAATGTACTCTATACCACTACACTCTACGCCAATCTACTTTGCACTACTGTACTCTATGCCACTTCACTCTAGACCACCCAACTCCACTCTATGACACTTCATTGTGACATTACACTCCATAATACTAGACTCTGACACTCTATTCCATTAAACTCTAACACTTTCTCCACACTGTAACTCCCTACACAACTCCCTATACGCCACTCCATTCCACTTTACTCCACTCAATGCCACTCCACCCCACTCTATGCCACTCCATCCCACTCTATGCCACTTCAATCTACGATACTCTACTCAATGCCACTGCACAACCTCTATGCCACTCCACTATACAATAATGTACTATGCTCAACTATACTCTACCCAAATGTCTCTATGCCACTTCAAGTTACTTTGCTTCACTCTACTCCAGTTCACTCTTTTTTATGCCTTTCCACTCTACAACACTCTGCCACTCCACTCTATTACACTGTGACACTACTCCACTCTACTACTACTTTATGGCATTGGCTTTTGATTAGAGATTCAGATCTCCATTGATTGCCTTCTCACTCATATGAGACGTGGCAGATTTATCTTCGCCGTTTTGGTTACAAGCGCTCTGTAACCCTTTTAACTCAAGCTTAACGAAGGCTTAGGATGATCCTGATACTTTTCTAGGGGACTGAAATATCGTCGGCCAAAGTACCTTGACTTGAATTTGTGATGTTGTACATAAGGTGGCATAAGCATAGGTACTTTGAGCTAATGACTTCTTGATTCACTATTTTAGTCATTCATGTAAAAGTCGGTGTATAAAAGCTTGTAAATCAATATTGTGGATGCTAACCTTGTAGGAAAGTAGCCTCTTTCTAGCTTGGTTACCACCACTTTTGGCCTATTTGCCAGTGTGTTTTTAGTGTGTCTACTGAGATCCTGCTAATCAGGACCCCAGTAGTTATGCTCTCTCCCTTAAATTATGGTTGTTGCATACTGGTAACCCAGTATTTCACCCACAATGGGCATACTGGTGCTCCCTTATAAGTCCCTAGTATATGGTACTTAGGTACCCAGGGCATTGGGGTTCCAGGCGATCCCTATGGGCTGCAGCATTTCTTTTGCCACCCATAGGGAGCCCATGCAAAGGCTTCTGCAGGACTGCCATTGCAGCCTGCGTGAAAAGGTGTATGCACCCTTTCACTGCCAGTTACACTGCACCAGGTCACTTATAAGTCACCCTGATAGCAGGCCCTCCAGCCCTGAGGGCAGGGTGCAGAGCACCTATGTGTGAGGGCACCCCTGCACTAGCAGAGGTGCCCCCATGACCTCCAGGACCATTTTCCCAGACTTTGTGAGTGCGGGGATGCCATTTTAAACATGTACTGGAAATAGGTCACTACCTATGCCCAGCTACATAATGGTAACTCCGAACATAGGTATGTTTGGTTTCAAACAATTGGAATCATACCCTAAGGCTTTTGCAAGCATTGGTTATGTGATTTCATGCACTCTGGTGGATCCTTAGAGGACCCCTAGTATTGCCATTCCAGCCTTCTGAGGTTTTGCAGGCAGCCCCAGCTGCTGCCACCTCTCAGACAGGTTTCTGCCCTCCTGTTGCTTGAGAAGCTCAAGCCCAGGAAGGCAGAACAAAGGATTTCCTTTGGGAGAGGGGTGTTACACCTTCTCCCTTTGGAAATAAGTGTTACAGGCTTGGGAGGGGTAGCTTCCTTCCTTAGGCCATTGGAAATGCTTTCAAGGGCACTATTGGTGCCCTCCTCCCATAATCCAGTCTACACTGGTTCAGGTACCCCCAAGTCCCTGCTCTGGCATGAAACTGGACAAAGGAAAGGGGATTGACCACTCCCCTGTCCATCACCACCCCAGGTGTGGTGCTCAGAGCTCCTCCAGAGGGGCCCTGGGTTCTGCCATCTTGGATTCCAAGTTGGCATCGAACTCTGGGAGCATCTGAGTGGCCAGTGCCAACAGGTTGTGTCAGAGCCGTCCCCTGATAGGTGCTTACCTGTTTAGCTGACCAATCCCCCTTTCAGGGCTATTTAGGGTCTCTCCTTTTGGAGGTTCTTCAGATTCTGATTGCAAGACTCCAGCAAGAATCCTCTGCATCCTTTTCTTCACCTTCTCAGCGAAGAAATTGCATCTGGACACTCCAGGAACTCCACAAACTGCACCAAAGAAGCAAAGACGACTTCCTCAACATTGTATCTTCAGCTCTTGCCAGCAAATGCAACTGTTTCCCGGTTGTGCATCCTCAGAGGACAGCCTGTCTTCAACCTGCACCAGAAGAATGAAGGAATCTCCCTTGGAGTGAAGGAGTCACTCCCCTGCTTCAGCAGGTACCTCCCTGCAACGACGACCATCTGCGTGGGTCCCCTCTCCTGACGAGTTCCATGGACCCTGCATCACAGGTGGTGAACTGAAGTGGTCCCGAAGGTCCTGACGTCCTACTGTCCAACTTTGGAGGAGGTAAGAGCTTGCCTTCCCACACAAGACAGTACCCCTGTGCACCACGTGTTTTTCAGTTGCCAAGTCTTGTTGGCATCCTTCTATGAAATTCTTTGTGCACAATGTAGATCCGGCCCCAGCACTCCTTCCTGCTATGCACAGCTTCCTGAGTGGTTCTCTGGCGGTGTGGGATCCTTTGTTTTTGTGCTGCGTGGGTCTCCTTTTGCAACTCCTTTGTCATCGTGGTGGGGGATCTTTCTGTGTGTGCTTCTGTGGGCTCTCTGAGTTGCTGAGAGCCCCCTCTGACACCCTCCTGGGTAGAGTCCACCAGGTCCCTCCTGGTCCCGGGCAGTGCCATTTTCCGCTAACCGGGAGCTTTGCGTGTGCCAAGGCTTGTTGGCGGAATCGAGCGACGTAAACCAGACTGCAATCATCCATCCGGTGTGGGATATCATCTGCACCAACCAGTAACCGGCATCCATCTTCCTGGGTGCAGTACAGACTGTTGTTCTTCACCAGTAGTTCTTCTTTTGCACCTTGATTCGGGTTAGCAGGGGCTCCTGTCCTCCCTGGACTCTTCTGTGCTTCTTGGACTTAGTCCCATTCTTCCATAGGTCTTTAGGTCCAGAAAGTCACCCTTTGTGTCTTGAAGTCTCTTCTGGTTCTTGCATTATCTTTTTTCTTGTTTTCTTGTGTGTTCTAAGAAAGTTACTGTGATTTACTCCTGCTTTCCTAGGCTCTGAGGTGGGTTCTATTACTTACCTTTGGTGTTTTCTAATACTCCCAGCGCCCCTCTACACACCACACTTGCCTAGGTGGGAAACCAACATTCGCATTCCACTTTCTTAGTATATGGTTTGTGTTTCCCCTAGTCCCATTTCTAACCATTGTGATTTTCACTAATTGCACTGTTTTCTAACTGTTTTTTTCTATCAGGAAGAATGCACTGCCCTCGGGGCAGTCACAAAGTCCTGCTGCCCCGACGGCAGTGCATTCAAGAAAAATACAGAACAGTGGTTTAAAAGCTGCTCCATGTTACTCTGTGCAGGTGGCAATCTGGCTGCACTTTTACTAGGGAGTTTACCCACCTGCAATGGGATGTTTAGGGGTTCCATGGGACCCCCTTTCATTCCTTCAAAGAACTGCAATTAGAAGGCCCATTGAAAGTGCTCCATCTTTTTGTGGCACACTTTCAATGAAGCTTCTAAAGGTGTTTGCCTCTGTGCCCATGTCAGTAATGCAGTGCAGATGCAAAGTGATTCCCCCATTTGCAATGGGCCTTGCCCCCATTTTAATGAGGAAACACTTTCTAATGATAACTGTTAGAAATGGGGTCTCAGGTTGGTAGTCAGTTTGCACTCTATCCAAGCAGGGACGTTCACTCTAGTCAGGTTAAGGGAGTTACACTCATAAGACAATGCCTGCTCACCCCCTTGGTAGCTTGGCGCTGTAGTGTGGTTGGTTTTACGTATCCTTTGCGCGTTAGCTTCAGGCTTTAGGCCTTTGTGCACTTTGCCCTGGATGTATTTTATTAATTTGCTGGCAGCTTAGCGCCTCTGTGCACTTTGCTCTAAATGCTTTTTATTAGGCTTCGTACTGTTATTTTTCAAATAGCCAGTTCTACGGTTTTGTTTTTTATTCATATCACACTGTTTTGCCTACGTCAGCACTGGAGTTCTCCATAACACATTCACTCTGTGCTTCAGTCAAGGATACAGTCTGGTACATTGCCGATAGACGTGGTAGGAGTTTAGACTTGGCATTCCTGCGTTGGGACATTTTGTGATCACGCTGACATGTTAGTTATAAAATCACTTCCTTGTCCCAATACACGGAAGAGGGAGATTCCGACCAGGGAACCACAACTAGACGCTGACTGCCTCGTTGCAGATGCTGAACCAGATCACAGGCCTTTGCTCAGGTATGAGGGCTGATGTCTCCCCAGTGATTCGGAAAGGCAAGCTAGAAGCTTAACATGCTGTGCTCTAAATAGAACAAGCAGAGGGAGAGTAGAAACTGTTAGGCACTATGATAGCTTTGTTCTTATGTTTTACTCTCCTGGTGACTATTTCAATCCTACTGTGTTGTATTGTTCTGGTTATTGCGGCTCACGCCTTATTATCTAAAATACAGTTGTTTTATTAAAACATTATATAAAACTTATACTGTCTTTGTCATTTGTATATGAGATCATATTGTAAATGAGAGAGTTGGTTTGGATCTGAGTGACCACGACTTCCCTGAGAAGTTCCAAAGATGTCATGCGCTCGGCTGCCCAATCATTTCTTCCCCGTGGGAGAAATGAGGCACTGCTAGTTAGCCGGAGCAAAAAACGGATTTAGGGTGACAGAGTTCCTTACACGTGGGTCAGACTCAGTCCCCCACACCGTTATCGATCCTGCTGCCTAGAAATCCAGTAGTCTCATTTAGGATAATGAGAGCCCACGCGACATGGCGCCGCCAACGTTTGGTCTGGCTCTAATATTTAGGTCCGACTGACTCTCTCGGTCTCATATATATTTTGACTCCTCGGTTCCGTAAGCGGAGACGTCCGTGGGGTTGAGGGTTTCCGCCACCACAGGATAGGTACATCCTATTGCTTAGTGGTTGGTTGTTCAAGCTTGAACTTAGAAAGGAAAAACTCCGATATTGGTGTGCCTTCTGTGATCTAGTGCTATTTCTTACAAATGGCGAATCCTAATGTAGTGAATATAGCAATCAATATGTGTCACCCACTCACAGGACATCTGATAGCACATGGACTAACGGTCCAGGGGGGTCCGGTCACTTTTGTGGTGGACGGCCATGCAGCCTATAGAACAGAACTTTTTTATTCTTGGGTCGTATTTCCGGCAGTTGATGGGGGTACAAATACTTTTCACGAATACACTGTTGCGAATGTCCCTGGACAGTACAGGGCTTACGCATACTTAGAGATACCTCTATCTTATCAAGAACACCATAATTGGCTTGATGGCGCCCTCCCACACACAGTAGCACAAGTGAGGTTAGGTCCGCTGAGTAATGATGGTCCGACCTGGCCTTTATTGGTACTTACACACCATATCCTGCGGTTGCAAATTTGGCAGTGGCTGATGTGCGTCGTTTATATATAGACTTAGCAACTACATACAGAAGACTGGTTCAGTTTGTAATGCAAGCATTAAATACTAATGCAGCGCGTGCTGCTCCGGCGCACCCACAAGCAGTGGTTCCGGGTATCAATCCGGCCACTGTACACTCAGTTATGGGTAAGGTACCGGCTAAACGTGAGGAGACTCCATTTTGGCTGGCGCAAAAAATTTATACGCTGGAAGCAGTATTTCCCCATACGGGACCTCAGGATAAACATAGAATATTAACGATGTGTTTGCCGTATGGGATGGTTCCTCCGGTGGACCTTTGTAATACCTGGGGCACGGTGTTTGCCGCACTCTACACTACGGCACACGGTACACCGACATTAGCTAATTTACCGGAAGTGCTTAAACAAATTCAAGATGAATATGGGGCTGCCCCTGCCTTAGATTTAGGCATGCAGTTAATGGGCAATTTTGCCGCGGTTTCTTCTATTATTTTGAGTAATCTCAAGGGAGAGGCAGTAGCACTAGCAGTGCGAATGCGTCTTCGGGACGGTCCGCAGATTAATCAGGAGCGGGAACTTCCGAGAATAATAGCAGAAACATATTCCAGTATTGGTCGCGATAGCCTAGGGGCTAGACCGCAAAAATCACAATTGCAGGGTAAAAATAATAAAGATAATGCTAAACAACAGCAACCTGAGGGTACTAAAAAGCGCTGGGAAAAGAAACAGCAAACACCTAAAAAAGATGGGGGATTGTCTCCGCAACCGGAAACCCCGCAGAATAAGTATAATCTCAGAAATAGGGATAATTTGAAGACGCCTGATAGATATCAGTGTACTGATACACGCCAATCTCGTTCCTTTCAGGACTCCTCAGAGAAGTGAGAGAGGTGGGCGGTCAGAGCGGAGGACGGAGTACGTGAAACCGAGACAGGATTCACAACGCTCAACTGAGGTTTCTATTAAACAAGAAGAGAAACCGCTGCAACAAAAACAGCAATTTAAAAAGAAGAAAGTGGCAGCAGTCTCAGTTAGACATGCCGCTCAAGAAGAGAGTTCTCTTGACGAACAAGACATGGGCGTTAGCACTGTTAGACAGCGCGGCAGAGGTCACAATAGTTCGCCGGAGTCTTCTAGAGCATCTGGAGGTGAAAGCAACTGATGACTTCATACAAGTCGAAACGGCGGATATGCGAGTCTCTGATCCTGATAGGGTTTATCAAGTGACTCTACGATTAGAAGGGGACATTGACCGCATTGTACACGCCATCTTTTGGGACCATGTGGTAAAATCATATGATGTTCTGCTGGCCGAACCGGATTGGCCACCTGACTTTGTTCGCGACTGTCCGGTTGGGGAGGAGGTTATTACACCTTCCTTCTCACCACTTGTTCTGAGAGAACTAGTGGAGTCCTATAGTAAAACATGGGCTCTAGCACAGGCTCCCGCCCTATATAGAAATAACGTGGGGTGGGATAGACATTCACCTTATCATGTAATTCCAATAAAGGGCAAACCTCAGCCACAGCCGCAGTATCCTATCAAATTTGAGGCAAGGGCATCGGTTAGGAAAATTCTTACACATTTGGAGTACCAGGGTGTAATTGAGCCCTGTGTCTCGCCGATGAATAATCCCTTATTTCTGGTTGCTAAACCGGACCATTCATATAGGATAGTGGTGGATTACAGACATTTGAATAGTCATACACGCACATATGCAATACAGAATTCACATAGCGCAGCGCTTATGAATAATATAGTACGTAAGAAATACAAAACAACGTTAGATATCTCGAATGGATTTTTCTGCCAAAATATAGCGCCCGAAAGTCGGGACTATACCAGTTTCAGTGCATTTGGCTCTCAGAATTTTTTTTGTCATTTGCCTCAGGGGTATAAAAATAGCCCAGGACTGTTTTCAGCTCATGTGACTGAAATGCTGCACGAGTTGGACCCTGAAGCGTTATCATATGTTGATGACATATATCTGACAGACGAAGAGATTCTGCAACATCTAAGGCGTGTATCGCGCATTGTTGTGGGGTTTGCTGATATTGGCTATAAGTTTAATTTTAAGAAATCAAAGATTGCCTTCCTCAGCGTCATTTTCCTGGGATATGAGCTGTCGAGTGAGGGCAAGAGCTTAGCGCCACATTTTTGGGAGAAATGTGCTTTATTGCAGCCTCCTAATACGGTTCGGAAGCTACAGTCATTGTTGGGGTTTCTGAATTTTGGCAGAACTTACATTCCTGATTATGCTACGCGTATAAAACCCTTATACGAATTGATTCGCCCGAATTTTTCGAGTAGGTTTTGGACGATTGAGCATACACACATACTACAAGAGTTACAGACTGACCTCTTAGCAGTTCAACACTTACACACACGGGACAATAAGACACATTTAGTCATTAGGGTGATACCTGGGGCTGTTGGGTTTACATATGTCACCTTTAATGAGGGTGAGACAGTCCCGATAGCATACAAGTCCCACTTGTATTCTGCTGCAGAACAACGATTTGCACAGACTGAGAAAATACTCACTGCAGTACAGATGGCTGTGATTAAAGAAAGACCGCTTGCCCAGGGCCAACGCATCATTGTCGTTTCCCCGATTCCGGCCTTAGAGGCAGTTACAAAAGCGAGTGTTCCTAATTCGAAAGCTTTACACCCGTGATGGATACAATGGGCTACGTCTTTGACAGCCACTGATGTAGATTACATATTTGACCCTAAACTGCAGACTCAAGAATTTCTTCAATATGAAATGGAGTACCCAGTTCCTGCTGGTACGTTGCCTATTGACCAGTATCAGGTGGTCATGTATACCGATGGCTCTGCGCAACCAGCGGTTGGGACAAAACAACAGTATTCTGCTGCATGTGCGGTGGTGAGCGGCACTATGGAGGGGGAAGTGTTCTGCCCCCGACATACTTATACTAAAACCTTGGGAGATTGCACGGCACAGCTGGCTGAGCTCAAAGCTCTATTGTTAGCATTGGAACACGCGGATCCGGCGATTTTGACCTTGCTGGTCTGTGACTCCTACTACTGTGTTCAGTCTTTCAACGAATATCTGCACTATTGGAAGTTGAATGGGTTCAGAGATTCTAAAGGCAACACCATTAAACATAAATTGTTGTGGGGTAAGGTTGCGGATCTGAAAGAAACGCTTCCTAAGGTCCATGTTGTACATACACTTGGACACCAGTGCATTGGAATACACGTTGCTGGAAATACTTTGGCTGATGAAGCCGCGAAATCAGCAGTGGATGTCGCCACTGTGGCCGCAGTGACTCGTTCGAGTTCCAAACCAGACACAGAGATTTCGGCTGCCATAAAAGCTACGGCTGATGGCACGCCATTTCCTAAAGGATTTCCTTCTAAATATAGTTACTGCTTGAGTAGTGCGATAAATGCTGTTGTTAATATTCCAGGCATTGGTGTACGTGAACTACCCAATAAAATTGAGAGACATCGATTAATTTCTGCAGCACATGAGGGGGTGGCGTCTGCACATGCTGGTGTGGCTGCCACGATTTCACTTTTACAGGCTCGTTACTGGTGGCCTGGTCTCTATAAAGAGACAAAGCAATATGTCCTTTGTTGTGACGTTTGTCAACAGATTAAAGCTTCGTCGGCTAGACGCCCGCAGCAGACGCCACTTCTGATTTCAAATAAACCTTTACAGTGTGTGTACTTGGATCATTGTGGTCCACTGACACCAGATAGTGCATACAAATATATTTTGGTTGCTGTAGATTCGTGCTCCAGATTTGTGTGGGTCTGGCCACAACGCTCGGCTGACGCTCGGACTGTTATTAAAGATTTGCGCATCTTTGTCGATTCATTTGCAGTTGCGGCTTTTCATTCGGACTAGGGCCCTGCTTTTGCCTCTAAGGCATTCAGGGACACCATGGCTTCGTTGGGGGTCCAACTCCAATTCTCGTCTCCATTTCATCCCGAGGGAAATTCTGTCATGGATCGTTTAAATCGTGATTTAAAGCAATCCTTAACGGCCAGGGTTATAGGTACGGGTCGTGGTTGGCTAGCCCACCTGTATGGAGTACAGAGAGCACTTAATAACTTGCCTAGGAGGTCACTGGGGGGTCGTACTTCATATGAGTGCCTGTTTGGAACACAAATGTATGTTCCTGATCTAGATGGTCCTGGTGTGGAGGCGGCAGATACGCCCTATTAACGTAAATGATTGTGTCACTGTTTTGCAGGATTTACAACAATTCCGTGAATATAACTCTTCTGCAAGTGCTGCCTCCTCAGGAATTAAGGGTGAGCCAGTAACACCTACTGGTTGGATACCCAGGATTGGGGATCTAGTGCGTGAAAAGGTCGCAGTAAAGAAAGAATTTGGTCCTTCTTATCGAGCACCTGTCCCTGTGTTAGGGGTAAGCGGCACGAGAACTGTGATTTTACCGCCGCTCCAAGGGGCCAAAGGAAATCGCTTTGTTTCCATTGATAATGTCAAGTTACAACATGTGGCCGATTCTGCACAGCAGACCAAGAGGGACACCCAGTAGGTCCGGAATCCCTCTCACTACTGGGGAAGAAGTCCCGCTGCAGGTGATTTACACCGACGCTGTTTCCTCTCCGAGCTTGGGGAGAGTGGATGATGATCTTGCGATTGTTCCACAGACGACGATTAATATGGAATCTTTTGATCAAATTGCTGTACGTTCTACTGATGTTTCTGAACATGTGGTTCATAGCGTGCCTAGGCGAGAGCCTCCATCTGCTTCTTTGTTCACAGTTGCACCTTTTGCAAGAACTGCCTCTGGCTGCTTCAACGACACTGATGATGCACTGTCCAGCTCCTCGTCCTCGATGTCTACAGTCGAGGTCCACGTAAGCTGCTGTGTTGGCTTAAACGCACATATTGTGTTTTTCCTTGGAACTATTTGTGGCTTTTTATGGCTGTAATGACTCTTTTTTTGTGGTTGGGATTTGTGGTTACTTTTTTTCTGGTAATACATGGTCATTTTCTTCCTGATCGATCTGACATTGAGCACGTGGAGACTGTGTTAAAACCACATTTTTCGTCTCATATGGTTTGAAGAGACTTGTCCAATGTAAACATTTCTGCAATACCGATTCCGGATGGGATTGTGTGGGATAAAGTAATGTTTGATATATATGGTCCCACTGAATTGATTCAAATACCGTATGTCCTCAAGTTATCAATGAATGATATTGTTATACCAGGCATTGTTTCTGATGATTGGGATGTGAAGACAGTAGATTCTATGCTGACAGATTTGCAATATTATACTGTCTATGACGATGAAGATGCTTACCAATTTAGAGATAATCATGGTGACATGTTTTGCTACAACTATTATGGACACCACTTTATTCATAAAGCTAGTAGCCCTAAGTTCATATTTGATTATGTGCAATGGGAACATTGCTCGACTCCTCCACAAGGGAGTTCGAAAACTTATTATGATAAATTTGCATATTTTTCTGGGCATAATCAACGACATGCTAAGTCTTACTATTTTAAAATTACTCCGTATTCTAATAAGCAAATGTTATTGACCGATACTAAATTACTGTATTCCAATTTGTTTGTATCTAAACTTTCGGTCGAGGGGTATGAATACTGGTTTAAGACTGTTGACTTGAAAAGTGTTTGGGGTACGAAAAATTGGCAGATGCAAGGCAGGGACACATTATTTAGAGCATGTATTATCCCTGTGCAGATGATTTTCCTCAATGACACAGTACAACAGACTAGCTGTATGGGCTTGGCAACAATTAGAGAGTTAAAGTTGCCTAGTATACCTGTCCCTTCCAAATAAAACAACTGGCAGCACTATGTGAATGCTACTTTTAGTGAATTTACACATTGGGTCCAGAATGGTACGCTTAACACTTCATCGATACATCCGGGCGGGTGGTTATTATGGCCTGTAGACACTAATCAGTGTCATCAACGTTTTGTCACCTCTTCAGGGGGGTTCAGGACTAGTAGGGCAGACCCTCGTTACATTTCACCAGAACATGCTGATATTATAACTACATACAGTGTGGGGAAGCTTTGTCAGCAATGGTTGAAGTCATCCACGCTGGATGCAGTTAAGTCACATCTCACGTTACTGTCTAATGATACTGATTTACAAGATTTGTTGTCAGGTCCCAAGGTACCACGGAAGAAAAGATTTTTATACGAAGTTGATAATGAGATTTGGAAGCTTTCACAACAGGAGGCTGCAGCCCGGTTGAGGCAGATTGATCAGGAAAACCTGATGCAGACTTTGGGGGTGATTCTAAGTCTGGCGGGCGGCGGAGGCCGCCCGCCAGACTTCCCCCCTCCAGAATACCGCACCGCCAGGGTTAGAATGACCCCCTTTGTCTGTTGTTGATAATGGCATGCATACCCTTTCTGACCGTGTTTACACAATTGATAGCATTGTTTCCTCTGCTATTGACATTATTAAATCGGACATGTCTTCTTTATATCATGGGCAGAGTCAGACGCGGTCCATCATGCAGCTGGGTTGGACTCTTCAGACCTTGAAGGCAGATCGCGTTCTATGGCAGCACATTCGTGCCAGAGAGATCTTTGTCTGCTTTAATTTGACTCGTCAACAACAGCTGATGGCTAAAAAGGAAACGACGTATGTTATGTTGAATATTGAGAAATTGGAGAAACTGCCTTTCACGGTGGCTGAGATTCCATCAGCTGAGTGGTTGATTCATGGGGTTATTAATCTGCCTATCTCCACTCTGCAATTTACTTCTTGTTTGAAGCACATTCCGGTGGGTAGATATGAACTATTGGGAGACAGTTACATACACGAGGTGTGGGAGCTTCCCTTTCAATACAGATGTGTTAATGGTTTGAGGGAGGTTTTTCTTAGCGGTAGTGAATGTGAAACTTCTGTCAGCCATTCTATGGTTTGTAAACAGCTGTCCTTGCACGGAGCGTGTAACACTTTGATTGCTAACTTAGCTTGTTATCTGAAGGGAGTTCCAGTCCCGGTTATTAAAAAAAAATTCCAGGTGCTTTCTAACGGCAGTTACATTGTTCTTAACAGCGAACGCTGCTGTGGCATGCGTGCCGGAATAGTTCACGTTGTTGTTGTCAACAAGGCCGTTACGTGCTGTGGGAATGTGTTGTTTCCCCCACTCAAATTAGGGAGGTAGCGGACATCTGGCCTCATATTGCTACTTCAAAGGTTAATTTCGACAAGTTGAGTCGGCTAAAAGCTTTATTGTTTCAAGAGCATGTGGCCCTTACATCTGCTAGCGAGACCTACGCACTTCAGGTGGCAAGGTCATCGGCGGAGATACAGTCCCTTTTGAATACTAACTTTCCAAGTCACTTCTGTGAACTTGTGGGACGTATATTTAGGCCCGTATTTATACTTTTTTTAGCGCCGCATTTGCGCCGCTTTTTGGCACAAAACGGCGCAAACCTACAAAATGCAATGGCATTTTGCAAGTTTGCGCCGTTTTTGCGTCAAAAAACGACGCAAATGCGGCGCAAAAAAAGTATAAATACGGGCCTTAATGCATCCAGCACTGCTGGTATTGCACATTTTTTCAAAGCCGTTGGTGTTGGTTTTTCTCACACCTTCTCTTCCATATTCGGTTTGATACCTTCGGCTATACACTCTATTTTCGGAAGCATTTTTGGGGGTTTCCTGATTACTTTGGCTTTATTGGCTGGAGTCTTGCTGTTGTTGCTATTTTTTCGCAATGGCTGTCCCGCCACGACGAGATCCTATATTGCTGCTCCCGTCAGCGCAGCTGTGTCGTGAACGCATGATGCAGCATTTTGGAGCAACACTCCTGGGCCATTTGGAGTGTGACTGGTCTCTGTCATTCAGACTGGTTTTGGATTGTGTGCAACCCGTGTTTCGGTGCCTTTGGTGCTCATTTGAACATGCACTGGCTCAATGTCTCTCACTGCGGCGCCCTCCAGTGGTCGATCCTGATCTGTTGATGTTCCCGATTAGGGCTCATTCCCAGACTTGTGCACTACGGTTGCGTTTGCTTCGTGAGGCAGCTTATGAGATTCCCTTCCTGGAGGAAGATGGTTTTGTCTCATTCATAGGCCCTGCACGGGGTGCCGCCCTGAATGGTTTTGGGGCTTTGGAACACACCTGCTCCATGGTACTTTGTGGCATGGATCTTCCGATATTGACATATATCGAAGTGGAGGAGCTCCTACTATCTATTGCTTCTGTTTAACAATTGGATTTTTTTCCTCTCTTGCAAAATTGACATTATATTGAATTTGGCTTTATTGTCACATGTTTTCTAAATTTATGACTTTGTTGTCTTCTGACCTTGTCGAAATATGCATATAATTTTAGGTATTGTTTATATCGGGGGCATATTTTTATATTATTGGAACCACTTGCTACCGACAAGGGGAGGGTGTAGTGTGGTTGGTTTTACATATCCTTTGCGCGTTAGCTTCAGGCTTTAGGCCTTTGTGCACTTTGCCCTGGATGTATTTTATTCATTTGCTGGCAGCTTAGCGCCTCTGTGCACTTTGCTCTAAATGCTTTTTATTAGGCTTCGTACTGTTATTTTTCAAATAGCCAGTTCTACGGTTTTGTTTTTTATTCATATCACACTGTTTTGCCTACTTCAGCACTGGAGTTCCCCATAACACATTCACTCTGTGCTTCAGTCAAGGATACAGTCTGGTACATTGCAGATAGACGTGGTAGGAGTTTAGACTTGGCATTCCTGCGTAGGGACATTTTGTGATCACGCTGACATGTTAGTTATAAAATCACTTCCTTGTCCCAATACACGGAAGAGGGAGATTCCGACCAGGGAACCACAACTAGACGCTGACTGCCTCGTTGCAGATGCTGAACCAGATCACAGGCCTTTGCTCAGGTATGAGGGCTGATGTCTCCCCAGTGATTCGGAAAGGCAAGCTAGAAGCTTAACATGCTGTGCTCTAAATAGAACAAGCAGAGGGAGAGTAGAAACTGTTAGGCACTATGATAGCTTTGTTCTTATGTTTTACTCTCCTGGTGACTATTTCAATCCTACTGTGTTGTATTGTTCTGGTTATTGCGGCTCACGCCTTATTATCTAAAATACAGTTGTTTTATTAAAACATTATATAAAACTTATACTGTCTTTGTCATTTGTATATAAGATCATATTGTAAATGAGAGAGTTGGTTTGGATCTGAGAGACCACGACTTCCCTGAGAAGTTCCAAAGATGTCATGCGCTCGGCTGCCCAATAATTTCTTCCCCGTGGGAGAAATGAGGCACTGCTAGTTAGCCGGAGCAAAAACCGGATTTAGGGTGACAGAGTTCCTTACACGTGGGTCAGACTCAGTCACCCACACCGTTATCGATCCTGCTGCCTAGAAATCCAGTAGTCTCATTTAGGATAATGAGAGCCCACATGACAGCACAAGCAGTCAGGCTTATCTCAAAGGCAATGTGTAAAGTATTTGTACCAACACACACAGTAATACAGTGCAAACACTACAAAATGGACACCACACCAGTTTAGAAAAATTGGTAAAATTTATCTAAATCAAACAAGACCAAAACAACAAAAATCCAACATACACAAGTTAAGATATGAATTTTCGAAGTTAAAAGAGACTTACTTCTTCGAAAACAATGGAAACGTTAATTTTACACAAAATACCTGGTTTGCATAAAAAATAAAGCCCACAAGCAAGCATGAGTCGGAAAAAGTCAGCAATGCATCAGTTCCCTACTAGCAAGTAAGGCTGTGCGTCATTTCTTCTCTGGTCGAGTAGGCGATGTGTCACTTTTTTCCCTTGCAAGAGGCAGCGATTTCCAGACAGTGTACCTCGCATCCGTGCAGGTACATGATGACTTTCATGTCCAGCGACAATGCGTGAGAAATCCGGTCGCATGGTGTTTGAAAACCATGCTACCTGGGGTTTGCGTCGTTATCAACAGCCGCAAGTGGGTGTTGCACCATTTCTCCAACCACGATACAGATGGAGCATTGATTCTAGCCGTGAAGTGGGTGGCCCATCATTTTTCAGCCACGTTGCAGGTGATGCATCAAATATTTCCCTCCACGGTGTTCTATGCATGTATTTCAGTCCTTTTTCTGCCAGCTTCAGCTTTCAAGGGCCAAGGGTCTCAGCAGAGAGTCCAGGTGCAGGCAGAGGAAGTCTTTGATGACCCTGGGACTACAAAACAGAAGGCAAGCTCAGTCCAAGCCCTTGGAGATTCTTCTCAAGCAGGAATGCACAACAAAGTCCAGTCTTTGTCCCCCTTCACAGGTAGAAGCAGCAACTGCAGGATAGCGCAGCAAAGCACAATCATAGGCAGGGACAGCACTTCTCCTCAGGCAGGGACAGCACTTCTCCTTAACTCTTAAGCTCTTCTCCTTGCAGAGGTTACTCTTGAATCCAGAAGAGATCTTGAAGAAATCCAAAGTCTGGTATTTTGGGTCCAATACGTATACCTTGTTGTGCCTTTGAAGTTGCCCAACTTCAAAGAAAAGTCTCTGGTGTTTACAGGATCCTGCCTTGCCCACGCCCCGGACACGTGCCAGTGGGTTGGAGACTGCATTGTGTGAGGGCAGGCATAGCCAATTCAGGTGAAAGTGACCACTCTTCCCTCCACTCTGTCACAGATGGATCATCAGGATATGCAGGCTAGACCCCAACTCCCTTTGTGTCACGGACTAAAGGAGATTCACAAACAGCCCAACTGTCATTCTGACCCATACAGGGAATCCACAAACAGGCAGAGTCACAGAATGGTTTAAGCAAGAAAAAGCCTACTTTCTGAAAGTGGTATTTTTAAACTAACAATCTAAAAAACAACTTCACTAAAATATGTATTTTTAAATTGAGAGTTCAAAGACCCCAAACTCCATATCTTGATCTGCTCTCAAAGGGAAACTACACTTTAAGAATATTTAAAGGCAGCCCCCATGTTAACTTATGAGAGAGATAGGCCTTGTAACAGCGATAACAGAATTTGGTAGTATGTTATTGTTAGGACATGTAAAACACATCAGTACATGTCCCAACTTCAACATACACTGCACCCTGCCCATGGGGCTACCTAGGGCCTACCTTAGGGGCGAATTACATGTATAAAAAGGGAAGGTTTGAGCCAGGCAAGTAGGTACAGTTACCAAGTCGAAACTTGCAGTTTAGAACTGTACACACAGACACTGAGCCATGTTTACAGGGCTACTCAAGTGGGTGGCACAACCAGTGCTGCAGGCCCACTAGTAGCACTGTATTTACAGGCCCTGGGCTCCTCTAGTGCCCTTTCCTAGGGACCTACTAGTAAATCAATCCAATCATGGATAAATCAATCACCAATACAATTTACAATAGAAAGCTTATGCTCTTTAGCACCGGTTAGCAGTGGTAAAGTGCTTAGAGTCCTAAAGCCAACAAAAACTGGTCACGAAAAATAGGAGGCAGGAGGCAAACAGTTTGGGGATGACCCTGCAAAAATGGCTAGGTCCAACAAAAGCACTGCTGCTACATATGCACCAGGGCTATCTGTACTACATAAGGGGCCACTCAAGCATATGTGGCCTCTTCTGTAATACCAAAGTGCCCCAGAAAGCATACATACTAACTAAAAGTAGAAGAGCTCTATGTGGAAGGCCTTTTGCTGCTTTCATCTTGTTTAAAACTTGGGGGTTGCAATCCATCCCAATCCAGCGAATATGCAAGGCATTCACCCACCTTTACTGATTATATCAACCTGATGGCATCTGGCACTTAAAGGAAGCTTCAGTTTTGGGTCAAAGTGGTCATTAAGAAGGAGTCAAGACTCATGTGCAACTTCATGATGAAGACCAGTGGAATAGAAAGGCCTAACTATGGCAGAACATCACTGGCAAAGTGAATACCGTTTCTGTGTTTCCAGGTACAGTAGAAGAGTGCAACAAATTATTCAATGACCTGGGGAAGACATTAGGGGGACTGACTACTGTCCAAACACAGGAAAGACACTCTGGCCTCTGGTGGATGGCCTGCACCTGAACTGAAACAAGAGCCTTGGGAGGGAACAGTGAGGCACATGAAAAAATGCTTAGAAGAAATTCATGTTGTTGAGGTTGGACTAGACATCAAACCTGGTTAATGTTATTTTAATATGTTCTACCGTTAATATATGCATATGTAATAATATACTTGTAGCGTATAAACTAGACATCAATAAGATATATTGCTGTATGTTAAGAGTGAAATGAAACAAATGTTTCGGTTTCAAGGAATAATACAACACCTGAGCAGACAATTATAGACATGTAACATGATCTGAACAGATCTTCAACATATGTTTTCACTTATGTATGGTTCTAATGAACTGAGGTGTTAGTTGTTCCTAGGCTTGGGAAGGAGTAGCTATTTTAAACATAGCATGTATTTAAAAATATTTTTTAGGAAAAGGATATGAAACTTGTCTGAGCTCAAATGTTATGTAAATAGTAACGCACATAGAATGTTTAAAATGTGTACAACCTAACTTTACATTTCCACCTTTAACACAGGTAAATTTATTGGACAGCAGATATTGTGCAGGAGAACCAGCCACGCCATGCAGTAAAGAGGCCAACTAAAAAAAGGTTGGAGACTTCACTGATAGCAATTGTCACATCGAGAACAATGTTCACATAAAAGTCAACAACAACAGCGGAGGGGGTCTGTGCAACTACTTGTACAACTGTTACCATCTCCAATATGTATGGCACAATTGTAGCACCAGCTACAGGATCAACTGAGCATGATTCTCCACAACTATATGAGCTATAGGGCATACAGGTTAGGGGAGATGAGCATGACTGTTTGACCTGACATTTTGGCATGGCTTCTACTAACTCTGGGCACATTTACCGCTGCTAACCAGTGCTACAGTGTAGGTTCTCTCTGCTAAAAGGGTGGTAACATTGGCTTATCCACAATTGGCATATTTCATTTACTTATAAATCCCTAGTAAAGTGAACTAACTGTGCCCACATCCTGTAAATTAAATGCAAATGTGGGGCCTGCAGTACTTATTGTGCCACCCACTTCATTAGCCCTTTAAACATGGCTCAGGTCTGCCATTGCAGATCCTGTGTGCAGTTGTAAACTCTCATGTCGACCTGACGACTTAACCCACTTGCCAGGCTAAATTTTTCCTTTTTAATACAATACATATGTCACCTCGAAGGTAGGCCCTGGACATCCCAAGGGCAGGGTGCAGTGTATTTAAAAAGTTGGACACATACTTTTAAGTTTTACATGTCTGGTATTGAAAACCCGATAATTAATTTTTCACTACAAGGCCTATCTCTTTCATAGGTTAACATGTGTATTGCCTTAATACATTTTATAAATGTAATTTCCAACTGAGAAGAGACCTCCCAAGTTTGGTCTCTCTGGGGTCACAATTTAAAATGAGAGCTGGTGGTGAAGTTGAATTTTAAACTGTAATTCTGAAAATGCTTTTCTTAGAAAACTGGCATTTTCTTACCTTAAATTGTATTGTATTGTATTGCATTGTAATAGTATTTATATAGCGCTTACTCCCACTGACGAGGCATGGAAGCGCTTTTTGGGGAGTAGCATGCTACTCCGGAACCTAAAAGAAATTAGTGGTGGATTAGTATACGGAAATATGAGTACAGCTTTAGTATTATTTTGAGCTAATTTTAGTTTGTTAGTTGGATTGGCTGGAGTAATGGAGGGGTGGAGGAGGGAATAATCCAGAAGTGTTAATTTGGAGTTTATGGTAATAGGATTTAGGCTTGGGATGAGTAAAAGGGGGATGGAGGAGGGAAGAGTCTGTGGAAAGGGTTAGGGAGATCATAGTAGCAGGGTGAGATAAATGAGGGAGAATTTAGTAGGGTTGCTTGGGAGATCATGGTAGTAAAGTAAGGTTTGGGTGAGTTAACTGTGGAAGAGGAGGGAAGAGCTTAGGCAGGTCATTTAGGAGATGAAAGTAGTAGAATGGATTTGGGATGAGTCAGAGTGGGAATGGGGGATAGATTGATAGAGACATGACATATGGTGATGGGTAGACAAAGTGTGATATAAAATGAGAGCAGGGATTCATAATTATCTAATATAACCACTTACCTAGGAGTTATGCAATGACCTATGAACATGTGAAGCATAGAATAACACATATATATATATATATATATATATATATATATATACACACATACACATACATACAAACATGAATACACACACATATGCACACATATATGTACATACATATACATATTTAAACCATGAGTAAATATACATTAGTTAAACAGGTTTGGAGAGTATGTGTGTAGTTTATTGTTATGACATATTAGCGAAACATATTTTCTAAAGAACTATATATAACTAGAATATACACATAATCAGATAAAAAATATTTATCAACATAGGCATATGCAGTCCATAGCTGTTTGAATATGGTGGTTATGAAGGAAAGAGACAACTCTTGAGCAGTTTTTTGAAGACAAAATAGTTATCTGTGGCTCTCATAGTTGGGGGTAATTAATTCCATAATTTGGCTGCTTGAACTGAGAAGGATGTACCACCTACAGTCTTTTTCTTGTATGGTGGTGTTTTTAGGCAGGGTGCCAATCTTGAGCGGAAGTTTCTTTGTTGAATGTATTTGGTTATTTTGTTTCTGATAAAGAACAGTCCTGTTCCATGTATAGCTTTGTAGGTGATACAAAGCAGCTTGAAGGTGCATCTTCTGGCAACGGGTAACCAGTGTAGTGCTCTCAAGGCAGGGGGGATGTGGGCTTGTGGCTTTACATGTAATAGTAGCCTGGCTGCGGAGTTCTGAATACGTTGTAGTTTTTTCATAATAGATAGAGATGCTCCATGGTAGAGGCCATTGGCATAATCCAGTTTGAATCGTACAAGCGAGATAGTAGCTTGCACCTTCTGTGGAAATCCGAGGTGGGGGAAGATGTGTCGTAGAGTCTTCAAGGTAATGACGCTTGTTTGTGCTAATTTGTCCACTTTGCATTCATTGTTAACTTGAATTCCATGGTGATTCCAAGGTTTTTAACTTCCTTGGATAATTGAGGAGGTGGTCTGAGATTATCAGGTCAGGCGCACAGTGGGTCATAATTTTTCCAGTCACCACATATGAGTATTTCTGTTTTGAAGGCATTTAGTTTGAGATGGCTCCAAGTCATCCACTGATCAATGGCTCTGACTCTGAAGATAAGTGAGTTTTCAATGTTTTGGGGCATTCTAATTTAAGTGGTATTTGTGTGTCATCTGCATAGTTGTAGCATGTGAGATGAAAATCATTGATCAGTTCTCGTAATATCCTGCAGATGTTGAAAAGAAAAGGTGAGATTATTGATCCTTGGGATACCCCTGCTTTTGTGAGGTAGGGTTTGGACCAGAAGGGGGGCGAATATATGATATTAGTTCTTTTTTGAAGGTAGGATGTAATCCAGTTGAGAGCAGTCCTGTCTAAGCCGGCTTTATCTAGTGCCTTCTGCCTGTCTGTGAATAAACTTCTAAGTGGGTGACTGCTGGGCTCTTGTGAATTCCCTCCAGATAGTCACATGTAAAGAGAACTTAGATGTGACTGATGGACCATCAATGTCTGTTGGCCCATCCTGGACAGGAAGGGAAGAAGGAGCTGGCACACCTGAATGGGCTGTGCCCTGATTCCACACAAAGGACTACATAACCCTATGTATTGAATCTGGAGCCAGAGCAGGAAAAGCAGAGACTCTGTGCACTTCAAAGGCCTCTCTTTGAAGTCTCCCCCACTTCAAAGGCATCTCTGGGTATAAGAATGGTTCTTCTGACCCGTTCAATCAGTACCCATCTGTACCTAAGGACATTCTGCCAGGAAGAAGAACTGCTGTACTGATGAAGGGACTGTCACTCTTCTGGACTTTGCTAGCCTCCTACTCTGCCGCACCTACCCTTCAGCCTGCTGCCCTCCTTTCCTGGGAGTGATAAGGACTGGATCTGCATCTCTACTTCTCCAGAATCAAAGTGATTCCAAGGGCTTGCTGGCTAGCATCTTGTTCTGAACTCTCAGGGACATCAAAGACTTCATTCTGCAACAGCACCTCGACTTTGCTTGCTGCAGCTCACGCCCTTCCAAGTGGTGTCAATCCAGCCCTAAGCCATAGGAAGTGATAAAAAATAAAGTGCTGCAAATGCAAAATCTGCATATTGCAGATGATGATCAGGTTAGAACTGACACATCTCCCTTTGACACTGATGGATCCCTGCTGCGGACAAAGGCATTACATTGTTGGCACCGCGGCTCAACAACAATACACTACCTACATTGCTAGGGAACTATAGCTGACACATCTTGGATTGTGCAGCTCGGAAGCAACACATCACCTACATCCAGCAGGATCGATGCTGGCATATCTCCTCCTCTGCTCCACGCATTGAGCTCCTTTGAAGACGCAGCAAGGTACTTCTTCAGCTGGACAAGGCTGGCCCCTGCATCTGACCTGCTCTCCATCACCGTCTGCCTTAATTTTTAATTTTCACCCAGTCTATCGTGACCAGAAACATCTGGTTGGCTTTTTACACTATTAAGCACTATACTACATTTTAATCTTTAAAAATACATGTCTCAACTTCTACTCATTGGATTTTCTTTTCATTTTTTCATGTTGGTCTTGTTTTGTTCATTTAATTAAGATCTATTATTCAAACCTGGAGTGGATTATTTTTGGGTGGTGTTTTAACTGTTTTACTGATTTAAGTGTTGTACAAATACTTTTCACATTGCCTCTTAAATTGAGTCTGCCTGCTCTGTTTTAATCTACCAGAGGGTAAGCACAGGTTAATTTAGCATGTGTGTATCTGACTTACCCTGACTATGATTGTGGTTCCTGCTTGGCTTGCATACCTCTTTGAACTAGAAGCCCAATTTCTAACAATGACACATGTTCTGAGTGTCAGAGTCCCAACACTGTAGGTAGCTTCGACAGTGAGTTGGAGGGCATAGCTGTCAGTGCACAAATCTGTCTCTCATCCACTTGTTCAATGTGTGCCAAAGGCTTGGATTGGGAGAAGTGTAGTTCCTATATGGACTTTTGTGCTCCCCAACTGGACTTATCCCTCTTTTGTCAGATCTTACACATTAGAACAAAACTGCAACATCCTCAATAAGAATGAGTGACGCTGGTTAATGTTTAAAAGTTTACTTGAATAAAAGTGGAATTACATACACTGAACAATCCATCAGTTAATATAATGGAATATAAATCATAAATACAAAAAACTCAATAAAGTTCAATAAAAAATATAGCATAGATTCACCTTCTAAAAATTGGAAAAGGTTGCCTCAACCCAACAGTGGAAAGCACATCTTTTTACAAGACTTTAGCAAAGAATGTCATGCATTCACTATGCAAGAACAGAGTTCCCAGGATATACTCCAATGGGGAATGGTGGACAAGACACATTTTATTACAGAATACATTTGAAGATTCTCGCATAATACCAATACATTAAATTCAGGTGTTCTCAGAGGCGATTCAGGTAACATGAGTTGATATATAGTATGTGACACAGCCAGGTTGTCCTTGGTGAGGTACAATGCATCCAGTGTGACTGGGAAAGCTTCAGTCTTTCAGTGTGAAGCTCACAATTCTTTGATGCAACAAGGGAAATAATAGCAGCAAAGATCACATAGTGAATTAAGATGTCACATTCTAAATGAAATTAAACACAAAAGTGACCTATGTTAGCCTAAGCTAGATTTGTAATACATTAAACACTACAATTCAAAAATGGATTCCACAACATCCCCTCTGATTTTGTCTAAATCATCACATCTACATCTTTATTTCAAAACAGCTGTCGTCATTTTTGAAATATTTTATTTGGATCCTTCCAAGTCCTTCATGGTATCATAGAGTTTGCTCTGCATTTCTTCAAACTTAACATAAATACTCTTTCATTTTCTTTCCCTCATTCCTAATAGCGTCTTGAGCCCACATTTTAAACCCTCCCCCCAATTTGATTAAATTCCTTTACAGAATTTTAGGAAGAAAAGCACCTGCAGAATTGATTTTAGTATTCCTTCAGCTACTCTCCCTAACCATATGCCTGGTTTAGCAAATCCCTTTTCAACAGACCCCAATATAGAACCTATTCCTCCCCAGGCAGCTGTCTCTTCCAACTCAGTTCAGGAGTACTGTTTGTAATGTTCCCGATTTAGCACTTAAGATGGTTATCTGCTTAAGGAATGTAAGTGCATCTTTTTCTAGAGTGAATTATCATACAGACTCCACCTTCCTCTTTGCGAATTATATCTAAAGCCAGCTAATTCTGGATAATCACAGCTTTCATTACAAACAATTCTTTGTTAATTACAGTTAGTGCACCTGCAGTATTAGTAGTAAGCATGTCTACTAAATTTACTAATATTCTAATCTTCACATTGTTTAAGACCACTCCAACTGATGGTATTATGCACCAAAGATGTTGCTAAGTATCTGCTTAAAGCTGCTCCAGCTTCATTTTATATGGCGGTCAATCTCTAGATCTATCGTATTGGTGTGGTAAGTTCTGGGGAAGACTAATACTGTGTTGCAACTTCCTACCAAGTTGTGCAGCAGCTGAATGTAAGCTGATTTATCACCCACACAGTATAGGCCTTGTTGAAGTTCAGCAAAGATTGTGATAAGTATGGGGGCACCAGGCAGGGCCCACATGGCCTGCTGCTAGCATTCATCGCGTGCATGACCCCTCCCCTCCACACTTGCACTGTGCATGGTTCTGATGGTAGTTGCTGACATGCTGACTGGACACGCAGTTTGGTCGTGGTTGTGGTAGTGGTGGTTTGGAGTAGACCAGGAGTTTGATGCCGCAAAAATCCTGCAGAGTCCAGAAAGCTTTGTTGGAGGCAGTGTTTGCTCCAGTGCAGTAGAGTGGTCCAAGAGGAGGAGAGTAGCCACTCCAGTTGAAAACTCAAATTTTGAAGGAAGCCCCTGAGGCCCAGAGGCAAGGGGGGTGCTGTCTCAAGGAGTCAGAGAGGAGTGCCCTGCTTAAGGGAACTCAGGTAGCTGTGTTTAGGTGTACTGCTGCTTGGCCTCTATCTATTATGAGGCAAAATCACTCTAAACAGTCAGCTGCGACTCAGTCTTCTCATAGTACTCCCACAGCCCAGAAGTCAAAGCCACGAGGACCACTAGGTCTCTTGCCTACCACTGCTTCCAGAATTACGGGTCGAAGAAACTGCTAGAAAATGTGGAATAATGCTTGCTTCTTAATACAGAAACTAATCGAGACTTAACTTGACGAGTCAGTACATTCTAACCTCAATTTGGCAAGAAATCATTCTGTGACAAGCCCATTCATTGCAATACAGCCTAATAGTGCACAGGGTGATGTTCAGAAGGGTGATCAGAATGAAGCAGGCTTAGTACCAGGCCAGAAAATGATGTCAAACACAATCCGGTCACTGTTTCTAACCTAATTTAGGCAAGTAAGGTTAAAGACTACTCGGTGTTTCAAAAATCAATAACCAGCCAGGCTGATAAATGGAAGAAAATCGACTTTCAGCATAAGAAAAGGGAACTATCAAGTAAAACCAATGGGGAAAAGGGAGATAGAGGCCAAGCAGGGGATCCAGTCTGCCAGATGTTAGTTCAGCTAAGAAGTTCAAAAGCAACTGAGGCCACTTGAACAGCTGTCAATGTGCGGAATCTCGTGGACAGTGAAGGCCAAGGACTCTCTCTGCCTTTAGAAATGGTAACTCTTCCCGAAGGTGCCAACTCCCCTAATGTGGACTCTCATTTTTTCTCAGAGTAACAGCGGGAGACATTAAAAGGACTGTACGAAACAATACTGACAGAAATAAAGGAACTCAAGCAGCAATAAACCCAGGAGATTGAGTTAATCAATCAAAGATTGATTGCGAAAAGTTTGGAACAGGTGCATCAAAGACTTCAGGAAGCTGAGCAAATAATCTCTAGTTTGGAAGATAGGGTAGGGTTACTCAACAAAGTGGTTTTGACTGAGCAGAAAAAGGTCAGTTGAATTGAAAATAACCCAAAATAACATGGACGATATTGAGAATCATGCAAGGCTGAGGGTAGTGTGTCCCAGGGTTCAACCCATGTTCAGCATCTAATAAACCCATTGATCAGGAAGCATATTTTTCCCAAAGCCCCAGAGGAACTTACAATCATGAGGGCACATAGGGTGCCTGTGCAACATTCTCCAGGTATGAAATATTCTCGAACAATTTTGGTCAACTTTGCAGACTATAGAATTAAAGAACAGATTTTGTCCTTAGCAATTCAAAGAAAATCTTTTTTGTTGGCGAAGAATACCCATATGAGGGTGTTCTTGGGTTTTTCTATCATCACAGCAATAAGGCAAAAAACATTTCAAGAACTTGTCTGAGAATTTAAGCTTTTTGGTGTGCAAGTGTAGGAAGCTGGCTCTGTATATACTATCTGAAAGTGAGAGATAGTGGGCACAGAGTCCAAGGGTTCCCCTTAGAGGTTGATAGTGGCAAAAGTAGATAATACTAATGCTCTATTTTGTGGTAGAGTGGTCGAGCAGTAGGCTTATCAGAAGGTAGTGTTAAGCATTTGTTGTGCACACACAGGAAATAAATGAGGAATACACACTCAAACTCCAGGCCAATAGTTTTTTATATAAAAAAAATATATTTTCTTAATTTATTTTAGAACCACAAGATTTGAGGTAACTACATAAAAAGGTACTTCACACAGGTGAGTATAGAACTTTAATTTAAAACAGTAGTACACACAGTTTTGGTAAAATGGCAATAAGCTATTTTAAAAGTGGACACTGCAAAAATCAACTGTTCCTGGGGGAGGTAAGTTTGATTTGTTTTCTCAGGTAGGTAAAGCACTTACACAGTCAGGCAACCCCAAAGCCACCACACCAGCAGCACAGGGCCGGTCAGGTGCAGAGGTCAAAGGAGGGCCCAAAACACATAGGCGCCTATGAAGAAGAGGGGTGCTCCGGTTCCAGTCTGCTAGAAGGTAAATACCTGCATCTTCGGGGAGCAGACCAGGGGGTTTTGTAGAGCACTGGGTGGGGGACACACGGGCACACAAAACACACCCTCAGCGGCACAGGGGCAGCCGGGTGCAGTGTGATAAGTAGGCATCAGGTTTGCTAATGAAAGCAATGGAGGGACCCGGGGGTCACTCTGGCGATGCAGGCTGGGCACCGGGGGGCTTCTTGCACCAGTCACTGACTGGGCTAGGATGAGGGCCGCCTGCTGGTCACTCCTGCACTGGTAGGTGGTTCCTCTCGGTCCTGGGGGCTGCAGGTGCACTGCTTGGTCCAGGCGTCAGGTTCCTTTGTTACCAGGCAGTCACGGTCAGGGGGAGCCTCTGGATCCTTTATGCAGGCATTGCTATGGGGGTGCAGGGAGGTCAACTCAGGGTGTCCACATCGTTGAAGTCACCTGGTAGTCCTCTCTGCGGTGTTGATTGTCCTGGACTCGAGCTGGGGGCGTCGGGTGCAGAGTGTGAAGACTCACTCTTCAGGCAGGAATTTAGAGTCTCTTTAAAGTTGTTTCTTTGTTGCAAGTTTGTTGCTGTTTCTGAAGAGTGGCGCTGTTCTCCGGAGGTTCTTGGTCCTTTAGGTGCAGGGCAGTCCTCTGAGTCCTCAGAGGTCGCTGGTCCCTCTGGATGCGTCGCTGTGCTGTTTCTTTGAGCCTGGAGACAGGCCGGTAGGGCTGGGGTCAAGTCAGATGTTGTCTCCGTCATCTCTGCGGGGCTTTCAGGTCAGCAGTCCTTCTTGTTGTAGGTTGCAGGAATCTGATTTTCTGGGTTCAGGGTCACCCCTACATTTTAAATGGCTACTGTCCTTGATGGTGGCTACACCCTCTCTGTGCCTCCTCCCTTTGGGGAGGGGGGCACATCCTGATTCCTATTGGGGAATCCTCCAAAACCAAGTTGGAGGACTTCTAAAGGTAGGGGTCACTTCAGCTCAGGGCACCTTAGGGGATGTCCTGATCGTTAGGCTTCTCCTCCTTGTTTTTTCTCATTATCTCCTCCAGACATGCCACCAAAAGTGGGGGCTGTGTCCGGAGGGGCCGGCATCTCCACTAGCTGTGATGCCCTTTGGTTCTGTAACAACATGCATGAGCCTTTGAGGCTCACTGCTAGGTGTTACAGTTCCTGCAGGGGGAGGTGAGAAGCACCTCCACCCAGTGCAGGCTTTGTTCCTGGCCACAGAGGGACAAAGGCACTCACCCCATGTGTCCAGAAACTCGTCTGGTTGCGGCATGCTGGCAGAAACTGGTCAGCCTAGCACTGGGAGTCGGACTGGTATTCTGGGGGCATCTCTAAGATGCCCACTGTGTGCATTTTTCAATAAATCCCACACTGGCATCAGTGTGGATTTATTGTGCTGAGAAGTTTGATATCAAACTTCCTAGCTTTCAGTGTAGCCATTAAGGAACTGTGGAGTTCGTAATTGACAGACTCCCAGACCACATAATCTTCATGGCTACCCTGCACTTACAATGTCTAAGGTTTGGTTTAGACACTGTAGAGGTATAGTGCTCATTCAACTATGCCCTTGTCTGTGGTATAGTGCACCGTGCCTTAGGGCTGTAAGGTCTGCTAGAGGGGTGACTTACCTATCCCACAGGCAGTGGGTTGAGGGCATGGCACTCTGAGGGGAGTGCCATGTTGACGTAGTCATTTTCTCCCCACCAGCACACACAAGCTGAGAGGCAGTGTGCATGTGCTGAGTGAGGGGTCCCCAGGGTGGCATAATACATGCTGCAGCCCCTAGAGACCTTCCCTGGCCAAAGGGCCCTTGGTACCAGTTGTACCATTTACAAGGGACTTATCTGTGTGCTAGGGCTGTGCCAATTGTGGAAACAAAGGTACAGTTTAGGGGAAGAAGACGGGTGCTGGGGACTGGTTAGCAGGATCCCAGCACACTTTTAATCTTAACTGGCATCAACAAAAGGCAAAACGTTAGGGGTTAACCATGCCAAGGAAGGCATTTTCTTACAGCAAGCATCAATTATCCAGCAATCAAAGTTTAAGGTCCTAGCTGATGGTCAATTTCATATTTTTATAGTAGTTGAGTAGACTCAGACTCCCCTCTCAAAAATGTTGAAAGCACAGAATGTTAATACCTAGCCGTAATTTGTATTTACTGGGGCAAGAGAAGAAAATGCCCTGTTATTAGCAAGGGTAGTAATTATTAATTTTGTTTCCTTTTGAAGGTTTTGGGGTTTTGTACAGTGGCTAGTGAGAGGAGGACTTCACACAGGATGCTGGGTGCAGTACAAGAGTACCCATGGAAAGAGGGCAACCTTGGGGGGGGAGATGGGCTATTCTTGGGTGCAAGGAAGGAGAGGGAGATAGGCGGTTGGGGGGGTTGGTATGCAGAGACAATGAGCAGAATACAGCTGTATTTGCATTACAAAAATTTTAATTGGTTCAGTGAGAAACAAGTGTGCAGTAATAGTAGGGCATGGTGTAAAAGCGGGTGACAAATGATTATACCAGAAGTAGGAGGTCATTACAACATTGGCGGTAAAAGCCGCTTACCGCCGTGCAGAAGACCGCCAACACACAACGGCGGCCGCGGAATTCCGCTACAGCTATTATGACCCACAGCTCGGAATCCGCCAAAATTCAGACACCCACACAAGTCCGCCACACCAAAGGTCAGTGATAAACTGGTGAAAACAAAACCGACACCTTCACGCCAACAGAAATACTCCCACACTATCACGACACACGAATCCACGCGGAGGTCTTTCAACCGCGGTATTCCATTGGCGGTACACACCGCCGCGCTTAAAATACACACACTCTTAAAAAACACAGCCACATTGGACAATTCCAAATACACACACCTGATACACATACACACACCACTCCCACACACCCAATACAATATAAAACACACACCCACATCACCCACAAACCCCTACGACCACAATTCACGACGAAGGCCAGAGAGAGACACCACCATCAACAAAGTAGCATCCACAGGCACACAACACCATCACCCACACAACTTCCACGCACCTCACACAACACACCACTACATATCACCACACTTATCACCACACACACCACCCCACACATCAGCTACACCACCCCATGGCACGGCAAAGACAGCCAAGGTTCTCGGAGGAGGAGCTGAGGGTCATGGTGGAGGAAATCGTCGTATTTGGATCCCAGGTGCAGCACACCTCAATTGCAAGGAAGATGGAACTATGGCGAAGAATAGTCGACAGGGTCAACGCAGTGGGGCAACACCCAAGAAATCGGGAGGACATCAGGAAAAGGTGGAATGACCTAAGGGGGAAAGTGCGTTCCGTGGTCTCAAGACACCACCAGGCAGTTCAGCGGACTGGCGGCGGACCCCCACCTTCCCACCCACAACTAACAACATGGGAGGAGCAGGTCTTGGCGATTCTGCATCCTGAGGGCCTCACAGGAGTCGGTGGAGGAATGGACTCTGGTAAGTCAAATTTTAACTATTACATCCCCCACCCTACCTGCATGCCATCACATACCCCCACCCTCGCCCTCACCCCTATCACTCCAACTCCTCACAAATGTCTTAATATCACAAACCACACATCCCAACACCAAGCCCTGCATGCAAGAACAACGCATGGACACCCATCACTAAAGATGCCCACTGCACATACCCATACACCCCCCTAAACCATCATCACACAAGCTCACACACAGGAATGCCAGCACTGGGGTACACGGTCCCCCACCCATTGCACACCATGACACACACAGATGCAATAATCATGCCTTTACACCCCTGCAGGACCACTACCCAACGTCACCAGACAGGAGGGTCCAGACGTGTCCACTCCACCCACAGAAGAGGCCCACAGTGATGACAGCACCTCTGTCCACCTGGATCTAGATGACCAGCCCGGACCATCGGGGGCCTCGGGACAGTCGGTTCCCCTCACACAGGCACAGGCCACCACAGACCTTCCCCCCTCTGGAAACACCAGCACAGCACCCACCCAGCGGGCCCATACCTCCGTCCCCAGGACACGTCAATCAGCTGTGTGTCCACCACTACAGGGAACCCAGTATAACCCACCACCCAAACAACAGGGACATGGGGGCAGTGGCAGTGGGCACACGGTCCAGGGGACGGAGGCCCAGGAACACAGGGGAACTGGGATGGCTGCCGTGCGACAGGGGGCGGACAGGCCAAGGGAACCCACTCTCCACGAGGCCCTCTCCTCCATCATGGGAGCATACCACCACTCCCAGGAGACGATGGCAATGGTACTGGCCAAGTTTCAGGAGACCTAGCGCATGCAGGAGGAGCAGTATTTGGGCTTCAGGGAGGAACTCAGAACCATCAGCTCAACCCTGGGCACCATCGTAGGGGTGCTGAAGGAACTCCTCAACACCAGGAAGGACACTGTGACACTGCAAGGGGCCCCTGACACTAGCATGGACGATGAACTGCCCACCACCTCCACCGGCGCTAGTGGACAGGACCACCACACCAGCACCCCACTCCCTGCAGATGGAGAACCACCCCGCAAACGGTCCCTGAGATCCAGGAACAAGACAGAGCACGATGCCAAGACCCCCGCCAAGAAATAAGACCAACTTGATTGTCATCCCACTATCCCACTTTGTCACCCTGTCCATATTGAAACTGCCCCAGCTCCACTTCCTATGCCTATATGGGCAATGCAACCGTGAGACTAATAGACTGGACTCTGCCATGGACACTCCTCCTCCATCACCCCTCACCATTCAACTTCCCCCTCCAATATTTTGTATTTAAATAAACACACCTAATGCACCAAAAGATCTGGAGTCTGTCTGTGATTTCGAAATTGTGCATTTGCAATTACAGTGACAAAATGTTCTTGAAATAGTAATGTCAACATACCTATGCCACACAGCTCTAGTCCATGAGGAATGTAAGCAGATGAGGCACGTTGGGACCCACACCTGTGAAACCGTAAGGGAAAGTGACAACTCAGTGACCATACACTGGGTGAAAACGACAGACAGGATAGAGGTAGAAGTGTAAAAGTACATGTAGGAGGCAGGAATGTATTCTCACCTGTGTTTCAGTGGAAATATTGCTGGATCACTGAGTCCCTGTTCTGCATGTCTTCTTCCTCTGCTTCATCCTCATCACTGTGCACAGGCTCCACAGCTGCCACAACACCGCCATCTGGACCATCTTCTTGCAAAAAAGGCACCTGTCGTCGCAAAGCCAAGTTGTGAAGCATACAGCAGGCCATGATGATCTGGCACACCTTCTTTGGTGAGTAGAATAGGGATCCACCTGTCATATGCAGACACCTGAACCTGGCCTTAAGGAGGCCGAAGGTCCACTCGATCACCCTCCTAGTTAGCCCATGGCCACATTTTAGCGTTCCTCTGCCCTTGTCCTGGGATTACTCACTGGGGTCAGTAGCCATGACAGGTTGGGGTAACCAGAGTCACCTAATAGCCAAACACGGTGCCTCTGGAGTTGACCCATCACATAAGGGATGCTGCTATTCCGCAGGATGTAGACGTCATGCACTGAGCCAGGAAACATGGCATTCACATGGGAGATGTACTGGTCTGCCAAACATACCATCTGTACATTCATGGAATGATAACTCTTCCGGTTTTTGTACACCTGTTCACTCCTGTGGGGGGGGGGGTCAAAAGCCACATGGGTCCCATCAATGGCACCTATGATGTTGGGGATATGTCCAATGGCATAGAAGTTACCTTTCACTGTAGGCAAATCCTCCACCTGAGGGAAAACGATGTAGCTCCGCATGTGTTTCAGCAGGGCAGACAACACTCTGGACAATACGTTGGAAAACATAGGCTGGGACATCCCTGATGCCATGGCCACAGTTGTTTGAAAAGACCCACTTGCAAGGAAATGAAGCACTGATAGCACCTGCGCTTGAGGAGTGATTCCTGTAGGATGGCGGATTGCTGACATCAGGTCAGGCTCCAACTGTGTACACAGTTCCTGGATTGTGGCACAGTCAAACCTGTAGGTGATAATCAAATTTCTTTCCTCCATTGTCGACAGGTCGACCAGCGGTTGGTACACCGGAGGATTCCGCCATCTCCTCACATGTCCCAGCGGACGGTGCCTATGAAGGACAACAGCGAGCACAGAGTCAAACAACTCAGAGGTATGTACCCACAGTCTACACAGAACACCAATCATACACAAAATGTGGCCTGTATGTTTGTTGAGACTAGGCCTAGGTATGTGTGACACATTTGGAAATTAGGCCATGTGGCGTGCCATCGCCAAGGACGTCCGGACCCTGGGGGTCCACCACAGACGGAGCACCCACTGCTGGAAAAGATGGGAGGACATTCGCCGCTGGCGCAAGAAGACGGCGGAGGCTCAGCTGGGGATGGCCTCCCAACGTGGGAGGGGTGCCTGTCGGACCATGACCCCCCTGATGTTCAGGATCCTGGCGGTGGCGTAGCCGGATTTGGATGGGCACTTGAGTGCATCACAGCAGACACAAGGGGGTGAGTACACTCTCATTCAGCTGACTTTGCGCGCAGTGGAGGTGTCTGGGTGGGGGAGGAGGGCTGTGGGTTTCCCTAGGCCAGGGCGAGTTCCGTAGGCTAGGCCCCTCCATAAGGCATGGCCCTGTGGCCCCCCACCCCACCTCTGTAGAGTGCCAAGTACAGCTATTCATGCACCTGTGTCATCTATGTGTGCAGATGTCGTCCATAGCCTTGTATGCCATTTCCCATGAATTGCACTGTAGCGCCGAAGAGCGCAATGTAGTGCAGGGGGCTTCTGTGTCTGTCTTGTCCACCAACGGTAGCGGTAATCCATGCACTCAATGTCCCCCCCCCCCTTTTTTGTGGTCTCCCTGTTCTTGTGTGCATTAGCATCATCAGGCGGAGGAGCAGTGGCACCGGAGCACGGAGGGCCACACTACGGACTCAGAATTCACCAGTGGGATGGAGGGAGAGGGGAGCACCACAACGGGGACAGGAGTTGAAACCAGCGACAAGGACTCATCCTCTGATGGGAGCTCCCTTGTGGTGACGGCAACATCTGTGCCCCCCGCATCTACAGGTACAGCCACCACCCCCCCTACCAGCACCACCCTCCCAGCAGCCCCTCAGCCTTCGCCCCGTGCCCGCTCACCCAGGAGGGTGGGCATCACCTTTACCCCAGGCACCTCAGGCCCTGCCCCAGTCACCCCTGCTGCCCTCAGTGAGAAGATACTTGAAAAGAGGGAACCCTGTAACCCTATCCTGCCTTGGGTCAACCAATAATTATAAACACAAAATGTCGGCAGAAAGGGACAAATAGCCTTATTACTTTAAAAGAGCAGTGTTCAATTCTGGTCTCTTGAATCAATTTCTTTCCCTTATTTATTTCAATTATTATAAAAAAAGGTCAGCAGTGGTTATTATGTGAACATTCTATCACAAAAATGTATATATATACATAACAAAAATATGAACAAGACATTACAACAATTATACCAAAAACCTAAATAATAATGATGTAACCAAAGAAGGGTTATGCCCCGCATATTTTCTTTACCATGTGGTCACTAGCATATAATTAAAGTTGTAATCCACTGTAAACGCAAGGGTTGTGGGTCTTTGCTGCACACAGCTGTCTAATACCTATATATTTATTTCCAAAGGTATCGTGTAGTGCATATACAATTTCTAAGTTATAGTCCATTAATTTGCAAGCCCACAATCTTGCAGAAAATCCTCAGGTCACTCACTGTTGGGCAGCCTACCATTTTGAATGCCATCCAGGGTGTAGAAAGGCAGTTGCAACAAACCAATGCATTCCTGGAGGGCATTCATTCTGGTCAGGCAGCCCTTCACCGAGCCTTTCAAACTCTGCCCTCAGCACTGATGGCAGCCATAGTCCCTGTGTCTAGCCTCCCCCCTCCAACTTCCTCCACCCAGATCCAATCCCCTGTACTTCTGCCTATCCCAAGCACACCATCAGACCAGCCTGCACACACCTCACCACACAAGGGAAGCTCAGGCAAACATAAGCACCACACATCCCACAGGCACTCACGCAGGCATCACACACATACAGACATACCAAAATCTACTGCCTCCACTGCGTCCCCCTCCTCGTCATCTCCCTCATCCCTCCCAGTCTCGTCTACATTCACACCTGCATGCACTACCTCTACAGCCACTACGTCCCTCACCAGCACACCCACCAGCACACCCCGCTCACGTGCAGTCACCACCACTACCATACACACGTCCCCTGTGTCCTGTCCCAGTGTGTCTGTGACGCCCCCTCCGAAGATACACAAACACACGCACACACCCACCCAACAGCCATCCACCTCACGACAGCCTCCAGCGCATGCACCTGCACCCAAAGCCACCAAACGTACACCTCCTACAACCACCACCTCTTCCTCCACTCCCAAACCCCCTCTCCAGCTACCCGTCCCAGTGTGTCCCAAAAACTTTTCCTGTCCAGCCTTGACCTATTTACCACACCCCGTCCAACTCATAGGTCCCGAACTAGCACCTCAGCCACAACATCTCCGGGACCAGTGGTGCCTGTAGTCACAGGTATGTGGAGTGCACCGGCCACCAGGACAGCCAGTGTGGCACGGACCACAGCACTGCCAGTCCCCCCCCTGTGAAGCACGAGAAGTTGGCCAGTGCCCGGCAGGAGAGGGGGAAGACTCCAGCGACCCAAGCCGCTCCCAGGGGTCCCAGTGGGAGTGTGGACTCAGCTGTGACTCCTCCCAAGGTGGGGAAGGGCCACAAGAAACCCGGCAAGTCTGGGAGGAGCAGCACGGCGGAGAAAACCACCATCATCCCCGCTGCCCAGGAGGCCACCTCCAGCACAAGCCCAGCTGCCCAGGACAGCCCCCCCAGCACAAGCCCAGCTGCCCAGGACAGGTCCGCCAGCACAAGCCCAGCTGCCCAGGACAGGCCCGCCAGTACAAGTCCAGCTGCCCAGGACAGGCCCGCCAACACAAGCCCAGCTGCCCAGGACAGGACCACCAGAACACGCCCAGCTGCCCAGGACAGGCCCGCCAGCACAAGCCCGCCTCCCCAGGAGGGGCCCGCCAGCAGCAGCTCACCTGCCCAGGAGGGGCCCTCCACCACCAGCCCACTTGCCCCAGGAGGGGCCCGCCAGCACCAGCCCACCTGCCCAGGGCACAGCCATCTCAAGCACCGCTGAACAGGGCACCGCCATCTCAAGCACCGCTGAACAGGGCACCGCCATCTCAAACACCGCTGAACAGGGCACTTCCATCTCAAACACCGCTGAACAGGGCACCTCACTGAGGGCAGCAGGGGTGACTGGGGCAGGGCCTTAGGTGCCTGGGGCGAAGGTGATGCCCACCCTTCCGGGTGAGCGGGCACAGGGTGAAGGCTGAGGGGCTGCTGGGAGGGCGGTGCTGTAAGGGGGGTGGCGGCTGTACCTGTAGATGGGGGTGGCACAGATGTTGCCACCACCACAAGGGAGCTCCCATCAGAGGACGAGTCTGTGTCACTGGTGTCAGCTCCTGTCCCCGCCGTGGAGCTCCCCTCGCCCTCCATCCCACTTGTGAAGTCCGATTCCATAGTGTGGTCCTACATGGCCATGTGGGATGCAGCCCCCTGGTGCTCCGGTGCCACTGCTCCTCCGCCTGATGATGCTAATGCACACAAGAACAGGGAGACCACAAAAAGGAGGGGGACGACAGAAGAAAGACATGTTGAGTGCATGCATTACCGCTACCGCTGACAGACACGACAGACACAGAAGCCCCCTGCACTACGCCGCGCTCTTGGGCTCCACTGTTCAATTCCTGGGAAATGGCCTATAAGGTTATGGATGACATCTGCAAACATAGATGACACAGGGTCATGACTAGGTGTAGTTGTCACTCTACAGAGGTGGGGTGGGGTGCCACATGGCCTGTCATACGGAGGGGCCTTGCCTACGGAACTCGCACTGGCCTAGGGAAGCCCACCTCCCCCACCCAGACCCCTCCACTGCGCGCAAAGTCAGCTGAATGAGAGTGTACTCACCCCCTTGTGTCTGCTGTGATACCCACAAGCGCCCATCCAACTCCGGGTAGGCCGCCACCGGGATCCTGAACATCAGGGGGGCCATGGTGCGATGGGCATCCCTCCCAAATGGGAGGCCATCCCCAGCTGAGCCTCCACCGTCTTCTTGCTCCAGCGGCGAATGTCCTCCCATCTGTTCCGGCAGTTGGTGCTCCGTCTGTGGTAGACCCCCAGGGTCTGGACGTCCTTGGCGATGGCACTCCAAATATCTTTTTTCTGGTGGGCGCTGACCTACATGAAATGTACAGGGGAAAAAGAGAAGTTATTACCAACTGCACCCTCAAACTGATTGGCCCCCATCCCTACCCTTGCCATGTGTCACATGCATTCACCGTCTTTCATGCACGCAGGACTCTCCCCCCTTCCTTCTTACATCCAGCCCTCTCCACACAGGCATAGTCCATACAACATGCTCCCAGTGCACTTACCTGTTTGTCTGGAGGACCGTAGAGTAGCGTGTACTGGGGGAGGACCCATCCACAAGTTTCTCCAACTCCTCTGATGTGAAGGCAGGGGCCCTTTCCCCAGACACTCGAGCCATTGTCTCTTCCAGACCGGGGTCACAGCAGCACTTGCAGTGTAGGTCCTCTCCTGTCGAAGATCAGGTATCTAGTGATTGCACAGATAGAAACCGCCGGCGTACATCGTCATTGGCTCCTGGGACCCACAGGGTCCAATGTTAACCAATGCAGCATTGCGCAGCGGTCTTCGACCGACTACCGGGACGGTGGACAACGCCAGCGCAGTTACCTCACATCCCATTGTCCCACTTTACAGGTCAGGCAGCCGCCATTTCAGGGGCACACATGGCTTCATTTTCAACTGCTTCACACATACCTAGGCCTAGACTCTACACACAGGCCTTCTTTTGTGTATGAATGGTGTTCTGTGTAAACTGTGGGTACGTACCTCTGAGTTGTTTGACTCTGTGCTCGCTGGTGTCCTTCATAGGCACCGTCCGCTGGGACATGTGAGGAGATGGCGGCATCCTCCGGTGTACCGACCGTTGGTGGACCTGTCGACAATGGAGGAGCGACATGTGATTATCACATACAGGCTTGACCATGCCACAATCCAGGAACTGTGTACCCAGTTGGAGCCAGACCTGATGTCAGCAATCCGCCATCCCACAGGAATCCCCCCTCAAGTGCAGGTGCTGTCAGTGCTCCATTTCCTTGAACGTGGGTCTTTTCAAACAACAGTGGCCATAGCATCAGGGATGTCCCAGCCTATGTTTTCCAACGTATTGTCAAGAGTGTTGTCTGCCCTTCTGAAACACATGCAGAGCTACATCGTTTTTCCTCAGGTGGAGGATTTGCCTACAGTGAAAGGTGATTTCTTTGTCCTGGGACACATCCCCAACATCATAGGTGCCATTGATGGGGCACATGTGGCTTTGGTACCCGCCCCCACAGGAGTGAACAGGTGTAAGGAAACCGGAAGAGTTATTATTCGATGAATGTACAGATGGTATGTTTGGCAGACCAGTACATCTCCCATGTGAATGCCATGTTCCCTGGCTCAGTGCATGACGCCTACATCCTGCTGAATAGCAGCATCCTTTATGTGATGGATCAACTCCAGAGGCACCGTGTTTGGCTATTAGGTGAGCACCTGGAAGCTAGTCAGTGGGAATGGTTGTCTGGGTCTGGGGATATCCCTACAGGTTGGTGTGTGTCTAACAGTTGGCCGTAACCATTTGCAGGTGACTGGTTACCCCAACCTGTCATGGCTACTGACCTCAGTGAGGAATCCCAGGACAAGGGCAGAGGAACGCCACAATGAGGCCCATGGGCGAACTAGGAGGGCGATCGAGCGGACATTCGGCCTCCTGAAGGCCAGGTTCTGTTGCCTCAATATGACAGGTGGATCCCTATTCTACTCACCAACGAAGGTGTGCCAGATCATCGTGGCCTGCTGTATGCTTCACAACTTGTGGCAGCTGTGGAGCCTGTGGACAGTGAAGACGAGGAAGCAGAGGAAGAAGTCATGAACAACAGGGACTCAGTGATCCAGCAATATTTCCGGTGAGACACAGGTAAGAGTACAGACCTGCCTACTACCTCTCTACTGTCTGTAGTTTTCACCCAGTGTATGGTCACTGAGTTGTCACTTTCCCTTACGATTTCACAGATGTGGGTCCCACTGTGTGACATCTGCTTAGATTCCTCATGGACTAGAGCTGTGTGACATAGGTATGTTGACATTACAATTGAAAGAGCATTTTGTCACTAATTGCTTATACACTATTTCGAAATCACAGACAGACTCCAGATTGTTTTGTGCTTTAAGTGTGTTTATTTAAGTGCTCAATATTGGAGGGAGTAGTAAAATGGTGAGGGGTGATGGCGGAGGAATGCCCATGGCAGAGTCCAGTCTATTAGTCTCACAGGTGCATTGCCCATATGGGCATAGGAAGTGGAGCTGGGGCAGTTTAAGAATGGACAGGGTGACAAAGTGGACAGTAGGATGACAATCAGGGTGGTCTCATTTCTTGGTGGGGGTCTTGGCATTGTGCTCTGTCTTGTTCCTGGATCTCAGGGACCATTTGCGGGGTGGTTCTCCCTCTGCACGGGGTGGGGTGCTGGTGTGGTGGTCCTATGGCGGGGCGTCCTGTCCACTAGCGCCAGCGGAGGTGGTGGGCAGTTCATTGTCCATGCTAGTGTCAGGGGCACCTTGTAGTGCCACAGTGTCCCTCCTGGTGTTGACAAGTTCCTTCAGCACCCCTACGATGGTGCCCAGGGTGGGGCTGATGGTTCTGAGTTCCTCCCTGAAGCCCATATACTGTTCCTCCTGCAGGCGCTGGGTCTCCTGAAACTTGGCCAGTACCTATGCCATCGTCTCATGGGAGTGGTGGAGAGTGGGTTCCCTTGGCCTGTCCGCCCCATGTCACACAGCAGCCCTCCCAGTTCCCCTGTGTTCCTGGGCCTCCGTCCCCTGGACCCTGTGCCCACTACCACTGCCCCAGGTCCCTGTTGTTGTTGGGGTGGTGGGTTAGCCTGGGTTCCCTGTAGTGGTGGACACACAGCTGATTGACGTGTCTTGGGGACGGAGGTATGGGCCCACTGGGTGGGTGCTGTGCTGGTGTTTCCAGAGGGGGGAAGGTCTGTGGTGGCCTGTGACTGGGTGAGGGTACCCGACTGTCCAGAGGTCCCCGATGGGCCGGGCCTCGTCATCTAGATCCAGTTGAACAGAGCTGCTGTCATCACTGTGGGACTCTTCTGTTGGTGGTGTGGACATGTATGGACCCTCCTGTCCGGTGACGTTGGGTAGGGGTCCTGCAGGGTTATAAAAGGATGGTTATTACATCTGTGTGTGTCATGGTGTGGAATGGGTGGGTGACTGTGTACCCCAGTGCTTACATTCATGTGTGGGACCTTGTGTGATGATGGTTTAGGGGGTTATATGGGTATGTGCAGTGGGCATGCTTCAGTGATGGGTGTCCATGCTTTGTTGTTGCATGCAGGGCTTGGTGTTGGGATGTGTGGTTTGTGATGTTGGGACATATGTGAGGAGTTGGAGTGCTGGGGGTGAGGGTGAGGGTGGGGGTATGCGATGGCATGCAGGTAGGGTGGGGGATGTAATAGTTACGATTTCCTCCACCTACTCCTGTGAGGCCCTCAGGATGCAGAATCGCCAAGACCTGCTCCTCCCATGTTGTTAGTTGTGGGGGAGGAGGTGGGGGTCCGCCGCCAGTCCGCTGAACCGCCAGGTGGTGTCTTGAGACCACGGAACGCACCTTCCTCCGTAGGTTGTTCCACCTCTTCCTGATGTCCTCTCGATTTCTTGGGTGCTGTCCCACTGCGTTGACCCTGTCCACTATTCTTCGCCATAGCTCCATCTTCCTTGCAATTGAGGTGTGCTGCACCTGTGCTCCGAATAGCTGTGTCTCTACCCGGATGATTTCCTCCACCATGACCCTGAGTTCCTCCTCCGAGAACCTGGGGTGTCTTTGCAGTGCCATGGGGTGGTGTAAGTGATGTGTGGGGTGGAGTGTGTGGTGATAAGTGTGCTGGTATGTAGTGGTGTGTTGTGTGAGGTGCGTGGAAGTTCTGTGGGTGATGGTGTTGTGTGCCTGTGGATGCTGTTGTTCTTGCTGGTGCTGTCTCTCTCTGGCCTTCTTTCGGAATTTTTGGTAGTAGGGGTTTGTCGGTGATGTGGGTGTGTGTTTTATATTGTAATGGGTGTGTGGGAGTGGTGTGAGTGTGTGTATCAGGGGTGTGTATTTAGAATTGTCCAATGTGGCTGTGTTTTGTATGTGTGTGTGTATTTTGAGCGCGTGTGTGTGGATTCGTGTGTCGTGATAGTGTGGGCTTATTTCTGTTGGCGTGACGGTGGAGGTTTTGTTTTCGCCAGTTTATCACTGACCTTTGGTGTGGCGGACTTATGTGGGTGTCTGAATTTTGGCTGATTCCATGCTGTGGGTCATAATAGCTGTGGCTGAATTCCGCGCCCGCAGTGGTGTGTTGGCGGTCTTCTGCACGGCGGTAAGTGGCTTTTACCGCCAATGTTGTAATGAGGGCCTATGTGTCAGTTCTTTGGGATAAACAATAATTCAGCCACTATCATAATGGTCTGGGAAGATTTTAAGGCCCTTTTTTAGAAGACAAGAGATCTCATACAGCAAAATTAAGTAAGACCGAGGCACAGAGGATTCAAGGCCTACAGGTAGCAATAGATAAAGCATTTAGCTAGTTTATGAGTTTTTGGGGGGCTCTGTCTCTATGGTTACTCATAAGTCTTTGCAGGATCAGGTGTCAAGAGACAAGTTAGAACTTAGGTATTTTTTGTTGTTTGAAGAAATTGCGGGTGGCAGAGCTTATCAGCAAAAATTATATGAAGAGAGTCAGGTGGGAAAGTTCTTGGCATGCTCAGCTAATACACAGAAGAATAGACAAACAATTAATACAATTTCAAATCATAGTACAGGAATATTGGGGACTGAAAATAAAAGGATCGCTGGAATATTTCTTAACCATTACAGATCTATATATGAAGAAGTGGAAGAAATTTCAACTTAGGATCTAGTACAGTACATTGATGGATTGCAGTTTCCGCAACTTTTAGACACCCAAAGAAGTGTACTGAATAGAAAAATAAAATCCCAGGAGCTCGTCTTGGCTTTGAAAAATATGGTGAATTCTAAGTTGGCTTGGCGTGATGGGATTCTCGTAGAAGTTTATAGGACTTTTGTACAGGAACTTCTCACATTTCTTCAACTTTTTTAAAGATTATTAAGGATAGAGCTGAAATATTGGTCGCGGTTAGTTTAAAGAGTCTGCAAACCACAATTTATATTAATTTACAAATCTATTAAGTGTGGATTATAAATTATATATGAGGATTTGCACCTTGTTAGCAAGCATTGATCCATTTAGAACAAAACATTTTTTTGCCTAAAAGGTCAATGGCAGCTAACATTAATCAATTAATTCAAACTATTAATCAGTTTACAGACACTGAAGAGAAGGCAGCAATTCTTATGATGAATGCAGAAAAGGCATTTGACCTGGTCTATTGTAAGCCTTTTTCTTAACTTTGACTTGATTCGGTATCCTGGCACCCATTGCAGCTATGTCAAAGAAGCTATATCAGGGGGCTGAGGCTAAGCTCATTATTACTTCTTGTGAAGCAGAGCCAGTAAATGTACAGTGTGGTACGATTCAGGGATGTCCCCTTTCCCCGCTTCTCTTTCCTTTTTTCACTGAACTTTTAGCTTCTAGGATTCAGAAGAATCAAACTATTTTACTGCTTATTGAGTGGATCGCAAAAATTAAATTGTTTGCTGGCATTATGATTTTATATTGAAGGACTGCTAGATCTAATATTCACAGTGTTATGAAGGAAATTGGCAATTTCATTTGAATTGGGGATTATAACATTGATCTGGCTAAGACCAAGCTATTATTGTTCAATTCATCTTACTCCTAGCTCCCTGATGTTTTACAGATGGTCCCTCAACATCCTGCTAGGTATTTAGGGATTTTTTTCATAAACGGTTTCTCTAAACTATTTTGTTTAAACTTTGGAGCAACTCTTGCTAAAACTAGAAAACTATTGGATAAATGGTCTCTTTTGCCTCTCTGTTTGGTAGGCAAAGTTTCACTGATCAAGATGCCTGATCTTCCTCTGTTTTTATTCCTTTTTCTGAAGCTCCCTTTAAAAACACCTAGTGGTGATTTCGAAGAACTAGATAGAGTTTATATAAGATTTATTTCGGGAAAAAAAAACAACCCCACTTTCTATAGCTTGATACAATACAGGGTGGCCTAGGGCTGCCACAATTTAGGGTAGATTCATTTCTTGGTTCAAACAACCTCAGGAAATACAGTTTATGATAACTTTTTCTTGGAGTGCATGACCCGGGAAATCCAAATACATCTACATGTTTTCTCCATACTGCTAAACTCCTAAAAAAAACAAGGTATAAGGTCTTAGGGATCTTAGCCTCATTCATTCAGGCTTTCTGTAAACTGGAATTCCAGTATGCTGCAGGATTCTGAGGTATTGGGACAGGGATTGTCAAAAGTGATGCTACAGTAACGCTAGTTTAACGTTTTGAGAAACTGGTGGAGTTTTATAATGACTCAAATCTTATTACATGGGGCATATTAAACCTCCAATTTGGCAACCAGAATGTCTTACTTCAGTTTAGTTTAACCAGATAACTAGCTTTTTAAAAAACAGTTATGTTGCTTCTTCCTTCTGTACCCGATTCCAGAATGTACTTGTGAGTTCTAGCTCAGCTAAAGCTGTTTCACTTTCAGAGGTGGAAATTTCTCTTTCCGCATCATTCTTTGGTTCTGGTGTAAGTGATCCAGATTGATTTGATCTGGTTTGCCACAAGTTCTTTCTGTCTCAGGGAAGATGCAGCCTTAGGGGGTCATTCCTACCCTGGGTATGGGACCGCGGATGCACCGCCAACAGGCCCATTCTGACCGCGGCGGTAAAGCTGCGGTCAGAAAAGGGAAACCGGCGGTTTCCCGCCGGTTTTACCCTGGCCTGCACAATCCCCCATGGCGGTGCTGCAGGCAGCGCCGCCATGGGGATTCTGACCCCCTTCCCGCCAGCCTGGTTCTGGCGGTTTCGACCGCCAGAACCAGGCTGGCGGGAACGGGTGTCGTGGGGCCCCTGGGGGCCCCTGCAGTGCCCATGCCAATGGCATGGGCACTGCAGGTGCCCCCTAACAGGGCCCCACATTGATTTCCAGTGTCTGCACAGCAGACACTGGAAATCGCGACGGGTGCAACTGCACCCGTCGCACAAAAGCAACTCCGCCGGCTCCATTCGGAGCCAGCTTCATCGTTGCTGTGGGTTTCCCGCTGGGCGGGAATCACCACCTTAGTCTGGCGTCTTGGTTGTAGGGTCATTTTGCTATCACCACTGTTGAGATTCCGCAATAGGGAACTATGAATTTTCAGGCTGGTCTTCTTCTCATGCTTAAGAAATCTCACATTTAGGCAGACTGGAGGAGTTATTGGATGATGACTCTTGTTCTTCCTTCTCTCAACTCACTCCCTTGGTGTGCAAGACATGTATCCACTTCAGCAGTCCAGCTGAATTCAAAGCAGTGTTGGTGGCCTGGATCACCTGGTATGGGGATCTGCAGCACTCTTCCAAGCACAACTAAAGAAAGTGTGTCTTCACGTGAACCCTGTCACTGGGCTTCAGATCATGACATGGAGATTCTTGCTCAACTGGACTTGCAGCATTAACCTGGTGAGAGATAGAACACACCACAATAGCCAATCCCTGGCAGTATTTGAGATTTAGATTATCTGTGATATTTGAAAGAGCAGCAGCTGGAACAGAAGAGATTATCATGGCTCTCCCCATCAATACCTCATGATGCGACAATCCTGTTTGTTTGCACAGAATGTTTCTAATGCTCATTAATACCAAACAAAATGTGACAACACAGTTGAGTGACATGGATGCACAAGTTTTAGCCAGTTTTACCTTGCTAGTCCTGCTTAGTCTTGCAACAACACTGAAGCTTCTGGTCTGTGACTACAATGTAATCGTTGGTCTATCCATAAGGTCATACATGGAAACTCCATAATTTTATTCTGAAAGTGATTTTGTTGATCTGATTCAAGGTCAACTGGCATACCAAAACAAGATATCAGTTAGGCCTGGGTGAAACTCCAAGGAATTCCGCTGAGTTACACAAAAACTTCCAGAGTTCCACAAGTGGGCAGAATCAGGCATGTCACACTGCTTCTGCTGATTTTTAGTGAGGGGAACCACATGGGGTCCTAGAGAGCGTTGCTTCTTTCTGTCACTCGAGTAGCAACTTTCTCAACATGAACTGTCACGACTTGCCACGACTGCTTGCATTTGAGAAATCTCACTGGGAAGCATTCTACCACTCTAAAATCACACTAGGGGATGCACATTGTCACTCACATTCACCAACTTAACATTGGTGAGCTGTGTGTAAGACAAAATTCTGCCACACAGCTGTTGACGGAGTTTTGTCAGACCTCTGCACTCCAAGCAGAGCAAGGAGTGGGCAAAACTCTACTGGCAGAGTGCAATTTTTCACCCACCCCTAGTATCAATTCCTGCAACATCTCCTGGTGGGATACGCCTCTACTCAGTGAGAAAACAGGCATACTGGCACAAGGATATACCTGAACTGGTTACTTTGGGGCATCTCCACAAATTAGATCTGGAGACAGTTGGATGAACCTTCAGACTTCCTCACATGACTTATAGTAACTACAGTCTTTTTGCCCATATTTTATTTGTTTGCAAATCACAGAGAACTGGCACAGATTTTGCATCTTATCTGCATAACGGTTGCCTCTACTACCAAAATCCTTTCCACTCTTGTGTGCAGCACACTTTGTCATGGCAATCTCTTTGGTAATAGAAGGGCTTTGAATAAGTGGATACATGCAACACATTCTTTATTGGTGAGCCAATGGAGGTCATAAATCCTCTCTGTGACCACAGCTGACACAAAGTCATGCACAACATAGAATCCATATTGGCTCTCAGTGTAAAATGTAACTTGCAAGCCTTCTGACTGATGACAAGCCCTGGTACAAGCAATCAATTCCCCTACTTCTGCAAAATGTACGTGGCACAATTAAAATACTTCAATGACCCTGATTAGGATACATACAGCATATGCAGCTCTCAAAATGCCACATCTGTCTCTCAAACAAGAGCCATTTACAAACATGGTAAGGTCAGATTCAGGTAGGGGAACATCAAGTATGTCTGGCATTGGCTTTATGCATCCATAGTCAAAATCACCCTCTTTGTCTTTGTCTGAAGTGTGCAATAAAGAAGCAGGATTTAGGGTGTTGCACCTTCTCATAGACACATAGGGTATGATTTAAGAATAGTGGTGCTGCAACCAGTGCAGCACCACTTTTCTTACACCTCCTAGTGCCCCCATAGTGCCACAATGTTTGTGGTGTATCTAAGCTACAGTGCACCATGGTGGTAGTTAGGGGAACTAGCGTCAACAGTTTTGACGCTAGTTCAAGGCTTTGCAGGATTAGGCCAAAAATGTTGATGCTAATCCTGAGAAGCCAATTGAGGCCCATTGTAATCAATGGTGTGCTCGTTTAACCCCTTCACTGCCAGGCCTTTTCCCCCTCAGGTGCCTGGCCTTTTTTTGGCTATTTGGGCAAGGGCGCGCTTAGGCCCTCATAAAGTTTGGTCTACATAAGCTACCCACGCCAAATTTGCGTCCTTTCTTTCCACCATCCTAAGGATTCTAGAAGAATACAGACTTTGTGGGCTCCCATGAAGGAGACCCAAAAATTAGCCAAAATACAGTGAAAATGTAGGTTTTAAAAAAAAAAAGGAAAAAAGGGCTGCAGAAGAAGGCTTGTGATTTTTCCCCTGAAAATGGCATCAACAAAGGGTTTGTGGTGCTAAGATCACCAGCTTCCCAGCTTTCAGGAACAGGCAGACCTGTAAAAAAATTTTCAACACAATTTTGGCATTTTACTGGAACATACCCCATTTTTACGATTTTTTGTGCTTTCAGCCTCCTTGTAGTCAGCGACAGAAATGGGTATGAAATCAATGCTGGATCCCAGAAACCTAAACATTTTTGAAAAGTAGACAAAATACTGAATTCAGCAATGGGTAATTTGTGTAGATCCTACAAGGGTTTCCTACAGAAAATACCAACTGAAATAAAATAATATTGAAATTGAGGTTAAAAAAAGGAATTTTTCTCTACGTTTTACTCTGTAACATTTCCCTGTGGTGTCAGATTTTTTAAAGCAATATACCGTTACGTCTGCTGGACTCTTCTGGTTGCGGAGACATATAGGGCTTGTAGGTTCATCAAGAACCCTGGGTACCCAGAGCATCCTGATAAAAATTATACCTCACTTGTGTGGGTAGGCCTAGTGCCCACAACAGGAAATGCCCCAAAACACAACGTGGACACATCACATTTTCCCAAAGATAACAGAGTTCTTTTTTGCAAAGTGCCTACCTGTGAATTTTGGCATCTAGCTCAACTGGCACCTAGGGAAACCTACCGAACCTATACATTTTTGAAAACTAGACACCTAGAGGAATCCAAGACAGGGTGACTTGTGGGGCTCTCACCAGGTTCTGTTACACAGAAACCTTTGCAGACCTCAACATTTGACTAAAAAAACACTTTTTCCTCAACTTTTGGTGACAGAAAGTTCTGTAATCTGAGAGGAGCCACAAATTTCCTTCAAATAAGCATCCCCCCAAGTCTCCCAATAAAAATGGTACCTCACTTGTGTGGGTAGGCCTTGTGCTCGCAAAAGGAAATGCCCCAAAACACTATCTGGACACATCAAAATTATCAAATACAGAACTACCTGTTTTTGTGGGTGGGGGGCACCTGCGTTTTTGGTCCTGGGCTCAGCAGCCATCTATGGAAACCTACCAAACTCAGACATTTCTAAAAAACTAGACACCCGAGGGAGTCCAAGGAGGTATGACTTGCGTGGATTCCCCAATTTTGTATTACCCAGAATCCTCAGCAAACCTCAAATTTATCTAAAAAAAACTAATTTTTCTCACATTTCCGTGTGGGATCACGTCACCGGGACAAATTTCCTACCACCCAACGTTCCCCTCAGTCTCCCGGTAAAAATGATACCTCACTTGTGTAGGTGGGCCAAGTGCTTGTAACAGGAAAGATCCAAAAACATGTCAAAATTGAGGGGGAACCAAAGTGGGTCCAAAAGGGCAGTTTGAAAAAAAATAACATTTTTAGGTTGACAAGTGCAGCAGAATTTTTATCGGTATAGATGAGACAATGCTGGGTGGTAGGAATTTTGTAGATTGCTGCAGATTCCGGAAGGTTCCATCATAAAAATGGGGCAAAATTTGTGATTTCCAGCAAAGTTGGAGGTTTGCTGGGCATTGTGGGTAAGGAAATGGTGCGGGCTGCTTGTGAAGCACACCACCTTGGACTCACCCAGATGTTTAGTTTTCAGATGTGTCTAGGTTTTGTGGATTTTTCTACATGGCAGCATCCCAAAGTCCAAAAAGTGCAGCCCTCACCATTCCAAGTGGGACGATTTTGAGACTTAGCCAAGCTCTTATGGCCCAAATGTAAAACCAAAACCCCAAATAAGCAAATATCCACTTGCTTGCCATGGGATAAGATGTTTTAGTATGCGGGGGAGCTGACTGTTACCCCCTTGGTAGCCACCACCACACTATTATTATTTTTTTGATTCCCTGGCATTTAGTGGACTTTCTGCCCCCTTGGGGTGTGGATCGGGGGTAATTGCCACATCTGCCCACTGGTGGTCAGGACAACTTTGGCCCCATTTATTTGGGGTGGGGGTATGGCTATACCCCCACCCTCTTAATTTGAAAGAAAATCTTCCCTGGTCTCTGGTGGTCTTTCTACCCCCCTTGGGGGCAGATGGACCTTCAAAAAATAGGCCGAACTTCCCCCAAGGGGGGAAGATATGGCCAACAGTAATGTGCCCCCATGGGGAGTGACCCTTCCAAAGGGACCGGCCCCCAAACAAAACACACACATGCACACACACCAATCCCTGGTGCCTAAGTGATTTCTGCCCGCCAGGGGCAGGTCAGCCTAATGGAAATAGGCCGATCTGCCCCCAAGGGGAGCACAAATGGCCTAAAATAAATCCCCCCCCCAAGGGGAACGATCGTTGCCTAAGGGGTCAATCCCCTTGCGTGAATTTTGTGCAAAAAAAATATCCCTGGTGCCTAGTAGTTTCTGCCCCCAAGGGGGGCAGATCAGCCAAATAAAAATAGGCCGACCTGCCCCCAAGGGGGACAGAAATGGCCTAAAACAAATTTTCCACCCAGGGGAATGACTTTTGCCTAAGGGGTCTCTCCCCTTGTGTGAAAATGGTGCAAAAAAATAAAAATCCCTAGTATCTAGTGGTTTCTGCCCCACCTGGGGGCAGATTGTCCTAATAAAAATAGGCCAATCTGCCCCCAACGGTGGCAGAAATTGCCTAAAGTTATTTTTGCCACCAGGGGAGCAACCCTTGCCTAAGGGGTCGCTCCCCACATACAAAAAAAGCAAAAACAAAATCCCTGGTGCCTAGAGGTTTCTGACCCCCCTGGGGGCAGATCTGCCTAATTACAAGAGGCCGATCTTCACCCAAGGGGTTCAGAAATTGCCTAAAACAAATTTGCCCCCAGAGGGAAGTGACCCTTGCCTAAGGGGTCGCTCCCCTCATGTGAAACTGACCAAAAAAAAAACCCTGGTGTCTTGTGGTTTCTGCCCCCCTTGGGGGCAGATTGGCCTAAGAAAAATAGGCCGATCAGCCCCCAGTTGCGGCATAAACGGCCTAGAATTAATTTTGCCCCCAGGGGAGCAACCCTTGCCTAAGTGGTCGCTCCCCACATTCAAATAAAAACAAAAACAAACAAAAAAAAATCCCTGGTGTCTAGGGGTTTCGGTCAAATTATATTAGGCTGGGGGGGCAGAAATAGCAGAGAAATAAATTGCCCCGCTGCGGAGCGGCCCTTGCCCAACGGGCCGCTCCCCTTATTTCATAAACACACTAAAAATAAAATTCCCTGGTGTCTAGTGGCATTTCTGCTGTCCAGAGAGACATGAAAGGAAAGGAAAGACCTTTCATGCCTCTCTGCCCCCTCCACATGATCGGAGGAGAAATGCTTTTGCATTTCTCCTTCTATCAGTGCTGGAAGCTGTGCTTCCAGCGCAGAGGGGAAGGCCTCTGATGAGGTCAGCGCGCAAGAGCGTGGTGATGTCATCAGACGGCACAGGGTAGTCAGGGGGGGCAGGGGTGGAAGGGGAAGCAATTCCCCTTCCATCTCTGTCCAGGGGAGGGAGGTGCTTGGGCAGCAGGGTCCATAGCAGGACGAGGTGGTCTCATCCTCGGCACTGGGCAACCGTTGCCGAGGGTGAGACCAGCTCATCCTGGGCACCCTAGGGGTTAAACACCTTTTCTGAGCAGGTGTAAAAAGTGCTGAACCCCCTTCTGGGGCAATTCCCCCTATGCATACATGATACCTGGTGCTGACAAAATGTAGCACAAAGGGTTACAAAGTGGTGCAACACATGCATTGTTCTACATTGTAAATTTGGCGTAACAATTTTGGCCTCGGTGGGCCACATTAGCATAAACAAATTATGCTTCTGTGACGCAAGGGGGCACTAGGGGCCAGAATGGTTCACTCATGGCGGGTCAAGCTGCTGTTGCTCAAACTCTGTGTGCGGTACAAGTCATGAGAATCTCAATGGAGTGTGACACTATTGAAATAATTTGATGACCCGTTTTGAACCCCTCTGTTTTCTGAATGTTTAGGCTAATAGCTGTAACCACTTTTAGATAACCAGGCAATGCTGTGGCTGCAGACTCAAGCTGAAAAGTAGCCAATTTCACATTTGATCCCTCCATACATCTGTATCAACACAGATAAAGCACATCCATCTCGTTCATGGCAAAAGAGTATGAACTCTTTGGTGTATTTAGGCTTTTCCAAAGTACGTTTTTAAGCTCCTGGAAGACTTCCACTCTCTCATGATCCTTTAGTACTTCATCATTGACATTGGCATACTTCAGCAATTGAGTTTAAAGAGCAAGTCCCTTCCCAACAAATTTACAAGGCATGCATCACACACAGCAGACTGGTGGAGCTCGTTGATGCCCCAGATTTTCACTGGGACTGGGGCAGTAAATTTATTTGTACACTACTGATTTGTGATGCCAACAACTTGGACATCCTTTACCAAGAGGGGTAGGTTCCGGACCTCACCTGTTCTAATAATTGAATGAGTGGCTCCAGTAGCTATCAGAAAGCACATGGGATGTCCATTCACTTCTCCATCCACATATAGACCACTCTGACCCACTTCTATTATTAAATCAAGCATGCAGGGGTTCTCCCCCCCACAAGCACAGTGAAAAGGCCTGCTCAGACTCGGTGGAACTCCCACACAAGATGGGAATCAGGGCAGTCTGGTCTGCAAATGAGTTGTGTAGAACTCTGTTCCTGGGTTTGAAATAGGGATTCCTGCCTGGCATCTGCATGGGCACAAGGGGATTCTGTAACAAACCTGTTTTTTTGGGTCTATAGAGCCACCAAAGGGGGTCTAATTTTGTGGCTTGGTCATCAATTATTGCTTTGTCAAGATTGCAGGGATATTTTGACTTCCAATGATGGACCTTGTTACAGACAAGCAGGGGTTAACCTTCTTTAAAGCACTTAAGCTGTTTACTGGTGTGACTCTCTGACCTCTTCCCATTTCTTGGGTGCTTCCTCCATATGACATGGTAATCACAACCAGCATGTTAATTCCTGCAGTGGGGTTAATATGTAGACCTGGACTGGGCAATGCTAACCCTCTCACAATCCCATTCTGCACAAGCTTGGTTTGTGCAACCATGAATTTCTTCTTCAGCCCTCATCGCTTAGCGCTTAGCTTGCTACTCAAGTCCATTTCTACAGGTTACTGCAGAGGCCAGCTTATCTACGGAAATAAAAATCAGGTTGGGGCTGGGTTAATTTGAATCTTGAGGTAAAATTGATCCTACAATGAAGGTACAGTAATCGGCTCTATAGTCAATTTATCTCATCCAAGTAGGTTCAGTCAGTGCTGAGGGGATCCTATTGGGACCATCAGCTCTGCTACCATATCTATCAACATGCAAATTTGTCTCTCTTCTAGTTGTCCATTGCATGCCAACAGCTTACCAGGGATTGGAGTAGTCCCTATGCAGCGTTTGGTGCTCTCTGACAGGACCCTTCTCTCTTTTGTCAGATCTTACACTTTAGAATAAAGCTAGAACATTCTCAATGAGATTGCCAGGGGCTAACATTAAAAAGTTTACTCAGAGAATATAAAAGTGGAAATAAATAAGTTGGACCATCAATCAGTTAGTATTATGGCACATAAAAAGAACTCAGTAAAGTTCAACAAAAAACCCACAGATTCACCATCTAAAAGTGGGAAATGTTTCCTCCTCACAATGGTGAAAATCTGATCCTTTTATAAGACTTTAGAAAAAGGATTTCATACATTCATTATACAAAAACAGGATATGCACCAATGTGGAACAATCAGCAAGAAACATTTTACTACAGAATACATTTGAAGATTCTCTCATAACAATATTACATTAGATTCAGATGTTTACAGAGTCTATTCAGGTAACATGAGCTGTTACATAGTATTTGACACAGCCTGAGACAGCCAGATTGTCCTTAGTTAGGTTCATTGCGTCCGCTATGATTGGGGAAGCTTCAGTCTTTTAGTGTAAAGCTCACAATTAGTTATTTCAACAAGGATAACAGCAGTGGCAAAGATCACGTTGTAAATTGCAATGTCACATTCAAAATGGAAGTATGGATAAAATGGGCCTATTTTAGCATGCGCTAGATGTCTAATACATTAAACACAACAATTCAACAATGGATTCCACATAGTTGAAAGGCTTGAGGTCTTGCCGTATGCTAGAGAGTTCCTTATTACAAACTCTGAAGCCTTTGCCACTACTTTGGATTTCTTGCCATCCATCAGATACTCACTGCAAAGACTAGTGGCCACAAAAGTCTAAGAGGCTCGTTTTCCCCAGGTTTGTGTGAATTCCACTAAAGTCTCAATCTTTTTATAGAATATCACAGAAGACCGAGGTCTGTGTGACATCCTGAGGGGAACTACTTCAAACCGGAGGGAATATTCCTTTCACATAAAGAAATATGGTCATTATTCAAAAACAGGTTACTGTTTATTTTAACTTGATGAATATATTCCAGGAAATTAAACTTATTCCGGCACAGTCATTAGATAATGCCGCAGTATGGCTGAAATGACAGTAGTCTCTAACAAATAAATCACTTCTAGGTGAACCATATATCGGTAATTGTTAGCGCAATGCTGTTAATTCTGTCTGCCTGCTAAGAAGAGTCTCTACAAATACTGGAATTCAGTGGGCATCTAGTAATGTAGACCCTTGGTTATCTCTTAGCATCATAAGTGTCATAATTGTCAATTCCAAAGTCAATGGTAGGTAGTCTTGAGTCAAGAAAAGCAGAAAAGAGCAAATACTTTATTACAATATTGACCACCAAGGTGCTGAAGAATACTCAGCATGGTTGTTCTCCTATGAAATTACACATTTACGTTTTTTTCTGCAACCTTTGTGTGGGCCGAAAAAGTTTGTGGAAGAGGTTTCGTTTTTCCCTTTGCTACTTCTGAATGAAAACTGTGACTTTTGTCAAATAAAAAGTTAGTTGACTCCAACATCATGGTTTAGCATAAACTGTACTTCAAAGAAAGCAGCCACTACCCCATTTGACAATACGTTTTTGACCTTCAATGTATAATTACAAATGAAAATTAGTAGAATTAGTAGACTTGCTCCTTCTAGGTATTGGCAAACGGATTTTAAATAGTTGAAAATCAATTCACTTCTGCATAATTGTATACTATGATTGCGTGCGCAAGCAGTGGCATGTGGATTTTAAAAGGGTGATATGCCCTTTTCTATTAGAAAAGCTAGCCTAATTAGTTTCTTAATCCTCAAAAGCGGGCCGCTTTGTACGCATTCACAACTCATTGCGACTCAGAAAATAGATGGAGATGCAAATGACTGAGTAAATCTCCTTCCAAGAAGGGGGTCGAATATCTCTAAACCTGGTAAGGTGTAGGGCAAGGTTTTTTTTTCATGTGAAAAACATTATTCTCCATGGATAACACTTGAAGAAGTCAGATAATTTTTTTCGGAATCACACCTGGAGCCGTATCACAGATACAGAGCATTTTCCTTGTTTACATAGAGTGCACCTTTTAAAAAGTGTGCCTGGCGCAAACAAGGAAAAAGTCTGTATTAGGATAAATGCACTGCCCTGGGGACAGCACAATCATGTGAAAAATGGAGTGACTGTTTTGAGGCCGCTTCAAGTCTTGCAGTGCAGACAGGAACCCCCCTGCACCTTTAGGGGTGTTATTGATCCCCTTACCAGCGGGTGCAGTGAGTGACTGCACTCGCCTACAAGGGGATGTCCGGGGGTTCCATGGGACCTTCTTTCCCCCCTCCAGAGGGATATCATCAGGGGGTGCACTGACAGTGTGCCACCTTTTAGGTGATGCAGTACACCTCCTGACAGGTTCTTTGCCTCTGTGCCCACGTGTTTGATATGGCGCTGGTACAAATGCAAGGAGAGCCCCTTATTTACATGGGGCCATGCCCTCATGCCATTAAGGGAACACCCTCTGATGACAGCACTGGCACTGTATGTGTGCCAGCACTATCGGTATTACAGAAGGGAACGTACAAGCATCTGTGGCCCTTTCTGCAATACTAAAGTTCCCTAGGGGCAAGCAAAGTGGGCACAAACACTAATTTCACCCCCAGGGCACTTCTGTAATACAACCCCCAGAAACCTAGAACTGGTGAAGATTTCCAGCCATGTTGCTGAAAAGGTTTGTGAATAGTAAACTGTGAAATGTGTAAAGGTACTTTCAAGGGGATAGGTACATCTTGTGACTTATTTCAAACTTTTTTTTCAAGTGGGCCTAGGGACATCTGCTGCACAATACCATTGTACAAACAATGCCTAGACAATGGAAAATTTGCAGAGATAAATTAGGCAAATAAATACAATTGTTTAATCCATCCATTATTTTGCTTGCCATGCCATTCCAGTTTGGACCCAGCCATATGCAAATCAGTCTTGACCCAGCTCCCCATGGGAACAGTCTAGCCCAAGCTGCCCTGCCAGATCCTTCCTTGACCAGAAAAAAGCATCACAGGACCAGTTTCAAGGTATCACCCCTCATCAGCCAGGCTAGCTTGAATCTGGTGGCATTGTGAACATGGGACTCATGTCTGGGCATACCCTTCCCACTTATGGCGACAAATGCAAAAACAACAGATGGTGGATGGAAAGCGAAACAAGTCAAATATTCACCCTCAGGTAAAATGCAAAGAGTCCTAATGCCATCAAAAATGTATTCAGCAAAACAGGAGGAGAAAAGGCAAAATGTTTGGTAAACAATCTGAAGGCTGACAGGTCTAGCAGTACCTCTCAGGGGTTTCAGATGAAAGGGGGTAGTTTAGAAAGACAAATGTTATTGAGAACCTAACAACATCAAGAGTGTTACAGATTCGTACTGGTAACCTAGGGTAGATTTGGACAGAGGATCTGTGCTCTATGAAGGCCATTGTAAGAAGCAGTCTTATACAGTAGCTGTTAGAAATGTGGTCTTTGGTTTGGCAGTCAGGATACCCCCTTTCCAAGGACGCTCACTCTAGTTATGGTAAAAGAGAATCACCATCACCTAACCTCTGCTTACCTCCTTGGTAGCTTTGCACGAGCAGCAGGCCTAATGTCAGGGTGCTGACCAACACACACAGTAACTTAATGAAAACACTGCAAAATACAGGTTTAGAAAACTAGAAAATATTTATCTAAACAAAACAAGATCAAATTGACAAAAATCCACAATACACAAGTCAAGTTATCAATTAAAAAACAAAAAGAGTCTTCATGTAATTTTAAACACACACTAACGCTGTTAGCATGAAATGTAACTTGGGCGTCAAAAATAACCCCGCATGGGTGAGTGTGCGTTAAAAAGGGCTTGCGATGCGTTGATATCACTCACGGGCGAGATCTTGCGTTGTTTCTCCTTTAGTCGGGTCGTGTGCGTCGCTTCTTCTCTCCGCAGGAGAGCGATGCGCCGATCCGGTCAGCACTCTAGAGTCCGGACAGGCCTTGTGTTGCTTTTACACACCCAGCGGTGTTTGCGTCAGAAATTCAGCCGCATGATGATCCAAAAACCACGCACCGTGGGTTGTGATCTCACCAGCCTTCATCAGCGATGCTGCGTGTCATTTCCCCAGCTCTAGGTGTCGATCTTCCAGTCACATTGCAGGTGAGCATCGATTTTCAGCTGTGAAGCTGGCGTGCGTCGATTTTTCAGCCGCAGATTGAAGTTGGGTTGACCTTTTCCCCGCACGGTGGTCAGTGCATGGATGTCTCACTCTTAGGCTGCCAGCTTCTCCTTTCAGGGTCCCAGGAACTGGATGGGCACCACTTGGCAGAGTAGGAGTCTCAGAGAGAAGTCGTTGGTGTCCCTGAGACTTCAAACAACAGGAGGCAAGCTCTAAATCAAGCCCTTGGAGAGTTCTTCACAAGAAGGAAGGCAACACAAAGTCCGGTCTTCGTCCTCTTGCACAGGCAGAAGCAGCAACTGCAGGAGGGCTCCACAAAGCACAGTCACAGGCAGAGCAGCTCTTCTGTCTCAGCTCTTCAGCTCTTCTCCAGGCAGAGGTTACTCTTGGTTTCCAGAAGTGTTCTAAAGTCTGTGGTTTTGGGTGCCCTTCTTATTCCCATTTTTCCCTTTGAAGTAGGCTTACTTCAAAGGAAAGTCTCTCTTGATTGTGAAATCCTGCTTTGCCCAGGCCAGGACCCAGACAAACACCAGGGAGTTGGAGACTGCATTGTGTGAGGGCAGGTGTTGGACTTTTTGCCTTACGCAGGGTCATCCCCAGTCTTTTTGCCTCCTTCCCCCTGGTTTTTCTGACCTCTTGCTGTTGGTTCTAGGACTCTGAGCACTTTATCACTGCTGACCAGTGCTAAAGTGCAGGTGCTCTCCCATCTAAAGTTGGTATGTTTGGCTTATACCTAATTGGCATAGTTAATTTTCCTATAAGTCCCTTGTACAGTGGTATCTCTATACCCAGGGCCTGTAAATTAAATACTACTAGTGGGCCTGCAGCGCTGCTTGCGCCACCCACTGAAGTAGACTTTCAAACCTGTCTCAGGCCTGCTAGCGCAGGGCCTGTGTGCACAGTTTTCTGCCACAGGGACCTGGCATCTAAACTTACTTGCCAGGCCCAGAACTCCCCTTTTACTACATGTAAGTCACCCCTAAGGTACGCCCTAGCTAGCCTTATGGGCAGGGTGCCATGTATGTAGAAAGGCAGGACATGTGCCATATTGCAGGGCCTGTCCTGGTAGTGACAAACAGCCTAATATGGTGTCTCACTGGTGTGAGTGCTGCCTTCTCTTAGGATTGCATTAGAAATGCCCTGCCTTATGTGTAATGGGTATTGTCTGATTTATGAGGGGTAGCGTAGGCGTGTTTGGTATGGTTGTGATAGTGATAATAAATGCTGCTTACTGGTGTGGGTGTATTTTTTCTTACTATCACAGAAATGCCACTTCTAGAAAGTGTGCATTTATCTGTGCTTATGAATCTGGTGTTTTGCAGCTTGACTCCAATCCACGTCTGGGCAGAGTGACAGTTGGGGCTTTGTGCATACTTTTCAGACAGCCTGTACACAGGGAGGGTGGAGGTGTCACAGAGGTGCATCTGCATACTGAATAGTCTTCCTGGGCTGAGAGAAGGGAGAGGCGGGGCACACCTGCATTTGTAAAGACTGTGCCCTGGCCTCACACAATAGGGTCGTTAACCCCCCACTGATGTTTGGAGCCTGTGCTGAAAGGAGAGAGGGGGCTTTCCTAGAACCGGTTGTAACTGGCTGGAACCTCCTCTCCCTACCATTGTAAAACACTGTAAGAACTGACTAAGTACAGGGGAATTTTCCCCACAATTTGGAGACTCTTGGAATCATCTTGGAACTGGACACCAAAGGCTAAAAGGACTCACCAGGAACTGCCATGGACTGCTGCTGCTGTGCTGGCCTGTGACCTGCCTGGTCACTGTGAAGGACTTGCCACTTGCTGCCTTTCCCTTGTGCTGGCCTGTAGCTGGGCCCTCCACCTGAGGACCTTGTCTTAAGATTCTGCTCCCCAGGGGCAGAGTGCTGTGGCCCCTGACCCCTGCATCCATTTCTTCACGAGGGGTGCTTCTCCGTGGTTTGCAGCGCGCTTATGGAGCCTTGGGAGCTCGTAGGCTCCTGGCTGCATTGTGCCCCTTTAAATAAGATCACCGCAGCGGCCCGGGAAGCTGGAAGAACACTCACGCACCGCCGAGTGTCTGCTCGGGTCCGATCTTCTTGTGGCTTCACAGCAGGACCAGGGGAAGGCGCGGGGAGTGCCCCCTGGCCTCTGCGTTAGGAGCAGAACACTCCTTTTCTGCTGTTGGGTAAAACGGGCATTATTGTGGCCCCCCCCCTTGGTGGAAGGGCCAGTGGAGGCCCGGGGGCCCCCAGAGATCACGGTCCCCAGAGGGGCTTGTCTATGAAAGAGAGGAGGTGCATGTCGCCCTCCTCTGACCCCAGAGTATAAGGGAGGCCCCTGTTTTGCGCATAGGAGCGTCGGGGGCCCCATTGTTCGCCATCTAGGCACTGGAGGTGCCTTCATCCAACCAGGTACTGTGTAAAGGACCAATATAGTTGCAATCCAAAGTTCTTTCTACAGACTTTTGTTTGATTCATATATTACCTACCTGCGTTTGATGTTTTTACATATGTGTATGCAAATGTTCCTTTTATGGACATGCTTGCTAATATGTTTTTCTAACTTACCATATGTTTTCTAATGTTCCTACTATGGGCATTTTATGATATTCTTATGACAAGTGTTGTTATGTAATAACGTGTTTTCCTGACTACTGCTTATGTTGCAGAATACTGAGTAACCTGTGTGTTATGTGTGACTACTGCTAGGTTGTAGATTAACTAATGTGTAACGTTCTGACAACTGCTAAGGTAGCAGGATAGTACTGATATGTGATGTTTGGTCTGATAATTGCCTTGTGTACAATACAGTATATTTTCATATAATATGGTGTTGTGTTTCCTTTGTGGTGGGGATATTGCGTCACATGTGTTGTGTGTGTTGTGCAAACGCTTTACACATTGCCTCTGGGTTAAGCCTGACTGCTCGTGCCAAGCTACCAAGGGAGTGAGCAGGGGTTATCTTGGACGTGTAACTCCCTTGCCCTGACTAGAATGGGTAAGTTCTGCCTGGCTGAGGTGCATACCCTAGCCAACCAGAAACCCCATTTCTAACAGCAGGCAAAGTCCTTTCCGGTGTGAGTGACCACTCCTCCCCTCCCTCCTATCACAGATGGCTCATCAGGAAATGCAGGCTACACCCCAGCTCCCTTTGTGTCACTGTCTAGTGAGAGGTGCAACCAGCCCAACTGTCAAACTGACCCACACAGGGAATCCACAAACAGGTAGAGTCACAGAAATGGTTTAAGGAAGAAAATGCTCACTTTCTAAAAGCGGCATTTTCAAACACACAGGGGGTGATTCTGACCCCGGCGGTACTAGACCGCAGGGACCAGGGTCGGCGGGAGCACCGCCAACAGGCTGGAGGTGCCCCGCAGGGCATTCTGACCGCGGCGGTTCAGCCGCGGTCAGAAGAGGAAAACCGGCGGTCTCCCGCCGGTTTTCCGCTGGCCTTCTGAATCCTCCATGGCGGCGCAGCTCGCTGCGCCGCCATGGGGATTCAGACACCCCATACCGCCATCCTGTTCCTGGCGGTTCGCACGCCAGGAACAGGATGGCGGTATGGGGTGTCGTGGGGCCCCTGGGGGCCCCTGCAGTGCCTATGCCAATGGCATGGGCACTGCAGGGGCCCCCGTAAGCAGGCCCCACTTTGAATTTCACTGTCTGCATTGCAGACAGTGAAATTTGCGACGGGTGCAACTGCACCCGTCGCACCTTCCCACTCCGCCGGCTCAATTCTGAGCCGGCGTCCTCGTGGGAAGGGTTTTTGCACTGAGCTGGCGGGCGGCCTTTTGGCGGTCGCCCGCCAGCCCAGTGCAAAAGCCAAAATACCCTCAGCGGTCTTGCGACCGCGGAACGGTATTTTGGAGGGGGGAAGTCTGGCGGGCGGCCTCCGCCGCCCGCCAGACTTAGAATGACCCCCACAATCTTAAAATCAACTTTACTAAAAGATGTTTTTTTAAATTGTGAACTCAGAGGCCCCAAACTCCACATGACTATTTGCTCCCAAAGGGAATCTACACTTTAATCATATTTAAAGGTAGCCCCCATGTTAACCTATGATAGGGACAGGCCTTGCAACAGTGAAAAACGAATTTAGCAATATTTCACTGTCAGGACATACAAAACAGATCACTATGGGGGTCATTCCGACCCCGGCGGTCAAGGACCGCCGGGGCCGGGGATGCGGGAGCACCGCCAACAGGCTGGCGGTGCCCCGCCGGGCATTCTGACCGCGGCGGTTTGGCCGCGGTCAGACAAGGAAAACCGGCGGTCTCCCGCCGGTTTTCCGCTGCCCTTGGAATCCCCCATGGCGGCGCAGCTTGCTGCGCCGCCATGGGGGATTCTGACACCCCCTACCGCCATCCTGCTCCTGGCGGTTCGCCCGCCAGGAACAGGATGGCAGTAGGGGGTGCCGCAGGGCCCCTGGGGGCCCCTGCAGTGCCCATGCCAATGGCATGGGCACTGCAGGGGCCCCCGTAAGAGGGCCCCACTGGGTATTTCAGTGTCTGCAATGCAGACACTAAAATACGCGACGGGTGCAAACTGCACCCGTCGCACATACCCACTCCGCCGGCTCCATTCGGAGCCGGCTTCCTCGTGGGGAGGGGTTTCCCGCTGGGCTGGCGGGTGGCCTCCTGGCGGTCGCCCGCCAGCCCAGCGGGAAAGCCTGAATGGCCTCCGCGGTCTTTCGACCGCGGAGCGGCCATTTGGCGGTTCCCGCGGGGCGGGCGGCTACCGCCGCCCGCCCCAGTCGGAATCACCCCCTATATGTCCTACCTTAACCATACACTGCACCCTGCCCTTGGGGTTACCTAGAGCCTACCTTAGAGGTGCCTTACATGTAAGAAAAGGGAAGGTGTAGACCTGGCACGTAGGTACACTTGCCAAGTCGAATTTACAGTTAAAAACTGCACACACAGACACTGTAGTGTCAGGTCTGAGACATGATTACAGAGCTACTTAGGTGGGTGGCACAACCAGGGCTGCAGGCCCACTAGTAGCATTTGGTTTACACGTCCTGGGCACCTCTAGTGCATTTTACTAGGAACTTACTAGTAAATCAAATATGCCAATCATGGATAAACCAATTACATACACATTTTGTATAGGAGCACTTGCACTTTAGCACTAGTTAGCAGTGGTAAAGTGCCCTGAGTAACAAAAACAGCAAAATCAGAGTCCAGCACACATCAACAACCTGGGAAACAGAGGCAAAATGTTAAGGGAGACCACGCCAGGGATAAAATGTCTAACACGTGTCCCCCCCAGCAGAAAGTGGGGAGCAACTACCCAACCTCATGGGAGTTCTCATCACTAAGGGGGAAGAACCTGGACAGACCATCAGCATTGGTGTGTTCTGTACCAGGATGGTGATCCACCATAAAGTCCATTCCCTGTAGAGAAATGGACCACCTCAACAGTTTTGGATTCTCACCTCTCATCTCCTTAACCATCTGGGGGGCCTGTGGTCGGTCTGAACCTGAAAGTGAGTCCTAAACAAGTAGGGTCTTAGCTTCTTCAGCGCCCAGATCACAGCAAACGCTTCAAGTTCTATTGCACTCCACCTACGTTCCCTGGGAAGTAACCTACTGCTAATAAGGGCTACAGGTTGATCTAGGCCCTCTTCATTAAGCTATGAGCGCACTGCTCCAATACCATGCTCTGAGGCGTCTGTTTGCACAACAAACTCCTTGGAGTAGTCAGGTGCCTTCATCACAGGTGCTATGCACATGGCGGCCTTCAGGGCATCAAAAGCAGTCTGGCAAGCCTCTGTCCAGATCACCTTCCTGGATTGCTTGTTAGAAGTCAACTCAGTCAAGGGGTAACAATGGTACCATATCCCTTGACAAACCCCCTGTTGTATCCTGTGAGAACTAAGAAGGCTCTCACTTCAGTCTGGGTCTTGGGAGGCTCCCATGCCAGAATGGTATCAATCTTAGGCTGTAGGGGTGCCACCTGGCCACTCCCCACCTGGTGTCCCAAGTACACCACAGATCCCTCCTTTATTTGGCACTTCCTTGCTTTAATAGTGAGGCCTGCCTTCTGCAGGACCTCTAAACTCTCCAGAGGTGTTGCAGGATTTCTTCCCATGTGGAACTAAACACAGCAATGTCATCCAGGTAGGCGGCACTGAACTCATCCAGTCCAGCCAACACCTGGTTGACCAATCTCTGAAAGGTGGCAGGGGCATTCTTCATCCCAAATGGCATGACTTTAAATTGAAAGTGTCCATCTGGGGTAGAGAATGCTGACCGCTCCCTGGCCCATTCAGTTAAGGCAATCTGCCAGTACCCAGATGTTAAGTCAAACGTACTGAGGTCATTGGCAGCTTCTAACCGGTCAATGAGCTCATCAGCTCAAGGGATGTGTGTGCGTCAGTCTTGCTGACTGCATTGATCCCCAGTAGTCCAGAAAGAACCTGAGTTCTGGAGTGGCACCAGGTGCAGCAGCCTTTGGGACCAATACCACTGGGCTGGCCCAAGGACTGCTGGAGTGCTGAATAACACCTAGGGTTAGCAATTTGGATACTTCATCCTTAATTCAAGCCCTGACCCTGTCAGTCACCCTGTAAACATTCTGTTTGATGGGTGTACTTTCCCCAGTGTCCACATCATATGTACACAAATGTGTGACCCCTGGGATCAGGGAAAACAGTGAGGCGAACTGTACCAACACATGGCGACAGTCATTCTGCTGCTCTTCAGTCAGGGAGGGGGAGAGGATCACTCCCTCCACAGACCCATTTTTCTCTCTTGCAGAGAGGAGGTCAGGAAGAGGCTCGCTCTCCTCCTCTACCCCATCATCTGTCACAAGGAGCATGGACAATTCAGTCCGCTCAGTGCGGCTTGAGGCGTTTGACATGCAGGACCCTTAAAGGGTTCCTTGGAGACCGCAAGTCCATCAGGTAGGTGACTTCACTCTTGCGCTCCACAGCCTCAAATGGCCCAGTCCACTTATCCTGGAGCTCCCTAGGATCCACTGGCTCCATCAACCACACTTTCTGACTAGGTTGAAACTCGACCAGAATGGCATTCGGGTCATACCACCAATTCCGTATCCTCCTGGCTTGCTTCTAGGTTCTCCTGTATGAGACTTCTGAAGTGGGCAGTCTGGTTTCTCAAAGCCTGAATGTAGCTAAATACATCCTGGGGGGGTTTACTAGGATCTTTCTCCAAGCCTCCTTCACCAGACTCAAGGGTCCCCTCACTGGGTGGCCATAGATGAGCTCAAAGGGACTAAACCCTTTTGAGGCACCTCCCTGTAAGCGAATAGAAGGCATGGCAAGAGGACGTCCCACTTCCGCCTCAAGGGCTCTGACAAGCTCTGAATCATTCCTTTCAAGGTGTGGTTGAATCTCTCAACCAGACCATTACTTCGGGGGTGGTAAGGTGTGATGAACTTGTAGGGCACCCCACACACCTTCCACAGAGATTTCATATACGTGGATATGAAGTTGGTACCCCTATCAGATACCACTTTTCTGGGGAACCCCATGCAGTAAAAACCCCTACAAGTGCATGACCCACCACAGGGGAAGTGACTGACCTCAGAGGAATGGCTTCTGGGTACCGGGTGGCATGGTCCACCAAGACTAGGATGAACCTGTTGTCCAAGGCTGTCTTGGGGTCCAGAGGCCCCACAATGTCAATACCTACCCTCTCAAAGGGAGTACTAACCACAGGTAAAGGTTGGAGGGGAGCCTTACATTTACCCCCACTCTTGCCACTTGCCTGACAAGTTGGGCAAGACCTACAGTGTGCAGCAGAATGCATGCTCATCTGGGGCCAAAAGAAGTGGGAGACAAGCCTCTTATAGTTCTTGTCCTGCCCCAGATGTCCTGCCAAAGGCACATCATGAGCCAACCCCAGTAGGAAGGCCCTGAAGCTCTGGGATACCACCAGCATACGAGCTGACCCAGGCTCAGGAACCTCAGGCTCACTATACAGGAGGCCATCCTCCCAATAGATCAGGTGAGTACCTGGCTCCTCGCCAGCCGCCTGGGCTTCAGCCTGCCGCCACAGTCCCTCTAGATTAGGGCAAGTTTTCTGTGCTTCACAGAATGCCTCCCTGGTGGGCCCCCCTTCCTGCTGCCACTGTGACAGCTCAGGGACCTCCCCCAGTTCAGCCACCTGTTCTCCAGTAGGCTCCGGGGCATCACCCTCAGGCTCCGCCTCTTCCCGGACCGTGTGAACTTCTGGGGCCGGTTACCCACGCCCCCTCCCCTTGACAGTCCCCTGGTCCATTGTTTCAGGCTCCAGGGACTCTTGCCCACCCTGACAGGCTGCCATTGACCGGGTGAATACACATACCCACCAAGGCAGACACAACATCTCCAAGTGAAACCTGTGTTCCACCTCCTTCCAAGGGGAATCCTCCAGGTCATTGCCTAACAAACAATCAACAGGCATAGTTGGACTGACAGCTACCTTCAAGGATCCTGAGACCCCCCCATTCAAAGGGAACCTGCGCCACTCTGCACAGGTACTCTGAGTTGTCCACTACAACAACTTGGTGAATGACCCGGTGATCAATCTGCTCTTCAGTCACCAGATGACTCCTCACTGTAGTCACACTGGCTCTTGTGTCTCTCAGAGCCTCCACCCTCTGTCCATTGATGGTCACCCACTCCCTGTACTTCTTAGTGTTCTCAGGCACAAGGGTCCTCTGGACCATCTCACTGTTCCCTAGTGAGACAAGGGTCATCTCAGCTGGCTCCCAACTACCTGGAATCAACTCCTCCCCAAGCGCCACACTGGCCAGACCCTGGGACGGCACACCAGTGGGTGCCTGTGTACTTTTGGGGCATTTGAGGTCCCCCCCTTACATGACCCACCTGGTCACATGCATAGCACTTACATGGGGGAACCACCTGCCACTAGCTTCTCTTTGGAGAACCATGGCTTCTTCTCACTGGGGGGTTGGGAATCCTTACCCTGGGAATCAGTTGGGGGCCCTTTAGAAAACTCCCCCTGTTTACCCTTACCCCCCTTTCTTCTGAGAGGGACCCTACCCAACCTTGGCATGGTCTCCCCCATACTTCTTATGGACCCTGGTGCTCTCTCAGTGGTCCACTTCTTGCGCAAACTTTCTGGGATAAGTCAGCTTGCTGTCAATCAGGTGCTGGAGCAGCTCTGGAAAAAATAAACTGTACAAGTGCTCCCAAGCAATCAGATTGTAAAGCCCCTCATAAGAAGTTACCTTACTGCCCTTCACCCAACCAGCCAGTGACCTGCAATAAGATTCAACACATTCCATCCATGTTTGGGATTCCTTCTTCTTATAGGACCTGAACTTATCCTTACACTGCTCAGGGGTTGTCGCGTGGGCTCTCATTATTCTAAATGAGACTACTGGATTTCTAGGTAGCAGGATCTATGACGGTGTGGGGGACTGAGTCTGACCCACGTGTAAAGAACTCTGTCACCCTAAATCCGTTTTTTGCTCCGGCTAACTAGCAGTCCCTCATTTCTCCCATGTGGAAGGAATGATTTGGCAGCCAAGCGCATGACATCTTTCGAACTTCTCAGGGAAGTCGTGGTTACTCAGATCCAAACCAACTCTCTTATTTCCAATATGATCTCATATACAAATGACAAAGACAGTATAAGTTTTATATAATGTTTTAATAAAACGACTGTATTTTAGATATTAAGGCGTGAGCCGCAATAACCAGAACGATACAACACAGTAGGATTGTAATAGTTACCAGGAGAGTAAAACATAAAAACAAAGCTATCATATTGTCAAACAGTTTCTACTCTTCCTCTGCTTGTTCTATCTAGAGCACAGCATGTTAAGCTTCTAGCTTGCCTATTAGAATCACTGTGGAGACATCAGCCCTCATACCTGAGCAAAGACCTGTGATCTTGGTTCAGCATCTGCAACGAGGCAGTCAGCGTCAAGTTGTGGTTCCCTGGTCGGAATCTCCCTCTTGCGTGTATTGGGACAAGGAAGTGATTTTATAACTAACATGTCATTGTGATCACAAAATGTCCCTACGCAGGAATGCCAAGTTTAAACTCTTACCACGTCTATCGGCAATGTACCAGACTGTATCCTTGACTGAAGCACCGAGTAAATATGTTATGGAGAACTCCAGTGCTGAAGTAGGCAAAACAGTGTGATATGAATAAAAAACAACACCGTAGAACTGGCTATTTGAAAAATAACAGTACGAAGCCTAATAAAAAGCATGTAGAGCAAAGTACACAGAGGCTCTAAGCTGTCAGCAAATGAATAAAATATATTCAGGGCAAAGTGCACAAAGGCCTAAAGCCTGAAGCTAAAGCGCAATGAATACGTAAAACTAACCACACTACACCCTCCCCGTGTCGGTAGCAAGTGGTTCCAATAACATAAAAGGATGCCCTAAATATAAACAATACCTAAAAAAAAATATTTCGACAAGGTGAGAAGACAACAAAGTCATAAATTTAGGTAACATGTGATCATAAAGCCAAATTCAATATAGTGTCAATTTCGTAAAAAAATCCAATCGTCAGATAGAAGCAATAGAACGCAGGAGTTCCTCCACTTCGATATATGTCAATATCGGAAGATCCACGCCACAAAGTACCATGGAGCAGGTGTGATCCAAAGCCCCAAAACCATTCAGGGCAGCACCCCGTGCAGGGCCTATGAAAGAGACAATACCATCTTCCTCCAGGAAGGGAATCTCATAAACTGCCTCACGAAGCAAACGCATCCGTAGTGCACAAGTCTGGGAATGAGCCCTAATCGGGAACATCAACAGATCAGTATCGACCATTGGAGGGCGCTGCAATGAGAGACAGAGAGCCAGTGCATGTTCAAACGAGCACCAAAGGCATCGAAACACGGGTTGCACACAATCCAAAACCGGTCTAAATGACAGAGACCAGTCACACTCCAAATGTCCCAGGAGTGTCGCTCCAAAATGCTGCATCATGCGTTCACGACACAGCTGCGCTGATGGGAGCAGCAATACAGGATCTCGTCGTGACGGGACAGCCATTGTGAAAAAATAGCAACAACAGCAAAACTCCAGCCAATAAAGCCAAAGTAATCGGGAAACCCCCAAAAATGCTTCCGAAAATAGAATGTATAGCCGAAGGTATCAAACCGAATATGGAAGAGAAGGTATGAGCAAAACCAACACCAACGACTTTGAAAAAATGTGCAATACCAGCAGTACTGGATGCATTAAATATACATCCCACAAGTTCACCGAAGTGATTTGGAAAGTTAGTATTCAAAAGGGACTGTATCTCCGCCGATGACCTTGCCACCTGAAGTGCGTAGGTCTCGCTAGCAGATGTAAGGGCCACATGCTTTTGAAACAATAAAGCTTTTAGCCGACTCAACTTGTCGAAATCAACCTTGGAAGTAGCAATATGAAGCCAGATGTCCGCTACCTCCCTAAATTGAGTTGGGGGAAACAACACATTCCCGCAGCACGTAACGGCCTTGTTGACAACGACGATGTAAACTATTCCGGCACGCATGCCACAGCAGCGTTCGCTGTTAAGAACAACGTAACTGCCGTTAGAAAGCACCTGGAAAGTGTTTTTAATAACCGGGACTGGAACTCCCTTCAAATAACAAGCTAAGTTAGCAATCGAAGCGTTACACGCCCCGTGCAAGGACAGCTGTTTACAAACCATTGAATGGCTGACAGAAGCTTCGCATTCGCTGCCGCTAAGAAAAACCTCCTTCAAACCATTAACACATCTGTACTGAAAGGGAAGGTCCCACACCTCGTGTATGTAACTGTCTCCCAATAGTTCATATCTACCCACCGGAATGAGCTTCAAACACGAAGTAAATTGCAAAGTAGAGATAGGCAAATTAATAACCCCATGGATCAACCATTCAGCTGACGGAATCTCAGCTACCGTGAAAGGCAGTTTCTCTAATGTCTCAATATTTAACATAACATATGTCGCTTCCTTTTTAGCCATCAGTTGTTGTTGACGAGTCAAATTAAAAGAGATAAATATCTCTCTGGCACGAACGTGCTGCCATGGAACGCGACCCGCCTTCAAGGTCTGAAGAGTCCAACCCAGCTGCATGATGGACCGCGTCTGACTCTGCCCATGATATAAAGAAGACATGTCCGATTTAATAATGTCAATGGCAGAGGAAACAATGCTGTCAATCGTGTAAACACGTTCAGAAAGGGTATGCATGCCATTATCAACAACAGACAAAGGGGGTTATTCTAACTTTGGAGGAGGTGGTAATCCGTCCCAAATGTGACGGATTTACCACCAGCCGTATTACGAGTTCCATAGGATATAATGGACTCGTAATACGGCTGGTGGTATATCCGTCACTTTACCGTCACTTTTGGGACGGATTACCACTTCCTCCAAAGTTAGAATAACCCCCAAAGTCTGCATCAGATTTTCTTGATCAATCTGCCTCAACCGGGCTGCAGCCTCTTGTTGTGAAAGCTTCCAAAACTCATTATAAACCTCGTATAAGAACCTTTTCTTCCGTGGTACTTTGGGACCTGACAAAAAAGCTTGTAAATCAGTATTATTAGACAGTAACATGAGATGTGACTTAACTGCATCCAGCGTGGATGACTTCAACCATTGCTGACAAAGTTTCCCCACACTGTATGTAGTTATAATATCAGCATGTGCTGGTGAAACGTAATGAGGGTCTGCCCTACTAGTCCTGAACCCCCCTGAAGAGGTGACAAAACGTTGATGACACATATTAGTGTCTACAGGCCATAATAACCACCCGCCTGGATGTAACGATGAAGTGTTAAGCGTACCATTCTGGACCCAACGTGTAAAGTCACTTAAAGTAGCATTCACATAGTGCTGCCAATTTTTTAATTTAGAAGGGACAGGTATACTAGGCAAAGTCAACTCCCTAATCGTCGCTAAGCCCAAACAGCTAGTCTGTTGTACTGTGTCATTGAGGAAAATCATCTGCACAGGGATAATACATGCTCTAAATATCGTGTCCCTGCCTTGTATTTGCCAATTTTTCGTACCCCAAACACTTTTCAAGTCAACAGTTTTGAACCAGTATTCATATCCCTCGACCGACAGTTTAGATACAAACAAATTGGAATACAGTAATTTAGTATCGGTCAATAACATTTGCTTATTAGAATACGGTGTAACTTTAAAATAGTAGGACCTAGCATTACGTGGATCATGCCCAGCAAAATATGCAAATTGTTCATAATACGTTTTTGAACTCCCTTGTGGAGGAGTCGAGCAATGTTCCCATTGCACATAATTAAACATGGGCTTAGGGCTACTAGCTTTATGAATAAAGTGGTGTCCATAATAGTTGTAACAAAACATGTCACCATGATTATCTCTAAACTGGTAAGCATCTTCATCGTCATAGACAGTATAATATTGCAAATCCGTTAGCATAGAATCTACTGTCTTCACATCCCAATCATCAGAAACAATGCCAGGTATAACAATATCATTCATCGATAATTTGAGGACATACGGTATTTGAATCAATTCAGTGGGACCATATATATCAAACATTACTTTATCCCACACAATTCCATCCGGAACTGGTATAGCAGAAATGTTCACTGTGGACAAGTCTCTTCGAACCATATGAGACGAAAAATGCGGTTTTAACACAGTCTCCACGTGCTCAATGTCAGATCGATCAGGAAGAAAATGACCATGTATTATCAGAAAAAAAGTAACCACAAATCCCAACCATAATATAATAGTCATCACGGCCAAAAACAGCCCAAAATAGTTCCAAGGAAAAACAAAATATGTTCGTTTAAGCCATCCCAGCAGCCGTCGTGGACCGTGGACAGAAGACATCGAGGACGAGGAGCCAGACCCATCATTATCAGCGTCGTTGAAGCAGCCAGAAGCAGTTCTAGCAAAAGGTGCAACTGTGAACGAAGAAACAGATGGAGGCTCTCGCCGTGGCACGCTATAAACCACATGTTCAGAAACGTCAGTAGAACGTACAGCAATTTGATCACAAGATTCCATATTAATCGTCGTCGGTGGAACAATCGCAAGATCATCATCCACCCTCCCCAAGCTCGGAGAGGAAACAGTGTCGGTGAAAATCACCTGCAGCGGGACCTCTTCCCCAGTAGTGAGAGGGATTCCGGAACTACTGGGTGTCCCTCTTGGTCTGCTGTGCAGAATCGGCCACATGTTGTAACTTGACATTATCAATGGAAACAAAGCGATTTCCTTTGGCCCCTCGCAGCGGCGGTAAAATCACAGTTCTCGTGCCGCTTACTCCCAACACAGGGACAGGTTCTCGATAAGAAGGACCAAATTATTTTTTAACTGCAACCTTTTCACGCACTAGATCCCCAATCCTGGGTATCCAACCAGTAGGTGTTACTGGCTCATCCTTAATTCCTGAGGAGGCAGCATTGGCAGAATAGTTATCTTCACGGAATTGTAGTAAATCCTGCACAACAGTGACACGATCATTTATGTCAAAGGGCGTATCTGCCGCCTCCACACCAGGACCATCTAGATCAGGAACATACATTCGTGTTCCAAACAGGCACTCATATGAAGTACGACCCCCCAGTGACCTTCTAGGCAAGTTATTAAGTGCTCTCTGTACTCCATATAGGTGGGCTAGCCAACCACGACCTGTACCTATAACTCTGGCCGTTAAGGACTGCTTTAAATCACGATTTAAACGCTCCACGACAGAATTTCCCTCTGGATGAAATGGAGACGAGAATTGGAGTTGGACCCCCAACAAAGCCATGGTGTCCCTGAATGCCTTAGAGGCAAAAGCAGGGCCCTGGCCCGAATGAAAAGCCGCAACTGCAAATATATCGACAAAGATGCGCAAATCTTTAATAACAGTGCGAGCGTCAGCCGAGCGTTGTGCCCATACCCATACAAATCTGGAGCACGAATCTACAGCAACCAATATATATTTGTATGCACTATCTGGCGTCAGCGGACCACAATGATCCAAGTACACACACTGTAATGGTTTATTTGAATCAGAAGGGGCGTCTGCTGCGGGCGTCTAGCCGACGACGCTTTAATTTGTTGACAAACGTCACAACAAAGGACATATTGCTTCGTCTCTTTATAGAGACCAGGCCACCAGTAACAAGCCTGTAAAAGTGAAATCGTGGCAGCCACCCCAGCATGTGCAGAAGCCACCCCCTCATGTGCTGCAAAAATCAATCGAGGTCTCTCAATCTTATTGGGAATTTCACGTACACCAATGCCTGGAATTGTAACAGTAGCATTTAGCACACCATTCAAGCAGTAACTATATTTTGAAGGAAATCCTTTAGGAAAGGGCGTGCCATCAGCCGTAGCCTTTATGGCAGCCGAAATGTCTGTGTCTGGTTTGGAACTCGAACGAGTCACTGCGGCCACAGTGGCGACAGCCACTGCCGATTTCGCGGCTTCATCAGCCAAAGTATTCCCAGCAACGTGTATTCCAACGCGCTGGTGTCCAAGTGTATATACAACATGGACATTAGGAAGCGTTTCCTTCAGATCCGCAACCTTACCCCACAACATTTTATGTTTAATGGAGTTGCCTTTAGAATCTCTGAACCCATTCATCTTCCAATAGTGTAAATATTCGTTGAAAGATTGCACACAGTAGTAGGAGTCACAGACCAGCAAGGTTAAAAGTGCCGGATCCGCGTGCTCCAACGCTAACAATAGAGCTTTGAGCTCAGCCAGCTGTGCCGTGCAATCTCCCAAGGTTTTAGTATAAGTATGTCGGGGGCAGAACACTTCCCCCTCCATATTGCCGCTCACCACTGCACATGCAGCAGAATACTGTTGTTTAGTCCCAACCGCTGGTTGCGCAGAGCCATCAGTATACATGACCACTTCATATTGGTCAATAGGCAACGTACCAGCAGGAACAGGGTATTCTATTTCGTATTGAAGAAATTCTTGAGTCTGCAGTTTAGGGTCAAATACATAATCTACATCAGTGGCTGTCAAAGACGTAGCCCATTGTATCCATCGCGGGTGTAAAGCTTTCGAATTAGGAACACTCGCTTTTGTAACAGCCTCTAAGGCCGGAACCGGGGAAACGACAACAATGCGTTGACCCTGGGCCAGCGGTCTTTCTTTAATAACAGCCATCTGTACTGCAGTGAGAATTTTCTCAGTTTGTGCAAAACGTTGCTCTGCAGCAGAATACAAGTGAGACTTGTATGCAATCGGGACAGTCTCCCCTTCATTAAAGGTGACATAAGTAAACCCAACAGCCCCAGGTATCACCCTGATCACTAAATGTGTCTTATTGTCCCGTGTGTGTAAGTGTTTAACTGCTAAGAGATCACTCTGTAATTCTCGCAGTATGTGTGTATGTTCAATCGTCCAAAATTTACTCGAAAAATTCGGGCGAATCAACTCGTATAAGGGTTTTATACGTGTTGCATAATCAGGAATGTAAGTTCTGCCAAAATTCAGAAACCCCAACAATGACTGGAGCTTCCGAACCGTATTAGGAGGCTGCAATAAAGCACATTTCTCAAAAAAATGTGGCGCTAGGCTCTTGCCCTCACTCGACAACTCATATCCCAGGAAAATGACGCTGAGGAAGGCAATCTTTGATTTCTTAAAATTAAACTTATAGCCAATATCAGCAAACCCCACAACAATGCGCGATACGTGCCTTAGATGTTGCAGAATCTCATCATCTGTCAGATATATGTCATCAACATATGATAATGCTTCAGGGTCGAACTCATGCAGCATTTCAGTTACACGAGCCGAAAACAGTCCTGGGCTATTCTTATACCCCTGAGGCAAACGACAAATTTTTTTCTGAGAGCCAAACGCACTGAAACAGGTATAGTCCCGACTCTCGGGCGCTATATTCTGGCAGAAAAATCCATTCGAGATATCTAATGTTGTCTTATATTTTTTACGCACTATATTATTCATAAGCGCTGCGCTGTGTGAATTCTGTATTGCATATGTGCGTGTATGACTATTCAAATGTCGGTAATCCACCACTATCCTATATGAATGGTCCGGTTTAGCAACCGGAAACAAGGGATTATTCATCGGCGAGACACAGGGCTCAATTACACCCTGATACTCCAATTGTGTAAGAATTTTTCTAACCGATGCCCTAGCTTCAAATTTGATAGGATATTGCGGTTGTGGCTGAGGTTCGTCTTTTATTGGAATTACATGATAAGGTGATTGTCTGTCCCACCCCACATTATTTCTATACAAGGCGGGAGCCTGTGCTAGAGCCCATGATTTACTATAGGACTCCGCGAGTTCTCTCGGAACAAGTGGTGAGAAGGAAGGTTTAATAACCTCCTCCCCAACTGGACAGTCGCGAACAAAGTCAGGTGGCCAATCTTGTTCGGCCAACAGAACATCATATGATTTTACCATATGGTCCCAAAAAATGGCGTTTATAATACGGTCAATGTCCCCTTCCAATCGCAGAGTCACTTCATATACTCTATCAGGATCAGAGACTCGCATATCCGCCATCTCGACTTGTATGAAGTCATCAGTTGCTTTCACCTCCAGATGCTCTAGAAGACTCCGACGAACTATTGTGACCTCTGCCGCGCTGTCTAACAGTGCTAATGCCCATGTCTTGTTCGTCAAGAGAACTCTCTTCTTGAGCGGCATGTCTGACTGAGACAGCTGCCACTTTCTTCTTCTTAAATTGCTGTTTTTGTTGCAGTGGTTTCTCTTCTTGTTTAATAGAAACCTCTGCTGAGCGTTGTGAATCCTGTCCCGGTTTCACGTACTCCGTCCTCCGCTCTGACCGCCCACCTCTCTCACTTCTCTTTTCCGAGGAGTCCTGAAAGGAACGAGATTGGCGTGTATCAGTGTATTGATATCTATCAGGCGTCTTCAAAGTATCCCTATTCCTGAGATTATACTTATTCTGTGGTGTCTCCGGTTGCGGAGACTGTCCACCATCTTTCTTGGGTGTTTGCTGTTTCTTTTCCCAGTGCTTTTTCGAACCTTCAGGTTGTTGCTGTTTAGCATTTTCTTTATTATTTTTACCCTGTAACTGGGGTTTTTGTGGTCTAGCCCCTAGGCTATCACGACCAATACTAGAATATGTTTCCGCTATTATTCTCGGAAGCTCCCGCTCCTGATTAAGCAGCGGAACATCCCGAAGACGCATTCGCACCGCTAGTGCTACTGCCTCTCCTTTGAGATTACTCAAAATAATAGAAGAAACTGTGGCAAAATTGCCCAGCAACTGCATGCCCAAATCCAAGGCAGGGGCAGCCCCATATTCATCCTGAATCTGTTTAAGTACGTCCGGTAAATTAGCTAATGTCGGTGTACCATGTGCCGTAGTGTAGAGCGCGGCAAACACCGTGCCCCAGGTGTTACAAAGGTCCACCGGAGGAACCATCCCGTACGGCAAACACATCGTCAAAATTCTATGTTTATCCTGAGGTCCCGTATGGGGAAATACTGCTTCCAGCGTATTAATTTTTAGCGCCAGCCAAAATGGAGTCTCCTCTCGTTTAGCCGGCACCTTACCCATTACCGAGTGCACAGTGGCCGGAATAATACCCGGAACCACAGCCTGTGGGTGCGCTGGAGCAGCACGCGCTGCATTCGTATTTAGTGTCTGCATGACAAACTGAACAAATCGTCTATATGTAGCCATTAATTTTGTATATAAACGATGAACTTCAACCACTGCCAATTGAGCAACCGCAGGATGTGGTGTATATGTAGCCAATAAAGGCCAGGTAGGACCATCATTACTCAGTGGACCCAACCTAACTTGTGCTACTGTGTGTGGGAGGGCGCCATCAAGCCAATTATGGTGTTCTTGATAAGATAGAGGTATTAATAAATAAGCGTAAGCCCTGTATTGTCCAGGGACATTCGCAACTGTGTATTCGTGAAAAGTATTTGTTCCCCCATCCACTGCTGGAAATCCGACCCAAGAATAAAAAAGTTCCGTTCTATAGGCTGCATGGGCGTCCACCACAAAAGTGACTGGACCCCCCTGGACTGTCAGTCCATGTGTCAACAGATGTCCCGTGAGCGGTTGTCGCATATTAATTGCTATGTTCACTACATTAGGATTCGCCATTTTATAAAAAACGGCTTCAGGTCAGAGAAGGCACACCAATATCGGGGTTTTTACTTTCAAAGTTCAAGCTTGAACAACCAACCACTAAGCAACAGGAAGCACCTATGCCGTGGCGGCGGAAACCCTCAGCCCCACGGATGTCTCCGTATACGGAACCGAGGAGTCAAAATATATATGAGACCAAGAGAGTCAGTCGGACCTAATCATTAGAGCCAGACCAAACGTTGGCGGCGCCATGTCGCGTGGGCTCTCATTATTCTAAATGAGACTACTGGATTTCTAGGTAGAAGGATCTATGACGGTGTGGGGGACTGAGTCTGACCCACGTGTAAAGAACTCTGTCACCCTAAATCCGGTTTTTGCTCTGGCTAACTAGCAGTGCCTCATTTCTCCCATGTGGAAGGAATGATTTGGCAGCCGAGCGCATGACATCTTTGGAACTTCTCAGGGAAGTCGTGGTTACTCAGATCCAAACCAACTCTCTTATTTCCAATATGATCTCATATACAAATGACAAAGACAGTATAAGTTTTATATAATGTTTTAATAAAACGACTGTATTTTAGATATTAAGGCGTGAGCCGCAATAACCAGAACGATACAACACAGTAGGATTGTAATAGTTACCAGGAGAGTAAAACATAAAAACAAAGCTATCATATTGTCAAACAGTTTCTACTCTCCCTCTGCTTGTTCTATCTAGAGCACAGCATGTTAAGCTTCTAGCTTGCCTATTAGAATCACTGTGGAGACATCAGCCCTCATACCTGAGCAAAGACCTGTGATCTTGGTTCAGCATCTGCAACGAGGCAGTCAGCGTCAAGTTGTGGTTCCCTGGTCGGAATCTCCCTCTTGCGTGTATTGGGACAAGGAAGTGATTTTATAACTAACATGTCATCGTGATCACAAAATGTCCCTACGCAGGAATGCCAAGTCTAAACTCTTACCACGTCTATCGGCAATGTACCAGACTGTATCCTTGACTGAAGCACAGAGTAAATATGTTATGGAGAACTCCAGTGCTGAAGTAGGCAAAACAGTGTGATATGAATAAAAAACAACACCGTAGAACTGGCTATTTGAAAAATAACAGTACGAAGCCTAATAAAAAGCATGTAGAGCAAAGTACACAGAGGCTCTAAGCTGTCAGCAAATGAATAAAATATATTCAGGGCAAAGTGCACAAAGGCCTAAAGCCTGAAGCTAAAGCGCAATGAATACGTAAAACTAACCACACTACAGGGTGAGACTATACCTTGTGAGTAGGGCATCCTTCATGATAGTGTAGGTGAGATTCTTAGCATCCCCTAAGGCTGTCAGTGTGTCCCTCCCTTCTACCTCATAGTGCTTCCACAGACCACCCCCCCAAATGAGCTTCAGGGACCAGATTCATATGGAGAGCAGACTCATACCCCTTAAACAACAAGTATGTGTCTTCCTGTCTTTCATAATCCTTCACAAGATCTTTAGGAATGTGCACCCTCCTGTCAGGCTGCACTGTGATGTGGCTGCCACCATCCCTACTAGACTGGCTCCTCTGATCCAGCTCCCTCAAGCTGAGCTCATTAGCTAACAACAACTTTTTCTCCTCTATGGCCATCCTCACTTTCTCCAACTCCCTCTGGTGCTCCCTCTCTGCCTGTCTGTCCTGCAATTCTTCAGGGGTCAGACCCTTAGATGAGACACTGCTATCTGACCTGGAGGCCCTCTACCTGGGTGTAACAGGCCAACCCACAATACCATTGTGATGGAATGCTCATCCTCCTCCTCCTCCTCTGTGTGCCCTTCTTGGCTGTCACCCAGGCCCTCAGCGCCTTTTGCAGCTCCTCCTTCTTGGATTAGCTCTTAATGGGACAGTCAAAACTTTTACAGAACTGCTTTAACTGAGTCTTGGTCAAAAGCAGCTCCAACTGGTGCATCTCCAGATTGTGACATGATGAAAAGTCAAAAAAAGTGCAAAGTTCCAAAAAGGCAGAAAACAGGTTCCCAAATGAAGTTCAGAAGTCAATCAAAGATTACCACAAAAATGGATGTAGGGAAAAACTCCAAGAAAAAGAGAAAAAGACAAAATCACAAGACAAGTAGTATGTGGTCACAAAGTGGTCTGAACTCAAAACAGTAGGGTACACTTAATCACTGTATGTCAAGTACAAATAGAAGTCCAATCCCACCGCTGCCACCAATGTTAGAAATAGGGTCTTTGGTTGACAGTCAGGTTACCCCCTGTCTAAGCAAGAACCCTCACTATAGTCAGGGTAAAAGAGAATCACCCTCTGCTAACGCCTGCTTACCCCCCTGGTAGCTTGGCACGAGCAGTAGGCTTAACTTCAGAGTGCTAGGTGTAAAGTATCTGTACCAACAAACACAGTAACTTAATGAAAACACTACAAAATGACACAACACAGGGTTAGAAAATATTTATCTTAACAAAACAAGACCAAAACAACAAAGATCCACAATACACAAGTCAAGTTATCAATCAAAAATCAGAAGGTGTCTTCATGTAATTTAAAACACACACTAACGCTGCACAGGCAGAAGCAGCAAATGCAGGAGGGCTCCACAAAGCACAGTTGCAGGCAGGGCAGCTCTTCTTCCTCAGATCTTTAGCTCTTCTCCAAGCAGAGGTTACTCTTGGTTTCCAGAAGTGTTCTAAAGTCTGTGGTTTTGGGTGCCCTTCTTATACCCATTTTAACCTTTGAAGTAGGCTTACTTCAAAGGAAAGTCTCTCTTGATTGAGAAATCCTGCCTTGCCCAGTCCAGGCCCCAGACACACACCAGGGGGTTGGCGACTGCATTGTGTGAGGGCAGGCACAGCCTTTTCAGGTGTGAGTGGCCACTCCTCCCCCCTCCTATCACAGGTGGCTCATCAGGAAATGCAGACTACACCCCAGCTCCCTTTGTGTCACTGTCTAGTGAGAGGTGGAACCAGCCCAACTGTCAAACTGACCCAGACAGGGAATCCACAAACAGGCAGAGTCACAGAAATGGTTTAAACAAGAGAATGCTCACTTTCTAAAAGCGGCATTTTCAAACACACAATCTTAAAATCAACTGTACTAAAAGATTTATTTTTAAATTGTGAGCTCAGAGACCCCAAACTCCACATGTCTATCCGCTCCCAAAGGTAACCTACATTTTAATCAGATTTAAAGGTAGCCCCCATGGTAACCTATGAGAGGGACAGACCTTACAACAATGAAAAATGAATTTGACTATATTTGACTGTCAGGACATATAAAACACATTACTATGGCCCTCATTCTGACCCTGGCGGTCGGTGATAAAGCGGCGGCCAAGCCACCAACAGGCCGGCGGTCTAAAATATGCAATTCTGACCCTGGCGGGAACCGCCAACACAGCCCGCCAACTTAACACTCCGCCCGCCACAGCGGTACAAACAAACAGCGCGGCGGTTCCCGCCAACAGCCAGGCGGCAGACAATGTACCGCCCACCCTATTACGACCCACCAATCTGCCACCTTTTCCGGGGCGGGAGCACCGCCGATAAGAACACGGCGGAAACAGACTTCGAACGGGAAAACGCTCACCTCTACGCACTCCACGCGAGATTCCGGCAGTATGGAACCAGAGTTGCAGGTCATCCCCGCACTCCTATTCCTGCTCATATACCAGGAGCACGCCCGGCGGCACGGAAGACATCGGTGAGTACTGCACCTACGACACAGGGGAGGGAAAAGATTACCGGCACACACCCACCCACCCACACCCACTACAACACACACATCAATGCATTCCCACAGATCACTGTCACAACCCACAAACCACCCCCCTCCGAAATAATGCAAAGACCAAAAGAAGAGATCATAAACGGGCAGATATATTGAAATATGTACACCAGTAATCCCAATAAATAAATAAACTATGTACAAAATATATACAGCTACTAAATGTAGTCCAACCACTGTCCGTGGATCACAGGGGTCCTGTGCAAAGGGGCAAGGCCCAGTCCCACGACAAGAACTCCACGGAGAGAACACTGCAGGGGCATCAGAAAGAAAATAGGACAGGCACCTCAGGGGGAAGGGAAGGGGGGGCACCTCAGCCACTTGAGTACACGACGCCAGATCCACGAGGGGACTCCATGACCACTGGCCCATCCTGGGGAGAGCAAAGCCACAGTCCATACAGTCCATACAGTGGGTGGCCTGCCCACTGGGCCATCCTGGGGAGAGCAAAGCCACAGTCCAAACAGTCCATACAGTGGGTGGCCTGCCCACTGGGCCATCCTGGGTAGAGCAAAGCCACAGTCCAAACAGTCCATACAGTGGGTGGCCTGCCCACTGGGCCATCCTGGGGAGAGCAAAGCCACAGTCCAAACAGTCCATACAGTGGGTGGCCTGCCCACTGGGCCATCCTGGGGAGAGCAAAGCCACAGTCCATACAGTCCATACAGTGGGTGGCCTGCCCACTGGGCCATCCTGGGGAGAGCAAAGCCACAGTCCAAACAGTCCATACAGTGGGTGGCCTGCCCACTGGGCCATCCTGGGGAGAGCAAAGCCACAGTCCATACAGTCCATACAGTGGGTGGCCTGCCCACTGGGCCATCCTGGGGAGAGCAAAGCCACAGTCCAAACAGTCCATACAGTGGGTGGCCTGCCCACTGGGCCATCCTGGGGAGAGCAAAGCCACAGTCCAAACAGTCCATACAGTGGGTGGCCTGCCCACTGGGCCATCCTGGGGAGAGCAAAGCCACAGTCCATACAGTCCATACAGTGGGTGGCCTGCCCACTGGGCCATCCTGGGGAGAGCAAAGCCACAGTCCATACAGTCCATACAGTGGGTGGCCTGCCCACTGGGCCATCCTGGGGAGAGCAAAGCCACAGTCCATACAGTCCATAACAGACCCCACTGCCACTGGAGGAGGCAAGTTGGCCAGAGGACATCCTGCAGCCCTGCCCGAGATAGATCCTGCCCTGCCACGTCTGCCAAAGGGCCAGCGGTTCTTGCCTTGAAGGGCCCAGTTCAGCGGTTCCTGAGACGGCGGGGCCCAGTTCAGCGGTCCTTGCCCTGAAGGGCCCAGTTAAGCGGTTCTTGAGACGGCGGGGCCCAGCGGAGCGGTGCTTGAGACGGCGGGGCCCAGTTCAGCGGTTCTTGAGACGGCGGGGCCCAGCGGAGCGGTTCTTGAGACGGCGGGGCCCAGCGGAGCGGTGCGTGAGACGGCGGGGCCCAGCGGAGCGGTGCTTGAGACGGCGGGGCCCAGTTCAGCGGTTCTTGAGACGGCGGGGCCCAGTTCAGCGGTTCTTGAGACGGCGGGGCCCAGGTCAGCGGTTCTTGAGACGGCGGGGCCCAGCGGAGCGGTTCTTGAGACGGCGGGGCCCAGCGGAGCGGTGCGTGAGACGGCGGGGCCCAGCGGAGCGGTGCTTGAGACGGCGGGGCCCAGTTCAGCGGTTCTTGAGACGGCGGGGCCCAGTTCAGCGGTTCTTGAGACGGCGGGGCCCAGTTCAGCGGTTCTTGAGACGGCGGGGCCCAGTTCAGCGGTGCTTGAGACGGCGGGGCCCAGCGGAGCGGTGCTTGAGACGGCGGGGCCCAGTTCAGCGGTTCTTGAGACGGCGGGGCCCAGTTCAGCGGTTCTTGAGACGGCGGGGCCCAGTTCAGCGGTTCTTGAGACGGCGGGGCCCAGTTCAGCGGTTCTTGAGACGGCGGGCCCAGTTCAGCGGTTCTTGAGACGGCGGGGCCCAGTTCAGCGGTGCTTGAGACGGCGGGGCCCAGTTCAGCGGTTCTTGAGACGGCGGGGCCCAGTTCAGCGGTGCTTGAGACGGCGGGGCCCAGCGGAGCGATGCTTGAGACGGCGGGGCCCAGTTCAGCGGTTCTTGAGACGGCGGGGCCCAGTTCAGCGGTTCTTGAGACGGCGGGGCCCAGTTCAGCGGTTCCTGAGACGGCGGGGCCCAGTTCAGCGGTTCTTGAGACGGCGGGGCCCAGTTCAGCGGTGCTTGAGACGGCGGGGCCCAGTTCAGCGGTTCTTGAGACGGCGGGCCCAGTTCAGCGGTTCTTGAGACGGCGGGGCCCAGTTCAGCGGTCCTTGCCTTGAAGGGCCCAGTTCAGCGGTTCTTGAGATGGCGGACGGTCTATGGCCAACTGCTAATTGCCTGGTGGTGCCCTCCTGGGCAGCGGGGATGGTGCTCCTTCACTGCCCACCTGGGCTGTGGGTGGTGGAGCCCTCCTGGCCAGCTGGGCTGGGTCCTCCCTGGGCAGCGGCTATGGGGGTGGTGGGCTCTCCCGGGGCAGCTGTGCCGGTTCCTCCCGGGGCAGCGGCTATGGGGGTTGTGGGCTCCTCCTGGCCAGCAGGCCTGCTGCCTGACCTCTCCGACTTGCTGCCCTTGCCCTCCTTAGTCGTGGGCCTGTGGCCCTTTCCTCCCTTTGGAGCTGTGGCTGGTGACTGTCTCTGGGTGGTGTCCGGGGGGGATGTAGAAGGCGGGCTCCTGCGGCACCTCTTCCGCCTTCTGCTCCTCTTCCCAGGGGGTGGGCTGGCTGTCCCCTTGCTGCTGGGCGAAGATCCAGACATGCGGGCTGGCGGGCTCAAATACCCCTGCACCCTTGTCAAGGGGGCTGCAGGGCTGGTGGTGGCTGAGGTGCTCTTCTTACCCCGACGAGAAGGAGGGGGGGGCTCAGGGTCAGGAAAGAAGTTAGTAGTGGCGAGGAAGAGCTTCTTGGGACAATGGAGAGTGGGAGGTACAGTGGGAATGGGAGTGGAGGGAGAGGATGTGGTTGTAGGTGAGTCACGTTTGCTGTCTTTGGGTGCAGGTGCAGGAGGGATAGGCTGTCGTGAGGTGGATGGCTGTTGGGTGGGTGGGTGGCTGCGTTTGTGTGGTGTGGAAGAGGGGGTGACAGACACAGTGGGAGAGGACATAGGGGACGTGTAAATGGCAGTGGGGGTGGTGACTGCACGTGTGCGGACTGGAGTGGAGGGTGTGCTGGTGATGGAAACACTGGCTGATGGTGAGGTGAATGGAGGTGTGAGTGTAGACGTCACAGGGAGGGAGGAGGGAGACGAGGAGGTGGGGGTCACAGAGGTGGTAGTGACTGTTGGCATGTCTGCATCGGAATGTTGCGTGTGTGAATGTCTGCGTGATCTGTGGTGCTTATGTTTGGATGAGCTTCTCTTGGGTGTTGAGGTGTGTGCAGGCTGGTCTGATGGTGTGGGTGGGACAGGCAGAGGAACAGGAGACTGGGAGGAGGGAGTTAGTAGAGGCAGGCAGGAGACAGGGACAATGGCTGCCGTCAGTGCTGAGGCCAGAGCCTGGAACGATCGCTGATGGGCAGCCTGACCCGAATGAATGCCCTCCAGGTACGCATTGCTGCGATGAACCTCCCTCTCCACCCCCTGGATGGCATTCAAAAGGGTAGTCTGCCCAACAATGAGCGTTCGGAGGAGGTCAATGACCTCCTCACTGAGGGCAGCGGGGGTAACAGGGGCAGGGCCTGAGGTGCCTGGGGCGAAGGAGATGCCCGGCTTCCTGGCAGAGCGGGCACGGGGCGAACGCTGAGGGGCTGCTGGGAGGGCGGAGATGGTGCGCTGGGTGGCGGCTGTACCTGTAATGGCGGGGGGCACGGATGGTGCCACCCCCGCAAGGGAGCCCCCTTCCGAGGATGTGTCCGTGTCGCTGCAGGGTCCAGTCGTCCCCGTCGTGGAGCTCCCCTCGCCCTCCGTCTCACTGTTCCAGTCTGACTCTGTGGCATGGCCCTCCTGGGCCATGTGAGATGCAGCTCCCTCCTGCCCCGATGCCACTTCTCCTCCGCCTGATGATGCTGATGCACACAAGCACAGAAAGACAAACAAAAAGGGGGGGGGAGAGAGAAATAAAGGGATATTGAGTACATGGATCTCCGGTACAGTTAGCGGACATGACAGACACAGATGCCCCCTGCACTAAGTTGCGCACTTGGGGTCCGCTACGCATTCCGTGGAACATGCCCTACACGCCTAGAGTTGACAACTGCACCCATGGATGACACGGCCCAGGGATGGCTGTACTGACAAACTACTGAGGGTGGTGGCTGGGGACACAGGGGCTTACGGGGGTGCCCAGCCTACAGATATCGCCCTGGCCTAGGGGGACCCCCAGCCCTCCTCCCCCAACCAGACACCTCCACTGCGCGACAACAGAGTAGATAATGCTTGTACTCACCCCCTTGTGTCTGCTGTGCTGCCCTCACGCGCCCATCCAATTCAGGGTAGGCCACCGCCAGGATCCGGAACATCAGGGGGCTCAGTTGACGGCAGGCACCCCGCCTACGTTGGGAGGCCATCCCCAGCAGAGACTCGGCGGTCTTCTTGGTCCCGCGGCGGATGTCCTCCCACCTCTTGCGGCAGTGGGTGCCCCGTCGATGGTGGACCCCCAGGGTCCGGACTTCCTTGGCGATGGCACGCCAAATCCCGATCTTCTCATGGGCGCGGACCTATGTGACACGTACAGGGAGGGAGAAATACCACGTTCAAGTTTGTCAGCATTTTCCTTTCCAGTGGCCCAACGCCCCCAATCCCCGCCAGGCCCCCCGCCATGCCCCCCGCCAGGCCCAACATGCCCCCCATCCCCGCCAGGCCCCCCGCCAGGACCCCCGCCAGGCCCAACATGCCCCCCATCCCCGCCAGGCCCCCCGCCATGCCCCCGCCAGGCCCAACATGCCCCCCATCCCCGCCAGGCCCCCCGCCAGGCCCAACATGCCCCCCATCCCCGCCAGGCCCCCCGCCATGCCCCCCGCCAGGCCCAACATGCCCCCCATCCCCGCCATGCCCCCCGCCAGGCCCAACATGCCCCCCTTCCCCGCCAGGCCCCCCGCCATGCCCCCCGCCAGGCCCAACATGCCCCCCATCCCCGCCAGGCCCCCCGCCATGCCCCCCGCCAGGCCCAACATGCCCCCCATCCCCGCCATGCCCCTGCCAGGCCCAACATGCCCCCCATCCCCGCCAGGCCCCCCGCCATGCCCCCCGCCAGGCCCAACATGCCCCCCATCCCCGCCAGGCCCCCCGCCATGCCCCCCGCCAGGCCCAACATGCCCCCCATCCCCGCCATGCCCCCCGCCAGGCCCAACATGCCCCCCATCCCCGCCAGGCCCCCCGCCAGGCCCCCCGCCAGGCCCAACATGCCCCCCATCCCCGCCATGGCCCCCGCCAGGCCCAACATGCCCCCCATCCCCGCCAGGCCCCCCGCCAGGCCCCCCGCCAGGCCCAACATGCCCCCCATCCCCGCCAGGCCCCCCGCCAGGCCCCCCGCCAGGCCCAACATGCCCCCCATCCCCGCCAGGCCCCCCGCCAGGACCCCAAGCCAGCAAGTGGCCCCAAATCCATATTGAATTAAACTCACTTGTTGGTCTGGAGGACCGTAGAGTAGCGCATACTGGGGGAGGACCCCATCCACAAGTTTCTCCAACTCCTCTCCAGTGAAGGCAGGGGCCCTTTCCCCAGGCGCAGCAGCCATTGTCCCTTCCAGACCGAGGTCACAGCAACACTTGCAGTATAGGTCCTCTCCTGTGAAAGTTCAAGTCGCAAGTGGATAAGTAGATAGAAAATGGCGGTGACGTCCGCGGCGGTGCGTACCGCGGCGGTGCGTCCCGCCACCGCCGGCGCCCTTCGCCATTGGCTCCTGAAACCCATAGGCTTCAATGTTAACCAATGCGGCTTTGCGCCGCGGTCTTCGCCCGCCGCCCGCCGCGGTGTGCCATGCCAGCGCATTGACCTCACATCCCATTGTCACACTTCACAGGTCAGGCAGCCGCCATTTCCAGGGCCCACATGGCTCAATTTCAACTGCGTCACACAGGCCTAGGCCTTGCATAGCCACTCAGACACGCCATTCACTGCATAGAGAATCGTATACTGTGCTAGCTGTGAGTACGTACCTGTGGGTTGCTTGACTGTGTGCTCCATGTTGTCCTTCCTAGGCACCGTCCGCTGAGTTGGGCGAGGAGACGGATGAATCCTCCCGTGTACCGACCGCTGGTGGACCTGTCGACAATGGAAGAACGCCACATTATCCTGACCTACCGTCTTAACCGTGCCACTATCCATGAACTGTGTGCCCAGCTGGAGCCCGACCTGATGTCCCCCATCCGCCAACCCACAGGGATTCCCCCTCTGGTGCAGGTCATGTCAGTACTCCATTTCTTGGCAAGTGGGTCATTTCAGACAACCGTGGGAATTGCTTCTGGGATGTCTCAGCCCATGTTTTCGAAGGTGTTATCCAGAGTGTTGTCTGCCCTGATGAAATCCGTGAGGAGCTACATCATTTTCCCTGAGGTGGGCGAATTGGCTACAGTGAAGGGTGATTTCTACGCCCTTGGACATATTCCCAACGTAATTGGTGCCATTGATGGGACCCATGTGGCTTTGGTTCCCCCAAGAGACAGGGAGCAGGTGTACAGGAACAGAAAAAATTACCATTCAATGAACATCCAGGTGGTGTGTTTGGCTGACCAGTACATCTCGCATGTAAATGCCAAATTCCCAGGGTCAGTGCATGACGCCTACATCCTCAGGAATAGCAGCATCCCTTACGTGATGGAACAGCTACAGAGACACCGTGTATGGCTAGTGGGGGACTCTGGGTACCCCAACCTGTCGTGGCTACTGACCCCAGTAAGGAATCCCCGGACCAGGGCAGAGGAACGGTACAATGAGGCCCATGGGCGTACTAGGAGGGTGATCGAACGCACCTTTGGCCTCCTAAAGGCCAGGTTTAGGTGCCTGCATATGACCGGTGGATCCCTAATGTACTCACCTAAGAAGGTGTGTCACATCATCGTGGCCTGCTGCATGCTTCACAACCTGGCTTTGCGCCGCCAGGTGCCTTTCCTGCAGGAGGATGGTCGAGACGGTGGTGTTGTGGCAGCGGTGGAACCTGAGGAGAGTGACGAGGAGGAAGACGACGGGGCTGAAACAGACAACAGGGACAGAATCATTGAACAGTACTTCCAATAGGACACAGGTAACATTTCAAAGATAATTTAGTAAATGTTAACTACTCTCCAGCATCTCTGCTGCCTGTCTATTTGCCCCAGTGTATGATGACTGAGTTTTGGCTTTTCCCTCCCTATTTCAGATCTGGGGTCCCCACTACGAGTCCTGTGCTTCGTTTCCCCATGGACTACAGCTTTGTGGCAGCTGTTTGTTGACTTCACCATGTACAAGGACATATTTGCACTGTCATGTCAATTACAATCTATTGAAATCACAGCCAGACTCCAGATATTTTGGTGCAAAATAGGTGTTTATTTAAGTGCTCAAAATGGGATGGGTGGTTTCAAGTGGGTGGGGGCTATGGTGAAGGAATGTCCATGGCAGAGTCCAGAGTAACAGTCACACAGGTGCATTGTCCAGAGGCCTGTGGAGAGATGGAGCATGGGCAGTTCAAGGATGGACAGGGTGACAATGTGGGACAGTGGGATGACATAAGGTGGTATCCATTGATGGCGGGGGTCTTGACATCCTACTCTGTCTTCTTGCGAGATCTCAGGGCCCTCTTGCGGGGTGGTTCTTCTCCTGCAGGAGGTGGGGGTCTGGTGGGCTGCTGCTGTGCGGGGGCCTCCTGTCCACTAGCGCCGGCGGAGGTGGTTGGCTGTTCTTGGTCCAGGCTAGTGGCAGGGGCCCTTGGGTGTTGTTCAGTGTCCGCCCTGTTGTTGACGAGGTCCTGCAGCAGCCCTACCATGGTAACCAGGGTGGTGTTGATGGCTCTGATGTCCTCCCTGTACCCCCGATAGTGTTCCTCCTGCAGTACCTGGATCTCCTGGAACCGGGCCAGTACCGTCGCCATCGTCTCCTGGGAGCGGTTGTATGCTCCCATGATGGTGGTGAGGACCTCGTGGAGAGTGGGTTCCCTGGGCCTCTCCTCCCCCCCCATGTCGCACAGCTGCCCTCCGAGTTCCCCTGTTTCCCTGGGCCTCTGCCCCCTGGCCGGTGTGCCCACTACCACTGCCCCCAGGTCCCTGTTGTTGTTGGGGTGGTGGGTTATCCTGGGTGCCCTGTAGTGGTAGACACACCGCAGATTGACGCGCCCTGGAGACAGAGGCATGGGCCCGCTGGGTGGGAGCTGTGCTGGTGTTCCCAGAGGGGTTTGGGTCTGTAGTGGCCTGGGCCTGTGTGAGGGGAACCGACTGTCCAGAGGTCCCCGATGGTCCGGGCTGGTCATCGGTGTCCAGGTCGACAGAGCTGCTGTCATCGCTGACGGCCTCTTGGGTGGGGGGTGTGGAGAATTCTGGCCCCTCCGCCGCGGTGTGTTGACGGTCGGGTCCTGCAGGGGTATAGAGGTATGGTTATAGTTTCAATGCGTGGCATATGGGTGTATCTGTGGGTTCTCGTGTCCCCAAGTGCTGGCATTCGTGTGTGGGGGCTTTGGTGAGGGTGGCTTGTGGGGGGGATGTGTATATGCATTGGGCATGCTTTGGTGATGGGTGTCCATGCTTAGTGGATGCATGCAGGCCTAGGTTTTGGGATGTGTGGGTTGTGATGGTGAGACATTGGCGGGGAATAGGTGTGCTGGGGGTGGGGGTGAGGATGGTGGTGGGGGTGAGGATGGTGGTGGGGGTGAGGATGGTGGTGGGGGTGAGGGTGGGGGTGAGGATGGGGGTGGGGGTGAGGGTGGGGTTCGAGGATGGGGGTGAGGGTTGGTGTCTGATTTGGCATGCAGGTGGGGGGGAAGCAGTATTGAAGCTTCAACTTACCAGTATCCATTCCTCCGCCGACTCCTGCGAGGCCGTCAGGATGCAGGATGTTCAAGACTTCCTCCTCCCATGATGTGAATTGTGGGGGTTGAGGTGGGGGTCCTCCGCCAGTCTTCTGCACGGCGATGTTGTGCCTGGATACCATGGAACGCACCTTCCCCCGTAGGTCGTTCCATCGCTTCCTGATGTGTTCCCGATTTCTGGGGTGCTGTCCCACTGCGTTCACCCTGTCGACAATCCTCCGGGCAATGCTGGTGTATTGTATCTGTGTGCCGAACAGCTGGGGCTCTACCCGAACGATTTCCTCCACCATGACCCTGAGTTCTTCGTCTGTGAAGCGGGGTTGTCTTTGGGGTGCCATGGGGTGGTGTGTATGATGTGTGGGGTGGAGTATGTGTATTTAAGTGAGTTGAGTGTGGTGGTGTGTGTTGTTTTGTGTGTGGATAGTGTGTGGGTGATGGTGTTGAGTGGCTGTGGCTGTTATTTTTTGGATGCTGGTGTCTCACTCTTGCCTTCTTTACGAATTTTTTAGCGTAGGGGTTTGTGGGTGATGTGGGTGGGTGTTTTATATTGTATTGTGTGTGTGGGAGTGGTGTGTGTATGTGTATCAGGTGTGTGGGATTCAAATCGTCCAATGTGGCTGAGTTTTGTTCGTTTGTGTGTATTCTGACTGCGGCGGTGTGTCCCGCCAATGGAATACCGCGTTTGAATGACCGCCGCGTGGATTCGTGGGTCGTAATGGCATGGGCGTATTTCTGTTGGCGTGACGGTGGAGGTTTTGTCACCTCCACCTTTCCGCCGACCGTTGGTCTGGCGGTCTGTTGAGGCGGTCGGATTTTCGGAGGTTTGCCTTCTGCGGGTCAGAATGACCGTGGCGGGTATCCGCGACCGCGGCGGGATTATGGAGGATTTCTGACCGGCGGTAGGCGCCTTTTACCGCCGAGGTCAGAATGACCACCTATATGTCCTACCTTAACCTTACACTGCACCCTGCCTTGAGGCTACCTAGGGCCTACCTTAGGAGTGCCTTACATGCAAGAAAAGGGAAGGTTTAGGCGTGGCAAGTGGGTACACTTGGAAGTCTAATTTACAGTTCAAAACCACACACACAGACAATGCAGTGATAGGTCTGAGACATGACTACAGAGCTACTTAGGTGGGTGGCACAACCAGTGCTGCAGACCCACTAGTAGCATTTGGTTTACAGGCTCTGGGAACCTCTAGTGCACTTTACTAGGGACTTACTAGTAAATCAGATATGCTAATCATGGATAAACCATTTACATACACATTTTGTATAGGAGCACTTGCACTTTAGCACTGGTTAGCAGTGGTAAAGTGCCCAGAGTAACAAAAACAGCAAAAACAGAGTCCAGCGCACATCAACAACCTGGGAAACAGAGGCAAAAAGTTAAAGGATTCCACGCCAAGGATGAATATTCTAACAGTAGCACAACATCTTCAAGATTGTAAAAGATTCCAACACATGGCCTTAGTTGCTAGGGAAACTAGAGCACCCTAAAATTGCGGCATAATTTTTCCTGGATCTTTAAAACCCATAGGTAGTTGAACATAGTGATAGTGGTAAAGATGTATAAATGATCTGCCATCTGTGAAAATGTCAGAATTCTTCCCTTGTCTTCACAGTTAGTGCCTCCATTCTCCCCTGTAGTGTCACATATGCTTTCACTGAGGTTTTTACCTCAACATCATGCTGTTGATGTCCCTCATTTTCAAACCCTCGTGGCACCCCAACATCTCATTTCATTGCTCTGAGGCTGTTGCCTCTTCATTATAAGGTGGGCATTTGCTTATGTATGGGAGCAACTTCTTTGAGCAGGCACTTTGGAAGACTGGTCTAGAGCATTTCATCAGTTAGGGCATCAGACTGGTAAGGTCTTACAAGGATATATTGAGTTTTGACAAGTGTTAGACCTGACATCCATGCTGTGGTTTTCTCCTAACATTTTGCCTTTAGATCTTTGTTTTTGTGGACTTCACTTTTGCTGGCCTTAGGACTCTACATACTTTACCACTGCTAACTAGTGCTAATGTGCTTATACTCTCTCCTCAAAATGTGTTGAATTGGTTTATACCAAATTGACATACTTAATTTACTTGTATGTCTCTAGTACAGTGGCAGTACCTGTGTCCAGAGCCTTTGAATTAAATGCTACTTCTGGCCCTACAGCACTGATTGTGCACTGACTTGAGTAGCCTTTTAAACATGTCTCAGGCCTGCCATTGCAGAGCCTGTATATGCAGTTTAAACTGCTATTTTTATCTGGAAAAATAAATCATTTGCCAGGGCCAAGCCTTCGTTTATAATACATATGTCACTTCCTAAGGAAGGTCCAGGACTGCTCAGAGGGCAGGGTGAAATGTGTTGAAAAATAGTGCATATACTTTTAAGTCCTAGTACTGAAACATTCCTAAATTCATTCTTTCCCATTGCAAGGGGTATCTCTACCATAAGATAACACTGGAGTTGCCTTATTACATTTCATAAGTGAAGTTTCTAAATTGGGGGAGATAACTAGTTCATGTTTGGTGTCTCTGGATCACTAATTAATTTGAAATCCTAATTTATAATAAAGTGAGATTTTAAAAATGTAAATAATGAAATAGCACTCTTAAAAAGTTTGCATTTTCTTGCCTTAGCATTAGGTGCAGCCTGTCTCTGGTCACATGACTGTGTGTAGCTGGCAGTTTGGCTTTCGTATTACTGATAGACAGACACACACAGTGGGAGCTTAGGTGTGACTGGGTGGGCCTTCACTAGCAGGATGAGAGGGAAGCTCTGGGCCCAGCCTCACTTACACTTCAATAAGCTGTGCCCTGTCTCTACACAGCTGCAAAACCCCTGTAGTTAGTCTGGAGCCAGAACAAGAAAGCAGGGCCTCTATGCACTTCAAAGGCATTCCTCTAGACGTTTATCCCCACTTCAAGGGCACAACTCTATATAAAAAAGGACCTTAGACACCACAATTTCAACATACTTCTGGATCTGTGGATACACTTCCAGGAAGGGAGACTACTGTGCAGCTACAAGGACTGCCACTCTGCTGGACTTGTCTACAAAGAACTGCCATCCTGTTGTGCTGACCTGCTGCCTGCTGCCCTTCTGCCTAGGAAAGAATAACTGGACCTGCAACTTCATCTTGAACCTAGAACCACAGAGTTATTCAAAGGACTTCTCTGCTGGCCTCCTCATCTGAGCCACAAGGACATAAAAGGTTCTGCAACAGCTCCTGGACCTGTCTTGAGTACGTTTTTGACCCCCAAGCATTGGTGACAGCCAACAGAAAGCTCCAGCCTGCTGGACTGCACCTGCAAGACTGCTCTTCGTGCCACACCGACCACCACCAGCGATGGTCTCCTTGCTCCTGCTGACCCTCTTCAATGCAAATGGGACACTTGGCACAAACCTTGAAAGGACAAAATTCAGCAGGTCTAATCTGGGACTGTATTTGACCTATCAGGTTGGGCCTGAACATTTAACTCCCTAGTAATGTGGCACAACCTGTGCCCAGGACCTGTAAATTAAATGGCACTTTTGGGCCTTCAGCACTGATAGTACTACCTATTTAAGTAGCATTTTAATTATGTGCCAGGCCTGCCCTTGCAGCCTGTTTGTGCACAGTTTTAATCTGCCATTTATACCTGACAAACTAAACCTTTTGCCAGTGCCAAAGCTTTCTTTTTAATCCATGTAAGTCCTCCCTAAGGTTGGCCCTGGACACCCCCTAGGGCAGGGTGTACTGTATTTAAAGAGCAGGACATGTACTTTTCAGTTTTACATGTCCTGGTAGTGAAGAACTCTGATTTTCATTTCTCACTACTGTAAGACCTACCTTTCCCATAGGATAACATTAGAATTGCCTTATTTTGTTTTATAAGTGTTATTTTCAGATGGGAACAGATAACCACTCCGTGTTTGGTGTCTCTAAGATCACAATTTAAAATCCTAACTTATGCTGAAGTACAGTTTTAAATTACAATTCTAGAAACAAATGACACCTTTAGAAATTTGGGATTTTTTCCTTAGCCATTTGGTTCATGCAGCCTGTTTCTGGTCACATGAGTGGGTGCATATCACAGCTAGACTTACCTCTGGAAACTTCTTCCCACTGCAAAGGCACAACTAGTTATAAATGCTGCCTTCAGGCAACATCACTTCAGGATAGTTCTGGACCATTTGTTACTCTGCCAGGAGGAGGGACTGTTGTGCTGCTACATGGACTGCCACTTTGGTGGACCTCTGATTTGGAGGAACTGAAGGAACTGCTGTCCTGCTGTGCTGACCTGCTTCCCTCTTGCCTAGTGAGAATGAGTGAGCCTGCTTCTCTTGATCCCAGAACCCAGAGTGATTCCAGGAGCTATTTGGCTGCCCCCCAGCTGAAGCCACAGGGGCAGAACAGGCTTCCAACAACCTTGCATCTGCCCCTGGAGCCTGCCAGCTGTGGGTAGCCTGCCCTGCTAACTGGTGCTATCCCAGTCCTTGACCCATGGAAGTGGGCTTAAGATACTCTGCTAGCCTCTGTGGATCCAGCGGAACCGGTGCATATCCTTAGCTGCATGGCATAAACCCATGCAGAAAAGACACATCTCAGCTGTTGCATGAATTGGACCTGTCACAAAGCCCTACATTGCTGTTTCAGTTCATTGGAACCACTACGGCGCAACACATCCTAGGCACAGTATCTCTCATCCCTCATTGATGGCAGCCTGGAGAGTGAAACCAATCTCACATTGCATCACAGTCTTGCAACTCTTCAGAACCAATGCATCACCCTGACTGTGTGCCTCATCCTCGACACTGGACTTCTCATGTCATGCCCTGTTGATGGGATCCTCAATGATGATGCTGGTGCTACCACTGTAGTCTGATCGCATCTCGGATCTGGCACATCGCTTCAGCTGCACATCTTCAACATGGATCCTTGCAACGCACAGGATTTAAGGTACTTTAATGAGCAGAGCTAACTGGGTCCCTATAGCTGGCCTGAACTCCATTATGATTGGCATGAACTTGTGACTGCATCCTAGTTCAGCTGAACCAGAGAACTAGAGTTGGCATTTTGTGCTTTTTGGCACTATTTTCACTAAAATCTTTAAAATGGTATATCAGTTTCTACTGATTGGAGTTTTGTTGTTGTGGTCTTGTTTTATTTATTAAAATAAGTTCTATATTTCTAACTTGTTGTTGGATCCTTTCTATTTGGTTTTGTCACACTTTTACTGTTTGAAGAGTTGCACAAGTATCTTGCACATTGCCTCTAAGGTAAGTCTGACTGCTTTGCACCAAGCCAGCAAGGGGCTGAGCCCAGGTTCATGTAGAGTTGGCGTGTGCCTCCCCTGACAAGAACTGTGATTGCTGCTTCACCACGGCTCACACCACAATCAACCAACAACCCAATTTCTTACAACAAGTGAAGGTGCACGAGCTTGAAAAATCTCACGAGTAGTATAAGATTTTGTGGCCATCTTATGAGGGGCCTCAGTTTAAAGTTCATCTCTGCCCTTTGGTAGTTGTCAGTGATTAGGAAGCTTCTGAAGGGTGAGCATACTGTCCAAGAGTGTTCAGAATCCACTTCTTACAGTTGCTGTCACTGTGCTCATGGCACCCCAGAAGGTGAGCAATGAGCATTTGTGCACTCTAAGAATTTATTGGAGTCGTGCACAAACAGGTTACCATATGGTTTGGACAGTAAATGCAAGCCCTGTTTGTATGAATCCTAGACGACAGAAGGACAAGGAGGGACTCTTCAGTTTGGACAAGGTTCTTCTGTTTTGAGTGTCACTGACTTGTGTCTGGAACAAGAAATATATGTTAAGGGGGTATTTGGGAGACATCTTTTCTGAAGGGTATTCTATGGCTGCAACAAAATCTAAAAGACACTGAAAGAGTCACTTCGGGCCTGATTTAGACTCAGCAGAGGGGTTACTTCGATGCAACGGGGATGGATATCCCTTCCACCGAAATCTAAATTCCATAGAAAACAATGGTATTTGGATTTTAGCGGGCGCGACATCCATCCCCGGTGCAATGGAGTAACCCCTACACTGAGATCTAAATCAGGCCCTTATTGAGAAAGAAAGAAATCAATGCAAAAGTGAGAATAAAGGAAAAAGGGCACAATCTTGAGCAAAGAAGACAAACATTTCAGGGATCAGGAGAAGAGATACATGTTGAATTTTAGTGATAGCATAGTTCAACTTTGATTTGCATTAAGCCATGCTTTTCTTTTCTGAGGTGGCTGATCTCTCTTACTAGGGAATAGACTAGCCACATCCACTTCTATGAGGGTGTAGAATGTCCAAGGGCTACATCAGTTGCACAGGCACCCCTTGAAGAAGGCCATCTCAGGCAGCAGCTGTGATTCAAATTTTAACCTAAGGTAGGTAGATTACAGCAAGGGTATTCTTAGTATTCTGAGAAATATTCTAATTGAGAGAAGGTTCACTGACTTAATAATACCAACATTATCACCAAAAGGTTCTAGTACCAGAAGCACCATCCTTAATCCCATCCCCTAGCTTTTGCCAGAGTCTTTCATTATTGATGAATCATTGACCACTGTATCAAAGTGTGGGCATAACTTGGTTGCATTCCACTGCTGCAGTATTTGGGCCTTGAAATATAAGGTCTGCAAGATGTGTTTCCCTCTAGTATTATTCAGTAAATATCAGAAGGGCAACAAGGAAAAGCTTGCCTTAGATATGTTTCAATCAATGTGTCGAGAGAAAAAAAACGTTGGGTACATCTCCAGCCTAAGTAGCTTTGTGTTTATGAGTGTGAGTGGTGGTCACAAAGAATGTCACAGAATTAGTGGATAAAGCAAACCATCCTTCCAGCCAAATAGGAAAATGAAAATAGTGTTTGAGTCTGCTGACCATAAAAAATGTGAAGGAAATCAACCACATCAACTATAAATATAGCAATTTAGAAATTCTCAAGGCAAATTTTCTTTTAAAAGGGCAACTTACAATGAGTCTGAAACAGTAGACATCCATTGAAACCTTTTGTTGAGGAAATATGGGCATGAAAATGAAATAAAAGGGGTAAGTGCATTCAAATTGTTGAGTTATACTGTACAAGGTCAAAGTTAAGTGTGGTGAGAATGGGGAAGTGTAGTGAGGTTTTGATCAATTGTGATGTGGTACAAATGCACGTGGAAGTACGGAGTGCAGTACAAAAACTACTATAATAGCCCCAGATAGGTAAAGGTCATAAAGCCTGCATTAGGGGAAAATGTAATAGTATTCCAAGCTTGCTTGTTATCAGACGAGCTTCTGTGACCAAAAATCCTAAGGTGGAGAATGAGAATAACATTAACCATAAAGGGCATGCATTTTCAAATTGCGAACACAGGCTGGCCTGAGTACATTAATTAGCAGTTCTAGTATACCAAAATATGAAATTATCCACATATGAACTGACCTCCAAAACTAAAGAAAAAAGTGGCTTTTTATAATTTTGAAAGTGGTAGAAATGTGAAAATCTCAGGTGGTTTATATATTCCCATGTCGTAGATTTCCAAAAATATTCTAATGGAGCAAGAAGTCATAATGGCATTAGGGGCTCGATCTAGAGTTTAGTGGACGGGTTACCCCGCATCAGGCATGAAGATATCCACTCTGCCATAATACAAGAGCTATTAGATATACTGCATAGGGCAGTAAGGCAGATGGGATATCTGTCACATTTATAACGAAGTAACCTGTACGGCAAACTCTAAATCAGGGACCATGGGCCAGATGTAGCAAAAAAGGAATTTGCGACTTGCAAATTGCGCATCACACCGACTCGCAAATTGCAACTCGCAAACCAGTATGCAGAAAGGTGTCTCAGACACCTTCTGCGACTCGCTATGGGGTCGCAAAGACCCACCTCATGAATATTAATGAGGTAGGTCGCAGTTTGCGACCCCATAGCGAGTCTAGGCACTCACAGGGGATGGTGGCCTGCACCATGTCCGTGACTGCTTTTTGAATAAAGCAGTTTTTTTTTTCTTTTTGCAGCCCGTTTTCCTTAAAGGAAATGAAAATTCCAAAACCATTTGGTTTCGGTTTTTTCAGAGTAGGCAGTGATCCATAGCACCACTGCCTGCTCTGAAAAAATATTTTTTGTGGCATTCACAAAGGGGAAGGGGTCCCATGGGGATCCCTTCCCTTTTGCGAATGTGTTACCATCCACTTCAAGTGGATGGTAACTGCGAGTTGGTTTGCGACCGCATTCGCGGTCACAAACCAACTCAGCATGGTGATGCGGTCGCAAATAGGAAGGGAACACCCCTTCCTATTTGAGGTTGTGCATCGCGACGAGCCTTTTGCGCCTCGCAAACTGCGTTTTTTGCAGTTTGCGAGGCGCAAAACGCTTGCTACATCTGGCCCCATGTGACAAATGTAGAAACATGTTTAGTGGTTCCAGACACTGTAAATCACCTATTTTGTGGGCTTGATAACTGAAGTTTTTCCCTATGCACCAAACCCATTTTAGGAATCAGTAAAGTTTTGCCTCTTTCTAAATTAGGTCTGCGACTGGATACCAAATGCCATTTTGGAAAGGCCCTGTTGTGGGCAAAGAAGATGTCCCCTATGGACCCTTTTGAGGAATATTTGTGATTTCTTTGTAAACATTGCAGAGTGAGTAAACAATGGTCTATTCCAACTTTCAGGGAAACGTCAACAAAAGGAAATTATTTTAAGCACTAAAAAGATTTACATATTTAAATACAATCACAGACATGGTGGTCTGTAAAGCCTTGCAGGCCACCATCTGTGACTGTGTCCAATCGGACTGAGTGACAATTTTCGATAAACCATATAAATATTAAGAAGTAAGGTGAGACTGGGACTCATTCCGAATCAGAAATTTGTGAACCGACCTATTAATACATAGGTCAGTTTGCGAATTTCCATACAAATTGCAGTCCGTTTCTTCTACAACGTGCAATTAGACTCCTGGTCCTGACTTTGATCTTACACGTAAATAAAACTGTACGAGCAAAAAAAAAAAATTTCAGCAACGGAGAAAAATGATTGGAAGATGGGAAGGTAAAGCTACTGTGTCTGAAACAGAGTTTTATGGTGGCAAAATAATTTTTCGAAGAAACTGGAAATCCACTAGTCGCTTCCAAACTTACATGTTCCTGGACTGGGTAAATCTTGCACAAATCTGAAAAAGACTGATTTAATCTCAGTGGTAACTTGGATTTATTTAATCTAATGTGGGAGAAAGTGGACGCCATGGATCTGATGTAGCGACACATGTTTCCACAGACACAAAATGGCTAACCCCTTTGATATATCAGAGCCTATATGACTTTTAGAGTTCTGGCCAATCAAATCCATTATGTCAGAGTTAAATGTTCATAGTTGAAAATATAGTTTCCATACATTAAAAGTCAAAAGTGAGTTCAATGACACATATATAATCCTCTTGATTATTGGGTGTTCACCTTGTTAGTTAAATTAATGTTTGCTTCATTCGTGCAAGATTTGGTTCATTTAGCAGTAACAAACTTCAATTTTGTCATTTTATTTCCGTTTTGATTTCGTACGTTGTATTTTTGAATTTTGTTGAAAGACATGGAAGACGCTCCTCTAAGCTAAGTTAGCCCAACTGCAATGTAATATTGAGATGGTGCACTCATGCTCCCATCTACTAGGATAACATTGCAAATATTTTTTATGTTAGCTGTTTGAAGTTGCCTTCTGTGTTTTGTTGTTTAAAAAAAAATCATTGTGATATAGAGAGACGTATTATAATGTACTATACATACGGGCATTGCCATGCACAAACTGTGAGGCCATTGTGGATTCAATTCTAGCGTTTTGTTGAGTGAAGCTTCAGCTGGAGTCTGCTGCTGCTACCTGTGAGATGTATTTTTATCTTCAATGAATCTACTTGAAATCAAAATCAATAACCGTGTACTTTTCTTAATTATGATCAGTAATGTTTGCATAGGTAGTATCTACATTAAATCATGCCTGGCATTCATTTCTGGACTTGACATTTTCACTACTAAAAGAACCTTGAATATTATGTAATCGCCTAATTTAATAGAAAACAGTGATATTTGTCACTCAGCTAAAAGCTTAAAGCTTTCAGTAAACTATTGCCTTTGCAATCCGTCAAGTGTGCAGTTTGAACTTTCTCAATATTACAATATTGTAATAAAGAGTGAATACTTCAAGCAGAAAATGGCCCTCGAGATATTCTATGTTGTACGACTCTGTCCAACCCAATTGCCGTGACAGGCATAACGTGTTTCAGCATCAGCAACCATTTTGGAGTGCTCTGCATTTGTACAAAAGAAGTGTCATCACACTCTTTTTCCGTGTGGTTATGCATGTCCGAATTCACAAGATGTCACAAATACAGCACTTACTTCTTCAGTAGCCCACTGATATCTTCACCTCATTAATCCTTTGCAATATATGAACGCGCCCCATCATGCCCACAAGTGTTGCTTTATTTGGAAAATGAGTTGTGGACTTCTCCAGGGAATTCTTTGTGCAGACTAATGTGTCAGAGCGTGTTGTAGGGGCAGTTCTAGCACAGTTTACCGAAGAGGGTCTAGACCAGTCTGTAGCCTTCATTAGTAGGAGGTTACTCCCCAGGGAACAGAAGTGGAGCGCAATTTAGAGAGAAGCTTTTGCTGTGGTCTGGGCACGGAAGAAGCTAAGAGCCTACTTGTTTGAAACTCACTTATGGGTTCAGACAGACCACAGGCCCTTCAGATGGTTAATGCTGATGAGGGTTGAGAATCCAAAATTGTTGAGGTGTTCCATCTCCCTACAGTGAATGGAATTTACAGTGAAGCAACGTCCTGGCACAGCACACGCCAATGTTGATGATCTGTCCAGATTTTTCCACATTAGTGATAAGAATTTCAATGAGGTTGAGTAGTTCTTCACACTTTCAGCTGGGGACACACATGTTAGACCTGGCGTCCCTGGTGTGGCTTCCCTTCTCTTTTTGCCTCTGCTTCCTTTATTTTTTACTGTGTGCTGAACTTTGTTCTTGATGGTTTTTGGTACTCTAGGCACTTTACCACTGCCGACCAGTGCTAAAGGGCATGAGCTCCCTGTATATCATGTGATCATGCTTGGTTATCTCTGATTAGCATATTTAATTTACTAGTAAGTCCCTGGTAAAGTACACTAGAGGTGCCCAGGGCATGTAAATCAAATGCTAGTAGTGGGCCTGCAGCACTGATTGTGCCACCCACATACGTAGCCCTGTAAACATGTCTCAGACCTACCACTGCAGTGCATGTGTGTGCAGTCTTGCACTGCCAATACGACCTGGCAAGTGTACCCACTTGCAAGGCCCAAACCTTCCCTTTTATTACATGTAAGTCACCCCTACGGTAGGCCATAGGTATCCCCATTGGCAGGGGGCAGTGTATTTTAAAGGTAGGATGTGTACTGGTGTGTTTTACATGTCCTGCAAGTGAAATACTCCCAAATTTGTTTTTTCACTATTGCAAGTCCTATCTCTCCCATAGGTTAACATAGGGACTAGCATAAAATATCTTTTAAGTGCAGCTTTCCATCGGGAGCAGAGATAAATAGAGTTTGGTGTCTCTGAAGTCACAATTTAAAATACATCTTTTGGTAAAGTTGTTTTTTAGATTCTCTGTTTAAAAATGCCACTTTTAGAAAGTGGGCATTTTCTTTCTTAACCATTATGTGCCTCTGTCTGCCTGTGGGATCCACATCTGGGTCAAGCTGACAGTTGGGCTGTTTGTGAATTTCCTCTAGACAGTGATACAAAAGGAGCTGAGGTGTGTTCTGCATATCCAGATGAGGTTTCCTGGCTTGTGTGGGGAGGGTAGAGCTGAAACCTGCACCTGAAAAGGCTGTGCCTGTCCTTACACAATGCAGTCTCCAACCACATGGAGTGTGTCTGGAGCCAGGCCTGGCCAAGGCAGGCTCTTGTGAACAACAGAGACTTTCCTTTGAAGTTTGCCTACTTCAAAGGCAGAAATGAGTGTAAGTAGTGGACCCAAAAGGCCATACTTTTAGAACACTTCTGAATCAAGAGAAACCTCTGCCATGGAGATGAGCTGGAGGAGTACTGCCCCTTTGCTGTGTATTCTGTTTGTGAAGTTTCTACAAGGTTTTGGACTGAGCTTGCTTCCTGTTAAGAAGTCATAAGGACATCAAAGACTTCATCTGCCAGCAACTGGGTTCTCTGGCTGAAACGTCCTGACTTGCCAAATGATGCCACATCCAGTCCCTGTGCCCCTGGAAGTAGAAACTGGCAGAACCAGAGTGACAATCCATGCACCATAATAATTGATGCAGCACCTGCACCGCGGCTGAAAAATCGATGCATCATCAATTAAATCAGCTGCTGTGCATCTGGATATTCCACGGACCGTCCCTGGGCTTCAAAATCTTCAACATCACCGCACGGACCGAGGCTGGTAGTCGGGAAACCAACGCATTGTTTACCCAGTGGAAAAAGAATCGATGCATGGCCGCACTTGAGAGTAAGGAAATAACACATTGCTTGCTGTTCCGATACATGCCTACCCATACAGCTTTATTTTTCACGCATACCATGTACTTTGTGCTAAAACAATGCATCCATTGGTTTCTGTGGATTAAGACTCTTTTCACTTTAAAAATTCATATCTTTGCTTGTGTATGTTGGAGATTTGCTGTTTTGGTCTTGTTTGATTTAGATAAACACTGGCTATTTTTCTACACTGGTGTCCTTGTGTGGTGTTTTCACTATGTTACTCCTTAGACAGAGTGCAAACTGACTGCCAACCAGAGACCCCACATCTAATAGACCGTCTTTGGAGAGGCACTGAACAAAGAAATGAATTGAAAAACAATTTAGTGTTTGCTTCCGATGCAGTTCTTGCTTCCGAGGACCAAGTCCCCACATTGATTGGTAACATTGCTGGAGGAAGGACAATAGATTTTATTGTATTTCTTGCAGGTATGCCTGCACAGATGACCAGTCTTAAGGTCATTGCTAACTGCAGAAGTTACCCCAACCCATTCGCATTACCTATTAGGCTTAACATGTGACTGGGTTAAATTTAAGAAAATGTAGAATAATAACTATTCTAACAAAGGGAGTTAAAATTAAATGGAATAAGATAAACCCAGAACAATTTCTGTAATATTTATTGCATATTTACACTGAACATTGTTCTGAGTGTGTGTCCCATGATACAGACCCCATGTTATTTTAATCCTATGCTATTCACTTTGTATAACAATTAAGTCATTGCTTTTACCCTACCAAAGTTGGATCACTCTTGTCACCAGTTCAATGGAGACTGTACAACTGCACACAAAAACTCAGATTCACACAAAAGAGACTACCCACAGTTCTGGGGCTAAATACAAGAACGTGCACACTTGTAAAAGGAAACAGCAGCCACAAGAAAGAAAGAAGGAAGAAATAAGGCTTGGAAGGATCTGGAAGCTGTAGGAAAATGTAAGAGCAGTTGTGCTTTTTGAGGGTGGTAAATCTTGCATTTTTTTCAGACCATGTCTCTAAAGGTTGGGTGCCTAATCCCAGCTGAAAAGTAGTTTGCCACTACTGCATTTGTGCTGATAATGCTCAATTTGATCTCTCTCCTCAAGATGCTATGACAGTTGATTATGAGGGCTCATGCAAATTTAGCCAATCTATAGAACTGAAAGAAGTTAGTCTGACAATTAAAACCTGTCTAAATAGGAAAGTCCCACGTCCAGATGGTGTCTCTATGAGCGTATTGTGAGAAAACATCCCTTGGTGAGCCCCGGTTCTAACTAATGCTTAATAAAAGCAACCATAGTAGACACTATTCCTGCATCATGGACAAAGGCAGTCATTGGGCCTCATTACAAGTTTAGCGGTCAGACTGCCAGACTGCCATGTTGGTGGTCCTAGAAAGACCACCATGTTGGTGGTCTTACAGACAGCCAGGACTGCTGCCTTCCAACCAAAAAAGGAAGACTGACAGAGGCATGGAGACCTGAAAATGGGTGGTCCAACCTCCAGCCCTCACAGCTCAGCGACAAACCACTGACCGTATTACAAGTCGAAAGTCGCGGTGGCGGACATCCATGGTCGTCAAATAATGGTGGTCCGAACCACAGTGGTTCACTGTCACCACAGTATTGCAACACAGCACATTGGATGGATCTGAAAACAATACAGCTGACACACATTGCCACACTGGACAAACCAGCAAAGGGCACCATAAAACACATCCCTTTATGCAACACAGGCCTCTGCATTTTCACAGCAATAACCTGCAAGACAGAGCGACATTTTCCTAAACTGCACAGATACTGGGCACCATCTTTTTTTCAGCATCACATGCAACACCCTGCATACCCTTTTGTCCAGTCACACCCTTTTCACATTCCCTTCTTTGTAAGTCACTGTCACTTTTCTTTATTTTCTTCCATCATGTCACATTAAAAAAATCCCAGTTTTTCAGAAGAGTTAAGAGTCATGGTTGATGACATCATAAGAGTAGAGACACAATTGTTTGGAGTCCAAGACTAGCATACTTCTCTCAGTAGGAAAATGGAAATGTGGAATAGGATAGTTGACACAGTCAGTGCTGTTGGCACCGCCCTGCACCCAAAGAGGACTTCAGGAAGGGGTGGAATGACCTCACAGACAAGGTCCCTTTCCTGGTCTCCAGGCACCAGCTGCAGGCCAAGAAGACTGGCAGTGGCCTTCCCATTGCCCCACTAAATCTCTTTTCCTGGGTGGAGAAGGTCTTGGCCATCCTTAGGGCTTGACAGAAATACTTGGGGGAGTGGAGTCTGGTAAATCACAACACTAAGAAACACCCTGCTTGGCATCTCACAATTGAAGTATATACTCCTGACGGGATAACAGTTGTGTATAGTCTGTGTATGACGTAGAGTTATGTGAGTACAACTCCCCGCATTCACTGTTCTACAATTACAAACAACCCCAGGCCAGTGTTTCCTTCTCCAAATATCCTTGTTTTAAACTTCCAACTGACATGTACCCACCTGGGGGAATAACATTTGTCAAGTGTGTATAGTACAGGGAGTGACATGACTAAAACTCACAGCAGGCACTGCTACTGTTACTCAAAGCACCAGCACAGTGTCTCCTTCTCCAAATACCCTTGTTTTTTAACTTCCAATTGTAATGTACTCACCTGAGAGGATAACATATGAATAGTGTATGTAGTACAGGGACTGGCATAACTGCTAAGGCCAGGGGGCACTATTAGTAATACTTCACTCAGCCTGCCCAGTGCCCTCTTCTCCAAAGACCCATCTTTGAGACTCCCAATTGAAGTCTACTCACCTGGCATGATAACATTTGTATAGTGTGTGCATTAGAGTGAGTGACGTGAGTGCAATTCCCTGCAGGCACAGTTTCTGTCACTCCAAACATCAGCACAGTGTTTGCATCTCAAAATACCCTTGTCTGTGAACTCCCAATTCTAGTGTACTCACCTAGGAGAATGACATTTAATTAGTGTGTGTAGTACAGGGACTGACATGAGTGCTAAGGCCAAGAGACACTGTTACTCCACTCAGCCAGCCCAGTGTCTTCTTCTCCAAAGACCCATGTTTGTGAAATCCCGATTGAAGTGTACTCCCGTGGGAGGATAACATGTGTATAGTGCGTGTTTAGAGTAAGTGACATGACTCCAACTCCCAGCAGGCACTGTTACTGTTACTCAAAACACCAGCACAGTGGTTCCTTCTCCAAATACCCTTGTAGTTAACTCTCAATTGTAGTGTACTCACCTGATAGGAGAACACATGTTTAATGTGTTTACTAGAGAGAGTGACATGACTGCAACTCACAGCATGCTCTGTATCTGTAACTCAAAACACCAGTGTTCTTTTGTTTAAAGACCACTGTTTGTTAATTCCCATATGAAGTTTACTCACATTTGTCAAGTATTGAAGTGTCAGGGAGCAGTGTGAGTGACAGGACTGCAGCTCCCAGAAGGCACTGTTTAAGTGACTCCAAACACCAAAACAGTGTTCTTTTCTGCAAATACCCCTGTGTCTTAATTCTCTATTGATGTGTTCTTGCCTGGGAGTGTAGGAAAGTAGTCCCTTTTCAGCTTGGTTACCCCCACCTTTGGACTGTTTGTCAGCGTGTTTGACTGTGTCTACTGGGATACTGCTAATCAGGACCCCGGTAGTTATGCTCTATCTCCCTTAAATTTGGCTGTTGGCTACTGTTAGCACAGTATTTCACCCACAATTGCCATGCAGTTGCCCCCTTATAAGTCCTTATTATATGGTACCTAGGAACCCACGGCATTGGGGTTCCAGGGGCTCCCTATGGGCTGCAGCATATATTTTGCCACCAATTGGGGCACCCATGCAAAGGCTTCTGAAAGACTGCCATTGCAGCCTCTGTGAAAATGTACAGGCACCCTTTCACTGCCATTTGCACTGCACCCGGTCACTTATAAGTCACCCCTATATCAGGCCCTCCAGCCCTGATGGCAGGGTACCAAGTACTTGTGTACTAGCAGAAGTGCCTCCACGACCTCCGGGACCATTTTCCTGGACTTCATGAGTGCGGGGATGCCATTCTACGCTCCTTAGCAGACCCCCAGTATTGCTATTCCAGCCTTCTGAAGTTTTCCAGGCAGCCCCAGCTGCTGCCACCTCATGGGCAGGTTCCTGCCCTCCTGTTGCTTGAAATGCTGGAGCCCAGGAAGGCAGAATAAAGGATTTCCTTTGAGAGAGGGGTGTTACACCCTCTCCCTTTGGAAATAGATGTTACAGGTTTGGGAGGGGTAGCCTCCTCAAGCCACTGGAATTGCTTTGAATTGCACATTTGGTGCCCTCCTTGCATAAACTGGTCTACACCGGTTCACAGACCCCCATTCTCTTCTCTGACGTTAAACTGGATAAAGGAAAGGGGAGTGACCACTCCACTGTCCATCACCACCCCAGGTGTGGAGCTCAGAGCTCCTCCAGAGGGTCCCTGGGTTTTGCCGTCTTGGATTCAAGGTTGGCAGGGAACTCTGGGAGCATCTGAGTGGCCAGTGCCAGCAGGTGACGTCCGAGCCCTATCCTTACTTGGTTAGGTGACCAATTCCCCTTTCTGGGCTATTTAGGATCTTTCCTTTGGGTGGTTCTTCAGATTTTAATTGCAAGACTCCAGCAGTATAGCCTCTATGGTATTTTTGGTATTTGTGTCACCAAAATAAAGTACCTTTATTTTTGTAACACTGAGTGTTTTTTTTTTATGTGTGTTTGTACAGTGGTATTGCATGAGCTTTTCAAGTCCCCTAGATAAGCCTTGGCTGCTCATCCACAGCTATCTCTTGAGAGCCTGGCTTCTAGACACATTCTAGATAACACTAATAAGGGATAATTGGACCTAGTATAAGGTGTAAGTACCATAGGTACCCACTTCAAACCGTGGGAGGATAAAATTTGTATAGTGTGTGTACTAGAGTGAGTGACATTACTGCAACTATATCAAACGAAGGAGTGGCTCTTGGAACTTTGAATAGGACTGAATAATTCGGGGAATGGATTGAACTTTCATCTCAGTGAATAATTGTCTTCACTATATAGGATATTTCCTTCCCACATCAGTCACCACCTGGGAATACGACTGCTTGCCACTAGATGGTTCAGCAGCTCTTCTTTTTATGTGTCACAGTGCTCTTGTTTTTGTTTTTGTATTCGTTTTTATATGTGTTATGGTTATGTACAGGCGATATTTGGACTTTAGGACTTAACTAATTTATTTGGAATAAAGAAATTATTTCTCAGTAAGAAATTAAGGTTTTTGCTTAGATAATTAATATAGATCTATCCTTGCTGGATACTTTGTTTTTCTGCATTACTGCAACTCCCAGCAGACACTGCTACTGTTACTCAAAACACCAGCACAGTGGTTCCTTCTCCAAACATCCTTGTATGTTAACTCTCAATTGTAGTGTACTCATCTGAGAGGATAACACATGTATAGTATGTGTACTAGAGAGAGTGCCATGACTGCAATTCACAGCAGGCCCTGTATCCATAAGTTGAAACACCAGAACAGTGTTCTCTTTTTTAAAGACCACTCTTTGGTAATTCCCAACTTAATTTTTCTCACCTGGGAGGATAACATTTGTCAATTATTGACGTATTGAGGAGCAGTGTGAGTGACAGGACTGCACTTCCCAGAAGGCAATGTTTAAGTGACTCCAAACACCAAAATAGTGCTCTTTTCTCTAAAGACCCCTGTGTTTTAATTCTCTATTGGTGTGTACTTACCTGGAAGGAAACTATTTGTATAGTGTGTGTAATACATGGAGTTACATAACTGCAACTGACAGGAGGCTCTCTTACCAGCAGTCCAGTGTCCTCTTATCCATAAAACATTCTTAGGGCCTTACACATGAAGTGTACTCTCTTTGGGGAAGACATTTCTCAAGTGTGTGAAGTAGAGGGAGGGCCATAACTGTCAAAACCAGGATGTTCTGTTTCTCCAACTCCAAAAACAAGCCCAGTATTTAGTTGTCCAAATACCCTTGTTTGTTAACTCTCAATTAAAGTCTACTCACCTGGGAGGATAACATTTGTATAGTGTGTGTAGTACAGGGAATAACATGACTGAAACTCCTAGAAGGGCCTGTTCGTATATCTCAAACCACCAGCCCAGTGTGCACTTGCCCAAATTGTGAGAAACCATGGTGAAGTTCAGACTCCCTTCCCTCTAATACTGGGGGTAGTTCAGAGCAAACGTCCTGTGAAAGGGTTGAAGGCACTATCATGGAGATCATTATGGAAACAGCGATCCCTCAAGATTGCAGCTGCCATAACTAGAAGCCACCATTCTAGTGTTGCAGCAGCAGGAGAACTCAAGGACTACAGAGCAGTGTGATGTGTGCGCGCAGCCTCACTAGTGGTGCACTTCACTGAAGAGAATTTCATAGACATAGGAATTTCTGATGTGGCTCGCATACTAGAGTAGGGTTTAAAGATACATTGGACAGCGTAGGGTTTTCTCTTTTAAAGCAGCGGTTTTCTAGTGAAACTTCAGAGATTTCTAAAGTGAGGCAGAACTATGAATACCAGAGTTCAAGACTGAGGTGAAACCTATACACTTACCCTTATCCTAATCTGAGGAGTCATCCCCAAATCTTCTGGGCTCCGGTCACACAAGTACTCCTATCAAAAGGACGTTGTTAGCAAATGCTGTTGTCTCTGACTAGAGAAATGTGATGTTAATTCACACTGCAATAGAAGTTATACATCTATTACGACAGCTATAAATTATATTGACAACAGAATGAACAGAAGAGAAGTAAAGCCTCTCTACACTGGTGTAGGTTATGCAACAGCCACTTCATATGGTTATTTCCTTGTTAAATTAAAGAACCAGAGACTTAGTGAGAAGTATATTAATGCTTTAATTTCTTTACAACTCGTGCAACATCTATCACAGAGTCGCTAAGAAAACAGATGAAGTGACTGTAGAGTCCAGGTTCATATGATGAGGCAGTCTCTTCTTATTTGACCCCAGCCCCTTCCCCTCCTGGACCCTCTTAGTCCCTATGCATTTAGAGATACTGGAGGAGACTGGTAGCTTAGTAGAGGCATTGGGTTACAGCATCCTGTGAAGTCCAGAAAATTAAGGTACTGATCTTGACACTAATGCATCTGTTAGTGAACTCTCAAATGAAGTTAACTCACCTGGGAGGATGCCATTTGTCAAGTGTTGGGAAGTAGAGGGAGTGACCTCACTGCAAAGCCCAATAGGCCCTGTTTCTAAAACTCCAATCACCAGTCCAGTGTGCACTTGCCACAATGCATCTGTTAGTGAACTCTCAAACAAGGTTTACTCACCTGGGAGGATACCAATTGTCAAGTGTTGGAAAGTAGTGAGAGTGACCTGATTGTAACTCCCAGGAGGGCCTATTCTTGTAATTCCAACCACCATCCCAGTGTACACTTGCCCCAATTAATCTATAAGTGAACTCTCAAATGAAGTTTACTCACCCGGGAGGATACAGTTGTCAAGTGTTGGGAAGTAGTGAGAGTGACCTGACTGCAGCTCCCAGGAGGCACTGTTTAAGTGACTCCAAACACCAGAGCAGTGACCAATTGTCCAAAACTCTTGCCTGTTAACTCTCAATTGAAGTTAACTCACCAGGAAGGAACCAAGATACAGATCATGCTCAACTCAGAGATGTGCCTAGCTCTATTTTGACATGCTGACCCAAGATGAAACTATTGAGGACAGGAAGGACACCTTACCCTGAGTGCAAAGCTAGGATCCCAAAGGCCTCAAGATGCTTTAGCAGAATGGTATTGGCAGCACACACATTCACAAAGCACTGACCACATGATGACTCAATCACATATACAACAAAGTCCTGGGTCTGCCTGACTTGACAATTAACCAGGCCTCAAAATGGTCTAAGCCACATCTTGTCTAGCCACTGTTTAACCTGCACTGGTATCAAAAAGCAATTCTCAACCCATTCTACCAAGTGCTATTGACCTGCACATTTCAGCAGCTGCTTGGCTTAAATGGAATTGGCATGCTTCACAAATGTCAGGTCAATACAACCAATACCATGGGCACCTGTCACTATAGGCTAACCTGCAAATCGACTATGTAAACGGTCTTTGCAAAATGTCACTGTAAACTTTTGCAGGTGGATGTCACAGTACAACCAGTCACATTTTATGTTTCACATCCACCAATCCATCTGCCACTGGGCACGCATAGGCCACAAAAGAGACTGCCACTACCCCATATATAAAACTCTCAGAAAAACACACTCCTGGATGTCTGGCAAGTGAGGATGACTGTGGCCCATCTGGACAACCCGGTCAGACCCCAATAGTGAGTCTCACTGTGCCCACATCAGCACCTTCCAGCCCAATAGCCATTCACCCCCCAACTTGTGTCCCTGGGACAGTGTCTACCACCTTGCGTCCCCAGTCCAGGATCCTGAGTCACAGCATAACACCTTGGACAATGATGAGGCAGCCTCTGAAAAGAGTACAGGCCCTTGGGAGTAGGGTGTGTGGGGGCGGTGCTGTGGGCCAGGGGGGTGAGGCCACTGGGGATGGTCCTGGCCAGGACACCATCGGCCATGTCTTGGGAATCCATCAGGAGTGCCAAGGCGTAATGAGCCAGGTACTTTATGAACTCTGGGAGATCAAGCAGCTACAGAGGGATGTCAATAGGGATATGCCTGACAGTGGGAGGCCCACAATACCAACATGGGCTCCCTAATAGGGTGTTGGGGGACATTAACAGTACCATGATAAGGGATTGTCAGCAACATTCTACCTCTTCCTTTGATGCAGCAAAACCTGGCCCTTTATCGGTGCCAGCTACTGGAAAGGAGGCCATGTCAGGGATTGAACCCACCCCAGATACCCCTGCCTCTATAGGAGCAGATCCCCCGGCAAGCAGGGATGTCCAGCAAAGACTCCTGGAGGTGCAGATGGCATGACACCCACCAATGCCAGCAAGTGACCTCTTCCTAAAGGACCTCCTTTGTGTGCCTTATATTTACTCTGTTGGCTGTTCTTCAACCACCTTCCATTTCCAATGGAAGGAATAAACTGGACTTTTGACTTTCAATGTTGTGGAATCTACTCCAATGATTTCATCCACCATGACTGAACCCTTCACTGTTATTTTCAACCGTGCCCCTTTATAATTTTGTTATGCACACATTGTCAATAAATCCATATACCACCAAGTACATGTCTGCTTGTATCTGTTCAACATTTTGCTATGTAGAGATGTAAGACCATGTGAAGCAAATGAGGAAGTCACAAGCTACTAATGCATGGTGGTTTATGTTGCAGGGACTATGTCCTGCTAAGGATCACTACCAATGCATTCAAACACATTGCTACAAGTGTTTGGTCACACCAAGCATTTAATTCCAGTCTACAGCATATAGACTATCCATATGTCTGTACTGTCATAGCTAAGAATGGCTGACTCATATTGTGTCAAGGTACACATACAAAGATACAGCCCCCCAGACCACAAAAGGAAGGGCCTTGTCAGACATTGTCCTGTAGATTAGGCAAACAGAAAAGTGAATGGTGTAACCAGCTTGAGCCTTATCAAATAACAAACCAAATTAATCCAACATCACATAAACCAAGGTATAGACAGAGGGCAGTACAACAGTCCCTGATCACAGGTCCATCATAATCCAACAACCATGCATCTGATGGTATGACACAAACATATGTTAGTGTTGTGGCACAGCACAGTGGCCTGCAATGATTAAACATCTACAGCTGCACACAGGTCATACAAGAAGAGTGTTTAGCCTATGTGAAGGGTGAATGGCTCACTTACACTTGATAATAAAATATTTCATGGCCACATAATCACACACTTGATGCAAACACAGCACACTAAATAAGTACAATGTGCACTTCTGACCTGAAACCCAAACGCTGTTCAAACTGCCTTGGCACAGGTCTCAGACACCCCCAATCTGTGACCTACTTTTCTTGGAACAATCCATGTCCACTTCGTATGTCGGAAGTGCATCAGATACCTGCCAATGTCACAACTCTGAAATTCCAACACAAGGATGTCATAATGAAGGTACCTGTACAGAGACAGAGATTGTAGTCTTGAAAAAATGCCTATTACACAAATCAAATGGCAAGCATCTGGAAAGGAAATTAAATTTCAGTGAGACTGACACAAGCAAAGCAGCTTCATCAAGGTAGGGATATGTCAAAGGCTGTGACTGAATATTGCAGAATATTAGCTCCGTAACTGTTGCCAAAGTACTCTATTACACACATTCTAACAACTACAGTTCTTCGTACAGTCACAGTCATTACTACACATGACATACTTAGACTTATGAAACATAGCTATTAATGAGATCTTCCGGAAAGTTAGCTCCTTCCTCTTCACCACTGTCATCCTCACTTGGTATTTTATGAGTCTCACCCAGTGGCACTGCAGGCTACCCCTCCTATGGAAAGTACAGGATATTCCTCCTCAGCGCAATGTTGTGGAGCATGCAGCATGCCACAGTGATCTGACAGACATTTCCGGGTGAGTAGAGGAGCGCTCCACCTGTCCAGTTCACACACCTAAATCTGGCTTTCAGGAGCCCAAAAAAACACTCCACTATGTGCTGTGTTCTTCAATGGGCCTCATTGAAGCAAACTTCCCCTGCCGTAGTTGGGTTCCTTATTGGCGTCAACAGCCAAGGACAGTTTGGGTATGCAGAGTCTCCTGTTAAGGAATGGGACATACTCAACAATGAGCCCTTCTTTTCAGGATTGCAGCATCAGAAATTGCACACATAAACACAACAGATGTGATTTACCAACCAGCCAGGCCCTCTCTGGGTACAGTTGTGACATCAGCTGGGGTTTATTGCTGTTCCAAATTATGAAGGAATCATGGACTGAAAGTAAATAATGGACACAGACCTGTGAAATGTAGAGGTTTTCCAACTTGCATATTAATGGAATATAAGTTCTTTACGTTGCAGTATACTTGTTCATTGGCATGTGGTGGGACCAAGACAACATGTGTGCCAGCAATGGCCCCATCACATGTGGGATACGTGCAAAACCATAAAAGTCTGTCTTCACATGGGCTAAATGCTGATGTCGGGGAAACTGGATGTAGCTGTCCAGGTGTTTCAACATTGTTGAGAGGACATCCTTCAACATCTGTCTGAACATAGGATAGGACATGCCAGCTGACAGGGCCACTGTATGTTGAAAGAACCATGTGGCTCGGAGGTGCAATACAGCCATGACGTATAATGGGTGGTATGCTGGTTTAATAACTAATAGCTGGCATCAGATCTGACTCCAACTGACAATATAAGTCCACTATTGTTTGCTGATTCAGATGATGCAGGCGGATGATGTGTCATTCTTCCATGGTTGAAGGTCTGGCAGTGGATAGAAGACAGGTGGTTGTCACATCCTCTCCCTCTCCCCCTATCATGTGCCAAGGCATTTTAGAAGGGCTAGACATGGCAACCAGTACACATCACAGCTGCTAATAACAACAGGGTCACACGTGACCCCCATGGCTTTCCAAACGTGTCCACAATATGTACCTGGACCAAACTCAAAAATGTGCATCACAATTGACCCTCAAAATGTGACTGGATATCCGGACCACAAAAAATACCTTCAGCGGGGAGGACTGTGTCCCACTGTTTAATGCCATCTTTGCCCTGCAACATTTTACAATAGTGTCTGAATAGTAGGATATTTATGAGCTCAAAACAACATTTTCAGAGGTATGATGCAGTTGTTGAAGCCCAATACTGTATTTCAGGCCTGTAAAATGGTGGCTGCCTGACATATTCCATTGGACATTAGGAAGCGCCCGAGACCGCTGGCGAATTCTGTCATGGCAGAAAGCAGCTGCAACCACAGCAGACACAGCCATGGGCTAACATTGTTGCCAGTGGTGGTCGCGGGCCAATGACTGTGTCTGCCAGCGGTGACGACCGAATATGTGGTGGATGTAACCGCCATGATCTGTACGTTCACTCGCTTGACTCCTGACACTGTTGCCAGCAAGACCTCCTCAAATTGAGCTGCTGTGTACCGCCTTTGGGAGCAATCATGCCAAGTCCAGCAGGTGATAGCGCCCCAGCCTTTTCTCCAGAGGAGCTGTAGAGGCTAGTAGACCCGGTCCTATCCCTATATGGACAGCTCTATGGTGCACCAGAAGAGCACGTAAGTACCTCATGTGCACAGTTTTCGCTGCACACCACCATCCTTTCCCCCCTCACAGGCTAGAATGTGGCCATGTGTGCCAGGTTGAATTCTCATGTGTCTGTTGTTGCAGTCTGTGTGGCATCAATTGGATATACAGTGTGCAGGTGTTGGTGACCAGAGCCATATGTAAAGTTCAGTCACATTGTGTTGTGTGAGGCTTTTGGGTTCTTAAATCTTCCTTGTGTTGGATGCACATAAGTAGGTGAGGAAAAATTACTGCCTTCCACTGATATCTCCTTCAGAGTTGTTGTAAATGTCAGACAACATTTATGTGCATTACAGCATGCAGTGAGTAAACATGTTTTATGAGTCTATTGAGAGTAATGTAAGCAATCGGTATGGTGCCACAGAGATTTCTAAGCACATCTGCCCTTGCTAAACTGTTGCTTGGAAGGCATATCATGACTCACTGTGCCCTTCAGACTGCCACACACACCGCATGCCAAATTGGTGTTGGCTACATGATGTACTGTCATGCTTGAAAGTGATGGGAATGGAGTGTCATATAGATTCTCTGAGCTCACCCTGCAGAGACTAGGGCCTGGCAAATGTATCTCCCAGTATGAGTCCTTGTCTAGCCTGGGGTGGAGTCACTATGGTTATCCGACAGTGGCACTGTGCCCACTCCCTGTACCCTAGCAGATCCTGTCACAGTGGCAATATGAGGCCCAGGTGTAAAATCCTGCCCTGAATACCTAATTCCTTTGCTTAGATTTGGAATGGGTTAAGAGTTAAGTTAGTAATCTAGTCCATATGTGCACTTAGCATCATTGTCAATGTGTATCTTTGACTCATGACAGGTCACTTACTCCAACAGCCCTGTTGTCACCTTCACAGAAATTATATTTGGCCTGTACAGGCTTATTGCATAAATGACAGTCCTACAGTCAGACAGAGTGTTGATTCCAAGGAGGCCATAAAAGGTGACTCAGTAGTTTGATCACATAACAGAAACTGTATAATGCATGCCTTTGTTTGTTGGATGCCATCTCTGTTGGATGGACACATATGTCAAAATGAGTGTTCTGTGTTACAGCTACATACCACAGAACCCCACCACCTGAAGTGGAATGAGTCTGCATTTGTTAGTCCACATGTCCACACATGGACAGGGAAGATGCTTACTGTACCCACCATGCCAGTCCCGTCATTGTTACCCATGTGTAATGTTGGAGTTTGTACTCTGGCAGTTGACTGGAGGAACTGTATGCAGAGAGTCATTCTCGCAAAGTGTGAATGTGTTGGTCCAATCATGTCTAAGGAGATTACCATTGAGAAACCACAGCGGTGTGATGTGTCTCGTAATGGCTCACATCTCAGTCAGTTGCTAGAGCATGGGCTACATGATGTCAGTAAGCTTGCTTAGTCATTGTTGGACCTGAGCAGGACCTTGGTGTCAGTCTGAAGATGGGGAAATATATGTCTGTAGTCAAGAAGTCCCTGTACTAATTAGCTTGTATGTGTCACACTTGGGGAGTATTGACAAATAAGAAAGTTCTGGCTTGATGTTACTGAAATGTATGTGACTCAACAATTTGTGATGAGACTTGTGATCATGATCTCTTGATTTGTCTTTTCCATCCATGCCGGTCAAGGCCCATCAAAAGAAGGGATGGTAGATAGCCATCGCCAGGAAGGTGTGGACCCTGGGGGTCCACAGCCGGCAGAGTGCCCACTGCAGAAACATGTAGAAAGACCTGAGATGCTGGGCCTGGAAGATTGCTGAGTCCCAGCTGGGTATGTCCTCCCACCGTGGACAGGGTGACCGTTGGACCATGACACTCCTAATGGCCTGCATTCTTGTAGTGGCCTATCCAGAGTATGATGGGCATTTGAGGGCAGCACAGCAGCCACAAGGGAGGACATATTCCTGCCTGTCCCATTGCCTATTGAATGATTTAGGTTCTGACAGCTCCCCCTCACAATTACAGATGAACAATTTGTCACACATGGGTAGAAATGTCATGTGGTGCATATTGATGTGCCTTGCATATTGGACCAGGGACGTAGGCCACAATTGTGTAAAATCTAGAAACCACTTGGTCTGCAGGGACAACATTTTGCTGGGTACATTGATCAATCAAGTAGTGTTTGTTGTAGTGTGTATAGTTTCTGTGCAACAGACCACTATTTCTAACTGTTGCAGGCCAAAGGTAAGTAGGTGATGGATCACTGTCCTCTGTCATATGTCTGGGTAAATGTGTATATATGAATAGGCCACCTAGAAGCTAGTTGGTTGTCCTCTGCATAAGATGAGTACTGGCGCCTCACTGCAGTCTGTAATGTGAAGATGCCCCCCATTGATGTGACAGGGCTTACTTTGTTCTTTGGATCCAGCTATAGATCAATACTTTCCCTTGGTAAGTGGGGAATGTTCATTGACATGATTTATGTGCCATCACTGTTGCCAACATTCCTTGCACCTTTATGTCTACATGTGTCCCTTTCTCTTTTGATAAACATTTGTAAGGTGCAGTTGCATGCGTGGTCTACCTATGTTGATGGGAGGATGTCTGTATTCTCTCACCTATATGTACATGGAAAACTGTGGAATAGTATATATTCAATGAGGACAGATTTCATGCTCTCATACCCTCACTCGTCATAGCATGTCATTTGGCACCTACAACTGCATTAGCAATAAGGGAAATGCCACGTGGGCCCAGAGTTTCGAGTCATAATGTGAATATCTATGCCCTTGATATGGCATCATGTGGAAAAGTACACTACGCATGTGTAGTGGGGAAGGTATGTGTCCTGACTAATGGCCAGCATCATGGAGTAGCTTGCAGCTATGTTTAAATCACATACGTTTGGGTGCCTCCATTCATACACAGACATCTCTGTTTGTGGGTCCAAAATGGAGACAGTGATATAACCTTCCATTGGGAGCATGTTGAGGGCCTTCTAAAAAGTACTTGCAAATATCAGGGTCTCTCTACCATTCAAAGGACTAATGGCTTCTATTAATGCACTCAGAGTATGTCATTGTAAGGGATGCCAGACATTAGTGGTGATTACCCTAGGGCTTTCTGACTCACAGTGTTGTGGATTTTTGGGACATCTCTCAATGACATGATGCACATGACGTCTACGGTGTTAATTTCCATGCGCCGTGTGGCCTATCTGAGCAAATCTAATACTACATCAATGCCTCTATTGGGACAAATATCACTTGATGAAGTGTGAAATGTTGATATGCTTCCAGTGTGACAAGAGTATTTCCATATCACTTTCTCTAGGATATTGAACTTTTGTCACCAACACAGCATGATTTAGTAGCATCATTTCTTATTGTTGAATCACCATGAATGTGACAAATAGATGTGTGCATGACCTTGTGTGGGATCTGTGGAAATGCATTTGGCATTGGCCTACTATTGTATACCAACAGATGACAGAGGTCTGCTCAATTGGGCAAAGGTTTTGTTGCGTAGCAAGTTTAGTTATAGCTCCATGCATGTTAGTTTAACACACTAGGCCGCTGTGCACCTTGACCTAGATATAGTTTATTCAGCTTCGCATTGTTATTTTTACAATAACCAGTTTACGGTCTTGTTTTAGTTTTCGTCTTTCTAACAGTTTTTGCTTAGCCCAGCACTGTGTTCTCAAACAACACATTCTTGATCACTCTGTGCTTCAGTCAAGGCTACAGTCTGGTACATTGCCGTTAAATGTGGTATGTTCAGTCTCCAACATTCGTAGAAAATACATATCCTTACGTAGGGACATTTTCTTAGAACATCAGCTGTGTTACTTATAAAAACACCTTCTAGTCCCATTACACGTCAAGAGGGAGATTCCAGCCAGGGAACCACAACTGTATGCTGAATGATTCGCTGCAGATGCTAACGCAGACTGCAGGCCTTTGCTCATGTATGAGGGTTGACATCCTCCTGGGGGAACCTGAAAGGCAGGATTAGAGCTTAACATGCCGTGCTCAAAAGATGATTAGATAGGAAATAGTCCATCAACTTTAGTGGCAATATGATAGCATTATTCTTATGCTTCACTCTCATCGTCACCATTTTAATATTGTTATGTTGTGTGGTTCTGGTTATTGCAGCTCACGCTTTGCTATCTAAAATGCAGTCGTTTTATTAAACCAATCTTTAAAACTTATACTGCTCTTATTGTCATTTATATATGAGACCGAATTGTGAATGAGAGAACCGGATGCGACCTGAGTGACCATGACTTCCCTGAGAAGTATGATATGTCATGCGCTCGGCTGCCCAATCATCTCTACCTTTCGGGAGAGATGAGGCACTGCTAGTTAGCTGGAGCAAAGCCCGGATTTGGAGTGACAGGTGTCACCCACCGTCGGTCAGACTCAGTCTCCCACACTGTGGACAATCTGGCTGCTCAAAATCCAGCAGTCTCATTAGGATAATGAGAGCCCACACAACAGGGCACTGCCAACGTTTGGTCAGGCTCTAATTTTCGGGTCCTCAGGAGTATCTCTGTCTCATTATATATAATGACACCTCAGTGCCGAAAGCGGAGACATCTGTGGTACTGAGGATTTCCAACACAGCTGTGAAGGTAATCCTATTACAACTGGCGGTTGTTCAAGCTTGAACTTTAAAAAGGAAACCCCATTTTTTGGTGTGCCTTCTCTGAACTAATAGTGTTACTATCATGGCGAATCCCCAACATGTACAACTAGCTTTTAACATGAGACAACCTTTCACAGCACATTTATTAGCATATGGCCTAACGGCCCAGGGAGGTCCAGTATCATTCGTGGTGGATGCCCATGCAGCTTATAGAACAGAACTCTTTTATTCTTGGGTCACATTTCCAGCAGTTGATGGGAACACAAATAACTGCACCCGTCGCACACCTGCAACACCGCCGGCTCCATTGTTGCAGGCCCTTTCCCGCTGGGCCGGCTGGCGCTACCTTGGCGGGCGCCCGCCGGCCCAGTGGGAAAGTCAGAATGGCCCGCGGTCTTCTGACCGCGGAGCGGCCAATTGCCGGTTCCCGCTTGGCGGGTGGCAACCGCCGGCCGCCAAACTCGGAATGACCCCCATAGTGTAGGAAAATTATGCCAACAGTGGTTAAAATCCTCCTCACTAAACACGGTTAAAGCACACCTCAATCTTTTGTCTAACACCACTGACTTAAAAGATTTCTTGTCAGGCCCCAGAACACCACGTAGGAAGCGTTTTTTATATGCAGTATATAATGAAATATGGAAACTTTCCCAACAAAATGCTGCTGCCCGGTTAAGGCAAATAAATCAGGAAAATATGAAAAAGGCATTAGCTGTTGTGGATAATGGGATTAACACCTTGTCCGACCGGATATATACAATTAACAACATTGTCTCTTCTGCTATAGACATTGTAAAATCTGATATGTCCTTTTTATACCATGGACAGAGTCAGACCAGGTCCATAATGCAGTTGGGTTGGACGATTCAAACATTGAAGGTGGGTCGCGTTCCATGGCCGCACATCAGTGCAAGGGAAATATTCTCTTCTTTTAATCTAACGCAACAACAACAACTAATGGCTAAAAAGGAAGCGACTTATGTCATGCTTAACATCGAGAAATTTGAGAAGTTGCCTTTTACCGTGGCCGAAATACCATTGGCAGAGTGGTTAATACACAGGGTTATTAATCTGCCTATTTCAACACTACAATTCACCGCCTGTTTAAAACACATTCCGATAGGTGGATATGAAAAGCTGGGAGATAGTTACATCCATGAGGTGTGGGAGCTTCCCTTCTCGTACAAACGCTTTAATGTCATGAAAGAGGTCTTTCTTAGCGGAAGTGAATGCGAGACTTCAGTCAGTCATTCGATGATTTGTAAACAGCTGTCCTTGCATGGGGCGTGTAATGCCTCGGCTGCAAACTTGGCTTGTTATCTTAAGGGAGTTCCAGTCCCCTTGATTAGATCTACGTTCCAGGTGCTTTCAAACGGCAGCTACATCCTTCTCAATAGTGAAGACTGTTGTGGCATGCGAGCCGGAATAGTTTACGTTGTTTCGGTCTCTAAGGTCGTTACATGCTGTGGGAACATATAGTTTCCCCCCACTAAATTTAAGGAGGTAGCAGATATCTGGCCTTCCATTGCTACTTCGAACGTGAATTTTGACAAGTTAAGTAGATTCAAGGCTTTATTGTTTCAAAAGAATGCGGTCCTTACATCTGCACGCGAGACCTATGCACTTCAAGTGGCAAGGTCATCAGCAGGAATACAGTCCGAACTTTCCGAGACACTTTGGTGAGCTAGTGGGATAAATATTTAATGCGTCCAGCACGACTGGATTACGACATTTTTTTAAAGCTGTTGGTTCTGGTTTTGTTCACACCTTTTCCTCCACATTTGGTTTGTTACCTTCAGCTATCCACTTAATTTTTGGTAGTATTTTTGGGGGATTTCCGATAACTTTGGCTTTATTAGCTGGCATCTTGCTATTGCTGTTGTTTATGCGCAATGGCTGTCCCGCCACAACAAGCCAGAGAACCACAACTGTATGCTGAATGCTTCGCTGCAGATGCTAACGCAGACTACAGGCCTTTGCTCAGGTATGAGGGTTGATGTCCTCCCGAGGGAACCTGAAAGGCAGGATTAGAGCTTAACATGCCATGCTCGAAAAATGATTAGATAGGAAATAGTCCATCGACTTTAGTGGAAATATGATAGAATTATTCTTATGCTTCACTCTCATCGTCACCATTTTAATATTGTTATGTTGTGTCATTCTGGTTATTGCAGCTCACGCTTTTCTATCTAAAATCCAGTCATTTTATTAAACCAATCTTTAAAACTTATATTGCTCTTATTGTCATTTATATATGAGACAGAATTGTGAATGAGAGAACCGGATGCGAACTGAGTGACCACGACTTCCCTGAGAAGTATTATATGTCATGCACTCAGCTTCCCAATCATATATACCTTTCGGGAGAGATGAGGCACTGCTAGTTAGCCGGAGCAAACCCTGGATTTTGAGCGACAGGTGTCACCCACCGTGGGTCAGACTCAGTCTCCCACACTGTGGATGATCTTGCTGCTCAAAATCCAGTAGTCTCATTAGGATGATGAGAGCCTACGCGACAGTTTGAGACTGATAGTGTCTCTTACTTGTTGAATGGGTGATTGCACAACTTCAATTGTAGTTGTGCGAGATCCTGATCTTCCTGTGGACAACTGTTGCCAGTTCATATTGCATTCTTGAATATGGTATAGCACATGTATAGGCCACTGAGGTGGAGTTTTTTGCTGAAGCCTACTTGAAATCATGGTAATATGTGCTAAACAGAGCTGTTGTTCAACTGTGATCATGGACATGTGATGACTCTATATATCTGGGTATTTGCAGCATCTACACTGGCAGATGAAGGAGAAGGGGCACAGTCGAGCGTGGGAGCATCTAGCCATGGGACCTCGGGTCAGGACACCATCAACACAGATGGATCCAGTCGCCTGGAGGGCAAGAGGAGTGCAACAGGGGAGAGTGAGACATCATCATCTGATTCTTCTTTCAGTGGACACTCATTAGTGGTGGTGAACACATCTGGGCATCCCCCGTATGATCCTTGTCCACCAACCTGTGTTCCATCGCTGCCCTCCCTGTTACTTCCTACTCAGTTGGCAATGCCCACTCACTCAAGAGGGTGGGCATCTCCTTTGGGCAGACACCTCCACCCCAGCCCCTGTTACCCCTGCTACCTTCAGTAAGGAGGCTATTTACCTCCTGAGAAGTATCTGTGGGTCAGTCAGTCATTGTGAATGCCATTCAAGGATTCACAACTCAGCTAAAACAGACCAATCCATTCCCGGAATGCATTCATTGTGCAATGGCTGGCTTACAGAGATCTTCACTTCCTCACTGACGGCTGTCAGTCACCCCCCACCTTCCGTCCTCACTTAACCTCCCTCTTTCCAATCCAAATCCCCTTCCCCTACCTACCCAAAGCACACAGACAGATCCACACAAATCCACATCAGCACACAAGAGGATCAAACACAAACACAAGCACCACAAAACATATCAGCACTCAAGCAAACAACAGCCACCCACAGACACAACAACAGTCACAACTTCCCTAGACACCTCTACCACCCCCAACATTACACACACAACATCCAGTATACCCATTGACACCAAACCAACATTCAGTGACACACCTACCACACCCATCATACCTGATGACCCAGCAGACCCTCAGACATGCACCATACTACAGACACCACAACTACTGACACACTGACATCCACCACAAGCACACCCACCATTACCTCCCCGAGGACACACACACATCCACAACTCCATCCCCCAGCACCTCCTCCTCCCAGACCCCTAAACACACTCACTCACCCACCCAACAAACACCACAGAAGCACACACTCACATCCACTCTAACATAACAAAGAACCACTCCCACAACCTCCAAATCCTGACCTCCGTCTGATGACCATCCCCGTGTCCCTAAGAAAGCTTTTGTGTTTGACCTTGCCCTTTCCCCTGGTCCCTCCACCCGTCCCAAACACAAGAGGTGCACACCCAGTACCCGGCCCCTCCAGTCCACCTCCAAGGCATCCCCTGCCCCTCTGCAAGCACCAATATCTTTCCCCAAGAAGAAGCCCATCCCTCTCAAAAAGCAGACCACCCCTCCCAAGCCCAAGACCAATTGCCGTCTCAAATCTGCCCCCCCCCCAAAAGATGACCCCCTAGGTACTTTCCTGTCTCCTTGAGACGCCTTCCTGTGGAGGTTTCCTGGCAGTTAAGAGTCAAGTGTTGGCACAATACTGTGTATTGTGGACAATTTAATGGACTAGCCAGCGGCCTTGGACTTTTCATCTTCACTATTTAATAAACCCAAATAGTTGTTTTGTTTTGGGTACACAATTGACCTGCAATTCCTTTACTACCTTAGTGTTTTTACTGGGTAATTTGTGCTGTGTGCCTACTGTTGTGAATGTTTCAGCCTGCTTACTGATCCATTTGCTGTTGTTTGCAGTATCTGACTTTGTGGGCAGTGCTAGTATCACCCAAGACAAAGGCAGATGTTGACTGCATGAATATTTGGGTGCAAATTGATATGTGGGTGTAAATACAATGGTGGTGTCATGGCATTGTGAACTGTTTGTTATAGTAAGTATTTCATCTTGTGTTGTCTAATGTGAGCATGTATAGTGTTAGACTTATCACCCTGATAAGGATTATGGATTCATCTAATGGGTGTAAGCTTGAGTTTTGTTTCTGCAGACATGGAGTGTGTTCAATTGTGCTAGCTTTGTTTGAATTTGACTGTGCATGTGTCCATATAGCTGTGTGAAGCTTGAGGCTAGTTCCTGTAGAGGTATGTCCCAGGCAGTTGGAGTTGTGTGTGCTTTTTTGACTTGCACTTCCACATTGTGCAGATAGTCGTGTCATTTGGGTTTAGTGCTGTTTGTCCCTGAGACACATGTAGTGCCATTTCATGTGCAAAGTGTGTTTGATAGGCCTGTGGAACATGATATTTGTCCCATTGCAGTCTCCTTCCCTGAGTGCTCCTGATGCCCCCATTCCTAATGTGCAGGTATTTGTTAGCAAAGTGATCTTTATGTGTATCTCTGTCTATTGTGAATGCCATTATCCTTCCAATTTGCTGTGATGTGGGTGATGTGTGTGTCCATTGCAGGGCCGTTTAATGGGAGTGGTGTTTCTGTTCTATTACACATCCATACATATGTGTGTTGTATGTAATGACAGTCCATAACCTGTGAGGAATACCAGTATGTGATTTGTATTTATGTATGTGATGTTGGTGTTGTGTTAGAGAATGTTGTGTAGCCTTCACTATGCCTGTGCCTGAGATGAGAGAACGTATGTTTTTGTGTAGTGTTGCTGTGCATTGTGAGTGATCTGCCCAAATTGAGCGGATTTTGACTGGGTCCATCTTTATGTATGATTCCGACTGTGTACATGATGCGACATGTACTTGGTGCCCGTAGTGTGACCCCCATTTCATGTGGACAATGGTGCAAAGATCTGTTGTTACAGTTAATGACATAGGCAGGTATAGGTAATTATGGTCTGTTGCACCCACAGCTGCATGGAATTTGTGCTCTATAGATGATCAGCAACAGCAGCAGGACATGTGTGACTGGCTCCATTGAGGAACCGGACATGAGAGGCTGCCTGCAGGTGAGTCTCTCTTTACACTATCTGTGTCTACTTGGAGAGACGTGGTGGGTAGACCGTCATGGTCACATTGGCGGTGTGCAACCTCATAATGTGTCTGGCAAAACCACAGGCTCTGCCAGCTTGTTTCTGCTGACTTGTGACCGTGGCAGTCTGTTCTGCCTGATGGTGCCTGTGGGGCCACGACAGTCTTTGCTTCATACACCCGCATGACTTACAATCAGACGGTCCGAATGCCAATCCAATGATGGCCAAACCGTCGCCGCCACCATGGTGCCAAATTTCCCGGAATGCATTCATTGTGCAATGGCTGGCTTACAGAGATCTTCACTTCCTCACTGACGGCTGTCAGTCACCCCCCACCTTCCGTCCTCACTTAACCTCCCTCTTTCCAATCCAAATCCCCTTCCCCTACCTGCCCAAAGCACACAGACAGATCCACACAAATCCACATCAGCACACAAGAGGATCAAACACAAACACAAGCACCACAAAACATATCAGCACTCAAGCAAACAACAGCCACCCACAGACACAACAACAGTCACAACTTCGCTAGACACCTCTACCACCCCCAACATTACACACACAACATCCAGTATACCCATTGACACCAAACCAACATTCAGTGACACACCTACCACACCCATCATACCTGATGACCCAGCAGACCCTCAGACATGCACCATACTACAGACACCACAACTACTGACACACTGACATCCACCACATGCACACCCACCATTACCTCCCGAGGACACACACACATCCACAACTCCATCCCCCAGCACCTCCTCCTCCCAGACACCTAAACACACTCACTCACCCACCCAACAGACACCACAGAAGCACACACTCACATCCACTCTAACATAACAAAGAACCACTCCCACAACCTCCAAATCCTGACCTCCATCTGATGACCATCCCCGTGTCCCTAAGAAAGCTTTTGTGTTTGACCTTGCCCTTTCCCCTGGTCCCTCCACCCGTCCCAAACACAAGAGGTGCACACCCAGTACCCGGCCCCTCCAGTCCACCTCCAAGGCCTCCCCTGCCCCTCTGCAAGCACCAATATCTTTCCTCAAGAAGAAGCCCATCCCTCTCAAAAAGCAGACCACCCCTCCCAAGCCCAAGACCAATTGCCCTCTCAAATCTGCCCCCCCCCCAAAAGATGATCCCCTAGGTACTTTCCTGTCTCCTTGAGACGCCTTCCTGTGGAGGTTTCCTGGCAGTTAAGAGTCAAGTGTTGGCACAATACTGTGTATTGTGGACAATTTAATGGACTGGCCAGCGGCCTTGGACTTTTCATCTTCACTATTTAATAAACCCAAATAGTTGTTTTGTTTTGGGTACACAATTGACCTGCAATTCCTTTACTACCTTAGTGTTTTTACTAGGTAATTTGTGCTGTGTGCCTACTGTTGTGTATGTTTCAGCCTGCTTACTGATCCATTTGCTGTTGTTTGCAGTATCTGACTTTGTGGGCAGTGCTAGTGTCACCCAAGACAAAGGCAGATGTTGACTGCATGAATATTTGGGTGCAAATTGATATGTGGGTGTAAATACAATGGTGGTGTCATGCCATTGTGTACTGTTTGTTATAGTAAGTATTTCATCTTGTGTTGTCTAATGTGAGCATGTATAGTGTTAGACTTATCACCCTGATAAGGATTATGGATTCATCTAATGGGTGTAAGCTTGAGTTTTGTTTCTGCAGACATGGAGTGTGTTCAATTGTGCTAGCTTTGTTTGAATTTGACTGTGCATGTGTCCATATAGCTGTGTGAAGCTTGAGGCTAGTTCCTGTAGAGGTATGTCCCAGGCAGTTGGAGTTGTGTGTGCTTTTTTGACTTGCACTTCCACATTGTGCAGATAGTCGTGTAATTTGGGTTTAGTGCTGTTTGTCCCTGAGACACATGTAGTGCCATTTCATGTGCAAAGTGTGTTTGATAGGCCTGTGGAACATGATATTTGTCCCATTGCAGTCTCCTTCCGTGAGTGCTCCTGATGCCCCCATTCCTAATGTGCAGGTATTTGTTAGCAAAGTGATCTTTATGTGTATCTCTGTCTATTGAGAATGCCATTATCCTTCCAATTTGCTGTGATGTGGATGATGTGTGTGTCCATTGCAGGGCCGTTTAATGGGAGTGGTGTTTCTGTTCTATTACACATCCATACATATGTGTGTTGTATGTAATGACAGTCCATAACCTGTGAGGAATACCAGTATGTTATTTGTATTTATGTATGTGATGTTGGTGTTGTGTTAGAGAATGTTGTGTAGCCTTAACTATGCCTGTGCCTGAGATGAGAGAACGTATGTTTTTGTGTAGTGTTGCTGTGCATTGTGAGTGATCTGCCCAAATTGAGCGGATTTTGACTGGGTCCATCTTTATGTATGATTCCGACTGTGTACATGATGCGACATGTACTTGGTGCCCGTAGTGTGACCCCCATTTCATGTGGACAATGGTGCAAAGATCTGTTGTTACAGTTAATGACATAGGCAGGTATAGGTAATTATGGTCTGTTGCACCCACAGCTGCATGGAATTTGTGCTCTATAGATGATCAGCAACAGCAGCAGGACATGTGTGACTGGCTCCATTGAGGAACCAGACATGAGAGGCTGCCTTCAGGTGAGTCTCTCTTTACACTATCTGTGTCTGCTTGCTGAGACGTGGTGGGTAGACCGTCATGGTCACATTGGCGGTGTGCAACCTCATAATGTGTCTGGCAAAACCACAGGCTCTGCCAGCTTGTTTCTGCTGACTTGTGACCGTGGCAGTCTGTTCTGCCTGATGGTGCCTGTGGGGCCACGACAGTCTTTGCTTCATACACCCGCATGACTTACAATCAGACGGTCCGAATGCCAATCCAATGATGGCCAAACCGTCGCCGCCACCATGGTGCCAAATTGATAATGAGGCCCTTATTGCCCATTTTATTAAAAAAGTGACCAAAACTTGCCTAGCTGTTACCGATCAATCCCTTTATTTGATTCAACTACAAACAGTTTGAGCAGAGTGTTATTATCGAGGCTAGAGACATAGGCAGTGGAAAATGTTTTCCTGTCTGAGATAAAATATGGTTGTCACCCAAGCCATGGAACAATAAAGCAATGTTTAAACCTACATATTTTAACTGGGGAATATCACAAAACTAAGTGAGGAGCTAATCATATGGCATTCATGGATGTGCATTTGACACTATCAAGCACTCTAAGCTTTGGACGCTAATGGAAAGAATGGGTGTGGGAAATCCCTGTTTACCCTGCTAAGATGTTTACATTGGGATCCATAAGTAATAGTCCATTTTGAACCAAATGGCAAATATTCAAAACTCATCAGCACTAAAAGGATGCTTCCTCCTGATTTACTATTTACATTGATGGGTTGTAGAGATTATTATCTAGTAACAGAAGAGATATGCTACAACTAGGTCTTACTATATGAAGATGATACCATCCTCATATCACTGTAAATAGTCAACAAGGTATGCTAGATGACCTTGCACAACTCATAAGGGATTTCAACATTAATACAAACTGCAAACCTGAGTAAGGTATTCATCATGACAAGTGAACCTAAAATTCAAGTTCAGGTCCCACCTTATTGAAGGAGCTCAACTGTCTAAACTTAATTGTTTTGTGCTTTAAGGTGTCCATTTGACTAATTTGTAGTCAGTGTAGGAGCACAGCAATTAAATAGAGAAATAGATTCTGCCTATAATTTTGCATCAAAGCTGGACCAAAAACATGTGAAAGAGATTATAGAAATAGACAAGAAATCATACGATTCTTGTGTTTTTTAATATTTTTAAAAAATGCATTTAAATAATCTAGTTAACAAGCAGACAGTAATGACTCACACAATTATATTGACAGAGCATTGATTATGGAAATCGGGCTGTTGAAGGACTCAGGAATGAGGCCCCGATCCCTTGCAGGGTGAACCATATAAAGCCTGTGCTTATCCTGGGGTAGCTTGACACAAGAACCAGTCAGGCTTAACTTAAAGGCAATGTGTAAAGTATTTTTATAGCATACAAACAGTAATAAAATGAAAACACAACACAAGACGAATCCCAAACCAATTTAGAAAAATAGAGTAAATCTTAATAAATTATTTGTTACCAATATAAACTATTCCAATCAGTAGATCTAAAGTTATCTTTATGGAAGTGTTAACTTTTTAGTGAAAACTAGCACATGAAAGGTCAAACCGCCAACCATGGATATCTAACTGTGTAAGACCAGGCCAAAGTCGAAAAATATGGCTGACTATGAGGGAGCACGGATCAGATACAGAAAGTTTATTGGGCTCAGTCAGTGCTTACCTTTGGGCTTAGATTAAATCTCAGAAAAAGTGTCTGAGAAGTTCAGCGGGACAAGGCTGCAGTGGGTGTCCAAGGAGGGAGCGCTGTCATCATATGGTTGAGGCTGCTGTGCAGATTTCTACATTCTGACTTAGCCAAAGACAGTTTCAGGAGTTCAGATACCCATTTTGTGAAGGACAGCTAAAAAGGATTTGCTGCTGCAGAAAAAAACGTAGCTGGAGTAGCCTCAAGTCAATCCAAATGGCGATCTAACGCAGGTGGATAGGCGAGCAGGTTGGTCCTGGTCTACTGCTAGTTCTCAGGGCAGCTTTAGGGCAAAATGTTCCCGTCCTTGGTTTTCAGAATTGACCATCTTGGCACCTTTAGAGCCACAACCAAGGGTCTAGGACTAGAATGACATCTCTTGGGGGTTCAGGTCTCACTCTGGCGGGTTCCAGGTGTGAGTTCAAGATGGTGGAAGTGTTTCATGTTCCTGTGGGTCTCAAAAGAAAGGAAGTAAACTAGCCTTTGGAATCACTTCTGGTAGTCATGGGTGGAGGTGAAGATGCAGGACTCAACAGCGGTGCTGGTCACTGAATGTGCAATGCAGGGCCCAGGCAGCAAAGCATCCTTTCAGTCACAGCATCAGTCTGGCAGAGTGCAAACGCAGGTCACAGCAGCAGGGAGTTCTCTTAGAGTCCATCCATAGTTCCAGTAGTGAGGTGAACAGTGGGTCTGAAGGGCCTAATTTTATACCATGGTGTCTTTCTTCTGGAAGATGGTAGGCGTTTCTGGAAAGGTTCTTTGAAGTGCATGGACTATTCTGCCTCCCCTGCCCTAGCTTCATTCTGGCTTCAGTGAAAATGCAGGGTTATCAGACTCCTTGTGTGAAGGCAGAGAACAAGCTAGTTAGCTGTAAGTGGCTGTGTTCAGCTCTGCCCCATTGTGCCAGCAGATGGTCAATTGAGGCACACCTAATCCCTCTATTATGTCACTGTCTGGGAGGAATTCACATTTGACCGTCAACTACACCCAGCCACGTGACCCAAGACAGGCATAAGAAAAGGAAAATGCCAACTTTCTAAAGTGGCATTTTCTAAATTGTAATGAAAAATCCAACTTTACCATTAAATGGGATTTATCATTGCAATTTCATAGATATCAAACATGATATAACCACCTGCTCCGAATTAGAAATTACAGCTTATTAAATGTAATAGGGAATCCCAAATGTTATCCTATGGGAGAGGTGGGCCTCACAGTAGTGAAAAATTACCAACCAGGAGATGTTATGTTATGTTAAGTTATTGAGTTTTATATAGCGCCAAACTACAAGGAGTCTTCGTGGCGCTGAGAAGGACTTTAGCCTCATAGCAAGCAGGAAGATACTGGGTTACAGAGAATAATTGTTGAAAAATTACAAATTAAAAATATATATATATATATTTTTTTTAAAAGCCAGGTTTTGATGGCTTTCCAAAATTCCAACTCCTGCCTAATCACCAGGATGTTAAGGGGAAGCGAGTTCCACAGTTTGGCTCCCTGATATTTCAGCGATCTACCACCCCATCTTTCTTTTGTTACTTTGGGGAGCACAACTAAAGCTTTGCAGGAAGATCTTAGAGCTCTAGTAGGGGCATAAAATGAAACCAAAGTTTTCAATTGATGTGGGCCCCTATTATATAGGGCTCTGTGAAAGATGTACAAAGATTTAAACTTAATTCTTTTCCCTACTGGCAGCCAATGCAGGGTGGTCAAAGCTTGCTTGGCCGATGTATGCTTTGGCATATTAAACAGTAACCAAGCAGCCGCATTTTGTACTGTTTGAGTTCCTTGATCACATATTCCGGCTAGCCCAGAAAAAGACTATTACCATAATCAAGCCTAGATAAAATAAGGGCTTGTACCATAAGTCTTCTGGCCAGGGGAGGAAGCAAGCCAATAACCTTTCGGAGTAACCTTAATAATCCAAAACAGGAGGCGGAGAGCATCCTAGCTTGGTACTCTAGTGTTAGTTTGGAATCTAACCAAATTCCTAGTGCTTTAATATGATCTTTCGGAGTAGGTAAATGTTCCAGTTGGATAGCCGGCAGAATATTATTCGCCGGGTTAGAAAGCTTTCCCAGGAACATTATGGGCCTGATTCTAACTTTGGAGGACGGTGTTAAACCGTTCCAAAAGTGGCGGATATACCACCTACCGTATTACGAGTCCATTATATCCTATGGAACTCGTAATACGGTAGGTGGTATATCCGCCACTTTTGGGACGGTTTAACACCGTCCTCCAAAGTTAGAATCAGGCCCTATGTCTGTCTTTTCTTCGTTTAGTTGGAGCCTGCTGTCAGTCATCCAACTCGAAACAGCTTGCCTGCAAGCTGGCAAAGCCGAATTATCTGCAACCTTCACCGGAGTAAAAGACACCACCAACTGCGTGTCGTTGGCATAGGATATCAGGGACAAACCAAAAGGTTCCACTAAATCTGCTAGAGGAACCATATAAATATTAAAAAGAGTAGGACTCAAAGATGAGCCCTGGGGTACCCTACAATGTGATCTAAACTGTTCCGACAAAAAAGAGCGATCTAGGACCTGAAAGGATCTATTTTGAAGAAAAGACCTCATCCATTTAAGTGACATGTAAAAGATAAAAGTGCATGTTCAGCTTTTTAAATACACTACACCCTGCCATGTTGGCTCTTTAGGACCTACCCCTGGGGCAACTTACTTGAAAAAAAAAGAAAGTTCAGGCCTGGCAAGGGGTTTAATGGCAAGTTGACATGGAACTTTAAAACTGCATTCAGGCTTTCAGGCTGCAATGGCAGTGTTGGACAGGTTTCAATTGATGTTTTATTGAGTTTCACAATAAGTGTTGCAATCCCACTCTTATCTTTCAATTCAAAGGACCTAGTTATATGGTATATCACTCTCCAAGGGACTTAGAAGTAAGATAAATATGCTAATCATGTGTAAGCCAATCAAATCAGTTTTATAGGAGTGAGCACAAGCACTTTAGCATGTGATAGCAGTACTAAATTGCACTGAGTCTTAAGGCTAACAAAATTGAATTCTGCAAAAAGTGGAGGGTAAAAGGCAAGAACATTGGAAATGAACCTGCAGAGAGGATCAGGTCAAGCAATGGATGACAGCCATATTCATAACTAATGAGGAATTAGCAAAAGAGATTCTATCTGACACGCCTCAGTCTTGATACTTGCATTTTCTGGTTGCATTTAACTCAAATGGCACTTGTGGGTTCATTACAACCCTGGCGGTCTTTGACCGCCAGGGTTGTTTTGGCAGATTTCACCACCAGCAGGCTGGCGGCAAAATCCTTGTTATTATGACCGCGGCGGAAGCGTTGCGGTCGCACCGCCGGGACCGGCGGTTTCCCGCCACTTTAGTCCCTGCAGTTTCCCACCACTTTAGTCCCGGCTGGAGTAATCCTGCAGGGCAGCGCTGCTTGCAGTGCTGCCCATGGGATTACGAGTCCCCCTCCAGCCAGCCTTTTCATGGCGGTTTGCACGGCCATAAAAAGGCTGGCGGAAAGGGGAGTCTCGGGGCCCCTGGGGGCTCCTGCACTGCCCATGCCACTGGCATGGGCAGTGCAGGGACCCCCTGCCACGGCCCCGTGCAGCTTTTCACTGTCTGCTATACAGACAGTGAAAAGCGCGACTGGTGCAATTGCACCCGTCGCACGGCCGCAACACCAGCAGCTCCATTTGGAGCCGGCTCCTGTGTTGCGGCCGAGATCCCCGCTGGGCCGGTAGGTGGAAACCAGGTTTCCACCCGCCGGCCCAGCGGGGATCTCATAATGGCTGTGGAGCGAGTGCGGCAGCATTGGGGCCCCCCGGCGGTCAGCAGCCGCCCGCCAAGGTCGTAATGACCCCCTAGGTTTCCAAGCCTTCCAAAATGCCCTGGTGATAACTTTTTTACGCTAAGCATTCTATACTTTATGCTAATTTGCACTTTGTACAAGTCATCGGAAATAAAGTTTAGCTCCAGTATTACGTGATTTAAATATTAAGCAACTTAAGATTGCTATGATCTTTTGACAAGAGCTCCAGACTGATCAAATTTGTTACACTGTAATTAATTTTATTGGTGTCATCCAAGAACCAGAAAACTCTAGGGAGATGTTACCTGATCCCATGAATCACAAATGTAAAACACGTATTGTATGCCTGCTGGTAATTTTTCTATTATCTTAAAATTATCTTTTTTTGTTTTGTTTTAGACTTATGTATTTATGATTGCCTATATGTTCAGATTATGCAATTATAAGGCTGAATGCTTGCACTTATTGTATTGTAATTGTATGGCTATTTGTTGACAAATACAGATTTAGAAAAAGTGAGTGGTGAACATTTATCTGTAAGTTCTATGTTTTTGCTGGTTCAATGGTTCTCCCTAGAAAGGGAGTCAGGGATATGTTACGGTCCTCTTCAGCTAGAGAAAGCCCGTCAGAAACCATTTGTTGGTTGTGACCTCAGGAATACGGCTTTGCCCTTAGAGGTCATCAAGCAGCTCTATGTCTCATTACTTGCACAGTGTTCCTGAACAGGGGTCAGGCAAGCTATTGACTTGGGGGAAGGCAATTTGAATTTACTTATATCTTTGATGGCCGCACCTGCAATGTTCTCAGCTGAATCTACTGCCTATGTTTGGAGCTGACTCTTGCTTCTGAAATCTATTCAGAAATGTTCTGACAAAGAGGTTTGTTCTTACTTCCATTGCAGTCTAGTGATAAGACACAATGCACATAATATGCCAGAAGAAAGTCTTGTGAAAATTCATGGAAAGGGTAAGGCTGGCCCACAAGATGACAGATTTGCACAGGACACATTACAAAGGGCAAAGGCGGTACGACAAAGTACATGTAAGGAACTTTCCATTCTGAAATCCATATAACAACAGATGGTAAGGTACACCTGACCTATGTTACAAATGGTTGGAAGAATGATCATCCATAATCCTTTTATTATAGACATAAGAGTTTGCTGGTAGTGCAGAGCTGGAAAACTCCAAAACTGAAGAGGGTGCTTTATGTAATACCAATTGTCATTGGTCCAAGAAAACAGCTATTGGTCTTGGTCTGAGAAAACCAACTAGAGACTCCCTTGGTGCTTAGGACGATATTTTATCTAAATGTTTATTGAAGGCAAGTCTCAAACATGATTTCTCTCAACCAGCACAGGCAGTAAGCATTTAGCAGCTTTATGAAAAATATGATCTGCGTGAGAAAATAGAATTATTAGCACAAGCCTGAAATTGCACAGATTAGATCCTCACAACTCTTGTAGACTTATTGCAAAACATATTGGGTGTCAGGGGATAAGATGGAAATTCTTAGAGGAAAGATAGCAAAAATGTATAAATTGTGAATGTAACAAAATAGGGGTTATTTCAGGCTCTTGCCACTACATTTATACATCTATATTCTTCTGTTCACAGTGACACTTACAAGCTAGAGGAAATATTCCTAGAACTCACCTTCCACACATACAATGAGAAATTGAGTCAAATAGTAGGCTCAATAGGGATATGGCATTGGGGAGGGCTAGTGCTGGAGACAACCTATTCCTTGAACTGCACAAAATCACTACAGTTGGCAACAGTTGCCAATGGTTGCAAAAAGTTTTCAAATACTAAAGACATGAATAGTTCTTTGCACCCAGATTTCAGGAGGACCAAAATATAATTTAACTCCAAACCCAGGAAAGACCCATTGCCCTGTGACAGCTACTATCTCACATCAAGTATAACTGCTGGTGTTAAAATTCTAAGAAATAAACCTGGCTGATTGATTGTGTGCAGCATTACTGGACATTTGTTCATAAAACAAAAGCAAGATTTGCTCCTGACAGTCTTGGATGAACTAAGTTTGACCTCTCCAGCATTTATTTTCCCAGGTGAGAAACACTCCTGACTAGAAGGTTGTGCTAGAGAGGTGTTTTAATGCACAGAATATATCTACCTCTTTAGGAAAACCTGCAGTTCAAGTCTACTTTAGTGGCTTTCCACACAACATGTTTCAGGTTGCAGAGGCAATAGGGCGGAGCTCCCATTGTGAACCACACCCTTTGTTCTTGCCCAAGAACCCCTGGCTGCTGTGGTTATTGATTAGTCTGGATCTGTGGAGGCAATAGCCACATAGACGGAGTGGAGAATATGATATTGTATTCTCATTACATCCTCCTCACTGTCATTTACAGTTATAGTATGGACGACGTAGATGTGAGAAGATACTACCTCACAAAAAAACACAAACAATGCATCTGTTGCAGGATAAAGATTTAAATGGATGCTGTAAGAAAGTGCCCCTTTATATGTGGTAACTCCCCAATTTTTGCCCGAAAGCTGATGTGTATAGCCTTGTTAGTGCACAGGAAGCCTTTTAACCAGGCCCCAGTACCTGTACTCTCTCCCTAAATTGATTTGTGAACTTGGTAATTCAATGAATAGCAAAGATATCCTTATAAACACCTAGTAAATGAACCCAGTATAGCCTGGGCATAGGTGGTAAAAGGGTCCCCAAGGCTGCACCACAAATTTGTGCCACCCTGGGTGACCCACACAAATCGCCTATGTCAGGACTGCCATTGCAGACTTCCAGAGCAGTGTAAACTGCTCAATTTTGAGAGGCACAGTCCCATGCCCAGGGAGTCAAACACCCCTAAGAAGGCCCCTGCAACCCAGAAGGCAGGGTGCATTCTATGTATGGTGCAGGCATGTAAGCATGAGCTTATATGTCTCCATAGTGTCCTTTACATTAAAGTACACTATGACTGCAGGCTGCTCCATAGGATAACATTCGACTTAAGCTTGGGCAGACCTGGGTTGCTAGCTCCATTACAGTACCATCTAGACATGCTGAATTTGGTGTTAAACAACGTGCTTTCTCTCCCCCAACACAAATCTGGAGTCAAGGGATGGCCAGCATGCACCCAAGAAGCACACTAGAGATTGCCCATCTGTTTACCCACCTTCATTGTGCTCTTGCCGGTCAGTCCATGCTTCTTCCGATGCTTGCTGCCACCAAGATAGGTTTCTGACCTCCTGCCAGGTAGTGTGAAATCTCCAAGGAGTCAGGGACAAGGGCAGAGGCAGGAAGGCGGTCACACCACCTGCCCCCCCAGCCGGGCTAGTGAATAGGCACATCAGGGCAGTGAGCTTCAAAGGCTTCACTACCCTTAATGACCATCTGTGCTGTCCCTGAGCAGAGGAAACAGCCCCCGCACCCAGGCACATTTGCTTGTGGTCAGGTAGGAATTTAGATATGCAGGACAGTGCACATCCCCAACAAGCTGACCACACCTCTAGGGTGATCAGCCAGGTCTCAACACTAAATTTTGTTTCCTTCCTTAATAGGAGTAGCAGAATAGAGGGTTCTGGGTAGGGAAAGGTGACCTACCCCACCGAATGCAGTCATCTCAGCAACAGATAAGCAGTAGGAGCTGGCTGCCCATTGGCTACTAGTTTCCACCCCCCTAACTCCTCTAAATCCAGGATTTAAGGGACACCCCTGAGACCAGAACTTCAGATCTGGTCAACCAACATCAAAGAAGGACTAACAGGAGCTCTGCATCACCAACATCAGGACTTTGCGCACTGCAACAAAACAAAGATGGATACTCTGTCTATGAGGCAACAGACTGGAAACTGTGTGAACGACCCTTGTCCTTGTCAAAAACTGGACACTCCGGACCCGAGGGACCCCTGTGAAAGCCATAAGCACCCTCAGTGCCCCTTGGAATAGTGTCAATAGTACCCTGCACCTGCATATCAAAAAACACTTGCAGGATCCAGAGATTTATTGGCCATTGCTCCTGCCGTGGGATCAGTCAAGTGGTCAAGTGTCTTCGGGGAGTTGTAGTCTTGCTTGCTCTAAAGTTTCAGGCCACAACGTCACTCCCTCGGACCCTGTGAAGTTCCCTAAGATTTTTGCACCTTTACCACTGACAAGGATTGTTGGTTGCCAGTTCAGTAACTAACCCCCTCACTTGACGCTGCAACTGCAGGTCACATTGTGCAGCCTGCAAGCGACAACTGCAACTCAGCCCCAGCTGTGATTTTGCATCCTATTGTCAGCACCATGATGTAAGCAGTACAATCAGCACTACCATGAGTCCTGACCAGCACCACAGACAGCCAGAACAACTCAGCACCCAAGTACCACAGGCCAGGTAAAACTAAATTGGCTGTCATGTTTTGGTCCTAGGGACTGCACGACCTTAATCCTGCAAGGGTCCCATATAACTCATCCTTTAAGTACTGCTTTGCAACAAGTGATATTTTTTCCATAGGCTTCAATGCAATGTTTAGAAGGTAGGCATTGACATTGTGGGGCCTCTGGATCCCAAGACAGCCATAGGCAACAGGTGTATCCTGGTCTTGGTGGACCATGCCACCCGCTACCCAGAAGCCATTCCGTTGAGATCAATCACTTCTCCTGTGGTGGGACGTGCTTTGATGGGGGTTTTTACCCGCATGGGGTTCCCAAAGGAAGTGGTATCTGATAGGGGTACCAACTTCATATCCACGTATATGAAGTCATGATCATGGGCCTGTCAGAGCCCTTGAGGCGGAAGTGGGATGTTCCCTTGCCATGCCTTCTGTTCGCCTACATGAAGGTGCCTCAAAAGGGACTTGGGTTTAGTCCCTTTGAGCTGCTTTATGGCCACCCGGTGAGGGGACCTTTGAGTCTGGTTAAGGAAGCTTGGAGAAAGCTCCTAGTAAATCTCCACAGGATGTATTCAGTTAAATGCTGGCTCTGAGAAACCAGACTGCCCACTTCAGGAGTCTCGCTCAGGAGAACCTGGAAGCAGGCCAGAAGGATATGAAACAGTGGTATGACCAGAATGCCACTCTGGTCGAGTTTCTACCTGGTCAGAAAGTGTGAGTGATGGCGCCAGGAACCCTTTAAGGGTCCTGCATGTCAACCGCCTTAAGCCACATTTTGAGCGGACTGAGCTGTCAATGCTCCTTGCGACAGATGATGGGGTGAAGGAGCAGAGCGAGCCTCTTCCTGACCTCCTGTCTGCAGGAGAAAAAGATAGGTCAGTGGAGGGAGTGATCCTCTCCCCTTCCCTGACTGAGGAGCAGCAAGGTGACTGTCGCCACGTGTTGGGGCAGTTTTCCTCACTGTTTTCCCTGATCCCAGGAGTCACACACTTGTGCACACAGGATGTGGACACTGGGGACAGTACACCTATTAAACAGAAAGTTTACAGGGTGACTGACAGGGTCAGGGCATGCATTAGGGATGAGGTATCCAAAATGCTTACCCTAGGGGTTATTGAGCACTCCAGCAGTCCTTGGGCCAGCCCAGTGGTATTGGTCCCAAAGGCTGCTGCCCCTGGTGCCACTCTAGAACTCAGGTTCTATGTGGACTACCGGGGACTCAATGCGGTCAGCAAAACTGATGCACACCCCATCCCCCAAGCTGATGAGCTCATTGAGCGGTTGGGAGCTGCCAAGTACCTCAGTACGTTTGATTTAACATCTGGGTACTGGCAGATTGCCTTAACAGAGGGGGCAAAGGAGAGGTCAGCATTATCTACCCCAGATGGACACTTTCAATTTAAAGTGATGCCATTTGGGATGAAGAATACCCCTGCCACCTTTCAGAGGCTGGTCAACCAGGTGTTGGCTGTTCTGGATGAGTTCAGTGCCGCCTACCTGGATGACATTGCTGTGTTTAGTTCCACATGGGAGGAACACCTGCAACACCTCTGGAGAGTGTTAGAGGCCCTGCAGAAGGCAGGCCTCACTATTAAGGCAAGCAAGTGCCAAATAGGGCAGGGTTCTGTGGTGTACTTAGGACACCAGGTGGGGAGTGGCCAGGTGGCACCCCTACAGCCTAAGATTGACACGATTCTGGCTTGGGAGCCTCCCAAGACCCAGACTGAAGTGAGAGCCATTTTAGGTCTCACAGGATACTACAGGAGGTTTGTTAAGGGATATGGTACCATTGTTACCCCCTTAACTGAGTTGACTTCTAAGAAGCAACGCAGGAAAGTGATCTGGACTGAGGCTTGCCAGAACGCTTTTAATGCCCTGAAGGTGGCCATGTGCACAGCACCTGTGCTGAAGGCACCTGACTACTCCAAGGAGTTTGTTGTGCAAACAGATGCCTCAGAGCATGGTATTGGAGCAGTACTCTCACAGCTTAATGAAGAGGGCCTAGATCAACCTGTAGCCTTCATTAGCAGGAGGTTACTACCCAGGGAACGTAGGTGGGGTACCATAGAACGTGAAGCACTTGCTGTGGTCTGGGCACTGAAGAAGCGAAGACCCTACTTATTTGGGACTCACTTCCGAGTTCAGACCAACCACAGGCCCCTCAGATGGTTAATGCAGATGAGGGGTGATAATCCAAAACTGTTGAGGTGGTCCATTTCCCTACAGGGGATGGACTTTACGGTGGAACACCGTCCTGGTACAGAACAATCCAATGCTGATGGTCTGTCCAGGTTCTTCCGCCTTAGTGATGAGAACTCCCATAAGGTTGGGCAGTTGCTCCCCACTTTCAGCTGGAGGGGACATGTGTTAGACTTTTCATACTTGGCGTGGTCTCCCTTAACTTTTTGCCTCTGTTCCCCAGGTTGTTAATGTGTGCTGGACTCTGATTTTACTGTTTTTGTTACTCTGGGCATTTTACCACTGCTAGCCAGTGCTAAAGTGCAAGTGCTCTTTTACAAAATGTGCATGTAATTGGCTTATCCATGATTGGCATATTTGATTTATTAGTAAGTCCCTAGTGCAGTGCACTAGAGGTGCCTAGGGCCTGTAAATTAAATGCTACTAGTGGGCCTGCTGCACTGGTTGTGCCTCCCACATTAGTAGCTCTGTAATGATGTCTCAGACCTGCCACTGCAGTATCTGTGTGTATGGTTTTAACTGTAAATTTGACTTGTCAAGTGTACCCACTTGCCAGGCCTAAACCTTTCCTTTTCTTACATGTCAGACACCCCTAAGGTAGGCCCGAGATAGCCCCAAGGGCAGGGTGTAGTGTATAGTTAAGGTAGGACATATAGTAATGTGGTTTATATATCCTGACAGTGAAATATTGCTGAATTCGTTTTTCACTCTTGAAAGGCCTGTCCGTCTCATAGGTTAACATGGGGGCTACCTTTAAATCTGATTAAAGTGTAGATTCCCTTTGGGAGCGGATGTACATGTGGAGTTTGGGGTCTCTGAGCTTGCAATTTAAAAATACATCTTTTAGTAAAGTTGATTTTAAGATTGTGTGTTTGAAAATGGCAGTTTTAGAATGTGTGCCTTTTCTCGCTTATACCATTTCTGTGACTCTGCCTGTTTGTGGATTCCCTGTCTGGGTCAGTTTGACAGTTGGGCTGGTTGCACCTCACACTAGACAGTGACAGAAAGGGAGCTGGGGTGTAGCCTGCATATCCTGATGAGCCATCTGTGCTATGAGGGAGGGGAGGAGTGGTCACTCACACCTGAAAGGGCTGTGCCTGCCCTCACACAATGCAATCTCCCACTCCCTAGTGAAAGTCTGGGGCCTGGCTTGGGCAAGGCAGGATTTCACATTCAAAAGAGACTTTACGTTGAAGTAGGCCTACTTCAAAGAAGAAATTGGGTATAAGAAGGGCACCCAAAACCACAGACTTAAGAAACACTTCTGGAACGAAGAGGAACCTCTGTCTGGAGAAGAGCTGAATAGCTGAGGAAGAAGAGCTGCCCTGCCTGTGACTGCTTTGTGGAGTTATCCTACAGTTGCTGCTTCTGCCAGAGTAAGAGGGCAAAGACTGGACTTTGTGTGCCTTCCATCTTGAGAAGAAATCTCCAAGGACTTGATCTAGAGCTTGCCCCCTGTTGTTTGAAGTCTCAGGGACAGCAAAGACTTCTCTCTGCCAGCACCTAGAGTCTCTGGAGAGACTCCTACTCTGCCCTGTGGTGCCCATCCAGTTCCTGGGACCCTGAAAGGAGAAGCTGGCAGCCTAAAGACAAGGAAATCCACGCACAGAGCGCAGTGTGGGGAAAAGATTGACGCGACTCCGATCTGCGGCTGAAAAAATGACGCACCACCGGCTCCGCAGCTGAGAAACAACACTCGCAGGAAACGCAACCGAAGAATCGATGCACGGAGCAGGAGAAATGACGCGCAGCATAGCTGACAGAGGCTGGAAAATCACAACCAGCGCTGCGGGGTTTTCGGATCATTGTGCGGCTGGATTTCCAACTCACGTACTGCCGTACATGGAAAAACAGCACAAGGCCTGCCCAGTCCCGAGAGTGCTGACCAGATCAACGCGTCGCTCTCCTGCAGAGAGAAAAAATGACGCGCCCAGACCCGGCGGAGGGAGAAACGACGCACGTAAGTGGAATCAACACCTCGCAAGCCCTTTTTGATGCACACTCACCCGTGCGGGGTTATTGTTGACGCGCACCAGGTACATTTTCACGCTAGCAGCGCTATTGTGTGTTTAAAGCTACTTAAAGACTCTTTTTGCATTTGTATTGATAACTTGACTTGTGTATGGTGGATTTTTGTTGTTTTGGTCTTGTTTTGTTTAGATAAATATTTCTTACTTTTCTAAACTGGTGTTGGGTCATTTTGGAGTGTTTTCATCAGGTTACTGTGTGTGTTGGTACAAATGCTTTACACCTAGCACTCTGAAGTTAAGCCTACTGCTCTGCCAAGCTACCAAGGGGGTAAGCAGGGGTTAGCCGAGGGTGATTCTGTTTTACCCTGGCTAGAGTGAGTGTCCTTGCTTGAACAGGGGGTAACCTGACTGTCAACCAAGGACCCCATTTCTAACACCCATCATTATGCAGATGCATGCAAATGCAGTTGAGTATCTTGTGTTGTGGATGTCTGGAAGGAATGCACAAGTGTAGCTGTCACCCAGCTAACGGTAGATATGTATTGAAGATAGGCAGTGGGCACAAGGAGTGGTAAGTACATAAAAATGCTCCCTTTCTAAATGTGTCATTTCTAAAATATTAATAAAAAATCTGGCCTTATCAGTAAAGATGATTTAGTATTACCATTCCAATGGTCCTACATATGATGCAGATACTCCACTCAGATCAGGAATTACAGTTTAAAGGTATTATAAGGAATTCCCAATGCTGGTCAATGAGAGGGGCAGGACTCACAGTAGTGAAAAATGACTTTAGGAGGTTTTCATTACTAGGACATGAAAAACTTAAAAATACATGTCTGCCTTTTGTCTACATATCACCTTGCTCTATGGGCTGTCTAGGGCCTACCTTAGAGGTGACTCATATGTAAGAAATGGGGAGTAAAAGGCTTTAGCTGCCAAGTCAGGGCAGCAGTGAGACTACACACGCAGGCTCTGCAGTGGCAGGCCTGAGTAATGTTTGCAGAGCTACTTAACTGAACATGTATTTGCATTTCAAAGCATTAACATGGACAATAAGTAACTGACATGACTCAAAATAGAGCTTGTTTTTATCTCAGTTTATGCACTGTTAGACCTGGCAATCTAAAGGTGCACTTACTGCAGACTTTTTGCTTTTACCTCCTGTTTTGTTGCTGTATCTTAGCACTCAGAACACTTTGCCACAGTTAATCAGTGCTAAAGTGCATGTGCTCCTCTCCTAAACATGTGTATCCACAATTAGCATATTTAGTTTACGTCTATGTCCCTTGTAACGTGGTATACCAAATTCCCAGGGCCTGTAAATTAGATGCTACTAGCGGGCCTGCATCATTGATTGTGCCACCCACATAAGTAGCCCCTTACCACTGCCATAACTGGGCCTTTCTGTGAAGTTTCACAGCCACTTCGACTTGGCATTTAAAACTACTTGTGAAGACTTCCCTCCCACCCTGCGAAGCAATATTCCCATCCTTCCACCTCCCAGCTATTTGGATCCCTCGCCTCCCTCCCCCTCTTAAAAGCAGCCACTGCACACTGAGAGGGTGAATCTTCTTTCCTCCTGGTCAGTGTCTGTTGTCTTCCTCTGTGCAGTTCCATCTGTTACTGCTGCTGCTGTCTCTGCCTCGAGCGAACTAAGAGACTGCATGATTCTCAGTTCAAGGCCCACCTACACCCACTGGCTCCCACCTGCGCCTCATCCCTGATGGCGTAGTGGCCATCTGCATGTCTCTGCGTGCATCTTTTGTCTCTTTTTAATTTTGCTGTACATCTGTTTTTCACTTCTGTGTATTTTTCTGTCTTTTTATTCCTTTTGAAACTGGTTCCTTCTTGTCTCTTTCTTCCTTTGTTCACTCCCCCAGTGTTTTTCCTGTGCCACTGCTGTCCCTGAGGCCCCGTCCCCCCTCCCCCGTGTGAACCAATTTTCCTACTCTCCCACCTCACAGTTGACCAGATCCCTCACCTCCCTACCCTTCTTAATGGAGGCCTCTACACACTGAGAGGGTGACTCCTCCGACCTCCTGGTCATCGTCTGTTGCTCTCCTCTGTGCAGCCCCACCTGTTGCTGCAGCTCCTGCCTCTGCCTCAAACTGAGAGCCTCCCTGAGTTTCACCCTCGCAGCCTTTCCCAAAATCTGAAAAAGCACGTCAGGAGGAAGATCCTTTTCCTACCTCGCAGCCCAGGCATGGAACCCTGTACCTCTCAAACTCAGGCAGATAGCATCACTCTAGCAGTTCAGGTAGGATCTCAAGATCTGGCTCTACAATTGAGCAGCACAACCCCAAACAGCACCTTGAGACCCTACAGGTGATTAGCCGTGCTTTACAAATGATTGATTGAGGGTGCTATGTAAGTTAAAGACAGGTCATGTACTTATAGGTTTTGCTTGCTCTGGTAGTGAAAAACTCCAAAAGTCATTTTTCATTACTGTGGAGCCTGCTCCACTCATAGGCCATCATTAGAGATTCCCATAAATGCTTTTAAGTGGTAATTTCTGATCTGAGTTGAATAGAATTGTCATATTTGGTATGCATGCAATGGTAGTGAAAACCCTACTTACTGGTGAAGTTGGATTCTACATTACTATTTCAGCAATGTTATTTTTAGAAAGTAGGCATTTCTCTGCACTTACAGGCATCTGTCTCTTACAGCATGTCTCCAATCGACATCTGGTCTGAGCTGGTTGACAGCTCTCCTTGTGCATTCCACCAAGACAGCCATAAACACAGGACACTCAGCTGCATCTGCATTCACCTGCATTCATCTGCATATAGATGGTTTTCCCTGGGCAGTAAGGGAGGAGTGGCTCTCTCTTATACTTCAAAGGCCGGTGACCTGCCCTCACACGAAGGACTGATTACCCTCCACGGGGCTCCTTGAAGACAGGACTAAGTTGAAAGGAGAACTTGTGCACTTCAAAACCATGCTTTGAAGTTTCCACTGTTTCAAAGGTACTTTTGGGTATCTATACTGGGTCTGTGACCCTACCAAATCAGTCCCTTCCAGACGTACAACTAGACTCTGTCAGAAGTACTGCCTAGCTGCCCAAAGGACTCATCTGAACTGCTTTGCTAGAAAGACTGCTGGCCTGCTTGTTGCCCAGCTGCCTGCTGACCCCTGACTCTGGTGGAAGGACTCTGCCTTCCTCCTCAAGTGCTCTACGAGGGCTTGGATTGAGTGTGCTTCCTGTTCTGAGGTCTCAGGGCTATCAAAGACGGGAAAATCCAGCATGTCATAAAATCAACTCATCTCCTGCAAAATTCAACGTAACATCTGTTGGATCGACACAGCACCTGTGCTGCAGCTGTAATCTCTACATTGCCTTCTGGATCTACACAGCACCTGTTGCCCCTCCTAAATGCTTTTTGGTTTTTCTATTCATCGTAACTGGGCATCAAAATATCCCCACATCTCAGTGAGGAACTAAGGCTGCACTCTTGGAAACCGGCCAATCATTTTTCAGCATGAAAGAAACAACGCATTGACTTTGCCGCACCAGAAAAATCGATGCATAGCTTTACTTTTCGATACATCTCCTCCTCTGTGGCCCCCCTGCTTCATTATTTTTTGGTGCATGCCAGGAACTGCGTGTTAAAAGGTTACAACCACTGAATCTTAAGGAGTTGAACTCATTTAAACCATAAGAAAGTGATATCTTAACTTATGCATATTGGATTTATGTTGTTTTGGTCTCATTGTATTTAGGTAAATATGATCTATTTTTCTAAACAGGTGCGGAGTACTTGTTGTCGTGTTTTCACAGTGTTACTGTATGAGTTATTGCAAAAATACTTTATACATTGCCTTATAAATTAAACCTGCCTTCTCTGTGCCAAGGTACGAGAGGGTGATCACAGGTTGTGTTGTTACTTACCCTGACTAGGGTTATGGTCCCTACTTGGACAGTGTGCATACCCCTGCCAACTAGAGACCCAATTTTTAGCAGCATGTTTTCTCACAACAACAATGGAACAATGCTGGCATCTAATTAAGAAGATACCTTGAAAATCTGGATCCTCCGTTTTTTCTGTCTTTAGAACTCTCTGCACGTTAACCTGAATGCCAGTGTTAAGGTTCATGTGTTCCACCTGTAAAGAAGGCTGAATTGACATATTTAGAAATTGTAAACTTTTTTTTAAACATATTTTTATTACACAACACAAGCAGGTACGAAATTCAGGCTTTGAAATTTCAAATAATGATAACAGAAAGATGGAAGAAAATCATTACAATACAGTGCAGTATTTTGTACTGAGTTTTGTTGTGCTTCTTTTACATAATAATAATAATCTAGTGAATCATAAAGGTGTGCTAAATCAATATCCGTTGAACAGGATTAAGTTCTGGATCAGACTGAGGATGAAAACGTCTCTTCCCAAATGGCATGTTACTTCCGTGTTGCCCCGATTCTTGGTGCATATAAAAACATTCTTTAGCCTGACCTGCTCTAATTTTCTTTTCCCAAAGATCATATGTTGGAGCTAGGGGGGGTCTTCTATTGTTGTTGGATCAGGGATTTGGAAATCAAGGTTGCAATAAATAAGTATTGTTTTGCATATTTGGAGAGCCTGAGATGACTGGATGTACCGAAGAGTGCCCCCGATGGTTCTGGTGCTAACTTTACCTGTAGTTTTGAACTAATCGATTGAAACATTTTGTCCCATAGTAAAGCATCAACTTGGTGAGGAATGACATCCTCTTAAAATTTGCACCTCATAAGGCTTTAGAGGAAAGGTTATTATAATATAATATTTCCACATCTGGAGATCAATCATGCAATCTGTAGCTGCTGCTATTTTGCTTAGAGCAGGGGGAGAAGTTTAGCTGGCAATTCTGCTAGAAGGATACTATACCAGTTACTGACCCTTGTCTGTTTCTGCACCCTTATGGCTTGTGTAATTCTGAAAGATAGTGGTTTGACTAAATATTGACCTAAAATACCCATTGATCGGACAAAGTGAAGAATATGGAGGTGCGAAAAACTTAAATGTGATGGAAGAGCTAGGTTGCTACTTTGGAGTTGTTTCCATGATATGACACTATCCCCTATTACAAAATATTGTAGCTTTCCCAACCCCAGATTCTCCAAGTCATTTAGCGAGAGGAAGCCCAAAAGCGACATCTTCTCTTAGGGGAATAGTTGGATGGATCAGAGTAAAATGGTAGTTCAGTTTAAGTTCTACACCTCTGGACTAATGAAGATTTGGGATTTTGTATTTAGTACGTTTCGGAAGCCATGGCATTTTAAGAAAATGAGACAACTGAATATTGTTCTCAAGAAGCATCTGTTTCAAACAGAAATTTGAATCAACATAATGTGTTGAAAAAGCTCTCATAATCCAGTCTAGATATGTCGCCTCATAGTACTTTTTAAGATGGGGCAAGGCTACGCCACCATCCTCTATAGGGAGCTGCACTATCTCCAACCGAGTGTGAGGTTTTTTGTTTACCCAAATACATTCATGTAGTATTACACTGAAATCCTTGAAAACCTTTAGAGGAGCCTTGATCATAACATTAGAAAACATAAATGAGAATAAAGGTAGTATCATCATTTTGATTAGGGCAATGCCACCAATTATTGTTAATGGTGAGTTCTGCCATTGAAGCATGAGGGCCTGTGCTTTCTTGAGTGTAGCAAGGTAGTTCAGCGAGAAAAGGTCATACATGTTGTGGGTAACATAAGCGCCTAAGTATCTGATAGGATGAGGAGTCCGATAATTAGTTTGCATCTCGGCTGGCAATACTGAATCTTGAACATTAAAAAGCAAAGCCTCGGTTTTGGATTTATTAATCCGATAGCCTCCCAAGGTAGAAAACATTTGAATTTTACAAAAGGCCCTTTCAATAGTCTGAAAAGGTATAGGATCGTCCGCAAGGTATAGGATTGCATCATCCACAAAACGTTTTAGCTTGGGGACCTCTGCCCCTCGATAAAGATTGGAAAACAAAATTACGATTTTGTTACGAAACTTAAATTTGTGGAGGATTGCAAATAGGAGTTCCCATTGTACCATGTGAAAAGCTTTTTCCGCATCAAGCAGTATTACAGATGCTTTAATTTTGTTCCTAGAGTAATAATCGATTGCCTGAAGTAGAAAGTTTGGGTTGGTAGAGATAAATCTTACCAGGAGAAAACCACACTGATCATGGTGGATAAGCCCATGAGCTAAAGGCGTAATGCGAGCTGCCCAGATTTTCATAAGGATCTTATAATCATTATTAAGAGGACTAATAGGGCGACAAGAATCAGGTTTGTCAGCAGGTTTGTCTTTCTTAAGGAAGCTGACAATAATTGCTGGGGTAAATGAACTAGGTACTTTTTTCCCATTGAGTATTGCATTAAAGAGTATGGCTAAGGTTGCCGCAATCTGGTTGGATAGGATTTTATACAACTCTGCTGGAAGACCATCTTCCCGGGGAGCCTTGCCATTTGGAGAATGCCTAATGGTTTCAGCCACCTCTATTTTGGTGATCGGCTGCAGCATTGTAGATTGGAGCTCTTGGTCGAGACCCGGTAAAGAGACTGATCCAAAGTATCCATTAATGAGCTCATCGCTTCTAGCTGACTTGGGAGTGTAAATATTTGTACAATACGTTAGAAACACCTTCCCTATCTCCTTAGCCTAGTCAACCATACATCCTTGGGATTCGTTAAACATGGATTTGATTAAGGAAGCATTCTGATGTTTTTTATTATAATGTGTCAGGAATTTACCTATGAGCTCGCTCTCTTCGTAATATTGCTGAAAGCATGTATTCTGATTGACAATCTCTTGTTCTATAAAATGATTCTTCAATTGAGTTTTAGCCTCATGGAGGAGAGTCCATGACTTTTGATCGCCAAGTGACTGAGGCAGGCGCGTGGCATGGTTGAGTTCCTGCTAAAGGCTGTTTACTTTCTCCTTCTTGGCTTTCCTAAGAAAGGTATTAAAAGCTATGGCTTCCCCTCTAATCTGTGCCTTTTATGACTCCCAGATGGCGAACATAGAGGCTGTTGCTTCAATTGTATTTAGAAAGTCGACAACTGATAATTTAAGTGCACAAGTCCAGCCTTCATTAGTTAATAAAGTTTTCTCCAGAGACCAACTGGGTCATTTTCACTGCTGAACAGGGAAAGATAGTTGTACCAATGGAACAGAGTGATCCAAAAAAGGGTTGGATATTATATCAGAACCGACTCTATCCCAAAAATGAGATACTAGGAAAAAGTAGATCCTTGATGCCGAGTTAAACCTTTTTGAAGAACAGGTAAAACATTACTCTTGTGGATGATCCAGCCGTCAATCAATCAATCAATCATGTAATTTATGAAGCGTGCTACTCACCCGCCAGGGTCTCAAGGCACTGGGGGGGGAGCTACTGGTCGAATAGCCATGTTTTGAGGTGTTTCCTGAAAGTCAGGAGGTCCTGGGTCTGGCGAAGGTGGAGCGGTAGGGAGTTCCAGGTCTCGGCGGCAAGGCGGTAGAGCCAGATCCCAGAATTTTTTTATCAAACATCAATGTGCTTGTGTGCTTTGTTTTGTGACTGATTTTTGCGAGAGGCATCTAGATTCATATCTTGAATAATATTAAAGTTGCCACTGATTACCAAAAGGCCAGGAAATGTGCTTAAAAGGTTATATAGACTTTGCACAGAGGTAGTTTAATCTTCTATGGGGCCATAGCAACTTGAAATGTGCATTTATTGCCTTCCTACCTTAACACTGACAACTATCCATCTTGCTTGACAACCCTGATAGACCTCAAGGACTCCTCCTTGGAAGTCCCATGTGAGGAGAACTGCAACTCCCCAGATGGCCACATTAACAGAAGCCAAAAAGGAATGAGAGAAAAGGTTTGGGATACTAGGACAGTTGGTCTGCTGTCAAAAATTAATTTCCTGTAGTAAAATCACCTGAGCCTGAGAAGGTATTGCTCTAAAATTCCTCCCCCCTCCTTTTATGATCATGACATTCCTATTGAATATCTAGGATGCGTCTGACAGATATGTTATGCCTTAGGAGCGGCAAGAAAGTCTTTTGCTTGTTGAATGCTTTGGAAAATCTGAGCCTGGCCTTTATGAAAAACCTTTAGTTTCACCAGTTGTACTATGCCAGCAGGGGCCCGAGTTTTTTAATGTCATCAATAAGGCTAACAAATTCACGATGTCGATGTGCTGTAGTTATGGATGTCTAAGAAAAGACCCTAAAAGAGAAATCACTTTCAACTTTGAATGTTCTTATTTTAATGGCTTTTAATTGCTTGAGATAGGATCTGTTCCACTATCCTGTAATTGCTAAAATTTGCCGTGGATACGTGGATATTTGGAATTCTGGGACCGTGTTGCCTGAACTATATGGGCCCGCGTGATGGTCAAGTTTGGGTAAGCCAAGAAGAATATAATTGTGTATCAGGTCAGTTATAACTTTTGTAACTAAGGCTGCAGTTTTAGTCTCTTCTAGAATTTTAACAAATCTCAGATTAGAACGTTGAGACCTATTTTCAATATCACCCAATTTGTACTGCACCACCTCTAATTTAGTCTGTGTCTGATTCATTGCAGTTGTGGATCAGTGATGCGTATCTTCAAGGTCTGAGACCCTCTGCTCCACTTGGGAGATGTCAAATGCGATATGTTAGAGTTGAGTTGGAGTATTTGATCAATAGTTTTTTTTAGAACCTGTTTGAGACTTAATTTAAGGTTGCGTAGCTCCTTTAAGATAAGGTTTAACATGGTCTCGACAAGGGGGGTAGACTGTGGAGGTACAGTTGGCCTTTGTAGGAGGGCTGGAGGCAGAATAGGATTATCATCCACAATGACCGATAAGCATGACCTCAGAGGAAGAGGATTAAAAATGCCTGGAGTGGCTAAAGGAACCTCTAGGTTTTCTCTCTCTCTGCCCCTTTGCTGTGCTGTTAAGCCTAGAAAATAAAGGGTAGGAGGGTTTTCCTATGGCCTGAGCCTCCGTGTGCGAGGGAACAGGAGGTGAAGCAGTATCTAGATCTACTGAGGTGAACCCCATCCTATTGCTGAGAGAAAGGCAAGGAGGTCCCTCCCCCAATAGGTCCATGGTAGGCATTGATAAAGGAGATAACGACCCGAGCTCACTAATGTGCCGATCGTTCCTGCTTCTTGATGGCTAGCACAAAGATTTGGCAAAGGAGGCATCTGCGGTGACAAAGACGTGGTGGCGGAGTCTGGCCCCTCGTAAGAACCCTCCACACCTTCAACATGTTCTTTCAAGTAACAGGGTCAAGCCTTTGGTTTTGCCTATTCTCGAGGATCTACCCGCTGCACGGGTCTTGGAAGAATTGTCCTGAGAAATACGTTTCATGCTTTTCAGTAAACGGAGCCGGGGAGGAACCAAGATGCAGCAAGCCACATCTGTGCTGCACAGACCGCTTCCGCTGCCACCCTGAGTTCTCACACCACCTCAGAAGCTGCCTAGAGCAGGATTCATGTTGCCCCACACCATGCATGACCCCATATGACTTTACATATGCTATTCCTTGCCCCCTGCCCGGAGCTACTAGTGTAGTATGTTAAGAGACGTTCACAAGATTTTAATGTCAGGGCAATAATATGGCTGGCGGCCCTTGCCTTGGAATATTATCACTTAATGCTTGCCTTACTCTCTTCGACCTTGAAGATAGGAGCTATGCCTGGGGATTGCTCCTTTCTGTGAATACAGAGCTGTATCAGTTATTCATGATAATTATGGCACTGGCCAGCAGTCCTCAAAAGAAGGAAAAAAAAATTGTGGTGTCAATTGTCTCTCAAAGTACAACGTTGTATTTCACGGTTCTCAGTTAAATGCTTTTTTGACTTGAAGACTGCTCCCCCGTGTGCTGGCAGCAGCAGCGATGTCCCTTCTTGCGCTCCACCCCTCTCTACACACGCACAACCCGTTATCTGTTTGTGACAGTGTGTCGTTATGTCACTGAACTGGCTCCTAGTTGAGTAGGCTTGCGCAGTCCAAAAAAAAAGAAGAAAGCGGGGGGGGGGGAGTCCCTGGACGTGAAGATGGCTTGACTTCAATCTCGCCCCTGCTCCTGCCAGCTTCAGCTTCTGATTTTGTTTCTCCCTTCAGTGGCTCCCAGCTCCACGCCGATACATTACTCTGACCTTTCTGAGCCTTTGTCCTATCCTCTGCTGCACCAGGCCTCCAGGCTACAGGTCACTGCAGGTCACTTCCAGTCTCCTCTCTTTGCACTTTCTCAAGGCGCCATCGCAAAGCTCAGCTCCTCATTTCACCTCGCCTCGTCTCTCTCACTCTGTTACGCTCTCCGGCCAATCCTTCTGTCCTCTGATCCAAACAAACACTAGTTACGGAGTATGATGGGAGATCCACGTGACCAATATCTAGAAATGGTAAACTTAACTTACCCATAACTGCTGAGTATATGGTAAAAAATGTACTCCGGTCCTGTCAGGTAACTGTCACTAGTGAACTGCAGCACCTATTTTGCATCCACTACAGTGAAAGTGTAAAGCATGACTTTATGCCTAAAATCATAGCCTGACTGCTGCAGTTTAAACATTGCAATTCAACTTGTCAAAATAAACCCTTTAGATAGGTCAATACCTCCCTTTTAAATATTAATGGAATAGAAAATGAGAGTACAGATTAAAATCCTAAAACTATATCTGGGGCATGAGACTAACTAGAATAATATTCCCAACAGAGAATAATATTATTAAAAATAAAATTCAGTGGTGGATTTCTAATAAATATTAAGGAAAAAGGAATTTTTAGAAAATTGCATTTTCCCTGTCATGAGGCTAATTTGCATTTGCTTTGAAACTTCTCCCAGCCACTGATTAGCATTAGAATAGGCATGAAAAAGCAGTGGAATATCTCCTAGGAGCAAACAATAGCCTTGTCTTAACAGGCAGAGATGACTCCTCATTATCTCTCACAATATGCAGACTAGGGCCTTTGAAAATCAGTTTTGATGTTACAGACACATCCTACTTTAGTGTCAAATCCTGCTTCCTGGGTCTGCTGGGTTTACATATAGCACTGGGGGCATGCCTGAAAAGAAAAACACAAGATGACAAGATATTTTTGTGAATTCAGTGTATGGTCATTGATGAACCCTGTTTTGTTTTCCCAGGCTTCTGCCATAGGGTTTATTGGGAGTACAGTAGCTACTTCAAATTGGATTTTGGTGTTAGATGTAGGACACTAGATTACTATAGGGCATTCCCTACACACACACCAACCTTGAAAGCCCACATTTAGTGCGGCAAAAGGCCTTTATCATCTTGAAAATTCCTAAAGTGGTAGGGCTGGCCTATGAACTTTCACTCTATTGATTAGGGTATGCCTAGGAGTGATTTCCACCTGTGTCATGCCTAAATCTCGCATTTACAGACATCCACTAAGGGACACTTTCAGGACCTGTGGAAGAAAAGAATAGGACTGGACCTGATTCCTGAGTCCTAAGAGGAGACCCCATGGACTGCACCTACTAACTCTTATACTCAGGACAAAGAAGTGGACTTCAATATAACAAGCTACAAGAGGCCTTTCCTGCAACTGGTCAGCTGACCAATGGCAACTAGACCTGGACTCGACCATACTGTTGACAGCTAATGAGTCTCTCAGTGCCTCCTATGAGGTTCTCAGGGGCTTTAGACATGTACTCCTGTGGTAGATTGAGACTTAGAGGACTAAGTCAGAAGGTAAAACATTTGACCAGGTTGAACCTGGTTTGTGTACCTGACTCCCTTTCATTGTGGTCAGCCTCAAATTGCGCCTAGATCCCAGGCTACCAAGACCATTGACTATCCTTGGCGCTTTATGCTTCTTGGCGCTATTCCTACATAAGTCTTTATAAATTCATAGCTCTGGTTCATGTTATTGGATGTCTTCATTGTATTTAGTACATGTTATTCTATTTGTCATATTTAGGTTGTGATTTCTTTTTCTTTCACATGTTGATTTTATTATTGTTTTGACCCTGCTTAAATACTTAACATATTGCCCTAAGTTACGCCTGTCTAGTCAATGCTACTAGGGGGTTGAGCTTGGGTTAATTTAGGGACTTTGAAGGTTTACCCTGACAAAGGTTGGGATTATTTTTTGAGATGGGTAGCCATCCTCCAAATAAAAATCCAAATATTGCCACCTGTTAATTTGTCACTTATGTATTGTTCGCAAGAAGTCATACTACATGTTTGTCAAACTAAGGACATGATTTATATGTTAGAAGTCACACTGCTTCACCAGCAGGCCCAAAAAGACCATCAAGTTTGCAGCCTCTTGCACGCCATATTCAAATGTATTGTGGCACCAGCTGTATCCTGCCTACGATGCTTTGGACTCCAATGCTGACAAGTAGGCCCTCCATCACTATCTTGAGGTCAGCATCCCTTTGAGTCTATTTATATCACTCAGTTGTGCTGGGGGTGTTTCAATGGTAGGCCCATGACGGCGGGGATCCGTCACGAAACCCGTTCAGTATAGTACTATGGATGTGGCTATTGACTAGACACACACACTCCATTACAGACCGTGATCCTTTGTCATCACACTGCAGCAGACCATCTGGATGCAGATGTTGCCATACAGGAGACAGGTTTTTTTCTGTGTTACTCCCCCACTTTACTTTTTTGAAAAAAACTTATTTACTTGATTCTCCCTCAAGTGTTTGGGCACTACTTTAGTGTTTCTCATTAATTAACTATGGCAGTGAGGAGAAATTACCATTTTTCATAGGGAGAGTTGCCTGTCATGATGGATGAAATCATACGAGTAGAGCCACAGTTGTTTGGAACACCAGTACAAAATGCTACCAAAAGGCTGATGATGCAAATGTGGTTCAGAATAATTGACAGAGTGCATTTGTCAATAACAATCTGCCACACAAAAGGATATTAGGAAGAGGTGGCATGACCTGTGTGGGGAAGTCTGTTCCCTGGCTTCCAAGCATCGCCTGAAGGCCCTGTAGACTGGTGGTGGTTCTCCCTCTCCCAATAAAACTAATGGTCATGCAGATCCTACATCCTGAAGGCTTGACAGGAATCTCCGGTGGAGTGGAGTATGGTAAGTTACACTTAAAAATGTGTTGACACATTGCCTGCCCATGTCCTGCCTTTTAGTCTGACATTTAGAATGCTGCAACACCATTAGCAAAACAAATCTAGCTACATTTGACTCCACAAAAGATATTGGCCCTCATTCTGACCTTGGCGGGCGGCGGAGGCCGCCCGCCAAAGTCCCGCCGTCAGGTTACCGTTCCGCGGTCGAAAGACCGCGGCGGTAATTCTGACTTTCCCGCTGGGCTGGCGGGCGGTCGCCTTCAGACCGCCAGCCAGCCCAGCGGGAAAGAGGCTTCCACGATGAAGCCGGCTCGGAATCGAGCCGGCGGAGTGGAAGCTGTGCGACGGGTGCAGTTGCACCCGTCGCGTATTTCACTGTCTGCGCAGCAGACAGTGAAATACATGTAGGGGCCCTCTTACGGGGGCCCCTGCAATGCCCATGCCAGTGGCATGGGCACTGCAGGGGCCCCCAGGGGCCCCGCGACCCCCCTACCGCCATCCGGATCTCGGCGGTCCGACCGCCGGGATCTGGATGGCGGTAGGGGGGGTCGGAATCCCCGCGGCGGTGCAGCAAGCTGCGCCGCCGCGGAGGATTCAATGGGGCCGTGGTACACTGGCGGGACCCCGCCAGTGGTGCCGGTCCGACCGCGGCTTTACCGCCGCGGTCGGAATCCCCATTGGAGCACCGCCGGCCTGTCGGCGGTGCTCCCGCGGTCCTCCGCCCTGGCGGTCAAAGACCGCCAGGGTCAGAATGACCACCATTGTGTCATATTACTTACTAGCAACATGTGCAATATATATAATCAGATGGTGTGTAGTTTCAAATGGATCATCCCTTGCATTTGCTCTGGCCCTTGCTTTCTATAAACGTATGTTGTTCTTTTTAAAAAAAAATGTCCAAACTACACCCATTTGCACAGGAAAGTAAAGTGTTTTGAAGTAGTATTTTCAGTTAGTCATATCATACCTGTATGTGTGCACATGTTGCAAATGTGTGTTCATCTCCAATATAGTCATTGAAAGTGATATGTGTAACTTTCCAAACACGTTTTACCTATAGTGTCACCAGATGACTGCAACTACCATGAAGCTCTGTTTTTGTATCTGAAAAACAATAGTGCAATTTAATATTGTTCCACCATCCTTTACTTCCATATGCATGCACATTTCAAAAACTAGTGCATTTGACAGTCACCATGTCATGCTATGGATTAAAATGTCACTTTTTGTGAAGCTCAACCATGCTGACACCTGCTCATAGCTGCATTGAATTGATGAAAAATGCTTACATAATTCATTGTCTTTTGAGCCAAAGATTTCTAAAAATGGGTTGTGGAATCCTGAATGGAATTAGAAGCCACACACAAGTTCATTTGCACTGTCCATATGATGACCAATTACATTTTTATGTGTCATATGAACCACTTTGAATCCAATGTATTCCGGCCTGTTAGGCCTTGAAATGATCCAGTACTCCGATCTACTCACCATTGTGTTGGGTTGAATGTCGGTCTGTCATATTTAATCAACAAATCTGAAATAACAAGTTTGCATTACAGGACCTCTCTACAATGTCAGCACTGGAGTTGTCATCTGTGAAAATCATGCTGTATTTAAAAGATAATGAAAATCACACAAAGGTCTAATCAGTCTATCACTCTCTTTTTAGTTTTTAGGTTGGCCCTTTTGCTGACAAAGTCACATAAAATGCACAAACTATATATTAAGTACGTATTCTCTGCAACTTTTACAGGTCCAAACACCCGGCCCGGTAGACCACAGTCTGCCAGCCAAAACACCTTCACTCCCACCCAGGAGCAAGTCTTCAGTAAGGACTCCAATGCTAGCAAATCTAGATGATCACGAGTCGGCTGGTCCATCTGGTCTGCCGGGTCAAACAGCTCCAGTGATCCACATTTAGCCCACACCCACTCCTTGCACCCAAGCTGTAACAACATCTCAGCATGAGGACACCTCCATTCCCTGTGTACCAAGAAGACCCACACAAATCCTGAGCACTCCAGCCCTGGCTGCTGTTGGGACAACAACAACAACATCCCCAGGTATGCAAAGACCTGGTTGGATGCGGTATGCTGCTTCAAGGGCACAGGCTAGTGGGGGTAGGGATTGTGGTAAAGAATCTGTGGGCCAGCCAAGTTAGGCCACTGGGGTCTTTATCAGCCAGACCACTAGTGAACAAGTCTTGAGATCAGTACAACAGTCCCAAGACGTGATGGGCCAGGTTGTAACTGAACACTGGGAAATTAAGGAAGTGCAGAGGGAGCACATCTTGAAACTACAAAATCATAATGAAAGGATGAGCTCCCTGATTGGGGTGATTTTTTACATCTATCACTACATGTTTATGGCTTTTCTAATTACATCTTCCCCATATGTGGTCCCCACACATCTGGGCCAAGTAGTCTGCTGCCAGCCACAGTCATGGAGGCCTGCTCCTCACACCCCAGTCCCTGCACCTGTGCCCCCACTCATCCCTGAGGAGACAGTCATCCGGACCAGTGGGAAAGGATGGAAAGACTTATACCACCACCTCCAAGAGACATTGTGTGTCTATAATTCACTCTGTGGACTGTTTCATGGACATATTCATCTTTTTCTGAGGACAGTTGTATCTTGGACATTGTACTCCAAACTGTTGTTAGCTCTACTATGATGTTTCCAACCACCATGGTAGACTTTATTTGTTCATTTCATCTTTTTTTTATTCACCTTGCTGTTCTTTTGTGAGATGCAAATACATGTAAAGGACAAGGATTACAAGACACTTGATGAGTTATTGTGGCCTTTTATTTGTAATGTCCCTCTTCCACCATTATGTTGTCAAATCTTTTGAACGTTAATTTGCCCAAAAAATGTAAAAATGACAAAGAGTTAAAGTGTGCTCCAATTTACTGAAAGAAAACAAACTCAAATTAGAATGTATTTGGAAAGTACATATGTTGGCAACAAGTCCTTTAAGAAATAAAATCTGAGTAACAATAACCAGGCCTAACCCTATTAGTCTGTGTGATTCAGGGTTCTATGCACTATGACTTTGACACCATGGAGGAAATGCAGTCTGCGATGTAGTTGAATAACAGGCAAACTATCACTGATGTCTGACCTCAGTTGGAGCTATACATCCTGACCTCACAATAGGTATCCTAGATCAATAACATCAATAGTCTACATCATTGGAGTAACAACATTTAAGGCCACATGAACAGTACAGGACACTGAGGCAGTATCTGATGCAATGACATATTCATAAATCAGCAGTGTTTTAACAAAAAGTTCTATTACCTATGAGGAAACACATCAACAGCTACCTCCACTATCCACAAATTGAAGATTTAGCCAATATGAAGGGAGAAAGGTATTCTAGGGCTTGACATACACATGTGGTTTGTGGTTTAGGCAAGTAAAATGACACATACTGCCTTCATGGCAGCATCACACAGAAAACAGGTCTGGCACAATCTTATAAACTTCCTTACTATCAGAGTGCAAATTGTCTCTGTAACAGATTTGTCCATCCCAAGTGGGTGTTTCTACTTGGATCAACACATGTTCACTTTCTACTTTCAAACAGCAACATATCACTGCAAATGTCACAATTTTGAAATGTTCAAATGGAGATGACATATGAAGGACCCTGAAACAGAATAACAAGTGAAAAATCATTTTACCATATATTAACTCAATTGACAATTCATGGCACACATACTTAGCACAAGCACAGTTAATCTGTCAGTGACCACAGTGCTTAATGTAGGGAAACTCTGATCCACTAACATCTTTGTCCTGGACTTTCCTGCACTAACCATTCCTAACAATTTACTATAACAGACTGATATGTTCCCTATGTCACAAGTTGTTCTGACATTGGAGGTTACAATTTGTAAAGGTAAATTTACACTCCAATGAAGAAGTGGTTAATCACATCTTGACATAAATTAACTCCTTCCTCTTCACCACTGTCATCTTCAGTGGGAATGTCAACATCCTCACCCAGGGGCTCATCACGGTCTCCCTCATCTGCAATTACAGGGATGTTACTCTGCAGGGTGATGTTATGAAGGATGCAGCCAGCAGCCGTGATTTAGCACACCTTATTGGGTGAGTAGAGGAAGGTTCTACTGGTATTGTCCAAGCACTCAAACCTGGCCTTCAGGAGCCTGAAAGCCTGATCCACTGGCCTCTGTGTTCTTCACTGGACCTCATTGAGGTGGACATCCCCTGGTGTTGTTGGATTCCTCAGCAGTGCCAATAACCATGGTCGGTTAGGACACGCTGAGTCTCCTACTTGAAAGCAATGCATCAACAGAATACTCACACATCAAGCCATTGTCCCCTTCTAAACTAGTTGTGTCAGAGTAACCTGTCTGACAAGAATTAAATCAGGCCCTTAGTCTTTTTTTGGAAGTCAAAGTTATTGTGCGTGATGAGGTAGGACACTGTAGACAACAAGCATTCCAGTGGGCTGTATACACCTTTGACAAAGGACCATTGAACAGGCTTTGCTGCTGCAGAGAAGAAAGTAATGGGAGCTGTCAAGAAGTCTCAAGTTTTTGATTTTGGCTATCTGGGTACCAATAATACTACCACCAAGAGTCCAGGACTTGAGGGGCATCATTTAGAGGTTAGGACTCACCCAGTCTGTTTCCAGGTGTGGATTCAAAGTATTTGGACCTTTTTCTATCCTGAAGGCTCTGATCAGAAGGCCAGCCAAATAGTCTTGGAATCACTCTGGTACTCCTGAGTTCAAGTGATGAAACTGAGCTCAAACAGCAAGGCAGGCCTCTGAGAGTTAAAGGCAGTCTTCAGGCAGTAAAGTCATCCTTCCAGGTTCAGCAAAGCATTCTTGCGGAGTGCACAGCAGGCCACAGCAACAGGCAGTCTTCTGAAGGGGTCGGAGGATTCTCTTTTTGAACATGATGCCTTCTTTGAAGTAGGAGAAGCTTCTAGAGAATTCCATTTGAAGTGCTTTAAGGTACCTGACTTCCCTGCCCTGGCTCCAAGCTGGCTGCATGAACAATGTAGGGGTCACATGTCCTTTCTGCAAAAGCAGAGCACAACCTATTCAGTTGCAAGTGGGGCTGTGCCAAGTTTCACCCCGCATTCTGCTTGGTGATGGGCCATCCAGGCACACCTAATCCCTCTATGTGTTGCTGTCTGGGAGAACTAAGTCCAACAGCAAACTACTGTCAGTTATGTGACTAAGGATAGGCTGCAGGCACAAAACAGTTTTGGACTTGAAAATTACAACTTTCCAAAAGTGACATTTTCATAATTGTAATTTAAAATCCCAATTTACCATTAAAGAGGTTTTTTTATTACAATTTCTCATAAAATATTCACCTGTTCTCAATCAAAAGTTAGAATTGATCAAATATAAAAAAGGCAGCTAGGATTTATTTTTAATACCAGGATGTGTAAAATGTAAATGTGCATGTCCTGCATTTTAATTACAGGGCACCCAGCCCTCTGAGCTACCTAGGGCCTACCTTAGGGGTAACTTAAATGTAATAAAAGGGATGTTCTAAGCTTGAGAAAGGGATTAATTTACAAGTTAAATTGGTAGTTTGAAAATGCAAGTTTTACCATGTTAAAAAGAAAGATTTAGCAGTGTAAAGTGAATGGAGTTGCAAGTTAAACAAAAACAAAACTCAGCAAAAAGTAGAGGACAAAGGAAAAATATTTTGGGCTGATCATTTAGAGAGGGTCACATCCAACAGCTATAAACTGTTTCATACAATCTAGGTATTCAAACTATTTTTTTTTTGCTATTCTGTGCTACTGTAATATTACAGGGAAAATATTGAGGATGAACATGTCAACAAGATAAACATTTATAGGCATGTATTGGTTTACCTTACTTAACTCCAGATACCTGTACCTTGCAGAATAATAAATATATTACTACATATATGCCTATATACTGACATGCACTTAATTTCTCAATATTGTTCAATGTTTTGACATACAACCTACACTTGGACTCAAAACAAGAAAGCAGTTTATGTTTTGTATAGTATACCATGGAAGATACATATCAAATGTGGCACAATTGATTATTATTAGAAAATGACAAGTAATAGTGGTCTCATTTTGTGACTGTACATGCTGAGGCCTTATATGAGAACAAGACTCATTAGCTGATTCAAAGTACTACAAAACAGTTTTTTTACCCTCCTCCTTTTTTCACTCATCTAGCCTGAGGCCTAGCTCAGTGTGCTGGAGATGCAGCACACTTAACTGTGATTTGTTCACTATCCCATCCTTGTTGCCCATTAGTCAGAAATATGAATATCTATGGCTGAATTCAGGAGCTATGCTTTCCACTCCTTTGCACAGCTGATGTTATTTCAGGGATGGGCATCACTAAAATGACCAAACACTGGTGAAGATAGATAGCTATAGACATGGACATCAGGTCGCCAAAATGCCTTGGGTGGGAAATGTGACACATGCATAATTTGACCTTAATATTCTGATAGGATGAGATACATTTAGCCTTGAATCTCCTGAATAGTAATGTGACATGACCTTAACCCTGATGACATCACAATAATTGACATAATTGGAGTCTCATAATAAGGACCATGTCTACTATAAAAAAAGCAACACAGACAAATATCTAATTAAGATATGACATTAATTAGGGGTGCTGACATGAAATGCACAAAACATTATGGCCCTCATTACAACCCTGGCGGTCAGTGTGAAAGCAGCGTTAATATCGCCAACAGGCCGGCGGAAAAAAAATGGAATCACAACCATGGCGTAAACCGTCAACATAGACAGCCACTTTAACACTCAGACCGCCACGGCAGTAGAAATAAACAGCTTGGCGGTCACCGCCAACAGACAGGCGGAAGACAATGTACCGCCTACACTATTATGAGAGGCCAACCTGCCACCTTTTCTGTGGCGGAACCAATATAAACAAAAACACGGCGGAAACAGGACTTGGAAGGGAAAACACTCAACTCTCCACACCCCATGAGGAACCAGGAAGCAAGAACTCCAAATACTCCCTGTGATGGTATTCCTGCTCCTCTATCAGGACCAACAAAGACGGCGGCGATGACCACAGTGAGTACTGCACCTACAGCACAGGGGAAGGGGGAGGGAAAAGAGAGTGACACACACACCCTCACCCACTACAACATACACACAAATACATGCTGCAACATTACATTTACACCCCCCACCCCCTCTTCAAGAACGCAAGGACAAAAGGAAATGAGTTGAACAATTGTAATCATGAAAAAAACAGTAGTCAAAACTCGAAATACAGTATATACAATTATGTACACCAACTACACAAGTCCGGATATTGCATCAATTATTGTCCGTGGAACATTGGGTCCAAAATGCATGGGCGAGGCCCACACTCGATACCAGATTCAAACGGAGAGAACACTGTAGGGGCATCAGATCGAAAAGAAACAGGCACCTCAGGGGGAAGGGAAGGGGGGGCACCTCAGCCGGATGAGTGCACGATGCCACTGCTCCACAAGGGGGCTCCATGCCCATTGATGTATCCTGGGGAGTGCAAAGCCACAAGTCTCTCAAGTCTCTCCAGTAGGTGCTTTGCCCACTGCTGTATCCTGCGGAGTGCAAAGCCACAGTCTCTCAAGTCTTTTCAGTGGGTGGTTTGCCCACTGCTGTATCCTGGGGAGTGCAAAGCCACAGTCTCTCAAGTCTCTCCAGTGGGTGGTTTGCCCACTGCTGTATCCTGGGGAGTGCAAAGCCACAGTCTCTGAAGTCTCTCCAGTGGGTAGTTTGCCCACTGCTTTATCCTGGGGAGTGCAAAGCCACAGTCTCTCAAGTCTCTCCAGTGGGTGGTTTGCCCACTGCTGTATCCTGGGGAGTGCAAATCCACGGCCTCAAGTCTCTGCAGTGGGTGGTTTGCCCACTGCTGTATCCTGAGGAGTGCAAAGCCACAGTCTCTCAGGTGGATGCCATGCTCCACTGGTTCTGGAGTGGGCTTTGTGCCCAGAGTGCTTCATCCTGCCAAGGACAGAGGTAGTGGATGCCTTTCTCCACTGTTTCTGAAGGGTTCTTTGTGCCCAGAGTGTTTCATCCTGCCAAGGACAGAGGTAGTGGATGCTTTTCTCAACTGAAGGTGGTGCATCATGGAAGCTGCCCAGGCTCCTGGAACTGACCACCAGGCTCGGTCGACTGACCACTGGGGATGGCAGCCATGTCTGCTGTGGTGCCACTGGCTCAGGATGTCGCGGCCGCTGGCGGTGCTTGCGGCGGTGTCAGTAGCGGCGGTGCTGGCGGGGGGCTCTGTGGCATCGGTGCTGGCGGCGGACTCTGTGGCAGCGGTGCTGGTGGCGACCTCTGTGACATCGTTGCTGAGGTACAGGGGATTGGGTCTGGGTGGAGGAAGTTGGAGGGGAGGCTGGACACAGGAAAAATTGCTGCCATCAGTGCTGAGGCCAGAGCCTTAAATGCTTTCTGTTGGGCTGCCTAGCCAAAATGAATGCCCTCGAGGTATGCATTTGTTTGTTGCAAATGCTTCTCGACACCCTGGATGGCATTCAGAATGGTAGATTGCCCAACAGTGAGGGATCTCAGGAGGTCAATAGCCTCCTCACTGAGGGCAGCAGGACTGACTGGGGCAGGGCCTGAGGTGCCTGGGGCGAAGGAGATGCCCACCCTCCTGGGTGAGCGGCCACAGGACACACGATGAGGTGCTGCTGGTACGGCAGTGCTGGTGGGGGGTGGCGGCTGTACCTGTTGATAGGGGGGCACAGAGAGGCCCGCCACTCAAGGGAGCTCCCATCAGAAGAGATTCGCTGAAGTCACCTCCTGCCCCGCCATGGAGCTCCCCTCGCTGTCCGTCCCACTGGTGGCTTCAGACTCCGTTGTCTAGCCCTCCAGGGCCAAGTGGGATGCAGCTCCCTCCTGCTCCGGTGCCACTGCTTGTCCGCCTGATGAAGCTATTGCACACAAGAACAGGGAGACCACAAAAAGGGTGGGGGAAAGACAGAAGAAAGACATGTTCAGTGCATGCCATACCACTACCGTTGGCGGACACTACAAACACAACAGCCCTCTGCACTATGCCATGCACTTAGAGTTCCTAGAGTAATCACAGGGCCATGGGGTGGTAAACATCCTTTTTTACGACTTTTTTATTACGAAAGTCGTGGTTAACGAAAGCGTAACAACGCTTTTTTTAACCACGACTTCGTATTTTTGTGCCTTAACTACGTATGTTCTGAACAACGAACATGCGTGGTTAAGGTACAAAGAAGGGAGTTGGCGAAGGTAAGTGGTGGGTTTAGGTTTTGGGGTGGGGGTGGGGGGTCAGGGGGTTTTAGGCTTTGGGGTGGGGTTGGGGGGGTGGGGCGTTTTTGGTTTTGGGGAGGGGGTGGGGAGTTAGGGGGTTTTAGGTTTTGGGGTGGGGTTGGGGGGGTGGGGCGTTTTTGGTTTTGGGGAGGGGGTGGGGGGTCAGGGGGTTTTAGGTTTTGGGGTGGGGTTGGGGTGGTGGGGTGTTTTTGGTTTTGGGGAGGGGGTCAGGGCGTTTTAGGTTTTGGGGTGGGGTTTGGGGGGTGGGGCGTTTTTGGTTTTGGGGAGTGGGTGGGGGGTCAGGGGGTTTTAGGTTTTGGGGTGGGGTTGGGGGGGTGGGGTGAGGGATGTAGGGTGAATGGTGCCTATTGCTAATGATTTTATCAGGAATGCCTTTACAACGAAATATCGTTGTTAAGGCATTCGTGGTAAAATCATTAGTAGTAAGGACGAGGTCGGTGTTCCGACCTCGTTGTTAAGGTTAGTAGTTGTTTTTAATTCGGTGTTCCGTCATATAATCCCATGGGGTACAAGGCCTCTGCCCGATTGCTGCAGACATGGAAGTCACAGTAAATGGCTCTTACCACTGGTGGGGTTGGGGTGCCACATACCCTGCCTCACAAGGGATCCTTGCCTACAAAGCTCGCCCTGGCCTAGGGTAACCCATTGCCCACCTCCCCCACCCAGACACCTTGTAATGCGCACAGAGTCAGATGGATGTGGTGGTACTCACCCCCTTGTGGCTGTTGTGATGTCCTCAAGTGCCCATCCAACTCCGGATATGCCACCGCCAGGATCTGGAACATCAGGGGGGTCAAGGTGTGACGGGCACCCCTCCCACGTTGGGAGGCCATCCCCAGCTGGGCCTCCGCCATCTTCTTGCTCCAGCGGGGAAGGTCCTCCCATCTTTTACAGCAGTGGGTGCTCCATCTGTGGTGGACCCCCAGGGCCCGTACATCCTTGGCGATGGCATGCCAAATATCTTCTGGTGGGCGCTGACCTAGAGGAATAGTACAGGGGAAAAGGAAAAACTTTAACCGTCCGGACCGTCACAGTCACTGGCCCACATTCCCACCCTTGCCCTGATGCACATACACTCACCGTCCGGACATGTAGGCCTCAGTCCCCCCCCATGTATCTTCCATCTACACCACTCCAAACAGGCATTGCCCATGCAACATGCTCACAGTGTACTCACCTGTTTGTCTGGAGGACCGTAGAGAAGCGTGTACTGGGGGAGGACCCCATCCACTAACTTCTGCAACTCCTCTGAAGTGAAGGCAGGGGCCCTTTCCCCAGACACATGAGCCATTGTAGCTTCCAGACTGAGGTCACAGCAGCACTTGCAGTGTAGGTCCTCTCCTGTCGAAGGTCAGGTATCAAGTGAGTGAACAGACAGAAAATGGCAGTCACGTCCGCAGCAATGCGTGCCGTCACCGCTGGCGTACATCGTCATTAGCTCCTGGGACCCATAGGGTCCAATGTTAACCAATGCAGGATTGCGCTGTGGTATTCGACCGCCTACCGCAATGGTGTAGAACACCAGCGCAGTTCCTCCTATCCCCTTGTCCCACCTTACAGGTAAGGCAGCAGCCATTTCAGGGGGCCACATGGCATTAATAATAACTGTGTCACACCTATCTAGGCCTTGCATGCACACAGTAACGGCACATTGCGGATTTACAAATGTTTGCTACTGAAATGTAGTTATACCTCAGTGTTGTCTGACTCTCTGCTCGCTGTTCTCCTCCATAGGGCACGTCTGCTGGGGTAGATGGTTAGATGGTGGCATCCTCCGGTGTAAGGACCGCTGGTGGACCTGTCGACAATGGAAGAGAGACACGTAATAGTCACCTAGAGACTTGATCGTGCAACAATCCAGGAACTGTGTACCCAGTTGGAGCCAGACTTGATATCAGTAATCCGCCATCCCACAGGAATCCCCCCTCTAGTGCAGGTCCTGTAGGTACTCCATTTCCTGGCAAGTGGGTCTTTCCAAACAACAGTGGCCATTGCATCAGGGATGTCCCAGCCTATGTTCTCAAACGTGTTGTCCAGAGTCCTGCTGAAACACATGCGCAGCTACATCGTTTTCCCTCAGGTGGAGGATTTGCCAATAGTGAAAAGTCACTTATATGCCATGGGACATATACCCAACATCATAGGTGCCTTTGATGGGACACATGTGGCCTTGGTACCCCCCCACAGGAGTGAACAGGTGTACAGAAATCAGAAGAGCTACCATTCAATAAATGTGCAGATGGTGTGTTTGGCCGACCAGTACATCTCCCATGTTAATGCCAAGTTTCCTGGCTCAGTGCATGACGCTTACATTCTGAGGTATAGCAGCATCCCTTATGTGATGGGGCAACTCCAGAGGCACTGTGTGTGGCTAATAGGTGAGTACAAGGACCCTATACGCTGTGAATAGTTGTCTGGGTCTGGGGTTATCCCTAAGGGTTAGTGTGTGTCTAACAGTTGTTCCTTGTCATTTGCAGGTGATTCTGGTTACCCCCAACCTGTCATGGCTACTGACCTCAGTGAGAAATCCCAGGACAAGGGCAGTGGAACGCTACAATGAGGCACATGGGCGAACTAGGAGAGTGACCAAAAGGACCTTCGACGTCCTGAAGCCAGGTTCCAGTGCCTCCATATGACAGGTGGTTCTCTCTACTACTCATCAAAGAAGGTGTGCCAGATCATCGTGGCCTGCTGTATGCTGCACAACCTGGCACTGAGACGACAGGTGCCTTTTCTGCAGGTGGATGGTCCAGAAGGAGGTCTTGTGGCAGCTGTGGAGCCTGTGGGCATTGAAGAAGAGGAGGCAGAAGAAGATGATATCGACAACAGAAACAACGTTATCCAGCAATACTTCCAGTGAGACACAGGTAGGAAGATGTCACTGCCTCACACCTCTCATACAATTGTTAGACCTATCATATGTCAGTCACTTTCACCCAGTGTATAGACCTTGACTTGTCACTTTGCCTTTCCATTTCACAGATGTGGGTCCCACTGGGTGACCTCTGCTATATTACCTTATGGACTAGAGCTGTTTTACATCGGTATGTTGACAATATAATCGACATTGCTATATTCCATAGTTATTGCAAATACACATTTGTGAAAGCACAGACTGACTCCATCTTGTTTCGTGATTCAAGGATGTTTATTGCAGTGCAAAATAGTGAAGGGGGTTGTAAAATGGGCAGGGGTGATGGTGGAGGAATGTCCATGGCAGAGTCCAGTCTATTTGTTTCACAGGTGCATTGTCCAAAGGGGCATAGGAAGTGGAGCTAGGGCAGTTGATGGATCAACAGGGTGACAAAGTGGGACAGAGGGATGACATTCAGGGGGGTCTCATTTCCTGGCGGGTGTCTTGGCATTGTTTTCTGTCTTTGTCCTGAATCTCAGGGACCATTTGCGGGGTGGTTCTCCTTCTGCAGGGGGTGGGGTGCTGGTGTTGTGGTCCTGTGGCGGTCCCTCCTGTCCAATAGCGCCGGCAGAGGTGGTGGGCTGTTCATCTTTGAGGGAAGTGTCAGGGGACCCTTGTTGTGCCACATTGTCCCTCCTGGTGTTCACAAGGTCCTTCAGCACCCCTACAATGGTGACCAGGGTGGTGTTGATGGACTTAAGTTCCTCCCTGATCCCAAATACTGTTCCTCCTGCAGCTGCTGGGTCTCCTGAAACTTGGCCAGTACCGTTGCCATCGTCTCCTGGGAATGATGGTACGCTCCCATAATGTTGGAGAGGGCCTCATGGAGAGTGGGTTCCCTGGGCCTGTCCTCCCTCTGTCGCACAGCAGTCCTCCCAGTTCCCCTGTTATCCTGTGCCTCTGTCCCCTGAACCGTGTGCCCACTGCCCCCAGGTCCCAGATTTTCTTGGGTTGGTGGGTTTTCCTGGGTTCCCTGTAGTGGTTGACACACTGCTGCTTGACGTGTCCTGGGGACAGAGGGATGGGCCCGCTGGGTGGGTGCTGTGCTGGTGTTTCCTGAGGGGGGAAGCTCTGTGGTGGCTTGTGCCAGTGTCAGGGGAACTGACTGTCCAGAGGTCCCAGATGGCCCGGGCTGGTCATCTTGATCCAGATGGACAGAGCTGCTGTCATCACTGTGGGCCTCTTCTGTGGGGAGAGTGGACATGTCTGGACCCTCCTGTCTGGTGACGTTGGGTAGGGGTCCTGCAGGGGTTTAAAGGCATGATTATTGCATCTGTGTGTGCCATTGTGTGCAATGGGTGGGTGACCCTGTACTCCAGTGGTTGCATTCTTGTGTAGGACCTTGTGTGATAATTGGTTTGGGGATCTGTGTGGGTATCTGTAGTGGACATGCTTTGGTGATGGGTGTCCATGCTTTGGTGTTGCATGCAGGGCTTGGTGTTGGGATGTGTGGGTTGTGATAGTGGGACATTTGTGAGGTGTTGGAGTGATGGGGGTGACGGTGAGGGTGGGATATGTGATAGCATGCAGGTAGGGTGGGGGATGTAATAGTTAAGATTTGACTTACCAGAGTCTATTCCTCCTGCTACTCCTGCGAGGCCCTCAGAATGCAGTATAGCCAGAACCTGCTCCTCCCATGTTGTTAGTTGTGAGGGAGGGAGTGGGGGTCTGCTGCCAGTCCTCTGAACTGCAATCTGGTGTCTTGATACCACGGAACGCACCTTCCCCCGTAGGTCGTTTCCACCTCTTTCTGATGTCATCCCTAGTTCTTGGATGCTGTCCCACTGTGTTGACCCTGTCTACGATTCTGCGCCATAGCTCCATCTTCCTAGCTTTGGAGGTGTGCTGCACCTGTGATCCGAGTAGCTGTGGCTCTACCCGGATGATTTCCTCCACCATGACCCTGAGCTCCTCCTCAGAGAACCTGGGGTCTCTTTGCCGTGCCATGGTGTGGTGTGGGTGATGTGTGAGGTGGTGTGTGTTGTGATGTGTGAGGGGATGTGTTTGTGTGTGTTGTCTGAGATGTGTGGATTTTGTGTGAGTGATGGTGTTGTGTGCTTGTGGATGCTATTATTGTTGATGGTGGTGTCTGTCTCTGGGCTTCTTTCTCACTTTTTGTCGTAGGGGTTTGTGGGTGAAGTGGGTGTGTATTTTATATTGTATTGAGTGTGTGGGCATGGTGTGTGTATGTGTAACAGGTGTGTGTATTTCGAATTGTCCAATGTGGTTGTGTTTTGTAAATGTGTGTTTATTTTGAGTGCGGCAGTGTCTACCGCCAATGGAATACCGCGGTTGAAAGACCACCACGTGGATTCGTGGGTCGTGATAGTGTGGGCGTATTCCTGTTGGTGTGACGGTGTTGGTTTTGTTATCGCCAGTTTATCACTGACCCTTGGTGTGGCGGACTTGTGTGGGTGTCTGGATTTTGGTGGATTCCGGCCTGTGGGTTGTAATAGCTGTAGCAGAATTCCGCCGCCGCATCGGTGTGTTGGCGGTCTTCTGCGCGGCGGTAAGCGGGATTTACGGCCAATGTTGTAATGAGGACCTATATGTTTCTCTGTGAATTACATAAAAAAAGCTGTTCCTCTGAAGACGATATTGTGCTGCAAATCACAGAACCACAGTGGGAATCCTAATTATTACGTTTGAATGCAGGTAGGATATTGCTAACTCACAATGAGGCAACAAAAGAGATTTATAAAACAAACATGAGTTCCATCAAAATGTATTGATTGAATAAGCCCATACTACGTTATTGGCACAATTTGGGCCAGATGTAGCAAAGAAACATTTTGCGAGTTGTAAATAGCGAGTCATAGCGACTCGCTATTTGCAACTCGCAAAATGTTATGCAGAACGGTGTCTCAGGCACCGTCTGCGAGTCGCTATGGGGTCGCAATGACCCACCTCATGAATATTCATGAGGTGGGTCGCAAATTGCGGCCCCATACCGACTATGGGCACTCGCAAACATGGAGGCCTGCTGTAGTCAGCAGACCTCCGTGTTCGTGACTGCTTTAAATAAAGCAGTTTTTTTTTTTTAAGTGTAGCCCGTTTTCCTTAAAGGAAAACGAGCTGCACTTAAAAAAAAAAACGAAACCTTTAGTTTCGGTATTTTTTCAGGGCAGGGAGTGGTCCCTTGGACCACTCCCTGCCCTGAAAAAATGTTTTTGGGTCCAGTCACAAACTGGAAGGGGTCCCATGGGGACCCCTTCCAATTTGCGAGTGGGTTACCATCCACTTGAAGTGGATGGTAACTGCAACACCATTTGCGACCGCATATGCGGTCGCAAATGGTATTGCATACCACTAGGAATCGCAAATAGGAAGGGAACACCCCTTCCTATTTGCGATTCTGAAATGCATTTTGCGAGTCGGTCCGACTCGCAGAATGCATTTCTGCATAGGAAAATGCGATTTGCAACTCGCAAACGGCAGTTTTTGCCGTTTGCGAGTTGCAAATCCTTTCCTACATCTGGCCCCTTATCCTTTATTGTCAAAACCATTTGATGTATGGTACTTCACAAACAACTATCTATCGTGAAGTACAGAGAAGAAAGTTCTATTTAAACATATTATTTTTCATGTATTTTCCATTTTGAAACAATAACAACTTGTTTAAAATATGTATGTATTTTAGCTCACTGTTTAGTTAATTAGAAGAAAGTGCATTGGACTTCTGAATTTATTTATAGTATTATAGAAGAAAGTAAACAGCACCCCTCAAGACACTATTTATCTCCTGTTCTTGCAGGGGTACTTGTGATCTTTAAAAGTAGTGGAGCATAATACGTTCCCTGAATTGTAGTGACCAAAGAGAGTGAGACAACCTTCATAAAGGGTTTGTGGATCTAGCCCACAATAAATTTGATAACAAATAAAGCACAAATCATAGGACTTGAAATGGCACTCCATAAATATTCAAGACCTTTTATGATGTGCCAAGCCATTCCTCCCCATGAGTTGACATAATTCATTTTTCAAAATGTGCTTTGACCTCCCCCACTTGAAAAAACATAATCCCACTGTGACAGGACCAGCATTTTGTCAAGGGTGCCCCCACCAGTCTCATATGCACTGAGTGCCCACTAACGCCAAATATTACATACAATAAGTCAGAGCCAGAATTTTACATTAGTGCCTCCCTTATACCATGAGTGACCCTTTGTTTTAGAACTCTTTTATTGGGTGAGTACACCCAGAGTACAGTACAGAAGTACGGTAGTTCATGCATTATAACACATCTTGCTACACGTCATTACAAGGTAGCACGTAAGGCATAGTACATAGGACAGATAACCAGTAGTCAGTCCTAAACTGATCATGTAAACAAGAGAGAGACAAAAAATGCAAAAACAGAAACAAAACCCAAAATTATCAATGTACCACTCTATAGAGAATCAATTCATAGTATGCGTAGAGTCACCAGAGTCAGAACACAGCAGCACACGCAGTGGAGGTCTTCCGTGCAGGAGTGTCAGGAGTCAAGTGAGCATTGTTACATGAAATGGCGGTCACGTCCACCGTGGACATCATTGTCACCGCTAGTGGTGATCACCATTGGCTCCAGTCTTCCATAGATGACCATGTTACTCAATGAGGAGTTGTACGGCTGTTCCGACAGCCTTCCACCATGACTTCTAACGCCGTATCAGGTCACTTCCATCTGTCCTGTGCATGCAGGAAAGGTGGCTGACATTTTTCGGGTATTCTGTCAATAAAGGCTGAATGTTAGCTGCGTCATGGGTGAAAATTGTAACTTTTGCACAACTTTACTATATATGCACAGTTAATGCAGCTTTTCCTGACTACGCACCCTCCTATTCCCAGATACTGTGCAATGTTGAGGATAAAACATTTCCTATGTACCAGCCCTTAGTCAACATTGCCACCCTGGAAGAGCGACACATCCTTCAGATGTATTGCCTGAACTGTCAGACCATCATGGAGTTGGTGACCAGGTTGGAGCCTGATCTGTTTCCTGCCATCCGTTATCCCAATGCCATCCCTCCCACAGTACAGGTTTTGTCAGTCCTCCACTTTCTTGCCAAAGGGGCCATTCCAGATGACAGTAAGCTTGGCAGCAGGGATCTCACAGCTGATGTTCAGTAACATTTTGAGGGCTGTACTCTTTGCCCTGTAAAGACATCTGCCCTTCTAGATCAGGTTCCCACAATGTGCTGATTTAACCACTGTCAAAGGTGCCTTCTATGAATTTGCATATGTCCCTCATGTGATATGGGCCATAGATGGCACACACATTGCCTTGGTGCCACCCAGGAGAAATGAACAAGTGTTCAGGAACCATAAAAGTTTCTATTCTATCAATGTGTCTTGCTGACCAAAGTATCTCACAAGTGACTGCCACGTGCCCTGGTTCTGTGCATGACTCCTACTTTCTATGGAACAGCAACATCCCACACATGATGGCACCACTAGAGAGGGGCCGGGCCTGACTCATTGGTACACATCCAATAGTATGTGGGCCACTGTACACTCCACTCTCTTCACACCCTGCCCTATCTCCCTCCCGGTCTTTACATGGTTCCTACCTCTGTGCACACAGGTGACTTAGGCTATCCTAACCTTTGCTGGCTACTGACACCTGTGAGACATCCGACTACAGATGCTGAAAACCATTTCAATGAGGCCCCCAGTAGGACAAGGCAAGTGATTAAAAGAACCTTTGGCCTACTGAAGGCCAGATTCCAGTGTCTACACATACAAACCACAGAAAGTGTGCCAGATTGTGGTTGCCTGCTGCATGCTAGACAATCTGGCCCTGATACATCACATCCCATTGCTGGATGCAGAGGAGGTGGCAGCTGGACCAGTGGCTGATTAAAGGGGCATGGGGAGTGAAGAGGATGAAGATAATGAGGATGCAACTGACTCCAGAGCAGAGTTGACATGTGTCGGATGTATATTATGTGCCCTGTACTCATGGCTGCCTTGTGATATTGATCCTCCTGGTGTCTGTTAGCACTGGTGGAATTGCGTTCAGCTCTGCCTCTGGGTAGGTTTGGGGGGGGGGCACATTTCATCATCATCATTCATCATCATGGAGTTGTTACTTTGCACATTACAATTTAGTCATCTCCCCGTTGCTTCACATGTGACATGTTTGTGGTTTTCCATTGTACCCTGTACTGCCACTCCAACTGCAATATGTGTGCTAAACATTGTGATGTCAACATTATGGCTACCTCTCCTAAGAGTGTACATTGGGAGGCAGTGCAACATGACTGTATTGACTGTGGAACATGACTTAAGTTCAGCTTTGGCTGCTGTGATGGAGGGACTATTGGGGTTGGTTGGCAAGTGGGTGTCACATGGGCATATGGCCAGAGCTGACACTTGCCAACTCACCCTTGGGACTCTGTTATTGTAGTGCAAGTGTGTTGTGTGGGCATTTTTCAATCCTATAGTAAATGTTGTTCCTGTCTTGTTCTAGTTGCAGGACATTTGTGTGGTGCACTCTGTTTCCTGCATCACCTGTTGCCTCCCTTGACACATGTGTCCAACCTCTTCCTGCTCCACTATCATCTGTGGTGCATATTGCCCCCCCTTTTGTCACTTACACAAACTTTGGCAGGCCAATGGGTTGACAGTTAAATATGTAATGCCACAGTAAATGGCACTTCTTGTAACAAAGCATATAGACAGTAGCTGTGCTCAGTAGTGTTTATTTGTGACTGACATGGGCAAGGGGGATTGTTGGGATCATGGTGGATGAACTCATCAGAGCAGTCTGGCAGCTGTATGTAGCCTGGGTCCAGTATAGGAGTCCATGGGAGAACAGAGAGATGACTGGCGATAGTCAACAGGGTGTCTCTGTGGCACACAAGGGAGAATGTTCAGGAGAGAGTCACTTCCTGGCTTGGTGTTGGTCTTGACATCAGAATCTGCAGGTTGTCTGGTTGTGTGTACTCGCTTACGTGGGGGTCCCTCAGTTGCAGATGGAGAGGTGCTGGTGGTCTGTGGGTGTGAGAAAGTAGCCTCTTTCTAGCCTTGTTACCCCCACTTTTGGCCTGTTTGTGAGTGTATGTCAGGGTGTTTTCACTGTCTCACTGGGATCCTGCTAGCCAGGGCCCAGTGCTCATAGTGAAAAGCCCATGTTTTCAGTATGTTTGTTATGTGTCACTGGGACCCTGCTAGTCAGGACCCCAGTGCTCATAAGTTTGTGGCCTATATGTATGTGTTCCCTGTGTGGTGCCTAACTGTCTCACTGAGGCTCTGCTAACCAGAACCTCAGTGGTTATGCTCTCTCATTTATTTCAAATTGTCACTGACAGGCTAGTGACCAATTTTACCAATTTACATTGGCTTACTGGAACACCCTTATAATTCCCTAGTATATGGTACTGAGGTACCCAGGGTATTGGGGTTCCAGGAGATCCCTATGGGCTGCAGCATTTCTTTTGCCACCCATAGGGAGCTCTGACAATTCTTACACAGGCCTGCCACTGCAGCCTGAGTGAAATAACGTCCACGTTATTTCACAGCCATTTTACACTGCACTTAAGTAACTTATAAGTCACCTATATGTCTAACCTTTACCTGGTAAAGGTTAGGTGCAAAGTTACTTAGTGTGAGGGCACCCTGGCACTAGCCAAGGTGCCCCCACATTGTTCAGAGCCAATTCCCTGAACTTTGTGAGTGCGGGGACACCATTACACACGTGCACTACATATAGGTCACTACCTATATGTAGCTTCACAATGGTAACTCCGAATATGGCCATGTAACATGTCTATGATCATGGAATTGCCCCCTCTATGCCATCCTGGCATAGTTGGCACAATCCCATGATCCCAGTGGTCTGTAGCACAGACCCTGGTACTGCCAAACTGCCCTTCCTGGGGTTTCACTGCAGCTGCTGCTGCTGCCAACCCCTCAGACAGGCATCTGCCCTCCTGGGGTCCAGCCAGGCCTGGCCCAGGATGGCAGAACAAAGAACTTCCTCTGAGAGAGGGTGTGACACCCTCTCCCTTTGGAAAATGGTGTGAAGGCAGGGGAGGAGTAGCCTCCCCCAGCCTCTGGAAATGCTTTGTTGGGCACAGAGGTGCCCAATTCTGCATAAGCCAGTCTACACCGGTTCAGGGACCCCTTAGCCCCTGCTCTGGCGCGAAACTGGACAAAGGAAAGGGGAGTGACCACTCCCCTGACCTGCACCTCCCCTGGGAGGTGTCCAGAGCTCCTCCAGTGTGCTCCAGACCTCTGCCATCTTGGAAACAGAGGTGCTGCTGGCACACTGCGCTGCTCTGAGTGGCCAGTGCCACCAGGTGACGTCAGAGACTCCTGCTGATAGGCTCCTTCAGGTGTTAGTAGCCTATCCTCTCTCCTAGGTAGCCAAACCCTCTTTTCTGGCTATTTAGGGTCTCTGTCTCTGGGGAAACTTTAGATAACGAATGCATGAGCTCAGCCGAGTTCCTCTGCATCTCTCTCTTCACCTTCTGATAAGGAATCGACTGCTGACCGCGCTGGAAGCCTGCAAACCTGCAACATAGAAGCAAAGACGACTACTGCAACTCTGTAACGCTGATCCTGCCGCCTTCTCGACTGTTTTCCTGCTTGTGCATCCTGTGGGGGTAGTCTGCCTCCTCTCTGCACCAGAAGCTCCGAAGAAATCTCCCGTGGGTCGACGGAATCTTCCCCCTGCAACCGCAGGCACTAAAAAGCTGCATTACCGGTCCCTTGGTTCTCCTCTCAGCACAATGAGCGAGGCCCCTCGAATCCAGCAACTCTGTCCAAGTGACCCCCACAGTCCAGTGACTCTTCAGTCCAAGTTTGGTGGAGGTAAGTCCTTGCCTCACCTCGCTGGGCTGCATTGCTGGGAACCGCGACTTTGCAGCTACTCCGGCCCCTGTGCACTTCCGGCGGAAATCCTTTGTGCATAGCCAAGCCTGGGTCCACGGCACTCTAACCTGCATTGCACGACTTTCTAAGTTGGTCTCCGGCGACGTGGGATTCCTTTGTGCAACTTCGGCGAGCACTGTTTCACGCATCCTCGTAGTGCCTGTTTCTGGCACTTCTCTGGGTGCTACTGGCTTCAGAGAGGGCTCCTTGTCTTGCTCGACGTCTCTTCTCTCTGCTGGTCCAATTTGCGACCTCCTGGTCCCTCCTGGGCCTCAGCAGCGTCCAAAAACGCTAACCGCACGATTTGCAGCTACCAAGGCTTGTTGGCGTTCTTTCGGCGGAAAAACACTTCTGCGTGACACTCCACGGCGATTCGGATCCGTCCACCAAAGGGGAAGTCTCTAGCCCTTTTCGTTCCTGCAGAAACCTCAGCTTCTTCTGTCCAGTAGAAGCTTCTTTGCACCCGCAGCTGGCATTTCCTGGGCATCTGCCCATCTCCGACTTGCTTGTGACTTTTGGACTTGGTCCCCTTGTTCCACAGGTACCCTAGATTGGAAATCCACAGTTGTTGCATTGCTGGTTTGTGTCTTTCCTGCATTATTCCTCTAACACGACTTCTTTGTCCTTAGGGGAACTTTAGTGCACTTTGCACTCACTTTTCAGGGTCTTGGGGAGGGTTATTTTCCTAACTCTCACTATTTTCTAATAGTCCCAGCGACCCTCTACAAGGTCACATAGGTTTGGGGTCCATTCGTGGTTCGCATTCCACTTTTGGAGTATATGGTTTGTGTTGCCCCTATCCCTATGTTTCCCCATTGCATCCTATTGTAACTATACATTGTTTGCACTGTTTTCTAAGACTATACTGCATATTTTTGCTATTGTGTATATATATCTTGTGTATATTTCCTATCCTCTCACTGAGGGTACACTCTAAGATACTTTGGCATATTGTCATAAAAATAAAGTACCTTTATTTTTAGTATAACTGTGTATTGTGTTTTCTTATGATATTGTGCATATGACACTAAGTGGTACTGTAGTAGCTTCACACGTCTCCTAGTTCAGCCTAAGATGCTCTGCTAAGCTACCATTATCTATCAGCCTAAGCTGCTAGACACCGTATACACTAATAAGGGATAACTGGGCCTGGTGCAAGGTGCAAGTACCCCTTGGTACTCACTACAAGCCAGTCCAGCCTCCTACATTGGTTGTGCAGCGGTGGGATAAGTGCTTTGAGACTACTTACCACTCTTGTCATTGTACTTTTCATAGGAGAAAAATATATTAAACAAGGTCAGTGTATATACACATAGCCAAAAAGTTTTGCATTTCCTCTTTTCGCTCTTTTCTAAGTGCTGAAAAGTACTCCTAACTTTCTAAAAAGTTCTAAAAAGTTTTAAAAGTTTTTTTTCTCTGTCTTTCTAAAAAGCTCTGACAAACTTTTAATCTTTTACTATCACTTTAACTCTCTCTAAAAATGTCTGGCACAGGCCAAAATGTTGATCTGTCCAAACTTGCATATGACCACCTTAGCTGGAAAGGAGCAAGGAGTCTCTGTGTAGAGAGAGGTTTGAGTGTAGGGAAGAATCCTTCCTTGGAACTGTTACTTAACATGCTTAGAGAACAGGATAAGGCTAGAAGTGCCCCATCTGTTGAAAAAGTAGCTAATGGTTCTCAATCTGATCCAGGGACTCCCCCAGGAAAAGATTCAGGAAAGAAACTTCCTAGCCTGCCCATTACTAGACAGTCTAGCATAGTTGGTAATGATGATGAGCCAACACCATATAAATAGTGTTGTCTCACATCATAGCAAAAGCATTTATTCTCACCATACTGGTAGTGATGTTTCTATTAGACAAGCTGTTAGGGTGGCTTCTGTAAGGGACAGGTCTCCTTCTGTCCATTCTCACCATACTTCTGTTTCAAGGCATGTCCCTCCCACCCACCCTGATGACAGATTGTTAGAAAGGGAGCTCAATAGATTGAGAGTGGAACAAACCAGACTGAAGCTCAAGAAGCAACAGCTGGATTTGGATAGACAGACTTTAGAAGTAGAGAAGGAGAGACAGAAACTGGGTTTAGAAACCCATGGTGGCAGCAGCAGTATTCCCCATAGTAATCCTGTAAAAGAGTATGATTCCAGGAATCTGCACAAGATAGTTCCCCCTTACAAGGAGGGGGATGACATTAACAAGTGGTTTGCTGCACTTGAGAGGGCCTGTGTTGTACAGGATGTCCCTCAAAGGCAGTGGGCTGCTATCCTATGGCTATCATTTAGTGGAAAAGGTAGGGATAGGCTCCTTACTCTGAAAGAAAATGATGCAAATAATTTCCAAGTTCTTAAGAATGCACTCCTGGATGGTTATGGCTTAACCACTGAACAATACAGGATAAAGTTCAGAGAGACCAAAAAGGAGTCTTCACAAGACTGGGTTGATTTCATTGACCATTCAGTGAAGGCCTTGGAGGGGTGGTTACATGGCAGTAAAGTTACTGATTATGAAAGCCTGTATAACACAATCCTGAGAGAGCATATACTTAATAATTGTGTATCTGATTTGTTGCACCAGTACCTGGTAGACTCTGATCTGACCTCTCCCCAAGAATTGGGAAAGAAGGCAGACAAATGGGTCAGAACAAGGGTGAACAGAAAAGTTCATACAGGGGGTGACAAAGATGGCAATAAGAAGAAAGATGGTGAAAAATCTCAAGATAAGCATGGGGATAAGGGTAAAACCAAAGATCCCACTTCAAATCTTAAACACTCTTCAGAGGGTGGGGATAAAACAAATTCTTCCTCTTCTTCCCAACCTGCACACATTAAAAAGCCTTGGTGCTTTGTGTGTAAAAACAGAGGCCATAGGCCAGGGGATAAGTCCTGTCCAGGTAAACCTCCTGAGCCTACCACCACTAATACATCAAGCTCTAGTGCCCCTAGCAGTAGTGGTACTAGTGGTGGGACTGCTGGCAACAGTCAAGTTAAGGGTGTAGTTGGGTTCACTTATGGGTCCATCATAGAAACTGGGGTAGTCAGTCCCAAGACAGTTTCTGTCACACCTAGTGGCATTGGCCTTGCCACACTGGCTGCTTGTCCCCTTACAATGGATAAGTACAGGCAGACAGTTTCAATAAATGGTGTTGAGGCCTTGGCCTACAGGGACACATGTGCCAGTATCACTTTGGTGACTGAAAACCTAGTGCACCCTGATCAACACATCATTGGACAACAGTATAAGATTATTGATGTCCATAACTCCACTAAGTTTCTTCCCTTAGCTATAATTCAGTTTAGTTGGGGTGGAGTTACTGGCCCTAAGCAGGTGGTGGTATCACCTAGCTTACCTGTAGACTGTCTCTTAGGTAATGACCTAGAGGCCTCAGGTTGGGCTGATGTAGAGTTTTATGCCCATGCAGCCATGCTGGGCATCCCTGAGGAATTGTTCCCTCTCATTTCTACTGAAATGAAAAAGCAAAGGAGAGAAGGCCTGAAAACTCAGGATCCCTCTCCATCAACAGGTAAAAAGGGTATCACAGTATCCCCTAACCACCCTGCCATTCAGGATAGCATTCCTGTGGTGGGAGAAACCTCTCCTGGGGTGGCACCTGTTCCAAGGGAATCATCAGCTGGCAAAGCTGGACTCCCTGAGGTAGAAGTACCTCTCTGAGGGATAACTAACATTGGTGAGAAAAAGAGCACCATTTTAGTTAACATGGAGCATCCCTCCAACCCTCCCAGAGAAACTTTAGTGCAGAAACCCTGCACTGCCTCACAACACTTAGGACAGCATCCCTGCCCTAGTGTGGAGCTCATAGGACAGCATCCCTGCCCTGCTCCAACTCAAGAGAAACAGCATCCCTGTTCTCTCTTCCAGCCATATGGACAAAGTTTTTGCCCAGCTATGGCTTTTCTGAGACAGCATCCCTGTCTGGCATTTCCATCACTACAAATAGGTTCAGTGGACAATTCCCACTGCTCTAAACTAAAACTTACTGATAGAAACTCTGAAAATACATCTTCACATTGTTGCTTAGCTAAAAAACTTCAAACAGGGTGGTTTACATCCCCACAGGGAAGTAACCATATAGTGGATGATAAAGGGAGTAACCAGTCTATTGCAGAGCTACTCTCTACTTATCACCACTTAGACAATAAAGTCTCAACTGGCCAAGGTTAGCCTTATTGTCCTTCGTTTGGGGGGGGGTTGTGTGAGAAAGTAGCCTCTTTCTAGCCTTGTTACCCCCACTTTTGGCCTGTTTGTGAGTGTATGTCAGGGTGTTTTCACTGTCTCACTGGGATCCTGCTAGCCAGGGCCCAGTGCTCATAGTGAAAAGCCCATGTTTTCAGTATGTTTGTTATGTGTCACTGGGACCCTGCTAGTCAGGACCCCAGTGCTCATAAGTTTGTGGCCTATATGTATGTGTTCCCTGTGTGGTGCCTAACTGTCTCACTGAGGCTCTGCTAACCAGAACCTCAGTGGTTATGCTCTCTCATTTATTTCAAATTGTCACTGACAGGCTAGTGACCAATTTTACCAATTTACATTGGCTTACTGGAACACCCTTATAATTCCCTAGTATATGGTACTGAGGTACCCAGGGTATTGGGGTTCCAGGAGATCCCTATGGGCTGCAGCATTTCTTTTGCCACCCATAGGGAGCTCTGACAATTCTTACACAGGCCTGCCACTGCAGCCTGAGTGAAATAACGTCCACGTTATTTCACAGCCATTTTACACTGCACTTAAGTAACTTATAAGTCACCTATATGTCTAACCTTTACCTGGTAAAGGTTAGGTGCAAAGTTACTTAGTGTGAGGGCACACTGGCACTAGGCAAGGTGCCCCCACATTGTTCAGAGCCAATTCCCTGAACTTTGTGAGTGCGGGGACACCATTACACACGTGCACTACATATAGGTCACTACCTATATGTAGCTTCACAATGGTAACTCCGAATATGGCCATGTAACATGTCTATGATCATGGAATTGCCCCCTCTATGCCATCCTGGCATAGTTGGCACAATCCCATGATCCCAGTGGTCTGTAGCACAGACCCTGGTACTGCCAAACTGCCCTTCCTGGGGTTTCACTGCAGCTGCTGCTGCTGCCAACCCCTCAGACAGGCATCTGCCCTCCTGGGGTCCAGCCAGGCCTGGCCCAGGATGGCAGAACAAAGAACTTCCTCTGAGAGAGGGTGTGACACCCTCTCCCTTTGGAAAATGGTTTGAAGGCAGGGGAGGAGTAGCCTCCCCCAGCCTCTGGAAATGCTTTGTTGGGCACAGAGGTGCCCAATTCTGCATAAGCCAGTCTACACCGGTTCAGGGACCCCTTAGCCCCTGCTCTGGCGCGAAACTGGACAAAGGAAAGGGGAGTGACCACTCCCCTGACCTGCACCTCCCCTGGGAGGTGTCCAGAGCTCCTCCAGTGTGCTCCAGACCTCTGCCATCTTGGAAACAGAGGTGCTGCTGGCACACTGCGCTGCTCTGAGTGGCCAGTGCCACCAGGTGACGTCAGAGACTCCTGCTGATAGGCTCCTTCAGGTGTTAGTAGCCTATCCTCTCTCCTAGGTAGCCAAACCCTCTTTTCTGGCTATTTAGGGTCTCTGTCTCTGGGGAAACTTTAGATAACGAATGCATGAGCTCAGCCGAGTTCCTCTGCATCTCTGTCTTCACCTTCTGATAAGGAATCGACTGCTGACCGCGCTGGAAGCCTGCAAACCTGCAACATAGTAGCAAAGACGACTACTGCAACTCTGTAACGCTGATCCTGCCGCCTTCTCGACTGTTTTCCTGCTTGTGCATCCTGTGGGGGTAGTCTGCCTCCTCTCTGCACCAGAAGCTCTGAAGAAATCTCCCGTGGGTCGACGGAATCTTCCCCCTGCAACCGCAGGCACCAAAAAGCTGCATTACCGGTCCCTTGGTTCTCCTCTCAGCACAACGAGCGAGGTCCCTCGAATCCAGCAACTCTGTCCAAGTGACCCCCACAGTCCAGTGACTCTTCAGTCCAAGTTTGGTGGAGGTAAGTCCTTTCCTCACCTCGCTGGGCTGCATTGCTGGGAACCGCGACTTTGCAGCTACTCCGGCCCCTGTGCACTTCCGGCGGAAATCCTTTGTGCATAGCCAAGCCTGGGTCCACAGCACTCTAACCTGCATTGCACGACTTTCTAAGTTGGTCTCCGGCGACGTGGGACTCCTTTGTGCAACTTCGGCGAGCACTGTTTCACGCATCCTAGTAGTGCCTGTTTCTGGCACTTCTCCGGGTGCTACCGGCTTCAGAGAGGGTTCCTTGTCTTGCTCGACATCTCTTCTCTCTGCTGGTCCAATTTGCGACCTCCTGGTCCCTCCTGGGCCTCAGCAGCGTCCAAAAACGCTAACCGCACGATTTGCAGCTACCAAGGCTTGTTGGCGTTCTTTCGGTGGGAAAACACTTCTGCATGACTTTACACGGCGAGACGGATCGGTCCAACAAAGGGGAAGTCTCTAGCCCTTTTCGTTCCTGCAGAAACCTCAGCTTCTTCTGTCCAGTAGAAGCTTCTTTGCACCCGCAGCTGGCATTTCCTGGGCATCTGCCCATCTCCGACTTGCTTGTGACTTTTGGACTTGGTCCCCTTGTTCCACAGGTACCCTAGATTGGAAATCCACAGTTGTTGCATTGCTGGTTTGTGTCTTTCCTGCATTATTCCTCTAACACGACTTCTTTGTCCTTAGGGGAACTTTAGTGCACTTTGCACTCACTTTTCAGGGTCTTGGGGAGGGTTATTTTCCTAACTCTCACTATTTTCTAATAGTCCCAGCGACCCTCTACAAGGTCACATAGGTTTGGGGTCCATTCGTGGTTCGCATTCCACTTTTGGAGTATATGGTTTGTGTTGCCCCTATCCCTATGTTTCCCCATTGCATCCTATTGTAACTATACATTGTTTGCACTGTTTTCTAAGACTATACTGCATATTTTTGCTATTGTGTATATATATCTTGTGTATATTTCCTATCCTCTCACTGAGGGTACACTCTAAGATACTTTGGCATATTGTCATAAAAATAAAGTACCTTTATTTTTAGTATAACTGTGTATTGTGTTTTCTTATGATATTGTGCATATGACACTAAGTGGTACTGTAGTAGCTTCACACGTCTCCTAGTTCAGCCTAAGCTGCTCTGCTAAGCTACCATTATCTATCAGCCTAAGCTGCTAGACACCCTATACACTAATAAGGGATAACTGGGCCTGGTGCAAGGCGCAAGTACCCCTTGGTACTCACTACAAGCCAGTCCAGCCTCCTACAGTGGGTCCACAGGCAGGGCCTCCATTCCACTAGCTGTTGTTGTAGTCGAGGGCTGTGTTGGGATGTGGCTAGTGGAAGGTGTTTGCTGTTGGGTTGAGGACTCAAGCAGGATGCTGGTCCGTTCCCCATGCCTTGGACCACAGGTTCCTTCTCACTACACCTGACCCCCTGCACCTATGACCCTGGCACAGTGTGCCCACTCCCATCGGCATCTGGACCTTCATTGTCTTGTGTGTGCCATTGACTCTGGCCCCAGTACTGTGGGGCACACTTCTGATTGACCCAACCCTGGATCACTGGTTTGGGGAGGAAAGGCTGGCTGAGTTGTAGCTGTCACATGGGAGAGGAAGTCCAGTGTGTCCTGGGTGGGGCTGCTGGGTATTGACTGACCAGTCATCCCTGATGGGCCAGGCAAGTCGTCACTGTCTGGACATCCACTGAGACCTTCATCCCAGGACGCGTTGTCTGACTCTGGTATCCGCTGGCGGGTTGCAGTTGCAGCAGGACTTGTGGATGGAAAATGAGTGATTTACATTTTGTAGATGTCTTTATTGCTCACATCGCGTGATGCATGGTGTAGTCTGACTTACTTCTCAGTGATACTGGAAATACAAAGGGGTCTAATCAATTCACCCTACTAGACCTGGGTAAAGCCAAACCAATATCAGAACAAGTGGTCAAATAGTAGGAGAAAATCTCTCCATATAATTTGCATACAATGAGACAAAGAATCTATCAATGGCAACACAATTTAATTGTTCTTAATCCTATCCTATTTGTCACTCCCAATAGTATAGTTTACATCAATGTATGACTAACACATATATCAATATTAAATAACACATACAAAAAATGTTTAACATTTAACACAGATTAATGGTCCAACGTTTTGCTCTTTGTTTAGAAAACCCTGTGGTAATCATTGATAACTAAACCAAAAAACACATATAAGAGATGGTTGTCTTAATTTGTCAGAGGCCTAAATCATGTTTATTTACATCCCTATTTTGGGGGAAGAAAACAGGACTATGAAACCAAAAATCCTTATAAGGCAAAATACATTTTCCTTGCAACCTCTCGGTATATCAGAAGTCGACGCGTTTCGGCCCCTTTACATATGGGCCTCTTCAGGACTATTGGAGAGAGCCAAGCCCTTTGTTGTGGGAAAGTTCTATGTATCCCTGGCCGCTTTAGTTTAGTTAGTGTAGTTCGATCATTGCTACGCTTTCTTGGAAGTTGGTACATTCAATGTACTTGTAATTCCATACCGGCCGCAAAAACGCCAATTCCTCGAGTGACTCCCAGTGATGGCAATGACAGCTACAGTGATGCAGACATTGTTTGGGAGATGCAGATTGTGCCATTGTTTCCATGGGCCACTGAGGGTTGAGGACAGTGGATGACATTTCTGTCATTGCCATGTGTTGGTACACAGTTGAGGCTGCCAGTTGGTGTGGCATGTGGTCAGGTTTTCCATGCAGGTGTTCCACTGTGAAGTGGAACTATGTTCTTCTGATATGTAGGGAGTGTTGCATTGTGGGAGTTGTGGTGCTCAGCATTGTGCTTGGTATCTGTGCATTGGGGGAGTGACTGTGTAGAGATGGTATCAGTGGGGTGGTGTGGCACGTAGGGGAGGGGTGTGGGGTGCCTGGGGGTACAGATGGGCTGGATTGGGGAGTGATGGGTGGTGAGGACGCATGCTGGGAATGAGTGGTTGATGCCTGGGGGTGTTGTTGACTTATCATAGTTGTTCCCTTCGATGATTCCAGTCAGGTCCTCAGGATGCTTAATGTCCAAAACCTTCTCCTCCCACAATTTTAGATCAAGTGGTGGAGGTGGGGGCCCACTGCCAGCCTTGTTCAGTGGTATCTGGTACCTGGATGCCATGAAATGCACCTTCCCTCATAGGTTGTTCTGCCTCTTTCCTGATGTCCTCCCTTCTGCATGGATGTGTTCCCACAGAGTTGAACCTGTCAGTGGTCCTCTGCTATAACTCCATTTTCCTTGCCATCAATGGTTGCTAGACCTGGGCTCCAAAAAGGTGTGGCTCTCCTATGATGATTTTATCTACCATGACCCTCAACTCATTGTCAGTGAAGCATGGGTGTTTTTGACGTATCATTTTTGGTGGGGTGGCGGTGCTTGGTTATGGGTGCAGGTGGGTTTTGGTGTTGGTATGTGAGTGTGATGTGTGCCTAATGCAAAACGTGCAGCTGTGTGGTGTGTGGTGTGTGCTGAGTGTGCAGTGTGAATATTCCTGTGGTGCACGGAATTTGTGTAAATAGGTCATCGCTATGTGTGTTGTTCTTAGGATTCGCAAGAGATTCTAGGTATGGAGGGGGGCTGTTTTATAGTATCCTGAGCAGGTGTGTGTGGTTTATGTATGTGTCTTTGGTGTGGAGCATTCAAACTGTCCAATGTGGTGTTGCCTAATATTGGGGGTACCTTTTGCAACCGTGGCGATGTGCACCACCAGTCGTATTTTGCTGTGCATGGACCGCTGGGCAGGGAAATTACATGTAATAGAGCAGACGGAATGGTGTCAGCAGTAATACAGCAGTCACTGTACCACCCTCACTGATGGTATGGTGGCAGTGTTCTGCACTGCAGTCTTGCTCTGATACCGCCAAAGTCATAATGAAGGCTGAAGTCCCAAATTTAAGAAAAGTGGTCCTGCATTTGATGCAGTGCCACTTTTCTTGCACCCAACAGCGCCCCCCATAATGCCGCCGTGGCGCAGGTTAGGGACAATAGCACCAACATTTTTTTTCTAGCTCATTCAGAGGAGGGCAACAGGGAGTAGAAATTAAGATGTTAGACTGTTAGGTTGTAGATTCCCGACACAACTCCCTTACATGTACCACTATTTGCCAAATATTGTTATATGAGTATGGGAGGGATGTTTTACTCTCTCAGCCCCAGGGTGCTACCTACAGAGGCTGTGTCTGAGATGTCAATAGCAAAATATCTGTAATGGAGGCAATAGGAACTCTATCCATAAAGATGCAAAGGACTTAAGTTCCCCATCTTCAAAAATATCTTTCAGGGTCTGTATCTCATTTGCTTCCCAATCTTTCCACATCAGTTGGCTATCACCCACCTGGATAACAGCATGGTTTCAGAAGGGAGCTTTGAGGTGTAGTCAGGCAGGACTGTGTAGGACTTTATGGGAATGATTTCAGACTCATACCATTGTTTGCACTATGGGATGGGGTGTTAATGCAGAAGATGTTTTCTGGTGGTAGAGAATATCCAGGCCAGGGCTACAGTGGGTCATGGTGCACTCAAACTGGACCCAAAGTGGTGGGTCTAAGAGTTTTGAGTCGATTAGCGACAGTTGTACCAGGTGCAGAGCATGATAGGAGTTTTCTAAGCAGGGTGCCCCTAGTCTGCCCTTTTTCCTGTTGTATTCAATTTAGTGAAGGACAGTTGAGGTCTCATATCTCCCAACATGAGGGAAATTATACCAGTATGTATTCGCCCAGAATAGCCTTGTCCAGACAAGGAGGAATAGCATTCCTAGCAGATAGGTAAATCTGGTGCCACAACAATTTTGACTGCTTGTGTTCTCCCTCCAGAAAGTTAGGTTGAGGCAGCTCCATTTCAAGTATTCAGCTTGAAATAGTTTTGGGGATAAGAGCTTTTATATTCTTAGTCACTATGCTCTCCAGGCCCCTATTAATGAGGATACCAAGGTATCTGAGTCATTGTTGCTTCCACAGGAACGAGATCCAGCAATGGCCACATAAGAACATGATGAGCAGAATCTCATTCAATATAAGAGTACCTTTGCAATACCTACGGCAGATGACATACTGTAATCTGGGGGGACTGGTGGATAGCTGCCACAAAGTGTTCCATGGCCAGGAGGAGAAGCAGGTGTCAGAGGGTGCAACTGTGCCTGGTTCCCCTGTGTACTGGAAAAAAAGAATCCAACAGGTACCTGCCACAGTTAACCCAAGCTGTGGGATCGGTGTAGAGCAAGCTGACTTTTGAAATAAAGTTTTCTCCTAATCCCAGGTGGCCTAGAGCTCTGAGCAGCTATCACCACTAGATCTGGTCAAGCGTGTTGTTGGCATCAAGAGAGAGGGGGATTGTGGCCTCTAGGGAGTCCTTAGAGAGCCATAACAAATGGGCCAGAGTACAGAGGTGTTCATGCAAAGTGCTTCCAGGGAAAATTCCTACTTGGTTGTTGTGTAAGAGGCTCAAAATAACCTGCTTAAGATAGGTCACCAAAACACTCACTACAATTTTGTGTCAGTGCTGAGTAGAGAAATTGGATGGTAGCTGCCATAAAGCAATGAGGTCTTTCCTTGGTTTTACTACAACTATGATCACCGCTGAGATGGTTATATGGGAAAGGGATCCAGATCACTCTACTCTGTGGAAAGCAGCATGCAGTAAGTTTACTGAGTCGCCCTTGATCTATTGACATAATTCACCTGAAATCGGTCCAGTCCTAAAGACTCTTTGATGGGAGATTGGAGATGGCCAGAGCCATTTTCTCTTTGGCAGTTTCTCTCTCTAGGAGATCTCTGCAGTCATCAGTGAGACTGGGGAGATTAAGATTTGTGATGAAAGTCTCTATCCAGTCTTCGCTGTCCTGGAAGCTGGAGTGATATAGGTTAGTATAGCTCCAAAAGGCATTTGTGATACCTTGTGGATCTTGTATTTAATTACCAGTGCAACCTTTCATATCTGGGATGGCTGTTGTGGCTTCCTGTTGTTGATGTTTTGCCGCGAGTAGTTCTTCTCCCTTCTCTGCACGTTCACCATATCAGGATTTGAGTTAATAGAGGATGAGTTCTACCTTAGATGTATAGAACAAGTTAAATTCTATTTTGGCTTCAGTGAGTAAGCTCTAGCATGTGTTTTGGTATGGTTTTCCAAGAAGACCTGTTCCTGTGTTCGCTGGTTATTGGCTGGTGCAGATTCCCTTACCAATTGGCCATGCAGAAAGGCTTTAGCTGCTGCTAATAAAGTCAGCGGAATGTGACTGATCCTCAAATTTCCTTTAAGCAGAAGGCTTCATGGGATTGCAGTCATTTTATCTTCTATCGGGACCTATATCATGCCACATTGAAGGCCTCAGGTTTGTGTACAGGGACCTGTATATTCCACTCAGTGTTCAGTCAGACTGGTGCATGGCCTAATAAGGAGCCCTCATGGACGGTACAGTCCAACATAGTCTGGGAGACCTGGTGTGAGACAGGAAATAATCTAAGAGAGATTGCGTATTATGAATGTTTGAAAATAAGTAGTATTCCTAATCATTTGGGTGCATCTTCCCTACCCAGCCTATCTTGAGCATTTTAGCCTCTTTAGGAGAGGTGGGAGTCTTGACTGAGGGTGATATCTGCCTGTTGGGAGGCAAGATAGGCAGTATCTTTCTGCATGTCAAAAAATTGGTCAGCCCATTTACATTAAGTGAAATGATCGTGAGGGGTCGAGATGCAATGTTACTGAGCTCAGTGGGGAATGGGTCATACCCAGAAGGGGGCTAAGTGGTATTGATTAGGGAATAAGTGGTATCAGGGTGGGACTGTTAGTACACAGGGTCCACACAAAGGACATGAAAAGTAGGTTGATGCAGGCCCAGGTATAGGAAGTGGGTGGAAGCAGAGAGGGGTGGGACTGTGGATAGTGGTAAATGAGGGCCTCTAGGAGGAAGGCAGGTGACAAATGGTAGAACGGGTGATGAGATGCCAGATCAGGATACTATGGGACATATTTATAAGCCCCTAGCGCCCCTAGCGCCACCCTGCACCACAGTAGCATCATTTTTTTATGCTAATGTGGCTCAACAAGGCCAAAATCCATGCGCCATACTTACAAAGTGGTGCAATGAATGCATTGTGCTGCTTTGGAAACCTGTGTCAGGCATAATGTATGCAAAGGGGGCATTCCCACGTTAGGGGGGCCAAAAAATGGCACATGGAAATCTGTGAGATTTCTTTGTGCTATTTCTTTGGCACTTTTAACTCCTGCTCCGAGCAGGTGTTAAAAGGGGGCTTCCATTATTTAGAATGGGCCCCTATGTACTCTGCAAGAGTAGCGCCAACATTTTGGGGCTACTCCTCCAGAGTACATCAATAGGATCACACAGAATTATGCTATTGCCCCCTACCCTGCATCATGGTACGCCATATTTTAAATATGGCGCACACATGGTGGTGGTAGGGGGCACTGATGGGTGAAGGAAAAGTAGTGCTGCACTCAGTGCAGCATTACTTTCCATAAATCTGCCCAGAAATGCGCAAAACAGAGGAGAAGTGCTGAGTTATTGACTGTCTATCGTGGATCTAATCTTCCCAATAAGTTAACAGCCATCATGGGATACAGGTAAATGTGGAAAATAAATGATCTTTTGCCTTCTTGGCCAGCAAGGAACAGGATGGGTATTGAGAGAGTGGTTTTGACGAAGGAGATGGAGGAGTACTGGGAGATGGTCAGCACAGAGTAGAGTAGTAAGGGGGGTGTTTGTGAAGGGCCTGGATATGGATACGTGTCAACATCAGTTGCTAGAGCTGGCAATGAAGTAGTGCCAGAGGGAGTTAGGGTATCAAAGGGAAGGAGAGGTCATGAGTGGGGGTTAGTAGACTGTAAGTTGTTCGCTGAAGCTTCATGAACAGAAGCAATTGGAGTAGTGGAGTAAGGTTGGTGAGGGGAGTATTAACAGCTGTCCTGGAAAGAAAAATATCACTAGAGTTCTATGAGATGCACAGAGGGGTACGGTGCAGAAGACTTGTTAGCTGTATATTGCGTCTGGAGGGTGAAGGGGAGAAATATCTATGAGACCACAAGGAGGGGAGGGAGGAAGACTTTTAGGATCGGGAAGTGGGGTGGTTTCAGGTGCATTGTCTGTGTGAGCTTTAGATGTGGGGAGGGAACCCTAGGGTGGCCAAATGGGAAGATCAGGTCGGTCCACAAGTTGTTGGGTAGAACTGCATGGGATTAGAGTTTTCGGAACATTCTAAACACTTTAAATATTTTAAACATTTGAACATTTTAAAACCTGGGAAACAGTCAATATGTTTGACCTGTCAGCCTTAGGGGGCCTTCCCCCAAAACTTTACCTGCTTGGCTCATATATTTGCTGATTCTTTTTGTTGGCCTGAGGACTCTAAGTAACTTACCACTGCCAACCAGTGCTAAAGTGCATGTGCTCCTCCCCTAAAACATGGTTTGACTGATTTATCCAAAATTGCCACATTTGTAACCTGTATGGGGCCTATTACAGTGCACTACATGTGCATGGGGCCTATGTACTTTTACCTTTTACTTATCCTGGTAGTTAAAAACTCCCAAATTCTTTTTTCACAACTGAGATGCCTACCCCTCTCATAGTTTAACATTTGGGACTCCACATTATACCTAATAAGCTGTAATTCCTAATTCAGAAGGAGTAGCTATGTCATCTTTAGTACTTATGAACATGTAATGACAAATCCTCTTTAATGGTAAAGTCAGATTTATTATTACAGTTTTGAAAAGACCAGTTTTAGATTTTGTTGGACCATATATGCAGGATGGGAGGGAGGAGCTGACAATTATACCTGAATAGGCAGTATCTTGCTCCCACACAAAGATATGCTTAACTGCCTGTGGTTTGGGAAGAGTCAGGGTAGGAAGAAAGGACCTCTGTGCACTTCAAAGACCCTTCTTTGAAGTTACCTCCACTTTGAAGGCACAGCTGGCTATAAGTACTGGACCCCTGACCCTACCATATCAGTAAACCTCTGGACCTGTGAAAAACACTGCTAGGAAGAAGGACTTCTGTGCTGCTATAAGGACTGCCACTACGGACTGATGCTCTGAAAGAACTGCTTTTCTACTATGTTGCCCTGCTGCCCTCTTCCCTGCTGAGGAAGAACCTGCATGAGTCCTTCCTCAGCAGGGCAGGAACCCAGAATGACTCCAAGGGCTTCCTGATTTGACTCCTGTTATGAAGCCTCAAGGACGTCTAGGATTTTACTCACTTCTGCTATGTGCTGGGGACCCGGCTAACTGTGAGTCCTGCCCTGCCAAGTGGTGCATGCAATTCAGTCCTAGGATTTTGGAAGTGAAATCTGAAGCTGTTTTTATTAAAAAAAAACTTGCATCTCTGTTACCATGCTGATCAGAACCGCAGCATCGCTCTTCAACTTCCAATGGGGATGAACACATCGCAGTACCGACTGAGCTACTCAGAATTACCTTATCGCTTTCAGCCTGACCCATCACCCTCAAATACCCTTCTGCTTTGCACCACTATGAAGACTACTTTTCTTGGCAAGGGTTGCGGACATCGCATCCTCGAATGCACGGATCTGAACCCAAGCATCACCTCAGTATCAGCCTCTCTGATCCTCACATCGGATCTTTGATGTCGATGCGACCCTTCACATAAGGTACTTCTTCAGTGGGCAAGGTTGGTCCTTGTAAGCCTGTGCTCCATTGTGGTCACCTTAACTCTTAACTTTACCTGATCTCGAACGCCCACATATTCCAGGTTGGTGCTTTATGAGCCTAGGCACTACAGTTTAATTTAATATTTAAAAATTCATATCTTTACTTCTACTTATTGATTTTTTGTCCTTTTGGTCTTGTTTTGTTCATAAAAATATAGGCCCTCCTTACAACCCTGGTGATCGGTGTCAAGCAGTGGTAAATACCGCCAACAGGCCAGCAAAATAATGGATTTGGACCCTGGCGGTTACCGCCATCCAACACCTCCACTTTAACACACCAACCGCCAGGGTGGTAACAGCTGCTGGGCTGGAGACTTCGGTCTCCAGCCCGGCGGCCATCACATTCCCACCCTCGGGATTACGACCCGGCTTACCGCCATGGTTTTCCTGCCAAATTTACCGCCACGAAAACCATGGCAGTAGGCACTATCAGTGCCAGGTAATCCCTTCCCTGGCACTGATAGGGGTCTCCCCCACCCCCCATGCCCTCCCCAGAGTCCTCCCCCAACCGCCCCCACCCGTTCCTACTCCTCGCACATATACACATCCACACGCACACCCATATACACACATGCATACACACCACCACCCACGCATGCACGCATACATACCCACACACCACAACACACGCCAACATAGCTTGTCACACACATGCATCCACAACACACAACACTCACAATCACTCATTCACACATGCATCCAACGTGACTCACACCCACATGCATGCATCCCAAAACACACACACACACACCTACACACACCCACATACACACAACACCCCCCACCCCCCTCTCCGGTCGGAGAACCCGACTTACCTGCTTGCAGGGGGTCCTCCGGCTGGAGCCGGCCCGCGGCACTGCTGTCAGCAGCAGCGTCCGCCAGCAAAACACCACCAGGCCATATCATTGCTCATTATACGGTCGGCGGGGTTTTGCTGGCGTGGCGGTGCTGATGTCACCAGAGCCGCCTTACCACCGTCCGCCGCCATGATCATCGGCGGTGTTCCACCAGATTTCTGGCGGAATACGGTTGGCGGTCACAATACGTGTTGCCGGCTGGTAGCCACGGCGGCAGTATGTTGGCGGCCGTCACTGTGGCAGTAGGCGGTCAATACCACCAATATTGTAATGAGGGCCATAACATATTTTTCTAACTTGGTGTGGAGTTTTTATGCTTCACTGCATTACTTTTTTGAGTGTTGCACAAACACTTTACACATTTCCTCCTAAGTTAACCCTGCCTGCTCTGTGCCAAGCTACCAGAGGGTGAGCACAGGTTAATTGTCCTGACTAGAACTGTATTCCCTACTTATACAGGGTGCATACCTTGGCCAACTGGAGACCAATTCTCTAGCACTGGTGATTAGTGGTGAGTATAAGACTTGTGTTTGTGCAGTGCCTTACAGTAATTTGGTGTACACTACCACTCCGTAGCTAAGACCAACTCGAATTTATTCCTCTTGATTGGCATTTCGTTTCCTACCTTTACCAATTTACATGTTTTGATGTTTCTATTTTCCCTGATTGGAAAATTAGCTTTTTCCTAAAATCATGTCTCTGACTGGAGGATCTACATCTGCCCCTGCACCTCAAAAATGGATTTTGAGCTAGCCAATCTGGAAACCTGCCCACTCTTAATCTGATTTACTGATAATTCCACACTCCCTCACATTCACATGCACTCATTCCTACTCACTTACTGATAGTTAATGCCACTAACCCTCACTCACTATCTGTCACTCAACATTTTCTCACACACACAGGCTCACACATAGTTAGGCCCACACATATACACAATGGCTCACACAAACACACTCTCACCCTCACACTCTTACTTCTGCTGCTATCCTTTAGGTCTTATTCCAGCTCCTTCACCGGGTGCTCTAATTTTCATAAAATTAATAATGAATAATCGGCTATTAAACACCATTATTAATATGATTTAAAATAACATAATTGGAAAACAAGGAGGGTGGAGCCCCTCCGCCCACCAAGGTGAACAAACACTCTCTTCATGACACTGCAAAGGCAGCGCAGGGGATTGGAGAAGGCAGGCCAGCTGTAATCCCTAGGACCCCCTAAATGACTTTCTTTACTATATTTCTAGCAGTTGGTAGGACGTGCCTACTCTGACAGTTGAGAACAGTGGACACTCCTAGACCAGAGGACTAGAAATGTGTTGCTCCAAATCGCTCCCTTATAGTGATATAGATTGTTTTTTTTATTTTGTGAACAACATTTTGTTCTGTGGATCTAGTTTACCCCCATTGGTCCTAATTCCTTTCTCCTACTATTCTCTATTCGACCCTCCTGTGTCTCTAGCACTTGTTTTCGCAACACTCTTCCCTTCTATCACCCTCAACCACTATCCAGATTGCATTTTGTAAGTTTGCACCGCTTTTGCGTCAAAAAATGACGCAAATACGGAGCTAAAAATGTATAAATATGGGCCTTGGTTTTGATCATACTGCTGCTTTGTCATACTTTGCCTAATGAACTTTAAGCGATCATGTCAAAATGCATTGTTTTTATAGTGAAGCGGACGATGAGTGAAACTCGCTTGTATATTAATGAACAGTCAGAAGAAAAAAGATAAAACCTACTCGTTTGTAGTAGTCGCCTTGTCTTCCAAACATCACCGCGAACCTCCTTTTGTGTGAAGCGCCACAAATGTCTTTTCTGGTGTACGGCTTATGGTGGTCAAATTCTGGGATGTTCATTTGTCACGTCTTTCATTCCATGTTTATTTGCAAAGGGGCTGGTTGTCATTACTTGCGCCTGACACTTAAACTATTCATTAGAGTGCCAGTAAATACCGAGCACGCTGCGGAGGCCAGGTGGCTTGGGAGAGCTGTCTAACCACTGCGAATGCTCCAGCTTACAACCGTGCTTATATCATTTTGCCGAGGTAAACGTAATCACCTAGAAGGCTGACCTCCCCACTTCATCTTCACTAGTGTCAAGCCAGAGAGGAATAAAGTAATTAAGAACCATGACTTCGTGCTGGAAGGAGGTCGGTAGTTTGAATTTTAACCAGGCTAGTTGATGAGAGGAAAAGACGCCTGGCGTACTTCATCCCAAAAGGATTTTCAGCACATGCATCATTACTGATTGCTGTTCAAACCCTTCCTTTTATTCCAGGTTGCATGAAGCATTACTATTCACTGTTTGTTGTTGACTTTAAAAGAGTTAATTGACAGCCAGCTTCCGATTAAAAGATGTTTCTGAAAAGCTCATCGGGGACACACTGCGATTTCAAATGAACAAATGTTCTTCAAGGAAAGATGAAAATATGCCCCCAAACGCTCAAGGGTCAACAGTCGACTTTTTGCACTTATCGACAATTATCAAAACGTGCTCTTCTTGCAATGATGTAAGCTGAATCTTAATTTGGTTTTAGCAGCTGCAACACTGCGATATTGTGGCATTTTGGGCACATCCTGCAAAGTCAAACATTGACTAGGCAAGACCACATCGGGGCATATTTACAAGAAACTGGCGCATCAGTGCTGATGCGTCAGTTTTCTTGCGTCACCTCTGACCTGGGACAGGTTTTTCTCACTGGGATTTCTGCCACTGTAATTGGACAATTGCAGGAGCATGCCTAGGTGTGAGTTGCATCTGCTTGTGACAAGGGGTGCCCCTCTGAGGCTTACAAAGTTGATGGCTGCATCCCCATGCCATCCTGTCAGGAGGAAGTCACACTTCATCCCAGTCAAGGCCCTTTTTTTCCTTTTCCTAAGATCAGTTCACACCTTCCAGGAGGGTGCCAGGTGATAGTTGGGGATTATCTCAGAAAGAGCTACTAGAGGATTTTAGGCCTCAAAATGACAACTTTCTAAAAGTGGCATTTAAAAAAAAAATAGTAATTTAAATTCTGTCTTTGCTATTAGAATGGATTTTAAATTATTTGACTTATGGGTCTAGCTAGTCCCAAACCACAGTTTTTCATTAGATGGTGTTATAATGTATCCCAGTACCTTTCTATGAAGAGCCAGCCTTGCTGCTCTGAAAAAGAACATTGAAGGTTTCTCACTGTCAGGACATGTAAAACCTAAGACCACATGTCCACCTTTTAAAATACTCTGCACCCTCCCCTATGGGCACTTATAGACTATCGTAGGGGTGACTTATCAGTATTGAAAAGGAAGGCCTAGGCCTGGAAACAGGTGTCTTTATCCAGGTTGAATTTGCACAGCTAGGCTGCAGTGGCAAGCTTTGAGTTTTAAAAAGGACTTGGCCGTCTCTTGGTGGCACAATGAGAGCTGCAGTCTTTCAGTGACATCTTACCTACTAGCCACAAGTCCAAAGAGTTCCATATTCTAGGGTCTTACATGTAAGTTAAACATGCCAGTCAGATAGTATCCAGTTCTATCTGCTGCTCCGTGTTAGAGCACATACTTGGGGTGCTGGAGGGCTGCACCCCAGTTTTCAAAAATACCATACACCAGCGGCAGCAGTCTAAAAATTGGGGGTTGGACATCCCTTATGTATTGTCTGCTACCAACAAAACATTTCTCACAGCAGGTGTGAAATGCAGTTCAACTTCCTAATAATTAATAATACTATCAACACAGAAAAAACTACTACAAGGATGTCAAAGTGCATAGTTCAGTCAATGGATAGAAAGTGTACTTTCTCCCTCCAATGTAAATAAATGCTGCATTTTCATTTGCTAATTACCTGTATATTATTATATTATAAAGATACACAACATATCTTTTTTAAAGTTAAATTTCAGCTTTTATATTTTAAACATTTATTTTGCATATATAGTGAGAACAAAACCGATGCAATGTCAGATATCTATTCCATATTCAAATAAACATTTATTCACCTAGATAAAACTTGAAATCCATCCCATCACCTTTCAAAATAAAATTGAAATCCAGGAAACTACAGAAGGCTGAAACAAAAAGTAGGTGATCTAAATTAGGCAAGACATCCTGAAAATGGACTGTAAAAAAAATAGAAGAAAAATCAGGGAACGGGCTACCCAATCTGCTGAAAACTACCCAATGGCACTGTGATGCAAAGTTCAATACATATCTTCCCTTTATATAGGTTTGGAGCAGTAAATCGAAGTTTCAGGAAGAAGAAACTCAAAGCAGTATGGACATACAGCATTTGCACTTGAAATCTGTAATAAGAACTGAATAATCCGCTGGTAAACTTAGTTTGGACTTTGTTACAAGAAGTGACATTATGACACTCATGTCCATGATTGATCAAGAAGGACAATCTGTTCTTGATATAGCGGTTCTCTATCTACAGAGGTCATGAATATGCCTATCAGTATAATATTGCACTAGGTGTGAAGAAAGATGCAGCAGTAAACACCAGACTGAATAACACACTATTGCTGAAGCCCCCAAATAATGACTAGCAGCTGTAACTGTCAAGTGGTCTCCTTTAATTATATACACTAGTTGTTAATTGCCAGTGAAAGGTATGTTACACCCTCAAATGACTGCCCAGTATTTACATGGAGCTATCCAATAAGTGCCCAAGGTGTGCATTTGGGGCACTGACTTTATTAATCTGGCCTGGTATTGCCCTGGTGTACATGTGATCTGAGTGGATGTGACCTGTAACAAAGTGAATTACTATGTGGGAAGAGTTACTGCTCACGTCATAGAATAATAACAACTCTTGTCAGGGTGAACCTGCAAAGTCACAAAGTTAAAATGAGCTCAACCCCTTAGTAGCTATGACATAGAGAATACAGGCTTAGCTTCAGACAATGTGTAAAGCATGTATGCGGTACGGAAACTGTAATAGAGTCAAAACTCTAAGAAATAAAAATCCTAAACTGCATTAGAAGAATAGAGTAAAATTGCATAAACAAAAGGACACCTAAAAACAAATAAAACAATAAAGGGGAACCAGAATTAAGAAGTTAAAAATGTCAAATACATTTCTAAGTTTCACTTCAGAAAGGAACTTTGTCACTTTTGAAGAGCAGCATTGACATTTCTTCCAAGTCACAATGCAGAAATGGACTTTATTCTCCCAGAGTGGGCTGTTTCTGAAATTATAGCTGCCACTGTGGAATCAAAGGCTGGGTACTTGAACATAGAATGCATTTTTGGGAAAATACTGGGACCCTTAAGTAGGATGAAGCTGATATTCAATTTGATGCCTTGAAACTGCCAGTCGAATACAGATTCGTGCTCCTGAGGCTCTGGATCAAGAGCTTTCAAATTTTTCCAAATATTCTTCTGGTGTCCATCAGCCAGAGGAGTACACTCCTAAGGCCTTCAAGACCTCACTGTAAGACATTTAGAGACTCCCAGGGTGTGAGGACAACAGCAAAATCCAGTCCAAGTCCAATTTTCACTGGTCAGGTGGGCAATTTAGGGAAAAGGCCTCTTTGAGCTTCTTATGTCTCTGAAGCCGCACAGTAGGCTAGCCAACTGTCCCTTGGAGTCTACTTCTTTATCCTAGGTAGAAGTTGAACCAGGGCCAGTCTTTCAGGGCTCCTTTTAGGTCAAAGACAGCAGTTCTATCCCTTTTCTGATCTCCTGCGGGTCCAGTAGGTGTTCTGAAGTTTGTACCTTGGTGCACCACAATTATGCACCAGCTAGTGGGTTAGAGTAACTCCTGGGCACTCCCTAACCAATGGGGTAAGAGTTTCTTAGGGCACTCCCACCCACTTATTTCACATTGTCTGCAGTTCCTTTTTGCCTTAATGCAAACTATCCCACAGTGCCTCTCAGTCTCAATATCCAAGATGTGTAAACCCTTTTCCTCTTATGCAGGGTCTGTATGCCCCCCGAAAGGTATAGTCAGAATAATGAGCAGTTCCCTCCTTTGTAGTCACTCAAAACTAGTTATGGGGTAGATGCCTTCCACTGGGTTTGGTACCAGCCTGACTATGTGGACAAAGGTTGGGACCTTCCAGATGTCACCAAACATCTGCTTGTGACAGGGCAAGTCCTTTTGAAGTAAACTAAGTTTATTTGCTAAATGCAACTCGTCTTCCTGCATGGGGAAGAAAACACTACCTTACAATTTTCACACCTCTACATATAATTCAGTCAAATATCAGGCTGGGCAGTTATTGGAGAGCTAATGCAAATTACCATCCAGCAGGTTCAGACACAACAAAGTAACTTCCTAAAAGTTACATTTCCAATATATTTAATAAAAGTTTGACTTTACCATTGGATTGGATTGTTATTTAATATAAAAATAAGTATTAGAATGGAGTATGTAGCTGGCAGAAGGCAAACGCTATTGATTAAAGGACATAGGGGCTGATTTAAGAGCCCCTACCACCTCCCTGCACCTCATTAGTGTCATTTTTTTACACTAATGTAGCCCAGCGAGGCCAAAATGGCAGAGCCAAATTTACAAAGTGATGCAATGCATGCATTGCATCACTTTGTAATCCTTTGCACTACATTATGATAGCAACAGGCATATGGTATGCTAAAGGGACGTTCCCCTGTTAGGGGGTCTGAAAAAATGGCTCAAAGAAATCTAATAGATTTTTTGGTGCCATTTTTGGCACTTTTAGCGCCTGCTCAGAGCAGGCGTTGAAAGGAGGCATGCAATTGCTTTCAATGAGCCTCAATGGGATTTGCAGGATTATTTAAAAATTGTTTACGCTAATCCTGCAAAGCTCCGAGCTAGTGTCAACAATTTTGAAGCTAGTTCCCCTATTTACCAGCATGGTGTGTCATATCTAAAATACGGCAAACAGATAGTGGCATTTGTGGGGCGATAAGGGGTGCACGAAAAGTGACGCTGCACTGGGTGCAGTGTCACTTTTCTTAAATCAGGGCCATACCTTTACTTAGACTTTTCCTATATACCGGTTGCAGCACGGCCAGTGACAGTGTGGGTTTTGGGCTTAGTCACTGGGGGGACATGCCACTTAGAATGTCCAGTTTTGGCCTGTACGCTCTGGTCCACCCGCCGACCCCTGCCCTCACCACGTCTTCAATAAAGCCAGCCAAATGATCGCTCCCCAGCTCCGGATCATCATCAACAGCTCCTTCGAGACCGCCATCTTCCCAGAGAGCTGGGATCACGCCAAAGTCAACACCCTGCTCAAAAAGCCCAAAGCTGGCTCAGAAGACCTCAAAAACTACTGGCCTATCTCTCTACTCCCCTTTCCTGCGAAGGTCATTGAGAAGATAGTAAGCAACCAACTATCTCGCTTCTTGGAGGACAACAGCCTACTCGACATCTCCCGGTCAGACTTCTGCAAGAACCACAACACTGAGACTGCCCTTATCGCTTGCACTGACGACATAAGGAGCAGGCTTGACAAAGGTGAAACTGTTGCCCTCATCCTCCTTGACCTTTCCGCAGCCTTCGACACCGTCTGTCACCACACCCTTTGCACATGCCTCCACGATGCCGGAATCCACCACAGAGCCCTGGATTTGCTCACATCCTTCCTCTCTGGCAGAACCCAAATAGTCTGCCTCCCCCCATTCCTGTCAAAAGCCACCAAGACCACCTGCGGAGTCCCCCATGGATCCTCACTCAGCCCCACCCTCTTCAATGTCTACACAGCACCGCTCGCAATCATCGTCCAATCCCATGGCCTCAACATCGTCTCCTACTAGGACAACACTAATCTCATCCTCTCTCTCACGAAGGACCACGCAACAGCCAAGACCAGCCTCCACACCGGACTTCACAGCATCACCAACTGGATGGAGGCAAGCCGCCTCAAACTGAAATCAGAGAAGACCGAGATCATCATCTTCGGCTCCAACAGATCAGCATGGAATGGCTCCTGGAGGCCTGCCACTCTGGGATCTCCCCCAACGCCCACCACCCATGCACGCAACCTCGGCTTCATGCTGGACTCATCGCTCTCTATGACCCAGTAAGGCAACACCAGCTCATCCTCATGTTTTAACACCCTTTGCATGCTTCGCAAGACCTTCAGATGTATCCCAATTGAAACCAGAAGAACGGTCACCCATGCCCTCATTAGCAGCAGACAGGACTACGGCAATGCTCTCTATGTGAGAACAACAGCCAAGCTCCAGAGAAAACTTCAGCGCATCCAGAACGCCTCAGCACGACTCATCCTTAACCTCCCTCGAAACAAACACATCTCAGCCCACCTCAGAGACCTCCACTGGCTCCCTGTCAACAAAAGGATCATCTTCAAACTCCTGATCCACGCTCACAAGGCTCTCCACGATGCCGGACCTGCCTCCCTCAACGAGCGTCTCAACTTCCACATCCCGACATGCCAGCTCTGCTCCACCAACCTTGCCCTCAAGACCGTCCCCAGAATCCACCGGACCACAACTGGTGGCAAATCCTTCTCCCACCTTGCTGCTAAAACCTGGAACTCCCTCCCGTGAAAACCTACGTCTGACCCAGGACCTCCTGACCTTCAGTAAGTGCCTCAAGACCTGGCTCTTCGAGCAGTAGCACTCCCCAGCGCCTTGAGACCCTACCGGGTGAGTAGCGTGCGTAACAAATTACTGATTGATTGATTGATTGAGTGTACATTGTGGGCAGCAAGTTGTGTAACAGGTATCTTATTGTGTATTTAAAATCAGGTTTTCATACCTTTCAAAGGGATCATTTGGAGAGGTCTTTGCATCAGATTTCAAACTGCTACTGTCAAACTAAACAGGTTAATAATGAAGCCATATTGTTTATGCCAATGTATAGGTAAGTTAAATAAATCAATCAGAAATAAACCAATTTGACCATATTTAAAAGAAGGGCACATGCACTTTATTCCTGTTTACCAGGGGCTAAATGCACAGATTTATATGTGCAGCAAATGTAGGGTCAGAAAAAGGCAAGAAATAGAGGGTTAAAATGCGGGAAATGTAGATTTCCCATATGTCACATATAATTAGGGACATTATTGGTCACTTGTGCTGATAGAAGAATTTGTGAAAGGGGATGATACTTCGATATTGGGGTCAATAGATGGTTTGTGGCTTTAGGCTTACAGATGGTCAGGTGTATGGTTTCTAATATGTACTGGAAGACAATGGTGATGGTGGTGAATAAACGTTGAAAAGAAAATAACCTAACCAAATACAAAGGACATGAAGATGGCTTTTTGCTGGATGTGTCAAACTTTGAGACTTACGGCCATTTGTTTTCTCTTTTCAACCTACCAGTTTGGGAAAGAGACAGTAGAAGACGCAAGGCATCAAAAATACTCACTGAGGTGCCACTTCAAAATGCAGGCTCAACTGATTTGGGGACTCAACCAGCCAAGGGAAGTGGGTGGGATTTGTCTTTGGAAATTATCAACAGTTTAAAAAATGAAAAAACACTGCCATGCTTAAGTTGTGTGAATTTGGATTTTTTTGTTCAGTATACAAATAAAAGTTAAAAAGAAATTTACAGTCTTAACAGAAAACCTAGCTTCAGTGTACTTTGGGAGAGCAGGCAACAATTTGAGCTCGCATGGCCATCACAGGTCCCCATAGCGTAGAATCAGATGCATATAATTGTACATTGTAAACCCAAGCATGAGAAATTTAATTCAAACCCTGATGAAGTATTTACAAACTGCACTCCACATGAAAAGTGAGATTGCCTTAGATTCATCTCTAATGTGAAGATACAATAAGTCACCTTTTAGGGAACATTCTCTTTGCTTTGTCTAACATTTAAACCAGTGAGCAAATTGCTCAAGGAATTTATACGTGGTTTTTAAGCTAAACCAAAATTATAAATGAACCCGCAGCTAAACATCTCATGTGTGTTTCACTGATGATCAAAAACTATGCATTAAATATGGTTATAACTATCAGAAATGATCAGGCACATTATTCTAATTGCAATCCATGTTTATCTGCATTTTGGCCACAATATGCAAAACTAGCATTTGAAGATCAATCAATCAATCAAACTGTGTTATATATAGCGCAACATATCCAGGTGCAGGGCTGAGGGACTCAGTCGAACAGCCAGGTCTTGAGTCCCTATGTGGGGTCTGCTACTGAGTGTAATGTAGGAAGATGGAGGGGAAGGGCATTTCAGGATTTGGCAGTGAGGTGGGATAAGGATTGTCCTCCGGTGGGTTAACAGCAGATGCAAGGTGTCTGTATGAGGGCGAAGTGAGCGGAGCGAAGGTTTCTGGGTGCCGGTGGAATTTTAGAGGGTGGTTCATGAATGCTGGTCCATTGTCATGGATGGCTTTGTAGGTATGGGTCAGGAGCTAGATGGAAGATTTAATAACACAACTCACAAATTAATGATGTATTCACTGAAAAAGAAGTTTAAGAAGCGTTCATGTACAAAATGTCAGAGAATAGGAGGACTGTATAGCTACAATACAAAGCTATTAGCACGAAAAATAGCAAAGAATACTTCAGTGGTTCAAAACACAGTTTTGGATGCTAATCAAAATAGATACCAAACTCCATCTCTTTTTCAAGTTGTCTACACCATTATTGACTGCCAAAGTGAGACCGTTTTGTAACTTTGCATATAGCTTATTCCAAACTGAGGTGAAGTGGCATGGTGTTGAGAACAAGGATGGGCAGGGAATGTGGCACTGAGAAATTACCAGTGGCTGAAATTAATTCAAGCATTCCATCCATCACTTATTTGTATGCTTCAGTGTAATGCCATAAGTGGGAACGTTATACCAAGACATGGGTCCTGTGCACGATGTCCCTCTGGAACCAATCTATACTTGGCTGAGGAGCACTAGTAGGGGTGAAACCAGTCCTGGGTTACTTGTATTCCAATTTAGGGTGAAACCTGGCCTAAGAGTTTGGGCTGGACTGTTCCCACTGAAGCAAGGTCAAGACTGATTTGCATATGTCTAGGTCTAAACTGAGGTGGCATAGTGAGCAAAAATAATGATGGTTTGGGATGCAGTCCGGAGTAATTACCAGAGGCTGAGATTAATTCAAACATTCCACCCATCATATTTTTGCATACTTTAAGGTCACGCCCTAATTGGAACCTGGGATGCCCAGATATGGGACCTATGCCCACTGTGTCACTGGAACCAAATTATGCATGGCAGATGAGTCATTACAAAGGCAAAACTGGTCCTGGGTTGCTTGAATTCCGGTTCAGAGAGGACCTGACCTGGCAGACTAGTCTGGACTGTTCTCAATGGAGCAGTGTCAAGATTGATTTGAAAATAGCTGGGTACACACCGAGATGGCATTGTGTGCAAAATAATGATGGGCTGGGATATGGCCACAAGTAATTGTCAGTGGCTGAGATTAATTCAAGTATTCCATTAATCACTTTTTTGTTTACTTCAGTGTGATGTCCTAAGAAGGATGGATATGCCCAAATGTGGGTCTTGTGCACACTGTGCCATGGAAACCAAGCTATGCCTGACTGATGAGTCCTAATAAGAGCAAAGATGGACCTGGGCTGTTTGTGTTTCATTTGAGGGAGAACCTGGATTGGCAGTTCAGGCTGAACTATTCCAGATGGAGCAGGATCAAGGCTAATTTGAACATGGCTGAGTCCAAACTGGGGTGGCATGGTGTGCAAAATAACAATAGACTGGGATGTGGCACTGGGGATGCAGCCTCAGTGGCTGAAATTAATTTGAGCATTCCATCTATCACTTTTTTATATACATCAGTGAGAGGCCTGAAGTGGGAGTAGTAAGCCCAGATGTGGGTCCAGTGTACAGGGTGCCACAGTAGTCGAACTGTACCCAACTGGCTTGTTGTGTTCTGATTGAGGGAGAACCTGACCTGATAGTTTGGGCTGGACTTTTTCCATTGGAGCAGGATAAAGACTGATTTGCATTTGTTAGGTCCAAGCTGATGTGGCATGGTGTATAAAATAAAAATGGACTGTGATGCGGCCTGATTAATTACGAGTAATAGTGTATACTTTAGTGTGATGGCCTACAGTGGGACAGGTATGCCTGGATGTAAGGCCCTTGCACACTGTGCACTAGAACGCAGCTATACCCGACTGATGAGCTAAGGGCAAACCGGTTCTGGGTTGCTTGTGTTCTGGTTCAGAGTGTTCCTAGCCTGGCAGTTCATGCTGGGCTATTCCCACTGCATCAGGGTCAAGCTTAATGTGCATGTGGCTGGGTCAAACCTGAAGTAGTATGGTGTGACAAATAATGATGCACTGGTATGCAGTAATTATCAGTGGCATTCCATCTATCACTTTTTGCATACTTCAGTGTTCTGCGAATTTGTCACTGAGTCTACCTTCAAGTCTAAATTGCTGCTGCAGATAAAGTTTGAGTTTCATAGCATCTGCACATTTTGTGCACCATTGTACTGCTGTGTAAAAAGAGGTCACAAGAGCTACTTCAGATGTAAAATATTCAGCATCAAAAATAGTGCAATTACACTTAAGCATTTTTCTTTTTTTGACTAGCTTCACAATGGGTGCAATTGTTTCATCATCATATATTTGTTAAAAGACTGAATGATTATTGCTACTGGAAATATTAGTCCGTAAATAGACAAATGCAAACCACACAATATTTCTCTTTATTAACCCATTTGTAGATAATAGGATTGCTATGCTATGGAGTCCTGAGAGAAAGAGGCAACAACTGTAATGTGTACTTTGACTCAGCTCCCACAGGGCTTAACTAACATTAACCAAAAAGATAAAATGATTTCTGAGAGAAGAATCCCTTGTTTGCCCTTGGTAACGTTCCCCAAGCAGGATGTCTTTTGTCACGTGCTACAAAACAGACAATTATTGAACAAAACACTTTAAAGGTTTGGCAAGATAGATCAATAATAAAATTCTAATCCATTTTGCTAGTTCAGGAGTTGTAAAAGACTCAGACCAGGATACCATTAGGCACTCTCTTATAAATGGCTGTGGCCAGATATATTTTGTTGGCTCGTAAGGACAAAGTCGTCTCCATTTGAGTTCGAATCATTTCTGAAGGCTGAAGAGCTTTACAAAGGAAAGGCTGGGAGCAGTGGATGAGAACTGTTCTATGAAAAATGAATAAATCTGTTGAGTGGTCTCCCTCTAGCCTCAAATGTCTTGGCACAGTGCTCCAAGAGCTCTGAAAGGATTGCTTATTTGCTTTGTGTAACATTATTTCAGCCCCCTAGAAATTAACAATCCTGACTTTAAAAGAAACACATTTCTTTAGCACTGATAACTCAAGATACATCATTTAAATCATCACAAGTAGTTCTTCTTACTTCAGTCCATAGTTTCCAGTTTCAAGGTGTGCCCCATGACTCCTCTACAGGTCTACAGCAAAATGTTAATTCCTCTGGTGGCAGTATTTATTTTCAGCAGCTTTATCTGATCCTCAAACCTTGTGCCATAGCAGCAGTATTGGTTACCTCCTAGGCAAGAATTTGCTTATTTTAGTAAAGGAAGCTCTGTGTCCTCTAGGCACGGAGGACATTACTACAGGGAAAGCATGCTTTTGTTCCAGAACATTGATATAACTGGCCCTACAGAACCACCAAGGTGATAATTTCCCAAGTACTGATACCAGGTATGATACCTACGAATGGATCATCAAGTAAAGTTTCAAGTGAACACTGGCAATCAACTTCTCCATTTCACTTGCCTAAATTTAGATTACAAGCAAGGGAAGGATAGGACTTGTGCAGAACAGCTCAATGAGAGAGTGGCTGAACTTGTAGTGGACTTTATGGGACAAAACACACCGCATCGTGAATCAGTGAAAGTCCAAAAATAACCAGGACTAGTAGTACGGGGAAAATATGTATATGCAGTGGTAACACAATGATGCTTGACAATTTCTGTGAGTTGTATGGTACAGCTAGTTCTCACTCACTAACAAGCCTTCCTCTATGCTATTTTCTCCCCATCCCCTAGTTTCTTTCCTCATCTTGATTACCAGTGTTTCTTGGTCCTTCTGCTTCTCAGCTGATTTCTCTACCAGTCTGATGTGATTCCAAGTATCAGTGTCTTCTTACTGTACTCTTCTAATAATGTCTCCCTGTGACTCCCTTAGTGAATCCTCAACTTCCTTTAGATTTCCTTGTCCTGCGCATCTCTGGAGGTCATGTTACCCCAAAGATATGGTTATTGTATTCCCCTGTGAAGCATTATGTAAGAATCATTCTAAACACATGTACCTTTATCCTGCAGGGGTACATAGCATAGGTTGATGCATGTGGAGCCAATCATGTGTCTAGAATACTCCTTGTTTGGGGGTTGAAAGAAATAGAGGATGAGGAGGAGGGGTACTTACCATGAAAGACATCGAGTAGCACTTCCAAATATCCCAAATGTTTTGCACTTTACAGATGATGGACAAATACCAAGAAATACATGTTCAGAGGTACACAACACTGGCTGCACCAACAATGGTGAGCACCTCAAACCTGTGTGTAAACTGACTGTTATCATGCAGTTCATTTACCATAATGCATCTGGGAGAAAATAGATGCTGTTATGCCAGGCAGTGTCCTTACCTGTCTCTTTCTCGGAGCTACTAACTCATGAGTCTCATTAAATGGAGTGGTACTTAACCTGAAAGATATTGACCTACAATTCCAAGCACCTAGAAACTGTCATTTTACTCTACAGATGAGAAATAAAAATCCAGAAACACATATGCCCAAATACATACATAAATGGCTGAACCATCAATGGTTAACGCTTCAATACTTCTGAGTAAACAAAAGTGACTGACTGCTATCATGCACTGCATTTAACTATTGGATCTGGGAATAAATCTGGCCCAATATGAAAGAAAGAGGGTGTGAATTGTTCAATCCAGTCAGTGTCAAAGAACATAACTCTTTATTTGTTAGTCAGAGATTTGTGAGTTATGCTTAAATGAAAGACATCAGTCATTTTCCTTATCAAATAACTATGAATCTGTCTTCTAAATCATAGCATTTCTCTAATTGCTGCATATTCCTTTACATATGAAATGTGTTTTCGTGGCACCAGGTTTCGTGTAAAATCAAATAAAGTATGTGCAGATATTCCTTTGTCACATTTGGACCTTACACATATTTTTTCATTTGAATGGAAATGTACATTCTATTTTCTTCTGGTCTGGGGATGATCAAACAGGACATCAACAGTGTTCCGTATACAAACCCCTCACACGCATGCTTCCTATTTTCTCCATAACCAATTAATAGCTATGGCAGACATTTTAGAGAAATTACTAGCTGCTTTAGGATACACCAATATTTTTGTCTCTGCCTAAGCAATTCTTAATTAATTTTTGAACAATAATGTATTGGTTTCAAAGATGTAACAACTGCATCATCTACACTCAGAACACTGCCTACTTTCAAGAATGAGCCATGTGTCTTATTGTTGATATTTTTAGTGGTACAACACTAATTAACCCACAATGCAAACTTTACAATTCCACCTGCTCAATAAATTAGTGCCACCACAATACCTATTGTGTTTTGTAGGAACACAAATTTGAAAGCACTTTGGTGAATGGGACCTCATTTAATAGTAGCAGAAGGCAGAAAACTGGGAGACAGACAAGAGGTAAAGTATTTCTACCTTGATTCTATGTATACTTCTATATCTAAATGCCATGGTGGATCTTTACTAAGTTATAGCTATCGCATTTGTTATGAACACGTCATAATAAAGATCAGTGAAGCATTGTAACATTTCCTCATTGGTTTCTCTTCCTGTTATTGGACTAGTTGGCAAAATGAAAGAACAGAAGTTTAAATGTATACCTATTTTTGTTGGATTTGAGTATTTACTGTTGTCTCATTATAATGTGTCTATAATCTAGCTACTCTATGCCCTCATGTGCTCATGTCTGCACACGAGACACGCCATGACACAGACCATCATTACCAGTCAACCAGACTACACCACTCTGTTAAGGCAAGTCCACGCTTGTTTAATTCATTAAAAAGGTCTTTATTCGTAACAGCATGCACCAAGAAACATGACAAGCTCCTTCCTCTCTTCTATTCTCCTAACCGCCTCTTCTAGCATCACCTCCCTCCTCACCTTCTAATCTCTAACATCATCAGTCAGAGATCTAATCAACAACACATCTCTGTCCTTACAACAACTAACAAAAAATCACTTTAACTTAACTTCTATTACAAAGTACATTTTAAGAACAAGATAAAAATGAAGGAAAAGGAAGAAAAAAAAAACAATATATATATATATATATAAAAAAATATAAACTGAATAATAGTAAAAATAACATTGATTATTTATAAATAAAATTCATACAGTTCTAAAGATTATAAAAACAGTTAGTGGTGAATACACAATTATGCATTATACTACTGCCACAAATTCCTTAATGTACACAATTCTCCAAATGTTTAGGAAATGTCTTCTTTCTTATACTCCTCCTAATATTCCCACCAAGATCAGGTTCACAAGCATTTTGTTCTTTGCACGTGTTCTCACAAGACGATCTTTTATCTACATATTAATCTAAGCATGACATACTCCACACATCCCCTCCTTCTAGAACTACAACATTATTTCCGACCTGTACAATTTTCTTCGGTCCCATAAATTTGGATTCACCCTTTTGTGTCTACATAGGTTTCTTTATATGTACCAAATCACCTACATGCCAAATTCTTTGGTGTGCACGAGGTTTGTCATCAAATACTTCCTTATACTTGGCTTGGTTCACAACTATTTTATAACGGATGGGCCCCAGTATTTGGATCATTTCTGTGAGCCCACAAATTTTCTCTAAGAACTGTTTTCAAAGGTAGCTTATTATCAAGAGTAGTCTGCACACTAGCTCTCTCTAACAGGTTCATCTTCTCAACCAGGCTATTAGCCTGGGGAGAATATAGTGCAGTGCAAAACTGAGAAATGGCTAAATTGTTAAGGAAGTCCTTCATCTATAGTGAAGTGAACTGTACACCATTATCAGTGATTATCACCTTATGAATACCCTCACACACATAAACATTAGTAAAAACCTTAATAACAACCTTGGTGGTGATTGAATTCACACAACTGGCAGTGACCCACTTGGAAGTAAAATCAACCAACACAATGACAAATCTCTCATTATAAGGTAAGGCCTCAAATGGTCCAATCAGATCCAGACCCAGTTTGTGCCAAGGTTCATCTGGAATAGAGACAGGGGATAGGGGAGCAGTACTCACACTTTTGGACTTATCATTACTTGCACATTGCATGCAGTTTAGTATAAGTGCTTCAACCTGTCTATCTAGACCAGGCCACGAGTAACATTCTCTGACACTTGCTTTAGTCAAGTTTCTACCTAAATGTCCCTCATGAGCCAAGTTAACTAACTTTTCATATAATCCTGTTAGTGGAACTAGTCTATCACACCTATACAAATTGCCCTCCACAATACTTAGCTCATCTTTGACATTCCAAAATGCCTTAGCACCTTCTGAGTAATCACTTTAACTGGGCCAATCTTCCACCACATAATCAGAGACCAACTTACCAACAATGTCCTTCTCACACTCTGCATAGCATTCTCCTTTATCAATACCTTATCCTTTGACCCACAATATTGGAACTTGATCGTCTGAACTGTGATCAGTCAAAGGTAATCTAGAAAGAAAATCAGCTGGAATATTTTCCTTCCCAGGCAAATATTCAACATGAAAATTATATTCGGGTTTTCTATCCAGCATTTGATACGTAGAGTTGCGTTTTCAATACTACGGCAAGCAAACATCTGAACCAAAGGCCTGTGATCACTTCTAAGCACAAATGGTAAACCCCATAGATAGTACTTAAAATGATTTATAGCCCAATTGCATGCCAGATCTCATGCTCTATTACAGAATAACATACTTCTGACTCAAGTGAACGAGACGCAAAAGCTACCACTCTTTCTTCACCATCCACAATCTGTGAAAGAACTGCACCAAGACCCTTCAGGCTCCCTTCAGTGAACAACAAGGTTTACCTTTTGGTATTACAATGAGGTAGGCATTTCACAAATTCTGTTTTAAAAAAAATTAAAGGCTTCTTCACACTCCGAAGACCACACACAGCTCATACCCTTCCTTAGCATAACCCTTAAAGGTTGCACCACACTCGCAAAATTCTTAATGAATTTCAAATAGTATTCATCAAGACCTAGGAATGATCGTACTAGATCTTTGTCTGAAGGTGTAGGCATAGATATAATTGATTTAGCTAGTGCTGGCTTAGGTTTAATACCATCACCCAGATAGTGTGACTCAAGTAAGAAACTGTTCCATCTCTGAATTTACATTTTTCTTTCTTCAAATGTAAGCCCTTTTCTTTCAACCTCCTCAAAACTACTCTAAGAGCTGTGTCATTTTTATCTTCATCTTCACCATAGACCAACATATCATCTTGAAAGAACAGAACCAAATCCAGACCCTTAAGTATTTCCTTCATCACCCTTTGGAAACATGCAGCAGCTGAAGCTAGTCCAAATGGCATCCTAATAAATCTATATGCTTCCAAGGGTGTGACAAAGGATGTAAGATGTCTGGAGTTCTCAGGGAGTAAAATTTGATGATATGCTTCTGACAAATCCATCACACTAAATACTTTGGCTTTCAATAACATTGTCAGAGTTTCATTAAGATTGGATAGTGGTTGGCGATCCACCCATATACACTGGTTGAGACCCCTCAAATCCACACACATTCTTATTTTAGATCCATTATCCTTGAGAACTAAAACAATAGGAGCTAACCATTCCAAGGCTTTAATTTCTTCACTAACTCCAAAACTCAATAACCTATTAAGTCAATCTTGCAGAGGATTCAACATCAAATGTCGAACCTTCTTTACTTTATGAACTACTGGTTCAGCACTAGATTTTAAAATAATTCTATGTTTATAATCTACTAGTAACCCAAGTTTATCACTGAACACTTTAGGATATTCATTCACATTATAAGCATCCTTCCCTACATATGATACATAGAGGACTTGCACATGTGAGTTTGGATTGAGAATGATACCTACATCTCTTTGGTTTTCTCCAACCCAACAAAAAGTCCCCTTGTTCAGCCACATAAATCTTTCTTACTGTTTCTCGCCTTTTAAATGTTATTGTCATAAGAGAATAGCCAAACAAGTCAATCTTCTGTACACCATAACTTACGGGGTCGATGTCAGGAGGAGATAATTCAATTTTGTCATATCCAAAGGTTGTCTCCCAGTTCTTATCACCTATCAAAGTGAAAGGAGATCCTGAGTCTGCAAGGACAGGAACAATTTTCCAGTCAACTTCAATGTCACATTTCGGCATAACCAATTTGGTACTATCACTTCCAGAGTTACTTTGGTTACCAGGGCAATTCACATTCAATATCATCTGTTGACCCATCGATTTGTCATCCACCATGTGTATTTTATGAGTCTTGCAAACCTTCGCCAAATGTCCTTTCTTCTCACTGTTCCTGCAATAATATATTCCTGGCAAAACACCTTGGGTTATTTGCTAGATGCCCAGGACTACCACATTTGTAACATCTAATTTTGGAGTCCTTGGACAAATCATTACCCACTCTTATGCGACTTGCCATTTTTTGTAGAAATATCTCCTTCTTGTATATTTTCTTGAGCTAAAACCCTAGCCACCGTGAGTTGGACGTAGATTCTACTATTGGTGCAGACAGAAAAGGCATGACAATTTGAAACAGTGTATTTCATTTCCTTAGCCCAAAAGGTAGCATGCTCCATACTTTACACAATGGTAATAGCTTCACATAAAGAAGGATTTTTCGCTAGTAACTTTTCTTGTACCATCGGATTGTTAGTACACCGCACAAGTTGATCCCTAATGAGAGAGTCAGTTAAGTCAGCAAATTCTCAGGTTTGTGCAAATGTTTTGAGAGATGCAATATAGTTTCTAACTCTTTCATCATTGGCTTGTGATCTCATAAAAAATGTATGTCTTTCCATGACAATCTTTATTCGAGTTCCAAAATGTTTTTTAAGCATCATAACTGACATTTCATACACATCTCTAGGGTCACCGTTAGCAGTGCCTATAACAATCAGGTCAAGACTGCCATAAATATTCCTTCCTTCAATGCTCCTTCAATGCCCAAATTATGTAAAAGAATTCCTTGTTTTCTATGATGCGAGAATTTCTCCCCACCAATGCCAATCAAATAAGACTCAAACATATTGATCCATTTTTTTCAAGGCAATACAGGTTTACCTCATTCAGATAAAAAAATTTTGTTTGAGATAAATTGAGAGGGGCCACTTGAGCCATATTGCAATAGTTAGTAAAACAATACACTAAAATAACAAGTTTAAAATAATAAATTTCCACCATTAATTAGTTTAAAGAAAGAAATAAAATAGGCAGTTATGTTAAAAAAACACTGTAGTCGCTAAAAGTCATGAAATGTTCTAATGTTTGTAAAGCAGGAAGTAAAAGCAGCATTCTAACATCATGTATCAATCTGTTTTTTGTAAATGGAAATGGCGGTTCTTCAATTAATGCAGCAGGGCAGGTAGCCCTGAAGCATCTTGCAAGGATACCAGGAAGTAGTGACACAAAAACTCTGGCGCTTGTGCTGGCCTCAGAATACAGGTGTTGACGCTCTAGTCAATGTGCTCGAGCAAACGTGCGAGTTCTGGAGCCTGCACCGGCCTCAGGATTCAGATGTTGACGCTCGAGCCAACTCGCTCGAGCAAACGCACAAGTTGAATGCTTGAAATGACGCGCTTCGTTGAATGCACGCGCTTGTCCTCAACAGCAAGCCATAAATAACAAAACAGTATTTTAGCCCGAATTCACAGCTTGTGCCGAACAGCAATATCCATGAAAACAGCACTTTCTCTCTTTTCAGCTGCGCTTCACTGCATTGACGGTAGATGGTCTTTGACTGATCACAGTTCAGACGATCAAGTTCTGATTTTGTGGGTCACAGAATCAGCTATTGATAAAGAAGAATGGCAATCAGAGTGTGAGAAGGACACTGGTGGTAAGTTGGTCTCTGATTATGTGGTGGAAGGTTGGCCCAGTTTAAGTGATTGTTCAGAAGGTGCTAAGGCATTTTGGAATGTCAAGGATGAGCTAAGTATTGTGGAAGACTAGTTCCACCAGCAGGATTATATGAAAAGTTAGTCAACTTGGCTCATGAGGGACAGTTAGGTAGAAACTTGACTAAAGCAAGTGTCAGAGAATGTTACTGGTGGCCTGGTCTAGATATACAGGATGAAGCACTCGTAAAAAACTGCATGCAATGTGCAAGTAATGATAAGTCTAAACGTGTGAGGACTGCACCACTATCTTCTGTCTCTATTCCAGATGAACCTTGGCACAAACTGGGTCTGGATCTGATTGGACCATTTGCGGCCATACCTTATAATAAGAGATTTGTCACTGTGTTGGTTGATTATACTTCCAAGCGGGTCACTGCCAGTTGTGTGAGTTCAATCACCACCAAGGTTGTTATAGAGTTTTTAACTGATGTTTTTGTGTGTGAGGGTATTCCTCAGGTGATAATCACTGATAATGGTGTACAGTTCACTTCACTAGAGATGAAGATCTTCCTTAACGATTAAGCCATTTCTCATTTTCGCACCACACTATATTCTCCCTAGGCTGATGGCCTGGTTGAGGAGATGCACCAGTTAGTGAGAGCTAGTGTGCAGACTGCTCTTGATAAAAAGCTACCTTTGAAAACAGTTCTCAGAGAAAAATTGTGGGTTCACAGAAATGCTCCAAATGCTGTGACTGGTAAGTCTCCTTTCAGAATCTTAAGAGGTAGGATGGCAGGTTCTAAATTAAATCCATGTTGGTTGTTGCCTGGTGGAAAGTGTGGGGAGTCATCAGTGAATATGGGGCCTATCCATTATAAAATAATTACGAACCAAGCCAAGTATAAGGAGGTATTTGATGACAAACATAGTGCGCACCAACAAATTTGGCATGTAGGTGATTTGGTATATATAAAGAAACCTATGTGGACACAAAAGGGTGAATCCAAATTAATGGGACCAAAGAAAATTGTACAGGTCAGAAAGAATGTTGTAGTTCTAGAAGGATGTGATGTGTGGAGTACGTCACGCTCAGCTAAATATGTAGGTGAAGGGTTGTCTTTTGAGAACACGTGCAAAGAACAAAATGCTTGTGTGCCTGAGCTTGGTGGGAAGATTAGGAGGAGCATAGGAAAAAATACATTTCCTAAACATTTGGAGAATTTTGTACATTAAGGAATTTGTTGTAGTAGTATAATGTATAATTATCTATTCACCACTAACTGTTTTTATAATCTTTAGAATTGTATGAATTCTATTTAGATATAATCATTGTTATTTTTACTATTATTCAGTTTATCTTGTTATATATGTTGTTGCTTTTTTTTGTTTGTCTTCCTTCATTTTTATCTTATTCTTAAAATGTCATTTGTAATAGAAGTTAAGTTAAAGTGATTTTTTGTTAGTTGTTGTAAGGAGAGAGATGTGTTGTGGCTTAGATCTCTGACTGATTTTCAAAAATTTACTCTGGTCACGTCATTTTCAATATAAATCTTCAATACTTTGCGTTTCATTGGACACATTGTTTGAAAGTGGGTTATTGGTAAGGGCAGGTAAGTACCTACACTTAGCAATAGGCCACTAAACCCCACTAGGTCCAGTTAGGTCTCAATAAATAAACCCCAGCTCAACCCTTGGTAGCTTGGCAAAGAGCGACAAGGCTTAACCTATGGACAAAGTGTGAAGCATTCAAGTAATTCAAAACAGTAATTAAATAAAACACAGAAAACAGTTTAACAATCCAAAACCACTTTTTATGAATATGAATTTTTTTTTTTAGCTTTAAAATGACACCAAAATTAATAAAATCGGAGAAGGGGAACCGGAGATATGAATTTTAAAAGAATCAAGGTTTTTTTAGCGCTTAGAAACTAATAGCGCCAATCTGGTCATCTGGTCGCACCTCAATCAGGGCAAAGTCAAAAGTTAAGGCCGACCACGATAGAGCCCTGCTCTGCTACAGCAAGCGGGAGGCCTCATTTAAAAGTTTACCTTTTGGACTTAGTCATTTTCTTGAAGATTTTCATCAGGGGGACAAATTCGCCAGTCCGATCCGACCTCCCTGGAGCCCTTCCTTGAATGCTTGTTGCGGGAGCCATCAGTGAAGATTTCTATGTTTGGACTTAGACAATTTTTTTAGATGAAAACCCCTTGACCGTGCTGAACCTTAATCTTGATCCGACGTCCCTGGAACCCTCTTCAGATTCACTGCTAGGGAGGTCCTGGTCAACTGCCTACCTTCGGATTTAGTCACTTTTTTGGAGATTTTCTTCAGCTGGACGAACCTGCAAGTCAGTCTAGGTTGTGGTTGAGGCAAGCTGTCTAGAGTTGCTGGGGCAGGTCGGTCCCTCTATGGAGCTTTTTCAAAAAAGTTCTCCAATCTTCTCCAAACTTCTGGATCTTCTTCTAGAAGCTCTTTTAAGGTTCTCTTGGAGTGCACAGCTCACCTCAAGGTTCCAGAAGCTCTGAGTTGCTCCTTGAGGGATGCAGACTACAACTCCAAGAATGCATCTGGCTCAAACTCTAAATTGATAACTAGACAGTGGTCACCTATTCAGTTTCTTTAGGATCTGAGACAGGACACTCTGGGTAGCAATGTTTCACCTGTAGCAAACAGAGAGTCCTTCCTTGAACCAGTTGAAGCCAGGCAAAGTCCTATTTGTGGTGAAGCCCAAGTGTGCAGCTGGTGTAGTCCTTCAGAGTGCAGTGTCCAGGTGCATGTCAGTGGTCCAGCAGGGCAGTCCTTCTTCTCCTGATGTTCTTCATTGTAGGGATCTGAGGTGTGGGAGCAGCTCTGTCATATTTATCCTTGCTTCTGGGTGAAAAACAGGAGGGTCCTTGTTCTCCAATCAGATGCAGGGTTCTTCCCCCTACGATGACCACTTCCTGGGAAGTGTGGCAAAGATCAATCCCAGGGAGCAACATTCTTCAAAAATACGTCATGGCTGAAACAGATTTTTGAAGGTTACATCTGGCTGAGCTCACGCACTGGTGTGGCTACAAATCCTAAACACAACCCTCTCCTGCCCTCACCTAATTATCTGGGTTTGCAGGATGTGAGGGAGGTGCTGGGTTGCTCCTGCTTCCCCATCTACTGAGGTAGTTCTCCTACCCCAGGCACATACTTTGTGTTCAGCCCAGGCCACTTCACACCTCATCAAGGTAGCCTGGCCAAGCTGTCAGGGGCTAGCCAATCAGAGACAGGCACTACAGAGCTGAAGTTGGCAACTTTTCAGGTAAAGTTTTAAAACTCTTTACTTGAGCTAATTATATTAAATCCAACAATTGTAAGTTGCTGGATTTATTATAACAATTAATTTGATTCCAAACTTGATTCATCTGACACTTAGTGGGGCTTTGTTAATTAAAAATAAGTCACCCCATTTTAGCCTACGGAGGCCATTCACTACAGTGAGGGAAAAACATGCTTATAGTTACATGGCACTCAACCCTAGGTGCACATAGGGTACACCTTAAGGATGACTTATTTGTAAAAAATAATGTATCGTAAGACTTTAGAAGTACTTTTAATTCCAAAGTTGAATTTGCATATAACTTTAGTTTAAAAGCAGCCTGCAAGGAGGCCTGCCTTTAAAATGACCCAGAGCACCTCGGCAGGGCACCTATGGGTGCATTATCTATGCTGGGGTCTCTTAAGCTACATGCCCTACCATATACTAGGGACTTATAGGTAGGTTGATACTGCCAATTTTAATTAGCCTAATTGAATATCCACTTTACACAGAGCACTGGCCCTGGGCCCCCCACCCACCCCAGCCAACCACGCACGCAACCTCGGCTTCATCCTCGACTCCGCTCTCACCATGTCCAAACAGGTCAACGCAGTCTCCTCCTCCTGTTTCAACACCCTCCGCATGCTCCGCAGAATCTTCAAGTGGATTCCAACAGAAACCAGAAAAACGGTGACCCAAGCCCTCGTCAGTAGCAGACTCGACTACGGCAACGCACTCTACACAGGCATCCCAACAAAAGACATCCAACGACTCCAACGCATCCAGAACGCATCCGCCCGCCTGATCCTCGACATACCCCGCCGATGCCACATCTCCCACCACCTGAAGGACCTCCACTGGCTCCCCGTGGACAAGAGGATCACCTTTAAACTCCTCACCCACGCGCACAAGGCACTACACAACGCCGGACCCACCTACCTGAACAACAGACTCAACTTCTACGTTCCCTCACACCAACTCCGCTCTGCCAACCTTTCCCTCGCCATCGTTCCCCGAATCCAGCGCAAGACCTCCGGCGGCAGATCCTTCTCCTACCTCGCCGCTAAGACCTGGAACTCACTCCCGACCTCCCTACGCCAGACCCAGGACCTCCTCACCTTCAGGAGACTCCTCAAGACATGGCTCTTCGAACGATAGCAGCTACCCCCCCCCCTAGCGCCTCGAAACCCTAACGGGTACATAGCGCGCTCTATAAATGTAATGATTGATTGATTGATTGGTAGCAGCCAAGACGCAGTAACCACCAGTATCTGTCAAAAAAACCTGGGGGTGACCAGGGCAAAAAAGAAGGGCTTTACTGCACCAATCTTTTTCAAGGTAAAGCAACAGTATAACAATTTTTGTTTTACTAAACTAATTACTGTGCAGTTCTATTCCATAGCTCATTTTTTAGACGTATGAGTACAACGCCAAATCTTTTTAACATTGGTCTATAAATGTCACTGTTATATTGTTATATTACTATATTTGCAAAATGTAGGATGTAAAACTAATCTGTGATTTTTGGTGAAGAAAGACATTCTGTGATTCCATATGATGTACTGAAAATTATATTCAAAGAACACTTTTGCTTCAAGAATTCATACACCTGTGTCAAAAATAATCTCAAATTCCAGACCTATTTTCTTTTGCCCAGAGGTAAACTGCAGTTTCCAGTCAGACATGTCACTTGTATGATATGAATAATCTTAACAATTGCTGCCTTTAAACACAAATCCAGAGGCATTGTACTTGGTATGATGCCACTTCGTAGATTCCTCATCTGTTCAGATATTTGACACGGTCAATGCACATATATGTATTACACATTCACATTTTAAGAATAGGATTGTATATTGTGTTCTGCCATTGAGTCATTAGTGCCTTCCATAACATGCTATTCATCAAGATTATGCTGGTCCATTCTAATCAGAAATTTAAACGCAATAGTAAATTATTTACATTTCTGTTCAGACAAAATGGCTACCCACTCGACACCTTAGCTGTATTCATTGCCAGTGTTTATTTTCAGGGTTACCAGGAAACTGGAAACTTTGAACAATTTAGTCCTAAGGGCCAGGAGAGAGGTAGCAATTAAAGAAAGTTCTTGTGCCTGTTCGTTGATCACAAAGAAAGTAAGGGGCGCATTACGAGTTTGGCAGTCGGACCACCAGGCCGCCATGATGGCGGTCCCAAAAAACCATCATGTTGGTGGTCTTTCAGACTGTCTTATTACATGTTACACATGTAGGACCGCTGACAGCTAACCAAAAAAGGCAGACCGGCAGCGATGCGAAGGCCTGGAAATAGGTAGTCCAACCTCCAGCCTCGACATCACAACGACCAACAACCGACCATATTAGAAATCAAAAGTTGTAGTGGTAGACACTCGTGGTGGTTAACAAAGCCTTCTGCAAATATGGTGAATAACCCACGAACTCCATTTCAAGCTGATCAAATTATGCACCAGGTAGAGCTTCCCTCTTCAAAGAATTTTGAAGACATTTCCAATTTAAAATCTCCTTCCAGCTGAGTTCACATCAATTAGTATTATTGGTACCAATAATAGCAGCCCTAAACTTAATTCCAGTAAATGATTACCAAAATTTGAACGGAAAAAGCTGAAACATTAAGAAATAAAAAAGTTAGTTTAGCAAATCAGTCAATTAAGCAAGAGCCATCACTGGTTTTCTCCATTTTTTACAAAATGAATTAGTGCCATCAAGGATGAAGGAACCTGCACCCACCAACTTCGTCTCTATCAGTGCCCTTAAAAAACACCTTGAGAATGAGGAAACCACACAGGAGCCCCAGCGAGAATTGCCTTCAGAAGATCTAAATAATTTTATTCTCAAAGGTCCATGCTGGACCCGCGACATACCTGGAAATTTCTGAGCAGAATCCTTCTACAATGAAAAGGATTAGGGGCAATGAAGATGAGGCAGTTAGTACAGTGCAAGAAATGAGGGAAATAAAAAGAATGTTAGTGCTTTACAAAATAATAGAACATCATAATTTAATCAGTAAGATGAAACTATGGATATCCCTACTCAAAAGCTTATGTTGATGCTTATCGAGTACCTTTCAAGGGACAGCTATGAAGTGTTAAATTGTGGTAACACAATTAAGATATTGCAAGATCAGGAAGGCTTACCACACACATAGATGCTGTCAAGTTTCGCCCCACTAGTGGTCTCTTAGCAAATGAACCCACCTTGGAGCCACATTTCATCAAGTATCCAGAAACGCCTTATGGTTAAAACTTTCTCAATGGGGGATTCCTCCAGTCCTGCTGAAAGGTATCCAATTACTATACATCAATACTTGGGTGTACATTAAAATTAATGACGGGTTTACCCTCTCAAAAAAATACCAACTCATTCAGGTCTGAAGCAGGGTTGAGTTTTGGCACCACTCCTGTTTAAGTTATATTTCGCTGAGTTACCAACTGAATTAGACAAGGTGTCTAGCCAACCCCTAGGATGGGAGGAGATCTATCATATTCTGACGCTGTTTTTTCTAATAAGCAAGAACAGGGCTGGGCTGCAAAGACATCTAGTGAAATTGGATGAGTTCCCAATGACAAACAAAATGGGAATCGATTGAAAAAATAAAAATAAAACTCATTGTCAGAAGGCAGGTGATGAAAGAAGGCAAGTAGTATAACGGGTATCAAGCTGAAGGTCATTCAAAATATACATACATGGGAGTTACTATTAAATCAAATGCTAATGACTTGCTGGCAGCCTTTCTTAATATTAATAGGTCTCTGAGAGGTATGGCGCTGGAGCCTATGGTTAAAATAAAAAAACGCTAAACTGTTGTGTACGTTAACCGCCAGATACGACGTTTTTTTGTGGCAAGGCAGCACATTGTATGAACACAATCATTGGAAACATTTATAGGCAAGTGTTTTTGTCTCCCAAAAAATGCTTCGCCTGCCCAAATCTCTTTGTAATTTGGTGTAAAAGTCCACTCTGTTGCTAGTTTAGTGTGGTAGGTTAAAGGCTGCTGTGTCTATTTATCTGGACTATGCAATTCGGATAGACATTAATAGTAAGAATAGTACAACTTCTTTTGGGAAATATATGGATGCTGCTTAAAATTCGTTACAACTATGAAACGTGTGGGTTCTGCTCATTTCGTTTTAAAAATGTAAAAAACAAATAATAAATACAACGACTGTCAAGAATACAAGATAAGGAACTTGTATCTAAATGCTTGCATTTATGGATGATTCTGAATAACTATACAGTTCACAACAGGCAGCCTTACTTGGGATCATTCAATTCATTTTTTTTAAACTAAGGGGCATATTTATACTCCGTTTGCGCCGAATTAGCGTCGTTTTTTTCAACGCAAATTCGGCGCAAAACTAACGCCATATTTATACTTTGGCGTTAGACGCGTCTAGCGCCAAAGTATGGGCAAATAGCGTCATTTTTTTGCGTGAACGCCTTCCTTGCGTTAATGAGATGCAAGGAAGGCATTTCCGTCTAAAAAAATGACGGCGACGCAAATGCGTCGTATTTATACTCCCGGGCAAAAATCACGCCCGGGAGTGGTCGGGTCAAAAAACCCCGCATTTGCGCCACTTTTTAACGCCTGGGTCAGGGTAGGCGTTAAGGGGCCTGTGGGCTCAAAATGAGCCCACAGGTGCCCTCCCCTGCCCCCAGGGACCCCCCCTGCCACCCTTGCCCACCCCAGGAGGACACCCAAGGATGGAGGGACCCATCCCAGGGACATTCAGGTAAGTTCAGGTAAGTATACATTTTTTTTTTTTTTTTTTGGGTGGCATAGGGGGGCCTTATTTGTGCCCCCCTACATGCCACTATGCCCAATGACCATGCCCAGGGGACATAAGTCCCCTGGGCATGGCCATTGGGCAAGGGGGCATGACTCCTATCTTTACTAAGACAGGAGTCATGTAAATGGCGTCTGGGCGTCGTTTAAAATGGCGCAAATCGGGTTAAGACGATTTTTTTGCGTCAACCTGACTTGCGCCATTTTTAAGACGCCCTAACGCCATTTTTCCCTACGCCGGCGCTGCCTGGTGTACGTGTTTTTTTTCCACGCACACCAGGCAGCGCCGGTCTGCTTGCGCCGGCTAACGCCATTCAATAAATACGGCGCCCGCATGGCGCTTCAGAATGGCGTTAGCCGTCGCAAAATTTTTTGCCGCTAAACTGCGTTAGCGCAGTTTAGCGTCAAAAAGTATAAATACGGGCTAAGAACCTGATTTTTTAAAAGTTAGCGCCGCTTTTGTGTCATTTTTTGACGCAAAAGTCGCTCAAAGGCCCATATTTATACTTTTTTAGCACTGCTTTTGCGTCATTTTATGATGCAAAAGCGGCGCAAACTTACAAAATATAATTGTATTTTCTAAGTGCACCGTTTTTGCATCAAAAAGCAGTGCAAACGCGGCGCTTAAAAAGTATAAATATGGGCCAAAATATAATTATATTGCGCAAGTTTGCGCCACTTTTGCGACAAAAAACGCCACAAAAGCGGCACTAACTTTTCAAAAATCAGGCTCTTCGTATATGCAATTTAGATTTGGACGTCTCCCAACATCCGAGCTGGTTCCACCATATCTTAAAATCAAGTGTAGTGGGTTCTGTAGGTAGGCTATGTCGCTTGGCAACTGAGAATATCACCTATATTATCTGTATTTGTTCTTGTCTACTAGTTGAAGGGAGAACCTTGTTGAAGAAGCTGTTTAATGAACAGAGCATATGTTCCTGTAGACAGGCAATCATTTTATGCTTGGACACCAAACATTTGCACCTTAATATCGCTTTTCCAAAATTCTTGAGGTTGTTGGAGAAGAAACTAGAGAAGGCCAACTAGTTGTAGACTTCCTTGTACCAAATAGTTAACTATAACGCATTCATTCAGTTCCGACTAGTTTAATTTCTTTTTGTGTTCGTCCTTCAAACTGTCTTTTTAAGAGATTAGAGTTTTGCTGTCTCAATAAGTGTCAATATTTAAATGTTTGGTTTTTAAGCTTTTTAGTTGTCATATATAAGGAAATAATGGCAGATTTTTGCTGCTATACTGATCGATTACCTGATTTTTTTATTTTTATTTTTTCTAGTGTGTAGCGCTTTTTAAATACACATATACAATTATAACTATAATAAGAATGATAACAAAAAGTCAGTAGTTTTACAGAAACTGTTGTGTCTGTTCCTTAAAATTGATTTCTACATAAATATTTTGGCAAGGCATGAAAACAATTTACCTAAATGTCTCCGAGGCTTATTTAGGCACACTGAGCAACACTGCCCGTTAAATTCCTGCTCTCATGATGCTTGTCCTCACGTTTGGTCCGAGCCAGTAACGCTATAGTAGGTCCTTAGTGGCTTGCATAGCCCACTGTGACAGGCTGTAAGGCTGTAGTATAAAGCACCATTCATGTATTTAAATGCTTTCAGTCCGGAAAAGTGCTCGGCAATAATGAGCATCAAAGGTTGGAACACGAGGTGGCTCCAGAACTGGGCCCAATTTTCTCCAAGTGCAGCAAGCAATAACAATATTTATTATTAGTAATTACTGTGCTTTGTGAATTCTAACTAATGGAACCAGGGTGATGGTATTAATCTATTGACAGAGATTTATTCCAAGACTAACATTGACAACTGCTTTTCAGTTGATTGAGGTAACCAGTTACAATATGTCTGTAGTGTAATGCAGGATTTCCACTTTTTCGTTTCTCAAACTATGAAGGCATGGGATTGTGCATTAACACCAATACCACACATTTCACTATTCCCATTACACACTTAGGACCAGAATTGTACCCCAGTGGGTAGATTGACAACTGTCAGAGTGGCCGAAGTCATTTACTGCTGCCGCAATCGGGCTGCTTTTTATTTTCCCTGTAGTAATCTTTGTGCTTTCAGAGGAACTGCTACCATTCTGGCACCTCTGATGGCACTGAAGTTTGGTGGTGGGTACCGACTACTAGGTAGCCATGCACCAGACTATTTGGTTCTTCACAAATAAAGTCTCAAAGGGGAATTTTGTTTATGAAATACAAAAAAATATCTTGACAGTGACTCTTCTCCCAGGATGCTGGCTCGTTATTTTGTTTCTCTCTGTGACTGCTGGGTTTTGCCTGATGCCCATAGTCAGAAAAGAAAAGGTATAAGATGGTTTACTCTAATAAGGCCAGCAGTCTAATGTTCTTACTTCATCAGGCTGTTGGAATAGGTTTTCCAATGTCGTAGCTATTAGGGGCAACATCAGTGAAAAACTGAGGGCCTACCCACCTCAGAATAGACCAGACATATGAGGGTTTGGTGAACAGGATACTTCATCATGTTTGTGCTGGATTACCCCGTTCACTAAATTCCTGTTCAACTCCCAACAGCTTTAGGTTTTATGAAAGAGCTACCACAGTAAATCTGAAATAAAATTGGGTATTTCTTATTTTTCCTTCCAATCTTATAATACTCATTTAGAGCTCTGCAGATCATGGACAGTTCTCCCAGCAGAAACTCCTGTCTATAAAACTGGCTCTGCCAAAATGCAGCAGTGACTCAACCATAAACTTTGGCCCACCATTTAGTCTGTCGGAGTTACAAGGACTGCCTTGGAATGGATATTTCTGGGATGCTCAGAATTTGAGCGCTTGTAATGGGCACCTACTTAACTGTACCTTTACACATAATATTTTGGGTGTGGACAGTGCTTAATTTGTAAAAGAAAAACTGTAGGTGCCCAAGACATCCACTCAGAAGCCTGTGGCCAGGGGGTGCTTAATAACAAGGCTGGTAGTCTTATATCCATGTCATGCCTCTTTCATCCACTACCAGACACTCAGCAAACCTTTATCTCAATCTTGCAGGTTCCTTCTTTCTCACTTTGACATTTTTTTTCTGTCTTTCTCTTCCTCTTTCTTTCCGGTTTGTTTGTTTTTCCCTCTCTTGCTCCCTGTAAATGATGTGTACTGGTCCTCAAATATAGGTCCTGGTGGCCTTCACTAGGAACCACTGCTTGAAATTAAGCACTGCTTGAGCAGTAGATGTGGGAATGGACACATTTTACTTCCCATAGTCACTCTTTCATTGGCGCGTCGCCAATGATTTAATTTTAGTTTTTGCAGTTTTATATAAAGCAAACTCGACTTAAGGGCATTGGTGCCCTCTGCCTATGCACCTGTTAGATTACACGAGATAAGATACATTTTTTAGGCTTAGGAAGATTAAGCGATTTGCTCAAAACCAGGGACGTTGAGTCTATGCCAAATCTCGAATTTAGTTACCGAGATCCAAAGTCAGCATCCCTTGCCTCAAGGTCACATCCTCTTCCTTCGAAGTAGGCGGTGAAATTAGAGCTGTCCTGATAAATGGTTTTAAAAAGGCAGATGTTCATCTATAACTGTGGCAGCAAAGAAAAATCAGCCATAATTACTGACGGAAAAATCATCGTCCAAATTCCACTTCATGTCCTGAACACCGTTAGAGATAAAAGATAAGCAAACTTTGTCGCTTGAAATTGTACAATGGAAGAAATGCTTGATTTATGTACTACCTAGTTTCACCTCTGTAGAAGAATATTTTGCAACAGTGTAACTTCAAATACTATTTATCTCGGTTGCTCTCTTTAAAGACGTTTGACAATGTTTGAAACACCAGCTAGCATATGTCTACACACGACAGCTACCATGTCTGGTTCCTCACTGTTATGTCTTTTGACTTGAATTTACATTAGGCTACATCTCCAGCTTGCTGTGAAATGTACTACAAAATAGTTAACCAAAATGTGAATTCGATTTGCATCGAGCCCTAGGTTTTTACTTTTATCTGATAATGTAAATCTTCAAAATGCCCCTGAAGCACTTGAGTTTTTAGTACCAATCATTAAAATGCTGTGACTAGATGTTCTTTTATTTTTGGATGAAAGCATTTTTTATGATTGTTTGTGCCTCTGGTGAAACAATAGTTAAAGAGTTCCAAAATGGTATGCTCAATATTAAACGGTGTGTATAGAACATACGAGATGTCCAGAGTAGGCATTGATTCTGCATGAAAGGCACATCATTATTTGAGTGATATATCCGAGAATAAAAAAGTGGCAACTATGAAAACACAGAGACAATAACACGCAGGATTGCGAACCATCTGGTGTCATATACAAGAGAATGTTCTGACGCGTCGCTTACTTTTTAAATGTAACAACATTTAAGCACGGCCGTATTTCATAAGCTGCATTAAAACCGCTTTCTCTCATTTCTATAATAAAACCGTTCTATCACAATTATAAACCTAACTGTTACGGGCTTTATTTCGCTTGGGCTCATCATCTGCGTAAGTAAAGAGAAAATATTTCCATAAAAGCATTTTAGCAAGGAGTTTAATATTTTTTTGTCCAGGTTTTCTAACAGATGTGGAATGTATCTAATGCAATTATTTAAACGTCTGTAGTGTCGCTATAGGAGTGGGCAAGCCCACTCCCCTGTGGAGCCAAGGGGTTTTACAGGTGTCACCCCCTGGTACCGCGCAAGGTTGAGCGAACCCATGGTGATGCAGTGGAGGGGATAAAAGGGCACGTGTGTTTCCCTGGAGGGCTCAGAAGGTACTGCCACGCCCTCCAACTTCACCAGCGCTCCTCAAGAAGCACAGCCGACGCCGAGGGGCACCACACTCTGCAAGGGCCCCCCTGAAAAACTTCTGACCACGGCTGAGGTGCCCTCTGCAAATTACCCTGCACTGTGTAGCCTCATTGCCACCCCCTGCCGTCCAACCACCCTGGACCCTCACCCTGCAGCCTCTTCCTGGCCATACAATGGCAATTTCGCCCCCGGACATGCAAGGAGGCAGCATTCATCCACTTCTGGAGGTGAGGAAGCCGCTGACCCCAAGCACTAACCGCACAGCGCACTGTCCAACCCCCCCAAAGCCCATCACCATGGCTAGCATACCTCCCCTGGAACTATTCACCATCACAGGAGCCCCTCCCACCCAGGCCGCGAGTTGGAAGGTGTGGGTGGAGCCCCTCAAAACATACTTCAAGGCTCTGGACATCCAGGCAGAGCGACGGAGACCCCTCCTCCTCCACCTCGGAGAGGCAGACATCCATAAAGTGTTCAGGTCAGTGATGGAAGCAAGTCAACACACCTATGACACCCCGAAACAAACAATCACAGCGCACTTCGAACCGTATGCAAATCCGGACTACGAGCGGTTCTTACTGCACCAAGCCCACCAAATGCCTGACGAGTCGGTTGATGTCTTCTATGCACGGCAAAAGGAACTAGCCAGCACATGCACACTGCCCGATGAAGAAGACGAAATCCCATCGCAGTTCATCCAAGGATGACCTTCACCTAAGCTCAGAGAGTGCATCCTGCAACAACCGAACATGCTAATTTGAGACATCCTGACCCTCGTGCGATCCCAAGAACTGTCAAGAGCACGTGCCGCGCACATGGAACAAGCACTGACAGCGCAAGTCAAAACAGAGCCGGCCAACGCAGTGACCACTAACACACCGGGAGCAAAAGTCGACAGCTACAAAGGGAGGCTAAAGGGCAGACTCTGTAAATGGTGCGGCGGCCCGGCACCACACCCCAGCACCTGCCCGGCCTGGGGAAAAACATGCAGGGCCTCAGGGAAAGCCAACCACTACGCAAAAGTCTGCCGGTCTACGACGAAGACAGTGGCCCCCACACCAAAGAGATCAGTCAGGGGAATTGAGGCCTCCCCAGGCCCAGACTCGGACAGTGATGTGGACGGTGACCACCAGATAGTCCACGTGATACACACCATCGGCAACCGGTGGCTACCCACATGCCAAGTTCTCATTCAAGGGCTCCCCGTATTGGCGCTAGTTGACACCGGTGCCTCCATAAACCTGATGGCCATGGATGAATATCGGAGGATATCCAAGCCGCTGCCGCCACTCAGACCCACAGGAGTGCAGGTCTTTGCATTCGGCAACACCCAACCTCTGGAAATATCTGGGGTATTCACTGCAGAAGTTTCCCACGACAACACCAGCAGGGCCATGAAAGTCTATGGGGGTCATTCTGACCTCGGCGGTAAAAGGCCTATACCGCCGGTCAGAACTCCTCCATACTACCGCCGCGGCCGCGGTAAACCGCCACGGTCATTCTGACCACCAACTGTGAAACCGCCAAAAACCCGACATCCAAGGAAGGCCGCCTCATCAGCGGGCCGCGGAAAACTGGAGATGACCAAACCTCCACCGCCACGCCAACACAAACACGCCCATGCCATTCTGACCCACGAATCCACGCGCCGGTCTTTCAACCGCGGTATTCCATTGGCGGTACACACCGCCACGCTCAAAATACACACACAGCTCCAAAACACAGCCACATTGGACAATTTGAAATACACACACCTGACACACATACAAACAACACTCCCACACATCCAATCAACTATAAAACACACACCCACATCACCCACAAACCCCTACGACCGAAGATCAGAGACGAAGGAGAGAGAGACACATCACAGAATAGAGAGCTACATCACACAGAGGCACACTACACCATCACACACACCACATAGAAGCACAAAGCACCACACACCAACACACTCATCACCATGTACACCACCCCACACCTCATCCACACCACCCCATGGCACCCCAAAGGCACCCACGGTTTTCGGACCAAGAACTCCGGGTCATGGTGGAGGAAATTATAAGAGTTGAACCCCAGCTCTTCGGCTCACAGGTGCAGCACACCACTATAGCCAGGAAGACGGAGCTATGGCAGCGGATCGTGGACAGGGTCAACGCGGTGGGACAGCATCCCAGAAATCGAGATGACATCCGCAAACGCTGGAACGACTTACGGGGAAAGGTGCGCTCGATGGTCTCGCGACACAACATCGCAGTGCAGAAGACTGGCGGGGGACCCCCACCCACTCCACCCGAATTCACAGCATGGGAGCAAGAGGTACTAAACATCCTGCATCCTGATGGCCTCGCTGGAGTACACAGAGGAATGGACTCTGGTAAGTACAATCTCAACTACTTCACCCCCCCCAGCATGCTAACCCCCACCACCACCCTCACCCCAACCCCCCATCACACATCCTCCCTGAGAATGTCTCTCCAGCACAACCCACCCAACACAACCCCTGCATGCCACCACAAACTATGGACACCCATCACCTAAGCATGACCACTGCACATACCCCCCCCCCAAACACCCCCACAACACCTCCCCCAAGGGAATGACAGCACTGGGGGACAAGGGCACCCATTAACCGCACGCAATAGCACACACAGAAACAATAACCATACTCTCTTACCCCATGCAGGACCCGAACCCACACCGGCCAGGAGGGTCCAGAAATGTCCATCCCCCCCCGGAAGAGGCCCCCAGTGATGACAGCAGCTCTGTCGACCTGGAACCTGATGACCAGCCCGGACCATCGGGGACCTCTGGACAGTCGGTTCCCCACACACAGGCCACAGCAGACCCAACCCCCTCTGGGAACAACAGCACAGCTCCCACCCAGCGGGCCCATGCCTCTGTCTCTAGGACAGGTCAATCAGCGGTGTGTCTGCCACTACAGGGCACCCAGGCTAACCCACCACCCCAACAACAACAGGGACCTGGGGGCAGTGGTAGTGGGCACACCGTCCAGGGGACAGAGGCCGGGGGAAACCGGGCAACTCGGAGGGCTGCTGTGCGACAGGGGGGGGAGGAGAGGCCCAGGGAACCCACTCTCCAAGAGGCCCTCACCACCATCATGGCAGCCTACCACAACTCCCAAGAGACGATGGCGACGGTACTGGCCAGGTTCCAGGAGATCCAGGCACAGCAGGAGGAACGCTACATGGGGTTCACCAATCAACTCACCAACATCTCTACCGCTATGGGGAGCATAGTCCAGGCCCTCAACCGGATAGAAGACACGTTGCGGGACCATGTGGCACCACACAGGGCCCCTGTCACTAGCCCGGACCAGGAACAGCCTACCACCTCCGCCGGCGCTAGTGGACAGGAGGCCCCACCACAACGACAGGCCACCAGAACCCCACCTCCTGCTGAAGAACAACCACCCCGCAAGAGGAGCCTGAGATCAAAAAAATAGACAGAGTGGGATGGCAAGACCCCCGCCAGCATGAGATACCCCCTGAAGTCATCCCACTGTCCCACATTGCCACCCTGTCCAACCTTGAACTGCCCCTGCTCCATCCTTCCACAGGCATATGGACAATGCACCTGTGAGACTGAGAACTGGACTCTGCCATGGACATTACTCCACCCCCACCCATCACCGTGTTAATATCATGTACCATTATCTAGCACAAAAAATAAATCACTCAATGCACTGAAATCAATCAGGAGTCAGGCTGTATTATTTACAAATGTATAACACATTACCGATCAATTATGTTCTGTTAACTTTGTGCTGAACACATACCGAGATCAATAAGCATTAGTCCATGGGCTAACCAAGCAGAAGTCACGCAGTGGGTCATACAGCACTGAAAAGGAAAGGGAAAATCAAACATCAGTTTTAAAGAACTGGGGGGTCATAGACAAAGTTGAGAAGCAGGAGGCTTTCAGGAAAAGTAAAATGGCGTGGGTGATTCTTACCTGTGTGCTACTGAAAATACTGTTGGATAACTCTGTCCCTGTTGTCTGTTTCGTCCTCTGAGTCTTCCTCCTCTTCACTCTCCGCAGGCTCCACAGCTGCTTCAACACCACCATCTGGACCATCCTCCTGCAGGAAAGGCACCTGACGTCGCAATGCCAGATTGTGAAGCATACAGCAGGCCACGATGATCTGGCACACCTTCTTTGGTGAGTACATCAGGGATCCCCCTGTCATATGCAGGCACCTAAACCTGGCCTTCAGGAGGCCAAAGGTCCTTTCTATGATCCTCCTAGTTTGCCCATGGGCCTCATTGTACCGTTCCTCTGCCCTGGTCCGGGGATTCCTCACTGGGGTCAATAGCCAAGGCAGGTTGGGGTAACCAGAGTCACCTATTAGCCAGACACGTTGTCTCTGTAGCTGTTCCATCACATAAGGGATGCTGCTATTACGCATCACATACACGTCATGCACTGAACCAGGGAACATGGCATTCACATGGGAGATGTACTGGTCAGCCAAACAGACCACCTGGACGTTCATAGAATGGTAACTTTTCCTGTTTCTGTACACCTGCTCATTGTCTTTTGGGGGGACTAAGGCCACATGGGTCCCATCAATGGCACCAATTATGTTGGGAATATGTCCAAGGGCATAAAAATCACCCTTCACAGTGGCCAAATCAACCTCCTCAGGGAATATAATGTAACTCCGCATGTGTTTCGTCAGGGCAGACAACACTCTAGACAAAGCTTTTGAAAACATGGGCTGAGACATTCCAGATGACATGGCCACTGTTGTCTGGAATGAGCCACTTGCAAGAAAATGGAGGACTGACAGCACCTGCACCAGAGGGGGAATTCCTGTGGGTTGGCGGATGGGGGACATCAGGGCTGGCTCCAGCTGGACACACAGTTCATGGATAGTGGCACGGTCAAGTCGGTATCGTAGTATGATGTGGCGTTCTTCCATTGTCGACAGGTCCACCAGCGGTCAGTACACGCGAGGATTCATCCTTCTCCTCGCAAGTCCCAGCGGACGGTGCCTAGGAATGACAACATGGAGCACAGAGTCAAGCTAATCACTGGTACGTTCACCACAGCTTGCATAGCACACGGTTATCTATGTATTGAAAGGCGTGTATGTGTGGCAATGCAAGGCCTAGGCCTGTGTGTCGCAGTAGAAATTATGCCATGTGGGCTCTGAAATGGCGGCTGCCTGACCTGTGAAGTGGGACAATGGGATGTGAGGTCAATGCGCTGGCGGAGCACACCGTGGCGGTAGGCGGTCAAAGACCGCTATACGAAGGCGCATTGGTTAACATTGAAGCCTATGGGTTTCAGGAGCCAATGACGATGTGCGCCGGCGGTAGCGGTACGCACCGCCGCGGTACGCACCGCCGCGGGCGTGACCGCCATTTTCTATCTGCTTAATCACTCGAGACCTGATCATCCACAGGAGAGGACCTATACTGCAAGTGCTGCTGTGACCTCGGTCTGGAAGTGACAATGGCTGCTGCGACTGGGGAAAGGGCCCCTGCCTTCACGTCTGAAGAGTTGGAGAAGCTCGTGGATGGGGTCCTTCCCCAGTATGCGTTACTCTACGGTCCTCCAGACCAACAGGTAAGTACACCGGGTGCACATGGAATGGGCGATGCCTGTGTGGAGTGGGGTGGATGTAAGTTGGTGGGGTGGAGGGCGAATGAAGAGTGCAACGCACGACAGATGAGAGCATGTGCCATATGGCAAGGTTGGGGAGGGGGGGCCAATCACATCTAACATGCAGTAAGTTGATGAATGTTTCCTTCCCACCCTGTACATGTCACATAGGTCAGCGCCCATCAGAAAGTTGAGATTTGGCGTGCCATCGCCAAGGAAGTCCGGCCCTGGGGGTCCACGTCAGACGGGGCACCCACTGCCGCAAGAGGTGGGAGGACATCCGCCGCGGGACCAGGAAGACCGCCGAGTCACTGCTGGGGATGGCCTCCCAACCTAGGAGGGGTGCCAGTCGTACCCTGACCCCCCTGATGTCCCGGATCCTGGCGGTGGCCTACCCTGATTTGGATGGGCGCTTGAGAGCATCACAGCAGACACAAGGGGGTGAGTATCAGCACATTCTGCTATCTTTCTGCGCAGTGGAGGCGTCTGGGTGGGGGAGGAGGGTTGTGGGTGACATTAGGCCAGGGCGCTTTCTGTAGTGTAGTCCTCTCCCTTAGGCATGGCCCTGTGCTCCCGGCCCCCACCTCTGTAGGGTGACAAGTACAGCTATTGATGGTCCAGCCTCACACATGTGCGCGTTTGTCGTCTCTTGACCTGTTGTCCTAGTCAGAAGTACTGAGTAGTGTACCCCGAATGCGCAGCTTAGTGCATGAGGCTCCTGTGTCTGTCCTCTCCGCAAACGGTGTTGACATTGCATGCACTCAACCTGGTCTTCTTTTTTCTCCCCCCACCCTTCTTCTTCATCTTCTTGTGCATGTTTGCATTAGCATCATCAGGCAGAGGAGATTTGGCATCGGAGCACGAGGGAGCTGCAAGTCACAAGGCCCCGGTGGGCCCAGGAACAGACACCGAGGGCACCAGTGATCCGGAGGGCGAGGGGAGCACCACAACGGGGACCGGTGGTGAGACCAGCGACACAGACACGTCCTCGGATGGGTGCTCCCTAGCGGTGGCGGCAACATCCGTGCCCCCCACCTCTACAGGTACAGCCGCCACCCAGCACACCAGCCCCGCCCTCCCTGCAGCCCCTCAGCCTACGCTCCGTGCCCGCTCGCCCAGGAAGGCGGGCGTCTCCTTCGCCCCAGGCACCTCAGCCCCTGCCCCTGTCACCCCTGCTGCCCTCAGTGCGGAGCTCATTGACCTTGTGAGGACGCTCATTGTTGGGCAGACTACCCTTTTGAATGCCATCCAGGGGGTAGAAAGGGAGGTGCATCGGAGCAATGTCTACCTGGAGGGCATTCATTCGGGTCAGGCTGCCCATCAACGATCGTTCACTGCTCTGGCCTCAGCACTGACGGCAGCCATTGTCCCTGTTTCCAGCCTCCCTCTTCTGACTGCCTCCACCCTGTCTCTGTCTCCTGTTCCTCAGCCTATCCCATCCACACTATCTGACCAGCCTGCATACACCTCAACACCCAAGGGCAGCTCATCCAGACACAAGCACCACAGATCCAACAAACACTCACCCAAGCAACACCCAGATGCAGACATTCCAACAGTCACTACCACCCCTGTGTCCCCCTCCTCCTCGTCTCCCTCCTCCCTCCCTGTGACGTCTACACTCACACCTGCATGCACACCAACATCAGCCAGTGCTTCCATCACCACCACACCCTCCTGTACAGTCCGCATGCGTGCAGTCACCACCCCCACTGCCATTTACACGTCCCCTCTGTCCTCTCCCACTGTGTCTGTCACCCCCTCTTCCAAGACACACAAACGCAGGCAGCCACCCACCCAACAGACATCCACCTCACGACAGCCTACAGCACCAGCACCTTCACCCAATGACAGCACACCTGACTCTCCTACAACCACATCCTCTTCCTCCACTCCCATCACCACTTCTCCTACCCTTTACCTTGGCCCTAAAAAACTTTTCCTGGCTAATCTTAACCTCTTTCCCTCCGATGACCTACCCCCTCCATCTGCAAAGAGTCCCAAGAGCACCACAGCCACCACCAGCCCAGCTTCGAGTGTCACTGTTGTGCATGGGTTCTGGAGTCCACCCTTTGCCAGCAGTGACACCTCAATCAGCAGCAAGGACACATCCAGCCCCCCCCCCGGCAAGAGGACCAGGAAACAAAAGGGCCGCTGTGCGAGGACTGACACGGCTGCCCCCAAGGAGCAAAGTTCGCCCACTTCACCAGCCACAACATCTAGGGGAGGCAAGGGCACGAGAGCCCCATCTAAGGAGCGAAAGGGCAGCAGGGCAGAGAAGTCAGCCAGCAGGAGCGCGGAGCAGGTGGGCCCCACATGCCACATCCCAGCTGTAAAGGAGGATACCAAAGGGCCCAGGACTCCGTCACTGAAGGGTCCAGAAACATCACAGTCGGAGGGCGACTGAGCAGGGAGTCCAGCCCAGGTCTGGCTCCCTTGACCTACTGGATGTGCACCGCTGAAGAGGGCCCGCCGTGCAGAAGAGCACCGCTGAACAGGGCCCCGCCGTGAAGATAGGCACCGCTGAAGAGGGCCCGCCGTGCAGAAGAGCACTGCTGAACAGGGCCCCGCCGTGAAGATAGGCACCGCTGAAGAGGGCCCGCCATGCAGAAGAGCACCGCTGAACAGGGCCCCACCGTGCAGAAGAGCACCGCTGAACAGGGCCCCGCCGTGAAGATAGGCACCGCTGAAGAGGGCCCGCCGTGCAGAAGAGCACAGCTGAACAGGGCCCCGCCGTGCAGAAGAGCACCACTGAACAGGGCCCTGCCGTGAAGATAGGCACCGCTGAAGAGGGCCCGCCGTGCAGAAGAGCACCGCTGAACAGGGCCCCGCCGTGCAGAAGAGCACTGCTGAACAGGGCCCCGCCGTGAAGATAGGCACCGCTGAAGAGGGCCCGCCGTGCAGAAGAGCACCGCTGAACAGGGCCCCGCCGTGCAGAAGAGCACCGCTGAACAGGGCCCCGCCGTGCAGAAGAGCACCACTGAACAGGGCCCCGCCGTGAAGATAGGCACCGCTGAACAGCGCCCGCCGTGCAGAAGAGCACCGCTGAACAGGGCCCCGCCGTCTCAAGCACCGCTCCGCTGGGCCCTTCCTGTCAAGCACCGCTCCGCTGGGCACCGCCGTCTCAAGCATCGCTCCGCTGGGCCCCGCAGTCTCAAGCACCGCTCCGCTGGGCCCTTCCTGTCAAGCACCGCTCCGCTGGGCACCGCCGTCTCAAGCACCGCTCCGCTGGGCCCTTCCTGTCAAGCACCGCTCCGCTGGGCACCGCCGTCTCAAGCCCTGCTCCGCTGGGCCATTCCTGTCAAGCACCGCTCCGCTGGGCACCGCCGTCTCAAGCACCGCTCCGCTGGGCCCCGCCGTCTCAAGCACCGCTCCGCTGGGCCCTTCCTGTCAAGCACCGCTCCGCTGGGCCCTTCCTGTCAAGCACCGCTCCGCTGGGCACCGCCGTCTCAAGCACCACTCCGCTGGGCCCCGCCGTCTCAAGCACTGCTCCGCTGGGCCCTTCCTGTCAAGCACCGCTCCGCTGGGCCCTTCCTGTCAAGCACCGCTCTGCTGGGCCCCGCCGTCTCAAGCACCGCTACGCTGGGCACCGCCGTTTCAAGCACCGCTCCGCTGGGCCCTTCCTGTCAAGCACTGTTTATGGTTCACTGTTTCCACCATGCCTCCTCCTTGACCAGTGGAGACTGTCATCCACCTGATGGACTGTGGCTTTGCACTCCCCAGGATGGCACAGTGGGCAGCCCACCCACTGTAGAGACTTGAGAGACTGTGGCTTTGCACTCCCCAGGATGCCACAGTGGGCAGCCCACCCACTGTAGAGACTTGAGAGACTGTGGCTTTGCACTCCCCAGGATGGCACTGTGGGCAATCCACCCACTGAAGAGACTTGAGAGACTGTGGCTTTGCACTCCCCAGGATGGCACTGTGGGCAATCCACCCACTGTAGAGACTTGAGAGACTGTGGCTTTGCACTCCCCAGGATGGCACTGTGGGCAACCCACCCACTGTAGAGACTTGACAGACTGTGGCTTTGCACTTCCCAGGATGGCACAGTGGGCAACCCACCCACTGTAGAGACTTGAGAGACTGTGGCTTTGCACTCCCCAGGATACATCAATGGGCATGGTGGCCCCTTCGTGGATCTGGCGTCGTGGACTCGTGTGGCTGTGGTGCCCCCCCCTTCCCTTCCCCCTGAGGTGCCTGTAGTTTTTTCATCAGATGCCCCTGCAGTGTTCTCTCCAAAGGACTCAGGTCTCCTGTGTGTGCTTTGCCCTTGTGTCGCTACACTGTGGCCCACGGACTGTTCTATTTAATTTTGATGTAGAGGACTAATTGCCTCGGTTCTCCATGGCAGTGTATATAGTATTATTTTGGTATGGATATTTTGCATAGTTGACCTATATTTATCAGAGTCTATTTTTTATATAAATTTTTCTTCACAATTTAATTATGTCTTTGCATTTTTCAGGGGGGTTTGGGTGGTGTCACTGTGCATTGTTGCTCTGCATTGGTGTGTACATTGTTTGGGGGGGTGGGGGTCGCATATGTGTGTGCCGTAAGCTTCCCTCCTCCCCCCTCCCGTGTGTCGTAGGTGCAGTACTCACCGTTGTCGTCTGCGCCGGCGTTCGTACTCGTGGTAGATGATTAGGTAGACGAGAGCAGGTAGGATGTTTAATTCAGGTTCCATGCTGTCCTCCGTACTCGTGGAGTGTGTTTTGGTGAACGTTTTCCCGTTCGTAGTCTGTTTCCGCCGTGTTTTTATCAGCGGGGCTCCCGCCCCGGAAAAGGTGGCGGATTGGTGAGTTATGATAGTGTGGGCGGTACATTGTCTGCCGCCTGCCTGTTGGCGGTGACCGCCGCGCTGTTTGTCTGTACCGCCGTGGCGGTCGGAGTGTTTATGTGGCGGGCTGTGTTGGCAGTTGCCGCCAGGGTCAGAATTCCATTTTTTCGACCGCCGGCCTGTTGGCGGTTTGGCCGCCGCTTTATCACCGACCGCCAGGGTTAGAATCACCCCCTATGTGTCCAAAGAAGGCTCAGGGTTTCTGCTTGGCTACCAGACCGCCCAAGACCTCAACCTAGTGCACTGTCAGTGCTCTGACGGACCTGGTGGAGTAGTTCAGCTCCTTCTTCAAAGGCATTGGTTGCCTGAAAGGACCACCATTCCGGCTCCACATAGACGAGTCGGTCACCCCTGTAGCCCTCAGACATCGGAGGGTGGCGTTCCACTTGTGCCTGAAAGTAGAGCGAGAGTTACGGCTCCTGGAGCGGGCGGGCATCATCGAAAGAGTCTCAGTCCCTACCCCATGGGTGTCCCCAATTGTTGTGGTGCGGAAACCCAAGCAACCGGAAGCTGTCCGCATCTGCGTGGACATGCGCATACCGAACCAGGCAATTAAGAGAGAAAGGCATCTAACTCCAACCATAGATGACATCCTAAGTGAACTAGCTGGATCCTGGTGGTTCTCCAAGATGGACCTCAGATCGGGGTATCACCAAATCGTACTACACCCTGACTCTCGGCTGATAACCACCTTCTCCACACACACCGGCCTCTGGCCGTACACACGGCTCAACTTTGGCATCTCCAGTGCGGCAGAAGTCTTTCAACACGCCGTCAAAGGGGTCCTGCAAGGGCTCCCGGAAGTCCTCAATGTGAGCGATGACACCCTGGTACATGCCCCAACCTTGGACGAACACATAAGGAGACTGCAAGCTCTGTTCATGAGATTGCAGAGGCAGGGGCTGATGCTTCACTGAGAAAAGTGTGACTTCCTCAAGCAGGAGATCTGTTTCTTTGGATACAGGTTCTCCGAACACGGAATCAGACCAGACCTACACAAAGTCAGAGACATTCAAGAGGCCCCGGCCCCCACGTTGGTTTCAGGGGTCCGAAGTTTCCTTGGCATGGTCAAGTATTGTGGCTGTTTCATGAGGAACTTGTCAGGCATCACTGGCCCTCTAAGACGGCTCACCCAAGCAGCCCACCAGTGGGTGTGGGGAGAAGAACAGGAGCATGCATTCCAAGCCACCAAAGACGCACTCTCTGCCGATACCACACTGGTGTTTCTTGACCCCCGAAGAGTCACAGCTGGTCGTGGATGCCAGCCCCACGGGCATAGAAGCTGTCCTGGCACAAAGACAAGACTGCAGAGAATGGGCCCCATAGCTTTTGCCAGCTGCATGCTCACGCCAACGGAGCAGAGGTACTCCCAAATCGAACGAGAGGCCATCGCCATCCATTGGGGTGCCGCCACTTCCACCTGTACTGCAAACCATTCTCAGTGGTGACAGATCACAAACACCTGCTACCTCTTTTCAGGGGGTCATCCTTGAAACCTCCCCCCAGAATTGAAAAGTGGATACTGCAGCTCCAAGAATTCGACTTTACCGTAGAGTACCAACCAGGAGCAAGGAATCCCGCTGACTTCTTGTCACGCCATGCCCGCCTAGCCACCCCCCAAGAAGTGGCGGAAGCCCAGGAAAAGGAGGAATATGTGTGGCTTGTGGTAGACTGGGCCAGACCCCTGCCCATACCACCCAGCGAAGTGGTAGCAACCACCAACCAGGACTATGTCTACAGATCACAATAACAGCCACCCGGTCAGGAGACTGGCGACCACTCCAATGCCTGGAAACCTTCTGCACACAGGACGCCCAATCTAGACTCCACGCCTTGTTCAACATCAGGCACAAGCCCTCAGTAAGCGAGGATGGCTGCCTACTGAGAGGGCTCTGCCTGGTGATACCGCCCAGCCTGGCGGCCTGAACTGTGGCCCTCACTCATGGGGCCCACCAGGGTATCGTCAAATCCAAAAGCCAGCTCCGGAACAAGGTTTGGTTTCTGGGGCTAGACCAGCTAGTAGAGGAAGCTGTCAAAGGGCGCCTAGTTTGCCAGGCCAGTGGCTCCCCCGACCCCCAGCACCGATCATCACAGAGGAAGGCCCATCGGCCCCGTGGCAAAGGGTGAGCTCTGACTTCGGGAGTCTACCCGACGGATAGTACATGGTGGTAGTGGTCGATGACTACTCGCGATACCCCGAGGTAGAGCTGATACAGTCCACGTCCTCAACCACGGTCATCCCTAAGTTTGAGAAACTAATGGCGACTCACGGCCTCTTCGGTGAAATATGCACGGACAATGGTCCCCCATTCAACAGCCGAAAATGGGCAGATTTTCTGGCTTCCACCAACACAAAACATCGGCGAATCACATCCCGATGGCCACAGGTGAATGGGGAGGTAGAGAGGTTTGTCAAAACACTGAACAAAGTGATCTGCATTGCCACAGCGGAATCCAGGAACCTGGAGACTGCCATCTATGCCTTCCTCAGTGAGTACCTAGTCACCCCCCCACACTACCATTGGTGTGACTCCAAGCCAACTCTGCTTCGGGAGGGCAATAACAGATACCATTCCACATCACCCCTCATGGGCAATGCAACCACCACCACAAAGCCAGTCTGCAACGAGGAGATCTTGCACTAATGCATATGCCTCCAGGAGACAGAGAGTTCAAGTGGTCCAAGTGCAAGTAGAAGACGCCGTCCTGGTCAAAGACCACCACCCAGGAGACAAATTCCGTCTGCCTTTCGAGGCACAAACGTGGACAGTGATAGCCGTGAAAGGCACCATGGTGATAGCCCACTGGGGCTTAGAGACGGTAACCTGCAACGTAGCACAGTTCAAACACCTCTGTCACTCTACGCCCCATGACCATGGAAGGGGCAGCACTTTCATTGCTGACACCAGGATCATACCAGGAGGAGACTCAGTTTGGCAGGAGAGCACATGTGACGGAGGAGAGCCCCCAGCTGTTGAACCTACGGTGAGCCAACAAGACCAGGCGGCTCTTCCAGCATCGGCGCAGGCGCAGGATTCATCTGCAAGGACCAAGACGCCTGGTGAGAGCCCAAGCTAGGTGCCAGCATCAGGGAGGTCCGGGAGCGGGCAGGACCACTTGAGGTACAACCCAGATCCGTCCCGGCGATATGCAGACTTTGTGTGTGACTGACCCCGACAACCGTAACACAGCGCAAGTGCCAACCCATCCAGCACATGTCTCAGGTTGTGGTGTTTCAGCGATCTACCGTTTGACCTTGAACACTGTTTGTTTGTCTCCTCCGTTGGGGAGGAATGTAGTGTTGCTATAGGAGTGGGCAAGCCCACTCCCCTGTGGAGCCAAGGGGTGTTACAGGTGTCACCCCCTGGTACCGCTGTATTTCTTAGCATTTAATGAAATGGCTGTCCAAAGAAAGTTAAACTGTGCATTTCTATTGTATTGTTTAAATGTGCTCATAGCGGAAGCTTCTAGTGTGAACCGACTGCTAGGAGATGATGTTCCTGCTAATTTTATGTGTAATGTGTGTGAGACTGACTTTCCCAAGACAAGAACAATCAAGATACTGACAAGAGTAGAAACTGCAACACTATTGTTACCTGACAAACTGGATGATGAGGACATCGCAAGACAATCCAATCAACAATATGTGAACGGAGTAATATTAGAATTCATAGATTTGGGATTTTAGTTTTATTAGACAGAGTGTGAACATACGCATAACTGACCAATAGAGATTTATGGGAAGTTTTAACAGTTTTGACTTAACAAGAATACACTGAGAGAATACAGTCATTCTGACCATTGCCCGTTTTCCTTCGTTAGACATTCTGAGACATTCAGCCATTGCCCATTTTTTCTGACCAAGAGGTTACTACTTTCTTATGTATCTTGACGAGAGACATGCTTAACTTTAATGTTTAAAGACTTGGACCCATATTTATACTCTGTTTGCGTCACTTTTGTAATGCTAATTTGATTCAAACCTAACTCTATATTTATACTCTGGCGCTAGACCCATCTAGCACCAAAGTTATGGAGTTAGCGTCAATTTTTTACAGTGAAAACCTACCTTGCGTCAATGTGATACAAGGTAGGCGTTCCCGGGAAAAAAATTACTCAAAGGCCCTAGCTCCTTATTTATCCTCCCATGCAAAAATCACACACAGGAGGAGGAGGGCCTTAAATAATGGCGCTAAGCCTACTTAGAACCATTATTTAACGCCTGGTTCAGGGCAGGCATTAGGGGACCTGTGGGCTCATTTCCTTGGTCAGAGACCATAGAAACAGCCCACAGGTGCCCTTCCCTGCCCCCAGGGACACCCCCACCCAACCTCACCCACACCCGGAGGACACCTACGGATAGGGGAACCCATCCCAGGTAAGTCCAGGTAGGTATTTTAATTTTTTTCAAAGTGCCATAGGGGGGCCTATCTTGGGCCCACCTACATGGCACTGTGCCCAATGGTCATGCCCAGGGGATATAAGTTCTCTGGGCATGGGCATTGGGCTGGGGGGCATGACTCTTGTCTTTACTAATACAGAAGTCATTGTCCAGGGTGTTGTGTGTCAAAAACATGACGCTAGTCAGGTTAGAGTAATTTTTGTGACTCTAACCTGACTAGCGCCATTCTTTCCTGCACAACCTCCAGTTCTCCTTACGCCTCCCTCACCCGGTTAGCGTCATGTATTTTGACGCTAACTGGGCCTTAGAGCCGGCTTGCACCATTCCTTAAATATGGTGCCTGGCTGGAGTCCTGGAATGACGCTATCAGGCGCCATACTTTTTGATGCAAACTTGTGCTAATGCAGGTTTGCGTCAAAAAGTAAAAATCTGGCCCTTTGCCTCATCCAAACTCTGATGTTGAAACATGATGCCTTGCTGATCGACTGAAATCCTGAGGATGAAGACTGATTCTGCTTTGCTGATCCATACTGAGGATAGGTGCTATGACATAAGTTGTGTTTATCATGCATATTTGCTTTTTCTTTCTAGGTACGAACTACTCTGTTTTGATAGAGCCATAGTTAGATGTTTTTCCAAATTTGTGTTACTAAATTGTTTTGCATGAAGCCAAACATGCTGATGCTAATCTGATGTTAGTTAAGGATCCTCACTAATGAAATTATGATAACAGGGACTGATGCTTGATATAATTCTCTGCTCAACTTCATGTATATTGTCTGCTTGATGACATTTTCTGCTCAACTTCATGTATATTATCACATTGACACCGTTGACTTTGCTACTAATTTGCACCATAACCTTAGAATGTGTTGTTGTTCAAGCTTTGATTAGATTATGTTTCTTCCACTTCTTTGGACAGCCAGTGTTGTTTCTGTATGTGTTTCATTTGATGTTGAGATTAATTTACATGACCTTAGCATTGTTAATCTAAGGAAATAAACATTCTAAACTTTTACAAAAGATGTGGTTATTCATGACTGAAAGGTCATGGTGTGTGACAATTACTGACTCCATTGATTATTGATTTTATTGATTACTAATGATTATTGTGTGTTGATTATTGATTATGTACTGGAGCTTTGGAAAGAACATCAGAATTGTGAGTCAAAAGGTTCACCGACCTAATTGCGTCCCCTTGTAAGTTTACTTATTAAGGTGAGACGCGCTAACACCTGTGAAAAGCAGACGTAAAGAGACACAACTATCAGCAATTCTAAAGAAGAAATGAGAAGGAACTCAAGCTGATGAAAATAGGACAAACACTAATTCCTTCAGAGAATTAGTCCAATTATTCAAATAAAGAAACACACTTTTCAATAAACCTGAATGCAGACTATTTTGTAATATTTCCCCCTCACACTTTTAAAAAAATGCTATGCTTTATATAGCAAGACACAAACGCAACCAGGGCATATATTAGTGGATTTAGAAACCATTTGTAAGAAAATGGGGCCCGATTTACAACTTGTGATGCAAGGCAACACAAGGGCTTCAGTGAAATTTACTAAGCCTCACAAAGCCACATTGCATGGCTTTGCGTGGCTTGATGAATCCAGAGTAATGCATGTCAGCACAAGCCACTTCATTGTTTTACTCTAAATTGGAAAGGCCCTACATGTGCTGCAGAAAGAGAAAGAGGAAAATGCCTCTGAGGATTGTTTTTGTGCAGGAAGGTGTTCTGTGATGCAGTTACCCTTGCACCGTGACACAAGTGTGCCTGCATTGGCGCTAGGCTGCAATGTGTGCCAGCTCAAAGAAAGAGCTGAAAATGCACCATATATTAATAAATATGGAGTATGTCTGCTCTATCCATTTGACACAGCACAGTAAGTTGCTTTGCTGTGCTAGGTTGCACAAAATAATAGTACATCTGGGCATGGATTATTAGTTGCTCAGGATGTGAGTCCTGCCCAAGTACCTATTAATTATGCAGTCCTCACATCCTCCAAAAATATTTAACAATTTCTTACACTATCAAAAATTGTCTCTTCAATACTAGTTCTTGCAATAATGTTATCTCTTTTCTAAGGAAGAACTAAGGTCCAACCCAGTTTAAAAATAAAAGCTTTTACATATCACCACTGTTTAAATTGGGTCTACGGTTAAGTCACTTAAACCTAATAAATGTCTGATAATAGTGTCACAATAGTCTTTAAATTAATTATATATTATGATTTTCTAGGTTCCTGGTACAAACATAAATATACCAAAATCTATGTAAATTTAACAAACCTGTCTCGGTTAATTTTGTTCATAAAACTATTCCCCAAGACTTCTGTATAATTCCAGACAAAAAATCTTATCAAGATGGCAAGTAGACCGGGCAAAATAAGTATGTGGATGAAAAGATTGGGAACAGTGTTATCAGATTTCAAAATCCTTCCCAAACCTAAAGCCAAACCCTAAGTAAGTTAGCCACACCATACCTCTAAAATAATCCAACAATACTACTGGATTGGGAGTCTCAGTTTTATCTGTTTACTAGAAAAATATGCCATTCACCAGAGAGAAATCCCTGCTTTTACACCTGGGCCAATGGATCTTTGATATTGGCTGAGATTAACAAGGAACTGTATTTCACATTAAACAGTCATCACAATCTCAATTCTAATTTCAGTCAATCATGAGAGCTTGGTATAAATTTTAAGGGTCTGATTAATCTTTTTAGTAATTCATCATTATTAAAATCAGCGTATAAATTCATTAATATATCATTAGTTTTGTAAATAATCAAAATTAATAATCAAAAATTCAAAAAAATGCATTAAGCATATTCCATAAAGGACAGAACGCCTAATCCAGGAAAGAGGAACAACAGGTGTCAGTAGAACCAATGAAGAGTTCCAATTAGAAAGTCAACAATAAGCATACAATTTAAGAATCAAAATTTCAGCCAAATAATTAAATAATCAATCAAATCAGAACTCCCCATAAAGAGAGGTTTAAGAAATTCAGTAGAGTCTCAGCATAAGCCGCACGGATGTGGGTAAAGAGTAGATGTAAGTTATGGTACTCTTCTCTAAAAACACACATTATTATAGGCATACATATTTTCAATGTTGCGATTCATCCTTTCTTCTTTCTTCAGCCAGCCAGTCATCTTTTAATGCTCTAATCAAAACAGGATCACTCCTCATCCTCTCACCAGGAACACAATGAGCTTAAGCAGCAGTGTTGAATAAACATTTCTTATCCAATCCAATGTCATTTCTCTTAAATGTTCACACAATTCATTCCTTGTAGAAAAGCTACATCTTTGTGTTTGAGCATTTTCACTACCTCCTCGCTAAATAACAAATCTCTATTCTCTAGTTAACAATGATCTTTGTGTATATAGAAATATTTGCAGATTTAAACAAAAACATTTATGCAACTAATATTTATGATGAAAATCATAAACAAGGGAAGGTCAGGAAAGAAACGTTTGTATTAAGTCAGCATTCTTTAGCCATATCAGTTTGTCAGCCAATAGAACTTCAACTATTCCGCCTAGTATGAATAAATACGGTTGTCGACTAAAATGAACTAAAAAGAACATCTATTTTCATTGAAGCCTATGCATTAATTCTGCACATTATTGCATTATTTTTCTCTACATTGTAAAACAAACAGAACCTCCCCCTTCTGATAGTTATTTAACATCATAATTTGTTCACAAATCAATCTTTAAAGTTCACTCTTTTCCTCAGTTGAGTCTTTCTTCTTTCTCTTTAAACTCTCAGATACCTTTAATGTCTTATAATGTTGATTGACATGGTCTAAATCTAATTCCTGCTTTATATTATTATTTTCAAGATACATTTAATACATTTGTAAAACCCTAATAATTTTAAGAAACAAACACCAAAAATTAGTATAGGTACTAGAATTGTATTGAACATTTCACCTTCAGCTGTTATGAATCAATTGCCTGCAGCAGAAACAAATTTACCCAGATTTTCTAAAACAGTGGTTCCCAACCTTTTGATTTTTGTGGACCCCCATTTTAACATTAATGGAACCCAGGGACCCCATTGAATCATCATTGGAATCCAGGGACCCCGCCTGAGTCATTACCAGAAGCTGGGGACCTAATTGGTCAATATTTGTTAATATTTTTTTATTTTCTGAGCAGTCGCGGACCCCCAGAGAAGGCTTTGTGGACCCCCAGGGGTCCACGGACCACAGGTTGGGAACCACTTTTCTAAAACACAATAGGCCCAATTTACTAAGTTTAGACCAAACGTTTAAGTTTACCTTGGTGAATCAGGCCCTAGTGGTTTCTAATGAAAGGAACGTTTTGCCATTGTGAAGGAGTTCTTCAACCCTGCAGCTATTGGGAATGACATAATCCCTTCCCAAATACTGTGTGACACCCTGCTGGACCTCTTCAACAACACGATATCAGCCATTTATGAGTTTGAATTCCACCTCAGACAGCATCAGCACCCATGACACAAACCCTGAACACCTACTCACATGTTGAGACCCTCTCACAACTCAAGCCACAATGTCCATCATGAAATCTGTACATTAGGGAGCACCCATGGACATATCTTCATAACATACCATCAACCTCTGTTGCAATCCGATTGCCCCAGAAAGTCCTAAACACCTCCATCACCATGGTCTCCTTCCCTGAGGACTGACCTAGAAGATCCAAAGAACTACCATTCCATCTCCCTGCTCCCCTTTCTGGCAAAGGTTCTTAACAAGGCAATAAACCAGCAACTCACCAAACACTTGGAACAGTACAAAGGCCCTCATTACAACCCTGGCTGTAAATCCCGCTTACTGCCGTGCAGAAGACCGCCAACATACCGATGCGGCCGCGGAATTCCGTTACAGGTATTAAGACACACAGCCCGGAATCCGCCACAATACAGACACCCACACAAGTCCGCCACACCAAAGATCAGTGATAAACTGGCGATAACAAAACCAACACCGTCACGCCAACAAGAATACGCCCACACTATCATGACCCACGAATCAACGCAGCGGTCTTTCAACCACGGTAAACCATTGGCGGTACACACCGCTGTGCTCAAAATACACACACATATACAAAACACAACCACATTGGACAATTTGAAATACACACACCTGACACACATACACACACCACACCCACACATCCAGCCCAATATAAAACACACAGCCACATTACCCACAAACCCTTACAACCAGAATTTTGAAACCACGCCAGAGATACACTGCCTAAAACAACACCAGCATCCACAGACACACAACACCATTGCTTACACAATATCTACGCACCTCAAACAACACACACCAACATACACCCTCACACATTACAACAGACACCACCTCACACATCACCCACACCACATTATGGCACCTCAACAACACCCCAGGTTCTCTGAGGAGGAGCTCAGGGTCATGGTGGAGGAAATCATACGGGTAGAGCCACATCTATTCGGATCACAGGTGCAGCAGACTTCCATTGCAAGGAAGATGGAGGTATGGCACAGAATTGTCGACAGGGTCAATGCAGTGGGACAGCATCCAAGAACTAGGGATGACATCAGAAAGAGGTGGAACGACCTACGGGGGAAGGTGCTTTCTGTGGTCTCCAGAAACCAGATTGCTGTACAGAGGACTGGCAGTGGACCCCCACCTCCTCCCCCACAACTAACAACATGGGAAGAGCAAGTCTTGGCAATACTGCATCCTGAGGGCCTCGCAGGAGTAGCAGGAGGACTGGACGCTGGTAAGGCAAATATTTACTACCTTATCCCCCCACCCCACCTGCATGCCATCACATACTCCCACCTTCACCCTCACACCCATCACCCCAACAACTCACAGATACCCCACCAACACAACCCACACATCCCAAATCCAAGCCCTGCATGTAACACCAATGCATGGACACCCATCACCCAAGCATGTCCAGTACAGAGACTCACTCATGCCCCAAAATCACCAATGACACAAGGACCAAGCCAATAATGCAAGCACTGGAGTAGAGGGTCACTCACCCATTGCACACAATGGCACAGACAGATACAATAATTATGCATTTACACCCCAACAGGACCCCTACTCAACGTCCCCAACAGTTGGTGCCAGACATATCCAGTCCCCCCACAGACGAGGCCCACAGTGATGACAGCAGCTCTACATGCCTGGATCAAGATGACCAGCCCGGCCCATCAGGGACCTCAGGACAGTCGGTTCCCTTGCCACTAGCACAAGCCACCACAGAGCCTTCCCCTCAGGAAACACCACCACAGCACCCACCCAGCGGGCCTATACCTCCGTCCCCAGGACACGTCAATCAGCAGTGTGTCCACCACTACAGGGAACCCAGGCAACCCCACTAACACAGGACGATCAGGGACCTGGGGGCAGTGGCAGTGGCACACGGTTCAGGGGACAGAGGCACAGGATAACAGTGAAGCTGGGAGGACTGCTGTGCGACGGGGGAGGACAGGCCCAGGGAACCCACTCTCCACGAGGCACTCTCCAACATTATGGGAGCTTACCATCATTCCCAGGAGACGATGGCAATGGTACTGGCCAAGTTTCAGGTGACCCAGCGGCTGCAGGAGGAACACTACCTTGGGATCATAGAGGACTTGAAGTCCATTAACACCACCCTGGTCACCATTGCAGGGCTGCTAGCAGACCTTCTCAACACCAGGAGGGACACAGTGGCACAACAAGGGGCCCCTGACACTAGCCTGAATGATGAACAGCCCTCCACCTCCGCCGGCGCTAGTGGACAGGGGGCACCGCCACAGGAACAACAGAACACCAGCACCCCACCCCCTACAGATGGAGAAACACCCCGCAAACGGCCTCTGAGATCCACGAACAAGACAGAGAACATTGCCAAGAAACCCGCCAGGAAATAAGACCCCCCTGAATGTCACCGTTCTCTCCCACTATGTCACCCTGTTCATATTTAAACTGCCATTGCTCCACTGCCTATGCCCCTTTGGACAATGCACCTGTGAAACAAATAGACTGGACTCTGCCATGGACATTCCTCCACCATCACCCCAGACCATTTTACAACCCCCTTCCAGTTATTAGCACAGGAATAAACACACTTCAATCACAAAACAATCTGGAGTCAGTCTGTGCCTTCACAAATGTGTAATTGCAATAACTATGGAATATAGCAATGTAATTGTTCACATACCAATGTAACACAGCTGTAGGCCAGCAGTAAACATAGCAGAGGGCACAAAGTGGGACCTAGATCTGTGAAATGGAAAGCCAAAGTGACAAGTCAGGGTCCATACACTAAATGAAAATGACAGACTTATGCTAGCTCAAAGATTAGTATGAGATGTGGGAAGCAGTTCCATCTTCTTACCTGTGTCTCACTGGAAGTATTGCATGATGATGTTGTTTCGGTTGTCGATATCTTCTTCTTCTGCCTCCTCTTCTTCACTGTCCACAGGCTCCACAGCTGCCACAAGACCACCATATGGCCCATCCTCCTACAGAGAAGGCACCTGGCGTCGCAAAGCTAGGTTGTGCAGCATACAGCAGGCCACGATCATCTGGCACACCTTCTTCGGTGAGTAGTATAGGGAGCCACCTGTCAGATGGAGGCACCGGAATCTGGCCTTCAGGAGGCCGAAGGTGTGTTCGATCACCCTCCTAGTTCACCCATGTGCCTCATTGTAGCATTCCTCTGCCCTTGTCCTGGGATTCCTCACTGGGGTCAGTAGCCATGACAGGTTGGGGTAACCAGGGTCAGCTGCAAATGTCGAGGGACAACTGTTAGACACACACTAACCCTTAGTGACAGCCCCATACCCAGACACCTATGTCAACTGTATTGGGACCTTGTCCTCACCTATTAGCCACCCACGGTGCCTCTGGAGTTGCCCCATCACATAAGGGATGCTGCTATTCCTCAAAATGTAAGCATCATGCACAGAGCCAGGATACGTGGCATTCACATGGGAGATGTACTGGTCTCCCAAACACACCATCTGCACATTCATTGAATGGTAGCTCTTCCGGTTTCTATACACCTGTTCATTCCTGCGGGTGGTACAAATGCTACATATGTCCCATCAATGGCACCAATGATGTTGGGGATATGTCCCAGGTCATAGAAGTCACCTTTCACTGTGGGCAAATCCTCCACCTGAGGGAACACGATGTAGCTGTGCATGTGTTTCAGCAGGGCAGACAACACTCTGGACAACACGTTAGAGAACATTGGCTGGGACATCCCTGATGTCATGGCCACTGTTGTTTGAAAAGACCCACTGGCCAGGAAATGGAGTACAACCAGGACCTGCACAAGAGGAGGTATTCCTAGATGAAATCAGGTCTGGCTCCAACTGGGCACCCCTTTCCTGGATTGTTGCACGATCAAGTCTGTATGTGACTAGGATGTGTCTCTCTTCCATTGTTGACAGGTCCACCAGAGGTCTGTACACCGGATGATGCCGCCATCTCATCACCTGCCCCACCGGATGTGCCCTATGGAGGAGAACAGCGAGCAGAGAGTCATCCAACACTAAGGTATCACAATGTGTTATTTGCAGAAACTTTATTAATCCGCAATGTGCCGACATATGTCTATATTCCTGGCCCAGATAGGTGTGATGCAGTTAACATCCATCTCATGTGGCCTCCTGAAATGGCGGCTGCCTGACCTGTAAGATGGGACAAGGGGATATGAGGTAACTGCGTTGGTGTTGTACACCGTTGCGGTGGGAGATTGAAGATCGCTGCACAATTCTGCATTGGTTAACATTGGGCCCTATGGGTCCCAGGAGACAATGACGATGTACGCCGGCGGTGACAGTACGCACCGCCGCGGACGTGACTGCCATTTTCTGTCTGTTTACTCACTTGATACCTGACCTTCAACAGGAGAGGACCTACACTGCAAGTGCTACTGTGACTTGTATCTGGAAGCGACAATGGCTCATGTGTCTGGGGAAAGGGCCCCTGGCTTCAGTCCGGAGGAGTTGGAGAAACTAGTGGATGGGGTCCTCCCCCAGTACACGCAACTGTATGGTCCTCTAGACAAACAGGTAAGTACACTGTGAGCATGCTGCATGGGCAATGCCTGTTTTGAGTGGTGTGGATGGAAGATACATGGGGGGGCTGAGGCCTGCATGTGCGGATGGGGAGTGTATGTGCATCAGGGCATGGGTGGGAACTGGGGGTCAATGAGTATGACGGTCCAGATGGGTAAGTAATTTCCTTTCCCCTGTACCATTCTTCTAGGTCAGTGCCCACCAGAAGAAGGGTATTTGGCGTGCCATCGCCAAGGACGTCCAGACCCTGGGAGTCTAACACAGACGGAGCACCCACTGCTGTAAAAGATGGGAGGAGCTGCGCAGCTGGAGCAAAAACACGGCGGAGGACCAGCTGGGGATGGACTCTCCTCCTGAGATCCCTCACTTTTGGGCAATCTACCATTGTGAATGCCATCCAGGGTGTAGAGAGGCATTTGCAACAAACAAATGCATACCTGGAGGGCATTCATTCTGGGCAGGCAGCCCAACAGAGAGCATTTCAGGCTCTGGCCTCAGCACTGATGGCAGCCATTGTCCCTGTGTCCAGCCTCCCCCCTCCAACTTCCTCCACCCAGACCCAATCCCTTGTACCTCAGCCTATTCCAAGCACACCATCAGATCAGCATGCACATTCATCAACAAACAAGAGTGGACATGGCAAACACAAGCAACACACATCCACTGCCTCCACTGTGTCCCCCTCCTCCACGTCCTGTATCATCTCCACTCACACATGCATGCACTACAATCTCAGCCACTACCTCCATCACCAGCACGCCCATCACCACACACCGCTCACGTGCACTCAGCACCACACTACCATTCACACATCCCCAGTGTCCTCTCCCAGTGTGTCAGTGAGCCCTCCTCCCAAAGTACACAAACACAGGCACACACCCACCCAACAGCCATCCACCTCAAAACAGCCTCCGGCCCATGCACCTTCACGCAAATTAAGCAGATGTACAGCTCCTACAACCACTACCTCTACCTCCACTCCCAAACACCCTCCATCTTCCCGTGCCAGTGTGTCTAAAAAACGTTTCCTGGCTAACATTGACCTCTTCCCTTCACCTCCCCCCATCCTTTCCCTAGGGCCAGGCTTTCCAGGTCCCAGCCCAGCACCTCAGCCACAAAATCCCCAGCCACAGTGGTGCCAGCAACTGCGGGGTTATCGAGTGCGCCACACATCAGGGCTGCCAGTGTGCCACGTAGCGAGGGCAAGGACATTCCGCAACCTGTAAGGTGAAAAAGGTGCCCATATCCCGGAGGGAGAAGCTGAAAGTACCAGCCACCAAGGGCTCAGCAAAAACCAAAGGGGATAGTGGCAAGACAGCTGCGGCACCATCAAAGCTGAGGAAGGGCCAAAAGCAGAAGATCAGGTCAGGAGAGGGCATGGTGGCACCGACTGAGGGACCAGTGTCACACTTTCTGTCCACGACCATGCCAACCTGTACGGCGGAGAACACCGCTAGCTGCCCCGCCACCACAACTGTCACCTGCACCGCCACCTGCACCACCCCGGCACGTCTACAGCCTCAACGACAGTCCCCAGCTTCTTCCCCAGTGGGCAGCCGTCTGAGGCTGCAGGAGAAGTCCTGCTGTGTCCCTCAGAAGGTGCTGACACATGCACCGCCGCCAGCACCGCTGCCACAGACACCGCTGCAAGCACCGCTGCCCCAGACACCGCCGCAAGCACCGCCACCTGCACCGTCCCAGGCACGTCTACAGCCTTAGCGACAGTCTCGAGCCTCTTACCCAGTGGGCAGCCATCCGAGGCTGCAGGAGACATCCTGCTGTGTCCCTCAGCAGGTGCTGACCCAGCAGGTGCTGACCCATGCACCGTCACCCGCACTGCCGCCACAGACACCGGCGCAAGCACCGCTGCCACAGACACCGCCGCAAGCACCATCACCGGCCCGCGGCATCCTCGGACACAGGCACTACCGCTGACTTGGCTACCATCCCCAGTGGTCAGTCGTCTGAGGCTGGAGGAGAGTGCCTGGACCCTGGGCAGCTTCCATGAGGCATGACATCCATCACTCTTTGCACCTGCAGGTGGAATGCGCAGCCGCAGCAGTGTGGGGTATGTTGCTGCCTCCGTAGCGTATCATGTAACCTGAACCTCGCCAGTCTCATGCCACGCACACCCAGGTGAGGGAATTGTACTGGCCACACTGCACGTGCAGCACTCTGGGCACCATGCCCCCTCCATAACTAGTGGAGTATCACATCCACTACCTCAGTCCTTGGCAGGATGAAGTACTCTGGGCACCAGGCCCCCTCCAGAACCAGTGGAGTATCACATCCACTACCTCAGTCCTTGGCAGGATGAAGCACTCTGGGCACCAGGCCCCCTCCAGAACCAGTGGAATATCACATCCACTACCTCAGTCCTTGGCAGGATGAAGCACTCTGGGCATCAGGCCCCCTCCAGAACCAGTGGAGTATCACATCCACTACCTCAGTCCTTGGCAGGATGAAGCACTCTGGGCACCATGCCCCCTACAGTGTAGACTGTAATCCAGTAGAGAAACTGTGGCTTTGCACTCCCCAGGATAAAGCAGTGGGTAAACCACCCACTGGAGAGACTTGAGAGACTGTGGATTTGCACTCCCCAGGATTAAGCAGTGTGCAAACCACCCACTGGAGAGAATTGAGAGACTGTGGCTTTGCACTCCCCAGGATAAAGCAGTGGGAAAACCACCCACTGGAGAGACTTGAGAGACTGTGGCTTTGCACTCCCCATTATAAAGAGTTGGTCAACCCACCCAGTTGAGGGACTTGAAAGACTGTGGCTTTGCACTCCCCAGGATACAGCAATGGGCATGGACCCCCCTCTTGCAGCAGTGGCATCATGCGTTCATCAGGCTGAGGTGGCCCCTTTCCCCCTCCCCCTGAGGTGCCTGTGTATTTTCGGTCTGAAAGTGTTCTCTTTGTTTCGAGTCAGGTATTGTGTGAGCTTCGCCCATGCATTTTGGGCTCAGTGATCCACGGACAATGATTAGTACACTATCCGGACTTGTGTAGTTGGTGTACATATATGTACATACTGAATTTGGATTTTGATGATTACAATCGTTACAATCATTTCCTTTTGTCCTAGCGTTCTTCCAGGGGATGGGGGGTATATATGTAATGTTGCTGCATGTATTTGTGTGGATGTTGTTGTGGGTGAGGGTGGGGTTGTTGTGTGTGTGTTTGTCACTCTCTTTCCACCTCCCTCCCCTGTGTTGTAAGTGCAGTACTCACCGTGGTCACCGCTGCCGCGGTTTGCACTCCTGGTAGAAGAGGAGGTAAACCAACATGGGTAATACCTGAAGTTCGGGCTCCATGGTGTCCTGGTTCCTCGTTGGGTGTCGAGAGGTGAGTGTTTTTCCTTCTGCGTACTGTTTCCGCCATGCTTTTGATAGCGTTGGTTCCGCCCCAGAAAATGTGGCGGATAGGCCTCTTGTAATACAGTGGGCGGTACTTTGTCTTCCGCCTGTCTGTTGGCGGTGTACACCGCGCTGTCTGTTTGTACCGGCGTGGTGGTCGGAGTGTTAAAGTGGCTGTCTATGTTGGCGGTTTCCGCCACGGTCGTAATCTAATTTTTTTTTCCGCCGGCCTGTTTGCGGTATTACCGCCGCTTTAACACCGACCGCCAGGGTTGTAATGAGGGCCAAAGTCTTGGACCCCTGTCAATCTGGATTCTAAGCCACCACAGCACCGAGGCAACCCTGATAGTAGCCACCAACAACATCAGGGCTGTTAGAAATTGGGGTCTATGCTTGGCAGTCAGTTTGCACTCTGTCTAAGCTGGAACCCTCACTCTAGTCAGGGTAATGGAGATATACACCTGGGAAAACCCCTGCTCACCCTCTTGGTAACTAGGCCAAGCAGCCAGGCTGATCTCAGAGGAAATGTGTAAATTATTTACACCAAAACACACACAGTAATACAGTGAAAACACTACAAAATGATCACCACACCAGTTTAGAAAAATAGACAATATTTATCGAAATCAAACAATACCTCTTTTGGGCCCCGGTGCTCTCCCAACGGTCCGCTTCCTGCACAAGCTTCCTGGTTTTCAGTCAGCTTGCTGTCAATTAGCTGCTGGTGCAGCTCTAGAAAACAAAGACTGTACAAGTGCTCCCAAGCAATTAAGCTGTAAAGCCCCTCATAAGCAGTTACCTTACTGCCCTTCACCCAAACATCTAGGGGGGTTATTCTAACTTTGGAGGAGGTGTTAATCCGTCCCAAAAGTGACGTAAAAGTGACGGATTTACCACCAGCCGTATTACGAGTCCATTATATCCTATGGAACTCGTAATACGGCTGGTGGTATATCCGTCACTTTACTGTCACTTTTGGGACGGATTAACACTCCTCCAAAGTTAGAATAACCCCCCTAGTGACCTGCAAAAAGAGTCAACACTTTCTAACCATGTTTGGAATTCATTCTTTTTGTAGGACCTAAACATGTCCTTATACTGCTCAGGGGTGAAAGCATTCATTTTGAATAAGGCGTCCTTTATGATAGTGTGGGAGAGTCCCTGAGGATCCCCTAAGGCTGTCAAGGTTTCCTCCCTTCTATCTCAAAGTGCTTCCACGGACCCACCCCCAATGTGCTTCAGGGACCATGTTTATGTGGAAAGCAGACTCATACCCCTTAAACCACAAGTAGATATCATCCTCCCTCTTGTAATCCTTAACTAGGTCTTTGGGAATGTGACCCTCCTTTCAGGCTGAACTGTGGTACTACTGCCACCATCTCTAGTAGACTGGCTCCTCTTAGCTAGTTCCCTTAAACTAAGCTCATGAGCCAGCAGTATTTTCTTCTCCTCAATGGCCAACCTCTGCTCCTAAATCTCCATTTTGATCTTCTCCAACTCAAATTGGTGCACCCTCTCTGCCTGTCTGTCCTGCAACTTGTCAGAAGTCAGACCATTGGAGAACACACTGCTTCCCACTCTGGAGACCTTCTCCCCAAGCAGTACAGGTACCTCTACTATGCCCTCATGGCTGTCTTGCACCTCCTCACCATCAATCTCCTCCTCTGTGTGACCCCAACCTCCTTGGCTGTCACCCAGGCCCTCAGTGCCTTCCTGGTGAACCTCCTAATGGGACTGGCAAGATCATTACTAAACTGTTTTAGTTGGGCAACTGTATAACTCTCCAGCTACTCCAACTCAAAAACAGCTCCTGCCGGTGCATCTCCAGATTGGATATTATGGCTAGACAAAAGTGCAAAGTGCCAAAGCAGAACAAAGAGTTCCCAATGAGAAGTTCAAAAGTCAAAAAATGGAAGCAGATGAATTCCAAGAAGAGAAAAAACTAAATCAGAAAAACAAGTGGTAAGTGGTCACGTAATGGTCTGCACTGAAAACAGTAGTGTACACTTAATCACTGTAGATCAAGTACAAATACAAGTTCCATCACACCGCTGCTACCAATGTTAGAAATGAGGTGTCTGGTTGTCAGTCAGTTTGAACTCTGTCCAAGCAGGGACCCTACTCTAATCAGGGTAATGGAGTTACACCCTCAGGATGCCCCTGCTCACCCCCTTGGTAGTTTGGCACAAGCAGTCAGGCTTATCTCAGAGACAATGTTTAAAATAGTTGACCAAAACACACACAGTAATATGGTGAAAACATTACAAAATGGACACCACACCAGTTTAGAAAAATAGGCAATATTTCTCTAAATCTACCAAGACCAAAACACCAAAATTCCAACATACACAAGGCAAGTTATGAATTTTTAAAGTAAAAAGAGTCTTACTCCATAGAAAACAATGGAAATGTTGTTGTTGCGCAAAGTACCTGGTTTGATTAAAAAAAAAGCAGCACGGGTATGCGCATGTTGCAAACGTCAGCGATTCCTTACTTGCAAGTGAGGCCGTGAAACTTTTCTTCTCCAGTCGGGGGAGGTGAGGTGTCATTTTTCTCTCCTGCAAGAAAGCAATGTTTCAATTTCTGGATGGGGCATCTTGGATCCATGCAGGTTCACAATGATTTTGATGCCCAGCAATGATAAGTGAGAAATCCAGCCTCAACGTGATGGAAAACCACAGCATGTGTGATTTGCGTAGAATTTAGCAGCCGCAAATGGGTGTTGCATCAAAATGTTCTCCCATAGCTTGCTGTGTCTGTATATTGGTCCTTGTTCTAGCAACTTCAACTTTCACCTTTCAAGGGCCCAGGGACTGGCTAGGGCCCTACTTCGCAGGGCAGGAGTCTCAGCAGAGAGTCCAGGTCCTGGCAGAGAAAGTCTTTGATTGCCCTGAGACTTCAAAACAGAAAGCAAGCTCAGTCCAAGCCTTTGGAGACACTTCACAAGCAGGAATATAGCACAAAGTCCAGTATTTGTCCTCTTTCAGGCAGCACAACAACTGCAGGCCTACACAGCAAAGCACAGGCAAAGGGGAAGTACTCTTCCTCCAGCTCTTCAGCTCTCCTCCAAGGCAAAAGTTCCTCCTGAATTCAGGAGTAATCTGAAGTTTGGGGTTTAGGGTCCAATACTTATACCCCTTTCTGCCTTTGAAGTTGCCCAACTTCAAAGAAAAGTCTCTGTTGTTTACAGGATCCTGCCTTGCCCAGTCCTGGCACCAAATGCACACCAGGGGATTGGAGACTACTTTGTGTGGGGGCAGGCACAGCCCTTTGAGGTCTGAGCGACCACTCATCCCTTCAGCCTAGCTCAGATGGCCCATCAGGATGTTCAAGTTACACCCCAGGAACCTTTGTGTCACTATCTAGTGGAGATGCACAAACAGCCCAACTAACAGTCTGACCCAGACAAGAAATCCACAAACAGTCACGGAATGGTTTAACACCTTTGCTGCCAGGCCTTTTCCCACTCAGGTGCCAGGCCTTTTTTTTTGGCTATTTGGGACAGTTTGCACTTAGGCCCTCGTAACCTTTTGTCCACATAAGCTACCCACTCCAAATTGGCATCCTTTTTTTCCAACATCCTAGGGATTCTAGAGATTCCCAGAGTTGGTGGGTTCACCTACCTTGAGGAGACCAAGAAATTAGACAAAATGGGGAAAAAAGGGCTGCAGAAGAAAGCCTGTGTTTTTTCCCCCTAAAATGGCATCAACAAAGGATTTGCAGTGCTAAATTCACCATCTTCCCAGCTTCTAGGAACAGGCAGACTTGAATCAGAAAACCACATTTTCAACATAATTTTGGCATTTTACTGGGACATACCCGATTTTTACTATTTTTTGTGCTTTCATCCTCCTTCCAGTTAGTGACAGAAATGGGTATGAAACCAATACTGGATCCAGACACCTAACTGAAAAGTATACAACATTTTGAATTCAGCAATGGGTCAAAGGTTTTCCTACAGAAAGTAATAACTAAAATAAAAAAAATAAAAAAATGGAGGTGAAAAAAGAGCCATTTCTGTCTACGTTTTCCTCTATAATTTTTTCCTGCTGGCAGATTTTTTAAAACAATATAGCTTTACGTCTGCTGGATGCTTCTGGTTGCAGGGATATGTAGGGCTTGTAGGTACATCGAGAACCCTAGGTACCCAGAGCCAATAAAGGAGCTGCACCTTGCAATGGGTTTTCATTGTATACCGGGTATTCAGCAATTCATTTGGTGAAATGTAAAGAGAGAAAAATAGGTTTCAAGGAAATCTTTGTATTTCCAACAAAATAAGGTGTTGAGAAGAAGTGGTTATTTGCACATCTCTGAATTCCAGGTCCTCGTAATAGCATGTGAATTACAGGGTATTTCTCAAATAGACATGTTTTTTACACACTGTTTTACATTTGGAAGGATACAATTTAGAGAAAGACAAGGAGCAATAACACTTGTTCATCCATTCTGTGTTCCCCTATGTCTCCCAATGAAAATGGCACCTCATTTGTGTGGGTAGGCCCAATGCCTGTGACAGGAAACGCAATATAGACACATCACATTTTTACATTGATGTGTTTTTGGGAAAGTGCCTAGCTGTGGATTTTGGCTTCTAACGCCAAGCCTGTGCATTATTTAAAACTAGACACCCAGGGGAATCCAGGATGGGGTGACTTGTAGAGCTCCCACCAGGTTCTGTTACCCAGAATCCTTTGCAAACCTCAAAATTTGGCAAAAAAAGACACTTTCTCCTCACATTTTGGTGATGGAAAACTCTGGAATCTGAAAGGAGCCACAAAGTTCCATCTTGCTGGATCCCCCATCTTACCCAGAGTCCTCAGCAAATCTCAACTTTAACTAAAAAAAATATTTTTTTCCCACATTTCTGTGTGGGATCACCACACTGGCACAAATTTCCTACCACCCAACGTTCCCCTCAGTCTCCCAATAAAATTGATACCTCACTTGTGTAGGTGGGCCAAGTGCCTATGACAGGAAAGAGCCAAAAACATGTCATAATTGAGGGGAATTCAAAGCGGGTCCAAAAGGGCAGTTTGAAAAAAAACATTTTTAGGCTGACAAGTGGGGCAGAATTTTTATCGGTTTAGATGCAACCATGCTGGGTGGTAGGAATTTTGTGGATTCCTGCAGATTCCGGAAGGTTCCATCAAAAAATGTGGAGAAAATATGTGATTTCAAGCAAAGTTGGAGGTTTGCAGGGCATTGTGGGTAGGAAAATGGTGCTGGGTGCATGTGAAGCACACCACCCTGGACTCACCCAGATGTTTAGTTTCTAGATGTGTCTAGGTCTCATATATTTTTCTACATGGCAGCGTTCCAAAGTCCAAAAAGTGCAGCCCTCACCATTACAAGAGGGACGATTTTGAGAGTTAGACAAGCTCTCATGGCCCAAATGTACAACCAAAACCCAAAATAATCAAATGTCCTCTTTCTTGCCAGGGGATAAGATGTTTTAGTGTGCAGGGGAGAGTTGAATGACTGTTACCCCCTTATGTTTGTGTGTGGGCACAACCATGTCCATGCTGGTTGGTAGCCACCACCCCAATATTTTTTTTTATAATTCCTTGTAGCCTTTCTGACCCTCCAGAGAGTAGATCGAGGGTAATTGCCCCATCTGCCCACCAGTGGGCAGAACAACTTTGTCCCCATTTATTTAGGGTGGGGGCAAGGCCATATCCCCAACCTCTTTTTAGAAAAAAAAAATCTTCCCTGGTCTCTTCTGTGCTTTCTGCCCAATTTGGAGGAAGATGGCCCTCACAAAAATATGCCGATCGATGCTGTTTGTGAGCACATAACTGTGATGTCCTGGACACCCAAGGAGTTAAAAAAGAACATGCCCACTTTCTAAAAGTGGTATTTTCAAACTGACAATCTAAAAACTACCCTCACTAAAAGATTGTTTTTAAATTGTGAGTTCAGAGACCCCAAATATCAGATTTCTATCTGCTTTCAAAGGAAAACTACTCTTCAAGGATATTTGAAGGCACACCCCATGTTAATCTGTGAGAGAGATAGGCCTTGCAAGAGTGAAAACTGAATTTGTCAGTATTTCACTGTTAGGCCATGTAAAAACACATCACTATACGTCCCACCTTTAACATACACTGCACCCTGCTTATGGGGCTACCTAGTGCCTACCTTAGTGGTGCCTTACATGTATAAAAAGGGAAGGTTTGCACCTGGCAAGTGGGTACACTTGCAAAGTCGAATTGGCAGTTTAAAACTGCACACATAGACACTGAAGTGGCAGGTCTTGTAGTGAATCCTAGTTCGTTTTAATGGGATAACAGGAGTTAGCTTAGCCTCTGGCTTGTAGACTTGTGCCCCTGACACCTAGTGACTTTTAACCTACTTAGCTTGCTCTGTCTTAGCCCATTTAATTATTTATTTCTTCTAAGATGGCTGCCTTGTTTATAGTTAGGCCACTTGTTATGAGTTACATTATCAGTGTAACCGCGCCAAGGCGTCAAGATCAAGCACCAAAGACAAACAAACAGTAGGTGTTCATACTTAGGGATTTTCCCTCTCTATACTTTTGAGGGATTGTTGATATAAATTGCCGTCCCAAGCATGTCTGTTATCTATTGTTTAGGAATACACCTATGTCAGGGGACCTTGTAGATCTGTATAAATACATCACACTTTAGACAGACAATCAGAGGGATTCCGACCAGAGGGAATCGCCACCATCGCTGATACCGATGCTGCAGTCATCTTGGCGCTGACCCAGTCTTCGTGTCCTTACGGAGTCTGAGATAGAGACCTCATTCCAAGGTAACGAGAGTTGGGGGCTCCTCTCATGGACAAAGCATTGGCAGATTAGGTTTAACAAACTAACAAGCTCTCCTTTAGGTAGGAGGTTAGGCCTATTCACATTGGGGTATTAGGGCATATTCCATCTCATATATCTTTTTTCATGTATTGCAAAATGATGGGGGTCTTCGTAACAATGACTCTCGTCTTCACAATACTGTTACTTGCTTTATTCATTATCCTAATCATTGCAGTCCATGCAACATATCGCAAATTGCAGTTATGTTAAATAAAAACTATTATAACTTTACTGCATCTGTGTCATTGCCTGTGTTTGTATGAGACATAATATATCTGTGAGAAAAGGGTAATCTCCGTTTAACCACGACACTCCCTGAGATATCTTATTTTTGAGTCCATGCGTAAAACGGCTGCCATAAATCACCTTTTACTATTGTGTTTCTGGTGAGGTGCTTCTAGTGAGCCGGTAAGGTTGGGATAACAGTTGCGACTTGTTGTAGGAAAGACGCAGTCGCCTACAAACAAGAGTACTGTCATCCTTAAACCAGCAGTCTTGCTCGTGCAAGAGTCCAAACTACGACAGTCTGAGACATGTTTACAGAGCTACTCATATGGGTGGCACAATCAGTGCTACAGGCCCACTAGTAGCATTTGATTTACAGGCCCTAGGTACCTCTAGTGCACTTTACTAGGGACTTACTGCTAAATCAAATATGCCAATTGTAGAAAAACCAATTGCAAATACAATTTCACTTAGGGAGCACATGCACTTTAGGACTGATCAGGAATGTTAAAATGCCCAGAGTAAGAAAAACAGCAAAAGCAGAGTCCAGCACACAGGAACAACCTGTACAACCGGGAAGTACAGGCTAAAGTTAGGGGACACCGTACACAGGATGCCAGGTCTGACACATGTGTCCCCAGCTGAAAGTGGGGAGAACTACCTAACCTCATGAGAGTTCTCATCATTAAGGTAGAAGAAACTGGCAGATCATCAACATTGGCGTGTTCTGTTCAGGGCGGTGTTCCACTGTAAAGTCCATTCCCTGTAGGGAGATGGACCACCTCAACAGTTTTGGATTCCCACCCCTCATCTACATTATCCATCGGAGGGGCCTGTGGTCAGTTTCAACCCAGAAGTGATTCCCAAACAAGTAGGTGCTTAGCTTCTTCAGTGCCCAAACAACAGCAAAGCGTCACGCTCCACCTACATTCCCTGAGAAGTAACCTACTTCTAATGAAGGCTACAGGCTGGTCTAGGCTCTCTTCATTTAGTTGTGATAACACTGTTCCCACACCATGCTCTGGATGGTATGCATTTCACATTACTCTTCAACTGCAGCCTTGGGCCCAGGAAATTCTTCTTAATTCTTTTTTATTCACCCACTTATGAGTTTTAATTTCAGTCTTTATTTCAGTCTTTCACTTTTATCATCCAATAACGGCGTTCAACGTTTATTTATTTCAAAATCTTTTCAGTAGCGTCTTCTCAATACTGTTTTTAGTGTGATGTCATGGAGGTTCAAACTGTTCTGATTTCAAATCAATCAAAACTGATATAGCTATGTTTAGCGATTATATGACAGAACACCGAATTAAAAACAACTACTAACCTTAACAACGAGGTCGGAACACCGACCTCGTCCTTACTACAAATGATTTTACCACGAATGCCTTAACAACAATATTTCGTTGTAAAGGCATTCCTGATAAAATCATTAGCAATAGGCACCATTCACCCTACATCCCTCACCCCACCCCCCCAACCCCACCCCAAAACCTAAAACCCGCTGACCCCCCACCCACTCCCCAAAACCAAAAACGCCCCACCCCCCACCCCCACCCTAAAACCTAAAACCCCCTGACCACCCACCCACTCCCCAAAACCAAAAACGCCCCACCCCCCAACCCCACCCTAAAACCTAAAACCCCCTGACCCCCCACCTACTCCCCAAAAACAAAAACGCCACACCCCCCCAACCCCACCCCAAAACCTAAAACCCCCTGACCCCCCACCCACTCCCCAAAACCAAAAACGCCCCACCCCCCCAACCCCACCCCAAAACCTAAAAACCCCTGGCCCCCCACCCCTCCCCAAAACCAAAAACGCCCCACCCCCCCAACCCCACCCCAAAACCTAAAACCCCCTAACCCCCCGCCCCCTCCCCAAAACCAAAAACGCCCCACCCCCCCAACCCCACCCCAAAACCTAAAACCCCCTAACCCCCACCCCCTCCCCAAAACCAAAAATGCCCCACCCCCCCAAACCCCACCCCAAAACCTAAAACCCCCTGACCCCCCACCCCAAAACCTAAACCCACCACTTACCTTCGCCCACTCCCTTCTTTGTACCTTAACCACGCATGTTCGTTGTTCAGAACATACGTAGTTAAGGCACAAAAATACGAAGTCGTAGTTAAAAAAAGCGTTGTTACGCTTTCGTTAACCACGACTTTCGTAATAAAAAAGTCGTAAAAAAGGATGTTTCCCATGTTTAGCACTTGGTTCACATAGTATGTCCATTCAGGTGCAGAATACCTCTGGCAAGGTACTCTTACTCTTTTTGATCTCCTTGGTGCTTGTTGATCCTCTTTCTCTATGTCACTTATACTACTCTCCTCAGCAAGTGTAGTGGTATGAGTTCAACTTACACACTTGATCTTAGTTTCCTTCAACCATAGTTTTGTGGCCATTCAGCATTGTAAGAGATCATTGTTGATCCAGTACTTGTCCCTTTGTCTGGATCTTCTGGTTGTTCCGGTGATGTCTCAACTATTACCCCAGGTTGGCCTCTCTTAATGCTTGATGCTTCATCTTCTTCTTCACCAGAAACTTCAATGCCACTTTGTGAAATCACATGATTTTGGATTGGTGCAACTGTCTGTGGTTCTTCACCCCATTCTCTTTCTTGTTGTATTGCTTCTTGCAGTTATACACCTTGTGGTGGTATTGTCAGCAGTGTTTGTAGATCTTGCTCAAAGAATACTCCTTCTTCATATGGACCTTGTAATATTTTTTGCATGTGATGCATGAACCCAGTTCAGTACTCGGGCAAACTTAACAGCAGTATTTATGATGAGAATCACCTAAAAGGGCCTTTTCATCTCGTTTCCAGGCACAACCTTTGTACATGCTTCTTTATCAGGACCCAGTTACTTGTTGCAGCATTACTGTGACAGCTTCAACCTATAGAGTTCAGTAAAGTGGATGCACAGACTTTCATCAATTGGGAATTTATGGTCCTATTCAGCTGTTCAACTACCCCAAATGCTTCTGGATGATGCAATTTAATATGTGCTCCATTTGTAAGGTGCACATAGCATCTTCCGGACTTCATTGTTAAAAGGAGCCCCAGAGAAACCATTAAACTACCTTGGTATTAAATCTCCCAGCAACATTTTAGCTACAGGAAGACTGTCATTTCTTCATGTTGAGTAGGCTTCTGCTCATCGAGAAAAAATGCACATTATAACTAGGACATATTGCAGACCATTATAAGCAGGCACCTCTATTTTGTTGCTTTGCATCCTGTTAAAGGGACCACTTGATCTTCCTCTGTGGCTCACTATTAATGGTGTTCTTTTCCCTGTGTTTATCTGCTGGCATGTCACACAGGGATGGCACAACTCATCTGCAAGATTCCTAAATCTGGGGTTAAACTAATTCTGTCTGAATAATCGCACCATTGCATCCCTCCCTAGATGTGTTGGTCAATAGAAATGTTGTGTCATGGGACACAATAAATTGCCTGGCACCACTTGTCTCTCATCTGCGGAAATCCAAATGTCCTTTGCGTTTTTCCCACGCTGTGCTCTGATCTAACTTGCTGGTCTGCCTCTGAAACATCTTCCAACAATCTCTTGAGCTCTTCCCACATATAGGCTATTGATAACAACTTTGAAAAAGCAGTGTCCTTGTCAGATTCATTTGTGTAAGCCTTGTTAAATGTTCAACCTCCCCATCCTCAGTTTAATTTTCAGGATGGGGCATCAAACCTGATTAATTCAACGTCTAACATCTCATAATAATCTCACTTTGTAAATCTACTGTTCGTTATATAATGTGTTTTAATTCAAGGGAACAAGATTTCTACAGAGTGAGGGACCATAACAGTTATAAAATGTCCTATCACTATGTTTTCACATCTCTCAATACTGACACCTACTGCAGTGACCACTTTAAGGCAACTAGGCAATCCTGTGGCTTCTGTGTCAAAGGTAATCCAAAGATATGCTGCAGGTCTTTGAGAATATTCATGCATCTGAATAAGCACTGAGAGAGCACAGCCCTCGCTCTCACTGCAAAACAATGTGAACATCTTATTGTAATCTGGCTTTCCTTGTGCCGGGGCATGACAGAGACTATCAGCGTTAGGAAAGTATTCAAGCACTTGTTGTTCGATGGAAGTGGATCAAACACATTTTTGCATGTCATCTTCAGCAAAGGCTTAGGCACTAGGAAAAAGTTTTGTGTCCACTGTCTAGAGAATCCAACTATTCCCAGGAATATTCAGATTTCTCTCTGTGTCCTGGTTGGGTGAACTGTTAGAAAGGCCTATACCCTCGTTAATGACACTGTTATTATTATTTTTTCAAGGATATCTCCCAAGTCTTCGACTTCTTTTTGACAGTATTATGATTTACACAGAGACACTTTGGCCCTCATTTTGACTTTTGCCAGACCACCAAAGCCAAGCTTGCCACTAGACCATCAGTGATGGTGTTGGGAGGAGGGAGGTGAGTGCGTGTATGCAGTGTTAGGGGTGTATATATGCATGCGTGGGGCAGGAGGAGGAAGGAATGCGTGCATGTATGTGGATGTGTGAGCATGAATGGGTGTGTGGGTGTGAATAAAGAGGGGTGGGGGTGAGTGCATGTGTGGGGGGATGCATGAGATGTGTGGGTGTGGGGGGGTGCATGTGCCAGCGACATGAATGGAGATTCATATTGACAGGTGCATGACCGTAAGGCTTTTCGTGGCCGTGCAACCAACACAAAAAGCCTGGTGGTGTACCACCTCTTAATGTGGCAGGTGGCATAAGTGCTGCCGCCGGTATGGACGTGCTCACCGCCGGCCGCGATGGTGTGACCACACCAGCAGCCTGGAGACGTTGTGGCAGTCTGGCTTAAGCCAGACTCCACAACATGAACACAACATGAAATGCAGCAGTCCATTGACCGCCAGCCTTGTGACGAGGGCCTTTATGTCCATTCTCAGCTAGGTGACCTAACAATGCAATGGTATCCTGTTTGCAAGCTTCTCATGTGCTTGATGCCACAAGTAAATCATAAATGTATTGCACAAGAACTGAATCACAAGGCATCTGCAGAGTTTGAAGACTTTTCTTCAGGAAAGGCTAGTATAATGGGGATGTTGGGGGGCCTGGGGGCTCCTGCACTGCCCATGCACTTAGCTCAAGCAGCGCAGGGGCCTCCATGCAGAGCCCTGTCATGACGGGTACTGCTGCACCCACCGCATTGCCGGTGGCTCCATTAGCAGCCGGTGTCAATGTTAAAGCCCTGTTCACCGTAAGGCCGGCAGGTGGAAATCATGTTTCTGCCCGTGAACTTTTAATGGAGCTAGCGGTGTTCAGGCAGCACAGGTTGCCTCACAGTGGAACGAGATTGGTGGGCAGCCTCCGTCGCCTGCCAGACTTGTAACTATTCCCCAAATGTTTTTTAGCACATACAGACTAAAAGCCTGTCACACTCAATCAGGGCAAAGTCAAAATTTTAGGCCCACCGCAAGGGAGCCCTGCTCGGCTACAGCAAGTGAGAGGCCTCAATCAAAAATTTACCATTGGATATAGGGCCTTATTATGAGTTTGGAAAGTGGCAGAGGCCGCCCCTAAACTCATACCACCACCATACCACCATTGCGGGCTAAATCCCACAGCCCTATTTGAAGTTTCCTGCTGGGCCAATGGCCAGAAACAATGTTTTCGCCCAGCGGGAAACAGGGCCGTAACATTGCAGCCAGCTCGTAATCGAACCGGATGCAATGTGGCGGTGTGGCGGGTGCAGGAGTACCTGCCCATAATTTGGGCAGTGGAATGCCCAACAGGGCTGTGCAGGGGCTCCCAGGGACCCCCCAACACCCTATTCCGTCAGCCTTACAATGGTGCTGTACTACCCTGGAAACACTGGCAGATAGGGACTCATAGGGACTCGTAATCCCCAGGGCAACGCTGCTTGCAGCGTTGCCCTGGCAGATTACTACTGCTGGGACCTCCAGGCTGGTGGTGTTGGCGATTGGACCATGGCAGTTCCACCACGGTCCTAATAGGGCTGCCCTGTCTGCAGCGGTCCAACTGCCATTGCAAGTTTGGCAGTCTTGAGACCGCCGCACTCATAATGAGGGCTTTAGTCTTTTTCTAGAAAATTTTCTTCTCCGGGACAAAGTCGCAGATTGGATCCGACCTCCCTGGAGCCATCTTCAAATACATATCATAGGAGACCTTTGTGAAGCATTCGACCTTTGGACATAGTGATTTTTCAGGATGGAAATCTTTTTCTAGTCCGAACTTGAAATTGGATCTGATGTCCCTGGAGTCCTCCTTGGATATCCTGTGTGGGAAGCATCGTAAAATTTCTGTGTTCGGACTTAGAAACTTTTTTGGAGTTCTTTCTCTCTGACAGAAGATGACACTCCACAGCAAGCCGATTTCAAGTCTCTTTTTGGAGCTTTTTTTTCAAAAGTTCTTCAATCATCTCCACACTTCTGGATCTTATTCCAAGAGGTTTCTGAAGGTCCTTTAGGAGTCCACAGCTCACCCCAAGGTTCCAGAAGCTCAGAGTTGTTCCTTGAGGGTTAGGGCTCTTTTAGAAATGGGGTCGGGTTACCCCCTGTCCACGCAAGGACCCTCACTCTAGTCAGGGCAAAGGAGAATCACCCCCTTGATAGCTTGCCATGAACAGAAGCAATGTGTAAAGTATTTGTACCAACACATACAGTGATACAGTAAAACACTACAAAATGGATACCACAAAGGTTTGGAAAAATAGTAAATATTTATGTAAATAAACAAGACCAAATATGATTAAAAAAAACATACACCATTAAAAATATGACTTTAGCAATTAAAGACACAAAAATAGTGCATAGAAGCACCAGTGCTGCAACTTGATGTTAAGCAGCACTGTGAGTGAGTAGTTTCCCACAATGCAACGCCACTGGCACCATTCACAGAGTCAGATGGACTACTGGTACAGTACCTTATCAAAAAGTGTGAAAAACAGGCAGGTGCACGGAGTCAGGGAGCAAGGTGTCACTGGATCCAAGGCGGCATCGATTCCGGTGCTGCCGTTCAGAGAAGTAGAGGCGTTGCAAAAAGGCATCGGGTTGTGAGGTGTTTGTCCCTAGGTACCTCCGGCAGAGACAAAGTCTGGCGAAGTCACAGTGCTACAGAGTTACCTCACAGGGTCGCGTTCACATCACTGGGTCACAGGCACCGCAAAGGAGTCGGGTGTCACAAACATTGGTGCTACAACACTCCGATCTCAGTCGTGTGGGGTCAGCGGCAGCAGAAATGAGAGGCCTGCGGAGTCATTGTGCTTCGGCGAGGTCCACGACTTCAGGTGCAGGTGGCATTGCGGGTTCCATGCAGCAGCGATCTTAGTGATGTCACACGTCATTGTCCAGTGTCGTTTCACAGGATTTCACAAAAATCTCACTTTCAGGGGCCCAGGAACTGAATGGCAACCTCTGGCAAGCTGGAGTCCACAGCATGCAGACTCAAAACTGGATGGTGACGCCTTTGCTGTCCCTGAGGCTTCAAAACACAATGCAAGCTCTACTCCAATCCCTTGGAAATATCTCTCAAGCAGGAATGCACAACAGAGACCAGTCTCTACTCCGTTTCACAGGCAGAAGCAGCAACAGCAGGTTAGCCCAACAAATCACAGTAACAGACAAGTGCAGCACTTCTCCTCAGTGCTTCTCCTTGGCAGAAGTTCCTCTTGAATCCAGAAGGGATCTTGAGGTGTTCTAAAAAATTTTGGGTACACTACTTAAAACCCTTTCAGCCTTCAGAACTTTCAGAAAGTGTCTGTTATTCACAAGATCCTGCATTGCCCAGGCAAGGCCCTAGACACACACTTGGGATTGGAGACTGTGCTGTGTGAGGGCAACAACACCCCATTCAGGTGTACATTACCAATCCTCCCTCCACTCCAACTCAGATTGCTCCTCAGGATATGCAGGCTACACCCCAGCTCCCTTTGTGTCACTGCCTAGAGGAGATTCGCAAACAGCCCAACTGTCAATCTAACCCAGACAGGGAATCCACAAACATGCAGGGTCACAGAATGGTTAAAGCAAGGCAATGCCTACTTTCTAAAAGTGGCATTTGCAAACTAACAACCTAAAAAACAACTTCACAGATGTATTTTTAATGTGCGAGTTCAGAGACTCCAAACTCCATATTTCTATCCGCTCTCAAAGGGAAGCTGCAATTAAAGGATATTTAAAGGCAGCCCCCATGATAGCCTATGAGAGAGATAGGCCTTGCAACAGTGAAAACTAAATTTGGCAGTATTTCACTGTTAGTATATGTAAAATAAATCAGTACATGTCCCGCCTTTAACATACACTGCCCCCTGGTCAGGGGGCTACCTAGGGCCTAACTTAGGGGTGCCTTACATGTACAAAAAGGGGAAGGTTTGGGCCTGGAGAATGGGTACACCTGTCATGTCGAATTGTCAGTTTAAAACTGCACACACAGACACTGCAGTGACACATCTGAGCCATGTTTACAGTCTACTCATGTGGGTGGCACAATCAGTGCTGCAGGCCCACTAGTAGCATTTGACGTACAGGCCCTAGGTACTCCTAGTGCACTTTACTAGGTACTTACTAGTAAATCAAATAGGTCAATAATGGAAAAGCCAATTACACATGCAATTTCACACAGGGAGTACTTTGACTTTAACATTGATCAGCAGGGGTAAAGTGCCCAGAGTAACAAAAACAGCAAAAACTGTATCCAGCACACAACCTGGGAAGTGGAGGCAAAAGGTTAGGGGTGACCACGCCAAGGATGCAGGTCTAACAGACTCCAACTTCCAGAATGCACTTGGCTAAAACTTTAAAATGACCGCTGGTCAGCTGGTCAATTTATTCAGGATTTGATGCAGGGGACTCTGGTTAGTGATTGTCTACCTGTAGCAAACTGAGAGTTCCTTCTTCAACCAGTTGAAGCATGGCAAAATCCTTTTTGTGGTGAACCCGAAGTGTGCAGTTGGTGCAGTCCTTCAGAGTGTAGTGTCTAGGTGCAGGTCAGTGGTCCATCCGGGCAGTCCTTCTTCTACTTGTCTTTGTTCCAGTTAGGGATCTGAGGTGTGGGTACAACGTTGCAATATTTATCATTGCTCCTGCGGTTGAAAGCAGGGAGGGGCAACTGTCCAATTACAGTCAGGCCACCACCCTCTTGGATGACCACTTCCTTGGAAGTGTGGCAAAAATCAATCCCAGGGAGCAACATTCCTTAAAAATCCAAAATGACAGAAATTCAATTTTGGAGGGTAGGCCTGGCTGAGTCCACCCACGGTTGTAGCGAAAATTCCTTAACCCCATTAGTGCGGGCGTCGGCCACTGACTGACGCCCATACAACCTCCCTGTTGTGGGTCACACCCAGTGGCCTTCAACAGGTAGGGGGTTAAAAAATCTACCAGAGGATTTTTTTTATTACCCTGTGAGATGCGGAAGACCTTTCGCATCTTCCCCCTATCCCCCACCACCCCTCTGTGACATAGCGCTGATGTCACATTTTTCCCCACCGAAGCAGTGGAGGAGCAGGTGAGCGCCCTCTCCGCACTCTGGTGGGGAATAAAAGGCCAAAACAGCCTCCCCAGATGCCAGGGAGGCATCAATGGAAAGGGGAGAGTCTCCCCTTTCCATCAATGCCTTCCTGGCACCGTTTCCTGGCCATGGATCGCAGTGTGGCTGTGATCCATGGCCAGGAAATGCCCATAGAAACAAGGGATCTTGTTTTGGGGAGGTCGGCACCCGTGTAAGTGGTCGACCGCCCATTGGGGGCACTAATATTTTATTAAAGTATGTTGGGGGTCTTCTGGGGGGCGATGGCGCCCCCCTGGGAATATGAAATAAGCATATATTTAAAAACAAAACAAAAGGGCCGGTGGGCCCTTTGTACATGACCGACCCCTGGGAGGGGTAATATGTGAAATAGTTTTCCCGGGAGTGGGTGCGATCGCCTTGGGCTGACCTCTATGGGGCATTTTTTTTATGCATGCGTGCATTGCCATGGGGTTATGATTGGCCCCTGGGAAAGCACACATGTATAAAAAAAAAAAGAGAGTCTCTCTCTCTCTCTCTCTCTCTCTCTATATATATATATATATATATATATATATATATATATATATATATATTTGTAGACACATTTAACAAAAGACAAATCTCTCCATAGAATGTATGTATATATATATATATATATATATATATATATATATATATATATATATATATATATATATATCTGTCTTTTGTCTAGTGGCAGTGTTGATGCCATAAAGTGGCGCAGATGATTTATTTGCCTGCTGCAAAGGATATACATGCATTTAGCTGAATGGATTAGTAAAGGCAGGCACTACCTGTGCTTTGATATGAATGAAATGTATGTGGAAGTGGGCTGTGGAGATATGTGGGGTGCTTTTGCTGGGTGGTACTGAGGGAATTAGAAAAGGAGATCATGGGAGGCAGAGCAACACAAATGACTGTCGCACTGGGTGCCACCAGTGCAAAAGGCTGTAATGATGGATCTGTGGTAAGGTAAAGTAATATTGTGTCTGTTTTGTTTTTTTCAATGTCTTCAGAGAATCTGCTGAATCAGAGAAGAAGCAAAGGTAAGGTGATGACATTTACTATTGGACACATCACACACACCCACTAGCAATTTTGTGACTCTATCTACCTTCTGCCTAGGCTAGTACTTTTGAGGGACAGTTTAGCCAGTAGCAGAGATGGCGTCTTATTGAATGACTGCTGCTCAAGCCCTAACTCAGGTTATAGAGGATAGCTCTGAGGCAGGATCAAAGACTGAGACAGCATATGAGTAAGAGGACAATGTGGCAGAATCTGGGAGTGAATTTTCAGTTGGCAGAGTCCTATCCGATGACACCTCTTCCAGTGATTCTGAGGGAGACAATGACAACAGTCGTGCTGTCCTTTTGCAAGCAAAGTCTGTGCAGCTGGCCAACAGTGGGTTAGCTGAACCAAGAGAGCAGGTGTGTGTGGCCCCAAGCACAGAGAGAGTGCTCTCTTGGCAGCCCCTCAATTTAGTTCAGCCCCAAATTCCACCTTTTACTGGTGACACTGGATGTAAGGTTGATATGGCCAACTTTTTGCCAGTCGACTACTTCCATCTGTTTTCGGATGTTGACTTCCTGCAGGAAATTGTGCAGCAAACAAATGTGTGTGCAGACCAATTTCTGAGGGGGCATGGAGGCACTCTAGGGCCCCGATCTAGGGCACATCAGTGGACTCCCACTTCGCTGGCGGAGTTGAAGATATTTTTGGGCCTTATGCCCAAAATGGGGTTAGTGCAGAATCCCACCTTGCAGTCCTACTGGACGACTCGCACAGTTTAGGTAACCTCCATCTTCACACCATACATAAGCAGAGATATTTTTTTGCTATTGCAGCGCATGCTGCATTTCAATTACGATTCTGCTGCATTGCCCCGGGACCATCCAGACCATGACAGGTTGTTCAAAATTCGGCCTGTTGTGGAACATTTGTCTGCCAGTGTTTCCAGAGATCTATACTCCTGGAAATAATATAGCAGTCAATGAGTCCTTAATTTTGTACAAAGGACGGCTGCTGTGCGGACAATACATGCAAGCAAAAGTGCTTTTTGTGGCTTAAAGCTGTACATGCTATGTGAGAGCTCTTTTGGCTAAGTGTACAGCTTGAGAGTGTATACAGGGAAGAACTCTACCCTAAACCCTGTAGGTTGCCCTCCCGCGTTAGGAGTCACAGGTAGGATTGTATGGGAACTTGTCCAGCCACTCCATGACAAAGTTATAACCTTTATGTGGACAATTTCTATACAGGAGTAGAGCTGTTCAGTGAGCTCTACAAAGCAGACACTGTGGCCTGTGGTACAGTTTGTTGTAACCGCAAAGGATTCCCGAAGGACCAAAAATCCAGAAAGAGTACTGTGTGGCGTTCCAACAAACTGCTCGCAGTCAGGTTCTGGGATAGGCATGATGGATGCATGCTCGCTACAATTCATGATGAGAGCACTTACCCCATCACAGATTGGGGTCAGATGGCAGAAGTCCACAAGCCCATGTGTATACTTGATTACAATAAGTACATGGGTGGCATGGACAAGAACGACCAGGTTCTTAAACCATACAATGCGTGTCGTAAAACTTGTACTTAGTACAAGAAACTGTTTACCCACCTGATCCAGATGGCAACATATAATGCGTATGTTGTTTACTGTGAGACAACCACAGGAAGACTCATGACTTTCCTTGACTTCCAGTTGTCTGTAATTGAAAGCCTCGCTGCTGTTACAGAAGCAGCAGCAGCAGCAGCCTCCACCTCATATGTTCTGGAGGATGTGGCAAGGCTGCAGGAGCGACACTTTGCCGATCGCATTCCTAAAACACCCAAAAAGGATCATCCATGTCATCGCTATAAATTGTGTTCGAAGCATTAAAAGAGGCAGGAGAGTCAATATTCCTGTCCCCAGTGCCCATATCAACCTGGCCTCTGTGTGCCTACTTGCTTTACTTTGTATCATACTAAAGCAAAGTTCTGGAAAATCAACTGAGGTGGAACTGCCGTTAGGTAATCTTTTCAGTGTCTGCGCATGGATACTGAATGTCCATGGACCACCGCTTCGTTGCACAAGCAGCTACAAAATTTTACTTCATCTACTTCAGGAAATCAAGAACTTCCTTTTGGCCTGCTTGACACCTATGTCCACCGTCAGAACGTGGTAGGTGTTTTGTTCAATTAACATGCATTATACTCCCCATACTGCACATACTAGTGGACAGAACATATGCCACATTGTCATGAAGTTCCCTGTGTGGCAAAATGTTGAAGGCATGACTGAATTTTGAAGTAATTGTTAGGGAACTTATGTGTGCTACACAACGACCACTAGGATTGCCAACGAGAAAGTGTAATAAGTCAAAGTGTTGTGTTTTGGGGCATTTCCTTTCATGGGCACTAGGCCTACCCACACAAGTGAAGTACCATTTGTATCTGGAGACCTGGTTAAATGATGGGTGGAAGGAAATATGTGGTTCCTTTCAGATTCCAGAACTTTCTTTCACCGAAATGTGAGGAAAAGTGTTTTTTTCCCAAATATTGAGCTTTGCAATGGATTCCGGGTAACAGAACCTGATGAGAGCCCCACAAGTCACCCCATTCTGGATTATCCAAGGTGTCTAGTTTCCACAAATGTATAGGTTTCCCTAGGTGGTAGCTGAGCTAGAGGTCAAAATCCACAGCTAGGTACTTTGCAAAAAAACAGCTCAGTGTTCTTTGGGAAACGTGATGAGTCCACGTTGTGTTTTGGGGACTTTCCTGTCACAGGCACTGGGCCTACCTACACAAGTGAGGTTCAATTTATATTGGGAGACTTGAGGGAATCCGGGGTGGAAGAAAATTAACGGCTCCTCTTAGATTCCAGGAGTTTCCATCACCGAAATGTGAGGAAAAAGTGTTTTTTTGCCAAGTTTTGAGGGTTGCAAAGGATTCTGAGTAACACAACCTGATGAGAGCCCCACAAGTCACCCCATTCTGAATTCCTCTAGGTGTCTAGTTTTCAAAAATGTATAGGTTTGCTAGGTTTCCCTAGGTGCCGGCTGAGCTAGAGGCCAAAATCCATGGCTATGCACTATGCATAAAACAGCTCAGTTTTCTTTAGGAAAATGTGATGTGTTCAAGTTGTGTTTTGGAGCATTTCTTGTCACAGGCACTAGGCCTACCAACAAAAGTGAGGTGCTGTTGTTATTAGGAGACTTGAGGGAATGCAGGGTGGAAGGTAATTTTGTGGCTTGTCTTAGATTCCAGAACTTTCCACCACCGAAATATGAGGAAAATGTGTTTTTTTTGCCAAATATAGAGGTTTGCAAAGGATTCCGTGTAATAGAACCTGGTGAGAACCCCACAAGTCACCCCATTCTGCATTCCTGTAGGTGTGTACTTTCCATAAATGTATGGGTTTGCTAGGTTTCCATAGGTGGTAGCTTAGCTATAGGCCAAAATTCACGGCTAAGCACTTTGCAAAAAGCAGCTGTTTTCTTTGATATAATGTGATGCGTCCACATTGTGTTTTGGGGCATTTGCTGTTGTGGGCACTAAGCCTAACCATACAAGTGAGGTGCTGTTTTTATCGGGAGAATAGAGGGAAATCTGGGTGGAGGGGTATTTGTGGCTCCTCTTAGATTCCAGAACTTTCCATCACCGAAATGTTAGGAAAAAGTGTTATTTTTGCCAAATCTTGAGGTTTGCAAAGGGTTCTGGGTAATAGAAACTGGTCAGGGCCCCACAAGTCACCCCATTCTGGATTAACCAGATGTTTAATTTCCATAAATATATAGGTATGCTAGGTTTCCTTAGGTGGTAGCTGAGCTAGAGGCCAAAATCCACAGCTAGGCCCTTTGCAAAAAACAGCTCAGTTTTCTTTGAGAAAATGTGATGTGTCCACGTTGTGTTTTGGGGCATTTCCTGTTGTGGGCACTAGGCATACCCACACACGCGAAGTACCATTTTTATAGGGAGACTTGAGGAAATGCTGGGTGGAGGGAAATTTGTGGCTCCTCTTAGACTCCAGAACTTTCCATCACTGAAAGGTGAGGAAAAAGTGTTTCTTTCCAAATTTTGAGGTTTTCAAAGGATTCTATGTGATAGAATCTGTTGAGAGTCCCACAAGTCACCCCATTCTGGATTCCCCAGATGTTTACTTTCCATAAATATATAGGTATGCTTGGTTTCCTTAGGTGGTAGCTGAGCTAGAGGCCAAAATCCACAGCCATGCCCTTTGCAAAAAACAGCTCAGTTTTCTTTGAGAAAATGTGATGTGACCATGTTGTGTTTTGGGGCATTTTCTGTCGCGGGCACTAACCCTACCCGCACAAGTGAGGTATGATTTTTATCAGGAGACCTGGGGGAATGGTGAGTGGAAGGAAATTTGTGGCTCCTCTTAGACTCGAGAACTGTCCATCACCAAAATGTGAGGAAAAAGTGTTTTTTGCCAAAGTTTGAGGCTTGCAAAGGATCCTTGGTAACAGAACCTGATGAGTGCCCCACAAGTCACCCCATTCTAAATTCCCTGTAGGTGTCTAATTTTCAAAAATGTATAGGTTTGCTAGGTTTCCCTAGGTGTCGGCTGAGCTAGAGGCCAAAGTCAACAGCTAGGCACTTTGCAAAAAACAGCTCAGTTTTCTTTAGGAAAATGTGATGTGTCCATGTTGTGTTTTGGGGTATTTTCTGTTGCAGGTACAAACCCTGCCCGCACAAGTGAGGTATGATTTTTATCAGGAGACCTGGGGGAATGGTGAGTGGAAGGAAATTTGTGGCTCCTCTAGATTCGAGAACTGTCCATCACCAAAATGTGAGGAAAAAGTGTTTTTTTTGCCATAGTTTGTGGTTTGCAAAGGATCCTTGGTAACAGAACCTGATGAGTGCCCCACAAGTCACCCCTTTTTAAATTCCCTGTAGGTGTCTAATTTTAAAAAATGTATAGGTTTGCTAGGTTTCCCTAGGTGTCGGCTGAGCTAAAGACAAAATCCACAGCTAGGCACTTTGCAAAAAACAGCTCCATTTTCTTTAGGAAAATGTGATATGTCCATGTTATGTTTTGGGGCATTTCTAGGTCTGCCCACACAAGTGAGGTACCATTTTTTATAGGGAGACCTGTGGAAATGCTGGGTGCAAGGAAATGTGTGGCTCCTCTTAGATTGCAGGACTTTCGATCACAGAAATGTGAGGAAAAGTGTTTTTTTTGCCAAATTGTGAGGTTTGCAAAGGATTCTGGGTAATAAAACCTGATGAGATCCCCACAAGTCACCCCATTCTAAATTCCCCTAGGTCTCTAGTTTTCAAAAATGTTTTAGGTTTGCTAGGTTTCTCTAGGTGGTAGCTAAGCTAGAGGTCAAAATCCTCAGTAGGGTACTTTGCAAAAAACAGCTCAGTGTTCTTTGGGAAAATGTGATGAGTCCATGTTGTGTTTTGGGGCATTTCCTGTCACGGGCACTAGGCCTACCTACCAAGTGAGGTACCATTTTTACTGGGAGACTGAAAGGAATGCTGCGTGGAAGGTAATTTGTGGGTTGTCTTAGATCCCAGAACTTTACGCCACCGAAATATGAGGAAAATGTGTTTTTTCCCAAATGTTGAGGTTTGGAAAGATTCTGAGTAACAGAACCGGATGAGAGCCCCACAAGTCACCCCATTCTGAATTCCCGTAGCTCTCTAGTTGTCAAAAATGTTTAGTTTTGATAGGTTTCCCTATGTGCCGGCTGAGCTAGAAGCCAAAATCCACATCTAGGCACTTTAAAAAAAAACAGCTCAGTTTTCTTTGGGAAGATGTGAAGTGTCCATGTTGTGTTTTGGGGCATTTCCTTTCATGGGCACTAGGCCTACCCACACAAGTGAGGTACCATTTTTATCAGGAGACCTTGGGAAATGCTGGGTGGAAGGAAATTTGTGGCTCCTCTCAGATTCCAGAATTTTCTTTCACCGAAATGTGAGGAAAAAGTATTTTCTTCCCAAATGTTTAGGTTTGCAGAGGATTCCGGGTAACAGAACCTGACGAGAGCCACACAAGTCACCTCATTCTGTATTCCCTAGGTGTCTAGTTTCTACACATGTATAGGTTTGCTAGGTTTCCCTAGGTGGTAGCTGAGCTAGAGGCCAAAATCCACCACCAGGTACTTTGCAAAAAACAGCTCAGTTTTCCTTTGGAAAATGTGATGAATCCATGTTGTGCTTTAGGGCATTTCCTGACACGGGCACTAGGCTACCTACACAAGTGAGGTAGCATTTTTATTGGGAGACTGGAAGGAATGCTGGGTGGAAGGTAATTTGTGGCTTGTCTTAGATCCCAGAACTTTCCACCACCGAAATATGATGAAAATTAGTTTTTTCCCAAATTTTGCGGTTTGCAAAGGATTCTGAGTAAAGAACCTGATGACAGCCCCACAAGTCACCCCATTATGAGTTCCCCTAGATGTCTAGCTTTCAAAAATGTATAGATTTGCTAGGTTTCCCTACGTGCCAGGTGAGCTATAGACCAAAATCCACAGCTATGCACTTTGCAAAAAACAGCTCAGTTTTCTTTGGGAACATGTGATCTGTCCACGTTGAGTTTTGGAGCATTTCTTGTCATGGGCACTAGGCCTACCAACAAAAGTGAGGTACCATTCTTATCAGGAGACTTAAGGGAATGCTAGGTGTAGGGACATTTGTGGCTCCTCTTAGATTCCAGAACTTTCCATCACCGAAATGTGAGGAAAAAGTGTTTTTTTGGCCAAATGTTGAGGTTTGCAAAGGATTCTGGGTAATAAAACCTGATGAGATCCCCACAAGTCACCCCATTCTAAATTGCCCTAGGTCTCTAGTTTTCAAAAATGTTTTAGGTTTGCTAGGTTTCTCTAGGTGGTAGATAAGCTAGAGGTCAAAATCCTCAGTAGGGTACTTTGCAAAAAACAGCTCAGTGTTCTTTGGGAAAATGTGATGAGTCCATGTTGTGTTTTGGGGCATTTCCTGTCACGGGCACTAGGCCTACCTACACAAGTGAGGTACCATTTTTACTGGGAGACTGAAAGGAATGCTGCGTGGAAGGTAATTTTTGGGTTGTCTTAGATCCCAGAACTTTCCACCACTGAAATATGAGAAAAATGTGTTTTTTCCCAAATGTTGAGGTTTGGAAAGATTCTGAGTAACAGAACCGGATGAGAGCCCCACAAGTCACCCCAATCTGAATTCCCCTAGGTGTCTAGCTTTCAAAAATGTATAGGTCTGCTAGGTTTCCCTAGGTGCCAGATGAGCTATAGGCCAAAATACACAGCTATGCACTTTGCAAAAAACAGCCGGTTTTCTTTGGAAAAATGTGATGTGTCCACGTTGTGTTTTGGAGCATTTCTTGTCACAGGCATTAGGCCTACCAACAAAAGTGAGGTACTGTTTTTATTGAGAGACTTGAGGGAATGCTGCGTGGAAGGTAATTTGTGGCTCGCCTCAGATTCCAGAACTTTCCACCACCGAAATCTAAGGAAAATGTGTTTTTTGCAAGATTGTGAGGTTTGAAAAGGATTCCGTGTAATAGAACCTGGTGAGAGCTCCACAAGTCACCCCATTCTGGATTCCTGTAGGTGTGTACGTTACATAAATGTGCTAGATTTCCCTAGGTGGTAGCTGAGCTAGAGGCCAAAATCCACAGCTAAGCATTTTCCAAAAAACAGCTGTTTTCTTTGATAAAATGTGATGCGTCCACATAGTCTTTTGGGGCAGTTCCTGTTGCGGTCACTAGGCCTACCCATACAAGTGAGGTACCATTTTTATCGGGAGACTAGACGAAATTGTGGGTGGAGGGATATTTGTGGCTAGGCCCTTTGCAAAAAACAGCTCAGTTTTCTTTGAGAAAATGTGATGTGTCCACGTTGTGCTTTGGGGCATTTCCTGTGGCGGGCACTAGGCCTACCCACACATGTGAGGTACCATTTTTATCGGGAGACTTGAGTGAATGCTGGGTGGAGGGAAATTTGTGGCTCCTTTTAGACTCCAGAGCTTTCCATCACTGAAAAGTGAGGAAAAAGTGTATTTTTGCCAAATCTTGAGGTTTGCAAAGGATTCTGGGTGATAGAACCTGTTGAGAGTCCCACAAGTCACCCTATTCTGGATTTCCCTAGGTGTAAACTTTCCCTAAATGTATATGTTTGCTAAGTTTTCATAGGTGGTAGCTGAGCCAGAGGCCAAACCCCACATTTTAAAAAACAGCTCAGTTTTCTTTGGGAAAATGTTATTTCTCCATGTTGTGTTTTGGGGCATTTTCTGTCGCGGGCATTAGCCCTACCCACACAAGTGAGGTATAATTTTTATCAGGAGACCTGGGGGAATGGTGAGTGGAAGGAAATTTGTTGCTCCTCTTTGATTCGAGAACTGTCCATAACCAAAATGTGAGGAAAAAGTGTTTTTTTCCAAAGTTTGAGGTTTGCCAAGGATCCTTGGTAACAGAACCTGATGAGTGCCCCACAATACACCCCATTCTGTATTCCTCTAGGTGTCTAGTTTCCACACATGTATAGGTTTGCTTGGTTTCCCTAGGTGGTTGCTGAGCTAGAGGTCAAAATCCACAGTAGGGTACTATGCAAAAAACAGCTCAGTGTTCTTTGGGAAAATGTGATGAGTCCATGTTGTGTTTTGGGGCATTTCCGGTCAAGGACAGCAGGCCGACCTACACAAGTGAGGTACCATTTTTATTGGGAGACTGGAAGGAATGCTGGGTGGAAGGTAATTTGTGGCTTGTCTTACATCCCAGAACTTTCCACCACCGAAATTTGAGGAAAATTTGTTTTTCCCACATTTTGAGGTTTGCAAAGGATTCTGAGTAACAGAACCTGATGAGAGCCCCACAAGTCACCCCTTTCTGAATTCCCCTAGGCATCTAGCTTTCAAAAATGTATAGGCTTGCTAGGTTTCCCTATGTGCCAGCTGAGCTATAGGCCAAAATCCACAGCTATGCACTTTGCAAAAAACATCTCAGTTTTCTTTGGGAAAATGTGATGTGTCCAGGTTGTGTTTTGGAGCATGTCTTGTCATGGGCACTAGGCCTACCAACAAAAGTGAGGTACTGTTTTTATCGGGAGACTTGAGGGAATGCTGGCTGGAAGGTAATTTGTGGCCCGTCTTAGATTCCAGAACTTTCCACCACCGAAATATGAAGAAAATGTGTCTTTTGCCAAATTTTGAGGTTTGCAAAGGATTCCGTGTAATAGAACCTGGTGAGAGCCCCACAAGTCACCCCATTCTGGATTCTTGTAGGTGTGTACTTTGCATAAATGTATAGGTTAGATAGGTTTCCCAGGTGATAGCTTAGCTAGAAGCCAAAATCCACAGCTAAGCACTTTGCAAAAAACAGCTGTTTTCTTTCATTAAATGTGATGGTCCACATTGTGTTTTGGGGCATTTCCTGTTGCGGGCACTAGAGGAAATTCTGGGTGGAGGGATATTTTTGGCTCCTCTTAGATTCCAGAACTTTCCATCACTGAAATATGAGGAAAAGGTGTTATTTTTGCCAAATCTTGAGGTTTGCAAAGGGTTCTGGGCAATAGAACCTGGTCGGAGCACCACAAGTCACCCCATTCTGGTTTCCCCTAGCTGTCTACTTTCCATACATGTATAGGTATGCTAGGTTTCCCTAGGGGATAGCTGAGCTAGAGGCTAAAATCAACAGCTAGGCCCTTTGCAAAAAACAGCTCAGTTTTCTTTGAGAAAATGTGATGTGTCCATGTTGTGTTTTGGGGCATTTCCTGTGGTGGGTACTAGGCCTACCCACACACGTGAGGTACCATTTTTATCAGGAGACTTGAGGGAATGCTGGGTGGAGGGAAATTTGTGGCTCCTCTTAGACTCCAGAACTTTCCACCACAGAAATATGAGGAAACAGTGTTTTTTTGCCAAATTTTGAGGTTTGCAAAGGATTCCGTGTAATAGAACCTGGTGAGAGCCCCACAGGTCACCCCATTCTGGATTCCTGTAGGTGTGTACTTTCCATAAATGTATGGGTTTGCTAGGTTTCCCTAGGTGGTAGCTGAGCTAGAGGCCAAAATCCACAGCTATGCACTTTGCAAGAAACAGCTGTTTTCTTTGAGAAAATGTGATGCGTCCACATTGTGTTTTGGGGCATTTCCTGTTGCGGGAACGAGGCCTACCCATAAAAGTGAGGAACCATTTTTATCGGGATACTAGAGGGAATTATGAGTGGAGGGATAATCGTGGCTCCTTTCAGATTCCAGAACTTTCCACCACTGAAATATGAGGTAAATGTGCTTTTTGCCAAATTTTGAGGTGTGGAAAGGATTCCGGGTAATAGAACTTGGTTAGAGCCTCACAAGTCACCCCTATTGTGTATTCCTGTAGGTGTGTACTTTCCATAAATGTATAGGTTTGTTAGGTTTCCCTAGGTGGTAGCTTAGCTAGAGGCCAAAATCCACAGCTAAGCACTTTGCAATAAAAAGCTGTTTTCTTTCACAAAATGTGATGATCCACATTGTGTTTTGGGGCATTTCCTGTCGCATGCACTAGGCCTACCCATACAAGTGACGTACCGTTTTTATCGGGAGAATAGAGGGAATTTTGGGTAGAGGGATATATGTGGCTCCTGTTAGATTCCAGAACTTTCCATCCATCACCGAAATGTGAGGAAAAAGTGTTATTTTTGCTAAATCTTGAGGTTTGCAAAGGGTTCTGGGCAATAGAACCTGGTCAGAGTCCCAAAAATCACCCCATTATGGATTCCCCTAGATGTCTACTTTCCGTACATGTATAGGTATGCTAGGCTTCCTTAAGTTGTAGCTGAGCTAGAGGGTAAAATCCACAGCTAGGCCCTTTGCAAAAAACAGCTCAGTTTTCTTTGAGACAATATGATGTGTCCACATTGTGTTTTGGGGCATTTCCTGTGGCGGGCACTAGGCCTACCCACACACGTGAGGTACCATTTTTATCGGGAGACTTGAGGGAATGCTGAGTGGAGGGAAATTTGTGGCTCTTCTTAGAATCCAGAACTTTCCACTACTGAATATTGAGGAAAACATTTTGTTTTTTTTTGCCAAATGTTTAGGTTTGCAAAGGATTCTGGGTGATAGAAACTGTTAAGAGTCACACAAGTCACCCTAATCTGGATTTCCGTAGGTGTATACTTTCCATAAATGTATAGGCTTGCTAGGTTTTCCTAGGTGGTAGCTGAGCTGGAGGCCAAAATCCACATTTTAAAAAACATCTCTGTTTTCTTTGAGAAAATGTGAGGTGTCCATGTTGTGTTTTGGGGCATTTTCTGTCGTGGGGATTAGCCCTACCCACACAAGTGAGGTATAATTTTTATCAGGAGACCGGGGGAATGGTGAGTGCAAGGAAATTTGTTGCTTCTCTTAGATTCGATAACTGTCCATCACCAAAATGTGAGGAAAAAGTGGGTTTTTTTTGCCAAATTTTGAGGTTTGCAAAGGATCCTTGGTAACAGAACCTGATGAGTGCCACACAAGTCACCCCATTCTGAATTCCCCTAGGTGTCTAGTTTTAAAAAATGTATATGTTTACTGGGATTCTCTAGGTGCCGGCTGAGCTAGAGGCTAAAATCCATAGATAGGCCCTTTGCAAAAAACAGCTCAGTTTTCTTTGAAACAATGTGATGTATCCATGATGTGTTTTGGGGCATTTCCTGTGGTGGGCACTAGGCCTACCCACACACGTGAGGTACCATTTTTATCGGGAGACTTGAGGGAATGCTGAGTGGAGGGAAATTTGTGGCTCTTGTGTTTTGGGGCATTTCCTTTCGCGGGCACTAGGCCTACCCACATGAGTGAGGTACCATTTTTATCGGGAGACCTTGGGAAGTGCTGGGTGGAAGGAAATTTGTGGCTCCTCTCAGATTCCACAATTTTCTTTCACCGAAATGTGAGGAATAAGTGTTTTTTTCCCAAGTTGTTAGGTTTGCAATAGATTCCAGGTAACAGAACCTGACGAGAGGCACAAAATTCCCCCATTCTGTATTCCCCTAGGTGTCTAGTTTTTAAAAATGTATATGTTTACTGGGATTCCCTAGGTGCCGGCTGAGCTAGAGGTCAAAATCCACAGCTAGGCACTTTGCAAAAAGTAGCTCAGTGTTCTTTGGGAAAATGTGATGTGTCCATGTTGTGTTTTGGGGCATTTCCTTTTGCGAGCACTAGGCCTACCCACACAAATGAGGTACCATTTTTATTGGGAGACCTGAGGGAATGCTGGGTTGAAGGAAATTTGTGTCTCCTCTTAGATTTGAGAACTTTAAATCACCGAAATGTGAAAAAAATGTGTTTTTGTCCAAATTTTGAGGTTTGCAAAGGATTCTGTGTAACAGAACCTGATGAGAGCCACACAAGCCACCCCATTCTGTATTCCCCTAGGGGTCTAGTTTCCACACATGTATAGGTTTGCTTGGTTTCCCTAGGTGGTTGCTGAGCTAGAGGTCAAAATCCACAGTAGGGTACTATGCAAAAAACAGCTCAGTGTTCTTTGGGAAAATGTGATGAGTCCATGTTGTGTTTTGGGGCATTTCCGGTCAAGGACAGCAGGCCGACCTACACAAGTGAGGTACGATTTTTATTGGGAGACTGGAAGGAATGCTGGGTGGAAAGTAATTTGTGGCTTGTCTTACATCCCAGAACTTTCCACCACCGAAATTTGAGGAAAATTTGTTTTCCCCACATTTTGAGGTTTGCAAAGGATTCTGAGTAACAGAACCTGATGAGAGCCCCACAAGTCACCCCTTTCTGAATTCCCCTAGGCATCTAGCTTTCAAAAATGTATAGGCTTGCTAGGTTTCCCTATGTGCCAGCTGAGCTATAGGCCAAAATCCACAGCTATGCACTTTGCAAAAAACATCTCAGTTTTCTTTGGGAAAATGTGATGTGTCCAGGTTGTGTTTTGGAGCATGTCTTGTCATGGGCACTAGGCCTACCAACAAAAGTGAGGTACTGTTTTTATCGGGAGACTTGAGGAAATGCTGGCTGGAAGGTAATTTGTGGCCCGTCTTAGATTCCAGAACTTTCCACCACCGAAATATGAAGAAAATGTGTCTTTTGCCAAATTTTGAGGTTTGCAAAGGATTGCGTGTAATAGAACCTGGTGAGAGCCCCACAAGTTACCCCATTCTGGATTCTTGTAGGTGTGTACTTTGCATAAATGTATAGGTTAGATAGGTTTCCCAGGTGATAGGTTAGCTAGAGGCCAAAATCCACAGCTAAGCACTTTGCAAAAAACTGCTGTTTTCTTTCATTAAATGTGATGGTCCACATTGTGTTTTGGGGCATTTCCTGTCGCGGGCACTAGAGGAAATTCTGGGTGGAGGGATATTTTTGGTTCCTCTTAGATTCCAGGACTTTCCATCACCGAAATATGAGGAAAAGGTGTTATTTTTGCCAAATCTTGAGGTTTGCAGAGGGTTCTGTGCAATAGAACCTGGTCAGAGTCCCAAAAATCACCCCATTATGGATTCCCCTAGATGTCTACTTTCCGTACATGCATAGGTATGCTAGGCTTCCTTAAGTTATAGCTGAGCTAGAGGGTAAAATCCACAGCTAGGCCCTTTGCAAAAAACTGCTCAGTTTTCTTTGAGACAATATGATGTGTCCACATTGTGTTTTGGGGCATTTCCTGTGGCGGGCTCTAGGCCTACCCACACACGTGAGGTACCATTTTTATCGGGAGACTTGAGGGAATGCTTAGTGGAGGGAAATTTGTGGCTCTTCTTAGAATCCAGAACTTTCCACTACTGAATATTGAGGAAAACGTTTTTTTTTTTTGCCAAATGTTTAGGTTTGCAAAGGATTCTGGGTGATAGAAACTGTTAAGAGTCACACAAGTCACCCTAGTCTGGATTTCCGTAGGTGTATACTTTCCATAAATGTATAGGCTTGCTAGGTTTTCCTAGGTGGTAGCTGAGCTGGAGGCCAAAATCCACATTTTAAAAAACAGCTCTGTTTTCTTTGGGAAAATGTGAGGTGTCCATGTTGTGTTTTGGGGCATTTTCTGTCGTGGGGATTAGCCCTGCCCACACAAGTGAGGTATAATTTTTATCAGGAGACCGGGGGAATGGTGAGTGCAAGGAAATTTGTTGCTTCTCTTAGATTGGAGAACTGTCCATCACCAAAATGTGAGGAAAAAGTGGTTTTTTTTGGCCAAATTTTGAGGTTTGCAAAGGATCCTTGGTAACAGAACCTGATGAGTGCCACACAAGTCACCCCATTCTGAATTCCCCTAGGTGTCTAGTTTTAAAAAATGTATATGTTTACTGGGATTCTCTAGGTGCCGGCTGAGCTAGAGGCTAAAATCCATAGATAGGCCCTTTGCAAAAAACAGCTCAGTTTTCTGTGAAACAATGTGATGTATCCATGATGTGTTTTGGGGCATTTCCTGTGGTGGGCACTAGGCCTACCCACACACGTGAGGTACCATTTTTATCGGGAGACTTGAGGGAATGCTGAGTGGAGGGAAATTTGTGGCTCTTGTGTTTTGGGGCATTTCCTTTCACGGGCACTAGGCCTACCCACATGAGTGAGGTACCATTTTTATCGGGAGACCTTGGGAAGTGCTGGGTGGAAGGAAATTTGTGGCTCCTCTCAGATTCCACAATTTTCTTTCACCGAAATGTGAGGAATAAGTGTTTTTTTCCCAAGTTGTTAGGTTTGCAATAGATTCCAGGTAACAGAACCTGACGAGAGGCACAAAATTCCCCCATTCTGTATTCCCCTAGGTGTCTAGTTTTTAAAAATGTATATGTTTACTGGGATTCCCTAGGTGCCGGCTGAGCTAGAGGTCAAAATCCACAGCTAGGCACTTTGCAAAAAGTAGCTCAGTGTTCTTTGGGAAAATGTGATGTGTCCATGTTGTGTTTTGGGGCATTTCCTTTTGCGAGCACTAGGCCTACCCACACAAATGAGGTACCATTTTTATTGGGAGACCTGAGGGAATGCTGGGTTGAAGGAAATTTGTGTCTCCTCTTAGATTTGAGAACTTTAAATCACCGAAATGTGAAAAAAATGTGTTTTTGTCCAAATTTTGAGGTTTGCAAAGGATTCTGTGTAACAGAACCTGATGAGAGCCACACAAGCCACCCCATTCTGTATTCCCCTAGGGGTCTAGTTTCCACACATGTATAGGTTTGCTTGGTTTCCCTAGGTGGTTGCTGAGCTAGAGGTCAAAATCCACAGTAGGGTACTATGCAAAAAACAGCTCAGTGTTCTTTGGGAAAATGTGATGAGTCCATGTTGTGTTTTGGGGCATTTCCGGTCAAGGACAGCAGGCCGACCTACACAAGTGAGGTACGATTTTTATTGGGAGACTGGAAGGAATGCTGGGTGGAAAGTAATTTGTGGCTTGTCTTACATCCCAGAACTTTCCACCACCGAAATTTGAGGAAAATTTGTTTTCCCCACATTTTGAGGTTTGCAAAGGATTCTGAGTAACAGAACCTGATGAGAGCCCCACAAGTCACCCCTTTCTGAATTCCCCTAGGCATCTAGCTTTCAAAAATGTATAGGCTTGCTAGGTTTCCCTGTGTGCCAGCTGAGCTATAGGCCAAAATCCACAGCTATGCACTTTGCAAAAAACATCTCAGTTTTCTTTGGGAAAATGTGATGTGTCCAGGTTGTGTTTTGGAGCATGTCTTGTCATGGGCACTAGGCCTACCAACAAAAGTGAGGTACTGTTTTTATCGGGAGACTTGAGGAAATGCTGGCTGGAAGGTAATTTGTGGCCCGTCTTAGATTCCAGAACTTTCCACCACCGAAATATGAAGAAAATGTGTCTTTTGCCAAATTTTGAGGTTTGCAAAGGATTGCGTGTAATAGAACCTGGTGAGAGCCCCACAAGTTACCCCATTCTGGATTCTTGTAGGTGTGTACTTTGCATAAATGTATAGGTTAGATAGGTTTCCCAGGTGATAGGTTAGCTAGAGGCCAAAATCCACAGCTAAGCACTTTGCAAAAAACTGCTGTTTTCTTTCATTAAATGTGATGGTCCACATTGTGTTTTGGGGCATTTCCTGTCGCGGGCACTAGAGGAAATTCTGGGTGGAGGGATATTTTTGGTTCCTCTTAGATTCCAGGACTTTCCATCACCGAAATATGAGGAAAAGGTGTTATTTTTGCCAAATCTTGAGGTTTGCAGAGGGTTCTGTGCAATAGAACCTGGTCAGAGTCCCAAAAATCACCCCATTATGGATTCCCCTAGATGTCTACTTTCCGTACATGCATAGGTATGCTAGGCTTCCTTAAGTTATAGCTGAGCTAGAGGGTAAAATCCACAGCTAGGCCCTTTGCAAAAAACTGCTCAGTTTTCTTTGAGACAATATGATGTGTCCACATTGTGTTTTGGGGCATTTCCTGTGGCGGGCTCTAGGCCTACCCACACACGTGAGGTACCATTTTTATCGGGAGACTTGAGGGAATGCTTAGTGGAGGGAAATTTGTGGCTCTTCTTAGAATCCAGAACTTTCCACTACTGAATATTGAGGAAAACGTTTTTTTTTTTTGCCAAATGTTTAGGTTTGCAAAGGATTCTGGGTGATAGAAACTGTTAAGAGTCACACAAGTCACCCTAGTCTGGATTTCCGTAGGTGTATACTTTCCATAAATGTATAGGCTTGCTAGGTTTTCCTAGGTGGTAGCTGAGCTGGAGGCCAAAATCCACATTTTAAAAAACAGCTCTGTTTTCTTTGGGAAAATGTGAGGTGTCCATGTTGTGTTTTGGGGCATTTTCTGTCGTGGGGATTAGCCCTGCCCACACAAGTGAGGTATAATTTTTATCAGGAGACCGGGGGAATGGTGAGTGCAAGGAAATTTGTTGCTTCTCTTAGATTGGAGAACTGTCCATCACCAAAATGTGAGGAAAAAGTGGTTTTTTTTGGCCAAATTTTGAGGTTTGCAAAGGATCCTTGGTAACAGAACCTGATGAGTGCCACACAAGTCACCCCATTCTGAATTCCCCTAGGTGTCTAGTTTTAAAAAATGTATATGTTTACTGGGATTCTCTAGGTGCCGGCTGAGCTAGAGGCTAAAATCCATAGATAGGCCCTTTGCAAAAAACAGCTCAGTTTTCTGTGAAACAATGTGATGTATCCATGATGTGTTTTGGGGCATTTCCTGTGGTGGGCACTAGGCCTACCCACACACGTGAGGTACCATTTTTATCGGGAGACTTGAGGGAATGCTGAGTGGAGGGAAATTTGTGGCTCTTGTGTTTTGGGGCATTTCCTTTCACGGGCACTAGGCCTACCCACATGAGTGAGGTACCATTTTTATCGGGAGACCTTGGGAAGTGCTGGGTGGAAGGAAATTTGTGGCTCCTCTCAGATTCCACAATTTTCTTTCACCGAAATGTGAGGAATAAGTGTTTTTTTCCCAAGTTGTTAGGTTTGCAATAGATTCCAGGTAACAGAACCTGACGAGAGGCACAAAATTCCCCCATTCTGTATTCCCCTAGGTGTCTAGTTTTTAAAAATGTATATGTTTACTGGGATTCCCTAGGTGCCGGCTGAGCTAGAGGTCAAAATCCACAGCTAGGCACTTTGCAAAAAGTAGCTCAGTTTTCTTTCGGAAAATGTGATGTGTCCATGTTGTGTTTTGGTGCATTTCCTTTTGCGAGCACTAGGCCTACCCACACAAATGAGGTACCATTTTTATTGGGACACCTGAGGGAATGCTGGGTTGAAGGAAATTTGTGTCTCCTCTTAGATTTGAGAACTTTAAATCACTGAAATGTGAAAAAAATGTGTTTTCTTTCCAAATTTTGAGGTTTACAAAAGATTCTGTGTAACAGAACCTGATGAGAGCCACACAAGCAACCCCATTCTGTATTCCCCTAGAGGTCTAGTTTCCACACATGTATAGGTTTGCTTGGTTTCCCTAGGTGGTTGCTGAGCTAGAGGTCAAAATCCACAGTAGGGTACTATGCAAAAAACAGCTCAGTGTTCTTTGGGAAAATGTGATGAGTCCATGTTGTGTTTTGGGGCATTTCCGGTCAAGGACAGCAGGCCGACCTACACAAGTGAGGTACCATTTTTATTTGGAGACTGGAAGGAATGCTGGGTGGAAGGTAATTTGTGGCTTGTCTTACATCCCAGAACTTTCCACCACCGAAATTTGAGGAAAATGTGTTTTCCCCACATTTTGAGGTTTGCAAAGGATTCTGAGTAACAGAACCTGATGAGAGCCCCACAAGTCACCCCTTTCTGAATTCCCCTAGGCATCTAGCTTTCAAAAATGTATAGGCTTGCTAGGTTTCCCTGTGTGCCAGCTGAGCTATAGGCCAAAATCCACAGCTATGCACTTTGCAAAAAACATCTCAGTTTTCTTTGGGAAAATGTGATGTGTCCAGGTTGTGTTTTGGAGCATGTCTTGTCATGGGCACTAGGCCTACCAACAACAGTGAGGTACTGTTTGTATCGGGAGACTTGAGGGAATGCTGGCTGGAAGGTAATTTGTGGCCCGTCTTAGATTCCAGAACTTTCCACCACCGAAATATGAAGAAATGTGTCTTTTGCCAAATTTTGAGGTTTGCAAAGGATTCCGTGTAATAGAACCTGGTGAGAGCCCCACAAGTCACCCCATTCTGGATTCTTGTAGGTGTGTACTTTGCATAAATGTATAGGTTAGATAGGTTTCCCAGGTGATAGCTTAGCTAGAGGCCAAAATCCACAGCTAAGCACTTTGCAAAAAACAGCTGTTTTCTTTCATTAAATGTGATGGTCCACATTGTGTTTTGGGGCATTTCCTGTCGCGGGCACTAGAGGAAATTCTGGGTGGAGGGATATTTTTGGCTCCTCTTAGATTCCAGAACTTTCCATCACCGAAATATGAGGAAAAGGTGTTATTTTTGCCAAATCTTGAGGTTTGCAGAGGGTTCTGGGAAATAGAACCTGGTCGGAGCACCACAAGTCACCCCATTCTGGTTTCCCCTAGATGTCTACTTTCCATACATGCATAGGTATGCTAGGTTTCCCTAGGGGATAGCTGAGCTAGAGGCTAAAATCAACAGCTAGGCCCTTTGCAAAAAACAGCTCAGTTTTCTTTGAGAAAATGTGATGTTTCCATGTTGTGTTTTGGGGCATTTCCTGTGGCGGGTACTATGCCTACCCACACACGTGAGGTACCATTTTTATCGGGAGACTTGAGGGAATGCTGGGTGGAGGGAAATTTGTGGCTCCTCTTAGACTCCAGAACTTTCTTTCACCGAAATGTGAGGAATAAGTGTTTTTTTTCCCAAGTTGTTAGGTTTGCAATAGATTCCAGGTAACAGAACCTGACGAGAGGCACAAAATTCCCCCATTCTGTATTCCCCTAGGTGTCTAGTTTCCATAGATGTATAGGTTTGCTAGGTGTTCCTAGGTGGTAGCTGAGCTAGAGGCCAAAATCCACAGCTAGTTACTTTGCAAAACACAACTCAGTTTTCCTTGGGAAAATATGATGAGTCCACGTTGTGTTTTGAGGCATTTCCTGTTGGGGTCACTAGCCCTACCTACACAAGTGAGGTACCATTTTTATTGGGAGACCTTGGGGAATGCTGGGTGGAAAGAAATTTGTGGCTACTCTCAGATTCTTGAACTTTCATTCACCAACATGTGAGGAAAAATGTGTTCTTTCTCTCCCAAATATTGAGGTTTGCAAAGGATTCTGGGTCATAGAAACTGATGAGAGCCCCTCAAGTCGCCCCCTTCTAAATTCCCCCTTGGTGTCTAATTTTAAAAAATGTATAGGTTTGCTAGGTTTCCCTAGGTGTCGGATCAGCTATAGGCCAAAATCCACAGCTAGGCACTTTGCCCAAAACAGCTCTGTTTTCTTTAGGAAAATGTGATGTGTCCATGTTGTGTTTTGGGGCATTTCCTTTCCTGGGCACTAGGTCTACCCACACAAGTGCGGTACCATTTTTATCGGGAGACCTGGGGAAATGCTGTGTACATGACAATTTGTGGCTCCTCTTAGATTCCAGAACTTTCCATCACCTAAATGTGAGGAAAACGTGTTTTTTCCCAAATTATGAGGTTTGCAAAGGATTCTGGGTAAAAAAAACCAGATGAGAGCCCCATTCTAAATTCCCCTAGGTCTCTAGTTTTCTAAAATGTTTAGGTTTGATAGGTTTCCCTATGTGTCGGCTGAGCTAGAGGCCAAATTCCACAGCTTGGCACTTTGCAAAAAACAGCTCAATTTTCTTTTGGAAAATGTGATGTGTCCACGTTGTGTTTTGGGGCATATTCTGTCATGGGCACTAGCCTTACCCACACAAGTGAGGTAACATTTTCATCAGGAGACCTTGGGGAATGGTGAGTGGAAGGACATTTGTGGCTCATCTTAGATTCGAGAACTGTCCATCACCAAAATGTGAGGAAAATTGTTTTTTTTTGCCAAATTTTGAGGTTTGCCAAGGATCCTTGGTAACAGAACCTGATGAGAGCCCCACAAGTAACCCCATTCTTAATTCCCTTAGGTGTCTAGTTTTCAAAAATGTATATGTTTTCAAGGTTTCCCTGTGTGCCGGCTGAGCTAGAGGCCAAAATCCACAGCTAGGCACATTGCAAAATACAGCTCAGTTTTCTTTGAGAAAATGTGATGTGTTCATGTTATGTTTTGGGACATTTCCTTTAATGAGCCCTAGGCTTACCCACACAAGTGTGGTACCATTTTTATCGGGAGACCTGGATAAATGCTGGGTGGAAGCAAATTTGTGGCTCCTCTCATATTCTAGAACTTTCATCCAGCGAAATGTGAGAAAAAGTGTTTTTTTCCAAAATTTTGAGGTTGTAAAGGATTCCGGGTAACAGAACCTGATGAGAGCCACACAGTTCACCGCATTCTGTATTCCCCTAGGTGTCTAGTTTCCATAAATTTATAGGTTTGCTCAGTTTCCCTGGGCGGTAGCTGAGATAGAGGCCAAAATCCACAGCTAGGTACTTTGAAAAAGACAGCTCAGTTTTCTTTGAGAACATGTGATATGTCCATATAGTGTTTTGGAGCATTTCTTTTTATCAGGAGAATTGAGGGAATGCTGGGTGGGGGAAAATTACTCTCAGATTCCAGAAATTTCCACCACCGAAATGTGAGAAAAAAAGTGTTTTTTTTGGTCAAATTTTGAGGTTTGCAAAGGATTCTGGGTATCAGAACCTGATGAGAGCCCCACAAGTCACCCAATTCTAAATTCCCCAGGTGTCTAGTTTTCAAAAATGTATATGTTTGCTAGGTTTCCTATGTGCCATCTGAACTAGAGGTCAACATTGACAGCTAGTCACTTTGCAAAAAGCAGCTCAGTTTTTTTTGAAAATGTGATGTGTCCATGTTCTGTTTTGGGGCATTTCCTTTTGTGGGCACTAGGCCTACCCACACAAGTGAGGGACAATTTTTATCGGGAGACCTCGGGAAATGGTGGGTAGAAGGAAATTTGTGTCTCCTCTCAAATTCCAGAACTTTCTTTCACCGAAATGTGAGGAAAATGTTTTTTTTCCCAAATTTTGAGGTTTGCAAAGGATTCTGGGGCATTTTCTGTGTGGTCACTAGGCCTACCCACACAAGTGAGGTACCATTGTTATTGGGATGCATGGAGGAACACAGAATAGAAGAACAAGTGTTACTGCCCATTGTCTTTCTCTACATTTTCTCCTTTCTAATGTAAGACAGTGTGTAATAAAGAAGTGTATTTGAGAAATGCCCTGTAATTCACAGTATGGGGATCACCGAATTCAGAGATGTGCAAATAACCAAAGCTTTTCAACACCTTACCTTGTGCCCATTTTGGAAATTCAAACGTTTTCTTGATACCTATTTTTCACTCTTTATATTTCATCAAATGTATTGCATAACATATTGCAAGGGGCAGCTCATTAATTGGCTCTGGGTACCTAGTGTTCTTGATGAACCTACAAGACCTATATATCCCCACAACCAGACGATTCCTACAGATGTAATGTGGTGTTGCTTTTGAAAATCTGACATCACAGAAGAAATGTATAGAGTAGATGTGTTGAGAAATGGCTGTTTGTTTCACCTGAATATCTATATTTTTTATTTCAGCTGTTATTTTCTGTAGGAAAACCTTGTTGGGTCTACACAAATGACCCCTTGCTTACTTCAGAATTTTGTCTCTGTTTCAGAAATGTTTAGCTGTCCAGGATCCAACATTGTTTTCACACCCATTTCTGTCACTAACTGGAAGGAGGCTAAAAACACAAAAAAATAGTAAACATTGAGCATGTCCCAGTAAAATGCCAAAATTGTGTTGAAAAAAGTGGTTTTCAGATTCATGTCTGCCTGTTCCTGAAAGTTGGGAAGTTGGTAATTTTAGCACCCTAAAACCTTTCTTAATGCCATTTTCAGGGCAAAAAACACATGCCTTCACCTGCAGCCCTTTTTCCCCATTTTTCTGAAAAAAACGAAATTTCAGCTGTATTTTGGCTAATTTCTTGGTCTCCTCCAGGGGAACCCGGAAACTTTGGATATCTTTAGAATCCCTAGGATGTTGAAAAAAAAAATGCAAATTTGGCGTGGATAGCTTATGTGGACAAAAAGTTATCCCAAACAGCCAAAGTCTAAATAGCTTCTAGTCTAATCAAGGGAGAGCCTGGTTGTCTGGGTTTGTTGAATATGGGGGAGGTCATGAGCTGCTCCAAATGTCCTTCCCTCCTTTGAAGTCCAGATGACTGCTCTCTCCCCTTCCTGTTTCACCATCCGCTAAGGCAGATCTCCTCTCCCAGGCACTTACTTTGTGTTCAGCCAGGACACTTAGGCCCATATTTATACTTTTTTAGCGCCGCATCTGCGCCGCTTTTTGGCGCAAAAACGGCGCAAACTTGCAAATTACAATTGTATTTTGGAAGTTTGCGCCGTTTTTGCGTCAAAAAGCGGCACAAATGCGGCGCTGAAAAAGTATAAATATGGGCCTTAACACCTCATCAAGGGAGCCTGCCCAGACTGCCCGAGGCTGGCCAATCAGAGAAAGGCACTACAGAGCTATAACTGATAGTATTTAGGAAGAGTTATAAAACTCTTTCTAGGTGCAAGTTATATTAAATTCAACAATGGTTGTTGGATTTATTATTACAATATGTTGGATACCAAACTTGAATTATCAAGCTTCTTTTGAGACTTTATTAATTAAAAATCTAGGCCCTCATTACAACCCTGTGGTCGGTGTTAAAGCGGCGGTAATACCGCCAACAGGCCGACGGTAAAAAAAATGGGATCACGGCCACGGCGGAAACCACCAACACAGTCAGCCACTTTAACACTTCGACCGCCACTGCGGTAGCAACAAACACTGCGGCGGTCACTGCCAACAGACAGGTAGAAGACAATGTGGTGCCCACACTATTACAACCTGCCAATCCGCCAGCTTTTCCGGGGCGGTACCAATGCCATCAAAAGAACAGCGGAAGCAGTCTTTCGGAGGGAATCCACTCACCTTCAGACAATCAACAAAGAACCAGGACTCCATGGAGCCCGAGCTGCAGGTACTGCCTATGGTGGTCTACCTCCTCATACACGAGGAATATCAAAGGAGGCGGCGGCGACAACCACAGTCAGTAGTGCACCTAGCACACAGGAGAGAGGGGGAGGAAAAAGAGAGTGACACACACACGTAACACCCCCATCCCCACCCCCACCCCTACCCACAATGCCATACACACAAACACATGCCTCAACATTACATTTACACCCCGTAACCCCTGGAAGAACGCAAGGACAAAAGGAATTGAGTTAAATCAGTGATATATTAGAAACAGGCAGATTTTCTTAATGAATAGAAAACAGTATATACAAATATTTACAATATGTTCAGAAGGCCGTACACTGTCCTTTGCTAATGTCCGTGGCCCACTGGGCCAAAAATCATGGGCCAAGCCCACACTTGACTCCTGCCTCAATACGGAGAGAACACTGCAGGGGCATCAGGTAGAAAAAACACAGGCACCTCTGTTGGACGGGGAAGGGGGAGGCACCTCAGCCGGAAGATGGTACTACGCCACTGCTCCACGAGGGGGCTCCATGCCCACAGTGATGTCCTGGGGAGCGCAAAGCCACAGTCTCTCTAGTGGGTGGGTTGCCTACTTCTTGCTCCTGGGGTGTGCAAAGCCACAGTCTCTCTAGTGGGTGGGTTGCCCACTGCTTGCTCCTGGGGAGTACAAAGCCACAGTCTCTCTAGTGGGTGGGTTGCCCACTGCTTGCTCTGGGGGAGTGCAAAGCCACAGTCTCTCAAGTGGGTGGGTTCCCCACTGCTTGCTCTGGGGGAGTGCAAAGCCACAGTCTCTCTAGTGGGTGGGTTGCCCACTGCTTGCTCCAGGGGATTGGAAAGCCACAATCTCTCAAGTGGGTGGGTTGCCCACTGCTTGTTCCTGGGGAGTGCAAACCACAGTCTCTCAAGTGGGTGGTTGCCTACTGCTTATCCTGGGGAGTGCAAGGCCACAGTCTCTCAAGGGGGTGGCATCTCCACTGGTTCTGGAGGGGGCTTTGTGCCCAGTCTGCTTCATCCTGCCAAGGATAGGGGGAGTGGATGCATTTCTCCACTGGTTCTAGAGGGGGCTTTGTGCCTATTCATCTTCATCCTGCCAAGGATAGGGGGAGTGGATGCATTTCTCCACTGGTTCTGGAGGTGGCACTGTGCCCAGTCTCTTTCATTCTGCCAAGGATAGGGGGAGTGGATGCCTTTCTCCACTGGTTCTGGAGGGGGCTTTGTTCCCAGTCAGCTTCATCCTGCCAAGGATAGGGGGAGTGGATGCATTTCTCCACTGGTTCTGAAGGGGGTGTTGTGCCCAGTCAGCTTCATCCTACCAAGGATAGGGGGAGTGGATGCATTTCTCCACTGGATCTGGAGGGGGCTTTGTGCCCAGTGATGCTGCACTTGGGGTGTGACAGTTCACATTCCCTCACCTGGGTGTGTGAGGCACAAGATTTGCAGGGAACAGGTAGCATGTTACTCCATGGAGGCAGGGCCAAACTCCATCCTGCGGCGACTAAGGCTGCAAACTGATGGTAGGGGCATGCTGGTGGGGGTGCTTCCAGTGGTGGTGGGAGACTCTTGGCCATCTCCTGCAGCCTCGCACGGCTGCCCACTGGGGATACTGCTGTTGGCAGTTGTTGGGGCAGCAGCCGGGCAGGTGGTGGTGCAAGTGGCGGTGCTTGTGGCGGTGTCTTGCCTTGGCTTTTCTGTCCCTTCCTAATTTTGGCAGATTCTGCTGGGACCTTGGCACTGGCAGCTGGAGTTTTGGAGGAGTCCTTGATGGGTGGGTCGTTATCCTTGGCCGTGCTGCATGCTGGCCCCTTCTTCACCTTGGCAGGTGGCGGAATGGGAAGGTCCTTTGCAGGTGTCAGTGGCACACTGCCTAGCCTCACGGGTGCCCCCTTTGATCCTCTGGGAGTTGCAGGTACCACAGCGGACGCCGACTTGGTGGCTGAGGTGCTTGAGCTAACGAGCTGACGAGCTCTGGTGAGGCACCTGTGCGCCAGTGAGTGGTACATAAACCTGAGAAGACTTTTGGCGGCATTTCAAGCAACCCCACAGACTTTGGCTGCTCTCTGCTGATGACGGGCTAAACCTAGAAACACGTGTCCAGAGATACACAGCACTTGCTGCACCTACTTAGGTGAAAGACTTTTGATTACTTTTTCAACACAAAACAAAGTGACTGCATTTACCATGATGCATTGGGGCTAACGTTTTGCTGGAGTGTGAGGCAGTGTGCTCCCTTTTTTCTTTTTGTCCAATGACTGCTCCCTTGAGCTAACGAGCTGACGAGCTCTGGTGAGGCACCTGTGCGCCAGTGAGTGGTACATAAACCTGAGAAGACTTTTGGCGGCATTTCAAGCAACCCCACAGACTTTGGCTGCTCTCTGCTGATGACGGGCTAAACCTAGAAACACGTGTCCAGAGATACACAGCACTTGCTGCACCTACTTAGGTGAAAGACTTTTGATTACTTTTTCAACACAAAACAAAGTGACTGCATTTACCATGATGCATTGGGGCTAACGTTTTGCTGGAGTGTGAGGCAGTGTGCTCCCTTTTTTCTTTTTGTCCAATGACTGCTCCCTTGAGCTAACGAGCTGACGAGCTCTGGTGAGGCACCTGTGCGCCAGTGAGTGGTACATAAACCTGAGAAGACTTTTGGCGGCATTTCAAGCAACCCCACAGACTTTGGCTGCTCTCTGCTGATGACGGGCTAAACCTAGAAACACGTGTCCAGAGATACACAGCACTTGCTGCACCTACTTAGGTGAAAGACTTTTGATTACTTTTTCAACACAAAACAAAGTGACTGCATTTACCATGATGCATTGGGGCTAACGTTTTGCTGGAGTGTGAGGCAGTGTGCTCCCTTTTTTCTTTTTGTCCAATGACTGCTCCCTTGAGCTAACGAGCTGACGAGCTCTGGTGAGGCACCTGTGCGCCAGTGAGTGGTACATAAACCTGAGAAGACTTTTGGCGGCATTTCAAGCAACCCCACAGACTTTGGCTGCTCTCTGCTGATGACGGGCTAAACCTAGAAACACGTGTCCAGAGATACACAGCACTTGCTGCACCTACTTAGGTGAAAGACTTTTGATTACTTTTTCAACACAAAACAAAGTGACTGCATTTACCATGATGCATTGGGGCTAACGTTTTGCTGGAGTGTGAGGCAGTGTGCTCCCTTTTTTCTTTTTGTCCAATGACTGCTCCCTTGAGCTAACGAGCTGACGAGCTCTGGTGAGGCACCTGTGCGCCAGTGAGTGGTACATAAACCTGAGAAGACTTTTGGCGGCATTTCAAGCAACCCCACAGACTTTGGCTGCTCTCTGCTGATGACGGGCTAAACCTAGAAACACGTGTCCAGAGATACACAGCACTTGCTGCACCTACTTAGGTGAAAGACTTTTGATTACTTTTTCAACACAAAACAAAGTGACTGCATTTACCATGATGCATTGGGGCTAACGTTTTGCTGGAGTGTGAGGCAGTGTGCTCCCTTTTTTCTTTTTGTCCAATGACTGCTCCCTTGAGCTAACGAGCTGACGAGCTCTGGTGAGGCACCTGTGCGCCAGTGAGTGGTACATAAACCTGAGAAGACTTTTGGCGGCATTTCAAGCAACCCCACAGACTTTGGCTGCTCTCTGCTGATGACGGGCTAAACCTAGAAACACGTGTCCAGAGATACACAGCACTTGCTGCACCTACTTAGGTGAAAGACTTTTGATTACTTTTTCAACACAAAACAAAGTGACTGCATTTACCATGATGCATTGGGGCTAACGTTTTGCTGGAGTGTGAGGCAGTGTGCTCCCTTTTTTCTTTTTGTCCAATGACTGCTCCCTTGAGCTAACGAGCTGACGAGCTCTGGTGAGGCACCTGTGCGCCAGTGAGTGGTACATAAACCTGAGAAGACTTTTGGCGGCATTTCAAGCAACCCCACAGACTTTGGCTGCTCTCTGCTGATGACGGGCTAAACCTAGAAACACGTGTCCAGAGATACACAGCACTTGCTGCACCTACTTAGGTGAAAGACTTTTGATTACTTTTTCAACACAAAACAAAGTGACTGCATTTACCATGATGCATTGGGGCTAACGTTTTGCTGGAGTGTGAGGCAGTGTGCTCCCTTTTTTCTTTTTGTCCAATGACTGCTCCCTTGAGCTAACGAGCTGACGAGCTCTGGTGAGGCACCTGTGCGCCAGTGAGTGGTACATAAACCTGAGAAGACTTTTGGCGGCATTTCAAGCAACCCCACAGACTTTGGCTGCTCTCTGCTGATGACGGGCTAAACCTAGAAACACGTGTCCAGAGATACACAGCACTTGCTGCACCTACTTAGGTGAAAGACTTTTGATTACTTTTTCAACACAAAACAAAGTGACTGCATTTACCATGATGCATTGGGGCTAACGTTTTGCTGGAGTGTGAGGCAGTGTGCTCCCTTTTTTCTTTTTGTCCAATGACTGCTCCCTTGAGCTAACGAGCTGACAAGCTCTGGTGAGGCACCTGTGCGCCAGTGAGTGGTACATAAACCTGAGAAGACTTTTGGCGGCATTTCAAGCAACCCCACAGACTTTGGCTGCTCTCTGCTGATGACGGGCTAAACCTAGAAACACGTGTCCAGAGATACACAGCACTTGCTGCACCTACTTAGGTGAAAGACTTTTGATTACTTTTTCAACACAAAACAAAGTGACTGCATTTACCATGATGCATTGGGGCTAACGTTTTGCTGGAGTGTGAGGCAGTGTGCTCCCTTTTTTCTTTTTGCCTGGTGGCTGAGGTGCTGGCCTGGGATCTGGACACCCTGGCCCGAGAGGAAGGACGGGGGGTAGGGAAGAGGTCAATGTTAGTCATGAAAAGTTTTTAAGACACACTGGGATGGGATGATGGAGAGGGTTTGGGAGTGGAGGAAGAGGAAGTGGTTGTAGGAGGTGTCTGTCTGCTGAGTTTGGGTGAAGGGGCATGGGCTGGATGATGTTGTGAGGTGGATGCCTGTTGGGCGGGTGGGTGCATGCGTTTGTGTACTTTGGGAGGAGGGGTCAAAGACACACTTGGAGAGGGCACAGGTGAGGTGTACATGGTTATGGGGTTGGTGACTGCCAGTGAGGGGTGTGTTGTGATGGGCTTGCTGGTGATAGAGGTAGTGGATGAGGATGTAGTGCATGCAGGTGTGAGTGGAGGTGATACTGGGAGGGAGGTGGATGATGAGGAGGAGGGGGACACAGTGGAGGAAGTGGATGTTGGTGTGTTTGCATGGGCATGGTGCTTATGTGAGTGCCTGTGAGATGAAGTGTGATGATTGTTTGCCTGAGCCACTTTTGTGTGTTGATTTGGGTGAATGCTGCTGTGAAAGTATGCTTTGGAGAGGCTGAGGTTGAAGGGATTGGGACTGGGTAGAGGAAGTTGGAGGGGGGAGGCTAGACACAGGGAAAATGGCTGCCATCAGTGCTGAGGCCAGAGCCTGAAATGCTCTCTTTTGGGCTGCCACGCCAGAGTGAATGCCCTCCAGGTATGCATTTGTTTGTTGCAAATGCCTCTCGACAACCTGGATGGCATTCAGAATGATTGACTGCCCAACAGTGAGGGATCTCAGGAGGTCAATATCCTCCTCACTGAGGGCAGCAGAGCTGACTGGGGCAGGGCCTGAGGTGCCTGGGGCGAAGGAGATGCCCACCCTCCTGGGTAAGCAGGCATGGGAAACACGCTGAGGGGCTGCTGGGAGGGCGCTGCTGGTAGGGGGGTGGAGGCTGTCCCTATTGTTGGGGTGGGTACAGATGTGTCCGCCAGTTCCAGGGAGCTGCCATCGGAGGAGGAGTCGCTGTCTGTGGCCTCCCCTCCTGTCCCCGTTGTGGTGCTCCCTTCGCCCTTTGTCCCACTGGTGCCATCACCGTCAGTGGATTTGGCCTCCAGGCCCATGTGGGATGCAGCTCCCTCCATCACCGGTGCCTCAGCTGCTCCACCAGATGATGCTAATGCACACAAGCACATGGTGACAAAACAAAAAGGGGGGGAGACAGAGGATACACTTGGTCAGTGCCAGCAACAACAACATGATTGGCGTACACCACACAGAGGGAGCAGCCCTATGCACTAGGCCATGCCCAATCATTTATTAAGAGAGTCACCAGCCCATGGGGTACAATGCCTAATGCCAGCATCTACACACCAGAAACCCACAGGACCTTGCCCAGTAATAGATGGCCACTTACACTATTAGGGTAGGAGTGCTCCTCAGCCTGCCCAAAAAGGTACTTACCCTGCCATGCTTGCCCTGGCCTAGGGGCACCCACAGCCCACATCCCCCACCCAGGTAACACCTTAACGCATGCAAAGTCATGATTCTGACTCTGTACTCACCCCCTTGTGGCTGCTGTGATGCCGTCAAGGGCCCATCCAACTCCAGATAGGCCACTGCCAGGATGCGGAATATTAGCGGGGTCATGATACGAAGGGCACCCCTTCCATGTTGGGAGTCCAGCCCCAGCTGGGCCTCCGCTGTCTTCTTGGTCCAGCAGCCAGGTCCTCCCATCTCTTTCGGCAGTGGGTGCTCCACCTATGAAAGACCCCCAGGGTCGGCACCTCCTTGGCGATGGCACACCAAATACCCTTTTTCTGGTGGGCGCTGACCTGGAGGGAAAAATCAGCAGAAAAGGAAATTACTCACCTGTCCGGACCACCATACTCATTGCCCACCAGTTCCCACCCATGCCCTGATGCACATACACTGACCACCTTCCATGCTGCACTCTGGCCAGGATGCCTCAGCACCCCAACATGTGGCTTACATCAACAGCACTCCATACATTCATGGCCCATGCATCATGCTCACTGTGTACTCACCTGTTTGTCTGGAGGACTGTAGAGCAATGTGTACTGGGGTAGGACCCCATCCACCAGTTTCTCCAACTCCTCTGCAGAGAAGGCAGTGCTCCTTTCCTCAGACACATGAGCCATTGTCTCTTACAGACACAGGTAACAGCAGCACTTGCAGTGTAGGTCCTCTTCTGTTGAAGGTCAGGTAGCAAGTGAGTAAATAGTTAGAAAATGGCGGTCACGTCTGTGGCGGTACGTACCGTCACCACCGGCATACATCGCCATTGGCTCCTGGAACACATAGGGCCCAATAATAACCAATGCGAAGTTGCGCAGCGGTCATCAACTGCCTACCACGATGGCGCACAACGCCAGTGCAATTACCTCATTTCCACTTCTCACTACTTACAGGTCAGACAGCCGCCATTTCAGGGGTGCACAGGGCATGGCACCTAACTGTGTCGCAGCAGACATTGGCACATCAACTGACTCTCGAGTTCACATACTGCTTCTGTAAAGTAAATTATTCAAAATTAGTGCAAAAGATGTGGAAATATGACCCTCTGCTCACTGTTCTCTTCCATAGGATTCAACCGCTGAGGCAGCATATGAGATGGCGGCATCCTCCAGTGTACAGACCACACTGGTGGACCTTGCGACAATGGAGGACAGAGACATTATCATCACAAACAGACTTGATTGTGCCACAATCCAAGAACTGTGTGCCCAATTGGAGCCAGACCTGATGTCAGCTATCCTCCAGCCCACAAGGATCCCCACTGTAGTGCAGGTCCTGTCAGTGCTCCATTTCCTGGCAAGTGGTTCCTTCCAAACAACAGTGGCCATGGCATCAGGGATGCCTCAGCCAATGTTCTCCAATGTGTTGACCAGAGAGTTGTCTGCCCTGCTGAAATACATGTGCAGCTACCTCGTGTTGCCCCAGGTGAAGGATTTGGCCACAGTGAAGGCTGACTTTTATGCCCTGGGACATATCCCAAACATCATTTGTGCCATTGATGGTACACATGTAGCATTTACTCCCCCCCCCCAACAGAGAAATGAACAGGTTTACAGGAATAGAAAAATTTATCACCTGATGAATGTGCAGATGGTGTGTTTGGAGGACCAGTACATCTCCCATGTGAATGCCAAATATCCTGGCTCTGTGCATGATGCCTTTATCTTGAGGAATAGCAGCATCCCATATGTGATGGGCCAACTCCAGAGGCACCGGGTGTGGCTAATAGGTGAGCCAAAGGTCCCCACCCAGTATATGTTGATGTCTGGGTATGGGATTGCCCCTAAGGGTTAGTGTGTGTCTAACAGTTGTCACCCTACATTTACAGGTGACTCTGGTTACCCCAACCTCTCATGGCTACTTACCCCAGTGAGGAATGCCAGGACAAGGGCAGAGGAACGTTACAATGAGGCACATGGGCGTACAATGGAGATTATAGAAAGAACCTTTGGCCTCTTGAAGTCCAGGTTCCAATGCCTCCATCTGACAGGTGGCTCCCTGTACTACTTAAGAAAGTGTGCCAAATCATCGTTGCATGCTGCATGTTGCACAACCTGGCCTTGAGTCGCCAGGTGCCTTTTCTGCAGGAGGATGTGCCTGGAGATGGTCTTGTTAAAGCGGTGGAGCCTGTGGACAGTGAGGAAGAGGAGGCAGAGGAAGAAGATGTTGGCAACAGAACAAATATAATACAGCAGTTTTTCCAGTGACACGCAGGTAAGACACTGTAAATCCACTTAACATTTAAGTAATCTGTTGGACATTGTACAAGGCAGCCTCTTACCCTATGTCTATGGCCACTGACTGCTCCCTTTGGATTCTCTATTCTCAGACCTCTGTGCACCATTCTGGCTCCTGCTATATGTACTGCTAATCACCAAAGGTCACCCTGTAGTATATTTCACTATACATACACGTTGCATTGCTTTGATAACGTTGTACTAATACATTTGTGAATCATTAGACTGACTCCAGATTGGTATTTGTTTCAAGGGTGTTTATTTAGGTGCTAATAAGTATAGGTGTATGTGCAAGGGGCTGGGGTGATGGTGGAGGAAAGTCCAGCGTAGAGTCCGGTCTCTTGGTATCACATGTGCATTGTCCAAGGGAGCATAGGAAAGGGGAGCAATGGCAGTTCAAAGTTGACAGGGTAACAGAGTGGGACAGAACGGCGACTATCAGGAGAGTCCTATTTTCTGTCAGGGGTCTTGGCAATGTTCTCTGTCTTCTGCCTGGATCGCAGGGACTGTTTGCGAGGTGGTTCTCCTCCTGTAGGGGGTGGGATGCTGGTGGCCTGTTCGTTCTGTGGCGGGGCCTCCTGTCTACTAGCACCGGCGGAGGTGGAAGGCTATTCCTTGGTTTGGCTAATGTCAGGCACCCTTTGTTGTGCCACTGCCTCCTTCATGGTCTTGCCCTTGTCAGCCAGCACCCCTGCAATGGTGACCAGGATGGTGTATATTTTTGTAAGGGCCTCCCTGATCCCCAGGTACTGTCCCTCCTGCAGCCGCTGGGTCTCCTGCAACTTGGCCAGTATCTGGCCCATGGTCTCATGGGAATGGTGGTATGCTGCCAGGATGTTTGACTGTGCCTCGTGGAGAGTGGGTTCTCTGGGCCTATCTTCCGCCCTGTCGCACAGCAGTCCTCCCAGCTTCCCTGTTGTCCTGTGCCTCTGTCCCCTTAACCGTTTGCCCACTGCCACTGACCCTAGGTCCCTGATCGTCCTGTGTTTGTGGGGTTGCCTGGGGACCCTGTATTGGTGGACACACTGCTGATTGACGTGTACTGGGGACAGTGGCATAGGCCCGCTGTGTGGGTGCTGTGCTGGTGTTTCCTGAGGGGGGAGGCTCTGTGGTGGGTTGGGACTGTGGCAGGGGAACCCACTGTGGGCCTGTTTTGGGGGGGGAGGCTGGATGTAGCTGACACCTCCTCTCCGGTGACGTTAAGTAGGCGTCCTGTTGGGATGCAAATGCATTGTTAATGTATCTGCTTGAGCCATATTGTGCATGGGTATATTTCCATCTATGATTGTGATTCCCCTGTCGGCTTGGCCTTGTGTGAGTGGTGATTTTGTGGGCTGGGTGAATCTATCTACTGCGCATGCTGGGGTGATGGGTGTCCATTCAGGTCTGTGATTGGGGTCCATGCATTGGTGTGGCATGCAGGACTTGGTATTGGGATGAGTGGGTAGTGATAGTGGGGTATATGCGAGGTGTTGGAGTGATGGGGTAAGGGGATGGGTAGAAGTTTGTGATGGCATGCAGGTAGTGTGGGGGGGATGAAGTAGTAAAGATTTGACTTACCAGAGTCCAGTCCTCCTGCTACTCCTGTGAGGCCCTCAGGATGCATAAACACCGAGACTTGCTCCTCCCATGTTGTTAGTTTTGAGGGAGGAGGTGGGAGTCCACCGCCAGTCCTCTGTACAGCAATCTGGTGTCTTGCTACCATGGAATGCACCTTCCCCCGTAAGTTGTCCCACCTCTTCCTGATGTCATCCCTGGTTCTTGGATGCTGTCTCACAGCATTGACCCTGTCCACTATTTTCGCCATAGCTCTATCTTCCTTGCAATGGACGTCGGCTGCACCTGTGATCCGAATAGCTGTGGCTCTACCCGGATGATTTCCTCCGCCACTACCCTTAGCTCCTCTTCAGAAAACCTGGGGTGTCTTTGGGGTGCCATGGATGTGGTGCGAATGATATGTGTGATGATGTGTGGGGTGATGTGTGGGGTGATGTGTTGTGGTGTATGCTGTGATGTGCATGAATGGTGTATGTGTGATGGTGTTCTGTGCCTCTGATTGAGTGGGTTCTCTTTGCTTGTCTCTCTCTGCTTGCTATCTTTTTTTTCGCTGTAAGGGGTTGTGGGTGATGTGGGTGTGTGTTTTATATTAGAATGGGTGTGTGGGTGTGGTGTATATATGTGTGCTAGGTGTGTGTAGTTTGAATTGTCCAATGTGGTGTGGTTTTGTAAGTGTGTGTGTATTTTGAGTGCAGCGGTATGTACCGCCAATGGTTTACCGCAATTGAAAGACCACCATGGTGATTTGTGGGTCGTGATACTGTGGGCGTATTCCTGTTGGCATAACAGTCTGGGTTTTGCTATCACCAGTTTATCACTGACCTTTGGTCTGGCAGACTTGTGTGGTTGTCTGTATAGTGGCAGATTTCTATGTGTGGGTCATAATACACGTGGCGAAATACTGTCGCGATCACAGTATGTTGGCAGCTGTCAGCACGGCGGTAGGAGGCATTTACCGCCAGGGTTGTAATGAGGGCCATAGTCTCCCCATGTTAGCCCATGGAGCCCATTCACTACAATGGCTAAAACAAATGTAGCTATTTTCCCTCACCAGGGCTTATAAAACACAATTTGCAAAGTCCCTGCTTATAGTTATACTGCACCCAACCGTGGGAGCACCTAGGGCATGCCTTAGGGGTGATTTATATGCAAACAGAAGGTAGTTCAAGACTTAGGAAGTACTTTTAATTCTAAAGTCAAATTTGAAGACAACTTTAATTTAAAATTAGCCAAAAAGGCAGGCCTGTTTTTAAAATGACAGTGGGCACCTCAGCAGCACACCTATTGGAGTACTATCTATGCTGGGCGCCCTAAGCCTACATGCCCTCCCATATACTATGGACTTACAGGTAGGTTGGCATAGCTAATTATAATTAGCCTAATTTGCATATTCATTTTAATCAGAGTACAGGCCCTGAAACTGTTTAGCAGTTCCCATTGCACCATCAGAGTCAGGAAAACACTAACAAAAGTGAAAAATGTGGACAAAAACATAAGGAGGCTTCTGCAATCAGCCCTGTTTTCCCACACACCCTCACTCCAGCCAACAGGCCGTCGAGACTTAGCCCAACCCTGGGAGCATCTTCCTGGCTTGTCGGGCAAGGAAGACAGTGATGAAAACTGGCTTTCCTTTTGCAGGACCTTCTCTGCCTCACATCCTCCTGTCATGGTCAGTTCCTCAGAGCAGTGAACCCATCCCAACAGGCAAAAGGACCCATTTTAAACTAAAACTTCCCTCTGGCGGGTCTTAGTCCTCTCTCTCAGTAGTTTGGTGCCCCCCCTTCTCTATGCCTAACTTTGCCAGGGCAATGAGTTTCCCCAACACTTGAGCAACCCCACCTTGACCAACAGGGTCAGGGGCCTACTTTGCTTTTGGTCCTGGGGTCTCCCTCCCAGGTCAAATGCAGCACTGTCATGAAAGCCAGCACTTAGGAGGGGCCAATGACAGCTGCCAGAATCCAGAACCACACTCTAAGCTTTCCACTGACAGGTGGGTGAGCTGCTTTAGGGACAGCTGTTTAAATTGGGAGGACAGTTACCACGTCGTGTGGCAGACACCCTTCTTCCACTCTTCCTTCTGTCACTGCAGAGGCACCACCCTGCAGCTGGACAGCTGTCTGACTACTCAGGACTTCCTTGGGGTCTGGTGAGGCCTCACCAGTGCCAACTCTGAGCTCTCCCCTACTGGTGCAGAAGGTCTTTGGCTCACTGGACCTCTTTTAAATAGTGGCATCTTTTCCCCTTTTGTTGGAGATCTCTGTCTCCTAACTGTAGTCCCCTGGACTTTGGTGGGGGCTGCTTTGGGTGACTGCCCCATCCGGGATCAGACTCACTTCTGGGAGGTCATTGCCCAGGATACAATCTAAGGGGAGGTCAGCACTGATCACTACCCTAAACCAGTCAAGGAAACCCTTCATCTCTTGGGGTACTAAGGATACAGGTTTGATGGTAACCTTACTCATGACTATCCTGACTCGCCTTGTCTTCCCTGGACATGTCTAGGGACACCAACCACTCACTCACCATGGAGTGACTGGCACATGTGACTCTCAGGACAGTGATAGGGGTCCCATTCACCTGAATGGGGTATAAGTACCTAATTCAACCCTCAGGGATCACCAGCTGAACATCTGGACCTGTCTCCCAGCCCAATGCTATGAGGACCTCATCATCTGAGGAGTCCTCCTTAATGGTTACACTGGACAGCCCAATACTAACCACCTTCTTGCAACAGGCTGCATCCCCCTTGAAGTGACCTGTCTGTTGACAGTCAAAGCAGGCCTTGTTGTCCAAGAGCTTATTTAACCCTAGGTCTCCCTACCTCTACTTGTCAGAGTGGGAGTGGGATTTACCTTCTCCCATCTTAGGGTTCTGGGGTACAGAGGTAGTCTCTGTGGGGGCCGTACCACTCCCCTTGTAAGGTTTTTGGCTTACATGTCCCGACCCTTCTTGGAGTCTCCACCCTGTGACTTGACAGCCACTCTGGTTCTCAACCACTCATCTGCTGCCTCCCCCAGCTTTGTAGGGTTGGGCAGTTTATAGTCCAATAGATGCTTGTGTAACCACTCTGAGATACAATTGGTCAAGATGTGCTCCCTCATGATCCAATTGTATAGTCCCTCATAAATATGTATGTTGTTATTCCTGGATCCAGCCCTCTAGTGCCTTAGCTGAGGTCAAAGTCAACCCAAGACTGGGTATTGTCCTTCTGGGAGTTCCTAAACTTTATCCTATACTGCTCTAGGGTGAGACCAAATTTCTGGATGAGACACTTCTTTATATGGGGAAAGGACTCTTTCTCATCCTCTCTTAGGGTCAGGAGCCGATCCCTCCCAGATGCTGAAATCAACTCCCAAAGGAGTGAACCCCAGTACTGAGCTGTAAGCCTCCTCATCCAGAGAGCTGTCTCAGAGGCTGCCAGCCACTTGTCTATGTCATCCACATCTTAATATGCAGGAACCACCACCTTTGGTAGCCTGTGGCAAAACTCATCACGCATGAACACCTCAACTTCTCTGTTGCTACCACCATCTCTTTGGTCACTCTTTGTCTAATTCTTCTTCTCTAGGGCCAGCTTCTCCAATGTTTTGAAGGCTACCTGGGCCTCAAGATCCTGTTCCCTGAGGTCCAGTTCTGCTTCTTCTTGGTCTGATGCCACAGCCTCTCCCATCTCACTAGCTCTGAATGGGGCCCTAGCTTCTACATCACAGTTAGGCTATCATCCTCTTCCTACTGGAGGTTGGAGACAACATCTCCTCTCCCTTCATACCTCTGAAGCTTTCTCTGCCTCCATCTGTACTATCCAGGCTTCAAGGGACTTGATCATCAAAGTCTTCCTAAGGTTGTTAGCGGCAGGCAATCCCCTCTTTCTGCACAACAGCCGAAGCTCAGCAGCAGTGAGTGTGGATAGGCTAGACAGATCCATGGTCTCCCTTAAGTTTTGTGTCACTTAAAATACTTTGGCACCAATTCATCAGAACAATGTTGAAAAATCAAAGATGAAATAATTAGAAAATACACCAAATTTGAAAAATCAAAAATACTTTTGATATTATTAAACACAGGTACTGGATCCCACCACAGCACACCAAAAATATTAATAGGTGGATTACTGGCAAGGACAGGCAAGTACCTACACTTAGCAATAGGCCACAAACCCCCACTATGGATCGTTAGGTCTCAATAAATGAATCCCAGACCAATCCTTGGTAGCTTGGTAACGAGCGTCAAGGCTTAAGCCCTTTTCGGATACGCGTCGCAGGACTTCATTGAAGAATTCTACCATCGTATTTAGTTGATTTTTCAGGATGGAAATCTTCATCCAAACCGAACTTGAAATTGGATACCACGTCCCTGGAGCCCTCCTTGAGAAGCCTTGGTCAACTTTCTACATTCAGAATTAAAAACCTTTTGGGAGCTTTTTCACTCTGAAGTTGGATGACTCCACAGCAAGCCAATTTTGAGTCAACAACATCAGATTACCTTTCCGGGAGCTCCAGGTGAAATCCTGGAAGTCCGGGACTTGGGAGCCCTTATTGGGAAGAACATGCAAGTCAGGCTGAATCGCAGTCGACATAAGCTTACTTGACTCAAGACACTGGGTCAGTCCCTATATGGACCTTTTTTCCAAACTTTCTCCAGTCTCCTCCAAACTTCAGCATCTTCTTCCAGAATGCCTTTGAAGATCCTTTGGCTCTGAGTTGCTCCTTGAGGGATAGGACTCCAACTCCCAGAATGCACCTGGCACAAACTTAAAAATTACCACTGGCCAATGGTCAGCTGGTCAGTTTCTTCAGGATGTGATGCAGGGGGCTTTTGTCTAGCTATAGCAAACAGGGAGCCCCTTCTTGAACCAAAGTTATTTTTGTGGTGAAACTGAAGTGTGCAGCTGGTGCAGTCCTTCAGCGAGCAGTGTCCAGGTACAGGTTTGGGGTCCAGCAGGCCACTTCACACCTCATCAAAGCAGCCTGATAAGGCTGCCAGAATCTGGCCAATCAGAAAAGGGCATGTAGGAAAGCAGCCTCCATCTAGCATTGTTACCGCCACTTTTGGCCTGGTTGTGAGTATATGTTAGTGTGTTTTTACTGTCTCACTGGGATCCTGCTAGCTAGGACCCCAGTGTTCATAGTGAAAACCCTATTTGGCAGTGTGTTTTATATGTCTCACTGGTACCCTGCTAGCCAGGACCCCACTGCTCATAGTGTGGCCTGAATGTGTTCCCAGTGTGGTGCCTAACTGTGTCACTGAGGCTCTGCTAACCAGAACAGCAGTGCTTATGCTCTCTCTGCTTTTAAATGTGTCACTGCAGGCTAGTGACCATTTTTACCAATTCAGATTGTCACACTGCAACACCCTTATAATTCCCTAGTATATGGTACCTAGGTACCCAGGGTATTGGGGTTCCAGGAGATCCCTATGGGCTGCAGCATTTCTTTTGCCACCCATAGGGAGCTCAGACAATTCTTACACAGGACTGCCACTGCTGCCTGAGTGAAATAACGTCTACGTTATTTCACAGCCTTTTCACACTGCACTTAAGTAACTTATAAGTCACCTATATGTCTAACCCTCACTTAATGAAGGTTAGGTTCAAAGTTACTAAGTGTGAGGGCACCCTGGCATTAGCCACGGTGCCCCCACATGGTTCAGGGCAATTTCCCCGAACTTTGTAAGTGCGGGGACACCATTACACGCGTGCACTACATATGGGTCAAAATTATATGTAGCTTCACAATGGTAACTCTGAATATGGCCATGTAACAAGTCTAAGATAATGGAATTGTCCCCCCATGCCAAATCTGGTATTGGGATGCCATTCCCATGCATCCCCGGAGCTCCAGCATGGACCGCGGGTACTGCCAAACCAGCTCTCTAGGGTTTTCACTGCAGCTACTGTTCCTGCCAACCCACAGACAGGCTTCTGCCCTTCTGGGGTCTGGGCAGCCCAGTCCCAGGAAGGCAGAACAAAGGATTTCCTCTGAGAAAGGGTGTTACACCCTCTCCATTTGGAAATAGGTGTGAAGGGCCTAAGAAGAGTAGCCTCTCCTGGCCTCTGGGAATGCTTTGAAGGGTACAGATGGTGCCCTCCTTGCATAAACCAGTCTACACTGGATACCCCAGCCCCAGCTCTGGTGCAAAACTGGACAAAGGAAAGGGGAGTGACCACTCCCCTGTCCATCACCATCCAAGGGATGGTGCCCAGAGCCCCTCAAGTGTGTCCCAGACCTCTGCCATCTTGAATGCAGAGGTGTGAGGGCATAATGGATGCCTCTGAGTGACCAGCGCCAGTAGGTGACATCAGAGACCCCTCCTGATAGGTGCTTACCTGACTAGGTGGCCAATCCTCCTCTGGGGGATATTTAGGGTCTCTCCTGTGGGCTTCTTTTCAGATAACTATTACAAGAGCTCACCAGAGTTCCTTTGCATCTCCCTCTTTGACTTTTGCCAAGAATCGACCTCTGATTGCTCTAGGACGCCTGCAAAACTGCAACAAAGTAGCAAGAAGTCTACCAGCGAAATTGTAGCGCATAATCCTGCCAGCTTTCTTGAATGTTTCCTGGTGGTGCATGCTCTGGGGGCTGTCTGCCTTCACCCTGCACTGGAAGCCAAGAAGAAATCTCCCGTGGGTCGATGGAATCTTCCACCTGCTAATGCAGGCACCAAACTTCTGCTTCACTGGTCCTCTGGATCCCCTCTCATCATGATGAGCATGGTTCCTGGAACACAGGAGCTGGATCCAAGTTACCCCGACAGTCCACTGGTCTATCTGTCCAAATTTGGAAGAGGTAAGTCCTTGCCTCCCCATGCCAGACAGTAATCTTGTGTACTGCGTGAACTGCAGCTGTTAGAGCTTCTGTGCACTTTTGCAAGGATTCCTTCGTGCACAGCCCAGGTCTTATTTCTGATGGGAGGAAGATCTGGCCAGGGGGTGGTAGTGCCCTGCCCCAGTTTAGCAGACAGGTGGTGTTCTGCTTCTTTACCTGCCACCACCTCAGTCGGGGTACTTTCAGCCCTGGTCTTCTAGACGGTTGTGCCCCAAAAAAGGGGGGCCTCTGGTTCGCTCCCGAGGATCCGTACCTGCCCCAGTAACGAAAGGGGAGGTGGCAGGGGGAATATCATGATTTTAGGATCCTGGATTATTGTGTGTTGTATATATATTTAGTTTTTTGACAATCACTGGTCAATTGTGTATAACAGTAAAGTGCCTGAAAGACTGCATTGTATATGACCATAAATGACTGCTAAAACTGCAACCTCACTGACCTGGTCAGTGAACTGCTCTGCCACCGCATGGCTCCACCAGCAAGTGAACTCTGACCCCTGTCAGAAGTTTGAGGCCCTCCTCCACCCACACGATCCTGTCTGCGCTTCATCGCTGGTGTCTTTTGGAGAGCTCTGCTCTTCTGCTAGGCTGCCCTCTGCCTCTTTTCTCTTTTTTTCCATCCTCTCCACCTCGTTTTTTCTTTTAGTGTGCTGTTTTTTGTGCCTTTCAATTTTCTGCACTTTCCTCCATCTTCTTCCTCGTTTTTTCTTGTTTTCCCTATCATGCCTCTCATTCTCACCTCTCTTGCTCTCTCCACTCTCTCCCTCTTCCCACTGCTGCTGCCTCCATGGGCCCACCCTCCCTTTTGTGCTGTTTCAAGCTCCCATTTCCCAGCTCTACTCTCCTCACCCCTCCCTACTTAATGGCAGCCGCTGTGTGGTCACGCCGGTTGTGTACCAAATGCGCGCCTAAGGCAAGCCCATCTGTGCCCTTCCACTACCCGACTGCAACTAGCACCAGGACACCTGGTCCTGCTGTCTGCCACTTCCACACGCCAGCAGCACTCATCACTCTCAATCCAGGACGCAACAACAACTGTCAGCAGCTGACACCAATGGACCCTTCAGCTGCCTCTGCTGCAGCCAAACCCACACCTCCACTAAGACCTTGGACCCAGCACAACCCATCCGCAACAATACACCAATGCCAAAAACTCTGAAGGGCATTCTCCTCAACATCTGCTCCCTTATAAACACTCTACTGAAATCTGGAACCTCCTTGACAGCACCACCCTGGACGTTGCATGCCTCACCAAGACGTGGACAAAAACCACCTCAGGCCCGGACATCACCATTGTCATTCCTCAAGCATACTAGATCACCTGGAAAGACCGTCCAGCCTCCCGGGGGGGGGGAATCACCATCATCCACAGGTCCAAACTCCATCTGAGCACACACTCTGAAGACTCAGAAAACTCCACAAGCCTGATGGAGCACCTACACTTCAAACTACAGACCAGCCCATCCACCCTCAGGGGAACACTCATCTACCGCCCACCAGGACACTGCGTACCCTTCACCGACTCCATCACCCACAAGCCATTGCAGCTAACAATTACATGCTGCTGGGAGACCTCAACTTCCACCTCAACAACCTTCAAGAACCCAACACCGCATCACTTCTAGACAACCTCCACAACATAGGGCTTTGACAGATCATGACGGAACCAACGCACTCAGCAGGACACACCCTCAACCCTATCTTCACAACCTCCAAACTCCCATGGACAGACCATCAATGCATCCATTTCACCTTCACTACACCCACCGTCATCAGACCCAGGATCAACCACCACATAGAAGCTAGACAAAAAACACTGATGACCAGCTCACCGTCATCCTAGCCAACTCAACTCCCACCATCACACACAACGATGACCCGAACACCACAGCACACACATTACACAAATGGATCCCCAACTGTGCCAACACCATAGCCCCCCTCAAAAGGAACAACAGCACCCATGCCAAGAAAGCCAAGCTGGTTCACCCCAAAACTCAGAGAATCCAGACGCACCTGTGTCGAAGCCAAGTCAGAGTATTTCAGATCCAGACAATTCAGGAAACAAACCGAGACCAGCCGCTCTTCCTTAGATTACTTTTAATAAGAACTAATAAGACACAATAAGAAATACGTGTACATGGAGACTGAGCGGGCCAAAATCCAGCTCGAACAGTCTGCACAAGGAAGTAATGCATCTTTAAACCGCAGACACATTAACACATTTCATTGGTTCTTGATAATGTCGTATGATTTAACTTTTCTCTATATAGCACACATGATGCTCCATATAAGGATTAGAATCATGGACAGGAAGCTTGCACAATGTCATCTGAATCAAATGTCTTGTGATACATCTATATGTGGAGAAAGAGGAACCATAAGTGCATACGTTAGTACTTTTAGCAGTGAGGATTTCGCAAGCTAGCATGCGGTGGTGTCTTGTGATGGCCGTCAGTTTAGCAAGCCGTGCAACATAATGCATTTTTAAGCACAATAGACATTTCTTCAAGGCCTAGTTAATTCAACATTGTAATGTGTTCAACAGAAACAGGCCTGTATTTTCATTGTGTATCACAGGGTCTACTAGGTCCAAATGGATCCAGGAGAACGTGATTCCACACCTGTTGTCACCTCGAGAAAATATGGAGAAACACCAAATCCACAGAAGTCCAAAGCAAGTTCAGAGCTGCCACCACCACACACCACCAACTCATCAGGAGCACCAGAAAGAAAGCTATACAAGAGAGAATCTCCTCACATGCACACAACGGCAAGGAACTCTTCAGCATCATCAAGGAGTTTGCCCAACCCAACAGTGAAACAACGGACATCCCACCCTCTCAAGACCTCTGCAACAGACTCAACACCTACTTCCACCACAAAATCAAGACCATCTAAGACATATTCAGCGAGAACAGCCTATGAGCAGAACCCCTTCCACCAAAACCCAACACTGACAGACCAACAATCACCAACTACACCCCCCTCACCACTGAAGACACACTGAAAACAATGAAGTCCATACACTCTGGGGCCCCACGGACCCTTGCCCCCACCACATCTTCAACAGAGCCGCGGATACCATTGCCCCTATGCTCCATCTCACCATCAACCACTCCCTAGCTGCCACCTCCTTCCCCGATGACTGGAAAATGCTTAGATCAACTCCCTCCTCAAGAAACCCTCGGAATCCCCCACGACCTCTAAAACTTCAGGCCCATCTCCCTACTCCCATTTCCTGCAAAAGTCATTGAAAAAGCAGTCAACAGCCAACTCGCCACTTTTATTGAAGATCACAACATCCTCAACATCTACCAATACAGATTCAGGAAAAACCACAGCACCGAAACGGGCCTCCTGGCTACAACAGACAACATTCACTCCCTGCTGGATAAGGGAGAGACAGTGGCACTCATCCTGCTAGACCTCTCGGGGCCTTCGACACAGTCTCTCACCACACCCTGATACGCAGACTCCACAAAGCCGGCAGCATGAGAGACAAGGCCCGCGACTGGATCCAATCCTTCCTCTCTGGCAGAACTCCAGGAGCGAGACTCGCCCCCTTCCTCGCAAGCCCAACCTGCAGAGTTTCACAGGAATCCTTCCTCAGCCCCACACTGTTCAACGTCTACATGGCCCCACTGGCCGCCATCGTCAGAAGCTATGGAATCATTATAGTCTCCTACGCAGACGACACCCAACTCATCCTTTCCCTATCTAACAAACCCAACACAGCCAAACACAACTTCCGCGAAGGCATGGAGGCAATCGCCAACTGCAGGAGAAACAGCTGTCTTCAACTCAACATGAACAAGACAGAAGTACTCATCATGGGCCCTCAACCCAATGCTTGGAATGACTTCTGGTTGCCAGCCACCCTTGTAAATCTGCACACAAACCAATACCTCAACCTCAGAATCATCCTGGACTCCAAACTCAACATGAAAGTGCATAAGGAATTCCTCGAAGAAAAAATTGAAGAATGGAGAGAACAAAAACTTGAGGTAGTGGGGACATTCCCGTCTCTTCCTGTGGCAGGTGCATACTTACAGGAACAAGATGCACTTGGGGACGAGGGAATGGACCAGATCGTAGAAGATATACTAATGGGAAGGATAGGTAGAACAAATATTACAGTTGCCCCAGCAAAGAAGGACACTGCTTTGCATCACTAGCACTCAGTGACAGGGACCCAACACTCTTAGCTATCCTCAGTCGAGATGGCAGCTTTTTGTGCCTTGGGGAAGCGCAAGATAAAAGAGGAAGTACGAAGAATGGAACTGGAGAGAGTGACGGACGCCTTGTCCCTGAAAGAAATGAAAGAGGAAGTAGCTCCTGCTGCTGGGAAAGTCAGCAGCATGAGCATGCAGTTACAAAAAGAATGCAAGGAGAAGGGGGAAAGATGCCCCTCCTGGTGAGAATGCACTGGGCACAGAATTTTTACGATGACTCACGAGACAGTACTTTAGATCCCGATGGAATGCGGCAAAGAATTTGGGAAATATGCATCTATGCACATTACACACAGTACAACATAAAGCTGCTGACAGAGGCTCTAGAGGGCATCAACCCTGCAGCAGGTCACAGGAGAGAAAGTACTTCACAACCCCTGTCCAAAAAGACCACCCCCTACACCAAGACACGCAACTCTCCAGCGACACAAAAGAAAATTCTTCTTAGGGCAGACAATGCCAAGTGCTTCACATTATTAACAGATTTAGGCCCTCATTATGACATTGGCGGTAAATGCCACGATGACGGCTGCCAATATACCATCACTACCAGCCGACTACCCGCATTATGACCCTAGACGGAATCATGCCAGAAGGCTGGCAGAATACCATCAATGGTCATGGCGGTGGACAGAGGCAAGGTAGTTCTGCTGGCAGCAGCAGTGCCACGCCAGCAAAACACCACCTACCGTATCATGAGCCATGATACGGCCTGGCCGTTTTTTGCTGGCGGACACTGCTGCTGGCAGCAGAGCCGCGTCCCGTCTCCTGCTGGAAGACCCCCTGCAAGCAGGTAAGTCGGGTTCTCTGACAGGAGAGGGGTGTGGTGGGTGGTGTCTGCATATGTGGGGGTGTTGTGTGGGGGGTTGTGTGTTTGTTTTTGTATGCATGCATGCTGGTGTGAGTTGCGTTGAATGCATGCGTGAATGACTGAATGTGAGTGTATGTGTATTTTGTGTGTTGTGAATGCGTGTGTGTGACAATGTATGCTGGTGTGTGTTGCAGTGTGTGGGTATGAATGTGTGCATGCGTGTGTGGATGTGGGTATGCATGTCTGTATAAGTGTGTATGTGTGCGCGTGTTGGTGTGTAAATGCGCGGGCAGGAGAGGAAGGGAGAGGGTGGGGGAGGACTCTGGGGAGTGGGAGAGGGGTGGGGGAGACCCCTATCAGTGTCAGGGAGGAGATCCCTGGCCCTGATAGTACCTACAACCATGGTTCTCGTGGTGGTACGCCTGCCACGAAAAACATGGCGGTAGGTAGGGTCATAATCCTGAGGGTGGGATTGTGAGGGCCGCCTGCCTGGAGACCGAAGTCTCCAGCCCAGCGGCCGTTACCATCCTGGTGGACGGAGTGGTACTTTGGCGGTTTGGCTCGAGCCAAACTGTCAGTGTCATAATATGGGAAAAGGTACCACCAGCCTGTTGGCAGTACCTTTCCCCAAATTACCGCTGTCCGCCAGGGATTTAATGAGGGCCTTATTTGACAAAAGGATGGCACTGGGGGATGTAAATGACAAATATAACAAACCACACAGGGAGGAAATACTGACATTAGCACGCTCCTACTTAATGGCCCAACATCCCCAAGTGCACCTCAGCTACACCCAGCACACCAAAAGTGCAGTCCCCATACCACAGATATATGCCTGGGAATCATCCCAGGTCAGCTTTACAGATAGCAAACTACTCTCTTGGGATGATGCTAAATTAACAGAAAAACTGTAATATGCCATACAGAAGTTACATAAGTGGACAGAATTACTGGATTGCATCGCAAAAGCCCAGGTTATTACTGATTTACAGACAGGCACCTTTCCAGTACTACCAGATATAGCACTGACCATGCCCCTGAGAGAGATATCAACGGTACCATCAGGGGAGGAGGACTCCATCACACCCTCCTAAGCCCATGTACCTTGGATTTGCTCTGATTTAATGTCATTTACCAAAGATTTCCCGAAACATAGAGAGGAACCCAACAAGTGGTAGACAAAATTAAACAGAATAGCAATGGGGGAATTGTTATGAAGAGACCTCAACACTTTGTTCAATATAGTTGTACCTGTGAAAGGATTGCAAGAAAGCAATGAGATGGCCAACAGAGGAGCCACCAAGGGAAAAAGGAGATTACCAGGAGAAGAGTTAGAGAAAGCAAGGGAAAAGATTATGGAACACATAAAGGGAAAAGTGCCAGAATACAAGTTGGACTGGTCAAAAATTATGAATTCAAAACAGGAGAAAAATGAAAGTGTGAACAGCGATTATGACCACCTTCTGCAAGTATACCAACAGAGTAGTGTGATGTGAAAAATTTGTAAAGAAATTGCACAGATATGCAATGTTAATTTTCCTTTAGACATTCTCAACATCTTTTTGGGAAGTTCCTCTCCTATATTGATTGGCACCCATAAAGTGGGCCGTTTTGTTGATTTGCTCATTACTCTAGCATTACAAGTTTTAACTTCAAACTGGAAGGATGCTACTAAGATCACTTTTAATCACTTTTAATGGATGGTGGAACTTGCTTTGTCATCATCACAGATTAGAGAGAGCATCTGCTATCTCTACAAAACAACTTCTTCAAAAAGACTCATTTTGGTCACCTCTTATGACTTATTTATGTCTCCCACCATCTCAATTTCGTAACACTTTCGTGTTCCAACAACCATGAAATTATAGTTTTAATACATGTTTAAGATAATATTTAATGACTGTTCTTATTGTGTTATGTTTTATGATAATTACTGGTACAGGCCATGTATTTTCATTTCATTATCTTTTCATTTCTCTCTTTTTTCTTTTCTTCTTTCTATATCTTTTTCCTTCTTCTTCTCTTTGCTGTATCTATCTTATATCGTCTCTTCTCTTTTCTGAAACAAAAACACATAAATTGCGAGTCTAGAAGTGGTTCATTCTTTTCTTTTAGCTCAGAATTCATTATTTATAGCCAGTACTATATTCATGCTTTATTCTTAAACTCTGTATATATTACATTTTTGTGTATTGCTTTTTGGAATAAGTCTTTTCTTTTTTTCTGTAAGTTATTGTTCCTTTTTGCTCATACTTTCATATAATAAAGCATTTGTAAATAAAATGTAAAAAAAAAAAACACTTGGGGAGGCAATGCCAGCATTTGTCACCACATTGATATATGAGCTACAGCAGCCCATTCAGATGCTTTTACAGACAACTTTTGTATGTTGGCAGCAGGAGCCAGATACTGTGCAGACTACCAAATGCATTTGCATAAGGTGGAGGAGGGAAAAACAAAAAGGGAAAATGTCAGGTTGATGATAGTGCAGAAGAGGTTCTACAGTGGGGGGGCAGGGCAGAGGTAGGGGTAGAGGATGATGACAAGGGATGGGACAAAATGAGAGAGCTTCCTCCCAACCTCCTTCGGGCACATCATCTTTCCACTTGGAAGGCAGATTTCCCCCTTCTAGACTGGGGACCCAGAGGTAGGAGTCAGCACAGGCAACAAGAAAACATACCACCTCCACCTTGTACTAATAATGTATTTGATTCTACTACTAATACTACACAACCCTGTCAGGACAGACCACAGGTCCCCCAGCCTCTGCCACCACCACAGAGTGGTGGCAGACATTGGGCTAGAGAGGGAAATGGCTTTACCCCACCCCAAGAAACATATTTTATGGGTCCGGTAATATCAGTAGACCAGGAAGACTCATATGTGGATGACATTGTACTGAACAAGATGGTCCCCTTTCTGGTAGACACAGGGGCAAGAAGTTCAATGTTGAAGGCCTCAGACATACCAGAGGCTCCAATATCAGGAATGCAAATAACATCTGTGGGCATGACAGAACAGCCCATTGATGAATACATAACAAAACGTCTGAAGTTCATAGTTGGCCTCATTTCTGTAAACCACCAACTTATCTTCAGCAGGTATTGCCCCGTTAATTTGATGGGAAGAGATCTTCTATGCAAGCTGGAGTGCACTATCAGCTGTTCACCGGAAGGGGTAATTCTAGAAAGGAAAAAAAAATGAAATAATGGTGCCCCCTCCCCCAAGGGAACCCAGAAGGCATTCCACTAGAGCTGCATGACTCCGTCCCTAGTGAGGTCTGGGAACAAGGAGCAAAAGATGTGGGGCATGTATTTGACTACCCTCCAGCACGGGTAACATTACACATCCGGACGCCACTACCAAAGGTACCACAATATAAGACTTCAAAGGAAGGGAAGGAGGGCATAGCCCCAGTGATACAGGATTTATTGAGGCAGAGAACCCTGGAGATACAGGACAGCCCCTGTAACACACTGATCCTCCCAGTGAAGAAAGCAGCCAAGGGGCCTGATGGAGTCCCATTGTACAGGTTTACACAAGACCTCCAAGAACTGAACATGGTAGTGGTCCCCTCATTCCCTGTGGTCCCAAATGCATCCACCATCTTGTCCTGTATCCCAATAACAGCTACCCACTTCTCAGTCCTTGACCTTAGCAATGCATTCTTCTCCATGTCCCTCCATAGGGATTCCCAGTATTTATTTGCGTTCCAATGCCGCTATAAATGGCTAACTTGGAAACAAACTTCTCAAGGCTTCCGTGCACCTCAATATTTGCCAATGCCCTATGAACAGACTTGGCTTCCCTCCAGCTACCTGGATGTTCCAGCCTAGTTCAGTATATTGATGACTTACTGTTGGCTTCACCGTTCAAGACAGCATGTGTTGAGGATTCCATAGCACTCCTATGTTACCCAGCAAGGAAAGGCCACAAAGTGTCCCCCAAGAAATTGCAGTACTGTCAGGAAAAAGTATGGTTCTTAAGCCATGCGCTTTCTCACGGGACACAGACATTACTGCCAGATAGAATAGCAGTCATAACACAATATCCCAGACCCCACACATAGAGGGAGGTGAGAGCATTTCTTGGAGTGGCAGGCTACTGCAGACATTGGATTCCAAATTTCTCCCTAATAGCACACCCATGCCAGAACCTCACCCAAAGGAAGTGCCCAACAAAGTACCCTGGTTCCAAGACTGCGAGGAACCTTTCCAGATACTGAAAAGAGAATTCTGCACAGTGCCAGCACTACGACTCCCAGACTATACTAAAGACTTTCACTTATTTTGTCATGAGAAAGGAAGATGTTCCTTGGGAGTGTTGGCCCAGAAACATGGCTCCTTTTACTGCCCAGTGGCCTACTACTCCACCACACTTGACCCCGTCACAGCAGCTCTCCCACCATGTCTGTGGGCAATGACCTCCGCTGCTCTTGAAGTAGAGAAAACAGAAAATGTTGTGCTGGCACACACGTTGATTTTGCATGTTCCACACAATGCAGACACACTATTGACTACCATCAAAAAACAACATCTCACAAATGCTCACCTCTCCCGATATGAGTTGACATTGTTGGCGCCACATATCATTATCAAGGAGTGCACCACTCGGAACCCCTCCTGTCACCCGCCAACAGAACGTGATCATGATTGCCCCTCCATAGACAACTCCTTCCATGGCTGCATTCTGGCAGTTGATAGGCACATGAAGGTGAGACTAGACATAAGAGATACCCCACACACCCCTGGCACAGAGAGGGACTTGTTTGTGGATTGGCTATGTATCAGGAACAAAAATGGGACACTGCAGGTTGCCTATGCTGTGGGTACCACAAAAGGATTGCTGAAAGGGGGGACACTGGCAACAGTGAAAAGTACCCAAGCAGCTGAATTGGTGGCACTAACTAGGCCTTGCAAGCTAGCAGAGGGAAGGTCAGCAAATATCTGCACAGACAGCCAATGTGCCTTTGGTGTAACACATGACTTTGGCCAGTTGTGGGCAATGAGGGGATTAATCACCTCAGCTGGCCAACACATACAGCATACATCATTGATTGCAGTACTGTTGCAAGCATTGCTATTACCAAAAAGGACAGGTATTGTAAAGTGTGCAGCTCACACATCTGCCAAAGATTTTGTTTCCACAGGCAATGAAATGGTGCAAGTGACACCCACCACATCGGCTAAAGTAGAATGCACATATTTTGATCCGAAATGTGTCCAAAAACAGGTTATATACAAAATGGGGAGGGGGTTTGGGTAGCCCCAAATGGTAAAATATGCCTGCCATCAGTGTTGCTCCCCTCCACAGCTCCTCGCATGTGGGGTGAGATAGAATGATCTGTCTGTTCTCCCAATGTTGGTTTAGCTCATACTTTCGCCAGTATGCAGAACACTTATGCAAGAAGTGCACTATTTGCCCTCAGTATAACACAGGCAAGGGCACAGCCACTGCATCTGGCCATTTCCCACTGCCACAGGGAGTCTTCGAGAGCCTACATATGGACTACATCGAAATGCCTCCCACACACAAATTCAGATATCTGTTGGTCATTGTGTGCATGTTTAGCAAATGGACAAAGGCCAATCCCACCAAGAGTTGTCATGCACAGATAGTTGCTAAATGCCTGTTGAAGAAAGTTATCCCATGGTTTGAGGTCCCAACTCTCCTGAGCTCTGACAACAGATCAGGGTTCATCTCTTTGGTAATACAAGGGCTCTGCAAAGGGCTAGAAGTCACTTATAAGTTGCAGTGTGCATACCACCCACCCGCAGCAGGAGCTGTTGAGAGGAAGAATGAGGTGATTAAGAACAAGATAGGGAAGATTTGTGCATTCACCAAACTCTCCTGGATTGATGCGCTGCCATTGGCACTGCTCGCCATGAGAAGCACCCCTGACAGGGTGACAGAGTTGAGCCCCCAGGCGATACTGTTTGGTCAACCCATGCACTAGCTATAACAGATGATCTATTGTTAGCAGTACTGCAAGAAAATAACAGAGATCCTATATTATCTCCATCACCAGGTGTTGCAGGCCTTACCAGAGGAAGAGACACCACCAGAACACGGACTGCAGACTGGTGATTGGGTGTGGGTCCAATCCCATACCAGACAGCATTGTCTTAGGCTGTGGTAGAAGGGACCATACTAGGTGCTTCTGACAACAGCTACGGTAGTCAAGTTAGAGGGGCTAACTTCCTGAAGCCACTGCTCCCACCCCAAAAAGGCAACAGGACCAGCGGATCAGCAACCACCACCTGGAACACCAACAAGGGTGCTGCCATCACCACCGGAATACAACCTTCGATCCACAAGCAAGACAAGGGAGCACTGACAGGACTGCTCGTGCTGCACCCTCGCAAAGGCCTAGGGGTACAAGCAGGTCCTCAATGACAACCTAGACTTCCCTATGTATTAGTGTGGTCATAGGAGTGACCCTCCCCTCCTGTGCATCTATTTGTGGTAATGTTGGTGATGTACAGCAGTCTTGTTACAACTCCTTTCTATAAGTATCTTTATGCAGGCGGGACATACCTTTAGTAGCACACACATCTTTATCGGTGCCACTGTTCCTATCACCAGCGCTTCTATGAACCAGGACCCCCAATTGCAGACCCATGTTCCTACGTTTTCCCAAATCAGGGCCTGTCGTGACAAACACTTGTTTTGCCTCCCTTTCTACTTTCCTTAAATCACACTCTATTGTATGTGCATATTGATCTCTCATCTTCACCCAAGAACAAATTGTGAGACAAGGAACCCAATATCACTCTTACCAGGATGTTCTTGTCGACTATGATGCCCACCTGCAACAATCGCTCATAATAAACAAGTACTGATTTGTTTGGCTCTTGGGTTGTTATTTTTATTTTCACCCAATTAATAATCTCAACAAGAGCTTTGCCTTTTAGAAGGGTGATCACCTCATCTTCTTTATTCATTACTACAGGAGATGGTGCATTAGTACGTGCATCTCTCGGTTGTTCTGTAAATGCTTATTGCACACCAATTTTACACTTGCCCCCAATCACTTGGCGCTACAATATCAAAGAACATATTCAAATCACTGCACAGCACCATTGGAATTTTTAACAATATGTTGACTTGTGTATACCACTATATAGGATTCTCTGTTAGTTTTTCAAAATGATTCTTAAATGCTGCAAGATCACCTCTACTTCAAGGTACATTGACAAACCCTCCACGTGGTATTTCTATCACTAGAAAAGCTGAGGCTTCTTTCATCTGGGGGACCAGGGAGTGCCTTCTTATTTGCTTTAATTGCTTTTAATTGTTTCTTTTTCTTTTCATGTTTCTTTGCCCATTGACTCGCTCATTTCTCAAGTTTGCTCCATTTATTAGTGCATTTAACTAGTTCAGTAATGTTTAATAACAGTCCTGAGGAATATATTGTTTCAATAGCTTCATCATCCAATTGTGCCCTGAAACAGTTTTGCAACGGGACACATTTTTAAATATCGATTTCATATTTTAGGGCCAATTCAGTTAATTTAACTTGTGTAGTCACTGCATGCCTAGTAATAACTTTGCTCAAGTAAATCAGCTCCTTTTCTTGGTATTGAGTCACATGTTCTAGATCTAAAAATCCTCAAATTATTTCTTCTAGCTCTATTTTGAAATTCGGGACCTGTAACGGTCTTTCCTTTTCTGTCTCCTGTTTAATGAACAACTGATTTTCGGCATGTCCCATCATTTTATTTTCTGTGGTTTCTTCAAACCATGGGGGAAAAATCTCATCTTCAAAATAAGTAGTCTCACGTTGTATTATGTGTGTTGTAAAGACAATTCTTCTCTCTTCTCTCAGTGACTTAAGAATTTGTGATGGTGCCCAAGCAACTATTTGCGAATGCAATGTCAGGATGAATCCTTGGGCAAGTTTTCCTCCAACATCTCCTTTACTATAAGATTTTGGACAATAGTGATAGGAGCAGTTGCTGTGAGAGTTGCTAATGGTTGTGCTGTTGTAACTGTAGCAACAGGTGCTTGTACAGCACAATAGAAACAGAAACACCTGGAGTTATCACTATAGGAACAGTCTCAAATCAGTCACGCACAGCATTACATATAACAGGTTGTACAACAGGCTGTGTCATCTGTAACGGTCTCTTAATTTAAATCACATTCAGGTCAACTGGGGCTGTAGCCACTGTTGCATTGGATGTCAAAGCACCCTCAGTGTTTGTTACAGGGGCCACATAAGGTGTTGGACGCCAATGTATACAGAATTTCATCACCTGAAACACTATTGTGTCTGATTTCTTTCCATCATTTTCATCTTCATTCCCTTTTGTTTTATTCTTTTTTGACTTCGGTGACAGAAAGTTCTGGAATCTGATAGGAGCCACAAATATCCTTCCACCCAGCGTTCCCCCAAGTCTCCCGATAAAAATGATACCTCACAAATGTGCTAAATCCAACTCCTTCCAGTTTGTGGATGCAAGTTGGGGGTGTCCGAGTATGCCGTACAAAGCGATTCCTCGAACTGAGTGAGCATATCTACCTTTGAAACTAAGGGAGACATGCTGGGGATTTCTTATGATGTTCCCTAAAGAGAAGGTCATAGGCTATAGAAAAGGTTAGTGTTTGGTACATAGGGGAGTCCATGAGAACGTAGAATATGTCCCAGCCAACATTATGTGCAGTGATGTGACTGTAATGCACTTATACAGCAAACTGAACATCTACTAAGTTCTGATGGAGGATGAACATGAAAAGCAGGTCAAACACTGACCTATGCAAGTCATTCTCCTTCAGTGCTGGGATGGCACCAATGGGTTTGAATCCATAGGTGTAGATGATGTACATCTGTACCACCTTTACTATCTGCCTTCTACCTGTGCAATAACCCTGTGAAGGCACACCTACCATAAGCTTTCCTTACCCATTCATGTCTCTGTTCTCATCAGAGTCCTGGCTAATCCTGTATAATTGCCAAGTGAACCTATACTAGTTTGTGGATGCAAGTTGGGGGTTTCCAAGTATGCCGTACAAAGTGATTCCTCGAACTGAGAGAGCATATCTACCGTTGAAATTAAGGTAGACATGTTGGTGAAGAAAGGGTACTCCGTGACAATGTGGCATATGTTCTGTCCACTAGTATATGCAGTAGGGGGAATATAATGCATGTTAATTGAACAGAACACCGACCACGTTCTGACGGTGGATTTAGCTCTCAAGCAGTCCAAAAGGAAGTCCATGATGAAGTAAAATTCTGTGGCTCCTTGCCTAACGAAGCAGTGGCCCATGGACGTTTGGTATCCATGCACTGCCACTGAAAGGATTACACAATGGCAGCTCAACCTCAGTCGATTTCAAAGAACTTTGCTTTAGTATGATACAACGTAAAGCAAGTAGGGATACAGAGGCCTGGTTGTGATGGACACTGGGGACAGTAATACCGACTCTCCTGCCGCTTCACATGCTTCAAGCACACTTTACAGCGACGACATGTACGATCCTTTTTGGGTGTTTTAGGAATGCGATCAGCAAAGTGTCGCTCCTCCAGTCTTGCCACATCACCCAGAACATATGAGGTGGAGGCTGCTGCTGCTTCTGTAACAGCAGTGAGGCTTTCAATTACAGACAACTGGAAGTCAAGGAAAGTCATGAGTCTTCCTGTGGTTGTCTGATGGTAAACAACATATGCATTATATGTTGCCATCTGAATCAGGTGGGTAAACAGTTTCTTGTACCAAGTGCGAGTTTTATGACACGCATTGTGTGGTTGAAGAACCTGGTCGTTCTTGTCCACTCCGCCCATGTACTTATTGTAATCAAGTATACTGATGGGTTTGTGGAATTCGGCCATCTGACCCCAAACCATGATTGGAGAAGTGCTCTCATCATGAATTGTAGTGAGCACGTATACATCACGCCTATCTAAGAACTTGACTGCGAGCAGTTTGTGAGAACGCAATGCAGTACTCTGGGATTTCTGGAGCTTCTTGCAAACAAGCTCCTGCAGGAATCCTTTGCGGTTACAACGAACTGTAAAGCAGGCCACAGTGCCAGCTTTGTAGAGCTCTATGAACAGCTCTACTCCTGTATAGAAATTGTCCACATAAAGGTTATAACCTTTGTGAAGAAGTGGCAGGACAAGTTCCCATACAATCTTACCTGTGAACCCTAACACGGGAGGGCAACCTACAGGGTTTAGGGTGAGTCCTTCCCTGTATACACTCTCAAACTGTACACATAGCCAAAAGAGATCTCACACAGCATGTACAGCTTTATGCCATAGCGAGCTCTTTTGCTCGCAATGTACTGTCTGAAAAGCAGCCGTCCTTTGTACAGGATCAAGGACTCATCGACTGTTATATTCTTTCCAGGAGTATAGATCTCTGGAAACCTGGCAGACAAATGTTCCACGACAGGCCGAATTTGAACAACCTGTCATGGTCTGGATGGTCCCGGGGCAATGCAGCAGAATTGTCATTGAAATGCAGCATGCGCTGCAGTAGCAAAAAACGATCTCTGCTCATGTATGGTGCGAAGATGGGGGTTACCCAAACCGTGCGAGTCATCCAGTAGGACTGCAAGGTGGGTTTCTGCACTAACCCCATTTTGAGCATAAGGCCCAAAAATATCTTCAACTCCGCCAGCGAAGTGGCGTGCCCTAGAACAGGGCCCTAGGGTGCCTCCATGCTCCCTCAGAAATTGGTCTGCACGCAAATTTGGTTGCTGCACAATTTCCTGAAGGAAGTCAACATCCAAAAATAGATGGCCGTAGTCAACTGGCAAAAAGTTAGCTGTATCGACTTTACATCCAGCGTAACCGGTAAAAGGTGGAATTTGGGGCTGAACTAAATGGGGGGCTGCAAAGAGAGCACTCTCTCTGTGCTTGTGGCTGCATGCACCTGCTCTCTGGGTTCGACTAACCCGATGTTGTCCCGCTGCACAGACTGTGCTTGCGAAGGGACAGCATGGCTGTCGTCATCCTCTCCTTCAGAATCACTGGAAGAGGTGTCATCAGATGGGACTCTGCCGACTGAAAAATCACTCCCAGATTCTACCCCATTGTCCTCTCCCTCAGATGCTGTCTCAGTATCTGCTGTCTCAGTCTCTGATCCTACATCAGAGCTGTCCTCTATAACCCGAGTTAGGGCTTGAGCAGCAGTCATCCAATAAAACGCCATCTCTGCTACTGGCTAAACTGTCCCTCTAAAGTACTAGCCTATGTAGAAGACAGAGAGAGTTACAAAATTGCTCCTGGGTATGTGTCCAATAGGAAATCTTGTCACCTTACCATCGCTTCTTCTCCAATTCGGCAGATTCTCTGAAGACACTGGAAAAAAACAAAAAAAGATAGTATTACTTTCTGGGTGGCACCCAGTGCGACAGTCAGCTAAATACATACAAATGTATATCCTTTGCAGCAGGACAATAAACCATCTGCGCTACTTTATGTCATCAAAACTGCCACTAGACAAAAGACAGTATAGACCATATATATATATGGTTTCCCTGGGGGGCCAATTGTGGCTCCCAGAAAACAACACATGAAAAAAAAAAATATATATATATATGTATATATATATAAAACACCACCCAAGACTGCCGGAATCCCAAGGCTCAATTGGGGGGTGGTCCAAGTGTGGTTCCAGCAACCACATATATAAGTCCACACTTCCTCCAAATATTTGGAGAATACTCGGACACCAATGCGTGATCCAAATGTCTTTACTAAGCAAATGCCTTCACACAACGCGAAGCGTGTTGTGTGAAGGCATTCGCTTAGTAATGACATTTGGATCAAGTGGGTGAAGTGGGTGAAGTGTGGACTTATATATATATATATATATATATATATATATATATATATATATATATATATATATACACACACATCTATATAGATTTGTCATATATATATATATAGAGAGAGAAAGAGACTGACTCTCTACATCACTTTTTTTTTTCATACATGTGTGCTTTCCCTTTGCAAAGCACACATGTATAAAAAAAAGAAATGCCCCATAGGGGGTCAGCCTAAGGACTGAGCCCCAACATTTTCTAGTTTTTTTTAAATATTCCCTGGGGGAGCCCGATCGCACCTCCAGGGAAAACTACAACTAATTATTGCCCTAGGGGTCGGCCCGTGGTTGGAGGGCCGACCCGGCATTTTTATTTTTTAAACAAAAAAAACGTGTTTTTTTATCTGGGGGGCGCGATCGCCCCCCAAAACATTCCCAACATGTTTATTTTTCAATATATGCCCCGTGGGGGGGCCAGGCCTATTTACCTGGGGCCGACTCCCCTAAAGAAGATCCCTGGTGCCTAGGGGCATTTCCGTGCTGCGATCCATGGCCAGGAAACGTTGCCAGAAAGGCATCGATGGAGAGGGGAGACTCTCCCCTTTCCACAGATGCCTCCCTGGCATCTGAGGAGGCCGTTTTGGCCTTTTTTTCCCCACCTGAATAGGGAGAGATCGCTTACCTGTTTCTCTCGCTGCTCCGGTGGGGAAAATGTAACGTCAGCGCGCCTCGCGCTGATGTCAGAGGGGCCGGAGGGGGTCGGAGGGGAGCCGTGGAAGTTGTTCCGCGTCTCCCACGGGGAAAAAATTTAATAAAAAATCCTCCAGTGCTTTGCACTGGGGGATTTTTGACCCCCTCCCTGGTGTCAGCCACTGGTCGTGACCCGCACCAGGGAGGTAGTGCGGGTGTCGGCCAGTGGCCGACACCCGCACCCAAATGGTTAAGACATGTCATGGTGTTGGAGTATTCAACAATGGTAAACAACATAATTTAAATCTTTAAAATTTAGATTCTACTCTGCATTCACCAATGTCTTCGTAAGCCTGCCTTTCAATCTCAGTGCGACTCTGCACACAGACCATCCAGTCACTGAGCAGCTTTTCCAACCAACCCCTGTGCGGCACAAATGACACAACTCCTCACTCCTTGCAGCAGTTTACTCTCCTTTACAGTTTTATTGACAACAATTGTGCAACTCCAAAGGAACACAAAATAAACAATTGTTGTCTTCTCCTCTAAAGGAAAACAATGGCAATTCAAAATCTGGAATATTTAGGCTTTTACACTCTCTGACTTTTCTCACTCAACGGATTTTCACATACACAAATGAAATCTCGACCAGAGGGGTATCACCCTAATCAATGCAACTTCACCATTGTGCAATAGGTTCCACTAACATTAAACAGTTTTTGTACATTCACAGCAAATCGTTATAGTCCCTATCTCCATCTTGCAGCCAACAGTACCTCAAAACCTGCACCACATCTATACCAGTATCTTGTACTACTTCTGAGACTAATAAACTCTTAAAATGTTTTATAATAAGCACATAAACATCACTGATTCAATCAACACATATGAATAAATATTCAAACAAAACCTCAATAACCGAGACAATGTTGATGTGTAACCCTATTGATACTCACACCTCTGCAAACGCCTTCAAAACTGGACCCCATCAATCATCAAAATTTGAACTCTGGGCTATGTTACATTGGCATTTCTTGAAATCAGGGAACTTAATTACAGCTCCTCTTTCTTAGAACATAAACCATCCTCTTGCTGGCAACTTTGCTAGTGCAGAAATCTCAGTTATCAGTTTACCAGTAGAATTTACCATTCATCAGATGGAAATTCCTGCTGGTACTCATGGGCCAATAGATCTTTGTCATTGGCTGATTTTAACCAGGAGCTGTACAACACATTAAACTGCCATTGCAGTATCAATTTTATTTTCCGTCAATAATGAGAATGTGATATGCTTTTTAAGGGTTTTATTTATCAAATATTTTTGGAAATTCATCTTCATTCAAATCAGCACATGATTTCATTAATATCAGTCATTAGTTCTGTCAATAATCAAAATAACTATTCAATAAATCATAATAAATGCACTAGGCATGTTTCACAAAGGAAAGAATCCCTATTGTAGGAATGAAGATGACCATGTATCAGTTAGAGCCTATGAGGGGTTCCAATTAGACAGAGATCAATAAGAATAAACGTTTAGCATTGAAATATTAGCCAAGTAATACAGTAATCAATGAAAGTAGAACTTCCCACAAAGATAGATTTAAGAAACTCAGTAGAGTCTCAGCATAAGCAGCACTGATGAGGATAAAATGGGTAGGGTAAATTGTAAGTTGTGGTAACCTACACCAGGGATACACACTATTATGGACAACACATATTTTCAGTGTTGCAGTTCATTGTTTCTTCTTTCTTCCGCCAGCCAATCATCTTTTGATACTCTCATGAGAACAGGGTCACTCCCTGTCTTCTCACTAGGAACACAATACGCTTAAGCAGCAGTGTTGAATGACACATTTCTCATCAAGTACAATGTTATTTCTCTTTCATGTTCACACAATTCTTCCCCTTAAAAAGTCTGCATCTTTATGTGTGAGCTTCTTCATTACCTTACTAAATGACAAATCTCAATCAATTGGTTAACAGTGATCTTTGTGTATTTATAAATATTTGCAGAATTATATGAAAACATATATGGATCAATTATTCATTCTGAAAAACATATCCACGGGAAGGTCAGGAAATATACTTTGTGTTAAGTCAACAATGTAACTTCAACTATGCAGGCCTAATACAATTAAAATGGTTGCCTACTATAATTTTTGCATTTAAACACATTTATGTTTTTTAAGCCTATAGGTTAATTCTGCACATTATTGCATTATTTTTCTTGACATTTTAAAAAGATTCAGCAATGCACTTTGTCAGTCTACAATGCAAAGGGGGACAATCTAACTTGACTGTGCTTCTACATGAATCTGAGAAACATGCAAGCACTGCATGAAATGTTGAATGAGTAGGATGACTGTTTAATGAAGATGTGCTATTAATGCTGGGCACTTTTATTTTGACTGTTGTACTTATGCAGTTGTATCCTTAAAAAAAAAAAGAATGCATTTAATGCTTTAATGCAAGATAGTTTCAAAGATTAAGAATACTTAATACCTTTAGGAGGGTGTGAGCTCTTCTCAAACAATAGCCACTTCCCAATTATGGTGAACCAGTAAAGTCACTAAATTAATCTGTTCTTAGCCCTCTGGTACTTTGGCACAAACGCAGTCAGGCCTAACTTTTAGGCAATGTATAAAGTATTTATGCAAAATATAAATATTAACAGAGTGAAAACAAAACACTAGAAAAGTCCCACAAGTTAGTACATTTTAATAAATTATTTCATACCAAAATTACACAAATCTAATTAGTAGAACTGAAGAAATGCACTTTTAAAATGTAGGTAAAAATAGTGCTTAAAAGCACAAAGTGCCACCTGTGGTTATCTAGTTGCACCTGACCAAGGCAAATTTACTGGTTCAGGCAAATTGTAATGAGGTACTGGCCAGGTTCAGGGACTAGGTTTGGCCTGCTGAGATTTGTCCCTTATATCCTTGATTTGTGTATTGTGCTATTCAACAGAGATTTGAGGAGAAATGTGGGGGCCTGCTTTGAGTTGCATTGGGCTATGTGGGCTCTGATGAGGAGCTGCAAAGGCAGTGCTGCAAGATGCTCCTTGAGTTGTGTCACACTGTGTTGGTTCTAATGAGGAGCTGTGAGGGCTGCAATGCAAGATCCACAGTGAGTTGATTTGAGCTGCATGTCGCTGCATCGGTATTGGTGAGAATCTGTGATCCAAGTAGCCTTGTGCTGCATTTGTTACAATAAGGAGCTGCGCGGCCTTTGATGCGAGTTACTTTGTGCTGCATCGATTCAGATAAGGAGATGGAAGGGCTGTGTCACGTTGTGTTGCACTGCTTCAATTCTGATTGTGAACACAACTGGGCTTGCAGAACACCTTTATCAGGAGGCCTGCCAGCTAGCTCTTGGAACCACTCTGATATCAAAGGTTCAAGGTACAGGCCCAGTCCTTTGGTAGCAGGACAGAAGGGCAGTTATTCCTGCAGCAGAGCAGTCCTTCTTCTCAGTCTTCCTCAGGTCCAGAAGTGATCTGAAGTATGGGTTTGAAGGTTTAATATTGATATCTGATGATCACATTGAAGTAAGCAAAAACTGATGGAGTTTCCCACTGAAGAGGTTTATGGAAGTCCCTGGCTCCTTTTCCTAATTCTGTTCTGACTGGGTGCACAAGAGGCTAGTGTGAAGTGCTTTGTGTGTGAACTGAGCCGGTGAATTTGAAGTGCAAGTGTGGTACATGACAGCCACCTGTGAAGTCAGAGGTTGGTCATACTGCCAAATCCCAGACCCTATATTGTGATGATGTTTGAAAGCAAAACACAAAGGCACCAAAGGTTTAGGACACAAAAATTTTAACTTTATAAATGTAGCATTTTTAAAATGATGACTTAAAATCAGACCTTATCAGGAGAGAGGATTTTCAATTGCAATTTGTCAGACATCAAACATGAGATCCCTGCCTGCTCCCAAACAAATGTTATCACTTATACTACACATACTCAAAACGCAAATGTACAGTACATGCGTGTATATGTAAACATGTATAATTTGACTGAATATATGTACTTAGATATGCGCATTTCTTTATACAAATATATATACTGCGTATGGTTTAACAATATATAGATATGGATATTGGTAAAAGTCTCCTTAACAAATGGTTAAAATCTCTTCCTTTTTTCTATATTACCTAGTGGTGGTCACCATTAGGTTGTTATGGTTAGGTCTGCTGTTCCATAGGAAAAGTGTTTTTTGTGTTGCTAAAAACTGGCACCATTTGACAAATCTTTACAAAACTTTATCAGGAAACTAGATCTAAGTACATAGATTATGCCTTCTGTGATTTGATGGTAACCCGTTTATTAGTGTTTGAGAAATTAAGGTTGAAAAATAATATCTGGAGGTTCGGTTAGTGAGAGTCTCAAGAGACTCTTGCGGGAGCAGCAATTTAAAAACAGAGCATTCTGATTGGCCCAGGAGGCCATTTTGCTTCCCCAGGAGACAGCTTCCCAAGAGAGCAAGTGCTCTGATTGGCTATCAGAAGCACGGGAGAAATGTTACTGACAGCCATTACAGGACTTAGGGACTTAGGGCCTGATTACTACTTTGGAGGAGGTGTTAATCTGTCCCAAATGTGACGGATATACCACCAGCCGTATTACGAGTTCCATACGATATAATGGACTCGTAATACGGCTGGTGGTATATCCGTCCCTTTTGGGACGGATTAACACCTTCCTCCAAAGTTGTAGTCCCCTATCTTGAAGTTGCAAACAAATAATAAATTCCGTGGGTGGGCAGAGTGTCCCAGTTGTGGCCATTTCTGCTGTGTTTTATGTCAAATGTCACGCAAACTACATTTTTGTGTTCAAAATTGAGCACAAAAAGGTACCACTTGGTTTACATGAGTGTGGTCATCTTGATTCTCTTACTCTATTCATGGTGCTGGGCTTGTTTTTTTAATCCTTCTTTATCTTTTCAATCCTTTGCCCTCCTCATTAATCTACCCCTTGTTTTTATTTATTGTATTAATGTGTGATTTTGTGTCCGTGTATTTAATTTTTTTCCCAATTTGTTTGGGTTTTTGTGACATTTCATATTTTTGTTCTTTGTCCCTCTACTTCCTTATTTCTTCTTTCCTTCTTCCTTATTTCCTTCTCCTGTTTCTTTTTGTTCTCTTTACTCCCACAGTACCATGGCAGAGCAGGGCGGCGAGCAGGGGAGCAGAGTTGTAAGGCCCCCTTGAGCATCCAGCAGCAGCCTATTTTGTGGGCAACGGTGCCACCAAGTGGTGCAGCCCCAGCCAATCTTTTTTTGGGGTGGAGGTGCCAGCACTGTTTTTTTATGTGCAGCGCCACCTCCCCTCCTTGCTGCCAGCAAACAGCAAGTCTGACAGCAGGTACCCTTTGCAGGGTCATCAGCTGCATTGAAGGAGGATGCACAGGTGTGTACGGTACACCAGCCACATCCAGCACACCACCCAGCAGCTGATGCATCACTGGGCAGAGATCCTCGACCGGGAGAACAACCTGCTCAACCTGCTGGGCATCAATATTAATCACCATATTGGTCACCTTCTCGGTTTCTTCTTGAAATACAAGTGCACATTGTTATGGAATTTTTTCTTCTCTTTTTTTCTCCAGACTTATCATGGTTGAAGCTCTCTATTTAACAAAAGCATACTATTAGCTCCATTGGGTTAATTTCTTCTCACGTATAACGTATACACCTGGATCGGGTTTGGGTTTCTACTTAAAGATATAAGACAACTGGGCATGGCTAGCATTATTCACTATTTCTTTATCATTTACAATATTCACCATTTGTTTGGGGTCACTCATGACATGGTGATACAGTCACACGGGTGAAACTGTACCCAGATGCATGTTGATATTTTTTCTTTTTGTACTACATAGTCTACTTTCCTTATATGATTCTCTAAATGGTGTCCACAGGGACAGCTGGTGGACACAGGGGAGCAACACATAATTGCATGGTTGACATACTCTATATGCCGTAGTGATACATGGGACCCTTTTGTGTGCTGCTCTTTCACTTTTTTCCTGGTGGATACAAATTCTTGAGCACTGGATCGGGGTGTCTCTTCAGAATAGCATAAGCTTTTGATCCTCTAGCATTACTTTATGATTATATATCTCTTTTTCTATATGCTCATTTTACAGCCTTGAGAAAGTCATACTGACGAAACACGTGTTGGATGTTATGTCTTTGGACTGGCTGTTGCTTTAATTGGATTTATATGATATTGGAAGAATAAAATCCTCATGACGTACTACACACTCTTGTAGTGCTTTGAGTGATCCAGCACATCAAGGATTGGAATTTTGAACTCTTATGGTGTGCCCTGGTACATATCTTTTGACTGACTGATGCTGGTTGTTATTAAACCAACACAATTGCACCTGAAGTAATTCGGTGCAGTACCAGTTTGGCACCTTTGGCAGGACTATTCGTAAAAAATAAAAAATTAACAATACCCTTACATGAATACATAGGAGGTGCGAACCATTAGCATAGCCACTACTGTATCTGAATCTTTTGTGAGGTGGAGGTGGCAGCACTGTTTTTTTATGTGCAGCGCCACCTCCCCTCCTTGCTGGCAGCAAACAGCAGGTCTGGCAGCAGGTACCCTCTGCAGGATCATCAGCTGCATTGGAGGAGGGTGCACAGGTGTGTGCGGCTCACCAGCCACATCCAGCACACCACCCAGCAGCTGACGCATCGCTGGGCAAAGATTCCTCGAGCGGGAGCAGAACCTGCTCAACCTGCTAGGCATCAATATTCCGGGGCTCAGTGAGTATTAATTATATTATGTGTTGTGTTTGTGGTTTATAATGCCATTTGTTTTCAAATAGCATGCTTCTCACACTCAGAGGGAAGTTAAGTTTAATTTGCGTTAAGAATATTATTATGTGATCCCGTTTGAGCTAGGCATGTGCTCGACACTACCTAACCGTAATCGTTGGCACTCACTGTCGCTGATTATTTAAGAAGCCATTGCAATGCAGACTCCTCTGTCCTCTTGTCACCATAGTGAATAAGTGACAACAGTGCATTAGAGTTCTCTGTGTTTTTTAACTATGTACCTTGTCCAGCCCCCAAGCAAATGCACAGTGATTTGTAGTACTACTAGTTTGAATCTATGCATTGCAAAAAAAAAAAGGAAACAGAGCTGGTCCATCAAGGGGGCTGAAAAATGAGAATAGAATTAAAGATCACTCATTACAATACATTAGTTCCAACTGTAGTTTTTGTTAAGGAAATGTGGAATAGGAATTTTAGGATTAGTGTAGCCAACTCAATGATAGTTGATGCTAATACCATAGGTGATCTAATTTAAATAAGTGCAATGTACTGCATTTACCTGTTATGAGAATTTCTTAGAGATTAACAGTAAAACTAATCTATTCGTTTCGCTTCTTTATTTCTTACATCAGCAACCAAGGGCAAGAAGAGGGGCAGTGGCAAGTTAGGTCTGGGGAGAGCTGGGGAGGAGGAGGCACAGATCACCTGCACCATTGTTGAGGGCTCTGCTCATTCCATCAATTCATATTATTTGTTATTATTTTCCTAACTTTTACCTCTGCCCACTATGATACTTCTTTTACGTTTTCCTTGTTTATGTTTTTATATTGTTCCCTCTTTTCTAATTCCTGTATCCAATTTTTTTCATTCCTGTTATCCCTGCATTATCTTTTTTTCTGTCTTTCATTAACCATTATTGTTCCACCCCTTCATTGTGCTTCAGTGATTCCAAGTCATCATCATCATAGGCTATATCTCTGCCCCTCCATGAAATATTTTTGGTTGGCTTCACTACCTGACTTTTCTAACATTGTGAACCGACAAAATGCCCTGAGTGATATTTTTGATAGAAGATACTGCAGTACTAACCAAATTACAGCAATATATTGCAGTTGCATTTTTTTAATTAAGAAATTAGGGGAGGCATATCTGGCATCTAAAAAATGTATAATGTTTTTTCCAGCCACACTAGCCACCACTGATGCCGGCTCTAGTGCTCCTGCAGCAGGAGAGTCAGTTGGAAGGGAAAAAGCGGTGACAAGGAAAGGGCGGTTGTTGGACTTTTGGCCATACGCATGGTCATCCCTAGTCTTTTTGCCTCCTTCCTCCTGGTTTTTCTGACCTTTCGCTGTTGGCTCTAGGACTCTGAGCACTTTATCACTGCTGACCAGTATTAAAGTGCAGGTGCTCTCCCATCTAAAGTTGGTATGATTGGCTTATACCTGATTGGCATATTTAATTTACCTATAAGTCCCTTGTACAGTGGTATCTCTATACCCAGGGCCTGTAAATTAAATACTACTAGTGGGCCTGCAGCGCTGCTTGCGCCACCCACTGAAGTAGACTTTCAAACCTGTCTCAGGCCTGCTAGCGCAGGGCCTGTGTGCGCAGTTTTCTGCCACAGGGACCTGGCATCTAAATTTACTTGCCAGGCCCAGGACTCCCCTTTTACTACATGTAAGTCACCCCTAAAGTACGCCCTGTGGGCAGGGTGCCATGTATGTAGAAAGGCAGGACATGTGCCATATTGCATGGCCTGTCCTGGTAGTGACAAACAGCCTAACTTGGTGTCTCACTGCTGTGAGTGCTGCCTTCTCATAGGATTGCATTAGAAATGCCCTGCCTTAGGTGTAGGGGTATTGTCTGATTTATGAGGGCTAGCGTAGGCGTGTTTGGTATGGTTGTGATGGTGATAATAAATACTGCTTACTGGTGTGGGTGTATTTTTTTATTACTATCACAGAAATGCCACTTCTAGAAAGTGCGCATTTATCTGTGCTTATGATTCTGGTGTTTGGCAGCTTGACTCCAATCCACGTCTGGGCAGAGTGACAGTTGGGGCTTTGTGCATACTTTTCAGACAGCCTGTACACAGGGAGGGTGGAGGTGTCACTGAGGTGCATCTACATACTGAATAGTCTTCCTGGGCTGAGAGAAGGGAGAGGCGGGGCACACCTACATTTGTAAAGGCTGTGCCCTGGCCTCACACAATAGGGTCGTTAACCCCCCACTGATGTTTGGAGCCTGTGCTGAAAGGAGAGAGGGGGCACTCCCAGAACCAGTTGTAACTGGCTGGAACCTCCTCTCCCTACCACTGTAAAACACTGTAAGAACTGACTATAAGTACAGGGGAATTTTCCCCACAATTTGAACATTCTTGGAACTTGAAACTGGACACAGAACGCTGATGAATGGACTCACCAGGAAACCGCCATGGACTGCTGCTGCTGTGCTGACCTGTGACCTGCCTGGTCACTAGGAGGAACTGCCACCATCTGCATCCTTTGTGCTGGCCTGTAGCTGGGCCCACCAGCCCTGTACCTTTTCCTGGATTATTGTTCCCAGGGGCAGGGTGCTGTGGCCCCTGACCCCTGCACCGATCTTCTATAATATTGCCTTAGCGCTTAGGGGAAAAGCGCTCTTGTTCTATGCTGCAGAAGATCACCGCCGCAGCCCAGGCTGCATAATCTTCCTAGCGCTGTGAAAAGCGCTTCGTTGAGATCACCGCCGCAGCCCGGGTTTCACCTGGTGTCCTCGCGCTTCCTGGAGCGCGTTTGTGCCGAGAAAATATCACCGCCGCAGCCGGGTTCTTTCTTCGTTGCTGAGTGCGAGGAGCGCGCTCAGCTCTGTGCCCCCGGGGCACAGGGAGGATCATTTTTTTAAGAAATCGGAGCAAGCCTGCTCCTCGCGTGCTCCCGGGGGACGCGCCCTTCTCAGGGCGCCCCCGGGGCACCAGCCGGCCCCACCTGGGACCGCAACGTCATCTGGACGGAGAGGGAGAGGAGGACGCCTCTCCCTCTCGTGCAGGAGTCCCGGAGGACTCTCCTGCGATTCCAGGCCGGGCGGCAGCCTCATCGGAGGCTCGCCCTGGCCCCCAACTCTCTTGTTGGCCCCCTCGCGGGCCAGGAGTCTTCTATCACGGGGTCTCCCACTGGCAGGGCCACGGAGGTCCAGGGAGACCCCAGGGTTTAGCGGGTCCCCGGAGGGGCCCGCGTTTCTGAGAGGGGGGAGCGCGAGGCGCCCCCCTCCACCTGCAAGGATTTCCCTGACTTGGGCCCCCCCCTGGAGAGGGCCGGTGAAGGCCCGGGGGGCCCCCCAATGATCCCGGGTCCCAGAAGGGGCCCGGCAAGGAATCAGAGAGGGTGCATGCCGCCCCTCTCTAGTTGCCAAGTTAGGGAGGCCCCCGTTTTGCGCAGAAGAGCGCTGGGGGCCCCATTTATTCGTTTCAGGCACGGAGGTGCCTTTTCATCATTTACAGGTACTTTTTAAAATGGACCAATATGATTAAGAGTTAAAGTTCTTTCTACAGACTTTATTGATTGTGTTATATTGCCTACCTGTTCTATGATGCTTTTACATATGTGTGCACATGTTCCTTTTATGGGCATGACTTGCTAATATGTTTCCCTAACTTGCCATAGGTTTTCTAATGTTCCTACTATGGGCGTTTTATGATATGCTTATGACAAGTGTTCTAATGTGATAACGTGTTTCCTGACTACTGCTTATGTTGCGGAATACTGAGTAACCTGTGTGTTATGTGTGACTACTGCTAGTTTGCAGAGTAACTAATGTGTAACGTTCTGACAACTGCTAAGGTAGCAGGATAGTACTGTTATGTGATGTTGGTCTAATAATTACGTTGTGTACAATACAGTGTATTTTTATATAATCTGGTGTTGTGTTTCCTTTGTGGTGGGGATATTGCGTCACATGTATGTGTGTGTTGTGCAAACGCTTTACGCATTGCCTCCGGGTTAAGCCTGACTGCTCGTGCCAAGCTACCAAGGGGGTGAGCAGGGGTTATCTTGGACGTGTAACTCCCTTGCCCTGACTAGAGTGGGTAAGTTCTGCCTGGCTGAGGTGCATACCCTAGCCAACCAGAAACCCCATTTCTAACATTGGTTGTCAGCGGTGAGGATAGGACTTGCGCTTGCACAATACCATTGTGACTCATTATTTCACTACAAGGATTGCGTTTAGACCATCACATGTTTGGCTTCTCTTAACTTTCTCTCTTTGGTCATTTTTCCTGTTTTCAGTTCTCACGCTTGGGTATTGTGGTTGTCACAGTTGAGTTATTTGTACCTTTTCAAGATGGGGCTTACCTTTGATTTAGAGGACCTGCCGTTTTACACGCAGGAGGAATTAGAGGGGTTCTGTAGAGAGAGAGGGCTGCCTGTAGAAGGGGACCTCAGGAGATCTCTGAATTTCTTTGAAAGGTTTGTGACATTTACCCAGGGAGGGAGTGTGCTTAGGGGGTACCCAGAGGATCCTGAGTGTAGCGAGGGTTCCCAATGGGAGGGCTCCCAGACCTCATCCCTAGAGAGTGGTAGAGAGACTGATCAGGAGGGTGAGAATGACCGGTTGGGGACGCCAGTTGACAGGGAAGGCCCCAGTGATAGGGAGTCCCTTGCTGGGTCCAGTGTAAGAAGCAGGGCTACCTCTCATTCCTTGACGCCTGATGAGCTAAGAGATAGGCGGGAAGAGAGGGACCTGAAGTTGCAGTTAGCGCGCCTAGCTGTTGAGGAGAGAAGGGCTGAGGTAGAGAAGGCCTTAGTACAGGAGAGAATGGCAGAGGCAGAGAGGGCCTTTTCCAGAGAAAGACTCGCTCTAGAGCGCAGTCTGAAGGTTCTGGACTCACCAGCGCTGCAGGTGGAGTCCAGTGGTGGCAGCAATGTACAGTGCTGTAGCAAAGATGTTCCTCACATACCCATAGATCTGGTACCTAGGTTCCAAGAGGGGGGTGACATACGTCAGTGGTTAAAGGAATATGAGAGGGCTCTGGTAGAGCGCAGGATCCCTGAGAAGGATTGGGGAACTGGCCTAGGGAGTTTTATTCCTGAGGAGGGGAGGGATGCCCTACTGACTCTAGAAGAGAGTGACAGGGAGGGGTACTCCGCTGTGAAGAACGCACTGATTGTGAAGTATGGTTTTTCCCCTGAGGAATACAGAAAAAGGTTTAGGGGTGGTAAGAAACTGTCCCACCAGTCTTGGGAGGAGTTTGTGGAGGCTTGCTGCATTGCACTAGATGGATGGGTGAAGGGTAGCACAGTAAACAATTTTGAAGGGCTGTTTAATCTGATTCTCAGAGAGCACCTGTTTCGTTGTTGTTTTTCAGAGTTACGCCAACACTTGTCAGTGTGTGAGCTCTCTGACCCCAGGGAGCTTGCAAAGGAGGCAGACTTCTGGTTGCGTACCAGAGGGTCTGGTGTGACATTAGGGGGTGTTCCTAATGAGAGTGGTCTAGGTGTTTCCCAACCAGGTGTGGTGGGAAAGGCTTGTGTCCCAGGTAGGTCCCAGTGTATTGGGGCGGGTAAGGCACCCCATGTCCAGTCTCAGAGGAGAGGGAATGGGGTTGGGCTGAGGCCCAGGGTACCCGAGCTCCAGTCCCAGGTCCTGGAGGGTTCCATGAGTGAACGCCAGGAGGTGAGCCTAGCCTGTGCCGTAGGGCCAGCTGTTCAGAAGGATCCCATTTTGTCATTAGGACTTGGGCGGGTGGCTGGTGATAGCGTTCCGCCGGTTCTGGTGTCTGGTAGTCTAGCTCTACAGCGGAGGAGGCGGAAATCCAGGCATAGGGTTGAGAGGGGGCTGCGGGCCCCAGTGGAGAACCTGGAGGGTCAGGGGTCAGCTCTGAGTGCAGAGCCCCCCAGGAATGACCTTGGTGAGACCATTTCTGGGCTGGGGGGAATCCAGACTCTGTCAGATGGGCAGAGGTCAGGAGACCTGCGCCAGCCAGACTCTTGTGTGGCCCTTGGGGAAAGTGTTTCCCTTGTGGGGGGTAGGTGTGCCCCCCAGGAAGTCCTGGTGCGCCAGGCAATGATTCAACCGCAGGGTGGTGACTCTGGGTTGGATGATCAGGTTCAGGGGGTAAACTCTGACCTGATGGGGAGTACGTGTGCTCCCAAGGAAGTCCTGGTGCGCCAGGCAGTGGTTCAACCGCAGGGTAGTGACTCTGGGTTGGATTGCCAGATTCAGGGGGTAAGCTCTGAACTGGTAGGGGGTAGGTGTGCTCCCAAGGAAGTCCTGGTTCGCTGGGCAATGGTCCAGTCTAAGGGTGTCGTCCCTGGACTAGATAGACGGGTTCAGGGGGTAAACTCTGACCTGGTTGGGGGGGCGGTTAGTGTGCTCACCCCCCTGTGTGAAACTTCTGGTGGCTTCTCCCGAGGTGGGGAGATGCAGGACTCTGGAAGTGGGGGTCAGGGAGGGGGAAGCCCGCCCTGGACCCCGGTGCAACCCAAGGGTGTCGTCCCTAGGTTGGGTGGTCAGTCGCCAGGTAGTGATCCTGGGCTGGCGAGAAAGTTGTGCAGGGCTGCTGTACCCAGCACCCTGGCAAGTGTGGATTCTGGTGATACCCCTCCTAGGAGAGGAGGGCGGGATCCTAGAAGGAGGGGTAGAGGGAGGAGAGCCTCGCCTCTAGCCCCTGTAGAACCTATGGGTGCGGACCCTAGGTTGGTGGATCAGTGGCAGGGTAGAGCCCCTGAACTGATCGGAAAGGGAGTGGAGACAGGTTGCTTTGCACCTGGGGCTACCGCCCCCCACTCATTATGGTTTCAGAGACCAGAGGCTCCTAGATGGCCTGGGGCCTGGTTCTGGCCATTGGCAGCTAGAGAATCCCCGTGGGTTGGTCTAGGCTGCCTGGGACGCATTGACAGAGAGATCCCAGTGGAGTCAGGAAGGCGTAGAACTGGAACATGCCCCTGCTGTTGTGGGCCTGGGTCCTTGTTCTATCGCCCCAATCAGGAAAGTACATCAAGGTATTGATTGTTCTCCCCTGGATTTTGGCTGGTAGGGGGTTGTGTTGGACTTTTGGCCATACGCATGGTCATCCCTAGTCTTTTTGCCTCCTTCCTCCTGGTTTTTCTGACCTTTCGCTGTTGGCTCTAGGACTCTGAGCACTTTATCACTGCTGACCAGTATTAAAGTGCAGGTGCTCTCCCATCTAAAGTTGGTATGATTGGCTTATACCTGATTGGCATATTTAATTTACCTATAAGTCCCTTGTACAGTGGTATCTCTATACCCAGGGCCTGTAAATTAAATACTACTAGTGGGCCTGCAGCGCTGCTTGCGCCACCCACTGAAGTAGACTTTCAAACCTGTCTCAGGCCTGCTAGTGCAGGGCCTGTGTGCGCAGTTTTCTGCCACAGGGACCTGGCATCTAAATTTACTTGCCAGGCCCAGGACTCCCCTTTTACTACATGTAAGTCACCCCTAAAGTACGCCCTGTGGGCAGGGTGCCATGTATGTAGAAAGGCAGGACATGTGCCATATTGCATGGCCTGTCCTGGTAGTGACAAACAGCCTAACTTGGTGTCTCACTGCTGTGAGTGCTGCCTTCTCATAGGATTGCATTAGAAATGCCCTGCCTTAGGTGTAGGGGTATTGTCTGATTTATGAGGGCTAGCGTAGGCGTGTTTGGTATGGTTGTGATGGTGATAATAAATACTGCTTACTGGTGTGGGTGTATTTTTTATTACTATCACAGAAATGCCACTTCTAGAAAGTGCGCATTTATCTGTGCTTATGATTCTGGTGTTTGGCAGCTTGACTCCAATCCACGTCTGGGCAGAGTGACAGTTGGGGCTTTGTGCATACTTTTCAGACAGCCTGTACACAGGGAGGGTGGAGGTGTCACTGAGGTGCATCTACATACTGAATAGTCTTCCTGGGCTGAGAGAAGGGAGAGGCGGGGCACACCTACATTTGTAAAGGCTGTGCCCTGGCCTCACACAATAGGGTCGTTAACCCCCCACTGATGTTTGGAGCCTGTGCTGAAAGGAGAGAGGGGGCACTCCCAGAACCAGTTGTAACTGGCTGGAACCTCCTCTCCCTACCACTGTAAAACACTGTAAGAACTGACTATAAGTACAGGGGAATTTTCCCCACAATTTGAACATTCTTGGAACTTGAAACTGGACACAGAACGCTGATGAATGGACTCACCAGGAAACCGCCATGGACTGCTGCTGCTGTGCTGACCTGTGACCTGCCTGGTCACTAGGAGGAACTGCCACCATCTGCATCCTTTGTGCTGGCCTGTAGCTGGGCCCACCAGCCCTGTACCTTTTCCTGGATTATTGTTCCCAGGGGCAGGGTGCTGTGGCCCCTGACCCCTGCACCGATCTTCTATAATATTGCCTTAGCGCTTAGGGGAAAAGCGCTCTTGTTCTATGCTGCAGAAGATCACCGCCGCAGCCCAGGCTGCATAATCTTCCTAGCGCTGTGAAAAGCGCTTCGTTGAGATCACCGCCGCAGCCCGGGTTTCACCTGGTGTCCTCGCGCTTCCTGGAGCGCGTTTGTGCCGAGAAAATATCACCGCCGCAGCCGGGTTCTTTCTTCGTTGCTGAGTGCGAGGAGCGCGCTCAGCTCTGTGCCCCCGGGGCACAGGGAGGATCATTTTTTTAAGAAATCGGAGCAAGCCTGCTCCTCGCGTGCTCCCGGGGGACGCGCCCTTCTCAGGGCGCCCCCGGGGCACCAGCCGGCCCCACCTGGGACCGCAACGTCATCTGGACGGAGAGGGAGAGGAGGACGCCTCTCCCTCTCGTGCAGGAGTCCCGGAGGACTCTCCTGCGATTCCAGGCCGGGCGGCAGCCTCATCGGAGGCTCGCCCTGGCCCCCAACTCTCTTGTTGGCCCCCTCGCGGGCCAGGAGTCTTCTATCACGGGGTCTCCCACTGGCAGGGCCACGGAGGTCCAGGGAGACCCCAGGGTTTAGCGGGTCCCCGGAGGGGCCCGCGTTTCTGAGAGGGGGGAGCGCGAGGCGCCCCCCTCCACCTGCAAGGATTTCCCTGACTTGGGCCCCCCCCTGGAGAGGGCCGGTGAAGGCCCGGGGGGCCCCCCAATGATCCCGGGTCCCAGAAGGGGCCCGGCAAGGAATCAGAGAGGGTGCGTGCCGCCCCTCTCTAGTTGCCAAGTTAGGGAGGCCCCCGTTTTGCGCAGAAGAGCGCCGGGGGCCCCATTTATTCGTTTCAGGCACGGAGGTGCCTTTTCATCATTTACAGGTACTTTTTAAAATGGACCAATATGATTAAGAGTTAAAGTTCTTTCTACAGACTTTATTGATTGTGTTATATTGCCTACCTGTTCTATGATGCTTTTACATATGTGTGCACATGTTCCTTTTATGGGCATGACTTGCTAATATGTTTCCCTAACTTGCCATAGGTTTTCTAATGTTCCTACTATGGGCGTTTTATGATATGCTTATGACAAGTGTTCTAATGTGATAACGTGTTTCCTGACTACTGCTTATGTTGCGGAATACTGAGTAACCTGTGTGTTATGTGTGACTACTGCTAGTTTGCAGAGTAACTAATGTGTAACGTTCTGACAACTGCTAAGGTAGCAGGATAGTACTGTTATGTGATGTTGGTCTAATAATTACGTTGTGTACAATACAGTGTATTTTTATATAATCTGGTGTTGTGTTTCCTTTGTGGTGGGGATATTGCGTCACATGTATGTGTGTGTTGTGCAAACGCTTTACGCATTGCCTCCGGGTTAAGCCTGACTGCTCGTGCCAAGCTACCAAGGGGGTGAGCAGGGGTTATCTTGGACGTGTAACTCCCTTGCCCTGACTAGAGTGGGTAAGTTCTGCCTGGCTGAGGTGCATACCCTAGCCAACCAGAAACCCCATTTCTAACAGCGGTGGTAAGTCACATTGCTTGTCTATTGACAATTACAATTATACTCACTAGCTACAAGGGTGTCACTATGATTGTGAACCTCCTTTTTACCAGTTACAGCAGTGGTTGAGTAAAAAGAAAGGATGCAATGGTGGGTGAAAGAATTTGTATTTAGTAAATGGATGGATGGGTGAAAAGATGATTGAAAGAAAAGGTGGACACTGAATGGATGGATAAGCGATTGGAAATTTTGGTGAAAGGCCGAACAAGGTAATGTAAAGCTTAAATCATTACGGTTATGGGTAAAAATAGTCAAAGAATGGAAGGATAATTGAATATATGCTTGGATAAATAAACAAGGGAGCTCTGCTGGAGAGGGGCATGCTGCTCACTTACTTCACTTACTTTGTTTAATGGTAATCAAAGTTATAGTTCAAAGTGGGTGGATTTTAATTTGTGTTCTAATCCCTTGACTCACTGTTTTTGTTGAGTGAGGCACATGTGTATCCTACACATCATCTTTCATCACCTCACTCCCTGTTCATGGCATTTCACCACCCATTACCAAAAAAGTGTATTGTGGTTCAAATTGTGACTGCAGTGTTGGCTGTGCAATGTGCGTCTGCTTCAGTTAATGCAGCATTTACAGGTTTTCAATGCATTGCAAACCAAACACACAAGATGCATTTGCCTCCACCCACTCAGTCACCTCTTAGTACTTCACCCCTTCATTCTTTCCTACGTCCTTCCATCCCAACCTACCCAAAAACGTAATAATCACATTTTTATGGCCATGTGAAGTGTTTCTGAAAAATATTGAATAGTTTCCCGTGACAGAATTATTTTATACCTGTTCAGATTTTTCCCTTTAGACTTTTGTCTATAAAGTGACTGAATAAGCCAAAGCTTAGGCACATGATGAATCGATGACCATTGGCACCCCTCTATTCTATAGCAAAACCAATACCTAACCACCTAATCGCTCTGCCTTAGCCTGCAATAGAGCAAGTGAAGCTTCCTTTCCTCACTGCCCAGCAAATTAATGTGTTGGAAATATTTTGGGGGGAGGGGTGGCTGAGACCAGCGAGTAAGGTGGGACTACTAAGTGCCTTATTTGATTTTAATTTTGGCTAAAGGGATACTCTGTGATGAACAAACTAAATACAATCTATATAGCCCTTTCCCTTCCCTGTAGTGCAGTGCATTTTTTTCCCTGCCGTCTACTTGTGTCAGACACAATAATATATTCACATCTTATACATGACATGTGTGGCATAGTATCTTATTTGTTACTCATCTGCCTCTTTGGAGTCCATTTAGAAACTAAGTAAAAAGCATTTAGAGAAAAGCAGGACAATTGGAATTATAGATAGATAATTGTCAACTACAGCTGCCCCGGCTGTAGACAGTAGCAAAGTACCCAAAGCATTGGCTAGCATACCTCCACTAATTTGGCACAATTTCTGCTCAATAGTGCAAAATGTCTTACACATGAAAAATAGGCAATTTATTTGGTTTATTTTTCCACTAGAAGTGTATGTTTAATACTAGAAAAGACTTTAAAAGAATAAAAATCAAATCACCATGTTTTTGATCTGCTGTTAGTCTTCCCTAATTCTTTTATACCAGACAGTCTGTGCTTTTTAGTGAGGCATGTTTAGGTAAACAAATAAAATTGGCCCTGTGACTCTCCTAATTATAATGACATCAAATTCCAGTGTCCCTAGCGGACAAGTAATGCACTGCTAATATGCCACCCACTAATTACTTTTAAATAAGTGTTTTCTCTGAGCACTGTTTACAATGTGTCTTTTTCATTTATGTTTTTCTTGATACAGCTACTCCTGCTGGTTGACCAGCACCATCCACCAGGCAGGTGATAGTGACCTGTCTGTGGCAGCAGAGGCTGGAGACTATACAAGCCAAATACCGGCAATAGGTAGTCATGGAGGGTGAAGAGGTGGAAATAGCTGCCTCTGTCTCACAAACCAATTCAACGGCATGCCAATCTCAGCCTCCCAGCCATTAAATTGCAGGATCATGCTGCTGCCCTCTCCCAAACTGACAGGGCATTACTCTATCCTATCCTGCAGAAGATTGACCATATGAAGAGCTGACTCACAAAGACTGAACAGAGGATGGGCCAGCTCCGGACAAAAATAGACAATGCCCTTTTTTGAGCTCTTATTTCATTTTTTGTTTTGGTGTAAGTGACTTTTTGAGGATGGAAAGAGTGGGGAGGGAGTTGGGACTGAGAGAGCGTAGTTTAAATATTACATACTTTAGATGTGAAATGCTTATACTTAACAATGCTGCATTAATAATCATAAAATATTATTCATTTAAATGTATTCTAAACATACTTATAAGAGTGAAGTTATTATTGTAAACATATACTAATATCAACTATAAGAAGTAATTGCCTGCATTATGATTAATTGGATATGTTAAAATTTACGAAGATTGCATTTATTAGAATCCATAAGTCTTAAGTTAGCGTGAGCTGAAAACTTAGCTGTGTAGCTCTCATATTAAAGCATATTTTCTGTTTCTGCAGTGTGCTGATTCGCAAAAGGCCATGACCCAGCATGTGTTCTTTTCTTTGTTTTATGTTGCAAGTGAGGATTTTACTCACTCGCATACTAGCTGTTTTAGTATAAGTTTTATAAGTTTTTGCAACATTTTTTGAAACATCCAAGGACAATCGACCATGGAAAAGAGAACTTTTGACCTGGAGAACGTGCCAGAGAATGAAGTAACCCCGGATGTGCCACCTACGAAAAACGTCAATTATGAAGACCAATCAAAGCGTTATAAATTATCGTGGGGTGACAAGTACATTACTTAATGTATAATTTGATAGGTTAAAGATAGTGGGGTGTAGCGACTATCCAGTAGAATTTTGGGGGAAGGTATTGTGAAAAAGGGATAAAAACCCATGACACAGAAGACTCGAGAGAACTAGGTAGGGAATGATATTGATTGCATCCAGAAACTCTGTCACTCTGTTTGGTGATTTGAGACTTGAATAAACCATCCTTATCCATAGACTGCCCCATTACACTTCTTCTCCTTATGAGGGAAGTGTCCCCTGTCCCTTAGATGAAATAGATCGACGGCGATCTAACTGATGTCCTGAAGACGAAGACTGATCCTGTATGCTGACTTAATCTGAGGAGGGTAATTATGACAATTGCTATTGTAATTTGTCTACATGCTTTTCCTTTCTAGGTACCAACTGCTGTATTTCTGGATAGAGACCTTAGTTAGATGTTCCTAAATTGGTGTTCTAAATTATTTTTGCATGAAGTCCAACATGCTAATGCTAATTAGTGGTTAGATTAGGTGTTCACCTTGACTGACGTAAACGGACGTGTCCGACGTTGTACTGTGCTGAACTGATACGTATATAAGGTTCTATGCATTCTGATCTGTGTATCTCTTATATTGGTGCTTCATGTTTGTGATCTTTGCGTTGTCAAAATCCTATCACAGTTGCCATATCGTGACTATGCTCTTTTGCTTCATGGTTTTGAGACTAATACTCTTGCTATTAGATTGTAATCAATAGGAAATAAAATTCACAAAACTCCAATAAAGGTGTGGTTATTCATGACTGAAAGGTCATGGTTGCGCCGACAGTTTAACCAATGTCTAAAGTGAAGTATATTGTGGTGTTATACGTTGATAATATTATCGATATATTGCTTGACATATTGATCAGTTATCTCCTTCTACGGTGTCTCACCACTGGGTCAAAAGATTCATCGGCCTAAACGAGTCCTAATGTGTATAAATTAACATAGAGGGATGCGTTAACAGTTCTGGTAGCAGAGCGACGGTTTGGCCCTTGGGGGCCCTAGGACGGAGATTCATTGCTTAATTTGTTTTTCTGTTATAATGCAATTTGGAAGTATGATGGGTTTCTAAGTTCACCATGGCTTTCCCGGGATCTCGGAGCCTGCCTAAATGAGTTGGGAATGTTCTCGGCGTCATAATGTGTGTGGTTAGGGTTCTTGCGCTTGCCTAAGCTTATGCATTTTGCAGGTGATTGTGAAAAATCTGTGTGAATTAGGCCAAATTAAGTGTTGTTTAGCAGGAGTAGGCGTACTCCACAGTATGAGAGTAGGGAAGTCGGCGTACTTCATGTAAATGTAAGCGCTTGTTGCTCAAAATTATCCACGTGGTTGGTTGTTGTGTACGGACCTGTCAAGGTCTAAGACTCCGGAGTATGAAGATAAATGTGGTCTATGTCGTAATCTTTGCGGTTTAATAGGTCAATCGGGCGTGGTTGACAAGTCGAGTCTGAGTTATTACGTATGTATGAAACCTTCGATGGAGATTTGACAAATTCTAAAGTGCACTAGAAGGAGTCATTGACACGTCGAGAGTAGAATTTGCGGGTCGAATTCTGCTTGCGTATGCGGGAACTGATAAGGAGAGAGTAGCGGCTGAGGCTTCAAGGGAAATCTCTGTAAAGTTCTGAAGCGAATGTGTTACCCTCCCTGTAGTAAACCGACAGATTTGTGTTGTCATTTTAAGGTGCTCGCAATAATTTGCATTAGTCTGTGTTAGTTGAAGGGGTCAGTGAGGAGCGGACAGGGCGCAAGACTTTGTCAGCTGCAGTGTGTGTGAATGTGACGTCATTGGTGCCGCTCTGAGATAGGTCAGATGTTGAGAGGGGTCGCGCACGGATTGGCTGCCGTCCGTGAGAGGCAATAGGTTGAGAAAGGCAGGTGAAGAGTGTCCTGGGAACTAAGCCATTTTTGATTGAATACGAAATAAGAGAATCGCAAAAATGAATTTTGTCAAAGCATTTAAGAGCACTCTAAAGGGAGATGTATATATTGTTGCAACCGATGGGGAACCCACACCACCTGAGGGTACTCCAGCTTATACGGTTATGGAAGAGAAAGGTGTCACGCCTTGTTTATGGATGAAACAGTGGCGCAAATTAACAGAAAAAGAAGGGTGTCTAGCGTTCCCGGAGCATGGGACATTTAATCCAAAGGTACTAGAAAATCTGAGGTGGATGTTAAGTACGCAGAAACCACCTCCGAGACCGGCACAATATGAGGCTTTGGCGATTTGGGACTTGATGGCTCTTAAACATAGACAAGGAAGGTTTCAGAGAAGACTGAGAAGTGCAGAAAAATCCTATGCAGAAGCTAGATGGGACAATGAGAACAAAATGTGGAGACAGGGAATTGTAGACGGGTTGAAGCTATTCCCAGCAATAACTCAGGGAGAAGAAACACAAGGAAAGAAAGCCTCTTGTAAAACCGATAAAGACTCAGGCAAATCTAAAGAAAATAAAAGATCTTGGGAAGAGGAAGATGATTCAGATGATGAGGAATTTATGGATAGATTGTTACATGATCGTCCGCCACCATATGCGGTGAGCGACAGTGCTCCAAGTACTAGCTTGGATCCTGGGAACCAGACGCAGGAAAAGGGAGTTACTGATACGGTACAGACTAGCGATCCAGCTTTTATACAGAATGGTGTCAGTGTACCCACTGCACCCAACATGCCAATACAGTTGCAACCTCCACCACAGATAAAGAGAATCTATCCTTATGTCCCAGTGCTTGAAACTACTACGAATTTAATAGTGCCGCCGGACCCAATATCAACGAAGCCAAAGCTAATACAGATCGAATCGACTCCGAAATTAATGACCCAACCACCACCACAGTTGATACCAGGGTATAATCCTGTAGCGGGACCACCATTAGTACCTGTTCCGGGTACATTGGAACAGACCTATGGCGTAGGGGCTCTAAGGAGTTTGGGACCAGGTCAAACACCCACCGCTATATCATTACCCATTACTGTTGGTCCCCCAGTACCATTGTACGCACAAGGTAAAACAGGGGTGTGTGATCAGGGAGTGATGACTCAGGAAGCGATAAGAGGAGGGCCTATGGGAACTCCACAGATAATGGCCCCTGGAGAGCAAGTAAATGAGCCACGAGACCCTTAATGGACCTTAGTCCAGTAGGGGCACCTTTCGAAGCAATGCGTCAAGCAGGATTGGGAGTTTTAACTCCCCAAAACATGAGTACGAATACTTTGCATTCTCCAATGATACATGCAGGGAACATTTCACTACAGGGTTTTACAGTACAGCTGTTAAATGAATGGTTAGAGAAAACTTATACTGCACAAAAGACTGCAGTGTCTACAGCTGAACCTGAGAAAGAAAAACAAGATGAATACCTGAACCTTATACGACTAGGGGCGGAAGCTGCTGAGTTAGTGGAAGGAACAATGGGAGTAAATAGATTGGAATCATACACAGAAGCAGAACTAAGATATTTGTGTCCCAAGATTACCAAGGAAGTAGGCAAGGTACATCAGAGATTAGCGAACTTAGCAGACAAATACAATATCGATATCGGAAACACTAAGCATTTAAAAAGGAGTTACAGATTAGACTTTGATTCAAAAGATTTTGAACACATGAGATCTGCAGGCATGAAGGCACATTTGAGAGAACTGTTGCAAAGTGCACAGATTTGGGGTGCATTGGAGAAGTGGGAAGGCCGATGGGCAAAGAAATGGGATAAGGGAATGAGTGATAGCCCAGGGTCTAATCAAGCCAGGACCTCACCTGATTTGGAATCTGTAAAAATATTGCCTATGAGAGAGACAGCTGGTGGTGTTTTAGTACATGTGCCATGGACTAGAGGAGACATTTTATCTTTTACAAATGATTATCCCAGACTGAGAGAGAAGCCGATCGAGTGGTATCAACAAACGGACAGGTTTGTGAAACTTGCAAAGTGTCTCTGGGAAGATTTGAATACTTTGTTTGAGATCATTGTTCCGCCTGATTTGTGGCTTGAGTGCAAGAGAGGGGTAGATTGGCCGACAAAGGAGCCGGCGAGAGATAAGGTGACCGGAGCACCTTCCGAAGAGGTGATGAAATATTATCATAAAGTAATTGAGTTCTTGAAACAAAAGGTGTCGCCGAAGGTGACTGATTGGCTGAAAATCGACCGGACTTCTCAAGAGGTTAAGGAGTCAATACATGCTTATTATGAGAGATTGTTAAAAGCGTTCAAGCATTACAGTGGTACTGAGACAATCGAACCAAAGGACATGACCACCTTGTGTTTAGATTTGTTGAAGGATTGAGACCTGAGGTCAGTCAAATGATTAAGAATCATTTGATTTGTTGGCAAGCTAAACCAATTGATGAAGTATTACAGTATGCAAAGTACTGTAGTGATGAGATCGAGTTGAAGCAGAAAAAGATAAAGGAAAAGGTGATGGTGATGCAGATAAGGGCTGCACAAGCTAGAGTACAGGGAAATGGAGTTCAACAGATGATACAGCTTCAACCGCAAATGAATGGTGTTTCAGTGTCAACCAAGGGGCCGAGGTCGAGGGTTTGTGAACCGTGGTTCGGACATGAATAATGTTGTTGTCCAAAATGATGTTCAAAGGGTGAAAAAGATGTCACCATGTCACGCGAGCGGGGGCATGGGGCACTGGAAACGGGAGTGCCCGAATATGGTGCAGGATGGTGCAGTTCAGCAGAACACTAATGTTGGTACACTACAAAATTCACGAGGTCCGAAAGTGAGACATCAAAACCCGAATTTTCAGAATAATTTGGTACAAATGCAAGGGGTACAGCCCATGCAGCAGATGCAAATGCTGTGTTATCAGTCAATACAAATGCAACCAGTGCAGCAGCAGAATCCTATGGTGCCTAGACAGCAAATGCAATTACCAATGGCTCCGATGGGACAGCAACAGGTGATGCTTCCTCAGCAGGTCACAGGCCAGGTAACAAATCAAAACAATACTGTGCAACAATTCCCATTACGAGGTGAAAATGGCATGAATGAGGATTGGCCAGATGATAGCTCAGACAGTGAGAAGTGCAGGCTTGCAGCATCCTTAGAGGTGGATCAGAGAGGCCCATATGTAGAAGGGAAGGTGATGGGTTATAAGGTTTCATTCCTGGTTAATACAGGAGCTCCACGCTCCACAGTTAGAAGTGCAGAAGTTCCAAGATTACCTCTCTCAGGGCGTACTATACGAGTGGTTGGAGTAGCAAATCAGTACCTGACTAACCCAATTACAGATCCAGTACAAGTTGAAATTGGCAACTTCCAAGGGCTACATAGATTTGTAGTATGTGATTCAAGTCCAGTATCCCTATTGGGAAGGGACTTACTCTGTAAGACAAAATGTTCAATTACCTGTTCCAACGATGGAATTGAAGTACAGACAAATAGTGACGATGAGGGAGATGAAAGTCAATTTATAGAGGAAGAAACAGGGACAAATGAAGACTACCCTTTGATTACTCTATTCCCAATGCATACTTTGATTGATCTACCTGTCGAACTGCAAGGAACAGTGACAGAGAAAGTGTGGGACTTGACCGGGAAAGAAGTAGGATTAATAAAGGGAGTGGAACCAGTCAAAGTACAGATAAAACCAAATGCAGTGCTCCCACAAGTGCCACAATATCACATGACCCAAGATGTCCTAATTGAAGTGTCACAAATAATTGCAGACTTCCTCAGACAGGGAGTTCTGAAAGAGGTCTTGAGCAGTCCATGTAACTCTCCCATAATGGGTTTAAAGAAGCCCTGTGGAAAAGTTCGAATTGTGCAGGATTTGAGGAAAATAAATGAAATTGTGATAAAATGCTGCCCTGTGCTACCTAACCCAGCGGTAATAATGTTCCAGGTTCCTTGTGATGCTGAATGGTTTACCGTAGTAGACCTATCACAAGCCTTCTTTTCGATACCTCTTCATGAGGACAGCCAATTTTTGTTCAGTTTCAAATTCCTGGATAAGGTGTACAGTTGGTGCAGAATTCCTCAAGGATTCTCAGAGTCACCATCCATCTTCAATCAGATATTGAAAAAGGATTTGGAACCTCTTGTGCTGCCTTTTAATTAAACTCTTGTGCAGTACATCGATGATTTGCTAATTGCGTCTAAAACAAGACAGTTGTAAATATGATACCATTGCATTATTAAATCATCTGGGAAAGAATGGACACAAGGTGTCACCCAGAAAGTTACAATATTGTCAGAAAGAAGTAAAATACTTGGGACATTTGATTGAGAAAGGATCCAGAAGAATATCAAAAGAAAGGATAACAGCAGTTTTGCAAATGAATACTCCGACAACAAAAAGAGATGTCAGGATGTTTTTGGGAATGGTGGATACCCAACTTCTCAATCAATCATCTCCAAGCTGTTAATAAAACTGACAGGAAAGGAAGTCAAGGATGAGCCATATACTATAACTTTGTCAAAAGAGGAGCTTGAATCACTCGTAGAATTAAAAGAATGCATGTGCAGGGCACCAGCATTGGGAATGCCAGACTACGAGAAACCTTTTCTGTTGTTTTGTCATGAACGTGATGCTTGTTCTTTGTCTGTCTTAACACAGGTCCACGGAGATGCAAATCGCCCTTTAGCATATTTTTCAGCTATCTTGGACCCTGTCGCAGCAACCTTACCGGGTTGTTTGCGTGCAGTTGCAGCAGTTGGTCAGAGCCTTTTACAATGTGAAGGCATAGTCATGGGGTACCCTCTGACAGTAATGGTTCCACATTCAGTTGAAATTCTGTTGACACGAACTAAGACTCAACACATGACAAATGCACGTCTCACTAGGTATGAGACGATCATACTGGGGTCGCCGAATGTCACTCTTAAGAGATGCACTGTACTGAACCCGGCAACTTTACTTCCTAATGAAAATGCTGAAATCAAAGATGGGGAAGAATTTGAACATGATTGTCTTGAAGTGACTGAACTGTGTACCAAACCTCGCCCAGACATACAGGATACCCAGTTAAAAGAAAATGATTGCATTATGTTTGTCGATGGGTCCTGTCTAAGAGATTCTGCAGGAACATTGAGAGCCGGTTACGCGGTATGTACCATAACTGGCATCGTCGAAGCCTCCTGGCTCGAGAGAGTGTTTTCTGCACAAGTGGCAGAATTAATCGACCTTACTAAAGCATGCCACGCAGCTGTAAATTTGAAAGTCACTATCTATACTGACAGCCGATACGGATTCGGAACTGTGCATGATTTTGGCCAACTTTGGTCACAGAGGGGTTTTATGACCTCCTCTGGTTCTCCTGTGAAAAACGGTGAACAAATAAGAGATTTGTTACACGCGATTCAGTTACCTCATGAAATTGCCGTGGTGAAGTGCAGTGCTCACATCAGATCACAAGATTTTGTGTCTATGGGAACCGGCTATGCAGATCAAATCACAAGATTTTGTGCACTGAACTATATATCGTTCAAGGAGCAATGGGAATTGTTACCACAATCTGAAAATGATACGTGTTTAAATCTAGCATTACGAGTGGTTGATACCTTAGATGAACTAAAAACATTACAAGGTCGTGCTAGCAAGGAAGAAAAACGCTCTTGGCAAAGAATGCAATGTGTACAAAGAGCTGATGATCTATGGGTTTCAGAGGAGGGAAAATTGGTCTTACCAAATAGCCTTTTGTCACAGTTTGCCCGGCTCTATCATGGGCAGGCACATCTGGGAAGAGATGCCATGATCAGGTCCTTTAAGATTGATTGGTTCAATCCAAAATTCAGACATGCCGCAGAAATAACCTGCCACAGGTGCGTCATCTGTCAACAGATGAATGCTGGAAAAGGAACTGTGGTAACTTTGAGCCACATTGGGAGAGCTGGAGGTCCATTCAACAAAATGCAAATGGCTTTTATCGAAATGCCTGTTTGGGGAGGGTTGAAGTACGTGTTGGTAATTGTGTGTGTATTCAGTCATTGGATTGAGGCATATCCCACATGTAGGAATGACAGTCTTACAGTTGCAAAACTACTACTTAGGGAACTGATACCAAGATTCGGGTTTCCGGTTTCTATAGAATCAGATAGGGGGAGACACTTCGACAATGAGGTGATTAAACTTCTGTGTGCCGCACTCAACATTGAACAAAAGCTGCATTGTAGCTATCGCACTGAAGCATCAGGATTAGTAGAGCAGATGAATGGTACTTTGAAATCAAGGAGGGCAAAAATGTGTGCAGCAACAAATATGAAGTGGCCAGATGCATTACCTCTAGTGCTGATGTCAATGAGAAACACCCCAGACAAGAAAACGGGATTATCTCCCCACAAAATGCTCATGGGCAGAGCTATGAGATTACCAGCAGTACCTGCAAATGCACTAGTGAATATTACAGATGATATGGTGTTGGATTACTGCAAAGGTTTGGCTGACGTAATTCGCTCTTTTTCTCACCAGGTGGAAGCTAACACGTTGCCACCGATTGGCAAACCAGGCCACTCTCTACAAGCCGACGATTGGGTGGTTGTCAAGAAGCACGCGAGAAAATCGTGTCTAGAACCACGTTGGAAAGGGCCGTATCAAGTAATATTAACGACTACTACTGCTGTGAAGTGTGCCGGAGTTCCCAACTGGATACATGCCAGTCATACGAAAAAGGTAACGTGTCCTGTTGAAGAGGAACTTGAAGTTTCCGGCACAGCGACTTCAGGAAGAGAAGTCTCAGGGTCAGAGAACAGTCAAGAAGGAACTGAGACTACCGGAGAGCCCACTGAGAACAGCCCTGTCCCTCAAACTATCAATGAGTTCGAGAGAGGTGACAGAGTGCCTATCTCAGTAGAGGCAGCAGGAGAACTAAGCCAAGGAGAGGTTCTCCCAGAAATAGACGAATATGGGTTAGAATCTGAACCCAACATAGAACCAGAAGAAGAAAGAGAAGGAGAAACTGTGGATACCAATCAAATCGTGTCAGAGTCTCCCGAACCAGTTGCAGGTCCGTCAAGAGAAAACACCATATCACAAGAAGAGGGTGCTGTCCAACGTTCTGAAGGAAAACATCGAGTAAAGACACATAGAGGCGATAATTCGCCAGACAATTCGCATCCTACGATAAGGGAGGTATCAAATGACACCATAATAGAAGAAAGTGATACCTCACAAGCAGATGATTTGAGTGAAAGAGAACAACAAGGTGAACGAATATTAAAAAGGAAAAGAATCGCAAACAGAAGATATACAGGTCCTGAATGGGCGTATGCTACAACCTCTGAATGGCAACAAGAATTCCTAGCATTATGTTTTGATCGAGAAGTACCAGGCCAATACTACGGTACCTGAAAGAGTTCAAAGAAAAAACTTAGCTAAATTTGAAATTTTGAAAACTGAAAAGAAAGAGACTCTAGAAACTACTAGAGGGGACACTAAAACCGGATTTGACTTTTGAAGAAACCTGATTACGACAAGCTGCTAACCTGAATTGATGAAAAGGGTCCTGGAGTGAGTGAAGACGCTGTAATATACGCAAAAAAAAAGAAAAAGGGGGTTTATCCTCAAGTTGATTGTTGATCTGCTATACTGATTCTATACAAACATGGCTTACAATAGAAATAGTAGCAAGGGAAGTAAGGTGTGTGGTTGGTTAGGTCTTATAATAGGTGATGTGTGTGCAGTGATGATTGTAGGAGTGATTGTGGGAATGCCATGGAGGGAGAAAGAAACTATTAACGCAACTTCAAAACCTGAAACTACTACACTAACACTGTGGGAGAGATTTGAGCAGGATGCAAGACATATGCATGAAGGGACTAATGCAAAGGGAGAACTATCTACTAATGTCTTCTATCGCTTACTAAATGAGTATGTGGAAACCATGGATGCGAAAGATTGTTATGTATGTACTAAAATCCCTTCGTCTGTGCAGGAGGGAGTTACCTATCATAGGGGGTTATTCCAACTTTGGAGGAAGTGGTAATCCGTCCCAAAAGTGACGGTAAAGTGACGGATATACCACCAGCCGTATTACGAGTCCATTATATCCTATGGAACTCGTAATACGGCTGGTGGTAAATCCGTCACATTTGGGACGGATTACCACCTCCTCCAAAGTTGGAATAACCCCCATAGTCTCCCTCTTACTTATGGAATTAGTTGCAGCTTGCTACTAACAAGATTCTATAATCAAGAGCATGTGCAATACTTTTATTCGAACTTGGATGTTGTGTTTTCCTTTGTGCCTGTGATTGAATTCTTAAATAAATTAGCTAAAGAGCACGATATAAAAATAGTTAGGGGATTCTTTGAGCCAACACTTACATTTGGAACTGCTTATGCACATCGCAATAATTTGACTTGCTTATTGTCACCTGTAGAGAAAAGCTTTTTAGATCATACAGACGATAGATGCAAAGCACTAAAAAGAAAGATTAGAAAAAGGATTAGAGAAACGTACATACGAAAATGATTATGCTTATACTGCAATCAAAACGCAAGGCAAATTAGCTATAGATGCATTAGAAGTAGGTAGGCTCTGTGTATATAGGCCAAAATCTGATCAAGATAATTTGTTTGTGGGTACGAGTGAGTGTAGGCATGTGTTTTTGTTTCAGAGTAAATGGACCTTTATGTTGAATGGACAAGATCCAGCGATCCCTGGAATCTATTATATCTGTGGGATAAATGCTTATTACCGTCTCCCTAAGGGATGGTATGGGACATGTTATTTGGGGATAGTATTCCCAAAGATATACCAGATTGATGACTTAAAACAAATACCTAAAACGTCTGAATTCCAACGTCCTAGACAAAAACGAGAATCAGTGGCGACTGTCATTGGTGATATATTTGGAGCCATAATCCCATCAGTAGGGGTTAGCTTGAATTCTATGAAAATTCAAAAGTTGTCTACTATAGTGGATAACATGTTGACAAATTTTACAGGAGCCATACTCCTGATGGATACTGAACTTGCTGCAGAAAGAGCTATGACTCTTCAAAATCGGCTTGCTTTAGACATTCTTTTAGCAAAGAGTGGAGGAGTCTGCAAAATGCTTAATGAGCGTCATTGTTGTTCATTTATACCTGATAACAGTAAGAAAATTAGAAGCATGCTTACTAACCTTACTAGAGATAGTACAGATTTGAAGGATCTGAAAGAACTTGGTGTTTGGGAGAAATTTGAAAAGGGAATTGCCCGAGTCGGAAGCTGGTTTACCAACATTTGGAATGGAGTACTTGCAAAAATATCAATGGGTCTATTAATTTTTCTGGTTTGTCTATTAGGACTATGGGGGGCATGTAAAATTAATGACAAAGTAAAAAGAAATTGGACCAAAAGAGCCAGAAGAAATGAAGAAAGTGAAAGAGAGAAAATGTTCAATGAGATATGGGAAAGCTCTCATAAAGGACAAGATGTTGAAATGCGTATTATGCGCAAAGTGAAAAAAAAAAATGAAAGATTTGTGTGATGACGAGCGTTATCAGAGGAGGGACTGAGAGAGCGTAGTTTAAATATTACATACTTTAGATGTGAAATGCTTATACTTAACAATGCTGCATTAATAATCATAAAATATTATTCATTTAAATGTATTCTAAACATACTTATAAGAGTGAAGTTATTATTGTACACATATACTAATATCGACTATAAGAAGTAATTGCCTGCATTATGATTAATTGGATATGTTAACATTTACGAAGATTGCATTTATTAGAATCCATAAGTCTTAAGTTAGCGTGAGCTGAAAACTTAGCTGTGTAGCTCTCATATTAAAGCATATTTTTCTGTTTCTCCAGTGTGCTGATTCGCAAAAGGCCATGACCCAGCATGTGTTCTTTTCTTTGTTTTATGTTGCAAGTGAGGATTTTTCTCACTCGCATACTAGCTGTTTTAGTATAACTTTTATAAGTTTTAGCAACATTTTTTGAAACATTCAGGGCCATATTTATACTCCGTTTGCGCCGAAATTGCGTCGTTTTTTTTTACGCAATTTCGACGCAAAACTAACGCCAACTAACGCCATATTTATACTATGGCGTTAGAGGCGAATAGCGTCAAAGTTCCCGGAATGTGCGTCATTTTTTAGCGTGAACCCCTTCCTTGCGTTAATGATATGCAAGGGAGGCGTTCCCGTCTAAAAAATGACTCCCAGGCCTTTACGTGGTATTTATACTCCCGGGCAAAAGAGACGCCCGGGAGTTGGCGTGGCTAAAAACGGCGCATTTGCGCCACTTTTTAACGCCTGGGTCAGGCATGGCGTTAAGGGACAAGTGGGCTCAAAATGAGCCCAGAGTGCCCTCCCCTGCCCCCAGGGACCCCCCCTGCCACCCTTGCCCACCCCAGGAGGACACCCAAGGCTGGAGGGACCCACCCCAGGGACATTCAGGTAAGTTCAGGTAAGTATTTTTTTATTTTTTTTTAATAATATTTTGTGGCATAGGGGGGCCTGATTTGTGCCCCCCTACATGCCACTATGCCCAATGACCATGCCCAGGGGACAGAAGTCCCCTGGGCATGGCCATTGGGCAAGGGGGCATGACTCCTATCTTTACAATGATAGGAGTCATGTTGATGGGGGATGGGCGTCGTTAAAAAATGGCGCAAGTCGGGTTAAGACGATTTTTTCGACGTAACCTGACTTGCCCCATTTTAAGACGCCCATGCGCCATTTTCCCCCTACGCCGGCGCTGTCTGGTCTACGTGGTTTTTTCCCACGCAAACCAGGCAGCGCCGGTCTGATTGCGCCGTCTAACGCCATTCCATAAATACGGCGCCCTCATGGCGCTTCAGAATGGCGTTAGACGGCGCAAAACATTTTGACGCTAAACTGCGTTAGCGCAGTTTAGCGTCAAAAAGTATAAATATGGGCCTCAAGGACAATCGACCATGGAAAAGAGAACTTTTGACCTGAAGAACGTGCCAGAGAATGAAGTAACCCCGGATGTGCCACCTACGAAAAACGTCAATTATGAAGACCAATCAAAGTGTTATAAATTATCGTGGGGTGACAAGTACATTACTTAATGTATAATTTGATAGGTTAAAGATAGTGGGGTGTAGCGACTATCCAATAGAATTTTGGGGGAAGGTATTGTGAAAAAGGGATAAAAACCCATGACACAGAAGACTCGAGAGAACTAGGTAGGGAATGATATTGATTGCATCCAGAAACTCTGTCACTCTGTTTGGTGATTTGAGACTTGAATAAACCATCCTTATCCATAGACTGCCCCATTACACTTCTCCTCCTTATGAGGGAAGTGTCCCCTGTCCCTTAGATAAAATAGATTGACGGCGATCTAACTGATGTCCTGAAGACGAAGACTGATCCCGTATGCTGACTTAATCTGAGGAGGGTAATTATGACAATTGCTATTGTAATTTGTCTACATGCTTTTCCTTTCTAGGTACCAACTGCTGTATTTTTGGATAGAGACCTTAGTTAGATGTTCCTAAATTGGTGTTCTAAATTATTTTAGCATGAAGTCCAACATGCTAATGCTAATTAGTGGTTAGATTAGGTGTTCACCTTGACTGACGTAAACGGACGTGTCCGACGTTGTACTGTGCTGAACTGATACGTGTATGAGGTTCTATGCATTCTGATCTGTGTATCTCTTATATTGGTGCTTCATGTTTGTGATCTTTGCGTTGTCAAAATCTTATCACAGTTGCCGTATCGTGACTATGCTCTTTTGCTTCATGGTTTTGAGACTAATACTCTTGCTTTTAGATTGTAATCAAAAGGGAATAAAATTCACAAAACTCCAATAAAGGTGTGGTTATTCATGACTGAAAGGTCATGGTTGCGCTGACAGTTTAACCAATGTCTAAAGTGAAGTATATTGTGGTGTTATACGTTGATAATATCGATATATTGCTTGACATATTGATCAGTTATCTCCTTCTACGGTGTCTCACCACTGGGTCAAAAGATTCATCGGCCTAAAACGAGTCCTAATGTGTATAAATTAACATAGAGGGACGCGTTAACAGTTCTGGTAGCAGAGCGATGGTTTGGCCCTTGGGGGCCCTAGGACGGAGATTCATTGCTTAATTTGTTTTTCTGTGATAATGCAATTTGGAAGTATGATGGGTTTCTAAGTTCACCATGGCTTTCCCGGGATCTCGGAGCCTGCTTAAATGAGTTGGGAATGTTCTCGGCGTCATAATGTGTGTGGTTAGGGTTCTTGCGCTTGCCTAAGCTTATGCATTTTGCAGGTGATTGTAAAAAATCTGTGTGAATTAGGCCAAATTAAGTGTTGTTTAGCAGGAGTAGGCGTACTCCACAGTATGAGAGTAGGGAAGTCGGCGTACTTCATGTAAATGTAAGCGCTTGTTGCTCAAAATTATCCACGTGGTTGGTTGTTGTGTATGGACCTGTCGAGGTCTAAGACCCCGGAGTATGAAGATAAATGTGGTCTATGTCGTAATCTGTGCGGTTAAATAGGTCAATCGGGCGTGGTTGACAAGTCGAGTCTGAGTTATTACGTATTTATGAAACCTTCGATGGAGATTTGACAAATTCTAAAGTGCACTTGAAGGAGTCATTGACAAATCAAGAGTAGAATTTGCGGGTCGAATTCTGCTTGCGTATGCGGGAACTGATAAGGAGAGAGAAGCGGCTGAGGCTTCAAGTGAAATCTCTGTAAAGTTCTGAAGCGAATGTGTTACCCTCCCTGTAGTAAACCGACAGATTTGTGTTGTCATTTTAAGGTGCTAGCAATAATTTGCATTAGTCTGTGTGAGTTGTAGGGGTCAGTGAGGAGCGGACAGGGCGCAAGACTTTGTCAGCTGCAGTGTGTGTGAGTGTGATGTCAGTGGTGCCGCGCTGAGATAGGTCAGATGTTGAGAGGGGTCGCGCACGGATTGGCTGCCGTCCGTGAGAGGCAATAGGTTGAGAAAGGCAGGTGAAGAGTGTCCTGGGAACTAAGCCATTTTTGATTGAATACGAAATAAGAGAATCGCAAAAATGAATTTTGTCAAAGCATTTAAGAGCGCTCTAAAGGGAGATGTATATATTGTTGCAACCGATGGGGAACCCACACTACCTGAGGGTACTCCAGCTTATACGGTTATGGAAGAGAAAGGTGTCACCCCTTGTTTATGGATGAATCAGTGGCGCAAATTAACAGAAAAAGAAGGGTGTCTAGCGTTCCCGGGGCATGGGACGTTTAATCCAAAGGTACTAGAAAATCTGAGGTGGATGTTAAGTACGCAGAAACCACCTCCGAGACCGGCACAATATGAGGCTTTGGCGATTTGGGACTTGATGGCTCTTAAACATAGACAAGAAAGGTTTCAGAGAAGACTGAGAAGGGCAGAAAAATCCTATGCAGAAGCTAGATGGGACAATGAGAACAAAATGTGGAGATGGGGAATTGTAGACGGGTTGAAGCTATTCCCAGCAATAACTCAGGGAGAAGAAACACAGGGAAAGAAAGCCTCTTTGTAGGAAGTTGGCTCTGTATGCACTTTTTCAAAGTAAGGAATAGTATGCCCAGAGTCCAAGGGTTCCCCTTAGAGGTAAGATAGTGGCAAAAAGAGATAATACTAATGCTCTATTTTGTGGTAGTGTGGTCGAGCAGTAGGCGTATCAAAGGAGTAGTGTTAAGCATTTGTTGTACATACACACAGGCAATAAATGAGGAACACACACTCAGAGACAATTCCAGGCCAATAGGTTTTTGTATAGAAAAATATATTTTCTTAGTTTATTTTAAGAACCACAGGTTTAAATTCTACATGTAATACTTTGCATGAAAGGTATTGCAGGTAAGTACTTTAGGAACTTTGAACAATCACAATAGCATATATACTTTTCAAATAAAACACTATTTTAAAACTAGACACTGTGCAATTTTCACAGTTCCTAGGGGAGGTAAGTTATTGTTAGTTCTTGCAGGTAAGTAAACCACCTACGGGGTTCAAATTTGGGTCCAAGGTAGCCCACCGTTGGGGGTTCAGAGCAACCCCAAAGTTACCACACCAGCAGCTCAGGGCCGGTCAGGTGCAGAGTTCAAAGTGGTGCCCAAAACGCATAGGCTTCTATGGAGAAGGGGGTGCCCCGGTTCCAGTCTGCCAGCAGATAAGTACCCGCGTCTTCGGAGGGCAGACCAGGGGAGTTTTGTAGGGCACCGGGGGGGACACAAGTTAGCACAGAAAGTACACCCTCAGCAGCACGGGGGTGGCCGGGTGCAGTGTGCAAACACTCGTCGGGTTTTCTATTGGATTCAATGGGAGACCAAGGGGTCTCTTCAGTGAAGCAGGCAGGCAAGGGGGGGCTCCTGAGGGTAGCCACCACCTGGGCAAGGGAGAGGGCCTCCTGGGGGTCACTCTTGCACTGGAGTTCCGATCCTTCAGGTCCTGGGGGCTGCGGGTGCAGGGTCTTTTCCAGGCGTCGGGATCTGGGAGTCATGCAGTCGCGGTCAGGGGGAGCCTCTGGATTCCCTCTGCAGGCATCGCTGTGGGGGCTCAGGGGGGACAACTTTGGTTACTCACAGTCTCGGAGTCGCCGGGGAGTCCTCCCTGAAGTGGTGTTTCTCCACAAGTCGAGCCGGGGGCGTCGGGTGCAGAGTTGCAAGTCTCACGCTTCTGGCGGGAAATTCAGTTGTCTTTAAGTTGCTTCTTTGGAAACAAAGTTGCAGTCTTGGGTGAACAGGGCCGCTGTTCTCGGGAGTTTCTTGGTCCTTTTAGAGCAGGGCAGTCCTCTGAGGATTCAGAGGTCGCTGGTCCTGGGGAAAGCGTCGCTGGAGCAGTTTTCTTCTGAAGGGGGGAGACAGGCCGGTAGAGCTGGGGCCAAAGCAGTTGGTGTCTCCGTCTTCTCTGCAGGGTTTTTCAGCTCAGCAGTCCTCTTCTTCTTAGGTTGCAGGAATCTGAGTTCCTAGGTTCAGGGGAGCCCCTAAATACAGAATTTAGGGATGTGCTTAAGTCAGGGAGGGCAGTAGTCAATGGCTACTAGCCCTGAGGGTGGCTACACCCTCTTTGTGCCTCCTCCCAAGGACTGGGGTTTCACATTCCTATCCATATTGGGGGGATCCTCCATCTGCAAGATGGAGGATTCCTAAAAGTCAGAGTCACTTCAGCTCAGGTTGCCTTAGGGTCTGTCCTGACTGGTCAGTGACTCCTCCTTGTTTTTCTCATTATCTCCTCCGGCCTTGCCGCCAAAAGTGGGGCTGTGGCCGGAGGGGGCGGGCAACTCCACTAGCTGGAATGCCCTGTGGTGCTGGAACAAAGGGGGTGAGCCTTTGAGGCTCACCGCCAGGTGTTACAGCTCCTGCAAGGGGGAGGTGATAAGCATCTCCACCCAGTGCAGGCTTTGTTACTAGCCACAGAGTGACAAAGGCACTCTCCCCATGTGGCCAGCAACATGTCTCGAGTGTGGCAGTCTGCTAAAACCAGTCAGCCTACACATGTAGTTGGTTAAGGTTTCAGGGGGCACCTCTAAGGTGCCCTCTGGGGTGTATTTTACAATAAAATGTACACTGGCATCAGTGTTCATTTATTGTGCTGAGAAGTTTGATACCAAACTTCCCAGTTTTCAGTGTAGCCATTATGGTGCTGTGGAGTTCGTGTTTGACAGACTCCCAGACCATATACTCTTAAGGCTACCCTGCACTTACAATGTCTAAGGTTTGGCTTAGACACTGTAGGGGCACAGTGCTCATCCACTGGTATCCTCACCCATGGTATAGTGTACCCTGCCTTAGGGCTGTAAGGCCTGCTAGAGGGGTGACTTATCTATACTGCATAGGCAGTGTGAGGTTGGCATGGCACCCTGAGGGGAGTGCCATGTCGACTTACTCGTTTTGTCCTCATCAGCACACACAAGCTGGCAAGCAGTGTGTCTGTGCTGAGTGAGGGGTCCCCAGGGTGGCATAAGATATGCTGCAGCCCTTAGAGACCTTCCCTGACATCAGGGCCCTTGGTACTAGGGGTACCAGTTACAAGGGACTTACCTGGATGCCAGGGTGTGCCAATTGTGTAAACAAAAGTACAGGTTAGGGAAAGAACACTGGTGCTGGGGCCTGGTTAGCAGGCCTCAGCACACTTTCAATTCAAAACATAGCATCAGCAAAGGCAAAAATGTCAGGGGGTAACCATGCCAAGGAGGCATTTCCTTACACAACCCCCCTCCCAAACGAAAGAGAATGAGACTAACCTTTCCCAAGAGAGTGTTCATTTTCTAAGTGGAAGAACCTGGAAAGGCTATCTGCATTGGCATGGGCAGTCCCAGGTCTGTGTTCCACTATAAAGTCCATTCCCTGTAGGGAGATGGACCACCTCAACAGTTTTGGATTTTCACCTTTCATTTGCATCAACCATCTGAGAGGTCTGTGGTCGGTTTGAACTACAAAGTGAGTACCAAAGAGGTATGGTCTCAGCTTCTTCAGGGACCAGGCCACAGCAAAGACCTCCCTCTCAATGGCACTCCAACGCTGCTTCCTGGGGAGTAACCTCCTGCTAATGAAAGCAACAGGCTGGTCAAGGCCATCAGTATTTGTTTGGGACAAAACTGCCCATATCCCATGTTCAGAGGCATCTGTCTGCACAATGAACTGCTTGGAGTAATCTGGAGCTTTTAGAACTGGTGCTGTGCACATTGTTTGTTTCAGGGTGTCAAAGGCCTGTTGGCATTCTACAGTCCAGTTTACCTTCATGGGCATTTTCTTGGAGGTGAGTTCTGTGAGGGCTGTCACTATGGATCCATATCCCTTCACAAACCTCCTGTAATACCCAGTCAAGCCAAGAAATGCCCTGACTTGAGTCTGGGTTTTTGGAGCTGCCCAGTCCAGAATAGTCTGGATCTTAGGCTGGAGTGGCTGAACTTGGTCTCCACCTACAAGGTGTCCCAAGTAAACCACAGTTCCCTGCCCTATCTGGCATTTGGATGCCTTGATAGAGAGGCCTGCTGATTGCAGAGCCTTCAAAACCTTCTTCAGGTGGACCAGGTGATCCTGCCAGCTGGAGCTAAAGACAGCAATATCTTCAAGATAAGCTGCACTAAAGGACTCCAAACCAGCAAGGCCTTGATTCACCAACCTTTGGAAGGTGGCAGGGGCATTATTTAAACCAAAGGGCATAACAGTGAACTGATAATGCCCATCAGGTGTGGAGAATGCTGTCTTTTCTTTTGCTCCAGGTGCCATTTTGATTTGCCAGTACCCTGCTTTTAAGTCAAAGGTACTTAAGAATTTGGCAGCACCTAATTTGTCAATCAGTTCATCAGCCCTAGGAATGGGATGGGCATCTGTCTTGGTGACAGTTTTAAGTCCTCTGTAGTCCACACAAAAGCTCATCTCTCTCTTTCCATCTTTGGTGTGAGGTTTGGGGACTAAGACCACTGGGCTAGCCCAGGGGCTGTCAGAGTGCTCAATTACTCCCAATTCCAGCATCTTGTGGACTTCCACCTTGATGCTTTCCTTAACTTGGTCAGACTGTCTGAATATTTTGTTTTTGACAGGCATGCTGTCTCCTGTGTCCACATCATGGGTACACAGGTGTGTCTGACCAGGGGTTAGGGAAAAGAGCTCAGCAAACTGTTGCAGGACCTTCCTACAATCAGATTGCTGTTGGCCAGAGAGGGTGTCTGAATAGATCACTCCATCAACTGAGCCATCCTTAGGGTTTGATGAAAGGAGATCAGGGAGAGGTTCACTCTCAGCTTCCTGGTCCTCATCTGTTACCATCAACAGATTCACATCAGCCCTATCATGGAAGAGCTTAAGGCGGTTCACATGGATCACCCTCTTGGGGCTCCTTCTAGTGCCTAGGTCCACCAGGTAGGTGACCTGACTCTTCTTCTCTAGCACTGAGTAAGGGCCACTCCATCTGTCCTGAAGTGCCCTGGGAGCCACAGGCTCCAAAACCCAGACTTTCTGCCCTGGTTGAAATTCAACCATTGCAGCCTTTTGGTCATACCAAAACTTCTGGAGCTGTTGGCTGGCCTCAAGGTTTTTACTTGCGTTTTCCATGTACTCTGCCATCCTTGAACGTAGGCCAAGTACATAGTCCACTATGTCTTGTTTAGGCTCATGAAGAGGTCTCTCCCAGCCTTCTTTCACAAGAGCTAGTGGTCCCCTTACAGGATGGCCAAACAGAAGTTCAAAGGGTGAGAATCCTACTCCCTTCTGAGGCACCTCTCTGTAAGCGAAAAGCAGACATGGCAAGAGGACATCCCATCTCCTTTTGAGTTTTTCTGGGAGCCCCATGATCATGCCCTTTAATGTCTTGTTGAATCTTTCAACAAGGCCATTAGTTTGTGGATGATAGGGTGTAGTGAATTTATAAGTCACTCCACACTCATTCCACATGTGTTTTAGGTATGCTGACATGAAGTTGGTACCTCTGTCAGACACCACCTCCTTAGGGAAGCCCACTCTGGTAAAGATACCAATGAGGGCCTTGGCTACTGCAGGGGTAGTAGTCGACCTAAGGGGAATAGCTTCAGGGTATCTAGTAGCATGATCCACTACTACTAGTATGTACATGTTCCCTGAGGCTGTGGGAGGTTCAAGTGGACCCACTATGTCCACACCAACTCTTTCAAAGGGGACCCCCACCACTGGAAGTGGAATGAGGGGGGCCTTTGGATGTCCACCTGTCTTACCACTGGCTTGACAGGTGGTACAGGAGACACAAAACTCCTTGGCTTTCTGGGACATGTTGGGCCAGTAGAAGTGGTTGACTAGTCTCTCCCACGTCTTGGTTTGTCCCAAATGCCCAGCAAGAGGAATATCATGGGCTAAGATCAGAATGAACTCTCTGAACTCCTGAGGCACTACCACTCTCCTAGTGGCACCAGGTTTGGGATCTCTTGCCTCAGTGTACATGAGTCCATCTTCCCAATAGACCCTATGTGTTCCAGTTTTCTTGCCATTGGACTCTTCAGCAGCTTGCTGCCTAAGGCCTTCAAGAGAGGGGCAGGTTTCTTGCCCCTCACACAACTGCTCCCTTGAGGGTCCCCCTGGGCCTAAGAGCTCAACCTGATAAGGTTCCAACTCCATAGGTTCAGTTCCCTCAAGGGCAGAACTTCTTCCTGGGAAGAGAGGTTCTCTTTTTGTTGTTGTGTTGCAGCTGGTTTCCCAGTTGTCTTTCCTTTCCTCTTGGTAGGCTGGGCCCTTTTTCCAGACTCCGGCTCTACTTTTTCACCCTGAGCTTTGCACTGTGCCCTTGTCTTGACCCACACCAGTTCAGGGATACCCAGCATGGCTGCATGGGTTTTCAGTTCTACCTCAGCCCATGCTGAAGACTCCAGGTCATTTCCAAGCAAACAGTCTACTGGGATATTTGAGGAGACCACCACCTGTTTCGGGCCATTGACCCCTCCCCACTCTAAAGTTATCATAGCCATGGGATGTACTTTAGTTTGATTGTCAGCATTGGTGACTGGATAAGTTTGTCCAGCCAGGTATTGACCAGGGGAAACCAGTTTCTCTGTCACCATGGTGACACTGGCACCTGTATCCCTCAGGCCTTCTACACTTGTCCCATTAATTAAGAGCTGCTGCCTGTATTTTTGCATGTTAGGAGGCCAGGCAGCCAGTGTGGCTAAATCCACCCCACCCTCAGAGATTAATGTAGCTTCAGTGTGACACCTGATTTGCTCTGGGCACACTGTTGATCCCACTTGGAGACTAGCCATTCCAGTGTTAGCTGGAGTGGAGTTGGAAGTGGTACTTTTCTTGGGACAGGCCTTGTCTCCAGTTTGGTGTCCAGGCTGATTACAGCTACGACACCAGGCCTTTTTGGGGTCAAAGTTTTTACCCTTGTACCCAAAATTGTTTTGTGAAGAGGCTCTGGGCCCACCCTCCTGTGCAGGTTTTTGGGGGCCTGTAGAAGACTCTTTACTATTTTTGTTTTTGGATGTCTCAACACGTTTCCCCTGGGGAGGCTTTGTGACCCCTTTCTTTTGGTCACCCCCTGTGGAAGTCTTGGTCACCCTAGTCTTGACCGAATGGTCCGCCTTCTTTCCCAATTCTTGGGGAGAAATTGGTCCTAGGTCTACCAGATGCTGATGCAGTTTATCATTGAAACAATTACATAATAGGTGTTCTTTCACAAATAAATTGTACAGCCCATCATAATCATTTACACCGCTGCCTTGAATCCAACCATCCAGTGTTTTCACTGAGTAGTCCACAAAATCAAACCAGGTCTGGCTCGAGGATTTTTGAGCCCCCCCTGAATCTAATCCTATACTCCTCAGTGGAGAATCCAAAGCCCTCAATCAGGGTTCCCTTCATGAGGTCATAAGATTCTGCATCTTTTCCAGAGAGTGTGAGGAGTCTATCCCTACACTTTCCAGTGAACATTTCCCAAAGGAGAGCACCCCAGTGAGATTTGCTTACTTTTCTGGTTACACAAGCCCTCTCAAAAGCTGTGAACCATTTGGTGATGTCATCACCATCTTCATATTTAGTTACAATCCCTTTAGGGATTTTCAACATGTCAGGAGAATCTCTGACCCTATTTATGTTGCTGCCACCATTGATGGGACCTAGGCCCATCACTTGTCTTTCCCTTTCTATGGCTAGGATCTGTCTTTCCAAAGCCAATCTTTTGGCCATCCTGGCTAGCAGGAGGTCCTCTTCACTGAGGTTATCCTCAGTGATTTCAGAGGTGCTGGCCCCTCCTGTGAGGGAAGAAGCATCTCTGACTAGTATATTTGGAGACAGGGCTTGAGTGGCCCTGTTCTCCCTAAGTAGGACTGGAGGGGGGAATTCTCCTCCAAGTCACTATCATCATCCTCTGGGTTGTCATCCTCAGAGGGGTTTGCTTTTTCAAACTCTGCCAAAAGCTCCTGGAGCTGTTGTTTGGAGGGTCTTGAGCCAGTTGTGATTTTCTTAAGTTTGCAGAATGACCTTAGCTCCCTCATCTTAAGATGGAGGTAAGGTGTGAGGTCGAGTTCCTCCACATTCATCTCTGCACTAGACATTATGGGGGTCATTCCGACCCCGGCGGGCGGCGGGCGGCGCCCGCTGGGCGGAGACCGCCAGAAGACCGCACCACGGTCAAATGACCGCGGCGGTCATTCTGACTTTCCCGCTGGGCGGGCGGGCGACCGCCAAAAGGCCGTCCGCCCGCCCAGCTGGAAAGCCCCAGCAACGATGAAGCCGGCTCCAAATGGAGCCGGCGGAGTTGCTGGTGTGCGACGGGTGCAGTGGCACCCATCGCGATTTTCAGTGTCTGCTAGGCAGACACTGAAAATCATTATGGAGCCCTGTTAGGGGGCCCCATGACACCCGTTCCCACCATCCGGTTCCTGGCGGTTTTTACCGCCAGGACCAGGATGGCGGGAAGGGGGTCGGAATCCCCATGGCGGTGCTGCGAGCAGCGCCGCCATGGAGGATTCTTTGGGGCAGGGGTAAACCGGCGGGAAAACGCCGGTTGCCCATTTCTGACTGCAGCTTTACCGCCGCGGTCAGAATTGCCCATGAAGCACCGCCAGCCTGTTGGAGGTGCTTTCGCGACACTCTGCCCTGGCGGTTTTCAACCGCCAGGGTCAGAATGACCGCCTATGTTTCTAAAAGTTGGAATACTTTTTAGGAATCTAAAACTAGTTCTAGAATCTAATTCAAACTTTCACAAAACTTTTAAACTCTAAAAGAAATGCTAACAGGGACTAACACAAGGCCCTAGCAGGACTTTTAAGAATTTAGAAAAATAGTTCAAATTGCAAAAATCAATTTCTAATGACAATTTTTGTAATTTGTCGTGTGATCAGGTATTGGCTGAGTAGTCCAGCAAATGCAAAGTCTTGTACCCCACCGCTGATCCACCAATGTAGGAAGTTGGCTCTGTATGCTCTATTTCAAAGTAAGGAATAGTATGCACAGAGTCCAAGGGTTCCCCTTAGAGGTAAGATAGTGTCAAAAAGAGATAATACTAATGCTCTATTTTGTGGTAGTGTGGTCGAGCAGTAGGCTTATCAAAGGAGTAGTGTTAAGCATTTGTTGTACATACACACAGGCAATAAATGAGGAACACACACTCAGAGACAATTCCAGGCCAATAGGTTTTTGTATAGAAAAATATCTTTTATTAGTTTATTTTAAGAACCACAGGTTTAAATTCTACATGTAATACTTTGCATGAAAGGTATTGCAGGTAAGTACTTTAGGAACTTTGAATAATCACGATAGCATATATACTTTTCAAATAAAACACGTATAGCTATTTTAGAACTAGACACAGTGCAATTTTCACAGTTCCTAGGGGAGGTAAGTTATTGTTAGTTCTTGTAGGTAAGTAAACCACCTACGGGGTTCAAACCTGGGTCCAAGGTAGCCCACCGTTGGGGGTTCAGAGCAACCCCAAAGTTACCACACCAGCAGCTCAGGGCCGGTCAGGTGCAGAGTTCAAAGAGGTGCCCAAAACGCATAGGCTTCAATGGAGAAGGGGGTGCCCCGGTTCCAGTCTGCCAGCAGGTAAGTACCCGCGTCTTCGGAGGGCAGACCAGGGGGGTTTTGTAGGGCACCGGGGGGGACACAAGTTAGCACAGAAAATACACCCTCAGCAGCAAGGGGCGGCCGGGTGCAGTGTGCAAACACACGTCGGGTTTTCTATTGGATTCAATGGGAGACCAAGGGGTCTCTTCAGCGATGCAGGCAGGCAAGGGGGGAACTACTCGTGGTAGCCACCACCTGGGCAAGGGAGAGGGCCTCCTGGGGGTCACTCCTGTACTGGAGTTCCGATCCTTCAGGTCCTGGGGGCTGCGGGTGCAGGGTCTTTTCCAGTCGTCGGGATCTGGGAGTCAGGCATTCGCGGTCAGGGGGAGCCTCGGGATTCCCTCTGCAGGCGTCGCTGTGGGGGGTCAGGGGGACAACTTTGGTTACTCACAGTCTCGGAGTCGCCGAGGAGTCCTCCCTGAAGTGGTGTTTCTCCACAAGTCGAGCCGGGGGCGTTAGGTGCAGAGTTGCAAGTCTCACGCTTCTGGTGGGAAATGCAGTTGTCTTTAAGTTGCTTCTTTGGAAACAAAGTTGCAATCTTGGGTGAACAGGGCCACTGTTCTCTGGAGTTTCTTGGTCCTTTTAGAGCAGGGCAGTCCTCTGAGGATTCAGAGGTCGCTGGTCCTGGGGAAAGCGTCGCTGGAGCAGTTTTCTTCTGAAGGGGGGAGACAGGCCGGTAGAGCTGGGGCCAAAGCAGTTGGTGTCTCCGTCTTCTCTGCAGGGGTTTTCAGCTCAGCAGTCCTCTTCTTCTTAGGTTGCAGGAATCTGAGTTCCTAGGTTCAGGGGAGCCCCTAAATACAGAATTTAGGGGTGTGCTTAGGTCAGGGAGGGCAGTAGCCAATGGCTACTAGCCCTGAGGGTGGCTACACCCTCTTTGTGCCTCCTCCCAAGGGGAGGGGGTCACATTCCTATCCCTATTGGGGGGATCCTCCATCTGCAAGATGGAGGATTCCTAAAAGTCAGAGTCACTTCAGCTCAGATTGCCTTAGGGGCTGTCCTGACTGGTCAGTGACTCCTCCTTGTTTTTCTCATTATCTCCTCTGGCCTTGCCGCCAAAAGTGGGGCTGAGGTGCGGAGGAGGCGGGCAACTCCACTAGCTGGAATGCCCTGTGGTTCTGGAAAAAAGGGGGTGAGCCTTTGAGGCTCACCGCCAGGTGTTACAGCTCCTGCAAGGGGGAGGTGATAAGCATCTCCACCCAGTGCAGGCTTTGTTACTAGCCACAGAGTGACAAAGGCACTCTCCCCATGTGGCCAGCCACATGTCTCGAGTGTGGCAGGCTGCTAAAACCAGTCAGCCTACACAGGTAGTTGGTTAAGGTTTCAGGGGGCACCTCTAACGTGCCCTCTGGGGTGTATTTTACAATAAAATGTACACTGGCATCAGTGTGCATTTATTGTGCTGAGAAGTTTGATACCAAACTTCCCAGTTTTCAGTGTAGCCATTATGGTGCTGTGGAGTTCGTGTTTGACAGACTCCCAGACCATATACTCTTATGGCTACCCTGCACTTACAATGTCTAAGGTTTGGCTTAGACACTGTAGGGGCACAGTGCTCATGCACTGGTATCCTCGCCCATGGTATAGTGCACCCTGCCTTAGGGCTGTAAGGCCTGCTGGAGGGGTGACTTATCTAACTGCATAGGCAGTGTGAGGTTGGCATGGCACCCTGAGGGGAGTGCCATGTCGATTTACTCGTTTTGTCCTCATCAGCACACACAAGCTGGCAAGCAGTGTGTCTGTGCTGAGTGAGGGGTCCCCAGGGTGGCATACGATATGCTGCAGCCCTTAGAGACCTTCCCTGATATCAGGGCCCTTGGTACCAGGGGTACCAGTTACAAGGGACTTACCTGGATGCCAGGGTGTGCCAATTGTGTAAACAAAAGTACAGGTTAGGGAAAGAACACTGGTGCTGGGGCCTGGTTAGCAGGCCTCAGCACACTTTCAATTCAAAACAAAGCATCAGCAAAGGCAAAAAGTCAGGGGGTAACCATGCCAAGGAGGCATTTCCTTACACTCTTGTAAAACCGATAAAGACTCAGGCAAATCTAAAGGAAATAAAAGATCTTGGGAAGAGGAAGATGATTCAGATGATGAGGAATTTATGGATAGATTGTTACATGATCGTCCGCCACCATATGCGGTGAGCGACAGTGCTCCAAGTACTAGCTTGGATCCTGGGAACCAGACACAGGAAAAGGGAGTTACTGATACAGTACAGACTAGCGGTACAGCTTTGATACAGAATGGTGTCAGTGTACCCACTGCACCCGACATGCCGATACAGTTGCAACCTCCACCACAGATAAAGAGAATCTATCCGGATGTCCCAGTGCTTGAAACTACTACGAATTTAATAGTGCCGCCGGACCCAATATGCACAAAGCCAAAGCTAATACAGATCGAATCGACTCCGAAATTAATGTCCCAACCACCACCACAGTTGATACCAGGGTATAATCCTGTAGCGGGACCACCATTAGTACCTGTTCCGGGTACATTGGAACAGACCTATGTCGTAGGGGCTCCAATGAGTTTGGGACCAGGTCAAACACCCGCCGCTATATCATTACTCCAAGGGCTTGATTTAGAGCTTGCCTCCTGTTGTTTGAAGTCTCAGGGACAGCAAAGACTTCTCTCTGCCAGCACCTGGAGTCTCTGGAGATACTCCTACTCTGCCCTGTGGTGCCCATCCAGTTCCTGGGACCCTGAAAGGAGAAGCTGGCAGCCTAAAGACAAGGAAATCCACGCACAGAGCGCTGTGCGGGGAAAAGATCAATGCGACTCTGAACTGCGGCTGAAGAAACGACATGCTGCTGTTTCTGCAGCTGAGAAACGACGCTCGCGGGAAACGCGACTGAAGAATTGACACACAGAGCAGGATAAAAGACGCGCAGAATCACTGACGGAGGCTGGGAGATCACAACCCGCGCTGCAGGAATTTCGGATCATCGTTCGGCTGGATTTCGGACTCAAGTACCGCTGTGCGTGGAAAAACAACACAAGGCCTGCCCAGACCCGAGAGTGCTGGCCGGATCGATGTATCGCTCTCCTGCGGAGAGAAGAAACAACGTGCCCGACCCGGAGAAAGGAGAAACGACGCACGGTCCAGCTCGTGAGTGGAATCAACACATCGCAAGCCCTTTTTGACGCGCACTTGCCCGTGCTGGGTTATTTTTGATGCGCACCAGGAACATTTTGACGCTAGCAGTGCTAGCGGGTGTTTAAAACTACTTAAAGATTCTTTTTGCATTTTCATTTATAACTTGACTTGTGTATTGTGGATTTTTTGTTGTTTTGGTCTTGTTTTGTTTACATAAATATTTTCTATGTTTCTAAACTTGTGTTGTGTCATTTTGTAGTGTTTTCCTTAAGTTACTGTGTGTGTTGGTACAAATACTTTACACCTAGCACTCTGAAGTTAAGCCTACTGCTCTGCCAAGCTACCAAGGGGGTAAGCAGGGGTTAGCTGAGGGTGATTCTCTTTTACCCTGACTAGAGTGAGGGTCCTTGCTTGAACAGGGGGTAACCTGACCAATGACCCCATTTCTGACAGCTTCCTATAACTTTCAGGGGAGAAGATGTAGCACAGTGGTCAGAGCGACTGCCTCAGGAGCTGGAGGTCTGGGTTTGAGCCTCAGTGACAACTCAAGGTCTTGTGATTCTGGGTAGATCACTTAATCTCCCCGTGCCCAGGGACAGCGCCTTGAAACCCTCATGGGTGATAAGCTGTGCTATATAAATTTGAATTTCATATTCCATTTCATATAAAAGGATAAAGGGCCTCGTTACAAGTCTGGCAGTCCAAGGATTGCTGAAATTACGGTGGCAGCCAGAGCGCCACACTCCAGGTGACCACTGTCACCGCTGGGAACAAGGTCCCCAATAGGCTGATGGCAGTCAGACTTGTTTGTAGCCACAGTGGCACTGAAATTCAGCACAACTGTGCTGATCATGACTCCTGTTTCCGCCAGCCTTTCCATGGCAGGGACCCCACCACGAAAAGGCTGTCAGAAACACAGTGCTGAAGGGTCACAGGGGGGCCTGTGGCATGGGCAGTGCAAGGGTTCCCCTGCCAGCACCCTCAGAATGTGCACTGTCTGCAAAGCAGATAGTGCGCATTCCGAGGATGCTGCTGTGCTACGCTTAAAGGAGCCAAGACAAATAAGGTAGCACTGTCCCCGCCAGTCAGCCCAGTGGGAACATTTTAATGAGGTGCGGGGTGAGGCAGATGGCATTGTCAGCCGCCTCATCCCTGCAAGCTTTGTCATCAGTTGCTCCGACAGCCAAAATCGTAATCAGACCCAAAGTGTAGTTAAAGGGTCTGCATTTGCTAGATTTGTCCCTGCTCTTCGCTGCCTTTCCTCTACCACTTACTGGGAAACCGCATATATTTTTAACTTGAAATTCATTTGAATTCTTTTATTGGAGCAAACCTATCCATTCTTTCACACAGTGGTTTCTGTTTCTCTACCTGGCTCCTTCTTATAGCACATTGAAATCAGCCTGTTTTGTTTTTTTCTATCGGCTACATCAATAAATTCTATTATTTCAAATACAAGGCTTTTACTAACAACTTTGTTGTTACACTGTTGCTGTTGTACCTAAACATGTATCACAAAAATATTGGTTCAAAAATATTGTGAAAAATCAAATATTGTGACCAAAATATTGTGAGAAATAGGACAGCATATAGAAGTTATGAATATTGTATTTTAAGTCATAATGTTATTTTTAATATGTCAATATCTTATCTATTTTTAAAAGATTTCATTTTGGTTTCTTAGTTTTTGTGCCATAAGTTATTATTTTAATTGTTTTTTTGTTTTTTTTGCTGCTTTGGTAATATATTTTTCATTTTTTAAATGATGATATATTTTGAGGGCAGTTGGGTTTATAGTGGAATAGGGTGGGATGGTTTTTAAATATTTTGTGTGTTAATTGGTTAAATTGTTCTTATAAGTATTAGTTTGTCAATTATACAATTGTGTAACCTATTTTATTTATTTATTATATGATGTCAAAATATGGTAATTTTCTTTTTTTGGTAATTGTCTTTTAGATAATTGATTGTGTTAATTATTTACCTGCTTAAATAACTAACTTGTTGTATTGCTTTTGTCATCATTGCTGATGTACTGTTTTAGGTTAATTCCTAAAACAACTGAAAACTGAATCCCTTTTAGTAATACATGTCTATTGTTAAAAGATTTTACACCAGAAAAAAATGTAAAAACCTTGACAGAAACAAGTTTTCAAAAACTTCAGATCTTAAGGACTCTGTTCTTGTGTGTCTCAGCACACTCATTTCGGATGGTCGAGTACATTTGATCAGACTGTTAGCTTTTTTTCCGGTCTTAATATAGAATTTCCTCTTGTGTCCATCATTTAGGAACATTTTTCTACCAAGGCTTGAATCACATCTGTGTTCTGGGTCTTGTGGGAGTAGAGATTTAAGATGTGTGTAGGTATTCAATAGTTGTGTCTCTCACTTGAGCTTTTTGTCCCCTGCGTGTACCCAGCTGTGGCCCCCACCATATGTCCTGCCATTTTATTCCCAGTTTGCTGATCTGTGAATGAGCTCAGGTCCGTCTGTGCTTGGGGGCATAGTTCAGATACCCAAACACTGACTGACATGGGACAGGTGTATCTTGAAAGAGCAGAACCTTCATGGGTACCTATTCAGATTAAATTCCTGTTTAGTCATTTACCCACACAAGATCATGGAATGATTCAGAAGGGAGAGTTGACATGGAGGAGTACTGCAATATTTGTGACATAGGATGGGCTTGTAACCAGGGAACTATACTGACCATAGAAAGTTATGAGATCTAGAGATAAGGTGGAATCTAGAGTGATGTGATTTGTGTGAATTTCAGAATGGCCTGCAAATGTTAGATCCAGTCCTAGAAAACTATTCTTAGTTTTCACAGGGGGAATCGTCAGTATTCACGCCTGTGCTCAGCAAAACAAGAATATCCTACTAACCGTGAAGATTCACAAAATCCAGTGATGCAGTACAATCAAGGGTAATGTAGCTTACATGGAACTCAAATGGATTTTACTCAGAATTCACTGCAAATTTCAAAACTTTGGGGGTCATTCTGACCCTGGCGGTCACCGACCGCCAGGGCCAATGACCGCGGAAGCACCGCCAACAGGCTTGCGGTGCTTCCATGGGCATTCCGCGGTCAGAAACGGGAAACCGGTGGTGTCCCGCCGGTTTCCCGCTCCCCAGGGAATCCTCCACGGTGGCACTCCTTCCAGCGCCGCCATTGGGATTCCGTCCCCCTTACCGCCATCCTGTTCCTGGCGGTTTTCACCGCCAGGAACAGGATCGCGATAACGGGTGTTGTGGGGCCCCTGGGGGCCCAAGCAGTGCCCATGCCAATGGCATGGGCACTGCAGGGGCCCCCTAACAGGGCCCCACATTGATTTTCAGTGTCTGCCAAGCAGACACTGAAATTCGCGACGGGTGCCACTGCACCCATCGCACGCCTTCAACTCCGCCGGCTCCATTCGGAGCCGGCTTCCTCGTTGAAGGCGCTTTCCCGCTGGGCCGGCGGGCGGCCTTCTGGCGGTCGCCCGCCATCCCAGCGGGAAAGCCAGAATGGCCGCCGCGGTCATTTGACCGCGGTGCGGTCATTCGGCGGCTCCCGCCGGGTGTGCGGTTACCGCGCCGGGGGGAGTCGGAATGACCCCCTTTGTCTACAAAAATGAGGCCTGAATATTGTTTTAATTGTGCCAAAGTAATTGGAGTACTAATGCCATGACACCACTCTGTGTAACAATTCTCCCGTTTGAGGAAATTGTCTGGCAAGAACCACAGAAGCAATGCAATAGCAGCTTATTCTTCCTGTCATGAAAACTCCTTCTTCTGCTTTGTTCAGCCTTTGGTCACTTTGGATTTGGAGTTTGGAGGGAAAGCAAATCTTTGCTGCATCCACACGCTTGGCATCTTAAAGTTTTAGAAAAAATTAAGTAAGTGTATTGCAGCAGTTCCTTTTTATTATTTTTTTCTACCTTTGTTAGTAGGTTGCCTAGAATTTGAACTGGAGTAGGGGCCCACATGGGACTACCTTTTTTAAGGCAAAAAGCTTGTAGATTTTCCATGGTGGAGGCCTGTGCTAAATATACCTTTTCTCTGTTTTCTGCAAAGCAGACACTGAAAATCGCGACGGGTGCCACTGCATCCGTCGCACACCAGCAACTCGTTGCTGGGGCTTTCCCGCTGGGCGGGCGGGCGGCCTTTTGGCGGTCGCCCGCCTGCCCAGCGCGAAAGTCAAAATGACCGCTGCGGTCATTTGACCGCGGTACGGTCTTTTGGCGGTCTCTGACCGGCGGGCGGCGCCCGGCGCCTGCCGGGGTCGGAATGACCCCCTATGTTTCTAAAAGTTGGAATACTTTTTAGGAATCTAAAACTAGTTCTAGAATCTAATTCAAACTTCACAAAACTTTTAGGGGCATATTTATACTCTGTTTGCGCCGGAATTGCGTCATTTTTTTTTACGCAAATCCGACGCAAAGCTAACTCCATATTTATACTTTGGCGTCAGACCCGTCTAGCACCAAAGATCTTGGAGTTTGCGCCATTTTTTAGCGTGGACACCTACCTTGCGTTAATGATATGCAAGTTAGGCGTTCCCGTCTAAAAAATGACTCCAAGGCATGTGCGCCTTATTTAAACTCCCGTGCAAAAATGACGCACGGGAGTGGGCAGGTCCAAAAAAATGACATCCAGCTGCTTTTGCGTCATTTTTTAACGCCTGGTCAGGGCAGGCGTTAAGGGACCTGTGGGCTCGGAAGGAGCCCAGAGGTGCCCTCCCATGCCCCCAGGGACTCCCCCTGCCACCCTTGCCCACCCCAGGAGGACGCCCAAGGATGGAGGGACCCATCCCAGGGAACTTAAGGTAAGTTCAGGTAAGTATTTTAAAAAAAAACATTTTGTGGCATAGGGGGGCCTGATTTGTGCCCCCCTACATGCCACTATGCCCAATGACCATGCCCAGGGGACATAAGTCCCCTGGGCATGGCCATTGGGCAAGGGGGCATGACTCCTGTCTGTGCTAAGACAGGAGTTATTTCAATGGGGGTTGGGAGTAAAAAAAAATGGCGCAAATCGGGATGAGGCCAAAATTTTGCCTCAGACCTGACTTGCCCCATTTTTTGACGCCCAAGCTCCATTTTCCCCTACACCGGCGCAGCCTGGTGTGGGTCATTTTTTTTGACGCACACCAGTCAGCTGCGCCGGCTAACGTCATTCCATAAATAAGGCGCCCGCGTGGCGCTTTGGAATGGCGTTAAAATTTTTGACGCACAACTGCTTTGGCACAGTTGTGTGTCAAAAAGTATAAATATGGCCCTTAAACTCTAAAAGAAATGATAACAGGGACTAACACAAGGCCCTAGCAGGACTTTTAAGAATTTAGAAAAATAGTTCAAATTGCAAAAATCAATTTCTAATGACAATTTTGGGAATTTGTTGTGTGATCAGGTATTGGCTGAGTAGTCCAGCAAATGCAAAGTCTTGTACCCCACCGCTGATCCACCAATGTAGGAAGTTGGCTCTGTATGCACTATTTCAAAGTAAGGAATAGTATTCACAGAGTCCAAGGGTTCCCCTTAGAGGTAAGATAGTGGCAAAAAGAGATAATACTAATGCTCTATTTTGTGGTAGTGAGGTCGAGCAGTAGGCTTATCAAAGGAGTAGTGTTAAGCATTTGTTGTACATACACACAGGCAATAAATGAGGAACACACACTCAGAGACAATTCCAGACCAATAGGTTTTTGTATAGAAAAATATCTTTTCTTAGTTTATTTTAAGAACCACAGGTTTAAATTCTACATGTAATACTTTGCATGAAAGGTATTGCAGGTAAGTACTTTAGGAACTTTGAATAATCACGATAGCATATATACTTTTCAAATAAAACACGTATAGCTATTTTAGAACTAGACAGTGCAATTTTCACAGTTCCTAGGGGAGGTAAGTTATTGTTAGTTCTTGCAGGTAAGTAAACCACCTACGGGGTTCAAACCTGGGTCCAAGGTAGCCCACCGTTGGGGGTTCAGAGCAACCCCAAAGTTACCACACCAGCAGCTCAGGGCCAGTCAGGTGCAGAGTTCAAAGTGGTGCCCAAAACGCATAGGCTTCAATGGAGAAGGGGGTGCCCCGGTTCCAGTCTGCCAGCAGGTAAGTACCCGCGTCTTCGGAGGGCAGACAAGGGGGGTTTTGTAGGGCACCGGGGGGGACACAAGTTAGCACAGAAAATACACCCTCAGCAGCACGGGGCGGCCGGGTGCAGTGTGCAAACACACGTCGGGTTTTCTATTGGATTCAATGGGAGACCAAGGGGTCTCTTCAGCGATGCAGGCAGGCAAGGGGGGAACTACTCGTGGTAGCCACCACCTGGGCAAGGGAGAGGGCCTCCTGGGGGTCACTCCTGCACTGGAGTTCCGATCCATCAGGTCCTGGGGGCTGCGGGTGCAGGGTCTTTTCCAGGCGTCGGGATCTGGGAGTCAGGCATTCGCGGTCAGGGGGAGCCTCGGGATTCCCTCTGCAGGCGTCGCTGTGGGGGGTCAGGGGGGACAACTTTGGTTACTCACAGTCTCGGAGTCGCCGAGGAGTCCTCCCTGAAGTGGTGTTTCTCCACAAGTCGAGCCGGGGGCGTTAGGTGCAGAGTTGCAAGTCTCACGCTTCTGGTGGGAAATGCAGTTGTCTTTAAGTTGCTTCTTTGGAAACAAAGTTGCAGTCTTGGGTGAACAGGGCCGCTGTTCTCTGGAGTTTCTTGGTCCTTTTAGAGCAGGGCAGTCCTCTGAGGATTCAGAGGTCGCTGGTCCTGGGGAAAGCGTCGCTGGAGCAGTTTTCTTCTGAAGGGGGGAGACAGGCCGGTAGAGCTGGGGCTAAAGCAGTTGGTGTCTCCGTCTTCTCTGCAGGGGTTTTCAGCTCAGCAGTCCTCTTCTTCTTAGGTTGCAGGAATCTGAGTTCCTAGGTTCAGGGGAGCCCCTAAATACAGAATTTAGGGGTGTGCTTAGGTCAGGGAGGGCAGTAGCCAATGGCTACTAGCCCTGAGGGTGGCTACACCCTCTTTGTGCCTCCTCCCAAGGGGAGGGGGTCACATTCCTATCCCTATTGGGGGGATCCTCCATCTGCAAGATGGAGGATTCCTAAAAGTCAGAGTCACTTCAGCTCAGGTTGCCTTAGGGGCTGTCCTGACTGGTCAGTGACTCCTCCTTGTTTTTCTCATTATCTCCTCTGGCCTTGCCGCCAAAAGTGGGGCTGAGGTGCGGAGGAGGCGGGCAACTCCACTAGCTGGAATGCCCTGTGGTGCTGGAACAAAGGGGGTGAGCCTTTGAGGCTCACCGCCAGGTGTTACAGCTCCTGCAAGGGGGAGGTGATAAGCATCTCCACCCAGTGCAGGCTTTGTTACTAGCCACAGAGTGACAAAGGCACTCTCCCCATGTGGCCAGCCACATGTCTCGAGTGTGGCAGGCTGCTAAAACCAGTCAGCCTACACAGGTAGTTGGTTAAGGTTTCAGGGGGCACCTCTAACGTGCCCTCTGGGGTGTATTTTACAATAAAATGTACACTGGCATCAGTGTGCATTTATTGTGCTGAGAAGTTTGATACCAAACTTCCCAGTTTTCAGTGTAGCCATTATGGTGCTGTGGAGTTCGTGTTTGACAGACTCCCAGACCATATACTCTTATGGCTACCCTGCACTTACAATGTCTAAGGTTTGGCTTAGACACTGTAGGGGCACAGTGCTCATGCACTGGTATCCTCACCCATGGTATAGTGCACCCTGCCTTAGGGCTGTAAGGCCTGCTGGAGGGGTGACTTATCTAACTGCATAGGCAGTGTGAGGTTGGCATGGCACCCTGAGGGGAGTGCCATGTCGACTTACTCGTTTTGTCCTCATCAGCACACACAAGCTGGCAAGCAGTGTGTCTGTGCTGAGTGAGGGGTCCCCAGGGTGGCATACGATATGCTGCAGCCCTTAGAGACCTTCCCTGATATCAGGGCCCTTGGTACCAGGGGTACCAGTTACAAGGGACTTACCTGGATGCCAGGGTGTGCCAATTGTGTAAACAAAAGTACAGGTTAGGGAAAGAACACTGGTGCTGGGGCCTGGTTAGCAGGCCTCAGCACACTTTCAATTCAAAACAAAGCATCAGCAAAGGCAAAAAGTCAGGGGGTAACCATGCCAAGGAGGCATTTCCTTACACTCTTGTAAAACCGATAAAGACTCAGGCAAATCTAAAGGAAATAAAAGATCTTGGGAAGAGGAAGATGATTCAGATGATGAGGAATTTATGGATAGATTGTTACATGATCGTCCGCCACCATATGCGGTGAGCGACAGTGCTCCAAGTACTAGCTTGGATCCTTGGAACCAGACACAGAAAAAGGGAGTTACTGATACGGTACAGACTAGCGGTACAGCTTTGATACAGAATGGTGTCAGTGTACCCACTGCACCCGACATGCCGATACAGTTGCAACCTCCACCACAGATAAAGAGAATCTATCCGGATGTCCCAGTGCTTGAAACTACTACGAATTTAATAGTGCCGCCGGACCCAATATGCACAAAGCCAAAGCTAATACAGATCGAATCGACTCCGAAATTAATGTCCCAACCACCACCACAGTTGATACCAGGGTATAATCCTGTAGCGAGACCACCATTAGTACCTGTTCCGGGTACATTGGAACAGACCTATGGCGTAGGGGCTCCAAGGAGTTTGGGACCAGGTCAAACACCCGCCGCTATATCATTACTCCAAGGGCTTGATTTAGAGCTTGCCTCCTGTTGTTTGAAGTCTCAGGGACAGCAAAGACTTCTCTCTGCCAGCACCTGGAGTCTCTGGAGATACTCCTACTCTGCCCTGTGGTGCCCATCCAGTTCCTGGGACCCTGAAAGGAGAAGCTGGCAGCCTAAAGACAAGGAAATCCACGCACAGAGCGCTGTGCGGGGAAAAGATCAATGTGACTCTGAACTGCGGCTGAAGAAACGACGTGCTGCTGTCTCTGCAGCTGAGAAACAACGCTCGCAGGAAACGCGACTGAAGAATTGACACACAGAGCAGGAGAAAAGACGCGCAGAATCACTGACAGAGGCTGGGAGATCACAACCCGCGCTGCAGGGTTTTCGGATCATCGTTCGGCTGGATTTCCGACTCAAGTACCGCTGTGCGTTGAAAAACAACACAAGGCCTGACAAGACCCGAGAGTGATGGCCGGATCGATGCATCGCTCTCCTGCGGAGAGAAGAAACAACGTGCCCGACCCGGCGAAAGGAGAAACAACGCATGGTCCAGCTCGTGAGTGGAATCAACACATCGCAAGCCCTTTTTGAAGCGCACTTGCCCGTGCGGGGTTACTTTTGATGCGCACCAGGTATATTTTGACGCTAGCAGTGCTAGCGGGTGTTTAAAACTACTTAAAGATTCTTTTTGCATTTTCATTTATAACTTGACTTGTGTATTGTGGATTTTTTATTGTTTTGGTCTTGTTTTGTTTAGATAAATATTTTCTATATTTCTAAACTTGTGTTGAGTCATTTTGTAGTGTTTTCCTTAAGTTACTGTGTGTGTTGGTACAAATACATTACACCTAGCACTCTGAAGTTAAGCCTACTGCTCTGCCAAGCTACCAAGGGGGTAAGCAGGGGTTAGCTGAGGGTGATTCTCTTTTACCCTGACTAGAGTGAGGGTCCTTGCTTGAACAGGGGGTAACCTGACCAATGACCCCATTTCTGACAGCTTCCTATAACTTTCAGGGGAGAAGATGTAGCACAGTGGTCAGAGCGACTGCCTCAGTAGCGGGAGGTCTGGGTTTGAGCCTCAGTGACTACGCAAGGTCTTGTGATTCTGGGTAGATCACTTAATCTCCCCGTGCCCAGGGACAGCGCCTTGAGACCCTCATGGGTGATAAGCTGTGCTATATAAATTTGAATTTCATATTCCATTTCATATAAAAGGATAAAGGGCCTCGTTACAAGTCTGGCAGTCCAAGGATTGCTGAAATTACGGTGGCAGCCAGAGCGCCACACTCCAGGTGACCATTGTCACCGCTGGGAACAAGGTCCCCAATAGGCTGATGGCAGTCAGACTTGTTTGTAGCCACAGTGGCACTGAAATTCAGCACAACTGTGCTGATCATGACTCCTGTTTCCGCCAGCCTTTCCATGGCAGGGACCCCACCATGAAAAGGCTGTCAGAAACACAGTACTGAAGGTTCACAGGGGGGCCTGTGGCATGGGCAGTGCAAGGGTTCCCCTGCCAGCACCCTCAGAATGTGCACTGTCTGCAAAGCAGATAGTGCGCATTCCGAGGATGCTGCTGTGCTACGCTTAAAGGAGCCAAGACAAATAAGGTAGCACTGTCCCCGCCAGTCAGCCCAGTGGGCACATTTTAATGTGGTGGGGGGTGAGGCAGATGGCATTGTCAGCCGCCTCATCCCTGCAAGCTTTGTCATCCGTTGCTCCGACAGCCAAAATCGTAATCAGCCCCAAAGTGTAGTTAAAGGGTCTGCATTTGCTAGATTTGTCCCTGCTCTTCGCTGCCTTTCCTCTACCACTTACTGGGAAACCGCATATATTTTTAACTTGAAATTCATTTGACTTCTTTTATTGGAGCAAACCTATCCACTCTTTCACACAGTGGTTTCTGTTTCTCTACCTGGCTCCTTCTTATAGCACATTGAAATCAGCCTGTTTAGTTTTTTTCTATCGGCTACATCAATAAATTCTATTATTTCAAATACAAGGCTTTTACTAACAACTTTGTTGTTACACTGTTGCTGTTGTACCTAAACATGTATACTGAGTCCACAAAATATTGGTTCAAAAATATTGTGAAAAATCAAATATTGTGACCAAAATATTGTGAGAAATAGGACAGCATATAGAAGTTATGAATATTGTATTTTAAGTCATAATGTTATTTTTAATATATCAATATCTTATCTATTTTTAAAAGATTTCATTTTGGTTTCTTAGTTTTTGTGCCATAAGTTATTATTTTAATTTTATTTTTTTTATTTTTTTGCTGCTTTGGTAATATATTTTTCATTTTTTAAATGATGATATATTTTGTGGGCACTTGGGTTTATAGTGGAATAGGGTGGGATGGTTTTAAAATATTTTGTGTGTTAATTGGTTAATTTGTTCTTATAAGTATTAGTTTGTCAATTATACAATTGTGTAACCTATTTTAATTATTTATTATATGATGTCAAAATATGGTAATTTTCTTTTTTTGGTAATTGTCTTTTAGATAATTGATTGTGTTAATTATTTACCTGCTTAAATAACTAACTTGTTGCATTTCTTTTGTCATCATTGCTGATGTGTTGTTTTAGGTTAATTCCTAAAACAACTGAAAACTGAATCCCTTTTAGTAATACATGTCTATTGTTAACAGCTTTTACACCAGAAAAAAATGGAAATCTTTGTCAGAAACAAGTTTTCAAAAACTACAGATCTTAAGGACTCTATTCTTGTGTGTCTCAGCACACTCATTTCGGCTGGTCGAGTACATTTGTCAGACTGTCAGCTTTTTTTCTGGTCTTAATATAGAATTCCCTCTTGTGTCCATCATTTAGGAACATTTCTCTACCAAGGCTTGAATCACATCTGTGTTCTGGGTCTTGTGGGAGTAGAGATTTAAGATGTGTGTAGGTATTCAATAGTTGTGTCTCTCACTTGAGCTTTTTGTCCCTTGCGTGTACCCAGCTGTGGCCCCCACCATATGTCCTGCCATTTTATTCCCAGTTTGCTGATCTGTGAATGAGCTCAGGTCCGTCTGTGCCTGGGGGCATAGTTCAGATACCCAAACACTGACTGACATGGGACAGGTGTATCTTGAAAGAGCAGAACCTTCATAGGTACCTATTCAGATTAAATTCCTGTTTAGTCATCTACCCACACAAGATCATGGAATGATTCAGAAGGGGGAGTTGACATGGAGGAGTACTGCAATATTTGTGACATAGGATGGGCTTGTACCCAGGGAACTATACTGACCATAGAAAGTTATGAGATCTAGAGATAAGGTGGAATCTAGAGTGATGTGATTTGTGTGAATTTCAGAATGGCCTGCAAATGTTAGATCCAGTCCTAGAAAACTATTCTTAGTTTTCACAGGGGGAATCGTCAGTATTCATGCCTGTGCTCAGCAAAAACAAGAATATCCTACTAACCGTGAAGATTCACAAAATCCAGTGATGCAGTACAATCAAGGGTAATGTAGCTTACATGGAACTCAAATGGATTTTACTCAGAATTCACTGCAAATTTCAAAACTTTGTCTACAAAAATGAGGCCTGAATATTGTTTTAATTGTGCCAAAGTAATTGGAGTACTAATGCCATGACACCACTCTGTGTAACAATTCTCCCGTTTGAGGAAATTGTCTGGCAAGAACCACAGAAGCAATGCAATAGCAGCTTATTCTTCCTGTCATGAAAATTCCTTCTTCTGCATTGTTCAGCCTTTGGTCACTTTGGATTTGGAGTTTGGAGGGAAAGCAAATCTTTGCTGCATCAACACCCTTGGCATCTTAAAGTTTTAGAAAAAATTAAGTAAGTGTAATGCAGCAGTTCCTTTTTATTATTTCTTTCTACCTTTGTTAGTGGGTTGCCTAGAATTTGAACTGGAGTAGGGGCACACATGGGACTACCTATTTTAAGGCAAAAAGCTTCTAGATTTTCCATGGTGGAGGCCTGTGCTAAATATACCTTTTCTCTGTTTTCTTTTATGTTTTTATGAATTTTGTCCTGATGAGTCTATCTTTTACAGTGATGTTTAGAGTTTGGAGTCTAGTTGGTCCTGCTCTATGCCTTGGGTGTATTTTGGATGTATTTTTCACATTCTCACTGGTACTGTGCTATATTTTACTTAAAACATATCAGGAGTTGTGGATGGCCTTGGATTAAATGCAAAACGTGGTTATTTTTAATTCTTTATTACTATGTAGCCAGTTTGTACTGGGTTTTTTTCACAGGCAGCCATGTTGTCTCTATTCTCTAGGCCTTCTTCTTTACTGTCCATGCAGTGACTGCCATCACTGCCATGGAGTCACTGAGTTGTGGTTTTGGTGTCCATCTTCTCTTTGGTTTCCTTGCGTCCTTGTTCATTCGCCATGTTGTGGATGAACTACCTACCAACATTTTATGCAGCCAATGTGTGTTTTCTTCCACTTTTAAAAGCCAGTTTAATGAACATTGATAGAAGAGGCTTTCGACATTTTTGTTCATGTTTTTTCTGTACACGTGTATTTATGTTTTTGACTGACTGTAACACAGTGTTGGTGTTTTTATTATTTTATATGATCTTTGCCTACACCTACCTTTCAAAGGATCCCCATGGGCCCTTGAGGGGTACTAGTAATTAGTTAAATTGTTATTTGATTTTTTATTGCCCCCCAGGAAGCGCTTTACCTGCCCTTCTGCCTCCCAGCTGACCAAATCCCTCCATCTCCCTACCTTTCTTCATGGCAGCTGCAGCACAGTGAGAGGATGACTCCTCTGACCTCCTGGCCTGTTGCCCTCCCCTGTCCAGCTCCATCTGTTGCTGCTGCCTCGGCCTTGGGCAAACTGAGAGCCTGCTTGGCTCTTAGTTCGAGGCCTGCCTCCACCTGCAGGCTCCCACCTGTGCCTCATCCCTGGTGGCCTAGTGGCCATCCGCAAGTAAGTATGTTGTGTCTTTCTTTACTCCTATCATTTAATAATTCTGCCTTTACTTCTGCTTTTATTTCTTTTCTTCTTTTCTGTCTTTATGCTGTTTTTCTCCCCTTGTCTCTTTCTCTCCTCTCCCTGGCCTGCGTTTTCCCCCACAGCACTACTGCCCCTTCGGCCCCCCTCTTGCGAAGGTCTTTTCCCACCTTCCCATCTTCCAGCTGACAAAACCCCCGCCTCCCTCCCCTTCTTATTGGTGTCCGCAGTATAGCTGCACCAATGGCGCACCAAAGGCACATCAAAGGCAAGCCCATCTGTGCCCATCCACGCCTGGACTGCACCCAGCAACATGGACCCTGGTTCTCGCCCCATCTGCCGTTTCGACGCCAGCACTCTACGCACCATCAACCCGGGAAGATCATCTGCCTGCCACCAAGCCACCCATGGACCTTGTTCGTGCCACGCCTGCTCCAGCACTCTCTAAGGACCACCTCATGATCCCACACCAAGCATGGACAGCCACCTCAAGTGCACACTCCTCAACACACGTTCTATAGTCAAGCATGCGGTAGAAGTCTGGGAACTCCTCGACTCAACAACCCCAGAGGTCGCCTTCTTCATGGAGACTTGGATCACCCCCACCATTTCCCCAGACATCACCACAGCCATACTGGACAGCTACAAAATCATCAATCAGATCCAACTGGCCTGGAGGAGGCATTTCTACAATCTATAAGAACACCCTCTGCCTGACTACCACAATTGAGTCTCAGTCAACTCACAAGCACCTACATTTCAAGTTCCAGACCAACCCAAACACCTCCCTATGTGTCACCCTCATCTACAGGCCACCAGGATACCAGTTCTACAAAGACAACGCTAACCTAGTCGCCTCCCAAGTGCTCACCTCCTCCGACTACATCCTACTCGGTTATCTCCACTTCTGCCTTGATACCCACAATGACCCCAACACCTCAAGCCACATGGACAATCTCACAACTCTCGGCCTCAAATAACTCATCAATGTCCCCACCCTCAATGCCAGACACATGCTCAACCCCGTTTTCTGAGCATTGGACAACATCAGCATCTCCCATACCTACGAACACCATTGGACCGACCACAAGTGCATCCACTTTACCTGCACAAAGAACATCTCACGCCACTGCACCCACTTATCCCCTTGACAGACTCTCGGGCAAAGTCACAGAAGCATAACTCACCAACGTTCTCAATCACTCCCTCCCACCAGACACAGTGGATGCAAATGAAGCCGCAAGCAACCTACACTGTGGGCTATCAAATTGCTCTGACAACGTAGCCCCCTAAGGAAAACAGCAGGGAATCGACAGAGCATTACACCCATATGGTTTACAACTGACCTACAAGAATTTAAGTGCTCCTACAGACAACTGGAACTTAAATGGAGGATCATCAGATCAATGGAAGACCACACAGCCTACAAAAATGCAGTCTACATGCACAAACAAAACATCAGAGTCCCCAAAAAAGCCGCCTTTCAAGCATGACTCAGAGCTCACAACAGCAAAGAGCTCTTCGTCATCATCAAAGAGTTCACAACACCTGGGACGGACACCTCATCCATCCCTACTTCCCAAGACCTCTGCAATGACCTTGCCATCTTCTTTCACTGTAACATCGAGGACATCTACTAAGGCTTCAGGAACAAAATCCTCCCAACACCGCTCACCACCATTAAAAAAAGAACAGATGATGGACAAAATGCTGAACAATGCAAACATTTACCCCCAGTCACAAAGATTTGGGTTTAATCCATCATTTTGTTGCTCACCATGCCATCCCAGTTTGGATCCAACCATATGCAGATCAGTCTTGACCTTGTTCCTCATGGGAACAGTCCAGCCCGAACTGCCAAGCGAGGTCTTCCCTGGACCGGAAACAAGCATCGTAGGACCAGTTTCAGGGTATCACCCTTCATCAGCTAGGCTAGCTTGAATCCAGTGGCGCAGAGAGCACTGAACCCATGTCTAGGCACACCCTTCCCACTTGGGGCAACAAATGCAAAAAGAACAGATTATTGACAGAATGCCGAACAATTCAAACATTCACCCCCAGGAAATAGGTGTGAAGGGATGGGGAGGAGTAGCCACCCCCAGCCTCTGGAAATGCTTTGAAGGGCACAGATGGTGCCCTCCTTGCATAAGCCAGTCTACACCGGTTCAGGTATCCCCGAGCCCCTGCTTTGGTGTGAAACTGGACAAAGGAAAGGGAAGTGACCACTTCCCTATCCATCACCACCCAAGGGGTGGTGCCCATAGCTCCTCCAGTGTGTCCCAGACCTCTGCCATCTTGAATGCAGTGGTGTGAGGGCACAATGGAGGCCTCTGACTGGCCAGTGCCAGCAGGTGACGTCAGAGAATCCTCCTGATAGGTGCTTACCTGACTATGTGGCCAATCCTCCTCTGAGGGCTATTTAGGGTCTCTCCTGTGGTCTTCTCTTCAAATAACGAATGCAAGAGCTCACCAGAGTTCCTCTGCATCTCCCTCTTCAACTTCTGCCAAGGATTGACTGCTGACTGCTCCAGGATGCCTGCAGAACCGCAACGAAGTAGCAAGAAGACTACCAGCAACATTGTAGTGCCTAATCCTGCCAGATTTCTCGACTGTTTCCTGGTGGTGCATGCTCTGAGGGCTGACTGCCTTCACCCTGCACTGGAAGCCAAGAAGAAATCTCCTGTGGGTCGACTGAATCTTCCCCCTGCTACTTCAGGCACCAAACTTCTGCTTCACTGGTCCTCTGGGTCCCCTCTCATCTTGATGAGCCTGGTCCCTGGAACACAGGATCAGAATCCAAGTGACCCCAACAGTCCAGTGGTCAATCTGTCCAAATTTGGTGGAGATAAGTCCTTGCCTCGCCACACCAGACAGTAATCCTTTGATCTGCATGAACTGCAGCTGCTAGGGCTTCTGTGCATTTTTGCAAGGAGTACTTCATGCACAGCAGAGCCCAGGTCCCCAGCACTCTGTCCTGCATTTCTCAACTCGCTGAGTTGACCCTCCTTTGTAGTGTTGAGATGACCACCAAGCTCAGTTCTAGTGAACCCATGTTCAAGTGCTTCTTTGGGTGCTGCCTGCTTCTGCGTGGGCTCTCTGTATTGCTGAGCACCCCCTCTGTCTCCTCCAAGGGGCGACCTCCTGGTCCTTCCAAGGCTCGGGCAGCACCCATTTTCTGCATGGAAACAACTCTGCATCCTCCAGCATGCCGGGGGACATCTTCTGTGCAAAGGAGAAGTTCCTGCGTCTTCTGTTGTTGCAAAATCTTCAGCTTCTTCCACCCAGAGGCACCCATTTTGCACCTTCATCCGGGGTTTAGTGGGCTCCTGCCCCCCGGACACTTTCGTAACTCTTGGACTTTGTCCCCTTCCTTTGAAGGTCCTCAGGTCCAGGAATCCTTCTTCAGTGCTTTGCAGTCAGTTGTAGTCATTGCAGAATCTCCTATCACGACTTTAGTATGTTTCTGGGGAAGTAGGGTAACTTTACTCCTACTTTTCAGGGTCTTGGGATGGGGTATCTTGGACACCCTTAGTGTTTTCTAGCACTCCCAGGAACCCTCTACACACTACACTAGGCCTGGGGTCCCTAAGTGGTTAGCATTCCACTTTCTTAGTATATGGTTTGTGTTGCCCCTAGGCCTATTGCGTCCTATTGTATTCTAAGTGTTTGCACTACTTTTCTAAATGTTTACTTACCTGATTTTGGTTTGTGTGTATATTTTGTGTATTTTACTTACCTCCTAAGGGAGTATATCCTCTGAGATATTTTTGGCACATTGTCACTAAAATAAAGTACCCTTTATTTTTTTGTAACTCTGAGTATTGTGATTCTTATGATATAGTGCTATACGATATAAGTGGTATAGTAGGAGCTTTGCATGTCTCCTAGTTCAACTTATGCTGCTCTGCTATAGCTACATCTATCAGCCTAAGCTGCTAGAACACTACTAATCTACTAATAAGGGATAACTGGACATGGCACAAGGTGTAAGTACCAGCTGGTACCCACTATAAGCCAGGCCAGCCTCCTACAAGCGCCAAGAGACCCTATGGGTGATTAGCCATGCAGTACAAATCCTTGATTAATTGATTGATTCAATTATTCAATGTTTTCCCTGTACCAACTCCCTCCTACAATGGTCCCATGGGCATGGAGGGACACAAACTAACTGTTGTCTGTGTAATGGAGAAGAAGAAGGCTGTTGGCACCACTAACATCAGGCTTCTCCCTTTTCAGGAAACACAATGCACTTGCTGCACCTTCCTCTTGACAGCAAGAATCTGAGAGAAAAATTGCACCATTACCAGCAAACGTAAGCTTATATATTTTAGCGCTGCAGTGACGGCAGTCCGTGGAAAGCAATGGACCTAAAATGGAACCCTCTCAAATGTAAACTAATTCATCACACAAAGTCAGCAACAGGAGCTGCAGTCAGCAGGTGGAGCAAAACAGGAGGTTGAGCTTCTTGCTAAGCACAATATATAGAAGACCGATCCTTCTCATTTGGTTTCATGATCTCCAGCTAAGAAAGTGAAGTGTACTGCCCATGTTTTCACATCCTGCCCTCTGATGATATGTGTAGCGATTATATCCTGTCCAAGTTAGAGTCCCACCAGAGGAGGTGAGAGAAAAGGAGGACATGCATGTGATGATGGTTATGATAATCATAAACCAGTGATCAGCAGTGTGGTGTTTAACACAGAGGAAGTACAACCCACCTCTAATCTACTGATGCTAGTGGTGCATCCAATACTGCCAGCTCCCATATTTGCAAGACCCTAGAAACCTCCACCCACCACCACACCAATACTACTCATAACAGACTACAGAAAGGCAAACAACACAACAACCTATCTTCATTTACAATTCTTCAGCACAATAAGAAAGCTCACCTCCCCAGTTTGAAATTTCTTTACTCTTAGCCAGCATGAGGGTAACATTGCAAAATACTGCATTTGTGTCAAAAAGTTTCATGGTGGTGAGCCAGCTTGGCACTTCAGTCCCTGAGGCCAACTGCTCCATTTAAAAAACAACCAGCAATCAATTTGGAAGAGACTATTAAAACATAGTTGCAGTTGGTGGGAGAGAGGAAGCAGATGATGTGATAAAAGAAGTGGTGATGAATAAGAATTGGATGCCAGAACCAGCATTATGCAAAGCAGTCCTGTAACTCTCCCCCACATTGTTCAATCCTCACCCGCAGCAACCTCTGCATATCACATGGTAGACTTCACCCCAAAGAGTTTAAGCATCCTACCTACTGCTACACACAGGTGACTTCTGGCAGTAGTACTACAACAAAAACAGCAAACTCTTAAGTCTATGTTTACAAAGGAGTTATTGTACCACCAAAACCACAAAAAAGCCTGTTTCTACAAGATGAAGCTAGCTAAAATGCTACCACTTGACCTACTCCCTTTATTTTTAAGGAATTGGCTTTCTGGGATTTGTGGCGGTCCTCCACCAAAAGCAGAAGATTTCTAATCTGATCTATTCATTCACAATTGCTGTGCCAGTTCTGCATTGTGAAGTGATTCAATTGGCAATGTTTTGAAGTAGAGTGCTGTTCAGTCCACCCAGCTCACAACAGACGTATGGACCATTTGTCAGCAATGGTTTACATGTGCATCACTGCACACTGTATCACTTTTCTCAGAGTGAAGCATAGGTTAACCACTGATTTCAGAGCTGAATATAGTTTTCTGGACATTAGAAGGCATGCAACAGCTGGTATAAATGCCTTAAACACAGAGGTTTCACAATTGGATTTGTTGTCATTGACAATGGCAGTGAGATAGTCAAAACCATGGCTGACAGTGGATATTTCATATTCCTGTGCTTCGCCCATTGCCTTAACCTAATAGTTCAAGACATTCTCAAACAAATAAGACATAGGGCCTGATTATGAGTACAGCAGTGCTGGGACTGCCTTACCTGTGGTGGCAATCAACCACCATTTCCTTTGTTGTCTGACCAGCAGGTTAGCAGATTAAGAAACTGGCAGTCAGATCACCACAAGCCTGCTGAAACCACCAGGATCACAATCCTGCGGTTGCAGCGTTTCGGAAAGTTGTGGTCAATCACCATGATGCCAATGTTGGCACTGCCATGTCGATCATGACTTGCTTTTTCATGGTGGAGACACCGCCATAAAAAGGTTGGTGGAAAGGCAGACAAGGGGACAAAGGGGGCCACTTGCACCACCCATGCCCTTGTCATGGACAGTTTAGTGGGTGCCCTCTCAGCACAGTGGAATAGGCACTGTCTGCAGTGTCAACAGTGCACATTCTGACAGTGCTGGTGGTGCAGACAATGCGGTGGCATTGGCCTCGGCTCTCCCTTAGAGCCAAAGCCAATGCGGCAGCACTGTATGTGCTGTCCAGCCCTGCAGAAACATCATAATACACTTGTAGAGAGGCCACCGGGTTGGTGGTGTCCTCCCAACAGACGTATTTACGGTCCGACGGCAAATATCGTAATTGGCCCCATAGTCAGCAACATACTGATCAACTACTGAAAAATATGCATGTAAAATCCCTCATTCAGAAGGTGCTAAAATCAACATACTTTCAGCCATATTGACAAGAAAGTGGTGCATCTGTCCTGATGCACCATTTCTCTTGAGTCACCCTTACCTCACCTAACAACACCATGGTTGTGCCATATTTGCAACACAGCACATCATGGTGGTTATTACAACATCAGCACCAGAATTTTCACGATGTTGTGGCGTTTTGCTGCACTAGTGTAAAAAATGTTGATGCTAGTGCAGCAAAGCAAAGGGAGGCCAATTGATTGCAATGGATGTGTCATTCTAACACCTGACTTGATTAGGATTTAAAAATGACAGAAAAATCTACCAAATTTCACTGGACCATTTTTTCGGGCCTCTCTGTGTGGTAGAGCTCCCTTTGCATACATTATGCCTGGCGCAAGCATAATGTTGTTCAAGGGGTTGTAAAATGGCGCAATGCATGCATTGCGCCACTTTGTTAATGTGACCCGGGATAATGGCTACATAAGCACCGCCTTAGATTAATTACAAGTACGCTAAGGTGGCATTAAGGCGGATCAAGTGGCTTGTGAATCTGTACATAGATGCTGTAACACATATTGAGCAGTGCAAGTCTATCAACAATAATGCTTTTCAAAGCAGGAGAAATTCAACTGTCAAATCCATGATGGGGATTTAACTGGGGCTAGTGGAGCGCCTGATACAAGTGATACTTCAGAGAACGGCAATACAGTAATTAAACTGAACAAACAGTTCATACCAAAAGATAATAGTGTTCCTGAAACAACCCAGGGTGATGAGGGCAATCGGTCTACTTATATATATCCTACTAGATGTTGCCGATACGTAGATATAGTTAGGACATTGTTTTCATAGGAAAAGCGTTTTATGTTTTGCCAAAAACTTTGGTGCATTTTGACAAATCTTCATAAAAATGTCAAAACTAGTATGCGCCTGAATTTCGCTATTGTCTTGAAGGTTTTGGGATGATTCCTCAAGAGGGGAGCTGAGAAAAAAGGGTTTTCAAAAACGCATTTACCCCATGCAGTTTCCTATAGGGATTTTAGACATGACTATAGCCTGAACAGCAGGACGGAACTACACCAAATTTGGCAGAAAGCTAGCTCTTTGTCCAGAATGAGCCCCTTTTAGTGATTTGGTATAAATTTGTTCAATATTTTTTGAGAATTTACAGAAAAAGCTACATTGTTTCTAGGGACGCTGGCCCTCCATGGGTCCACAGATCTCATGCTGAGATCTGATTGGCTACCAACACTTCAAACAAGAAATGTTGGCAGCCATTTTGGGACTTGGACTCATCTGCCTCCCCCCCAAAAAAAGATTAAAAAAAGAAAAGGAGGCAGCTTGGGAATACCCTGACCCTGTAGGTCTGGTGGGTGGTAGTCCCTGAGGAGCCTGCCTGGACATAAAAGTATTTTTTAAACACAATTTTGCTGTGAAACCACAGAGGATCAGTGGATCCCAGCAATTTTTTTCAAAACAAGTATGTTCACCCCAGCTTGTTTGTAGTGGAGCCCTCGGTGGGCCAGGCCCCGGGGGCACATGGCATTATTTGATATGGGAAAGCGGTACATTAAAGGGAAAAATACATTTGTCTATCTGGTTGGTGTCTAAGCACAGATCTCATGGTGAGATCTGATTGGCTGTCAGCACTTTAACCAGAAAGTGATGGCAGCCATCCTGGGGCTAATATACACCACACCACCCTATTATAAATGCACTGTAGTGAATTGCAGGATTTGAGGGTCACAAAAAGGAGAACGTATAAACAGTGATAACAAATTGTAGTTAGAATATAAATCATTTGTTGATAGGTCCATTGAAAGTTTAGGAATTGTGGTGTGTTCTAAGGTGATTTCACCCTGCTACGATTTCATGAATCATGTCTGAGAGAAAACTGAGTTCTCATGATTTTCCCAGAGAGGTTATGAAAGGTGCTCCAGAAGCTAAAATGAGAGCATATTTTCACTAAATTCACACATTGTGTGAATTAAGTCAGACATTCACAGTAAAAAATTTACTTCCAACAGGAGCAACCTGTTAGTTGATTCCGTTGAGATCTACTGCTTCCCGCCAGAGTGTTAACAGTCTTACTTATGACAAAAGTGTGACACACCTGAAACCATCTCGATTGAATCAAACTGGTAAAACTTAAAACATTTAATTAGAAAGGAACAAAATGACGGGGTTTATTTTGTCATCAAAATTATGATTTGTGCAGTAGAAAGAAAAATAAGGACATCTTTTAGATGAGTTTTGAAATATTTTTCTCAATTTCGTTAAAATATTCTGACATGCGGACTGAAACATGCACTTTCAACACCAGCTGTAGACTGACAGTTAACTACCTGTTGATCAGCAGTTCCAATGTTCTAATGAGCATCTACAGTGCTAACATTCTGAATTCATGCCAAATCTTTGCAACATCTGAATGCCATCTTAGTGGAATGGAAGTCGGAAAATTAACATATTTTCTACTGAAGATACTGCAGCGAATAAGAACATGAGGAAGCAGGGCCTTGCACCGACCCCCCACTGTGCACTGCAATGGGCATCTTACTTAACTTTTACAAAACCCTAGAAATTCACTGAAAAAGACAAAGGTTACAGGGATGTTATAGTTAGGGAATAGAATTTAAAAAACTTAGAAATTCACTAAAAACTATAGGTTACAGAGAGTTGATAATTAGGTTCAGATTTTAGACACAAAAAACATAGAAATTCAGCTGTGAAGTTATTATAGTTATAGATAGTGTTTGAAAGTGGATCACTGATAAGGGCACGTAAGCACCTACTGTTAGAAATGGGGTCTTTGGTTGTCAGTCAGGAAATAGGAGACAAGCTTGTAACACCTATTTCCAAAGGGAGAGGGTATAACACTCAAAGAGCTGGTTTGGCAGTACTGGGGGTCCATGGTGGAGCCCCCAGGATGCACGGAAGTGGCTTCCCAATACCAGATTTTGAATGGGGGGACAATTCCATGATCTTAGACATGTAACATGGACATATTTGGAGTTACCATTGTGAAGCTACATATAGGTATTGACCTTTATGTAGTGCACACGTGTAATGGCGTCCCCGCACTCACAAAGTCCAGGAAAATGGCCCTGAACTATGTGGGGATACCTTTGCTAGTGCAAGGGTGCCCTCACACTTAGTAACTTTGCACCTAACCTTCAGCAAGTGAAGGTTAGACATATAGGTGACTTATAAGTTACTTAAGTGCAGTGAAAATGGCTGTGAAATAGTGTGTGTGCTATTTCACGCAGGCTGCAGTGGCAGTCCTCTGTAAGGGTTTGTCTGAGCTCCCTATGGGTGGCAAAAGAAATGATGCAGCCCATATGGATCTCCTGGAACCCCAATGCCCTGGGTACCTAGGCACCATATATTAGGGACTTATAAGGCGGGTCCAGTATGCCAATTGAAATTGGTAAATGAAGTCACTGACCTACAGTGATAAATGCAAAAGTAGAGAGAGCATAAGCACTGAGGTTATGGTTAGCATAGCCTCATTGACACAGTTAGTTAAGACACAGGCATACACATTAGGCCACAAACTATGAGCACTGGGGTCCTGACCAGCAGGATTCCAGTGAGACAGGCAAAAACATTCTGACTTACATGTGAAAAATGGGGGTAACATGCCAAGGAAGATGGTACTTTCCTACAGTTAGGGACCCAGTTTATAATCCCAAATGTGCCTTTGAAGTGAGGGAGACTTCAAAGAGTGACTTAGAAGTGCACAAGGTCCTCTTTTAGTACAATCCTGTCTACCAGGTTCCCAGTAGGGGGTTTGGCAGTCCATTGTGTGAGGGCAGGCCACTGTCCTTTGAAATGAAAGTGTCAGGCCCTCTACCCTTGCAGCCCAGGAACACCCATACAGTATGCAGATGTGTGCAGGTGTGACTGAGCATCCAGTGTTTGTGGTTGTCTGGGTGAAATGCAAAAGGGAACTGTCAATCAGCCCAGCCCAGATGTGGATTGAAAGGCACAGAAGGTTTTAAGTGCAGACAAAATGCTCACTTTCTAAAAGTGGCAGTTCTAAAATAGTAAAATAAAATCCAACTTCACCAGTCAGTAGGATTTTGTATTACCATTCTGGCCATATTAAATATGACCTGTTTGCTCCTTTCGTATCAGAATCTACCACTCAAACAGTTTATGAGGGTAGCTTTAGTGTTAGCCTATGAAAGGAGCACACCTCACAGCAGTGTAAAATGAATTTAGGAGTTTTACAACACCAGGACATATAGAACACATTTGTACATGCCCTGCCTTTTACTTACATTGCACGCCGCCCTATGGTTTACCTAGGGCCTACATTAGGGGTGACTTGTATGTAGAATAATTGGAGTTTTGAGGCTTGGCAAGTACTTTTAAATGCCAACTTGAATTGGCAGTGAAACTGCATACACGGGCCTTGCAATGGCAGGCCTGAGACATGGTTAATGGGCTACTTATGTGGGTAGCACCATCAGTGCTGAAGGCCTGCTAGTAGCATTTAACCTACAGGCCCTGGGCACGTGTAGTGCACTTTACTAGGGACTTATAAGTACATTAAATAAGTCATTTGGGTATGAGCCAATGTCACTATGTTTGAAGGGAGAGAGCATATGCACTTAAGCACTGGTTAGCAGTGGTAAAGTGTGCAAAGTCCAGCAAAAACAGTGTCAAAAATTGGAGGGAGGCATTCAAAACATTAGGGGTGACCACCCTAAGGCTGTCAGGTCTAACACCTATATTTGGCAATAGGCCACTTACCCTAACTAGGTCCAGTCAGGTCTCAATAAAAGTAATTTCTGCTAAACCCTTGGTAGCTTGGCAACGATCAACAAGGCTTAACTATCAACAAAACAGTAAATAGGTAAAACACAAAACACAACAAACACCAATTTATAAGAATAGATTATATTTTTATCTTTAAAATGACACTAAAATGACCAAAATCCAATATAGGGAAATGTTTTTTTTAATGATTAAAAGTAATTCTAGTGCTCAGAAGCAAATATCGCTCTAAGGGTTAAAAAAGGTCATACTGGACAGGGACAAAGTTCAGAGTTGAGCTCACCCATGATGTAACACTGTTACACTTACTTTCAGAAGTGTTTCTTGATACAGCAAAGTGGTCCACAGCACCAGCCAAGGGTTCAGAGGCTCTGATTTGCCTCTTGGGGTCTGGGACTACATCTCCCACAAAGCACATCTTCAACTTATGCAACTGTTTACAACTGTTGCTCATCATGTTTCCAAACCCTTGGATCTTCTTCCGGTGCTCCTTTTTTGGGTTTTTGAATTGTCCACAACTTGATCCAAAGGTTCCAGAAGCTCTGAGCTGCTCCTTGGGAGTTGGGGCTATAATTCCCAGAATGTACCTGGTCAGAATCCTAAAATGATCACTGTACGCTGTCCAGCTGGACTCTTCTTGCAGGACTTGAAGCAGGGACTCTAGCCAGCTCCTTTGTACATGTAGCTTACAGGGAGTCCCTTCTTGAAGTAGTTGAAGACAGGCAAAGTCCTTTAAGTGGTGAAGCCCAAGTGTGCATCTAGTGCAGTCCTTCATAGTGCAGTGTCCAGGTGCAGGTCAGGGGTCCAGCAGGGCAGTCCTTCTTCTTCTTTGTCTTGTTCCTTGTATGGATCTGAAGTGTGGGTGCAGCTCTACCATATTTATCCGTGCTCCTGGGGTGGGAAGTGGGGGTGGGGGGGCAACTGTCCAATCACAGGCAAGGCACTACCATCTTGGGTGACCACTTCCTGGGAAGTGAGGCAAAAATCTATCCCAGGGAGCAACATTCCTTAAAATCCAAATGGCAGAAACTAAATTTTGGAGGTTAGGTCTGGCTGACAAAACCCACTGGTGTGGCAAAAAATCCTTAACACACCCCTCTCCAGCCCTCTCCCAATCTAATCAAAAGGACATCTGGTTGTCTGGGTTTGCAGGAAATGGGGGAGGTCCTGAGCTGCTCCAAATATCCTTCCCTCCTTTGAAGTCCAGTTTGTCTGCTCCCCCCATCCTGATTCACCATCTGCTGAGACAGACCTCCTCCCCCAGGAACTTCCTTTGTCTGCAGCCCAGGCCACTTCACACTCCATCAAGGTAGCCTGGCTAGGCTGCCAGAGGCTGGCCAATCAGAGAAGAACTACAGAGCTGCAACTTTTGACATTTAGAAAGAGTTCTTAAACTATTTCCCTGAATCAGTTATATCAAATCCAGCAAGGGCAAGTTGTTGCATTTACTATAACAAGAGTTTGAGACCAAACTTGTCATATCTGTCATATCTAGCTGATTTGCAGACTTTATTAATTAAATTCTTTCCATTTTAGCCTATGGAGCCCATTCGCTACAATGAGGTAAAAACTAGTTTGGCTATTTTTCCTCACCAGGGCTCATAAAACATATTTTATAAGGTCCCGGCCTATAGTTACACTGCACTTAACCCTGAGGGCACTTGGGGCACACCTTAGGCGTGACTTATATGTAAAAATAACGTACTTTAAAACTTGTACTTCCAAAGTCAAATTTGCACATAACTTTACTTTAAAAGCAGACAGCAAGGTAGGCCTGCCTTTACAATGACACTGGGTACCTCAGCAGTGCAACTATGGGTGCATCACCTATGCTGGGGCCCATAAACGTACATCCCCTACCATATACTAGGAACCTCTAGGTAGGTTGAGATAGCCAATTATAAGTAGTCTAATTTGCACACTCATTTTACACAGAGCACTTGCCCTAGGACTTGTTAGTTGTACCCAGGGCACCATCAGAGTCAGGAAAACACCAGCAAAAAGTGAACAATGGAGACAGAAAGTTAGGGTGCTTCTGTAATCAGCCCAGCTTTCTCACAGTTATTGCAAGTAACTATAACTTGTGCCCTAAGGTAACTTCAGCTTACGCCCTAAATGCATTACTAATCATGTACTACTAATCACCTGAGATATTGCTTCACACATGAATCTTCTGTGACATCATTGATGATATCACTGTAAGATTTACAGTAAAAGAGAGCAGAATAAGAGCACTCCTTTCTTCTATTTTCCTGCTGGCTTATCAGTAGGCAGGAAAACAGATGAAAAATCTGCATCCAGCTGGCGGGAGCCTTTTTTCTGCTCCGGATCGCTTTGAGCAGACTTGCAGTTTGCTCTTACCTCAGGGGGAACTGTCATAGCTCCGTCCAAGCCACAGCAAACTACTATGTACTGAGTGTAGGCACCTCTGGAAATAGGGAGCCAGCCGAAGTGGGTGGTGGTCCCCAGGGCGAAGAAAGGTGCCAGGAGGGGGGGCAGTTTTTATAGTTGTGGCTGGCCCGAGGAAGGTGGCGGTCCCTGGATAATAATAGGCCCTAGGCCCAAGCGTGAGGTTCACATGGCACCCACCTCTATATTATTAAGGCCTGACCCCAGGGAGGTGACAGTCTCTGGGGCTGTTAAGGCCGATGGAGGGGGGTCACACTGCCCCCCTTCTCTTAATTTTAACTTGGCCTCGCCCGAATTTGGATATACTTAAACAAATCTTTCAGACAGATCTCAAAGTTAGAGAGTAGCTCATCAAAATAAATTATTCAATCAATAGTAAAATAGTAGATGCTTAGTCTCTTTAACCCTTGGTCCTCCCTGCCTGTCAAAGTGGGACCCCTAAAAATACTAGGAAATGTGTGGATTTCAGTGAAATAACATATAAAGATTAACAATCTCTAACCCTAGCCTTTTTCAAAGTGATGTACAAGTACTTTCTTGAAGTAGCTATATTCCTCCTGCTGAAGAAAACAACCATAAACTTATTTTCTCAGTAGTAATTCAAAGATAAGAGGAATCCTGTCAGCCCCCTTAATCCTCCATTTGCTCTCTATACATATATTGGCAGGTTGCTGCCCAATAATAGAGTTTGGAGTCTGGTACTGCCCAGCCCCCTCTGTTTCTAGTGAGAGATAAACATTTAGGAGCCCTTCTGGTTTTCAAGTATACCCAAATGAAACATGTGATCATGTCATTTATGACCTTGAACCAATGATTATTGAATTCTAGAGGAATGACCCAAAAGATATACAGCACTTTTGGCAGAAAGATCATCTTAATGACGTTACTGCATCCCACTACAGATAGATGCAAGTTGTCTACTCTATGCATGTCTCTACTTGCTTTCCCAATGACGGGGGCTAGGTTAATCTTGACCAATAGATCCAGCTCAGCCATAATAAACCCTAGATACACAGCCTTTTCGACTACTCTTTCATCCTCGTACCGAACATACCTACGAAGAACTACTTGGGTTTTACTTTGAATTAGAGGGTACTCAGAAAAGCTCCAGGCCTGGGCCTCCTTTTCGAATTCAGTTACAGCCATCCATGGGCTGGGTGTATCTATGGCCACATTATCCTGATCAGCGTAAATTTTAGTATCCCAGCGATGCAATGCATAGGTACTATCCAGGTGTTCAAGCCTAGTTTTCATATTAGGGGCTAATATAAAATGTGAAAAGCAGGGGAGAACACAGGCAACCCTGTCTGGTGCCTCTTTGTATTTGAATTTTCACTGACTGAGTACCCTTTAGTTGAAGTCTGGCAGTAGGTCTGTGATTTACTGATTCTTATTTCTCTGAGTCTATTCCTATTCCACACTGACCCATGACTGTCCATAAGTATTTCCAGCAAACCATATTGAAAGCCTTTTCTGTGTCTAATAAAATCAAGGTCATAGTATCCCCTGATACCAGTGAGGCATCAAAGAGAGCGATGGTGTGATGGGTGTGGTCCGTGACCCTTTGCAGGTACAGACTTGTGCTATATTGGAGAGACAATTCTTCTAATAACTAAGCTCAAACGTGTAGCGAGCACTTTAGAACACATCTTTGTGTCACTGTTAATAAAGGCTATCGGCCTGGATGACCCTGGCTCTTGCGGTGGCTTGCATTTTTTCAGGAATACAACTATATTAGCCATAGACCACTAGTCTGGAGCTGACTGCTCCTTTCGGATTTCCAAATCATAAAAATCAGATCCTGCCCTAACTGCAAGGAACAGACTTGGTAGAACTCTAACGGGATCTTATCCACCCCAACTGCTTTCCCTAGGGACAAGTCTTTAATACCACTTTGCACTTCTTCATAAAAAAGGAGCATGCAGAAAATCCTGATCTTCCAAACTTAATCACTTAAAAGTGACTGACTCTAGAAAATTCACTAGATTCCTTTTTGAATTATCCTCGTCTCTTTCTTCTCTACAGATCCTCTCATAGTACTCCTGAAACACCTCTTGGATTCTCTCAGGGTCAGAGACCAAAACTCCATGAGAGTATTTTACCCCCACTATTTCAGACTGCATAGTTTTTTGTCTAATTCACATGGCTAGAAGATGCCCCACCAGTTCACTATATTCGTATCACTCCCTCTTCCAAGTTGCAGATTTATCCATGGCCTTCTTTTCTGAGCTATTATAAATCACCGATTTGGCTAAAGCTACATTACATTGAGTCTCATTGATATCTTGTCCTTCAGAGACTGCTGAGATTAATTGGAACTAAGCCTCTTCCAGGGTCCTATAAAGCTCTTTTATATGCAGCTTCTCTTTCTTTGGCAATTTAAGCTGAAGCTAAGAGTCTGCCCCCACACCCCACCTTAAAAGTGTCCCACATTGCCCCAACTGATGCACTCCCTCTATTAAGTTCCATAAACTCAAAGATCCAACTATTTATGTGTTGTACATATTCTTCATCTATGTGCAAAGCTCATTCAAAGGTCCAATACATCACATTCTACCCCTGGCTAGTCCCGACTATCTCTGATACTAGTGGGTTTTGATCAGGCATGACTCTGGGATATTTTTCAACTTTAGACCCATTTACCAGACTATGAGAAGTGATAAAATAATCCAACTGGGCATGTGAAGGATATGGAGCAGAGTAACATGTAAACCAGCATTTGAAGAATTTGTCTTAGACCAAGCATACGCCAACCCATGATTAATTCCTAAGTAGGCCAAATGTCTGAAAACTTTTGGATTCTGTCCTGAGTACTACTTTAATCCTCCTCTAGTTGCCCCCCTTTTATATTGATATTAACTAAAGTCTCAACAGATTATAATCAGACTTGCCCAGAGGGAAAGCTCAATAGACAGCCAATCAAAAATCACCTGGTCATCCTCAGCTGACCCACAGACCGAGACCAGGGTAAAATGGCCATTCGCATGATGACATTTAGTGATCACCCATCTTCCAAACCTGTCTGCTAGTATACGATTGAGCTTACAAGTGCTTTTGCAAGTCATAATGGACACCCCCTTGGTCTTTACTCCTAGGGTTGTGTATCCTATATGTTTAAAATGAAGAGATTCTAATAGGTGCTTCTTGGCTCCTTCTTTATGTGTCTCTTGCAGGCAGAAAATATCTGCTTGTAATACCTTTAGGTCCTGGGACATTTTTGTCCTCTTTGCAGCTGTCATTCAGTCCACATAGAAATATCTTACATATCTTCACAATTCCCCAAAACAAATGCCTGTCCTGAGACCACCAATTTTTATACGTAGATTTGTTTCCCTCCCAAAAACTGGCATAATCCTCCTTGTTCCATCGTCTCTCCTCTTGTATTGTCCCCACCTTTTCCCACTGTGATACCGCCTTGACCCAGTCAACAGAACCCCCCATCTTAGTAAACCCTCCTCCAAAACCCCCACCCTCCTCTACAACCTTGAGGCAGTCAGACAACCCATGGCTTGAGTGATAGGTTTCTAAATCACCCTTCTTACAGCCCCCCAACTCCAACTCTTAGATAGTGCATTTTGAATGAAAATTAAATGGAAAATAGCTAACCAAATATGCTAATACTCATTGCCACAAGAGGTTGTTCCTACCTCCCCTTTTATATTACTACTCTATTGCAGAATTCAGAACCTCAATGCCCCCCTGAGCAAACATTCAGCCAGGTAGGAAGATAAAACTTTGGAGCAATGGAATGTGTTCTAAAACAAAACCCCCCATGACATGTGTCTTCTATTTACTCCAAGTAATCAGATTTAATAACCTGATTAAGGGAGATGTCCACATCAGGAGGAAATATCCTTCAGATATTCTGTGGCCTTTATCTCAAAGGAAAATGTTTGAATTTTGCCATTGAGGACATCCTTCAACCTGGCTGGATTTAGCACAAAGGATTCACCTCTTAGATCCTGAAATGGCTTTACGAGTTGCCTGAGGCTCCATCTCCTCTCCACTGTAAGATTACAAAAATCCAGCCTAGTGAAAAAGGAGTGCCCATCATGGCTCTGCTTCACATTTGGACAGGCCTTTTGAAAAATTGCCTGCCAGAGCAGGAAACTAGCAAAGTAAACCAAGCGAGCTCTGAGTCTATCGACTTGCCCATATTGTTGGTTATTGAGCATTAGAGGAAACCTATGCATATTCTGAACTTCCATGTCCGAATTACAGGCTGTGAGTTCAGGAAAAGCCCCCTTCAGGAGGTTCACCATAATGGTTTACCATAGAGGTCCTAATGTCACTGCTTTCAAATCACTCTGTCCCACCCTGAACTCCCAGGTTATTCCTATGCTATCTGTTTTCAAAGTCCTCCATCTTTCACAGTAGATGTGACTTATGGGATTTCTGTGTGACTGTTTCCTCTTTCTTTTAATTCCCCTACATGAGCTCCAGTATACCATCCCTCTCTTCCATGGAGGTTATCCTGTCCCCAATTTCTGTGCAGGTTTGTCTGACCTTTGTGATGGCATCCTATGGGTTTTTAGTGCCCCAGCCAATGACAGCAGCTCTCATTACATGTTTCCTCTTGTAGCTGTATTATAGAATTGTATATCAGCCTAAGTGATGGCTCTCCTCCAGCAGAGGGGGTCAAGTGGCTACTCTCAAATATAGATGCTTTTGTGTGAGAGGTGTGGTCTTCTGGATAGACTTGCATTATTAGTGAGTAGTCCCACTTTAAGGCCATAGGTACAGGAGTCTTTCCTTGTGACTTGACCCTTTTCTTATGAGTCTCCCCTCTCAATTTTCTCCAGTGTTTCACCTGCTTAACAGTACCAAATGGTTCAACAACTGTACTGTTTGAGCTGATACCTGATGCCCCAGGGGCCCCTGATGTTATAGACTGAAGGTCATTGTCTGAGTAACTAATACTTGCACTTGTTTTGGATGTTTCTGACCTATCTGTAAGGGAGAAAACCACCGCCAACGAAGACGACAAAGGTAAGTACCGCAATGTAGTAAACAAGGGAAGAAGGGGCACAGTTACACACCCACCCACCCTGCAACACACTCCCAACCCCTCAAACCATCCCTGTCATACACACCAGAACAAGAGGTACTTACCTGACACAAGTCAAATAAAACCTGCCCAAAGTACATACCTGTGCACACCACACCCCCACAATGAAATGATGAACTACTTCTCCATATTGTGCCAACAGCACCACTGGGCACAAAAACTTTAATAGAACCGTAAAAAGTAATGTCCGAATAAGGCCATTGGACAGTCCATGAGAAACAGCCTGAAAGGCCCAAATGGCCCGAACTTGACTCCCACATCAGAACATGATACTCCACCATAAAGGGACATCAATTGGGCAGCCAAGTACCTCAGGGAACAGGGGCAGGGGGTGGGGACTTACGTCTGGGAAGGGGGGGCTTGGGCTTATGTTTGGGAGATGGAGGGGGTTTGGGTTTGCTCTTGGAAGGTGGGGGAGCAGGCTTGGACCAGGGGTGGCAGACAGACCTGGGGCAGCACAGGGTTTCTTCCTCTCTTGGGAAGTGGCACGGGAATGGGAAGGGCGGACTGGGGCGGATTTAGAGGAGGAAGGACTGGACAGGGCAAGGAGATGTGCATGGTTAGGGACGAGATGGGGTGGTCCAGTGGGTTCTAATAGGTCAACACAGGACAGGAAATGTTTTTTAGGGGCAGTTGGGGTGGACATATAGGAAGGTGTGGGTGTGGAGGTAGAGGGAGTGCTTGTAACTGGTGTAGGTGTGCTGGATGTGGGTGCAGGTGCCTGTACAGAATGCTGAGGTGTGGTAGATGTGTGTTGAGTGGGTGTCTGGGAACATTTGAGTGTCTTGGGAGGAGGGGGTGGAGGCTGTGGGACAAGACAGGCTGCCAGTGTACATGGATGTTGTCTGGGTGTCTGCAGGTCTGGTGAGTGTGCTGCATGTGTCAGTCAATGTCGTTGTGGTGAGTGCATATGTGGTGTCTGGGGTGCATGACTGTATGTCTGATGTTGTGGTGACTGCAAGAATGGGGCCAGCAGCAGTGACTGAGGATGCAGTGCTTGTGGGTGTGCATGTTGAGGAGACAGACAGGGAGGCTGGAGAGGTGGACACAATGGGGTAAGTGGATGCTGTTGTGTGTGTCTTTGTATGTTGGCTGGGTGTATGCCTGTGGTGGGAAGTGTGGTGCTTTTGTTTCTCTGTCTGCTTCTTGTGTGTTGAGGTGTGTGCATTGCTGTCTGAACTTGTGCTTGGGAAAGGTGAAGGGAGTGGGGTGCTGGAAGGGGTAGAGGTTGCTGGGAGGGGGACGGAAAGACCAGGGACACTGGCTGGCATCAAAGAGGAGGCCAGACCTGAAAAGATATCTGTAGGTCAGACATGGCACCGTGAATGCCTTCCAGGTATGCATTGCATTGCTGCATCTGGGATGCTAGCCCCTGGATGACATTCACAATGGTTGTCTGCCCTAAAAAGATGGTCCTCAGGGGGTCAATAGCCTCCTCCGTGAGGTCAGCAGGGCTGACTGGGGCAGGGGATTAGGTGCCTAGGGCGAAGGAGACACCCACCCTTCTGGGTGAGCAGGCACGGGCAACTGGGTGGGAAGCAACTGGGAGGGAAGTGATGGTATGGGGGTGGCGGAAGAGGACACGGAATGGGTGGGTGCACTAGGGTCCGCCACTACCAGGGAGCTCCCATTGGGGGAGGTATCAGAGTCACTACCTCCAGTGGTAATTGCCTCCCCCGTGGTACTCCCCTCACCCTTCAACCCACCGGTCCCCTTGGCATTGGTCGACTCAACCTACTTGGAACCATGGGCCCCTGCATCCCCACTCGCCGGTGCCACTGCTCCCTTGCCGGATGATGCTGATGTACACAAAGAACACAAGAGCACAGGGGTGGTGAGATAAAACATGAGAGAAATCTGTAAATACTTGAATGGGTGTACATACTTGGTGCATACACACTCCCATCCAGCCTACACACCTACACGGAGCACCTACAACAATAGTCATGACAATGCCCCTGACTAGTGGCCACTACCCCAGAATATAACACATTTCACACATGACACACTGACCTGATGAACTGTTAGACCTGCCTCTAATCATTTCCATGCCCATGGGGGGCAGGACTGCTGAAAGTCACCTGTAAGAGTGCTTGGCACTAGAAAGCATACATACTACAGCACCCAAACACATCCAACAAAGTGATATGAAACGGTGTGGGTACTCACCCCCTTGTGACTGCTGTGCTGCTTTCAATCGCCCATCCAAATATGGATATGCTACCGCCAGAATGCGGCACATTAGGGGGGTCAGGGTCCGACGGGCACCCCTTCCTCATTGGGAGGCCTTCCCCAGCTGGGCCTCGCAGGTCTTCCTGACCCAGTGCCGCAGGTCCTCCCACCTGCCAGAGTCCCCTCTTCTAATGGGTGCTGACCTATATGGGACACATAGAGAAGAATAACAGATGTCAGGATATGGCCATTTGATACAGCTGATATATCGCTGATATATCGTCCCCTATGGGACGGACACTTCACACCATCTATGCCTGTGCAGTTACATATTGACCACAAATGCATACAGGCATCTGCCACCATCACACACATCCATGCAAGGCAACTGCCAACTCACCTGCTCCTCTGGTCGCCCACATAACTTAGGTAGGACCCCATCCACAAGCTCCTCCATGGTGAAGGCCGGGGCCCGTTTCCCTGTGACTCGTGCCATTGGAGAAACCAGTGTCAGGACACAGCAGTACACTCAGTGGAGTACTTTCATGCATGGGATCCGGGAGTCAAGTGAAATTGGGCTGACGACATGGCGTACGCTCCGTGACGGGGTGCACCATCACCACTGGTGGTGATCATGATAGGCCCAGATTCCCCGTTGACAACCATGTAAACCAATGAATGGGTGCACAGTGGTGAACACCGGCTTCCGCCATGACAACTACAGCCAGCGGAATAACGTCACTTCTACTCCTTCATATCTGGATGGCAGGAGGCTGTCATTTTGCTAGCACCACGTACATATTTCTTGGTAAGGGGCTCCATTCATGGCCTTCAGGTCACAGCCCTTTGTTGCCTGCACACATGAGTGTCTGTTCCTCACATCAGTCCAAAGGTATCTGCATTCATGTCCAAAAAGTTGTACATCATACATTGCTTGTGTGTGTATCCAATGTATTGTATAGCAGCTATTCATACACAACATGTTTTGCATGTGTATGTGTGTCCCTCATATGTGTTCTTTCCTCCCCATAGGTACAGACCCATGTAGCGAAGGAGGGCCCCATCTGTGTACAGACCTCTTGTAGATTTGGAAACCATGGTGAAACGTAACATCATTGTCACCTACAGACTCAATCGTGCAACAATCCATGACCTATGTGCTTTACTGAATTCTGTACTGAGACCGGCTAATCGGAATCAGCATGACATCCCTAAATCCCTAATCCCTTAGTGCAAGTGCTCTTTGTACTCCATTTCTTGGCTACGGGCTCATTTCAGGTGACAGTGGGCATGGGTGCAGGGTTCTCAAAGCCAATGTTTAGCCCCGTTCTGTCCAAATTCCTGGATGCATTTGTACACCTGCAGACATATGTCAAGTTCCCCCAAAGGGCTGAACTCCCTGCCATCAAATCTGAATCCTATGCCTTTGTTAACATTCCCCACGTGATAGGTGCCATTGATGGCACCCACACTGTGTACAGGAACAGAAAGAACTTCCATTCAATGAATATACAATTGGTGTGTACTGCCGACCAGTACATTTCACATGTAAATACCATGTTTCCAGGATCAGTTCATGAGGAACAGCAGTGTGCCACACATGATGGAACAACTACAAAGAGAAAGAGGATGGCTCATAGGCGAGTGTGTATGACACTGGATCAGTACACAGCTGACAGCCAGGCTGTATGCAAGTAATGGTAGTTTCTTACCGTCCTGTTTCAACCACTTTTGCAGGTGATTCTGGTGGCCCCAACTTGCAATGGCTCCTGACTCCTGTGAGAAATCCCAGGACAGATACAGAGAGGAATCTAGGAGGGTGATTGAGCGCACTATAGGTCCTGAAGGCTAGATTTTGTTGCCTCCATCTCTTTGGGGGATTCCTGTGCTATGGCCCTGAGAAGGTGTGTAGAATAGTAGTGGCCTGCTGCACGCTGCATAAAATGGCTGTGAGGAGAGCTATCCCCCTACTAGAGAAGGAGGGTGCTGTACATCCAGACCTGCTACCTCTGAGAGGAGATGATAGTGATGGTGAGGAGGAAGAGTGGAAACATGTCCACTCCAGGAACCAACTGATCTAACTATACTTTCAGTGACTATGAGGTATTGTTCACTGATGATGTTGTCTGCACTGCATGATGTTTGCCTGACTCATTTGTGTGGAGATGTGGTGTATGTAGTCATTGACACTGTTACTTGAAGAATAAGGTGGCATGTGCAATGGAAACAAACAAGGTGTCCATTTTGGTTTACTCCAGACAATGATGTGTGTCGGGTATCATTACTGCAATAAAGTTATGAATATGGAATTGACTGGCAAATGCATTCACAATTACAATTGAATCTTCATAATGACAGGAGACATGCGAATTGGTGTACATGTGTTTTATTTGGTGTCACAAATGCATTGGTGCACTTTACAGTGATAGGGAGTGGACTCATGGGGGATGTCCATACTGGGTACATGGGCTAAGCGATTGGTGGCAGTGGGTATTGGTCCATATTTCCCTTGCAAGCTTTTAAGTTGCTTTTGGTGGGTGAGGATGATGGCACAGTGGCACACTTGGGTGACAGTTCAGGTCAAAATCACTTCTTTGTGGGGGCCTTGGTCTTGGCAGGTGCTCCAGTGTTATATCTGGGTCTGAGTCTGAGGGACCGTTTGAGTGTCTGGTGCTGGGCTGCACTGGTAGGGTTGCTGGTCTCTTGTGTGTCCTCTGCCAGTGCCACCAGTCAAGTTGCTGCTGCTGATGTAGAGGGCGGGTCTGTGTCTTGAGCAGTGGTAGGGGATTCCAGGTTTGTGGGGATCTCAGGCTGGGTTGGGTGGTGGTGCTGCACCACCCCTGCAATAGTGGCATTGGTGGCATTGAGTTGTTCCCACTGCTCCATGATCTCTTGATGTTGGGCTATCTGCAACCTTTGACTCTGTTCCAGGGTGGCCAGGATCTGGCCCATCCTGTCTTGTGTATGGTGGTATACTCCAAGGACCTCAGTGATCACCTCATGGGCTGCAGCATTCATCCTTTGGCCTCCCCCCTGGGCCACTGATACCCTCCCAATGGGCCTGTGCCTGTGTCCCCTGCACAGGTCTGGCAGTCCCACTTGCACTGGGGCCATCATCATCCTCACTGTTAGGTGGTGACTCTGGCCTCTGTCCTTGTGGGCTGCCAGTCTGTGGCCTGGAGACACTGGTGTGGGGTAGTTTGGCCAGAGCCGATGTTGGTGGCTAGGTGGTGGGGGTGTCAGTGGTATCCTGGGTGGGGCTGCTTGAGGGTGACAGTCCAGGACTGTGTGACGGGCCAGGGTAATCCTCACTGTCCATACTTCCCTTTCCAGTCTCAAGAGTGGGGCCTCTTTCTCCATGTGAGGTGCTGGCACTACTTGGCATTTCCTTCAGGGTGGCATGGGTTGTGGTGCCTGTGGGGGGGGAATGGACATGTGTGTTACATGTACTAATTCGAATTAGGATGCACAGCTCTGCCCTATTTAGTGCTGTTTATTCCCCTGTCAGGCCACGCAGGGACCTATTGTGGGGTTGTCCTAGCATTTTGCATGGGATGTGGAGGTGCATTGTGGGTGCAGTTGTGTCATTGTGATTTGTTGCAGGCGTAGGTGGCTGTGCACAGGGGGAGGGATGTGGGACTGTGAGTGGGTTTGTGGGCATGCAGGGTGACTGGATGTAGTGATTGTGCCCTGTGTGGGGTAGTGGTCCTGGTGGTAGTTGGAGGGGTTACATGCATTACAGGTGTGGAGGATATAACAGTAGATGACTTACCCGAGTCCAGTCTTCCAGTCCAGTGAGGCCCTCATGGTGCAGGATAGTCAGTACCTTCTTCCAGTCAGTGTATTTGGTGGTGTAGGTGGGGGTCCTCCACCAGTCTTCTGGACCACAATGTTGTGCCTGGATGCCATAGACCTCACCTTTCCATGCATGTCGTTCCACCTCTTGCTAATGTCATCCCTTGTGCGTGGATGGTTTCCCACTGCATTGACCTTGTTTACTATAGTCTGCCATAACTCCATCTTCCTGGCGATGGGTTTGTGCTGGACCTGTGCACGAAGATTTGTAGCCCGACCTTCAGAATTTCATCCACCATTGTCCTTAGCTCCCTATCTGTAAAGCAGGGTGCTTAGGGGGTGCTATGGTGTGTGTTGTGGGTGCTGTGTTGTAGGATTACTGGTGAGGGTGCTGTTGTGTGGCTGGGTGTGTGACGTGTGATGTGACGTGTGATGTTGGGTTCAGTGTATGCGTGTTGTGTTGCCAATCTCAGTTGTCCTATTGGCGCTGCAAAGGATTGTGGGGTGTGTATGTGTGTTTTATAGTGTTGTGGATATGTGTCAGGTGTGTGGGTTTCAAACTTGCCAATGAGTGCGTTTCTTGCTGTTGGGTCCACCTGCTGGCTGTGGCGGTCAGTACCGCTAATGGTCGTTCAACCACTACTATTCGCCACGGTGCACTGCGCATCATTATTTGGAGGGTGGGGGATTTGTCTGCTTCGCGGTGGCGGGGTTTGGTTGTGCAGCCTTTCCTCCATCACCGGCCCTGGTGGTGGCTGAAGGTAGCAGATTTTTTGGAGGTTTCTGTTTTTGGCATGATTATATGATGGTGTGCTGTTTACCGCCACTGGCGGTCTTCTATTCACCGTTGCCATGGCAGTCGGCAGTGTTTCCCGCTGTGTTCATAATGACCACCAATGTGTCTGGCGGGTTAGCATCTGCTAATCCGCCACATCCCCGCCTGTACCGCCAGGGCGGTTCTACCTACACAGCCGGAGAGCAGCATCTCCCACTGGCGGTCCAATGAAGACCACTGGCGGAATTTGGAGCTGGCTTTCCACCAGGGTTTCTGAGGTGGTAGAACCACCATGAAAACTCTAACATAAAGGCTATCGGTGACAGAAATGTATTTCCTGTCACCAGCAGATGACGCCCCACCCCCGAGCAAGTCCAATGCCCCCCATCTCCCCTACCAGAACAGCGTCCCCCCACCCCATTTCTAGTGCAGGATCCCCACCCCCTCCTTCTCCTACAGTGCCTCCCATCCCATACATGTAGGCACACAGACACCCACATGCACTCCACATACACTCATTCACGCACCTTGCATATACTCATACACCTACACTGACATAAGCCCATTCACTCACTAGCATCCACATATGCATACACTCACAATCATACATGCATACACTCACCTCAACATTCATACTTGCGTACTCTCACCTCAACATTCATACACGCACTCCCCTCAACATTCATATACGCATTCAGCTACACATACACACATACATTCACACATGCATACACACATGCATTCAAACATGCATTCCATACACTCATACACACACTGACATGCACACATGCAGACAACACCCACACGCGCACAACATCCCCCACCCTCCCGTTCCCCTCCCTTGTTGGACGATTGACTAACCTTGCCCGGCAGGGAGGTTGTCTGGCAGGAAATGGGAACAGGCGCTTCCACCGCCAGCAGCGCTCCACCATCAGAACACTTCCAGGCTGTATTACTGCTCGTAATATGGTTGTTGGAGTCCCTTTGGCGGGGGCGGTGGTGGAACCGCCTATGCGCCTCCAACCTCCAGCATGGCTACTGGAGGATTTCCACCCACAATGTTGTGGAAATCCTTCAGTACTCAAGATCAGGTGGTCGGAAGACCGCCAGCACTGGCAGTCTTTTGGAACCCACAGCTTTGGCGGTCTTGGTGTAAGACCGCCAAAGTCAAAATGAGGGCCATAATCTGGTGATCAACTGGATAAAAAAATCAAAATAGCAAATCATTTAAAAGTGCTTTGTCGCTGTTTGAGAACTTAGAAAATATGCCCTCAAATTTTTTGAAGCACTCACCATAATTTCTGTTAGACCAAGACCCTCTCATGTTTTATTATTTCTAAAGGAAATGCTTTAGGTATTACAGTTTTGATTACATCAAGATGACATCAGGCGTGTCACACTTTTATAATAAATAAAGGGGCAGATTTAAGAGCCCCAAGAGCCTCCTTACACCACAGTAGCATCATTTTTGTATGCTTGTGTTTCAAGGAGGCCACAATTGCTGCACCAAATTTAAAAGTGGCACAATGCATGCACTGCAACGCTTTGCAACATTTTGTGCTACATTATGGCTGTGCCAGGCATAATATATGCAAAGGTTTTCCACCATTAGGGGGGCCGAAAATATGGTGCACTGAAATCTAAGAGAATTTTTCTGCACTTTTAACACCTGCTCAGAGCACTGCATTGAAAGGGGATGTTCCATTATTTACAATGGGTCTCTATGTACTGTTCAGGGTTAGTGCCAACATTTTGGTGCTAACCCTGAACAGTACATAAATATCATCAAATATGTCAACGCGATTGCCCCTTCCATGAGGAAGAGAATAGGGGCCAGGGCCACTGAAATAGAAAAGGGCAGGGAGTAAAGGGGCAGGACTGGAGCAGCAAGCTGACAATGGAGGACAGATGAGATGGGCACTGGAAGTACAACACACCATGGAGAGCAACAGTGAGACTATAATTACTTACTTACAGATAATCAGGTGCAGCAAGCTGACCACACTAGGCAGGCAGCACAGAAGGCCATGCATGGCAATCTGGAGGGTTATTGGCAGCACAATAGCTTTGGTGGGCAAGAGGGAGGGTACAAGGGCTTGCAAAAAACGACTGTGGGAGACAGAAGGGATGGGTAGTGGCTAGAAACAAGCAAGAGAAGGCAGTGAAAGGGGGTTCACAACAGACCACGCAGGGTAGGCAGGATGAGTATTTGCAGTACAGCATCATGGAGGGTAAAAGGGAGTGGCAGCAAAATGGACCATGGAGGACAGGAGGAAGGGCATAGGGGCATGGAACCTGGACAGGCAGGGTGGAGGTGGCAAGGACAGGTGGCAGTCATCTGGCCATGCTAAGCAGGTGGAGGGGCAGTAGCAGCTCAACACAACTCTCAAAGTAGATCGGAGGAGCAGTGGCAGGCCCATGGAACAAGGTAAACAAAAAGGAGGGAGCAGGGGCAAGCACACCAACAATGGAGGGCAGGAGGAAAGAAGGTGGGCTTGCTAGCTAAGCACAGAGGCTAGGTAAAGGGCAATGATGGAGCATAGAGTTGGGCCATGTAGGGTAGGAGAGGTGGGCAGAGACATCAAGCTAAATGAAGGACAGTGGCAAGACATCGGACCATTCAGAGCAGAAGGGAGGAGTCTGGTGCATCAATTTGGAAAACAGAGGGTTGGGAGGAGGTGGATGGGGCAGCAAGCTAACTCTTCAGGGTAGGATAGAAAGGCAGTAGCAGACCAATGGCCACACAGGGCTGTAATGAGGAAGAAGAGGAATTGCCTGGATAATGGATGTCAAGGAGGGGGGCAGGAGCAGCAAGCTTGGTTGGGGGCAGCACAATGCCAGGCCAGGAACTGCGTCCAACTCCTCCTCACTATACACTGCAATGGACATTTTAATTAACGTTGAAAAATACTAGAAATCCACTGAAAAAATCAGAAGTTACAGGGACCTTCTTGTTAGGAAATAGAAATTTCAAAAACCTTTGAAATTCACTGAAAAAACAAAGGTTACAGGGACGTTATAGTTAGATTTAGATTTTACACGCAGAAAACCATAGACATTTAGCTGTTATAGTTAGAGTTATCTCAAGTGGTCTCTATATGGCAGTTATTTTACACCCTGTCCTCAATCTAGTCAGGGTAAGGGAGATACACAGCTCAGATAACCCCTGCTCACCCCCTTGGTAGCTTGACACATCAGTCAGGCTTATCTCAAAGGCAATGTGTAAAGTATCTGTACCAACACACACAGGCCCTCATTACAACCTCGGTGGTCTTTTAAAAAGGCAAGTGGGAACACTGGCCAGGTCAAATTGGCAGTTTAAAACTGCAGACACAGACACTACAGTGGCAGGTTTCATCCTTGTTTACATAGGTACTCATGTGGGTGGCACAATCAGTGCTGCAGGCCCACTAGCAGCGTTTGATTTACAGGCCCTGGACACCTCTGGAGCACTTTACTAGGGGCTTATTATTAAGTCAAATATGCCAATCAGGTATAACAGATCATAATCACAATATATACAAGGAGCACTTGCACTTTAGCACTGGTCACCAGTTATAAAGTGCCCAGAGTACCACAAGCAGCAAAAACAAAGTCCAGCACACGCTCAAAAATAGAGGAAGCAGAGGCAAAACTCTGGGGAAACAACGCCAAGGATGCCAGGTCTAACATCAAGCAACTATAACTTGTGCCCTATGGTAACTATGACTCTTGCCCTCACCACACACTGCTGATTACCCCAGATCAGATAGTACATCACTCATGAGATCTTCTATGACATCATTGATAATATCACTGTAACATTTGAAGTAAAATTATGAATCAGAAAATTGTGCATGTGAGGGCACAAGTGATAGGTACCTTAGGGCACAATTATAGTTACCTGAAATAACTCTAATTATAAAGGATACATTTATCTGTTTTTGTGCATGTAAGTATATATATATATATATGATATATATATATATATGTGTGTATATATGTGTGGGTATATATATATATCTATAGCTATATAAATATATATAAATATCTATATCTATATCTATCTATATATATAGATAGATATAGATATAGATATATATATATGTATATATATATAGATTGTCACCACTAAGTAGCCATAGTTAGGACCTAGTTTCTACAGAACAAGTGTGTTTTTGCTTGCTTATATCTTTAGTGTCGGCTGATGAATCTTCACGAAAGTTTCTAAAAAAAATTGCCAGCAATGTCAGCTCCTGTCTGGAAAGTTTCGGGGTGATCAGTCAAACTGGAGCAGAGAAAAAGGGAGCTCCAAAAATGCTTTTTCTCCATTAGTTTTTCCATAGGGATTTTGAACAGGAATAACACTGAAGCTACTGGATGGGATTACACCAAATTTGGGGGAAAGGTAGGCCCTGGTCCAGAAAATGACCTTTTTGTTGTTTGGTGAGAATCTGTTCATTAGTTTTCCTGTAATTAACTGAAAAAAAATGTGTAAATATATCCCTCTCAGATCTTCCTGGATTCGATGGAAAAGCAAGGTCGTGCTTGGATGGCCGCAACCTGACAGAAAAATTGTGGCCACCATTTTGTTTCTCACATTGCCTTGTAGGTGGGACAAAAACAGTGTAAAACAAATATATGGGGTCAGGATACAGGTATCCTGACTCCATAGGACACAGGGAGGGGTCCATTAGGGCCACCTCAGGGGCAGAAATGTGCCCATTTTTTCTGCCCGACCTGAGGATTTGCAGATCCTCCTCGGATCCTCGGAAAATGCAAGGCCCTGATTGGCTTGCCACTCCCTGACACAAATATTAATGTGTGTGTCACAAAACCATAGAAATTCACTGGAAAAAAAAACCAAAGGCTACAGGGACGTTATTGTTACGTTCTGAATTTACTCGTACAAAAGTATAGAAATTCAGGGGTTATTGTTAAGAGTTCTTTCAAGTAACTATAAGGTAACTATAAGTCACTCCCTCTCCATGTTACCCCAAATAACTCCAAATTATTGAAGAAATAATTGTGCATGGCCGGGCGCGAGTTATAGTTACCTTAGGGCAAAAGTTACAGTTACTTGAAAGAACTTTAGCTACAACTGCTGATTTTCTATGCTTTTGTATGAGTCAATTCAGAACCTTACTATATCATATATGCTCCCTTGTGTCTGGACAAAGCAAAACCTCTCTGGCGAGTTCTAATGAGAGTGAAACACGTGTCAGTATTTTACCAGTCCAAAGCTGTAATAATGTGCCTGGAGTGGTAAATGACTTTTGTCATTTTACAGCTCGACAAGGTTGACACTGTGTCAAACCTATGCTTAAAAACTTTGCTGTACAAACGGCAAAATACTTTGTCACTGTCTAGCTCAGCGTGGATAGCACTGTGCTGATCCTATGCTTAAAAACTTTGCTGGATAAACAGACATTTGAGGTGAGCAAATCTAGCGTGTTGCTGGGGTTGCAGGGTGCTCCTTACTAGAGCTGCTCTCCACCTAAACTTGGGAACTACCCAGAGTTCTCTATTCTTTTTTGCTATATCTATATTTAATCGCACAACAATGGGATGAAGGGAAAGGCAAAGCTAAAATGAGATTTCGAAGGCCACACACGATAACTTTGCACAGACCTGCATGACTTACTTAATCTGGAGTAATACAATGTTGCACAAGTAGGTGACTTGCATGGCTGAATCCTGGTAAGGTGTTTCACAGGTGGTACATAGTTGTTCCCACACATCAACATTCTACCTGGAGCTTTACCTGACTTACTGAAGCTGGTTAGCCAGGAAATGCATACACCTCCCCAGAGGAAGCTCTACTTCAAAAGTATCTATTTTCTCCTGCTGCTTCATCTTTGTAAGCGTGCTTGCAGTCGGCATCACTCTTAGAAAAACAATCAAGGCTCTAATGATTTTTGACTGCAAGAAGGTGTCCCTTCCTGCACCAAAACAATACTGCATGCAACATAGTCACCTTTGTACCACGGTGCTGGTAAGCCTGATTTGGGGCAAGGCTGTAATGAGTATGCTAGCACAAGGAGAGGAGAGGAATGCACCATATCTGACACAATCCTGCACTCTCCTTAGCATGCAGCAAAGCAAATTGTATTCCTCAGTTGCATGAAAATGAGATAGATCAGTCCATTGCCATGTTTACATTCAACTACTCTTTAACAGAATATTTGTAGATACTTCCATTTATTGAAGCATACAGAGAAGGTAAAGTTGTGTGTTTTGTATAACTTATCAATCAGTAGCCCATTTCCATATATCCCATTCTTAAAACGCTCATTGAAGTCCTGTAATGGTCCTGTGTCTGAATATACAGGCGTCATAGGCACTTCTTGTATACTTTGCCGGGATATTGGTGAGCAGGCCATTATGATTCACATTTGCCTGAACATTAATGGATTAATTGCGCTTGTGATTTCTGAAAATGCATGCAGTAGCTGCCGGTAGCACTAGTGAACAAGGGTCCATTCTATAGCACTAAGCACATGAGGGAATCTCACTATGACTTCTCAAATGACATTACTGAAGACATCACTGATGACATCAGCGATTACATCAACCAATAACTGTGTTAGTTTGATTTATAGCTTACATAGTGGCAGGTAACTACCATGATATTTTGCTCACTTATTGTCTACAGCCTAGTTCCAGCTAATGGGTTTAACTGTTTACAAAATGCATGTGTCCCTAATATACCTTACCTGCTTAGAGGTATTAAGCATGTTATAAATGTTTGCATTCAAGAGTAACTCTGTGTGCAATTGTTGAATGGGTCTTTAGTGGGTGTGGACAAACACTCTTTAGGAAATTTATATGCTACTGTGTTTATTTATTTTTCTCAAAACACATAGTGAAAAGTCAATCTCAGATAAGTTTGGTAGTCTCTTCTTTACATGTTTTAAAAGAAAAACAATTTTGCAGGTCTTGCTGGTAGTTATTCTTTTTTTTCCTCTTGGTTTTCACACAGGAGATTGTCCCATCTGGAGATGCAAGAGAAAAGAGAAAGAGAAAAAACAAGGATAAGTATTCTCTTCAATTCTGTCTATTTCCCTTTTATTTATATTTGAAGAATTCTCGGAGGTCTTCTTCCCTTCATTTCCTCTGCTTCTCCTGTTTAATGTACCTTTCGAGTTATCTCTGAAAATGTATTTAAAAACTGTTTTCTGCCCTTGACTGATGGAATTCGGCAAAATGAAAGATTGCCTTTCTTACGGGAATAAGGCCAACTTAAAAATATGGATTTCCTTCCCACAAAAAATACAAATGTATAAGACACTTGAGTGGGTGTTCCTGAGTTTTCATCACTCTTAATGCCAGTTCTTCCTTATCATCAGCGAGTGTCTGAGACACATAAAGAATTTGGGGTAGAAAATATCACACAAATGACAAGTTTAGCTGAAGAGTTTCCTAAACACTCCCCTTCACTATGTTTGCTTATTTGTACCCTTCAGTGCCCTCCAATCATTCACCATAGAACACACGGGAGTAAGCTATGCTCCTCCTGAAGCACTGCAGGTTTTAAAGCTGCTCCTGTGGGGGACTATCTGGTTCATGTGTTTTTTTCTCTTTGCTCCCTATGGCATCCAATGTAGTTGAGTTTACAGCAGCAGGTTGTGCCTCCACTGTTACACGTTTTTTGGTGTCTTCTTGTCCACCCTCACCACCCCTTCATCTGTTTTATTCTCCTCTCTATATTGACTCCTCCTACTTCCACTCTCCAAGTTCTTCCTCTGTGTTAGTGTTCTCCTCTTTACCCTCCAGAATTAGCATTCCATCTTTAATATCTTTTTCTCTAATGATCATTTGTTCATCTCTTTTTCATTCAACCCCTTAGCTGTATTGCTTTGCAGTGATTTTGATCAGAGAAGACCAGCAGGAGAATTCAAGTAGTTCATACATTTCTTCCCTTGCTTCTGCCTCTTGACACACCCCTTCCCTAAGTTTTTCCCAATCAATAAAAAGGGGATACTGAAAAAGCAAATCAATATTCCCTTGCTGTTTTCCCTTCTGATAACGGACCTCAAAATGAAATGGCTGGAGGGAAAGGAACTATCTGAGCACTCTAGGTTTGCCAGCCTTGTTTCTGCTTAGCCATGGTAGGGGTGCCTGGTCAGTAAAAAGGATGAAAGATCTACCTTCCAGATAATATCTTAATTTCCTAATGGCCCATTTGATGGCCACGCATTCCTTTTTAAACACTGGGTGTGCAATTTCTCTAGGGAATAAATTCTGGCTAAAGAAGAGAATTGACATCTCCTCTCCTACTTCTGTTTAATGAGCCAGGGATGCCCCCATGCCCAAGCCAGAATCATCATTCTGGAGTAAGAATTTTCAAGAAATCACCAAATAATAATATTATTGGGTTTGAGGCAATCAGCTGTTTTAGATGTGTAAAAACCTCAAAAGATTTGGGGGAGGAATTATTTATTTGATGCATTAGAAGGCCCAAAAGATCCCTCATACCTTGTTTGCTTAGTGGAAGTAGAGTGTCAGTGGTGGCCTTTATGGAAATAGGAAATAGAGTGTCAGTGATGGCCTTAACTCTCTCGCCTGCGGCTCGATAACCCACCCAGGAGGTAACCGAGATACTTTACCTTACTATGAGCTAATTTGGATTTAATTGCATTAACAAGAAAACACTATTGTTTGCAATTCTGGAATTAGTGCCACTGGATGAATATCATCTAATTATGCAGAAACCTACTGTTGATGAATTTTTAGATGACAATTAGTTACCATTTGGAAGGTATGTTTCCCTGGCAGAAGTATAGTAAATTGAAAAATACCATATGGGATTGAGAAAGCAGTTTATCTTTATCTTTTGGTTTTAGAACAAGCTGTCAATATCCTTTTGTGAGGCCTATTGTAAATATATATCGCGCCTCCCCTAGTTTTTCAGTTCACTCATCCATTTGAGGTAATGGATAGTTGTCAAACTTTGATATACTGTCAATTCAGAAGGGTATAGTTCCATCTGGTTTAAGAACCAATATTACAGGGAGCATCAAACACTATTGGATGGTTCAATGACTTCAAGATGTAACATCTGTTCAATCTGTACCTGAATAGCTTTGCTCCTGGCTTAAGATATTCTATAAGGGTGTTGTTTTACAATTTACCCTTCTTTTATGTCATCGGCATGGGAGGCTGAATGAGTTCTTCCAGGGAAGTCAGAAAATCTAGGAGAAAACTCTACTAAACCTAGTTCATCCCTTGTTGAGCTGTGAGAGCCTCATTTATAGAGGCTTGAGTAAGTGTGTGTTCAATTGGTGGTATACAATTAGTGGTCTATACTGAGGCTAGGAGTGGTCCAAACAATGTTTTGAGAAGGTTTATATGATAGATTTGTTTACAACCGTATGTCAAGTAAAAATTATATGTTACCTGCCCAATTTTCTCTATAATTTTATAGTGCCCCGGCAATTTGGCTTTCAGCCTATTATCTGTACTGGGAAGCAAAACTAATGCCCAAACTCTTACTGCCAACTCTCTCAATTTTTTCCTTTATTATAAAATTGCCTCTGCTTTTCTTGGGCACTTTCTAAATTCCTATGAGCCAGTTCCCTGAGTTTTCCCAACTGGATACTAATCTGGAACATATATTTTAACCAATTTTCATTCTCTCCTGGGTCACTCATCTCCCATGACTCTTTTGTGATGTCTGGTTACTTACAAGGTTTTCATCCCCAAAACCAGCTCAAAGGGGAAACATCCTAGGCTACTTTAAACATATCACTATCAAGGGGGGCAGGGAGTTTATAAGGTCGAGTGTACGGCCTCCCTAGACAATCAATTATGCAAAAAAAGAATACACTGTTCCTATTGGGGGGGTTTACAGGTTCAAGAGAACCCACTTCTTATTAGAAGCAAGGGCCCTCACACATCCAATGGATGTCATGCTTCATCATAGGGCCAGCTCCTCGTCAGGCTGGCGCTGCAATGCCTGATTTGCCCCACGAGGGGGCACTTTACCAGAGATCTTTTCAAATCAAAGAGAGTGCTAGGATGGTAGTAGGAGTATATTCATGCCTACCTTCAAAATAAAGCTGGAGAAAAAGGAGAAAACTAAAATTTACTCTGAAGTCCCCAAACAACTAATTTAATTGGTATAGAGACTCTAGGTCAATGTTAAAAACAAAGGGGAGTGGAAATGGAATGAGGTTTTACCAGTCTAAAACCCCCAAAAAACTAGACAGGGAAACTATCCATTTTGCTGATGAAAAACGGTAAACATGTTTCACGCCCTGGGTGTCTCTACAGATCAAGTGGCGCTTCGTCAGGACCAAACAACTAAGGCTCCTAAGCTTTCAATATACACCTAAGTAATATCAGGGAAGCAGAAGAAATGACTACTTACATTGAAGCTCATGGAATTCTATAGACTACGTAGGGGAACCCTCCCACATTCGGGATTAGGCTCCTTAAGATACAGCGGACCTTTAGACTAACATTGTCTTGGTTAGATGTTGTCTCGCTCAGTGGGCCTACCCGGCGTCTGCGATCCCAGAACCTAAGCTCTGATTACAAACAGGACTAAAGGAAGAAATTGGTCCCAATTCGTCCTTTCTTGAGACAACAAATTTTTAGTGTGTTTTAGAGTTTCATTGTAACGCTCAACTCCCTCTCAGTGTGTGGGTGGTATGTTGATGTTCTCAAATAACAGGTATGTAATTGAGTATATATTTGTTTTATTAACCAAGATACAGAAGGAGTACTCTGATCTGTTAAAATGTCTTCTGGGAAGCCAATTCTTGAAAAGATTTCAATCATCATACAGGCTATCACTTTGGTGGCGGTCTCATGTAGCGGTAGCCTTGGGATATCATGCGGCATAGTCTACTAGTACCATATTAGTACCATGACCTACTTATATCCTTTACCTGATTGGGGTAACAGTCCATGCACATCTATTCCCACTCTTTCAAAAAAGTATTCCAATCATGTGCATTGGTTGTATTGGTACTTTAGGGGGTTGAAATACATTTTTCTTTTTAAACTATTCACACTCCTCGAATTATTTTTCTGTTTGACCAACAATCCTGGGACTAATAAAAATGGGAGAATATGGTTTGGGTCATTTTTTTGGGAGTAAAAAATGTACTGCCATTAGATGAGAGTGAGCATAAAATAATATTTGTTTCTGAAACAGTTACCAAGAGTTGAGGAACTTCATTTACTCTCCCTATTCTATATAGCAGGCCATTCTTTATTTCCAAGGAAGGATACACCGGATCCTAATTTTCTGATTCCTGTTTAGCTCTCTGCCATGCAGAACGGAAGGTGGGACCATTTATCTATGCAACTTGGAAATTATGCTCAAAATAGCATGGTTCTTCTATCATAAAGACATCTTTGGATCCACCTCAAAGCCTAGCTTCAAGTAATGTTTTTCGTAATAGACAAAGAAACTAAGGGTTATCTCTACCCATGATTACATCTTCAGGTAGGTTTCTAAGAACTTCTTCTTCTACTTGGGTTGTTTTCCCCTCTATCATTTTAACTTTAATTTTAGCCTCCTTTTGGTGGTCTCACTTTATTTGAGTGTACTGACACTCAAAGGGGCTTCCTAAACTTTTCCCCTGACATATGGAGGGTAGAGATTTAGATCCTTTTTTGGTCTCAGATAGCCCTATTTGATACTGAGTTCTTTGATAGTTAGCAGCAATTTCTACTGCCTGTTCTAATGTCAGTCATGGATGTTGTCTTAGCTACCTCTAGGACTATATAGGTAGGGCTTGCAAGTATTACTCTAACTATATTTTGCTCATATGTTCTTCCTTGGTAAACTCTTGAGGTCTGAGCCAGTAGTAGGCAGTGTCTTTTACTTGAAAAAAAGTGTTCTACAGGTGTCTCTGGTGGTCCCTTTTGTTTCCTATAATGCAAGCTATGGGTTTCTTCATCAACCCCGACTCAATCGAGTATGATCTTTTTAATTTCTACATGGGGTGATGCCTGTGGCATTAGCTTTTTGGTAGGCTGCTTGAGCTTTCCTCATAAGAAGTGGAGCTTGGTAACGGTGCCACCTTTCTACCGCCCATGAACTTGGTCCGGCCACGTTTTCAAAGTTGAGAAGAAAAGACTCTGGATCACCTCCTGATTAAAACCTCTGTCAATTCTGTCTATTTCCCTTTTCTTTATCTGTGTGGAATTATAGAAGTTCATCTCCCCTTTACTCCTGCTTAATTTCCCTTTCAGGTTTTCTCTGAAAAGCTATCATTTAAATGGGCTTTTCAGGCTTGACTACAGGAATTTGGAGAACTGACTGGTTGCCCTTCTTAGAGGAATAAGGCCAACTTAAAGAAATGGATATCCTCTCTACTAAAAAACAAATGTATACTTGGGTTTTCATCACTCTTAATAGCACTTTTCTTCCTTTCATCTGAATACCTTATGGCCCTGTACTTGTTATGATAATATCTTACCCTTAACATCAGCCAGAGCCTGAGACACATGAAGAATGTGGAGCAGAAACTATCACATAAATAAAAGTTTAGCTGAAGAGTTTTCCAAACACTCCTCTTTGTTATGTTTGCATAGTTTTACCCTTCATTGGTCTTCATCCGGTCACCTCCTCCTGGAGCGTGGTGGGTTTGGAATCGAATCCCGCAGTGAGTATCCAGTTCATGTATTTTAACTATTTACTTCCTGTGGAATTCAATTCAGTTGGGTTTACAGCAGCAGGTTGAGATTCCTCTTATGACAGTTCTTTCATCTTCTTCTAACCCTCCCAAATCATCCCTGTCATTTTATTTTTTTTCTCCTTCCCTTTTTGACTCCTCCACCTTCCTGTTTCTGAGTTCCTCCTCGCTGTTAGTGGTCTCCTCTTCTCCCTGCAAAATTTGTAGTCCATTTTCTGGGTCTATTTCTCTACCCAGGCTTATCTATAATAGAGTAGTAAATAAACAATGGTTGGATTTGTTTTTTTAAATGAGAGCTCCCGCAAGATGCTTGCAAGGGCAGGATGCATGATCCCCTGCAAAGACTTTGAGTGGGCTGTACTTCCAGTTTGGGTCTAGTGAAGCACTCAAGTGATTGTACATTTAGAATTAAGTTAATTACAGTGTTTTCGTGTAATTTTGAACAAAATAGAACATTGGACTTGTTGTTTAAGTAGAAAAATGGTTTACTGACTGACCGCAGAGCTCCTGTCATGCTCCCTGGCTAGCTTTGACGCAGGGGGAACGACGCGCGTCAGAGCTCAGATGCGCTGTGTTCCTGCTGCTCCTGCTGCAGCGTTTCTTGCTGAATCACTGATAGAAACATCGTGCACATTGTGAAGGGGGCTTCAGCTCCTCTCCTTTGAAGGGTGTCGGCTTCTGAAGATGCCAGAGGAGAGTCATGGCTGCCCTTTAATTAATGGAATACTGTTGTGGACGGGTTAATCTCTTGGACTCCCGACCCTCCCTCGTCCCACAGGAGATCAGAGGAGATCTTTTCACTATCAATCGATTCGGGAGGTGCTTTTAAACCGGGTTGAGATGCACGGATACTCTCTCTCATTTGGGGCGTTTGATCTCCAAGGGTCACAGACATCAACAGTTTCACGTAGTCTTTGAAAATCTTAGCAACTCTAGGTTTATGTTGTTTGTTACCCTTGACAGTTGTGTCCATGAATGGATTCTGAAGAAAATTGAAATTTCCCCGATGATTATTTGGCCTGAAAGTTGTAGAAGGGATTGAAACAATTCTACATAAGGGGCTGGATCATCTGTCGAAGGTGCATAAAAACTAACAAAAGTAAATCTTTCTTTAGCAATTAAGCAATTGGCCCAGCACCATCACCCTGCAGGGTCACTGAGAAAATTGAGTACCCAAGCCCCAAGATCCCTGGTCAGAAAAAATGCCACACCTCTATGAGGAGCAGGGTCAGAGGCAATTACCTTAACCTTGACAAATCTTTGAAACATATGAAAGTCCACTATTCTTTTTGCCGGAGTATGAGTTTCTTGAAGTAGAATAACAGAGGGGTTCAAAAACATGTATCCTTTCTTCAATTGCACTCCGTTTCCTTTGAATATTTAGCCCATTAACGTTCAAAGAAACTACTTTTAATGAGGGGTTCAACCTTCCCATTGGATTCTTATAGATTGCCTAAATGTTGAGCGATCTGAAACTGCCAAAGCGCTTTGGCCTTGTCCTGCATCAGATGGCATCATCTGCAATATAGACCTAGTTAGGGAAATAGGGAGGTGAGGCAGGGACAGGGGCTGGGGATTCTATTTAGAGGTGGCAGTTTCACTTCTTGGAATGGATTAAAAGGTGCAAGAAAGGAAAGAAAAGCTAAAAAAATATATAGTTTTACACAGATCAAGCTGCTCAGTTTCTCCTAGTGCTTTTCAGTGTTTTTCAGTGTTCTATGCTTCACATATGTACCATACAAGCACATTTTAAAGCTCCCCTTTAAAAAATAAATAAAAATAAAAATAAATTCCTAACCCCTGGCTATACAGTACATACTGCCTTTGGTGCATTCTGTTTCATGACAAACCATCTTCAGTCAGAGCCGAACTTAGTTGCACACGGGGGGCCAAGGCAAAAAAAAGCTCCTGGAGTTGCTTGCCAGGATGAGGGCAGGAAGCTGCATTTATAATGCGTCATTCTCCACATCAATTTCAGGGCAAAGGACACCCTGCTTCAAGGACTATTAAAGCAACACGGAGTGGTAAAATAAAGCGCCTGACTCCCTCAGATACCCACATGAACATGGAATCATCTCCAAAATCTGCCCCTCCACTACCCACTAACTCAACCCTCAGCACTGCCCTGCCTCACAATTCACCTCCTTCTATGATTGATATGATTGATATGACGGAGTTACATCTTGGCGCTGATTCTTTGCCCGAGGAGGTCAGAGAGCCGGACCCAGAATTGGACTCGAAATTGGAATAAGTTTACAAAGTTAACAAAGTCTGTTTGCTTCTGACTCAATCAACCCTCACCTAAAACTGTGAGGTTAATCGCAATAAAGCTCAGCCGCTATATCCTTTGTTTAGCGGTGGAGTGGGGAGGGGCCCAAAAGATGTTACTCCTGCAAAAATTAACAACTCCATCTCTGCCCTCCAGGTAGACAGTTGCTCCCTTGACCCACTTCATGACCCAGTACATATCGCTGGGATTAACACTGCAATAAAGTCCTCTGTGAACTCCATTGTAAATGGGCCCTTCCAGCCAGCCCATGATCAGTTGAACTTACAAGCCGAATACCTCTCTCAGAAGCATAGAAACAAGGCAAGCACTGGCGTCCCCGCTGAAAATCTGCTCCTTTAGATTCTAAGTGAACTCAAAACTCTAAAAGTCTCACAAGAAGAAGCAAACCAGAGAACAAAATCACAATTAAATTTAATCTGTAGTAATATACAGCAACTCAGCTCAAGTATCAAAGAAGTGGACCAGCGAGTATCCAATCTAGAAGATGCCTGATCCTATTCGGAGCTGACAGTGGCAAATTGTCAAGCAGATCTTTTAGACTTGCATCTGCTGGATGACGCTGAGAACCGCTCACAACGATCTAATCTGAGATTTACGAGAGTCCCGGAAGGAAGTGAGAATGGGAAGACTGTCACAGATTTAATCACTGATCTTATTTCACATCATGTTCTTTCAGAACCAACAGATAAATATTTAGATCTTACTATCATGCAAGTCCATCGGTTCCCCACAGTACAGTTACCTAATGCAAAATATCCTGGAACGATTTTGTAAGCTTTGAATGAAGGAACATATCCTTCAGCAAGCATTCAAATATACCAGATCCCTGGCGATTATGCTTTTAAACTTTTCTCAGATATGTCAGTAGTTGCTGCACATCAGAGGAGAGAATTTAAGGGGATGATCCCCGCATTTCAGAAAGCCCGGGCTCCTGCAGGGCTTGCACAACAATCTAAGTTTGAAGTTTTTTTTCAGGGACTTTCAAATCTAATTCATACAGTCAACGCTGCTAAGACTCTTTTAAAAACTTTGATCGATCAAGTCAAAGAGGGAGGAAAGGGGAGGGGGAAAACATATAAGAAAAGGTGAATTGCAGGAGGGGTTTTACACTTTGCACTGAGGGGGATGAATTTATTTGGGAATCGGAGATTCTATAGAGTGTGAACACAGCGCATCATGTTTAGGCACCTACATTTCAGTCCCTTTGTTGCCTATTGAGGTACTGGGTTTTTCAGAACCGGTACTGATCCGGTAACCCAGCGGTGCCAGGGTACACCCAAAGACCTCGGGTACTTTCCTGATTCAGACTACAGAAACTCAGAGTCTTCTAGGTGAAGTCAAAGATCGAATTTATTGGCTGCAACCAATTGACAAGTGTCCTAGAAGTACAACAGCACGATTTGTATGTTCTCAGGAGACTGTGTTTCAATGCAAAGTCAGGTTTCCTTATATACAGTTTTTTAAGCTTCAGGCAAACATTCTTGACATTTTGGTTGGTCATTCACATGTTTTCACTACAAAGGAAAAAACAGTGTCATGATGAAACCTCATATTTCATGTCATCCAACCCATAATAAATTACCCGGCAAGGCCTAGTATTTTACATCAGATAAGTGTGGACCCCCAATAAAAACGGGCACCTCCCCCTCGTAAAGTAAGAAGAAGAAAAGAGCAGGTGCAGGTGTGAGCAAGATTAGGCAGGGTGTGTGAGCGATAATAAGGGTTTTATGGCATGGTGTGCCTTGATGCTATCTGATTGGGCCACTGGGAGAGGGACTGACCAAACAGGTTTGGCCTGAGGCAATGGTTCCAGCTTGCCCAGGTCAGAGAAAAGTCAATCAAGGTGTACGTGTCCTTGGAATCAAATCTGACTGTATTATAAGCCTATGTAAGGGCAACTTTTAAAATGGCTGCCGTGTATAAAATGGGAGCCACGAGTGCAGGACGAAAATGGCGATTTCGAGGTGAAAACGCTGCTGGAATTGAGCAAAAATGCTCATGCTTAGTGTACTAGTCATTATCGGTCTTTTGATACTAAAATCGTACTGCTGTGGCAAAGTAAATTACATGGGTCCAGAATTTTTAGAACCACAAACCCTCCTTTTGCCCTTACATAGGTAATAAACCTATTCTCATGCTAATCTGAGTCCAGGTCTATGTTTATAAGGCCATGGAAATGTTGCTGGAGCAAAATTCTAGTACTTGGTAACTCTCTCTGGACAGGTCTCCTCGAACATGAAGTAGCACAAAAGGCCACATATGGCAGGACAAAATAAGGAATACCTCTATCTGCAGTAGGTGGCATAAGATCACACACCCAGCAATTAGTGATGTTCACTACTAACTAGTGTTGATGCAGAAGCTGTACAAAAGAATTGCTTACAAATTCTGATCTTCTAACCTGCTCATGTTCAGGAAAAGGGTGAAAAGAGTGCAAAGAAACAATAGTAGGAAAAGACATAGGTTGGGAAGTGGGTGCAGAAGTCAATTGAGTAGAGAAAAACAATCCCACCCATAAATGACAAAGTCATGTTTAAAAGACACTAGAAAACACGTTATTAAGAACATATAGACAACGGGAGAAAGTAGTGACCACTATTTACAAATGAAATAATAATTTTTCACAACCCTAACCAAAAAGCAAATCCTAAAATTATCTAGTAACATTTTTAGGGCTCCTCTGCATTTCAGTAATTTTTGTATGTTCAGGTGGAACAGTGGTGACTCTCATCAATGCTCTAAGGTGAAAAGGGGGTACTCTTTCCACAGAAAATTGATTTTATTCTGCTTTTACTAAACAGAATAGTACTTTAAAACAATGCCAGCAAAACAATCAGTCTCCTAACACCTAGTCTATACAATCACACGGAAACCTCTTGTGAAACCAACTATGCCCAGAGTCCGTTCAAAAAGCCTCTCTGGCAGGCTTCTATTGTCCATCAAATTTTCTTTTGTTGTTTTCTTTCGCATGGGCCTCTCAATTCAGGCCTCTTCGTGAGAAAAGTACTGCTTAGTTGGAGTGCCCTCCTGGCAAACACCCACAGCTCACTCGAAAGTCTCAATGTCTTAAAGCAATGCACCAGTGTCTCTCCTCTGTGGCAGATACTACAAACAATGTGCTCCTTATTGATCAAGGGCACAAATCATCTCGTGCAGACCCAAGCACCATTAATTGGGAAATAGCTCAAGCTCAGCAGCACTTTCAGACTCCAACACTCATTATTTAGTGTCAGAGGACGCTCAAGCTGCTCTTTCATGGGCACCAAAATATAGTGCCTTTTTCCAAACTTGAAATCTCCGGTGCACTGCCCTTCTTCCGTTGGAGCAAAGAAAAGGGGGTGTGTGGCCAAAACAAAGGCCAAGGGGCTCAAGGGATTGCACACTGTCAGAGGTTACCAGCACATGACAGGTAGAGAAATGAAACCTCAAAACAGCTCTGCCATCAACAACAGGAATCCTTCTCTTTAGCTCTTTTACACTGAAACTTTGGTTTTGTGATGTCCAACGCCGTCTGATGGAGCAAGTACGATACCATGCGCTGGCGATCGCTGTCCAGCTTTGCTACTTCCTGGGTGCTGAGACTGTAGGGCCAAGACGTCCGTCTTTCATCTGTAGCTGTCACTGATGGGAATTAGGCTTAAATCAATGTCCTGCAGGTTATTATGACTTGATACCCGCAGAATCTAGTGACGTAGGAAGTGTGCCACAGCTGTTAGTTTCCTTCAATTTAGTACAAAAACAGTTCATGGTTTTTAACAAGGGGACTGCAAGCAGGTGGTCTGCAATCTTCAAAGGAGTAGCCATACACCATGGGCATAAAATACAAAGACAAAGGCAGAAGGGCAAAACAGGGTCTGTAGCATCTTGAATTCAGTTCTCTCCATTATTCTCTGCGATCTATAACTACATGAGAATTCTATCTGAAAGGATTTCCTCACACAGTGGCATTGTCTAATGGGGTAAACACATATTTGCCTCAATGATTAAGTCTAGGTGTTCCTCCTTACCTTAGAACATCTCAATAGAGAAATCACATGATACCGATTATCAGGGACATGTAGAAACCTTCCTTTAAAAACTGTGCATCAGGTGCACTATGCAATACACAGGCTAATAGTCAAATGTGCAAACAAAAAGACAAGAACTAGAGGGTCCTGATATTTGCATGATTAGGACACATCTGATCCCACAAAAAATTAAAGTAGGAGGAACAGAAGGGAACCGAAAACCAAATTAAAATAGACATTGAAAATTCGTCATGTTCAAAAAGGTAAACATAAGATATCTCCTATTGAGATGGAAAACTTGTCTTACTATAATATTGAGTCAGTTAACCAGTCTATCGCTACCCTGACAGTCAGGCTGGAAAACATTGAAGCAGGCAAATTCTTGAAAACCAGTCTGGTCATACCAAAGGGAATTATACATAACATGGGGGTCCCTGGTACATCACTGCACTCTGGAAATGTGAACCTGAACAATACATCAATAATAATAAAAGGGCTGACTGGTGAAAGGAATTCGAAAAAGAGAAATGGGACTAGGACATAGCTAAAATCTCAATAACTAAGCATGGTGCGACATTGGTCAGGGGAAGTAACCAAAGAAAAAATCTATAGAAAGAACAAAAACAATTATTTGGGTGATAGTCAGGCATGTGACACAACACCAAGAGTACGGGTGATACACAAAGGCCAAAGTTACACAAATTTTAACTCTACCGTTGGCGACTACACCATATACGGTACTCCTAGCTAATGTTTCAGTTCCTTCTTCAGGAAAAAATGAAAACCTGGTTTTCTTTTAAGGAACGAAAGCCATATGCTACTTAGGAAACAGAACATCATTAACTAATGTAATATAGAAATTAGGCCACCTTGAGTCACAGATCTATAATTTCATCCTTAGGTCCAATCAAGGATACATAAATGTAGGGCTGCCTGTTCCTTTAAGGGAAGGGGCAGTAACGTGACTAACTGCAGGTGACACACTTTGATCCTGTATATCTCTTTTTATTTTCCTTCAATACCATTATAGCCAAATAGACATTCACTGGTGAAGTGTTGTCTTTTATGTTCACAGCATGAAATATCATTATCTGTGGAATTTAGTAACCAGAACAAGTTCAACCAACTGTTGCGTAGCGATGGGCATCGTCATGACCATCCCCTCACAACACAGGGGAGCTTGTAATAGTATCAAAAGCAGCAACAAACATGCAAAAAACAAATAAAAAAAATAATTAAAACGCACAAAACTTCAAGCCATCAGATATACTTGCTGTGTATCAAGCACAAAAAGCATAGACAAAACAATAGCATGCGTGAATAAGCGGTGACACACAACACCATGTCATGTACTTTATGCACTGTAAACCTGCAGCCCAAAACCCAATATTTGGGCCTGTTTAATTTGTCAGGTTTAGAATCCTTACCCTCCTTTTGACAGTAGATCACCAGGCAATGGAAATCTGCTGTCAAATATAACTTTACTGTTTCTCTTCTAACATACAGGACCAGCAAGAACAATTCATGATAGGACCAAATACATGAAAATAAATTTCCATTACTTAACTGTTACCCTCTTGTCAGTTACTTCGCAACATCAAGCCACCTTAGTTTTACCTTTCTAAAAGTAAAAATTGTTACACTGACACTCCATATTAATTTGGCACCTACAATTTCCACTGTGAAAAATAAGTCTTAATTAGCAAATCGTTCTCATTAAGGCATGTAGCCTTCAAAATTTGAGAAAAGGGCTGTATCTTATTTTCTGTCTAAGACTTAATGCAACACTTCGTTTTCTGTCAAATAAAAGCAACTAGCAGGCATAATTTTATTTTTTTAGAGCGGAGACGCAAATGTATCAGTTCTGCAGAGCATTTAACATGATGTTGGGACTTTCGAAGAAACCCCTTTTTTTTATATTTTCCCTTTGGAATTAAGTTCTTTAATTGTATTGATGTTCTTCTGGAGAAACCAGAAATCCCACTTTTAGAGGCCCGGTAGGGTCATTCTGCATTTCACAGAGACAAGGCCCTAATTTAAAAGGTCACAAGTGTCAACATGACAGCCTCCTCCATTGTTTATGGGAAAACTAAAGATAGCATCTCAGCAGCATGACTTGAGCCAGCCTCTGTAGCTCTCCTAGCTTCTGCCACTCTGAATCTGTCAAAGACAGTAGGCCTTTCTATTTTCCTTCTAACCTGCAATAATTCACTCTATTTAAAAAAAAATTTTTTTTCCTTTTTAGGCGCTAAAAAAATGTATCTCTATTTCCAGATTATTAAACTACATTTACTGTGAATAATTCACAAACCTTAATAACACACATACCAGTTGTTAGAATAAATGCTTGTTGCAATCCCATGCAATGGTACATATTTCATCAACCTCGAATGAATGAACGTCTCAGTAGGCCCAGCTGAAGTTAGAACCTTCAACCTTGATATTAAAACAAGCCTTTGTACTGGCACATTGACTCATTGAATCATAAGAAGGCACAACCTGCAAATATATATCAAACCTAAATGTATGCATTTACTGAAGCCTGAGACACTTTAAAAAGTACTCTGAATGAAAGAAAATGCAGTTTAAACAGTGCTTTTGCCCAAAATCGACTTTGATATTTTAGGCATTAAAAAATCAATATCCTACAATTTTCTTGCATAATATGCATTACCAGAATGACTATTACACAATCCATGAGTCAGCCATTGAAAATATTAACTTATACTTTATAGAAATGAGCTTGTTTGCTCCTGCGCCAAGGGAAAATTGCACATACAAATGTCATTTTAGCGGTGCAACATAACTTAAATTAAATTTTAATGTTAGGAGGTCATAGTATAGGTATTAAGCTTTATAAATATAAAAAAACGATTTTGAAAGGCACTTATTTTTTTAATAATTTTTCCATAATTAATAAATTTTTTTTTTTTTTTTTTTTTTAAACCAAATTATTCTTTTTTTTGTGATAATTCCACATATAAAAGCAAGCTGCATCCCTTGTTTATTATTTGGGATACATTAACTCACAAGCCTAAGCGCATAAGCCTAACTTGAAATGCGTCACATTTTTGCGCCACTTTCATTTAAAAGGAAGGTTATGCAAAATTCCACCCATGTTTAACTGGGAAAGTGCTGGCTGAATTGAAAATAGATAATTTCGTTTTTTTTGGGGGGGGCCCTATTTATATCTATTGAATGTGTTTTCTAATTTATTAAGCATTTAACGGCAGTTTTGTATATGTGCACAATTGCTCATTCTATAAATTAAAGAGCAACATATAGCTATGTTAGCACATCACATGGTTCATTTCTGGATTTTTTCTAAGTTTCTACTTAATATTAATTAACCAACATTTTACTTAACAAACTGTAAACATCAAGAAGACCCACAAACACACATTGAGCTCATTTCAGATATAAACAGAAAACACTCAGTACACACAATACAGCGCGCTTTAGCCATTTTTCATAAATAGCGCCGTCGCAATTTACTTACAGAACCGTTTGCAGATCCTAGTTGTAAGTCATATTTACAAGAAAAAAAAAAAAACTTTTCTCAATTATTTCCAAGAATAGCGGACCCATACTTTATTAAACGTGATGGGGCCCACTCCGTGCTTCACATATAGTTCATAGGTTGGAGTTCCAATCGGAGGAACCGGACATGAGTCCTCCAACCGGGATTCCCTTTTACAACCAAGACAAAACAAATTTCCAAGTCTGCTAAGACCAGGCATCTTCGCTCACTAGTCTAGCTTCAAACTTCAAAGGATTATCGTTTACGATAGTCTCGTGAATACACGAGTCCTTCGGCTTTGGTACTTGCAAGTTCCAAATCAAAGTGATCCCAAAGGGATACCAAACCAAATGTCCAATTAAGGACCAAACCAAGTGTCCAACTAAGGACCAAACCAAGTGTCCAACTAAGGACTGGGAGACGCTCCACTTATACTTAACTGAAAATATCAATGACGTCACCAGAAGACTCGTCTTATCGTTTCGCTCTACCAAAAATCAAGGGTCCAAATCAGGGCGATAGCCAGGGCAGCAGTCCTTCATAGCCGTCGGGAAGCGGGGAACCTCGCAACAAAGACTTTCGGACCACGTCGACATGCAGGGGTCGATGAAGTGGCGGCCTTCCTCCAGAATTTTCACACGAAGCTCCCCACGGACCTCAGGCTTGGACCGGTACCGCTGGTATCGCCCCACGTTGGGCGCCAACTGAGGTACTGGGTTTTTCAGAACCGGTACTGATCCGGTAACCCAGCGGTGCCAGGGTACACCCAAAGACCTCGGGTACTTTCCTGATTCAGACTACAGAAACTCAGAGTCTTCTAGGTGAAGTCAAAGATCGAATTTATTGGCTGCAACCAATTGACAAGTGTCCTAGAAGTACAACAGCACGATTTGTATGTTCTCAGGAGACTGTGTTTCAATGCAAAGTCAGGTTTCCTTATATACAGTTTTTTAAGCTTCAGGCAAACATTCTTGACATTTTGGTTGGTCATTCACATGTTTTCACTACAAAGGAAAAAACAGTGTCATGATGAAACCTCATATTTCATGTCATCCAACCCATAATAAATTACCAGGCAAGGCCTAGTATTTTACATCAGATAAGTGTGGACCCCCAATAAAAACGGGCACCTCCCCCTCGTAAAGTAAGAAGAAGAAAAGAGCAGGTGCAGGTGTGAGCAAGATTAGGCAGGGTGTGTGAGCGATAATAAGGGTTTTATGGCATGGTGTGCCTTGATGCTATCTGATTCGGCCACTGGGAGAGGGACTGACCAAACAGGTTTGGCCTGAGGCAATGGTTCCAGCTTGCCCAGGTCAGAGAAAAGTCAATCAAGGTGTACGTGTCCTTGGAATCAAATCTGACTGTATTATAAGCCTATGTGAGGGCAACTTTTAAAATGGCTGCCGTGTATAAAATGGGAGCCACGAGTGCAGGACGAAAATGGCGATTTCGAGGTGAAAACGCTGCTGGAATTGAGCGAAAATGCTCATGCTTAGTTTACTAGTCATTATCGGTCTTTTGATACTAAAATCGTACTGCTGTGGCAAAGTAAATTACATGGGTCCAGAATTTTTAGAACCACACTATGGCAACCAGGTGCTATGTCAAGGCACCCGATTAAGGAAGAAAGGGCTCTGGTGGCTCAGAGGGTGGAGGGTGGACCCAGATCGCTCAGACGAGAGGGCCCCAAGTGTCGGCCACCCAAGGGGGAGGATTTAGGGGGATGGATGGGGCAGGCAGTAAGGGGTACAAGATCCTTTTTCACCACACTCAAAAGTAGTTATGCACAATGCAGGATAACTAGGTCTATATTGCAGATGATGCCATCCGATGCAGGACAAGGCCAAAGCGCTTTGGCAGTTTCAGATCGCTCAACATTTAGGCAATCTATAAGAATCCAATGGGAAGGTTATTCTACTTCAAGAAACTCATACTCCGGCAAAAAGAATAGTGGGCTTTCATATGTTTAAAAGATTTGTCAAGGTTAAGGTAATTGCCTCTGACCCTGCTCCTCATAGAGGTGTGGCATTTTTTCTGACCAGGGATCTTGGGGCTTGGGTGCTCGATTTTCTCAGTGACCCTGCAGGGTGATGGTGCTGGGCCAATTGCTTAATTGCTAAAGAAAGATTTACTTTTGTTAGTTTTTATGCACCTTCGACAGATGATCCAGCCCCTTATGTAGAATTGTTTCAATCCCTTCTACAACTTTCAGGCCAAATAATCATCGGGGAAATTTCAATTTTCTTCAGAATCCATTCATGGACACAACTGTTAAGGGTAACAAACAACATAAACCTAGAGTTGCTAAGATTTTCAAACACTACGTGAAACTGTTGATGTTCTGTGACCCTTGGAGATCAAGCGCCCCAAATGAGAGAGAGTATCCGTGCATCTCAAGCCGGTTTAAAAGCGCCTCCCGAATCGATTTTTTTCTGATTTCTCAAACATTGCGTTTCAAGATGCAATCGGTGAGGCATTCTGGTCTATCCGACCATGCCACCCTGGCCCTGGAAGTGTTATTTTTTTCCAGAATATTCTACGTTCCAACCTAGAAAGTGGCTGTTCAACCAGCAACTTTTCCAGGACTAGGGATGAGTACAGGCCTCTAAGGTTGAAATAACTGAATTATTTAAATGCAACCAGGGAACTTCAACTCCATCTATGGTCTGGGATGCATTTAAGGCCTTTTTTACAGGGCTGGTAATCGCTAAGGGGCAGCAGATAAGTCTTATCAGAAGCAACAAGCTAGAGCACTGGAAGAAGCACTGCAGAGGAGCTTCGCTATCTATCTCCAAACAGCGACAGAAAATGATAGAAAATCTGTTGAACTAGCTAAACGGGCATTGTCTAACAGTTTTTTAAAGAAAACTGATACAGGGTATCAGACTCACAGACAGAAGGTATACGAAGAGAGTAACTTTCCAGGTACATTTTTGGCTTGGCAATTTAGAGACCTAATTGCTAGCAATATGATGCATGCATTGTAAGGTGCTCTGTTTCCGGGGAAAGGCATACTGACTCCAGAGCAGTGGGTAAAATCATGTTGGAACATTATAAAAAATTTATAGTCAATCTCAGGAAATTGATCTTACAACTACTAGGGATTTCTTATGGAAATTAGATATTCTTACTCTTACAGAAGAAGACAGTGACACTCTTCTGCAGCCATTTACGAAGTCAGAACTCCTAGAGGTTGTTAAAAACATCCCTATGGGGAAGGCCTGTGGACCCGATGGTTTCCCGGCTGACTTTTATAAAATTTTCATTACTGTTTTTAGGGATGATTTTTTGTCTCTAATTAATGACTTGCTCAAGGGCGAACGGATTCCCAGTTCTTGGTACATGGGGAACGTGATTAGCTTTACCCCAAAAAAATAAGGACAGTGAAGACCCTAATGCATATCGTCCAATCCCTTTGTTAAATACGGATCATAAAATCATCACAAAACTTTTGGCCAATAGGCTTAATTGGGTTTTCACTAAACTGGTGCACCCTGACCAGAATGGGTTTATTGCCGGTCGACAACTTGCGACTAATACACACTATTTAGCAGAGGCTCTTGACAATTTTTGTGACATATAAGCACAAAAAAGGTAATTTGAGACTTTGGAAGTACCTTTAATTTAAAAGCAGCCAGCAAGCCAGGCCTAACTTTTCAGTGGCTCCAGGGACCACAGCAGTGCACCCAGGGGTGCCCTATCTATCCTGGGGTCCCTAACCCTACATGTCCTACCATATACTAGGAACTTATAGGTAGGTTGCCAGAGACAATTATATTTAGGACTAATTTGCAAATACCATTTTACACAGAGCACAGGCCCTGGGACCGGTTAGCAGTCCCCAGGGCACAGTCAGAATAAGTAATCACCAGTATCAGTCAAACAAATTGGGGGTGATAGGAGCAGAAAGGGTGACTTTTCCATACTGTACTCTCCCAGACAAAAGGTGAGAGGTACTAACCTACACCATGGTAGTCCTCATCATCTAAGTGGAAAAACCTTGAAAGTTCATCTGCTTTGGCATGGATAGTCCCAGGTCTATGTTCCACTGTAAAGTCCATCCCCTATAGGGAAATGGACAACCTCAGCAGTTTTAGGTTCTTCCCCCTCATCTACATGAGGCATCTGAGAGGTCTGGGGTCAGTATGAACATGAAAGTGAGTGCCAAACAAGTATGGCCGCAGCTTCTTCAGGGACCAGACCACAGCAGAGGCCTCTCTCTCAATGGCACACAATATTTACTCTCTGGTGAGTAGTTGCCTGTTGGTGAAGGGAACTGGTTGATCCTGGACCTCCTCTTTCACTTGTGCCAACACTGCCCCAATCCCTGTCTTTGAAGCATCTGTTTGCACAATGAATTATTTATTATACACAGGGGACAGCAGCACTGATGCGGAACATACAGCCTCTTTCAGAGTGTCAAAGGCCTTCTGATAAACTGGGGTCCAAATTACAATTTTGGGCTGTTTCTTGGATGTGGGTTCTGTCAGAGGGGCCACAATGGTCCCATGATTCTGGACAAATCTCTTGTAATACCCAGTCAGGGCTTTAGGAGCCACCCAATCCAGGATGGTCTAGATTTAGAAAACTTAGCCAAAGTAGGAGGAATGGCCCCCCTCAGCCTTCACCAACCCTCAGATGTGACAAGTAAGAGGACCACTCCATTTCATTTTCCTACATCTTGGATGGACAGCACATAGCCAATTAGGGTTAGAGATGTCACCCTTTCCCTAAACACAGTACTTAATAGGTATACTTAGACCCAAAGATCAGATTTGATGGATACCAGAAGGTCAGGAACAAAGAAGACCCAAGGCAAGAGAATAGAAGTCCTGCTATAAGAAGAAAAAGGCTCCAAACCCTGCCTGCTGCTCTTACAACTTGGCAATCTCCGCTAAGGTGTCGCCTGGAAACCTGAAGGACTCTAAAAGGCCCCCAGAGCACCTCCAGCCTTCAGAGAGAGTGACAGGAATTGTTGTGAAGTTATTGTAGCATCATTTTATGGGTAAGTCATTTTCGCAATTTTTTTTTTATATATCTGTTTATTGCTTTTTTTAAACACCAAATAAGTTCAGACAAACATCCGAATACAAACCGTCTTTTGCATACTTAGCATATTTACATTATCAATATGCAATTTACATATCAACATACTTGTGCGATAATCGTTATCTTTCGTCTACATACCATTGGATATTGTGTCTGAGAAAGGGAAAAAATAAATGACTATAATAATAATAAGAAGAAAAGGAAATACAAAATAAATAAATAAAGAACTATATAAATATTGCTCAGAGGTAAACACATTCCAAGGAAAAGGATCGCTCCATATATTGGTGGTCGTGTGTGGGGACGTTCATTCAAAAATTCCAATCCTGAACTATTAAGGAATGAGACATATGAATGTGGGACAGGAATGGCAAGAGGTAGGTGAAGGGTGTACTCACAGATCATGCAGGTTCTAGAGTGATGTGGTCTCTGTGGTCCATCGGGCATGGCATGCGTATTACTTGTGCAAGGTACGTCAGCTAATTCCACGTATAATATCCATTGATCTGTTACACGTCCACAGTGAATTGGGGATGTTTATTTCTAGTTCCACTCTATAACCCCCAAGATAAGTGCAGTTGTAGTGGGGCTACTTTGGTGTACGTTTATGCTATTCAAGGACTTTAATGTCGCACGTCTAGGGCCCCTTCTTAATCTCGCCTCAGATCTGTTCCTATTTAGTGGGTGTACATGCCTGTTAGTGGCTCAGGGGGGTCGCATGTCATCTTTAACCTCCAATTTGACAATGAAAGTGTTCCACATATCAATTCCCTTGATCTGAGTCCCCTTTTCTTGGAGGGATTGTAGCACCTGTGCTTCGGCTGGCACCCAAAGCAACAAATCCTTCTTCCACTGGTGTATAGGCGGTACACTTGGTGCCTTCCAATGCATTGCTATGAGGCGCTTGAACAAGACGTACGCTAGATCGACACATCTGTGTACCTGTTTACTACCTTTAGACCTACAACGGATCCCCAGCAAACAGGACTCGGGTGTGGGGGAATAAAGGCACATCCAACCACTCGGCAACTTGTGATGTGATGTCGTGCCACATTTTCATCACTGGGGAACATTCCCATGTCATGTGAAAGAAGGTGGCGTCAGTAGCACCACATCTAGGGCAGTCCTGTGATATCTGAGGAAACATGCTGCGAAGCCTATGTAGCGATAGATATGTTTGGTGAAGGTAATTAAATTGCGTGTACCTAAGTCTGGGGTTACGGGATACTTCATGTGTCGATGTCAGTGCTACACCCCATGTCTGCTGTGATAATGGTGTTGCTAGGACTGCGTCCCATCTCCTAGCTTGTTCCTGAGCTTGTTCTGGGCGGGTCATCAGGGTCTCGTATATCCTAGACACATTAGTGGTTGTTCCCAGATCGTCTATTAAGTCATGGAGGACATGAGCCGTCGGGGTTCAGCATCCCCGCATTTCCATGTGGAACGTATTATATGTCGCAGTGACCCATATGCTAGAAATTGACCCTGTCCCAAGCCATATGCACCAGTCAATGCTACATATGACAATAAATGTCCTTCTGCATACATTTCCCCTACTTTGTTTATACCTTTTGTGTGCAATGTTGTTAAGCCTGATTTCCCCGCTATCTTCTCTACAGTGGGAATAGCTAGCAGAGGTATCCGAGGGGAGTATTGCAGGGTCCTATTACCATCTAGCTCAAAACGGTGCTAAATCCTACGGGCAACTTTCAATAGAATATTATGCCGGCATCGCGAGCTGTTGCTAGTTAAAAGCCAGCGTAGTATGTTAGTGTGTCCCAAGTTGATGTGTACCATCTGGGTCTCTGCTTTTATTGGGTTCCGCAGCCATTGTGCCACCCATTTTAACTGCGCTGCTGCATAATATAATTCAAATCGAGGTACTCCCATCCCGAGGGCAGGTACATATTCGTTAATGCAACCCTTCTGCGGCCATTTCCCCACACCAAGTCGGATAACAAACTGGACAAAATCCTGAAGAAGAGACTAGGGAGAATCAAGGGGAGTGCTGAAAAAAATACAATAATTGCGGTAAGACTATCATCTTTGCTATGGCTGCTCTGCCCAGTGGCAAGAGCGGGAGTGAACACCAGAAGGGTAAGGAACCTCTAACGGACTGAATCACAAGTCCCAAATTCCCCTCCCTGAGGTCTGTGAGGTCATGGTGCACATTCACCCCTAAATATTTAAACGTGGTATAACACCATGGAAGATCACAGGCTGATGACTCCAGGCGTAGAGGTTCCAGCACTGCTCGCATCGGAAACAGGGAGGACTTCATCCAGTTCACCCTAAATACGGAAAGGTCACCAAACTGGTCCAACAAGCTGAGCAATCCCGGTAGGGACTTATTTTAATTACACAGGAAGATGAGTGCGTCGTCTACGTATAAGGATACTATTCGATGTGTGCAACCCTCTAATATTCCCAAGTCGACCGCTGCGTTTCGCATCCTGGCCGCTAGTGGTTCGATCGCCAGAGTGAACAATATCAGTGACAATGGGCAACCTTGTCTCGTGCCCCTACCAATTTCAAATCTGTCGGATATGATTTTGCCTGTCTTGACTCTCGCTGATGGTTGCGAGTACAGGACCCTGATCCATCTGATGAATGTCTTCCCAAACCCCATTCGGCTCAGTGTTTCCATTAGAAAGGGCCAACCCAGGGTGTTGAATACTTTTTCAATGTCCAGTGACACTGCCACCCTCATGTATTCCCTCTCCGGAGTTTCAGCCATCAGTCTCAGAAGGCCCCGTATATTAATGAAAGTATTGCGGCCTGGAATGAAACCCGATTGATCCGAGTGCACTAGGTCCGGCATCAAGGGAAGCAAGCGATTGGCAAGCACTTTTCCTAATAGTTTACAATCCGAGTTCAATAATGATAATGGGCGGTATGATCTAACATCTAGCGGGTCGCGTCCCGGTTTAAGTAGCACTGCTATAATTGCCTCCCGCTGGGACTCAGGTAAGCGGCCTATCTCAAAGGCCTCCTTGAGTACTTCCAGGTATGCCACTAACATCTGTCCTGAGAAGGTGCGGTAGTACTCTGTTGGCAGGCCATCGTGGCCAGGCGCCTTACCCTGAGCTAACTGCTGTAAGGCCTGTTGTAATTCTTCTAAACCTATCGGACCTTCCAAGGTTTGCACCTGCGTCTCAGTAAGTCGTGTCAGCTTGAGCCCTTGAAAGAAATCTCTAAACTGTACTGACGAGGGGTTAGGTTGAGCCCTATATAGAGTACTATAATAATCCTTGAAGGCGTTGTTTATCTCCGTCTGGGTATTAACTATGATCCCCCTGTCCAGTCGAATGGCCCCTATGGGTGTGCGTCGCTGCTTGCCTTTCAATAACCATGCTAATAATCTCCCGAGCGGTCGCCTTCTGCGTGTATGAGAGCTATGTAATGTCGGTAATCATAGTGACTCAGGGGCATATTTATACTCCGTTTGCGCCGAATGTGCGTCAAAAATTTTGACGCACTTTCAGCGCAAACGTTGCCCCATATTTAAACCCTGACGCCCGATCCGGCGCACCATGAAAATGGCGCTATGTGCGCCAGTTTTTGGAAGCGGCACCCCGCCCTGCGTTAATGACATGCAGGGTAGGCGTTCCCGTCCAAAAACAGGCGCACATAGCGGTGCGTGGTATTTATGCTTCAGGGCAAAAATCACTCCCGCGCGGCAGGCGGCGCAAAAAAATGGCGCAAAGCACGAATATCGTGAAATTTTAACGCCTGGGTCAGGGCAGGCGTTAAAATGGGGCAAACACACCTGTACTTAATCAGAACACACAGAACAAACAACAGAGCAGCAGAGCAGCAGAGCAGCAACAGGGAGAGATGGAGGTGATTTTTCTACAACGTGCACGGAGACGCAGAGCCCTGCAGCAACAACAGCAGCCACAACAACAACAGCAGGGACCCCAAAGACAGCGCAGAAGGCAGGAGAGGATATTCCGCCCAAGAACAACCCTGCATGGCCTCAGGGAACGGGACATCATCCAGAGGTACCGGTTGAACTGGCAGGCCATTCAGCAGCTGCTGACAAATATTGAACAGCAATTGGCCCCCACTTTAGTGACTCCACGCACTATCCCAACCGAAACAAAGCTGCTTGCCGTACTTCACATGCTGGCAAGTGGCTCCTTTCAGACAACTGGTGCCCTGGTTGGTGGAATCTCACAACCATCTTTCTCCTAAAGTACTGGATGCCATCATTGGACTGACACCCCACCACATCTGCTTCCCTAACACACTGCAGAAGCAGCAGGAAACAAAACAGGGGTTCTACGCCATCAGTGGCTTTCCGCACGTCCTTGGTGCAATCGACTGCACACACGTACGCCTTGTGCCACCTGCTGCGAGTGAACACCTCTACCGCAACAGGAAGCACACACATTCCATCAACGTGCAGGCCATAGTCGATCACCAAGGACTGATCAGCAACATTGTGGCTAAATATCCTGGGAGTGTACATGACGCATTCATCTTCCGTCACTGCACCATCAACCAACACTTTCAGGATGGACGGTATGGCAATGGACTACTTGTTGGTAAGGACAAAAATCTACTTATATACTCACTGCACAGAAACCCTCTAGGATAAACAACCCATACACCACAATAGCAACACCTAGACAGGAACACACTGAGGTACTCACATCACTAGCCATGTTTCACAAGTCACCATTGAACCTCTCACACCTTGGAATTTACTCCACAGCTTAGTGTGAAGACATTCATGACTGTGGTTGCCTAAATGTCACCTTGCAAATTGGAAGTCTCACAATAACCTGTACACTAATACAATGCATAACTTTTAAGGGATGGGATGGCCTGGGTATGTTCAATTGAACGTTTCTAATACCCTTTCATGTTTCAACTCTGCATGGAACTATCATCACACCCCCAGTGAGGACACACGGACACCTGTGTCACAAGTCACAATGCAAGGGAGGGCACACTGTACTTGAGAAACCGATACATCCTGCTGACAAACAGTTAGCCAACAAACACCTGCTCAGCCAAGGAAAAAAAACAATGCCAAAGTTTCCACCAACAACCATAGGTTGTCACATTAGTACACAAAATAGTCACAGACAACACAACACAACTACTTCCATCAAAGATACGTACAACAGTGCCTCCTACATCTAATTGATACCATTCTGTGTTTCTCTTTCAGCTGATCAGGGGTATGACATCCAGCCTTGGCTAATGACACCATATGGGAACCCAAATGCTGCTGCTGAGCGGGCATACAATGACACCCACAAGAGGACACGCAGCATTGTGGAGCGGACCTTTGAGATCCTAAAGTCAAGGTTCCGCTGCCTTGACATCACAGGTGGAAGCCTATTATACTCCCCAGAGATGGTCTGCAAGATCATATGCACTTGTGCCATATTACACAATATTTGTGTAAAAAGGAACATTCCCCTCCTTGAACCGGACCCAGACATGCCTGAGGATGATGATGAGGAGGATGCTGGCCTGCAACAGGAGGGGGAATAACCTAACACCGCAGCAGGAGTGCGTAGGCGCCAACAGCTTGTGAACAATTTTTTTACTTAAGTTATTATAATCACTTGTATTCCACACTTGTAAATAAACACAGATAACAAACACCACATCATGCTTTGGCCTATTCATTTCTGACCACCTTTAGTTTGAAATTGCTGAAGATGAATGTCGTCTCATTGATCAAGAATGCCATTAAAATTCATCACACCAAAAATAAACATCACAACTGTATGCACAGAGGGTAGGATGTGACATGTTACATTACCATACACAGAGCCCAACAAGAGTACAAGTGTGACAATTACACATGCCGGATCCAAACAACTGAAACAGTCTCTCATCCAGCCCAAAATTGGAGATCATTTGAAAGTCACATCACACGTGTTCAGAGACAGGGTGGGACCATCCATGTGTACGTGAACATGTCATCAATGGCTTCTCTCAAGTGTATGATGTGAGCAATACACAATTGCAACAACATCAGCTGCCACTAACTCAGGAGGAGACCTTGAAGTTACAGTGACAACATACACACAGACAGGTCATAGTGGATCCACATTCCCACACACATGTACACATATGTCATACAACCAACCTAATACTTGAAAGTAGACCATCACAGTTGTGTCCCAGTTTGAACCTAGCAGGAAGATTGTAACATGACACTAAACCAGTTGATGCAGAAAGGGACACAGACAACCAAAAAAATCTTCGCATTATCACATCGTGAACACTGAGAGGCTTGCAAACTTAGTCATATGAAAATGGTATGCAACTTAGCTCCAAATCATCATTACTGCAAACGTCAAATGGGCTAATGAGATGAATGAATGGTCAACAGTCATTCATACCATATGGCCTTACATTAGCACGCTGCTGCAGGTTTGCCATGATATAATAAAAATACTCCATGGATACAGTAGCTATTCTGGATGGTCAAATCCTAGGGTGCTGGGGGCCTAAGTCCACCTCTACCGCCCCCAAAACATAAAAGAATCATGTACTTGTGAACTAAACACATGCATAAGGCACATGTGTGGCCTCCATGTCACAAGTCCTACACAAATATGAAACACAAAACATAATGGGACATGGTCAGCCCGATAAAAACTGAAAGTGACTCTCCCACTCCCTGTTAGGAGTACAGATAAAAGCATCCCCATCATAAAGGTGGGCACATTTTGGAGACGGAATACATAATGGTATCCCAGGCATCATTTCAAAATAGCCATCAGCAATTACACCAAATATGTTGTCAAATATGGTCAATACATTAGTTAAAGTATCCCAAACATTACAGTGTGAAGGCCGTCTATACATAAAAGTACGGACATGTGTCATATACAAACACAAATGTGTCTCACATCGCACCATTTGACCATGACAAATCACCTTTCCAAAGCTAAACACATGAAGACATTAGGATAAATGTGCTCCATATTCTACGCATACAGCATGGCCGTCATAATTTGTTCACGTACATGAGTGCACACAATGCTGAGTCAGATACAAATGTATCCAAAAGTGTCTTGATATTTTGCCTTCAAAATATAATTAACATCCACAATATTTTTGACTCTGCATCATGTGCACTACTGTACGTGTAAAAAAAACGACGGCCATGATGTATGCGTGGTAAAATTGACGCTACATGGACAATATGTTGGTCATTTCATGTACATTATTAATTATTAATATTCATTTCATATTTTTTCACTCCGCATCATGTGCACCACTGTACGTGTAAAAAAAACGACGCCCATGATGTATGCGTGGTAAAATTGACGCTACATGGACAATATGTTGGTCATTTCATGTACATTATTAATTATTAATATTCATTTCATATTTTTTCACTCTGCATCATGTGCACCACTGTACGTGTAAAAAAAACGACGCCCATGATGTATGCGTGGTAAAATTGACGCTACATGGACAATATGTTGGTCATTTCATGTACATTATTAATTATTAATATTCATATCATATTTTTTCACTCCGCATCATGTGCACCACTGTACGTGTAAAAAAAACGACGCCCATGATGTATGCGTGGTAAAATTGACGCTACATGGACAATATGTTGGTCATTTCATGTACATTATTAATTATTAATATTCATATCATATTTTTTCACTCCGCATCATGTGCACTGTAATGCGTCAAAAAAAAATGACGCACAACTGTGTATGCGTGAAAATATGACGCATAACGGGAAAATAAAAACGGCGGCCATTTTATGCAGGAAGTGATGTAATAGGATATCCTGTTTACAAAATCTGCACTGGGAGTTAACTTTCACTTTCACTTTGCAGTCTCAGATTTATCTAGACTATGTGGTTGTGTGAAAGGTGTTGTCCTGTGTTTTACTGCTTTTGTGTCCTGTGTGCCTTGTATTTTGTCTTAGTGTCAATCTATTATTGTTGTATAACATTGTCTCAGTCTGTTTAGTGTTATTTTGTCTATACCTGTGATAGTTTGTATTGTCTGTGGGAGTCTGTTGTGGGTAGCATAGTTTGGGGGGTTAGTTGGGCTATTTTTCTCCTTCTTCTTTTTCTTTCACACCTCTACCTTTCCCCATTTCCCCCTTTTTATTTCATATTTTTTTGGTACATACTTAGTCCTCTCAATATGTCAGGTAGGCCTCGCCTGTCCAGGATGGGGGAAGACGAATTGGGGGGGTTCATATGGCTCGTAAGCCATTTCCTCCCACTAATGCTGGAAGCTGGGGGCCGTGTGATACAGGGGTATCACACGGAGGCGAGGAAAATCCGGTGGGAGAAGGTGCGCCATCACCTGGTCCGGGTCTATGGGAGTCTCAGGAATGTACACCAACTCAAGCACCGCTGGGCAGATCTGATCACCAGGGAACAGGACCTGCTGGACCACCTGGGACTCCGGATTGGTGGCCATGTTGGTGAGTAAAAAACAATTAAATGGGAATGACAGAAATCGGTGTGTGAACATGTGATGATTGTTAGCCAATCTGCAAAATAAGTAGCGGACTGTGTGTAATGCCAGGGAAACCTAGGCCCATGGTTATACACATTAATCACCATTTTTGCAACACATGTACACGCAATGACAGCTTTATAAATTCAACATCTATTTGTATTATGCTAAGTCGCCCCCTCTCTGCGTCACAAAATGTTTCAAATGCTGCGCTACAAAGGTATACATATGTGTCCTAATGTGTATTTGTTGCAGAATGTGTATGAAGACCTATGCTACCAGTCCGATGGCTCATTTTTGCAAAACATACCAGATGCCTGTAGCTGCATGTAATGTAGTGTTGCATTTGTGTCAGAAAAGCAACATGTGAACGGCTCTATTTGTACTCCACTGGTCATAATGGCCAGTGAGTACGTCATGTAGAAACAACATACCTACATATGCAGACGCCATAGCTAGACAGAAAATTGGAAACACATGATGATGCTATACATGTGTGTTGCCGTCACGTCACATGAAGTTAGTCATGTTGTTCACACATATGTCACATGTGTGTCTGGTTGCTGTCTGTTGACCCTGTCCAAATAGCCTGTTTAATTGTGAGTGGTCATGTAGTCCTCATGGAACCAGTTTTGGAATGTCTCTCGGGATGCACATGCTGAGATGTATGGATAACATTATTGTTGGGGCATACTAATGGAGGATTAACTTGGACGACACATGACTGTCCTGACCACTGCATGAGTGTAGTAGGGTGTGTCACTGGAGCAGGAGACTCATCCAATGATAATGTTGAATACAAAGTGATCCTTGCAGGATGAGCATGTGTGAAAGTTTATCATTACCATGTCATATTCACACAGTGTCATTGCAACAGAAATCATTTGTCCGTTCACACAGTCTGAGTATAATCTTTGTTTCATGCTTTACAGGTGGACCAGCCCCGTACACCGTGGGAGAGGTGGCCCATTTTGACGACCCCGATACCTACAGTGAGTGTCGCCTGAGTGCTATTTACATTGTTTGGTAATGACGCATGATGGATTACTGTGTGTTCAAGAGAATTCATGATTTGATGTGCTGGCCGTTCATTGGCTTTGTTCTTTTAGTGTGATATCAAATTTGAATAATGTTTCTGCAAAGCAATACGTAGTCATCTCTCAGATTGAGGGGCTGTAGCCCATTCAATTAGGGCGGAAATTGGGAATGGTATGACTCATTTGGAATACACTGGTCAATGTTAGACTTGGTCAGGGACTTGCCATGAACTGAGTCTGCATATCAGACTGACAGTCTCCAAGATAGCTTAGGCACATGGCTTTGATGACAAGTGCTTCTTCCTAGTTGAGGATGGACTGTGTACACTGTAGGTTGGATCTTCCGTGGACATGTACTTCCACAAGGTGAACTCGAAGTGTGTGTGACTTGAGTGCAATGCCCTAGGTGTTCAGTTGAATCATGTGAATGGGTGTACTACCTCCCCTGTGTGTGTTGTTAAACATGCCTCACTAATAGTATGTTATGTTGGGCTAAGTCATAACATTTTGACATGTGTGGACCTGGGATGTGACAAGGTTGGGCTGACTCCAACGTGTTGCTAGCCCTTCATAGGTGTTGTGTGTGAAGGCACATAATTGTTGAACTTTCTGTACACTCCTGGGTGTGCATTGAACATGGGATTGTTGGTTGTTCTTCCCACACCACCCACAAAGACTGGGATGTTACTGTGAAACCGGGTACCTAGGACTGTAGCAACCAGTATGTTACACGTACTTAACACCTTTTGTGACTTGAGTTAGTACCTTGGGCCAGAGTGAGAAAAATGTCTACACGTTGCAAATGGCATAAATATATGTGTGGGATTTGCAAACGTCTGTTTCCTATTCCAAAATGTATTTGGTGGTCATGTACATATGAGGAAAATGCTTTTCAAAATGGATATAATAAAGGGTTTTACCAGACCTACTTGCAAATCACAGTGGTAGGCAATCCCATTTGCAACCGAGTACGTGGTTGCAAAGTGAGTAGCTGTTATCATCCACTTGAAGTGGATGGTAACCACCTTGCTGACTGGAAGGGGTCCTCATTGTAAAGCTTCACCTTTGTGAGTGGACTAAAATAATCCTGCGCAAAACAGCCAGTGGTCTAAGGGACCAATAATTACCGTGAAATTTTCCAAGTACAATTGTTGTGATTTAAAAATAATTGCAGATCATTTTCCTTTCCGGTAAACGGCCTACACTTGGGGAAAAATAACTTGCTTAATTTAAAAACAGTCACGTCTATGGAGTTCTTCTGGTCCCAGCAGGCCTCCATCCCCGTGAGTGCCCATGTTGCTAAGGTGGGGCAACTTGGAACCCACATCAGTGATGTTCATGAGGTGGGTTTTAGGGACCCCATAGCAACTCGCAGACGGTGTCAGAGACACCGTTCTGCTTTGCAAATTGCTAGTTGATATTCCTAAATTCCTACATCTGACACCTAGTGTGGACATATGATTCTGGGCCAGGGGTGCAATCTTAGCACACAACTAATTAAAAATGCTATTGAGTGAGGAGTGTGAGTGTTATCACATAGAATGACATATGTACTGAAGTCAGTATGCGGAAGAGCTGGTGCCATAATGTCAAATGCCTTAGGTATGATTTGGATGAGTAGTTTAGGGTGATGTCATCCATCATGTAGAGACATGGATATGCTAGGTGTGATATGACCTTAGGTATGCATGATTCACATGTACTTCCTCTGAGCATTTCCGTGAACTATGTTGTAACAATTGCTGCATACAATATATTTATAGTAATGGACAAATGAGCCATTGTGGGATTCAACCCACTGTAAATTCAATGCTCAATATTTCCCTTTTCTCTTCACAGCTGCAAACCTGAGTGCCGCAGAGCGCAACCATTTTGAGCGCAGGGCAATGAGGTACAGGCACATCCTGCAGGTGCAGTGTGGGTATCGGAGGATGGCCCGCAGATACAATTCCGATCGGGCCTCCGGGGCGTGGTATGCCACACCACAGGCTCCACCAACTGTGCCACCTACAACCACCGCCACTACAACCACCAGGTCTGCCCAAGGGGACCCAGCGACGGACCAGGTATCTTCCTCAAGACCTGGACCCAGCCGTATGTTGGGAGCAGGGCTGTCCCGTGGCCACTCCACTCCAGCAACAACCTCCACCTCCACCGGCACGCAGACCAGCAGTGACCCTCCAATTGACCCTGCAGCCTTCCAGGCATTGTCTAGAAAACTGGACAGGTTAATTCGCAAGGTGGACAACCTGACGGAGGACATGGCTGAGGTTAAGGAGAAGGTGTGCTCCATCCGGCGCACACTTCGGAGGGCAAATCTTTAGTCATTTTGCCCTCCTGAACTTTTACCCCTCCCCTCTCACCTCTTTCCTCTTTTCATACTGTTAGTTGGGTTTGGGGGGTTAGTTATAGGATAAGTATAGGTAATTAGCTTAGTTAGTGTTAGGTAAGAGGGTGGGGGGTCCTTATTCTTTCTATCTAATATTTTTGTGTGGGTGGGTGGGTGGGGGGCAATGTTGGGATTCCTGTTTAATAAAAAAAAAAAAAAAAAAAATATATGTTTGTTTAGGATAGTATAGTATGTGTGTAGGTTAGTAAGTGTTGTCCTGCATGTGTCTTGTCTCTCAATGGTGGGTTGATGTTTAGATCGTTTCGTTACATGTGTAGAGTACGTTTAGCTTAGGTTAGTTAGGGACAGTTGTGGGTTAGTAGTAGTCTGGTTAGATTAGTGTAGGTTTACCTTTCCCTTAGTTGCCTCTTTTATTACTACTCTTAAATAAAACATTTGTTAACCCTTTACCTGATGCGTTAGGTGCTACCTTTTCATGGCCTTGACATCAGTGTAGCAGAAAGTTTAAGTATGACATTTGTGTTCCATGCTCGCTATCCCCAGGCTTATGAGGTTTAACATGCCAGCTACCCGTGTGCTAACTTGGCAAGTATCCACCATGTTGGAGAGCCACCATTGGTAGTGTGCATTGATCATCAAGGTTTGGGGTTGGTATGTATCCTACTTCACAAAGAGTGCTTCCAGACTTGTTATTGTAGGTAAATAGATAGGTCGGACAGCATTGTGAAGTTCAGGGAGGGCTTTATAGATGATGATTTGTTCACACTCTTGTCTTGTTGCTGTCAATGCTGACCTACATCATGTGTGTACTGATTCAGCATTAATTTCCTTCATGGAAGTATACGCCGTAAGGGTGATTGATGCTGTGTAATTTGTTTATCATTCCTTTCATTCTACAGCATAATTTCAAATTTTAGTATTGCATGGTGCCTACATTTCTCAGCCACCATTAGTTGTGTAGAATAGCTATAGATAGTGCATCATTCTGTCCAACACAGCATGATTGTGTGTGCTTAGTCCCTTCATCAGTTATTTTCCTCAGTATAGTAAAGCTATGATGCAATCCTGGCCACTGCACAGATGTTTCAGTATACATGAAATCAGGACAGTAGTATAGAGAATCGACATGGTTGCCACACAGCCACTTTGGAGTTATCTACTGCACAGTTGAATTTTGAAATGACACAGAGACACAATAGGTGTGCAAGTGATATTTATTTATAGGTGGTGTTGTGCAAAATGTCCATTCACCATGTTTGCTGACTCCTTTCTGGTGCATTATTACATGGTGATCCTACAGAAGGGGTGTGGATGATGCTCCTGACATGCTGGGGTGATGTCACAGACAGTGCAGAGGAACATGAAATGCCAAATGGTAGGAGAGAAACATTCACTGGCAAGGTGGACAAGTCATACAGTGGATTGCCGAACAGTCATTGAGGTTAGTTGTAGTGCGACTGGCATGTGTCAAAACGTAGGACCTTGGTCAGAGTAGGGCATGGTGCAGGGACTAGGGCTTCCGGGTACTCTTGCGTGTGAATGTTATCTGTTCCATGTCTTTTTCTTCTGATGTGTGTGTTGCCTGGTGTGTCCTTGTTGTTGTTGGTTGTGAAGGGGCAACACACACCTCAGTGTTAGAAGACATGGAGGCAGACATCCCGGGGGCTGATCCCTGTTGAGTAAGGAAGGGCAGTACTGCAGCAAGGAGGGCCTGCTGGTTTTTCAGAATGGCAGCCACATCCCGATGGTAGGCAGCCAGGTCGGCCCTGAGGGGTTCTATGTTGCATTCGTGCACACGTTGAGTGGCTTGCAGTTTGAGTTGTTGTGTCAACTGGATGACAGCTGTGCCAATTTCCTTCAGTGTTTTTGAAATGTCCTCCAAGAGCAAATTTCTGGCTTGCATTGCAGCGGCCTGATCAGCAGTTGACAACATGCACGAACGCACCCCCTCAAGGCTGGCTGCCATAGTTTGCATCCCCACCCGCACCTCCTTGGCCAGCTCCCGCTGGACCCCAACGACAGTTCTTTAGAAGCTGGTGCCAGTGTAGTCAGAGTCCTCAGCTGTGTTGGAGCTGGCAGGTCTTACAATTGGGGTGGCGGGTGGTTCTACTGTGGTGGCTGCTTGTTCTGTGCTCCTCCTTGTGACTGAAGGTGGGGTTTGGAGGCTTTCAAGGACCATGTCAATGGTCTCTTGTGGGAGGTTGATGGTCTCGTCATCCATGTCATCAGGGAACTCATGGAGAGGCAGATCAGCAGGAGATCCGTGTTCCTCTGCAATGAAACAGGGTACAATTAGTGTGTCTGTGTTGTGACAATTTTGCAGTAAGATACAAGCCTTTGGATGCCTTAACATTGTACTCTGTGTTTGTCTAGGTATCTGCTGTCCGTCATAGGGCATTGTTGTAGGCCTATGGCCCACCTGTGTGTCACATGTTTGATATTGATCTTTCAGACATGTCTGCCAGGTCGCCTCTAGCTGTTGCTTTGTAATTATTTAGGAATAGGCGTTTTTTTCTCCTACTCCTCACTCGGTGTTTCACTATTGTCATGGAGGGACATTTTGTAGGGTGGGCTCTCATTATCCAACATGTTATTCTTGGCTTTCTAGGCAGCAGGATAGCTAATGGTGTGGGGGACTAAGTTTGACCCACTTGTAAATAACTCTGTCACCCAGATATTCAATTTAGCTAAGACTAATTAGCAGTGCCTCTGGTCTCCCACATCAAAGGAATGTTTACACATCCGAGCGCATGACATCTTTGGAACTTCTCAGGGAAGTGGTGGTCACTCAGGTCCTACACATTTCTATCTTTTCCGGTATGTTCCCATACACAAATGACAAAGACAGTATTAGTTTGATATGTAGTTTCATTGTACAACTGACTTGTAGGAATTTAGGTGTGAGCCCCAATTACACAAACAATACACACTGTTAGAATTGAAATAGTCCGCAGGAGAGTAATACATTAGTACACAGCTTTCATGGTGCCCAACATTTTCTACTCTCCCTCTGCATGTTCTATGTATAGCACAGCATGTTAAGTTTGGAGGTTGCCTGTCAGAATCACAGGGGAGACATCATCCCTCATATCAGAGGAATGGGCTAGGGTCTGGTTGTGCATCAGCAGCAAGGCAGGCAGCATCTAGTTATTATTTTCTGTTTGGAAACTCCCCCATGCGTGTCTTGGGACAAGGAAGTGAATGTAAAAGACATATGTCATGGTGATGACAAAGTTTCCCTACGCAGGAATGCCAAACCTTAACCCCTACCACATCTATCAGCAACGTACCAGACGGTATCCTTGACTGGGGCACAGAGTGAATATGTTCTGGCAAACTCCAGTGCAGAAGTAGGCAAAACAGTGTGATTTGGCTAATTGACAACACCTTAGGACTGACTATTTACTACATTAACTGATAGGAAGGGCAATGAGAATCATTTAGTGCAAATTGCTCTGAGGCACTTAGATGTGAGCAAATGAGTATAAGTACAATCAGGGTAAGATGCACAAAGGCCTCCAGCCTGAGGCGATTGCGCAAAGTATACGTTTCACTTACCACACTACACTTTGACTGACTGTGGGTGTTGTGACTGCCCTGGCAGCACACTTGCCTCTCAGGCCCTGCCCCATACACTTGTTATTCACATTGCATGATCTGTACATGTCACGTGGCATTACCTATGCATGTCAATGTTAGGATGTGGTATGGATGTAAACATTCTTGATGTTTTGAGATGATGTTGGGTGATGTGTATTGAATTGGATTGGCCTGTTTATCTTATGAATGTCCTATTTGTTTGTCCGACTTTGCAGGTGTGTTTCAGTGACCAGTTGCCTGTGTCCCCTCCTCAATGTTGTTGTCTGAGCAGTATGACATTAGTGATGTAGCCTTGTTAGGCAGGCACGTGAGGGACCCTGACGTATGCAGCATGTGTGTATCGTTAGTGCTGTGTGGCTCCTATTGCTGTTTACTTAGGCTTATGTATGTGTCAGTTATGGACATTCGGCATTTGAGTGTACTGGTACCTTTGTCTTATTTCTAGGAGTAATTGCAGATGTCATCCTCACCCCCTAATTTAGGTATGTATGTTCCAGGGTGGGGTTCCTGCCATTTGGTGCTATAGCTTCACAGAGATGAGAGGTGTTATTGTCAACTGTGGTGGCAGTTAAGTTGCAGTTGTTGTATTTGCTACAGCATTACAGGTAGGGACCTAGTTGATGGGGAATAGATTTTGCAATACAAGTTCCTGGATGTGGATTTGAGGTAGTGTCCTTCCCACCTGTCACTGCTTTCCCTTGGCTCTCTTGTTGTAATTACAGGATGTCCCCGTGGGACTGTTGTTGTTGCTGTATTTTGTCGTGCCCCAGCTTCGGTCAGTACTGGGCATGCCCCCCTGCCGTGCCCCTTTCCCCATGCCACTTCATATATGTGCTGACTTACATGCATTGTGTAGTAGGTATCCCCCCCCTGCTTACAGTCCCCATTATTGTATTATGATTCCCCATGCGACTTACCCTGCATGTGCGTAGTGTCGTGGTAGTCTGCGCTGTCCAGTCCTTGAATCCCTGTGACGATCTCCTCCGGGATGACGGCTGCGACCATCTCCTCCATGTGGTCGAGGGCCTCCTGTTGTGCTGGACTCCCCCCGCCAGTCTGCATTGCTGCCTTCCTGTTCCTGGCCATTTTCTCTTTGGTCCTACGTTTGCAGTCATGCCAGCGTTTCTTACACTCGGTGACTGTCCGGCGTTCTTCAGCCACACTGTTAATCTTGTCCACAATTTGTTTCCAGATGGCCTCTCTCCTACTGAGTGGCAATTTAGAGGTGATGAAAAGTTGGTGCTGGTGTTCCGTCACCTCTTTCACCAGGATTTCCTGCTCCTCTGCACTGAAGCGACACTTTCTTTTTTTTAAAAAAATGTCCTGGTTCCTGTATGCTTCCTCCTGGCTGGTTCCTGGTCTGCTCTCATCCTCCTGGGGTCTGTTGGGGCATCTAGGATCCATTTTGGGTCTCCTCTCCTGAAAGGGCAGTTTTCGCGCAAAAATGTGACGCAATTGCGTGAAAAAAAACAGCGTTTTCACGATTGCGCTGTCGTAAATCGACCCACAGTGATGTGCGTCGCATTTACGTTGGTTTCCTTTACGACAGACGGACGCTGTCTGCGTCACGAAATAATGACTCCCACCTGTTGGTTGCGCCGCCGTACGTCAAAGTATAAATTTGACTCCCGCATGGTGCATCCAAATGGCGTTAGACGGCGCAAATTTTTTTGACGCAAAATTGCGTTAGCGCAGTTTTGCGTCAAAAAGTATAAATATGGCCCTCAATCTTTGATCTGCCTCGCCCCACTGGGCACGCAATCGTACAAGGTCTTCATTCGTTACAGTGCCCTCTGTGATCCCGCACTCTGCCGCATGCAGCTCGTGTTCGTACCTTTGGAGATCAAGTGTCAATGTGCACCGCACCCCTCCTGCCTTTGATAAACACATACCCCGAACCACCACCTTGTGTGCGTCCCATTCATTAGCGCGAGTGTCTGAAGTGCCTCCGATGAGTGTAAAATAGGATGTTATCTGATAATTCCTTACGGAACGGAGGATCCGATAGCACACTTGGCTGAAGGCGCCAGGTTGTTCTTCTCGCACGCGCTCTACCCCACTGAATGTTTGCTACCAGAGGGCAGTGATCTGATATAACCCTGGCCATGTATGCAGAACTCTTAAATCTGCGCAACAGTCCTTGGAAGCTGAGTATTAAGTCTATGCAGGTGTATAAGCAGTGTACTGGGGAGTAAAAGGAATATTCCCTATCCAGCGGACGAAGGTGTCTCCATACATCCTCCAGTCAACATTCTGACATCCATGATTACAATGCCTGAGAGTTCTTATGGACAGGGGCGTCAATTAACGGGGATGGAACCTGTCCTTATCCACATGTGGTACGCAGTTCAAATCCCCTCCCCATATACTTGGCATGTTGGGATCTCTTATCAAACGTGTGGTGGTGGTTAACAAAAAATCACTTTGTTTTACATTTGGGGCATAGAGTCCCACTATCACCAATGGTTTCCCATCTAACAGGCCCTCAAGCTGAACATATCGACCTGCTTCATCCACTGTGCTGCACGACAACGTATATGGGACACCCGGGGCAATCCAGACCATAACTCCCCTAGCGTATGATGATGTCCCCATGCCGTGTACCAAGCCAGCCCATCTCGACTCGATAGCTTTAAGATCCACTGAGGTGAGGTGCGCCTCCTGTAATATGGCAATATGTATGCGGTGGCGCTTCAGGTTTGCGTGTACCTTGCTTCTTTTGACTGCACTCGCCATGCCCTTAACATTCCAGGTTAAAACGTTATAAGTGGCTATCTTACTGCACAGAGTTGTGAATATCTTATGTCATGTGCCATTATGTTTCCATCCATCCCTACGCAGGTGGACTGGGGTTCCATATCCGCCTGCTCCCTTCTGCCTCCCCGCCCCCTCCTCCGAGCAAAAAAAAGAAAAAACTGAAAGAAACTAATTATACATATCATTGCTACAAAAATGGGAAAGAATAAGAATATGAAACAAGAAGAAAATCATACAGGGTGGAGCCCAACCTGAAACATTTTGGCATAACCGGTGCCTAATTGAGCAACAGTTCGAACTTGGTCCATTCGGAGTCCCATTCGGATATTGGGGGCATAGATAAGGAGTGTTATGGGCGACTGGTTATGGCCCACCTCTGCCAACTTACGGACCTGCGCGACAACGGTGGGGCCAGTGTCAGATTAAATTAGGGCTGCTCCATGTCCCCACAAGGTGGGGCCCCTGGGTGTCACCCATGAAGTCCAGTCATATCCAAGCTGGGGCAGTCCCCCGGCTATGTTCCTCGGGCAAGTGTTAGCAGTTGCTTCCCCTTCCCCTCTTACTGTTTTCCAGAGCCAACTGTTTAGGATCAAGGACATCGCCGAGTGATCTCATACATCGTCAGAGGTCCGGTCCAAATTGTAGAGGAGAAGGAGGTGAACTAGACCTACTGTGTAATGAACCAGAGTCTACAGGAACCGACCCACATCGGGTAATTAGTTTCGGACTTGCAAGTAGACAGATTTCCTTTAAGGCCTGAGCTTGTTCATTTGCTGCTTGCAGTTTTGATGGGCGCAGAGCCACTCCACCCCTTTTCTTCCTGTGAGAGCAGGGTGTGATCCATTCTTCACGTGCAACATCCTACTTAGTTGGGTCTACCAGACCCTTGGCATGTAACCATGTCCAGGCTTCTCCAGGAGTCGGAAAGATATGGGGATTATCACCATTCACCACTCGGAGGCGGGCCGGGAACAGGAGTGAATAACTAATATTATTTTCTCTGAGCAACTGTTTAACTTTGGTGAAAGATGCACACTTACATTGTATCTCTCCTGTATAGTCCAGGTAAGCTGTAATGTTGCAGTTTTCCATTCTCACGGAACCGGAAGACCTGAAATATTGAGGGACCTGGTCTCTATCGTGATAATTAAGAAATCGTGTAATCAGAGGCCTGGGAGGGGCTCCTGGTCTCGGAGGTCTACCCGGCACTCTATGCGCTCTCTCCACCACTAATGCCGTGGAGAGATCGAGTTCTTTCATTACGTCTTTCAACCACTTCTCCAGGAAGATCTCAGCTCTAGGTACCTCTGCTTTCTCAGGAATTCCCATGAATCTTACATTATTGCACCGGGAACGGCCTTCCGCATCCTCGGCCCTGCGCTGTAGCTGTGCTATTTCTTCTTCCATCTGCTGAATTTTGTTTTTCATGTTTACGATATCTGGCTGAACTGTGTTGAGCGACAGTTCCGTGCTATCTACATTGTCTGTCAGTTTGCGATGACCAGCGCAAAGCAACGTGACCTCCAGTACTACAGAGTCTATTTTCCCTTCAAGCGAAGTTTTAGTGTCTAATACTGCTTGCAATAATTTGTCAAACTGTTGTGAGTGAGTCCGCAGCGTTTCTCCCACTTGTAGCAAAGTTGTAGCTTGCGCGTCTGACGTGTTCTTAGTGGCGAAGGCCCCATCTTCTGCGGCATTGGCTGCTTTGGCCGGTCTTGGTTCAACAATGTTTACACTTGGAGGCAGTGGCCACTGGTTTTACAGGTTCTCTCCCCCAGGTTCACCAAGGCTCAGGACTTGTTGGAGCTGTGTTAGAGTTTCCTCCAGCCCAGGGTCTGGACGCAGCCATCGTGTACTATTGGATATCACTGGGGTCTCGTGGTACGTAGCGGCCTTGGTTTGTCAAGCATAATTCATGCAATAATGGATGTCTGCAGTGTCGCCCGATACCCGTAGCAAATCTGTATTAGAGCATATGCTAGGCTGCAAGTACTCTGAGGGTGCCTTGTGCTAATCATGGCCTCCGGGGCTTCTCAGAGGCGGGGCAGCGCTGCGAAGTCCACTTGGTGAGGTGGTTCTATTAGATCACTTTCTATTGCCTTCTGGGTGTGTCGCGGGGGATCTCTAAGCCTCTTTATGCATCTGTGCACTTCCGGGCCGCGACTTCGCTCAACAGCTTCCGTGGTGGCGCGGCACAGAGGGTCACTTTTTCAGGTGCTGCACGCTCTGCTGTGGCGCCGCTATAGTGGCATGTAGAGCCGCCAGTGGCATCAGGCGTCTACGCCAACTGGGCCGGTCAGATCCGCTAGCGCTGCACACTCACCGGGGGGATCGCCGCAGACACCTGGTGTGCCGCCTTTTGGTCTCTGAGTTGCCACGCCATGACTGTGCGGACCCGCTGTCCCGCAGCCTCCACCTCCTCCACCCGATTCTCGGACATGGCGCTCGGAGGCTCGGTGCTCCTTGTCTCTCCAGGCATGCCACGGGCTGCCCGGTCGCACTCCTAGGTGCCTCTCCTCAAACCGCTTTGGGTGTTCGTCGGTCTTCCGGATCGGCAGGGCACTGTTGTGCGGTGAGTGCGGCCTCCTCGCCTCGATTGCATCGATCTCCTCAGCGATAAACCCCACCCCCACTGGTGCGGGTCCGGTCCGCTTCTCAGCGCAGGCAGCGGGAGTCACTTGATTGTCTGATCTTCCCCAGTGATGTGTGGGGGAGTCTGCACCTCAATATTTAGCCCCCAAGGTCGTGCAGGACAGGATAATTATCGATTTGGCAGGCCGCGAGCGGAGCTCTCCAACTACGTGTCCGCTCCGGTCGCCATCTTGGCCACGCCCCCAAGTTATTTTAGCCATATGCCTGCAACTTCTGAATATGGTGGGTAGCGAAGAAGGCTGTTGATCTACCAAGAGTCTTCTTCCATGTAGACAGGAAAGATGTTTACTTTCAGCAGGTATCTTTCCCGTCTACATGGGAGAAAACTCTTAGTAGACCAACAGCCCTATTCGCTACTACCATATTCAGGTATGGGGATGGTGTCTTCCTAGGGGTCCAGAAGGGCAGATTAGGGCTAACACTGCTGTGCTCTAATATAGAACCTTAGTGGTGTAGGTAGGCATTCTGATACTGAAGTGCCTAATTACTAGTCTGGAGGTCACTAGACTGCCAGACTTGTAGTGGAGGTCTGGACAACCACTGCTGTGATGGTCCAACTGGTACATTATAACCCTGGTGGGCCAGCCGCCAGGGTACCTCAGTCCCGTTGGGATTGGTGATCCCGATGGTCTGAGGGCAGGTGCAGGTGCAGTTTGCAATCATCTTTTGGCATGGGCAGTGCAGGAGTCAACCTGCCCAGCACCCTACTGATGCAGACCGTCTGCTGTGCAGACAGTGCACATTACAAGGGTGCTGGTGCCCCATGTGGGTGACAGCATTGCCGCTGGCTCGAGGATGCAGTTGGTTCAATAATATTCTTTAAACCAAGTCCTGCTTCTGTTTGTCTTTGAATGTATGAGACGAATGTGACTGAGAGAAAAGGATAAGATCTGTTCCACCATGATTTCCTTGAGAAATTAGAACATCATGTGCACGGCTGCCACAAATCACCGCCACTTGAAGGTGCTAGCGAGGTATTTCTAGCTGACCTAAAGGGTTAGGCCAACAGTTGTCACATGGTGTGGAACTGGACTCAGTACTCCACAAATCGGTGGTGCAGCCAACCGAATCCAGTAGTCTTATCGGTACAATGAGAGCTAATATGACATGGCGCCTACAAAGTTTGGCCAGGCACTAAATTACTCCCTGAGTATCTCTGTCTCATTACATGCGAAAAGCACCCCAATACTATATACCGATGCTATTGAGGATTTTTTCCTCAACTGGATAGGTAGCACCTACTTAAGTCTGTAGGTAGTTCAGGCTTGAACCTTAAAATATGGAATCCCCTGTTGGTGTCCTTTTCCCTGAACAAGTGCATTCAACATGGTGTATCCACAATGGGTGGTTATTGCAGTAAACATGAGGCCCCCCTCCTTTTTTATGAAATAATGGCCTCACAACCCAGGGGTGTGCTGTTACATTTGTGGTTGAGGCACATCCAGCTTATAGAACAGGACTATTTTACACATGCGAATGCACCTGCACAATACAGAGCATACATGACCATAGAAATACTTCTTTCATTTCAAGATTACCAGAACTGGCTTAGTGGTGTCCTACCACAAATAACACTTCATGTTAGGCTAGATCCTTTGAGCAATGAAGGCTCTACTTGGCCTCAATTAGCCACACACCTACCACATCCTGATAAAGGCACCTTGGAGGTAGCTGAGGTTCGCCGCTTATGCATTAAACTTGTAACAATATATAGACTCTTTGGCCCATATTTATACTTTTTGACGCTAAACTGCGCTAACGCAGTTTAGCGTCAAAAAATTTAGCGCCGTCTAACGCCATTCTGAAGCGCCATGCGGGCGCCGTATTTATGGAATGGCGTTAGCCGGCGCAAGCAGACCAGCGCTGCCTGGTGTGCGTGGAAAAAAACCACGTAGACCAGGCAGCGCCGGCATTGGGAAAAAATGACGTTAGGGCGTCTTAAAATGGGGCAAGTCAGGTTGAGGCAAAAAAATCGCCTCAACCCGATTTGCGCCATTATTTTTGACGCCCAGACGCCATTTAAATGACTCCTGTCTTAGTAAAGACAGGAGTCATGCCCCCTTGCCCAATGGCCATGCCCAGGGGACTTATGTCCCCTGGGCATGGTCATTGGGCATAGTGGCATGTAGGGGGGCACAAATAAGGCCCCCCTATGCCACCCAAAAAAAAATAAAAAATGTAAAAAATTATACTTACCTGAACTTACCTGAATGTCCCTGGGGTGGGTCCCTCCATCCTTGGGTGTCCTCCTGGGGTGGGCAGGGGTGGCAGGGGGGGTCCCTGGGGGCAGGGGAGGGCACCTGTGGGCTCATTTTGAGCCCACAGGCCCCTTAACGCCTACCCTGACCCAGGCGTTAAATAGTGGCGCAAATGCGGGGTTTTTTGACCCGCCACCTCCCGGGCGTGATTTTTGCCCGGGAGTATAAATACGACGCATTTGCGTCGCCGTAATTTTTTTAGACGGGAACGCCTTCCTTGCTTCTCATTAACGCAAGGAAGGCGTTCACGCAAAAAAATGACGCTCTTTACTCATACTTTGGCGCTAGACGCGTCTAACGCCAAAGTATAAATATGGCGTTAGTTTTGCGCCGAATTTGCGTCGAAAAAAACGACGCTAATTCGGCGCAAACGGAGTATAAATACGGGCCTTAATTTGTAATGTAAACATTAAATACTATCCAAACACGGGTTGCTCCAGCACAACTGCACGCAGTCACACCAGGTATTAGCCCTACGACGCTGAATTAGATTTTTTTTTTTAAACACATTTTTATTGTTTTCTCCAGAGATCAATAATAATACTCACAGCAGTTATCATGATATATAATATACATTACAATCATCCCGGCGATACAGCTCTACATTGTATGACTTTGCTATGCAATCCTGTATCCAGATTTCATATTCATGGCCATTCTTAGTCAGTATTAGAATAAATAGAATATGCTTGTTATCTCAAAGCTCACCGGGTGGAAAATGTGTTCTGTTTACTATTTTTTAACTTATAACTGTTAACACTCCCCACTCCCTTCTTTTCAACTTTTCAACTTGGCATCCTATTGTCACCGGAGAAGCATAGCAGTGGCATGTCAGGGTTCAGCCATTTATTGTGGAGCATATGATCCTTATTTAGGACTGGTGTGGGGGGGATCATATCATGCATCTGTGTTCAAAGACGCCATCTCAAGATCACATTTCCATTATTAACACATTTCGATTAGTGGTTGCTAGATCTTTTTAAAACAAAATGTCCTGATATGGCTATATCTATATCTACCATTAGGCCCTCTTTGCCTCATATGCTGTTTTAAAAGCATCCAGCACCTCATCCCAGTCTAAAGCCATAGGGTGTCTTCTCACTTTACTACTCTCTTCCCTTCTGAGTGCAGCACTCTCGGCTCTGCCCCATTTCAACACATCCATACTCCACTGCATCGTTGAGGGGGCTAATGTAGCTTTCCACCATCTAGTCAATAAGCGATTTGCCAGTAAAAGTGCCAAATCTGCGAACCATGAGGCTACCCTCCCCTTTCTCGGGTGGGGAAACAGCCCAAGCAAACACGCCTCCGCCGTCTCCCAGACACCCCCTCCTGCTACCTTCTCCAAGATGGTACCAACCTCTTCCCAGTCCCTAAAAATAGTAGGGCAGCTCCAGAGCATGTGTAGTAGGTCTGCCTCTACCACTCCGCATCTAGGGCACGTGGATGGTAGCATAGGGCAAAGCATATGTAGCTTATGCGGGTGAGATACACTCTATGCAATATGGTATATTGTATAAATTTGAATCTCGTGTTCCGTGAAACCCAACAAGGGTATTCTAGTATTGAAGACCACTCTTTGTCCGCCAATTCTTTGCCTGTATCAACTTCCCATTTCGATTTAGGAGCTGTCAGGGGCTGCAGTAGATGTAGTCTGAGTCCGCGGTAAAGCCATTTTATTAAATGTGTACCATGTCCCACTGTGTACATGGTATAAATAAAATCATGTGTGGAGGGTTCTATGCCATCTGGAGCCCAGTGTTGTTTCAGGAAGTGTATTATATTTGCATGCAGTAAAAATGACGAAGTTGGCAGGTTATGTTCATGGACAAAGTCCATATGTGTAAGTAAGTGACAGTCTCTGAACAGCATTCCAATTGTGTCCACTCCCTCCTGTGTCCATTTTTATATTCTGCTTTGGGTCAGTGGTCCAGTCGTCACAGGTAACCCTACCAGTGCGATGTTGGGGGCGTAGGGAACTGCTCCGGCTGTACATTTGAGTACAAGTTTCCAGTATTGTAAGGCTACTCATAAAAGAAGTGGCATCTTCTCAGTGGGATGGGACCCAGGACTGATCAAGAAGTGCTGGCAAACTCTATCAACCATTGTCTGGGTGAATTCTATTTCTTGCAGATTTAGCCCAGCCAGCCAGTATGCAAGCCATTGATGCGGGCTTGCTGTAGGAGGCTGGACTGGGTTGTAGTGAGTACCAAGGGGTACTTACACCTTGCACCAGGCCCAGGTATCCCTTATTAGTGTAGAGGGGTGTCTAGCAGCTTAGGCTGATAGAAAAGGTAGCTTAGCAGAGCAGCTTAGGCTGAACTAGGAGACGAGTGAAGCTCCTACAGTACCACTAGTGTCATATGCACAATATCATAAGAAAACACAATAAACAGATACACTAAAAATAAAGGTACTTTATTTTTATGACAATATGCCAAAGTATCTCAGTGAGTACCCTCAGTATGAGGATAGCAAATATACACAAGATATATGTACACAATACCAAAATATGCAGTAATAGCAATAGAAAACAGTGCAGACAATGTATAGTCACAATAGAATGCAATGGGGGCACATAGGGATAGGGGCAACACAAACCATATACTCTAGAAGTGGAATGCGAACCACGAATGGACCCCAAACCTATGTGACCTTGTAGAGGGTTGCTGGGACTGTGAGAAAACAGTGAGGGTTAGAAAAATAGCCCACCCCAAGACCCTGAAAAGTGGGTGCAAAGTGCACCTAAGTTCCCCTAAAGAGCACAGAAGTTGTGATAGGGGAATTCTGCAGGAAAGACCAACACCAGCAATGCAACAAAGATGGATTTCCAGACGAGAGTGCCTGTGGAATAAGGGGACCAAGTCCAAAAGTCACGATCAAGTCGGGAGTGGGCAGATGCCCAGGAAATGCCAGCTGTGGGTGCAAAGAAGCTGCCACTGGATGGTAGAAGCTGAGGATTCTGCATGAACGACAAGGGCTAGAAACTTCCCCTTTGGAGGATGGATGTCCCACGTCGTGGAGAGTCGTGCAGAAGTGTTTTCCCGCAGAAAGACCACAAACAAGCCTTGCTAGCTGCAAGGGTCGCAGTTAGGGTTTTTGGATGCTGCTGTGGCCCAGGAGGGACCAGGATGTCACCAATTGCGTGAGGGGACAGAAGAGGCGTACAGCAAGACAAAGAGCCCACTCAGAAGCAAGCAGCACCTGCAGAAGTGCCAGAACAGGCACTACAAAGTGGAGTGAATCGGTGCTCACCCGAAGTTGCACAAGAGAGTCCCACAATGCCGGAGGACAACTCAGGAGGTCGTGCAATGCAGGTTAGAGTGCCGGGGACCCAGGCTTGTCTGTGCACAAAGGAAATCCTCGGTGAGTGCACAGGAGCCGGAGTAGCTGCAAAACACGCGGTTCCCAGCAATGCAGTCTAGCGTGGGGACGCAAGGACTTACCTCCACCAAACTTGGACTGAAGAGTCACTGGACTGTGGGAGTCACTTGGACAGAGTTGCTGAGTTCAAGGGACCTCGCTCGTTGTGCTGAGAGGAGAACCAGAGGACCGGTGATGCAGTTCTTTGGTGCCTGCGGTTGCAGGGGGAAGATTCCGTTGACCCACGGGAGATTTCTTCGGAGCTTCTAGTGCAGAGAAGAGGCAGACTACCCCCACCACATGCACCACCAGGAAAACAGTCGAGAAGGTGGCAGGATCAGCGTTACAATGTCGCAGTAGTCGTCTTTGCTACTTTGTTGCAGTTTTGCAGGCTTCCAGCGCGGTCAGCAGTCGATTCCTTGGCAGAAGGTGAAGAGAGATATGCAGAGGAACTCTGATGAGCTCTTGCATTCGTTATCTAAAGAATTCCCCAAAGCAGAGACCCTAAATAGCCAGAAAAGGAGGTTTGGCTACTTAGGAGAGAGGATAGGCTAGCAACACCTGAAGGAGCCTATCAGAAGGAGTCTCTGATGTCACCTGCTGGCCCTGGCCACTCAGAGCAGTCCAGTGTGCCAGCAGCACCTCTGTTTCTAAGATGGCAGAGGTCTGGAGCACACTGGAGGAGCTCTGGGCACCTCCCAGGGGAGGTGCAGGTCAGGGGAGTGGTCACTCCCCTTTCCTTTGTCCAGTTTCGTGCCAGAGCAGGGCTGGGGGATCCCTGAACCAGTGTAGACTGGCTTATGCAGAGATGGGCACCATCTGTGCCCATCAAAGCATTTCCAGAGGCTGGGGGAGGCTACTCCTCCCCAGCCCTGACACCTTATTCCAAAGGGAGAGGGTGTAACACCCTCTCTCTGAGGAAGTCCTTTGTTCTGCCTTCCTGGGCCAAGCCTGGCTGGACCCCAGGAGGGCAGAAACCTGTCTGAGGGGTTGGCAGCAGCAGCAGCTGCAGTGAAACCCCGGGAAAGGCAGTTTGGCAGTGCCCGGGTCTGTGCTAGAGACCCGGGGAATCATGGGATTGTCTCCCCAATACCAGGATGGCATTGGTGGGGCAATTCCATGATCTATTAGCTCATCTGCCCTGGATATAGGGTGAGCATCAGTTTTGGTTACCTGGTTGAGACCTCTATAGTCTACACAAAACCGCATTTCCTTCTTTCCATCCTTGGAATGAGGTTATGGTACAAGTACCACAGGAGAGGCCCATGGACTTTCAGAGTGCTCAACCACTCCCAGTTCAATCATTTTCTGTACTTCTTTGTTTTATGCAGTCTCTGACATGGTGAGGCTGCCTATAGATCTTACTTTTGACAGGCAAGCTGTCTCCAGTATCTATAGTGTGCTTACACCGAGAAGAGGTGCCTGGCACAGCAGAGAAGAGTTCAGAAAACTGACCCATTAGATTTATGCAGTGGTCTTTCTGCTCAGCAGTAAGACAATCTGCCAAAACTACACCTTCCACTAGAGCATCTTGTTCTGTGGAAGAGAAGAGATCAGGGAGAGGGTCACTCTCTTCTTCCTGTCCCTCATCTGTTGCCATGAGCAGGGTGAGATCAGCCCTGTCATAGTAGGGTTTCAGGCGATTGACATGGAGCACCCTAAGGGGACTCCTGGCAGTGCCTAAGTCAACTAAGTAGGTGACTTCACCCTTATTTTCAACAATTATGTGGGGTCCACTCCATTTGTCTTGGAGTGCTCTTGGTGCCACAGGCTCCAAGACCCACACTTTCTGCCCTGGTTGGTACTGAACCAAAACAGCCTTCTGGTCATGCCATTGCTTTTGGAGCTCTTGGCTGGCCTGAAGGTTTTTACTGGCCTTTTTCATGTACTCAGCCATCCTAGATCTGAGGCCAAGTACATAGTCCACTATGTCTTGCTTTGGAGCTTTTAAAGGTTGTTCCCAACCCTCCTTAACAAGTGTTAGAGGACCTCTCACAGGGTGTCCAAATAGGAGTTCAAAGGGGCTGAAGCCCACTCCTTTTTGGGGTACCTCCCTGTAAGCAAAAAGGAGGCAAGGTAACAGGATATCCCACCTCCTGCGGAGTTTTTCAGGGAGTCCTATAATCATGCCTTTGAGAGTTTTGTTAAATCTCTCCACCAGTCCATTTGTTTGTGGATGATAGGGTGTGGTGAACTTGTACGTCACACCACATTCCTTCCACATGGCCTTTAAGTAAGCAGACATGAAATTGCTTCCCCTGTCTGATACCACCTCTTTTGGGAAAATATTCCCAGGAGGGCCTTTGCCACTGCAGGAGCTGTAGTGGTCCTTAGAGGAATTGCTTCAGGATATCTGGTGGCATAGTCCACTACCACCAAGATAAACCTATTGCCTGAAGCAGTAGGAGGGTCAAGGGGGCCAACTATGTCAACCCCTACCCTTTCAAAGGGAACCCCAGCCACAGGCAGTGGAATAAGGGGTGCCTTTGGAGTGCCACCTGTCTTGCCACTGGCTTGACAGGTTTCACAGGACTTACAAAATTCCTTTGTGTCCTCTGACATTCTAGGCCAATGAAACAGGGGAACAAGCCTGTCCCAAGTTTTCATTTGCCCCAAATGTCCAGCTAAGGGAATGTCGTGGGCTAGAGTTAGGAGGAACTTTCTGTACTCCTGAGGAATCACCAATCTCCTGGCAGTTCCAGGTTTTGGATCCCTTGCTTCAGTGTACAAGAGATTGTCCTCCCAGTAAACTCTGTGAGAGTCACTGACATCCCCATTTGCTTGTTTGACAGCTTGCTGCCTTAGACCCTCTAGTGTGGGACAGGTATGCTGTGCCACACTCAGCTCCTCCCTGGCAGGCCCCCCTTCACCCAAAAGCTCAGCAGTGTCTGCTTCCAGCTCCTCTGGTGTAGGTTCTGCACAGGGTGGAAATTCTTCTTCCTCAGAAGTAGAATCCACTGTAGAGGGAGGGATAGTAGGTAGTGATTTACCCTTACTAACCCTAGCTTTAGGGAGCACTTGGTCCATTCTTCCAGGATCCAAGTCACCCTGTCCTTTTTTCTTTTTGGCCTGAGCCCTGGTTAAAGCAAAAATATGCCCTGGAATGCCCAGCATTGCTGCATGAGACTCCAACTCCACTTCTGCCCAAGCTGATGTCTCTAAATCATTCCCTAATAGACAGTCTACAGGTAAATCTGAGGCAACCACAACTTTCTTTGGACCAGTAACCCCCCCCCCCCAGTTGAGATTCACAACAGCCATGGGGTGGCTAAGAGTGTTGTTATGAGCATTGGTTACTTGGTACTGGTGACCAAGTAGGTGTTGTTCAGGGTGGACCAGTTTCTCTATTACCATGGTAACACTGGCACCTGTGTCCCTGTAGGCCTGAACCTCAACACCATTTATTAGGGGTAGTTGCTTGTACTTATCCATGTAAAGGGGACAAGCAACCAAGGTTGCTAAATCAATAGCCCCCTCAGAGACTAACACAGCCTCTGTGGTCTCCCTAATCAGACCAACCCCAACTAAGTTACCAACAGTGAGCCCAACTACTCCCTTGGATTGGCTATTAGTAGGTTTGCTCCCACCACCACTGCTATTACTAGGGGCACTAGGTGTAGCGGCAGGGGTTGTAGTGGTAGGAGGCTTGGTGCTTTTCTTTGGACAACTGGGATCTGTTGTCCAATGCCCTTTATTTTACATAAATAGCACCATGGTTTCTTTTCTTTGTTTTGATTTGAAGAGGATTTGGAAAGTGTTTTTGTGGGCCTGATGAAGGCTCATTTTTAGATTTGTCCCCACCCTTGTCAGAAGACTTACCATCCTTCTTCTTGCCATCTTTGTCACCCCCTGTATGAACTTTTCTGTTCACCCTTGTTCTGACCCATTTGTCTGCCTTCTTTCCCAATTCTTGGGGAGAAGTCAGATCAGAGTCTACCAGGTACTGGTGTAACAAATCAGACACACAATTATTAAGAATATGCTCTCTCAGGATTACGTTATACAGGCTTTCATAGTCAGAAACTTTACTGCCATGTAACCACCCCTCCAAGGCCTTCACTGAATGGTCAACAAAGTCTACCCAGTCTTGTGAAGCCTCCTTTTTGGTTTCTCTGAACTTCATCCTGTACTGTTCAGTGGTTAAGCCATAACCATCTAGGAGTGCATTCTTAAGAACTGCAAAATTATTGGCATCACTTTCCTTAACAGTAAGGAGCCTATCCCTACCCTTTCCACTGAAAGATAGCCATAGGATAGCAGCCCACTGCCTTTGAGGGACCTCCTGTACAACACAGGCCCTCTCAAGTGCAGCAAACCACTTGTTAATGTCATCCCCTCCTTGTAAGGGGGAACTATCTTGTGCAGATTCCTAGAATCATTCTCTTTTGCAGGATGACTATTTGGAATACTGCTGCTGCCACCATGGGGTCCTAACCCCAACCTCTGTCTTTCTTTTTCTAAATCCAAGGACTGCCTATCTAAATCCAGCTGTTGCTTCTTGAGCTTCAGCCTGGATTGTTCCACTCTCAATCTATTGAGCTCCCTTTCTAACACTCTGTCATCAGGGTGGGTGGGTGAGGCATGTCGTGAAACAGAAGTATGGTGAGAATGAACAGAGGGAGACCTGACCCTAACAGATGGCACTCTAACAACCTGGCTAACAGAAGTAACACTCCTACTATGATGGGAAGGAACACTCTTACTGTGATGTGAGATAACACTATTACTGTGGTGTGAAATCACATCAGTACCAGTTATTCTAGGTGGTCTGCTAATGGGCAGGTTGGGAAGGTTCCCTTCTAAATCCTTTGCTAGGGCTTCCCCAGGGTCAGATTGGGAACCATCAGCTAATTTCTCAACAGAAGTGCCACCTCTGGTCTTATCTTGTTCAATGAGCAAATTAACCAACCGTTCTCTACAGGGATTCTTCCCTTCCCCTAAACCTCTTTCAATGCAGAGAATCCTTGCTCCTTTCCAGCTAAGGTGATCATAAGCAAGTTTGGACAGATCAACAGTTTGGCCTGTGGCAGACATTTTTGAAAGTGTTTAAGGGATAGAAAAAGAAATAAAACGTTTTTAGAACATTTTAAAGAACAGAGAAAAAACTTTTAAAACTTTTAAAGAACTTTTTTAGAAAGTTTAGAGGTACTTTTCAGCACTTAGAAAAGAAGTGAGAGAAGTTGTTTTGTATATTTTTCTCTTATGAAAAGTACACTGACAAAAGTGGTAAGTAGTTGCAAAGTACTTATCCCACCGCTGCACAACCAATGTAGGAGGCTGGACTGGCTTGTAGTGAGTACCAAGGGGTACTTACACCTTGCACCAGGCCCAGGTATCCCTTATTAGTGTAGAGGGGTGTCTAGCAGCTTAGGCTGATAGAAAAGGTAGCTTAGCAGAGCAGCTTAGGCTGAACTAGGAGACGAGTGAAGCTCCTACAGTACCACTAGTGTCATATGCACAATATCATAAGAAAACACAATACACAGATATACTAAAAATAAAGGTACTTTATTTTTATGACAATATGCCAAAGTATCTCAGTGAGTACCCTCAGTATGAGGATAGCAAATATACACAAGATATATGTACACAATACCAAAATATGCAGTAATAGCAATAGAAAACAGTGCAGACAATGTATAGTCACAATAGAATGCAATGGGGGCACATAGGGATAGGGGCAACACAAACCATATACTCTAGAAGTGGAATGCAAACCACAAATGGACCCCAAACCTATGTGAACTTGTAGAGGGTCGCTGGGACTGTAAGAAAACAGCGAGGGTTAGAAAAATAGCCCACCCCAAGACCCTGAAAAGTGGGTGCAAAGTGCACCTAAGTTCCCCAAAGAGCACAGAAGTTGTGATAGGGGAATTCTGCAGGAAAGACCAACACCAGCAATGCAACAACGATGGATTTCCAGACGAGAGTACCTGTGGAACAAGGGGACCAAGTCCAAACATCACGATCAAGTCGGGAGTGGGCAGATGCCCAGGAAATGCCAGCTGTGGGTGCAAAGAAGCTGCCACTGGATGGTAGAAGCTGAGGATTCTGCATGAACGACAAGGGCTAGAAACTTCTCCTATGGAAAAGACCACAAACAAGCCTTGCTAGCTGCAAGGGTTGCAGTTAGGGTTTTTGGATGCTGCTGTGGCCCAGGAAGGACCAGGATGTCACCAACTGCGTGAGGGGACAGAGGGGGCATCCAGCAAGACAAAGAGCCCACTCAGAAGCAAGCAGCACCCGCAGAAGTGCCGGAACAGGCACTACAAAGTGGAGTGAATCGGTGCTCACCCGAAGTTGCACAAGAGAGTCCCACGCCCCCGGAGGACAACTCGGGAGGTCGTGCAATGCAGGTTAGAGTGCCGGGGACCCAGGCTTGGCTGTGCATGAAGGAAATCCTTGGTGAGTGCAAAGGAGCCGGAGTAGCTGCAAAACACGCTGTTCCCAGCAATGCAGTCTAGCGTGGGGAGGCAAGGACTTACCTCCACCAAACTTGGACTGAAGAGTCACTGGACTGTGGGAGTCACTTGGACAGAGTTGCTGAGTTCAACGGACCTCGCTCGTTGTGCTGAGAGGAGACCCAGAGGACCGGTGGTGCAGTTCTTTGGTGCCTGCGGTTGCAGGGGAAAGATTCCGTCGACCCACGGGAGATTTCTTCGGAGCTTCTAGTGCAGAGAGGAGGCAGACTACCCCCACTGCATGCTCCACCAGGAAAACTGTCGAGAAGGCGGCAGGATCAGCGTTACAATGTCGCAGTAGTCATCTTTGCTACTTTGTTGCAGTTTTGCAGGCTTCCAGCGCGGTCAGCAGTCGATTCCTTGGCAGAAGGTGAAGAGAGAGATGCAGAGGAACTCTGATGAGCTCTTGCATTCGTTATCTAAAGAATTCCCCAAAGCAGAGACCCTAAATAGCCAGAAAAGGAGGTTTGGCTACTTAGGAGAGAGGATAGGCTAGCAACACCTGAAGGAGCCTATCAGAAGGAGTCTCTGATGTCACCTGCTGGCCCTGGCCACTCAGAGCAGTCCAGTGTGCCAGCAGCACCTCTGTTTCCAAGATGGCAGAGGTCTGGAGCAAACTGGAGCAGCTCTAGGCACCTCCCAGGGGAGGTGCAGGTCAGGGGAGTGGTCACTCCCCTTTCCTTTGTCCAGTTTCGCGCCAGAGCAGGGCTGGGGGATCCTTGAAACGGTGTAGACTGGCTTATGCAGAGATGGGCACCATCTGTGCCCATCAAAGCATTTCCAGAGGCTGGGGGATGCTACTCCTCCCCAGCCCTGACACCTTATTCCAAAGGGAGAGGGTGTAACACCCTCTCTCTGAGGAAGTCCATTGTTCTGCCTTCCTGGGCCAAGCCTGGCTGGACCCCAGGAGGGCAGAAACCTGTCTGAGGGGTTGGCAGCAGCAGCAGCTGCAGTGAAACCCCAGGAAAGGCAGTTTGGCAGTGCCCGGGTCTGTGCTAGAGACTCGGGGAATCATGGGATTGTCTCCCCAATACCAGGATGGCATTGGTGGGGCAATTCCATGATCCTAGACATGTTACATGGCCATATTCGGAGTTACCATTGTGAAGCTACACATAGGTAGTGACCTATGTGTAGTGCACGCGTGTAATGGTGTCCCCGCACTCACAAAGTCCGGGGAATTGGCCCTGAACGATGTGGGGGCACCTTGGCTAGTGCCAGGGTGCCCACACACTAAGTAACTTAGCACCCAACCTTTACCAGGCAAAGGTTAGACATATAGGTGACTTATAAGTTACTTAAGTGCAGTGTAAAATGGCTGTGAATTAACATGGACGTTATTTCACTCAGGCTGCAGTGACAGGCCTGTGTAAGAATTGTCAGAGCTCCCTATGGGTGGCAAAAGAAATGCTGCAGCCCATAGGGATCTCTTGGAACCCCAATACCCTGGGTACCTCAGTACCATATACTAGGGAATTATAAGGGTGTTCCAGTATGCCAATGTAAATTGGTAAAATTGGTCACTAGCCTGTTAGTGACAATTTGGAAAGAAATGAGAGAGCATAACCACTGAGGTTCTGATTAGCAGAGCCTCAGTGAGACAGTTAGTCATAACACAGGTAACACATACAGGGCACACTTATGAGCACTGGGGCCCTGGCTGGCAGGGTCCCAGTGACACATACAACTAAAACAACATATATACAAGGAAATATGGGGGTAACATGCCAGGCAAGATGGTACTTTCCTACACTCGCCACACAGTAGGCTTTAAAGTCGGGTGCACTCATGCCCCCTTGGTCTACCAGCATTTGCAACTTCACCAAACCAATCTGGCGCCTTCCTCTTCCCTAGATAAGTTCAAGCAACATAGAATGTAGCATCTTTAAGTAGGCGTCAGGCACCCTCACCGGTATATTCATAAAAAAATACAGGATACAAGGCAGAATCACCATCTTGGCCAGCACTAGGCGCCCTGCTATGGATAGTGCATCCACTACTAGTTATCCAAAACTGAATCTGTGGTTTGAGTGAGGTCATCGCTGTCCACAAGTTGCCCTCTAGTAAGTCCAGCGGGGTCTGATAAACCTGTATACCTAGGTATCTAAAAGTATCTACTGCTACCCGCAGTTGCTCATCACCAAAGCCCACTGTGGTCCCTATAGCCAAATCACAGAAAAGGAATGCTATGGGCTTATCATAATTTATGTCTAGTCCTGACAGTGGTGCAAAATCTTAAAAATCTGCGCAGCAGAACTTGGGTTATGGGCAAGTTTTTCACATATAATATAATGTTGTCAGTGTATAACGATATCAAGTGCATTGTACTCCCTCTATCAATTCCCCATGATTCCGCGTCTCATCGCAGTCGGTGTGCCAAAGGTTCCACCGCTAAAACAAACAGGAGGGGAGACAATGGGCAGCCCTGTCTAGTTCCCTTATGAATATGGCAGGAGGTTGAGACATTCTGCCCCATAAGTGCCCTCGCAGTAGGAGCAGCATAGAGCAGGCAAACCCATCGTACATACTCACAGGGTAGTCCAACCCTTTCCAGCACTTCAAACATATGCTCCCAGTTTAAGGAATCAAATGCTTGGCGGAGATCCAAAGAAAGACACCCCGCTTGGGGGTATCTCTTTCTGGTGGAATCTATTACATGATATAACCGACGTATATTCAACGAGGTGTTACGAGACGACACAAAGCCACATTGGTCAGTGTAGATTAGGGTTCTTGTAAAGGGAAGGAGTCTCCGCCCCAGCAATTTAGCTAATATTTAATAGTCTGTGTTCAATAAGGATAGAGGCCTGCAAGACAACATATCTGTCGCAGACTTCCCAGGTTTTAATAGTGAAGTCACTATGGCTTGCTTAGTTGTATCAGGGAGGAGTCTGACAGTCAATCAGGCATGGTCTAACCCCTCCAGTTGGGGGACCAGTTTTGAACTGTCCAGGGAATAGAATTTGGATGGGAGACCATCTGATCCTGGTGATTTATTATGCGCCATATCATTTATAGCCTCCCATATCTCCCCCTGTGATATCTGTGCAACCAGTATTTGTTTGGCTTCATCAGCGAGTGTCGGTAGTTTAACGTCAGAGAGGAAAGCTTTAAGATGTACCTGATCTAATACTGGTGGGGCAGAATATAATGTTGTATAGTAATCACGGAATGCCTCATTGATATCCAGCTGAGTATATATACTAGTTTATTGTGGAGTATTAATATGTAAAATGGGGGTGGGGGATGGCTCATCTTTTGTAAGGCGCCCCAAAAGCACACCTGCCTTATCCCCTTCACTGTGCGTGCATTCCCTATACTTGACATAATCTAGTTTTCTTAGGCGTTCGAGTAGCTCTGAATGTTCAGCTCTTACCTCTGTAGCCGCTGAGCCTGTTGGGTCTGCACCACTGCATCCTTCTCTAGGGACCCCAGACTGTTTTCCACCTGCGTTAGCTCCCTCAGTATGACCGTCGATAACCCTGTCACTGCCCCTAGCATCACTCCTCTGACCACCACCTTGAATGCCTCCCATTCCATTAATGGGGAAGGCGCTGAATCGGTGTTGTAAGTTAGTTATTACCTGGGCCATTTCCTCTTTCAACGCCACATCTTCTAACAATGATGGTTGCAATCGCCATGTTGAGATCTGTGTAGACCGCCTCCCGCCGTTCATAGTCAGTTCCAATGGGATGTGATATGAAAGTGTTTTCCCTAAGTATGTAGCGTGAGTCACCTGTGCCTGCAGTGTGGTGGTGCACAAAACACAATCAAGCCACATGTGTACTTTTTGTGGGTGGGAGTAAAAGGAATATTCACTCAACCCTACATTTTTAGCCCTCCAGCTCCATCTCTAGCTGTGAGTGCCCAGCCTTGTAGTCAATTCCACAGTGCTTTCGCTTGTCTATGCGCATTAGTGCCTGATAGTGGGGGGGTGGAGCGGTCCAGGACAGTGTCCAGCACTGCATTGAAGTCTCCGCCTATTATCCAGGAGGTATTTGCCCATTGTGTAAGTACCACCAATAGACGTTCTAGGAAAGCTTCTTGGCCGCTATTTGGGGCATATACACTACCCAGTACCACAGGCTTCCCATCTAAATTACCTCTGGCCAACATATTCCTGCCATCCTCATTCACGCTTGTATCCAATACTTCAAAGCGGTCCCCAGACCGTATCCACACGGCCGCACCGTGCACAAACGTGGAGTACGAGGTGCTAAGCAACTGCCCTCACCATTTTTAGTGGAGTTTCACTACCTCGTGAGTGGTGAGATGCGTTTCCTGTAAATATACTATGTGTGCTTCACAGCAGTTCAATTGGGCCAATATTCTATGTCGGTTGTGGATAGATCCCATTCCACTCACATTCCAAGTAATAATATTGTAATCATGTAGTGACAGCAATATAAAACCATAATGAACTACTTTTTCCCCCTGGCCATATTAATCTGCTTCTCTCCAGGTATATAATGCACAATACATTTGTTGATGTCAGAACTTTGAAACGATAAACAATGCCCCCAACAGTGCCCCATATTAGGCAGAAGCAAAATGGGCTCCGCCAAACCCTTACATAATAAAAAACCAATTGATGTATAATCATCATTATGTAAACAGTCAAACAAGCCTACGCAATGGGGTGTGCGAGTTGTAGGTGCAATATTAATCCCTCGTGGTCAATAGATTTTTCTATATAAAACAGGAATCACAGAGTTCGGCCGTCCGGGCCTGCGACCGAGTGTTGAAGTAAGCCTCAGCAAGGCCTACTAGTGCAAGGGGTTCACCTTTCTCTGCACAAAGTCCTCAGACCATGTAGGAAGAAGTTGGCACGGAAACTGGAATAAAAGACATAAGTTTATTAACCTCATGAGGTGGTACTACAATTCAGACAGCACCCTTTGGTAATGTCTGAAGTAGCACACTGAACTGAGAGAGCATGGTCCTTTTATACCCACGCAGGGGCCAAGAGGAGATGGTACAATTATGGAAACAAGACTTGTATACATGTAAGGTCATGTGGAAAATGCACAGTCGAGAGGTAGGAGGAGCTAACAGTTTCCAAGGACTAACAGCTGCAGACCTTACTGAGCATGTGCGAAAGTAAGAGATGCTAAATATAACTCATCACTAGGCAGATTTCAAGAGCAGTTAACAGAAAGGTAGGACAGAGCACATGGTGAGCACATGGCAGCATGTAGCAAAGAAAATGGCTGCCATGAATACAAAATGGATTCCGCAAAATGTTTACAATAATAACTAAATACAAGATGTCTTCTGCTAATGCTTAATCTAATCACTGCTAAATTACAACACGAGGAAGAAGATCTCCACAGAATAAGAGGATCCATCCGCTAGCAGGGAGAAAGTGTGATTTTGGCCGCACATCGCCATGGTCAGGTATCACAGAAAGTCTCATTTACTTGTGTCGGTCAGCGAGCAGGCAAAGGTGTGGAGCATCCATGTTACAGTTAGTCATTTTAAGGTGTTACCCAGACTGTGTGAGCAGCCTGTGAGTGTTCATAGGCCGTACACTGTGGCAATTAGGAGAGACATTTAAGGGCTCATTGTCACTCAGGTTATATATTAAAGTTCTTGTGCTGTCCGTGGGGTAATAGATGGAAACAGTGTCAAGCTACCCTATGAGTCTGAATCGACACTGCTATCTAACAATGAGGCAACACCAGAAGAGGGTAAGCCTACTCCATGTATGGAGTATGCCGATTGAATCGCATTGTTTCAACCCTCCAACACCTGCAACATCGTAGGACCAGTTTTTCTCTGAGTCGAAAGTTGTTGATTTTGCTTGCTTTTACGGGGTTGGCGTTTCTGTCTCGGTGGTAGGGCCTCATTTCGACTCCTGGGGCATGAGTGCTAGAAGGTCCAATCCAGCCAGTCGCGTACTAAATCAGGGTTGTCAAAGAAGTGCGCCTTTTGGTTATGTGTAATTCGTAGCCTGTCCGGAAACAGTAGGGCGAACGGTATTCCCTCCGCCTTGAGTTGTTTCTTTACTGACGGGATGGAAGCTCTACGTCTCTGAACTGCCACTGTATAGTCTGGGTACAGGGAAACACAAGCATTGTCCACTATGATGGGATCTGTTTCTCTCGCCACTTGCAGCAGGGTGTCACAATCGCTGTAGTTTAGCACCTTGGCTATCAGGTTTGATGCACTCTCTCTATTGTGAAGTAGGTTGACAATCGATCCGTTGCCAAGGCTTTCAACCAGTCCTCTACATACTGTGTGGCGTCTCAACCTTCTTTTCCCTCCGGTAGACCAATTATGCGGACATTATTGCGCCAAGATCTCCCTTCTGCATCTTCAACTCTTTCTTGCAGGGCTTTTACCTGTTATTGTAGGTGTTCAATAGCATTTATTTGTTCCTTATGATCCTGAAGAATGCTGGCAACACTTGTCTCTGTCTGCTTCATTCTATCTGTTAATTTCTTTTGATCATCTTTCAGGATATTTAGTTCCATCGTAATCGAACCCAGTCTTTGTTCTATAGCCAACCGTGATTCCCTAATTTCTTGTAGGATGACATCAAGTTTATCCATTGGGGCATCCTTTGTTGTGGCTTCCTCTGGGTCTTCAGAGGTTGCAACATCCGTGCCGTCAGCATGCCTGCCCTTTGTACGGCCCATGACTTATCTCCTATGTACAACAGCCAACCCAGTAAATTGATACACCAGGCCCCATTGTTATGAAGGGCTGTTATCCACATAGGTTGCTGTCCCCACCACCTCAGCTATTCCCCTGTTCTCTGCGGCAGTAAATATCTGGGAGTGAGGTAGTTGATAGTGATGATGTTATTCACCGCTCTCTCACAGTGGCAGCTTGCCAAGAAACCGTGCCGGTCACGTGTTTGTAAAACAGCCACCGCCTGCGTGAGTACATAGTATTTTCCTGCGCTCGTATGCCTGCTGCACTTCCCAGCTGTGAAGTTTGCAGTGCTATCCGTCCCCCACATTTTATCGCCGCTCCGCGCTTCTCCCGTACATTACATCACCACAGAAGGGGTGGGGGGCGTCGTCGTCCGGGAGCGGCAGGAACAGCAAGGTCCACAGCACAGCAGTCTGGGCCTACACAGCCAGCATTCCTCGCGGCTGCGTCACGCACCAACTCACAGCATTGCGCCGCCGACTCGGCAGCTACTGCAGCCGATCCGCTTCCTCTCTCCCTAGGCCCAGAACTGCACGGAGTTCGGCAACACCTTCGGAGCGCCAATCAGGGGCCTGCCACCACTCCAGAATGAACTCTGCTGTTACGCGAGGGCAGGCAGCTTTCCCTCATCATTGAATGGTCCAGTTTCCTGTGGATTCATTACTTTTAGCGGACCCAGGCCGGGAGTTCTGCAGTTAGACGACCGCCTTCTTGGATGGCCAAACTGGCCCATCACGGACCTCTGGACAGTCGGTCACCCAGGCACACTCACACACCACCAGAGAGCCTCCCCCTCAGGAAACACCACCACAGCACCCACCCAGTGTGCCTACACCTCTGAATCCCAGGAAACGTCAATCAGCAGTGTGCCCACCACTACATGGACCCCAGGCCACCCCACAAACACAGGACAATCAGGGACCTGGGGTCAGTGGGCACACGGTTCAGGGGACACAGGCACAGAACAACAGGGAAGTCGGGAGTAATGCTGTGCGATGGGGAGGACAGGCCCAGGGAATGGACCCTACCGGAGGCACTCACCGTGATCCTGGGAGCATACCAACATTCCCAGGATACACTGGGTCAGATTCTGTACAAGTTGCAGGAAAACATGCAGCTGAAGGAGGGACAGTACCTGGGGATCAGGGAGGACTTGAAGGCCATCAACACCACCCTGTCTCCATTGCAGGGGTGCTGGCAGACATGGCCAACAATATATAGGAGGCAGTGGCACACCACGGGCCCCTGACACTAGCCAAACCACTGAACAGCCCTCCACCTTCGCTGCCACTAGCGGACAGGAGGCCCCGCCACAGGACCAACAGGCCACCAGCACGCCTCCCCCTACAGAAGGAGAACCATCCCACAAACGTTCCCTGCGATCCAGGCAGAACCCAGAGACTATTGCCAAGACCACCACCAGGAAATAAGACTCTCCTGATTGTCACTCTTGTGTCCCACTCTGTCACCCTGTCCACCTTGAACTGCCATTGCTCCTCTTCCCATGCCCCCTTGGACAATGCACCTGTGATTCAAATAGACTGGCCTTTCCTCCATCATCACCCCAGTCCATTGTACTACCCCCTCTTCTTCAGAACACTGCAATAAACACACTTTGATAAAATACAATTATGGTGTATGTCAAATGTTTTCAAAATGTATTTGTTTAACCGGGTTCAAACATTGCAATTCAACTGTACAGTAATGTTTACATTGGAAAAACCTGTTGTTGGCTGCACTGAACACTCCAGGGGCAATAATGGGGCACCAACATCTGTAAAAAGAGATGCCAAAGGGTACAGTGAGTGGGCATAGAAGTAGGAATACACAGCCAGCCAGTGACAATGTCACACATCAAACTGTCAATTATATGTGTATGAACACTGTCTTACCTGTGTCTCATTGGAAGTATTGATGAATTATTGCACTTTTGTTGTCCTCATCCTCTGCCTCCTCAGCTTCATTGTTCACAGGATCCACTGCTGCCACACGGCCATCTCCAGCCTCCTCCTCCTGCTGAAAAGGCACCTGGCGATGCAAGGCTAGGTTGTGCAACATATAGCATGCCACGATGATCTGGCAGACCTTCATTGGTGAGTAGCACAGGGATCCACCTGTTAGATGGAGGCAACGAAACCTGGCCTTCAGGAGGCCGAAGATCCTCTCTATAATCCTTCTTGTTCGCCCATGTGCCTCATTGTAACACTCCTCTGCCCCTGTCCTGGCACTCCTTCAGGGGGCAGTAGCCATGAGAGTTTGGGGTAACCAGAGTCACCTGCAAATATCGAGGGACAACTGTTAGCCACACACTCACCCTTGGGGTCAACAACATACCCATACACCAACATCCACTGGGTGGGAACCAGGCCTCACCTATTAGCCACACCCTGTGTCTCTGGAGTTGGGCCATCACAGTTGGGATGCTGCTATTCCCCAGGATAAAGGCATCATGCACAGACCCAGGATCCTTTGCATGGCATGGTAGATTTACTGGTCCACCAGGCACACCATCTGGACATTCATGGAGTGAAAACTCTTTTGATCTCTGAACACCTGATCATTTCACTGGGGGGGGAGAAATGCAATATGTGCTACATCTATTGCCCCAATGATGTTGGGGATATGTCCCATTGCATAGAAGACAGCTTTCACTGTGGCCAAATCCTCCACCTGGGGGAAAACAATGTAGCTGCACATGTGTTTAATCAGGGCAGACAACACTCTGGTCAGCACTAGTGAGAACACTGGCTGTGACATTCCTGCTGCCAAGCCCACTGTCGCTTGGAAAGAACCAGTTGCCAGGAAATGGTGTACTTGCACAAGAGGGGGGATCCCGGTGGGGTGACGGATAGCAGATATTAGGCCAGGCTCCAATTGGGCACACAGCTCAGTGATTGTGGCCCTGTCAAGTAAATAGGTGAGGACAATGTGCCTGTCCTCCATTGTTGCCAAGTCCACCACGGGTCTGTTTATGGGGGTATGTCTCCATCTCCTATTCATCTGCAGGGTTGCAGTCTATGTGGCAAAAGAGTGAGCAGCTGGTCATTATGTGTACATTGTATCCACTACAGTTAAATGCATATTGTGATTGTTACAATATTTAGGTGTTATAGGTCCAGATTGTGAAATTGTGTACTGTGACGCAGATAGAATCCATGGCCTTCACCACCCCCTGAAATGGCGTACCACCTCCTGAAATGGCATCAGCCTGTCCTGTATGGAGGGACAGGTGGAAATGAGGTAATTCCGCTGGCGTTGTGCTCCTTTGCAGGAGGCGGTCGAAAACCGCTGTGCAACTCCGCAATGGTTATCAATGGGCCCTATGGGGTACAGTGGCCAATGGTGATGTCCGCCGGCGGTGATGTTACACACCGCCGCGGACGTGACTGCCATTTTCTATCTGTGCACTCACTTGCTACTTGACCTTCAACAGGAGAGGACCTACACTGCAAGTGTTGCTGTGACCTTTGTCTGGAACCGACCGTGGCTTGTGTTACGGGGGAAAGGGCCCCTGCCTTCACCTCAGCGGAGTTGGAGAGACTGGTGGATGGGGTCCTACTCCAGTACTGACTGCTGTATGGGCCACCAGACCAACAGGTAAGTACACCGTGAGTATGATGCATAGGGCATGAATGCATGGAGTGCTGTGTGTGAAGGCCTCATGTGGGAGGGTTGGTGGATGGGCCCTGGGCAGCGTACAGCATGTATGCTGGCCCATGTCTGTGCTAATGAGGATGGGAAGGGGCATGGTGGACCATGAGTGTAACAGGCAGGACAGTCGGACTAATACCTTTCCCTGTGTATATTTCCCTGCAGGTCTGCGGCCATCAAAAGAAGGGTATATGGTGTGCCATCGCCAAGGACGTGCGGACCCTGGGGGTCTATGGCAGGCAGAGCACCCACTGTCGGAAACGGTGGGAGAACCTCAGATGCTGGGCATGAAAGATGGTGGAGGCCCACCTGGGGATGGCCTCCCAACGAGGAAGGGGTGCCCGACGAACCCTGACCCCCCTGATGGCCTGCATACTGGCGGTGGACTATCCGGAGCTAGATGGGTGCTTGGGGGCATCACAGCAGCCACAAGGGGATGAGTACAGTGCCCTAATTTACAATTTACGCCTGGTGGGGTGGTGTCCGGGTGGGGTGTGTGGGCCCTGTGGGTGCCCCTAGGCCATGCCTGGCATTTCAGAGGAGGTGCCATGTTGGGCAGGATTCTGATGTGAAAGTCCTCCAACCAAACTAGTAGGCATCCAGTACTGGGCAGGGGTCTTTGGGTGTCAGGTATGCTTCAATTTGCGTTAGATGTCCCTAACCATGGGCTGGTGACTAGCATTGTGACCGGTAGTGCATTTCCTAATGCGTAGGGCTGTTCCCTGTGTGTGAGTGTGTTGTGTATGCCAACGGTGGTGCTGGTGCCGCCACTGATCAAGTGTATCCTTTGTCTCTTCCCCCCCTTTTCGTTTTGTCACCCTATCCTCATGTGCATTAGCATCATCGGGCAGAGGAGCAGAGGCACTGGCGACGGAGGGATCTGCATCCCACATGACCCAGGAGGCCGAATCCACCAACGGTGAGGGCACCAGTGGGATGGAGGGCAAGGGGAACACCATGGTGGAGACTGGAGTGGACAGTTTGGACATGGATACCTCCTCAATGGAAGCTCCCTGGTGGTGGCAGACACCTCTGTGCCCACCCCAGCTACAGGTACAGCCGCAATCCCCGTACCAGCACCGCCCTCCCAGCAGCCCCTCAGTGAGTTTCCAGTGCCCACTCACACAGTAGGGTGGGCATCTCCTTCACCACAGGCACCTCAAGCCCTGCCCCAGTTAGCCCTGCTGCCCTAAGTGAGGAGGCTATTGACCTCCTGGGATCCATTTCTGTTGGACAGTCAACCATTGTGAAGTCCAATGCATTTATGGAGGGCATTCACACAGGCTTGGCGGCCCAACAGAGATCAATCCAGGCTCTGGCCTCCTCTCTGATGGCAGCCATTGTCCCTGTTTCTAGCTTCCCCCTCTAATTTCCTCTTCCCAGTCCCATTCCCCTCAACCCCAAGCTATCCCAAGCACACAGTCAGACGAGCAGGCACCCAGGACAACACAAAAGAGTAGACATGGCAAAGACAAGAACCACAGTTCATCCTACAGGCACTTACACAAACACCATCCAGAATCAGACATACCACCATCCACTGCCTCCACTGTGTCACCCTCCTCCCCCACCTTCCTCCCTCCCAGTTACGTCTACACTCACACCTGCATACACTACATCCTCATCCATTACCACCATCACCAGCACACCTATCAGTACACACCCATCACTGGCAGTCACCACCCCAATGTCCATGCACACGTCTCCTGTGTCCTCTCCCACTGTGTCTGTGTCCCCTCCTCCCAAAGTACACAAACACAAGCACTCAGACACCCAACAGCAATCCACCTCACAACAGCATCCAGCCCATGCACCTGCACCCAAAAACAACAGACTGACACCTCCCACACCCACTCCCTCTTCCTCCACAACCAAACCATCTCCCTCTTCCCACCCCATTGTCCCTAATAAGCTTTTCCTCGCCAACATTGACCTCTTCTCTAGCCCTCTCCCTCCGGCCCTCACATCAGGCCAGGGTTTTCAAAACCCAGGCAAGCACCTCACCCACCCAGTCCACGGGCACAGTATTGTCCCCAGCTACTCCAGGTGGAAAAGGATACTTGCCACCATCCAGCCAGACGGAAAGGGTGCCTGCCCCAAGTGCGTCAAGGAAGGGCAAGGAGTCAGCCCCAGCTGCAGGATGGAAGGGCAAGGAGGCAGCACCAGCTGCAGAAAGGAAGGGCAAGGAGGCAGCACCAGTTGCAGGAAGGAAGGGCAAGGGGCTTGCAACAGCAGGCAGTAGAGACAAGGGGCCTGGTGCTGGGACTCAGTCTGAGCCCTCACCACCAAATATTGGTGGTGCAGCTGTCCGAGGCTGCAGTCGATGTGCTGGAGCCTCCCCCCACCACTGCCAGCACTGCCACCAGCAGCAGCAGACCCAGTGGGCCGCCATACGAGGCTGCAGGGGATGGGCTGGAGCCTCCCCCGGGAAACATCCTTTTTTACGACTTTTTTATTACGAAAGTCGTGGTTAACGAAAGCGTAACAACGCTTGATTTAACCACGACTTCGTATTTTTGTGCCTTAACTACGCATGTTCTGAACAACGAACATGCGTGGTTAAGGTACAAAGAAGGGAGTTGGCGAAGGTAAGTGGTGGGTTTAGGTTTTGGGGTGGGGTTGGGGGGGTGGGGCGTTTTTGGTTTTGGGGAGGGGGTGGGGGGTTAGGGGGTTTTAGGTTTTGGGGTGGAGTTGGGGGGGTGGGGCGTTTTTGGTTTTGGGGAGGGGGTAGGGGTTAGGGGGCTTTAGGGTTTTGGGGTAGGGTGGGGGGTAGGGCGTTTTTGGTTTTGGGGAGGGGGTGGGGGTTAGGGGGTTTTAGGTTTTGGGGTGGGGTTGGGGGGTTGGGGCGTTTTTAGTTTTGGGGAGTGGGTGGGGGGTCAGGGGGTTTTAGGTTTTGGGGTGGGGTTGGGGGTAGGGCGTTTTTGGTTTTGGTGAGTGGGTGGGGCGTCAGGGGGTTTTAGGTTTTAGGGTGGGGTTGGGGGGGTGGGGCGTTTTTGGTTTTGGGGAGTGGGTGGGGGGTCAGGGGGTTTTAGGTTTTGGGGTGGGGTGGGGGGGTGGGGTGAGGGATGTAGGGTGAATGGTGCCTATTGCTAATGATTTCATCAGGAATGCCTTTACAACAAAATATCGTTGTTAAGGCATTCGTGGTAAAATCATTAGTAGTAAGGACGAGGTCGGTGTTCCGACCTCGTTGTTAAGGTTAGTAGTTGTTTTTAATTCGGTGTTCCGTCATATAATCGCCTCCCCTGCCACTGCCAGCACTGAGACCAGCACCGCCGCCAGCGCCGCCACAAGCACTGCCAGCAGCAGCCCCAGTGGGCTGCCGTCCGAGGCTAAAGGGGATGGGCTGGAGCCTCCCCCCACCACTGCCAGCACCGCCACCAGTACCGCCACCAGCAGCAGCAGTCCTAGTAGGCAGCTATCCGAAACTACAGGGGATGGGCTGGAGCCTCCCCCACCACTACCAGCACCGTCACCAGCAGCAGTCCTAGTGGGCAGCCCTCCGAGGCTGCAGAGGATGGCATTGAGCCCCCCCCACCACCTCCAGCACCGACGCCACTGCCATCACTGATCAGCTGCCACCCCAAGCAGACAGTGGGGGTCATTACAACCTCGGCGGTCTTGCAAAAAGACCGCCGAGGCTGCGGGAGAAAGAATACCGCCATTGCTGGCGGTATTCCTGGCTCCCTATTATGACATTTCCGCTGGGCCAGCGGACGGTAACAGTGTTACCATCCGCTGGCCCAGCGGAAATGTTACATCAACATTGCTGCCGGCTCGTAATAGAGCTGGCGGCAATGCTGATGTGCAGCGGGTGCAGTAGCACCCGTCGCGCATTTCCCTGCCCAAAATTCGGGCAGTGAAATGCGCGACGGGGCTATGCCTGGGAGCCCCTGCACTGCCCATTCCAAGTGCATGGGCAGTGCAGGGGCCCCCCAGGGGCACCCCAAGTCCCCTTACCGCCAGCCTTTCATGGCGGTGTTTACTGCCACGGACGAGCTGGCGGTCGGGGACTCATAATCCCCAGGGCAGCGGTGCTTGCCGGTGGTATGGCCGTGGCTATTGCGCCACGTTCATAATTGCTGACGGAACACCGCCAGCCTGTTGGTGGTGTTACCGCCACCTTACAGCCGGCCGCCAGGGTCGTAATGACCCCCAGTGTGTAGTCCTGCGTCCATGGGTTGTTGTACGGCCTGCCCCCTCCAGAGCATGTGGGCAAGTCACCCACTTGAGAGACTGTGGCCTTGCACTCCCTAGGTCCAAGCACAGGGCATGCTGCCCCCTCCAGATCCAGTGGGCAAGTCACCCACTTGAGAGACTGTGGATTTGCACTCACTAGGACAGAGTAATGGGCATGTTGCCCCCTCCAGAGCATGTGGGCAAGTCACCCACTTGAGAGACTGTGGACTTGTACTCTCTAGGACCGAGCACTGGGCATGTTGCCCCTTCCAGGACCAGTGGCATTGTACTATCTTATGGTTGAGGTGACCCCCCCATTCCCCATCCCCCTGAGGTGCCTGGCTATTTTCAACCTGATGCCCCTACAGTGTTCTCTCAGTGTTGTTGCAGGAGTGAGCTGGGGGCCTTGGACTTTGTGATGTGGCCCTGTGGTTCTGTCACATAGGATCTCATTATCTTAATGAGACTACTGGATTTTGAGCAACAAGATCGTCCACGATGTGGGGGACTGAGTCTGGCCCACTGTAGATGACCCTTGTCACTCCAAATCTGGATTTTGCTCCGGTTAACTAGCAGTGCCTCATCTCTCCCAAATGGTAGAGACAATTGGGCGGCCGAGCGCATGACATCTTAGTACTTCTCAGGGAAGTCGTGGTCACTCAGGTCACAACTGGTTCTCTCATACACAGTGCGGTCTCATATGTAAATGACAATAGAGGCAGTATACGTTTTAAAGATTGGTTTAATAAAACGACTGCATTTTAGATAACAAAGTGTGAGCTGCAATAACCAGAACTACACAACACAGTAATATTAAAATAGTGACGATGAGACTGAAGCACAAGAATAAGGTTATCATAGTGCAGCTAGATTATTCTCTCTCTAAGTTATATTTTGAGCACAGCATGTTAAGCTCTAAGCCTGCCTTTCAGGTTCCCTCAGAAGGACATCAACCCTCATTCCTGAGCAAAGGCCTGTAATCTGTGTCAGCATCTGCAACGGGGCATTCAGCAGACAGTTGTGGTTCCCTGGCTGGAATCTCCCTCTTGACATGTACTAGGACTAGAAAGTGTTTTTATAACTAACACGCAGATGTTCTAAAAAAAGTCCCTACGTAAGAATGTGTATTTTCTATGAATGCTGGAGACTAAACTTCTACCACGTTTACCGGCAATGTACCAGACTGTAGCCTTGACTGAAGCCCAGGGCGATCAAGAATGCATTTTTTGAGAACACGGTGCTGAGCTGAGCTAAACAGTGCGATAGAAGAAATTAAAACGAAATCGTAAAAACTGGTTATTGTAAAATAACAGTGCGAAGCTGAATAAAATATATCTAGAGCAAAGTGCACAGCGGCCTAGTATGTTAAACTAACGTGTATGGAGCTATATTTAAAATGGCTACACAGCACCCTCCCCTTGTCGGTAGAAAGTGGTTCTAGCCAAAGCTAAAATGCCCTAACCAGAAATATATCTAAAACCCTACATAATTTTGACAAGTCAAGAGGACTCACAAGCATACTACTTGGCAATTTAAAAAATGATCATGCGGCCAAGAGCCAAATTTAAAGGAAAATGTCAATTTAGGACAGTTCCAAATGAAGCAGCAGTCATGGAAAGAAGGAGATTCTCCACTTCGGCAGATGACAAAACCAGCAAATCCACACCAAAAACTACTAAGGAGCAGGTGTGTTCCATAGCCCCAGTGTCAAACAAGGCGGCATCCCGTGCAGTGCCTATTAACGAGTTAATGGTAACTTCCTCCAGGAAGGGTAACTCGTAATCAGCTTCTCTGAGCAAACTCAGCCGCAGCGCGCATGTCTGGTAATGAACCCTCAACGAGAAAATCAACAGATCAGCATCAATCACTGAGGGTCGTTGCTGTGAAAGACAAACTTCCAGTGCATGTTCAAAAGAGCACCAACGGCACCGAAACACGGGCTGCACACAATCCAAAACCGGTCTGAATGACAGAGACCAGTCACACCCCAAATGTTCCAGGAGTGTTGCTCCGAACTGCTGTATCATGCGTTCACGACACAGCTGTGCTGATGGGAGCGCCTTCATTTGTTCTTGTTGCGGCGGGACAGCCATTGCGGAAAAACAACAGCAACAGCAAAATGCCGGCTAATAAAGCCAAAGTTATTGGAAATCCCCCAAAAAAGCATCAGAAGATTGAGTGAATAGCCAAAGGTATCAAACCGAATATAGTGAAAAAAGGTGTGAACAAAACCAATACCAACAGCTTTGAAAAAATTTGCTAATCCAGCCGTGCTGGGCGCATTAAATAAATGTCCCACGAGTTCGCCAAAGTGTCTCGGGAAGTTTGTATTTAACAAGGATTGTATTTCTGCCAATGACCTTGCCACTTGAAGTGCGTAGGTCTCTCGTGCAGATGTAAGGGCCACATGTTTCTGAAACAATAAAGCCTTCAGTCTACTTAACTTTTCAAAATTCACCTTGGAAGTAGCAATGTGAGGCCAGATATCAGCTACCTCCCTAAATTTAGTGGGGGAAACAACATGTTCCCACAGCATGTAACAACCTTAGAGACCAAAACAACGTAAACTATTCCGGCCTGCATACAGTCTTCACTATTGAGGAGGATGTAACTGCTGTTTGAAAGCACCTGGAACATGCGTTTAATCAATGGGACCGGAACTCCTTTCAGATAGCAAGCCAAGATTGCAACCGAGGCATTACACGCCCCATGCAAAGACAGCTGCTTACAAACCATTGAATGGCTGACTGAAGTCTCGCATTCACTACCACTAAGAAAGACCTCTTTCATGCCATTGAGGCATTTGTGCGAGAAGGGAAGCTCCCACACCTCATGGATGTAACTATCTCCCAACTTTTCATATCTGCCTACAAGAACGTGTTTCAAACAAGAAGTGAATTGCAATGTAGAAATAGGCAGATTAATAAACCCGTGTATCAACCACTCTGCTGAAGGAATCTCGGCCACGGTAAAAGGCAGTCTTTCTATCTTTTCAATTTTAAGCATGACTTATGTCGCTTCCTTTTTAGCCATTAGTTGTTGTTGCCGCGTCAAATTAAAGGAAAAAAATATATCCCTGGCACTGATGTGCTGCCACGGAACGCAACCCGCCTTCAATGTCTGAAGTGTCCAACCCAACTGCATAATGGACCTGTTCTGACTCTGTCCATGATATAAAGAAGACATATCAGATCGTATAATGTCTATAGGAGAAGAAACAATGTTATTAATTGTATATATCCGGTCGGACAAGGTATAAATCCCATTATCCACAACAGCTAATGCCTTTTTCAAACTTTCCTGATCTATCTGCCTTAACCGGGCTGTAGCCTCTTTTTGGGAAAGTTTCCATATTTAATTGTATACCTCATATAAGAAACGCTTCCTACGTGGTATCTTTGGGCCTAACAAGAAATCTTGTAAGTCAGTGTTGTTAGACAGGAGATTGAGGTGTGTCTTAACCGCGTCTAGTGAGGATGATTTTAGCCACTGTTGGCACAATTTTCCTACACTATATGTTGTAACTATGTCAGCATGTTCTGGCAATATATAGCGAGGGTCTGACCTACTCATTCGGAACCCCCCCGAGGAGGTGACAAAACATTGATGACACCCTTTTGTGTCTATTGGCCACAATAACCACCCGCCTGGACGCGTCAGTGAAGCATTAAACGTACCATTCTGGACCCACTCATTAAGCTCAATTATAGTTGCATTCATGCACTTTTGCCAATTATCAAATTTAGCAGGGGCAGGTATACTGGGCATGCTTCATTCTCTAATCGTTGCTAAGCCTCAACAACTTGTTTGTTGTACCGTTTCATTTAAAAAAATCATTTGAACAGGGATGAGACATGCTCTAGACAATGTTTCTCTACCCTTGGCCTGTCAATTTTTTGTTACCCAAAGACTTTTCAAATCAACATATTTTGACCAATATTCATAGCCTTCAAATGATAACCGGGAAACAAAGGAGTCTGTATATATACATTTTGCGTTAGTCAATAACATATTTATATCCTTATTAGGAGTTACCTTAAAATAATATGACTCAGCATTTTTTTACGATGTCCAGAAAAATACACAAACTTTTCAGTATAAGTTTTTGAACTCCCTTGAGGGGGCGTTGGGCAATGTTTCCATTGTGTGTAATTAAATATCGTTTTTGGTCTGCTCGCTCTATGTATAAAGTGGTGCCCATAGTAATTATAGCAAAACGTATCACCATAATTTTCTTTAAACTGGTGAACATCTTCGTTTTCATAGACAGTATAATATTGCAATTCTGTCATCATAGAATCAACTGTTTTCCTGTCCCAATTATCAGATACAATGCCTGGTATGACTATATCGTTTATAGATAATTTTAACACATACAGTACGTGAATAATTTCAGTGGGACCATATATATCAAACATTACTTTGTCCCACACAAACGCATCAGGAATTGGTACTGCGGAAATGTTCACAAAAGTCAAGTCTCTTCGAATCTTATGTGATGAAAAATGTGGTTTCAAAACCTCCTCCACCGGTTTAACCGCTGATCTCTCGGGAAGAAAATGACCATGTATTAACAAGAAAAAGGTAACGACAAAACCAATCCAAAGCAGAAGGACTAGGACAGTCAAAGAAAGCCATACATAATTCCATGGAAAAATGAAATATGTTTCTTTAAGCCAACGTAATAACTTACGTGCACCTGACAGATCAGCTGTTGAAGAGGCAAACAAGTCCGATAGACCATCGTTGTGGTCGTCAAAGTAACCAGAGGCTGTTCGTGCAAATGGCGTAGCCGTGGCTAATGGTGGAGTTGGTGTTTCCTGTGGTGGTACGCTATAGACAGCACCATCCGTCTGGCTTGTAGTCATGGTGACTTGATCAAATGTTTCCAAATTGCTTGTTGTTAGTGGATCTAATGCAAGATCATCATCCACCCTCCCCAAGCTTGGAGATGTATCAGTATTGGTATAAACAACTTGAAGCGGAACTTCTTCTCCAGTAGTGAGAGGGATTCGGGAACTACTGGACGTTCCTCTTGGTCGGCTGTGCAGAATCGGCCACATGTTGTAGTTTGACATTGTCAATGGACACCAAACGATTTTCTTTGGCACCTGGAAACGGTGATAGAATAACAGTTCTGGTACTGTGTATCCCCAACACAGGGACTGGTGCTCGATAAGAAGGGCCAAATTCTTTATTTACTGCGACCTTTTCACGTACAAGATCCCCAACCCTGGGAATCCAGCCGGTAGATGTTACTGGCACATCCTTAATTCCTGTGGAGGCAGCACTTTTAGAAGAGTTATCTTCATGGAACTGCTGTAATTCCTGTAAAACAGTGACACGATCATTTATGTCAAAAGGTGTTTCTGCTGTCTCCACGCCAGGACCATCAAGATCCGGAACAAACATTCATGTTCCGAACAGGCACTGTGAAGTACGACCCCCCAGGGACCTTCTAGGCAGGTTATTTAGTGCTCTCTGAACTCCATATAGGTGAGTTAGCCAACCACCTGGCAGTTCAGCGGACTGGCGGCGGACCCCCACCTCCTCCCCCACAACTAACAACATGGGAGGAGCAGGTCTTGGCGATTCTGCATCCTGAGGGCCTCGCAGGAGTAGGTGGAGGAATGGACTCCGGTAAGTCAAATCTTAACTATTACATCCCCAACCCTACCTGCATGCCAGCACATACCCCCACCCTCCCCCCCATCACTCTAACTCCTCACAAATGTCCCAACATCACAAACCACACATCCTAACACCAAGCCCTGCATGCAACAACAAAGCATGGACACCCATCACCAAAGCATGCCCACTGCACATACCCATACACCCCCCTAAACCATCATCACACAAGGTCCCACACAGGAATGCTGGCACTAGGGTACACGGTCACCCACCCATTGCACACCGTGACACACACAGATGTAATAACCATCCTATTATACCCCTACAGGACCCCTACCCAACGTCACCGGACAGGGGGGTCCACACATGTCCACTCCACCAACAGAAGAGGCCCACAGTGATGACAGCACCTCTGTCCAACTGGATCTAGATGACCAGCACGGCCCATCGGGGACCTCGGGACAGTCGGTTCCCCACACCCAGTCACAGGCCACCACAGAGCTTCCCCCCTCTGGAAACACCAGCACAGCACCCACCCAGCGGACCCATACCTCCGTCCCCAGGACACGTCAATCAGCTGTGTGTCCACCACAACAGGGAACCCAGGCTAACCCACCACCTCAACAACAACAGAGACCTGGGGGCAGTGGTAGTGGGCACACAGTCCAGGGGACAGAGGCCCAGGAACACAGGGGAACTGGGAGGGCTGATGTGCGACAGGGGAGGGACAGGCCCAGGGAACCCATTCTCCACGAGGCCCTCTCCTCCATCATGAGAGCCTACCTCCACTCCCAGGAGACGATGGCAATGGTACTGGCCAAGTTTCAGAAGACCCAGCGCCTGCAGGAGGAACAGTATATGGGCTTCTGCTAGGATCTCAGAACCATCAATTCCACCCTGGGCACCATCATAGGGGTACTGAAGGAAGTACTCAACACCAGGAGGGACATTGTGGCACTACAAGGGGCCCCTGACACTAGCCTGGACGACGAACTGCCCACCACCTCCGCCGTCGTTAGTGGACAGGAGGCACCACCACAGGACCACCACACAAGCACCCCACCCCCTGCAGAGGGAGAACCACTTCGCAAACTGTCCCTGAGATCCAGGACAAAGACAGAGAATTATGCCAAGACCCCCACCAAGAAATGAGACCACCCTGATTGTCATCCTACTGTCCCACTTTGTCACCCTGTCCATCCTTAAACTGCCCCAACTCCACATCCTATGCCCATATGGGCAATGCACCTGTGAGACTAATAGACTGGACTCTGCCATGGACATTCCTCCGCCATCACCCCTCCCCATTTTGCAACCCCATCCAATATTGAGCACTTAAATAAACACCCTTGAAGCACAAAACTATCTGGAGTCAGTCTGTGATTTCGAATTAGTGTATTATCAATTACTGTGGCTAAAAGCTCTTACATTTGTAATGTCAACATACCTATGTCACACAGCTCTAGTCCATGAGGAATCAAAGCAGATATCACACAGTAGGACCCACATCTGTGAAATCGTAAGGGAAAGTGACAACTAAGTGACCATATACTGGGTGAAAACGACAGACAGTAGAGAGGTAGTAATGTTAAAGTACATGTAGTAGGCAGGTTTATATTCTTACCTGTGTGTCACTGGAACTATTGCTGGATCACTGAGTCCCTGTTGTCCATGTCTTCTTCCTCTGCTTCCTCGTCTTCACTGTCCACAGGCTCCACAGCTGCAACAACACCGCCATCTGGACCATCTTCCTGCAGAAAAGGCACCTGTCGTCGCAAAGCCAAGTTGTGAGGCATACGGCAAGCTACGATGATCTGGCACACCTTCTTTGGTGAGTAGAATAGGGATCCACCTGTCATATGGAGACATCCGGAACCTTGTCTTCAGGAGGCCAAAGGTCATTCCGATCACCCTCCTAGTTCGCCCATGGGCCTCATTGTAGCGTTCCTCTGCCCTTGTCCTGGGATTACTCACTGGGGTCAGTAGCCATGACAGGTTGGGGTAACCAGAGTCACCTGCAAATGGTGAGGGACAACTGTTAGACACAAACTAACCTGGAGGGATATCCCCAGACTCACACAACCATTCCCACAGACTAGCTTCCAGGTGCTCACCTAATAGCCACACACAGTGCCTCTGGACTTGACCCATCACATAAGGGATGCTGCTATTCCGTAGGATGTAAGCGTCATGCACTGAGCCAGGGAACATGGCATTCACATGGGAGATGTACTGGTCTGCCAAACATACCATCTGTACATTCATCGAATGATAACTCTTCCGGTTTCTGTACACATATTCACTCCTGTGGGGGGGTACCAAAGCCACATGTGTCCCATCAATGGCACCTATGATGTTGGGGATATGTTCCAGGGCATATAAATCACCTTTTACTGTAGGCAACTCCTCCACCTGAGGGAAAATGATGTAGCTCTGCATGTGTTTCAGCAGGGCAGACAACACTCTGGACAACACGTTGGAGAACATAGGCTGGGACATCCCTGATGCTATGGCCACTGTTGTTTGAAATTACCCACTTGCAAGGAAATGGAGCACTGACAGCATCTGCACTTGAGGGGGGATTCCCGTGGGATGGTGGATAGCTGACAACAGGTCTGGCTCCAACTCCGTCCACAGTTCCTGGATTGTGGCACGGTCAAGCCTGTATGTGATTATCACATGTCTTTCCTCCATTGTCGACAGGTCCACCAACGGTCGGTACACCGGAAGATGCCGCCATCTCCTCACATGTCCCAGCGGACGGTGCCTATGAAGGACAACAGCGAGCAGAGAGTCAACCAACTCAGAGGTACATACAAAAAGTAACCTATATGTGTGTTGAGTCTAGGCCTAGGTATGTGTGACGCAGTTGAAAATGAAGCCATGTCGGCCCCTGAAATGGCGGCTGCCTGACCTGTAAAGTGGGACAATGGGATGTGAGGTAACTGCGCTGGCGTTGTACACCGTCGTGGTAGGCGGTTGAAGACCGCGGCGCAATGCTGCATTGGTTAACATTGGACCCTATGGGTCGCAGAAGCCAATGACGATGTTCGCCGGCGGTGATGGTACGTTTCTATCTGTTCAATCACTCGATACCTGATCTTCGACAGGAGAGGACCTTCACTGCAATTGCTGCTGTGACCTCGGTCTGGAAGGGACAATGGCTCGAGTGTCTGGGGAAAGAGCCCCTGCCTTCACATTGGAGGAGTTGGAGAAACTTGTGGATGGGGTCCTCCCCCAGTACACGCTACTCTACGGTCCTCCAGACAAACAGGTAAGTACACTGGGATCATGCTGTATGGGCTATGCCGGTGTGGAGAGGGGTGGATGGAAGAAGGAAGGGGTGAGAGTGCGGCATGCATGAAATGACGGTGAGTGCATGTGCCACATGGCAAGGGTAGGAATGGGGGCCAATCACTTTGATGGTGCAGTTGGTAATTACTTTCTCTTCCCCCTGTACAAATCATGTAGGTCAGCGCCCACCAGAAAAAACATAATTGGCATGCCATCGCCAAGGACTTCCGGACCCTGGCGGTCTACCACAGACGGAGCACCCACTGCCGAACAAGATGGGAAGACATTCGCCACTGGAGCAAGAAGACGGCGGAGGCTCAGCTGGGGATGGCCTCCCAACGTTAGAGGGGTGTCCGTCGCACCATGACCCCCCTGATGTTCAGGATCCTGGCAGTGGCGTACCCAGAGTTGGATGGGCACTTGAGGGCATCACAGCAGCCACAAGGGGGTGAGTACACTCACATTCTGCTGATTTTGCGTGCAGTGGAGGTGTCTGGGTGGTCGAGGTGGGCTGCGGGTTTCCCTAGGCCAGGACGAGTTCCGTAGGCAAGGTCCCTCTGTAAGGCAGGCCATGTGGCACCCAAGCCCACCTCTGTAGAGTGCCAAGTACACCTAGTCATGCCCCTGTGTCATCCATGTGTGCAGATGTCGTCCATAGCCTAGTAGGCCATTTCCCAGGAATTGAACAGTGGAGCCCAAGAGCGCGGTGTAGTGAAGGGGGCTTCTGTGTCTGTCGTGTCGGCCAGCGGTAGTGGTAATGCATGCACTCAACATGTCTTTCTTCTGTTGTTCCCCCCCTTTTTGTGTTCTCCTTGTTCTTGTGTGCATTAGCATCATCAGGCGGAGGAGCACTGGCACCGGAGCACAAGGGGGCTGCATCCCACATGGCCATGGAGGGCCACACTATGGAATTAGACTTCACCAGTGGGACGGAGGGCGAGGGGAGCTCCATGGCGGGGACAGGAGCTGACACCAGTGACACGGACTCGTCCTCTGATGGGAGCTCCCTTGTGGTGCCGGCAACATCTATGCCCCCCGCATCTACAGGTACAGCTGCCACCCCCCCTACCAGCACCGCCCTCCCAGCAGCCCCTCAACCTTTGCCCCGTGCCTGCTCACCCAGGAGGGTGAGCATCACTTTCGCCCCAGGCACCTCAGGCCCTGCCCCAGTCACCCCTGCGGCCCTCAGTGAGGAGACCATTGACCTCCTCAGGTCCTTCACTGTTGGGCAGTCTACCATTTTGAATGCCATCCAGGGTGTAGAAAGGCAGTTGCAACAAACAAATGCATTCCTGGAGGGCATTCATTCTGGTCAGGTGGCCCTTCAGCAAGCTTTTCAGACTCTGGCCTCAGCACTGATGGCAGCCATTGTCCCTGTGTCTAGCCTCCCCCCTCCAACTTCCTCCACCCCGACCCAATACCCGGTACCTCAGCCTATCCCAAGCACACCTACAGACCAGCATGCACACACGTCAACACACAAGGGAAGCTCAGGCAAACATAAGCACCACACATCCCACAGGCACTCACGCAAGAATCACACACATGCAGACATAGCAACATCCACTGCCTCCACTGTGTCCCCCTCCTCCTCATCTCCCTCCTCCCTCCCTGTCTCTTCTACACTCACACCTGCATGCACTACCTCTACAGCCACTACTACCATCACCAGCACACCCACCACCACACCGCGCTCCCGTGCAGTCACCACCCCACTACCATTCACACGTCCCCTGTGTACTCTCCCAGTGTGTCTGCGACGCTCCCTCCCAAGATACACAAACGCAGGCACACTCCCACCCAACAGCCATCCACCTCACAACAGCCTCCAGCGCATGTACCTTCAACCAAAGTCAGCAAACGAACACCTCCTACAACCACAACCTCTTCCTCCACTCCCAAACCCCCTCCAGCTACCAGTCCCAGTGTGTCGAAAAAACTTTTCCTGTCCAACATTGACCACTTTCCCACACCTCCCCACCCCGTCCGTCTCATAGATGCCGAACTAGCACCTCAGCCACAACATCTCCCGGAACAGTGGTGCCTGTAGTCACCGGAATCTGGAGTGCACCGAACACCAGGGCAGCCAGTGTGGCACGGAGCCACAGCACAGACAGTCCCCCACCTGTGAAGCATCAGAAGTTGGCCAGTGCCCGGCAGGAGAGGGGGAAGACTCCAGCCACCAAAGCCGCTCCCAGGGGTACAGGTGGGAGTGTGGAGTCAGCTGCGACACCTTCCAAGGTGGGGAAGGGGCACAAGAAAGTCAGCAAGTGTGGGAAGAGCAGCACGGCGGAGAGGACTCCCATCATCACAGCTTCCCAGGAGGACACCACACCGCCCAAGCCCGGCTGCCCAGGAGGCCACCGCCAGCACCAGCCCAGCTGCCCAGGAGGCCCAGGAGGCCACTGCCAGCACCAGCCCAGTTGCCCAGGAGGCCACCGCCAGCACAAGCCCAGCTGCCCAGGAGGACACCGCCAGCACCAGCCCAGCTGCCCAGGAGGACACCGCCAGCACAAGCCCAGCTGCCCTGGAGGCCACCGCCAGCACCAGCCCAGCTGCCCAGGAGGTCACCGCCAGCACAAGCCCAGCTGCCCAGGAGGCCACCAGCAGCACCAGCCCCGCTGGGCCATGAAGGACCGCCAGCAAAAGCCGCGCTGGGCCATGAAGGACCGCCAGCAAATGCCCCGCTGGGCCATGAAGGACCGCCAGCAAAAGCCCAGCTGGGCCATGAAGGACCGCCAGCAAAAGCCCCGCTGGGCCATGAAGGACTGCCAGCAAAAGCCCCGTTGGGCCATGAAGGACCGCCAGCAGCTGAGTCACTGCAATGGAGACCGCCGCTCCAAGTACCGCTGAACAGGGCACCCCTGTCTCAAGAACCGCTGAACAGGGCACCGCCGCCTCAAGAACCACTGAACAGGGCACCGCTGCCTCAAAAAACGCTGAACAGGACACCGCTGTCTCATGCACTGCTGAATAGAGCACTGCCGCCTCAAGAACCGCTGAACAGGGCACCTCCGCCTCAAGAACTGCTGAACAGGGCACCGCCGCCTCAAGAACCGCTGAACAGGGCACCGCCACCTCAAGCACCGCTAGCCCATGAGTGCCAAGGGCACTGACGCTACTGAGTCCGTCACGGGCAGAATGAAGTACTCTGGGCACCATGCCCCCTCCAGAACCAGTGGAGAGATCCATCCACTACCTCTGTCCTTAGCAGGATGAAGCACTCTGGGCACCATGCCCCCTCCAGAACCAGTGGAGACTATTATCCACTTGAGAGACTGTGGCTTTGCACTCCCCAGGATGGAACAGTGGGCAACCCACCCACTGTATTGACTTGAGAGACTGTGGCTTTGCACTCCCCAGGATGGAACAGTGGGCAACCCACCCACTGTATAGACTTGAGAGACTGTGGCTTTGCACTCCCCAGGATGGAACAGTGGGCAGCCCACCCACTGTATAGACTTGAGAGACTGTGGCTTTGCACTCCCCAGGATGGAACAGTGGGCAACCCACCCACTGTAGAGACTTGAGAGACTGTGGCTTTGCACTTCCCAGGATATGGCAGTGGGCAACCCACCCAGTGTAGAGACTTGAGAGACTGTGGCTTTGCACTCCCCAGAATTGAACAGTGGGCATGTGGCCCTCTCGTGGATTTGGTGTCGTGCACTCAACCGGCTGAGGTGCCCCCCCTTTCCCTCCCTCTGAGGTGCCTGTTTTGTTCCTCTCTGATGCACCTGCAGTGTTCTCTCCGTCATGGTCGAGGATCTTGTGTGGGCCTCTCCCATACCATGTGGGCCTAGTGTTCCACGGATTTAATTGGAGCACTACCTGGACTACTATGCTTGGTATATATTTTGTACATGGTGTATATATATATATATTTTTGCCTACTTGATTTTGATATATTACAATGGTTACTCTCATTTTCTACTGTCTTTGCATTCTTCCGGGGGGGTTGAGGGGTGTAACTGTGATGTATCAATATGCATTAGTGTGTGTGTTGTCGTGGGTGAGGGTGGGGGTGTTGCGTGTGTGTTTCACTCTCTTTTCCCTCCACCCTCTCCTGTGTCGTAGGTGCAGTACTCACCGTGGTCTTTGCCACCGGCGTTCGTGCTCCTGGTAGAGGAGCATGAAGACTATCGCAGGGAGAATTTGGAGTTCTGGGTCCATGGTGTCCTCGTGGGGTGTGTAGAGGTGAGCGTTTTCCCTTCGGAATCCTGTTTCCGCCGTGTTTTTATCCGCGGTGAATCCGCCTCGGAAAAGGTGGCGGATTGGTAGGTTGTGATACTGTGGGCGGTACATTGTCTCCCGCCTGTCTATTGGCGGTGACCGCCGCGCTGTTTGTTTGTACCACCGTGGCGGTCAGAGTGGTAAAGTGGCTGTCTTTGTTGGCGGTTTCCACCACGGTCGTAATTGCAAATTTTTTACTGCCGGCCTGTTGGCGGTCTTACCGCCGCTTTAACACCGTCCGCCAGGGTTGTAATGACCACCTCTGGCTGTTAAGGATTGCTTTAAATCATGGTTTAATCGCTCCACAACACTATTTCCCTCGGGATGAAATGGAGACGAGTACTGGAGTTGGACCCCCAACGAAGCCATGGTGTCCCTGAATGCCCTTGAGGCAAAAGCAGGGCCCTGGTCCGAATGGAATGCCGCAACTGCATATGTACCGACAAAGACTGGCAAATCTTTAATAACAGTCCGAGTGTCAGCCGAGCGTTGTGGCCACACTCACACAAATCTGGAGCAGGAATCAACAGCGACTAATATGTATTTGTATGCACTATCAGGTGTTAATGGACTGCAATGGTCCAAGTACACACATTGGCGGTCATTCTGACCGCGGCGGACGGCGGTCGCCGCCCGCCAAGCGGTTCCCGCCGAAAGACTGCACCGCGGTCATAAGACTGCGGCGGCCATTCCGGCTTTCCCGCTGGGCCGGCGGGCGACCGCCAGAAGACCGCCGGCCGGCCCAGCGGGACAGCCCCTTCAACAATGAAGCCGGCTCGGAATGGAGCCGGCGGAGTTGAAGGGGTGCGACGGGTGCAGTGGCCCCCGTCGCGATTTTCACTGTCTGCTAAGCAGACAGTGAAAATCTTTGTGGGGCCCCCAGGGGCCCCACGGCACCCGTTCCCGCCATCCTGGTTCTGGCGGTGGACACCGCCAGAAACAGGCTGGCGGGAAGGCGGTCGGAATCCCCATGGCGGGTTCCCTGGGCCAGCGGGAAACCAGCGGGAAACCAGCGGGAAACCGCCGGCTCCCCTTTTCCGACCGCGGCTTTACCACCGCGGTCAGAATCGCCAAGGAAGCAACGCCAGCCTGTTGGCGGTGCTTCTGCCACACTCCGCCATGGCGGTCATGGACCGCCAAGGTCAGAATGACCCCCATTGTCTATTAGAAATTAAGAGGGGTGTCTGCGGCGGGCGCTTGGCCGTGGAAACTTTAATTTGTTGACAGATGTCACAACAAAGGACATACTGCTTAGTCTCTTTGTAGAGACCGGGCCACCAATAACGGGCCTGTAAGAGTGAAATTGTAGCCGTTACACCCGCATGTGCAGATGCCACCCCCTCATGCGATGCTTTAATCAATTGAGGTCTTCTATCTTTATTGGGGATGTCCTGTACGCCTACGCCTGGAATTTTAACTTCAGCATTCAGCATACCTCCCATCAAGTATTGATATTTATTAGGAAATCCTTTAGGATAAGGTGTACCATCAACCGTAGCTTTTATGGCAGCCATAATGTCTGTGTCTGGTTTGGAACTCGAACAAGTCACTGCAGCTACAGTGACAACTGCCACTGCTGACTTTGCTGCTTCATCAGCCAAAGTATTTCCAGCAACGTGTATTCCAACGCGCTGGTATCCAAGTGTATGCACAACATGGACTTTGGGTAGCATCTCTTTCAGGTCCGCTACCTTCCCACACAGGAGTCTGTGTTTTATGGTTTTGCCTTTTGAACCTCTGAACCCATTCAAGCGCCAGTAATGCATGTATTCATAGAAGGACTGGATGCAATAATATGAATCACAAACAATCAGTGTGAACTGTGTCAGATGTGTGTTCTAGTGCCATCAGTAGAGCTTTTAGGTCAGCCAATTGTGCTGTACAATCCCACAAGGTCTGTGTATAGGTATGTTGGGGACAGAATTTCTCCCCCTCCATATAGACGCTTACGACTGCGCATGCAGCAGAATATTGATGTTTAGTTCGAATTGCTGGTTGCGCAGAGCCATTGATGTACATCGGTGTACATGACTGTATGATATTGATCAATAGGCAAGGTGTCTGCTGGATCTGGATATTCTACTTCATATTGTAGAAATTCTTGAGTTTTTAAGTTTGAGTCGAAAATGTAGTCTACATCAGTGGCTGTTAGAGACGTAGCCCATTGTATCCATCGTGGATGAAGTGCTTTCGAGTTCGGAACACTAGCTTTTGTAACAGCCTCTAGGGCTGGAATAGGAGAAACAATAATAATGCGTTTTCCTTGGGCAAGAGGTCTTTCTTTAATAACAGCCATCTCCACAGCAGTGAGAATTTTCTCCCTCGGTGCAAAGCGTTGTTCAGCAGCTGAATACAAATGTGATTTGTATGCAATCGGTACTGCCTCACCTTCATTAAATGTTACATAAGTGAAACCGATGGCCCCAGCTATTACCCTGATGACCATATGTGTTTTATTGTCCCTTGTGTGTAAATGTTTTGCTGCTAGCATATCTGTCTGTAAATCTCGAAGAGTGCGTGTATATTCAACCGTCCAGAATTTACTTGAGAAATCTGGACGTATTAAGTCATATAAAGGTTTTATGCGTGTTGCATAATCAGGAATGTATGATCTGCCAAAATTTAGAAAGGAATGATTGAAGTTTCTTAATTGTATTTGGTGGTTGCAATTGTGCACATTTTTCAAAAAATTGCGGCGCTAGGCTCTTCCCTTCACTTGACAGCTCATATCCCAGGAACAGGACGCTGAGGAAGGCAATTTTTGATTTTTTAAAGTAAAATTTGTGGCCGAGTTCGGCAAACCCTACAACAATGCGGGCTTCCCGTCTTAAATGCTATAGTAACTCGTCATCCATGAGATATATATCGTCCACATATGACAATGCTTCAGGGTCTATCTCGTGTAAAATAGCAGTCACACGAGCCGCAAACAGTCCTGGGCTGTTCTTATAGCCCTGAGGCAAACAACTGAATTTTTTCTGGGAGCCTAATGTGCTAAAGCTTGTTAAGTCACTGCTTTCAGGCGCTATATTCTGGCAGAAGAACCCATTCGAGATATCTAAAGTTGTTTTGTATTTTTTCTATACTATGTTGCTCATTAGTGCAGTGCTATGTGAGTTTTGTATAGCATATGTACGTGTATGTCCGTTTAAATGTCTGTAGTCTAGGACTATTCTGTATGAATGGTCCGGCTTAGCTACAGGGAATAAAGGGTTATTCATCGGTGAGACACAGGGTTCAATCACACACTGGTATTCTAATTGCGTCAGTATCTCTCTCACCGGTGCCATTGCTTCATGTTTTATGGGACTCTGCGGTTGTGGCTGAGGTTCACTTTTAATGGGAATGACATGGTATGGAGAGTCCCTATCCCACCCTACGTGATTTCTATACAACGCAGGTGCTTGTGCTAGAGCCCATTCTATAGAATAAGACTCAGCAAGTTCTTCTGGAACAAGGGGCGAGAAGGAAGGTTTAATAACCTCTTCTCCATTTGGGCAGGTGCGGACAAAATTAGGCGGCCAATCTTGTTCGGCCAACAAGATGTCATATACTTTGACTACACGGTCCCAAAAGATTGCGTGTATCATGCGTTCAATGTCTCCTTCCAGTTGTAGTGTCACTTTATACACCTTATCAGGTTCGGAGACACGCATGGCCGCTGTTTCTACTTGTATAAAGTCATCAGTTGCTTTTACCTCCAGATGCTCTAGAAGATTCCGGCAAATTATTGTGACCTATGCCACGCTGTCTAGCAGTGCTAGAGCCCAGTTCTTGTTCTTCAAGAGAACCCTCTTCCTGAGTGGCATGTCGAACTGAGACAGCTGCCACTTTTTTCTTTTTGAATTGTTGTCTTTGTTGTACAGGTTTCTCTTCCTTTTAGACAGAAACCTCCAAAGAGCGTTGTGATTCCTGTCTCGGTTTCACGTACTCTGTTCTTTGCTCTGATCGCCCACCTCTTTCATTTCTCTTTTCCGATGAGTCCTGAAAGGAACGAGATTAGTTTGTATCAGTATATTGATATCTATCAGGCATTTTTATATTCTCTCTATTCCTGAGATTATATCTATTTTGTGGGGTCTCCACTCGTGGAGATTCTCCCCTTTCTTTTTTAGGTGTTTGTTGTTTTTTCTCCCAGCGTTCCTTAGTACCCTCAGGTTGCTGTTTAGCATTATCTTTATTAATTTTACCTTGAATTTGAGGTTTTTGTGGTCTAGCCCCTAGGCTATCTCGACCGATACTTAAATAAGTTTCCGCTATTATTTTAGGCAGCTCTCGTTCCTGATCTTGTTGCGGAACGTCATGGAGCTGCATGCGCACTGCGAGTGCAACTGCTTCCTCTTTAAGGTTACTTAGGATGATTGAAGAAACTGTGGCAAAATTGCCCATCAGTTGCATTCACAAATCTAGGGCCGGAGCAGCCCCGTATTCATCTTGAATTTGTTTAAGCACTTCCGGTAGGTTAGCAAATGTCGGTGTACTGTGTGCCGTTGTATAGAGCACGGCAAATACCGTGCCCCATGTGTTACAGTGTTCAACTGTAGGGACCATCCCAAAGGGCAAGCACATAGTTAATATTCTATGTTTATCCTGAGGTCCCGTTTGGGGAAATACTGGCTCCAGCGTATTAATTTTTTGTGCTAGCCAAAACAGAGTCTCCTCTCGTTTGGCCGGGACCTTACCCATAATTGAATGTACAGTCACCGGATTTATACCTCGTGTTACTGCATGTGGTTGTGCTGGAGCAGCACACGTTGGGTTTGTATTTAAAGTTTGCATCGCAAATTGTACTAATCGTCTGTGTATTGCTGTTAACTCAATGTATAAGCGTCGAACCTCAGCTACTGCCAAATTCACAACCGCAGGATCTGGTGTATATGTGGCCAATAAAGGCCAGGTAGGACCATTATTACTTAGTGGACCTAACCTTACTGGTAATATTGTATGGGGTAGGGCACCATCAAGCCAATTATTATGTTCCTGATAAGATAGAGGTATCTCTAAGTATGCGTGTGCCCTGTATTGTCCAGGCACGTTCGCAACTGTGTATGTATGAAATGTATTTGTGTTCCCATCAACTGTTGGAAATGTGACCCAAGAGTAAAAAAGCTCTGTTCCATAGGCTGCGTGGGCATCCACTACAAACGTGACTGGACCTCCCTGGGCCGTAAGGCCATGTGCTAGTAAGTGTGCTGTGAGGGGTTGTCTCATGTTAAGAACTATTTGTACAACCTGGGGATTCGCCATCATAGAAGCACTAAGAGTTCAGAGAAGGCACACCAAGATGTTTTTTTTTTCTTTTAAAGTTCAAGCTTGAACAACCGCCAGCTGAAAATAGGATTACCTATACAGCTGTGGTGGAAATCCTCAGCACCACGGACATCTCCATATACGGAACTGAGGTGTCATTATATATAATGAGACTGAGATATTCCAGTGGACCCGAAAATTAGAGCCTGACGTTGGCGGCGCCATGTCGCGTAGGCTCTCATTCTCTTAATGAGACTACAAGATTGTCCACGATGTGGGGGACTGAGTCTGGCCCACTGTAGATGATGCTTGTCACTCCAAATCCAGATTTTGCTCCTGCTAACTAGCAGTGCCTCATCTCGCCCAAATGGTAGAGACAATTGGGCAGCCGAGCGCATGACATCTTAGTACTTCACAGGGAAGTCGTGGTCACTCAGGTCACAACTGGTTCTCTCATACACAGTGCGGTCTCATATATAAATGACATTAGAGGCAGTATAAGTTTTAAAGATTGGTTTAATAAAACGACTGCATTTTAGATAACAAAGTGTGAGCTGCAATAACCAGAACTACACAACACAGTAATATTAAAATAGTGACGATGAGAGTGAAGCACAAGAATAAGGCTATCATAGTGCCGCTAGATTATTCTCTCTCTGAGTTATTTTTTGAGCACAGTATGTTAAGCTCTAAGCCTGCCTTTCAGGTTCTCTCGGAAGGACATCAACCCTCAAACCTAAGCAAAGGCCTGTAATCTGCGTCAGCATCTGCAACGGGGCATTCAGCAAGTAGTTGTGGTTCCCTGGCTGGAGTCTCCCTCTCGACGTGTACTAGGACTAGAAAGTGTTTTTATAACTGACACGCAGATGTTCTAAAAAAATGTCCCTACGTAAGAATGTATATTTTATACGAATGCTGGAGACTAAACTTCTACCACGTTTACAGGCAATGTACCAGACTGTAGCCTTGACTGAAGCACAGGGCGATCAAGAATGCATTATTTGAGAACACAGTGCTGAGCTGAGCTAAACAGTGCTATAGAAGAAATTAAAACAAGACCGTAAAAACTGGTCATTGTAAAATAACATTGCGAAGCTGAATAAAATATACCTAGGGCAAAGTGCACAGCGGCCTGGTATGTTAAACTAACGTGTATGGAGCTATATTTAAAATGGCTACACAACAGTTCACGAACATTGATGACTGGGCAGTGTCCCTTGATTTGTAACTATGTATATACTTTTTTTATTTGAATGTACATATTACTGCTATTTTTATCTTATTACACTCTATTTACTCTTTTGTAGTTGTCCTTGCATTATTCGTGAGGGGTATGGGGTGAAAATGTAATGTTACGGCATCTGTTTGTGTGTATGGTGTTGGGGGTGGGGGTGTTGTGTGTTGCACGTGTGTGTCACTCTCTTTTTCCTCCCCCCTCCCCTGTGTGCTAGGTGGCAGTACTCACCGTGGTCGTCTTCACCGGTGTTTGTGTTCGTAGTGGAGCAGAATGTAGATGAGCATGGGGAACACATGCAACTCAGGCTCCATGGCAGCGTGGTTCTTCCTTGAGCCTCCAGAGGTGAGTCGTTTCCCTTCTCTGCAGTGTTTCCACCAGGCTTTTGATTGGTACTGCCCCAGAAAATGTGGCGGATTGGTGTGTCATTATACAGTGGGCGGAACAGTGTCTTTCGCCTGACTGTAGGCAGTTACCGCCGTGGTGCCTGTTGATTTCACCCTGGTGGTCAGTGTGTTAAAGTGGCTTTTTGTCTGAGCAGTTTCCGCCGTTGTCATAATTTCATAGTTATTACTGCCGGCCTGTTGGTGATATTACCGCCACTATATTACCGACCGCCAAGGTTGTAATGAGGGCCTAATTCTTCTTTCTCAACCCTGGTTCCTGTAGAGTAATAGAGTTCTACACATTGGATTGGGCATTTGGACAGGCCTCAGCACTGTATAGCAATCTACTTGGATGGGATAAAGATTCTTTCTACCACATAATACTAATTAGGTCCCAACCACATCCTCAACCTCAATATCCTATTAAGCATGACGATAAAACACCTGTGAGAGAGATTCTAACACAGCTCGAGTACCAGGGTGTAAATGAGCCCTGCATCTCGTCAATGAATAATCCCCTTTTCCTGTTGCAAAGCTGGACGATTCATATAGTATTGTCTTAGGTTACATACATTTAAAAAGTCATACATGCACATTTACTATTCAAAATGCACACACCACTTGTTAACAATATAGTGGGCAAAAAATAAAAAACAACGTTGGATATTTCTAACAGCTTCTTCTGCCAAAATATGCCTTAAAGTAGGGATCTAACCGCATTTAACTCTTTGGGCTAACATAAAACAATTGTAGGCTGTCACAAGGGCGTAAGAGCAGTTCTGGGCTGTTCTCAGCATGTGTAACATCTATTTTGCACAACATTAACCCTGAGGCGTTCTCCTATGTAGATGACACCTACCTTACGGATGATGATCTTGTTCAACATCTAAAATGGGTGGCCCGCAATGTTGTGGGATTTGCCGAATTAGGTTTCAAATTCAATTTTAAGTAAACAAAAATTGCTTTCCTCAGTGTCCTATTTTTGGGATACAAGTTATCAAATGAAGGAAAGAGCCTAGCTCCCTACTTTCTAGAAAGAAAAGCACAATTGCAACCACCAAATACCATAAAAAAGCTCCAGTCCTTATTGGGCTTTTTAAAATTTGGCAGAATTTACATTCCAGATTATGCACAATGTAGTAAACCATTATATGATTTAATACACCCTGACTTTTCCAGAAAATATTGGACAGTCAAACACATACACATTCTCAGAGCATTGCCACAAGACATGCTTGCAGTATAACACAGCCAGTGAAAGGCTTCACCATGAGACTGGAAGTAGACGCAGGGTTAAGTAGGACAAGAAGGTGGATATTCACTACTTGGCCAGAACCAACACATAGAGGATATAATGCTGACAAGTCCACTAACTGACCTCAATGCATGTGACATGCAGGTGGGGCATAGGCCTGGGAGAATGCCAATTTTGAAAGACAGGAACAATGAACAGGAACCAAGATCACAATGTGAAAATAATCGTAAGGCAGGCATGTCACATTACAAAGCCCACAACAATGACACACTAATTGTACCATATCTCATTGCAGAGGACGATGGATCTCCTGCGGATATTCCTGTCCAGGACTACCCTGATGACATGGATGACGAGCTGACAAACATCAGCCAGCAGACCCTCCAAGAGGTCCTTGGAACCCTCAGACCCCACCTTCAGTCAAAGGAGGAGCACAGTACTAGCAGCCATCACAGAGGACCCACCCACAAAACCAATTGTATGACCTGCCAGCTCCAACACAGTTGAGGACTCTGACGACACTGGCACCAGCTTAGAGAGAACTGTAGTTGGAATACAGCGGGAGCTGGCCAAGGAGGTGCGGGTAGGGCTGGAAACTATGGCATCCAGGCTAGAGGGGGTGAGTTTGTGCATGATGTCAACTGAAGAACAGGCAGCAGCAATGCAAGGGCGAACAACTATCTTGCAGGAAGTAGAAAAAAGGTTGAAGGAAATCAGCACAGCCGTAATACAGTTGACCCAACACCTGCAACAGCAATCCTGTCAACGTGTGCACGAATGCAACATTGAAACCCTCAGGGCCGACCTGGCTGTCTAGCACCATGATGTGGCTGCTATTCTTAAGAACCAGCAGATCCTCCTTGCTGCAGTACTGCCCTTAAGACCCCCACAGTTAGCAGCTACCGGGATGTCTGAGTCCATGTCTTCAAACATTGAGGTGTGTGTTGCCCCTTCACAACCACCACCACCAAGGGCACACACATCAGAAGATGTGGAACAGATCACCTTCACAAGTAAGAGTACACAGTAGCACTAGTCCCTGCCACATAGCCACACATTACCAAGGTCCTGTGCTTTGTAACATGCCAGTCTTGCAAGAACTGTACTCAAGCACTGTTCTCCAACCCACTGTTTATCTTGTCACCCTGCCCAGTGATTGTCTCTCACTAACTCATTGGGAAATCCTGTACCTCTGCACTGTCTGACACTTCACCCCAGCATGTCCAATGACATGTCCTTTTGCACATGTGTCTATTCACAATGGAAGATATCACAATAATGGACTCACAATCATAGACAATGTGCATATAGCACTACAGCACTTTAAAATAAATAGCACTTGGATTCACCTACCTCAATCATCAGGGGTGGGAAATGGAACACCAGCCAAATGAACCCACACAGCTCCTCCTCTTCCATCCTCCCCAGACGAGGCCTACCCCACATTATGTGAGAAAAATAAAGAGGGGATAAATGGGGAAAAAGGAGAATTGAGAGAAAGTAGGACAGGAAAAATGCAAAAAAACAACAAACACAGCCCAACTATACCCAAACTACCACTGCCCACAACAGACTCCCAACACAACAAAGACAAATGTTGACAACACAAATGACCACAAAAACACTCAGACAGGATACCACAGACAGTTATGAAACACAAAAAGACAATTTAAAGACCACACAGGAGACAAAATCACAGAATGCACAGAGAGACAGTTCTAGACACAGCCACACAATCAGGAAATATCATAGACTGCAAAGTGAAAGTGAAAGTACACCCACTGTAACAATTCTGTAAACAGGATGTCCTATTACATCACTTCCTGCCTCAAATGCGGTGCGTTTTTATTGTTATGCATCAAAATATCATGACGCTTACTTCTGCGCATCATTTTTTTTTTTACGCACATGAGTAGATTTAAGCTTGCATCCATATGGTTCAGAAATGTTTCCAACTTAACCAATTTCCGGGGGTACAGTGTGGGAAATACCGCTCAGGGCCAATGGATGCTTCAGGGCAGTGTGCGTCATATTTCTAAGCATAAGCATCATTTTTAGACGTATGTGTGTCATTTTTTGACACGTATGCGTCAACATTTCTGACATAAACTGGACTTGGGTAATTTTCCCATTTAAATGGTACATGTCAGTTGTGACAATAGAGAGATAGGCTGATTGCACCCACTTTGGGCATTACGGTGTATGGGCACATGTGACAGATCATACTACTGCAGACCATGATCCGCTACTTGGTGTACAGGATTTTCACTCTTCACTGATGCAATAGATGGCCAAACGTGTGGCCTACAAATATGTATTACCCAATCTGGGCATGTTTAGCATCAAGAGTGGATAGCAAGGTGACACACATAAGTACAATAAGTCAATGCCTATGGGTCAATGTGTGTGATTTGGCTACTACTATTGTTGTTGACCCACTGTGTGACCATCACAAGATGCATTGTAGCAAATATGCTTATATGCGTGTGGAGTACTTGTGTCCAACCCTCAGAAGCAAGTCAGTGTGGAAATGAGAGAGGACATGTGTTAGTCATACATTTTGCAACAACTCCTGTGTGCACTTTATAGTTTTTTTGTAACATGAACATCACAAATGACAAAGCATGCCCTGGATAGATAGCAGACGGTTGTTCATGTCAATGGTCCAAAACTTGGCGATCACATGTCCTGGAATGTTGGATACTACTTCCTAGGCACTTGTTTGTAGAGCCACCATGAGTCAGGCATGGGTACATACTATGTGGGTACCGTGTTTGTGACACAGAGACCCAAAGATAAGCCACATTTGTTTTGTTACGCCACCGTTGAGGTCATCTAACTGAGCCATTTCTCTCCTGTGGCAGTGGAGGACCAGCAGACCAAGCAGCACTTGTTCACATATTTCCAGTGGTCAAATGCACAGAGGTGTCTAGTCCATGTGCGTGTTTCGCCTGTATAATTATTGGGATCTATGTTGTCACAGTTTCGTGCAGGTCTAGTCATGAGTCTGTGGTGCCATTTCCTATATCTACAAAGTATCCTTAGCAAATCTATAGAAGTAAAGACAATGAGGATTTGAAAACACACATGGGGATGGCCCAACCCTGTCACTGCAGACATGTTATGAGACTGTCAACAGGGCAGCCTTAGTGTGCTGATACAGTTAATATCTCAGGATTATTGTGCCAGCCGCTGTCATCACAACATTTGTACACAGGTTGGCCTCTAAAATTCCCACTGCATCTGGGAACATCATTGCCTCTGTGCTGATTAATCTCACAGCCATTCACCACGCATGCCCCATCAATATGTTGGGAGCAATGTGAATCAGCGTGTGGACTGTCAGGGTCCTAACATGTGTAGACATTTCATGCACAGTATCTGACATTGTTTGTTGTGCTGGAGGCACCATACCCAATCCCTGTATACAGCCATGGTAGACTGTCACAATTTATCACTCATGCATACATGAGACCCAGACAAGGGATAGTCCATGATTTGGGTATTTGGAGACAAGTTCCCACCCATGGTACAATAAATAAACTGATTCTTGTGATACATATTATTTGAGTATGCATTGTAGACCCACCTGACACAATACCCCATGAGGAATATGAGGTTTGGGAAAGCAACCATGATACAAATGTAGCCACAGGGAACCTTTAGGGTAATGCAAAGACAGGAGCCAGTCAGACTAACAGGATGCAGGGTTAATCAGGATCCAGACAGTTCACAAGGTAAATACACAGAGGTCAGACTGAGACTGGTCAAAGGAGGAACAAGACAGTTGAAATGGAAAACTATGTTTGGAGTGTGTTTTGGTAGGTAAGACATTAACCCAAGGGCTGTGTTACACAGCTGATTTATACAGCAAGGCATAACACTGTTATAGATAAAATGGCAGCTTCTATGCTGTTCCAAGCATCAGCAAGGGCAGTGCATGTTCAAATGGCTGGTCTCCATGGATGTGCTCACAGGTGTGTGCAGCATCAGTCTCTCACAAGTCCTGCATGTGAGATTCAAGTTCAAAGGGCCAACAGTACCTTTCACAGGGGAATCACTGTACAAGTTATAACAGGTCTTAGAAACTACAAGCCAGTGCATTATTTAAGGTGACGGCCATGCAGACAGAAGTACAATGACTATGGCATCCCATAATAAAGGGTGAAGCACACTGGATTTAGATTGTGAGTCTGGGAGTGTGTAGAGGAGGTATTATCTGGGCACACAAATTACCACTCCAGGGACCACTGAAGGCGGGTGGGGTGAGACCGGGAACATGGGTGTGTCAGGACTTAGGACATGGGCTGACATGTGCAGGGGATGTCACGTGAGCAATACTTGTCATACCTGGGGCACTTGTGCTATGACTTTGCTGCTTATATGGAAAGTCTAGTCACACATTGTCCTTGCAGAGATAGGTGATGTAACAGTTACTGCTGTCAAGGGTCTGGTCATACATTCCTGTTACTAATGCAATAGCACATCCACTGTCTCATGTATGATGAATTTTGTTCCATTATTGACTGATGGTGTGTTAGTTGTGTGCCATATGCTGAAATGAACCTTGTTGCCAACATGTATGTGTGAAATAGGTGTGGTCCTCTGCTATCGCTCTTCAAATGTGAGATGTACAGGGTATATGTCATTTGCAGTGTGAGTGAACGTGGCTGTACATTCATACGCATCTAACTAGTTTAGCAAAGTTCTGTTTCCTAATCAGTATTTCAGCAATGCTCCATGAGGCTACACTCTGAAGCTGATAGTTAGAGATAATGTTATGCAAAAATGATTTTGCAGACCATGATATGGTGATTAGTATAAGTGTTTATTTATATATGGTTAGACAGTGGTGATGGGTGCGTAGGGTCAAAAGACATTTTGTGTAATCTGTAGTCTCTAACGCAATCCTGCTGCTGTGTTTGGATGGTCCCCGTCCTGTTGATGGCCAGCATCCTCCTCTTCAGGCATTTGTAGGTCGGGTTCACATAGGGGAATGTTCCTTCTTACACATATGTTGTGCAGGATGGCACAGGTCAAAATTATTTTGCACACCATTTCTGGTGAGTATAGGAGGCCGCCTCTGGTGATGTCGAGGCACATGAATTTAGACTTCAGGATGCCAAAGGTCCTCTCGACTATGGTGCGTGTCCTCCTATGTGCCTCATTATAGGCACGCTCTGAAGCAGTGCTTGGGTTGCCAAATGGTGTCATAATCCATGGCTGGTTCCCATACCCCTGATCAGCTGAAAGAGAAAATGAGTGAGAACATATTGATGTAGCTTGTCCCATAAATATCACCTTGCATGGCAGTAGGTCTCTTGTGTTGTCTGTGACTCATTGGTGTTTGTTTTTTTGTGTCGATTGCTAGGATTCTAGTATGTACCATGAGCATTGGGTTGCTTCCTTATCTGAACGGGTGTTTGGCTGTTGACCAGATGTCAGCAGTATTTTTGGAGAGTTGCAGTACAGTGTGTACTCCCTTGCATTGTGACTTGTAATACAGGTGCCCCTGTGTCTTAACTGGGGGTGAGATGATAGTTGCATACACAGAATCAATTTGACAGTGGTGGTAACACGGTTGCATCTATGTACCCTGGACATCCCATACAATTTGACATATGCAATAGATTAATTTAAGCATCTGTGAGACCCTTTGTTTTGGCAAGGTGACATTGTGCAAAACATCTCCATACGTTGTGAGCACTGACGTATTAACAGTTGACTATACACTGGTTTCACATGTGTGACAATTCACTGCAGACCGATTTCTCTGCCCTTGCCAAGTCGACTTAGGTTGTTACATGTTCCTATACTACTGAACATGTGCAGGTTCCGATGGCTAACTTGGTTGTGAGATTGTCATTCTGAGTTTCAGAAGGTCCGTATGGCAGTACATCTGTTGTGTGTGTGTTAATTTGTCGTAATGCGTATCTGTAGGAATGTGCACTTTCAATATTGTCCCATGAAGATGTGTTCTTCGCACTGTCCACTTGCTTCTTGGTAGTGGGCAATGTGAGAGCAGGAGTGATGTGAGAAATTGGAACGGCCTCAAAGATTGCACCTGACCTTCATTGTACTCCTCATCATGCTATGTGTGTGATGGTGTTTGACCTGCAGCTAAAAACATTACACACCCCTTACACAGTACGTATTGATTTGAAGGGTGTTGGATTGAGTGTTATTGATATGATATTGAAAGTTTCTTCTTCCCAGATGTACTGCCAGTTGGGGCCATGTGTTTGTCATTGTGTTGTTTTTTAATTGTTCCCTTGTGTCTGTGGAGTGGCATCAGTTGTTATTTGGAACGGTCATTTGTCCCTAGGTGTGTCTCCCATTGGGTGAAGATATGAAACATGCCTAGCGGTATCACAACCTCAGTGTGTTCCTGTCCACATGTCGATGTCGTGGTGTATGTGTTGTGTGTCCTAGAGGGTTGCTGTGCAGTGTGTATATAAGTAAGTTTCTGTACTTACCAACAAGTAGTCTATTTCCATATCGCCCATCCTGGAAGTGTTGATTGATGGTGCAGTGACGGAAGATGAATGAATCATATACACTCCCAGGATACTCTGCCACGATGTTGGTGATCAATCCCTGGTGATCGACAATGGCCTGCACATTGATGGAGTGTGTGTGCTTCCTGTTGCGGTATAGATGTTCGGTTGCAGCAGGTGGCACAATGCGTACATGTGTGCAGTCAATGGCACCAAGGACGTGTGGGAAGCCACTAATTAGGTAAAACCCCTGTTTTGTCTCCTGCTACTTCTGCTGTGTGTTGGGGAAGCAGATGTGGCGGGGTGTGAGTGAGATGATGGGGAGGAAGGCGAGATGATGGCTATGAGATCCCAGCAACCAGGGTGCCACTGGTTTGAAAGGATCCACTTGCCAACATGTGTAGTCCCGCTAGCAGATTGGTTTCTGGTGGAATGGTGCAGGGTGTCTGCAAGATGGGTGCCAACTTGTCACCAACAAGACATCATTCAGAGTTACAGGCTGAATGACTTGCCAGTTCAGCTTGTACCTCTGAATGATGTCTTGTTGGCATTGTCCCATAAGGGTTGTCCTGGTGCGGATTATCCTCTCATGCCTTCTGCGTTGCCTTTGGGGTCCCTGCTAGTGTTGTGGAAGCTGCTGTTGTTGTTCCTGTGCTCTGCATCTGCCTGCATGCTGGATGAAAAGGACCTCCATGCCCTCCTTTTGGAGCTCTGCTGTTGCTTCTGTGTGGTTTCATTAAATACAGGAATGTTTGCCCCATTTTAATGCCTGCCCTGACCCAGGCGTTATTTTTTGACGCAAATCGGTCTGTGCAGAATTTTCCGACTCTGCCTCCCGGCAGTGTGTCAGTTTTGCACGGTAGCATAAATAAGGCGCACAGGTGTTTAAGTCATTTTTTGCATGTCATTAATGCAAGGCGGTTTACCGCATCCAGAAAATGACGCAGACGGCGGGATTTTGGCGTTCGCGGCCTCCGGCATGAAAGTTTAACTATGGTGCACGGATTGCGCCAAATGTGCGTCAAAAGTTTTGACGCACATTCAGGGCAAACAGAGCATAAATATGCCCCTTTGTCTATTGGTCAATTTCAAACAATCATTTACACTGATGGGTCAGCCCAACCAGCCATAGGCACTAAACATCAATACTCCACCACTTACACAGCTGTGAGTAGCTTCATGCAAGATGGTGAATTCCATCCACAAAGCACTTACACAGAGACTCTGGAGCACTGCTCAGCACAACTAGAAGAGCTTGAGGCTCTGGTGATGGCACTGGAATACACAGATCCAGAACAACTAATGTAGTCAGCCAGTTGTACTGCTGTGTCCAGTCCTTCAATGAATACCTGCATTATTGGTATCAGAATGGTTTTAGAGATTCAAAAGGAAACACCATCAAACACAGGTTGATTTGGGGGAAAGTAGCGGATCTGAAAGAAATGTTAGCCAATGCCCAGGTAGTTAATACATTGGGACATCAACATTGAGGGATACATATCACAGGCAATACCTTGGCTGATGAAGCAACCAAGTCAGCAGTAGTTACGGCTTCTGTTGCCACAATTACTCATTCATGAATAAGGCTGAATGATGAAACACCAACTGCTGTGAAAGCAAAGGCATATCCTGCCAAATATTCCTACTGCATAACTAGCCTGAATACTGCCTTAGTACCAATAGCAGGGGATGGTGATTGCATGATTCCCAACCAAGACCAAAGATTTAAGATGATAAAAACAGCACACGATGGAGCTGCTTCTGCCCATGCAGGTATGGCAGGTACTATTTCTTTGCTACAAAAAAAATATTGGTGGCCAGGTCTATACAAACAGTCAAAACAGTATGTCCCAAATTTGAGAAAAGTTTGTACCACCTTTGCACCAATTACTTTACACAAAAGCAGCAGTAACTCTGAAACATATTTAGATATTGTTGCTGGAGCAGTCTAGCAACAGATTTCCTGACTTTGCTACAATTTTTAGGAGCGCCTCCACATCTTGCATTGTTTCATGACAATGATTTGCAAGGTAGGTGTTCCCTCGTAAAAAATGACACCAGCCTGCTAGCGCCATATCTACAAGACAATGGAAAAACAATTCACACCAAGGATTGGGCCCAAAAAATGATGCTAATTCCAATGAGCATCAAAAATGTAATGCCTGGTCAGACCAGGCATTAAAAAGAGGCCAAGCCAAGAGTATATAAGGAAAACACACAGAAGAAACTCTGGCAAGCAACTGGACAACATGGACCTGTTACTCCTATAGCTTGGCACCCAGAGAAGATGACAGCGGTGGTGCCAAGTGCCACCAGCGCCAGCACAGGAACCTCAACTACTACAACTGCACCCACAAAGGCAGCCCAGACAGGGGGAAAGACACTTTCACACATGTGCATTCATCCTTGGCCCCAGGGAAAAGGAGGTCATCAGACTATACTGTCTAAAGTGGGATTCAATTGTACAGCTGCTTCACCACATTTCACCTGACATCACAGCAAGAGTAGAAAGTCAAAAAACCATACTACCCATGACCAAACTTCTGGCTGTCCTTCACATGCTGGCCTGAGGATCATTCCAGACCACTGCAGCATAAATGGTTGGTATCGCACAATCATCCTTTTCTGCCTTCCTCTCCACGGTACTGGATGCCATCATCCGCCTCACACCCCACCACGTCTGGTTCCCCAATACCCAGCAACTGCAGTGAGAAAACAAACAAGGATTTTACCAAATTGCTGGGTTCCCACATTTGCTGGGTGCAATGGACTGCACCCATGTCCACACTCAATTAATGTGCGGGCCACTGTGGACCATTGTGGACTATTTAACAACATCCTATTTACATATCTGAGCAGCATCCAGGATGCCTACATCTTCAGGCACTCAACAATTAATCAATGCTTCCAGGATGGACAGTATGGCAATGGCCTACTCATAGGTAAGCCAGTTTACACTTCATAACACAGACAACACACTAAACATGTGGGAGAAACAATACATACACCACACTACACACACATGGGCAGGGTCACAAAGATGTGTGGACAACAACACATATGCCACATGCCTCACTACCCTGCATTCAATGCACATCTCCTTCACATATGCCCATATATACAAGTTCTTACCACCACCTGAATGACACTTTACATCACGGACTGGTGGTACAATGCCCCTTTGCTTTCAAAAGCTTGGGTCAAACCCTACATGTGTCCACACTATAATTAGGAGACATGTGACTTTGCAGGGCTCGATAGGTGACACAGGGCAGTGCAGAAAAGCACTCCATGCCCTGTCCCACAGGTGTCTGGAAACTCGTTGCATACATCACAATACATCCCATACAACTGTGACACACTATGCATATGAACCACTTGCACATACACATGCTAGCCAGCAACTGTCAACAACAACACTTTGTGCAAGGGAGGTTTTTCAAAGCCAATGGGGTGGGAATCACATGCAACACACAGGGCACAAGACTTGTCTCATGTACAAATTACGCAAACCCCTCTTCTGCAGGTCTAAAGTAAGGGACAATTATAGACAACAGCACACATATTCTGCATGGGTGAACTGTCAGACCAGAAAGCAATCAACAATCACTAGGTCCCTGAGGCACAACCCATGACTGGAAAAGCACCATTCATTTTAAGCTAAGATAACACTAAAGTGACATTTTCCCTACGCCATAAAGTGGCACAATACATGCATTGCACCACTTTGTAACCCCTGCGCTAGTCGTAATGTAGGCAAGGGAGGTGTTCCCACGCTAGGGGGGACTAAAAAATGGTGCAAAAAAATCTAAGAGATTTCCTTGTGACATTTTTTTCAGCATTTTAACACCTGCTCAGAGCAGGAATTAAAAGGAGGCTTCCATTATTATAATGGGCCTCCATGAACTGTGCAGGAGTAGTATCAATATTTTGGCACTTCTCCCCCAGAGTACATTAATAGCGTAAAAACAATTATGCTTTTGTCCCCTACTCTGTGCCATGTTGTGCTGTATTTTGAATACAGCACACATGGTGGTGGTAGGGAGGCGCTGAAGGGCACAAGGAAAGTGGCAGCGCACTAGGTGCAGAGCCATTTTTCTTAAATCTGCCCCTAAGACTTTAGTGCTGTGTGCTGTCTGTGTCTTTTTAATCCAGTATTTGTTGTTTTTGTATTGTACATTTTTGTCCTGTCATTGTGTCAGAATAGTTGGGTGTTTGTTCTGGGGGTAGTTAAGTTTGGGAATACTATTTTTCTTATTTTTTGGGGGTATTTAGTTTGCAGTGAAGGGAACTGCGACATGTCAGGGAAAAGAAGTGTGCAGAGGATGATTGGGATGAACTGGGACGGTTTATCTGGTTGGTGTACCACTACCTCCCAAACATGGTGGCTACGGGTGGCTCTGTGATTTTGGGCTACACAACAGAGGCCTGGAAGCTGCGCTGGGGCAAGGTGCTGTACCAGTTCAGATGCATTTTCTCAGTTGAGCGCACTGACCATCAGTTGAAGCACCGGTGGGCAGGACTTCATCACCCGTGAAAGGTATCTCCTGGATCACCTTCTTATCTGGGTCGGCAGAACGGTAAGTAGCTACATCCTTATTTCCATTTGCCTGACTGTAGGACATACAGATTAGTTCAGCATGTCAAGACAAAGATGAGGATAACAATTTATGTGTCTCAGCCAACCTGCAGTCATGAGAAGTCAGCAATGTACTGGTTGCTGACAATTTGCATTCCTCTCTTTGCACCTTGTGTTTCGCATATACATATTGAAGTGCCAAAAACAAAACACACATGTGTAATGCTGCAAGTGCCCATGTGTCCCAGGCACCACTGTCCATGTCCATCATGGACTTGACAACTGTGGAAATTTGCAAAGCAATGATTAAGTGATGACAAACATTACGCTGGAGTACAGGTAGTCATGGATGTGTGCATTCCTTGAGTCATATGTGCAGAGTGACACAACAAGGAGACAAATGTAAGAAGGACTTAGGAGCTCCTACTCCAACATTAGTGTCATAGTTTTTTAAGGCAATGTGACACCATACGTCAAAAGTTGATCAATGCAAGCAGTGTGTCACTTTTAAACCCTGGTGCCACATCATGCCTGCGTCAGGCACGATGAATGCAAGGGGTGTGTTCTGGTGGTAGAAGTCACAAAAAAACTGAGCAGTTAAACTACTAGATTCTACTGTGCCATTTTAGGAGTTAACTTGAATGTGTGCCTAGGGCAGGTTGGTTAAATGACATTCCCATTGTTTTTAAAGTGCTTCATTTCACTTAGCAGGTTTGGCACCATCAGCTATGATGCAAAGCATGCAAAGTGCCAGCTTAATGTCATAGTTTACAATGTTAGTATCCTGATATGTGCCACGGTACGCTGTATGTCAAATATGGCACACATATGGTTCAGTTATGTGGTCATAGGGGGTGGCAGAAAAAGTAGAGCATCTGAGTTGATGTTCCTTTTTCACATAAATGTACTACAAAGGACTGAGTTTCTGACAATTTACAGTGTCCTGTCTCTAAGACATTATGACGGTCATTATGAACTTGGCGGTTTGGCCCACCATTCCGGCACTGGTGGGTGAAAGCGCCAGCCGGCATGGCGGGCCAAACTGCCACATAATGATCCCTGCGAGGGCCACTATCGGCAGCCCTCACTCACCGCCAGGCTTCCTCCGTCAGGCAGCCTGGCGGCGGGTAGAAACATTCTCCAACAGTGCAGCGGTGCTACCCCTCGGATAATGTTTCCCAATCCTACAGCCTTTCCTTGTCGGGTTTCCCCACCAGGGAAAGGCTGGTAGAAGGGGTGCACTGGGGCACTGCTGGGGGCCCCTGCCCATGCACTTTGCATGGGCAGTGCAGGAGCCCTGGTGCAGTGCCCCATCGCGCAGGTCACTGTCAGATCCTCGGGCAGTGATCTGCGCGACGGGTGCAGCTGCACCTGCCACACAGAGGCATTTGTGGCAGCTCCATGTGGAGCCGCCGTCAATGTCCCGGCCAGGCCTCCCAGTGGACCAGCGGCTCAGGTCCACAGCAAGGTTAATTATTTGGCCGGCGGGGATCTGGGGACGCTGGCGGTCAGTGTTTTGGTTGCCAACATGAACACAGCAGTTGTTACCACCGTGTTCATAATGAGGGCCTATGTATGTATTGGAGATGTACGTATGGGTGAATCCCATATCTGTTTGTGTTTTTGTGGGCTAACAATTTCTGTCTAGGTGACATGTTATAGATTCGAGTTGCTCATTCCTAAACCTAAGTTAAGTAGGACAATCAGCTAAACAAGTGTAATGTGTAATAGTTGTCCATGCTTTTCTTTGTACAACAATCACGAAGCTATGTTTTCTTGTCATGTCTTGCAGGTGGACCTCCACCCTACACCATTAGTGAGGTTTCAGAATTTGAAGACTCCAGTGCAGCTAGCAAGTATTACCATGTATGTCAAATGTGTAGATCAAGGGTTGTGTTTGAGAGAGTATGATGTGTGCAATGCCATGTTATAATGGCATGTGAGTCAATAAAGACACTATTCTCTATCCTTGGGTATAAACAGTATGGTCCTCATTACAACCCTGGCGGTCAAAGACCGCCAGGGCTGTTCTGTCGGAAGCACCACCAACAGGCTGGTGGTGCTTCCCATGGAAATACGACCGCAGTGGAAAAGCCGCGGTCACACCGCCGGGACCGGCGGATTCCCGCCACTTTGGTCCCGGCGGTTTCCCGCCACTTTGGTCCCGGCAGGTTCCCGCCACTTCGGTCCCGGTGGCTGTAATCCCCCAGGGCAGCGCTGCAAGCAGCGCTGCCCAGGGGATTACGAGTCCCCCTCCCGCCAGCCTTTTCATGGAGGTATGAACTGCCATGAAAAGGCTGGAGGAAAGGGGAGTCGCGGGCCCCTGTACAGGGGCCCCCTGCCCCGGCTCCATGGAGCTTATCACTGTCTGCATAGCAGACAGTGAAAAGCGCGACGGGTGCAACTGCACCCGTCGCACCACCGCAACACCACCGGCTTCATTTGGAGCCAGCTCCCGTGTTGCGGCCGAGATCCCCGCTGGGCCGGCGGGCGGAAACTAGGTTTCCATCCGCCGGCCCAGCGGGGATCTCCAAATGGCCACAGCGGGAGTGCGGCCGCATTGGCGGCCGCACGGTGGATACAACTTGGCGGGCGGGAATGAAGGCCTATGTCTGGTATAATGTTGAGGATGTGGAGTGTGAAAAGATGATACACAGGTGGCAGCGTTTCCTGCAAAGGATTTGTGAGTCTTTGGCAAAGGTAAATATGCGCACAAACTCAGTGATCTCAGTAAAGATATGTGTCAGAGGTGCTGGGTCTCAGAAATGTATGGACGTTGACAACATATTTTACTCAGTACATGTTCCTGCACTGTGTGCAACATGTTGCACAAAGTTACTCTGGATGTGCTACAAGTTATATCCATGTGTCGAGGTTTCCAAGGGGCTTATCAATGAGACACTTGCACCTCCGGTGCTTCACTACTCTTCCGAAATAAAGTCCACCCAAGGAGCTGTTTGGCAATGCCAACAGTTAGTTGAGTACACATTAAGATTTCAAGATTTCATCTCTTCTCTGGATGATTGTGGTCCATGTAAATGGATTGTAGTAAATAAGATGGGTACAGATGAACCTACATGATGAGTGTGAGCGAGCCTGGTCAAATAACGTGTCTGTGAGATGTGCATGGTGAGTGTTTACCTGGTGCTTAAGATATATTTTAAGGTGGTGCACAGATAGTGTGCAACATTGGATAGCCGTCAACCCTGAGACATGAAAATTATATTGTAGATGCTTGATTGGCCGATCGTTATAGACTTTGGGCTTGACATTGTTTTATGAGGTATGGTGGACTACATGTGCCATATGAAGATGCTGTTTCAATTGCATGCCTGTTCTTCCCTTACCCAACACAGTTTCTGATTACATGTTCTCCTCATGTTTTAGCGGCCTCAATGACTCCTGCACAGAAGCATGCCTTTGAAAAGAGGGCTGATAGCTTCTGGCATATCTATGAGGTCCATAGAGGGTACCACAGGATGGACACAAGCAAAAAAGCTAGTGGAACCTCAACACATAGGGTCAGGGGTGAATCTGCAGGTTCCACCCCCTCAACATCTATGGTGCCTACTACAACAGCATCCCAGCCACAGCCACCACCAGCTTAAACTACCTCCACACTTTAGCAAGAAATGCATAACGACATGGCGGGGATCAAACTGAGGTTGGCCAAATTTGAGCCAGCTAATGAGCGCAATTACAAATGTTTAAGTTCATAAAAAAGAAGCTGAAGGAAGAAGCATTGACTCTGAGCTGTTCTCTCTGCCCAGTAACGTCCCTTCCCCTAGTTTTTACAATAAATAGTTTTAGTGGGTTTTAGGTGGGTAGGCATTGGTTAGTTATCATAGAGTAGGTTAGTTTTAGGACATAGTTGGCATAGTTAGGGGGGTGGGATTTAGAAATATGTTTTGTTTCTATATATTTCTTTAGGCAATAGATTTAGATTGTCTATGTTTAGCTTTAGTTCATGTTATAATTTGCGTATACTGCCTCTTAAGAGGAGAGGGGGGCAATATTTACTGTGTCGCATTACATGTACAATATACATTTAGATAAGGATAGTTAGTTGTAGGGATACGTTACGTTTAATTAGTATAGGTTATGTTAGTGAAGGCTAGTGTGTGGTTTAGGATTTTTATTAGGTAGTGATTTTTAGTATTAATAAATCGTGTTAGTTTCCCACAATATGGTGTCCATGATGATTCACTGTCTGGGTGTTATCATGTCTGCACTGCTCACATTAGAAAAATGCCTTTGGGCTTTCATTAAGTATTGACTTACATGTGTGACTATGTATATCCCCTATGACCAAGAACCTGTCTGATTGGCAGCTGTATGACATCAGCTGCTCAATATGCTATTCAGTTCAGTTCCTGACACTCTGATTGTGCATGAATAGAAATTATAAGACAGGTAATCAGGCAACATCTATTGTTTTGGTAAGTTAAGTAACATACATTGTTGGAAGGTTTTGAATATTGTACTCCGTCTCATTTGGGGAATCGGTACTATTACACAAACGGCTGCCCCTCACAGTCTTACATATTCCTATTTTGTTAGTCACATCAGTGTTCTATTGGTACAATCATTAGGGATACTTTCAGACACTTGTGTATTGAACCACACATGCCATATGTAAACTTGCAAGGTACCTGTTTATGAAATGCTTTGAAGACTCATAAATGTTGTTGTAGTCCACAGTGCTATCAGTCATCTTAATCATGTTTGCTTCTATGTGTGTGGCTTTATGTCTGACAGAAAGCCACACATGTCCTTTTGTTCTGTAATCCTTGTCCTCGCTTCACACATTTGAAACAGTTGATAGATCATTGAAAAAAACAGTGCAGATGTGATTCCAGTAATGTATTTACATGTGCAAGTTTTGTTTGAGATGATGCACAATGTACAGTTGAGAGACCCCAGGAGAGATCTCAAGCCATTGAATGTCCAGTCAGAGTCCAAGGGTGAGGGACATGCCATGAGACATGTGTAGGAGATGTAAACATCAGTGAGGAGGTGTTCAAATTGACAAAGTTAGGAATTAAGAACATGGCAGTCCAGGCATGATGAGTCAACTGTGGTAGAGTGAAGAGGGCATGTTTTCAGATGTCACTATACTGGCATGATCTTAAGCACACAACTCTCCATGGGGCACAGAATATAGGAACCGGGTGGTTTTTCTATTGAATGTTGTTCCTTCCACATCTTCAACCTCTGTTGTGTGTGGTTCCTCCTATGCCATGGGTGGTGGTGTTGTTGAAGTTGAGGTGGGCATATTCACACATCAGGGGATAGACATGTGGAATCAAAGGTCCCGGCAGCTGCCATTTGCAGGAAAGCAAAAGGCATCACTGCAGCAAGCAGGAACTGCGGGTTCCACAACACAAAAGCTACATCATGCTGGTAGGCAGCCATGTTTTCAATGAGGGAGGCCATATTCCACTGCATGGATTCCAGGAAATTTTGGATAGCACCCCATCCTGTTGCCAATCATGCTGCTGCCACTTTGGGTAGGCAATTGTTCCAGCCTCTGCCTCAGGACAGCAATTAAGTCAGCCAGGAATTGCTGGAGTCCACGTAGCAGAGAGTGGGTGCTTTTGGTGGCAGCAAAGTTGTCCTTTTTTGGACTGAGGCACCTCTGCATTCCCTCTAGGCTGTCCACCATGGTCTCCATCACCACCCGCATCTCTGTGCCAGCTCCTGTTGGACTCCTACTGCTGTCCTCTGAAAGGTAATGTCTGGGTCCTCAGAGCCAGGGCTGTTGCTGGACTGGTCGATGCAGTGTGTTGGTTGGTGAGTGGTTCATGTGGAGATCCTGCAATGCTGGGTGCCCTCCCTGGAATTGGAGATTGTGTCTGAAAGGAATCCGGTACATCCTCTAGAGTGTCAGCATTGATGGTCTGCAGCTGGTCATCTAGATCATCAGAAAAATATAAGACAGGCAGCTCCGCAGGAGGTAAGGCTTCATTCTCTGCATTAGGATAATGAAAGGTCAATATTGGACTGTAGTGACAGTTGACATGAGGCATTATTTACTTGCTGCTGGTGCCTTAGTGACATGTTAGTGACCCACACATCAAGACACACATTTATGGACCCCTACTGGCACAATGCGCCACCTGAGCATCATTTCTATGGAGTCACCATTGGCACAATCTGCCAGTCCACATTTCCCAGTGTGTTACCCCCACCTTGATTGATTTAACCTGGTCTTCTACATATGTACCCCTTTCACTGATTTGACTGTGTTACATATGCATCCCATGGTCATTGTTAGGGATTTGTTCAAACGCCACAAATGGAGATGTGCTGAATAAATTGCATTTGGTTTGACAGATATTTGAGTAAGTAACTGACTCCTCTGCCACCCTACGTGTGTTGTTAGAGCGATGGAAAGGTTTGAGCTGTCCACATGTATCCTCCTATCTACTTTGAGTTTTGTGTCCAGCATCCTTCACCACCCATTGTGAGATTTAACCACCTCGTGGAACAACACTTATCCTAGTATTGCAGGTTTCCTTGTTGCAGAGCTACAAGTATGTCTGTATTTCTGAACTGAGTGTTATTTTACTGAAAGGTAGGCCTTCCTGTTTGCATACATACACACCTGGTGGTCCATCGTTTCATTGTATGGTGCAGGATGCTGAACACATGACTCAAAGTGGTTAGGGGGATGCATGTGAAAAGCCCACCCACTTCTATCCCTCTGACAAAACATGTGGGGTACTATGAGGACCTTACACATTTTGAGGCTTGTTGATGTGTGGATGCATCATGTTGGGACAACACATCAGGGGTGGCATTGTATTAGTAGTGCTGGGGACTGACATTGATGTAATCCTTTTGTGGACTACTTTCAATTTGTGTTGTAATCCTCTTCAGTCATTGTGAGTGGCAGACAGCATTCCTCTTAGTTGAATTTGAAGGATGTGTACCTTCTTGCACATGTGCATAATATGTGGCAAAGTTGGAATTGTCCGTTATGTGTTTTGCCATAACCAAGGTTAATAAAAGGATGCATTGACTATCTGTGACAACTACAAATCCCTGCACATTTGAAATGATGCTGCACAGCACAGCAGTCTGAGCTATTCCACTATACCTTTTTTCAGAAATGGGTAAATATGTGCCACAATATCCAGACACAGACATTATATTGCTCTAACAATGCATAGTTTTTTACCTTAAACTCCAGTGGTGGATAGTGGTAGTTCATAATCACCAGCTAAGGTAAACTTGCATACCTTATACTGTCCTAAACCTCCTCTCACACCTGACACTGCATGTAGTAGGCATTCCATGTGTATATTTGATCTTTTTCCTTGTAACACATGTGTGACCCACCCAGCTTCTAATGCCTTTACAAAAGTTGCACATCTGTATTTGGTTCAGTGTAGTCCCAAAACGCAAGGGTTGTGTGAGATTGACAAGTGGGTGGGTGACACGTTTATAACACATAGGGCAACTTTCTGTATATTTGGTACATTGATCCTAAACCACCATTTTCCTTGCAGCCCCCTTGCCCCAGCCAATGACACTATGGAAACACCTTATTTACATTAATGGTAACCATGGTGGACATTTCCCCAGAAGGCTCATGAGTTGTGTCACTATTGTGGTGCTTTACTGCAATGGCAACATAAATGATGCCACTTGCGCAACAGAGCACAGGGAGGTTAATTGCTCATAATGCTTGCGCCACTTTCACATCTGCCTTTGGCAGGCCACACAAATAGGGTTAACAAATAGCACAGTGCAGTCTTTATGGAATGTCTGCCCCATTTGTTCTTCCCTCCCTGCATCAGAAATATTTTCTTACATACATGAAATCTGACACAGGAATTTTATAGTGCAATGATGTACAAAGTAGATATATGCATGCAATGTGTGACTTTGTTAATGTAGCACAAGGGGAATAGGTGGCTTGAGTCCACATTGGCATCAATCGATATGATACTAATGTTGCAGTAAGGGCTTGTAAATATGGGATGTGGGACTTTCACATCTAGTCTGCAGTGCTGCTTTTCTGTTCCTGGCCAATTTCTCTTTAGTTCTGTGCTTGCAATCATGTTAGGGCTTCTTACAGTCGATGATAGTCCTCTTCACCTCTGCTAAACTTTTGACAATATTGACAATTGACTGCCATATGGCCTCCTTCCTACCTATTGGCAAATTGGAGGTGACAAAGAGCTGGTATTGGTGCTCCATCACCTCTCTGACCAAGATGTTATTCTCGTCCTCACTGAAGCAATACTTCCTTTTCTTCCTTCTCCTGTGATTTTGTTGGTCCAGCTTGGCTTGTACTGGGCTGATTGGGGTCTCTCTGGAGTCTCTCCTAACCTTCATTGTCCATCTTGGGTCCTTGTGGCTTGTTTGGCATTGTTTTTTTTTTGTTACGGTAATGTAGAAAAATGTCGCTAGTGCTATTAGCATAAAAAAACGTGCTCCTAATCACGCTAATGCCACTTTTGCAGCCTTAGCTTCATTTTCCTTTACGATGTGTCCCAATGATTAGCATATTTTTTTTACTATATCCTTTCTTTAGCGCCATGGTGCGTCATTTTCTAAATATGGCGCATAAATGGCGGAAGAAAATGTTGTTAGGCAATTTAATTTCTTTTAGGCACACCTGCGTTAGAGCAGGTGTGCATCATTGTTTTTAATTTTGGGCCTATGTCCTTTGCTGCGGCATCTGACAACAAATAAAAGGGTCCACCAACAAACACCCACCATAGACACCCCTTCCTATTTGTGACAAAGCACTGCAATGTGTGTACCTGGACCACTGTGGTCCTCTGATACCTGATGGTGCATACAAAAACATTTTAGTTGCTGTCGACTCATGCTCCAGATTTCTATGGGTATCACCACAACGATTAGCTGATGCTCAAACCTTTATTAAAGATTTGTGAGTCTTTGTTTGTACATACATTGCTGTGGCGTTCCACTCAGACCAGGGCCCTGTTTTTGCCTCTAGGGCATTTAGGGACACCATGGCTTTGTTATGGGTTAAACTCCATTTCTCATCCCCCTATCACCACAAGTTTAAAGGATGTAGTGGTACAGAAGACTCAAAACCTAAAGCAATCCTTAACTGCAAGAGTATTAGGCACAGATCGTAGTTGGCTTAATCACCTGTATGGAATCCAGAGAGCACTTAATAATGTGTCCAGAAGGTCACTGGAAAGGTGCCCCCCCCATATGAGGTGCTGTTTGGGACACAGGTGTATGTTCCAGATTTTGATGGCTCTGGCACAGAGGCGGAAGACACACCTTTTAACATAAATTAACTGGTCAATGTCTTGCAGGAATTTGAACAGTTTTATGATCAAAACACACCTTTTTGTGCTGCCTCCTTGCGAATAAGGGATGCCCCAATAACACCTACTGACTAGATCCTGAAAGCTGAGGATCTATTGCGAGAAAAGATTGCTGTGTGTAGGAGGCTGGTCTGGTTTGTAGTAGATACCTAATGTACTAACACCTTATAATAGGTCCAGTTATCCCTTATTAGTGAAATGTAGGTAGTGTCTAGAAGCCAGGCTCTCTAGAGGTAGTTGTGGATGAGCAGTCAAGGCTTATATCAGAGACATGCAAAGCTCATGCAAAGCTCATGCAATGCCACTAAAGTCACACAGTACTCACACACATGAAAGAAAATACTCAGTGTTACAAAAATAAAGGTACTTTATTTTGGTGATACAAATACCAAAAATACCATAGAGCCTATAATCCCTTAGGAGGTAAGTAATACACAAATTATATACACTAATATGAAAAAACAGGTATAGAAACAGTTAGAAAACAGTGCAATTAGTGAAAATCATAATAGATAGAAATGGGTCTGGGGATCACAAACCAGAATGCACATGTTGCTTTCCCACCTAGGCAAGTGTAGTATATAGAGGGGAGATGGGAGTACTAGAAAACCAAAAGGTAAGTATTAGAACCCACCCCATTGCCCAGGAAAGTAGGAGTAAAACACAGTAACTTTCCCAGAACACACACAGAAACAAGATTATGCAAGAACTAGAAGAGACTGCAAGACACCAATAGTGGATTCCTGGACCTGAGGACCTGTGGAAGAAGGGGACCAAGTCCAAGAAGCACAGAAGAGTCCAGGGAGAACAGGTGCCCCTGCTAACCTGGATGAAGATGCAAAAGAAGAACCACTGGTGAAGAAGAACACTCAGTATTGCACCCAAGAGGACGGAGTCAGGTTCCTGGTTGGTGCAAGTGATGCCCCACACAGGATGGAGGATTCCAGTCTGGACTGCATCACTGGAGTCTACTAACAAGCCTTGGCACACGCAAAGCTCGCAGAGAGCAGAAAATGGTGCTGCCTGGGAATCTACTCAGGGGAGGTAGTCGAAGGGGACTCTCAGCAACTCAGAGAACCCACAGAAGACCAGGCAGAATGTAAAGAAGTCCCACAGCACAGGGACAAAGAAGGTGCAAAAGAGGCCCAAACAGCACGACGTCAAAGGCTCCTATGCCACTGGCAAACCACTCAGGAAGCCGTGCATCACACGATAGAGTGCTGGGGGCCAGAGCTGCAAGATGCATGAAGAACCTTGTGGAAGGATGTCAACAAACTGGGAACTGCAAAACACACAGTGCACGGGGTACTGTCTTACGTGGGAGGCAAACTCTTACCTTCACCAAACTTGGACAGTAGGACATCAGGACCGTTGGGGCCACTTCAGTTGACCACCTGTGGTGCAGGGTCCACGCAGCTCAGCAGGAGAGTGGATCCACACAGCCGGTCGTCGTTGCAGTAGGTGCCTGCTAAAGCAGGGGAGTGACTCCTTCACCCTAAGGAAGATTCCATCACTCTTTTGGTGAAGGCTGAAGACGGGCTGTCCTGGGAAACAGTTGCTGGCAGGAGCTGAAGATCCAATGTTGCAGAAGTCGTCTTTGCTTCTTTGTTGCAGTTTGTAGAGTTCCTGGATGGTCCATATACAGTTTCTTCAGTGAGAAGATGAAGTGGAGGATGCAGAGTATTCCTGCTGGAGTCCTGCAATCCGAATTTAAAGAACTACCCAAAGGAGAGACCTTAAATAGACCTGAAAGGGGAATTGGTCTCCTAACGAGGTAAACACGTAGCAGGAGAGGGCTCTGAGTCACCTGCTGGCACTGGCTGCTCAGAATCTCCCAGAGTCTCCTGCCAACTTGGAATACAAGAGGGTGAAACCCAGGGACCCTCTGGAGGAGGCTATCCCTCCCAACCCTGTAACACCTATTTCCAAAGGGAGAGGGTGTAACACCCCTCTCCCAAAGAAATCCTTTGATCTGCCTTCCTGGGCTTGAGCTTCTCAAGCAACAAGAGGGCAGAAACCTGTCTGTGAGGTGGCAGCAGCTGGGGCTGCCTGAAAAACCTCAGAAGGCTGTAATGGCAGTACAGGGGGTCCTCGGAGGAGCCCCACAGTGCATAGGATCATACAACTAATGCTTGCAAAAGCATAGGGGTGTGATACCTACATGTTTGATACCAAACATGCCTATGACTGGAGTTACCATTATGTAGCTGGACATACGTAGTGTCCAGTACACATTTAAAATTGCGTCCCTGCTCTCACAAAGTTCGGGAAAAGGATCCTGGAGGTCGTGGGGGCACCTCTGCTACTGCAGGGGTGCCCTCGCACACAGGTACTTTGCACCCTGTCCTCAGGGCTGTAGGGCCTGCTATAGAGGTGACTTATAAGTGACCTGGTACAGTGTAAACAGCAGTGAAAGGGTGCATGCACCCTTTCACACAGGCTGCAATGCAGTCCTGCATGGGCTCCCTATGGATGGCAAAGGTTTGCCGCAGCCCATAGGGATCCTCTGGAACCCCTATGCCCTGGGTACCTAAGTACCATATACTAGGGACTTTTAAGGGGCTACCAGTTTGCCAATTGTAGGTGAAATACTGGGTTACCAGTATGGAACAACCACATTTAGAGGAGAGAGAGCATAATCACTGGAGTCCTGGTTAGCAGTATCCCAGTAAACACAGTCAAGCACACTGACATCAGGCAGAAAATGGGTGTAACCATGGCAAAAAGAGGGTACTTTCCTACACTATGAAAAAGAAGTTTGGTCCTTCATATCTTGCACTGGTTCCAGTCCTGGGAATATACAGTACGAGAACTGTTATTCTACCGCCGTTGCCTGGTTCAAAATAAAATCGCACTGCCTCCATTGATAATGACATGTTACTCCATGCCGCCGATCCTACTCAGCAGACCTAGAGGACTCCTGGGTAGTTCAGGAATCCCTCTCACTACAGACCAGGAAGTTTCTTTCCATGTTTTGAGCAGCAATGCTGACACTTCCCCAAGCTTGGGGAGGGAGGAAAATGATGTTTCATTAGTACCAATATCTTCATCTGCAACTAAAAACAACTAAAATTATGAGCAATACTACTCAAATTCAACTCAAACCGATTGAATTGTTTAATACGAACCACCAAGGGAAACTTCTGCCAGTTCTCCACTTCCAAACACGGCTCCAGCTTTTGCACGAACTGCTTCTGGATATTTTGCTCACATCAATGATTTTTTCATCGACCCATCTACTTCTTCTGCAACACCACTCACAAGACCATGTAAGCTGATACATTGGCTCAAAATGAACTATTTTATTTGTCCATGGAACAATATATGGCTCTTACTAACTGTACTTGCTTTTCTCCTTTAAATAGAGTTTGTCATCATCTTTTTATTACTCAAACATGGCCATTAGCTTTCTGAGCACTCTGCAGTCGAACTTGTGGATGAAGTCTTAAACTGCATCTTTCCTCATAAGGTCCATCAAGAATTGTCCATGGTGACCATTTCAACAATTCCTGATGGATTGTTTGAGATAAAGTACCTTTTGACATATGTGGTCCAAAGGAGGTTCTTCACTGTTTTTCAAAAATTCATTGAATGATATGATGACATCTGGGGTTGTTTCCCATGACTGGGAAGTAAAAACAGTTGATTCTATGTTTTCTGAGCTAGAGAATTTTGCTGTTTTTGCAAGTAAAGATATTTACCAAACAAAAGAATATTATGGAGACATATTCTGTTATAATTATTATGGACATCAATTCATTTCTAGAGCAAGCACCTGAAAGACTGTTTTAATTATACACAATGGGAACATTGTCCTACCCCTCCAGTGGGGAGTTGTAAAACATATTTTTTGGGGCATAATGTTAAAAATGCTGTGTCATAATATTTTAAATTGCCTCTGATGGAAAAGCACAATGTAATGTTATTGGACACAAAATTGTTTTATTCTGATTCCTTTGTTTCCCAGTTGGCCATATAAGGTCATGAATATTGGATGAAGTCGATTGGGGAACTAAAAATTGGCAAACACAGCAAAAGTAAGCTTTATTTAGCACATGTCTGATGCCTTTACAGATTATGGCCTCATTACCACTATGGCGGTCGGTGTTAAAGCGGCGGTAAGACCGCCAACAAGCTGGCAGAAAAAAGATGGAATCACGACCATGGCAGAAACCACCATTATAGACAGCCACTTTAACACTCCGACCGCCACGGCAGTACAAACAAACAGCTTGGCGGTCACCGCCAACAGACAGGCGGAAGACAAGATCCCGCCCACACTATTATGACAGGCCAATCCGCCACCTTTTCCAGGGCGGATCCAACGCAAACAAAAACATGGCGGAAACAGGACTTGGAAGGGGAAACACTCACCTCTACACAACCCACGAGGAACCAGGACGCAATGGAGCCAGAACTCCAAATACTCCCTGCAATAGTATTCCTGCTCCTCTACCAGGAGCACGAAAGACGGCGGCGATGACCACGGTGAGTACTGCACGTACAACACAGGGGAGGGGGAGGGGGGCAGGGGGAGGGAAAAGAGAGTGACACATACACGCAACATCCCCACCCACAACAACACACACACTAATACATGCTGCAACATTATATTTACACCGCCCGAACCCCCCTGGAAGAACGCAATGACAAAAGAAAATGATTGTAACGATTGTTCTCAATGAAAATCCATTAGTCAAAACTCCAAATACAGTATAAACAATTATGTACACCAACTATGCAAGTCCGGGTAGTGCACCATTCATAGTCCGTGGACCACTGGGCCCAAAATGCATGGGCGAGGCCCACACTTGATACCAGGCTCGAAACGGAGAGAACACTGCTGGGGCATCAGATCGAAATGAAACAGGCACCTCAGGGGGAAGGAAAGGGGGGGCACCTCAGCCTGATAAGTGCACAACGCCAGCTCCACGAGGGGCCTCCATGCCCATTGATGAATCCTGCGGAGTGCAAAGCCACAGTCTCTCAAGTCTCTCCAGTGGGTGGTTTGCCCACAGCTTTATCCTGGGGAGTGCCAAGCCACAGCATCACAAGTGGATGCCTTTCTCCACTGGTTCTGGAGGGGGCTTTGTGCCCAGAGTGCTTTATCCTGCCAAGGACTGAGGTAGTGGATGTGATACTCCACTGGTTCTGGAGGGGGCTTTGTGCCCAGAGTGCTTCATCCTGCCAAGGACTGAGGTAGTGGATGTCTTTCTCCACTGGTTCTGGAGGGGGCTTTGTGCCCAGAGTGCTTCATCCTGCCAAGGACTGAGGTAGTGGATGTCTTTCTCCACTGGTTCTCGAGGGGGCTTTGTGCCCATAGTGCTTCATCCTGCCAAGGATTGAGGTAGTGGATGTCTTTCTCCCCCAGTTCTCGAGGGGGCTATGTGCCCAGAGTGCTTCCTCCAGCCAAGGACTGAGGTAGTGGATGCTTTTCTCCACTGGTTCTAGAGGGGGCTTTGTGCCCAGAGTGCTTCATCCTGCCAAGGACTGAGGTAGTGGATGTCTTTCTCCACTGGTTCTGGAGGGGGCTTTGTGCCCAGAGGGCTTCATCCTGCCAAGGACTGAGGTAGTGGATGTGACACTCCATTGATGGTGGTGCAACAAGCAAGCTGCCCATGCTCCTGGAACTGACCACCAGCCTCGTACGACTGACCACTGGGGATGGCAGCCATGTTTGCGGTGGTGCCACTGGCTCAGGATGTTGTGGGGCCGCTGGCGGTGCTGGCGTCGGTGTCAGTAGCGGCAGTGCTGGTGGCGGGCTCACTGACTGCGGTGCTGGCAGCGGTGTCAGTAGCGGCGGTGCTGGTGGCGGGCTCATTGACTGCGGTGCTGGCGGCGATGTCAGTAGCGGTGGTGCTGGTGGTGGGCTCACTGACGGCGGTGCTGGTGAAGGGCTCAGTGTCTGGGGTGCTGCTGGCGGTGTCTGTGGTAGCAGTGCAGGTGGCGGTGGCGGTCTTGTCTGCCATGCAGGTTGGCATCGACGTGGCCCTGCCTTTGGTTTTCAGGCCCTTCTCCTCCTTGGATGGTGGCTCAGCTGTCTTGCCACTTTCAATTTTTGTCTTGACTGAGCCCTTGGTGGCAGGTGTTTTGGCCTTCTCCCTCCGGGATGTGGGCAACTTTTTCTGTTTTGGAGGTGGTGGAATGTCCTTGTCCTTGCTCCTTGGGACACTGGCAGCCCTGTTGCTTGGCACCTTCCAAAATCCAGTTATTGCTGGTACCACTGTGCCCGGTGATGTGGTGGGTGAGGTGCTGGGTTGGGACCTGGAAAGGCGGGCCCTAGGGGACAGACGGGGGGGAGGTGTAGGGAAGAGGTCAACATTTGATAGGAAAAGTTTTTTAGACACACTGGGACGGGTAGATGGAGGGGGTATGGGACTGGAGGAAGAGGTAATGGTTGTAGGAGGTGTTTGTTTGGTGACTTTGGGTGAAGGTGCATGGGCTGTAAGCTGTTGAGAGGTGGATGGCTGTTGGATGGGTATGTGACTGCGTTTCTGTACTTTGGGAGGAGGGCTCACAGACACACTGATAGAGGACACAGGGGATGTGTGAATGGTAGTGGGGTGGTGAGTGCACGTGAGTGGTGTGTGGTGATGGGCGTGCTGGTGATGGAGGTAGTGGCTGAGGATGTAGTGCATGCAGGTGTGAGTGGAGATGAGACTGCAAGGGAGGAGGGAGACGTGGAGGAGGGGGACACAGTGGAGGCAGTGGATGTTGGTATGTGTGCATGGGTATGATGCTTGTGTGAGTGCCTGTGGGATGTGTGATGCTTATGTTTTCCTGAGCCACCCTTGTGTTTTGAGGTGTGTGCATGCTGGTCTGATGGTGTGCTTGGGATAGGCTGAGGTACAGGGGATTGGGTCTGGGTGGAAGAAGTTGGAGGGGGGAGGCTGGACACAGGGACAATTGCTGCCATCAATGCTGAGCCCCGCGCCTGAAATGCTCTCTGTTGGGCTGCCTGGCCAGAATGAATGCCCTCCAGGTATGCATATGTTTGCTGCAACTGCCTCTCTTCACCCTGGATGGCATTCAGAATGGTAGACTGCCCAATAGTGAGGGATCTCAGGAGGTCAATGGCCTCCTCACTGAGGGCAGCAGGACTGACTGGGGCAGGGCCTGAGGTGCCTGGGGCGAAAGAGATGCCCACCCTCCTGGGTGAGCGGCCACAGGACACACACTGAGGGGCTGCAGGGAAGGCGGTGCTGGTAGGGGGGGTGGCAGCTGTACCTGTGGATGCGGAGGGCACAGAGGGGACCGCAAGGGAGCTCCCATCAGAGGAGGAGTCGGTGTCACTGGTCTCTGCTCCTGTCCCCGCCGTGGAGCTCCCCTCACCCTCCGTCCCACTGGTGACTTCAGACTCCGTTGTCTCGCCCTCCAGGGCCATGTGGGATGCAGCTCCCTCCTGCTCCGGTGCCACTGCTCCTCCACTTGATGATGCTAATGCACACAAGAACAGGGAGACCATAAAAAGGGGGGGAAAGAAGAAATACATGTTCAGTGCATGCAATACCGCTACCGTTGGTGGACACTACAGACACAGCAGCCCTCTGCACTACTCAATGCACATAGAGTTCCCTTATTAATCACAGGGACATTGGGTACAAGGTCTATGCCCGATTGCTGCACACATGAAAGTCACAGGGGCCTGACTAGGTGTAGATGGATCTTACCACTGGTGGGGTTGGGGTGCCACATAGCCTGCCTCACAAAGGGTCCTTGCCTACAAAGCTCACCCTGGCCTAGGGGAACCCACTGCCCACCTCCCCCAACCAGACACCTCCTAATGCATGCAGAGTCAGCTGAATGAGAGTGTACTCACCCCCTTGTGGCTGCTGTGATGCCCTCAAGCGCCCATCCAACTCCGGATACGCCACCGCCAGGAACCGGGACATCAGGGGGGTCATGGTGCGACGGGCACCCTTCCCACATTGGGAGGCCATCCCCAGCTGGGCCTCGGCCGTCTTCTTGCTCCAGCGGCAATGGTCCTCCCATCTTTTCCAGCAGTGGGTGCTCCGTCTGTGGTGGACCCCCAGGGTCCAGACGTACTGGCGATGGTTCGCCAAATAGCCTTCTTCTGGTGGGCGCTGACCTAGAGGAATAGTGCAGTGGAAAAGGAAAAACTTTATCCGTCCGGACAGTCATTGGCCCACGTTCCCACCCTTGCCCTGACGCACATGCACTCACCGTTCGCTCATGCAGGCCTCAGTCCAAACAAGCATTGCCCATACAGCATGCTCACAGTGTACTCACCTGTTTGTCTGGAGGGCCGTAGAGTAGCGTGTACTGGGGGTGGACCCCATCCACTAACTTGTCTAACTCCTCCGAAGTGAAGGCAGGGGCCCTTTCCCCAGACACATGAGCCATTGTTGCTTCCAGACTGAGGTCACAGCAGCACTTGCAGTGTAGGTCCTCTCCTGTCGAAAGTCAGGTATCAAGTGAGTGAATAGAATGAAAATGGCGGTCACGTCCGCGGCGGTTCGTACCGTCACTGATGGCGTACATTGTCATTTGCTCCTGGGACCCATAGGGCCCAATGTTAACCAATGCAGGATTGCGCTGTGGTCTTCGACCGCCTACCGCAACGGTGTACAATGCCAGCTCAGTTACCTCACATCCCCTTGTCCCACATTACAGGTCAGGCACCCGCCATTTCAGGGGGCCACATGGCATTATTTTTAAATGCATCACACATACCTAGGCCTTGTATACACACAGACACAGGCACATAGCGGATTGACAAATGTGTGCAATAAATTATTTTTTTTACTACCTCAGTGTTGGCTGACTCTGTGCTTGCTGTTCTCATCCATAGGGCACGTCCGCTGGGGCAGGTGAGGAGATGGCGCCATCCTCCGATGTACAGACCGCTGGTCGACCTGTCGACAATGGAAGAGAGACACATAATGGTCACCTACAGACTTGATCGTGCAACAATCCATGAACTGTGTGCCCAGTTGGAGCCAGACCTGATTTCAGCTATCCGCCAACCCACAGGAATACCCCCTCTAGTGCAGGTCCTGTCAGTACTCCATTTCCTGGCCAGTGGGCCCTTTCAAACAACAGTGGCTATTGCATCAGGAATGTCCGAGCCTATGTTCCCAAACGTGTTGTCCAGAGTGTTGTCTGCCCTGCTGAAAAACATGCGCAGCTACATCGTTTTCCCGCTTGTGAAGGATTTGCTTACAGTGAAAGGTGACTTCTATGCCCTGGGACATATCCCCAACATCATAGGTGCCATTGATGGGACACATGTGGCCTTGGTACCCCCACACAGGAGTGAACAGGTGTACAGAAACAGGAAGAACTATCATTCAATGAATGTGCAGATGGTGTGTTTGGCCAACCAGTACATCTCCCATGTGAACGCCAAGTTTCCTGGTTCAGTGCATGACGCTTACATTTTGAGGAATAGCAGCATCCCTTATGTGATGGGGCAACTCCAGAGGCACCATGTGTGGCTAATAGGTAAGGACAAGAACCCTATACGCTGTGAATAGTTGTCTGGGTCTGGGGTTGTCCCTAAGGGTTAGTGGGTGTCTAACAGTTGTCCCTTGATATTTTCAGGTGACTCTGGGTACCCCAACCTATGAAAAATCCCAGGACAAGGGAAGAGGAATGCTACAATGAGGCACATGGGCAAACTAGGAGGATTATAGAAAGAACCTTCGGCCTCCTAAAGGCCAGATTCCAGTGCCTCCATATGACAGGTTCTGTACTACTCACCAAAGAAGGTGTGCCAGATCATCGTGGCCTGCTGTATGCTGCACAACTTGGCTTTGCGATGACAGGTGCCTTTTCTGCAGGAGGATGGTCCAGAAGGAGGTCTTGTGGCAGCTGTGGAGCCTGTGGACAGTGAAGAAGAGGAGGCAGAAGAAGAGGATATCGACAACAGAAACAACGTGATCCAGCAATACTTCCAATGAGACACAGGTAAGAAGACATCACTGCCTCCTACATCTCATACAATTGTTAGACCTACCAAATGTCTGTCACTTTCACCCAGTGTATAGACCGTGACCGGTAACTTTGCCTTTCCATTTCACAGATGTGGGTCCCACTGTGTGACCTCTGCTATGTTACCTCATGGACTAGAGCTGTGTGACATAGGTAAGTTGGCAATACAATGGACATTGCTATTTTCCTTAGTTATTGCAAATACACATTTGTGAAAGTACAGACTGACTCCAGATTGTTTTGTGATTCAAGGGTGTTTACTTAAGTGCAAATTAGTGGAGGGGGTTGTGAAATAGCGAGGGGCGATGTGGGGGAATATCCATGGCAGAGTCCCGTTATTTGTCTCACAGGTGCATTCTCCAAAGGGGCATAGGAAGTTGAGCTAGGGCAGTTTAATGATGGACAGGGTGACGAAGTGGGACAGAAGGATGACATTCAGGATTGTCTCATTTCTTGGCGGGGGTCTTGGCATTGTTCTCTGTCTTTGTCTTGGATCTCAGGGACCGTTTGCAAGGTGGTTCTCCTTCTGCAGGGGGTGGGGTGCTGGTGTTGTGGTCCTGTGGTGGTGCCTCCTGTCCACTAGCGCCGGCGGAGGTGGTGGGCAGTTCATCATCGAGGCTAGTGTCAGGGTCCCCTTTTTGTGCCACAGTGTCCCTCCTGGTGTTGACAAGGTTCTTCAGCACCCCTACAATGGTGACCAGGGTGGTGTTGATGGACTTGATTTCCTCCCTGATCCCCAAATACTGTTTCTCCTGCAGCCGCTGGGTCTCCTGAAACTTGGCTAGTGCCGTTGCCGTCGTCTCCTGTGAAAGATGGTATGCTCCCATGATGTTGGAGAGGGCCTTGTGGAGAGTGGGTTCCCTCGGCCTGTCCTCCCCCTGTCGCGCAGCAGTCCTCCCAGTTCCCCTGTTTTCCTGTTCCTCTGTTCCCTGAACCGTGTGCCCACTGCCAATGCCCCAGGTCCCTGATGTTCTTGGGTTTGTGGGTTTGCCTGGGTTCCCTGTACTGTTGGACACACTGCTGCTTGATGTGTCCTGGGGACAGAGGTATGGGCCTGCTGGGTGTGTGCTGTGCTGGTGTTTCCTGAGGGGGAGGCTCTGTGGTGGCATGTGCCATTGTGAGGGGAACCGACTGTCCCGAGGTCCCAGATGGGCCGGGTTGGTCATCTAGATCCAGTTGGACAGAGCTGCTGTCATCACTGTGGGCCTCTTCTGTGAGGGGAATGGAGCCGTCTGGAACCTCCTGTCCGGTGAAATTGGGTAGGGGTCCTGCAGGGGTGTAAATGCATGATTTTTGCATCTGTGTGTGTCATTGTGTGCAATGGGTGGGTGACCCTGTACCCCAAGTGCTTACATTCTTGTCTAGGACGTTGTGTAATATTTGGTTTGGGGATCTGTGTGGGTATCTGTAGTAGACATGCTTTGGTGATGGGGGTCCATGCTTTGGTGTTGCATGCAGGGCTTGGTGTTGGGATGGGTGGGTTGTGATAATGGGACATATGTGAGGTGTTGGAGTGTTGGGGGTGAGGGTGAAGGTGGGGGTATGTGATAGAATGCAGGTAGGGTGGGGGATGTAATGGTTAAGATTTGACTTACCAGAGTCCATTCCTCCAGCTACTCCTGCGAGGCCCTCAGGATGAAGTATAGCCAAGACCTGCTCCTCCCATGTTGTTAGTTGTGGGGGAGGAGGTGGGGGTCCGCCGCCAGTCCTCTGAATTGCAATCTGGTGTCTTAAGACTACGGAACGTACCTTCCCCATAGGTCGTTCCACCTCTTCCTGATGTTATCCTGTGTTCTTGGATGCTGTCCCACTGCGTTGACCCTGTCTATGATTCTGCACCATAGCTCCATCTTCCTAGCTATCGAGGTGTGCTGCACCTGTGATCCGAATAGCTGTGGCTCTACCTGGATGATTTCCTCCACCATGACCCTGAGCTCCTCCTCAGAGAACCTGGGGTGTCTTTGCAGTGCCATGGTGTGGTGTGGGTGATGTGTGAGGTAGTGTGTATTGTGATGTGTGAGGGGATGTGTTTGTGTGTGTTGTGTGAGGTGCGTGAATGTTGTGTGAGTGATGGTGTTGTGTGCCTGTGGATGCTAGTTTGTTGATGGTGGTGTCTCTTTCTGTGCTTCTTTTGGAATTTTTGGTAGTAAGGGTTTGTGGGTGATGTGGGTGTGTGTTTTATATTGTATTGGGTGTGTGGGAGTGGTGTGTGTATGTGTATCAGGTGTGTGTATTTCGAATTGTCCAATGTGGTTGTGTTTTGTAAATGTGTGTGTATTTTGAGCGCAGCGGTGTGTACCGTCAATGGAATACTGTGGTTGAAAGACCGCTGCGTGGATTCGTGGGTCGTGATAGTGTGTGCGTATTCCTGTTGGCGTGACGGTGGAGGTTAAGTTATCGCCAGTTTATCACTGACCTTCGGTGTGGCGGACTTGTGTGGGTGTCTAGATTGTGGTGGATTCCGAGCTGTGGGTCGTAATGGATGTGACAAAATTCCGCCGCCGCAGAGGTGCGTTGGCGGTCTTCTGCACGGCGGTAAGTGGGATTTACCTCCAATGTTGTAATGAGGGCCTATATTTTTAAATGACACAGTGCAGCAAACACCTTTTCTAGGTTTGGCAAAAATTCCAGAATTGAATGGGCACAACATCCCCACCTCAGCAAACTTGTACAAATGGCAAAAATACACTAAACAGCTTTATGGGTGGGTCCAGAATGGAACATTTCACACAATACTTTCAGGTCCTGGTGAGTGGTTATTGTGGCTAATGGACACACATGGTTGTCATGCCTGTTTTGTAAACTCCACAGGGGTTTAGTGCAAGCAGACTAGACCCTCATTATGTGTCATCAGAACATTTCGATATCATGACAAAATGCAGTGTAGGAAGATTAAGACAGCAATGGTTAAAAAGTTTCTCACTAAACACTGTAAAAGAACACCTCAGTCTCCTGTCAAATAGCACAGATTTACAAAATTTCCTGTTAGGCCCCAGAAGACAACGTAAATTGGACTTCTTTTTACCGTTTGGTTAATTAATGGTGTTATCAATCTGCCTATTTCAACAATACAGTTTACATCTTGCTTGAAACTTATTCCAGTAGGCAGATGTAAAAGGCTATGAGACAGCTACATTCATGAGGTGCGAGAGCTACCCTTCTTGTAAAAATGTTTCAAAGGCATGGAAGAGGTATTTATTAGACGCAGAGAATGTTAGACCTCTGTGAGCCATTCAATGGTTTGTAAACAGCTGTCCTAGCAAGGAAAATGCAATGCTTCTGCTGCAAATGTGGTTTGTTATCTGAAGGGAGTTCCTGTCCCACAAGATCTGTTGTGGAATGCACGTCAGAATTGCCTATGGCATTTTGGTCTCCAAAATTGTTACTTGTTACAGCAACATGCTTCCCACTCAATGCAACAGATGAAAGTAGCTGACATTCGTCTTCATATTGCTACTTCTAATGTAAATTTTGACAAGCTAAGTAGACTAAAAGCTCTATTTTTCAGAAACATATAGCACTGGCATCTGCCATCAAGACCTATAAGCTTCAAGTAGCAGGGTCATCTGCAGAGACACAGTCCCTTATAAATGCAAACTTTCTGAGACCCTTTGGTGAACTCATGGGACACATTTTCAATGCATCTAATACTGCAGGGATTATACATTTCTTTATGTCTGTTGGTTCAGGTTGGTCAGCACCTTTTTGTCCATATTTGGTGTAATAGCATTAGTCATACACACAATATTTTCTGCCAATTTTGGGGTACTTTGCCAGAGTACTAAATACTTTGGCCTTAATTTATGTCTCTGGCAGTGGGTATAGCGAGCGATAGGGAGTAAAACGACACTCAAGTGGGTGGTTGAATATATGTGATTTTATTGTGGTTCACTGATGTCTTTATAACTGTCAGTATATGTGGTTATTGTGTTTGGTGATCTCCTCTATTTTCTTCTTCCTCAGGGTTCCCAGTGGCTGAGGATGGTTCCCCGGCGGTGGTGTTGTCAGGAAGACTGGGAAAAGGGGAACGAAAGGTAGGTAAGTAGTGTATCCCTGAACTGGTTTGTATTCTTTGTTTTGTGGGGAGGGTGAAAAGAGTGAGAGAGAGAGAGAGAGAAAAAGAGAGAGAGAGAGAAAGAGAGAGTGAATGGGGTGGTTTTGGGGATAAGACTCCACTCCCAAAGAAAAAAAAAAGGAGGAAAGTAGGAATGAATGTTTAGGGGGAAAAAGGGCCCCGTCCCTCCACCTCTGTGGACTCAAGCTCCTTTTTGTGACCCTAGAACCCCTCTATTCCTATGCTCCGTGGTTGGTGCTTCCCACCCCTCGTCTCCTCCACCCTCCTCCCTTCCCAAAATAGACAGCAATTTGTCTTTCAGGCAGGACCGTACCTGCTTTAGCCACGCCCCTCCAGGGACGTGGCAGAGTTCGGGCTTCTTGGGACCTTCCTGTCCCTCCGGGATGTTGCCTCTGTGGATAAGTGTTACTCCCTTCCCAGGCTCTGAATCGGGGTTTTCCTCGTCCTCCCGGCTGCTTCCCGTCTCTGTATTCTCCGCATCTCTCCCTCCGGCGTCCTTCTCCTCCACTGCGCCCCGCGCGCCAAGTCCTTTCTCTCTTTTGATGACCTCGGGAACCCGGATATCCGGCTTCCCAGCTCCGGAGTCTTCCCCCTCCTCTGCCCTCCGCGCTCTTTGTCCTTTCTCCATGAATATGTGTTCGGGAATCCAGGGGTTGGGGTGAGGTTCAACAGGCAACATAATGCGTGGTAACATAATCATGAATATGACTCAAGAGTAGGGGAAACATTAAAAGTTATGAAGGTGCAAGTGCATATCAAAGAGGAGAAAAAGTAATTCTAATAGTAAAAGCATGATTGGATAGTGTGCTAAAATGTGAGTAAAAAATAAAAATAAAAAGTAAGGGCAAGATACCTTAGGATATGCAAAATGCATATATAGATGGGGTTAATAATTGTCAAACTGATGGTTGTCATGGATCTCTAGGTACAGTCAATTAGCAGTGGAGAGATCAGTAATGGCCATGATAAGCCTGGAGTATAAAGAGAAATACAAAAATGAGTGCAAGGTGGGTAATCAATGACATAATATGGTGTTAGCCTGAGTGGTAGTGCCCAAAAGTACTAGGCATCAGGGGAAGAACCGATTAAGATGCCATAAAAACGAGTATTGGTAAACCATATAAATCAAAAACATTGCATTTAATCAGAACCCGGCATGGATTGTAAGAAAGCCGGAGCCTTCCCGACAGGGGAGGCTTGTTGTAAATGAAGCCGGGGAAGTCCGTATAGGTACTCGTGACGGATGGGATGCATCCGTAATAGTTTAGTGTTAAAAAAAGTGAAAAACGAATTATGGGCGGGCGGTGGCAGTCCCCTCATTATCTGCGGTGAGCTATGGCGCTGAGAGACCGGTTGTTAACACGGTAGGAAAGCCGAGACCGGAAATGTCATATAAGCTGTTAATGTGCTGAATCCCCGTATGAGGGAGCACGCATTACAAAGACCAGCAAAACTGGTGGTTTCTTACCTCATAGGTCGGAAAGGAGAACCCTTGCCGGTCGTGTTGGGATTTGAACAGTGTATGAACACAGCATGTGTGGCTGTAACATTTAAAGGCCGAGCATGGAGAGAGAAGCTACATGAAGCCTCTCAAATTAAGGCTATACCATATGGAGAGCTCACCAGGATCAGGAGAAACTGCAGTGAAGACACAGTCTTCCATGATGAATCTAAATTAATGAACACACGGTTCTTACGGAGGGGTTACTCACCTAACACGCTACTACGAGCTAGTAATAGAATTAATCATGTTAAAAGATCAGATCTTTTGGTTTCATCCACTAAAAAGAGTGACTCACCTAGACCGCCATCCTTCATTACTCCCTACAATGCACTCAGCTCTAACATATATAAGATTCTTCACAAACACTGGCCCTAAATTTTAGTGGATGGGTTTCTTAAAAAAAGTCTCCCACCTAAACCCAACATCACCGACAGCAGGGAAACTGCCCTACGAAATCACTTGTGCCACAGTTTCCTTCCACCTGAGCAAATAGAGACTTGGTTACCGCCAGCACCACACGGATCCTACAAATGTGGACATTGTAATATGTGCTGCTTTATCAAAGATAAGCTGACTAAGTTTCAATATAACACACCAGTCACATACATGATCAACAAGTTCATCAACTGCAACACCAAATGTGTGGTTTACTGCATAGTCTGCACCTGTAGTCTGATTTATGTGGGTAGCACCACCCGACCACTTAAGGAGAGACTACAAGAACACATCAGGGCCATCCGCAATAACAATGTCAACTATCCCTTTGCGGTCCACTATAATGCCAAGCATGGTCAGCGAGAGATACTGGGCATTAGTATACATGGTATCAATGCTGTCAACACACCACCCAGAGGTGGTAATAGAACTTTGGTACTTAGACAATTAGAAAGCAGCTGGATCATTAGACTCAGAGCTGCGGAGGAGGGCATCAATATTGACAAAGATCTACACACCTTCCTTTAATACCCTGCATGATACAATACTCACTCAAACAACACTCTAGGCACCCTGGCTTGTGTTTTATATGTATTTCTTGCCTATAACAACTGTTGAAATTGACTTCAAGAAAGCTAAATGACACACAAGGTGTTTCTGTTATTTATCAATATTTTCCATGACCGTTTGCTTGGTTTTGCATGTTCATACATCATTTTACCTTTGTATCCATTGTGATCATTTAATTGTTTTAAGTAATTTTACTGTGTGTTTCTAACAGAATACCTATGATCCGTGTAACTTATTCACATTACTTTTGCATCCGACCTTTACACCGCTTTTGGCCCATACACTACTTGCTCTAAACACACTTTTCCATGAGTATGCACTTCGTTTCAAAATGGCCCCCACTTTCGGGTCTCCCAATATCCTCTCTTGCCGCACTAAGTCCTTTCTTTATTTCCACGTAGCTTCTCTCTCCATGCTCGGCCTTTAAATGCTACAGCCACACATGCTGTGTTCGTACACTGTTCAAATCCCGACGCGACCGGCACGGGTTCTCCTTTCCGACCTACGAGGTAAGAAACCACCAGTTTTGCTGGTCTTTGTAACGCGTGCTCCCTCATACGTGGATTCAGCACATTAACAGCTTATATGACATTTCCGGTCTCGGCTTTCCTACCGTGTTAACAACCGGTCTCTCAGCGCCATAGCTCACCGCAGATAATGAGGGGACTGCCACCGCCCGCCCATAATTCGTTTTTCACTTTTTTTAACACTAAACTATTACGGATGCATCCCATCCGTCACTAGTACCTATAGGGACTTCCCCGGCTTCATTTCCAACAAGCCTCCCTTGTCGGGAAGGCTCCGGCTTTCTTATAATCCATGCCGGGTTCTGATTAAATGCGATGTTTTTGATTTATATGGTTTACCAATACTCGTATTTAAGGCATCTTAATCGGTTCTTCACCTGATGCCTATTACTTTTGGGCACTACCACTCAGGCTAACACTATAGTATGTCATCGATTACCCACCTTGCACTAATTTTTATATTTCTCTTTATACTCCAGGCTTAGCATGGCCATTACCGATCTCTCCACCGCTAATTGACTGTACCTAGAGATCCATGACTACCATCAGTTTGACAATTATTAACCCCATCTATATATGCATTTCGCATATCCTAAGGTATTGTGCCCTTACTTTTTATTTTTATTTTTTACTCTCATTTTTTTGCACACTATCCAATCATGCTTTTACTATTAGAATTACTTATTCTCCTCTTTGATATGCACTTGCACCTTCATAACTTTTAATCTTTCCCATACTCTCGAGTCATATTCATGATTGTGTGACCATGCATTATGTTGCCTGTTGAACCTCACCCCTGGCTGTCCCCATTTTTTAAATCTTTTTTAAATCTTCATTGATTAGTTGGTTACGGGACCTTTTTGCACTGTTATTTCTCATTTATTTTCACATCTGCGTTGCGCATCCCTCATTCCAATTTGCGTCATCACTTTAAACACATTTGCACTTACTCTCTGGTTCTTTTCCCCCCACTTTTGTACAAAGGATTTAGATGTCTGATTGCTCCTTGTACATTGCCTACTTGACCGATTTGTACATATTGTTCATCTATTTTTTCACAGCCTTGACAAAGTCTTGAAGACGAAAGGGCTGTTTTGCTGTATGGACTTTTGTTGCATGTGGTCTTCTGATTGTAACTTTGACCATTCATTGTAATCTGGCTGTTTTGGATACATAGACTTACTGTACACATAGTCTTTGTTATTGAGACTCTGCCTACCCTCTTGGATCTATAATAAATATCCAACATCATCTTTCTTGCCGGACGTCTACTTAATTCCTGAACATTATCTGGATCTACGATACTGCTGTG